>NW_028301603.1:22500000-25000000 GCF_987345545.1 Pholcus phalangioides | reverse complement strand
GTACCCGTGAGAAAAAAATCGAAAAAATCTGTTTCGAATGCCATGATTTTTCTGAGTCATTTTTCCAAGGGAGGGTACTGTGGATTTTCGAGAAAAAAAAATTTCAAGCTAAAAGGAAACCATTAGGTGCATTTTATAGAGAATCAGATTTCGAATAAGAAAAAGTCAACCGTAACCGCGTAACTCGTACCCGTGAGAAAAAAATCGAAAAAATCTGTTTCGAATGCCATGATTTTTCTGAGTCATTTTTCCAAGGGAGGGTACTGTGGATTTCCGACAAAAAAAAATTTCAAGCTAAAAGGAAACCATTAAATGCATTTTATAGAGAATCAGATTTCGAATAAGGAAAAGTCAACCGTAACCGCGTAACTCGTACCCGTGAGAAAAAAATCGAAAAAATCTGTTTCGAATGCCATGATTTTTCTGAGTCATTTTTCCAAGGGAGGGTACTGTGGATTTTCGAGAAAAAAAAATTTCAAGCTAAAAGGAAACCATTAGGTGCATTTTATAGAGAATCAGATTTCGAATAAGAAAAAGTCAACCGTAACCGCGTAACTCGTACCCGTGAGAAAAAAATCGAAAAAATCTCTTTCGAATGCCATGATTTTTCTGAGTCATTTTTCCAAGGGAGGGTACTGTGGATTTTCGAGAAAAAAAAATTTCAAGCTAAAAGGAAACCATTAGGTGCATTTTATAGAGAATCAGATTTCGAATAAGAAAAAGTCAACCGTAACCGCGTAACTCGTACCCGTGAGAAAAAAATCGAAAAAATCTCTTTCGAATGCCATGATTTTTCTGAGTCATTTTTCCAAGGGAGGGTACTGTGGATTTTCGAGAAAAAAAAATTTCAAGCTAAAAGGAAACCATTAGGTGCATTTTATAGAGAATCAGATTTCGAATAAGAAAAAGTCAACCGTAACCGCGTAACTCGTACCCGTGAGAAAAAAATCGAAAAAATCTGTTTCGAATGCCATGATTTTTCTGAGTCATTTTTCCAAGGGAGGGTACTGTGGATTTTCGACAAAAAAAAATTTCAAGCTAAAAGGAAACCATTAAATGCATTTTATAGAGAATCAGATTTCGAATAAGGAAAAGTCAACCGTAACCGCGTAACTCGTACCCGTGAGAAAAAAATCGAAAAAATCTGTTTCGAATGCCATGATTTTTCTGAGTCATTTTTCCAAGGGAGGGTACTGTGGATTTTCGAGAAAAAAAAATTTCAAGCTAAAAGGAAACCATTAGGTGCATTTTATACAGAATCAGATTTCGAATAAGAAAAAGTCAACCGTAACCGCGTAACTCGTACCCGTGAGAAAAAAATCGAAAAAATCTGTTTCGAATGCCATGATTTTTCTGAGTCATTTTTCCAAGGGAGGGTACTGTGGATTTTCGAGGAAAAAAAATTTCAAGCTAAAAGGAAACCATTAGGTGCATTTTATAGAGAATCAGATTTCGAATAAGAAAAAGTCAACCGTAACCGCGTAACTCGTACCCGTGAGAAAAAAATCGAAAAAATCTCTTTCGAATGCCATGATTTTTCTGAGTCATTTTTCCAAGGGAGGGTACTGTGGATTTTCGAGAAAAAAAAATTTCAAGCTAAAAGGAAACCATTAGGTGCATTTTATAGAGAATCAGATTTCGAATAAGAAAAAGTCAACCGTAACCGCGTAACTCGTACCCGTGAGAAAAAAATCGAAAAAATCTGTTTCGAATGCCATGATTTTTCTGAGTCATTTTTCCAAGGGAGGGTACTGTGGATTTTCGAGAAAAAAAAATTTCAAGCTAAAAGGAAACCATTAGGTGCATTTTATAGAGAATCAGATTTCGAATAAGAAAAAGTCAACCGTAACCGCGTAACTCGTACCCGTGAGAAAAAAATCGAAAAAATCTGTTTCGAATGCCATGATTTTTCTGAGTCATTTTTCCAAGGGAGGGTACTGTGGATTTTCGAGAAAAAAAAATTTCAAGCTAAAAGGAAACCATTAGGTGCATTTTATAGAGAATCAGATTTCGAATAAGAAAAAGTCAACCGTAACCGCGTAACTCGTACCCGTGAGAAAAAAATCGAAAAATGTCTTTCGAATGCCATGATTTTTCTGAGTCATTTTTCCAAGGGAGGGTACTGTGGATTTTCGAGAAAAAAAAATTTCAAGCTAAAAGGAAACCATTAGGTGCATTTTATAGAGAATCAGATTTCGAATAAGAAAAAGTCAACCGTAATCGCGTAACTCGTACCCGTGAGAAAAAAATCGAAAAAATCTGTTTCGAATGCCATGATTTTTCTGAGTCATTTTTCCAAGGGAGGGTACTGTGGATTTTCGAGAAAAAAAATTTCAAGCTAAAAGGAAACCATTAGGTGCATTTTATAGAGAATCAGATTTCGAATAAGAAAAAGTCAACCGTAACCGCGTAACTCGTACCCGTGAGAAAAAAATCGAAAAAAATCTGTTTCGAATGCCATGATTTTTCTGAGTCATTTTTCCAAGGGAGGGTACTGTGGATTTTCGACAAAAAAAATTTCAAGCTAAAAGGAAACCATTAGGTGCATTTTATAGAGAATCAGATTTCGAATAAGAAAAAGTCAACCGTAACCGCGTAACTCGTACCCGTGAGAAAAAAATCGAAAAAATCTGTTTCGAATGCCATGATTTTTCTGAGTCATTTTTCCAAGGGAGGGTACTGTGGATTTTCGACAAAAAAAAATTTCAAGCTAAAAGGAAACCATTAAATGCATTTTATAGAGAATCAGATTTCGAATAAGGAAAAGTCAACCGTAACCGCGTAACTCGTACCCGTGAGAAAAAAATCGAAAAAATCTGTTTCGAATGCCATGATTTTTCTGAGTCATTTTTCCAAGGGAGGGTACTGTGGATTTTCGAGAAAAAAAAATTTCAAGCTAAAAGGAAACCATTAGGTGCATTTTATAGAGAATCAGATTTCGAATAAGGAAAAGTCAACCGTAACCGCGTAACTCGTACCCGTGAGAAAAAAATCGAAAAAATCTCTTTCGAATGCCATGATTTTTCTGAGTCATTTTTCCAAGGGAGGGTGCTGTGGATTTTCGAGAAAAAAAAATTTCAAGCTAAAAGGAAACCATTAGGTGCATTTTATACAGAATCAGATTTCGAATAAGAAAAAGTCAACCGTAACCGCGTAACTCGTACCCGTGAGAAAAAAATCGAAAAAATCTGTTTCGAATGCCATGATTTTTCTGAGTCATTTTTCCAAGGGAGGGTACTGTGGATTTTCGAGAAAAAAAAATTTCAAGCTAAAAGGAAACCATTAGGTGCATTTTATAGAGAATCAGATTTCGAATAAGAAAAAGTCAACCGTAACCGCGTAACTCGTACCCGTGAGAAAAAAATCGAAAAAATGTCTTTCGAATGCCATGATTTTTCTGAGTCATTTTTCCAAGGGAGGGTACTGTGGATTTTCGAGAAAAAAAAATTTCAAGCTAAAAGGAAACCATTAGGTGCATTTTATAGAGAATCAGATTTCGAATAAGAAAAAGTCAACCGTATCCGCGTAACTCGTACCCGTGAGAAAAAAATCGAAAAAATCTCTTTCGAATGCCATGATTTTTCTGAGTCATTTTTCCAAGGGAGGGTACTGTGGATTTTCGAGAAAAAAAAATTTCAAGCTAAAAGGAAACCATTAGGTGCATTTTATAGAGAATCAGATTTCGAATAAGAAAAAGTCAACCGTAACCGCGTAACTCGTACCCGTGAGAAAAAAATCGAAAAAATCTGTTTCGAATGCCATGATTTTTCTGAGTCATTTTTCCAAGGGAGGGTACTGTGGATTTTCGACAAAAAAAAATTTCAAGCTAAAAGGAAACCATTAAATGCATTTTATAGAGAATCAGATTTCGAATAAGGAAAAGTCAACCGTAACCGCGTAACTCGTACCCGTGAGAAAAAAATCGAAAAAATCTCTTTCGAATGCCATGATTTTTCTGAGTCATTTTTCCAAGGGAGGGTACTGTGGATTTTCGAGAAAAAAAAATTTCAAGCTAAAAGGAAACCATTAGGTGCATTTTATACAGAATCAGATTTCGAATAAGAAAAAGTCAACCGTAACCGCGTAACTCGTACCCGTGAGAAAAAAATCGAAAAAATCTGTTTCGAATGCCATGATTTTTCTGAGTCATTTTTCCAAGGGAGGGTACTGTGGATTTTCGAGAAAAAAAAATTTCAAGCTAAAAGGAAACCATTAGGTGCATTTTATAGAGAATCAGATTTCGAATAAGAAAAAGTCAACCGTAACCGCGTAACTCGTACCCGTGAGAAAAAAATCGAAAAAATCTCTTTCGAATGCCATGATTTTTCTGAGTCATTTTTCCAAGGGAGGGTACTGTGGATTTTCGAGAAAAAAAAATTTCAAGCTAAAAGGAAACCATTAGGTGCATTTTATAGAGAATCAGATTTCGAATAAGAAAAAGTCAACCGTATCCGCGTAACTCGTACCCGTGAGAAAAAAATCGAAAAAATCTCTTTCGAATGCCATGATTTTTCTGAGTCATTTTTCCAAGGGAGGGTACTGTGGATTTTCGAGAAAAAAAAATTTCAAGCTAAAAGGAAACCATTAGGTGCATTTTATAGAGAATCAGATTTCGAATAAGAAAAAGTCAACCGTAACCGCGTAACTCGTACCCGTGAGAAAAAAATCGAAAAAATCTGTTTCGAATGCCATGATTTTTCTGAGTCATTTTTCCAAGGGAGGGTACTGTGGATTTTCGAGAAAAAAAAATTTCAAGCTAAAAGGAAACCATTAGGTGCATTTTATAGAGAATCAGATTTCGAATAAGAAAAAGTCAACCGTATCCGCGTAACTCGTACCCGTGAGAAAAAAATCGAAAAAATCTCTTTCGAATGCCATGATTTTTCTGAGTCATTTTTCCAAGGGAGGGTACTGTGGATTTTCGAGAAAAAAAAATTTCAAGCTAAAAGGAAACCATTAGGTGCATTTTATAGAGAATCAGATTTCGAATAAGAAAAAGTCCACCGTAACCGCGTAACTCGTACCCGTGAGAAAAAAATCGAAAAAATCTGTTTCGAATGCCATGATTTTTCTGAGTCATTTTTCCAAGGGAGGGTACTGTGGATTTTCGAGAAAAAAAAATTTCAAGCTAAAAGGAAACCATTAGGTGCATTTTATAGAGAATCAGATTTCGAATAAGAAAAAGTCAACCGTAACCGCGTAACTCGTACCCGTGAGAAAAAAATCGAAAAAATCTGTTTCGAATGCCATGATTTTTCTGAGTCATTTTTCCAAGGGAGGGTACTGCGGATTTTCGACAAAAAAAAATTTCAATCTAAAAGGAAACCATTAGGTGCATTTTATAGAGAATCAGATTTTGAATAAGAAAAAGTCAACCGTAACCGCGTAACTCGTACCCGTGAGAAAAAAATCGAAAAAATGTCTTTCGAATGCCATGATTTTTCTGAGTCATTTTTCCAAGGGAGGGTACTGTGGATTTTCGAGAAAAAAAAATTTCAAGCTAAAATGAAACCATTAGGTGCATTTTATAGAGAATCAGATTTCGAATAAGAAAAAGTCAACCGTATCCGCGTAACTCGTACCCGTGAGAAAAAAATCGAAAAAATCTCTTTCGAATGCCATGATTTTTCTGAGTCATTTTTCCAAGGGAGGGTACTGTGGATTTTCGAGAAAAAAAAATTTCAAGCTAAAAGGAAACCATTAGGTGCATTTTATAGAGAATCAGATTTCGAATAAGAAAACGTCAACCGTAACCGCGTAACTCGTACCCGTGAGAAAAAAATCGAAAAAATCTCTTTCGAATGCCATGATTTTTCTGAGTCATTTTTCCAAGGGAGGGTACTGTGGATTTTCGACAAAAAAAAATTTCAAGCTAAAAGGAAACCATTAGGTGCATTTTATAGAGTATCAGATTTCGAATAAGAAAAAGTCAACCGTAACCGCGTAACTCGTACCCGTGAGAAAAAAATCGAAAAAATCTGTTTCGAATGCCATGATTTTTCTGAGTCATTTTTCCAAGGGAGGGTACTGTGGATTTGCGAGAAAAAAAAATTTCAAGCTAAAAGGAAACCATTAGGTGCATTTTATAGAGAATCAGATTTCGAATAAGAAAAAGTCAACCGTAACCGCGTAACTCGTACCCGTGAGAAAAAAATCGAAAAAATCTGTTTCGAATGCCATGATTTTTCTGAGTCATTTTTCCAAGGGAGGGTACTGTGGATTTTCGACAAAAAAAAATTTCAAGCTAAAAGGAAACCATTAGGAGCATTTTATAGAGAATCAGATTTCGAATAAGAAAAAGTCAACCGTAACCGCGTAACTCGTACCCGTGAGAAAAAAATCGAAAAAATCTCTTTCGAATGCCATGATTTTTCTGAGTCATTTTTCCAAGGGAGGGTACTGTGGATTTTCGAGAAAAAAAAATTTCAAGCTAAAAGGAAACCATTAGGTGCATTTTATAGAGAATCAGATTTCGAATAAGAAAATGTCAACCGTAACCGCGTAACTCGTACCCGTGAAAAAAAAATCGAAAAAATCTCTTTGGAATGCCATGATTTTTCTGAGTCATTTTTCCAAGGGAGGGTACTGTGGATTTTCGAGAAAAAAAAATTTCAAGCTAAAAGGAAACCATTAGGTGCATTTTATAGAGAATCAGATTTCGAATAAGAAAAAGTCAACCGTAACCGCGTAACTCGTACCCGTGAGAAAAAAATCGAAAAAATCTGTTTCGAATGCCATGATTTTTCTGAGTCATTTTTCCAAGGGAGGGTACTGTGGATTTTCGAGAAAAAAAAATTTCAAGCTAAAAGGAAACCATTAGGTGCATTTTATAGAGAATCAGATTTCGAATAAGAAAAAGTCAACCGTAACCGCGTAACTCGTACCCGTGAGAAAAAAATCGAAAAAATCTGTTTCGAATGCCATGATTTTCTGAGTCATTTTTCCGAAGGAAGGGTACTGTGGATTTTCGACAAAAAAAAATTTCAAGCTAAAAGGAAACCATTAGGTGCATTTTATAGAGAATCAGATTTCGAATAAGAAAAAGTCAACCGTAACCGCGTAACTCGTACCCGTGAGAAAAAAATCGAAAAAATCTGTTTCGAATGCCATGATTTTTCTGAGTCGTTTTTCCAAGGGAGGGTACTGTGGATTTTCGAGAAAAAAAAATTTCAAGCTAAAAGGAAACCATTAGGTGCATTTTATAGAGAATCAGATTTCGAATAAGAAAAAGTCAACCGTAACCGCGTAACACGAACCCGTGAGAAAAAAATCGAAAAAATCGAAAAAATCTGTTTCGAATGCCATGATTTTTCTGAGTCATTTTTCCAAGGGAGGGTACTGTGGATTTTCGACAAAAAAAAAATTTCAAGCTAAAAGGAAACCATTAGGTGCATTTTATAGAGAATCAGATTTCGAATAAGAAAAAGTCAACCGTAACCGCGTAACTCGTACCCGTGAGAAAAAAATCGAAAAAATCTGTTTCGAATGCCATGATTTTTCTGAGTCATTTTTCCAAGGGAGGGTACTGTGGATTTTCGACAAAAAAAAATTTCAAGCTAAAAGGAAACCATTAGGTGCATTTTATAGAGAATCAGATTTCGAATAAGAAAAAGTCAACCGTAACCGCGTAACTCGTACCCGTGAGAAAAAAATCGAAAAAATCTGTTTCGAATGCCATGATTTTTCTGAGTCATTTTTCCAAGGGAGGGTACTGTGGATTTTCGACAAAAAAAAATTTCAAGCTAAAAGGAAACCATTAGGTGCATTTTATAGAGAATCAGATTTCGAATAAGAAAAAGTCAACCGTAACCGCGTAACTCGTACCCGTGAGAAAAAAATCGAAAAAATCTGTTTCGAATGCCATGATTTTCTGAGTCATTTTTCCGAAGGAAGGGTACTGTGGATTTTCGACAAAAAAAAATTTCAAGCTAAAAGGAAACCATTAGGTGCATTTTATAGAGAATCAGATTTCGAATAAGAAAAAGTCAACCGTAACCGCGTAACTCGTACCCGTGAGAAAAAAATCGAAAAAATCTGTTTCGAATGCCATGATTTTTCTGAGTCATTTTTCCAAGGGAGGGTACTGTGGATTTTCGAGAAAAAAAAATTTCAAGCTAAAAGGAAACCATTAGGTGCATTTTATAGAGAATCAGATTTCGAATAAGAAAAAGTCAACCGTAACCGCGTAACTCGTACCCGTGAGAAAAAAATCGAAAAAATCTCTTTCGAATGCCATGATTTTTCTGAGTCATTTTTCCAAGGGAGGGTACTGTGGATTTTCGAGAAAAAAAAATTTCAAGCTAAAAGGAAACCATTAGGTGCATTTTATAGAGAATCAGATTTCGAATAAGAAAAAGTCAACCGTATCCGCGTAACTCGTACCCGTGAGAAAAAAATCGAAAAAATCTCTTTCGAATGCCATGATTTTTCTGAGTCATTTTTCCAAGGGAGGGTACTGTGGATTTTCGAGAAAAAAAAATTTCAAGCTAAAAGGAAACCATTAGGTGCATTTTATAGAGAATCAGATTTCGAATAAGAAAAAGTCAACCGTAACCGCGTAACTCGTACCCGTGAGAAAAAAATCGAAAAAATCTGTTTCGAATGCCATGATTTTTCTGAGTCATTTTTCCAAGGGAGGGTACTGTGGATTTTCGAGAAAAAAAAATTTCAAGCTAAAAGGAAACCATTAGGTGCATTTTATAGAGAATCAGATTTCGAATAAGAAAAAGTCAACCGTATCCGCGTAACTCGTACCCGTGAGAAAAAAATCGAAAAAATCTCTTTCGAATGCCATGATTTTTCTGAGTCATTTTTCCAAGGGAGGGTACTGTGGATTTTCGAGAAAAAAAAATTTCAAGCTAAAAGGAAACCATTAGGTGCATTTTATAGAGAATCAGATTTCGAATAAGAAAAAGTCCACCGTAACCGCGTAACTCGTACCCGTGAGAAAAAAATCGAAAAAATCTGTTTCGAATGCCATGATTTTTCTGAGTCATTTTTCCAAGGGAGGGTACTGTGGATTTTCGAGAAAAAAAAATTTCAAGCTAAAAGGAAACCATTAGGTGCATTTTATAGAGAATCAGATTTCGAATAAGAAAAAGTCAACCGTAACCGCGTAACTCGTACCCGTGAGAAAAAAATCGAAAAAATCTGTTTCGAATGCCATGATTTTTCTGAGTCATTTTTCCAAGGGAGGGTACTGCGGATTTTCGACAAAAAAAAATTTCAATCTAAAAGGAAACCATTAGGTGCATTTTATAGAGAATCAGATTTTGAATAAGAAAAAGTCAACCGTAACCGCGTAACTCGTACCCGTGAGAAAAAAATCGAAAAAATGTCTTTCGAATGCCATGATTTTTCTGAGTCATTTTTCCAAGGGAGGGTACTGTGGATTTTCGAGAAAAAAAAATTTCAAGCTAAAATGAAACCATTAGGTGCATTTTATAGAGAATCAGATTTCGAATAAGAAAAAGTCAACCGTATCCGCGTAACTCGTACCCGTGAGAAAAAAATCGAAAAAATCTCTTTCGAATGCCATGATTTTTCTGAGTCATTTTTCCAAGGGAGGGTACTGTGGATTTTCGAGAAAAAAAAATTTCAAGCTAAAAGGAAACCATTAGGTGCATTTTATAGAGAATCAGATTTCGAATAAGAAAACGTCAACCGTAACCGCGTAACTCGTACCCGTGAGAAAAAAATCGAAAAAATCTCTTTCGAATGCCATGATTTTTCTGAGTCATTTTTCCAAGGGAGGGTACTGTGGATTTTCGACAAAAAAAAATTTCAAGCTAAAAGGAAACCATTAGGTGCATTTTATAGAGAATCAGATTTCGAATAAGAAAAAGTCAACCGTAACCGCGTAACTCGTACCCGTGAGAAAAAAATCGAAAAAATCTGTTTCGAATGCCATGATTTTTCTGAGTCATTTTTCCAAGGGAGGGTACTGTGGATTTGCGAGAAAAAAAAATTTCAAGCTAAAAGGAAACCATTAGGTGCATTTTATAGAGAATCAGATTTCGAATAAGAAAAAGTCAACCGTAACCGCGTAACTCGTACCCGTGAGAAAAAAATCGAAAAAATCTGTTTCGAATGCCATGATTTTTCTGAGTCATTTTTCCAAGGGAGGGTACTGTGGATTTTCGACAAAAAAAAATTTCAAGCTAAAAGGAAACCATTAGGAGCATTTTATAGAGAATCAGATTTCGAATAAGAAAAAGTCAACCGTAACCGCGTAACTCGTACCCGTGAGAAAAAAATCGAAAAAATCTCTTTCGAATGCCATGATTTTTCTGAGTCATTTTTCCAAGGGAGGGTACTGTGGATTTTCGAGAAAAAAAAATTTCAAGCTAAAAGGAAACCATTAGGTGCATTTTATAGAGAATCAGATTTCGAATAAGAAAATGTCAACCGTAACCGCGTAACTCGTACCCGTGAAAAAAAAATCGAAAAAATCTCTTTGGAATGCCATGATTTTTCTGAGTCATTTTTCCAAGGGAGGGTACTGTGGATTTTCGAGAAAAAAAAATTTCAAGCTAAAAGGAAACCATTAGGTGCATTTTATAGAGAATCAGATTTCGAATAAGAAAAAGTCAACCGTAACCGCGTAACTCGTACCCGTGAGAAAAAAATCGAAAAAATCTGTTTCGAATGCCATGATTTTTCTGAGTCATTTTTCCAAGGGAGGGTACTGTGGATTTTCGAGAAAAAAAAATTTCAAGCTAAAAGGAAACCATTAGGTGCATTTTATAGAGAATCAGATTTCGAATAAGAAAAAGTCAACCGTAACCGCGTAACTCGTACCCGTGAGAAAAAAATCGAAAAAATCTGTTTCGAATGCCATGATTTTCTGAGTCATTTTTCCGAAGGAAGGGTACTGTGGATTTTCGACAAAAAAAAATTTCAAGCTAAAAGGAAACCATTAGGTGCATTTTATAGAGAATCAGATTTCGAATAAGAAAAAGTCAACCGTAACCGCGTAACTCGTACCCGTGAGAAAAAAATCGAAAAAATCTGTTTCGAATGCCATGATTTTTCTGAGTCGTTTTTCCAAGGGAGGGTACTGTGGATTTTCGAGAAAAAAAAATTTCAAGCTAAAAGGAAACCATTAGGTGCATTTTATAGAGAATCAGATTTCGAATAAGAAAAAGTCAACCGTAACCGCGTAACACGAACCCGTGAGAAAAAAATCGAAAAAATCGAAAAAATCTGTTTCGAATGCCATGATTTTTCTGAGTCATTTTTCCAAGGGAGGGTACTGTGGATTTTCGACAAAAAAAAAATTTCAAGCTAAAAGGAAACCATTAGGTGCATTTTATAGAGAATCAGATTTCGAATAAGAAAAAGTCAACCGTAACCGCGTAACTCGTACCCGTGAGAAAAAAATCGAAAAAATCTGTTTCGAATGCCATGATTTTTCTGAGTCATTTTTCCAAGGGAGGGTACTGTGGATTTTCGACAAAAAAAAATTTCAAGCTAAAAGGAAACCATTAGGTGCATTTTATAGAGAATCAGATTTCGAATAAGAAAAAGTCAACCGTAACCGCGTAACTCGTACCTGTGAGAAAAAAATCGAAAAAATCTGTTTCGAATGCCATGATTTTTCTGAGTCGTTTTTCCAAGGGAGGGTACTGTGGATTTTCGAGAAAAAAAAATTTCAAGCTAAAAGGAAACCATTAGGTGCATTTTATAGAGAATCAGATTTCGAATAAGAAAAAGTCAACCGTAACCGCGTAACACGAACCCGTGAGAAAAAAATCGAAAAAATCGAAAAAATCTGTTTCGAATGCCATGATTTTTCTGAGTCATTTTTCCAAGGGAGGGTACTGTGGATTTTCGACAAAAAAAAAATTTCAAGCTAAAAGGAAACCATTAGGTGCATTTTATAGAGAATCAGATTTCGAATAAGAAAAAGTCAACCGTAACCGCGTAACTCGTACCCGCGAGAAAAAAATCGAAAAAATCTGTTTCGAATGCCATGATTTTTCTGAGTCATTTTTCCAAGGGAGGGTACTGTGGATTTTCGACAAAAAAAAATTTCAAGCTAAAAGGAAACCATTAGGTGCATTTTATAGAGAATCAGATTTCGAATAAGAAAAAGTCAACCGTAACCGCGTAACACGAACCCGTGAGAAAAAAATCGAAAAAATCGAAAAAATCTGTTTCGAATGCCATGATTTTTCTGAGTCATTTTTCCAAGGGAGGGTACTGTGGATTTTCGACAAAAAAAAAATTTCAAGCTAAAAGGAAACCATTAGGTGCATTTTATAGAGAATCAGATTTCGAATAAGAAAAAGTCAACCGTAACCGCGTAACTCGTACCCGTGAGAAAAAAATCGAAAAAATCTGTTTCGAATGCCATGATTTTTCTGAGTCATTTTTCCAAGGGAGGGTACTGTGGATTTTCGACAAAAAAAAATTTCAAGCTAAAAGGAAACCATTAGGTGCATTTTATAGAGAATCAGATTTCGAATAAGAAAAAGTCAACCGTAACCGCGTAACTCGTACCCGTGAGAAAAAAATCGAAAAAATCTGTTTCGAATGCCATGATTTTTCTGAGTCATTTTTCCAAGGGAGGGTACTGTGGATTTTCGACAAAAAAAAATTTCAAGCTAAAAGGAAACCATTAGGTGCATTTTATAGAGAATCAGATTTCGAATAAGAAAAAGTCAACCGTAACCGCGTAACTCGTACCCGTGAGAAAAAAATCGAAAAAATCTGTTTCGAATGCCATGATTTTCTGAGTCATTTTTCCGAAGGAAGGGTACTGTGGATTTTCGACAAAAAAAAATTTCAAGCTAAAAGGAAACCATTAGGTGCATTTTATAGAGAATCAGATTTCGAATAAGAAAAAGTCAACCGTAACCGCGTAACTCGTACCCGTGAGAAAAAAATCGAAAAAATCTGTTTCGAATGCCATGATTTTTCTGAGTCGTTTTTCCAAGGGAGGGTACTGTGGATTTTCGAGAAAAAAAAATTTCAAGCTAAAAGGAAACCATTAGGTGCATTTTATAGAGAATCAGATTTCGAATAAGAAAAAGTCAACCGTAACCGCGTAACACGAACCCGTGAGAAAAAAATCGAAAAAATCGAAAAAATCTGTTTCGAATGCCATGATTTTTCTGAGTCATTTTTCCAAGGGAGGGTACTGTGGATTTTCGACAAAAAAAAAATTTCAAGCTAAAAGGAAACCATTAGGTGCATTTTATAGAGAATCAGATTTCGAATAAGAAAAAGTCAACCGTAACCGCGTAACTCGTACCCGCGAGAAAAAAATCGAAAAAATCTGTTTCGAATGCCATGATTTTTCTGAGTCATTTTTCCAAGGGAGGGTACTGTGGATTTTCGACAAAAAAAAATTTCAAGCTAAAAGGAAACCATTAGGTGCATTTTATAGAGAATCAGATTTCGAATAAGAAAAAGTCAACCGTAACCGCGTAACTCGTACCCGTGAGAAAAAAATCGAAAAAATCTGTTTCGAATGCCATGATTTTTCTGAGTCATTTTTCCAAGGGAGTGTACTGTGGATTTTCGACAAAAAAAAATTTCAAGCTAAAAGGAAACCATTAGGTGCATTTTATAGAGAATCAGATTTCGAATAAGAAAAAGTCAACCGTAACCGCGTAACTCGTACCCGTGAGAAAAAAATCGAAAAAATCTCTTTCGAATGCCATGATTTTTCTGAGTCATTTTTCCAAGGGAGGGTACTGTGGATTTTCGACAAAAAAAAATTTCAAGCTAAAAGGAAACCATTAGGTGCATTTTATAGAGAATCAGATTTCGAATAAGAAAAAGTCAACCGTAACCGCGTAACTCGTACCCGTGAGAAAAAAATCGAAAAAATCTCTTTCGAATGCCATGATTTTTCTGAGTCATTTTTCCAAGGGAGGGTACTGTGGATTTTCGACAAAAAAAAATTTCAAGCTAAAAGGAAACCATTAGGTGCATTTTATAGAGAATCAGATTTCGAATAAGAAAAAGTCAACCGTAACCGCGTAACTCGTACCCGTGAGAAAAAAATCGAAAAAATCTGTTTCGAATGCCATGATTTTCTGAGTCATTTTTCCGAAGGAAGGGTACTGTGGATTTTCGAGAAAAAAAAATTTCAAGCTAAAAGGAAACCATTAGGTGCATTTTATAGAGAATCAGATTTCGAATAAGAAAAAGTCAACCGTAACCGCGTAACACGAACCCGTGAGAAAAAAATCGAAAAAATCGAAAAAATCTGTTTCGAATGCCATGATTTTTCTGAGTCATTTTTCCAAGGGAGGGTACTGTGGATTTTCGACAAAAAAAAAAATTTCAAGCTAAAAGGAAACCATTAGGTGCATTTTATAGAGAATCAGATTTCGAATAAGAAAAAGTCAACCGTAACCGCGTAACTCGTACCCGTGAGAAAAAAATCGAAAAAATCTGTTTCGAATGCCATGATTTTTCTGAGTCATTTTTCCAAGGGAGGGTACTGTGGATTTTCGACAAAAAAAAATTTCAAGCTAAAAGGAAACCATTAGGTGCATTTTATAGAGAATCAGATTTCGAATAAGAAAAAGTCAACCGTAACCGCGTAACTCGTACCCGTGAGAAAAAAATCGAAAAAATCTGTTTCGAATGCCATGATTTTCTGAGTCATTTTTCCGAAGGAAGGGTACTGTGGATTTTCGACAAAAAAAAATTTCAAGCTAAAAGGAAACCATTAGGTGCATTTTATAGAGAATCAGATTTCGAATAAGAAAAAGTCAACCGTAACCGCGTAACTCGTACCCGTGAGAAAAAAATCGAAAAAATCTGTTTCGAATGCCATGATTTTTCTGAGTCGTTTTTCCAAGGGAGGGTACTGTGGATTTTCGAGAAAAAAAAATTTCAAGCTAAAAGGAAACCATTAGGTGCATTTTATAGAGAATCAGATTTCGAATAAGAAAAAGTCAACCGTAACCGCGTAACACGAACCCGTGAGAAAAAAATCGAAAAAATCGAAAAAATCTGTTTCGAATGCCATGATTTTTCTGAGTCATTTTTCCAAGGGAGGGTACTGTGGATTTTCGACAAAAAAAAATTTCAAGCTAAAAGGAAACCATTAGGTGCATTTTATAGAGAATCAGATTTCGAATAAGAAAAAGTCAACCGTAACCGCGTAACTCGTACCCGTGAGAAAAAAATCGAAAAAATCTGTTTCGAATGCCATGATTTTTCTGAGTCATTTTTCCAAGGGAGGGTACTGTGGATTTTCGACAAAAAAAAATTTCAAGCTAAAAGGAAACCATTAGGTGCATTTTATAGAGAATCAGATTTCGAATAAGAAAAAGTCAACCGTAACCGCGTAACTCGTACCCGTGAGAAAAAAATCGAAAAAATCTCTTTCGAATGCCATGATTTTTCTGAGTCATTTTTCCAAGGGAGGGTACTGTGGATTTTCGACAAAAAAAAATTTCAAGCTAAAAGGAAACCATTAGGTGCATTTTATAGAGAATCAGATTTCGAATAAGAAAAAGTCAACCGTAACCGCGTAACTCGTACCCGTGAGAAAAAAATCGAAAAAATCTCTTTCGAATGCCATGATTTTTCTGAGTCATTTTTCCAAGGGAGGGTACTGTGGATTTTCGACAAAAAAAAATTTCAAGCTAAAAGGAAACCATTAGGTGCATTTTATAGAGAATCAGATTTCGAATAAGAAAAAGTCAACCGTAACCGCGTAACTCGTACCCGTGAGAACAAAATCGAAAAAATCTGTTTCGAATGCCATGATTTTCTGAGTCATTTTTCCGAAGGAAGGGTACTGTGGATTTTCGACAAAAAAAAATTTCAAGCTAAAAGGAAACCATTAGGTGCATTTTATAGAGAATCAGATTTCGAATAAGAAAAAGTCAACCGTAACCGCGTAACTCGTACCCGTGAGAAAAAAATCGAAAAAATCTATTTCGAATGCCATGATTTTTCTGAGTCATTTTTCCAAGGGAGGGTACTGTGGATTTTCGACAAAAAAAAAAATTTCAAGCTAAAAGGAAACCATTAGGTGCATTTTATAGAGAATCAGATTTCGAATAAGAAAAAGTCAACCGTAACCGCGTAACTCGTACCCGTGAGAAAAAAATCGAAAAAATCTGTTTCGAATGCCATGATTTTTCTGAGTCATTTTTCCAAGGGAGGGTACTGTGGATTTTCGACAAAAAAAAATTTCAAGCTAAAAGGAAACCATTAGGTGCATTTTATAGAGAATCAGATTTCGAATAAGAAAAAGTCAACCGTAACCGCGTAACTCGTACCCGTGAGAAAAAAATCGAAAAAATCTGTTTCGAATGCCATGATTTTTCTGAGTCATTTTTCCAAGGGAGGGTACTGTGGATTTTCGACAAAAAAAAATTTCAAGCTAAAAGGAAACCATTAGGTGCATTTTATAGAGAATCAGATTTCGAATAAGAAAAAGTCAACCGTAACCGCGTAACTCGTACCCGTGAGAAAAAAATCGAAAAAATCTCTTTCGAATGCCATGATTTTTCTGAGTCATTTTTCCAAGGGAGGGTACTGTGGATTTTCGACAAAAAAAAATTTCAAGCTAAAAGGAAACCATTAGGTGCATTTTATAGAGAATCAGATTTCGAATAAGAAAAAGTCAACCGTAACCGCGTAACTCGTACCCGTGAGAAAAAAATCGAAAAAATCTCTTTCGAATGCCATGATTTTTCTGAGTCATTTTTCCAAGGGAGGGTACTGTGGATTTTCGACAAAAAAAAATTTCAAGCTAAAAGGAAACCATTAGGTGCATTTTATAGAGAATCAGATTTCGAATAAGAAAAAGTCAACCGTAACCGCGTAACTCGTACCCGTGAGAAAAAAATCGAAAAAATCTCTTTCGAATGCCATGATTTTTCTGAGTCATTTTTCCAAGGGAGGGTACTGTGGATTTTCGACAAAAAAAAATTTCAAGCTAAAAGGAAACCATTAGGTGCATTTTATAGAGAATCAGATTTCGAATAAGAAAATGTCAACCGTAACCGCGTAACTCGTACCCGTGAGAAAAAAATCGAAAAAATCTGTTTCGAATGCCATGATTTTTCTGAAACATTTTTCCAAGGGAGGGTACTGTGGATTTTCGAGAAAAAAAAATTTCAAGCTAAAAGGAAACCATTAGGTGCATTTTATAGAGAATCAGATTTCGAATAAGAAAAAGTCAACCGTAACCGCGTAACTCGTACCCGTGAGAAAAAAATCGAAAAAATCTCTTTCGAATGCCATGATTTTTCTGAGTCATTTTTCCAAGGGAGGGTACTGTGGATTTTCGACAAAAAAAAATTTCAAGCTAAAAGGAAACCATTAGGTGCATTTTATAGAGAATCAGATTTCGAATAAGAAAAAGTCAACCGTAACCGCGTAACTCGTACCCGTGAGAAAAAAATCGAAAAAATCTGTTTCGAATGCCATGATTTTTCTGAGTCATTTTTCCAAGGGAGGGTACTGTGGATTTTCGACAAAAAAAAATTTCAAGCTAAAAGGAAACCATTAGGTGCATTTTATAGAGAATCAGATTTCGAATAAGAAAAAGTCAACCGTAACCGCGTAACTCGTACCCGTGAGAAAAAAATCGAAAAAATCTCTTTCGAATGCCATGATTTTTCTGAGTCATTTTTCCAAGGGAGGGTACTGTGGATTTTCGAGAAAAAAAAATTTCAAGCTAAAAGGAAACCATTAGGTGCATTTTATAGAGAATCAGATTTCGAATAAGAAAAAGTCAACCGTAACCGCGTAACTCGTACCCGTGAGAAAAAAATCGAAAAAATCTCTTTCGAATGCCATGATTTTTCTGAGTCATTTTTCCAAGGGAGGGTACTGTGGATTTTCGGGAAAAAAAAATTTCAAGCTAAAAGGAAACCATTAGGTGCATTTTATAGAGAATCAGATTTCGAATAAGAAAAAGTCAACCGTAATCGCGTAACTCGTACCCGTGAGAAAAAAATCGAAAAAATCTCTTTCGAATGCCATGATTTTTCTGAGTCATTTTTCCAAGGGAGGGTACTGTGGATTTTCGAGAAAAAAAAATTTCAAGCTAAAAGGAAACCATTAGGTGCATTTTATAGAGAATCAGATTTCGAATAAGAAAAAGTCAACCGTAACCGCGTAACTCGTACCCGTGAGAAAAAAATCGAAAAAATCTGTTTCGAATGCCATGATTTTTCTGTGTCATTTTTCCAAGGGAGGGTACTGTGGATTTTCGAGAAAAAAAAATTTCAAGCTAAAAGGAAACCATTAGGTGCATTTTATAGAGAATCAGATTTCGAATAAGAAAAAGTCAACCGTAACCGCGTAACACGAACCCGTGAGAAAAAAATCGAAAAAATCGAAAAAATCTGTTTCGAATGCCATGATTTTTCTGAGTCATTTTTCCAAGGGAGGGTACTGTGGATTTTCGACAAAAAAAAAATTTCAAGCTAAAAGGAAACCATTAGGTGCATTTTATAGAGAATCAGATTTCGAATAAGAAAAAGTCAACCGTAACCGCGTAACTCGTACCCGTGAGAAAAAAATCGAAAAAATCTGTTTCGAATGCCATGATTTTTCTGAGTCATTTTTCCAAGGGAGGGTACTGTGGATTTTCGACAAAAAAAAATTTCAAGCTAAAAGGAAACCATTAGGTGCATTTTATAGAGAATCAGATTTCGAATAAGAAAAAGTCAACCGTAACCGCGTAACTCGTACCCGTGAGAAAAAAATCGAAAAAATCTCTTTCGAATGCCATGATTTTTCTGAGTCATTTTTCCAAGGGAGGGTACTGTGGATTTTCGACAAAAAAAAATTTCAAGCTAAAAGGAAACCATTAGGTGCATTTTATAGAGAATCAGATTTCGAATAAGAAAAAGTCAACCGTAACCGCGTAACTCGTACCCGTGAGAAAAAAATCGAAAAAATCTGTTTCGAATGCCATGATTTTTCTGAGTCATTTTTCCAAGGGAGGGTACTGTGGATTTTCGAGAAAAAAAAATTTCAAGCTAAAAGGAAACCATTAGGTGCATTTTATAGAGAATCAGATTTCGAATAAGAAAAAGTCAACCGTAACCGCGTAACTCGTACCCGTGAGAAAAAAATCGAAAAAATCTCTTTCGAATGCCATGATTTTTCTGAGTCATTTTTCCAAGGGAGGGTACTGTGGATTTTCGAGAAAAAAAAATTTCAAGCTAAAAGGAAACCATTAGGTGCATTTTATACAGAATCAGATTTCGAATAAGAAAAAGGCAACCGTAACCGCGTAACTCGTACCCGTGAGAAAAAAATCGAAAAAATCTGTTTCGAATGCCATGATTTTTCTGAGTCATTTTTCCAAGGGGGGGTACTGTGGATTTTCGACAAAAAAAAATTTCAAGCTAAAAGGAAACCATTAGGTGCATTTTATAGAGAATCAGAGTTCGAATAAGAAAAAGTCAACCGTAACCGCGTAACTCGTACCCGTGAGAAAAAAATCGAAAAAATCTGTTTCGAATGCCATGATTTTTCTGTCATTTTTCCAAGGGAGGGTACTGTGGATTTTCGACAAAAAAAAATTTCAAGCAAAAAGGAAACCATTAGGTGCATTTTATAGAGAATCAGATTTCGAATAAGAAAAAGTCAACCGTAACCGCGTAACTCGTACCCGTGAGAAAAAAATCGAAAAAATCTGTTTCGAATGCCATGATTTTTCTGAGTCATTTTTCCAAGGGAGGGTACTGTGGATTTTCGAGAAAAAAAAATTTCAAGCTAAAAGGAAACCATTAGGTGCATTTTATAGAGAATCAGATTTCGAATAAGAAAAAGTCAAACGTAACCGCGTAACTCGTACCCGTGAGAAAAAAATCGAAAAAAATCTGTTTCGAATGCCATGATTTTTCTGAGTCATTTTTCCAAGGGGGGGTACTGTGGATTTTCGAGAAAAAAAAATTTCAAGCTAAAAGGAAACCATTAGGTGCATTTGATAGAGAATCAGATTTCGAATAAGAAAAAGTCAACCGTAACCGCGTAACTCGTACCCGTGAGAAAAAAATCGAAAAAATCTGTTTCGAATGCCATGATTTTTCTGAGTCATTTTTCCAAGGGAGGGTACTGTGGATTTTCGACAAAAAAAAATTTCAAGCTAAAAGGAAACCATTAAATGCATTTTATAGAGAATCAGATTTCGAATAAGAAAAAGTCAACCGTAACCGCGTAACTCGTACCCGTGAGAAAAAAATCGAAAAAATCTGTTTCGAATGCCATGATTTTTCTGAGTCATTTTTCCAAGGGAGGGTACTGTGGATTTTCGACAAAAAAAAATTTCAAGCTAAAAGGAAACCATTAGGTGCATTTTATAGAGAATCAGATTTCGAATAAGAAAATGTCAACCGTAACCGCGTAACTCGTACCCGTGAGAAAAAAATCGAAAAAATCTGTTTCGAATGCCATGATTTTTCTGAAACATTTTTCCAAGGGAGGGTACTGTGGATTTTCGAGAAAAAAAAATTTCAAGCTAAAAGGAAACCATTAGGTGCATTTTATAGAGAATCAGATTTCGAATAAGAAAAAGTCAACCGTAACCGCGTAACTCGTACCCGTGAGAAAAAAATCGAAAAAATCTCTTTCGAATGCCATGATTTTTCTGAGTCATTTTTCCAAGGGAGGGTACTGTGGATTTTCGACAAAAAAAAATTTCAAGCTAAAAGGAAACCATTAGGTGCATTTTATAGAGAATCAGATTTCGAATAAGAAAAAGTCAAACGTAACCGCGTAACTCGTACCCGTGAGAAAAAAATCGAAAAAATCTGTTTCGAATGCCATGATTTTTCTGAGTCATTTTTCCAAGGGAGGGTACTGTGGATTTTCGACAAAAAAAAATTTCAAGCTAAAAGGAAACCATTAGGTGCATTTTATAGAGAATCAGATTTCGAATAAGAAAAAGTCAACCGTAACCGCGTAACTCGTACCCGTGAGAAAAAAATCGAAAAAATCTGTTTCGAATGCCATGATTTTTCTGAAACATTTTTCCAAGGGAGGGTACTGTGGATTTTCGAGAAAAAAAAATTTCAAGCTAAAAGGAAACCATTAGGTGCATTTTATAGAGAATCAGATTTCGAATAAGAAAAAGTCAACCGTAACCGCGTAACTCGTACTTGTGAGAAAAAAATCGAAAAAATCTCTTTCGAATGCCATGATTTTTCTGAAACATTTTTCCAAGGGAGGGTACTGTGGATTTTCGACAAAAAAAAATTTCAAGCTAAAAGGAAACCATTAGGTGCATTTTATAGAGAATCAGATTTCGAATAAGAAAAAGTCAACCGTAACCGCGTAACTCGTACCCGTGAGAAAAAAATCGAAAAAATCTGTTTCGAATGCCATGATTTTTCTGAAACATTTTTCCAAGGGAGGGTACTGTGGATTTTCGAGAAAAAAAAATTTCAAGCTAAAAGGAAACCATTAGGTGCATTTTATAGAGAATCAGATTTCGAATAAGAAAAAGTCAACCGTAACCGCGTAACTCGTACCCGTGAGAAAAAAATCGAAAAAATCTCTTTCGAATGCCATGATTTTTCTGAGTCATTTTTCCAAGGGAGGGTACTGTGGATTTTCGACAAAAAAAAATTTCAAGCTAAAAGGAAACCATTAGGTGCATTTTATAGAGAATCAGATTTCGAATAAGAAAAAGTCAAACGTAACCGCGTAACTCGTACCCGTGAGAAAAAAATCGAAAAAATCTGTTTCGAATGCCATGATTTTTCTGAGTCATTTTTCCAAGGGAGGGTACTGTGGATTTTCGACAAAAAAAAATTTCAAGCTAAAAGGAAACCATTAGGTGCATTTTATAGAGAATCAGATTTCGAATAAGAAAAAGTCAACCGTAACCGCGTAACTCGTACCCGTGAGAAAAAAATCGAAAAATTCTGTTTCGAATGCCATGATTTTTCTGAAACATTTTTCCAAGGGAGGGTACTGTGGATTTTCGAGAAAAAAAAATTTCAAGCTAAAAGGAAACCATTAGGTGCATTTTATAGAGAATCAGATTTCGAATAAGAAAAAGTCAACCGTAACCGCGTAACTCGTACTTGTGAGAAAAAAATCGAAAAAATCTCTTTCGAATGCCATGATTTTTCTGAGTCATTTTTCCAAGGGAGGGTACTGTGGATTTTCGACAAAAAAAAATTTCAAGCTAAAAGGAAACCATTAGGTGCATTTTATAGAGAATCAGATTTCGAATAAGAAAAAGTCAAACGTAACCGCGTAACTCGTACCCGTGAGAAAAAAATCGAAAAAATCTGTTTCGAATGCCATGATTTTTCTGAGTCATTTTTCCAAGGGAGGGTACTGTGGATTTTCGACAAAAAAAAATTTCAAGCTAAAAGGAAACCATTAGGTGCATTTTATAGAGAATCAGATTTCGAATAAGAAAAAGTCAACCGTAACAGCGTAACTCGTACTTGTGAGAAAAAAATCGAAAAAATCTCTTTCGAATGCCATGATTTTTCTGAAACATTTTTCCAAGGGAGGGTACTGTGGATTTTCGACAAAAAAAAATTTCAAGCTAAAAGGAAACCATTAGGTGCATTTTATAGAGAATCAGATTTCGAATAAGAAAAAGTCAACCGTAACCGCGTAACTCGTACCCGTGAGAAAAAAATCGAAAAAATCTGTTTCGAATGCCATGATTTTTCTGAAACATTTTTCCAAGGGAGGGTACTGTGGATTTTCGAGAAAAAAAAATTTCAAGCTAAAAGGAAACCATTAGGTGCATTTTATAGAGAATCAGATTTCGAATAAGAAAAAGTCAACCGTAACCGCGTAACTCGTACCCGTGAGAAAAAAATCGAAAAAATCTCTTTCGAATGCCATGATTTTTCTGAGTCATTTTTCCAAGGGAGGGTACTGTGGATTTTCGACAAAAAAAAATTTCAAGCTAAAAGGAAACCATTAGGTGCATTTTATAGAGAATCAGATTTCGAATAAGAAAAAGTCAAACGTAACCGCGTAACTCGTACCCGTGAGAAAAAAATCGAAAAAATCTGTTTCGAATGCCATGATTTTTCTGAGTCATTTTTCCAAGGGAGGGTACTGTGGATTTTCGACAAAAAAAAATTTCAAGCTAAAAGGAAACCATTAGGTGCATTTTATAGAGAATCAGATTTCGAATAAGAAAAAGTCAACCGTAACCGCGTAACTCGTACCCGTGAGAAAAAAATCGAAAAAATCTGTTTCGAATGCCATGATTTTTCTGAAACATTTTTCCAAGGGAGGGTACTGTGGATTTTCGAGAAAAAAAAATTTCAAGCTAAAAGGAAACCATTAGGTGCATTTTATAGAGAATCAGATTTCGAATAAGAAAAAGTCAACCGTAACCGCGTAACTCGTACTTGTGAGAAAAAAATCGAAAAAATCTCTTTCGAATGCCATGATTTTTCTGAGTCATTTTTCCAAGGGAGGGTACTGTGGATTTTCGACAAAAAAAAATTTCAAGCTAAAAGGAAACCATTAGGTGCATTTTATAGAGAATCAGATTTCGAATAAGAAAAAGTCAAACGTAACCGCGTAACTCGTACCCGTGAGAAAAAAATCGAAAAAATCTGTTTCGAATGCCATGATTTTTCTGAGTCATTTTTCCAAGGGAGGGTACTGTGGATTTTCGACAAAAAAAAATTTCAAGCTAAAAGGAAACCATTAGGTGCATTTTATAGAGAATCAGATTTCGAATAAGAAAAAGTCAACCGTAACCGCGTAACTCGTACCCGTGAGAAAAAAATCGAAAAAATCTGTTTCGAATGCCATGATTTTTCTGAAACATTTTTCCAAGGGAGGGTACTGTGGATTTTCGAGAAAAAAAAATTTCAAGCTAAAAGGAAACCATTAGGTGCATTTTATAGAGAATCAGATTTCGAATAAGAAAAAGTCAACCGTAACCGCGTAACTCGTACTTGTGAGAAAAAAATCGAAAAAATCTCTTTCGAATGCCATGATTTTTCTGAGTCATTTTTCCAAGGGAGGGTACTGTGGATTTTCGACAAAAAAAAATTTCAAGCTAAAAGGAAACCATTAGGTGCATTTTATAGAGAATCAGATTTCGAATAAGAAAAAGTCAACCGTAACCGCGTAACTCGTACCCGTGAGAAAAAAATCGAAAAAATCTGTTTCGAATGCCATGATTTTTCTGAGTCATTTTTCCAAGGGAGGGTACTGTGGATTTTCGACAAAAAAAAATTTCAAGCTAAAAGGAAACCATTAGGTGCATTTTATAGAGAATCAGATTTCGAATAAAAAAAAGTCAACCGTAACCGCGTAACTCGTACCCGTGAGAAAAAAATCGAAAAAATCTGTTTCGAATGCCATGATTTTTCTGAGTCATTTTTCCAAGGGAGGGTACTGTGGATTTTCGAGAAAAAAAAATTTCAAGCTAAAAGGAAACCATTAGGTGCATTTTATAGAGAATCAGATTTCGAATAAGAAAAAGTCAACCGTAACCGCGTAACTCGTACCCGTGAGAAAAAAATCGAAAAAATCTGTTTCGAATGCCATGATTTTTCTGAGTCATTTTTCCAAGGGAGGGTAATGTGGATTTTCGAGAAAAAAAAATTTCAAGCTAAAAGGAAACCATGAGGTGCATTTTATAGAGAATCAGATTTCGAATAAGAAAAAGTCAACCGTAACCGCGTAACTCGTACCCGTGAGAAAAAAATCGAAAAAATCTGTTTCGAATGCCATGATTTTTCTGAGTCATTTTTCCAAGGGAGGGTACTGTGGATTTTCGAGAAAAAAAAATTTCAAGCTAAAAGGAAACCATTAGGTGCATTTTATAGAGAATCAGATTTCGAATAAGAAAAAGTCAACCGTAACCGCGTAACTCGTACTTGTGAGAAAAAAATCGAAAAAATCTCTTTCGAATGCCATGATTTTTCTGAGTCATTTTTCCAAGGGAGGGTACTGTGGATTTTCGACAAAAAAAATTTCAAGCTAAAAGGAAACCATTAGGTGCATTTTATAGAGAATCAGATTTCGAATAAGAAAAAGTCAACCGTAACCGCGTAACTCGTACCCGTGAGAAAAAAATCGAAAAAATCTCTTTCGAATGCCATGATTTTTCTGAGTCATTTTTCCAAGGGAGGGTACTGTGGATTTTCGACAAAAAAAAATTTCAAGCTAAAAGGAAACCATTAGGTGCATTTTATAGAGAATCAGATTTCGAATAAGAAAAAGTCAACCGTAACCGCGTAACTCGTACCCGTGAGAAAAAAATCGAAAAAATCTGTTTCGAATGCCATGATTTTTCTGAGTCATTTTTCCAAGGGAGGGTACTGTGGATTTTCGACAAAAAAAAATTTCAAGCTAAAAGGAAACCATTAGGTGCATTTTATAGAGAATCAGATTTCGAATAAGAAAAAGTCAACCGTAACCGCGTAACTCGTACCCGTGAGAAAAAAATCGAAAAAATCTGTTTCGAATGCCATGATTTTTCTGAGTCATTTTTCCAAGGGAGGGTACTGTGGATTTTCGAGAAAAAAAAATTTCAAGCTAAAAGGAAACCATTAGGTGCATTTTATAGAGAATCAGATTTCGAATAAGAAAAAGTCAACCGTAACCGCGTAACTCGTACCCGTGAGAAAAAAATCGAAAAAATCTCTTTCGAATGCCATGATTTTTCTGAGTCATTTTTCCAAGGGAGGGTACTGTGGATTTTCGAGAAAAAAAAATTTCAAGCTAAAAGGAAACCATTAGGTGCATTTTATACAGAATCAGATTTCGAATAAGAAAAAGGCAACCGTAACCGCGTAACTCGTACCCGTGAGAAAAAAATCGAAAAAATCTGTTTCGAATGCCATGATTTTTCTGAGTCATTTTTCCAAGGGAGGGTACTGTGGATTTTCGACAAAAAAAAATTTCAAGCTAAAAGGAAACCATTAGGTGCATTTTATAGAGAATCAGATTTCGAATAAGAAAAAGTCAAACGTAACCGCGTAACTCGTACCCGTGAGAAAAAAATCGAAAAAATCTGTTTCGAATGCCATGATTTTTCTGAGTCATTTTTCCAAGGGAGGGTACTGTGGATTTTCGACAAAAAAAAATTTCAAGCTAAAAGGAAACCATTAGGTGCATTTTATAGAGAATCAGATTTCGAATAAGAAAAAGTCAACCGTAACCGCGTAACTCGTACCCGTGAGAAAAAAATCGAAAAAATCTGTTTCGAATGCCATGATTTTTCTGAAACATTTTTCCAAGGGAGGGTACTGTGGATTTTCGAGAAAAAAAAATTTCAAGCTAAAAGGAAACCATTAGGTGCATTTTATAGAGAATCAGATTTCGAATAAGAAAAAGTCAACCGTAACCGCGTAACTCGTACTTGTGAGAAAAAAATCGAAAAAATCTCTTTCGAATGCCATGATTTTTCTGAGTCATTTTTCCAAGGGAGGGTACTGTGGATTTTCGACAAAAAAAAATTTCAAGCTAAAAGGAAACCATTAGGTGCATTTTATAGAGAATCAGATTTCGAATAAGAAAAAGTCAACCGTAACCGCGTAACTCGTACCCGTGAGAAAAAAATCGAAAAAATCTGTTTCGAATGCCATGATTTTTCTGAGTCATTTTTCCAAGGGAGGGTACTGTGGATTTTCGACAAAAAAAAATTTCAAGCTAAAAGGAAACCATTAGGTGCATTTTATAGAGAATCAGATTTCGAATAAAAAAAAGTCAACCGTAACCGCGTAACTCGTACCCGTGAGAAAAAAATCGAAAAAATCTGTTTCGAATGCCATGATTTTTCTGAGTCATTTTTCCAAGGGAGGGTACTGTGGATTTTCGAGAAAAAAAAATTTCAAGCTAAAAGGAAACCATTAGGTGCATTTTATAGAGAATCAGATTTCGAATAAGAAAAAGTCAACCGTAACCGCGTAACTCGTACCCGTGAGAAAAAAATCGAAAAAATCTGTTTCGAATGCCATGATTTTTCTGAGTCATTTTTCCAAGGGAGGGTACTGTGGATTTTCGAGAAAAAAAAATTTCAAGCTAAAAGGAAACCATTAGGTGCATTTTATAGAGAATCAGATTTCGAATAAGAAAAAGTCAACCGTAACCGCGTAACTCGTACCCGTGAGAAAAAAATCGAAAAAATCTCTTTCGAATGCCATGATTTTTCTGAGTCATTTTTCCAAGGGAGGGTACTGTGGATTTTCGAGAAAAAAAAATTTCAAGCTAAAAGGAAACCATTAGGTGCATTTTATACAGAATCAGATTTCGAATAAGAAAAAGGCAACCGTAACCGCGTAACTCGTACCCGTGAGAAAAAAATCGAAAAAATCTGTTTCGAATGCCATGATTTTTCTGAGTCATTTTTCCAAGGGGGGGGGTACTGTGGATTTTCGACAAAAAAAAATTTCAAGCTAAAAGGAAACCATTAGGTGCATTTTATAGAGAATCAGATTTCGAATAAGAAAAAGTCAACCGTAACCGCGTAACCCGTACCCGTGAGAAAAAAATCGAAAAAATCTGTTTCGAATGCCATGATTTTTCTGAGTCATTTTTCCAAGGGAGGGTACTGTGGATTTTCGACAAAAAAAAATTTCAAGCTAAAAGGAAACCATTAGGTGCATTTGATAGAGAATCAGATTTCGAATAAGAAAAAGGCAACCGTAACCGCGTAACTCGTACCCGTGAGAAAAAAATCGAAAAAATCTGTTTCGAATGCCATGATTTTTCTGAGTCATTTTTCCAAGGGAGGGTACTGTGGATTTTCGAGAAAAAAAATTTCAAGCTAAAAGGAAACCATTAGGTGCATTTTATACAGAATCAGATTTCGAATAAGAAAAAGGCAACCGTAACCGCGTAACCCGTACCCATGAGAAAAAAATCGAAAAAATCTGTTTCGAATGCCATGATTTTTCTGAGTCATTTTTCCAAGGGGGGGGGTACTGTGGATTTTCGAGAAAAAAAAATTTCAAGCTAAAAGGAAACCATTAGGTGCATTTCATAGAGAATCAGATTTCGAATAAGAAAAAGTCAACCGTAACCGCGTAACCCGTACCCGTGAGAAAAAAATCGAAAAAATCTGTTTCGAATGCCATGATTTTTCTGAGTCATTTTTCCAAGGGAGGGTACTGTGGATTTTCGACAAAAAAAAATTTCAAGCTAAAAGGAAACCATTAGGTGCATTTGATAGAGAATCAGATTTCGAATAAGAAAAAGGCAACCGTAACCGCGTAACTCGTACCCGTGAGAAAAAAATCGAAAAAATCTGTTTCGAATGCCATGATTTTTCTGAGTCATTTTTCCAAGGGAGGGTACTGTGGATTTTCGACAAAAAAAAATTTCAAGCTAAAAGGAAACCATTAGGTGCATTTTATAGAGAATCAGATTTCGAATAAGAAAAAGTCAAACGTAACCGCGTAACTCGTACCCGTGAGAAAAAAATCGAAAAAAATCTGTTTCGAATGCCATGATTTTTCTGAGTCATTTTTCCAAGGGGGGGTACTGTGGATTTTCGAGAAAAAAAAATTTCAAGCTAAAAGGAAACCATTAGGTGCATTTGATAGAGAATCAGATTTCGAATAAGAAAAAGTCAACCGTAACCCCGTAACTCGTACCCGTGAGAAAAAAATCGAAAAAATCTGTTTCGAATGCCATGATTTTTCTGAGTCATTTTTCCAAGGGAGGGTACTGTGGATTTTCGACAAAAAAAAATTTCAAGCTAAAAGGAAACCATTAGGTGCATTTTATAGAGAATCAGATTTCGAATAAGAAAATGTCAACCGTAACCGCGTAACTCGTACCCGTGAGAAAAAAATCGAAAAAATCTCTTTCGAATGCCATGATTTTTCTGAGTCATTTTTCCAAGGGAGGGTACTGTGGATTTTCGACAAAAAAAAATTTCAAGCTAAAAGGAAACCATTAGGTGCATTTTATAGAGAATCAGATTTCGAATAAGAAAAAGTCAACCGTAACCGCGTAACTCGTACCCGTGAGAAAAAAATCGAAAAAATCTGTTTCGAATGCCATGATTTTTCTGAGTCATTTTTCCAAGGGAGGGTACTGTGGATTTTCGAGAAAAAAAAATTTCAAGCTAAAAGGAAACCATTAGGTGCATTTTATAGAGAATCAGATTTCGAATAAGAAAAAGTCAACCGTAACCGCGTAACTCGTACCCGTGAGAAAAAAATCGAAAAAATCTCTTTCGAATGCCATGATTTTTCTGAGTCATTTTTCCAAGGGAGGGTACTGTGGATTTTCGAGAAAAAAAAATTTCAAGCTAAAAGGAAACCATGAGGTGCATTTTATAGAGAATCAGATTTCGAATAAGAAAAAGTCAACCGTAACCGCGTAACTCGTACCCGTGAGAAAAAAATCGAAAAAATCTGTTTCGAATGCCATGATTTTTCTGAGTCATTTTTCCAAGGGAGGGTACTGTGGATTTTCGACAAAAAAAAATTTCAAGCTAAAAGGAAACCATTAAATGCATTTTATAGAGAATCAGATTTCGAATAAGGAAAAGTCAACCGTAACCGCGTAACTCGTACCCGTGAGAAAAAAATCGAAAAAATCTGTTTCGAATGCCATGATTTTTCTGAGTCATTTTTCCAAGGGAGGGTACTGTGGATTTTCGACAAAAAAAAATTTCAAGCTAAAAGGAAACCATTAGGTGCATTTTATACAGAATCAGATTTCGAATAAGAAAAAGGCAACCGTAACCGCGTAACTCGTACCCGTGAGAAAAAAATCGAAAAAATCTGTTTCGAATGCCATGATTTTTCTGAGTCATTTTTCCAAGGGAGGGTACTGTGGATTTTCGACAAAAAAAAATTTCAAGCTAAAAGGAAACCATTAGGTGCATTTTATAGAGAATCAGATTTCGAATAAGAAAAAGTCAAACGTAACCGCGTAACTCGTACCCGTGAGAAAAAAATCGAAAAAAATCTGTTTCGAATGCCATGATTTTTCTGAGTCATTTTTTCAAGGGGGGGTACTGTGGATTTTCGAGAAAAAAAAATTTCAAGCTAAAAGGAAACCATTAGGTGCATTTGATAGAGAATCAGATTTCGAATAAGAAAAAGTCAACCGTAACCGCGTAACTCGTACCCGTGAGAAAAAAATCGAAAAAATCTGTTTCGAATGCTATGATTTTTCTGAGTCATTTTTCCAAGGGAGGGTACTGTGGATTTTCGACAAAAAAAAATTTCAAGCTAAAAGGAAACCATTAGGTGCATTTTATAGAGAATCAGATTTCGAATAAGAAAATGTCAACCGTAACCGCGTAACTCGTACCCGTGAGAAAAAAATCGAAAAAATCTCTTTCGAATGCCATGATTTTTCTGAGTCATTTTTCCAAGGGAGGGTACTGTGGATTTTCGACAAAAAAAAATTTCAAGCTAAAAGGAAACCATTAGGTGCATTTTATAGAGAATCAGATTTCGAATAAGAAAAAGTCAACCGTAACCGCGTAACTCGTACCCGTGAGAAAAAAATCGAAAAAATCTGTTTCGAATGCCATGATTTTTCTGAGTCATTTTTCCAAGGGAGGGTACTGTGGATTTTCGAGAAAAAAAAATTTCAAGCTAAAAGGAAACCATTAGGTGCATTTTATAGAGAATCAGATTTCGAATAAGAAAAAGGCAACCGTAACCGCGTAACTCGTACCCGTGAGAAAAAAATCGAAAAAATCTGTTTCGAATCCCATGAATTTTCGGAGTCATTTTTCCAAGGGGGGGGGGTACTGTGGATTTTCGAGAAAAAAAAATTTCAAGCTAAAAGGAAACCATTACGTGCATTTTATAGAGAATCAGATTTCGAATAAGAAAAAGTCAACCGTAACCGCGTAACCCGTACCCATGAGAAAAAAATCGAAAAAATCTGTTTCGAATGCCATGATTTTTCTGAGTCATTTTTCCAAGGGAGGGTACTGTGGATTTTCGACAAAAAAAAATTTCAAGCTAAAAGGAAACCATTAGGTGCATTTTATAGAGAATCAGATTTCGAATAAGAAAAAGTCAACCGTAACTGCGTAACTCGTACCCGTGAGAAAAAAATCGAAAAAATCTCTTTCGAATGCCATGATTTTTCTGAGTCATTTTTCCAAGGGAGGGTACTGTGGATTTTCGACAAAAAAAAATTTCAAGCTAAAAGGAAACCATTAGGTGCATTTTATAGAGAATCAGATTTCGAATAAGAAAAAGTCAACCGTAACCGCGTAACTCGTACCCGTGAGAAAAAAATCGAAAAAATCTGTTTCGAATGCCATGATTTTTCTGAGTCATTTTTCCAAGGGAGGGTACTGTGGATTTTCGACAAAAAAAAATTTCAAGCTAAAAGGAAACCATTAGGTGCATTTTATACAGAATCAGATTTCGAATAAGAAAAAGGCAACCGTAACCGCGTAACTCGTACCCGTGAGAAAAAAATCGAAAAAATCTGTTTCGAATCCCATGAATTTTCGGAGTCATTTTTCCAAGGGGGGGGGTACTGTGGATTTTCGAGAAAAAAAAATTTCAAGCTAAAAGGAAACCATTACGTGCATTTTATAGAGAATCAGATTTCGAATAAGAAAAAGTCAACCGTAACCGCGTAACCCGTACCCATGAGAAAAAAATCGAAAAAATCTGTTTCGAATGCCATGATTTTTCTGAGTCATTTTTCCAAGGGGGGGGGGTACTGTGGATTTTCGAGAAAAAAAAATTTCAAGCTAAAAGGAAACCATTAGGTGCATTTCATAGAGAATCAGATTTCGAATAAGAAAAAGTCAACCGTAACCGCGTAACCCGTACCCGTGAGAAAAAAAAGGAAAAAATCTGTTTCGAATGCCATGATTTTTCTGAGTCATTTTTTCAAGGGGGGGTACTGTGGATTTTCGAGAAAAAAAAATTTCAAGCTAAAAGGAAACCATTAGGTGCATTTTATAGAGAATCAGATTTCGAATAAGAAAAAGTCAAACGTAACCGCGTAACTCGTACCCGTGAGAAAAAAATCGAAAAAAATCTGTTTCGAATGCCATGATTTTTCTGAGTCATTTTTCCAAGGGGGGGTACTGTGGATTTTCGAGAAAAAAAAATTTCAAGCTAAAAGGAAACCATTAGGTGCATTTGATAGAGAATCAGATTTCCAATAAGAAAAAGTCAACCGTAACCCCGTAACTCGTACCCGTGAGAAAAAAATCGAAAAAATCTGTTTCGAATGCCATGATTTTTCTGAGTCATTTTTCCAAGGGAGGGTACTGTGGATTTTCGACAAAAAAAAATTTCAAGCTAAAAGGAAACCATTAGGTGCATTTTATAGAGAATCAGATTTCGAATAAGAAAATGTCAACCGTAACCGCGTAACTCGTACCCGTGAGAAAAAAATCGAAAAAATCTCTTTCGAATGCCATGATTTTTCTGAGTCATTTTTCCAAGGGAGGGTACTGTGGATTTTCGACAAAAAAAAATTTCAAGCTAAAAGGAAACCATTAGGTGCATTTTATAGAGAATCAGATTTCGAATAAGAAAAAGTCAACCGTAACCGCGTAACTCGTACCCGTGAGAAAAAAATCGAAAAAATCTGTTTCGAATGCCATGATTTTTCTGAGTCATTTTTCCAAGGGAGGGTACTGTGGATTTTCGAGAAAAAAAAATTTCAAGCTAAAAGGAAACCATTAGGTGCATTTTATAGAGAATCAGATTTCGAATAAGAAAAAGGCAACCGTAACCGCGTAACTCGTACCCGTGAGAAAAAAATCGAAAAAATCTGTTTCGAATCCCATGAATTTTCGGAGTCATTTTTCCAAGGGGGGGGGTACTGTGGATTTTCGAGAAAAAAAAATTTCAAGCTAAAAGGAAACCATTACGTGCATTTTATAGAGAATCAGATTTCGAATAAGAAAAAGTCAACCGTAACCGCGTAACCCGTACCCATGAGAAAAAAATCGAAAAAATCTGTTTCGAATGCCATGATTTTTCTGAGTCATTTTTCCAAGGGAGGGTACTGTGGATTTTCGACAAAAAAAAATTTCAAGCTAAAAGGAAACCATTAGGTGCATTTTATAGAGAATCAGATTTCGAATAAGAAAAAGTCAACCGTAACTGCGTAACTCGTACCCGTGAGAAAAAAATCGAAAAAATCTCTTTCGAATGCCATGATTTTTCTGAGTCATTTTTCCAAGGGAGGGTACTGTGGATTTTCGACAAAAAAAAATTTCAAGCTAAAAGGAAACCATTAGGTGCATTTTATAGAGAATCAGATTTCGAATAAGAAAAAGTCAACCGTAACCGCGTAACTCGTACCCGTGAGAAAAAAATCGAAAAAATCTGTTTCGAATGCCATGATTTTTCTGAGTCATTTTTCCAAGGGAGGGTACTGTGGATTTTCGAGAAAAAAAAATTTCAAGCTAAAAGGAAACCATTAGGTGCATTTTATACAGAATCAGATTTCGAATAAGAAAAAGGCAACCGTAACCGCGTAACTCGTACCCGTGAGAAAAAAATCGAAAAAATCTGTTTCGAATCCCATGAATTTTCGGAGTCATTTTTCCAAGGGGGGGGGTACTGTGGATTTTCGAGAAAAAAAAATTTCAAGCTAAAAGGAAACCATTACGTGCATTTTATAGAGAATCAGATTTCGAATAAGAAAAAGTCAACCGTAACCGCGTAACCCGTACCCATGAGAAAAAAATCGAAAAAATCTGTTTCGAATGCCATGATTTTTCTGAGTCATTTTTCCAAGGGGGGGGGGTACTGTGGATTTTCGAGAAAAAAAAATTTCAAGCTAAAAGGAAACCATTAGGTGCATTTCATAGAGAATCAGATTTCGAATAAGAAAAAGTCAACCGTAACCGCGTAACCCGTACCCGTGAGAAAAAAAAGGAAAAAATCTGTTTCGAATGCCATGATTTTTCTGAGTCATTTTTTCAAGGGGGGGTACTGTGGATTTTCGAGAAAAAAAAATTTCAAGCTAAAAGGAAACCATTAGGTGCATTTTATAGAGAATCAGATTTCGAATAAGAAAAAGTCAAACGTAACCGCGTAACTCGTACCCGTGAGAAAAAAATCGAAAAAAATCTGTTTCGAATGCCATGATTTTTCTGAGTCATTTTTCCAAGGGGGGGTACTGTGGATTTTCGAGAAAAAAAAATTTCAAGCTAAAAGGAAACCATTAGGTGCATTTGATAGAGAATCAGATTTCCAATAAGAAAAAGTCAACCGTAACCCCGTAACTCGTACCCGTGAGAAAAAAATCGAAAAAATCTGTTTCGAATGCCATGATTTTTCTGAGTCATTTTTCCAAGGGAGGGTACTGTGGATTTTCGACAAAAAAAAATTTCAAGCTAAAAGGAAACCATTAGGTGCATTTTATAGAGAATCAGATTTCGAATAAGAAAATGTCAACCGTAACCGCGTAACTCGTACCCGTGAGAAAAAAATCGAAAAAATCTCTTTCGAATGCCATGATTTTTCTGAGTCATTTTTCCAAGGGAGGGTACTGTGGATTTTCGACAAAAAAAAAATTTCAAGCTAAAAGGAAACCATTAGGTGCATTTTATAGAGAATCAGATTTCGAATAAGAAAAAGTCAACCGTAACCGCGTAACTCGTACCCGTGAGAAAAAAATCGAAAAAATCTGTTTCGAATGCCATGATTTTTCTGAGTCATTTTTCCAAGGGAGGGTACTGTGGATTTTCGAGAAAAAAAAATTTCAAGCTAAAAGGAAACCATTAGGTGCATTTTATAGAGAATCAGATTTCGAATAAGAAAAAGTCAACCGTAACCGCGTAACTCGTACCCGTGAGAAAAAAATCGAAAAAATCTCTTTCGAATGACATGATTTTTCTGATTCATTTTTCCAAGGGAGGGTACTGTGGATTTTCGACAAAAAAAAATTTCAAGCTAAAAGGAAACCATTAGGTGCATTTTATAGAGAATCAGATTTCGAATAAGAAAAAGTCAACCGTAACCGCGTAACTCGTACCCGTGAGAAAAAAATCTCTTTCGAATGCCATGATTTTTCTGAGTCATTTTTCCAAGGGAGGGTACTGTGGATTTTCGAGAAAAAAAAATTTCAAGCTAAAAGGAAACCATTAGGTGCATTTTATAGAGAATCAGATTTCGAATAAGAAAAAGTCAACCGTAACCGCGTAACTCGTACCTGTGAGAAAAAAATCGAAAAAATCTCTTTCGAATGCCATGATTTTTCTGAGTCATTTTTCCAAGGGAGGGTACTGTGGATTTTCGAGAAAAAAAATTTTCAAGCTAAAAGGAAACCATTAGGTGCATTTTATAGAGAATCAGATTTCGAATAAGAAAAAGTCAACCGTAACCGCGTAACTCGTACCCGTGAGAAAAAAATCGAAAAAATCTGTTTCGAATGCCATGATTTTTCTGAGTCATTTTTCCAAGGGAGGGTACTGTGGATTTTCGACAAAAAAAAATTTCAAGCTAAAAGGAAACCATTAGGTGCATTTTATAGAGAATCAGATTTCGAATAAGAAAAAGTCAACCGTAACCGCGTAACTCGTACCCGTGAGAAAAAAATCGAAAAAGTCTCTTTCGAATGACATGATTTTTCTGATTCATTTTTCCAAGGGAGGGTACTGTGGATTTTCGACAAAAAAAAATTTCAAGCTAAAAGGAAACCATTAGGTGCATTTTATAGAGAATCAGATTTCGAATAAGAAAAAGTCAACCGTAACCGCGTAACTCGTACCCGTGAGAAAAAAATCTCTTTCGAATGCCATGATTTTTCTGAGTCATTTTTCCAAGGGAGGGTACTGTGGATTTTCGAGAAAAAAAAATTTCAAGCTAAAAGGAAACCATTAGGTGCATTTTATAGAGAATCAGATTTCGAATAAGAAAAAGTCAACCGTAACCGCGTAACTCGTGCCTGTGAGAAAAAAATCGAAAAAATCTCTTTCGAATGCCATGATTTTTCTGAGTCATTTTTCCAAGGGAGGGTACTGTGGATTTTCGAGAAAAAAAATTTCAAGCTAAAAGGAAACCATTAGGTGCATTTTATAGAGAATCAGATTTCGAATAAGAAAAAGTCAACCGTAACCGCGTAACTCGTACCCGTGAGAAAAAAATCGAAAAAGTCTCTTTCGAATGACATGATTTTTCTGATTCATTTTTCCAAGGGAGGGTACTGTGGATTTTCGACAAAAAAAAATTTCAAGCTAAAAGGAAACCATTAGGTGCATTTTATAGAGAATCAGATTTCGAATAAGAAAAAGTCAACCGTAACCGCGTAACTCGTACCCGTGAGAAAAAAATCTCTTTCGAATGCCATGATTTTTCTGAGTCATTTTTCCAAGGGAGGGTACTGTGGATTTTCGAGAAAAAAAAATTTCAAGCTAAAAGGAAACCATTAGGTGCATTTTATAGAGAATCAGATTTCGAATAAGAAAAAGTCAACCGTAACCGCGTAACTCGTACCTGTGAGAAAAAAATCGAAAAAATCTCTTTCGAATGCCATGATTTTTCTGAGTCATTTTTCCAAGGGAGGGTACTGTGGATTTTCGAGAAAAAAAATTTTCAAGCTAAAAGGAAACCATTAGGTGCATTTTATAGAGAATCAGATTTCGAATAAGAAAAAGTCAACCGTAACCGCGTAACTCGTACCCGTGAGAAAAAAATCTCTTTCGAATGCCATGATTTTTCTGAGTCATTTTTCCAAGGGAGGGTACTGTGGATTTTCGACAAAAAAAAATTTCAAGCTAAAAGGAAACCATTAGGTGCATTTTATAGAGAATCAGATTTCGAATAAGAAAAAGTCAACCGTAACCGCGTAACTCGTACCCGTGAGAAAAAAATCGAAAAAATCTCTTTCGAATGACATGATTTTTCTGATTCATTTTTCCAAGGGAGGGTACTGTGGATTTTCGACAAAAAAAAATTTCAAGCTAAAAGGAAACCATTAGGTGCATTTTATAGAGAATCAGATTTCGAATAAGAAAAAGTCAACCGTAACCGCGTAACTCGTACCCGTGAGAAAAAAATCTCTTTCGAATGCCATGATTTTTCTGAGTCATTTTTCCAAGGGAGGGTACTGTGGATTTTCGAGAAAAAAAAATTTCAAGCTAAAAGGAAACCATTAGGTGCATTTTATAGAGAATCAGATTTCGAATAAGAAAAAGTCAACCGTAACCGCGTAACTCGTACCTGTGAGAAAAAAATCGAAAAAATCTCTTTCGAATGCCATGATTTTTCTGAGTCATTTTTCCAAGGGAGGGTACTGTGGATTTTCGAGAAAAAAAATTTTCAAGCTAAAAGGAAACCATTAGGTGCATTTTATAGAGAATCAGATTTCGAATAAGAAAAAGTCAACCGTAACCGCGTAACTCGTACCCGTGAGAAAAAAATCGAAAAAATCTCTTTCGAATGCCATGGTTTTTCTGAGTCATTTTTCCAAGGGAGGGTACTGTGGATTTTCGAGAAAAAAAATTTTCAAGCTAAAAGGAAACCATTAGGTGCATTTTATAGAGAATCAGATTTCGAATAAGAAAAAGTCAACCGTAACCGCGTAACTCGTACCCGTGAGAAAAAAATCGAAAAAATCTCTTTCGAATGCCATGATTTTTCTGAGTCATTTTTCCAAGGGAGGGTACTGTGGATTTTCGAGAAAAAAAAATTTCAAGCTAAAAGGAAACCATTAGGTGCATTTTATAGAGAATCAGATTTCGAATAAGAAAAAGTCAACCGTAACCGCGTAACTCGTACCCGTGAGAAAAAAATCGAAAAAATCTCTTTCGAATGCCATGGTTTTTCTGAGTCATTTTTCCAAGGGAGGGTACTGTGGATTTTCGACAAAAAAAAATTTCAAGCTAAAAGGAAACCATTAGGTGCATTTTATAGAGAATAATATTTCGAATAAGAAAAAGTCAACCGTAACCGCGTAACTCGTACCCGTGAGAAAAAAATCGAAAAAATCTCTTTCGAATGCCATGATTTTTCTGAGTCATTTTTCCAAGGGAGGGTACTGTGGATTTTCGACAAAAAAAAATTTCAAGCTAAAAGGAAACCATTAGGTGCATTTTATAGAGAATCAGATTTCGAATAAGAAAAAGTCAACCGTAACCGCGTAACTCGTACCCGTGAGAAAAAAATCGAAAAAATCTCTTTCGAATGCCATGATTTTTCTGAGTCATTTTTCCAAGGGAGGGTACTGTGGATTTTCGACAAAAAAAAATTTCAAGCTAAAAGGAAACCATTAGGTGCATTTTATAGAGAATCAGATTTCGAATAAGAAAAAGTCAACCGTAACCGCGTAACTCGTACCCGTGAGAAAAAAATCGAAAAAATCTCTTTCGAATGCCATGATTTTTCTGAGTCATTTTTCCAAGGGAGGGTACTGTGGATTTTCGACAAAAAAAAATTTCAAGCTAAAAGGAAACCATTAGGTGCATTTTATAGAGAATCAGATTTCGAATAAGAAAAAGTCAACCGTAACCGCGTAACTCGTACCCGTGAGAAAAAAATCGAAAAAATCTCTTTCGAATGCCATGATTTTTCTGAGTCATTTTTCCAAGGGAGGGTACTGTGGATTTTCGAGAAAAAAAATTTTCAAGCTAAAAGGAAACCATTAGGTGCATTTTATAGAGAATCAGATTTCGAATAAGAAAAAGTCAACCGTAACCGCGTAACTCGTACCCGTGAGAAAAAAATCGAAAAAATCTCTTTCGAATGCCATGGTTTTTCTGAGTCATTTTTCCAAGGGAGGGTACTGTGGATTTTCGAGAAAAAAAATTTTCAAGCTAAAAGGAAACCATTAGGTGCATTTTATAGAGAATCAGATTTCGAATAAGAAAAAGTCAACCGTAACCGCGTAACTCGTACCCGTGAGAAAAAAATCGAAAAAATCTCTTTCGAATGCCATGATTTTTCTGAGTCATTTTTCCAAGGGAGGGTACTGTGGATTTTCGAGAAAAAAAAATTTCAAGCTAAAAGGAAACCATTAGGTGCATTTTATAGAGAATCAGATTTCGAATAAGAAAAAGTCAACCGAAACCGCGTAACTCGTACCCGTGAGAAAAAAATCGAAAAAATCTCTTTCGAATGCCATGGTTTTTCTGAGTCATTTTTCCAAGGGAGGGTACTGTGGATTTTCGACAAAAAAAAATTTCAAGCTAAAAGGAAACCATTAGGTGCATTTTATAGAGAATCAGATTTCGAATAAGAAAAAGTCAACCGTAACCGCGTAACTCGTACCCGTGAGAAAAAAATCGAAAAAATCTCTTTCGAATGCCATGATTTTTCTGAGTCATTTTTCCAAGGGAGGGTACTGTGGATTTTCGACAAAAAAAAATTTCAAGCTAAAAGGAAACCATTAGGTGCATTTTATAGAGAATCAGATTTCGAATAAGAAAAAGTCAACCGTAACCGCGTAACTCGTACCCGTGAGAAAAAAATCGAAAAAATCTCTTTCGAATGCCATGATTTTTCTGAGTCATTTTTCCAAGGGAGGGTACTGTGGATTTTCGAGAAAAAAAAATTTCAAGCTAAAAGGAAACCATTAGGTGCATTTTATAGAGAATCAGATTTCGAATAAGAAAAAGTCAACCGTAACCGCGTAACTCGTACCCGTGAGAAAAAAATCGAAAAAATCTCTTTCGAATGCCATGATTTTTCGGAGTCATTTTTCCAAGGGAGGGTACTGTGGATTTTCGACAAAAAAAAATTTCAAGCTAAAAGGAAACCATTAGGTGCATTTTATAGAGAATCAGATTTCGAATAAGAAAAAGTCAACCGTAACCGCGTAACTCGTACCCGTGAGAAAAAAATCGAAAAAATCTCTTTCGAATGCCATGATTTTTCTGAGTCATTTTTCCAAGGGAGGGTACTGTGGATTTTCGACAAAAAAAAATTTCAAGCTAAAAGGAAACCATTAGGTGCATTTTATAGAGAATCAGATTTCGAATAAGAAAAAGTCAACCGTAACCGCGTAACTCGTACCCGTGAGAAAAAAATCGAAAAAATCTCTTTCGAATGCCATGATTTTTCTGAGTCATTTTTCCAAGGGAGGGTACTGTGGATTTTCGACAAAAAAAAATTTCAAGCTAAAAGGAAACCATTAGGTGCATTTTATAGAGAATCAGATTTCGAATAAGAAAAAGTCAACCGTAACCGCGTAACTCGTACCCGTGAGAAAAAAATCGAAAAAATCTCTTTCGAATGCCATGATTTTTCTGAGTCATTTTTCCAAGGGAGGGTACTGTGGATTTTCGACAAAAAAAATTTCAAGCTAAAAGGAAACCATTAGGTGCATTTTATAGAGAATCAGATTTCGAATAAGAAAAAGTCAACCGTAACCGCGTAACTCGTACCCGTGAGAAAAAAATCGAAAAAATCTCTTTCGAATGCCATGATTTTTCTGAGTCATTTTTCCAAGGGAGGGTACTGTGGATTTTCGACAAAAAAAAATTTCAAGCTAAAAGGAAACCATTAGGTGCATTTTATAGAGAATCAGATTTCGAATAAGAAAAAGTCAACCGTAACCGCGTAACTCGTACCCGTGAGAAAAAAATCGAAAAAATCTCTTTCGAATGCCATGATTTTTCTGAGTCATTTTTCCAAGGGAGGGTACTGTGGATTTTCGACAAAAAAAAATTTCAAGCTAAAAGGAAACCATTAGGTGCATTTTATAGAGAATCAGATTTCGAATAAGAAAAAGTCAACCGTAACCGCGTAACTCGTACCCGTGAGGAAAAAATCGAAAAAATCTCTTTCGAATGCCATGATTTTTCTGAGTCATTTTTCCAAGGGAGGGTACTGTGGATTTTCGACAAAAAAAAATTTCAAGCTAAAAGGAAACCATTAGGTGCATTTTATAGAGAATCAGATTTCGAATAAGAAAAAGTCAACCGTAACCGCGTAACTCGTACCCGTGAGAAAAAAATCGAAAAAATCTCTTTCGAATGCCATGATTTTTCTGAGTCATTTTTCCAAGGGAGGGTACTGTGGATTTTCGACAAAAAAAAATTTCAAGCTAAAAGGAAACCATTAGGTGCATTTTATAGAGAATCAGATTTCGAATAAGAAAAAGTCAACCGTAACCGCGTAACTCGTACCCGTGAGAAAAAAATCGAAAAAATCTGTTTCGAATGCCATGTTTTTTCTGAGTCATTTTTCCAAGGGAGGGTACTGTGGATTTTCGACAAAAAAAAATTTCAAGCTAAAAGGAAACCATTAGGTGCATTTTATAGAGAATCAGATTTCGAATAAGAAAAAGTCAACCGTAACCGCGTAACTCGTACCCGTGAGAAAAAAATCGAAAAAATCTCTTTCGAATGCCATGATTTTTCTGAGTCATTTTTCCAAGGGAGGGTACTGTGGATTTTCGACAAAAAAAAATTTCAAGCTAAAAGGAAACCATTAGGTGCATTTTATAGAGAATCAGATTTCGAATAAGAAAAAGTCAACCGTAACCGCGTAACTCGTACCCGTGAGAAAAAAATCGAAAAAATCTCTTTCGAATGCCATGATTTTTCTGAGTCATTTTTCCAAGGGAGGGTACTGTGGATTTTCGACAAAAAAAAATTTCAAGCTAAAAGGAAACCATTAGGTGCATTTTATAGAGAATCAGATTTCGAATAAGAAAAAGTCAACCGTAACCGCGTAACTCGTACCCGTGAGAAAAAAATCGAAAAAATCTCTTTCGAATGCCATGATTTTTCTGAGTCATTTTTCCAAGGGAGGGTACTGTGGATTTTCGACAAAAAAAATTTCAAGCTAAAAGGAAACCATTAGGTGCATTTTATAGAGAATCAGATTTCGAATAAGAAAAAGTCAACCGTAACCGCGTAACTCGTACCCGTGAGAAAAAAATCGAAAAAATCTCTTTCGAATGCCATGATTTTTCTGAGTCATTTTTCCAAGGGAGGGTACTGTGGATTTTCGACAAAAAAAAATTTCAAGCTAAAAGGAAACCATTAGGTGCATTTTATAGAGAATCAGATTTCGAATAAGAAAAAGTCAACCGTAACCGCGTAACTCGTACCCGTGAGAAAAAAATCGAAAAAATCTCTTTCGAATGCCATGATTTTTCTGAGTCATTTTTCCAAGGGAGGGTACTGTGGATTTTCGACAAAAAAAAATTTCAAGCTAAAAGGAAACCATTAGGTGCATTTTATAGAGAATCAGATTTCGAATAAGAAAAAGTCAACCGTAACCGCGTAACTCGTACCCGTGAGGAAAAAATCGAAAAAATCTCTTTCGAATGCCATGATTTTTCTGAGTCATTTTTCCAAGGGAGGGTACTGTGGATTTTCGACAAAAAAAAATTTCAAGCTAAAAGGAAACCATTAGGTGCATTTTATAGAGAATCAGATTTCGAATAAGAAAAAGTCAACCGTAACCGCGTAACTCGTACCCGTGAGAAAAAAATCGAAAAAATCTCTTTCGAATGCCATGATTTTTCTGAGTCATTTTTCCAAGGGAGGGTACTGTGGATTTTCGACAAAAAAAAATTTCAAGCTAAAAGGAAACCATTAGGTGCATTTTATAGAGAATCAGATTTCGAATAAGAAAAAGTCAACCGTAACCGCGTAACTCGTACCCGTGAGAAAAAAATCGAAAAAATCTGTTTCGAATGCCATGTTTTTTCTGAGTCATTTTTCCAAGGGAGGGTACTGTGGATTTTCGACAAAAAAAAATTTCAAGCTAAAAGGAAACCATTAGGTGCATTTTATAGAGAATCAGATTTCGAATAAGAAAAAGTCAACCGTAACCGCGTAACTCGTACCCGTGAGAAAAAAATCGAAAAAATCTCTTTCGAATGCCATGATTTTTCTGAGTCATTTTTCCAAGGGAGGGTACTGTGGATTTTCGAGAAAAAAAAATTTCAAGCTAAAAGGAAACCATTAGGTGCATTTTATAGAGAATCAGATTTCGAATAAGAAAAAGTCAACCGTAACCGCGTAACTCGTACCCGTGAGAAAAAAATCGAAAAAATCTCTTTCGAATGCCATGGTTTTTCTGAGTCATTTTTCCAAGGGAGGGTACTGTGGATTTTCGACAAAAAAAAATTTCAAGCTAAAAGGAAACCATTAGGTGCATTTTATAGAGAATCAGATTTCGAATAAGAAAAAGTCAACCGTAACCGCGTAACTCGTACCCGTGAGAAAAAAATCGAAAAAATCTCTTTCGAATGCCATGATTTTTCTGAGTCATTTTTCCAAGGGAGGGTACTGTGGATTTTCGACAAAAAAAAATTTCAAGCTAAAAGGAAACCATTAGGTGCATTTTATAGAGAATCAGATTTCGAATAAGAAAAAGTCAACCGTAACCGCGTAACTCGTACCCGTGAGAAAAAAATCGAAAAAATCTCTTTCGAATGCCATGATTTTTCTGAGTCATTTTTCCAAGGGAGGGTACTGTGGATTTTCGAGAAAAAAAAATTTCAAGCTAAAAGGAAACCATTAGGTGCATTTTATAGAGAATCAGATTTCGAATAAGAAAAAGTCAACCGTAACCGCGTAACTCGTACCCGTGAGAAAAAAATCGAAAAAATCTCTTTCGAATGCCATGATTTTTCGGAGTCATTTTTCCAAGGGAGGGTACTGTGGATTTTCGACAAAAAAAAATTTCAAGCTAAAAGGAAACCATTAGGTGCATTTTATAGAGAATCAGATTTCGAATAAGAAAAAGTCAACCGTAACCGCGTAACTCGTACCCGTGAGAAAAAAATCGAAAAAATCTCTTTCGAATGCCATGATTTTTCTGAGTCATTTTTCCAAGGGAGGGTACTGTGGATTTTCGACAAAAAAAAATTTCAAGCTAAAAGGAAACCATTAGGTGCATTTTATAGAGAATCAGATTTCGAATAAGAAAAAGTCAACCGTAACCGCGTAACTCGTACCCGTGAGAAAAAAATCGAAAAAATCTCTTTCGAATGCCATGATTTTTCTGAGTCATTTTTCCAAGGGAGGGTACTGTGGATTTTCGACAAAAAAAAATTTCAAGCTAAAAGGAAACCATTAGGTGCATTTTATAGAGAATCAGATTTCGAATAAGAAAAAGTCAACCGTAACCGCGTAACTCGTACCCGTGAGAAAAAAATCGAAAAAATCTCTTTCGAATGCCATGATTTTTCTGAGTCATTTTTCCAAGGGAGGGTACTGTGGATTTTCGACAAAAAAAATTTCAAGCTAAAAGGAAACCATTAGGTGCATTTTATAGAGAATCAGATTTCGAATAAGAAAAAGTCAACCGTAACCGCGTAACTCGTACCCGTGAGAAAAAAATCGAAAAAATCTCTTTCGAATGCCATGATTTTTCTGAGTCATTTTTCCAAGGGAGGGTACTGTGGATTTTCGACAAAAAAAAATTTCAAGCTAAAAGGAAACCATTAGGTGCATTTTATAGAGAATCAGATTTCGAATAAGAAAAAGTCAACCGTAACCGCGTAACTCGTACCCGTGAGAAAAAAATCGAAAAAATCTCTTTCGAATGCCATGATTTTTCTGAGTCATTTTTCCAAGGGAGGGTACTGTGGATTTTCGACAAAAAAAAATTTCAAGCTAAAAGGAAACCATTAGGTGCATTTTATAGAGAATCAGATTTCGAATAAGAAAAAGTCAACCGTAACCGCGTAACTCGTACCCGTGAGGAAAAAATCGAAAAAATCTCTTTCGAATGCCATGATTTTTCTGAGTCATTTTTCCAAGGGAGGGTACTGTGGATTTTCGACAAAAAAAAATTTCAAGCTAAAAGGAAACCATTAGGTGCATTTTATAGAGAATCAGATTTCGAATAAGAAAAAGTCAACCGTAACCGCGTAACTCGTACCCGTGAGAAAAAAATCGAAAAAATCTCTTTCGAATGCCATGATTTTTCTGAGTCATTTTTCCAAGGGAGGGTACTGTGGATTTTCGACAAAAAAAAATTTCAAGCTAAAAGGAAACCATTAGGTGCATTTTATAGAGAATCAGATTTCGAATAAGACAAAGTCAACCGTAACCGCGTAACTCGTACCCGTGAGAAAAAAATCGAAAAAATCTGTTTCGAATGCCATGTTTTTTCTGAGTCATTTTTCCAAGGGAGGGTACTGTGGATTTTCGACAAAAAAAAATTTCAAGCTAAAAGGAAACCATTAGGTGCATTTTATAGAGAATCAGATTTCGAATAAGAAAAAGTCAACCGTAACCGCGTAACTCGTACCCGTGAGAAAAAAATCGAAAAAATCTCTTTCGAATGCCATGATTTTTCTGAGTCATTTTTCCAAGGGAGGGTACTGTGGATTTTCGACAAAAAAAAATTTCAAGCAAAAAGGAAACCATTAGGTGCATTTTATAGAGAATCAGATTTCGAATAAGAAAAAGTCAACCGTAACCGCGTAACTCGTACCCGTGAGAAAAAAATCTCTTTCGAATGCCATGATTTTTCTGAGTCATTTTTCCAAGGGAGGGTACTGTGGATTTTCGACAAAAAAAAATTTCAAGCTAAAAGGAAACCATTAGGTGCATTTTATAGAGAATCAGATTTCGAATAAGAAAAAGTCAACCGTAACCGCGTAACTCGTACCCGTGAGAAAAAAATCGAAAAAATCTCTTTCGAATGCCATGATTTTTCTGAGTCATTTTTCCAAGGGAGGGTACTGTGGATTTTCGACAAAAAAAAATTTCAAGCTAAAAGGAAACTATTAGGTGCATTTTATAGAGAATCAGATTTCGAATAAGAAAAAGTCAACCGTAACCGCGTAACTCGTACCCGTGAGAAAAAAATCGAAAAAATCTCTTTCGAATGCCATGGTTTTTCTGAGTCATTTTTCCAAGGGAGGGTACTGTGGATTTTCGACAAAAAAAAATTTCAAGCTAAAAGGAAACCATTAGGTGCATTTTATAGAGAATCAGATTTCGAATAAGAAAAAGTCAACCGTAACCGCGTAACTCGTACCCGTGAGAAAAAAATCTCTTTCGAATGCCATGATTTTTCTGAGTCATTTTTCCAAGGGAGGGTACTGTGGATTTTCGACAAAAAAAAATTTCAAGCTAAAAGGAAACCATTAGGTGCATTTTATAGAGAATCAGATTTCGAATAAGAAAAAGTCAACCGTAACCGCGTAACTCGTACCCGTGAGAAAAAAATCGAAAAAATCTCTTTCGAATGCCATGATTTTTCTGAGTCATTTTTCCAAGGGAGGGTACTGTGGATTTTCGAGAAAAAAAATTTTCAAGCTAAAAGGAAACCATTAGGTGCATTTTATAGAGAATCAGATTTCGAATAAGAAAAAGTCAACCGTAACCGCGTAACTCGTACCCGTGAGAAAAAAATCGAAAAAATCTCTTTCGAATGCCATGGTTTTTCTGAGTCATTTTTCCAAGGGAGGGTACTGTGGATTTTCGAGAAAAAAAATTTTCAAGCTAAAAGGAAACCATTAGGTGCATTTTATAGAGAATCAGATTTCGAATAAGAAAAAGTCAACCGTAACCGCGTAACTCGTACCCGTGAGAAAAAAATCGAAAAAATCTCTTTCGAATGCCATGATTTTTCTGAGTCATTTTTCCAAGGGAGGGTACTGTGGATTTTCGAGAAAAAAAAATTTCAAGCTAAAAGGAAACCATTAGGTGCATTTTATAGAGAATCAGATTTCGAATAAGAAAAAGTCAACCGTAACCGCGTAACTCGTACCCGTGAGAAAAAAATCGAAAAAATCTCTTTCGAATGCCATGGTTTTTCTGAGTCATTTTTCCAAGGGAGGGTACTGTGGATTTTCGACAAAAAAAAATTTCAAGCTAAAAGGAAACCATTAGGTGCATTTTATAGAGAATCAGATTTCGAATAAGAAAAAGTCAACCGTAACCGCGTAACTCGTACCCGTGAGAAAAAAATCGAAAAAATCTCTTTCGAATGCCATGATTTTTCTGAGTCATTTTTCCAAGGGAGGGTACTGTGGATTTTCGACAAAAAAAAATTTCAAGCTAAAAGGAAACCATTAGGTGCATTTTATAGAGAATCAGATTTCGAATAAGAAAAAGTCAACCGTAACCGCGTAACTCGTACCCGTGAGAAAAAAATCGAAAAAATCTCTTTCGAATGCCATGATTTTTCTGAGTCATTTTTCCAAGGGAGGGTACTGTGGATTTTCGAGAAAAAAAAATTTCAAGCTAAAAGGAAACCATTAGGTGCATTTTATAGAGAATCAGATTTCGAATAAGAAAAAGTCAACCGTAACCGCGTAACTCGTACCCGTGAGAAAAAAATCGAAAAAATCTCTTTCGAATGCCATGATTTTTCGGAGTCATTTTTCCAAGGGAGGGTACTGTGGATTTTCGACAAAAAAAAATTTCAAGCTAAAAGGAAACCATTAGGTGCATTTTATAGAGAATCAGATTTCGAATAAGAAAAAGTCAACCGTAACCGCGTAACTCGTACCCGTGAGAAAAAAATCGAAAAAATCTCTTTCGAATGCCATGATTTTTCTGAGTCATTTTTCCAAGGGAGGGTACTGTGGATTTTCGACAAAAAAAAATTTCAAGCTAAAAGGAAACCATTAGGTGCATTTTATAGAGAATCAGATTTCGAATAAGAAAAAGTCAACCGTAACCGCGTAACTCGTACCCGTGAGAAAAAAATCGAAAAAATCTCTTTCGAATGCCATGATTTTTCTGAGTCATTTTTCCAAGGGAGGGTACTGTGGATTTTCGACAAAAAAAAATTTCAAGCTAAAAGGAAACCATTAGGTGCATTTTATAGAGAATCAGATTTCGAATAAGAAAAAGTCAACCGTAACCGCGTAACTCGTACCCGTGAGAAAAAAATCGAAAAAATCTCTTTCGAATGCCATGATTTTTCTGAGTCATTTTTCCAAGGGAGGGTACTGTGGATTTTCGACAAAAAAAATTTCAAGCTAAAAGGAAACCATTAGGTGCATTTTATAGAGAATCAGATTTCGAATAAGAAAAAGTCAACCGTAACCGCGTAACTCGTACCCGTGAGAAAAAAATCGAAAAAATCTCTTTCGAATGCCATGATTTTTCTGAGTCATTTTTCCAAGGGAGGGTACTGTGGATTTTCGACAAAAAAAAATTTCAAGCTAAAAGGAAACCATTAGGTGCATTTTATAGAGAATCAGATTTCGAATAAGAAAAAGTCAACCGTAACCGCGTAACTCGTACCCGTGAGAAAAAAATCGAAAAAATCTCTTTCGAATGCCATGATTTTTCTGAGTCATTTTTCCAAGGGAGGGTACTGTGGATTTTCGACAAAAAAAAATTTCAAGCTAAAAGGAAACCATTAGGTGCATTTTATAGAGAATCAGATTTCGAATAAGAAAAAGTCAACCGTAACCGCGTAACTCGTACCCGTGAGGAAAAAATCGAAAAAATCTCTTTCGAATGCCATGATTTTTCTGAGTCATTTTTCCAAGGGAGGGTACTGTGGATTTTCGACAAAAAAAAATTTCAAGCTAAAAGGAAACCATTAGGTGCATTTTATAGAGAATCAGATTTCGAATAAGAAAAAGTCAACCGTAACCGCGTAACTCGTACCCGTGAGAAAAAAATCGAAAAAATCTCTTTCGAATGCCATGATTTTTCTGAGTCATTTTTCCAAGGGAGGGTACTGTGGATTTTCGACAAAAAAAAATTTCAAGCTAAAAGGAAACCATTAGGTGCATTTTATAGAGAATCAGATTTCGAATAAGAAAAAGTCAACCGTAACCGCGTAACTCGTACCCGTGAGAAAAAAATCGAAAAAATCTGTTTCGAATGCCATGTTTTTTCTGAGTCATTTTTCCAAGGGAGGGTACTGTGGATTTTCGACAAAAAAAAATTTCAAGCTAAAAGGAAACCATTAGGTGCATTTTATAGAGAATCAGATTTCGAATAAGAAAAAGTCAACCGTAACCGCGTAACTCGTACCCGTGAGAAAAAAATCGAAAAAATCTCTTTCGAATGCCATGATTTTTCTGAGTCATTTTTCCAAGGGAGGGTACTGTGGATTTTCGACAAAAAAAAATCTCAAGCTAAAAGGAAACCATTAGGTGCATTTTATAGAGAATCAGATTTCGAATAAGAAAAAGTCAACCGTAACCGCGTAACTCGTACCCGTGAGAAAAAAATCGAAAAAATCTCTTTCGAATGCCATGATTTTTCTGAGTCATTTTTCCAAGGGAGGGTACTGTGGATTTTCGAGAAAAAAAAATTTCAAGCTAAAAGGAAACCATTAGGTGCATTTTATAGAGAATCAGATTTCGAATAAGAAAAAGTCAACCGTAACCGCGTAACTCGTACCCGTGAGAAAAAAATCGAAAAAATCTCTTTCGAATGCCATGATTTTTCTGAGTCATTTTTCCAAGGGAGGGTACTGTGGATTTTCGACAAAAAAAAATTTCAAGCAAAAAGGAAACCATTAGGTGCATTTTATAGAGAATCAGATTTCGAATAAGAAAAAGTCAACCGTAACCGCGTAACTCGTACCCGTGAGAAAAAAATCGAAAAAATCTCTTTCGAATGCCATGATTTTTCTGAGTCATTTTTCCAAGGGAGGGTACTGTGGATTTTCGACAAAAAAAAATTTCAAGCTAAAAGGAAACCATTAGGTGCATTTTATAGAGAATCAGATTTCGAATAAGAAAAAGTCAACCGTAACCGCGTAACTCGTACCCGTGAGAAAAAAATCGAAAAAATCTCTTTCGAATGCCATGATTTTTCTGAGTCATTTTTCCAAGGGAGGGTACTGTGGATTTTCGACAAAAAAAAATTTCAAGCTAAAAGGAAACCATTAGGTGCATTTTATAGAGAATCAGATTTCGAATAAGAAAAAGTCAACCGTAACCGCGTAACTCGTACCCGTGAGAAAAAAATCGAAAAAATCTGTTTCGAATGCCATGTTTTTTCTGAGTCATTTTTCCAAGGGAGGGTACCGTGGATTTTCGACAAAAAAAAATTTCAAGCTAAAAGGAAACCATTAGGTGCATTTTATAGAGAATCAGATTTCGAATAAGAAAAAGTCAACCGTAACCGCGTAACTCGTACCCGTGAGAAAAAAATCGAAAAAATCTCTTTCGAATGCCATGATTTTTCTGAGTCATTTTTCCAAGGGAGGGTACTGTGGATTTTCGACAAAAAAAATTTCAAGCTAAAAGGAAACCATTAGGTGCATTTTATAGAGAATCAGATTTCGAATAAGAAAAAGTCAACCGTAACCGCGTAACTCGTACCCGTGAGAAAAAAATCGAAAAAATCTCTTTCGAATGCCATGATTTTTCTGAGTCATTTTTCCAAGGGAGGGTACTGTGGATTTTCGAGAAAAAAAAATTTCAAGCTAAAAGGAAACCATTAGGTGCATTTTATAGAGAATCAGATTTCGAATAAGAAAAAGTCAACCGTAACCGCGTAACTCGTACCCGTGAGAAAAAAATCGAAAAAATCTCTTTCGAATGCCATGATTTTTCTGAGTCATTTTTCCAAGGGAGGGTACTGTGGATTTTCGACAAAAAAAAATTTCAAGCTAAAAGGAAACTATTAGGTGCATTTTATAGAGAATCAGATTTCGAATAAGAAAAAGTCAACCGTAACCGCGTAACTCGTACCCGTGAGAAAAAAATCGAAAAAATCTCTTTCGAATGCCATGGTTTTTCTGAGTCATTTTTCCAAGGGAGGGTACTGTGGATTTTCGACAAAAAAAAATTTCAAGCTAAAAGGAAACCATTAGGTGCATTTTATAGAGAATCAGATTTCGAATAAGAAAAAGTCAACCGTAACCGCGTAACTCGTACCCGTGAGAAAAAAATCTCTTTCGAATGCCATGATTTTTCTGAGTCATTTTTCCAAGGGAGGGTACTGTGGATTTTCGACAAAAAAAAATTTCAAGCTAAAAGGAAACCATTAGGTGCATTTTATAGAGAATCAGATTTCGAATAAGAAAAAGTCAACCGTAACCGCGTAACTCGTACCCGTGAGAAAAAAATCGAAAAAATCTCTTTCGAATGCCATGATTTTTCTGAGTCATTTTTCCAAGGGAGGGTACTGTGGATTTTCGACCAAAAAAAATTTCAAGCTAAAAGGAAACCATTAGGTGCATTTTATAGAGAATCAGATTTCGAATAAGAAAAAGTCAACCGTAACCGCGTAACTCGTACCCCTGAGAAAAAAATCGAAAAAATCTCTTTCGAATGCCATGATTTTTCTGAGTCATTTTTCCAAGGGAGGGTACTGTGGATTTTCGACAAAAAAAAATTTCAAGCTAAAAGGAAACCATTAGGTGCATTTTATAGAGAATCAGATTTCGAATAAGAAAAAGTCAACCGTAACCGCGTAACTCGTACCCGTGAGAAAAAAATCGAAAAAATCTGTTTCGAATGCCATGTTTTTTCTGAGTCATTTTTCCAAGGGAGGGTACCGTGGATTTTCGACAAAAAAAAATTTCAAGCTAAAAGGAAACCATTAGGTGCATTTTATAGAGAATCAGATTTCGAATAAGAAAAAGTCAACCGTAACCGCGTAACTCGTACCCGTGAGAAAAAAATCGAAAAAATCTCTTTCGAATGCCATGATTTTTCTGAGTCATTTTTCCAAGGGAGGGTACTGTGGATTTTCGACAAAAAAAAATTTCAAGCTAAAAGGAAACCATTAGGTGCATTTTATAGAGAATCAGATTTCGAATAAGAAAAAGTCAACCGTAACCGCGTAACTCGTACCCCTGAGAAAAAAATCGAAAAAATCTCTTTCGAATGCCATGATTTTTCTGAGTCATTTTTCCAAGGGAGGGTACTGTGGATTTTCGACAAAAAAAAATTTCAAGCTAAAAGGAAACCATTAGGTGCATTTTATAGAGAATCAGATTTCGAATAAGAAAAAGTCAACCGTAACCGCGTAACTCGTACCCGTGAGAAAAAAATCGAAAAAATCTGTTTCGAATGCCATGTTTTTTCTGAGTCATTTTTCCAAGGGAGGGTACCGTGGATTTTCGACAAAAAAAAATTTCAAGCTAAAAGGAAACCATTAGGTGCATTTTATAGAGAATCAGATTTCGAATAAGAAAAAGTCAACCGTAACCGCGTAACTCGTACCCGTGAGAAAAAAATCGAAAAAATCTCTTTCGAATGCCATGATTTTTCTGAGTCATTTTTCCAAGGGAGGGTACTGTGGATTTTCGACAAAAAAAAATTTCAAGCTAAAAGGAAACCATTAGGTGCATTTTATAGAGAATCAGATTTCGAATAAGAAAAAGTCAACCGTAACCGCGTAACTCGTACCCGTGAGAAAATAATCGAAAAAATCTGTTTCGAATGCCATGATTTTTCTCAGTCATTTTTCCAAGGGAGGGTACTGTGGATTTTCGACAAAAAAAAATTTCAAGCTAAAAGGAAACCATTAGGTGCATTTTATAGAGAATCAGATTTCGAATAAGAAAAAGTCAACCGTAACCGCGTAACTCGTACCCGTGAGAAAAAAATCGAAAAAATCTCTTTCGAATGCCATGATTTTTCTGAGTCATTTTTCCAAGGGAGGGTACTGTGGATTTTCGACAAAAAAAAATTTCAAGCTAAAAGGAAACCATTAGGTGCATTTTATAGAGAATCAGATTTCGAATAAGAAAAAGTCAACCGTAACCGCGTAACTCGTACCCGTGAGAAAATAATCGAAAAAATCTGTTTCGAATGCCATGATTTTTCTGAGTCATTTTTCCAAGGGAGGGTACTGTGGATTTTCGACAAAAAAAAATTTCAAGCTAAAAGGAAACCATTAGGTATATTTTATAGAGAATCAGATTTCGAATAAGAAAAAGTGAACCGTAACCGCGTAACTCGTACCCGTGAGAAAAAAATCTCTTTCGAATGCCATGATTTTTCTGAGTCATTTTTCCAAGGGAGGGTACTGTGGATTTTCGACAAAAAAAAATTTCAAGCTAAACGGAAACCATTAGGTACATTTTATAGAGAATCAGATTTCGAATAAGAAAAAGTCAACCGTAACCGCGTAACTCGTACCCGTGAGAAAAAAATCGAAAAAATCTGTTTCGAATGCCATGATTTTTCTGAGTCATTTTTCCAAGGGAGGGTACTGTGGATTTTCGACAAAAAAAAATTTCAAGCTAAAAGGAAACCATTAGGTGCATTTTATAGAGAATCAGATTTCGAATAAGAAAAAGTCAACCGTAACCGCGTAACTCGTACCCGTGAGAAAAAAATCGAAAAAATCTCTTTCGAATGCCATGATTTTTCCGAGTCATTTTTCCAAGGGAGGGTACTGTGGATTTTCGACAAAAAAAAATTTCAGGCTAAAAGGAAACCATTAGGTGCATTTTATAGAGAATCAGATTTCGAATAAGAAAAAGTCAACCGTAACCGCGTAACTCGTACCCGTGAGAAAAAAATCGAAAAAATCTCTTTCGAATGCCATGATTTCTCTGAGTCATTTTTCCAAGGGAGGGTACTGTGGATTTTCGACAAAAAAAAATTTCAAGCTAAAAGGAAACCATTAGGTGCATTTTATAGAGAATCAGATTTCGAATAAGAAAAAGTCAACCGTAACCGCGTAACTCGTACCCGTGAGAAAAAAATCGAAAAAATCTCTTTCGAATGACATGATTTTTCTGAGTCATTTTTCCAAGGGAGGGTACTGTGGATTTTCGACAAAAAAAAAATTCAAGCTAAAAGGAAACCATTAGGTGCATTTTATAGAGAATCAGATTTCGAATAAGAAAAAGTCAACCGTAACCGCGTAACTCGTACCCGTGAGAAAAATATCTCTTTCGAATGCCATGATTTTTCTGAGTCATTTTTCCAAGGGAGGGTACTGTGGATTTTCGACAAAAAAAAATTTCAAGCTAAAAGGAAACCATTAGGTGCATTTTATAGAGAATCAGATTTCGAATAAGAAAAAGTCAACCGTAACCGCGTAACTCGTACCCGTGAGAAAAAAATCGAAAAAATCTCTTTCGAATGCCATGATTTTTCTGAGTCATTTTTCCAAGGGAGGGTACTGTGGATTTTCGACAAAAAAAAATTTCAAGCTAAAAGGAAACCATTAGGTGCATTTTATAGAGAATCAGATTTCGAATAACAAAAAGTCAACCGTAACCGCGTAACTCGTACCCGTGAGAAAAAAATCGAAAAAATCTCTTTCGAATGCCATGATTTTTCTGAGTCATTTTTCCAAGGGAGGGTACTGTGGATTTTCGACAAAAAAAAATTTCAAGCTAAAAGGAAACCATTAGGTGCATTTTATAGAGAATCAGATTTCGAATAAGAAAAAGTCAACCGTAACCGCGTAACTCGTACCCGTGAGAAAAAAATCGAAAAAATCTCTTTCGAATGACATGATTTTTCTGAGTCATTTTTCCAAGGGAGGGTACTGTGGATTTTCGACAAAAAAAAATTTCAAGCTAAAAGGAAACCATTAGGTGCATTTTATAGAGAATCAGATTTCGAATAAGAAAAAGTCAACCGTAACCGCGTAACTCGTACCCGTGAGAAAAAAAATCTCTTTCGAATGCCATGATTTTTCTGAGTCATTTTTCCAAGGGAGGGTACTGTGGATTTTCGACAAAAAAAAATTTCAAGCTAAAAGGAAACCATTAGGTGCATTTTATAGAGAATCAGATTTCGAATAAGAAAAAGTCAACCGTAACCGCGTAACTCGTACCCGTGAGAAAAAAATCGAAAAAATCTCTTTCGAATGCCATGATTTTTCTGAGTCATTTTTCCAAGGGAGGGTACTGTGGATTTTCGACAAAAAAAAATTTCAAGCTAAAAGGAAACCATTAGGTGCATTTTATAGAGAATCAGATTTCGAATAAGAAAAAGTCAACCGTAACCGCGTAACTCGTACCCGTGAGAAAAAAATCGAAAAAATCTCTTTCGAATGCCATGATTTTTCTGAGTCATTTTTCCAAGGGAGGGTACTGTGGATTTTCGACAAAAAAAATTTCAAGCTAAAAGGAAACCATTAGGTGCATTTTATAGAGAATCAGATTTCGAATAAGAAAAAGTCAACCGTAACCGCGTAACTCGTACCCGTGAGAAAAAAATCGAAAAAATCTCTTTCGAATGCCATGATTTTTCTGAGTCATTTTTCCAAGGGAGGGTACTGTGGATTTTCGACAAAAAAAAATTTCAAGCTAAAAGGAAACCATTAGGTGCATTTTATAGAGAATCAGATTTCGAATAAGAAAAAGTCAACCGTAACCGCGTAACTCGTACCTGTGAGAAAAAAATCGAAAAAATCTCTTTCGAATGCCATGATTTTTCTGAGTCATTTTTCCAAGGGAGGGTACTGTGGATTTTCGACAAAAAAAAATTTCAAGCTAAAAGGAAACCATTAGGTGCATTTTATAGAGAATCAGATTTCGAATAAGAAAAAGTCAACCGTAACCGCGTAACTCGTACCCGTGAGAAAAAAATCGAAAAAATCTCTTTCGAATGCCATGATTTTTCTGAGTCATTTTTCCAAGGGAGGGTACTGTGGATTTTCGACAAAAAAAAATTTCAAGCTAAAAGGAAACCATTAGGTGCATTTTATAGAGAATCAGATTTCGAATAACAAAAAGTCAACCGTAACCGCGTAACTCGTACCCGTGAGAAAAAAATCTCTTTCGAATGCCATGATTTTTCTGAGTCATTTTTCCAAGGGAGGGTACTGTGGATTTTCGACAAAAAAAAAATTTCAAGCTAAAAGGAAACCATTAGGTGCATTTTATAGAGAATCAGATTTCGAATAAGAAAAAGTCAACCGTAACCGCGTAACTCGTACCCGTGAGAAAAAAATCGAAAAAATCTGTTTCGAATGCCATGATTTTTCTGAGTCATTTTTCCAAGGGAAGGTACTGTGGATTTTCGACAAAAAAAAATTTCAAGCTAAAAGGAAACCATTAGGTGCATTTTATAGAGAATCAGATTTCGAATAAGAAAAAGTCAACCGTAACCGCGTAACTCGTACCCGTGAGAAAAAAATCGAAAAAATCTCTTTCGAATGCCATGATTTTTCTGAGTCATTTTTCCAAGGAAGGGTACTGTGGATTTTCGACAAAAAAAAATTTCAAGCTAAAAGGAAACCATTAGGTGCATTTTATAGAGAATCAGATTTCGAATAAGAAAAAGTCAACCGTAACCGCGTAACTCGTACCTGTGAGAAAAAAATCGAAAAAATCTCTTTCGAATGCCATGATTTTTCTGAGTCATTTTTCCAAGGGAGGGTACTGTGGATTTTCGAGAAAAAAAAATTTCAAGCTAAAAGGAAACCATTAGGTGCATTTTATAGAGAATCAGATTTCGAATAAGAAAAAGTCAACCGTAACCGCGTAACTCGTACCCGTGAGAAAAAAATCGAAAAAATCTCTTTCGAATGACATGATTTTTCTGAGTCATTTTTGAAAGGGAGGGTACTCTGGATTTTCGACAAAAAAAAATTTCAAGCTAAAAGGAAACCATTAGGTGCATTTTATAGAGAATCAGATTTCGAATAAGAAAAAGTCAACCGTAACCGCGTAACTCGTACCCGTGAGAAAAAAATCTCTTTCGAATGCCATGATTTTTCTGAGTCATTTTTCCAAGGGAGGGTACTGTGGATTTTCGACAAAAAAAAATTTCAAGCTAAAAGGAAACCATTAGGTGCATTTTATAGAGAATCAGATTTCGAATAAGAAAAAGTCAACCGTAACCGCGTAACTCGTACCCGTGAGAAAAAAATCGAAAAAATCTCTTTCGAATGCCATGATTTTTCTGAGTCATTTTTCCAAGGGAGGGTACTGTGGATTTTCGACAAAAAAAAATTTCAAGCTAAAAGGAAACCATTAGGTGCATTTTATAGAGAATCAGATTTCGAATAAGAAAAAGTCAACCGTAACCGCGTAACTCGTACCCGTGAGAAAAAAATCGAAAAAATCTCTTTCGAATGCCATGATTTTTCTGAGTCATTTTTCCAAGGGAGGGTACTGTGGATTTTCGACAAAAAAAATTTCAAGCTAAAAGGAAACCATTAGGTGCATTTTATAGAGAATCAGATTTCGAATAAGAAAAAGTCAACCGTAACCGCGTAACTCGTACCCGTGAGAAAAAAATCGAAAAAATCTCTTTCGAATGCCATGATTTTTCTGAGTCATTTTTCCAAGGGAGGGTACTGTGGATTTTCGACAAAAAAAATTTCAAGCTAAAAGGAAACCATTAGGTGCATTTTATAGAGAATCAGATTTCGAATAAGAAAAAGTCAACCGTAACCGCGTAACTCGTACCCGTGAGAAAAAAATCTCTTTCGAATGCCATGATTTTTCTGAGTCATTTTTCCAAGGGAGGGTACTGTGGATTTTCGACAAAAAAAAATTTCAAGCTAAAAGGAAACCATTAGGTGCATTTTATAGAGAATCAGATTTCGAATAAGAAACAGTCAACCGTAACCGCGTAACTCGTACCCGTGAGAAAAAAATCTCTTTCGAATGCCATGATTTTTCTGAGTCATTTTTCCAAGGGAGGGTACTGTGGATTTTCGACAAAAAAAAATTTCAAGCTAAAAGGAAACCATTAGGTGCATTTTATAGAGAATCAGATTTCGAATAAGAAAAAGTCAACCGTAACCGCGTAACTCGTACCCGTGAGAAAAAAATCGAAAAAATCTGTTTCGAATGCCATGATTTTTCTGAGTCATTTTTCCAAGGGAAGGTACTGTGGATTTTCGACAAAAAAAAAATTTCAAGCTAAAAGGAAACCATTAGGTGCATTTTATAGAGAATCAGATTTCGAATAAGAAAAAGTCAACCGTAACCGCGTAACTCGTACCCGTGAGAAAAAAATCGAAAAAATCTCTTTCGAATGCCATGATTTTTCTGAGTCATTTTTCCAAGGAAGGGTACTGTGGATTTTCGACAAAAAAAAATTTCAAGCTAAAAGGAAACCATTAGGTGCATTTTATAGAGAATCAGATTTCGAATAAGAAAAAGTCAACCGTAACCGCGTAACTCGTACCTGTGAGAAAAAAATCGAAAAAATCTCTTTCGAATGCCATGATTTTTCTGAGTCATTTTTCCAAGGGAGGGTACTGTGGATTTTCGAGAAAAAAAAATTTCAAGCTAAAAGGAAACCATTAGGTGCATTTTATAGAGAATCAGATTTCGAATAACAAAAAGTCAACCGTAACCGCGTAACTCGTACCCGTGAGAAAAAAATCGAAAAAATCTCTTTCGAATGACATGATTTTTCTGAGTCATTTTTCCAAGGGAGGGTACTGTGGATTTTCGACAAAAAAAAATTTCAAGCTAAAAGGAAACCATTAGGTGCATTTTATAGAGAATCAGATTTCGAATAATAAAAAGTCAACCGTAACCGCGTAACTCGTACCTGTGAGAAAAAAATCGAAAAAATCTCTTTCGAATGCCATGATTTTTCTGAGTCATTTTTCCAAGGGAGGGTACTGTGGATTTTCGACAAAAAAAAATTTCAAGCTAAAAGGAAACCATTAGGTGCATTTTATAGAGAATCAGATTTCGAATAAGAAAAAGTCAACCGTAACCGCGTAACTCGTACCCGTGAGAAAAAAATCGAAAAAAATCTCTTTCGAATGCCATGATTTTTCTGAGTCATTTTTCCAAGGGAGGGTACTGTGGATTTTCGACAAAAAAAAATTTCAAGCTAAAAGGAAACCATTAGGTGCATTTTATAGAGAATCAGATTTCGAATAACAAAAAGTCAACCGTAACCGCGTAACTCGTACCCGTGAGAAAAAAATCTCTTTCGAATGCCATGATTTTTCTGAGTCATTTTTCCAAGGGAGGGTACTGTGGATTTTCGACAAAAAAAAATTTCAAGCTAAAAGGAAACCATTAGGTGCATTTTATAGAGAATCAGATTTCGAATAAGAAAAAGTCAACCGTAACCGCGTAACTCGTACCTGTGAGTAAAAAATCGAAAAAATCTCTTTCGAATGCCATGATTTTTCTGAGTCATTTTTCCAAGGGAGGGTACTGTGGATTTTCGAGAAAAAAAAATTTCAAGCTAAAAGGAAACCATTAGGTGCATTTTATAGAGAATCAGATTTCGAATAAGAAAAAGTCAACCGTAACCGCGTAACTCGTACCCGTGAGAAAAAAATCGAAAAAATCTCTTTCGAATGACATGATTTTTCTGATTCATTTTTCCAAGGGAGGGTACTGTGGATTTTCGACAAAAAAAAATTTCAAGCTAAAAGGAAACCATTAGGTGCATTTTATAGAGAATCAGATTTCGAATAAGAAAAAGTCAACCGTAACCGCGTAACTCGTACCCGTGAGAAAAAAATCGAAAAAAATCTCTTTCGAATGCCATGATTTTTCTGAGTCATTTTTCCAAGGGAGGGTACTGTGGATTTTCGACAAAAAAAAATTTCAAGCTAAAAGGAAACCATTAGGTGCATTTTATAGAGAATCAGATTTCGAATAACAAAAAGTCAACCGTAACCGCGTAACTCGTACCCGTGAGAAAAAAATCTCTTTCGAATGCCATGATTTTTCTGAGTCATTTTTGCAAGGGAGGGTACTGTGGATTTTCGACAAAAAAAAATTTCAAGCTAAAAGGAAACCATTAGGTGCATTTTATAGAGAATCAGATTTCGAATAAGAAAAAGTCAACCGTAACCGCGTAACTCGTACCCGTGAGAAAAAAATCTCTTTCGAATGCCATGATTTTTCTGAGTCATTTTTCCAAGGGAGGGTACTGTGGATTTTCGACAAAAAAAAATTTCAAGCTAAAAGGAAACCATTAGGTGCATTTTATAGAGAATCAGATTTCGAATAAGAAAAAGTCAACCGTAACCGCGTAACTCGTACCTGTGAGAAAAAAATCGAAAAAATCTCTTTCGAATGCCATGATTTTTCTGAGTCATTTTTCCAAGGGAGGGTACTGTGGATTTTCGACAAAAAAAAATTTCAAGCTAAAAGGAAACCATTAGGTGCATTTTATAGAGAATCAGATTTCGAATAAGAAAAAGTCAACCGTAACCGCGTAACTCGTACCCGTGAGAAAAAAATCGAAAAAAATCTCTTTCGAATGCCATGATTTTTCTGAGTCATTTTTCCAAGGGAGGGTACTGTGGATTTTCGACAAAAAAAAATTTCAAGCTAAAAGGAAACCATTAGGTGCATTTTATAGAGAATCAGATTTCGAATAACAAAAAGTCAACCGTAACCGCGTAACTCGTACCCGTGAGAAAAAAATCTCTTTCGAATGCCATGATTTTTCTGAGTCATTTTTCCAAGGGAGGGTACTGTGGATTTTCGACAAAAAAAAATTTCAAGCTAAAAGGAAACCATTAGGTGCATTTTATAGAGAATCAGATTTCGAATAAGAAAAAGTCAACCGTAACCGCGTAACTCGTACCCGTGAGAAAAAAATCTCTTTCGAATGCCATGATTTTTCTGAGTCATTTTTCCAAGGGAGGGTACTGTGGATTTTCGACAAAAAAAAATTTCAAGCTAAAAGGAAACCATTAGGTGCATTTTATAGAGAATCAGATTTCGAATAAGAAAAAGTCAACCGTAACCGCGTAACTCGTACCCGTGAGAAAAAAATCGAAAAAATCTCTTTCGAATGCCATGATTTTTCTGAGTCATTTTTCCAAGGGAGGGTACTGTGGATTTTCGACAAAAAAAATTTCAAGCTAAAAGGAAACCATTAGGTGCATTTTATAGAGAATCAGATTTCGAATAAGAAAAAGTCAACCGTAACCGCGTAACTCGTACCCGTGAGAAAAAAATCGAAAAAATCTCTTTCGAATGCCATGATTTTTCTGAGTCATTTTTCCAAGGGAGGGTACTGTGGATTTTCGACAAAAAAAAATTTCAAGCTAAAAGGAAACCATTAGGTGCATTTTATAGAGAATCAGATTTCGAATAAGAAAAAGTCAACCGTAACCGCGTAACTCGTACCCGTGAGAAAAAAATCGAAAAAATCTCTTTCGAATGCCATGATTTTTCTGAGTCATTTTTCCAAGGGAGGGTACTGTGGATTTTCGACAAAAAAAAATTTCAAGCTAAAAGGAAACCATTAGGTGCATTTTATAGAGAATCAGATTTCGAATAACAAAAAGTCAACCGTAACCGCGTAACTCGTACCCGTGAGAAAAAAATCTCTTTCGAATGCCATGATTTTTCTGAGTCATTTTTCCAAGGGAGGGTACTGTGGATTTTCGACAAAAAAAAATTTCAAGCTAAAAGGAAACCATTAGGTGCATTTTATAGAGAATCAGATTTCGAATAAGAAACAGTCAACCGTAACCGCGTAACTCGTACCCGTGAGAAAAAAATCTCTTTCGAATGCCATGATTTTTCTGAGTCATTTTTCCAAGGGAGGGTACTGTGGATTTTCGACAAAAAAAAATTTCAAGCTAAAAGGAAACCATTAGGTGCATTTTATAGAGAATCAGATTTCGAATAAGAAAAAGTCAACCGTAACCGCGTAACTCGTACCCGTGAGAAAAAAATCGAAAAAATCTGTTTCGAATGCCATGATTTTTCTGAGTCATTTTTCCAAGGGAAGGTACTGTGGATTTTCGACAAAAAAAAATTTCAAGCTAAAAGGAAACCATTAGGTGCATTTTATAGAGAATCAGATTTCGAATAAGAAAAAGTCAACCGTAACCGCGTAACTCGTACCCGTGAGAAAAAAATCGAAAAAATCTCTTTCGAATGCCATGATTTTTCTGAGTCATTTTTCCAAGGAAGGGTACTGTGGATTTTCGACAAAAAAAAATTTCAAGCTAAAAGGAAACCATTAGGTGCATTTTATAGAGAATCAGATTTCGAATAAGAAAAAGTCAACCGTAACCGCGTAACTCGTACCTGTGAGAAAAAAATCGAAAAAATCTCTTTCGAATGCCATGATTTTTCTGAGTCATTTTTCCAAGGGAGGGTACTGTGGATTTTCGAGAAAAAAAAATTTCAAGCTAAAAGGAAACCATTAGGTGCATTTTATAGAGAATCAGATTTCGAATAACAAAAAGTCAACCGTAACCGCGTAACTCGTACCCGTGAGAAAAAAATCGAAAAAATCTCTTTCGAATGCCATGATTTTTCTGAGTCATTTTTCCAAGGGAGGGTACTGTGGATTTTCGACAAAAAAAAATTTCAAGCTAAAAGGAAACCATTAGGTGCATTTTATAGAGAATCAGATTTCGAATAATAAAAAGTCAACCGTAACCGCGTAACTCGTACCTGTGAGAAAAAAATCGAAAAAATCTCTTTCGAATGCCATGATTTTTCTGAGTCATTTTTCCAAGGGAGGGTACTGTGGATTTTCGACAAAAAAAAATTTCAAGCTAAAAGGAAACCATTAGGTGCATTTTATAGAGAATCAGATTTCGAATAAGAAAAAGTCAACCGTAACCGCGTAACTCGTACCCGTGAGAAAAAAATCGAAAAAAATCTCTTTCGAATGCCATGATTTTTCTGAGTCATTTTTCCAAGGGAGGGTACTGTGGATTTTCGACAAAAAAAAATTTCAAGCTAAAAGGAAACCATTAGGTGCATTTTATAGAGAATCAGATTTCGAATAACAAAAAGTCAACCGTAACCGCGTAACTCGTACCCGTGAGAAAAAAATCTCTTTCGAATGCCATGATTTTTCTGAGTCATTTTTCCAAGGGAGGGTACTGTGGATTTTCGACAAAAAAAAATTTCAAGCTAAAAGGAAACCATTAGGTGCATTTTATAGAGAATCAGATTTCGAATAAGAAAAAGTCAACCGCAACCGCGTAACTCGTACCTGTGAGAAAAAAATCGAAAAAATCTCTTTCGAATGCCATGATTTTTCTGAGTCATTTTTCCAAGGGAGGGTACTGTGGATTTTCGAGAAAAAAAAATTTCAAGCTAAAAGGAAACCATTAGGTGCATTTTATAGAGAATCAGATTTCGAATAAGAAAAAGTCAACCGTAACCGCGTAACTCGTACCCGTGAGAAAAAAATCGAAAAAATCTCTTTCGAATGACATGATTTTTCTGATTCATTTTTCCAAGGGAGGGTACTGTGGATTTTCGACAAAAAAAAATTTCAAGCTAAAAGGAAACCATTAGGTGCATTTTATAGAGAATCAGATTTCGAATAAGAAAAAGTCAACCGTAACCGCGTAACTCGTACCCGTGAGAAAAAAATCGAAAAAATCTCTTTCGAATGCCATGATTTTTCTGAGTCATTTTTCCAAGGGAGGGTACTGTGGATTTTCGACAAAAAAAAATTTCAAGCTAAAAGGAAACCATTAGGTGCATTTTATAGAGAATCAGATTTCGAATAATAAAAAGTCAACCGTAACCGCGTAACTCGTACCTGTGAGAAAAAAATCGAAAAAATCTCTTTCGAATGCCATGATTTTTCTGAGTCATTTTTCCAAGGAAGGGTACTGTGGATTTTCGACAAAAAAAAATTTCAAGCTAAAAGGAAACCATTAGGTGCATTTTATAGAGAATCAGATTTCGAATAAGAAAAAGTCAACCGTAACCGCGTAACTCGTACCTGTGAGAAAAAAATCGAAAAAATCTCTTTCGAATGCCATGATTTTTCTGAGTCATTTTTCCAAGGGAGGGTACTGTGGATTTTCGAGAAAAAAAAATTTCAAGCTAAAAGGAAACCATTAGGTGCATTTTATAGAGAATCAGATTTCGAATAAGAAAAAGTCAACCGTAACCGCGTAACTCGTACCCGTGAGAAAAAAATCGAAAAAATCTCTTTCGAATGACATGATTTTTCTGATTCATTTTTCCAAGGGAGGGTACTGTGGATTTTCGACAAAAAAAAATTTCAAGCTAAAAGGAAACCATTAGGTGCATTTTATAGAGAATCAGATTTCGAATAAGAAAAAGTCAACCGTAACCGCGTAACTCGTACCCGTGAGAAAAAAATCGAAAAAATCTCTTTCGAATGCCATGATTTTTCTGAGTCATTTTTCCAAGGGAGGGTACTGTGGATTTTCGACAAAAAAAAATTTCAAGCTAAAAGGAAACCATTAGGTGCATTTTATAGAGAATCAGATTTCGAATAATAAAAAGTCAACCGTAACCGCGTAACTCGTACCTGTGAGAAAAAAATCGAAAAAATCTCTTTCGAATGCCATGATTTTTCTGAGTCATTTTTCCAAGGGAGGGTACTGTGGATTTTCGACAAAAAAAAATTTCAAGCTAAAAGGAAACCATTAGGTGCATTTTATAGAGAATCAGATTTCGAATAAGAAAAAGTCAACCGTAACCGCGTAACTCGTACCCGTGAGAAAAAAATCGAAAAAAATCTCTTTCGAATGCCATGATTTTTCTGAGTCATTTTTCCAAGGGAGGGTACTGTGGATTTTCGACAAAAAAAAATTTCAAGCTAAAAGGAAACCATTAGGTGCATTTTATAGAGAATCAGATTTCGAATAACAAAAAGTCAACCGTAACCGCGTAACTCGTACCCGTGAGAAAAAAATCTCTTTCGAATGCCATGATTTTTCTGAGTCATTTTTGCAAGGGAGGGTACTGTGGATTTTCGACAAAAAAAAATTTCAAGCTAAAAGGAAACCATTAGGTGCATTTTATAGAGAATCAGATTTCGAATAAGAAAAAGTCAACCGTAACCGCGTAACTCGTACCCGTGAGAAAAAAATCTCTTTCGAATGCCATGATTTTTCTGAGTCATTTTTCCAAGGGAGGGTACTGTGGATTTTCGACAAAAAAAAATTTCAAGCTAAAAGGAAACCATTAGGTGCATTTTATAGAGAATCAGATTTCGAATAAGAAAAAGTCAACCGTAACCGCGTAACTCGTACCCGTGAGAAAAAAATCGAAAAAAATCTCTTTCGAATGCCATGATTTTTCTGAGTCATTTTTCCAAGGGAGGGTACTGTGGATTTTCGACAAAAAAAAATTTCAAGCTAAAAGGAAACCATTAGGTGCATTTTATAGAGAATCAGATTTCGAATAACAAAAAGTCAACCGTAACCGCGTAACTCGTACCCGTGAGAAAAAAATCTCTTTCGAATGCCATGATTTTTCTGAGTCATTTTTCCAAGGGAGGGTACTGTGGATTTTCGACAAAAAAAAATTTCAAGCTAAAAGGAAACCATTAGGTGCATTTTATAGAGAATCAGATTTCGAATAAGAAAAAGTCAACCGTAACCGCGTAACTCGTACCCGTGAGAAAAAAATCTCTTTCGAATGCCATGATTTTTCTGAGTCATTTTTCCAAGGGAGGGTACTGTGGATTTTCGACAAAAAAAAATTTCAAGCTAAAAGGAAACCATTAGGTGCATTTTATAGAGAATCAGATTTCGAATAAGAAAAAGTCAACCGTAACCGCGTAACTCGTACCCGTGAGAAAAAAATCGAAAAAATCTCTTTCGAATGCCATGATTTTTCTGAGTCATTTTTCCAAGGAAGGGTACTGTGGATTTTCGACAAAAAAAAATTTCAAGCTAAAAGGAAACCATTAGGTGCATTTTATAGAGAATCAGATTTCGAATAAGACAAAGTCAACCGTAACCGCGTAACTCGTACCTGTGAGAAAAAAATCGAAAAAATCTCTTTCGAATGCCATGATTTTTCTGAGTCATTTTTCCAAGGGAGGGTACTGTGGATTTTCGAGAAAAAAAAATTTCAAGCTAAAAGGAAACCATTAGGTGCATTTTATAGAGAATCAGATTTCGAATAAGAAAAAGTCAACCGTAACCGCGTAACTCGTACCCGTGAGAAAAAAATCGAAAAAATCTCTTTCGAATGACATGATTTTTCTGATTCATTTTTCCAAGGGAGGGTACTGTGGATTTTCGACAAAAAAAAATTTCAAGCTAAAAGGAAACCATTAGGTGCATTTTATAGAGAATCAGATTTCGAATAAGAAAAAGTCAACCGTAACCGCGTAACTCGTACCTGTGAGAAAAAAATCGAAAAAATCTCTTTCGAATGCCATGATTTTTCTGAGTCATTTTTCCAAGGGAGGGTACTGTGGATTTTCGAGAAAAAAAAATTTCAAGCTAAAAGGAAACCATTAGGTGCATTTTATAGAGAATCAGATTTCGAATAAGAAAAAGTCAACCGTAACCGCGTAACTCGTACCCGTGAGAAAAAAATCGAAAAAATCTCTTTCGAATGACATGATTTTTCTGATTCATTTTTCCAAGGGAGGGTACTGTGGATTTTCGAGAAAAAAAAATTTCAAGCTAAAAGGAAACCATTAGGTGCATTTTATAGAGAATCAGATTTCGAATAAGAAAAAGTCAACCATAACCGCGTAACTCGTACCTGAGAGAAAAAAATCGAAAAAATCTCTTTCGAATGCCATGATTTTTCTGAGTCATTTTTCCAAGGGAGGGTACTGTGGATTTTCGAGAAAAAAAATTTTCAAGCTAAAAGGAAACCATTAGGTGCATTTTATAGAGAATCAGATTTCGAATAAGAAAAAGTCAACCGTAACCGCGTAACTCGTACCCGTGAGAAAAAAATCGAAAAAATCTCTTTCGAATGACATGATTTTTCTGATTCATTTTTCCAAGGGAGGGTACTGTGGATTTTCGAGAAAAAAAAATTTCAAGCTAAAAGGAAACCATTAGGTGCATTTTATAGAGAATCAGATTTCGAATAAGAAAAAGTCAACCGTAACCGCGTCACTCGTACCCGTGAGAAAAAAATCGAAAAAATCTCTTTCGAATGCCATGATTTTTCTGAGTCATTTTTCCAAGGGAGGGTACTGTGGATTTTCGACAAAAAAAATTTCAAGCTAAAAGGAAACCATTAGGTGCATTTTATAGAGAATCAGATTTCGAATAAGAAAAAGTCAACCGTAACCGCGTAACTCGTACCCGTGAGAAAAAAATCGAAAAAATCTCTTTCGAATGCCATGATTTTTCTGAGTCATTTTTCCAAGGGAGGGTACTGTGGATTTTCGAGAAAAAAAAATTTCAAGCTAAAAGGAAACCATTAGGTGCATTTTATAGAGAATCAGATTTCGAATAAGAAAAAGTCAACCGTAACCGCGTAACTCGTACCCGTGAGAAAAAAATCGAAAAAATCTCTTTCGAATGACATGATTTTTCTGATTCATTTTTCCAAGGGAGGGTACTGTGGATTTTCGACAAAAAAAAATTTCAAGCTAAAAGGAAACCATTAGGTGCATTTTATAGAGAATCAGATTTCGAATAAGAAAAAGTCAACCGTAACCGCGTAACTCGTACCTGTGAGAAAAAAATCGAAAAAATCTCTTTCGAATGCCATGATTTTTCTGAGTCATTTTTCCAAGGGAGGGTACTGTGGATTTTCGAGAAAAAAAAATTTCAAGCTAAAAGGAAACCATTAGGTGCATTTTATAGAGAATCAGATTTCGAATAAGAAAAAGTCAACCGTAACCGCGTAACTCGTACCCGTGAGAAAAAAATCGAAAAAATCTCTTTCGAATGACATGATTTTTCTGATTCATTTTTCCAAGGGAGGGTACTGTGGATTTTCGAGAAAAAAAAATTTCAAGCTAAAAGGAAACCATTAGGTGCATTTTATAGAGAATCAGATTTCGAATAAGAAAAAGTCAACCATAACCGCGTAACTCGTACCTGAGAGAAAAAAATCGAAAAAATCTCTTTCGAATGCCATGATTTTTCTGAGTCATTTTTCCAAGGGAGGGTACTGTGGATTTTCGAGAAAAAAAATTTTCAAGCTAAAAGGAAACCATTAGGTGCATTTTATAGAGAATCAGATTTCGAATAAGAAAAAGTCAACCGTAACCGCGTAACTCGTACCCGTGAGAAAAAAATCGAAAAAATCTCTTTCGAATGCCATGGTTTTTCTGAGTCATTTTTCCAAGGGAGGGTACTGTGGATTTTCGACAAAAAAAATTTCAAGCTAAAAGGAAACCATTAGGTGCATTTTATAGAGAATCAGATTTCGAATAAGAAAAAGTCAACCGTAACCGCGTAACTCGTACCCGTGAGAAAAAAATCGAAAAAATCTCTTTCGAATGCCATGATTTTTCTGAGTCATTTTTCCAAGGGAGGGTACTGTGGATTTTCGACAAAAAAAAATTTCAAGCTAAAAGGAAACCATTAGGTGCATTTTATAGAGAATCAGATTTCGAATAAGAAAAAGTCAACCGTAACCGCGTAACTCGTACCCGTGAGAAAATAATCGAAAAAATCTGTTTCGAATGCCATGATTTTTCTGAGTCATTTTTCCAAGGGAAGGTACTGTGGATTTTCGACAAAAAAAAATTTCAAGCTAAAAGGAAACCATTAGGTGCATTTTATAGAGAATCAGATTTCGAATAAGAAAAAGTCAACCGTAACCGCGTCACTCGTACCCGTGAGAAAAAAATCGAAAAAATCTCTTTCGAATGCCATGATTTTTCTGAGTCATTTTTCCAAGGAAGGGTACTGTGGATTTTCGACAAAAAAAAATTTCAAGCTAAAAGGAAACCATTAGGTGCATTTTATAGAGAATCAGATTTCGAATAAGAAAAAGTCAACCGTAACCGCGTAACTCGTACCTGTGAGAAAAAAATCGAAAAAATCTCTTTCGAATGCCATGATTTTTCTGAGTCATTTTTCCAAGGGAGGGTACTGTGGATTTTCGAGAAAAAAAAATTTCAAGCTAAAAGGAAACCATTAGGTGCATTTTATAGAGAATCAGATTTCGAATAAGAAAAAGTCAACCGTAACCGCGTAACTCGTACCCGTGAGAAAAAAATCTCTTTCGAATGCCATGATTTTTCTGAGTCATTTTTCCAAGGGAGGGTACTGTGGATTTTCGACAAAAAAAAATTTCAAGCTAAAAGGAAACCATTAGGTGCATTTTATAGAGAATCAGATTTCGAATAAGAAAAAGTCAACCGTAACCGCGTAACTCGTACCCGTGAGAAAAAAATCGAAAAAATCTGTTTCGAATGCCATGATTTTTCTGAGTCATTTTTCCAAGGGAAGGTACTGTGGATTTTCGACAAAAAAAAATTTCAAGCTAAAAGGAAACCATTAGGTGCATTTTATAGAGAATCAGATTTCGAATAAGAAAAAGTCAACCGTAACCGCGTAACTCGTACCCGTGAGAAAAAAATCGAAAAAATCTCTTTCGAATGCCATGATTTTTCTGAGTCATTTTTCCAAGGAAGGGTACTGTGGATTTTCGACAAAAAAAAATTTCAAGCTAAAAGGAAACCATTAGGTGCATTTTATAGAGAATCAGATTTCGAATAAGAAAAAGTCAACCGTAACCGCGTAACTCGTACCTGTGAGAAAAAATCGAAAAAATCTCTTTCGAATGCCATGATTTTTCTGAGTCATTTTTCCAAGGGAGGGTACTGTGGATTTTCGAGAAAAAAAAATTTCAAGCTAAAAGGAAACCATTAGGTGCATTTTATAGAGAATCAGATTTCGAATAAGAAAAAGTCAACCGTAACCGCGTAACTCGTACCCGTGAGAAAAAAATCGAAAAAATCTCTTTCGAATGACATGATTTTTCTGAGTCATTTTTCCAAGGGAGGGTACTGTGGATTTTCGACAAAAAAAAATTTCAAGCTAAAAGGAAACCATTAGGTGCATTTTATAGAGAATCAGATTTCGAATAAGAAAAAGTCAACCGTAACCGCGTAACTCGTACCCGTGAGAAAAAAATCTCTTTCGAATGCCATGATTTTTCTGAGTCATTTTTCCAAGGGAGGGTACTGTGGATTTTCGACAAAAAAAAATTTCAAGCTAAAAGGAAACCATTAGGTGCATTTTATAGAGAATCAGATTTCGAATAAGAAAAAGTCAACCGTAACCGCGTAACTCGTACCCGTGAGAAAAAAATCGAAAAAATCTCTTTCGAATGCCATGATTTTTCTGAGTCATTTTTCCAAGGGAGGGTACTGTGGATTTTCGACAAAAAAAAATTTCAAGCTAAAAGGAAACCATTAGGTGCATTTTATAGAGAATCAGATTTCGAATAAGAAAAAGTCAACCGTAACCGCGTAACTCGTACCCGTGAGAAAAAAATCGAAAAAATCTCTTTCGAATGCCATGATTTTTCTGAGTCATTTTTCCAAGGGAGGGTACTGTGGATTTTCGACAAAAAAAATTTCAAGCTAAAAGGAAACCATTAGGTGCATTTTATAGAGAATCAGATTTCGAATAAGAAAAAGTCAACCGTAACCGCGTAACTCGTACCCGTGAGAAAAAAATCGAAAAAATCTCTTTCGAATGCCATGATTTTTCTGAGTCATTTTTCCAAGGGAGGGTACTGTGGATTTTCGACAAAAAAAATTTCAAGCTAAAAGGAAACCATTAGGTGCATTTTATAGAGAATCAGATTTCGAATAAGAAAAAGTCAACCGTAACCGCGTAACTCGTACCCGTGAGAAAAAAATCGAAAAAATCTCTTTCGAATGCCATGATTTTTCTGAGTCATTTTTCCAAGGGAGGGTACTGTGGATTTTCGACAAAAAAAAATTTCAAGCTAAAAGGAAACCATTAGGTGCATTTTATAGAGAATCAGATTTCGAATAAGAAAAAGTCAACCGTAACCGCGTAACTCGTACCTGTGAGAAAAAAATCGAAAAAATCTCTTTCGAATGCCATGATTTTTCTGAGTCATTTTTCCAAGGGAGGGTACTGTGGATTTTCGACAAAAAAAAATTTCAAGCTAAAAGGAAACCATTAGGTGCATTTTATAGAGAATCAGATTTCGAATAAGAAAAAGTCAACCGTAACCGCGTAACTCGTACCCGTGAGAAAAAAATCGAAAAAATCTCTTTCGAATGCCATGATTTTTCTGAGTCATTTTTCCAAGGGAGGGTACTGTGGATTTTCGACAAAAAAAAATTTCAAGCTAAAAGGAAACCATTAGGTGCATTTTATAGAGAATCAGATTTCGAATAAGAAAAAGTCAACCGTAACCGCGTAACTCGTACCCGTGAGAAAAAAATCTCTTTCGAATGCCATGATTTTTCTGAGTCATTTTTCCAAGGGAGGGTACTGTGGATTTTCGACAAAAAAAAATTTCAAGCTAAAAGGAAACCATTAGGTGCATTTTATAGAGAATCAGATTTCGAATAAGAAAAAGTCAACCGTAACCGCGTAACTCGTACCCGTGAGAAAAAAATCGAAAAAATCTGTTTCGAATGCCATGATTTTTCTGAGTCATTTTTCCAAGGGAGGGTACTGTGGATTTTCGACAAAAAAAAATTTCAAGCTAAAAGGAAACCATTAGGTGCATTTTATAGAGAATCAGATTTCGAATAAGAAAAAGTCAACCGTAACCGCGTAACTCGTACCCGTGAGAAAAAAATCGAAAAAATCTCTTTCGAATGCCATGATTTTTCTGAGTCATTTTTCCAAGGAAGGGTACTGTGGATTTTCGACAAAAAAAAATTTCAAGCTAAAAGGAAACCATTAGGTGCATTTTATAGAGAATCAGATTTCGAATAAGAAAAAGTCAACCGTAACCGCGTAACTCGTACCTGTGAGAAAAAAATCGAAAAAATCTCTTTCGAATGCCATGATTTTTCTGAGTCGTTTTTCCAAGGGAGGGTACTGTGGATTTTCGAGAAAAAAAAATTTCAAGCTAAAAGGAAACCATTAGGTGCATTTTATAGAGAATCAGATTTCGAATAAGAAAAAGTCAACCGTAACCGCGTAACTCGTACCCGTGAGAAAAAAATCGAAAAAATCTCTTTCGAATGACATGATTTTTCTGATTCATTTTTCCAAGGGAGGGTACTGTGGATTTTCGACAAAAAAAAATTTCAAGCTAAAAGGAAACCATTAGGTGCATTTTATAGAGAATCAGATTTCGAATAAGAAAAAGTCAACCGTAACCGCGTAACTCGTACCCGTGAGAAAAAAATCGAAAAAATCTCTTTCGAATGCCATGATTTTTCTGAGTCATTTTTCCAAGGGAGGGTACTGTGGATTTTCGACAAAAAAAAATTTCAAGCTAAAAGGAAACCATTAGGTGCATTTTATAGAGAATCAGATTTCGAATAAGAAAAAGTCAACCGTAACCGCGTAACTCGTACCTGTGAGAAAAAAATCGAAAAAATCTCTTTCGAATGCCATGATTTTTCTGAGTCATTTTTCCAAGGGAGGGTACTGTGGATTTTCGAGAAAAAAAAATTTCAAGCTAAAAGGAAACCATTAGGTGCATTTTATAGAGAATCAGATTTCGAATAAGAAAAAGTCAACCGTAACCGCGTAACTCGTACCCGTGAGAAAAAAATCGAAAAAATCTCTTTCGAATGACATGATTTTTCTGATTCATTTTTCCAAGGGAGGGTACTGTGGATTTTCGAGAAAAAAAAATTTCAAGCTAAAAGGAAACCATTAGGTGCATTTTATAGAGAATCAGATTTCGAATAAGAAAAAGTCAACCATAACCGCGTAACTCGTACCTGAGAGAAAAAAATCGAAAAAATCTCTTTCGAATGCCATGATTTTTCTGAGTCATTTTTCCAAGGGAGGGTACTGTGGATTTTCGAGAAAAAAAATTTTCAAGCTAAAAGGAAACCATTAGGTGCATTTTATAGAGAATCAGATTTCGAATAAGAAAAAGTCAACCGTAACCGCGTAACTCGTACCCGTGAGAAAAAAATCGAAAAAATCTCTTTCGAATGCCATGGTTTTTCTGAGTCATTTTTCCAAGGGAGGGTACTGTGGATTTTCGACAAAAAAAATTTCAAGCTAAAAGGAAACCATTAGGTGCATTTTATAGAGAATCAGATTTCGAATAAGAAAAAGTCAACCGTAACCGCGTAACTCGTACCCGTGAGAAAAAAATCGAAAAAATCTCTTTCGAATGCCATGATTTTTCTGAGTCATTTTTCCAAGGGAGGGTACTGTGGATTTTCGACAAAAAAAAATTTCAAGCTAAAAGGAAACCATTAGGTGCATTTTATAGAGAATCAGATTTCGAATAAGAAAAAGTCAACCGTAACCGCGTAACTCGTACCCGTGAGAAAATAATCGAAAAAATCTGTTTCGAATGCCATGATTTTTCTGAGTCATTTTTCCAAGGGAAGGTACTGTGGATTTTCGACAAAAAAAAATTTCAAGCTAAAAGGAAACCATTAGGTGCATTTTATAGAGAATCAGATTTCGAATAAGAAAAAGTCAACCGTAACCGCGTCACTCGTACCCGTGAGAAAAAAATCGAAAAAATCTCTTTCGAATGCCATGATTTTTCTGAGTCATTTTTCCAAGGAAGGGTACTGTGGATTTTCGACAAAAAAAAATTTCAAGCTAAAAGGAAACCATTAGGTGCATTTTATAGAGAATCAGATTTCGAATAAGAAAAAGTCAACCGTAACCGCGTAACTCGTACCTGTGAGAAAAAAATCGAAAAAATCTCTTTCGAATGCCATGATTTTTCTGAGTCATTTTTCCAAGGGAGGGTACTGTGGATTTTCGAGAAAAAAAAATTTCAAGCTAAAAGGAAACCATTAGGTGCATTTTATAGAGAATCAGATTTCGAATAAGAAAAAGTCAACCGTAACCGCGTAACTCGTACCCGTGAGAAAAAAATCTCTTTCGAATGCCATGATTTTTCTGAGTCATTTTTCCAAGGGAGGGTACTGTGGATTTTCGACAAAAAAAAATTTCAAGCTAAAAGGAAACCATTAGGTGCATTTTATAGAGAATCAGATTTCGAATAAGAAAAAGTCAACCGTAACCGCGTAACTCGTACCCGTGAGAAAAAAATCGAAAAAATCTGTTTCGAATGCCATGATTTTTCTGAGTCATTTTTCCAAGGGAAGGTACTGTGGATTTTCGACAAAAAAAAATTTCAAGCTAAAAGGAAACCATTAGGTGCATTTTATAGAGAATCAGATTTCGAATAAGAAAAAGTCAACCGTAACCGCGTAACTCGTACCCGTGAGAAAAAAATCGAAAAAATCTCTTTCGAATGCCATGATTTTTCTGAGTCATTTTTCCAAGGAAGGGTACTGTGGATTTTCGACAAAAAAAAATTTCAAGCTAAAAGGAAACCATTAGGTGCATTTTATAGAGAATCAGATTTCGAATAAGAAAAAGTCAACCGTAACCGCGTAACTCGTACCTGTGAGAAAAAATCGAAAAAATCTCTTTCGAATGCCATGATTTTTCTGAGTCATTTTTCCAAGGGAGGGTACTGTGGATTTTCGAGAAAAAAAAATTTCAAGCTAAAAGGAAACCATTAGGTGCATTTTATAGAGAATCAGATTTCGAATAAGAAAAAGTCAACCGTAACCGCGTAACTCGTACCCGTGAGAAAAAAATCGAAAAAATCTCTTTCGAATGACATGATTTTTCTGAGTCATTTTTCCAAGGGAGGGTACTGTGGATTTTCGACAAAAAAAAATTTCAAGCTAAAAGGAAACCATTAGGTGCATTTTATAGAGAATCAGATTTCGAATAAGAAAAAGTCAACCGTAACCGCGTAACTCGTACCCGTGAGAAAAAAATCTCTTTCGAATGCCATGATTTTTCTGAGTCATTTTTCCAAGGGAGGGTACTGTGGATTTTCGACAAAAAAAAATTTCAAGCTAAAAGGAAACCATTAGGTGCATTTTATAGAGAATCAGATTTCGAATAAGAAAAAGTCAACCGTAACCGCGTAACTCGTACCCGTGAGAAAAAAATCGAAAAAATCTCTTTCGAATGCCATGATTTTTCTGAGTCATTTTTCCAAGGGAGGGTACTGTGGATTTTCGACAAAAAAAAATTTCAAGCTAAAAGGAAACCATTAGGTGCATTTTATAGAGAATCAGATTTCGAATAAGAAAAAGTCAACCGTAACCGCGTAACTCGTACCCGTGAGAAAAAAATCGAAAAAATCTCTTTCGAATGCCATGATTTTTCTGAGTCATTTTTCCAAGGGAGGGTACTGTGGATTTTCGACAAAAAAAATTTCAAGCTAAAAGGAAACCATTAGGTGCATTTTATAGAGAATCAGATTTCGAATAAGAAAAAGTCAACCGTAACCGCGTAACTCGTACCCGTGAGAAAAAAATCGAAAAAATCTCTTTCGAATGCCATGATTTTTCTGAGTCATTTTTCCAAGGGAGGGTACTGTGGATTTTCGACAAAAAAAATTTCAAGCTAAAAGGAAACCATTAGGTGCATTTTATAGAGAATCAGATTTCGAATAAGAAAAAGTCAACCGTAACCGCGTAACTCGTACCCGTGAGAAAAAAATCGAAAAAATCTCTTTCGAATGCCATGATTTTTCTGAGTCATTTTTCCAAGGGAGGGTACTGTGGATTTTCGACAAAAAAAAATTTCAAGCTAAAAGGAAACCATTAGGTGCATTTTATAGAGAATCAGATTTCGAATAAGAAAAAGTCAACCGTAACCGCGTAACTCGTACCTGTGAGAAAAAAATCGAAAAAATCTCTTTCGAATGCCATGATTTTTCTGAGTCATTTTTCCAAGGGAGGGTACTGTGGATTTTCGACAAAAAAAAATTTCAAGCTAAAAGGAAACCATTAGGTGCATTTTATAGAGAATCAGATTTCGAATAAGAAAAAGTCAACCGTAACCGCGTAACTCGTACCCGTGAGAAAAAAATCGAAAAAATCTCTTTCGAATGCCATGATTTTTCTGAGTCATTTTTCCAAGGGAGGGTACTGTGGATTTTCGACAAAAAAAAATTTCAAGCTAAAAGGAAACCATTAGGTGCATTTTATAGAGAATCAGATTTCGAATAAGAAAAAGTCAACCGTAACCGCGTAACTCGTACCCGTGAGAAAAAAATCTCTTTCGAATGCCATGATTTTTCTGAGTCATTTTTCCAAGGGAGGGTACTGTGGATTTTCGACAAAAAAAAATTTCAAGCTAAAAGGAAACCATTAGGTGCATTTTATAGAGAATCAGATTTCGAATAAGAAAAAGTCAACCGTAACCGCGTAACTCGTACCCGTGAGAAAAAAATCGAAAAAATCTGTTTCGAATGCCATGATTTTTCTGAGTCATTTTTCCAAGGGAAGGTACTGTGGATTTTCGACAAAAAAAAATTTCAAGCTAAAAGGAAACCATTAGGTGCATTTTATAGAGAATCAGATTTCGAATAAGAAAAAGTCAACCGTAACCGCGTAACTCGTACCCGTGAGAAAAAAATCGAAAAAATCTCTTTCGAATGCCATGATTTTTCTGAGTCATTTTTCCAAGGAAGGGTACTGTGGATTTTCGACAAAAAAAAATTTCAAGCTAAAAGGAAACCATTAGGTGCATTTTATAGAGAATCAGATTTCGAATAAGAAAAAGTCAACCGTAACCGCGTAACTCGTACCTGTGAGAAAAAAATCGAAAAAATCTCTTTCGAATGCCATGATTTTTCTGAGTCATTTTTCCAAGGGAGGGTACTGTGGATTTTCGAGAAAAAAAAATTTCAAGCTAAAAGGAAACCATTAGGTGCATTTTATAGAGAATCAGATTTCGAATAAGAAAAAGTCAACCGTAACCGCGTAACTCGTACCCGTGAGAAAAAAATCGAAAAAATCTCTTTCGAATGACATGATTTTTCTGATTCATTTTTCCAAGGGAGGGTACTGTGGATTTTCGACAAAAAAAAATTTCAAGCTAAAAGGAAACCATTAGGTGCATTTTATAGAGAATCAGATTTCGAATAAGAAAAAGTCAACCGTAACCGCGTAACTCGTACCCGTGAGAAAAAAATCGAAAAAATCTCTTTCGAATGCCATGATTTTTCTGAGTCATTTTTCCAAGGGAGGGTACTGTGGATTTTCGACAAAAAAAAATTTCAAGCTAAAAGGAAACCATTAGGTGCATTTTATAGAGAATCAGATTTCGAATAAGAAAAAGTCAACCGTAACCGCGTAACTCGTACCTGTGAGAAAAAAATCGAAAAAATCTCTTTCGAATGCCATGATTTTTCTGAGTCATTTTTCCAAGGGAGGGTACTGTGGATTTTCGACAAAAAAAAATTTCAAGCTAAAAGGAAACCATTAGGTGCATTTTATAGAGAATCAGATTTCGAATAAGAAAAAGTCAACCGTAACCGCGTAACTCGTACCCGTGAGAAAAAAATCGAAAAAATCTCTTTCGAATGCCATGATTTTTCTGAGTCATTTTTCCAAGGGAGGGTACTGTGGATTTTCGACAAAAAAAAATTTCAAGCTAAAAGGAAACCATTAGGTGCATTTTATAGAGAATCAGATTTCGAATAACAAAAAGTCAACCGTAACCGCGTAACTCGTACCCGTGAGAAAAAAATCTCTTTCGAATGCCATGATTTTTCTGAATCATTTTTCCAAGGGAGGGTACTGTGGATTTTCGACAAAAAAAAATTTCAAGCTAAAAGGAAACCATTAGGTGCATTTTATAGAGAATCAGATTTCGAATAAGAAAAAGTCAACCGTAACCGCGTAACTCGTACCCGTGAGAAAAAAATCTCTTTCGAATGCCATGATTTTTCTGAGTCATTTTTCCAAGGGAGGGTACTGTGGATTTTCGACAAAAAAAAATTTCAAGCTAAAAGGAAACCATTAGGTGCATTTTATAGAGAATCAGATTTCGAATAAGAAAAAGTCAACCGTAACCGCGTAACTCGTACCCGTGAGAAAAAAATCCAAAAAATCTGTTTCGAATGCCATGATTTTTCTGAGTCATTTTTCCAAGGGAAGGTACTGTGGATTTTCGACAAAAAAAAATTTCAAGCTAAAAGGAAACCATTAGGTGCATTTTATAGAGAATCAGATTTCGAATAAGAAAAAGTCAACCGTAACCGCGTAACTCGTACCCGTGAGAAAAAAATCGAAAAAATCTCTTTCGAATGCCATGATTTTTCTGAGTCATTTTTCCAAGGAAGGGTACTGTGGATTTTCGACAAAAAAAAATTTCAAGCTAAAAGGAAACCATTAGGTGCATTTTATAGAGAATCAGATTTCGAATAAGAAAAAGTCAACCGTAACCGCGTAACTCGTACCTGTGAGAAAAAAATCGAAAAAATCTCTTTCGAATGCCATGATTTTTCTGAGTCATTTTTCCAAGGGAGGGTACTGTGGATTTTCGAGAAAAAAAAATTTCAAGCTAAAAGGAAACCATTAGGTGCATTTTATAGAGAATCAGATTTCGAATAACAAAAAGTCAACCGTAACCGCGTAACTCGTACCCGTGAGAAAAAAATCGAAAAAATCTCTTTCGAATGACATGATTTTTCTGATTCATTTTTCCAAGGGAGGGTACTGTGGATTTTCGACAAAAAAAAATTTCAAGCTAAAAGGAAACCATTAGGTGCATTTTATAGAGAATCAGATTTCGAATAAGAAAAAGTCAACCGTAACCGCGTAACTCGTACCCGTGAGAAAAAAATCTCTTTCGAATGCCATGATTTTTCTGAGTCATTTTTCCAAGGGAGGGTACTGTGGATTTTCGAGAAAAAAAAATTTCAAGCTAAAAGGAAACCATTAGGTGCATTTTATAGAGAATCAGATTTCGAATAAGAAAAAGTCAACCATAACCGCGTAACTCGTACCTGTGAGAAAAAAATCGAAAAAATCTCTTTCGAATGCCATGATTTTTCTGAGTCATTTTTCCAAGGGAGGGTACTGTGGATTTTCGAGAAAAAAAATTTTCAAGCTAAAAGGAAACCATTAGGTGCATTTTATAGAGAATCAGATTTCGAATAAGAAAAAGTCAACCGTAACCGCGTAACTCGTACCCGTGAGAAAAAAATCGAAAAAATCTCTTTCGAATGCCATGGTTTTTCTGAGTCATTTTTCCAAGGGAGGGTACTGTGGATTTTCGACAAAAAAAATTTCAAGCTAAAAGGAAACCATTAGGTGCATTTTATAGAGAATCAGATTTCGAATAAGAAAAAGTCAACCGTAACCGCGTAACTCGTACCCGTGAGAAAAAAATCGAAAAAATCTCTTTCGAATGCCATGATTTTTCTGAGTCATTTTTCCGAGGGAGGGTACTGTGGATTTTCGACAAAAAAAAATTTCAAGCTAAAAGGAAACCATTAGGTGCATTTTATAGAGAATCAGATTTCGAATAAGAAAAAGTCAACCGTAACCGCGTAACTCGTACCCGTGAGAAAAAAATCGAAAAAATCTCTTTCGAATGCCATGATTTTTCTGAGTCATTTTTCCAAGGGAGGGTACTGTGGATTTTCGACAAAAAAAAATTTCAAGCTAAAAGGAAACCATTAGGTGCATTTTATAGAGAATCAGATTTCGAATAAGAAAAAGTCAACCGTAACTGCGTAACTCGTACCCGTGAGAAAATAATCGAAAAAATCTGTTTCGAATGCCATGATTTTTCTGAGTCATTTTTCCAAGGGAGGGTACTGTGGATTTTCGACAAAAAAAAATTTCAAGCTAAAAGGAAACCATTAGGTGCATTTTATAGAGATTCAGATTTCGAATAAGAAAAAGTCAACCGTAACCGCGTAACTCGTACCCGTGAGAAAATAATCGAAAAAATCTGTTTCGAATGCCATGATTTTTCTGAGTCATTTTTCCAAGGGAGGGAACTGTGGATTTTCGAGAAAAAAAAATTTCAAGCTAAAAGGAAACCATTAGGTGCATTTTATAGAGAATCAGATTTCGAATAAGAAAAAGTCAACCGTAACCGCGTAACTCGTACCCGTGAGAAAAAAATCGAAAAAATCTCTTTCGAATGCCATGATTTTTCTGAGTCATTTTTCCAAGGGAGGGTACTGTGGATTTTCGACAAAAAAAAATTTCAAGCTAAAAGGAAACCATTATTTGCATTTTATAGAGAATCAGATTTCGAATAAGAAAATGTCAACCGTAACCGCGTAACTCGTACCCGTGAGAAAAAAATCGAAAAAATCTGTTTCGAATGCCATGTTTTTTCTGAGTCATTTTTCCAAGGGAGGGTACCGTGGATTTTCGACAAAAAAAAATTTCAAGCTAAAAGGAAACCATTAGGTGCATTTTATAGAGAATCAGATTTCGAATAAGAAAAAGTCAACCGTAACCGCGTAACTCGTACCCGTGAGAAAAAAATCGAAAAAATCTCTTTCGAATGCCATGATTTTTCTGAGTCATTTTTCCAAGGGAGGGTACTGTGGATTTTCGACAAAAAAAAATTTCAAGCTAAAAGGAAACCATTAGGTGCATTTTATAGAGAATCAGATTTCGAATAAGAAAAAGTCAACCGTAACCGCGTAACTCGTACCCGTGAGAAAAAAATCGAAAAAATCTCTTTCGAATGCCATGATTTTTCTGAGTCATTTTTCCAAGGGAGGGTACTGTGGATTTTCGAGAAAAAAAAATTTCAAGCTAAAGGAAACCATTAGGTGCATTTTATAGAGAATCAGATTTCGAATAAGAAAAAGTCAACCGTAACCGCGTAACTCGTACCCGTGAGAAAAAAATCGAAAAAATCTCTTTCGAATGCCATGATTTTTCTCAGTCATTTTTCCAAGGGAGGGTACTGTGGATTTTCGACAAAAAAAAATTTCAAGCTAAAAGGAAACCATTAGGTGCATTTTATAGAGAATCAGATTTCGAATAACAAAAAGTCAACCGTAACCGCGTAACTCGTACCCGTGAGAAAAAAATCTCTTTCGAATGCCATGATTTTTCTGAATCATTTTTCCAAGGGAGGGTACTGTGGATTTTCGACAAAAAAAAATTTCAAGCTAAAAGGAAACCATTAGGTGCATTTTATAGAGAATCAGATTTCGAATAAGAAAAAGTCAACCGTAACCGCGTAACTCGTACCCGTGAGAAAAAAATCTCTTTCGAATGCCATGATTTTTCTGAGTCATTTTTCCAAGGGAGGGTACTGTGGATTTTCGACAAAAAAAAATTTCAAGCTAAAAGGAAACCATTAGGTGCATTTTATAGAGAATCAGATTTCGAATAAGAAAAAGTCAACCGTAACCGCGTAACTCGTACCCGTGAGAAAAAAATCGAAAAAATCTGTTTCGAATGCCATGATTTTTCTGAGTCATTTTTCCAAGGGAAGGTACTGTGGATTTTCGACAAAAAAAAATTTCAAGCTAAAAGGAAACCATTAGGTGCATTTTATAGAGAATCAGATTTCGAATAAGAAAAAGTCAACCGTAACCGCGTAACTCGTACCCGTGAGAAAAAAATCGAAAAAATCTCTTTCGAATGCCATGATTTTTCTGAGTCATTTTTCCAAGGAAGGGTACTGTGGATTTTCGACAAAAAAAAATTTCAAGCTAAAAGGAAACCATTAGGTGCATTTTATAGAGAATCAGATTTCGAATAAGAAAAAGTCAACCGTAACCGCGTAACTCGTACCTGTGAGAAAAAAATCGAAAAAATCTCTTTCGAATGCCATGATTTTTCTGAGTCATTTTTCCAAGGGAGGGTACTGTGGATTTTCGAGAAAAAAAAATTTCAAGCTAAAAGGAAACCATTAGGTGCATTTTATAGAGAATCAGATTTCGAATAAGAAAAAGTCAACCGTAACCGCGTAACTCGTACCCGTGAGAAAAAAATCTCTTTCGAATGCCATGATTTTTCTGAGTCATTTTTCCAAGGGAGGGTACTGTGGATTTTCGAGAAAAAAAAATTTCAAGCTAAAAGGAAACCATTAGGTGCATTTTATAGAGAATCAGATTTCGAATAAGAAAAAGTCAACCATAACCGCGTAACTCGTACCTGTGAGAAAAAAATCGAAAAAATCTCTTTCGAATGCCATGATTTTTCTGAGTCATTTTTCCAAGGGAGGGTACTGTGGATTTTCGAGAAAAAAAATTTTCAAGCTAAAAGGAAACCATTAGGTGCATTTTATAGAGAATCAGATTTCGAATAAGAAAAAGTCAACCGTAACCGCGTAACTCGTACCCGTGAGAAAAAAATCGAAAAAATCTCTTTCGAATGCCATGGTTTTTCTGAGTCATTTTTCCAAGGGAGGGTACTGTGGATTTTCGACAAAAAAAATTTCAAGCTAAAAGGAAACCATTAGGTGCATTTTATAGAGAATCAGATTTCGAATAAGAAAAAGTCAACCGTAACCGCGTAACTCGTACCCGTGAGAAAAAAATCGAAAAAATCTCTTTCGAATGCCATGATTTTTCTGAGTCATTTTTCCAAGGGAGGGTACTGTGGATTTTCGACAAAAAAAAATTTCAAGCTAAAAGGAAACCATTATTTGCATTTTATAGAGAATCAGATTTCGAATAAGAAAATGTCAACCGTAACCGCGTAACTCGTACCCGTGAGAAAAAAATCGAAAAAATCTGTTTCGAATGCCATGTTTTTTCTGAGTCATTTTTCCAAGGGAGGGTACCGTGGATTTTCGACAAAAAAAAATTTCAAGCTAAAAGGAAACCATTAGGTGCATTTTATAGAGAATCAGATTTCGAATAAGAAAAAGTCAACCGTAACCGCGTAACTCGTACCCGTGAGAAAAAAATCGAAAAAATCTCTTTCGAATGCCATGATTTTTCTGAGTCATTTTTCCAAGGGAGGGTACTGTGGATTTTCGACAAAAAAAAATTTCAAGCTAAAAGGAAACCATTAGGTGCATTTTATAGAGAATCAGATTTCGAATAAGAAAAAGTCAACCGTAACCGCGTAACTCGTACCCGTGAGAAAAAAATCGAAAAAATCTCTTTCGAATGCCATGATTTTTCTGAGTCATTTTTCCAAGGGAGGGTACTGTGGATTTTCGAGAAAAAAAAATTTCAAGCTAAAGGAAACCATTAGGTGCATTTTATAGAGAATCAGATTTCGAATAAGAAAAAGTCAACCGTAACCGCGTAACTCGTACCCGTGAGAAAAAAATCGAAAAAATCTCTTTCGAATGCCATGATTTTTCTCAGTCATTTTTCCAAGGGAGGGTACTGTGGATTTTCGACAAAAAAAAATTTCAAGCTAAAAGGAAACCATTAGGTGCATTTTATAGAGAATCAGATTTCGAATAAGAAAAAGTCAACCGTAACCGCGTAACTCGTACCCGTGAGAAAAAAATCGAAAAAATCTCTTTCGAATGCCATGATTTTTCTGAGTCATTTTTCCAAGGGAGGGTACTGTGGATTTTCGACAAAAAAAAATTTCAAGCTAAAAGGAAACCATTAGGTGCATTTTATAGAGAATCAGATTTCGAATAAGAAAAAGTCAACCGTAACCGCGTAACTCGTACCCGTGAGAAAAAAATCGAAAAAATCTCTTTCGAATGACATGATTTTTCTGAGTCATTTTTCCAAGGGAGGGTACTGTGGATTTTCGACAAAAAAAAATTTCAAGCTAAAAGGAAACCATTAGGTGCATTTTATAGAGAATCAGATTTCGAATAAGAAAAAGTCAACCGTAACCGCGTAACTCGTACCCGTGAGAAAAAAATCGAAAAAATCTCTTTCGAATGCCATGATTTTTCTGAGTCATTTTTCCAAGGGAGGGTACTGTGGATTTTCGAGAAAAAAAAATTTCAAGCTAAAGGAAACCATTAGGTGCATTTTATAGAGAATCAGATTTCGAATAAGAAAAAGTCAACCGTAACCGCGTAACTCGTACCCGTGAGAAAAAAATCGAAAAAATCTCTTTCGAATGCCATGATTTTTCTCAGTCATTTTTCCAAGGGAGGGTACTGTGGATTTTCGACAAAAAAAAATTTCAAGCTAAAAGGAAACCATTAGGTGCATTTTATAGAGAATCAGATTTCGAATAAGAAAAAGTCAACCGTAACCGCGTAACTCGTACCCGTGAGAAAAAAATCGAAAAAATCTCTTTCGAATGCCATGATTTTTCTGAGTCATTTTTCCAAGGGAGGGTACTGTGGATTTTCGACAAAAAAAAATTTCAAGCTAAAAGGAAACCATTAGGTGCATTTTATAGAGAATCAGATTTCGAATAAGAAAAAGTCAACCGTAACCGCGTAACTCGTACCCGTGAGAAAAAAATCGAAAAAATCTCTTTCGAATGACATGATTTTTCTGAGTCATTTTTCCAAGGGAGGGTACTGTGGATTTTCGACAAAAAAAAATTTCAAGCTAAAAGGAAACCATTAGGTGCATTTTATAGAGAATCAGATTACGAATAAGAAAAAGTCAACCGTAACCGCGTAACTCGTACCCGTGAGAAAAAAATCTCTTTCGAATGCCATGATTTTTCTGAGTCATTTTTCCAAGGGAGGGTACTGTGGATTTTCGACAAAAAAAAATTTCAAGCTAAAAGGAAACCATTAGGTGCATTTTATAGAGAATCAGATTTCGAATAACAAAAAGTCAACCGTAACCGCGTAACTCGTACCCGTGAGAAAAAAATCGAAAAAATCTCTTTCGAATGCCATGATTTTTCTGAGTCATTTTTCCAAGGGAGGGTACTGTGGATTTTCGACAAAAAAAATTTCAAGCTAAAAGGAAACCATTAGGTGCATTTTATAGAGAATCAGATTTCGAATAAGAAAAAGTCAACCGTAACCGCGTAACTCGTACCCGTGAGAAAAAAATCGAAAAAATCTCTTTCGAATGCCATGATTTTTCTGAGTCATTTTTCCAAGGGAGGGTACAGTGGATTTTCGACAAAAAAAAATTTCAAGCTAAAAGGAAACCATTAGGTGCGTTTTATAGAGAATCAGATTTCGAATAAGAAAAAGTCAACCGTAACCGCGTAACTCGTACCCGTGAGAAAAAAATCGAAAAAATCTCTTTCGAATGCCATGATTTTTCTGAGTCATTTTTCCAAGGGAGGGTACTGTGGATTTTCGACAAAAAAAAATTTCAAGCTAAAAGGAAACCATTAGGTGCATTTTATAGAGAATCAGATTTCGAATAAGAAAAAGTCAACCGTAACCGCGTAACTCGTACCCGTGAGAAAAAAATCGAAAAAATCTCTTTCGAATGCCATGATTTTTCTGAGTCATTTTTCCAAGGGAGGGTACAGTGGATTTTCGACAAAAAAAATTTCAAGCTAAAAGGAAACCATTAGGTGCATTTTATAGAGAATCAGATTTCGAATAAGAAAAAGTCAACCGTAACCGCGTAACTCGTACCCGTGAGAAAAAAATCGAAAAAATCTCTTTCGAATGCCATGATTTTTCTGAGTCATTTTTCCAAGGGAGGAAAAGGATTACTGTGGATTTTCGACAAAAAAAAATTTCAAGCTAAAAGGAAACCATTAGGTGCATTTTATAGAGAATCAGATTTCGAATAAGAAAAAGTCAACCGTAACCGCGTAACTCGTACCCGTGAGAAAAAAATCGAAAAAATCTCTTTCGAATGCCATGATTTTTCTGAGTCATTTTTCCAAGGGAGGGTACTGTGGATTTTCGACAAAAAAAAATTTCAAGCTAAAAGGAAACCATTAGGTGCATTTTATAGATAATCAGATTTCGAATAAGAAAAAGTCAACCGTAACCGCGTAACTCGTACCCGTGAGAAAAAAATCGAAAAAATCTGTTTCGAATGCCATGATTTTTCTGAGTCATTTTTCCGAGGGAAGGTACTGTGGATTTTCGACAAAAAAAAATTTCAAGCTAAAAGGAAACCATTAGGTGCATTTTATAGAGAATCAGATTTCGAATAAGAAAAAGTCAACCGTAACCGCGTAACTCGTACCCGTGAGAAAAAAATCGAAAAAATCTCTTTCGAATGCCATGATTTTTCTGAGTCATTTTTCCAAGGAAGGGTACTGTGGATTTTCGACAAAAAAAAATTTCAAGCTAAAAGGAAACCATTAGGTGCATTTTATAGAGAATCAGATTTCGAATAAGAAAAAGTCAACCGTAACCGCGTAACTCGTACCCGTGAGAAAAAAATCGAAAAAATCTCTTTCGAATGCCATGATTTTTCTGAGTCATTTTTCCAAGGGAGGGTACTGTGGATTTTCGACAAAAAAAATTTCAAGCTAAAAGGAAACCATTAGGTGCATTTTATAGAGAATCAGATTTCGAATAAGAAAAAGTCAACCGTAACCGCGTAACTCGTACCCGTGAGAAAAAAATCGAAAAAATCTCTTTCGAATGCCATGATTTTTCTGAGTCATTTTTCCAAGGGAGGGTACTGTGGATTTTCGACAAAAAAAAATTTCAAGCTAAAAGGAAACCATTAGGTGCATTTTATAGAGAATCAGATTTCGAATAAGAAAAAGTCAACCGTAACCGCGTAACTCGTACCCGTGAGAAAAAAATCGAAAAAATCTGTTTCGAATGCCATGATTTTTCTGAGTCATTTTTCCAAGGGAAGGTACTGTGGATTTTCGACAAAAAAAAATTTCAAGCTAAAAGGAAACCATTAGGTGCATTTTATAGAGAATCAGATTTCGAATAAGAAAAAGTCAACCGTAACCGCGTAACTCGTACCCGTGAGAAAAAAATCGAAAAAATCTCTTTCGAATGCCATGATTTTTCTGAGTCATTTTTCCAAGGAAGGGTACTGTGGATTTTCGACAAAAAAAAATTTCAAGCTAAAAGGAAACCATTAGGTGCATTTTATAGAGAATCAGATTTCGAATAAGAAAAAGTCAACCGTAACCGCGTAACTCGTACCCGTGAGAAAAAAATCGAAAAAATCTCTTTCGAATGCCATGATTTTTCTGAGTCATTTTTCCAAGGGAGGGTACTGTGGATTTTCGACAAAAAAAATTTCAAGCTAAAAGGAAACCATTACGTGCATTTTATAGAGAATCAGATTTCGAATAAGAAAAAGTCAACCGTAACCGCGTAACTCGTACCCGTGAGAAAAAAATCGAAAAAATCTCTTTCGAATGCCATGATTTTTCTGAGTCATTTTTCCAAGGGAGGGTACTGTGGATTTTCGACAAAAAAAAATTTCAAGCTAAAAGGAAACCATTAGGTGCATTTTATAGAGAATCAGATTTCGAATAAGAAAAAGTCAACCGTAACCGCGTAACTCGTACCCGTGAGAAAAAAATCCAAAAAATCTGTTTCGAATGCCATGATTTTTCTGAGTCATTTTTCCAAGGGAAGGTACTGTGGATTTTCGACAAAAAAAAATTTCAAGCTAAAAGGAAACCATTAGGTGCATTTTATAGAGAATCAGATTTCGAATAAGAAAAAGTCAACCGTAACCGCGTAACTCGTACCCGTGAGAAAAAAATCGAAAAAATCTCTTTCGAATGCCATGATTTTTCTGAGTCATTTTTCCAAGGAAGGGTACTGTGGATTTTCGACAAAAAAAAATTTCAAGCTAAAAGGAAACCATTAGGTGCATTTTATAGAGAATTTTATAGAGAAAGTCAACCGTAACCGCGTAACTCGTACCCGTGAGAAAAAAGTCGAAAAAATCTCTTTCGAATGCCATGATTTTTCTGAGTCATTTTTCCAAGGGAAGGTACTGTGGATTTTCGACAAAAAAAAATTTCAAGCTAAAAGGAAACCATTAGGTGCATTTTATAGAGAATCAGATTTCGAATAAGAAAAAGTCAACCGTAACCGCGTAACTCGTACCCGTGAGAAAAAAATCGAAAAAATCTCTTTCGAATGCCATGATTTTTCTGAGTCATTTTTCCAAGGAAGGGTACTGTGGATTTTCGACAAAAAAAAATTTCAAGCTAAAAGGAAACCATTAGGTGCATTTTATAGAGAATCAGATTTCGAATAAGAAAAAGTCAACCGTAACCGCGTAACTCGTACCCGTGAGAAAAAAATCGAAAAAATCTCTTTCGAATGCCATGATTTTTCTGAGTCATTTTTCCAAGGGAGGGTACTGTGGATTTTCGACAAAAAAAATTTCAAGCTAAAAGGAAACCATTAGGTGCATTTTATAGAGAATCAGATTTCGAATAAGAAAAAGTCAACCGTAACCGCGTAACTCGTACCCGTGAGAAAAAAATCGAAAAAATCTCTTTCGAATGCCATGATTTTTCTGAGTCATTTTTCCAAGGGAGGGTACTGTGGATTTTCGACAAAAAAAAATTTCAAGCTAAAAGGAAACCATTAGGTGCATTTTATAGAGAATCAGATTTCGAATAAGAAAAAGTCAACCGTAACCGCGTAACTCGTACCCGTGAGAAAAAAATCGAAAAAATCTCTTTCGAATGCCATGATTTTTCTGAGTCATTTTTCCAAGGGAGGGTACTGTGGATTTTCGACAAAAAAAAATTTCAAGCTAAAAGGAAACCATTAGGTGCATTTTATAGAGAATCAGATTTCGAATAAGAAAAAGTCAACCGTAACCGCGTAACTCGTACCCGTGAGAAAAAAATCGAAAAAATCTCTTTCGAATGCCATGATTTTTCTGAGTCATTTTTCCAAGGAAGGGTACTGTGGATTTTCGACAAAAAAAAATTTCAAGCTAAAAGGAAACCATTAGGTGCATTTTATAGAGAATCAGATTTCGAATAAGAAAAAGTCAACCGTAACCGCGTAACTCGTACCCGTGAGAAAAAAATCGAAAAAATCTCTTTCGAATGCCATGATTTTTCTGAGTCATTTTTCCAAGGGAAGGTACTGTGGATTTTCGACAAAAAAAAATTTCAAGCTAAAAGGAAACCATTAGGTGCATTTTATAGAGAATCAGATTTCGAATAAGAAAAAGTCAACCGTAACCGCGTAACTCGTACCCGTGAGAAAAAAATCGAAAAAATCTCTTTCGAATGCCATGATTTTTCTGAGTCATTTTTCCAAGGAAGGGTACTGTGGATTTTCGACAAAAAAAAATTTCAAGCTAAAAGGAAACCATTAGGTGCATTTTATAGAGAATCAGATTTCGAATAAGAAAAAGTCAACCGTAACCGCGTAACTCGTACCCGTGAGAAAAAAATCGAAAAAATCTCTTTCGAATGCCATGATTTTTCTGAGTCATTTTTCCAAGGGAGGGTACTGTGGATTTTCGACAAAAAAAATTTCAAGCTAAAAGGAAACCATTAGGTGCATTTTATAGAGAATCAGATTTCGAATAAGAAAAAGTCAACCGTAACCGCGTAACTCGTACCCGTGAGAAAAAAATCGAAAAAATCTCTTTCGAATGCCATGATTTTTCTGAGTCATTTTTCCAAGGGAGGGTACTGTGGATTTTCGACAAAAAAAAATTTCAAGCTAAAAGGAAACCATTAGGTGCATTTTATAGAGAATCAGATTTCGAATAAGAAAAAGTCAACCGTAACCGCGTAACTCGTACCCGTGAGAAAAAAATCGAAAAAATCTCTTTCGAATGCCATGATTTTTCTGAGTCATTTTTCCAAGGGAGGGTACTGTGGATTTTCGACAAAAAAAAATTTCAAGCTAAAAGGAAACCATTAGGTGCATTTTATAGAGAATCAGATTTCGAATAAGAAAAAGTCAACCGTAACCGCGTAACTCGTACCCGTGAGAAAAAAATCGAAAAAATCTGTTTCGAATGCCATGATTTTTCTGAGTCATTTTTCCAAGGGAAGGTACTGTGGATTTTCGACAAAAAAAAATTTCAAGCTAAAAGGAAACCATTAGGTGCATTTTATAGAGAATCAGATTTCGAATAAGAAAAAGTCAACCGTAACCGCGTAACTCGTACCCGTGAGAAAAAAATCGAAAAAATCTCTTTCGAATGCCATGATTTTTCTGAGTCATTTTTCCAAGGGAGGGTACTGTGGATTTTCGACAAAAAAAAATTTCAAGCTAAAAGGAAACCATTAGGTGCATTTTATAGAGAATCAGATTTCGAATAAGAAAAAGTCAACCGTAACCGCGTAACTCGTACCCGTGAGAAAAAAATCGAAAAAATCTCTTTCGAATGCCATGATTTTTCTGAGTCATTTTTCCAAGGGAGGGTACTGTGGATTTTCGACAAAAAAAAATTTCAAGCTAAAAGGAAACCATTAGGTGCATTTTATAGAGAATCAGATTTCGAATAAGAAAAAGTCAACCGTAACCGCGTAACTCGTACCCGTGAGAAAAAAATCGAAAAAATCTCTTTCGAATGCCATGATTTTTCTGAGTCATTTTTCCAAGGAAGGGTACTGTGGATTTTCGACAAAAAAAAATTTCAAGCTAAAAGGAAACCATTAGGTGCATTTTATAGAGAATCAGATTTCGAATAAGAAAAAGTCAACCGTAACCGCGTAACTCGTACCCGTGAGAAAAAAATCGAAAAAATCTCTTTCGAATGCCATGATTTTTCTGAGTCATTTTTCCAAGGGAAGGTACTGTGGATTTTCGACAAAAAAAAATTTCAAGCTAAAAGGAAACCATTAGGTGCATTTTATAGAGAATCAGATTTCGAATAAGAAAAAGTCAACCGTAACCGCGTAACTCGTACCCGTGAGAAAAAAATCGAAAAAATCTCTTTCGAATGCCATGATTTTTCTGAGTCATTTTTCCAAGGAAGGGTACTGTGGATTTTCGACAAAAAAAAATTTCAAGCTAAAAGGAAACCATTAGGTGCATTTTATAGAGAATCAGATTTCGAATAAGAAAAAGTCAACCGTAACCGCGTAACTCGTACCCGTGAGAAAAAAATCGAAAAAATCTCTTTCGAATGCCATGATTTTTCTGAGTCATTTTTCCAAGGGAGGGTACTGTGGATTTTCGACAAAAAAAATTTCAAGCTAAAAGGAAACCATTAGGTGCATTTTATAGAGAATCAGATTTCGAATAAGAAAAAGTCAACCGTAACCGCGTAACTCGTACCCGTGAGAAAAAAATCGAAAAAATCTCTTTCGAATGCCATGATTTTTCTGAGTCATTTTTCCAAGGGAGGGTACTGTGGATTTTCGACAAAAAAAAATTTCAAGCTAAAAGGAAACCATTAGGTGCATTTTATAGAGAATCAGATTTCGAATAAGAAAAAGTCAACCGTAACCGCGTAACTCGTACCCGTGAGAAAAAAATCGAAAAAATCTCTTTCGAATGCCATGATTTTTCTGAGTCATTTTTCCAAGGGAGGGTACTGTGGATTTTCGACAAAAAAAAATTTCAAGCTAAAAGGAAACCATTAGGTGCATTTTATAGAGAATCAGATTTCGAATAAGAAAAAGTCAACCGTAACCGCGTAACTCGTACCCGTGAGAAAAAAATCGAAAAAATCTGTTTCGAATGCCATGATTTTTCTGAGTCATTTTTCCAAGGGAAGGTACTGTGGATTTTCGACAAAAAAAAATTTCAAGCTAAAAGGAAACCATTAGGTGCATTTTATAGAGAATCAGATTTCGAATAAGAAAAAGTCAACCGTAACCGCGTAACTCGTACCCGTGAGAAAAAAATCGAAAAAATCTCTTTCGAATGCCATGATTTTTCTGAGTCATTTTTCCAAGGGAGGGTACTGTGGATTTTCGACAAAAAAAAATTTCAAGCTAAAAGGAAACCATTAGGTGCATTTTATAGAGAATCAGATTTCGAATAAGAAAAAGTCAACCGTAACCGCGTAACTCGTACCCGTGAGAAAAAAATCGAAAAAATCTCTTTCGAATGCCATGATTTTTCTGAGTCATTTTTCCAAGGGAGGGTACTGTGGATTTTCGACAAAAAAAAATTTCAAGCTAAAAGGAAACCATTAGGTGCATTTTATAGAGAATCAGATTTCGAATAAGAAAAAGTCAACCGTAACCGCGTAACTCGTACCCGTGAGAAAAAAATCGAAAAAATCTGTTTCGAATGCCATGATTTTTCTGAGTCATTTTTCCAAGGAAGGGTACTGTGGATTTTCGACAAAAAAAAATTTCAAGCTAAAAGGAAACCATTAGGTGCATTTTATAGAGAATCAGATTTCGAATAAGAAAAAGTCAACCGTAACCGCGTAACTCGTACCCGTGAGAAAAAAATCGAAAAAATCTCTTTCGAATGCCATGATTTTTCTGAGTCATTTTTCCAAGGGAGGGTACTGTGGATTTTCGACAAAAAAAATTTCAAGCTAAAAGGAAACCATTAGGTGCATTTTATAGAGAATCAGATTTCGAATAAGAAAAAGTCAACCGTAACCGCGTAACTCGTACCCGTGAGAAAAAAATCGAAAAAATCTCTTTCGAATGCCATGATTTTTCTGAGTCATTTTTCCAAGGGAGGGTACTGTGGATTTTCGACAAAAAAAAATTTCAAGCTAAAAGGAAACCATTAGGTGCATTTTATAGAGAATCAGATTTCGAATAAGAAAAAGTCAACCGTAACCGCGTAACTCGTACCCGTGAGAAAAAAATCCAAAAAATCTGTTTCGAATGCCATGATTTTTCTGAGTCATTTTTCCAAGGGAAGGTACTGTGGATTTTCGACAAAAAAAAATTTCAAGCTAAAAGGAAACCATTAGGTGCATTTTATAGAGAATCAGATTTCGAATAAGAAAAAGTCAACCGTAACCGCGTAACTCGTACCCGTGAGAAAAAAATCGAAAAAATTTCTTTCGAATGCCATGATTTTTCTGAGTCATTTTTCCAAGGGAGGGTACTGTGGATTTTCGACAAAAAAAAATTTCAAGCTAAAAGGAAACCATTAGGTGCATTTTATAGAGAATCAGATTTCGAATAAGAAAAAGTCAACCGTAACCGCGTAACTCGTACCCGTGAGAAAAAAATCCAAAAAATCTGTTTCGAATGCCATGATTTTTCTGAGTCATTTTTCCAAGGGAAGGTACTGTGGATTTTCGACAAAAAAAAATTTCAAGCTAAAAGGAAACCATTAGGTGCATTTTATAGAGAATCAGATTTCGAATAAGAAAAAGTCAACCGTAACCGCGTAACTCGTACCCGTGAGAAAAAAATCGAAAAAATCTCTTTCGAATGCCATGATTTTTCTGAGTCATTTTTCCAAGGAAGGGTACTGTGGATTTTCGACAAAAAAAAATTTCAAGCTAAAAGGAAACCATTAGGTGCATTTTATAGAGAATCAGAAAGTCAACCGTAACCGCGTAACTCGTACCCGTGAGAAAAAAATCGAAAAAATCTCTTTCGAATGCCATGATTTTTCTGAGTCATTTTTCCAAGGGAAGGTACTGTGGATTTTCGACAAAAAAAAATTTCAAGCTAAAAGGAAACCATTAGGTGCATTTTATAGAGAATCAGATTTCGAATAAGAAAAAGTCAACCGTAACCGCGTAACTCGTACCCGTGAGAAAAAAATCGAAAAAATCTCTTTCGAATGCCATGATTTTTCTGAGTCATTTTTCCAAGGAAGGGTACTGTGGATTTTCGACAAAAAAAAATTTCAAGCTAAAAGGAAACCATTAGGTGCATTTTATAGAGAATCAGATTTCGAATAAGAAAAAGTCAACCGTAACCGCGTAACTCGTACCCGTGAGAAAAAAATCGAAAAAATCTCTTTCGAATGCCATGATTTTTCTGAGTCATTTTTCCAAGGGAGGGTACTGTGGATTTTCGACAAAAAAAATTTCAAGCTAAAAGGAAACCATTAGGTGCATTTTATAGAGAATCAGATTTCGAATAAGAAAAAGTCAACCGTAACCGCGTAACTCGTACCCGTGAGAAAAAAATCGAAAAAATCTCTTTCGAATGCCATGATTTTTCTGAGTCATTTTTCCAAGGGAGGGTACTGTGGATTTTCGACAAAAAAAAATTTCAAGCTAAAAGGAAACCATTAGGTGCATTTTATAGAGAATCAGATTTCGAATAAGAAAAAGTCAACCGTAACCGCGTAACTCGTACCCGTGAGAAAAAAATCGAAAAAATCTCTTTCGAATGCCATGATTTTTCTGAGTCATTTTTCCAAGGGAGGGTACTGTGGATTTTCGACAAAAAAAATTTCAAGCTAAAAGGAAACCATTAGGTGCATTTTATAGAGAATCAGATTTCGAATAAGAAAAAGTCAACCGTAACCGCGTAACTCGTACCCGTGAGAAAAAAATCGAAAAAATCTCTTTCGAATGCCATGATTTTTCTGAGTCATTTTTCCAAGGGAGGGTACTGTGGATTTTCGACAAAAAAAAATTTCAAGCTAAAAGGAAACCATTAGGTGCATTTTATAGAGAATCAGATTTCGAATAAGAAAAAGTCAACCGTAACCGCGTAACTCGTACCCGTGAGAAAAAAATCGAAAAAATCTGTTTCGAATGCCATGATTTTTCTGAGAAATTTTTCCAAGGGAAGGTACTGTGGATTTTCGACAAAAAAAAATTTCAAGCTAAAAGGAAACCATTAGGTGCATTTTATAGAGAATCAGATTTCGAATAAGAAAAAGTCAACCGTAACCGCGTAACTCGTACCCGTGAGAAAAAAATCGAAAAAATCTCTTTCGAATGCCATGATTTTTTTGAGTCATTTTTCCAAGGGAGGGTACTGTGGATTTTCGACAAAAAAAAATTTCAAGCTAAAAGGAAACCATTAGGTGCATTTTATAGAGAATCAGATTTCGAATAAGAAAAAGTCAACCGTAACCGCGTAACTCGTACCCGTGAGAAAAAAATCGAAAAAATCTCTTTCGAATGCCATGATTTTTCTGAGTCATTTTTCCAAGGGAGGGTACTGTGGATTTTCGACAAAAAAAAATTTCAAGCTAAAAGGAAACCATTAGGTGCATTTTATAGAGAATCAGATTTCGAATAAGAAAAAGTCAACCGTAACCGCGTAACTCGTACCCGTGAGAAAAAAATCGAAAAAATCTCTTTCGAATGCCATGATTTTTCTGAGTCATTTTTCCAAGGGAAGGTACTGTGGATTTTCGACAAAAAAAAATTTCAAGCTAAAAGGAAACCATTAGGTGCATTTTATAGAGAATCAGATTTCGAATAAGAAAAAGTCAACCGTAACCGCGTAACTCGTACCCGTGAGAAAAAAATCGAAAAAATCTCTTTCGAATGCCATGATTTTTCTGAGTCATTTTTCCAAGGAAGGGTACTGTGGATTTTCGACAAAAAAAAATTTCAAGCTAAAAGGAAACCATTAGGTGCATTTTATAGAGAATCAGATTTCGAATAAGAAAAAGTCAACCGTAACCGCGTAACTCGTACCCGTGAGAAAAAAATCGAAAAAATCTCTTTCGAATGCCATGATTTTTCTGAGTCATTTTTCCAAGGGAGGGTACTGTGGATTTTCGACAAAAAAAAATTTCAAGCTAAAAGGAAACCATTAGGTGCATTTTATAGAGAATCAGATTTCGAATAAGAAAAAGTCAACCGTAACCGCGTAACTCGTACCCGTGAGAAAAAAATCCAAAAAATCTGTTTCGAATGCCATGATTTTTCTGAGTCATTTTTCCAAGGGAAGGTACTGTGGATTTTCGACAAAAAAAAATTTCAAGCTAAAAGGAAACCATTAGGTGCATTTTATAGAGAATCAGATTTCGAATAAGAAAAAGTCAACCGTAACCGCGTAACTCGTACCCGTGAGAAAAAAATCCAAAAAATCTGTTTCGAATGCCATGATTTTTCTGAGCCATTTTTCCAAGGGAAGGTACTGTGGATTTTCGACAAAAAAAAATTTCAAGCTAAAAGGAAACCATTAGGTGCATTTTATAGAGAATCAGATTTCGAATAAGAAAAAGTCAACCGTAACCGCGTAACTCGTACCCGTGAGAAAAAAATCGAAAAAATCTCTTTCGAATGCCATGATTTTTCTGAGTCATTTTTCCAAGGAAGGGTACTGTGTATTTTCGACAAAAAAAAATTTCAAGCTAAAAGGAAACCATTAGGTGCATTTTATAGAGAATCAGATTTCGAATAAGAAAAAGTCAACCGTAACCGCGTAACTCGTACCCGTGAGAAAAAAATCGAAAAAATCTCTTTCGAATGCCATGATTTTTCTGAGTCATTTTTCCAAGGGAGGGTACTGTGGATTTTCGACAAAAAAAATTTCAAGCTAAAAGGAAACCATTAGGTGCATTTTATAGAGAATCAGATTTCGAATAAGAAAAAGTCAACCGTAACCGCGTAACTCGTACCCGTGAGAAAAAAATCGAAAAAATCTCTTTCGAATGCCATGATTTTTCTGAGTCATTTTTCCAAGGGAGGGTACTGTGGATTTTCGACAAAAAAAAATTTCAAGCTAAAAGGAAACCATTAGGTGCATTTTATAGAGAATCAGATTTCGAATAAGAAAAAGTCAACCGTAACCGCGTAACTCGTACCCGTGAGAAAAAAATCGAAAAAATCTGTTTCGAATGCCATGATTTTTCTGAGTCATTTTTCCAAGGGAAGGTACTGTGGATTTTCGACAAAAAAAAATTTCAAGCTAAAAGGAAACCATTAGGTGCATTTTATAGAGAATCAGATTTCGAATAAGAAAAAGTCAACCGTAACCGCGTAACTCGTACCCGTGAGAAAAAAATCGAAAAAATCTCTTTCGAATGCCATGATTTTTTTGAGTCATTTTTCCAAGGGAGGGTACTGTGGATTTTCGACAAAAAAAAATTTCAAGCTAAAAGGAAACCATTAGGTGCATTTTATAGAGAATCAGATTTCGAATAAGAAAAAGTCAACCGTAACCGCGTAACTCGTACCCGTGAGAAAAAAATCGAAAAAATCTCTTTCGAATGCCATGATTTTTCTGAGTCATTTTTCCAAGGGAGGGTACTGTGGATTTTCGACAAAAAAAAATTTCAAGCTAAAAGGAAACCATTAGGTGCATTTTATAGAGAATCAGATTTCGAATAAGAAAAAGTCAACCGTAACCGCGTAACTCGTACCCGTGAGAAAAAAATCGAAAAAATCTCTTTCGAATGCCATGATTTTTCTGAGTCATTTTTCCAAGGGAAGGTACTGTGGATTTTCGACAAAAAAAAATTTCAAGCTAAAAGGAAACCATTAGGTGCATTTTATAGAGAATCAGATTTCGAATAAGAAAAAGTCAACCGTAACCGCGTAACTCGTACCCGTGAGAAAAAAATCGAAAAAATCTCTTTCGAATGCCATGATTTTTCTGAGTCATTTTTCCAAGGAAGGGTACTGTGGATTTTCGACAAAAAAAAATTTCAAGCTAAAAGGAAACCATTAGGTGCATTTTATAGAGAATCAGATTTCGAATAAGAAAAAGTCAACCGTAACCGCGTAACTCGTACCCGTGAGAAAAAAATCGAAAAAATCTCTTTCGAATGCCATGATTTTTCTGAGTCATTTTTCCAAGGGAGGGTACTGTGGATTTTCGACAAAAAAAAATTTCAAGCTAAAAGGAAACCATTAGGTGCATTTTATAGAGAATCAGATTTCGAATAAGAAAAAGTCAACCGTAACCGCGTAACTCGTACCCGTGAGAAAAAAATCCAAAAAATCTGTTTCGAATGCCATGATTTTTCTGAGTCATTTTTCCAAGGGAAGGTACTGTGGATTTTCGACAAAAAAAAATTTCAAGCTAAAAGGAAACCATTAGGTGCATTTTATAGAGAATCAGATTTCGAATAAGAAAAAGTCAACCGTAACCGCGTAACTCGTACCCGTGAGAAAAAAATCCAAAAAATCTGTTTCGAATGCCATGATTTTTCTGAGCCATTTTTCCAAGGGAAGGTACTGTGGATTTTCGACAAAAAAAAATTTCAAGCTAAAAGGAAACCATTAGGTGCATTTTATAGAGAATCAGATTTCGAATAAGAAAAAGTCAACCGTAACCGCGTAACTCGTACCCGTGAGAAAAAAATCGAAAAAATCTCTTTCGAATGCCATGATTTTTCTGAGTCATTTTTCCAAGGAAGGGTACTGTGTATTTTCGACAAAAAAAAATTTCAAGCTAAAAGGAAACCATTAGGTGCATTTTATAGAGAATCAGATTTCGAATAAGAAAAAGTCAACCGTAATCGCGTAACTCGTACCTGTGAGAAAAAAATCGAAAAAATCTCTTTCGAATGCCATGATTTTTCTGATTCATTTTTCCAAGGGAGGGTACTGTGGATTTTCGACAAAAAAAAATTTCAAGCTAAAAGGAAACCATTAGGTGCATTTTATAGAGAATCAGATTTCGAATAAGAAAAAGTCAACCGTAACCGCGTAACTCGTACCCGTGAGAAAAAAATCTCTTTCGAATGCCATGATTTTTCTGAGTCATTTTTCCAAGGGAGGGTACTGTGGATTTTCGAGAAAAAAAAATTTCAAGCTAAAAGGAAACCATTAGGTGCATTTTATAGAGAATCAGATTTCGAATAAGAAAAAGTCAACCGTAACCGCGTAACTCGTACCTGTGAGAAAAAAATCGAAAAAATCTCTTTCGAATGCCATGATTTTTCTGAGTCATTTTTCCAAGGGAGGGTACTGTGGATTTTCGAGAAAAAAAATTTTCAAGCTAAAAGGAAACCATTAGGTGCATTTTATAGAGAATCAGATTTCGAATAAGAAAAAGTCAACCGTAACCGCGTAACTCGTACCCGTGAGAAAAAAATCGAAAAAATCTCTTTCGAATGCCATGGTTTTTCTGAGTCATTTTTCCAAGGGAGGGTACTGTGGATTTTCGACAAAAAAAAATTTCAAGCTAAAAGGAAACCATTAGGTGCATTTTATAGAGAATCAGATTTCGAATAAGAAAAAGTCAACCGTAACCGCGTAACTCGTACCCGTGAGAAAAAAATCTCTTTTGAATGCCATGATTTTTCTGAGTCATTTTTCCAAGGGAGGGTACTGTGGATTTTCGACAAAAAAAAATTTCAAGCTAAAAGGAAACCATTAGGTGCATTTTATAGAGAATCAGATTTCGAATAAGAAAAAGTCAACCGTAACCGCGTAACTCGTACCCGTGAGAAAAAAATCGAAAAAATCTCTTTCGAATGCCATGATTTTTCTGAGTCATTTTTCCAAGGGAGGGTACTGTGGATTTTCGACAAAAAAAAATTTCAAGCTAAAAGGAAACCATTAGGTGCATTTTATAGAGAATCAGATTTCGAATAAGAAAAAGTCAACCGTAACCGCGTAACTCGTACCCGTGAGAAAAAAATCGAAAAAATCTCTTTCGAATGCCATGATTTTTCTGAGTCATTTTTCCAAGGGAGGGTACTGTGGATTTTCGACAAAAAAAAATTTCAAGCTAAAAGGAAACCATTAGGTGCATTTTATAGAGAATCAGATTTCGAATAAGAAAAAGTCAACCGTAACCGCGTAACTCGTACCCGTGAGAAAAAAATCGAAAAAATCTCTTTCGAATGCCATGATTTTTCTGAGTCATTTTTCCAAGGGAGGGTACTGTGGATTTTCGACAAAAAAAATTTCAAGCTAAAAGGAAACCATTAGGTGCATTTTATAGAGAATCAGATTTCGAATAAGAAAAAGTCAACCGTAACCGCGTAACTCGTACCCGTGAGAAAAAAATCGAAAAAATCTCTTTCGAATGCCATGATTTTTCTGAGTCATTTTTCCAAGGGAGGGTACTGTGGATGTTCGACAAAAAAAAATTTCAAGCTAAAAGGAAACCATTAGGTGCATTTTATAGAGAATCAGATTTCGAATAAGAAAAAGTCAACCGTAACCGCGTAACTCGTACCTGTGAGAAAAAAATCGAAAAAATCTCTTTCGAATGCCATGATTTTTCTGAGTCATTTTTCCAAGGGAGGGTACTGTGGATTTTCGACAAAAAAAAATTTCAAGCTAAAAGGAAACCATTAGGTGCATTTTATAGAGAATCAGATTTCGAATAAGAAAAAGTCAACCGTAACCGCGTAACTCGTACCCGTGAGAAAAAAATCGAAAAAATCTCTTTCGAATGCCATGATTTTTCTGAGTCATTTTTCCAAGGGAGGGTACTGTGGATTTTCGACAAAAAAAAATTTCAAGCTAAAAGGAAACCATTAGGTGCATTTTATAGAGAATCAGATTTCGAATAACAAAAAGTCAACCGTAACCGCGTAACTCGTACCCGTGAGAAAAATATCTCTTTCGAATGCCATGATTTTTCTGAGTCATTTTTCCAAGGGAGGGTACTGTGGATTTTCGACAAAAAAAAATTTCAAGCTAAAAGGAAACCATTAGGTGCATTTTATAGAGAATCAGATTTCGAATAAGAAAAAGTCAACCGTAACCGCGTAACTCGTACCCGTGAGAAAAAAATCGAAAAAATCTCTTTCGAATGCCATGATTTTTCTGAGTCATTTTTCCAAGGGAGGGTACTGTGGATTTTCGAGAAAAAAAAATTTCAAGCTAAAAGGAAACCATTAGGTGCATTTTATAGAGAATCAGATTTCGAATAAGAAAAAGTCAACCGTAACCGCGTAACTCGTACCCGTGAGAAAAAAATCGAAAAAATCTCTTTCGAATGACATGATTTTTCTGATTCATTTTTCCAAGGGAGGGTACTGTGGATTTTCGACAAAAAAAAATTTCAAGCTAAAAGGAAACCATTAGGTGCATTTTATAGAGAATCAGATTTCGAATAAGAAAAAGTCAACCGTAACCGCGTAACTCGTACCCGTGAGAAAAAAATCTCTTTCGAATGCCATGATTTTTCTGAGTCATTTTTCCAAGGGAGGGTACTGTGGATTTTCGAGAAAAAAAAATTTCAAGCTAAAAGGAAACCATTAGGTGCATTTTATAGAGAATCAGATTTCGAATAAGAAAAAGTCAACCGTAACCGCGTAACTCGTACCTGTGAGAAAAAAATCGAAAAAATCTCTTTCGAATGCCATGATTTTTCTGAGTCATTTTTCCAAGGGAGGGTACTGTGGATTTTCGAGAAAAAAAATTTTCAAGCTAAAAGGAAACCATTAGGTGCATTTTATAGAGAATCAGATTTCGAATAAGAAAAAGTCAACCGTAACCGCGTAACTCGTACCCGTGAGCAAAAAATCGAAAAAATCTCTTTCGAATGCCATGGTTTTTCTGAGTCATTTTTCCAAGGGAGGGTACTGTGGATTTTCGACAAAAAAAAATTTCAAGCTAAAAGGAAACCATTAGGTGCATTTTATAGAGAATCAGATTTCGAATAAGAAACAGTCAACCGTAACCGCGTAACTCGTACCCGTGAGAAAAAAATCGAAAAAATCTCTTTCGAATGACATGATTTTTCTGATTCATTTTTCCAAGGGAGGGTACTGTGGATTTTCGACAAAAAAAAATTTCAAGCTAAAAGGAAACCATTAGGTGCATTTTATAGAGAATCAGATTTCGAATAAGAAAAAGTCAACCGTAACCGCGTAACTCGTACCTGTGAGAAAAAAATCGAAAAAATCTCTTTCGAATGCCATGATTTTTCTGAGTCATTTTTCCAAGGGAGGGTACTGTGGATTTTCGAGAAAAAAAATTTTCAAGCTAAAAGGAAACCATTAGGTGCATTTTATAGAGAATCAGATTTCGAATAAGAAAAAGTCAACCGTAACCGCGTAACTCGTACCCGTGAGAAAAAAATCGAAAAAATCTCTTTCGAATGCCATGATTTTTCTGAGTCATTTTTCCAAGGGAGGGTACTGTGGATTTTCGACAAAAAAAAATTTCAAGCTAAAAGGAAACCATTAGGTGCATTTTATAGAGAATCAGATTTCGAATAAGAAAAAGTCAACCGTAACCGCGTAACTCGTACCCGTGAGAAAAAAATCGAAAAAATCTCTTTCGAATGCCATGATTTTTCTGAGTCATTTTTCCAAGGAAGGGTACTGTGGATTTTCGACAAAAAAAAATTTCAAGCTAAAAGGAAACCATTAGGTGCATTTTATAGAGAATCAGATTTCGAATAAGAAAAAGTCAACCGTAACCGCGTAACTCGTACCCGTGAGAAAAAAATCGAAAAAATCTCTTTCGAATGCCATGATTTTTCTGAGTCATTTTTCCAAGGGAGGGTACTGTGGATTTTCGACAAAAAAAAATTTCAAGCTAAAAGGAAACCATTAGGTGCATTTTATAGAGAATCAGATTTCGAATAAGAAAAAGTCAACCGTAACCGCGTAACTCGTACCCGTGAGAAAAAAATCGAAAAAATCTCTTTCGAATGCCATGATTTTTCTGAGTCATTTTTCCAAGGGAAGGTACTGTGGATTTTCGACAAAAAAAAATTTCAAGCTAAAAGGAAACCATTAGGTGCATTTTATAGAGAATCAGATTTCGAATAAGAAAAAGTCAACCGTAACCGCGTAACTCGTACCCGTGAGAAAAAAATCGAAAAAATCTCTTTCGAATGCCATGATTTTTCTGAGTCATTTTTCCAAGGAAGGGTACTGTGGATTTTCGACAAAAAAAAATTTCAAGCTAAAAGGAAACCATTAGGTGCATTTTATAGAGAATCAGATTTCGAATAAGAAAAAGTCAACCGTAACCGCGTAACTCGTACCTGTGAGAAAAAAATCGAAAAAATCTCTTTCGAATGCCATGATTTTTCTGAGTCATTTTTCCAAGGGAGGGTACTGTGGATTTTCGAGAAAAAAAATTTTCAAGCTAAAAGGAAACCATTAGGTGCATTTTATAGAGAATCAGATTTCGAATAAGAAAAAGTCAACCGTAACCGCGTAACTCGTACCCGTGAGAAAAAAATCGAAAAAATCTCTTTCGAATGCCATGATTTTTCTGAGTCATTTTTCCAAGGGAGGGTACTGTGGATTTTCGACAAAAAAAAATTTCAAGCTAAAAGGAAACCATTAGGTGCATTTTATAGAGAATCAGATTTCGAATAAGAAAAAGTCAACCGTAACCGCGTAACTCGTACCCGTGAGAAAAAAATCGAAAAAATCTCTTTCGAATGCCATGATTTTTCTGAGTCATTTTTCCAAGGAAGGGTACTGTGGATTTTCGACAAAAAAAAATTTCAAGCTAAAAGGAAACCATTAGGTGCATTTTATAGAGAATCAGATTTCGAATAAGAAAAAGTCAACCGTAACCGCGTAACTCGTACCCGTGAGAAAAAAATCGAAAAAATCTCTTTCGAATGCCATGATTTTTCTGAGTCATTTTTCCAAGGGAGGGTACTGTGGATTTTCGACAAAAAAAAATTTCAAGCTAAAAGGAAACCATTAGGTGCATTTTATAGAGAATCAGATTTCGAATAAGAAAAAGTCAACCGTAACCGCGTAACTCGTACCCGTGAGAAAAAAATCGAAAAAATCTCTTTCGAATGCCATGATTTTTCTGAGTCATTTTTCCAAGGGAAGGTACTGTGGATTTTCGACAAAAAAAAATTTCAAGCTAAAAGGAAACCATTAGGTGCATTTTATAGAGAATCAGATTTCGAATAAGAAAAAGTCAACCGTAACCGCGTAACTCGTACCCGTGAGAAAAAAATCGAAAAAATCTCTTTCGAATGCCATGATTTTTCTGAGTCATTTTTCCAAGGAAGGGTACTGTGGATTTTCGACAAAAAAAAATTTCAAGCTAAAAGGAAACCATTAGGTGCATTTTATAGAGAATCAGATTTCGAATAAGAAAAAGTCAACCGTAACCGCGTAACTCGTACCTGTGAGAAAAAAATCGAAAAAATCTCTTTCGAATGCCATGATTTTTCTGAGTCATTTTTCCAAGGGAGGGTACTGTGGATTTTCGAGAAAAAAAAATTTCAAGCTAAAAGGAAACCATTAGGTGCATTTTATAGAGAATCAGATTTCGAATAAGAAAAAGTCAACCGTAACCGCGTAACTCGTACCCGTGAGAAAAAAATCGAAAAAATCTCTTTCGAATGCCATGATTTTTCTGAGTCATTTTTCCAAGGGAGGGTACTGTGGATTTTCGACAAAAAAAAATTTCAAGCTAAAAGGAAACCATTAGGTGCATTTTATAGAGAATCAGATTTCGAATAAGAAAAAGTCAACCGTAACCGCGTAACTCGTACCCGTGAGAAAAAAATCGAAAAAATCTCTTTCGAATGCCATGATTTTTCTGAGTCATTTTTCCAAGGGAGGGTACTGTGGATTTTCGAGAAAAAAAAATTTCAAGCTAAAGGAAACCATTAGGTGCATTTTATAGAGAATCAGATTTCGAATAAGAAAAAGTCAACCGTAACCGCGTAACTCGTACCCGTGAGAAAAAAATCGAAAAAATCTGTTTCGAATGCCATGATTTTTCTGAGTCATTTTTCCAAGGGAGGGTACTGTGGATTTTCAACAAAAAAAAATTTCAAGCAAAAAGGAAACCATTAGGTGCATTTTATAGAGAATCAGATTTCGAATAAGAAAAAGTCAACCGTAACCGCGTAACTCGTACCCGTGAGAAAAAAATCGAAAAAATCTCTTTCGAATGCCATGATTTTTCTCAGTCATTTTTCCAAGGGAGGGTACTGTGGATTTTCGACAAAAAAAAATTTCAAGCTAAAAGGAAACCATTAGGTGCATTTTATAGAGAATCAGATTTCGAATAAGAAAAAGTCAACCGTAACCGCGTAACTCGTACCCGTGAGAAAAAAATCGAAAAAATCTCTTTCGAATGACATGATTTTTCTGAGTCATTTTTCCAAGGGAGGGTACTGTGGATTTTCGACAAAAAAAAATTTCAAGCTAAAAGGAAACCATTAGGTGCATTTTATAGAGAATCAGATTTCGAATAAGAAAAAGTCAACCGTAACCGCGTAACTCGTACCCGTGAGAAAAAAATCTCTTTCGAATGCCATGATTTTTCTGAGTCATTTTTCCAAGGGAGGGTACTGTGGATTTTCGACAAAAAAAAATTTCAAGCTAAAAGGAAACCATTAGGTGCATTTTATAGAGAATCAGATTTCGAATAACAAAAAGTCAACCGTAACCGCGTAACTCGTACCCGTGAGAAAAAAATCGAAAAAATCTCTTTCGAATGCCATGATTTTTCTGAGTCATTTTTCCAAGGGAGGGTACTGTGGATTTTCGACAAAAAAAATTTCAAGCTAAAAGGAAACCATTAGGTGCATTTTATAGAGAATCAGATTTCGAATAAGAAAAAGTCAACCGTAACCGCGTAACTCGTACCCGTGAGAAAAAAATCGAAAAAATCTCTTTCGAATGCCATGATTTTTCTGAGTCATTTTTCCAAGGGAGGGTACTGTGGATTTTCGACAAAAAAAAATTTCAAGCTAAAAGGAAACCATTAGGTGCATTTTATAGAGAATCAGATTTCGAATAAGAAAAAGTCAACCGTAACCGCGTAACTCGTACCCGTGAGAAAAAAATCGAAAAAATCTCTTTCGAATGCCATGATTTTTCTGAGTCATTTTCCAAGGGAGGGTACTGTGGATTTTCGACAAAAAAAAATTTCAAGCTAAAAGGAAACCATTAGGTGCATTTTATAGAGAATCAGATTTCGAATAAGAAAAAGTCAACCGTAACCGCGTAACTCGTACCCGTGAGAAAAAAATCGAAAAAATCTCTTTCGAATGCCATGATTTTTCTGAGTCATTTTTCCAAGGAAGGGTACTGTGGATTTTCGACAAAAAAAAATTTCAAGCTAAAAGGAAACCATTAGGTGCATTTTATAGAGAATCAGATTTCGAATAAGAAAAAGTCAACCGTAACCGCGTAACTCGTACCCGTGAGAAAAAAATCGAAAAAATCTCTTTCGAATGCCATGATTTTTCTGAGTCATTTTTCCAAGGGAGGGTACTGTGGATTTTCGACAAAAAAAATTTCAAGCTAAAAGGAAACCATTAGGTGCATTTTATAGAGAATCAGATTTCGAATAAGAAAAAGTCAACCGTAACCGCGTAACTCGTACCCGTGAGAAAAAAATCGAAAAAATCTCTTTCGAATGCCATGATTTTTCTGAGTCATTTTTCCAAGGGAGGGTACTGTGGATTTTCGAGAAAAAAAAATTTCAAGCTAAAGGAAACCATTAGGTGCATTTTATAGAGAATCAGATTTCGAATAAGAAAAAGTCAACCGTAACCGCGTAACTCGTACCCGTGAGAAAAAAATCGAAAAAATCTGTTTCGAATGCCATGATTTTTCTGAGTCATTTTTCCAAGGGAGGGTACTGTGGATTTTCAACAAAAAAAAATTTCAAGCAAAAAGGAAACCATTAGGTGCATTTTATAGAGAATCAGATTTCGAATAAGAAAAAGTCAACCGTAACCGCGTAACTCGTACCCGTGAGAAAAAAATCGAAAAAATCTCTTTCGAATGCCATGATTTTTCTCAGTCATTTTTCCAAGGGAGGGTACTGTGGATTTTCGACAAAAAAAAATTTCAAGCTAAAAGGAAACCATTAGGTGCATTTTATAGAGAATCAGATTTCGAATAAGAAAAAGTCAACCGTAACCGCGTAACTCGTACCCGTGAGAAAAAAATCGAAAAAATCTCTTTCGAATGACATGATTTTTCTGAGTCATTTTTCCAAGGGAGGGTACTGTGGATTTTCGACAAAAAAAAATTTCAAGCTAAAAGGAAACCATTAGGTGCATTTTATAGAGAATCAGATTTCGAATAAGAAAAAGTCAACCGTAACCGCGTAACTCGTACCCGTGAGAAAAAAATCTCTTTCGAATGCCATGATTTTTCTGAGTCATTTTTCCAAGGGAGGGTACTGTGGATTTTCGACAAAAAAAAATTTCAAGCTAAAAGGAAACCATTAGGTGCATTTTATAGAGAATCAGATTTCGAATAACAAAAAGTCAACCGTAACCGCGTAACTCGTACCCGTGAGAAAAAAATCGAAAAAATCTCTTTCGAATGCCATGATTTTTCTGAGTCATTTTTCCAAGGGAGGGTACTGTGGATTTTCGACAAAAAAAAATTTCAAGCTAAAAGGAAACCATTAGGTGCATTTTATAGAGAATCAGATTTCGAATAAGAAAAAGTCAACCGTAACCGCGTAACTCGTACCCGTGAGAAAAAAATCGAAAAAATCTCTTTCGAATGCCATGATTTTTCTGAGTCATTTTTCCAAGGGAGGGTACTGTGGATTTTCGACAAAAAAAAATTTCAAGCTAAAAGGAAACCATTAGGTGCATTTTATAGAGAATCAGATTTCGAATAAGAAAAAGTCAACCGTAACCGCGTAACTCGTACCCGTGAGAAAAAAATCGAAAAAATCTCTTTCGAATGCCATGATTTTTCTGAGTCATTTTTCCAAGGAAGGGTACTGTGGATTTTCGACAAAAAAAAATTTCAAGCTAAAAGGAAACCATTAGGTGCATTTTATAGAGAATCAGATTTCGAATAAGAAAAAGTCAACCGTAACCGCGTAACTCGTACCCGTGAGAAAAAAATCGAAAAAATCTCTTTCGAATGCCATGATTTTTCTGAGTCATTTTTCCAAGGGAGGGTACTGTGGATTTTCGACAAAAAAAATTTCAAGCTAAAAGGAAACCATTAGGTGCATTTTATAGAGAATCAGATTTCGAATAAGAAAAAGTCAACCGTAACCGCGTAACTCGTACCCGTGAGAAAAAAATCGAAAAAATCTCTTTCGAATGCCATGATTTTTCTGAGTCATTTTTCCAAGGGAGGGTACTGTGGATTTTCGACAAAAAAAAATTTCAAGCTAAAAGGAAACCATTAGGTGCATTTTATAGAGAATCAGATTTCGAATAAGAAAAAGTCAACCGTAACCGCGTAACTCGTACCCGTGAGAAAAAAATCGAAAAAATCTCTTTCGAATGCCATGATTTTTCTGAGTCATTTTTCCAAGGGAGGGTACTGTGGATTTTCGACAAAAAAAAATTTCAAGCTAAAAGGAAACCATTAGGTGCATTTTATAGAGAATCAGATTTCGAATAAGAAAAAGTCAACCGTAACCGCGTAACTCGTACCCGTGAGAAAAAAATCGAAAAAATCTGTTTCGAATGCCATGATTTTTCTGAGTCATTTTTCCAAGGGAAGGTACTGTGGATTTTCGACAAAAAAAAATTTCAAGCTAAAAGGAAACCATTAGGTGCATTTTATAGAGAATCAGATTTCGAATAAGAAAAAGTCAACCGTAACCGCGTAACTCGTACCCGTGAGAAAAAAATCGAAAAAATCTCTTTCGAATGCCATGATTTTTCTGAGTCATTTTTCCAAGGGAGGGTACTGTGGATTTTCGACAAAAAAAAATTTCAAGCTAAAAGGAAACCATTAGGTGCATTTTATAGAGAATCAGATTTCGAATAAGAAAAAGTCAACCGTAACCGCGTAACTCGTACCCGTGAGAAAAAAATCGAAAAAATCTCTTTCGAATGCCATGATTTTTCTGAGTCATTTTTCCAAGGGAGGGTACTGTGGATTTTCGACAAAAAAAAATTTCAAGCTAAAAGGAAACCATTAGGTGCATTTTATAGAGAATCAGATTTCGAATAAGAAAAAGTCAACCGTAACCGCCTAACTCGTACCCGTGAGAAAAAAATCGAAAAAATCTGTTTCGAATGCCATGATTTTTCTGAGTCATTTTTCCAAGGGAAGGTACTGTGGATTTTCGACAAAAAAAAATTTCAAGCTAAAAGGAAACCATTAGGTGCATTTTATAGAGAATCAGATTTCGAATAAGAAAAAGTCAACCGTAACCGCGTAACTCGTACCCGTGAGAAAAAAATCGAAAAAATCTCTTTCGAATGCCATGATTTTTCTGAATCATTTTTCCAAGGAAGGGTACTGTGGATTTTCGACAAAAAAAAATTTCAAGCTAAAAGGAAACCATTAGGTGCATTTTATAGAGAATCAGATTTCGAATAAGAAAAAGTCAACCGTAATCGCGTAACTCGTACCTGTGAGAAAAAAATCGAAAAAATCTCTTTCGAATGCCATGATTTTTCTGAGTCATTTTTCCAAGGGAGGGTACTGTGGATTTTCGAGAAAAAAAAATTTCAAGCTAAAAGGAAACCATTAGGTGCATTTTATAGAGAATCAGATTTCGAATAAGAAACAGTCAACCGTAACCGCGTAACTCGTACCCGTGAGAAAAAAATCGAAAAAATCTCTTTCGAATGACATGATTTTTCTGATTCATTTTTCCAAGGGAGGGTACTGTGGATTTTCGACAAAAAAAAATTTCAAGCTAAAAGGAAACCATTAGGTGCATTTTATAGAGAATCAGATTTCGAATAAGAAAAAGTCAACCGTAACCGCGTAACTCGTACCCGTGAGAAAAAAATCTCTTTCGAATGCCATGATTTTTCTGAGTCATTTTTCCAAGGGAGGGTACTGTGGATTTTCGAGAAAAAAAAATTTCAAGCTAAAAGGAAACCATTAGGTGCATTTTATAGAGAATCAGATTTCGAATAAGAAAAAGTCAACCGTAACCGCGTAACTCGTACCTGTGAGAAAAAAATCGAAAAAATCTCTTTCGAATGCCATGATTTTTCTGAGTCATTTTTCCAAGGGAGGGTACTGTGGATTTTCGAGAAAAAAAATTTCAAGCTAAAAGGAAACCATTAGGTGCATTTTATAGAGAATCAGATTTCGAATAAGAAAAAGTCAACCGTAACCGCGTAACTCGTACCCGTGAGAAAAAAATCGAAAAAATCTCTTTCGAATGCCATGGTTTTTCTGAGTCATTTTTCCAAGGGAGGGTACTGTGGATTTTCGACAAAAAAAAATTTCAAGCTAAAAGGAAACCATTAGGTGCATTTTATAGAGAATCAGATTTCGAATAAGAAAAAGTCAACCGTAACCGCGTAACTCGTACCCGTGAGAAAAAAATCTCTTTCGAATGCCATGATTTTTCTGAGTCATTTTTCCAAGGGAGGGTACTGTGGATTTTCGACAAAAAAAAATTTCAAGCTAAAAGGAAACCATTAGGTGCATTTTATAGAGAATCAGATTTCGAATAAGAAAAAGTCAACCGTAACCGCGTAACTCGTACCCGTGAGAAAAAAATCGAAAAAATCTCTTTCGAATGCCATGATTTTTCTGAGTCATTTTTCCAAGGGAGGGTACTGTGGATTTTCGACAAAAAAAAATTTCAAGCTAAAAGGAAACCATTAGGTGCATTTTATAGAGAATCAGATTTCGAATAAGAAAAAGTCAACCGTAACCGCGTAACTCGTACCCGTGAGAAAAAAATCGAAAAAATCTCTTTCGAATGCCATGATTTTTCTGAGTCATTTTTCCAAGGGAGGGTACTGTGGATTTTCGACAAAAAAAAATTTCAAGCTAAAAGGAAACCATTAGGTGCATTTTATAGAGAATCAGATTTCGAATAAGAAAAAGTCAACCGTAACCGCGTAACTCGTACCCGTGAGAAAAAAATCGAAAAAATCTCTTTCGAATGCCATGATTTTTCTGAGTCATTTTTCCAAGGGAGGGTACTGTGGATTTTCGACAAAAAAAAATTTCAAGCTAAAAGGAAACCATTAGGTGCATTTTATAGAGAATCAGATTTCGAATAAGAAAAAGTCAACCGTAACCGCGTAACTCGTACCCGTGAGAAAAAAATCGAAAAAATCTCTTTCGAATGCCATGATTTTTCTGAGTCATTTTTCCAAGGGAGGGTACTGTGGATTTTCGACAAAAAAAATTTCAAGCTAAAAGGAAACCATTAGGTGCATTTTATAGAGAATCAGATTTCGAATAAGAAAAAGTCAACCGTAACCGCGTAACTCGTACCCGTGAGAAAAAAATCGAAAAAATCTCTTTCGAATGCCATGATTTTTCTGAGTCATTTTTCCAAGGGAGGGTACTGTGGATTTTCGACAAAAAAAAATTTCAAGCTAAAAGGAAACCATTAGGTGCATTTTATAGAGAATCAGATTTCGAATAAGAAAAAGTCAACCGTAACCGCGTAACTCGTACCCGTGAGAAAAAAATCGAAAAAATCTCTTTCGAATGCCATGATTTTTCTGAGTCATTTTTCCAAGGGAGGGTACTGTGGATTTTCGACAAAAAAAAATTTCAAGCTAAAAGGAAACCATTAGGTGCATTTTATAGAGAATCAGATTTCGAATAAGAAAAAGTCAACCGTAACCGCGTAACTCGTACCCGTGAGAAAAAAATCGAAAAAATCTGTTTCGAATGCCATGATTTTTCTGAGTCATTTTTCCAAGGGAAGGTACTGTGGATTTTCGACAAAAAAAAATTTCAAGCTAAAAGGAAACCATTAGGTGCATTTTATAGAGAATCAGATTTCGAATAAGAAAAAGTCAACCGTAACCGCGTAACTCGTACCCGTGAGAAAAAAATCGAAAAAATCTCTTTCGAATGCCATGATTTTTCTGAGTCATTTTTCCAAGGAAGGGTACTGTGGATTTTCGACAAAAAAAAATTTCAAGCTAAAAGGAAACCATTAGGTGCATTTTATAGAGAATCATATTTCGAATAAGAAAAAGTCAACCGTAACCGCGTAACTCGTACCTGTGAGAAAAAAATCGAAAAAATCTCTTTCGAATGCCATGATTTTTCTGAGTCATTTTTCCAAGGGAGGGTACTGTGGATTTTCGAGAAAAAAAAATTTCAAGCTAAAAGGAAACCATTAGGTGCATTTTATAGAGAATCAGATTTCGAATAAGAAAAAGTCAACCGTAACCGCGTAACTCGTACCCGTGAGAAAAAAATCGAAAAAATCTCTTTCGAATGAAATGATTTTTCTGATTCATTTTTCCATGGGAGGGTACTGTGGATTTTCGACAAAAAAAAATTTCAAGCTAAAAGGAAACCATTAGGTGCATTTTATAGAGAATCAGATTTCGAATAAGAAAAAGTCAACCGTAACCGCGTAACTCGTACCCGTGAGAAAAAAATCTCTTTCGAATGCCATGATTTTTCTGAGTCATTTTTCCAAGGGAGGGTACTGTGGATTTTCGAGAAAAAAAAATTTCAAGCTAAAAGGAAACCATTAGGTGCATTTTATAGAGAATCAGATTTCGAATAAGAAAAAGTCAACCGTAACCGCGTAACTCGTACCCGTGAGAAAAAAATCGAAAAAATCTCTTTCGAATGCCATGATTTTTCTGAGTCATTTTTCCAAGGGAGGGTACTGTGGATTTTCGACAAAAAAAAATTTCAAGCTAAAAGGAAACCATTAGGTGCATTTTATAGAGAATCAGATTTCGAATAAGAAAAAGTCAACCGTAACCGCGTAACTCGTACCCGTGAGAAAAAAATCGAAAAAATCTCTTTCGAATGCCATGATTTTTCTGAGTCATTTTTCCAAGGGAGGGTACTGTGGATTTTCGACAAAAAAAAATTTCAAGCTAAAAGGAAACCATTAGGTGCATTTTATAGAGAATCAGATTTCGAATAAGAAAAAGTCAACCGTAACCGCGTAACTCGTACCCGTGAGAAAAAAATCGAAAAAATCTCTTTCGAATGCCATGATTTTTCTGAGTCATTTTTCCAAGGGAGGGTACTGTGGATTTTCGACAAAAAAAATTTCAAGCTAAAAGGAAACCATTAGGTGCATTTTATAGAGAATCAGATTTCGAATAAGAAAAAGTCAACCGTAACCGCGTAACTCGTACCCGTGAGAAAAAAATCGAAAAAATCTCTTTCGAATGCCATGATTTTTCTGAGTCATTTTTCCAAGGGAGGGTACTGTGGATTTTCGACAAAAAAAAATTTCAAGCTAAAAGGAAACCATTAGGTGCATTTTATAGAGAATCAGATTTCGAATAAGAAAAAGTCAACCGTAACCGCGTAACTCGTACCCGTGAGAAAAAAATCGAAAAAATCTCTTTCGAATGCCATGATTTTTCTGAGTCATTTTTCCAAGGGAGGGTACTGTGGATTTTCGACAAAAAAAAATTTCAAGCTAAAAGGAAACCATTAGGTGCATTTTATAGAGAATCAGATTTCGAATAAGAAAAAGTCAACCGTAACCGCGTAACTCGTACCCGTGAGAAAAAAATCGAAAAAATCTCTTTCGAATGCCATGATTTTTCTGAGTCATTTTTCCAAGGAAGGGTACTGTGGATTTTCGACAAAAAAAAATTTCAAGCTAAAAGGAAACCATTAGGTGCATTTTATAGAGAATCATATTTCGAATAAGAAAAAGTCAACCGTAACCGCGTAACTCGTACCTGTGAGAAAAAAATCGAAAAAATCTCTTTCGAATGCCATGATTTTTCTGAGACATTTTTCCAAGGGAGGGTACTGTGGATTTTCGAGAAAAAAAAATTTCAAGCTAAAAGGAAACCATTAGGTGCATTTTATAGAGAATCAGATTTCGAATAAGAAAAAGTCAACCGTAACCGCGTAACTCGTACCCGTGAGAAAAAAATCGAAAAAATCTCTTTCGAATGCCATGATTTTTCTGAGTCATTTTTCCAAGGGAGGGTACTGTGGATTTTCGACAAAAAAAAATTTCAAGCTAAAAGGAAACCATTAGGTGCATTTTATAGAGAATCAGATTTCGAATAAGAAAAAGTCAACCGTAACCGCGTAACTCGTACCCGTGAGAAAAAAATCGAAAAAATCTCTTTCGAATGCCATGATTTTTCTGAGTCATTTTTCCAAGGGAGGGTACTGTGGATTTTCGACAAAAAAAAATTTCAAGCTAAAAGGAAACCATTAGGTGCATTTTATAGAGAATCAGATTTCGAATAAGAAAAAGTCAACCGTAACCGCGTAACTCGTACCCGTGAGAAAAAAATCGAAAAAATCTCTTTCGAATGCCATGATTTTTCTGAGTCATTTTTCCAAGGGAGGGTACTGTGGATTTTCGACAAAAAAAAATTTCAAGCTAAAAGGAAACCATTAGGTGCATTTTATAGAGAATCAGATTTCGAATAAGAAAAAGTCAACCGTAACCGCGTAACTCGTACCCGTGAGAAAAAAATCGAAAAAATCTCTTTCGAATGCCATGATTTTTCTGAGTCATTTTTCCAAGGGAGGGTACTGTGGATTTTCGACAAAAAAAAATTTCAAGCTAAAAGGAAACCATTAGGTGCATTTTATAGAGAATCATATTTCGAATAAGAAAAAGTCAACCGTAACCGCGTAACTCGTACCTGTGAGAAAAAAATCGAAAAAATCTCTTTCGAATGCCATGATTTTTCTGAGTCATTTTTCCAAGGGAGGGTACTGTGGATTTTCGAGAAAAAAAAATTTCAAGCTAAAAGGAAACCATTAGGTGCATTTTATAGAGAATCAGATTTCGAATAAGAAAAAGTCAACCGTAACCGCGTAACTCGTACCCGTGAGAAAAAAATCGAAAAAATCTCTTTCGAATGCCATGATTTTTCTGAGTCATTTTTCCAAGGGAGGGTACTGTGGATTTTCGACAAAAAAAAATTTCAAGCTAAAAGGAAACCATTAGGTGCATTTTATAGAGAATCAGATTTCGAATAAGAAAAAGTCAACCGTAACCGCGTAACTCGTACCCGTGAGAAAAAAATCGAAAAAATCTCTTTCGAATGCCATGATTTTTCTGAGTCATTTTTCCAAGGGAGGGTACTGTGGATTTTCGACAAAAAAAAATTTCAAGCTAAAAGGAAACCATTAGGTGCATTTTATAGAGAATCAGATTTCGAATAAGAAAAAGTCAACCGTAATCGCGTAACTCGTACCTGTGAGAAAAAAATCGAAAAAATCTCTTTCGAATGCCATGATTTTTCTGAGTCATTTTTCCAAGGGAGGGTACTGTGGATTTTCGAGAAAAAAAAATTTCAAGCTAAAAGGAAACCATTAGGTGCATTTTATAGAGAATCAGATTTCGAATAAGAAACAGTCAACCGTAACCGCGTAACTCGTACCCGTGAGAAAAAAATCGAAAAAATCTCTTTCGAATGACATGATTTTTCTGATTCATTTTTCCAAGGGAGGGTACTGTGGATTTTCGACAAAAAAAAATTTCAAGCTAAAAGGAAACCATTAGGTGCATTTTATAGAGAATCAGATTTCGAATAAGAAAAAGTCAACCGTAACCGCGTAACTCGTACCCGTGAGAAAAAAATCTCTTTCGAATGCCATGATTTTTCTGAGTCATTTTTCCAAGGGAGGGTACTGTGGATTTTCGAGAAAAAAAAATTTCAAGCTAAAAGGAAACCATTAGGTGCATTTTATAGAGAATCAGATTTCGAATAAGAAAAAGTCAACCGTAACCGCGTAACTCGTACCTGTGAGAAAAAAATCGAAAAAATCTCTTTCGAATGCCATGATTTTTCTGAGTCATTTTTCCAAGGGAGGGTACTGTGGATTTTCGAGAAAAAAAATTTCAAGCTAAAAGGAAACCATTAGGTGCATTTTATAGAGAATCAGATTTCGAATAAGAAAAAGTCAACCGTAACCGCGTAACTCGTACCCGTGAGAAAAAAATCGAAAAAATCTCTTTCGAATGCCATGGTTTTTCTGAGTCATTTTTCCAAGGGAGGGTACTGTGGATTTTCGACAAAAAAAAATTTCAAGCTAAAAGGAAACCATTAGGTGCATTTTATAGAGAATCAGATTTCGAATAAGAAAAAGTCAACCGTAACCGCGTAACTCGTACCCGTGAGAAAAAAATCTCTTTCGAATGCCATGATTTTTCTGAGTCATTTTTCCAAGGGAGGGTACTGTGGATTTTCGACAAAAAAAAATTTCAAGCTAAAAGGAAACCATTAGGTGCATTTTATAGAGAATCAGATTTCGAATAAGAAAAAGTCAACCGTAACCGCGTAACTCGTACCCGTGAGAAAAAAATCGAAAAAATCTCTTTCGAATGCCATGATTTTTCTGAGTCATTTTTCCAAGGGAGGGTACTGTGGATTTTCGACAAAAAAAAATTTCAAGCTAAAAGGAAACCATTAGGTGCATTTTATAGAGAATCAGATTTCGAATAAGAAAAAGTCAACCGTAACCGCGTAACTCGTACCCGTGAGAAAAAAATCGAAAAAATCTCTTTCGAATGCCATGATTTTTCTGAGTCATTTTTCCAAGGGAGGGTACTGTGGATTTTCGACAAAAAAAAATTTCAAGCTAAAAGGAAACCATTAGGTGCATTTTATAGAGAATCAGATTTCGAATAAGAAAAAGTCAACCGTAACCGCGTAACTCGTACCCGTGAGAAAAAAATCGAAAAAATCTCTTTCGAATGCCATGATTTTTCTGAGTCATTTTTCCAAGGGAGGGTACTGTGGATTTTCGACAAAAAAAAATTTCAAGCTAAAAGGAAACCATTAGGTGCATTTTATACAGAATCAGATTTCGAATAAGAAAAAGTCAACCGTAACCGCGTAACTCGTACCCGTGAGAAAAAAATCGAAAAAATCTCTTTCGAATGCCATGATTTTTCTGAGTCATTTTTCCAAGGGAGGGTACTGTGGATTTTCGACAAAAAAAATTTCAAGCTAAAAGGAAACCATTAGGTGCATTTTATAGAGAATCAGATTTCGAATAAGAAAAAGTCAACCGTAACCGCGTAACTCGTACCCGTGAGAAAAAAATCGAAAAAATCTCTTTCGAATGCCATGATTTTTCTGAGTCATTTTTCCAAGGGAGGGTACTGTGGATTTTCGACAAAAAAAAATTTCAAGCTAAAAGGAAACCATTAGGTGCATTTTATAGAGAATCAGATTTCGAATAAGAAAAAGTCAACCGTAACCGCGTAACTCGTACCCGTGAGAAAAAAATCGAAAAAATCTCTTTCGAATGCCATGATTTTTCTGAGTCATTTTTCCAAGGGAGGGTACTGTGGATTTTCGACAAAAAAAAATTTCAAGCTAAAAGGAAACCATTAGGTGCATTTTATAGAGAATCAGATTTCGAATAAGAAAAAGTCAACCGTAACCGCGTAACTCGTACCCGTGAGAAAAAAATCGAAAAAATCTGTTTCGAATGCCATGATTTTTCTGAGTCATTTTTCCAAGGGAAGGTACTGTGGATTTTCGACAAAAAAAAATTTCAAGCTAAAAGGAAACCATTAGGTGCATTTTATAGAGAATCAGATTTCGAATAAGAAAAAGTCAACCGTAACCGCGTAACTCGTACCCGTGAGAAAAAAATCGAAAAAATCTGTTTCGAATGCCATGATTTTTCTGAGTCATTTTTCCAAGGGAAGGTACTGTGGATTTTCGACAAAAAAAAATTTCAAGCTAAAAGGAAACCATTAGGTGCATTTTATAGAGAATCAGATTTCGAATAAGAAAAAGTCAACCGTAACCGCGTAACTCGTACCCGTGAGAAAAAAATCGAAAAAATCTCTTTCGAATGCCATGATTTTTCTGAGTCATTTTTCCAAGGAAGGGTACTGTGGATTTTCGACAAAAAAAAATTTCAAGCTAAAAGGAAACCATTAGGTGCATTTTATAGAGAATCATATTTCGAATAAGAAAAAGTCAACCGTAACCGCGTAACTCGTACCTGTGAGAAAAAAATCGAAAAAATCTCTTTCGAATGCCATGATTTTTCTGAGTCATTTTTCCAAGGGAGGGTACTGTGGATTTTCGAGAAAAAAAAATTTCAAGCTAAAAGGAAACCATTAGGTGCATTTTATAGAGAATCAGATTTCGAATAAGAAAAAGTCAACCGTAACCGCGTAACTCGTACCCGTGAGAAAAAAATCGAAAAAATCTCTTTCGAATGACATGATTTTTCTGATTCATTTTTCCATGGGAGGGTACTGTGGATTTTCGACAAAAAAAAATTTCAAGCTAAAAGGAAACCATTAGGTGCATTTTATAGAGAATCAGATTTCGAATAAGAAAAAGTCAACCGTAACCGCGTAACTCGTACCCGTGAGAAAAAAATCTCTTTCGAATGCCATGATTTTTCTGAGTCATTTTTCCAAGGGAGGGTACTGTGGATTTTCGAGAAAAAAAAATTTCAAGCTAAAAGGAAACCATTAGGTGCATTTTATAGAGAATCAGATTTCGAATAAGAAAAAGTCAACCGTAACCGCGTAACTCGTACCCGTGAGAAAAAAATCGAAAAAATCTCTTTCGAATGCCATGATTTTTCTGAGTCATTTTTCCAAGGGAGGGTACTGTGGATTTTCGACAAAAAAAAATTTCAAGCTAAAAGGAAACCATTAGGTGCATTTTATAGAGAATCAGATTTCGAATAAGAAAAAGTCAACCGTAACCGCGTAACTCGTACCCGTGAGAAAAAAATCGAAAAAATCTCTTTCGAATGCCATGATTTTTCTGAGTCATTTTTCCAAGGGAGGGTACTGTGGATTTTCGACAAAAAAAAATTTCAAGCTAAAAGGAAACCATTAGGTGCATTTTATAGAGAATCAGATTTCGAATAAGAAAAAGTCAACCGTAACCGCGTAACTCGTACCCGTGAGAAAAAAATCGAAAAAATCTCTTTCGAATGCCATGATTTTTCTGAGTCATTTTTCCAAGGGAGGGTACTGTGGATTTTCGACAAAAAAAATTTCAAGCTAAAAGGAAACCATTAGGTGCATTTTATAGAGAATCAGATTTCGAATAAGAAAAAGTCAACCGTAACCGCGTAACTCGTACCCGTGAGAAAAAAATCGAAAAAATCTCTTTCGAATGCCATGATTTTTCTGAGTCATTTTTCCAAGGGAGGGTACTGTGGATTTTCGACAAAAAAAAATTTCAAGCTAAAAGGAAACCATTAGGTGCATTTTATAGAGAATCAGATTTCGAATAAGAAAAAGTCAACCGTAACCGCGTAACTCGTACCCGTGAGAAAAAAATCGAAAAAATCTCTTTCGAATGCCATGATTTTTCTGAGTCATTTTTCCAAGGGAGGGTACTGTGGATTTTCGACAAAAAAAAATTTCAAGCTAAAAGGAAACCATTAGGTGCATTTTATAGAGAATCAGATTTCGAATAAGAAAAAGTCAACCGTAACCGCGTAACTCGTACCCGTGAGAAAAAAATCGAAAAAATCTCTTTCGAATGCCATGATTTTTCTGAGTCATTTTTCCAAGGAAGGGTACTGTGGATTTTCGACAAAAAAAAATTTCAAGCTAAAAGGAAACCATTAGGTGCATTTTATAGAGAATCATATTTCGAATAAGAAAAAGTCAACCGTAACCGCGTAACTCGTACCTGTGAGAAAAAAATCGAAAAAATCTCTTTCGAATGCCATGATTTTTCTGAGTCATTTTTCCAAGGGAGGGTACTGTGGATTTTCGAGAAAAAAAAATTTCAAGCTAAAAGGAAACCATTAGGTGCATTTTATAGAGAATCAGATTTCGAATAAGAAAAAGTCAACCGTAACCGCGTAACTCGTACCCGTGAGAAAAAAATCGAAAAAATCTCTTTCGAATGCCATGATTTTTCTGAGTCATTTTTCCAAGGGAGGGTACTGTGGATTTTCGACAAAAAAAAATTTCAAGCTAAAAGGAAACCATTAGGTGCATTTTATAGAGAATCAGATTTCGAATAAGAAAAAGTCAACCGTAACCGCGTAACTCGTACCCGTGAGAAAAAAATCGAAAAAATCTCTTTCGAATGCCATGATTTTTCTGAGTCATTTTTCCAAGGGAGGGTACTGTGGATTTTCGACAAAAAAAAATTTCAAGCTAAAAGGAAACCATTAGGTGCATTTTATAGAGAATCAGATTTCGAATAAGAAAAAGTCAACCGTAACCGCGTAACTCGTACCCGTGAGAAAAAAATCGAAAAAATCTCTTTCGAATGCCATGATTTTTCTGAGTCATTTTTCCAAGGGAGGGTACTGTGGATTTTCGAGAAAAAAAAATTTCAAGCTAAAAGGAAACCATTAGGTGCATTTTATAGAGAATCAGATTTCGAATAAGAAAAAGTCAACCGTAACCGCGTAACTCGTACCCGTGAGAAAAAAATCGAAAAAATCTCTTTCGAATGCCATGATTTTTCTGAGTCATTTTTCCAAGGAAGGGTACTGTGGATTTTCGACAAAAAAAAATTTCAAGCTAAAAGGAAACCATTAGGTGCATTTTATAGAGAATCATATTTCGAATAAGAAAAAGTCAACCGTAACCGCGTAACTCGTACCTGTGAGAAAAAAATCGAAAAAATCTCTTTCGAATGCCATGATTTTTCTGAGTCATTTTTCCAAGGGAGGGTACTGTGGATTTTCGAGAAAAAAAAATTTCAAGCTAAAAGGAAACCATTAGGTGCATTTTATAGAGAATCAGATTTCGAATAAGAAAAAGTCAACCGTAACCGCGTAACTCGTACCCGTGAGAAAAAAATCGAAAAAATCTCTTTCGAATGCCATGATTTTTCTGAGTCATTTTTCCAAGGGAGGGTACTGTGGATTTTCGACAAAAAAAAATTTCAAGCTAAAAGGAAACCATTAGGTGCATTTTATAGAGAATCAGATTTCGAATAAGAAAAAGTCAACCGTAACCGCGTAACTCGTACCCGTGAGAAAAAAATCGAAAAAATCTCTTTCGAATGCCATGATTTTTCTGAGTCATTTTTCCAAGGGAGGGTACTGTGGATTTTCGACAAAAAAAAATTTCAAGCTAAAAGGAAACCATTAGGTGCATTTTATAGAGAATCAGATTTCGAATAAGAAAAAGTCAACCGTAATCGCGTAACTCGTACCTGTGAGAAAAAAATCGAAAAAATCTCTTTCGAATGCCATGATTTTTCTGAGTCATTTTTCCAAGGGAGGGTACTGTGGATTTTCGAGAAAAAAAAATTTCAAGCTAAAAGGAAACCATTAGGTGCATTTTATAGAGAATCAGATTTCGAATAAGAAACAGTCAACCGTAACCGCGTAACTCGTACCCGTGAGAAAAAAATCGAAAAAATCTCTTTCGAATGACATGATTTTTCTGATTCATTTTTCCAAGGGAGGGTACTGTGGATTTTCGACAAAAAAAAATTTCAAGCTAAAAGGAAACCATTAGGTGCATTTTATAGAGAATCAGATTTCGAATAAGAAAAAGTCAACCGTAACCGCGTAACTCGTACCCGTGAGAAAAAAATCTCTTTCGAATGCCATGATTTTTCTGAGTCATTTTTCCAAGGGAGGGTACTGTGGATTTTCGAGAAAAAAAAATTTCAAGCTAAAAGGAAACCATTAGGTGCATTTTATAGAGAATCAGATTTCGAATAAGAAAAAGTCAACCGTAACCGCGTAACTCGTACCTGTGAGAAAAAAATCGAAAAAATCTCTTTCGAATGCCATGATTTTTCTGAGTCATTTTTCCAAGGGAGGGTACTGTGGATTTTCGAGAAAAAAAATTTCAAGCTAAAAGGAAACCATTAGGTGCATTTTATAGAGAATCAGATTTCGAATAAGAAAAAGTCAACCGTAACCGCGTAACTCGTACCCGTGAGAAAAAAATCGAAAAAATCTCTTTCGAATGCCATGGTTTTTCTGAGTCATTTTTCCAAGGGAGGGTACTGTGGATTTTCGACAAAAAAAAATTTCAAGCTAAAAGGAAACCATTAGGTGCATTTTATAGAGAATCAGATTTCGAATAAGAAAAAGTCAACCGTAACCGCGTAACTCGTACCCGTGAGAAAAAAATCTCTTTCGAATGCCATGATTTTTCTGAGTCATTTTTCCAAGGGAGGGTACTGTGGATTTTCGACAAAAAAAAATTTCAAGCTAAAAGGAAACCATTAGGTGCATTTTATAGAGAATCAGATTTCGAATAAGAAAAAGTCAACCGTAACCGCGTAACTCGTACCCGTGAGAAAAAAATCGAAAAAATCTCTTTCGAATGCCATGATTTTTCTGAGTCATTTTTCCAAGGGAGGGTACTGTGGATTTTCGACAAAAAAAAATTTCAAGCTAAAAGGAAACCATTAGGTGCATTTTATAGAGAATCAGATTTCGAATAAGAAAAAGTCAACCGTAACCGCGTAACTCGTACCCGTGAGAAAAAAATCGAAAAAATCTCTTTCGAATGCCATGATTTTTCTGAGTCATTTTTCCAAGGGAGGGTACTGTGGATTTTCGACAAAAAAAAATTTCAAGCTAAAAGGAAACCATTAGGTGCATTTTATAGAGAATCAGATTTCGAATAAGAAAAAGTCAACCGTAACCGCGTAACTCGTACCCGTGAGAAAAAAATCGAAAAAATCTCTTTCGAATGCCATGATTTTTCTGAGTCATTTTTCCAAGGGAGGGTACTGTGGATTTTCGACAAAAAAAATTTCAAGCTAAAAGGAAACCATTAGGTGCATTTTATAGAGAATCAGATTTCGAATAAGAAAAAGTCAACCGTAACCGCGTAACTCGTACCCGTGAGAAAAAAATCGAAAAAATCTCTTTCGAATGCCATGATTTTTCTGAGTCATTTTTCCAAGGGAGGGTACTGTGGATTTTCGACAAAAAAAAATTTCAAGCTAAAAGGAAACCATTAGGTGCATTTTATAGAGAATCAGATTTCGAATAAGAAAAAGTCAACCGTAACCGCGTAACTCGTACCCGTGAGAAAAAAATCGAAAAAATCTCTTTCGAATGCCATGATTTTTCTGAGTCATTTTTCCAAGGGAGGGTACTGTGGATTTTCGACAAAAAAAAATTTCAAGCTAAAAGGAAACCATTAGGTGCATTTTATAGAGAATCAGATTTCGAATAAGAAAAAGTCAACCGTAACCGCGTAACTCGTACCCGTGAGAAAAAAATCGAAAAAATCTGTTTCGAATGCCATGATTTTTCTGAGTCATTTTTCCAAGGGAAGGTACTGTGGATTTTCGACAAAAAAAAATTTCAAGCTAAAAGGAAACCATTAGGTGCATTTTATAGAGAATCAGATTTCGAATAAGAAAAAGTCAACCGTAACCGCGTAACTCGTACCCGTGAGAAAAAAATCGAAAAAATCTCTTTCGAATGCCATGATTTTTCTGAGTCATTTTTCCAAGGAAGGGTACTGTGGATTTTCGACAAAAAAAAATTTCAAGCTAAAAGGAAACCATTAGGTGCATTTTATAGAGAATCATATTTCGAATAAGAAAAAGTCAACCGTAACCGCGTAACTCGTACCTGTGAGAAAAAAATCGAAAAAATCTCTTTCGAATGCCATGATTTTTCTGAGTCATTTTTCCAAGGGAGGGTACTGTGGATTTTCGAGAAAAAAAAATTTCAAGCTAAAAGGAAACCATTAGGTGCATTTTATAGAGAATCAGATTTCGAATAAGAAAAAGTCAACCGTAACCGCGTAACTCGTACCCGTGAGAAAAAAATCGAAAAAATCTCTTTCGAATGACATGATTTTTCTGATTCATTTTTCCATGGGAGGGTACTGTGGATTTTCGACAAAAAAAAATTTCAAGCTAAAAGGAAACCATTAGGTGCATTTTATAGAGAATCAGATTTCGAATAAGAAAAAGTCAACCGTAACCGCGTAACTCGTACCCGTGAGAAAAAAATCTCTTTCGAATGCCATGATTTTTCTGAGTCATTTTTCCAAGGGAGGGTACTGTGGATTTTCGAGAAAAAAAAATTTCAAGCTAAAAGGAAACCATTAGGTGCATTTTATAGAGAATCAGATTTCGAATAAGAAAAAGTCAACCGTAACCGCGTAACTCGTACCCGTGAGAAAAAAATCGAAAAAATCTCTTTCGAATGCCATGATTTTTCTGAGTCATTTTTCCAAGGGAGGGTACTGTGGATTTTCGACAAAAAAAAATTTCAAGCTAAAAGGAAACCATTAGGTGCATTTTATAGAGAATCAGATTTCGAATAAGAAAAAGTCAACCGTAACCGCGTAACTCGTACCCGTGAGAAAAAAATCGAAAAAATCTCTTTCGAATGCCATGATTTTTCTGAGTCATTTTTCCAAGGGAGGGTACTGTGGATTTTCGACAAAAAAAAATTTCAAGCTAAAAGGAAACCATTAGGTGCATTTTATAGAGAATCAGATTTCGAATAAGAAAAAGTCAACCGTAACCGCGTAACTCGTACCCGTGAGAAAAAAATCGAAAAAATCTCTTTCGAATGCCATGATTTTTCTGAGTCATTTTTCCAAGGGAGGGTACTGTGGATTTTCGACAAAAAAAATTTCAAGCTAAAAGGAAACCATTAGGTGCATTTTATAGAGAATCAGATTTCGAATAAGAAAAAGTCAACCGTAACCGCGTAACTCGTACCCGTGAGAAAAAAATCGAAAAAATCTCTTTCGAATGCCATGATTTTTCTGAGTCATTTTTCCAAGGGAGGGTACTGTGGATTTTCGACAAAAAAAAATTTCAAGCTAAAAGGAAACCATTAGGTGCATTTTATAGAGAATCAGATTTCGAATAAGAAAAAGTCAACCGTAACCGCGTAACTCGTACCCGTGAGAAAAAAATCGAAAAAATCTCTTTCGAATGCCATGATTTTTCTGAGTCATTTTTCCAAGGGAGGGTACTGTGGATTTTCGACAAAAAAAAATTTCAAGCTAAAAGGAAACCATTAGGTGCATTTTATAGAGAATCAGATTTCGAATAAGAAAAAGTCAACCGTAACCGCGTAACTCGTACCCGTGAGAAAAAAATCGAAAAAATCTCTTTCGAATGCCATGATTTTTCTGAGTCATTTTTCCAAGGAAGGGTACTGTGGATTTTCGACAAAAAAAAATTTCAAGCTAAAAGGAAACCATTAGGTGCATTTTATAGAGAATCATATTTCGAATAAGAAAAAGTCAACCGTAACCGCGTAACTCGTACCTGTGAGAAAAAAATCGAAAAAATCTCTTTCGAATGCCATGATTTTTCTGAGTCATTTTTCCAAGGGAGGGTACTGTGGATTTTCGAGAAAAAAAAATTTCAAGCTAAAAGGAAACCATTAGGTGCATTTTATAGAGAATCAGATTTCGAATAAGAAAAAGTCAACCGTAACCGCGTAACTCGTACCCGTGAGAAAAAAATCGAAAAAATCTCTTTCGAATGCCATGATTTTTCTGAGTCATTTTTCCAAGGGAGGGTACTGTGGATTTTCGACAAAAAAAAATTTCAAGCTAAAAGGAAACCATTAGGTGCATTTTATAGAGAATCAGATTTCGAATAAGAAAAAGTCAACCGTAACCGCGTAACTCGTACCCGTGAGAAAAAAATCGAAAAAATCTCTTTCGAATGCCATGATTTTTCTGAGTCATTTTTCCAAGGGAGGGTACTGTGGATTTTCGACAAAAAAAAATTTCAAGCTAAAAGGAAACCATTAGGTGCATTTTATAGAGAATCAGATTTCGAATAAGAAAAAGTCAACCGTAACCGCGTAACTCGTACCCGTGAGAAAAAAATCGAAAAAATCTCTTTCGAATGCCATGATTTTTCTGAGTCATTTTTCCAAGGGAGGGTACTGTGGATTTTCGACAAAAAAAAATTTCAAGCTAAAAGGAAACCATTAGGTGCATTTTATAGAGAATCAGATTTCGAATAAGAAAAAGTCAACCGTAACCGCGTAACTCGTACCCGTGAGAAAAAAATCGAAAAAATCTCTTTCGAATGCCATGATTTTTCTGAGTCATTTTTCCAAGGAAGGGTACTGTGGATTTTCGACAAAAAAAAATTTCAAGCTAAAAGGAAACCATTAGGTGCATTTTATAGAGAATCATATTTCGAATAAGAAAAAGTCAACCGTAACCGCGTAACTCGTACCTGTGAGAAAAAAATCGAAAAAATCTCTTTCGAATGCCATGATTTTTCTGAGTCATTTTTCCAAGGGAGGGTACTGTGGATTTTCGAGAAAAAAAAATTTCAAGCTAAAAGGAAACCATTAGGTGCATTTTATAGAGAATCAGATTTCGAATAAGAAAAAGTCAACCGTAACCGCGTAACTCGTACCCGTGAGAAAAAAATCGAAAAAATCTCTTTCGAATGCCATGATTTTTCTGAGTCATTTTTCCAAGGGAGGGTACTGTGGATTTTCGACAAAAAAAAATTTCAAGCTAAAAGGAAACCATTAGGTGCATTTTATAGAGAATCAGATTTCGAATAAGAAAAAGTCAACCGTAACCGCGTAACTCGTACCCGTGAGAAAAAAATCGAAAAAATCTCTTTCGAATGCCATGATTTTTCTGAGTCATTTTTCCAAGGGAGGGTACTGTGGATTTTCGACAAAAAAAATTTCAAGCTAAAAGGAAACCATTAGGTGCATTTTATAGAGAATCAGATTTCGAATAAGAAAAAGTCAACCGTAACCGCGTAACTCGTACCCGTGAGAAAAAAATCGAAAAAATCTCTTTCGAATGCCATGATTTTTCTGAGTCATTTTTCCAAGGGAGGGTACTGTGGATTTTCGACAAAAAAAAATTTCAAGCTAAAAGGAAACCATTAGGTGCATTTTATAGAGAATCAGATTTCGAATAAGAAAAAGTCAACCGTAACCGCGTAACTCGTACCCGTGAGAAAAAAATCGAAAAAATCTCTTTCGAATGCCATGATTTTTCTGAGTCATTTTTCCAAGGGAGGGTACTGTGGATTTTCGACAAAAAAAAATTTCAAGCTAAAAGGAAACCATTAGGTGCATTTTATAGAGAATCAGATTTCGAATAAGAAAAAGTCAACCGTAACCGCGTAACTCGTACCCGTGAGAAAAAAATCGAAAAAATCTCTTTCGAATGCCATGATTTTTCTGAGTCATTTTTCCAAGGAAGGGTACTGTGGATTTTCGACAAAAAAAAATTTCAAGCTAAAAGGAAACCATTAGGTGCATTTTATAGAGAATCATATTTCGAATAAGAAAAAGTCAACCGTAACCGCGTAACTCGTACCTGTGAGAAAAAAATCGAAAAAATCTCTTTCGAATGCCATGATTTTTCTGAGTCATTTTTCCAAGGGAGGGTACTGTGGATTTTCGAGAAAAAAAAATTTCAAGCTAAAAGGAAACCATTAGGTGCATTTTATAGAGAATCAGATTTCGAATAAGAAAAAGTCAACCGTAACCGCGTAACTCGTACCCGTGAGAAAAAAATCGAAAAAATCTCTTTCGAATGACATGATTTTTCTGATTCATTTTTCCAAGGGAGGGTACTGTGGATTTTCGACAAAAAAAAATTTCAAGCTAAAAGGAAACCATTAGGTGCATTTTATAGAGAATCAGATTTCGAATAAGAAAAAGTCAACCGTAACCGCGTAACTCGTACCCGTGAGAAAAAAATCTCTTTCGAATGCCATGATTTTTCTGAGTCATTTTTCCAAGGGAGGGTACTGTGGATTTTCGAGAAAAAAAAATTTCAAGCTAAAAGGAAACCATTAGGTGCATTTTATAGAGAATCAGATTTCGAATAAGAAAAAGTCAACCGTAACCGCGTAACTCGTACCTGTGAGAAAAAAATCGATAAAATCTCTTTCGAATGCCATGATTTTTCTGAGTCATTTTTCCAAGGGAGGGTACTGTGGATTTTCGAGAAAAAAAATTTTCAAGCTAAAAGGAAACCATTAGGTGCATTTTATAGAGAATCAGATTTCGAATAAGAAAAAGTCAACCGTAACCGCGTAACTCGTACCCGTGAGCAAAAAATCGAAAAAATGTCTTTCGAATGCCATGGTTTTTCTGAGTCATTTTTCCAAGGGAGGGTACTGTGGATTTTCGACAAAAAAAAATTTCAAGCTAAAAGGAAACCATTAGGTGCATTTTATAGAGAATCAGATTTCGAATAAGAAAAAGTCAACCGTAACCGCGTAACTCGTACCCGTGAGAAAAAAATCGAAAAAATCTCTTTCGAATGCCATGATTTTTCTGAGTCATTTTTCCAAGGAAGGGTACTGTGGATTTTCGACAAAAAAAAATTTCAAGCTAAAAGGAAACCATTAGGTGCATTTTATAGAGAATCATATTTCGAATAAGAAAAAGTCAACCGTAACCGCGTAACTCGTACCTGTGAGAAAAAAATCGAAAAAATCTCTTTCGAATGCCATGATTTTTCTGAGTCATTTTTCCAAGGGAGGGTACTGTGGATTTTCGAGAAAAAAAAATTTCAAGCTAAAAGGAAACCATTAGGTGCATTTTATAGAGAATCAGATTTCGAATAAGAAAAAGTCAACCGTAACCGCGTAACTCGTACCCGTGAGAAAAAAATCGAAAAAATCTCTTTCGAATGACATGATTTTTCTGATTCATTTTTCCAAGGGAGGGTACTGTGGATTTTCGACAAAAAAAAATTTCAAGCTAAAAGGAAACCATTAGGTGCATTTTATAGAGAATCAGATTTCGAATAAGAAAAAGTCAACCGTAACCGCGTAACTCGTACCCGTGAGAAAAAAATCTCTTTCGAATGCCATGATTTTTCTGAGTCATTTTTCCAAGGGAGGGTACTGTGGATTTTCGAGAAAAAAAAATTTCAAGCTAAAAGGAAACCATTAGGTGCATTTTATAGAGAATCAGATTTCGAATAAGAAAAAGTCAACCGTAACCGCGTAACTCGTACCTGTGAGAAAAAAATCGAAAAAATCTCTTTCGAATGCCATGATTTTTCTGAGTCATTTTTCCAAGGGAGGGTACTGTGGATTTTCGAGAAAAAAAATTTTCAAGCTAAAAGGAAACCATTAGGTGCATTTTATAGAGAATCAGATTTCGAATAAGAAAAAGTCAACCGTAACCGCGTAACTCGTACCCGTGAGCAAAAAATCGAAAAAATCTCTTTCGAATGCCATGGTTTTTCTGAGTCATTTTTCCAAGGGAGGGTACTGTGGATTTTCGACAAAAAAAAATTTCAAGCTAAAAGGAAACCATTAGGTGCATTTTATAGAGAATCATATTTCGAATAAGAAAAAGTCAACCGTAACCGCGTAACTCGTACCTGTGAGAAAAAAATCGAAAAAATCTCTTTCGAATGCCATGATTTTTCTGAGTCATTTTTCCAAGGGAGGGTACTGTGGATTTTCGAGAAAAAAAAATTTCAAGCTAAAAGGAAACCATTAGGTGCATTTTATAGAGAATCAGATTTCGAATAAGAAAAAGTCAACCGTAACCGCGTAACTCGTACCCGTGAGAAAAAAATCGAAAAAATCTCTTTCGAATGACATGATTTTTCTGATTCATTTTTCCAAGGGAGGGTACTGTGGATTTTCGACAAAAAAAAATTTCAAGCTAAAAGGAAACCATTAGGTGCATTTTATAGAGAATCATATTTCGAATAAGAAAAAGTCAACCGTAACCGCGTAACTCGTACCCGTGAGAAAAAAATCTCTTTCGAATGCCATGATTTTTCTGAGTCATTTTTGCAAGGGAGGGTACTGTGGATTTTCGAGAAAAAAAAATTTCAAGCTAAAAGGAAACCATTAGGTGCATTTTATAGAGAATCAGATTTCGAATAAGAAAAAGTCAACCGTAACCGCGTAACTCGTACCCGTGAGCAAAAAATCGAAAAAATCTCTTTCGAATGCCATGGTTTTTCTGAGTCATTTTTCCAAGGGAGGGTACTGTGGATTTTCGACAAAAAAAAATTTCAAGCTAAAAGGAAACCATTAGGTGCATTTTATAGAGAATCAGATTTCGAATAAGAAACAGTCAACCGTAACCGCGTAACTCGTACCCGTGAGAAAAAAATCGAAAAAATCTCTTTCGAATGACATGATTTTTCTGATTCATTTTTCCAAGGGAGGGTACTGTGGATTTTCGACAAAAAAAAATTTCAAGCTAAAAGGAAACCATTAGGTGCATTTTATAGAGAATCAGATTTCGAATAAGAAAAAGTCAACCGTAACCGCGTAACTCGTACCCGTGAGAAAAAAATCTCTTTCGAATGCCATGATTTTTCTGAGTCATTTTTCCAAGGGAGGGTACTGTGGATTTTCGAGAAAAAAAAATTTCGAGCTAAAAGGAAACCATTAGGTGCATTTTATAGAGAATCAGATTTCGAATAAGAAAAAGTCAACCGTAACCGCGTAACTCGTACCTGTGAGAAAAAAATCGAAAAAATCTCTTTCGAATGCCATGATTTTTCTGAGTCATTTTTCCAAGGGAGGGTACTGTGGATTTTCGAGAAAAAAAATTTTCAAGCTAAAAGGAAACCATTAGGTGCATTTTATAGAGAATCAGATTTCGAATAAGAAAAAGTCAACCGTAACCGCGTAACTCGTACCCGTGAGAAAAAAATCGAAAAAATCTCTTTCGAATGCCATGGTTTTTCTGAGTCATTTTTCCAAGGGAGGGTGCTGTGGATTTTCGACAAAAAAAAATTTCAAGCTAAAAGGAAACCATTAGGTGCATTTTATAGAGAATCAGATTTCGAATAAGAAAAAGTCAACCGTAACCGCGTAACTCGTACCCGTGAGAAAAAAATCTCTTTCGAATGCCATGATTTTTCTGAGTCATTTTTCCAAGGGAGGGTACTGTGGATTTTCGACAAAAAAAAATTTCAAGCTAAAAGGAAACCATTAGGTGCATTTTATAGAGAATCAGATTTCGAATAAGAAAAAGTCAACCGTAACCGCGTAACTCGTACCCGTGAGAAAAAAATCGAAAAAATCTCTTTCGAATGCCATGATTTTTCTGAGTCATTTTTCCAAGGGAGGGTACTGTGGATTTTCGACAAAAAAAAATTTCAAGCTAAAAGGAAACCATTAGGTGCATTTTATAGAGAATCAGATTTCGAATAAGAAAAAGTCAACCGTAACCGCGTAACTCGTACCCGTGAGAAAAAAATCGAAAAAATCTCTTTCGAATGCCATGATTTTTCTGAGTCATTTTTCCAAGGAAGGGTACTGTGGATTTTCGACAAAAAAAAATTTCAAGCTAAAAGGAAACCATTAGGTGCATTTTATAGAGAATCATATTTCGAATAAGAAAAAGTCAACCGTAACCGCGTAACTCGTACCTGTGAGAAAAAAATCGAAAAAATCTCTTTCGAATGCCATGATTTTTCTGAGTCATTTTTCCAAGGGAGGGTACTGTGGATTTTCGAGAAAAAAAAATTTCAAGCTAAAAGGAAACCATTAGGTGCATTTTATAGAGAATCAGATTTCGAATAAGAAAAAGTCAACCGTAACCGCGTAACTCGTACCCGTGAGAAAAAAATCGAAAAAATCTCTTTCGAATGACATGATTTTTCTGATTCATTTTTCCAAGGGAGGGTACTGTGGATTTTCGACAAAAAAAAATTTCAAGCTAAAAGGAAACCATTAGGTGCATTTTATAGAGAATCAGATTTCGAATAAGAAAAAGTCAACCGTAACCGCGTAACTCGTACCCGTGAGAAAAAAATCTCTTTCGAATGCCATGATTTTTCTGAGTCATTTTTCCAAGGGAGGGTACTGTGGATTTTCGAGAAAAAAAAATTTCAAGCTAAAAGGAAACCATTAGGTGCATTTTATAGAGAATCAGATTTCGAATAAGAAAAAGTCAACCGTAACCGCGTAACTCGTACCTGTGAGAAAAAAATCGAAAAAATCTCTTTCGAATGCCATGATTTTTCTGAGTCATTTTTCCAAGGGAGGGTACTGTGGATTTTCGAGAAAAAAAATTTTCAAGCTAAAAGGAAACCATTAGGTGCATTTTATAGAGAATCAGATTTCGAATAAGAAAAAGTCAACCGTAACCGCGTAACTCGTACCCGTGAGCAAAAAATCGAAAAAATCTCTTTCGAATGCCATGGTTTTTCTGAGTCATTTTTCCAAGGGAGGGTACTGTGGATTTTCGACAAAAAAAAATTTCAAGCTAAAAGGAAACCATTAGGTGCATTTTATAGAGAATCATATTTCGAATAAGAAAAAGTCAACCGTAACCGCGTAACTCGTACCTGTGAGAAAAAAATCGAAAAAATCTCTTTCGAATGCCATGATTTTTCTGAGTCATTTTTCCAAGGGAGGGTACTGTGGATTTTCGAGAAAAAAAAATTTCAAGCTAAAAGGAAACCATTAGGTGCATTTTATAGAGAATCAGATTTCGAATAAGAAAAAGTCAACCGTAACCGCGTAACTCGTACCCGTGAGAAAAAAATCGAAAAAATCTCTTTCGAATGACATGATTTTTCTGATTCATTTTTCCAAGGGAGGGTACTGTGGATTTTCGACAAAAAAAAATTTCAAGCTAAAAGGAAACCATTAGGTGCATTTTATAGAGAATCATATTTCGAATAAGAAAAAGTCAACCGTAACCGCGTAACTCGTACCCGTGAGAAAAAAATCTCTTTCGAATGCCATGATTTTTCTGAGTCATTTTTGCAAGGGAGGGTACTGTGGATTTTCGAGAAAAAAAAATTTCAAGCTAAAAGGAAACCATTAGGTGCATTTTATAGAGAATCAGATTTCGAATAAGAAAAAGTCAACCGTAACCGCGTAACTCGTACCCGTGAGCAAAAAATCGAAAAAATCTCTTTCGAATGCCATGGTTTTTCTGAGTCATTTTTCCAAGGGAGGGTACTGTGGATTTTCGACAAAAAAAAATTTCAAGCTAAAAGGAAACCATTAGGTGCATTTTATAGAGAATCAGATTTCGAATAAGAAACAGTCAACCGTAACCGCGTAACTCGTACCCGTGAGAAAAAAATCGAAAAAATCTCTTTCGAATGACATGATTTTTCTGATTCATTTTTCCAAGGGAGGGTACTGTGGATTTTCGACAAAAAAAAATTTCAAGCTAAAAGGAAACCATTAGGTGCATTTTATAGAGAATCAGATTTCGAATAAGAAAAAGTCAACCGTAACCGCGTAACTCGTACCCGTGAGAAAAAAATCTCTTTCGAATGCCATGATTTTTCTGAGTCATTTTTCCAAGGGAGGGTACTGTGGATTTTCGAGAAAAAAAAATTTCGAGCTAAAAGGAAACCATTAGGTGCATTTTATAGAGAATCAGATTTCGAATAAGAAAAAGTCAACCGTAACCGCGTAACTCGTACCTGTGAGAAAAAAATCGAAAAAATCTCTTTCGAATGCCATGATTTTTCTGAGTCATTTTTCCAAGGGAGGGTACTGTGGATTTTCGAGAAAAAAAATTTTCAAGCTAAAAGGAAACCATTAGGTGCATTTTATAGAGAATCAGATTTCGAATAAGAAAAAGTCAACCGTAACCGCGTAACTCGTACCCGTGAGAAAAAAATCGAAAAAATCTCTTTCGAATGCCATGGTTTTTCTGAGTCATTTTTCCAAGGGAGGGTGCTGTGGATTTTCGACAAAAAAAAATTTCAAGCTAAAAGGAAACCATTAGGTGCATTTTATAGAGAATCAGATTTCGAATAAGAAAAAGTCAACCGTAACCGCGTAACTCGTACCCGTGAGAAAAAAATCTCTTTCGAATGCCATGATTTTTCTGAGTCATTTTTCCAAGGGAGGGTACTGTGGATTTTCGACAAAAAAAAATTTCAAGCTAAAAGGAAACCATTAGGTGCATTTTATAGAGAATCAGATTTCGAATAAGAAAAAGTCAACCGTAACCGCGTAACTCGTACCCGTGAGAAAAAAATCGAAAAAATCTCTTTCGAATGCCATGATTTTTCTGAGTCATTTTTCCAAGGGAGGGTACTGTGGATTTTCGACAAAAAAAAATTTCAAGCTAAAAGGAAACCATTAGGTGCATTTTATAGAGAATCAGATTTCGAATAAGAAAAAGTCAACCGTAACCGCGTAACTCGTACCCGTGAGAAAAAAATCGAAAAAATCTCTTTCGAATGCCATGATTTTTCTGAGTCATTTTTCCAAGGGAGGGTACTGTGGATTTTCGACAAAAAAAAATTTCAAGCTAAAAGGAAACCATTAGGTGCATTTTATAGAGAATCAGATTTCGAATAAGAAAAAGTCAACCGTAACCGCGTAACTCGTACCCGTGAGAAAAAAATCGAAAAAATCTCTTTCGAATGCCATGATTTTTCTGAGTCATTTTTCCAAGGGAGGGTACTGTGGATTTTCGACAAAAAAAAATTTCAAGCTAAAAGGAAACCATTAGGTGCATTTTATAGAGAATCAGATTTCGAATAAGAAAAAGTCAACCGTAACCGCGTAACTCGTACCCGTGAGAAAAAAATCGAAAAAATCTCTTTCGAATGCCATGATTTTTCTGAGTCATTTTTCCAAGGGAGGGTACTGTGGATTTTCGACAAAAAAAATTTCAAGCTAAAAGGAAACCATTAGGTGCATTTTATAGAGAATCAGATTTCGAATAAGAAAAAGTCAACCGTAACCGCGTAACTCGTACCCGTGAGAAAAAAATCGAAAAAATCTCTTTCGAATGCCATGATTTTTCTGAGTCATTTTTCCAAGGGAGGGTACTGTGGATTTTCGACAAAAAAAAATTTCAAGCTAAAAGGAAACCATTAGGTGCATTTTATAGAGAATCAGATTTCGAATAAGAAAAAGTCAACCGTAACCGCGTAACTCGTACCCGTGAGAAAAAAATCGAAAAATCTCTTTCGAATGCCATGATTTTTCTGAGTCATTTTTCCAAGGGAGGGTACTGTGGATTTTCGACAAAAAAAAATTTCAAGCTAAAAGGAAACCATTAGGTGCATTTTATAGAGAATCAGATTTCGAATAAGAAAAAGTCAACCGTAACCGCGTAACTCGTACCCGTGAGAAAAAAATCGAAAAAATCTCTTTCGAATGCCATGATTTTTCTGAGTCATTTTTCCAAGGGAAGGTACTGTGGATTTTCGACAAAAAAAAATTTCAAGCTAAAAGGAAACCATTAGGTGCATTTTATAGAGAATCAGATTTCGAATAAGAAAAAGTCAACCGTAATCGCGTAACTCGTACCCGTGAGAAAAAAATCGAAAAAATCTCTTTCGAATGCCATGATTTTTCTGAGTCATTTTTCCAAGGAAGGGTACTGTGGATTTTCGACAAAAAAAAATTTCAAGCTAAAAGGAAACCATTAGGTGCATTTTATAGAGAATCAGATTTCGAATAAGAAAAAGTCAACCGTAACCGCGTAACTCGTACCTGTGAGAAAAAAATCGAAAAAATTTCTTTCGAATGCCATGATTTTTCTGAGTCATTTTTCCAAGGGAGGGTACTGTGGATATTCGAGAAAAAAAAATTTCAAGCTAAAAGGAAACCATTAGGTGCATTTTATAGAGAATCAGATTTCGAATAAGAAAAAGTCAACCGTAACCGCGTAACTCGTACCCGTGAGAAAAAAATCGAAAAAATCTCTTTCGAATGACATGATTTTTCTGAGTCATTTTTCCAAGGGAGGGTACTGTGGATTTTCGAGAAAAAAAATTTTCAAGCTAAAAGGAAACCATTAGGTGCATTTTATAGAGAATCAGATTTCGAATAAGAAAAAGTCAACCGTAACCGCGTAACTCGTACCCGTGAGAAAAAAATCGAAAAAATCTCTTTCGAATGCCATGATTTTTCTGAGTCATTTTTCCAAGGGAGGGTACTGTGCATTTTCGACAAAAAAAAATTTCAAGCTAAAAGGAAACCATTAGGTGCATTTTATAGAGAATCAGATTTCGAATAAGAAAAAGTCAACCGTAACCGCGTAACTCGTACCCGTGAGAAAAAAATCGAAAAAATCTCTTTCGAATGCCATGATTTTTCTGAGTCATTTTTCCAAGGGAGGGTACTGTGGATTTTCGACAAAAAAAAATTTCAAGCTAAAAGGAAACCATTAGGTGCATTTTATAGAGAATCAGATTTCGAATAAGAAAAAGTCAACCGTAACCGCGTAACTCGTACCCGTGAGAAAAAAATCGAAAAAATCTCTTTCGGATGCCATGATTTTTCTGAGTCATTTTTCCAAGGGAGGGTACTGTGGATTTTCGACAAAAAAAAATTTCAAGCTAAAAGGAAACCATTAGGTGCATTTTATAGAGAATCAGATTTCGAATAAGAAAAAGTCAACCGTAACCGCGTAACTCGTACCCGTGAGAAAAAAAATCGAAAAAATCTCTTTCGAATGACATGATTTTTCTGATTCATTTTTCCATGGGAGGGTACTGTGGATTTTCGACAAAAAAAAATTTCAAGCTAAAAGGAAACCATTAGGTGCATTTTATAGAGAATCAGATTTCGAATAAGAAAAAGTCAACCGTAACCGCGTAACTCGTACCCGTGAGAAAAAAATCTCTTTCGAATGCCATGATTTTTCTGAGTCATTTTTCCAAGGGAGGGTACTGTGGATTTTCGAGAAAAAAAAATTTCAAGCTAAAAGGAAACCATTAGGTGCATTTTATAGAGAATCAGATTTCGAATAAGAAAAAGTCAACCGTAACCGCGTAACTCGTACCCGTGAGAAAAAAATCGAAAAAATCTCTTTCGAATGCCATGATTTTTCTGAGTCATTTTTCCAAGGGAGGGTACTGTGGATTTTCGACAAAAAAAAATTTCAAGCTAAAAGGAAACCATTAGGTGCATTTTATAGAGAATCAGATTTCGAATAAGAAAAAGTCAACCGTAACCGCGTAACTCGTACCCGTGAGAAAAAAATCGAAAAAATCTCTTTCGAATGCCATGATTTTTCTGAGTCATTTTTCCAAGGGAGGGTACTGTGGATTTTCGACAAAAAAAAATTTCAAGCTAAAAGGAAACCATTAGGTGCATTTTATAGAGAATCAGATTTCGAATAAGAAAAAGTCAACCGTAACCGCGTAACTCGTACCCGTGAGAAAAAAATCGAAAAAATCTCTTTCGAATGCCATGATTTTTCTGAGTCATTTTTCCAAGGGAGGGTACTGTGGATTTTCGACAAAAAAAATTTCAAGCTAAAAGGAAACCATTAGGTGCATTTTATAGAGAATCAGATTTCGAATAAGAAAAAGTCAACCGTAACCGCGTAACTCGTACCCGTGAGAAAAAAATCGAAAAAATCTCTTTCGAATGCCATGATTTTTCTGAGTCATTTTTCCAAGGGAGGGTACTGTGGATTTTCGACAAAAAAAAATTTCAAGCTAAAAGGAAACCATTAGGTGCATTTTATAGAGAATCAGATTTCGAATAAGAAAAAGTCAACCGTAACCGCGTAACTCGTACCCGTGAGAAAAAAATCGAAAAAATCTCTTTCGAATGCCATGATTTTTCTGAGTCATTTTTCCAAGGGAGGGTACTGTGGATTTTCGACAAAAAAAAATTTCAAGCTAAAAGGAAACCATTAGGTGCATTTTATAGAGAATCAGATTTCGAATAAGAAAAAGTCAACCGTAACCGCGTAACTCGTACCCGTGAGAAAAAAATCGAAAAAATCTCTTTCGAATGCCATGATTTTTCTGAGTCATTTTTCCAAGGAAGGGTACTGTGGATTTTCGACAAAAAAAAATTTCAAGCTAAAAGGAAACCATTAGGTGCATTTTATAGAGAATCATATTTCGAATAAGAAAAAGTCAACCGTAACCGCGTAACTCGTACCTGTGAGAAAAAAATCGAAAAAATCTCTTTCGAATGCCATGATTTTTCTGAGTCATTTTTCCAAGGGAGGGTACTGTGGATTTTCGAGAAAAAAAAATTTCAAGCTAAAAGGAAACCATTAGGTGCATTTTATAGAGAATCAGATTTCGAATAAGAAAAAGTCAACCGTAACCGCGTAACTCGTACCCGTGAGAAAAAAATCGAAAAAATCTCTTTCGAATGCCATGATTTTTCTGAGTCATTTTTCCAAGGGAGGGTACTGTGGATTTTCGACAAAAAAAAATTTCAAGCTAAAAGGAAACCATTAGGTGCATTTTATAGAGAATCAGATTTCGAATAAGAAAAAGTCAACCGTAACCGCGTAACTCGTACCCGTGAGAAAAAAATCGAAAAAATCTCTTTCGAATGCCATGATTTTTCTGAGTCATTTTTCCAAGGGAGGGTACTGTGGATTTTCGACAAAAAAAAATTTCAAGCTAAAAGGAAACCATTAGGTGCATTTTATAGAGAATCAGATTTCGAATAAGAAAAAGTCAACCGTAACCGCGTAACTCGTACCCGTGAGAAAAAAATCGAAAAAATCTCTTTCGAATGCCATGATTTTTCTGAGTCATTTTTCCAAGGGAGGGTACTGTGGATTTTCGACAAAAAAAAATTTCAAGCTAAAAGGAAACCATTAGGTGCATTTTATAGAGAATCAGATTTCGAATAAGAAAAAGTCAACCGTAACCGCGTAACTCGTACCCGTGAGAAAAAAATCGAAAAAATCTCTTTCGAATGCCATGATTTTTCTGAGTCATTTTTCCAAGGGAGGGTACTGTGGATTTTCGACAAAAAAAATTTCAAGCTAAAAGGAAACCATTAGGTGCATTTTATAGAGAATCAGATTTCGAATAAGAAAAAGTCAACCGTAACCGCGTAACTCGTACCCGTGAGAAAAAAATCGAAAAAATCTCTTTCGAATGCCATGATTTTTCTGAGTCATTTTTCCAAGGGAGGGTACTGTGGATTTTCGACAAAAAAAAATTTCAAGCTAAAAGGAAACCATTAGGTGCATTTTATAGAGAATCAGATTTCGAATAAGAAAAAGTCAACCGTAACCGCGTAACTCGTACCCGTGAGAAAAAAATCGAAAAAATCTCTTTCGAATGCCATGATTTTTCTGAGTCATTTTTCCAAGGGAGGGTACTGTGGATTTTCGACAAAAAAAAATTTCAAGCTAAAAGGAAACCATTAGGTGCATTTTATAGAGAATCAGATTTCGAATAAGAAAAAGTCAACCGTAACCGCGTAACTCGTACCCGTGAGAAAAAAATCGAAAAAATCTCTTTCGAATGCCATGATTTTTCTGAGTCATTTTTCCAAGGGAGGGTACTGTGGATTTTCGACAAAAAAAAATTTCAAGCTAAAAGGAAACCATTAGGTGCATTTTATAGAGAATCAGATTTCGAATAAGAAAAAGTCAACCGTAACCGCGTAACTCGTACCCGTGAGAAAAAAATCGAAAAAATCTCTTTCGAATGCCATGATTTTTCTGAGTCATTTTTCCAAGGGAGGGTACTGTGGATTTTCGACAAAAAAAAATTTCAAGCTAAAAGGAAACCATTAGGTGCATTTTATAGAGAATCAGATTTCGAATAAGAAAAAGTCAACCGTAACCGCGTAACTCGTACCCGTGAGAAAAAAATCGAAAAAATCTCTTTCGAATGCCATGATTTTTCTGAGTCATTTTTCCAAGGGAGGGTACTGTGGATTTTCGACAAAAAAAATTTCAAGCTAAAAGGAAACCATTAGGTGCATTTTATAGAGAATCAGATTTCGAATAAGAAAAAGTCAACCGTAACCGCGTAACTCGTACCCGTGAGAAAAAAATCGAAAAAATCTCTTTCGAATGCCATGATTTTTCTGAGTCATTTTTCCAAGGGAGGGTACTGTGGATTTTCGACAAAAAAAAATTTCAAGCTAAAAGGAAACCATTAGGTGCATTTTATAGAGAATCAGATTTCGAATAAGAAAAAGTCAACCGTAACCGCGTAACTCGTACCCGTGAGAAAAAAATCGAAAAAATCTCTTTCGAATGCCATGATTTTTCTGAGTCATTTTTCCAAGGGAGGGTACTGTGGATTTTCGACAAAAAAAAATTTCAAGCTAAAAGGAAACCATTAGGTGCATTTTATAGAGAATCAGATTTCGAATAAGAAAAAGTCAACCGTAACCGCGTAACTCGTACCCGTGAGAAAAAAATCGAAAAAATCTCTTTCGAATGCCATGATTTTTCTGAGTCATTTTTCCAAGGAAGGGTACTGTGGATTTTCGACAAAAAAAAATTTCAAGCTAAAAGGAAACCATTAGGTGCATTTTATAGAGAATCATATTTCGAATAAGAAAAAGTCAACCGTAACCGCGTAACTCGTACCTGTGAGAAAAAAATCGAAAAAATCTCTTTCGAATGCCATGATTTTTCTGAGTCATTTTTCCAAGGGAGGGTACTGTGGATTTTCGAGAAAAAAAAATTTCAAGCTAAAAGGAAACCATTAGGTGCATTTTATAGAGAATCAGATTTCGAATAAGAAAAAGTCAACCGTAACCGCGTAACTCGTACCCGTGAGAAAAAAATCGAAAAAATCTCTTTCGAATGCCATGATTTTTCTGAGTCATTTTTCCAAGGGAGGGTACTGTGGATTTTCGACAAAAAAAAATTTCAAGCTAAAAGGAAACCATTAGGTGCATTTTATAGAGAATCAGATTTCGAATAAGAAAAAGTCAACCGTAACCGCGTAACTCGTACCCGTGAGAAAAAAATCGAAAAAATCTCTTTCGAATGCCATGATTTTTCTGAGTCATTTTTCCAAGGGAGGGTACTGTGGATTTTCGACAAAAAAAAATTTCAAGCTAAAAGGAAACCATTAGGTGCATTTTATAGAGAATCAGATTTCGAATAAGAAAAAGTCAACCGTAACCGCGTAACTCGTACCCGTGAGAAAAAAATCGAAAAAATCTCTTTCGAATGCCATGATTTTTCTGAGTCATTTTTCCAAGGGAGGGTACTGTGGATTTTCGACAAAAAAAAATTTCAAGCTAAAAGGAAACCATTAGGTGCATTTTATAGAGAATCAGATTTCGAATAAGAAAAAGTCAACCGTAACCGCGTAACTCGTACCCGTGAGAAAAAAATCGAAAAAATCTCTTTCGTATGCCATGATTTTTCTGAGTCATTTTTCCAAGGAAGGGTACTGTGGATTTTCGACAAAAAAAAATTTCAAGCTAAAAGGAAACCATTAGGTGCATTTTATAGAGAATCATATTTCGAATAAGAAAAAGTCAACCGTAACCGCGTAACTCGTACCTGTGAGAAAAAAATCGAAAAAATCTCTTTCGAATGCCATGATTTTTCTGAGTCATTTTTCCAAGGGAGGGTACTGTGGATTTTCGAGAAAAAAAAATTTCAAGCTAAAAGGAAACCATTAGGTGCATTTTATAGAGAATCAGATTTCGAATAAGAAAAAGTCAACCGTAACCGCGTAACTCGTACCCGTGAGAAAAAAATCGAAAAAATCTCTTTCGAATGCCATGATTTTTCTGAGTCATTTTTCCAAGGGAGGGTACTGTGGATTTTCGACAAAAAAAAATTTCAAGCTAAAAGGAAACCATTAGGTGCATTTTATAGAGAATCAGATTTCGAATAAGAAAAAGTCAACCGTAACCGCGTAACTCGTACCCGTGAGAAAAAAATCGAAAAAATCTCTTTCGAATGCCATGATTTTTCTGAGTCATTTTTCCAAGGGAGGGTACTGTGGATTTTCGACAAAAAAAATTTCAAGCTAAAAGGAAACCATTAGGTGCATTTTATAGAGAATCAGATTTCGAATAAGAAAAAGTCAACCGTAACCGCGTAACTCGTACCCGTGAGAAAAAAATCGAAAAAATCTCTTTCGAATGCCATGATTTTTCTGAGTCATTTTTCCAAGGGAGGGTACTGTGGATTTTCGACAAAAAAAATTTCAAGCTAAAAGGAAACCATTAGGTGCATTTTATAGAGAATCAGATTTCGAATAAGAAAAAGTCAACCGTAACCGCGTAACTCGTACCCGTGAGAAAAAAATCGAAAAAATCTCTTTCGAATGCCATGATTTTTCTGAGTCATTTTTCCAAGGGAGGGTACTGTGGATTTTCGACAAAAAAAAATTTCAAGCTAAAAGGAAACCATTAGGTGCATTTTATAGAGAATCAGATTTCGAATAAGAAAAAGTCAACCGTAACCGCGTAACTCGTACCTGTGAGAAAAAAATCGAAAAAATCTCTTTCGAATGCCATGATTTTTCTGAGTCATTTTTCCAAGGGAGGGTACTGTGGATTTTCGAGAAAAAAAAATTTCAAGCTAAAAGGAAACCATTAGGTGCATTTTATAGAGAATCAGATTTCGAATAAGAAAAAGTCAACCGTAACCGCGTAACTCGTACCCGTGAGAAAAAAATCGAAAAAATCTCTTTCGAATGACATGATTTTTCTGATTCATTTTTCCAAGGGAGGGTACTGTGGATTTTCGACAAAAAAAAATTTCAAGCTAAAAGGAAACCATTAGGTGCATTTTATAGAGAATCAGATTTCGAATAAGAAAAAGTCAACCGTAACCGCGTAACTCGTACCCGTGAGAAAAAAATCTCTTTCGAATGCCATGATTTTTCTGAGTCATTTTTCCAAGGGAGGGTACTGTGGATTTTCGAGAAAAAAAATTTTCAAGCTAAAGGAAACCATTAGGTGCATTTTATAGAGAATCAGATTTCGAATAAGAAAAAGTCAACCGTAACCGCGTAACTCGTACCCGTGAGAAAAAAATCGAAAAAATCTGTTTCGAATGCCATGATTTTTCTGAGTCATTTTTCCAAGGGAGGGTACTGTGGATTTTCAACAAAAAAAAATTTCAAGCAAAAAGGAAACCATTAGGTGCATTTTATAGAGAATCAGATTTCGAATAAGAAAAAGTCAACCGTAACCGCGTAACTCGTACCCGTGAGAAAAAAATCGAAAAAATCTCTTTCGAATGCCATGATTTTTCTCAGTCATTTTTCCAAGGGAGTGTACTGTGGATTTTCGACAAAAAAAAATTTCAAGCTAAAAGGAAACCATTAGGTGCATTTTATAGAGAATCAGATTTCGAATAAGAAAAAGTCAACCGTAACCGCGTAACTCGTACCCGTGAGAAAAAAATCGAAAAAATCTCTTTCGAATGACATGATTTTTCTGAGTCATTTTTCCAAGGGAGGGTACTGTGGATTTTCGACAAAAAAAAATTTCAAGCTAAAAGGAAACCATTAGGTGCATTTTATAGAGAATCAGATTTCGAATAAGAAAAAGTCAACCGTAACCGCGTAACTCGTACCCGTGAGAAAAAAATCTCTTTCGAATGCCATGATTTTTCTGAGTCATTTTTCCAAGGGAGGGTACTGTGGATTTTCGAGAAAAAAAATTTTCAAGCTAAAAGGAAACCATTAGGTGCATTTTATAGAGAATCAGATTTCGAATAAGAAAAAGTCAACCGTAACCGCGTAACTCGTACCCGTGAGCAAAAAATCGAAAAAATCTCTTTCGAATGCCATGGTTTTTCTGAGTCATTTTTCCAAGGGAGGGTACTGTGGATTTTCGACAAAAAAAAATTTCAAGCTAAAAGGAAACCATTAGGTGCATTTTATAGAGAATCATATTTCGAATAAGAAAAAGTCAACCGTAACCGCGTAACTCGTACCTGTGAGAAAAAAATCGAAAAAATCTCTTTCGAATGCCATGATTTTTCTGAGTCATTTTTCCAAGGGAGGGTACTGTGGATTTTCGAGAAAAAAAAATTTCAAGCTAAAAGGAAACCATTAGGTGCATTTTATAGAGAATCAGATTTCGAATAAGAAAAAGTCAACCGTAACCGCGTAACTCGTACCCGTGAGAAAAAAATCGAAAAAATCTCTTTCGAATGACATGATTTTTCTGATTCATTTTTCCAAGGGAGGGTACTGTGGATTTTCGACAAAAAAAAATTTCAAGCTAAAAGGAAACCATTAGGTGCATTTTATAGAGAATCAGATTTCGAATAAGAAAAAGTCAACCGTAACCGCGTAACTCGTACCCGTGAGAAAAAAATCTCTTTCGAATGCCATGATTTTTCTGAGTCATTTTTCCAAGGGAGGGTACTGTGGATTTTCGAGAAAAAAAAATTTCAAGCTAAAAGGAAACCATTAGGTGCATTTTATAGAGAATCAGATTTCGAATAAGAAAAAGTCAACCGTAACCGCGTAACTCGTACCTGTGAGAAAAAAATCGAAAAAATCTCTTTCGAATGCCATGATTTTTCTGAGTCATTTTTCCAAGGGAGGGTACTGTGGATTTTCGAGAAAAAAAATTTTCAAGCTAAAAGGAAACCATTAGGTGCATTTTATAGAGAATCAGATTTCGAATAAGAAAAAGTCAACCGTAACCGCGTAACTCGTACCCGTGAGCAAAAAATCGAAAAAATCTCTTTCGAATGCCATGGTTTTTCTGAGTCATTTTTCCAAGGGAGGGTACTGTGGATTTTCGACAAAAAAAAATTTCAAGCTAAAAGGAAACCATTAGGTGCATTTTATAGAGAATCAGATTTCGAATAAGAAAAAGTCAACCGTAACCGCGTAACTCGTACCCGTGAGAAAAAAATCTCTTTCGAATGCCATGATTTTTCTGAGTCATTTTTCCAAGGGAGGGTACTGTGGATTTTCGAGAAAAAAAATTTTCAAGCTAAAAGGAAACCATTAGGTGCATTTTATAGAGAATCAGATTTCGAATAAGAAAAAGTCAACCGTAACCGCGTAACTCGTACCCGTGAGCAAAAAATCGAAAAAATCTCTTTCGAATGCCATGGTTTTTCTGAGTCATTTTTCCAAGGGAGGGTACTGTGGATTTTCGACAAAAAAAAATTTCAAGCTAAAAGGAAACCATTAGGTGCATTTTATAGAGAATCATATTTCGAATAAGAAAAAGTCAACCGTAACCGCGTAACTCGTACCTGTGAGAAAAAAATCGAAAAAATCTCTTTCGAATGCCATGATTTTTCTGAGTCATTTTTCCAAGGGAGGGTACTGTGGATTTTCGAGAAAAAAAAATTTCAAGCTAAAAGGAAACCATTAGGTGCATTTTATAGAGAATCAGATTTCGAATAAGAAAAAGTCAACCGTAACCGCGTAACTCGTACCCGTGAGAAAAAAATCGAAAAAATCTCTTTCGAATGACATGATTTTTCTGATTCATTTTTCCAAGGGAGGGTACTGTGGATTTTCGACAAAAAAAAATTTCAAGCTAAAAGGAAACCATTAGGTGCATTTTATAGAGAATCAGATTTCGAATAAGAAAAAGTCAACCGTAACCGCGTAACTCGTACCCGTGAGAAAAAAATCTCTTTCGAATGCCATGATTTTTCTGAGTCATTTTTCCAAGGGAGGGTACTGTGGATTTTCGAGAAAAAAAAATTTCAAGCTAAAAGGAAACCATTAGGTGCATTTTATAGAGAATCAGATTTCGAATAAGAAAAAGTCAACCGTAACCGCGTAACTCGTACCTGTGAGAAAAAAATCGAAAAAATCTCTTTCGAATGCCATGATTTTTCTGAGTCATTTTTCCAAGGGAGGGTACTGTGGATTTTCGAGAAAAAAAATTTTCAAGCTAAAAGGAAACCATTAGGTGCATTTTATAGAGAATCAGATTTCGAATAAGAAAAAGTCAACCGTAACCGCGTAACTCGTACCCGTGAGCAAAAAATCGAAAAAATCTCTTTCGAATGCCATGGTTTTTCTGAGTCATTTTTCCAAGGGAGGGTACTGTGGATTTTCGACAAAAAAAAATTTCAAGCTAAAAGGAAACCATTAGGTGCATTTTATAGAGAATCAGATTTCGAATAAGAAACAGTCAACCGTAACCGCGTAACTCGTACCCGTGAGAAAAAAATCGAAAAAATCTCTTTCGAATGACATGATTTTTCTGATTCATTTTTCCAAGGGAGGGTACTGTGGATTTTCGACAAAAAAAAATTTCAAGCTAAAAGGAAACCATTAGGTGCATTTTATAGAGAATCAGATTTCGAATAAGAAAAAGTCAACCGTAACCGCGTAACTCGTACCCGTGAGAAAAAAATCTCTTTCGAATGCCATGATTTTTCTGAGTCATTTTTCCAAGGGAGGGTACTGTGGATTTTCGAGAAAAAAAAATTTCAAGCTAAAAGGAAACCATTAGGTGCATTTTATAGAGAATCAGATTTCGAATAAGAAAAAGTCAACCGTAACCGCGTAACTCGTACCTGTGAGAAAAAAATCGAAAAAATCTCTTTCGAATGTCATGATTTTTCTGAGTCATTTTTCCAAGGGAGGGTACTGTGGATTTTCGAGAAAAAAAATTTTCAAGCTAAAAGGAAACCATTAGGTGCATTTTATAGAGAATCAGATTTCGAATAAGAAAAAGTCAACCGTAACCGCGTAACTCGTACCCGTGAGAAAAAAATCGAAAAAATCTCTTTCGAATGCCATGGTTTTTCTGAGTCATTTTTCCAAGGGAGGGTACTGTGGATTTTCGACAAAAAAAAATTTCAAGCTAAAAGGAAACCATTAGGTGCATTTTATAGAGAATCAGATTTCGAATAAGAAAAAGTCAACCGTAACCGCGTAACTCGTACCCGTGAGAAAAAAATCTCTTTCGAATGCCATGATTTTTCTGAGTCATTTTTCCAAGGGAGGGTACTGTGGATTTTCGAGAAAAAAAAATTTCAAGCTAAAAGGAAACCATTAGGTGCATTTTATAGAGAATCAGATTTCGAATAAGAAAAAGTCAACCGTAACCGCGTAACTCGTACCTGTGAGAAAAAAATCGAAAAAATCTCTTTCGAATGTCATGATTTTTCTGAGTCATTTTTCCAAGGGAGGGTACTGTGGATTTTCGAGAAAAAAAATTTTCAAGCTAAAAGGAAACCATTAGGTGCATTTTATAGAGAATCAGATTTCGAATAAGAAAAAGTCAACCGTAACCGCGTAACTCGTACCCGTGAGAAAAAAATCGAAAAAATCTCTTTCGAATGCCATGGTTTTTCTGAGTCATTTTTCCAAGGGAGGGTACTGTGGATTTTCGACAAAAAAAAATTTCAAGCTAAAAGGAAACCATTAGGTGCATTTTATAGAGAATCAGATTTCGAATAAGAAAAAGTCAACCGTAACCGCGTAACTCGTACCCGTGAGAAAAAAATCTCTTTCGAATGCCATGATTTTTCTGAGTCATTTTTCCAAGGGAGGGTACTGTGGATTTTCGACAAAAAAAAATTTCAAGCTAAAAGGAAACCATTAGGTGCATTTTATAGAGAATCAGATTTCGAATAAGAAAAAGTCAACCGTAACCGCGTAACTCGTACCCGTGAGAAAAAAATCGAAAAAATCTCTTTCGAATGCCATGATTTTTCTGAGTCATTTTTCCAAGGGAGGGTACTGTGGATTTTCGACAAAAAAAAATTTCAAGCTAAAAGGAAACCATTAGGTGCATTTTATAGAGAATCAGATTTCGAATAAGAAAAAGTCAACCGTAACCGCGTAACTCGTACCCGTGAGAAAAAAATCGAAAAAATCTCTTTCGAATGCCATGATTTTTCTGAGTCATTTTTCCAAGGGAGGGTACTGTGGATTTTCGACAAAAAAAAATTTCAAGCTAAAAGGAAACCATTAGGTGCATTTTATAGAGAATCAGATTTCGAATAAGAAAAAGTCAACCGTAACCGCGTAACTCGTACCCGTGAGAAAAAAATCGAAAAAATCTCTTTCGAATGCCATGATTTTTCTGAGTCATTTTTCCAAGGGAGGGTACTGTGGATTTTCGACAAAAAAAAATTTCAAGCTAAAAGGAAACCATTAGGTGCATTTTATAGAGAATCAGATTTCGAATAAGAAAAAGTCAACCGTAACCGCGTAACTCGTACCCGTGAGAAAAAAATCGAAAAAATCTCTTTCGAATGCCATGATTTTTCTGAGTCATTTTTCCAAGGGAGGGTACTGTGGATTTTCGACAAAAAAAATTTCAAGCTAAAAGGAAACCATTAGGTGCATTTTATAGAGAATCAGATTTCGAATAAGAAAAAGTCAACCGTAACCGCGTAACTCGTACCCGTGAGAAAAAAATCGAAAAAATCTCTTTCGAATGCCATGATTTTTCTGAGTCATTTTTCCAAGGGAGGGTACTGTGGATTTTCGACAAAAAAAAATTTCAAGCTAAAAGGAAACCATTAGGTGCATTTTATAGAGAATCAGATTTCGAATAAGAAAAAGTCAACCGTAACCGCGTAACTCGTACCCGTGAGAAAAAAATCGAAAAATCTCTTTCGAATGCCATGATTTTTCTGAGTCATTTTTCCAAGGGAGGGTACTGTGGATTTTCGACAAAAAAAAATTTCAAGCTAAAAGGAAACCATTAGGTGCATTTTATAGAGAATCAGATTTCGAATAAGAAAAAGTCAACCGTAACCGCGTAACTCGTACCCGTGAGAAAAAAATCGAAAAAATCTCTTTCGAATGCCATGATTTTTCTGAGTCATTTTTCCAAGGGAAGGTACTGTGGATTTTCGACAAAAAAAAATTTCAAGCTAAAAGGAAACCATTAGGTGCATTTTATAGAGAATCAGATTTCGAATAAGAAAAAGTCAACCGTAATCGCGTAACTCGTACCCGTGAGAAAAAAATCGAAAAAATCTCTTTCGAATGCCATGATTTTTCTGAGTCATTTTTCCAAGGGAGGGTACTGTGGATATTCGAGAAAAAAAAATTTCAAGCTAAAAGGAAACCATTAGGTGCATTTTATAGAGAATCAGATTTCGAATAAGAAAAAGTCAACCGTAACCGCGTAACTCGTACCCGTGAGAAAAAAATCGAAAAAATCTCTTTCGAATGACATGATTTTTCTGAGTCATTTTTCCAAGGGAGGGTACTGTGGATTTTCGAGAAAAAAAATTTTCAAGCTAAAAGGAAACCATTAGGTGCATTTTATAGAGAATCAGATTTCGAATAAGAAAAAGTCAACCGTAACCGCGTAACTCGTACCCGTGAGAAAAAAATCGAAAAAATCTCTTTCGAATGCCATGATTTTTCTGAGTCATTTTTCCAAGGGAGGGTACTGTGCATTTTCGACAAAAAAAAATTTCAAGCTAAAAGGAAACCATTAGGTGCATTTTATAGAGAATCAGATTTCGAATAAGAAAAAGTCAACCGTAACCGCGTAACTCGTACCCGTGAGAAAAAAATCGAAAAAATCTCTTTCGAATGCCATGATTTTTCTGAGTCATTTTTCCAAGGGAGGGTACTGTGGATTTTCGACAAAAAAAAATTTCAAGCTAAAAGGAAACCATTAGGTGCATTTTATAGAGAATCAGATTTCGAATAAGAAAAAGTCAACCGTAACCGCGTAACTCGTACCCGTGAGAAAAAAATCGAAAAAATCTCTTTCGGATGCCATGATTTTTCTGAGTCATTTTTCCAAGGGAGGGTACTGTGGATTTTCGACAAAAAAAAATTTCAAGCTAAAAGGAAACCATTAGGTGCATTTTATAGAGAATCAGATTTCGAATAAGAAAAAGTCAACCGTAACCGCGTAACTCGTACCCGTGAGAAAAAAAATCGAAAAAATCTGTTTCGAATGCCATGATTTTTCTGAGTCATTTTTCCAAGGGAGGGTACTGTGGATTTTCGACAAAAAAAAATTTCAAGCTAAAAGGAAACCATTAGGTGCATTTTATAGAGAATCAGATTTCGAATAAGAAAAAGTCAACCGTAACCGCGTAACTCGTACCCGTGAGAAAAAAAATCGAAAAAATCTGTTTCGAATGCCATGATTTTTCTGAGTCATTTTTCCAAGGGAGGGTACTGTGGATTTTCGACAAAAAAAATTTCAAGCTAAAAGGAAACCATTAGGTGCATTTTATAGAGAATCAGATTTCGAATAAGAAAAAGTCAACCGTAACCGCGTAACTCGTACCCGTGAGAAAAAAATCGAAAAAATCTCTTTCGAATGCCATGATTTTTCTGAGTCATTTTTCCAAGGGAGGGTACTGTGGATTTTCGACAAAAAAAAATTTCAAGCTAAAAGGAAACCATTAGGTGCATTTTATAGAGAATCAGATTTCGAATAAGAAAAAGTCAACCGTAACCGCGTAACTCGTACCCGTGAGAAAAAAATCGAAAAAATCTCTTTCGGATGCCATGATTTTTCTGAGTCATTTTTCCAAGGGACGGTACTGTGGATTTTCGACAAAAAAAAATTTCAAGCTAAAAGGAAACCATTAGGTGCATTTTATAGAGAATCAGATTTCGAATAAGAAAAAGTTAACCGTAACCGCGTAACTCGTACCCGTGAGAAAAAAATCGAAAAAATCTCTTTCGAATGCCATGATTTTTCTGAGTCATTTTTCCAAGGAAGGGTACTGTGGATTTTCGACAAAAAAAAATTTCAAGCTAAAAGGAAACCATTAGGTGCATTTTATAGAGAATCAGATTTCGAATAAGAAACAGTCAACCGTAACCGCGTAACTCGTACCCGTGAGAAAAAAATCGAAAAAATCTCTTTCGAATGACATGATTTTTCTGATTCATTTTTCCAAGGGAGGGTACTGTGGATTTTCGACAAAAAAAAATTTCAAGCTAAAAGGAAACCATTAGGTGCATTTTATAGAGAATCAGATTTCGAATAAGAAAAAGTCAACCGTAACCGCGTAACTCGTACCCGTGAGAAAAAAATCTCTTTCGAATGCCATGATTTTTCTGAGTCATTTTTCCAAGGGAGGGTACTGTGGATTTTCGAGAAAAAAAAATTTCAAGCTAAAAGGAAACCATTAGGTGCATTTTATAGAGAATCAGATTTCGAATAAGAAAAAGTCAACCGTAACCGCGTAACTCGTACCTGTGAGAAAAAAATCGAAAAAATCTCTTTCGAATGCCATGATTTTTCTGAGTCATTTTTCCAAGGGAGGGTACTGTGGATTTTCGAGAAAAAAAATTTTCAAGCTAAAAGGAAACCATTAGGTGCATTTTATAGAGAATCAGATTTCGAATAAGAAAAAGTCAACCGTAACCGCGTAACTCGTACCCGTGAGAAAAAAATCGAAAAAATCTCTTTCGAATGCCATGGTTTTTCTGAGTCATTTTTCCAAGGGAGGGTACTGTGGATTTTCGACAAAAAAAAATTTCAAGCTAAAAGGAAACCATTAGGTGCATTTTATAGAGAATCAGATTTCGAATAAGAAAAAGTCAACCGTAACCGCGTAACTCGTACCCGTGAGAAAAAAATCTCTTTCGAATGCCATGATTTTTCTGAGTCATTTTTCCAAGGGAGGGTACTGTGGATTTTCGACAAAAAAAAATTTCAAGCTAAAAGGAAACCATTAGGTGCATTTTATAGAGAATCAGATTTCGAATAAGAAAAAGTCAACCGTAACCGCGTAACTCGTACCCGTGAGAAAAAAATCGAAAAAATCTCTTTCGAATGCCATGATTTTTCTGAGTCATTTTTCCAAGGGAGGGTACTGTGGATTTTCGACAAAAAAAAATTTCAAGCTAAAAGGAAACCATTAGGTGCATTTTATAGAGAATCAGATTTCGAATAAGAAAAAGTCAACCGTAACCGCGTAACTCGTACCCGTGAGAAAAAAATCGAAAAAATCTCTTTCGAATGCCATGATTTTTCTGAGTCATTTTTCCAAGGGAGGGTACTGTGGATTTTCGACAAAAAAAAATTTCAAGCTAAAAGGAAACCATTAGGTGCATTTTATAGAGAATCAGATTTCGAATAAGAAAAAGTCAACCGTAACCGCGTAACTCGTACCCGTGAGAAAAAAATCGAAAAAATCTCTTTCGAATGCCATGATTTTTCTGAGTCATTTTTCCAAGGGAGGGTACTGTGGATTTTCGACAAAAAAAAATTTCAAGCTAAAAGGAAACCATTAGGTGCATTTTATAGAGAATCAGATTTCGAATAAGAAAAAGTCAACCGTAACCGCGTAACTCGTACCCGTGAGAAAAAAATCGAAAAAATCTCTTTCGAATGCCATGATTTTTCTGAGTCATTTTTCCAAGGGAGGGTACTGTGGATTTTCGACAAAAAAAATTTCAAGCTAAAAGGAAACCATTAGGTGCATTTTATAGAGAATCAGATTTCGAATAAGAAAAAGTCAACCGTAACCGCGTAACTCGTACCCGTGAGAAAAAAATCGAAAAAATCTCTTTCGAATGCCATGATTTTTCTGAGTCATTTTTCCAAGGGAGGGTACTGTGGATTTTCGACAAAAAAAAATTTCAAGCTAAAAGGAAACCATTAGGTGCATTTTATAGAGAATCAGATTTCGAATAAGAAAAAGTCAACCGTAACCGCGTAACTCGTACCCGTGAGAAAAAAATCGAAAAATCTCTTTCGAATGCCATGATTTTTCTGAGTCATTTTTCCAAGGGAGGGTACTGTGGATTTTCGACAAAAAAAAATTTCAAGCTAAAAGGAAACCATTAGGTGCATTTTATAGAGAATCAGATTTCGAATAAGAAAAAGTCAACCGTAACCGCGTAACTCGTACCCGTGAGAAAAAAATCGAAAAAATCTCTTTCGAATGCCATGATTTTTCTGAGTCATTTTTCCAACGGAAGGTACTGTGGAGTTTCGACAAAAAAAAATTTCAAGCTAAAAGGAAACCATTAGGTGCATTTTATAGAGAATCAGATTTCGAATAAGAAAAAGTCAACCGTAACCGCGTAACTCGTACCCGTGAGAAAAAAATCGAAAAAATCTCTTTCGAATGCCATGATTTTTCTGAGTCATTTTTCCAAGGAAGGGTACTGTGGATTTTCGACAAAAAAAAATTTCAAGCTAAAAGGAAACCATTAGGTGCATTTTATAGAGAATCAGATTTCGAATAAGAAAAAGTCAACCGTAACCGCGTAACTCGTACCTGTGAGAAAAAAATCGAAAAAATCTCTTTCGAATGCCATGATTTTTCTGAGTCATTTTTCCAAGGGAGGGTACTGTGGATTTTCGAGAAAAAAAAATTTCAAGCTAAAAGGAAACCATTAGGTGCATTTTATAGAGAATCAGATTTCGAATAAGAAAAAGTCAACCGTAACCGCGTAACTCGTACCCGTGAGAAAAAAATCGAAAAAATCTCTTTCGAATGACATGATTTTTCTGAGTCATTTTTCCAAGGGAGGGTACTGTGGATTTTCGAGAAAAAAAATTTTCAAGCTAAAAGGAAACCATTAGGTGCATTTTATAGAGAATCAGATTTCGAATAAGAAAAAGTCAACCGTAACCGCGTAACTCGTACCCGTGAGAAAAAAATCGAAAAAATCTCTTTCGAATGCCATGATTTTTCTGAGTCATTTTTCCAAGGGAGGGTACTGTGCATTTTCGACAAAAAAAAATTTCAAGCTAAAAGGAAACCATTAGGTGCATTTTATAGAGAATCAGATTTCGAATAAGAAAAAGTCAACCGTAACCGCGTAACTCGTACCCGTGAGAAAAAAATCGAAAAAATCTCTTTCGAATGCCATGATTTTTCTGAGTCATTTTTCCAAGGGAGGGTACTGTGGATTTTCGACAAAAAAAAATTTCAAGCTAAAAGGAAACCATTAGGTGCATTTTATAGAGAATCAGATTTCGAATAAGAAAAAGTCAACCGTAACCGCGTAACTCGTACCCGTGAGAAAAAAATCGAAAAAATCTCTTTCGGATGCCATGATTTTTCTGAGTCATTTTTCCAAGGGAGGGTACTGTGGATTTTCGACAAAAAAAAATTTCAAGCTAAAAGGAAACCATTAGGTGCATTTTATAGAGAATCAGATTTCGAATAAGAAAAAGTCAACCGTAACCGCGTAACTCGTACCCGTGAGAAAAAAAATCGAAAAAATCTGTTTCGAATGCCATGATTTTTCTGAGTCATTTTTCCAAGGGAGGGTACTGTGGATTTTCGACAAAAAAAAATTTCAAGCTAAAAGGAAACCATTAGGTGCATTTTATAGAGAATCAGATTTCGAATAAGAAAAAGTCAACCGTAACCGCGTAACTCGTACCCGTGAGAAAAAAAATCGAAAAAATCTGTTTCGAATGCCATGATTTTTCTGAGTCATTTTTCCAAGGGAGGGTACTGTGGATTTTCGACAAAAAAAATTTCAAGCTAAAAGGAAACCATTAGGTGCATTTTATAGAGAATCAGATTTCGAATAAGAAAAGTCAACCGTAACCGCGTAACTCGTACCCGTGAGAAAAAAATCGAAAAAATCTCTTTCGAATGCCATGATTTTTCTGAGTCATTTTTCCAAGGGAGGGTACTGTGGATTTTCGACAAAAAAAAATTTCAAGCTAAAAGGAAACCATTAGGTGCATTTTATAGAGAATCAGATTTCGAATAAGAAAAAGTCAACCGTAACCGCGTAACTCGTACCCGTGAGAAAAAAATCGAAAAAATCTCTTTCGGATGCCATGATTTTTCTGAGTCATTTTTCCAAGGGACGGTACTGTGGATTTTCGACAAAAAAAAATTTCAAGCTAAAAGGAAACCATTAGGTGCATTTTATAGAGAATCAGATTTCGAATAAGAAAAAGTTAACCGTAACCGCGTAACTCGTACCCGTGAGAAAAAAATCGAAAAAATCTCTTTCGAATGCCATGATTTTTCTGAGTCATTTTTCCAAGGAAGGGTACTGTGGATTTTCGACAAAAAAAAATTTCAAGCTAAAAGGAAACCATTAGGTGCATTTTATAGAGAATCAGATTTCGAATAAGAAAAAGTCAACCGTAACCGCGTAACTCGTACCCGTGAGAAAAAAATCGAAAAAATCTCTTTCGAATGCCATGATTTTTCTGAGTCATTTTTCCAAGGGAGGGTACTGTGGATTTTCGACAAAAAAAATTTCAAGCTAAAAGGAAACCATTAGGTGCATTTTATAGAGAATCAGATTTCGAATAAGAAAAAGTCAACCGTAACCGCGTAACTCGTACCCGTGAGAAAAAAGTCGAAAAAATCTCTTTCGAATGCCATGATTTTTCTGAGTCATTTTTCCAAGGAAGGGTACTGTGGATTTTCGACAAAAAAAAATTTCAAGCTAAAAGGAAACCATTAGGTGCATTTTATAGAGAATCAGATTTCGAATAAGAAAAAGTCAACCGTAATCGCGTAACACGTACCTGTGAGAAAAAAATCGAAAAAATCTCTTTCGAATGCCATGATTTTTCTGAGTCATTTTTCCAAGGGAGGGTACTGTGGATTTTCGAGAAAAAAAATTTTCAAGCTAAAAGGAAACCATTAGGTGCATTTTATAGAGAATCAGATTTCGAATAAGAAAAAGTCAACCGTAACCGCGTAACTCGTACCCGTGAGAAAAAAATCGAAAAAATCTCTTTCGAATGCCATGGTTTTTCTGAGTCATTTTTCCAAGGGAGGGTACTGTGGATTTTCGACAAAAAAAAATTTCAAGCTAAAAGGAAACCATTAGGTGCATTTTATAGAGAATCAGATTTCGAATAAGAAAAAGTCAACCGTAACCGCGTAACTCGTACCCGTGAGAAAAAAATCTCTTTCGAATGCCATGATTTTTCTGAGTCATTTTTCCAAGGGAGGGTACTGTGGATTTTCGACAAAAAAAAATTTCAAGCTAAAAGGAAACCATTAGGTGCATTTTATAGAGAATCAGATTTCGAATAAGAAAAAGTCAACCGTAACCGCGTAACTCGTACCCGTGAGAAAAGAATCGAAAAAATCTCTTTCGAATGCCATGATTTTTCTGAGTCATTTTTCCAAGGGAGGGTACTGTGGATTTTCGACAAAAAAAAATTTCAAGCTAAAAGGAAACCATTAGGTGCATTTTATAGAGAATCAGATTTCGAATAAGAAAAAGTCAACCGTAACCGCGTAACTCGTACCCGTGAGAAAAAAAATCGAAAAAATCTGTTTCGAATGCCATGATTTTTCTGAGTCATTTTTCCAAGGGAGGGTACTGTGGATTTTCGACAAAAAAAAATTTCAAGCTAAAAGGAAACCATTAGGTGCATTTTATAGAGAATCAGATTTCGAATAAGAAAAAGTCAACCGTAACCGCGTAACTCGTACCCGTGAGAAAAAAATCGAAAAAATCTCTTTCGAATGCCATGATTTTTCTGAGTCATTTTTCCAAGGGAGGGTACTGTGGATTTTCGACAAAAAAAAATTTCAAGCTAAAAGGAAACCATTAGGTGCATTTTATAGAGAATCAGATTTCGAATAAGAAAAAGTCAACCGTAACCGCGTAACTCGTACCCGTGAGAAAAAAATCGAAAAAATCTCTTTCGGATGCCATGATTTTTCTGAGTCATTTTTCCAAGGGACGGTACTGTGGATTTTCGACAAAAAAAAATTTCAAGCTAAAAGGAAACCATTAGGTGCATTTTATAGAGAATCAGATTTCGAATAAGAAAAAGTCAACCGTAACCGCGTAACTCGTACCCGTGAGAAAAAAATCGAAAAAATCTCTTTCGAATGCCATGATTTTTCTGAGTCATTTTTCCAAGGAAGGGTACTGTGGATTTTCGACAAAAAAAAATTTCAAGCTAAAAGGAAACCATTAGGTGCATTTTATAGAGAATCAGATTTCGAATAAGAAAAAGTCAACCGTAACCGCGTAACTCGTACCCGTGAGAAAAAAATCGAAAAAATCTCTTTCGAATGCCATGATTTTTCTGAGTCATTTTTCCAAGGGAGGGTACTGTGGATTTTCGACAAAAAAAATTTCAAGCTAAAAGGAAACCATTAGGTGCATTTTATAGAGAATCAGATTTCGAATAAGAAAAAGTCAACCGTAACCGCGTAACTCGTACCCGTGAGAAAAAAGTCGAAAAAATCTCTTTCGAATGCCATGATTTTTCTGAGTCATTTTTCCAAGGAAGGGTACTGTGGATTTTCGACAAAAAAAAATTTCAAGCTAAAAGGAAACCATTAGGTGCATTTTATAGAGAATCAGATTTCGAATAAGAAAAAGTCAACCGTAATCGCGTAACTCGTACCTGTGAGAAAAAAATCGAAAAAATCTCTTTCGAATGCCATGATTTTTCTGAGTCATTTTTCCAAGGGAGGGTACTGTGGATTTTCGACAAAAAAAAATTTCAAGCTAAAAGGAAACCATTAGGTGCATTTTATAGAGAATCAGATTTCGAATAAGAAAAAGTCAACCGTAACCGCGTAACTCGTACCCGTGAGAAAAAAATCGAAAAAATCTCTTTCGAATGCCATGGTTTTTCTGAGTCATTTTTCCAAGGGAGGGTACTGTGGATTTTCGAGAAAAAAAAATTTCAAGCTAAAAGGAAACCATTAGGTGCATTTTATAGAGAATCAGATTTCGAATAAGAAAAAGTCAACCGTAACCGCGTAACTCGTACCTGTGAGAAAAAAATCGAAAAAATCTCTTTCGAATGCCATGATTTTTCTGAGTCATTTTTCCAAGGGAGGGTACTGTGGATTTTCGAGAAAAAAAATTTTCAAGCTAAAAGGAAACCATTAGGTGCATTTTATAGAGAATCAGATTTCGAATAAGAAAAAGTCAACCGTAACCGCGTAACTCGTACCCGTGAGAAAAAAATCGAAAAAATCTCTTTCGAATGCCATGGTTTTTCTGAGTCATTTTTCCAAGGGAGGGTACTGTGGATTTTCGACAAAAAAAAATTTCAAGCTAAAAGGAAACCATTAGGTGCATTTTATAGAGAATCAGATTTCGAATAAGAAAAAGTCAACCGTAACCGCGTAACTCGTACCCGTGAGAAAAAAATCGAAAAAATCTCTTTCGGATGCCATGATTTTTCTGAGTCATTTTTCCAAGGGACGGTACTGTGGATTTTCGACAAAAAAAAAATTTCAAGCTAAAAGGAAACCATTAGGTGCATTTTATAGAGAATCAGATTTCGAATAAGAAAAAGTCAACCGTAACCGCGTAACTCGTACCCGTGAGAAAAAAATCGAAAAAATCTCTTTCGAATGCCATGATTTTTCTGAGTCATTTTTCCAAGGAAGGGTACTGTGGATTTTCGACAAAAAAAAATTTCAAGCTAAAAGGAAACCTTTAGGTGCATTTTATAGAGAATCAGATTTCGAATAAGAAAAAGTCAACCGTAACCGCGTAACTCGTACCCGTGAGAAAAAAATCGAAAAAATCTCTTTCGAATGCCATGATTTTTCTGAGTCATTTTTCCAAGGGAGGGTACTGTGGATTTTCGACAAAAAAAATTTCAAGCTAAAAGGAAACCATTAGGTGCATTTTATAGAGAATCAGATTTCGAATAAGAAAAAGTCAACCGTAACCGCGTAACTCGTACCCGTGAGAAAAAAGTCGAAAAAATCTCTTTCGAATGCCATGATTTTTCTGAGTCATTTTTCCAAGGAAGGGTACTGTGGATTTTCGACAAAAAAAAATTTCAAGCTAAAAGGAAACCATTAGGTGCATTTTATAGAGAATCAGATTTCGAATAAGAAAAAGTCAACCGTAATCGCGTAACTCGTACCTGTGAGAAAAAAATCGAAAAAATCTCTTTCGAATGCCATGATTTTTCTGAGTCATTTTTCCAAGGGAGGGTACTGTGGATTTTCGACAAAAAAAAATTTCAAGCTAAAAGGAAACCATTAGGTGCATTTTATAGAGAATCAGATTTCGAATAAGAAAAAGTCAACCGTAACCGCGTAACTCGTACCCGTGAGAAAAAAATCGAAAAAATCTCTTTCGAATGCCATGGTTTTTCTGAGTCATTTTTCCAAGGGAGGGTACTGTGGATTTTCGACAAAAAAAAATTTCAAGCTAAAAGGAAACCATTAGGTGCATTTTATAGAGAATCAGATTTCGAATAAGAAAAAGTCAACCGTAACCGCGTAACTCGTACCCGTGAGAAAAAAATCGAAAAAATCTCTTTCGGATGCCATGATTTTTCTGAGTCATTTTTCCAAGGGACGGTACTGTGGATTTTCGACAAAAAAAAATTTCAAGCTAAAAGGAAACCATTAGGTGCATTTTATAGAGAATCAGATTTCGAATAAGAAAAAGTCAACCGTAACCGCGTAACTCGTACCCGTGAGAAAAAAATCGAAAAAATCTCTTTCGAATGCCATGATTTTTCTGAGTCATTTTTCCAAGGAAGGGTACTGTGGATTTTCGACAAAAAAAAATTTCAAGCTAAAAGGAAACCATTAGGTGCATTTTATAGAGAATCAGATTTCGAATAAGAAAAAGTCAACCGTAACCGCGTAACTCGTACCCGTGAGAAAAAAATCGAAAAAATCTCTTTCGAATGCCATGATTTTTCTGAGTCATTTTTCCAAGGGAGGGTACTGTGGATTTTCGACAAAAAAAATTTCAAGCTAAAAGGAAACCATTAGGTGCATTTTATAGAGAATCAGATTTCGAATAAGAAAAAGTCAACCGTAACCGCGTAACTCGTACCCGTGAGAAAAAAGTCGAAAAAATCTCTTTCGAATGCCATGATTTTTCTGAGTCATTTTTCCAAGGAAGGGTACTGTGGATTTTCGACAAAAAAAAATTTCAAGCTAAAAGGAAACCATTAGGTGCATTTTATAGAGAATCAGATTTCGAATAAGAAAAAGTCAACCGTAATCGCGTAACTCGTACCTGTGAGAAAAAAATCGAAAAAATCTCTTTCGAATGCCATGATTTTTCTGAGTCATTTTTCCAAGGGAGGGTACTGTGGATTTTCGACAAAAAAAAATTTCAAGCTAAAAGGAAACCATTAGGTGCATTTTATAGAGAATCAGATTTCGAATAAGAAAAAGTCAACCGTAACCGCGTAACTCGTACCCGTGAGAAAAAAATCGAAAAAATCTCTTTCGAATGCCATGGTTTTTCTGAGTCATTTTTCCAAGGGAGGGTACTGTGGATTTTCGAGAAAAAAAAATTTCAAGCTAAAAGGAAACCATTAGGTGCATTTTATAGAGAATCAGATTTCGAATAAGAAAAAGTCAACCGTAACCGCGTAACTCGTACCTGTGAGAAAAAAATCGAAAAAATCTCTTTCGAATGCCATGATTTTTCTGAGTCATTTTTCCAAGGGAGGGTACTGTGGATTTTCGAGAAAAAAAATTTTCAAGCTAAAAGGAAACCATTAGGTGCATTTTATAGAGAATCAGATTTCGAATAAGAAAAAGTCAACCGTAACCGCGTAACTCGTACCCGTGAGAAAAAAATCGAAAAAATCTCTTTCGAATGCCATGGTTTTTCTGAGTCATTTTTCCAAGGGAGGGTACTGTGGATTTTCGACAAAAAAAAATTTCAAGCTAAAAGGAAACCATTAGGTGCATTTTATAGAGAATCAGATTTCGAATAAGAAAAAGTCAACCGTAACCGCGTAACTCGTACCCGTGAGAAAAAAATCGAAAAAATCTCTTTCGGATGCCATGATTTTTCTGAGTCATTTTTCCAAGGGACGGTACTGTGGATTTTCGACAAAAAAAAAATTTCAAGCTAAAAGGAAACCATTAGGTGCATTTTATAGAGAATCAGATTTCGAATAAGAAAAAGTCAACCGTAACCGCGTAACTCGTACCCGTGAGAAAAAAATCGAAAAAATCTCTTTCGAATGCCATGATTTTTCTGAGTCATTTTTCCAAGGAAGGGTACTGTGGATTTTCGACAAAAAAAAATTTCAAGCTAAAAGGAAACCATTAGGTGCATTTTATAGAGAATCAGATTTCGAATAAGAAAAAGTCAACCGTAACCGCGTAACTCGTACCCGTGAGAAAAAAATCGAAAAAATCTCTTTCGAATGCCATGATTTTTCTGAGTCATTTTTCCAAGGGAGGGTACTGTGGATTTTCGACAAAAAAAATTTCAAGCTAAAAGGAAACCATTAGGTGCATTTTATAGAGAATCAGATTTCGAATAAGAAAAAGTCAACCGTAACCGCGTAACTCGTACCCGTGAGAAAAAAGTCGAAAAAATCTCTTTCGAATGCCATGATTTTTCTGAGTCATTTTTCCAAGGAAGGGTACTGTGGATTTTCGACAAAAAAAAATTTCAAGCTAAAAGGAAACCATTAGGTGCATTTTATAGAGAATCAGATTTCGAATGAGAAAAAGTCAACCGTAATCGCGTAACTCGTACCTGTGAGAAAAAAATCGAAAAAATCTCTTTCGAATGCCATGATTTTTCTGAGTCATTTTTCCAAGGGAGGGTACTGTGGATTTTCGACAAAAAAAATTTCAAGCTAAAAGGAAACCATTAGGTGCATTTTATAGAGAATCAGATTTCGAATAAGAAAAAGTCAACCGTAACCGCGTAACTCGTACCCGTGAGAAAAAAGTCGAAAAAATCTCTTTCGAATGCCATGATTTTTCTGAGTCATTTTTCCAAGGAAGGGTACTGTGGATTTTCGACAAAAAAAAATTTCAAGCTAAAAGGAAACCATTAGGTGCATTTTATAGAGAATCAGATTTCGAATAAGAAAAAGTCAACCGTAATCGCGTAACTCGTACCTGTGAGAAAAAAATCGAAAAAATCTCTTTCGAATGCCATGATTTTTCTGAGTCATTTTTCCAAGGGAGGGTACTGTGGATTTTCGACAAAAAAAAATTTCAAGCTAAAAGGAAACCATTAGGTGCATTTTATAGAGAATCAGATTTCGAATAAGAAAAAGTCAACCGTAACCGCGTAACTCGTACCCGTGAGAAAAAAATCGAAAAAATCTCTTTCGAATGCCATGGTTTTTCTGAGTCATTTTTCCAAGGGAGGGTACTGTGGATTTTCGAGAAAAAAAAATTTCAAGCTAAAAGGAAACCATTAGGTGCATTTTATAGAGAATCAGATTTCGAATAAGAAAAAGTCAACCGTAACCGCGTAACTCGTACCTGTGAGAAAAAAATCGAAAAAATCTCTTTCGAATGCCATGATTTTTCTGAGTCATTTTTCCAAGGGAGGGTACTGTGGATTTTCGAGAAAAAAAATTTTCAAGCTAAAAGGAAACCATTAGGTGCATTTTATAGAGAATCAGATTTCGAATAAGAAAAAGTCAACCGTAACCGCGTAACTCGTACCCGTGAGAAAAAAATCGAAAAAATCTCTTTCGAATGCCATGGTTTTTCTGAGTCATTTTTCCAAGGGAGGGTACTGTGGATTTTCGACAAAAAAAAATTTCAAGCTAAAAGGAAACCATTAGGTGCATTTTATAGAGAATCAGATTTCGAATAAGAAAAAGTCAACCGTAACCGCGTAACTCGTACCCGTGAGAAAAAAATCGAAAAAATCTCTTTCGGATGCCATGATTTTTCTGAGTCATTTTTCCAAGGGACGGTACTGTGGATTTTCGACAAAAAAAAAATTTCAAGCTAAAAGGAAACCATTAGGTGCATTTTATAGAGAATCAGATTTCGAATAAGAAAAAGTCAACCGTAACCGCGTAACTCGTACCCGTGAGAAAAAAATCGAAAAAATCTCTTTCGAATGCCATGATTTTTCTGAGTCATTTTTCCAAGGAAGGGTACTGTGGATTTTCGACAAAAAAAAATTTCAAGCTAAAAGGAAACCATTAGGTGCATTTTATAGAGAATCAGATTTCGAATAAGAAAAAGTCAACCGTAACCGCGTAACTCGTACCCGTGAGAAAAAAATCGAAAAAATCTCTTTCGAATGCCATGATTTTTCTGAGTCATTTTTCCAAGGGAGGGTACTGTGGATTTTCGACAAAAAAAATTTCAAGCTAAAAGGAAACCATTAGGTGCATTTTATAGAGAATCAGATTTCGAATAAGAAAAAGTCAACCGTAACCGCGTAACTCGTACCCGTGAGAAAAAAGTCGAAAAAATCTCTTTCGAATGCCATGATTTTTCTGAGTCATTTTTCCAAGGAAGGGTACTGTGGATTTTCGACAAAAAAAAATTTCAAGCTAAAAGGAAACCATTAGGTGCATTTTATAGAGAATCAGATTTCGAATGAGAAAAAGTCAACCGTAATCGCGTAACTCGTACCTGTGAGAAAAAAATCGAAAAAATCTCTTTCGAATGCCATGATTTTTCTGAGTCATTTTTCCAAGGGAGGGTACTGTGGATTTTCGACAAAAAAAATTTCAAGCTAAAAGGAAACCATTAGGTGCATTTTATAGAGAATCAGATTTCGAATAAGAAAAAGTCAACCGTAACCGCGTAACTCGTACCCGTGAGAAAAAAATCGAAAAAATCTCTTTCGAATGCCATGGTTTTTCTGAGTCATTTTTCCAAGGGAGGGTACTGTGGATTTTCGAGAAAAAAAAATTTCAAGCTAAAAGGAAACCATTAGGTGCATTTTATAGAGAATCAGATTTCGAATAAGAAAAAGTCAACCGTAACCGCGTAACTCGTACCTGTGAGAAAAAAATCGAAAAAATCTCTTTCGAATGCCATGATTTTTCTGAGTCATTTTTCCAAGGGAGGGTACTGTGGATTTTCGAGAAAAAAAATTTTCAAGCTAAAAGGAAACCATTAGGTGCATTTTATAGAGAATCAGATTTCGAATAAGAAAAAGTCAACCGTAACCGCGTAACTCGTACCCGTGAGAAAAAAATCGAAAAAATCTCTTTCGAATGCCATGGTTTTTCTGAGTCATTTTTCCAAGGGAGGGTACTGTGGATTTTCGACAAAAAAAAATTTCAAGCTAAAAGGAAACCATTAGGTGCATTTTATAGAGAATCAGATTTCGAATAAGAAAAAGTCAACCGTAACCGCGTAACTCGTACCCGTGAGAAAAAAATCTCTTTCGAATGCCATGATTTTTCTGAGTCATTTTTCCAAGGGAGGGTACTGTGGATTTTCGACAAAAAAAAATTTCAAGCTAAAAGGAAACCATTAGGTGCATTTTATAGAGAATCAGATTTCGAATAAGAAAAAGTCAACCGTAACCGCGTAACTCGTACCCGTGAGAAAAGAATCGAAAAAATCTCTTTCGAATGCCATGATTTTTCTGAGTCATTTTTCCAAGGGAGGGTACTGTGGATTTTCGACAAAAAAAAATTTCAAGCTAAAAGGAAACCATTAGGTGCATTTTATAGAGAATCAGATTTCGAATAAGAAAAAGTCAACCGTAACCGCGTAACTCGTACCCGTGAGAAAAAAATCGAAAAAATCTCTTTCGAATGCCATGATTTTTCTGAGTCATTTCTCCAAGGGAGGGTACTGTGGATTTTCGACAAAAAAAATTTCAAGCTAAAAGGAAACCATTAGGTGCATTTTATAGAGAATCAGATTTCGAATAAGAAAAAGTCAACCGTAACCGCGTAACTCGTACCCGTGAGAAAAAAATCGAAAAAATCTCTTTCGAATGCCATGACTTTTCTGAGTCATTTTTCCAAGGGAGGGTACTGTGGATTTTCGACAAAAAAAAATTTCAAGCTAAAAGGAAACCATTAGGTGCATTTTATAGAGAATCAGATTTCGAATAAGAAAAAGTCAACCGTAACCGCGTAACTCGTACCCGTGAGAAAAAAATCGAAAAAATCTGTTTCGAATGCCATGATTTTTCTGAGTCATTTTTCCAAGGGAGGGTACTGTGGATTTTCGAGAAAAAAAATTTTCAAGCTAAAAGGAAACCATTAGGTGCATTTTATAGAGAATCAGATTTCGAATAAGAAAAAGTCAACCGTAACCGCGTAACTCGTACCCGTGAGAAAAAAATCGAAAAAATCTCTTTCGAATGCCATGGTTTTTCTGAGTCATTTTTCCAAGGGAGGGTACTGTGGATTTTCGACAAAAAAAAATTTCAAGCTAAAAGGAAACCATTAGGTGCATTTTAAAGAGAATCAGATTTCGAATAAGAAAAAGTCAACCGTAACCGCGTAACTCGTACCCGTGAGAAAAAAATCTCTTTCGAATGCCATGATTTTTCTGAGTCATTTTTCCAAGGGAGGGTACTGTGGATTTTCGACAAAAAAAAATTTCAAGCTAAAAGGAAACCATTAGGTGCATTTTATAGAGAATCAGATTTCGAATAAGAAAAAGTCAACCGTAACCGCGTAACTCGTACCCGTGAGAAAAGAATCGAAAAAATCTCTTTCGAATGCCATGATTTTTCTGAGTCATTTTTCCAAGGGAGGGTACTGTGGATTTTCGACAAAAAAAAATTTCAAGCTAAAAGGAAACCATTAGGTGCATTTTATAGAGAATCAGATTTCGAATAAGAAAAAGTCAACCGTAACCGCGTAACTCGTACCCGTGAGAAAAAAATCGAAAAAATCTCTTTCGAATGCCATGATTTTTCTGAGTCATTTCTCCAAGGGAGGGTACTGTGGATTTTCGACAAAAAAAATTTCAAGCTAAAAGGAAACCATTAGGTGCATTTTATAGAGAATCAGATTTCGAATAAGAAAAAGTCAACCGTAACCGCGTAACTCGTACCCGTGAGAAAAAAATCGAAAAAATCTCTTTCGAATGCCATGACTTTTCTGAGTCATTTTTCCAAGGGAGGGTACTGTGGATTTTCGACAAAAAAAAATTTCAAGCTAAAAGGAAACCATTAGGTGCATTTTATAGAGAATCAGATTTCGAATAAGAAAAAGTCAACCGTAACCGCGTAACTCGTACCCGTGAGAAAAAAATCGAAAAAATCTCTTTCGAATGCCATGATTTTTCTGAGTCATTTTTCCAAGGGAGGGTACTGTGGATTTTCGACAAAAAAAATTTCAAGCTAAAAGGAAACCATTAGGTGCATTTTATAGAGAATCAGATTTCGAATAAGAAAAAGTCAACCGTAACCGCGTAACTCGTACCCGTGAGAAAAAAATCGAAAAAAATCTCTTTCGAATGCCATGATTTTTCTGAGTCATTTTTCCAAGGGAGGGTACTGTGGATTTTCGACAAAAAAAAATTTCAAGCTAAAAGGAAACCATTAGGTGCATTTTATAGAAAAACAGATTTCGAATAAGAAAAAGTCAACCGTAACCGCGTAACTCGTACCCGTGAGAAAAAAATCGAAAAAATCTCTTTCGAATGCCATGATTTTTCTGAGTCATTTTTCCAAGGAAGGGTACTGTGGATTTTCGACAAAAAAAAATTTCAAGCTAAAAGGAAACCATTAGGTGCATTTTATAGAGAATCAGATTTCGAATAAGAAAAAGTCAACCGTAACCGCGTAACTCGTACCCGTGAGAAAAAAATCGAAAAAATCTCTTTCGAATGCCATGATTTTTCTGAGTCATTTTTCCAAGGGAGGGTACTGTGGATTTTCGACAAAAAAAATTTCAAGCTAAAAGGAAACCATTAGGTGCATTTCATAGAGAATCAGATTTCGAATAAGAAAAAGTCAACCGTAACCGCGTAACTCGTACCCGTGAGAAAAAAGTCGAAAAAATCTCTTTCGAATGCCATGATTTTTCTGAGTCATTTTTCCAAGGAAGGGTACTGTGGATTTTCGACAAAAAAAAATTTCAAGCTAAAAGGAAACCATTAGGTGCATTTTATAGAGAATCAGATTTCGAATAAGAAAAAGTCAACCGTAATCGCGTAACTCGTACCTGTGAGAAAAAAATCGAAAAAATCTCTTTCGAATGCCATGATTTTTCTGAGTCATTTTTCCAAGGGAGGGTACTGTGGATTTTCGAGAAAAAAAAATTTCAAGCTAAAAGGAAACCATTAGGTGCATTTTATAGAGAATCAGATTTCGAATAAGAAACAGTCAACCGTAACCGCGTAACTCGTACCCGTGAGAAAAAAATCGAAAAAATCTCTTTCGAATGACATGATTTTTCTGATTCATTTTTCCAAGGGAGGGTACTGTGGATTTTCGACAAAAAAAAATTTCAAGCTAAAAGGAAACCATTAGGTGCATTTTATAGAGAATCAGATTTCGAATAAGAAAAAGTCAACCGTAACCGCGTAACTCGTACCCGTGAGAAAAAAATCGAAAAAATCTCTTTCGAATGCCATGGTTTTTCTGAGTCATTTTTCCAAGGGACGGTACTGTGGATTTTCGACAAAAAAAAATTTCAAGCTAAAAGGAAACCATTAGGTGCATTTTATAGAGAATCAGATTTCGAATAAGAAAAAGTCAACCGTAACCGCGTAACTCGTACCCGTGAGAAAAAAATCTCTTTCGAATGCCATGATTTTTCTGAGTCATTTTTCCAAGGGAGGGTACTGTGGATTTTCGAGAAAAAAAAATTTCAAGCTAAAAGGAAACCATTAGGTGCATTTTATAGAGAATCAGATTTCGAATAAGAAAAAGTCAACCGTAACCGCGTAACTCGTACCTGTGAGAAAAAAATCGAAAAAATCTCTTTCGAATGCCATGATTTTTCTGAGTCATTTTTCCAAGGGAGGGTACTGTGGATTTTCGAGAAAAAAAATTTTCAAGCTAAAAGGAAACCATTAGGTGCATTTTATAGAGAATCAGATTTCGAATAAGAAAAAGTCAACCGTAACCGCATAACTCGTACCCGTGAGAAAAAAATCGAAAAAATCTCTTTCGAATGCCATGGTTTTTCTGAGTCATTTTTCCAAGGGAGGGTACTGTGGATTTTCGACAAAAAAAAATTTCAAGCTAAAAGGAAACCATTAGGTGCATTTTATAGAGAATCAGATTTCGAATAAGAAAAAGTCAACCGTAACCGCGTAACTCGTACCCGTGAGAAAAAAATCTCTTTCGAATGCCATGATTTTTCTGAGTCATTTTTCCAAGGGAGGGTACTGTGGATTTTCGACAAAAAAAAATTTCAAGCTAAAAGGAAACCATTAGGTGCATTTTATAGAGAATCAGATTTCGAATAAGAAAAAGTCAACCGTAACCGCGTAACTCGTACCCGTGAGAAAAAAATCGAAAAAATCTCTTTCGAATGCCATGATTTTTCTGAGTCATTTTTCCAAGGGAGGGTACTGTGGATTTTCGACAAAAAAAAATTTCAAGCTAAAAGGAAACCATTAGGTGCATTTTATAGAGAATCAGATTTCGAATAAGAAAAAGTCAACCGTAACCGCGTAACTCGTACCCGTGAGAAAAAAATCGAAAAAATCTCTTTCGAATGCCATGATTTTTCTGAGTCATTTTTCCAAGGGAGGGTACTGTGGATTTTCGACAAAAAAAAATTTCAAGCTAAAAGGAAACCATTAGGTGCATTTTATAGAGAATCAGATTTCGAATAAGAAAAAGTCAACCGTAACCGCGTAACTCGTACCCGTGAGAAAAAAATCGAAAAAATCTCTTTCGAATGCCATGATTTTTCTGAGTCATTTTTCCAAGGGAGGGTACTGTGGATTTTCGACAAAAAAAAATTTCAAGCTAAAAGGAAACCATTAGGTGCATTTTATAGAGAATCAGATTTCGAATAAGAAAAAGTCAACCGTAACCGCGTAACTCGTACCCGTGAGAAAAAAATCGAAAAAATCTCTTTCGAATGCCATGATTTTTCTGAGTCATTTTTCCAAGGGAGGGTACTGTGGATTTTCGACAAAAAAAATTTCAAGCTAAAAGGAAACCATTAGGTGCATTTTATAGAGAATCAGATTTCGAATAAGAAAAAGTCAACCGTAACCGCGTAACTCGTACCCGTGAGAAAAAAATCGAAAAAATCTCTTTCGAATGCCATGATTTTTCTGAGTCATTTTTCCAAGGGAGGGTACTGTGGATTTTCGACAAAAAAAAATTTCAAGCTAAAAGGAAACCATTAGGTGCATTTTATAGAGAATCAGATTTCGAATAAGAAAAAGTCAACCGTAACCGCGTAACTCGTACCCGTGAGAAAAAAATCGAAAAATCTCTTTCGAATGCCATGATTTTTCTGAGTCATTTTTCCAAGGGAGGGTACTGTGGATTTTCGACAAAAAAAAATTTCAAGCTAAAAGGAAACCATTAGGTGCATTTTATAGAGAATCAGATTTCGAATAAGAAAAAGTCAACCGTAACCGCGTAACTCGTACCCGTGAGAAAAAAATCGAAAAAATCTCTTTCGAATGCCATGATTTTTCTGAGTCATTTTTCCAAGGGAAGGTACTGTGGATTTTCGACAAAAAAAAATTTCAAGCTAAAAGGAAACCATTAGGTGCATTTTATAGAGAATCAGATTTCGAATAAGAAAAAGTCAACCGTAACCGCGTAACTCGTACCCGTGAGAAAAAAATCGAAAAAATCTCTTTCGAATGCCATGATTTTTCTGAGTCATTTTTCCAAGGAAGGGTACTGTGGATTTTCGACAAAAAAAAATTTCAAGCTAAAAGGAAACCATTAGGTGCATTTTATAGAGAATCAGATTTCGAATAAGAAAAAGTCAACCGTAACCGCGTAACTCGTACCTGTGAGAAAAAAATCGAAAAAATCTCTTTCGAATGCCATGATTTTTCTGAGTCATTTTTCCAAGGGAGGGTACTGTGGATTTTCGAGAAAAAAAAATTTCAAGCTAAAAGGAAACCATTAGGTGCATTTTATAGAGAATCAGATTTCGAATAAGAAAAAGTCAACCGTAACCGCGTAACTCGTACCCGTGAGAAAAAAATCGAAAAAATCTCTTTCGAATGACATGATTTTTCTGAGTCATTTTTCCAAGGGAGGGTACTGTGGATTTTCGAGAAAAAAAATTTTCAAGCTAAAAGGAAACCATTAGGTGCATTTTATAGAGAATCAGATTTCGAATAAGAAAAAGTCAACCGTAACCGCGTAACTCGTACCCGTGAGAAAAAAATCGAAAAAATCTCTTTCGAATGCCATGATTTTTCTGAGTCATTTTTCCAAGGGAGGGTACTGTGCATTTTCGACAAAAAAAAATTTCAAGCTAAAAGGAAACCATTAGGTGCATTTTATAGAGAATCAGATTTCGAATAAGAAAAAGTCAACCGTAACCGCGTAACTCGTACCCGTGAGAAAAAAATCGAAAAAATCTCTTTCGAATGCCATGATTTTTCTGAGTCATTTTTCCAAGGGAGGGTACTGTGGATTTTCGACAAAAAAAAATTTCAAGCTAAAAGGAAACCATTAGGTGCATTTTATAGAGAATCAGATTTCGAATAAGAAAAAGTCAACCGTAACCGCGTAACTCGTACCCGTGAGAAAAAAATCGAAAAAATCTCTTTCGGATGCCATGATTTTTCTGAGTCATTTTTCCAAGGGAGGGTACTGTGGATTTTCGACAAAAAAAAATTTCAAGCTAAAAGGAAACCATTAGGTGCATTTTATAGAGAATCAGATTTCGAATAAGAAAAAGTCAACCGTAACCGCGTAACTCGTACCCGTGAGAAAAAAAATCGAAAAAATCTGTTTCGAATGCCATGATTTTTCTGAGTCATTTTTCCAAGGGAGGGTACTGTGGATTTTCGACAAAAAAAAATTTCAAGCTAAAAGGAAACCATTAGGTGCATTTTATAGAGAATCAGATTTCGAATAAGAAAAAGTCAACCGTAACCGCGTAACTCGTACCCGTGAGAAAAAAAATCGAAAAAATCTGTTTCGAATGCCATGATTTTTCTGAGTCATTTTTCCAAGGGAGGGAACTGTGGATTTTCGACAAAAAAAATTTCAAGCTAAAAGGAAACCATTAGGTGCATTTTATAGAGAATCAGATTTCGAATAAGAAAAAGTCAACCGTAACCGCGTAACTCGTACCCGTGAGAAAAAAATCGAAAAAATCTCTTTCGAATGCCATGATTTTTCTGAGTCATTTTTCCAAGGGAGGGTACTGTGGATTTTCGACAAAAAAAAATTTCAAGCTAAAAGGAAACCATTAGGTGCATTTTATAGAGAATCAGATTTCGAATAAGAAAAAGTCAACCGTAACCGCGTAACTCGTACCCGTGAGAAAAAAATCGAAAAAATCTCTTTCGGATGCCATGATTTTTCTGAGTCATTTTTCCAAGGGACGGTACTGTGGATTTTCGACAAAAAAAAATTTCAAGCTAAAAGGAAACCATTAGGTGCATTTTATAGAGAATCAGATTTCGAATAAGAAAAAGTTAACCGTAACCGCGTAACTCGTACCCGTGAGAAAAAAATCGAAAAAATCTCTTTCGAATGCCATGATTTTTCTGAGTCATTTTTCCAAGGAAGGGTACTGTGGATTTTCGACAAAAAAAAATTTCAAGCTAAAAGGAAACCATTAGGTGCATTTTATAGAGAATCAGATTTCGAATAAGAAAAAGTCAACCGTAACCGCGTAACTCGTACCCGTGAGAAAAAAATCGAAAAAATCTCTTTCGAATGCCATGATTTTTCTGAGTCATTTTTCCAAGGGAGGGTACTGTGGATTTTCGACAAAAAAAATTTCAAGCTAAAAGGAAACCATTAGGTGCATTTTATAGAGAATCAGATTTCGAATAAGAAAAAGTCAACCGTAACCGCGTAACTCGTACCCGTGAGAAAAAAGTCGAAAAAATCTCTTTCGAATGCCATGATTTTTCTGAGTCATTTTTCCAAGGAAGGGTACTGTGGATTTTCGACAAAAAAAAATTTCAAGCTAAAAGGAAACCATTAGGTGCATTTTATAGAGAATCAGATTTCGAATAAGAAAAAGTCAACCGTAATCGCGTAACTCGTACCTGTGAGAAAAAAATCGAAAAAATCTCTTTCGAATGCCATGATTTTTCTGAGTCATTTTTCCAAGGGAGGGTACTGTGGATTTTCGAGAAAAAAAATTTTCAAGCTAAAAGGAAACCATTAGGTGCATTTTATAGAGAATCAGATTTCGAATAAGAAAAAGTCAACCGTAACCGCGTAACTCGTACCCGTGAGAAAAAAATCGAAAAAATCTCTTTCGAATGCCATGGTTTTTCTGAGTCATTTTTCCAAGGGAGGGTACTGTGGATTTTCGACAAAAAAAAATTTCAAGCTAAAAGGAAACCATTAGGTGCATTTTATAGAGAATCAGATTTCGAATAAGAAAAAGTCAACCGTAACCGCGTAACTCGTACCCGTGAGAAAAAAATCTCTTTCGAATGCCATGATTTTTCTGAGTCATTTTTCCAAGGGAGGGTACTGTGGATTTTCGACAAAAAAAAATTTCAAGCTAAAAGGAAACCATTAGGTGCATTTTATAGAGAATCAGATTTCGAATAAGAAAAAGTCAACCGTAACCGCGTAACTCGTACCAGTGAGAAAAGAATCGAAAAAATCTCTTTCGAATGCCATGATTTTTCTGAGTCATTTTTCCAAGGGAGGGTACTGTGGATTTTCGACAAAAAAAAATTTCAAGCTAAAAGGAAACCATTAGGTGCATTTTATAGAGAATCAGATTTCGAATAAGAAAAAGTCAACCGTAACCGCGTAACTCGTACCCGTGAGAAAAAAAATCGAAAAAATCTGTTTCGAATGCCATGATTTTTCTGAGTCATTTTTCCAAGGGAGGGTACTGTGGATTTTCGACAAAAAAAAATTTCAAGCTAAAAGGAAACCATTAGGTGCATTTTATAGAGAATCAGATTTCGAATAAGAAAAAGTCAACCGTAACCGCGTAACTCGTACCCGTGAGAAAAAAAATCGAAAAAATCTGTTTCGAATGCCATGATTTTTCTGAGTCATTTTTCCAAGGGAGGGTACTGTGGATTTTCGACAAAAAAAAATTTCAAGCTAAAAGGAAACCATTAGGTGCATTTTATAGAGAATCAGATTTCGAATAAGAAAAAGTCAACCGTAACCGCGTAACTCGTACCCGTGAGAAAAAAATCGAAAAAATCTCTTTCGAATGCCATGATTTTTCTGAGTCATTTTTCCAAGGGAGGGTACTGTGGATTTTCGACAAAAAAAAATTTCAAGCTAAAAGGAAACCATTAGGTGCATTTTATAGAGAATCAGATTTCGAATAAGAAAAAGTCAACCGTAACCGCGTAACTCGTACCCGTGAGAAAAAAATCGAAAAAATCTCTTTCGGATGCCATGATTTTTCTGAGTCATTTTTCCAAGGGACGGTACTGTGGATTTTCGACAAAAAAAAATTTCAAGCTAAAAGGAAACCATTAGGTGCATTTTATAGAGAATCAGATTTCGAATAAGAAAAAGTCAACCGTAACCGCGTAACTCGTACCCGTGAGAAAAAAATCGAAAAAATCTCTTTCGAATGCCATGATTTTTCTGAGTCATTTTTCCAAGGAAGGGTACTGTGGATTTTCGACAAAAAAAAATTTCAAGCTAAAAGGAAACCATTAGGTGCATTTTATAGAGAATCAGATTTCGAATAAGAAAAAGTCAACCGTAACCGCGTAACTCGTACCCGTGAGAAAAAAATCGAAAAAATCTCTTTCGAATGCCATGATTTTTCTGAGTCATTTTTCCAAGGGAGGGTACTGTGGATTTTCGACAAAAAAAATTTCAAGCTAAAAGGAAACCATTAGGTGCATTTTATAGAGAATCAGATTTCGAATAAGAAAAAGTCAACCGTAACCGCGTAACTCGTACCCGTGAGAAAAAAGTCGAAAAAATCTCTTTCGAATGCCATGATTTTTCTGAGTCATTTTTCCAAGGAAGGGTACTGTGGATTTTCGACAAAAAAAAATTTCAAGCTAAAAGGAAACCATTAGGTGCATTTTATAGAGAATCAGATTTCGAATAAGAAAAAGTCAACCGTAATCGCGTAACTCGTACCTGTGAGAAAAAAATCGAAAAAATCTCTTTCGAATGCCATGATTTTTCTGAGTCATTTTTCCAAGGGAGGGTACTGTGGATTTTCGACAAAAAAAAATTTCAAGCTAAAAGGAAACCATTAGGTGCATTTTATAGAGAATCAGATTTCGAATAAGAAAAAGTCAACCGTAACCGCGTAACTCGTACCCGTGAGAAAAAAATCGAAAAAATCTCTTTCGAATGCCATGGTTTTTCTGAGTCATTTTTCCAAGGGAGGGTACTGTGGATTTTCGAGAAAAAAAAATTTCAAGCTAAAAGGAAACCATTAGGTGCATTTTATAGAGAATCAGATTTCGAATAAGAAAAAGTCAACCGTAACCGCGTAACTCGTACCTGTGAGAAAAAAATCGAAAAAATCTCTTTCGAATGCCATGATTTTTCTGAGTCATTTTTCCAAGGGAGGGTACTGTGGATTTTCGAGAAAAAAAATTTTCAAGCTAAAAGGAAACCATTAGGTGCATTTTATAGAGAATCAGATTTCGAATAAGAAAAAGTCAACCGTAACCGCGTAACTCGTACCCGTGAGAAAAAAATCGAAAAAATCTCTTTCGAATGCCATGGTTTTTCTGAGTCATTTTTCCAAGGGAGGGTACTGTGGATTTTCGACAAAAAAAAATTTCAAGCTAAAAGGAAACCATTAGGTGCATTTTATAGAGAATCAGATTTCGAATAAGAAAAAGTCAACCGTAACCGCGTAACTCGTACCCGTGAGAAAAAAATCGAAAAAATCTCTTTCGGATGCCATGATTTTTCTGAGTCATTTTTCCAAGGGACGGTACTGTGGATTTTCGACAAAAAAAATTTCAAGCTAAAAGGAAACCATTAGGTGCATTTTATAGAGAATCAGATTTCGAATAAGAAAAAGTCAACCGTAGCCGCGTAACTCGTACCCGTGAGAAAAAAATCGAAAAAATCTCTTTCGAATGCCATGATTTTTCTGAGTCATTTTTCCAAGGAAGGGTACTGTGGATTTTCGACAAAAAAAAATTTCAAGCTAAAAGGAAACCATTAGGTGCATTTTATAGAGAATCAGATTTCGAATAAGAAAAAGTCAACCGTAACCGCGTAACTCGTACCCGTGAGAAAAAAATCGAAAAAATCTCTTTCGAATGCCATGATTTTTCTGAGTCATTTTTCCAAGGGAGGGTACTGTGGATTTTCGACAAAAAAAATTTCAAGCTAAAAGGAAACCATTAGGTGCATTTTATAGAGAATCAGATTTCGAATAAGAAAAAGTCAACCGTAACCGCGTAACTCGTACCCGTGAGAAAAAAGTCGAAAAAATCTCTTTCGAATGCCATGATTTTTCTGAGTCATTTTTCCAAGGAAGGGTACTGTGGATTTTCGACAAAAAAAAATTTCAAGCTAAAAGGAAACCATTAGGTGCATTTTATAGAGAATCAGATTTCGAATAAGAAAAAGTCAACCGTAATCGCGTAACTCGTACCTGTGAGAAAAAAATCGAAAAAATCTCTTTCGAATGCCATGATTTTTCTGAGTCATTTTTCCAAGGGAGGGTACTGTGGATTTTCGACAAAAAAAAATTTCAAGCTAAAAGGAAACCATTAGGTGCATTTTATAGAGAATCAGATTTCGAATAAGAAAAAGTCAACCGTAACCGCGTAACTCGTACCCGTGAGAAAAAAATCGAAAAAATCTCTTTCGAATGCCATGGTTTTTCTGAGTCATTTTTCCAAGGGAGGGTACTGTGGATTTTCGAGAAAAAAAAATTTCAAGCTAAAAGGAAACCATTAGGTGCATTTTATAGAGAATCAGATTTCGAATAAGAAAAAGTCAACCGTAACCGCGTAACTCGTACCTGTGAGAAAAAAATCGAAAAAATCTCTTTCGAATGCCATGATTTTTCTGAGTCATTTTTCCAAGGGAGGGTACTGTGGATTTTCGAGAAAAAAAATTTTCAAGCTAAAAGGAAACCATTAGGTGCATTTTATAGAGAATCAGATTTCGAATAAGAAAAAGTCAACCGTAACCGCGTAACTCGTACCCGTGAGAAAAAAATCGAAAAAATCTCTTTCGAATGCCATGGTTTTTCTGAGTCATTTTTCCAAGGGAGGGTACTGTGGATTTTCGACAAAAAAAAATTTCAAGCTAAAAGGAAACCATTAGGTGCATTTTATAGAGAATCAGATTTCGAATAAGAAAAAGTCAACCGTAACCGCGTAACTCGTACCCGTGAGAAAAAAATCTCTTTCGAATGCCATGATTTTTCTGAGTCATTTTTCCAAGGGAGGGTACTGTGGATTTTCGACAAAAAAAAATTTCAAGCTAAAAGGAAACCATTAGGTGCATTTTATAGAGAATCAGATTTCGAATAAGAAAAAGTCAACCGTAACCGCGTAACTCGTACCCGTGAGAAAAGAATCGAAAAAATCTCTTTCGAATGCCATGATTTTTCTGAGTCATTTTTCCAAGGGAGGGTACTGTGGATTTTCGACAAAAAAAAATTTCAAGCTAAAAGGAAACCATTAGGTGCATTTTATAGAGAATCAGATTTCGAATAAGAAAAAGTCAACCGTAACCGCGTAACTCGTACCCGTGAGAAAAAAATCGAAAAAATCTCTTTCGAATGCCATGATTTTTCTGAGTCATTTCTCCAAGGGAGGGTACTGTGGATTTTCGACAAAAAAAATTTCAAGCTAAAAGGAAACCATTAGGTGCATTTTATAGAGAATCAGATTTCGAATAAGAAAAAGTCAACCGTAACCGCGTAACTCGTACCCGTGAGAAAAAAATCGAAAAAATCTCTTTCGAATGCCATGACTTTTCTGAGTCATTTTTCCAAGGGAGGGTACTGTGGATTTTCGACAAAAAAAAATTTCAAGCTAAAAGGAAACCATTAGGTGCATTTTATAGAGAATCAGATTTCGAATAAGAAAAAGTCAACCGTAACCGCGTAACTCGTACCCGTGAGAAAAAAATCGAAAAAATCTCTTTCGAATGCCATGATTTTTCTGAGTCATTTTTCCAAGGGAGGGTACTGTGGATTTTCGACAAAAAAAATTTCAAGCTAAAAGGAAACCATTAGGTGCATTTTATAGAGAATCAGATTTCGAATAAGAAAAAGTCAACCGTAACCGCGTAACTCGTACCCGTGAGAAAAAAATCGAAAAAAATCTCTTTCGAATGCCATGATTTTTCTGAGTCATTTTTCCAAGGGAGGGTACTGTGGATTTTCGACAAAAAAAAATTTCAAGCTAAAAGGAAACCATTAGGTGCATTTTATAGAAAATCAGATTTCGAATAAGAAAAAGTCAACCGTAACCGCGTAACTTGTACCCGTGAGAAAAAAATCGAAAAAATCTCTTTCGAATGCCATGATTTTTCTGAGTCATTTTTCCAAGGAAGGGTACTGTGGATTTTCGACAAAAAAAAATTTCAAGCTAAAAGGAAACCATTAGGTGCATTTTATAGAGAATCAGATTTCGAATAAGAAAAAGTCAACCGTAACCGCGTAACTCGTACCCGTGAGAAAAAAATCGAAAAAATCTCTTTCGAATGCCATGATTTTTCTGAGTCATTTTTCCAAGGGAGGGTACTGTGGATTTTCGACAAAAAAAATTTCAAGCTAAAAGGAAACCATTAGGTGCATTTCATAGAGAATCAGATTTCGAATAAGAAAAAGTCAACCGTAACCGCGTAACTCGTACCCGTGAGAAAAAAGTCGAAAAAATCTCTTTCGAATGCCATGATTTTTCTGAGTCATTTTTCCAAGGAAGGGTACTGTGGATTTTCGACAAAAAAAAATTTCAAGCTAAAAGGAAACCATTAGGTGCATTTTATAGAGAATCAGATTTCGAATAAGAAAAAGTCAACCGTAATCGCGTAACTCGTACCTGTGAGAAAAAAATCGAAAAAATCTCTTTCGAATGCCATGATTTTTCTGAGTCATTTTTCCAAGGGAGGGTACTGTGGATTTTCGAGAAAAAAAAATTTCAAGCTAAAAGGAAACCATTAGGTGCATTTTATAGAGAATCAGATTTCGAATAAGAAAAAGTCAACCGTAACCGCGTAACTCGTACCCGTGAGAAAAAAATCGAAAAAATCTCTTTCGAATGCCATGACTTTTCTGAGTCATTTTTCCAAGGGAGGGTACTGTGGATTTTCGACAAAAAAAAATTTCAAGCTAAAAGGAAACCATTAGGTGCATTTTATAGAGAATCAGATTTCGAATAAGAAAAAGTCAACCGTAACCGCGTAACTCGTACCCGTGAGAAAAAAATCGAAAAAATCTCTTTCGAATGCCATGATTTTTCTGAGTCATTTTTCCAAGGGAGGGTACTGTGGATTTTCGACAAAAAAAATTTCAAGCTAAAAGGAAACCATTAGGTGCATTTTATAGAGAATCAGATTTCGAATAAGAAAAAGTCAACCGTAACCGCGTAACTCGTACCCGTGAGAAAAAAATCGAAAAAAATCTCTTTCGAATGCCATGATTTTTCTGAGTCATTTTTCCAAGGGAGGGTACTGTGGATTTTCGACAAAAAAAAATTTCAAGCTAAAAGGAAACCATTAGGTGCATTTTATAGAAAATCAGATTTCGAATAAGAAAAAGTCAACCGTAACCGCGTAACTCGTACCCGTGAGAAAAAAATCGAAAAAATCTCTTTCGAATGCCATGATTTTTCTGAGTCATTTTTCCAAGGAAGGGTACTGTGGATTTTCGACAAAAAAAAATTTCAAGCTAAAAGGAAACCATTAGGTGCATTTTATAGAGAATCAGATTTCGAATAAGAAAAAGTCAACCGTAACCGCGTAACTCGTACCCGTGAGAAAAAAATCGAAAAAATCTCTTTCGAATGCCATGATTTTTCTGAGTCATTTTTCCAAGGGAGGGTACTGTGGATTTTCGACAAAAAAAATTTCAAGCTAAAAGGAAACCATTAGGTGCATTTCATAGAGAATCAGATTTCGAATAAGAAAAAGTCAACCGTAACCGCGTAACTCGTACCCGTGAGAAAAAAGTCGAAAAAATCTCTTTCGAATGCCATGATTTTTCTGAGTCATTTTTCCAAGGAAGGGTACTGTGGATTTTCGACAAAAAAAAATTTCAAGCTAAAAGGAAACCATTAGGTGCATTTTATAGAGAATCAGATTTCGAATAAGAAAAAGTCAACCGTAATCGCGTAACTCGTACCTGTGAGAAAAAAATCGAAAAAATCTCTTTCGAATGCCATGATTTTTCTGAGTCATTTTTCCAAGGGAGGGTACTGTGGATTTTCGAGAAAAAAAAATTTCAAGCTAAAAGGAAACCATTAGGTGCATTTTATAGAGAATCAGATTTCGAATAAGAAACAGTCAACCGTAACCGCGTAACTCGTACCCGTGAGAAAAAAATCGAAAAAATCTCTTTCGAATGACATGATTTTTCTGATTCATTTTTCCAAGGGAGGGTACTGTGGATTTTCGACAAAAAAAAATTTCAAGCTAAAAGGAAACCATTAGGTGCATTTTATAGAGAATCAGATTTCGAATAAGAAAAAGTCAACCGTAACCGCGTAACTCGTACCCGTGAGAAAAAAATCGAAAAAATCTCTTTCGAATGCCATGGTTTTTCTGAGTCATTTTTCCAAGGGACGGTACTGTGGATTTTCGACAAAAAAAAATTTCAAGCTAAAAGGAAACCATTAGGTGCATTTTATAGAGAATCAGATTTCGAATAAGAAAAAGTCAACCGTAACCGCGTAACTCGTACCCGTGAGAAAAAAATCTCTTTCGAATGCCATGATTTTTCTGAGTCATTTTTCCAAGGGAGGGTACTGTGGATTTTCGAGAAAAAAAAATTTCAAGCTAAAAGGAAACCATTAGGTGCATTTTATAGAGAATCAGATTTCGAATAAGAAAAAGTCAACCGTAACCGCGTAACTCGTACCTGTGAGAAAAAAATCGAAAAAATCTCTTTCGAATGCCATGATTTTTCTGAGTCATTTTTCCAAGGGAGGGTACTGTGGATTTTCGAGAAAAAAAATTTTCAAGCTAAAAGGAAACCATTAGGTGCATTTTATAGAGAATCAGATTTCGAATAAGAAAAAGTCAACCGTAACCGCATAACTCGTACCCGTGAGAAAAAAATCGAAAAAATCTCTTTCGAATGCCATGGTTTTTCTGAGTCATTTTTCCAAGGGAGGGTACTGTGGATTTTCGACAAAAAAAAATTTCAAGCTAAAAGGAAACCATTAGGTGCATTTTATAGAGAATCAGATTTCGAATAAGAAAAAGTCAACCGTAACCGCGTAACTCGTACCCGTGAGAAAAAAATCTCTTTCGAATGCCATGATTTTTCTGAGTCATTTTTCCAAGGGAGGGTACTGTGGATTTTCGACAAAAAAAAATTTCAAGCTAAAAGGAAACCATTAGGTGCATTTTATAGAGAATCAGATTTCGAATAAGAAAAAGTCAACCGTAACCGCGTAACTCGTACCCGTGAGAAAAAAATCGAAAAAATCTCTTTCGAATGCCATGATTTTTCTGAGTCATTTTTCCAAGGGAGGGTACTGTGGATTTTCGACAAAAAAAAATTTCAAGCTAAAAGGAAACCATTAGGTGCATTTTATAGAGAATCAGATTTCGAATAAGAAAAAGTCAACCGTAACCGCGTAACTCGTACCCGTGAGAAAAAAATCGAAAAAATCTCTTTCGAATGCCATGATTTTTCTGAGTCATTTTTCCAAGGGAGGGTACTGTGGATTTTCGACAAAAAAAAATTTCAAGCTAAAAGGAAACCATTAGGTGCATTTTATAGAGAATCAGATTTCGAATAAGAAAAAGTCAACCGTAACCGCGTAACTCGTACCCGTGAGAAAAAAATCGAAAAAATCTCTTTCGAATGCCATGATTTTTCTGAGTCATTTTTCCAAGGGAGGGTACTGTGGATTTTCGACAAAAAAAAATTTCAAGCTAAAAGGAAACCATTAGGTGCATTTTATAGAGAATCAGATTTCGAATAAGAAAAAGTCAACCGTAACCGCGTAACTCGTACCCGTGAGAAAAAAATCGAAAAAATCTCTTTCGAATGCCATGATTTTTCTGAGTCATTTTTCCAAGGGAGGGTACTGTGGATTTTCGACAAAAAAAATTTCAAGCTAAAAGGAAACCATTAGGTGCATTTTATAGAGAATCAGATTTCGAATAAGAAAAAGTCAACCGTAACCGCGTAACTCGTACCCGTGAGAAAAAAATCGAAAAAATCTCTTTCGAATGCCATGATTTTTCTGAGTCATTTTTCCAAGGGAGGGTACTGTGGATTTTCGACAAAAAAAAATTTCAAGCTAAAAGGAAACCATTAGGTGCATTTTATAGAGAATCAGATTTCGAATAAGAAAAAGTCAACCGTAACCGCGTAACTCGTACCCGTGAGAAAAAAATCGAAAAATCTCTTTCGAATGCCATGATTTTTCTGAGTCATTTTTCCAAGGGAGGGTACTGTGGATTTTCGACAAAAAAAAATTTCAAGCTAAAAGGAAACCATTAGGTGCATTTTATAGAGAATCAGATTTCGAATAAGAAAAAGTCAACCGTAACCGCGTAACTCGTACCCGTGAGAAAAAAATCGAAAAAATCTCTTTCGAATGCCATGATTTTTCTGAGTCATTTTTCCAAGGGAAGGTACTGTGGATTTTCGACAAAAAAAAATTTCAAGCTAAAAGGAAACCATTAGGTGCATTTTATAGAGAATCAGATTTCGAATAAGAAAAAGTCAACCGTAACCGCGTAACTCGTACCCGTGAGAAAAAAATCGAAAAAATCTCTTTCGAATGCCATGATTTTTCTGAGTCATTTTTCCAAGGAAGGGTACTGTGGATTTTCGACAAAAAAAAATTTCAAGCTAAAAGGAAACCATTAGGTGCATTTTATAGAGAATCAGATTTCGAATAAGAAAAAGTCAACCGTAACCGCGTAACTCGTACCTGTGAGAAAAAAATCGAAAAAATCTCTTTCGAATGCCATGATTTTTCTGAGTCATTTTTCCAAGGGAGGGTACTGTGGATTTTCGAGAAAAAAAAATTTCAAGCTAAAAGGAAACCATTAGGTGCATTTTATAGAGAATCAGATTTCGAATAAGAAAAAGTCAACCGTAACCGCGTAACTCGTACCCGTGAGAAAAAAATCGAAAAAATCTCTTTCGAATGACATGATTTTTCTGAGTCATTTTTCCAAGGGAGGGTACTGTGGATTTTCGAGAAAAAAAATTTTCAAGCTAAAAGGAAACCATTAGGTGCATTTTATAGAGAATCAGATTTCGAATAAGAAAAAGTCAACCGTAACCGCGTAACTCGTACCCGTGAGAAAAAAATCGAAAAAATCTCTTTCGAATGCCATGATTTTTCTGAGTCATTTTTCCAAGGGAGGGTACTGTGCATTTTCGACAAAAAAAAATTTCAAGCTAAAAGGAAACCATTAGGTGCATTTTATAGAGAATCAGATTTCGAATAAGAAAAAGTCAACCGTAACCGCGTAACTCGTACCCGTGAGAAAAAAATCGAAAAAATCTCTTTCGAATGCCATGATTTTTCTGAGTCATTTTTCCAAGGGAGGGTACTGTGGATTTTCGACAAAAAAAAATTTCAAGCTAAAAGGAAACCATTAGGTGCATTTTATAGAGAATCAGATTTCGAATAAGAAAAAGTCAACCGTAACCGCGTAACTCGTACCCGTGAGAAAAAAATCGAAAAAATCTCTTTCGGATGCCATGATTTTTCTGAGTCATTTTTCCAAGGGAGGGTACTGTGGATTTTCGACAAAAAAAAATTTCAAGCTAAAAGGAAACCATTAGGTGCATTTTATAGAGAATCAGATTTCGAATAAGAAAAAGTCAACCGTAACCGCGTAACTCGTACCCGTGAGAAAAAAAATCGAAAAAATCTGTTTCGAATGCCATGATTTTTCTGAGTCATTTTTCCAAGGGAGGGTACTGTGGATTTTCGACAAAAAAAAATTTCAAGCTAAAAGGAAACCATTAGGTGCATTTTATAGAGAATCAGATTTCGAATAAGAAAAAGTCAACCGTAACCGCGTAACTCGTACCCGTGAGAAAAAAAATCGAAAAAATCTGTTTCGAATGCCATGATTTTTCTGAGTCATTTTTCCAAGGGAGGGTACTGTGGATTTTCGACAAAAAAAATTTCAAGCTAAAAGGAAACCATTAGGTGCATTTTATAGAGAATCAGATTTCGAATAAGAAAAAGTCAACCGTAACCGCGTAACTCGTACCCGTGAGAAAAAAATCGAAAAAATCTCTTTCGAATGCCATGATTTTTCTGAGTCATTTTTCCAAGGGAGGGTACTGTGGATTTTCGACAAAAAAAAATTTCAAGCTAAAAGGAAACCATTAGGTGCATTTTATAGAGAATCAGATTTCGAATAAGAAAAAGTCAACCGTAACCGCGTAACTCGTACCCGTGAGAAAAAAATCGAAAAAATCTCTTTCGGATGCCATGATTTTTCTGAGTCATTTTTCCAAGGGACGGTACTGTGGATTTTCGACAAAAAAAAATTTCAAGCTAAAAGGAAACCATTAGGTGCATTTTATAGAGAATCAGATTTCGAATAAGAAAAAGTTAACCGTAACCGCGTAACTCGTACCCGTGAGAAAAAAATCGAAAAAATCTCTTTCGAATGCCATGATTTTTCTGAGTCATTTTTCCAAGGAAGGGTACTGTGGATTTTCGACAAAAAAAAATTTCAAGCTAAAAGGAAACCATTAGGTGCATTTTATAGAGAATCAGATTTCGAATAAGAAAAAGTCAACCGTAACCGCGTAACTCGTACCCGTGAGAAAAAAATCGAAAAAATCTCTTTCGAATGCCATGATTTTTCTGAGTCATTTTTCCAAGGGAGGGTACTGTGGATTTTCGACAAAAAAAATTTCAAGCTAAAAGGAAACCATTAGGTGCATTTTATAGAGAATCAGATTTCGAATAAGAAAAAGTCAACCGTAACCGCGTAACTCGTACCCGTGAGAAAAAAGTCGAAAAAATCTCTTTCGAATGCCATGATTTTTCTGAGTCATTTTTCCAAGGAAGGGTACTGTGGATTTTCGACAAAAAAAAATTTCAAGCTAAAAGGAAACCATTAGGTGCATTTTATAGAGAATCAGATTTCGAATAAGAAAAAGTCAACCGTAATCGCGTAACTCGTACCTGTGAGAAAAAAATCGAAAAAATCTCTTTCGAATGCCATGATTTTTCTGAGTCATTTTTCCAAGGGAGGGTACTGTGGATTTTCGAGAAAAAAAATTTTCAAGCTAAAAGGAAACCATTAGGTGCATTTTATAGAGAATCAGATTTCGAATAAGAAAAAGTCAACCGTAACCGCGTAACTCGTACCCGTGAGAAAAAAATCGAAAAAATCTCTTTCGAATGCCATGGTTTTTCTGAGTCATTTTTCCAAGGGAGGGTACTGTGGATTTTCGACAAAAAAAAATTTCAAGCTAAAAGGAAACCATTAGGTGCATTTTATAGAGAATCAGATTTCGAATAAGAAAAAGTCAACCGTAACCGCGTAACTCGTACCCGTGAGAAAAAAATCTCTTTCGAATGCCATGATTTTTCTGAGTCATTTTTCCAAGGGAGGGTACTGTGGATTTTCGACAAAAAAAAATTTCAAGCTAAAAGGAAACCATTAGGTGCATTTTATAGAGAATCAGATTTCGAATAAGAAAAAGTCAACCGTAACCGCGTAACTCGTACCCGTGAGAAAAGAATCGAAAAAATCTCTTTCGAATGCCATGATTTTTCTGAGTCATTTTTCCAAGGGAGGGTACTGTGGATTTTCGACAAAAAAAAATTTCAAGCTAAAAGGAAACCATTAGGTGCATTTTATAGAGAATCAGATTTCGAATAAGAAAAAGTCAACCGTAACCGCGTAACTCGTACCCGTGAGAAAAAAAATCGAAAAAATCTGTTTCGAATGCCATGATTTTTCTGAGTCATTTTTCCAAGGGAGGGTACTGTGGATTTTCGACAAAAAAAAATTTCAAGCTAAAAGGAAACCATTAGGTGCATTTTATAGAGAATCAGATTTCGAATAAGAAAAAGTCAACCGTAACCGCGTAACTCGTACCCGTGAGAAAAAAAATCGAAAAAATCTGTTTCGAATGCCATGATTTTTCTGAGTCATTTTTCCAAGGGAGGGTACTGTGGATTTTCGACAAAAAAAAATTTCAAGCTAAAAGGAAACCATTAGGTGCATTTTATAGAGAATCAGATTTCGAATAAGAAAAAGTCAACCGTAACCGCGTAACTCGTACCCGTGAGAAAAAAATCGAAAAAATCTCTTTCGAATGCCATGATTTTTCTGAGTCATTTTTCCAAGGGAGGGTACTGTGGATTTTCGACAAAAAAAAATTTCAAGCTAAAAGGAAACCATTAGGTGCATTTTATAGAGAATCAGATTTCGAATAAGAAAAAGTCAACCGTAACCGCGTAACTCGTACCCGTGAGAAAAAAATCGAAAAAATCTCTTTCGGATGCCATGATTTTTCTGAGTCATTTTTCCAAGGGACGGTACTGTGGATTTTCGACAAAAAAAAATTTCAAGCTAAAAGGAAACCATTAGGTGCATTTTATAGAGAATCAGATTTCGAATAAGAAAAAGTCAACCGTAACCGCGTAACTCGTACCCGTGAGAAAAAAATCGAAAAAATCTCTTTCGAATGCCATGATTTTTCTGAGTCATTTTTCCAAGGAAGGGTACTGTGGATTTTCGACAAAAAAAAATTTCAAGCTAAAAGGAAACCATTAGGTGCATTTTATAGAGAATCAGATTTCGAATAAGAAAAAGTCAACCGTAACCGCGTAACTCGTACCCGTGAGAAAAAAATCGAAAAAATCTCTTTCGAATGCCATGATTTTTCTGAGTCATTTTTCCAAGGGAGGGTACTGTGGATTTTCGACAAAAAAAATTTCAAGCTAAAAGGAAACCATTAGGTGCATTTTATAGAGAATCAGATTTCGAATAAGAAAAAGTCAACCGTAACCGCGTAACTCGTACCCGTGAGAAAAAAGTCGAAAAAATCTCTTTCGAATGCCATGATTTTTCTGAGTCATTTTTCCAAGGAAGGGTACTGTGGATTTTCGACAAAAAAAAATTTCAAGCTAAAAGGAAACCATTAGGTGCATTTTATAGAGAATCAGATTTCGAATAAGAAAAAGTCAACCGTAATCGCGTAACTCGTACCTGTGAGAAAAAAATCGAAAAAATCTCTTTCGAATGCCATGATTTTTCTGAGTCATTTTTCCAAGGGAGGGTACTGTGGATTTTCGACAAAAAAAAATTTCAAGCTAAAAGGAAACCATTAGGTGCATTTTATAGAGAATCAGATTTCGAATAAGAAAAAGTCAACCGTAACCGCGTAACTCGTACCCGTGAGAAAAAAATCGAAAAAATCTCTTTCGAATGCCATGGTTTTTCTGAGTCATTTTTCCAAGGGAGGGTACTGTGGATTTTCGAGAAAAAAAAATTTCAAGCTAAAAGGAAACCATTAGGTGCATTTTATAGAGAATCAGATTTCGAATAAGAAAAAGTCAACCGTAACCGCGTAACTCGTACCTGTGAGAAAAAAATCGAAAAAATCTCTTTCGAATGCCATGATTTTTCTGAGTCATTTTTCCAAGGGAGGGTACTGTGGATTTTCGAGAAAAAAAATTTTCAAGCTAAAAGGAAACCATTAGGTGCATTTTATAGAGAATCAGATTTCGAATAAGAAAAAGTCAACCGTAACCGCGTAACTCGTACCCGTGAGAAAAAAATCGAAAAAATCTCTTTCGAATGCCATGGTTTTTCTGAGTCATTTTTCCAAGGGAGGGTACTGTGGATTTTCGACAAAAAAAAATTTCAAGCTAAAAGGAAACCATTAGGTGCATTTTATAGAGAATCAGATTTCGAATAAGAAAAAGTCAACCGTAACCGCGTAACTCGTACCCGTGAGAAAAAAATCGAAAAAATCTCTTTCGGATGCCATGATTTTTCTGAGTCATTTTTCCAAGGGACGGTACTGTGGATTTTCGACAAAAAAAATTTCAAGCTAAAAGGAAACCATTAGGTGCATTTTATAGAGAATCAGATTTCGAATAAGAAAAAGTCAACCGTAGCCGCGTAACTCGTACCCGTGAGAAAAAAATCGAAAAAATCTCTTTCGAATGCCATGATTTTTCTGAGTCATTTTTCCAAGGAAGGGTACTGTGGATTTTCGACAAAAAAAAATTTCAAGCTAAAAGGAAACCATTAGGTGCATTTTATAGAGAATCAGATTTCGAATAAGAAAAAGTCAACCGTAACCGCGTAACTCGTACCCGTGAGAAAAAAATCGAAAAAATCTCTTTCGAATGCCATGATTTTTCTGAGTCATTTTTCCAAGGGAGGGTACTGTGGATTTTCGACAAAAAAAATTTCAAGCTAAAAGGAAACCATTAGGTGCATTTTATAGAGAATCAGATTTCGAATAAGAAAAAGTCAACCGTAACCGCGTAACTCGTACCCGTGAGAAAAAAGTCGAAAAAATCTCTTTCGAATGCCATGATTTTTCTGAGTCATTTTTCCAAGGAAGGGTACTGTGGATTTTCGACAAAAAAAAATTTCAAGCTAAAAGGAAACCATTAGGTGCATTTTATAGAGAATCAGATTTCGAATAAGAAAAAGTCAACCGTAATCGCGTAACTCGTACCTGTGAGAAAAAAATCGAAAAAATCTCTTTCGAATGCCATGATTTTTCTGAGTCATTTTTCCAAGGGAGGGTACTGTGGATTTTCGACAAAAAAAATTTCAAGCTAAAAGGAAACCATTAGGTGCATTTTATAGAGAATCAGATTTCGAATAAGAAAAAGTCAACCGTAACCGCGTAACTCGTACCCGTGAGAAAAAAATCGAAAAAATCTCTTTCGAATGCCATGGTTTTTCTGAGTCATTTTTCCAAGGGAGGGTACTGTGGATTTTCGAGAAAAAAAAATTTCAAGCTAAAAGGAAACCATTAGGTGCATTTTATAGAGAATCAGATTTCGAATAAGAAAAAGTCAACCGTAACCGCGTAACTCGTACCTGTGAGAAAAAAATCGAAAAAATCTCTTTCGAATGCCATGATTTTTCTGAGTCATTTTTCCAAGGGAGGGTACTGTGGATTTTCGAGAAAAAAAATTTTCAAGCTAAAAGGAAACCATTAGGTGCATTTTATAGAGAATCAGATTTCGAATAAGAAAAAGTCAACCGTAACCGCGTAACTCGTACCCGTGAGAAAAAAATCGAAAAAATCTCTTTCGAATGCCATGGTTTTTCTGAGTCATTTTTCCAAGGGAGGGTACTGTGGATTTTCGACAAAAAAAAATTTCAAGCTAAAAGGAAACCATTAGGTGCATTTTATAGAGAATCAGATTTCGAATAAGAAAAAGTCAACCGTAACCGCGTAACTCGTACCCGTGAGAAAAAATCTCTTTCGAATGCCATGATTTTTCTGAGTCATTTTTCCAAGGGAGGGTACTGTGGATTTTCGACAAAAAAAAATTTCAAGCTAAAAGGAAACCATTAGGTGCATTTTATAGAGAATCAGATTTCGAATAAGAAAAAGTCAACCGTAACCGCGTAACTCGTACCCGTGAGAAAAGAATCGAAAAAATCTCTTTCGAATGCCATGATTTTTCTGAGTCATTTTTCCAAGGGAGGGTACTGTGGATTTTCGACAAAAAAAAATTTCAAGCTAAAAGGAAACCATTAGGTGCATTTTATAGAGAATCAGATTTCGAATAAGAAAAAGTCAACCGTAACCGCGTAACTCGTACCCGTGAGAAAAAAATCGAAAAAATCTCTTTCGAATGCCATGATTTTTCTGAGTCATTTCTCCAAGGGAGGGTACTGTGGATTTTCGACAAAAAAAATTTCAAGCTAAAAGGAAACCATTAGGTGCATTTTATAGAGAATCAGATTTCGAATAAGAAAAAGTCAACCGTAACCGCGTAACTCGTACCCGTGAGAAAAAAATCGAAAAAATCTCTTTCGAATGCCATGACTTTTCTGAGTCATTTTTCCAAGGGAGGGTACTGTGGATTTTCGACAAAAAAAAATTTCAAGCTAAAAGGAAACCATTAGGTGCATTTTATAGAGAATCAGATTTCGAATAAGAAAAAGTCAACCGTAACCGCGTAACTCGTACCCGTGAGAAAAAAATCGAAAAAATCTCTTTCGAATGCCATGATTTTTCTGAGTCATTTTTCCAAGGGAGGGTACTGTGGATTTTCGACAAAAAAAATTTCAAGCTAAAAGGAAACCATTAGGTGCATTTTATAGAGAATCAGATTTCGAATAAGAAAAAGTCAACCGTAACCGCGTAACTCGTACCCGTGAGAAAAAAATCGAAAAAAATCTCTTTCGAATGCCATGATTTTTCTGAGTCATTTTTCCAAGGGAGGGTACTGTGGATTTTCGACAAAAAAAAATTTCAAGCTAAAAGGAAACCATTAGGTGCATTTTATAGAAAATCAGATTTCGAATAAGAAAAAGTCAACCGTAACCGCGTAACTTGTACCCGTGAGAAAAAAATCGAAAAAATCTCTTTCGAATGCCATGATTTTTCTGAGTCATTTTTCCAAGGAAGGGTACTGTGGATTTTCGACAAAAAAAAATTTCAAGCTAAAAGGAAACCATTAGGTGCATTTTATAGAGAATCAGATTTCGAATAAGAAAAAGTCAACCGTAACCGCGTAACTCGTACCCGTGAGAAAAAAATCGAAAAAATCTCTTTCGAATGCCATGATTTTTCTGAGTCATTTTTCCAAGGGAGGGTACTGTGGATTTTCGACAAAAAAAATTTCAAGCTAAAAGGAAACCATTAGGTGCATTTCATAGAGAATCAGATTTCGAATAAGAAAAAGTCAACCGTAACCGCGTAACTCGTACCCGTGAGAAAAAAGTCGAAAAAATCTCTTTCGAATGCCATGATTTTTCTGAGTCATTTTTCCAAGGAAGGGTACTGTGGATTTTCGACAAAAAAAAATTTCAAGCTAAAAGGAAACCATTAGGTGCATTTTATAGAGAATCAGATTTCGAATAAGAAAAAGTCAACCGTAATCGCGTAACTCGTACCTGTGAGAAAAAAATCGAAAAAATCTCTTTCGAATGCCATGATTTTTCTGAGTCATTTTTCCAAGGGAGGGTACTGTGGATTTTCGAGAAAAAAAAATTTCAAGCTAAAAGGAAACCATTAGGTGCATTTTATAGAGAATCAGATTTCGAATAAGAAACAGTCAACCGTAACCGCGTAACTCGTACCCGTGAGAAAAAAATCGAAAAAATCTCTTTCGAATGACATGATTTTTCTGATTCATTTTTCCAAGGGAGGGTACTGTGGATTTTCGACAAAAAAAAATTTCAAGCTAAAAGGAAACCATTAGGTGCATTTTATAGAGAATCAGATTTCGAATAAGAAAAAGTCAACCGTAACCGCGTAACTCGTACCCGTGAGAAAAAAATCGAAAAAATCTCTTTCGAATGCCATGGTTTTTCTGAGTCATTTTTCCAAGGGAGGGTACTGTGGATTTTCGAGAAAAAAAAATTTCAAGCTAAAAGGAAACCATTAGGTGCATTTTATAGAGAATCAGATTTCGAATAAGAAAAAGTCAACCGTAACCGCGTAACTCGTACCTGTGAGAAAAAAATCGAAAAAATCTCTTTCGAATGCCATGATTTTTCTGAGTCATTTTTCCAAGGGAGGGTACTGTGGATTTTCGAGAAAAAAAATTTTCAAGCTAAAAGGAAACCATTAGGTGCATTTTATAGAGAATCAGATTTCGAATAAGAAAAAGTCAACCGTAACCGCGTAACTCGTACCCGTGAGAAAAAAATCGAAAAAATCTCTTTCGAATGCCATGGTTTTTCTGAGTCATTTTTCCAAGGGAGGGTACTGTGGATTTTCGACAAAAAAAAATTTCAAGCTAAAAGGAAACCATTAGGTGCATTTTATAGAGAATCAGATTTCGAATAAGAAAAAGTCAACCGTAACCGCGTAACTCGTACCCGTGAGAAAAAAATCTCTTTCGAATGCCATGATTTTTCTGAGTCATTTTTCCAAGGGAGGGTACTGTGGATTTTCGACAAAAAAAAATTTCAAGCTAAAAGGAAACCATTAGGTGCATTTTATAGAGAATCAGATTTCGAATAAGAAAAAGTCAACCGTAACCGCGTAACTCGTACCCGTGAGAAAAGAATCGAAAAAATCTCTTTCGAATGCCATGATTTTTCTGAGTCATTTTTCCAAGGGAGGGTACTGTGGATTTTCGACAAAAAAAAATTTCAAGCTAAAAGGAAACCATTAGGTGCATTTTATAGAGAATCAGATTTCGAATAAGAAAAAGTCAACCGTAACCGCGTAACTCGTACCCGTGAGAAAAAAATCGAAAAAATCTCTTTCGAATGCCATGATTTTTCTGAGTCATTTCTCCAAGGGAGGGTACTGTGGATTTTCGACAAAAAAAATTTCAAGCTAAAAGGAAACCATTAGGTGCATTTTATAGAGAATCAGATTTCGAATAAGAAAAAGTCAACCGTAACCGCGTAACTCGTACCCGTGAGAAAAAAATCGAAAAAATCTCTTTCGAATGCCATGACTTTTCTGAGTCATTTTTCCAAGGGAGGGTACTGTGGATTTTCGACAAAAAAAAATTTCAAGCTAAAAGGAAACCATTAGGTGCATTTTATAGAGAATCAGATTTCGAATAAGAAAAAGTCAACCGTAACCGCGTAACTCGTACCCGTGAGAAAAAAATCGAAAAAATCTCTTTCGAATGCCATGATTTTTCTGAGTCATTTTTCCAAGGGAGGGTACTGTGGATTTTCGACAAAAAAAATTTCAAGCTAAAAGGAAACCATTAGGTGCATTTTATAGAGAATCAGATTTCGAATAAGAAAAAGTCAACCGTAACCGCGTAACTCGTACCCGTGAGAAAAAAATCGAAAAAAATCTCTTTCGAATGCCATGATTTTTCTGAGTCATTTTTCGAAGGGAGGGTACTGTGGATTTTCGACAAAAAAAAATTTCAAGCTAAAAGGAAACCATTAGGTGCATTTTATAGAAAATCAGATTTCGAATAAGAAAAAGTCAACCGTAACCGCGTAACTCGTACCCGTGAGAAAAAAATCGAAAAAATCTCTTTCGAATGCCATGATTTTTCTGAGTCATTTTTCCAAGGGAGGGTACTGTGGATTTTCGACAAAAAAAAATTTCAAGCTAAAAGGAAACCATTAGGTGCATTTTATAGAGAATCAGATTTCGAATAAGAAAAAGTCAACCGTAACCGCGTAACTCGTACCCGTGAGAAAAAAATCGAAAAAATCTGTTTCGAATGCCATGATTTTTCTGAGTCATTTTTCCAAGGGAAGGTACTGTGGATTTTCGACAAAAAAAAATTTCAAGCTAAAAGGAAACCATTAGGTGCATTTTATAGAGAATCAGATTTCGAATAAGAAAAAGTCAACCGTAACCGCGTAACTCGTACCCGTGAGAAAAAAATCGAAAAAATCTCTTTCGAATGCCATGATTTTTCTGAGTCATTTTTCCAAGGAAGGGTACTGTGGATTTTCGACAAAAAAAAATTTCAAGCTAAAATGAAACCATTAGGTGCATTTTATAGAGAATCAGATTTCGAATAAGAAAAAGTCAACCGTAACCGCGTAACTCGTACCCGTGAGAAAAAAATCTCTTTCGAATGCCATGATTTTTCTGAGTCATTTTTCCAAGGGAGGGTACTGTGGATTTTCGAGAAAAAAAATTTTCAAGCTAAAAGGAAACCATTAGGTGCATTTTATAGAGAATCAGATTTCGAATAAGAAAAAGTCAACCGTAACCGCGTAACTCGTACCCGTGAGAAAAAAATCGAAAAAATCTCTTTCGAATGCCATGGTTTTTCTGAGTCATTTTTCCAAGGGAGGGTACTGTGGATTTTCGACAAAAAAAAATTTCAAGCTAAAAGGAAACCATTAGGTGCATTTTATAGAGAATCAGATTTCGAATAAGAAAAAGTCAACCGTAACCGCGTAACTCGTACCCGTGAGAAAAAAATCGAAAAAATCTCTTTCGAATGCCATGATTTTTCTCAGTCATTTTTCCAAGGGAGGGTACTGTGGATTTTCGAGAAAAAAAAATTTCAAGCTGAAAGGAAACCATTAGGTGCATTTTATAGAGAATCAGATTTCGAATAAGAAAAAGTCAACCGTAACCGCGTAACTCGTACCCGTGAGAAAAAAATCGAAAAAATCTCTTTCGAATGCCATGACTTTTCTGAGTCATTTTTCCAAGGGAGGGTACTGTGGATTTTCGACAAAAAAAAATTTCAAGCTAAAAGGAAACCATTAGGTGCATTTTATAGAGAATCAGATTTCGAATAAGAAAAAGTCAACCGTAACCGCGTAACTCGTACCCGTGAGAAAAAAATCGAAAAAATCTCTTTCGAATGCCATGATTTTTCTGAGTCATTTTTCCAAGGGAGGGTACTGTGGATTTTCGACAAAAAAAATTTCAAGCTAAAAGGAAACCATTAGGTGCATTTTATAGAGAATCAGATTTCGAATAAGAAAAAGTCAACCGTAACCGCGTAACTCGTACCCGTGAGAAAAAAATCGAAAAAAATCTCTTTCGAATGCCATGATTTTTCTGAGTCATTTTTCCAAGGGAGGGTACTGTGGATTTTCGACAAAAAAAAATTTCAAGCTAAAAGGAAACCATTAGGTGCATTTTATAGAAAATCAGATTTCGAATAAGAAAAAGTCAACCGTAACCGCGTAACTCGTACCCGTGAGAAAAAAATCGAAAAAATCTCTTTCGAATGCCATGATTTTTCTGAGTCATTTTTCCAAGGGAGGGTACTGTGGATTTTCGACAAAAAAAAATTTCAAGCTAAAAGGAAACCATTAGGTGCATTTTATAGAGAATCAGATTTCGAATAAGAAAAAGTCAACCGTAACCGCGTAACTCGTACCCGTGAGAAAAAAATCGAAAAAATCTGTTTCGAATGCCATGATTTTTCTGAGTCATTTTTCCAAGGGAAGGTACTGTGGATTTTCGACAAAAAAAAATTTCAAGCTAAAAGGAAACCATTAGGTGCATTTTATAGAGAATCAGATTTCGAATAAGAAAAAGTCAACCGTAACCGCGTAACTCGTACCCGTGAGAAAAAAATCGAAAAAATCTCTTTCGAATGCCATGATTTTTCTGAGTCATTTTTCCAAGGAAGGGTACTGTGGATTTTCGACAAAAAAAAATTTCAAGCTAAAAGGAAACCATTAGGTGCATTTTATAGAGAATCAGATTTCGAATAAGAAAAAGTCAACCGTAACCGCGTAACTCGTACCCGTGAGAAAAAAATCTCTTTCGAATGCCATGATTTTTCTGAGTCATTTTTCCAAGGGAGGGTACTGTGGATTTTCGAGAAAAAAAATTTTCAAGCTAAAAGGAAACCATTAGGTGCATTTTATAGAGAATCAGATTTCGAATAAGAAAAAGTCAACCGTAACCGCGTAACTCGTACCCGTGAGAAAAAAATCGAAAAAATCTCTTTCGAATGCCATGGTTTTTCTGAGTCATTTTTCCAAGGGAGGGTACTGTGGATTTTCGACAAAAAAAAATTTCAAGCTAAAAGGAAACCATTAGGTGCATTTTATAGAGAATCAGATTTCGAATAAGAAAAAGTCAACCGTAACCGCGTAACTCGTACCCGTGAGAAAAAAATCGAAAAAATCTCTTTCGAATGCCATGATTTTTCTGAGTCATTTTTCCAAGGGAGGGTACTGTGGATTTTCGAGAAAAAAAAATTTCAAGCTAAAAGGAAACCATTAGGTGCATTTTATAGAGAATCAGATTTCGAATAAGAAAAAGTCAACCGTAACCGCGTAACTCGTACCCGTGAGAAAAAAATCGAAAAAATCTCTTTCGAATGCCATGATTTTTCTGAGTCATTTTTCCAAGGGAGGGTATGGTGGATTTTCGAGAAAAAAAATTTTCAAGCTAAAAGGAAACCATTAGGTGCATTTTATAGAGAATCAGATTTCGAATAAGAAAAAGTCAACCGTAACCGCGTAACTCGTACCCGTGAGAAAAAAATCGAAAAAATCTCTTTCGAATGCCATGGTTTTTCTGAGTCATTTTTCCAAGGGAGGGTACTGTGGATTTTCGACAAAAAAAAATTTCAAGCTAAAAGGAAACCATTAGGTGCATTTTATAGAGAATCAGATTTCGAATAAGAAAAAGTCAACCGTAACCGCGTAACTCGTACCCGTGAGAAAAAAATCGAAAAAATCTCTTTCGAATGCCATGATTTTTCTGAGTCATTTTTCCAAGGGAGGGTACTGTGGATTTTCGAGAAAAAAAAATTTCAAGCTAAAAGGAAACCATTAGGTGCATTTTATAGAGAATCAGATTTCGAATAAGAAAAAGTCAACCGTAACCGCGTAACTCGTACCCGTGAGAAAAAAATCGAAAAAATCTCTTTCGAATGCCATGATTTTTCTGAGTCATTTTTCCAAGGGAGGGTACTGTGGATTTTCGACAAAAAAAATTTCAAGCTAAAAGGAAACCATTAGGTGCATTTTATAGAGAATCAGATTTCGAATAAGAAAAAGTCAACCGTAACCGCGTAACTCGTACCCGTGAGAAAAAAATTGAAAAAATCTCTTTCGAATGCCATGGTTTTTCTGAGTCATTTTTCCAAGGGAGGGTACTGTGGATTTTCGACAAAAAAAAATTTCAAGCTAAAAGGAAACCATTAGGTGCATTTTATAGAGAATCAGATTTCGAATAAGAAAAAGTCAACCGTAACCGCGTAACTCGTACCCGTGAGAAAAAAATCGAAAAAATCTCTTTCGAATGCCATGATTTTTCTGAGTCATTTTTCCAAGGGAGGGTACTGTGGATTTTCGACAAAAAAAATTTCAAGCTAAAAGGAAACCATTAGGTGCATTTTATAGAGAATCAGATTTCGAATAAGAAAAAGTCAACCGTAACCGCGTAACTCGTACCCGTGAGAAAAAAATCGAAAAAAATCTCTTTCGAATGCCATGATTTTTCTGAGTCATTTTTCCAAGGGAGGGTACTGTGGATTTTCGACAAAAAAAAATTTCAAGCTAAAAGGAAACCATTAGGTGCATTTTATAGAAAATCAGATTTCGAATAAGAAAAAGTCAACCGTAACCGCGTAACTCGTACCCGTGAGAAAAAAATCGAAAAAATCTCTTTCGAATGCCATGATTTTTCTGAGTCATTTTTCCAAGGGAGGGTACTGTGGATTTTCGACAAAAAAAAATTTCAAGCTAAAAGGAAACCATTAGGTGCATTTTATAGAGAATCAGATTTCGAATAAGAAAAAGTCAACCGTAACCGCGTAACTCGTACCCGTGAGAAAAAAATCGAAAAAATCTGTTTCGAATGCCATGATTTTTCTGAGTCATTTTTCCAAGGGAAGGTACTGTGGATTTTCGACAAAAAAAAATTTCAAGCTAAAAGGAAACCATTAGGTGCATTTTATAGAGAATCAGATTTCGAATAAGAAAAAGTCAACCGTAACCGCGTAACTCGTACCCGTGAGAAAAAAATCGAAAAAATCTCTTTCGAATGCCATGATTTTTCTGAGTCATTTTTCCAAGGAAGGGTACTGTGGATTTTCGACAAAAAAAAATTTCAAGCTAAAAGGAAACCATTAGGTGCATTTTATAGAGAATCAGATTTCGAATAAGAAAAAGTCAACCGTAACCGCGTAACTCGTACCCGTGAGAAAAAAATCTCTTTCGAATGCCATGATTTTTCTGAGTCATTTTTCCAAGGGAGGGTACTGTGGATTTTCGAGAAAAAAAATTTTCAAGCTAAAAGGAAACCATTAGGTGCATTTTATAGAGAATCAGATTTCGAATAAGAAAAAGTCAACCGTAACCGCGTAACTCGTACCCGTGAGAAAAAAATCGAAAAAATCTCTTTCGAATGCCATGGTTTTTCTGAGTCATTTTTCCAAGGGAGGGTACTGTGGATTTTCGACAAAAAAAAATTTCAAGCTAAAAGGAAACCATTAGGTGCATTTTATAGAGAATCAGATTTCGAATAAGAAAAAGTCAACCGTAACCGCGTAACTCGTACCCGTGAGAAAAAAATCGAAAAAATCTCTTTCGAATGCCATGATTTTTCTGAGTCATTTTTCCAAGGGAGGGTACTGTGGATTTTCGAGAAAAAAAAATTTCAAGCTAAAAGGAAACCATTAGGTGCATTTTATAGAGAATCAGATTTCGAATAAGAAAAAGTCAACCGTAACCGCGTAACTCGTACCCGTGAGAAAAAAATCGAAAAAATCTCTTTCGAATGCCATGATTTTTCTGAGTCATTTTTCCAAGGGAGGGTATGGTGGATTTTCGAGAAAAAAAATTTTCAAGCTAAAAGGAAACCATTAGGTGCATTTTATAGAGAATCAGATTTCGAATAAGAAAAAGTCAACCGTAACCGCGTAACTCGTACCCGTGAGAAAAAAATCGAAAAAATCTCTTTCGAATGCCATGGTTTTTCTGAGTCATTTTTCCAAGGGAGGGTACTGTGGATTTTCGACAAAAAAAAATTTCAAGCTAAAAGGAAACCATTAGGTGCATTTTATAGAGAATCAGATTTCGAATAAGAAAAAGTCAACCGTAACCGCGTAACTCGTACCCGTGAGAAAAAAATCGAAAAAATCTCTTTCGAATGCCATGATTTTTCTGAGTCATTTTTCCAAGGGAGGGTACTGTGGATTTTCGAGAAAAAAAAATTTCAAGCTAAAAGGAAACCATTAGGTGCATTTTATAGAGAATCAGATTTCGAATAAGAAAAAGTCAACCGTAACCGCGTAACTCGTACCCGTGAGAAAAAAATCGAAAAAATCTGTTTCGAATGCCATGATTTTTCTGAGTCATTTTTCCAAGGGACGGTACTGTGGATTTTCGACAAAAAAAATTTTCAAGCTAAAAGGAAACCATTAGGTGCATTTTATAGAGAATCAGATTTCGAATAAGAAAAAGTCAACCGTAACCGCGTAACTCGTACCCGTGAGAAAAAAATCGAAAAAATCTCTTTCGAATGCCATGATTTTTCTGAGTCATTTTTCCAAGGAAGGGTACTGTGGATTTTCGAGAAAAAAAAATTTCAAGCTAAAATGAAACCATTAGGTGCATTTTATAGAGAATCAGATTTCGAATAAGAAAAAGTCAACCGTAACCGCGTAACTCGTACCCGTGAGAAAAAAATCTCTTTCGAATGCCATGATTTTTCTGAGTCATTTTTCCAAGGGAGGGTACTGTGGATTTTCGAGAAAAAAAATTTTCAAGCTAAAAGGAAACCATTAGGTGCATTTTATAGAGAATCAGATTTCGAATAAGAAAAAGTCAACCGTAACCGCGTAACTCGTACCCGTGAGAAAAAAATCGAAAAAATCTCTTTCGAATGCCATGGTTTTTCTGAGTCATTTTTCCAAGGGAGGGTACTGTGGATTTTCGACAAAAAAAAATTTCAAGCTAAAAGGAAACCATTAGGTGCATTTTATAGAGAATCAGATTTCGAATAAGAAAAAGTCAACCGTAACCGCGTAACTCGTACCCGTGAGAAAAAAATCGAAAAAATCTCTTTCGAATGCCATGATTTTTCTGAGTCATTTTTCCAAGGGAGGGTACTGTGGATTTTCGAGAAAAAAAAATTTCAAGCTAAAAGGAAACCATTAGGTGCATTTTATAGAGAATCAGATTTCGAATAAGAAAAAGTCAACCGTAACCGCGTAACTCGTACCCGTGAGAAAAAAATCGAAAAAATCTCTTTCGAATGCCATGACTTTTCTGAGTCATTTTTCCAAGGGAGGGTACTGTGGATTTTCGACAAAAAAAAATTTCAAGCTAAAAGGAAACCATTAGGTGCATTTTATAGAGAATCAGATTTCGAATAAGAAAAAGTCAACCGTAACCGCGTAACTCGTACCCGTGAGAAAAAAATCGAAAAAATCTCTTTCGAATGCCATGATTTTTCTGAGTCATTTTTCCAAGGGAGGGTACTGTGGATTTTCGACAAAAAAAATTTCAAGCTAAAAGGAAACCATTAGGTGCATTTTATAGAGAATCAGATTTCGAATAAGAAAAAGTCAACCGTAACCGCGTAACTCGTACCCGTGAGAAAAAAATCGAAAAAAATCTCTTTCGAATGCCATGATTTTTCTGAGTCATTTTTCCAAGGGAGGGTACTGTGGATTTTCGACAAAAAAAAATTTCAAGCTAAAAGGAAACCATTAGGTGCATTTTATAGAAAATCAGATTTCGAATAAGAAAAAGTCAACCGTAACCGCGTAACTCGTACCCGTGAGAAAAAAATCGAAAAAATCTCTTTCGAATGCCATGATTTTTCTGAGTCATTTTTCCAAGGGAGGGTACTGTGGATTTTCGACAAAAAAAAATTTCAAGCTAAAAGGAAACCATTAGGTGCATTTTATAGAGAATCAGATTTCGAATAAGAAAAAGTCAACCGTAACCGCGTAACTCGTACCCGTGAGAAAAAAATCGAAAAAATCTGTTTCGAATGCCATGATTTTTCTGAGTCATTTTTCCAAGGGAAGGTACTGTGGATTTTCGACAAAAAAAAATTTCAAGCTAAAAGGAAACCATTAGGTGCATTTTATAGAGAATCAGATTTCGAATAAGAAAAAGTCAACCGTAACCGCGTAACTCGTACCCGTGAGAAAAAAATCGAAAAAATCTCTTTCGAATGCCATGATTTTTCTGAGTCATTTTTCCAAGGAAGTGTACTGTGGATTTTCGACAAAAAAAAATTTCAAGCTAAAAGGAAACCATTAGGTGCATTTTATAGAGAATCAGATTTCGAATAAGAAAAAGTCAACCGTAACCGCGTAACTCGTACCCGTGAGAAAAAAATCTCTTTCGAATGCCATGATTTTTCTGAGTCATTTTTCCAAGGGAGGGTACTGTGGATTTTCGAGAAAAAAAATTTTCAAGCTAAAAGGAAACCATTAGGTGCATTTTATAGAGAATCAGATTTCGAATAAGAAAAAGTCAACCGTAACCGCGTAACTCGTACCCGTGAGAAAAAAATCGAAAAAATCTCTTTCGAATGCCATGGTTTTTCTGAGTCATTTTTCCAAGGGAGGGTACTGTGGATTTTCGACAAAAAAAAATTTCAAGCTAAAAGGAAACCATTAGGTGCATTTTATAGAGAATCAGATTTCGAATAAGAAAAAGTCAACCGTAACCGCGTAACTCGTACCCGTGAGAAAAAAATCGAAAAAATCTCTTTCGAATGCCATGATTTTTCTGAGTCATTTTTCCAAGGGAGGGTACTGTGGATTTTCGAGAAAAAAAAATTTCAAGCTAAAAGGAAACCATTAGGTGCATTTTATAGAGAATCAGATTTCGAATAAGAAAAAGTCAACCGTAACCGCGTAACTCGTACCCGTGAGAAAAAAATCGAAAAAATCTCTTTCGAATGCCATGATTTTTCTGAGTCATTTTTCCAAGGGAGGGTACTGTGGATTTTCGAGAAAAAAAATTTTCAAGCTAAAAGGAAACCATTAGGTGCATTTTATAGAGAATCAGATTTCGAATAAGAAAAAGTCAACCGTAACCGCGTAACTCGTACCCGTGAGAAAAAAATCGAAAAAATCTCTTTCGAATGCCATGGTTTTTCTGAGTCATTTTTCCAAGGGAGGGTACTGTGGATTTTCGACAAAAAAAAATTTCAAGCTAAAAGGAAACCATTAGGTGCATTTTATAGAGAATCAGATTTCGAATAAGAAAAAGTCAACCGTAACCGCGTAACTCGTACCCGTGAGAAAAAAATCGAAAAAATCTCTTTCGAATGCCATGATTTTTCTGAGTCATTTTTCCAAGGGAGGGTACTGTGGATTTTCGACAAAAAAAATTTTCAAGCTAAAAGGAAACCATTAGGTGCATTTTATAGAGAATCAGATTTCGAATAAGAAAAAGTCAACCGTAACCGCGTAACTCGTACCCGTGAGAAAAAAATCGAAAAAATCTCTTTCGAATGCCATGATTTTTCTGAGTCATTTTTCCAAGGGAGGGTACTGTGGATTTTCGAGAAAAAAAATTTTCAAGCTAAAAGGAAACCATTAGGTGCATTTTATAGAGAATCAGATTTCGAATAAGAAAAAGTCAACCGTAACCGCGTAACTCGTACCCGTGAGAAAAAAATCGAAAAAATCTCTTTCGAATGCCATGATTTTTCTGAGTCATTTTTCCAAGGGAGGGTACTGTGGATTTTCGAGAAAAAAAATTTTCAAGCTAAAAGGAAACCATTAGGTGCATTTTATAGAGAATCAGATTTCGAATAAGAAAAAGTCAACCGTAACCGCGTAACTCGTACCCGTGAGAAAAAAATCGAAAAAATCTCTTTCGAATGCCATGGTTTTTCTGAGTCATTTTTCCAAGGGAGGGTACTGTGGATTTTCGACAAAAAAAAATTTCAAGCTAAAAGGAAACCATTAGGTGCATTTTATAGAGAATCAGATTTCGAATAAGAAAAAGTCAACCGTAACCGCGTAACTCGTACCCGTGAGAAAAAAATCGAAAAAATCTCTTTCGAATGCCATGGTTTTTCTGAGTCATTTTTCCAAGGGAGGGTACTGTGGATTTTCGACAAAAAAAAATTTCAAGCTAAAAGGAAACCATTAGGTGCATTTTATAGAGAATCAGATTTCGAATAAGAAAAAGTCAACCGTAACCGCGTAACTCGTACCCGTGAGAAAAAAATCGAAAAAATCTCTTTCGAATGCCATGATTTTTCTGAGTCATTTTTCCAAGGGAGGGTACTGTGGATTTTCGAGAAAAAAAATTTTCAAGCTAAAAGGAAACCATTAGGTGCATTTTATAGAGAATCAGATTTCGAATAAGAAAAAGTCAACCGTAACCGCGTAACTCGTACCCGTGAGAAAAAAATCGAAAAAATCTCTTTCGAATGCCATGGTTTTTCTGAGTCATTTTTCCAAGGGAGGGTACTGTGGATTTTCGAGAAAAAAAAATTTCAAGCTAAAAGGAAACCATTAGGTGCATTTTATAGAGAATCAGATTTCGAATAAGAAAAAGTCAACCGTAACCGCGTAACTCGTACCCGTGAGAAAAAAATCGAAAAAATCTCTTTCGAATGCCATGGTTTTTCTGAGTCATTTTTCCAAGGGAGGGTACTGTGGATTTTCGACAAAAAAAAATTTCAAGCTAAAAGGAAACCATTAGGTGCATTTTATAGAGAATCAGATTTCGAATAAGAAAAAGTCAACCGTAACCGCGTAACTCGTACCCGTGAGAAAAAAATCGAAAAAATCTCTTTCGAATGCCATGATTTTTCTGAGTCATTTTTCCAAGGGAGGGTACTGTGGATTTTCGAGAAAAAAAAATTTCAAGCTAAAAGGAAACCATTAGGTGCATTTTATAGAGAATCAGATTTCGAATAAGAAAAAGTCAACCGTAACCGCGTAACTCGTACCCGTGAGAAAAAAATCGAAAAAATCTCTTTCGAATGCCATGATTTTTCTGAGTCATTTTTCCAAGGGAGGGTACTGTGGATTTTCGAGAAAAAAAATTTTCAAGCTAAAAGGAAACCATTAGGTGCATTTTATAGAGAATCAGATTTCGAATAAGAAAAAGTCAACCGTAACCGCGTAACTCGTACCCGTGAGAAAAAAATCGAAAAAATCTCTTTCGAATGCCATGGTTTTTCTGAGTCATTTTTCCAAGGGAGGGTACTGTGGATTTTCGACAAAAAAAAATTTCAAGCTAAAAGGAAACCATTAGGTGCATTTTATAGAGAATCAGATTTCGAATAAGAAAAAGTCAACCGTAACCGCGTAACTCGTACCCGTGAGAAAAAAATCGAAAAAATCTCTTTCGAATGCCATGATTTTTCTGAGTCATTTTTCCAAGGGAGGGTACTGTGGATTTTCGACAAAAAAAAATTTCAAGCTAAAAGGAAACCATTAGGTGCATTTTATAGAGAATCAGATTTCGAATAAGAAAAAGTCAACCGTAACCGCGTAACTCGTACCCGTGAGAAAAAAATCGAAAAAATCTCTTTCGAATGCCATGATTTTTCTGAGTCATTTTTCCAAGGGAGGGTACTGTGGATTTTCGAGAAAAAAAATTTTCAAGCTAAAAGGAAACCATTAGGTGCATTTTATAGAGAATCAGATTTCGAATAAGAAAAAGTCAACCGTAACCGCGTAACTCGTACCCGTGAGAAAAAAATCGAAAAAATCTCTTTCGAATGCCATGGTTTTTCTGAGTCATTTTTCCAAGGGAGGGTACTGTGGATTTTCGACAAAAAAAAATTTCAAGCTAAAAGGAAACCATTAGGTGCATTTTATAGAGAATCAGATTTCGAATAAGAAAAAGTCAACCGTAACCGCGTAACTCGTACCCGTGAGAAAAAAATCGAAAAAATCTCTTTCGAATGCCATGATTTTTCTGAGTCATTTTTCCAAGGGAGGGTACTGTGGATTTTCGACAAAAAAAATTTTCAAGCTAAAAGGAAACCATTAGGTGCATTTTATAGAGAATCAGATTTCGAATAAGAAAAAGTCAACCGTAACCGCGTAACTCGTACCCGTGAGAAAAAAATCGAAAAAATCTCTTTCGAATGCCATGATTTTTCTGAGTCATTTTTCCAAGGGAGGGTACTGTGGATTTTCGAGAAAAAAAAATTTCAAGCTAAAAGGAAACCATTAGGTGCATTTTATAGAGAATCAGATTTCGAATAAGAAAAAGTCAACCGTAACCGCGTAACTCGTACCCGTGAGAAAAAAATTGAAAAAATCTCTTTCGAATGCCATGGTTTTTCTGAGTCATTTTTCCAAGGGAGGGTACTGTGGATTTTCGACAAAAAAAAATTTCAAGCTAAAAGGAAACCTTAAGGTGCATTTTATAGAGAATCAGATTTCGAATAAGAAAAAGTCAACCGTAACCGCGTAACTCGTACCCGTGAGAAAAAAATCGAAAAAATCTCTTTCGAATGCCATGATTTTTCTGAGTCATTTTTCCAAGGGAGGGTACTGTGGATTTTCGACAAAAAAAAATTTCAAGCTAAAAGGAAACCATTAGGTGCATTTTATAGAGAATCAGATTTCGAATAAGAAAAAGTCAACCGTAACCGCGTAACTCGTACCCGTGAGAAAAAAATCGAAAAAATCTCTTTCGAATGCCATGATTTTTCTGAGTCATTTTTCCAAGGGAGGGTACTGTGGATTTTCGAGAAAAAAAATTTTCAAGCTAAAAGGAAACCATTAGGTGCATTTTATAGAGAATCAGATTTCGAATAAGAAAAAGTCAACCGTAACCGCGTAACTCGTACCCGTGAGAAAAAAATCGAAAAAATCTCTTTCGAATGCCATGGTTTTTCTGAGTCATTTTTCCAAGGGAGGGTACTGTGGATTTTCGAGAAAAAAAAATTTCAAGCTAAAAGGAAACCATTAGGTGCATTTTATAGAGAATCAGATTTCGAATAAGAAAAAGTCAACCGTAACCGCGTAACTCGTACCCGTGAGAAAAAAATCGAAAAAATCTCTTTCGAATGCCATGGTTTTTCTGAGTCATTTTTCCAAGGGAGGGTACTGTGGATTTTCGACAAAAAAAAATTTCAAGCTAAAAGGAAACCATTAGGTGCATTTTATAGAGAATCAGATTTCGAATAAGAAAAAGTCAACCGTAACCGCGTAACTCGTACCCGTGAGAAAAAAATCGAAAAAATCTCTTTCGAATGCCATGATTTTTCTGAGTCATTTTTCCAAGGGAGGGTACTGTGGATTTTCGAGAAAAAAAAATTTCAAGCTAAAAGGAAACCATTAGGTGCATTTTATAGAGAATCAGATTTCGAATAAGAAAAAGTCAACCGTAACCGCGTAACTCGTACCCGTGAGAAAAAAATCGAAAAAATCTCTTTCGAATGCCATGATTTTTCTGAGTCATTTTTCCAAGGGAGGGTACTGTGGATTTTCGAGAAAAAAAATTTTCAAGCTAAAAGGAAACCATTAGGTGCATTTTATAGAGAATCAGATTTCGAATAAGAAAAAGTCAACCGTAACCGCGTAACTCGTACCCGTGAGAAAAAAATCGAAAAAATCTCTTTCGAATGCCATGGTTTTTCTGAGTCATTTTTCCAAGGGAGGGTACTGTGGATTTTCGACAAAAAAAAATTTCAAGCTAAAAGGAAACCATTAGGTGCATTTTATAGAGAATCAGATTTCGAATAAGAAAAAGTCAACCGTAACCGCGTAACTCGTACCCGTGAGAAAAAAATCGAAAAAATCTCTTTCGAATGCCATGATTTTTCTGAGTCATTTTTCCAAGGGAGGGTACTGTGGATTTTCGACAAAAAAAAATTTCAAGCTAAAAGGAAACCATTAGGTGCATTTTATAGAGAATCAGATTTCGAATAAGAAAAAGTCAACCGTAACCGCGTAACTCGTACCCGTGAGAAAAAAATCGAAAAAATCTCTTTCGAATGCCATGATTTTTCGAGTCATTTTTCCAAGGGAGGGTACTGTGGATTTTCGACAAAAAAAAATTTCAAGCTAAAAGGAAACCATTAGGTGCATTTTATAGAGAATCAGATTTCGAATAAGAAAAAGTCAACCGTAACCGCGTAACTCGTACCCGTGAGAAAAAAATCGAAAAAATCTGTTTCGAATGCCATGATTTTTCTGAGTCATTTTTCCAAGGGAAGGTACTGTGGATTTTCGACAAAAAAAAATTTCAAGCTAAAAGGAAACCATTAGGTGCATTTTATAGAGAATCAGATTTCGAATAAGAAAAAGTCAACCGTAACCGCGTAACTCGTACCCGTGAGAAAAAAATCGAAAAAATCTCTTTCGAATGCCATGATTTTTCTGAGTCATTTTTCCAAGGAAGGGTACTGTGGATTTTCGACAAAAAAAAATTTCAAGCTAAAAGGAAACCATTAGGTGCATTTTATAGAGAATCAGATTTCGAATAAGAAAAAGTCAACCGTAACCGCGTAACTCGTACCCGTGAGAAAAAAATCTCTTTCGAATGCCATGATTTTTCTGAGTCATTTTTCCAAGGGAGGGTACTGTGGATTTTCGAGAAAAAAAATTTTCAAGCTAAAAGGAAACCATTAGGTGCATTTTATAGAGAATCAGATTTCGAATAAGAAAAAGTCAACCGTAACCGCGTAACTCGTACCCGTGAGAAAAAAATCGAAAAAATCTCTTTCGAATGCCATGGTTTTTCTGAGTCATTTTTCCAAGGGAGGGTACTGTGGATTTTCGACAAAAAAAAATTTCAAGCTAAAAGGAAACCATTAGGTGCATTTTATAGAGAATCAGATTTCGAATAAGAAAAAGTCAACCGTAACCGCGTAACTCGTACCCGTGAGAAAAAAATCGAAAAAATCTCTTTCGAATGCCATGATTTTTCTGAGTCATTTTTCCAAGGGAGGGTACTGTGGATTTTCGAGAAAAAAAAATTTCAAGCTAAAAGGAAACCATTAGGTGCATTTTATAGAGAATCAGATTTCGAATAAGAAAAAGTCAACCGTAACCGCGTAACTCGTACCCGTGAGAAAAAAATCGAAAAAATCTCTTTCGAATGCCATGATTTTTCTGAGTCATTTTTCCAAGGGAGGGTACTGTGGATTTTCGAGAAAAAAAATTTTCAAGCTAAAAGGAAACCATTAGGTGCATTTTATAGAGAATCAGATTTCGAATAAGAAAAAGTCAACCGTAACCGCGTAACTCGTACCCGTGAGAAAAAAATCGAAAAAATCTCTTTCGAATGCCATGGTTTTTCTGAGTCATTTTTCCAAGGGAGGGTACTGTGGATTTTCGACAAAAAAAAATTTCAAGCTAAAAGGAAACCATTAGGTGCATTTTATAGAGAATCAGATTTCGAATAAGAAAAAGTCAACCGTAACCGCGTAACTCGTACCCGTGAGAAAAAAATCGAAAAAATCTCTTTCGAATGCCATGATTTTTCTGAGTCATTTTTCCAAGGGAGGGTACTGTGGATTTTCGACAAAAAAAAATTTCAAGCTAAAAGGAAACCATTAGGTGCATTTTATAGAGAATCAGATTTCGAATAAGAAAAAGTCAACCGTAACCGCGTAACTCGTACCCGTGAGAAAAAAATCGAAAAAATCTCTTTCGAATGCCATGATTTTTCGAGTCATTTTTCCAAGGGAGGGTACTGTGGATTTTCGACAAAAAAAAATTTCAAGCTAAAAGGAAACCATTAGGTGCATTTTATAGAGAATCAGATTTCGAATAAGAAAAAGTCAACCGTAACCGCGTAACTCGTACCCGTGAGAAAAAAATCGAAAAAATCTGTTTCGAATGCCATGATTTTTCTGAGTCATTTTTCCAAGGGAAGGTACTGTGGATTTTCGACAAAAAAAAATTTCAAGCTAAAAGGAAACCATTAGGTGCATTTTATAGAGAATCAGATTTCGAATAAGAAAAAGTCAACCGTAACCGCGTAACTCGTACCCGTGAGAAAAAAATCGAAAAAATCTCTTTCGAATGCCATGATTTTTCTGAGTCATTTTTCCAAGGAAGGGTACTGTGGATTTTCGACAAAAAAAAATTTCAAGCTAAAAGGAAACCATTAGGTGCATTTTATAGAGAATCAGATTTCGAATAAGAAAAAGTCAACCGTAACCGCGTAACTCGTACCCGTGAGAAAAAAATCTCTTTCGAATGCCATGATTTTTCTGAGTCATTTTTCCAAGGGAGGGTACTGTGGATTTTCGAGAAAAAAAATTTTCAAGCTAAAAGGAAACCATTAGGTGCATTTTATAGAGAATCAGATTTCGAATAAGAAAAAGTCAACCGTAACCGCGTAACTCGTACCCGTGAGAAAAAAATCGAAAAAATCTCTTTCGAATGCCATGGTTTTTCTGAGTCATTTTTCCAAGGGAGGGTACTGTGGATTTTCGACAAAAAAAAATTTCAAGCTAAAAGGAAACCATTAGGTGCATTTTATAGAGAATCAGATTTCGAATAAGAAAAAGTCAACCGTAACCGCGTAACTCGTACCCGTGAGAAAAAAATCGAAAAAATCTCTTTCGAATGCCATGATTTTTCTGAGTCATTTTTCCAAGGGAGGGTACTGTGGATTTTCGAGAAAAAAAAATTTCAAGCTAAAAGGAAACCATTAGGTGCATTTTATAGAGAATCAGATTTCGAATAAGAAAAAGTCAACCGTAACCGCGTAACTCGTACCCGTGAGAAAAAAATCGAAAAAATCTCTTTCGAATGCCATGATTTTTCTGAGTCATTTTTCCAAGGGAGGGTACTGTGGATTTTCGAGAAAAAAAATTTTCAAGCTAAAAGGAAACCATTAGGTGCATTTTATAGAGAATCAGATTTCGAATAAGAAAAAGTCAACCGTAACCGCGTAACTCGTACCCGTGAGAAAAAAATCGAAAAAATCTCTTTCGAATGCCATGGTTTTTCTGAGTCATTTTTCCAAGGGAGGGTACTGTGGATTTTCGACAAAAAAAAATTTCAAGCTAAAAGGAAACCATTAGGTGCATTTTATAGAGAATCAGATTTCGAATAAGAAAAAGTCAACCGTAACCGCGTAACTCGTACCCGTGAGAAAAAAATCGAAAAAATCTCTTTCGAATGCCATGATTTTTCTGAGTCATTTTTCCAAGGGAGGGTACTGTGGATTTTCGACAAAAAAAAATTTCAAGCTAAAAGGAAACCATTAGGTGCATTTTATAGAGAATCAGATTTCGAATAAGAAAAAGTCAACCGTAACCGCGTAACTCGTACCCGTGAGAAAAAAATCGAAAAAATCTGTTTCGAATGCCATGATTTTTCTGAGTCATTTTTCCAAGGGAGGGTACTGTGGATTTTCGACAAAAAAAAATTTCAAGCTAAAAGGAAACCATTAGGTGCATTTTATAGAGAATCAGATTTCGAATAAGAAAAAGTCAACCGTAACCGCGTAACTCGTACCCGTGAGAAAAAAATCGAAAAAATCTCTTTCGAATGCCATGATTTTTCTGAGTCATTTTTCCAAGGGAGGGTACTGTGGATTTTCGAGAAAAAAAAATTTCAAGCTAAAAGGAAACCATTAGGTGCATTTTATAGAGAATCAGATTTCGAATAAGAAAAAGTCAACCGTAACCGCGTAACTCGTACCCGTGAGAAAAAAATTGAAAAAATCTCTTTCGAATGCCATGGTTTTTCTGAGTCATTTTTCCAAGGGAGGGTACTGTGGATTTTCGACAAAAAAAAATTTCAAGCTAAAAGGAAACCTTAAGGTGCATTTTATAGAGAATCAGATTTCGAATAAGAAAAAGTCAACCGTAACCGCGTAACTCGTACCCGTGAGAAAAAAATCGAAAAAATCTCTTTCGAATGCCATGATTTTTCTGAGTCATTTTTCCAAGGGAGGGTACTGTGGATTTTCGACAAAAAAAAATTTCAAGCTAAAAGGAAACCATTAGGTGCATTTTATAGAGAATCAGATTTCGAATAAGAAAAAGTCAACCGTAACCGCGTAACTCGTACCCGTGAGAAAAAAATCGAAAAAATCTCTTTCGAATGCCATGGTTTTTCTGAGTCATTTTTCCAAGGGAGGGTACTGTGGATTTTCGACAAAAAAAAATTTCAAGCTAAAAGGAAACCATTAGGTGCATTTTATAGAGAATCAGATTTCGAATAAGAAAAAGTCAACCGTAACCGCGTAACTCGTACCCGTGAGAAAAAAATCGAAAAAATCTCTTTCGAATGCCATGGTTTTTCTGAGTCATTTTTCCAAGGGAGGGTACTGTGGATTTTCGAGAAAAAAAATTTTCAAGCTAAAAGGAAACCATTAGGTGCATTTTATAGAGAATCAGATTTCGAATAAGAAAAAGTCAACCGTAACCGCGTAACTCGTACCCGTGAGAAAAAAATCGAAAAAATCTCTTTCGAATGCCATGATTTTTCTGAGTCATTTTTCCAAGGGAGGGTACTGTGGATTTTCGAGAAAAAAAAATTTCAAGCTAAAAGGAAACCATTAGGTGCATTTTATAGAGAATCAGATTTCGAATAAGAAAAAGTCAACCGTAACCGCGTAACTCGTACCCGTGAGAAAAAAATCGAAAAAATCTCTTTCGAATGCCATGATTTTTCTGAGTCATTTTTCCAAGGGAGGGTACTGTGGATTTTCGAGAAAAAAAATTTTCAAGCTAAAAGGAAACCATTAGGTGCATTTTATAGAGAATCAGATTTCGAATAAGAAAAAGTCAACCGTAACCGCGTAACTCGTACCCGTGAGAAAAAAATCGAAAAAATCTCTTTCGAATGCCATGGTTTTTCTGAGTCATTTTTCCAAGGGAGGGTACTGTGGATTTTCGACAAAAAAAAATTTCAAGCTAAAAGGAAACCATTAGGTGCATTTTATAGAGAATCAGATTTCGAATAAGAAAAAGTCAACCGTAACCGCGTAACTCGTACCCGTGAGAAAAAAATCGAAAAAATCTCTTTCGAATGCCATGATTTTTCTGAGTCATTTTTCCAAGGGAGGGTACTGTGGATTTTCGACAAAAAAAAATTTCAAGCTAAAAGGAAACCATTAGGTGCATTTTATAGAGAATCAGATTTCGAATAAGAAAAAGTCAACCGTAACCGCGTAACTCGTACCCGTGAGAAAAAAATCGAAAAAATCTGTTTCGAATGCCATGATTTTTCTGAGTCATTTTTCCAAGGGAGGGTACTGTGGATTTTCGACAAAAAAAAATTTCAAGCTAAAAGGAAACCATTAGGTGCATTTTATAGAGAATCAGATTTCGAATAAGAAAAAGTCAACCGTAACCGCGTAACTCGTACCCGTGAGAAAAAAATCGAAAAAATCTCTTTCGAATGCCATGATTTTTCTGAGTCATTTTTCCAAGGGAGGGTACTGTGGATTTTCGAGAAAAAAAAATTTCAAGCTAAAAGGAAACCATTAGGTGCATTTTATAGAGAATCAGATTTCGAATAAGAAAAAGTCAACCGTAACCGCGTAACTCGTACCCGTGAGAAAAAAATTGAAAAAATCTCTTTCGAATGCCATGGTTTTTCTGAGTCATTTTTCCAAGGGAGGGTACTGTGGATTTTCGACAAAAAAAAATTTCAAGCTAAAAGGAAACCTTAAGGTGCATTTTATAGAGAATCAGATTTCGAATAAGAAAAAGTCAACCGTAACCGCGTAACTCGTACCCGTGAGAAAAAAATCGAAAAAATCTCTTTCGAATGCCATGATTTTTCTGAGTCATTTTTCCAAGGGAGGGTACTGTGGATTTTCGAGAAAAAAAAATTTCAAGCTAAAAGGAAACCATTAGGTGCATTTTATAGAGAATCAGATTTCGAATAAGAAAAAGTCAACCGTAACCGCGTAACTCGTACCCGTGAGAAAAAAATCGAAAAAATCTCTTTCGAATGCCATGGTTTTTCTGAGTCATTTTTCCAAGGGAGGGTACTGTGGATTTTCGACAAAAAAAAATTTCAAGCTAAAAGGAAACCATTAGGTGCATTTTATAGAGAATCAGATTTCGAATAAGAAAAAGTCAACCGTAACCGCGTAACTCGTACCCGTGAGAAAAAAATCGAAAAAATCTCTTTCGAATGCCATGATTTTTCTGAGTCATTTTTCCAAGGGAGGGTACTGTGGATTTTCGAGAAAAAAAAATTTCAAGCTAAAAGGAAACCATTAGGTGCATTTTATAGAGAATCAGATTTCGAATAAGAAAAAGTCAACCGTAACCGCGTAACTCGTACCCGTGAGAAAAAAATCGAAAAAATCTCTTTCGAATGCCATGATTTTTCTGAGTCATTTTTCCAAGGGAGGGTACTGTGGATTTTCGAGAAAAAAAATTTTCAAGCTAAAAGGAAACCATTAGGTGCATTTTATAGAGAATCAGATTTCGAATAAGAAAAAGTCAACCGTAACCGCGTAACTCGTACCCGTGAGAAAAAAATCGAAAAAATCTCTTTCGAATGCCATGGTTTTTCTGAGTCATTTTTCCAAGGGAGGGTACTGTGGATTTTCGACAAAAAAAAATTTCAAGCTAAAAGGAAACCATTAGGTGCATTTTATAGAGAATCAGATTTCGAATAAGAAAAAGTCAACCGTAACCGCGTAACTCGTACCCGTGAGAAAAAAATCGAAAAAATCTCTTTCGAATGCCATGATTTTTCTGAGTCATTTTTCCAAGGGAGGGTACTGTGGATTTTCGAGAAAAAAAAATTTCAAGCTAAAAGGAAACCATTAGGTGCATTTTATAGAGAATCAGATTTCGAATAAGAAAAAGTCAACCGTAACCGCGTAACTCGTACCCGTGAGAAAAAAATTGAAAAAATCTCTTTCGAATGCCATGGTTTTTCTGAGTCATTTTTCCAAGGGAGGGTACTGTGGATTTTCGACAAAAAAAAATTTCAAGCTAAAAGGAAACCTTAAGGTGCATTTTATAGAGAATCAGATTTCGAATAAGAAAAAGTCAACCGTAACCGCGTAACTCGTACCCGTGAGAAAAAAATCGAAAAAATCTCTTTCGAATGCCATGATTTTTCTGAGTCATTTTTCCAAGGGAGGGTACTGTGGATTTTCGAGAAAAAAAAATTTCAAGCTAAAAGGAAACCATTAGGTGCATTTTATAGAGAATCAGATTTCGAATAAGAAAAAGTCAACCGTAACCGCGTAACTCGTACCCGTGAGAAAAAAATCGAAAAAATCTCTTTCGAATGCCATGGTTTTTCTGAGTCATTTTTCCAAGGGAGGGTACTGTGGATTTTCGACAAAAAAAAATTTCAAGCTAAAAGGAAACCATTAGGTGCATTTTATAGAGAATCAGATTTCGAATAAGAAAAAGTCAACCGTAACCGCGTAACTCGTACCCGTGAGAAAAAAATCGAAAAAATCTGTTTCGAATGCCATGATTTTTCTGAGTCATTTTTCCAAGGGAGGGTACTGTGGATTTTCGACAAAAAAAAATTTCAAGCTAAAAGGAAACCATTAGGTGCATTTTATAGAGAATCAGATTTCGAATAAGAAAAAGTCAACCGTAACCGCGTAACTCGTACCCGTGAGAAAAAAATCGAAAAAATCTCTTTCGAATGCCATGATTTTTCTGAGTCATTTTTCCAAGGGAGGGTACTGTGGATTTTCGAGAAAAAAAAATTTCAAGCTAAAAGGAAACCATTAGGTGCATTTTATAGAGAATCAGATTTCGAATAAGAAAAAGTCAACCGTAACCGCGTAACTCGTACCCGTGAGAAAAAAATTGAAAAAATCTCTTTCGAATGCCATGGTTTTTCTGAGTCATTTTTCCAAGGGAGGGTACTGTGGATTTTCGACAAAAAAAAATTTCAAGCTAAAAGGAAACCTTAAGGTGCATTTTATAGAGAATCAGATTTCGAATAAGAAAAAGTCAACCGTAACCGCGTAACTCGTACCCGTGAGAAAAAAATCGAAAAAATCTCTTTCGAATGCCATGATTTTTCTGAGTCATTTTTCCAAGGGAGGGTACTGTGGATTTTCGACAAAAAAAAATTTCAAGCTAAAAGGAAACCATTAGGTGCATTTTATAGAGAATCAGATTTCGAATAAGAAAAAGTCAACCGTAACCGCGTAACTCGTACCCGTGAGAAAAAAATCGAAAAAATCTCTTTCGAATGCCATGATTTTTCTGAGTCATTTTTCCAAGGGAGGGTACTGTGGATTTTCGAGAAAAAAAAATTTCAAGCTAAAAGGAAACCATTAGGTGCATTTTATAGAGAATCAGATTTCGAATAAGAAAAAGTCAACCGTAACCGCGTAACTCGTACCCGTGAGAAAAAAATTGAAAAAATCTCTTTCGAATGCCATGGTTTTTCTGAGTCATTTTTCCAAGGGAGGGTACTGTGGATTTTCGACAAAAAAAAATTTCAAGCTAAAAGGAAACCTTAAGGTGCATTTTATAGAGAATCAGATTTCGAATAAGAAAAAGTCAACCGTAACCGCGTAACTCGTACCCGTGAGAAAAAAATCGAAAAAATCTCTTTCGAATGCCATGATTTTTCTGAGTCATTTTTCCAAGGGAGGGTACTGTGGATTTTCGAGAAAAAAAAATTTCAAGCTAAAAGGAAACCATTAGGTGCATTTTATAGAGAATCAGATTTCGAATAAGAAAAAGTCAACCGTAACCGCGTAACTCGTACCCGTGAGAAAAAAATCGAAAAAATCTCTTTCGAATGCCATGGTTTTTCTGATGCATTTTTCCAAGGGAGGGTACTGTGGATTTTCGACAAAAAAAAATTTCAAGCTAAAAGGAAACCATTAGGTGCATTTTATAGAGAATCAGATTTCGAATAAGAAAAAGTCAACCGTAACCGCGTAACTCGTACCCGTGAGAAAAAAATCGAAAAAATCTGTTTCGAATGCCATGATTTTTCTGAGTCATTTTTCCAAGGGAGGGTACTGTGGATTTTCGACAAAAAAAAATTTCAAGCTAAAAGGAAACCATTAGGTGCATTTTATAGAGAATCAGATTTCGAATAAGAAAAAGTCAACCGTAACCGCGTAACTCGTACCCGTGAGAAAAAAATCGAAAAAATCTCTTTCGAATGCCATGATTTTTCTGAGTCATTTTTCCAAGGGAGGGTACTGTGGATTTTCGAGAAAAAAAAATTTCAAGCTAAAAGGAAACCATTAGGTGCATTTTATAGAGAATCAGATTTCGAATAAGAAAAAGTCAACCGTAACCGCGTAACTCGTACCCGTGAGAAAAAAATTGAAAAAATCTCTTTCGAATGCCATGGTTTTTCTGAGTCATTTTTCCAAGGGAGGGTACTGTGGATTTTCGACAAAAAAAAATTTCAAGCTAAAAGGAAACCTTAAGGTGCATTTTATAGAGAATCAGATTTCGAATAAGAAAAAGTCAACCGTAACCGCGTAACTCGTACCCGTGAGAAAAAAATCGAAAAAATCTCTTTCGAATGCCATGATTTTTCTGAGTCATTTTTCCAAGGGAGGGTACTGTGGATTTTCGAGAAAAAAAAATTTCAAGCTAAAAGGAAACCATTAGGTGCATTTTATAGAGAATCAGATTTCGAATAAGAAAAAGTCAACCGTAACCGCGTAACTCGTACCCGTGAGAAAAAAATCGAAAAAATCTCTTTCGAATGCCATGGTTTTTCTGAGTCATTTTTCCAAGGGAGGGTACTGTGGATTTTCGACAAAAAAAAATTTCAAGCTAAAAGGAAACCTTAAGGTGCATTTTATAGAGAATCAGATTTCGAATAAGAAAAAGTCAACCGTAACCGCGTAACTCGTACCCGTGAGAAAAAAATCGAAAAAATCTCTTTCGAATGCCATGATTTTTCTGAGTCATTTTTCCAAGGGAGGGTACTGTGGATTTTCGAGAAAAAAAAATTTCAAGCTAAAAGGAAACCATTAGGTGCATTTTATAGAGAATCAGATTTCGAATAAGAAAAAGTCAACCGTAACCGCGTAACTCGTACCCGTGAGAAAAAAATTGAAAAAATCTCTTTCGAATGCCATGGTTTTTCTGAGTCATTTTTCCAAGGGAGGGTACTGTGGATTTTCGACAAAAAAAAATTTCAAGCTAAAAGGAAACCTTAAGGTGCATTTTATAGAGAATCAGATTTCGAATAAGAAAAAGTCAACCGTAACCGCGTAACTCGTACCCGTGAGAAAAAAATCGAAAAAATCTCTTTCGAATGCCATGATTTTTCTGAGTCATTTTTCCAAGGGAGGGTACTGTGGATTTTCGAGAAAAAAAAATTTCAAGCTAAAAGGAAACCATTAGGTGCATTTTATAGAGAATCAGATTTCGAATAAGAAAAAGTCAACCGTAACCGCGTAACTCGTACCCGTGAGAAAAAAATCGAAAAAATCTCTTTCGAATGCCATGGTTTTTCTGAGTCATTTTTCCAAGGGAGGGTACTGTGGATTTTCGACAAAAAAAAATTTCAAGCTAAAAGGAAACCATTAGGTGCATTTTATAGAGAATCAGATTTCGAATAAGAAAAAGTCAACCGTAACCGCGTAACTCGTACCCGTGAGAAAAAAATCGAAAAAATCTGTTTCGAATGCCATGATTTTTCTGAGTCATTTTTCCAAGGGAGGGTACTGTGGATTTTCGACAAAAAAAAATTTCAAGCTAAAAGGAAACCATTAGGTGCATTTTATAGAGAATCAGATTTCGAATAAGAAAAAGTCAACCGTAACCGCGTAACTCGTACCCGTGAGAAAAAAATCGAAAAAATCTCTTTCGAATGCCATGATTTTTCTGAGTCATTTTTCCAAGGGAGGGTACTGTGGATTTTCGAGAAAAAAAAATTTCAAGCTAAAAGGAAACCATTAGGTGCATTTTATAGAGAATCAGATTTCGAATAAGAAAAAGTCAACCGTAACCGCGTAACTCGTACCCGTGAGAAAAAAATTGAAAAAATCTCTTTCGAATGCCATGGTTTTTCTGAGTCATTTTTCCAAGGGAGGGTACTGTGGATTTTCGACAAAAAAAAATTTCAAGCTAAAAGGAAACCTTAAGGTGCATTTTATAGAGAATCAGATTTCGAATAAGAAAAAGTCAACCGTAACCGCGTAACTCGTACCCGTGAGAAAAAAATCGAAAAAATCTCTTTCGAATGCCATGATTTTTCTGAGTCATTTTTCCAAGGGAGGGTACTGTGGATTTTCGAGAAAAAAAAATTTCAAGCTAAAAGGAAACCATTAGGTGCATTTTATAGAGAATCAGATTTCGAATAAGAAAAAGTCAACCGTAACCGCGTAACTCGTACCCGTGAGAAAAAAATCGAAAAAATCTCTTTCGAATGCCATGGTTTTTCTGAGTCATTTTTCCAAGGGAGGGTACTGTGGATTTTCGACAAAAAAAAATTTCAAGCTAAAAGGAAACCTTAAGGTGCATTTTATAGAGAATCAGATTTCGAATAAGAAAAAGTCAACCGTAACCGCGTAACTCGTACCCGTGAGAAAAAAATCGAAAAAATCTCTTTCGAATGCCATGGTTTTTCTGAGTCATTTTTCCAAGGGAGGGTACTGTGGATTTTCGACAAAAAAAAATTTCAAGCTAAAAGGAAACCATTAGGTGCATTTTATAGAGAATCAGATTTCGAATAAGAAAAAGTCAACCGTAACCGCGTAACTCGTACCCGTGAGAAAAAAATCGAAAAAATCTCTTTCGAATGCCATGATTTTTCTGAGTCATTTTTCCAAGGGAGGGTACTGTGGATTTTCGAGAAAAAAAAATTTCAAGCTAAAAGGAAACCATTAGGTGCATTTTATAGAGAATCAGATTTCGAATAAGAAAAAGTCAACCGTAACCGCGTAACTCGTACCCGTGAGAAAAAAATTGAAAAAATCTCTTTCGAATGCCATGGTTTTTCTGAGTCATTTTTCCAAGGGAGGGTACTGTGGATTTTCGACAAAAAAAAATTTCAAGCTAAAAGGAAACCTTAAGGTGCATTTTATAGAGAATCAGATTTCGAATAAGAAAAAGTCAACCGTAACCGCGTAACTCGTACCCGTGAGAAAAAAATCGAAAAAATCTCTTTCGAATGCCATGATTTTTCTGAGTCATTTTTCCAAGGGAGGGTACTGTGGATTTTCGAGAAAAAAAAATTTCAAGCTAAAAGGAAACCATTAGGTGCATTTTATAGAGAATCAGATTTCGAATAAGAAAAAGTCAACCGTAACCGCGTAACTCGTACCCGTGAGAAAAAAATCGAAAAAATCTCTTTCGAATGCCATGGTTTTTCTGAGTCATTTTTCCAAGGGAGGGTACTGTGGATTTTCGACAAAAAAAAATTTCAAGCTAAAAGGAAACCATTAGGTGCATTTTATAGAGAATCAGATTTCGAATAAGAAAAAGTCAACCGTAACCGCGTAACTCGTACCCGTGAGAAAAAAATCGAAAAAATCTGTTTCGAATGCCATGATTTTTCTGAGTCATTTTTCCAAGGGAGGGTACTGTGGATTTTCGACAAAAAAAAATTTCAAGCTAAAAGGAAACCATTAGGTGCATTTTATAGAGAATCAGATTTCGAATAAGAAAAAGTCAACCGTAACCGCGTAACTCGTACCCGTGAGAAAAAAATCGAAAAAATCTCTTTCGAATGCCATGATTTTTCTGAGTCATTTTTCCAAGGGAGGGTACTGTGGATTTTCGAGAAAAAAAAATTTCAAGCTAAAAGGAAACCATTAGGTGCATTTTATAGAGAATCAGATTTCGAATAAGAAAAAGTCAACCGTAACCGCGTAACTCGTACCCGTGAGAAAAAAATTGAAAAAATCTCTTTCGAATGCCATGGTTTTTCTGAGTCATTTTTGCAAGGGAGGGTACTGTGGATTTTCGACAAAAAAAAATTTCAAGCTAAAAGGAAACCTTAAGGTGCATTTTATAGAGAATCAGATTTCGAATAAGAAAAAGTCAACCGTAACCGCGTAACTCGTACCCGTGAGAAAAAAATCGAAAAAATCTCTTTCGAATGCCATGATTTTTCTGAGTCATTTTTCCAAGGGAGGGTACTGTGGATTTTCGAGAAAAAAAAATTTCAAGCTAAAAGGAAACCATTAGGTGCATTTTATAGAGAATCAGATTTCGAATAAGAAAAAGTCAACCGTAACCGCGTAACTCGTACCCGTGAGAAAAAAATCGAAAAAATCTCTTTCGAATGCCATGGTTTTTCTGAGTCATTTTTCCAAGGGAGGGTACTGTGGATTTTCGACAAAAAAAAATTTCAAGCTAAAAGGAAACCATTAGGTGCATTTTATAGAGAATCAGATTTCGAATAAGAAAAAGTCAACCGTAACCGCGTAACTCGTACCCGTGAGAAAAAAATCGAAAAAATCTCTTTCGAATGCCATGATTTTTCTGAGTCATTTTTCCAAGGGAGGGTACTGTGGATTTTCGAGAAAAAAAAATTTCAAGCTAAAAGGAAACCATTAGGTGCATTTTATAGAGAATCAGATTTCGAATAAGAAAAAGTCAACCGTAACCGCGTAACTCGTACCCGTGAGAAAAAAATCGAAAAAATCTCTTTCGAATGCCATGATTTTTCTGAGTCATTTTTCCAAGGGAGGGTACTGTGGATTTTCGACAAAAAAAAATTTCAAGCTAAAAGGAAACCATTAGGTGCATTTTATAGAGAATCAGATTTCGAATAAGAAAAAGTCAACCGTAACCGCGTAACTCGTACCCGTGAGAAAAAAATCGAAAAAATCTGTTTCGAATGCCATGATTTTTCTGAGTCATTTTTCCAAGGGAGGGTACTGTGGATTTTCGACAAAAAAAAATTTCAAGCTAAAAGGAAACCATTAGGTGCATTTTATAGAGAATCAGATTTCGAATAAGAAAAAGTCAACCGTAACCGCGTAACTCGTACCCGTGAGAAAAAAATCGAAAAAATCTCTTTCGAATGCCATGATTTTTCTGAGTCATTTTTCCAAGGGAGGGTACTGTGGATTTTCGAGAAAAAAAAATTTCAAGCTAAAAGGAAACCATTAGGTGCATTTTATAGAGAATCAGATTTCGAATAAGAAAAAGTCAACCGTAACCGCGTAACTCGTACCCGTGAGAAAAAAATCGAAAAAATCTCTTTCGAATGCCATGATTTTTCTGAGTCATTTTTCCAAGGGAGGGTACTGTGGATTTTCGAGAAAAAAAAATTTCAAGCTAAAAGGAAACCATTAGGTGCATTTTATAGAGAATCAGATTTCGAATAAGAAAAAGTCAACCGTAACCGCGTAACTCGTACCCGTGAGAAAAAAATCGAAAAAATCTCTTTCGAATGCCATGATTTTTCTGAGTCATTTTTCCAAGGGAGGGTACTGTGGATTTTCGAGAAAAAAAATTTTCAAGCTAAAAGGAAACCATTAGGTGCATTTTATAGAGAATCAGATTTCGAATAAGAAAAAGTCAACCGTAACCGCGTAACTCGTACCCGTGAGAAAAAAATCGAAAAAATCTCTTTCGAATGCCATGGTTTTTCTGAGTCATTTTTCCAAGGGAGGGTACTGTGGATTTTCGACAAAAAAAAATTTCAAGCTAAAAGGAAACCATTAGGTGCATTTTATAGAGAATCAGATTTCGAATAAGAAAAAGTCAACCGTAACCGCGTAACTCGTACCCGTGAGAAAAAAATCGAAAAAATCTCTTTCGAATGCCATGATTTTTCTGAGTCATTTTTCCAAGGGAGGGTACTGTGGATTTTCGACAAAAAAAAATTTCAAGCTAAAAGGAAACCATTAGGTGCATTTTATAGAGAATCAGATTTCGAATAAGAAAAAGTCAACCGTAACCGCGTAACTCGTACCCGTGAGAAAAAAATCGAAAAAATCTCTTTCGAATGCCATGATTTTTCTGAGTCATTTTTCCAAGGGAGGGTACTGTGGATTTTCGAGAAAAAAAATTTTCAAGCTAAAAGGAAACCATTAGGTGCATTTTATAGAGAATCAGATTTCGAATAAGAAAAAGTCAACCGTAACCGCGTAACTCGTACCCGTGAGAAAAAAATCGAAAAAATCTCTTTCGAATGCCATGGTTTTTCTGAGTCATTTTTCCAAGGGAGGGTACTGTGGATTTTCGACAAAAAAAAATTTCAAGCTAAAAGGAAACCATTAGGTGCATTTTATAGAGAATCAGATTTCGAATAAGAAAAAGTCAACCGTAACCGCGTAACTCGTACCCGTGAGAAAAAAATCGAAAAAATCTCTTTCGAATGCCATGATTTTTCTGAGTCATTTTTCCAAGGGAGGGTACTGTGGATTTTCGACAAAAAAAATTTCAAGCTAAAAGGAAACCATTAGGTGCATTTTATAGAGAATCAGATTTCGAATAAGAAAAAGTCAACCGTAACCGCGTAACTCGTACCCGTGAGAAAAAAATTGAAAAAATCTCTTTCGAATGCCATGGTTTTTCTGAGTCATTTTTCCAAGGGAGGGTACTGTGGATTTTCGACAAAAAAAAATTTCAAGCTAAAAGGAAACCTTAAGGTGCATTTTATAGAGAATCAGATTTCGAATAAGAAAAAGTCAACCGTAACCGCGTAACTCGTACCCGTGAGAAAAAAATCGAAAAAATCTCTTTCGAATGCCATGATTTTTCTGAGTCATTTTTCCAAGGGAGGGTACTGTGGATTTTCGACAAAAAAAAATTTCAAGCTAAAAGGAAACCATTAGGTGCATTTTATAGAGAATCAGATTTCGAATAAGAAAAAGTCAACCGTAACCGCGTAACTCGTACCCGTGAGAAAAAAATCGAAAAAATCTCTTTCGAATGCCATGATTTTTCTGAGTCATTTTTCCAAGGGAGGGTACTGTGGATTTTCGAGAAAAAAAATTTTCAAGCTAAAAGGAAACCATTAGGTGCATTTTATAGAGAATCAGATTTCGAATAAGAAAAAGTCAACCGTAACCGCGTAACTCGTACCCGTGAGAAAAAAATCGAAAAAATCTCTTTCGAATGCCATGATTTTTCTGAGTCATTTTTCCAAGGGAGGGTACTGTGGATTTTCGAGAAAAAAAATTTTCAAGCTAAAAGGAAACCATTAGGTGCATTTTATAGAGAATCAGATTTCGAATAAGAAAAAGTCAACCGTAACCGCGTAACTCGTACCCGTGAGAAAAAAATCGAAAAAATCTCTTTCGAATGCCATGGTTTTTCTGAGTCATTTTTCCAAGGGAGGGTACTGTGGATTTTCGACAAAAAAAAATTTCAAGCTAAAAGGAAACCATTAGGTGCATTTTATAGAGAATCAGATTTCGAATAAGAAAAAGTCAACCGTAACCGCGTAACTCGTACCCGTGAGAAAAAAATCGAAAAAATCTCTTTCGAATGCCATGATTTTTCTGAGTCATTTTTCCAAGGGAGGGTACTGTGGATTTTCGAGAAAAAAAAATTTCAAGCTAAAAGGAAACCATTAGGTGCATTTTATAGAGAATCAGATTTCGAATAAGAAAAAGTCAACCGTAACCGCGTAACTCGTACCCGTGAGAAAAAAATCGAAAAAATCTCTTTCGAATGCCATGATTTTTCTGAGTCATTTTTCCAAGGGAGGGTACTGTGGATTTTCGAGAAAAAAAATTTTCAAGCTAAAAGGAAACCATTAGGTGCATTTTATAGAGAATCAGATTTCGAATAAGAAAAAGTCAACCGTAACCGCGTAACTCGTACCCGTGAGAAAAAAATCGAAAAAATCTCTTTCGAATGCCATGGTTTTTCTGAGTCATTTTTCCAAGGGAGGGTACTGTGGATTTTCGACAAAAAAAAATTTCAAGCTAAAAGGAAACCATTAGGTGCATTTTATAGAGAATCAGATTTCGAATAAGAAAAAGTCAACCGTAACCGCGTAACTCGTACCCGTGAGAAAAAAATCGAAAAAATCTGTTTCGAATGCCATGATTTTTCTGAGTCATTTTTCCAAGGGAGGGTACTGTGGATTTTCGGCAAAAAAAAATTTTAAGCTAAAAGGAAACCATTAAATGCGTTTTATAGAGAATCAGATTTCGAATAAGGAAAAGTCAACCGTAACCGCGTAACTCGTACCCGTGAGAAAAAAATCGAAAAAATCTGTTTCGAATGCCATGATTTTTCTGAGTCATTTTTCCAAGGGAGGGTACTGTGGATTTTCGACAAAAAAAATTTCAAGCTAAAAGGAAACCATTAGGTGCATTTTATAGAGAATCAGATTTCGAATAAGAAAAAGTCAACCGTAACCGCGTAACTCGTACCCGTGAGAAAAAAATTGAAAAAATCTCTTTCGAATGCCATGGTTTTTCTGAGTCATTTTTCCAAGGGAGGGTACTGTGGATTTTCGACAAAAAAAAATTTCAAGCTAAAAGGAAACCTTAAGGTGCATTTTATAGAGAATCAGATTTCGAATAAGAAAAAGTCAACCGTAACCGCGTAACTCGTACCCGTGAGAAAAAAATCGAAAAAATCTCTTTCGAATGCCATGATTTTTCTGAGTCATTTTTCCAAGGGAGGGTACTGTGGATTTTCGACAAAAAAAAATTTCAAGCTAAAAGGAAACCATTAGGTGCATTTTATAGAGAATCAGATTTCGAATAAGAAAAAGTCAACCGTAACCGCGTAACTCGTACCCGTGAGAAAAAAATCGAAAAAATCTCTTTCGAATGCCATGATTTTTCTGAGTCATTTTTCCAAGGGAGGGTACTGTGGATTTTCGAGAAAAAAAATTTTCAAGCTAAAAGGAAACCATTAGGTGCATTTTATAGAGAATCAGATTTCGAATAAGAAAAAGTCAACCGTAACCGCGTAACTCGTACCCGTGAGAAAAAAATCGAAAAAATCTCTTTCGAATGCCATGGTTTTTCTGAGTCATTTTTCCAAGGGAGGGTACTGTGGATTTTCGACAAAAAAAAATTTCAAGCTAAAAGGAAACCATTAGGTGCATTTTATAGAGAATCAGATTTCGAATAAGAAAAAGTCAACCGTAACCGCGTAACTCGTACCCGTGAGAAAAAAATCGAAAAAATCTCTTTCGAATGCCATGATTTTTCTGAGTCATTTTTCCAAGGGAGGGTACTGTGGATTTTCGAGAAAAAAAAATTTCAAGCTAAAAGGAAACCATTAGGTGCATTTTATAGAGAATCAGATTTCGAATAAGAAAAAGTCAACCGTAACCGCGTAACTCGTACCCGTGAGAAAAAAATCGAAAAAATCTCTTTCGAATGCCATGATTTTTCTGAGTCATTTTTCCAAGGGAGGGTACTGTGGATTTTCGAGAAAAAAAATTTTCAAGCTAAAAGGAAACCATTAGGTGCATTTTATAGAGAATCAGATTTCGAATAAGAAAAAGTCAACCGTAACCGCGTAACTCGTACCCGTGAGAAAAAAATCGAAAAAATCTCTTTCGAATGCCATGGTTTTTCTGAGTCATTTTTCCAAGGGAGGGTACTGTGGATTTTCGACAAAAAAAAATTTCAAGCTAAAAGGAAACCATTAGGTGCATTTTATAGAGAATCAGATTTCGAATAAGAAAAAGTCAACCGTAACCGCGTAACTCGTACCCGTGAGAAAAAAATCGAAAAAATCTCTTTCGAATGCCATGATTTTTCTGAGTCATTTTTCCAAGGGAGGGTACTGTGGATTTTCGACAAAAAAAAATTTCAAGCTAAAAGGAAACCATTAGGTGCATTTTATAGAGAATCAGATTTCGAATAAGAAAAAGTCAACCGTAACCGCGTAACTCGTACCCGTGAGAAAAAAATCGAAAAAATCTCTTTCGAATGCCATGATTTTTCTGAGTCATTTTTCCAAGGAAGTTTACTGTGTATTTTCGACAAAAAAAAAATTTCAAGCTAAAAGGAAACCATTAGGTGCATTTTATAGAGAATCAGATTTCGAATAAGAAAAAGTCAACCGTAACCGCCTAACTCGTACCCGTGAGAAAAAAATTGAAAAAATCTCTTTCGAATGCCATGGTTTTTCTGAGTCATTTTTCCAAGGGAGGGTACTGTGGATTTTCGACAAAAAAAAATTTCAAGCTAAAAGGAAACCATTAGGTGCATTTTATAGAGAATCAGATTTCGAATAAGAAAAAGTCAACCGTAACCGCGTAACTCGTACCCGTGAGAAAAAAATCGAAAAAATCTCTTTCGAATGCCATGATTTTTCTGAGTCATTTTTCCAAGGGAGGGTACTGTGGATTTTCGAGAAAAAAAAATTTCAAGCTAAAAGGAAACCATTAGGTGCATTTTATAGAGAATCAGATTTCGAATAAGAAAAAGTCAACCGTAACCGCGTAACTCGTACCCGTGAGAAAAAAATCGAAAAAATCTCTTTCGAATGCCATGATTTTTCTGAGTCATTTTTCCAAGGGAGGGTACTGTGGATTTTCGAGAAAAAAAATTTTCAAGCTAAAAGGAAACCATTAGGTGCATTTTATAGAGAATCAGATTTCGAATAAGAAAAAGTCAACCGTAACCGCGTAACTCGTACCCGTGAGAAAAAAATCGAAAAAATCTCTTTCGAATGCCATGGTTTTTCTGAGTCATTTTTCCAAGGGAGGGTACTGTGGATTTTCGACAAAAAAAAATTTCAAGCTAAAAGGAAACCATTAGGTGCATTTTATAGAGAATCAGATTTCGAATAAGAAAAAGTCAACCGTAACCGCGTAACTCGTACCCGTGAGAAAAAAATCGAAAAAATCTCTTTCGAATGCCATGATTTTTCTGAGTCATTTTTCCAAGGGAGGGTACTGTGGATTTTCGAGAAAAAAAAATTTCAAGCTAAAAGGAAACCATTAGGTGCATTTTATAGAGAATCAGATTTCGAATAAGAAAAAGTCAACCGTAACCGCGTAACTCGTACCCGTGAGAAAAAAATCGAAAAAATCTCTTTCGAATGCCATGATTTTTCTGAGTCATTTTTCCAAGGGAGGGTACTGTGGATTTTCGAGAAAAAAAATTTTCAAGCTAAAAGGAAACCATTAGGTGCATTTTATAGAGAATCAGATTTCGAATAAGAAAAAGTCAACCGTAACCGCGTAACTCGTACCCGTGAGAAAAAAATCGAAAAAATCTCTTTCGAATGCCATGGTTTTTCTGAGTCATTTTTCCAAGGGAGGGTACTGTGGATTTTCGACAAAAAAAAATTTCAAGCTAAAAGGAAACCATTAGGTGCATTTTATAGAGAATCAGATTTCGAATAAGAAAAAGTCAACCGTAACCGCGTAACTCGTACCCGTGAGAAAAAAATCGAAAAAATCTCTTTCGAATGCCATGATTTTTCTGAGTCATTTTTCCAAGGGAGGGTACTGTGGATTTTCGACAAAAAAAAATTTCAAGCTAAAAGGAAACCATTAGGTGCATTTTATAGAGAATCAGATTTCGAATAAGAAAAAGTCAACCGTAACCGCGTAACTCGTACCCGTGAGAAAAAAATCGAAAAAATCTCTTTCGAATGCCATGATTTTTCTGAGTCATTTTTCCAAGGGAGGGTACTGTGGATTTTCGACAAAAAAAAATTTCAAGCTAAAAGGAAACCATTAGGTGCATTTTATAGAGAATCAGATTTCGAATAAGAAAAAGTCAACCGTAACCGCGTAACTCGTACCCGTGAGAAAAAAATTGAAAAAATCTCTTTCGAATGCCATGGTTTTTCTGAGTCATTTTTCCAAGGGAGGGTACTGTGGATTTTCGACAAAAAAAAATTTCAAGCTAAAAGGAAACCTTAAGGTGCATTTTATAGAGAATCAGATTTCGAATAAGAAAAAGTCAACCGTAACCGCGTAACTCGTACCCGTGAGAAAAAAATCGAAAAAATCTCTTTCGAATGCCATGATTTTTCTGAGTCATTTTTCCAAGGGAGGGTACTGTGGATTTTCGACAAAAAAAAATTTCAAGCTAAAAGGAAACCATTAGGTGCATTTTATAGAGAATCAGATTTCGAATAAGAAAAAGTCAACCGTAACCGCGTAACTCGTACCCGTGAGAAAAAAATCGAAAAAATCTCTTTCGAATGCCATGATTTTTCTGAGTCATTTTTCCAAGGGAGGGTACTGTGGATTTTCGAGAAAAAAAATTTTCAAGCTAAAAGGAAACCATTAGGTGCATTTTATAGAGAATCAGATTTCGAATAAGAAAAAGTCAACCGTAACCGCGTAACTCGTACCCGTGAGAAAAAAATCGAAAAAATCTCTTTCGAATGCCATGGTTTTTCTGAGTCATTTTTCCAAGGGAGGGTACTGTGGATTTTCGACAAAAAAAAATTTCAAGCTAAAAGGAAACCATTAGGTGCATTTTATAGAGAATCAGATTTCGAATAAGAAAAAGTCAACCGTAACCGCGTAACTCGTACCCGTGAGAAAAAAATCGAAAAAATCTCTTTCGAATGCCATGATTTTTCTGAGTCATTTTTCCAAGGGAGGGTACTGTGGATTTTCGAGAAAAAAAAATTTCAAGCTAAAAGGAAACCATTAGGTGCATTTTATAGAGAATCAGATTTCGAATAAGAAAAAGTCAACCGTAACCGCGTAACTCGTACCCGTGAGAAAAAAATCGAAAAAATCTCTTTCGAATGCCATGATTTTTCTGAGTCATTTTTCCAAGGGAGGGTACTGTGGATTTTCGAGAAAAAAAAATTTCAAGCTAAAAGGAAACCATTAGGTGCATTTTATAGAGAATCAGATTTCGAATAAGAAAAAGTCAGCCGTAACCGCGTAACTCGTACCCGTGAGAAAAAAATTGAAAAAATCTCTTTCGAATGCCATGGTTTTTCTGAGTCATTTTTCCAAGGGAGGGTACTGTGGATTTTCGACAAAAAAAAATTTCAAGCTAAAAGGAAACCATTAGGTGCATTTTATAGAGAATCAGATTTCGAATAAGAAAAAGTCAACCGTAACCGCGTAACTCGTACCCGTGAGAAAAAAATCGAAAAAATCTCTTTCGAATGCCATGATTTTTCTGAGTCATTTTTCCAAGGGAGGGTACTGTGGATTTTCGACAAAAAAAAATTTCAAGCTAAAAGGAAACCATTAGGTGCATTTTATAGAGAATCAGATTTCGAATAAGAAAAAGTCAACCGTAACCGCGTAACTCGTACCCGTGAGAAAAAAATCGAAAAAATCTCTTTCGAATGCCATGATTTTTCTGAGTCATTTTTCCAAGGGAGGGTACTGTGGATTTTCGAGAAAAAAAATTTTCAAGCTAAAAGGAAACCATTAGGTGCATTTTATAGAGAATCAGATTTCGAATAAGAAAAAGTCAACCGTAACCGCGTAACTCGTACCCGTGAGAAAAAAATCGAAAAAATCTCTTTCGAATGCCATGGTTTTTCTGAGTCATTTTTCCAAGGGAGGGTACTGTGGATTTTCGACAAAAAAAAATTTCAAGCTAAAAGGAAACCATTAGGTGCATTTTATAGAGAATCAGATTTCGAATAAGAAAAAGTCAACCGTAACCGCGTAACTCGTACCCGTGAGAAAAAAATCGAAAAAATCTCTTTCGAATGCCATGATTTTTCTGAGTCATTTTTCCAAGGGAGGGTACTGTGGATTTTCGACAAAAAAAAATTTCAAGCTAAAAGGAAACCATTAGGTGCATTTTATAGAGAATCAGATTTCGAATAAGAAAAATTCAACCGTAACCGCGTAACTCGTACCCGTGAGAAAAAAATCGAAAAAATCTCTTTCGAATGCCATGATTTTTCTGAGTCATTTTTCCAAGGGAGGGTACTGTGGATTTTCGACAAAAAAAAATTTCAAGCTAAAAGGAAACCATTAGGTGCATTTTATAGAGAATCAGATTTCGAATAAGAAAAAGTCAACCGTAACCGCGTAACTCGTACCCGTGAGAAAAAAATCGAAAAAATCTCTTTCGAATGCCATGATTTTTCTGAGTCATTTTTCCAAGGGAGGGTACTGTAGATTTTCGACAAAAAAAAATTTCAAGCTAAAAGGAAACCATTAGGTGCATTTTATAGAGAATCAGATTTCGAATAAGAAAAAGTCAACCGTAACCGCCTAACTCGTACCCGTGAGAAAAAAATCGAAAAAATCTCTTTCGAATGCCATGATTTTTCTGAGTCATTTTTCCAAGGGAGGGTACTGTGGATTTTCGAGAAAAAAAAATTTCAAGCTAAAAGGAAACCATTAGGTGCATTTTATAGAGAATCAGATTTCGAATAAGAAAAAGTCAACCGTAACCGCGTAACTCGTACCCGTGAGAAAAAAATCGAAAAAATCTCTTTCGAATGCCATGATTTTTCTGAGTCATTTTTCCAAGGGAGGGTACTGTGGATTTTCGAGAAAAAAAATTTTCAAGCTAAAAGGAAACCATTAGGTGCATTTTATAGAGAATCAGATTTCGAATAAGAAAAAGTCAACCGTAACCGCGTAACTCGTACCCGTGAGAAAAAAATCGAAAAAATCTCTTTCGAATGCCATGGTTTTTCTGAGTCATTTTTCCAAGGGAGGGTACTGTGGATTTTCGACAAAAAAAAATTTCAAGCTAAAAGGAAACCATTAGGTGCATTTTATAGAGAATCAGATTTCGAATAAGAAAAAGTCAACCGTAACCGCGTAACTCGTACCCGTGAGAAAAAAATCGAAAAAATCTCTTTCGAATGCCATGATTTTTCTGAGTCATTTTTCCAAGGGAGGGTACTGTGGATTTTCGACAAAAAAAAATTTCAAGCTAAAAGGAAACCATTAGGTGCATTTTATAGAGAATCAGATTTCGAATAAGAAAAAGTCAACCGTAACCGCGTAACTCGTACCCGTGAGAAAAAAATCGAAAAAATCTCTTTCGAATGCCATGATTTTTCTGAGTCATTTTTCCAAGGGAGGGTACTGTGGATTTTCGACAAAAAAAAATTTCAAGCTAAAAGGAAACCATTAGGTGCATTTTATAGAGAATCAGATTTCGAATAAGAAAAAGTCAACCGTAACCGCGTAACTCGTACCCGTGAGAAAAAAATTGAAAAAATCTCTTTCGAATGCCATGGTTTTTCTGAGTCATTTTTCCAAGGGAGGGTACTGTGGATTTTCGACAAAAAAAAATTTCAAGCTAAAAGGAAACCTTAAGGTGCATTTTATAGAGAATCAGATTTCGAATAAGAAAAAGTCAACCGTAACCGCGTAACTCGTACCCGTGAGAAAAAAATCGAAAAAATCTCTTTCGAATGCCATGATTTTTCTGAGTCATTTTTCCAAGGGAGGGTACTGTGGATTTTCGACAAAAAAAAATTTCAAGCTAAAAGGAAACCATTAGGTGCATTTTATAGAGAATCAGATTTCGAATAAGAAAAAGTCAACCGTAACCGCGTAACTCGTACCCGTGAGAAAAAAATCGAAAAAATCTCTTTCGAATGCCATGATTTTTCTGAGTCATTTTTCCAAGGGAGGGTACTGTGGATTTTCGAGAAAAAAAATTTTCAAGCTAAAAGGAAACCATTAGGTGCATTTTATAGAGAATCAGATTTCGAATAAGAAAAAGTCAACCGTAACCGTGTAACTCGTACCCGTGAGAAAAAAATCGAAAAAATCTCTTTCGAATGCCATGGTTTTTCTGAGTCATTTTTCCAAGGGAGGGTACTGTGGATTTTCGACAAAAAAAAATTTCAAGCTAAAAGGAAACCATTAGGTGCATTTTATAGAGAATCAGATTTCGAATAAGAAAAAGTCAACCGTAACCGCGTAACTCGTACCCGTGAGAAAAAAATCGAAAAAATCTCTTTCGAATGCCATGATTTTTCTGAGTCATTTTTCCAAGGGAGGGTACTGTGGATTTTCGAGAAAAAAAATTTCAAGCTAAAAGGAAACCATTAGGTGCATTTTATAGAGAATCAGATTTCGAATAAGAAAAAGTCAACCGTAACCGCGTAACTCGTACCCGTGAGAAAAAAATCGAAAAAATCTCTTTCGAATGCCATGATTTTTCTGAGTCATTTTTCCAAGGGAGGGTACTGTGGATTTTCGAGAAAAAAAAATTTCAAGCTAAAAGGAAACCATTAGGTGCATTTTATAGAGAATCAGATTTCGAATAAGAAAAAGTCAACCGTAACCGCGTAACTCGTACCCGTGAGAAAAAAATTGAAAAAATCTCTTTCGAATGCCATGGTTTTTCTGAGTCATTTTTCCAAGGGAGGGTACTGTGGATTTTCGACAAAAAAAAATTTCAAGCTAAAAGGAAACCATTAGGTGCATTTTATAGAGAATCAGATTTCGAATAAGAAAAAGTCAACCGTAACCGCGTAACTCGTACCCGTGAGAAAAAAATCGAAAAAATCTCTTTCGAATGCCATGATTTTTCTGAGTCATTTTTCCAAGGGAGGGTACTGTGGATTTTCGAGAAAAAAAATTTTCAAGCTAAAAGGAAACCATTAGGTGCATTTTATAGAGAATCAGATTTCGAATAAGAAAAAGTCAACCGTAACCGCGTAACTCGTACCCGTGAGAAAAAAATCGAAAAAATCTCTTTCGAATGCCATGATTTTTCTGAGTCATTTTTCCAAGGGAGGGTACTGTGGATTTTCGACAAAAAAAAATTTCAAGCTAAAAGGAAACCATTAGGTGCATTTTATAGAGAATCAGATTTCGAATAAGAAAAAGTCAACCGTAACCGCGTAACTCGTACCCGTGAGAAAAAAATCGAAAAAATCTCTTTCGAATGCCATGATTTTTCTGAGTCATTTTTCCAAGGGAGGGTACTGTGGATTTTCGAGAAAAAAAAATTTCAAGCTAAAAGGAAACCATTAGGTGCATTTTATAGAGAATCAGATTTCGAATAAGAAAAAGTCAACCGTAACCGCGTAACTCGTACCCGTGAGAAAAAAATCGAAAAAATCTCTTTCGAATGCCATGGTTTTTCTGAGTCATTTTTCCAAGGGAGGGTACTGTGGATTTTCGAGAAAAAAAAATTTCAAGCTAAAAGGAAACCATTAGGTGCATTTTATAGAGAATCAGATTTCGAATAAGAAAAAGTCAACCGTAACCGCGTAACTCGTACCCGTGAGAAAAAAATCGAAAAAATCTCTTTCGAATGCCATGATTTTTCTGAGTCATTTTTCCAAGGGAGGGTACTGTGGATTTTCGAGAAAAAAAAATTTCAAGCTAAAAGGAAACCATTAGGTGCATTTTATAGAGAATCAGATTTCGAATAAGAAAAAGTCAACCGTAACCGCGTAACTCGTACCCGTGAGAAAAAAATTGAAAAATCTCTTTCGAATGCCATGGTTTTTCTGAGTCATTTTTCCAAGGGAGGGTACTGTGGATTTTCGACAAAAAAAAATTTCAAGCTAAAAGGAAACCATTAGGTGCCTTTTATAGAGAATCAGATTTCGAATAAGAAAAAGTCAACCGTAACCGCGTAACCCGTGAGAAAAAAATCGAAAAAATCTCTTTCGAATGCCATGATTTTTCTGAGTCATTTTTCCAAGGGAGGGTACTGTGGATTTTCGAGAAAAAAAAATTTCAAGCTAAAAGGAAACCATTAGGTGCATTTTATAGAGAATCAGATTTCGAATAAGAAAAAGTCAACCGTAACCGCGTAACTCGTACCCGTGAGAAAAAAATCGAAAAAATCTCTTTCGAATGCCATGATTTTTCTGAGTCATTTTTCCAAGGGAGGGTACTGTGGATTTTCGAGAAAAAAAATTTTCAAGCTAAAAGGAAACCATTAGGTGCATTTTATAGAGAATCAGATTTCGAATAAGAAAAAGTCAACCGTAACCGCGTAACTCGTACCCGTGAGAAAAAAATCGAAAAAATCTCTTTCGAATGCCATGGTTTTTCTGAGTCATTTTTCCAAGGGAGGGTACTGTGGATTTTCGACAAAAAAAAATTTCAAGCTAAAAGGAAACCATTAGGTGCATTTTATAGAGAATCAGATTTCGAATAAGAAAAAGTCAACCGTAACCGCGTAACTCGTACCCGTGAGAAAAAAATCGAAAAAATCTCTTTCGAATGCCATGATTTTTCTGAGTCATTTTTCCAAGGGAGGGTACTGTGGATTTTCGACAAAAAAAAATTTCAAGCTAAAAGGAAACCATTAGGTGCATTTTATAGAGAATCAGATTTCGAATAAGAAAAAGTCAACCGTAACCGCGTAACTCGTACCCGTGAGAAAAAAATCGAAAAAATCTCTTTCGAATGCCATGATTTTTCTGAGTCATTTTTCCAAGGGAGGGTACTGTGGATTTTCGAGAAAAAAAAATTTCAAGCTAAAAGGAAACCATTAGGTGCATTTTATAGAGAATCAGATTTCGAATAAGAAAAAGTCAACCGTAACCGCGTAACTCGTACCCGTGAGAAAAAAATCGAAAAAATCTCTTTCGAATGCCATGATTTTTCTGAGTCATTTTTCCAAGGGAGGGTACTGTGGATTTTCGAGAAAAAAAATTTTCAAGCTAAAAGGAAACCATTAGGTGCATTTTATAGAGAATCAGATTTCGAATAAGAAAAAGTCAACCGTAACCGCGTAACTCGTACCCGTGAGAAAAAAATCGAAAAAATCTCTTTCGAATGCCATGGTTTTTCTGAGTCATTTTTCCAAGGGAGGGTACTGTGGATTTTCGACAAAAAAAAATTTCAAGCTAAAAGGAAACCATTAGGTGCATTTTATAGAGAATCAGATTTCGAATAAGAAAAAGTCAACCGTAACCGCGTAACTCGTACCCGTGAGAAAAAAATCGAAAAAATCTCTTTCGAATGCCATGATTTTTCTGAGTCATTTTTCCAAGGGAGGGTACTGTGGATTTTCGAGAAAAAAAAATTTCAAGCTAAAAGGAAACCATTAGGTGCATTTTATAGAGAATCAGATTTCGAATAAGAAAAAGTCAACCGTAACCGCGTAACTCGTACCCGTGAGAAAAAAATCGAAAAAATCTCTTTCGAATGCCATGATTTTTCTGAGTCATTTTTCCAAGGGAGGGTACTGTGGATTTTCGAGAAAAAAAATTTTCAAGCTAAAAGGAAACCATTAGGTGCATTTTATAGAGAATCAGATTTCGAATAAGAAAAAGTCAACCGTAACCGCGTAACTCGTACCCGTGAGAAAAAAATCGAAAAAATCTCTTTCGAATGCCATGGTTTTTCTGAGTCATTTTTCCAAGGGAGGGTACTGTGGATTTTCGACAAAAAAAAATTTCAAGCTAAAAGGAAACCATTAGGTGCATTTTATAGAGAATCAGATTTCGAATAAGAAAAAGTCAACCGTAACCGCGTAACTCGTACCCGTGAGAAAAAAATCGAAAAAATCTGTTTCGAATGCCATGATTTTTCTGAGTCATTTTTCCAAGGGAGGGTACTGTGGATTTTCGGCAAAAAAAAATTTTAAGCTAAAAGGAAACCATTAAATGCGTTTTATAGAGAATCAGATTTCGAATAAGGAAAAGTCAACCGTAACCGCGTAACTCGTACCCGTGAGAAAAAAATCGAAAAAATCTGTTTCGAATGCCATGATTTTTCTGAGTCATTTTTCCAAGGGAGGGTACTGTGGATTTTCGACAAAAAAAATTTCAAGCTAAAAGGAAACCATTAGGTGCATTTTATAGAGAATCAGATTTCGAATAAGAAAAAGTCAACCGTAACCGCGTAACTCGTACCCGTGAGAAAAAAATTGAAAAAATCTCTTTCGAATGCCATGGTTTTTCTGAGTCATTTTTCCAAGGGAGGGTACTGTGGATTTTCGACAAAAAAAAATTTCAAGCTAAAAGGAAACCTTAAGGTGCATTTTATAGAGAATCAGATTTCGAATAAGAAAAAGTCAACCGTAACCGCGTAACTCGTACCCGTGAGAAAAAAATCGAAAAAATCTCTTTCGAATGCCATGATTTTTCTGAGTCATTTTTCCAAGGGAGGGTACTGTGGATTTTCGACAAAAAAAAATTTCAAGCTAAAAGGAAACCATTAGGTGCATTTTATAGAGAATCAGATTTCGAATAAGAAAAAGTCAACCGTAACCGCGTAACTCGTACCCGTGAGAAAAAAATCGAAAAAATCTCTTTCGAATGCCATGATTTTTCTGAGTCATTTTTCCAAGGGAGGGTACTGTGGATTTTCGAGAAAAAAAATTTTCAAGCTAAAAGGAAACCATTAGGTGCATTTTATAGAGAATCAGATTTCGAATAAGAAAAAGTCAACCGTAACCGCGTAACTCGTACCCGTGAGAAAAAAATCGAAAAAATCTCTTTCGAATGCCATGGTTTTTCTGAGTCATTTTTCCAAGGGAGGGTACTGTGGATTTTCGACAAAAAAAAATTTCAAGCTAAAAGGAAACCATTAGGTGCATTTTATAGAGAATCAGATTTCGAATAAGAAAAAGTCAACCGTAACCGCGTAACTCGTACCCGTGAGAAAAAAATCGAAAAAATCTCTTTCGAATGCCATGATTTTTCTGAGTCATTTTTCCAAGGGAGGGTACTGTGGATTTTCGAGAAAAAAAAATTTCAAGCTAAAAGGAAACCATTAGGTGCATTTTATAGAGAATCAGATTTCGAATAAGAAAAAGTCAACCGTAACCGCGTAACTCGTACCCGTGAGAAAAAAATCGAAAAAATCTCTTTCGAATGCCATGATTTTTCTGAGTCATTTTTCCAAGGGAGGGTACTGTGGATTTTCGAGAAAAAAAATTTTCAAGCTAAAAGGAAACCATTAGGTGCATTTTATAGAGAATCAGATTTCGAATAAGAAAAAGTCAACCGTAACCGCGTAACTCGTACCCGTGAGAAAAAAATCGAAAAAATCTCTTTCGAATGCCATGGTTTTTCTGAGTCATTTTTCCAAGGGAGGGTACTGTGGATTTTCGACAAAAAAAAATTTCAAGCTAAAAGGAAACCATTAGGTGCATTTTATAGAGAATCAGATTTCGAATAAGAAAAAGTCAACCGTAACCGCGTAACTCGTACCCGTGAGAAAAAAATCGAAAAAATCTCTTTCGAATGCCATGATTTTTCTGAGTCATTTTTCCAAGGGAGGGTACTGTGGATTTTCGACAAAAAAAAATTTCAAGCTAAAAGGAAACCATTAGGTGCATTTTATAGAGAATCAGATTTCGAATAAGAAAAAGTCAACCGTAACCGCGTAACTCGTACCCGTGAGAAAAAAATCGAAAAAATCTCTTTCGAATGCCATGATTTTTCTGAGTCATTTTTCCAAGGAAGTTTACTGTGTATTTTCGACAAAAAAAAAATTTCAAGCTAAAAGGAAACCATTAGGTGCATTTTATAGAGAATCAGATTTCGAATAAGAAAAAGTCAACCGTAACCGCCTAACTCGTACCCGTGAGAAAAAAATTGAAAAAATCTCTTTCGAATGCCATGGTTTTTCTGAGTCATTTTTCCAAGGGAGGGTACTGTGGATTTTCGACAAAAAAAAATTTCAAGCTAAAAGGAAACCATTAGGTGCATTTTATAGAGAATCAGATTTCGAATAAGAAAAAGTCAACCGTAACCGCGTAACTCGTACCCGTGAGAAAAAAATCGAAAAAATCTCTTTCGAATGCCATGATTTTTCTGAGTCATTTTTCCAAGGGAGGGTTCTGTGGATTTTCGAGAAAAAAAAATTTCAAGCTAAAAGGAAACCATTAGGTGCATTTTATAGAGAATCAGATTTCGAATAAGAAAAAGTCAACCGTAACCGCGTAACTCGTACCCGTGAGAAAAAAATCGAAAAAATCTCTTTCGAATGCCATGATTTTTCTGAGTCATTTTTCCAAGGGAGGGTACTGTGGATTTTCGAGAAAAAAAATTTTCAAGCTAAAAGGAAACCATTAGGTGCATTTTATAGAGAATCAGATTTCGAATAAGAAAAAGTCAACCGTAACCGCGTAACTCGTACCCGTGAGAAAAAAATCGAAAAAATCTCTTTCGAATGCCATGGTTTTTCTGAGTCATTTTTCCAAGGGAGGGTACTGTGGATTTTCGACAAAAAAAAATTTCAAGCTAAAAGGAAACCATTAGGTGCATTTTATAGAGAATCAGATTTCGAATAAGAAAAAGTCAACCGTAACCGCGTAACTCGTACCCGTGAGAAAAAAATCGAAAAAATCTCTTTCGAATGCCATGATTTTTCTGAGTCATTTTTCCAAGGGAGGGTACTGTGGATTTTCGAGAAAAAAAAATTTCAAGCTAAAAGGAAACCATTAGGTGCATTTTATAGAGAATCAGATTTCGAATAAGAAAAAGTCAACCGTAACCGCGTAACTCGTACCCGTGAGAAAAAAATCGAAAAAATCTCTTTCGAATGCCATGATTTTTCTGAGTCATTTTTCCAAGGGAGGGTACTGTGGATTTTCGAGAAAAAAAATTTTCAAGCTAAAAGGAAACCATTAGGTGCATTTTATAGAGAATCAGATTTCGAATAAGAAAAAGTCAACCGTAACCGCGTAACTCGTACCCGTGAGAAAAAAATCGAAAAAATCTCTTTCGAATGCCATGGTTTTTCTGAGTCATTTTTCCAAGGGAGGGTACTGTGGATTTTCGACAAAAAAAAATTTCAAGCTAAAAGGAAACCATTAGGTGCATTTTATAGAGAATCAGATTTCGAATAAGAAAAAGTCAACCGTAACCGCGTAACTCGTACCCGTGAGAAAAAAATCGAAAAAATCTCTTTCGAATGCCATGATTTTTCTGAGTCATTTTTCCAAGGGAGGGTACTGTGGATTTTCGACAAAAAAAAATTTCAAGCTAAAAGGAAACCATTAGGTGCATTTTATAGAGAATCAGATTTCGAATAAGAAAAAGTCAACCGTAACCGCGTAACTCGTACCCGTGAGAAAAAAATCGAAAAAATCTCTTTCGAATGCCATGATTTTTCTGAGTCATTTTTCCAAGGGAGGGTACTGTGGATTTTCGACAAAAAAAAATTTCAAGCTAAAAGGAAACCATTAGGTGCATTTTATAGAGAATCAGATTTCGAATAAGAAAAAGTCAACCGTAACCGCGTAACTCGTACCCGTGAGAAAAAAATTGAAAAAATCTCTTTCGAATGCCATGGTTTTTCTGAGTCATTTTTCCAAGGGAGGGTACTGTGGATTTTCGACAAAAAAAAATTTCAAGCTAAAAGGAAACCTTAAGGTGCATTTTATAGAGAATCAGATTTCGAATAAGAAAAAGTCAACCGTAACCGCGTAACTCGTACCCGTGAGAAAAAAATCGAAAAAATCTCTTTCGAATGCCATGATTTTTCTGAGTCATTTTTCCAAGGGAGGGTACTGTGGATTTTCGACAAAAAAAAATTTCAAGCTAAAAGGAAACCATTAGGTGCATTTTATAGAGAATCAGATTTCGAATAAGAAAAAGTCAACCGTAACCGCGTAACTCGTACCCGTGAGAAAAAAATCGAAAAAATCTCTTTCGAATGCCATGATTTTTCTGAGTCATTTTTCCAAGGGAGGGTACTGTGGATTTTCGAGAAAAAAAATTTTCAAGCTAAAAGGAAACCATTAGGTGCATTTTATAGAGAATCAGATTTCGAATAAGAAAAAGTCAACCGTAACCGCGTAACTCGTACCCGTGAGAAAAAAATCGAAAAAATCTCTTTCGAATGCCATGGTTTTTCTGAGTCATTTTTCCAAGGGAGGGTACTGTGGATTTTCGACAAAAAAAAATTTCAAGCTAAAAGGAAACCATTAGGTGCATTTTATAGAGAATCAGATTTCGAATAAGAAAAAGTCAACCGTAACCGCGTAACTCGTACCCGTGAGAAAAAAATCGAAAAAATCTCTTTCGAATGCCATGATTTTTCTGAGTCATTTTTCCAAGGGAGGGTACTGTGGATTTTCGAGAAAAAAAAATTTCAAGCTAAAAGGAAACCATTAGGTGCATTTTATAGAGAATCAGATTTCGAATAAGAAAAAGTCAACCGTAACCGCGTAACTCGTACCCGTGAGAAAAAAATCGAAAAAATCTCTTTCGAATGCCATGATTTTTCTGAGTCATTTTTCCAAGGGAGGGTACTGTGGATTTTCGAGAAAAAAAAATTTCAAGCTAAAAGGAAACCATTAGGTGCATTTTATAGAGAATCAGATTTCGAATAAGAAAAAGTCAACCGTAACCGCGTAACTCGTACCCGTGAGAAAAAAATTGAAAAAATCTCTTTCGAATGCCATGGTTTTTCTGAGTCATTTTTCCAAGGGAGGGTACTGTGGATTTTCGACAAAAAAAAATTTCAAGCTAAAAGGAAACCATTAGGTGCATTTTATAGAGAATCAGATTTCGAATAAGAAAAAGTCAACCGTAACCGCGTAACTCGTACCCGTGAGAAAAAAATCGAAAAAATCTCTTTCGAATGCCATGATTTTTCTGAGTCATTTTTCCAAGGGAGGGTACTGTGGATTTTCGACAAAAAAAAATTTCAAGCTAAAAGGAAACCATTAGGTGCATTTTATAGAGAATCAGATTTCGAATAAGAAAAAGTCAACCGTAACCGCGTAACTCGTACCCGTGAGAAAAAAATCGAAAAAATCTCTTTCGAATGCCATGATTTTTCTGAGTCATTTTTCCAAGGGAGGGTACTGTGGATTTTCGAGAAAAAAAATTTTCAAGCTAAAAGGAAACCATTAGGTGCATTTTATAGAGAATCAGATTTCGAATAAGAAAAAGTCAACCGTAACCGCGTAACTCGTACCCGTGAGAAAAAAATCGAAAAAATCTCTTTCGAATGCCATGGTTTTTCTGAGTCATTTTTCCAAGGGAGGGTACTGTGGATTTTCGACAAAAAAAAATTTCAAGCTAAAAGGAAACCATTAGGTGCATTTTATAGAGAATCAGATTTCGAATAAGAAAAAGTCAACCGTAACCGCGTAACTCGTACCCGTGAGAAAAAAATCGAAAAAATCTCTTTCGAATGCCATGATTTTTCTGAGTCATTTTTCCAAGGGAGGGTACTGTGGATTTTCGACAAAAAAAAATTTCAAGCTAAAAGGAAACCATTAGGTGCATTTTATAGAGAATCAGATTTCGAATAAGAAAAATTCAACCGTAACCGCGTAACTCGTACCCGTGAGAAAAAAATCGAAAAAATCTCTTTCGAATGCCATGATTTTTCTGAGTCATTTTTCCAAGGGAGGGTACTGTGGATTTTCGACAAAAAAAAATTTCAAGCTAAAAGGAAACCATTAGGTGCATTTTATAGAGAATCAGATTTCGAATAAGAAAAAGTCAACCGTAACCGCGTAACTCGTACCCGTGAGAAAAAAATCGAAAAAATCTCTTTCGAATGCCATGATTTTTCTGAGTCATTTTTCCAAGGGAGGGTACTGTAGATTTTCGACAAAAAAAAATTTCAAGCTAAAAGGAAACCATTAGGTGCATTTTATAGAGAATCAGATTTCGAATAAGAAAAAGTCAACCGTAACCGCCTAACTCGTACCCGTGAGAAAAAAATCGAAAAAATCTCTTTCGAATGCCATGATTTTTCTGAGTCATTTTTCCAAGGGAGGGTACTGTGGATTTTCGAGAAAAAAAAATTTCAAGCTAAAAGGAAACCATTAGGTGCATTTTATAGAGAATCAGATTTCGAATAAGAAAAAGTCAACCGTAACCGCGTAACTCGTACCCGTGAGAAAAAAATCGAAAAAATCTCTTTCGAATGCCATGATTTTTCTGAGTCATTTTTCCAAGGGAGGGTACTGTGGATTTTCGAGAAAAAAAATTTTCAAGCTAAAAGGAAACCATTAGGTGCATTTTATAGAGAATCAGATTTCGAATAAGAAAAAGTCAACCGTAACCGCGTAACTCGTACCCGTGAGAAAAAAATCGAAAAAATCTCTTTCGAATGCCATGGTTTTTCTGAGTCATTTTTCCAAGGGAGGGTACTGTGGATTTTCGACAAAAAAAAATTTCAAGCTAAAAGGAAACCATTAGGTGCATTTTATAGAGAATCAGATTTCGAATAAGAAAAAGTCAACCGTAACCGCGTAACTCGTACCCGTGAGAAAAAAATCGAAAAAATCTCTTTCGAATGCCATGATTTTTCTGAGTCATTTTTCCAAGGGAGGGTACAGTGGATTTTCGACAAAAAAAAATTTCAAGCTAAAAGGAAACCATTAGGTGCATTTTATAGAGAATCAGATTTCGAATAAGAAAAAGTCAACCGTAACCGCGTAACTCGTACCCGTGAGAAAAAAATCGAAAAAATCTCTTTCGAATGCCATGATTTTTCTGAGTCATTTTTCCAAGGGAGGGTACTGTGGATTTTCGACAAAAAAAAATTTCAAGCTAAAAGGAAACCATTAGGTGCATTTTATAGAGAATCAGATTTCGAATAAGAAAAAGTCAACCGTAACCGCGTAACTCGTACCCGTGAGAAAAAAATCGAAAAAATCTCTTTCGAATGCCATGATTTTTCTGAGTCATTTTTCCAAGGGAGGGTACTGTGGATTTTCGACAAAAAAAAATTTCAAGCTAAAAGGAAACCATTAGGTGCATTTTATAGAGAATCAGATTTCGAATAAGAAAAAGTCAACCGTAACCGCGTAACTCGTACCCGTGAGAAAAAAATTGAAAAAATCTCTTTCGAATGCCATGGTTTTTCTGAGTCATTTTTCCAAGGGAGGGTACTGTGGATTTTCGACAAAAAAAAATTTCAAGCTAAAAGGAAACCTTAAGGTGCATTTTATAGAGAATCAGATTTCGAATAAGAAAAAGTCAACCGTAACCGCGTAACTCGTACCCGTGAGAAAAAAATCGAAAAAATCTCTTTCGAATGCCATGATTTTTCTGAGTCATTTTTCCAAGGGAGGGTACTGTGGATTTTCGACAAAAAAAAATTTCAAGCTAAAAGGAAACCATTAGGTGCATTTTATAGAGAATCAGATTTCGAATAAGAAAAAGTCAACCGTAACCGCGTAACTCGTACCCGTGAGAAAAAAATCGAAAAAATCTCTTTCGAATGCCATGATTTTTCTGAGTCATTTTTCCAAGGGAGGGTACTGTGGATTTTCGAGAAAAAAAATTTTCAAGCTAAAAGGAAACCATTAGGTGCATTTTATAGAGAATCAGATTTCGAATAAGAAAAAGTCAACCGTAACCGCGTAACTCGTACCCGTGAGAAAAAAATCGAAAAAATCTCTTTCGAATGCCATAGTTTTTCTGAGTCATTTTTCCAAGGGAGGGTACTGTGGATTTTCGACAAAAAAAAATTTCAAGCTAAAAGGAAACCATTAGGTGCATTTTATAGAGAATCAGATTTCGAATAAGAAAAAGTCAACCGTAACCGCGTAACTCGTACCCGTGAGAAAAAAATCGAAAAAATCTCTTTCGAATGCCATGATTTTTCTGAGTCATTTTTGCAAGGGAGGGTACTGGGGATTTTCGAGAAAAAAAAATTTCAAGCTAAAAGGAAACCATTAGGTGCATTTTATAGAGAATCAGATTTCGAATAAGAAAAAGTCAACCGTAACCGCGTAACTCGTACCCGTGAGAAAAAAATCGAAAAAATCTCTTTCGAATGCCATGATTTTTCTGAGTCATTTTTCCAAGGGAGGGTACTGTGGATTTTCGAGAAAAAAAAATTTCAAGCTAAAAGGAAACCATTAGGTGCATTTTATAGAGAATCAGATTTCGAATAAGAAAAAGTCAACCGTAACCGCTTAACTCGTACCCGTGAGAAAAAAATTGAAAAAATCTCTTTCGAATGCCATGGTTTTTCTGAGTCATTTTTCCAAGGGAGGGTACTGTGGATTTTCGACAAAAAAAAATTTCAAGCTAAAAGGAAACCATTAGGTGCATTTTATAGAGAATCAGATTTCGAATAAGAAAAAGTCAACCGTAACCGCGTAACTCGTACCCGTGAGAAAAAAATCGAAAAAATCTCTTTCGAATGCCATGATTTTTCTGAGTCATTTTTCCAAGGGAGGGTACTGTGGATTTTCGACAAAAAAAAATTTCAAGCTAAAAGGAAACCATTAGGTGCATTTTATAGAGAATCAGATTTCGAATAAGAAAAAGTCAACCGTAACCGCGTAACTCGTACCCGTGAGAAAAAAATCGAAAAAATCTCTTTCGAATGCCATGATTTTTCTGAGTCATTTTTCCAAGGGAGGGTACTGTGGATTTTCGAGAAAAAAAATTTTCAAGCTAAAAGGAAACCATTAGGTGCATTTTATAGAGAATCAGATTTCGAATAAGAAAAAGTCAACCGTAACCGCGTAACTCGTACCCGTGAGAAAAAAATCGAAAAAATCTCTTTCGAATGCCATGGTTTTTCTGAGTCATTTTTCCAAGGGAGGGTACTGTGGATTTTCGACAAAAAAAAATTTCAAGCTAAAAGGAAACCATTAGGTGCATTTTATAGAGAATCAGATTTCGAATAAGAAAAAGTCAACCGTAACCGCGTAACTCGTACCCGTGAGAAAAAAATCGAAAAAATCTCTTTCGAATGCCATGATTTTTCTGAGTCATTTTTCCAAGGGAGGGTACTGTGGATTTTCGACAAAAAAAAATTTCAAGCTAAAAGGAAACCATTAGGTGCATTTTATAGAGAATCAGATTTCGAATAAGAAAAATTCAACCGTAACCGCGTAACTCGTACCCGTGAGAAAAAAATCGAAAAAATCTCTTTCGAATGCCATGATTTTTCTGAGTCATTTTTCCAAGGGAGGGTACTGTGGATTTTCGACAAAAAAAAATTTCAAGCTAAAAGGAAACCATTAGGTGCATTTTATAGAGAATCAGATTTCGAATAAGAAAAAGTCAACCGTAACCGCGTAACTCGTACCCGTGAGAAAAAAATCGAAAAAATCTCTTTCGAATGCCATGATTTTTCTGAGTCATTTTTCCAAGGGAGGGTACTGTAGATTTTCGACAAAAAAAAATTTCAAGCTAAAAGGAAACCATTAGGTGCATTTTATAGAGAATCAGATTTCGAATAAGAAAAAGTCAACCGTAACCGCGTAACTCGTACCCGTGAGAAAAAAATCGAAAAAATCTCTTTCGAATGCCATGATTTTTCTGAGTCATTTTTCCAAGGGAGGGTACTGTGGATTTTCGAGAAAAAAAATTTTCAAGCTAAAAGGAAACCATTAGGTGCATTTTATAGAGAATCAGATTTCGAATAAGAAAAAGTCAACCGTAACCGCGTAACTCGTACCCGTGAGAAAAAAATCGAAAAAATCTCTTTCGAATGCCATGGTTTTTCTGAGTCATTTTTCCAAGGGAGGGTACTGTGGATTTTCGACAAAAAAAAATTTCAAGCTAAAAGGAAACCATTAGGTGCATTTTATAGAGAATCAGATTTCGAATAAGAAAAAGTCAACCGTAACCGCGTAACTCGTACCCGTGAGAAAAAAATCGAAAAAATCTCTTTCGAATGCCATGATTTTTCTGAGTCATTTTTCCAAGGGAGGGTACTGTGGATTTTCGACAAAAAAAAATTTCAAGCTAAAAGGAAACCATTAGGTGCATTTTATAGAGAATCAGATTTCGAATAAGAAAAAGTCAACCGTAACCGCGTAACTCGTACCCGTGAGAAAAAAATCGAAAAAATCTCTTTCGAATGCCATGATTTTTCTGAGTCATTTTTCCAAGGGAGGGTACTGTGGATTTTCGACAAAAAAAAATTTCAAGCTAAAAGGAAACCATTAGGTGCATTTTATAGAGAATCAGATTTCGAATAAGAAAAAGTCAACCGTAACCGCGTAACTCGTACCCGTGAGAAAAAAATTGAAAAAATCTCTTTCGAATGCCATGGTTTTTCTGAGTCATTTTTCCAAGGGAGGGTACTGTGGATTTTCGACAAAAAAAAATTTCAAGCTAAAAGGAAACCTTAAGGTGCATTTTATAGAGAATCAGATTTCGAATAAGAAAAAGTCAACCGTAACCGCGTAACTCGTACCCGTGAGAAAAAAATCGAAAAAATCTCTTTCGAATGCCATGATTTTTCTGAGTCATTTTTCCAAGGGAGGGTACTGTGGATTTTCGAGAAAAAAAATTTTCAAGCTAAAAGGAAACCATTAGGTGCATTTTATAGAGAATCAGATTTCGAATAAGAAAAAGTCAACCGTAACCGCGTAACTCGTACCCGTGAGAAAAAAATCGAAAAAATCTCTTTCGAATGCCATGGTTTTTCTGAGTCATTTTTCCAAGGGAGGGTACTGTGGATTTTCGACAAAAAAAAATTTCAAGCTAAAAGGAAACCATTAGGTGCATTTTATAGAGAATCAGATTTCGAATAAGAAAAAGTCAACCGTAACCGCGTAACTCGTACCCGTGAGAAAAAAATCGAAAAAATCTCTTTCGAATGCCATGATTTTTCTGAGTCATTTTTCCAAGGGAGGGTACTGTGGATTTTCGAGAAAAAAAAATTTCAAGCTAAAAGGAAACCATTAGGTGCATTTTATAGAGAATCAGATTTCGAATAAGAAAAAGTCAACCGTAACCGCGTAACTCGTACCCGTGAGAAAAAAATCGAAAAAATCTCTTTCGAATGCCATGATTTTTCTGAGTCATTTTTCCAAGGGAGGGTACTGTGGATTTTCGAGAAAAAAAAATTTCAAGCTAAAAGGAAACCATTAGGTGCATTTTATAGAGAATCAGATTTCGAATAAGAAAAAGTCAACCGTAACCGCGTAACTCGTACCCGTGAGAAAAAAATTGAAAAAATCTCTTTCGAATGCCATGGTTTTTCTGAGTCATTTTTCCAAGGGAGGGTACTGTGGATTTTCGACAAAAAAAAATTTCAAGCTAAAAGGAAACCATTAGGTGCATTTTATAGAGAATCAGATTTCGAATAAGAAAAAGTCAACCGTAACCGCGTAACTCGTACCCGTGAGAAAAAAATCGAAAAAATCTCTTTCGAATGCCATGATTTTTCTGAGTCATTTTTCCAAGGGAGGGTACTGTGGATTTTCGAGAAAAAAAAATTTCAAGCTAAAAGGAATCCATTAGGTGCATTTTATAGAGAATCAGATTTCGAATAAGAAAAAGTCAACCGTAACCGCGTAACTCGTACCCGTGAGAAAAAAATCGAAAAAATCTCTTTCGAATGCCATGATTTTTCTGAGTCATTTTTCCAAGGGAGGGTACTGTGGATTTTCGAGAAAAAAAATTTTCAAGCTAAAAGGAAACCATTAGGTGCATTTTATAGAGAATCAGATTTCGAATAAGAAAAAGTCAACCGTAACCGCGTAACTCGTACCCGTGAGAAAAAAATCGAAAAAATCTCTTTCGAATGCCATGATTTTTCTGAGTCATTTTTCCAAGGGAGGGTACTGTGGATTTTCGAGAAAAAAAAATTTCAAGCTAAAAGGAAACCATTAGGTGCATTTTATAGAGAATCAGATTTCGAATAAGAAAAAGTCAACCGTAACCGCGTAACTCGTACCCGTGAGAAAAAAATCGAAAAAATCTCTTTCGAATGCCATGATTTTTCTGAGTCATTTTTCCAAGGGAGGGTACTGTGGATTTTCGAGAAAAAAAAATTTCAAGCTAAAAGGAAACCATTAGGTGCATTTTATAGAGAATCAGATTTCGAATAAGAAAAAGTCAACCGTAACCGCGTAACTCGTACCCGTGAGAAAAAAATCGAAAAAATCTCTTTCGAATGCCATGGTTTTTCTGAGTCATTTTTCCAAGGGAGGGTACTGTGGATTTTCGAGAAAAAAAAATTTCAAGCTAAAAGGAAACCATTAGGTGCATTTTATAGAGAATCAGATTTCGAATAAGAAAAAGTCAACCGTAACCGCGTAACTCGTACCCGTGAGAAAAAAATCGAAAAAATCTCTTTCGAATGCCATGATTTTTCTGAGTCATTTTTCCAAGGGAGGGTACTGTGGATTTTCGAGAAAAAAAAATTTCAAGCTAAAAGGAAACCATTAGGTGCATTTTATAGAGAATCAGATTTCGAATAAGAAAAAGTCAACCGTAACCGCGTAACTCGTACCCGTGAGAAAAAAATTGAAAAATCTCTTTCGAATGCCATGGTTTTTCTGAGTCATTTTTCCAAGGGAGGGTACTGTGGATTTTCGACAAAAAAAAATTTCAAGCTAAAAGGAAACCATTAGGTGCCTTTTATAGAGAATCAGATTTCGAATAAGAAAAAGTCAACCGTAACCGCGTAACTCGTACCCGTGAGAAAAAAATCGAAAAAATCTCTTTCGAATGCCATGATTTTTCTGAGTCATTTTTCCAAGGGAGGGTACTGTGGATTTTCGAGAAAAAAAAATTTCAAGCTAAAAGGAAACCATTAGGTGCATTTTATAGAGAATCAGATTTCGAATAAGAAAAAGTCAACCGTAACCGCGTAACTCGTACCCGTGAGAAAAAAATCGAAAAAATCTCTTTCGAATGCCATGATTTTTCTGAGTCATTTTTCCAAGGGAGGGTACTGTGGATTTTCGAGAAAAAAAATTTTCAAGCTAAAAGGAAACCATTAGGTGCATTTTATAGAGAATCAGATTTCGAATAAGAAAAAGTCAACCGTAACCGCGTAACTCGTACCCGTGAGAAAAAAATCGAAAAAATCTCTTTCGAATGCCATGGTTTTTCTGAGTCATTTTTCCAAGGGAGGGTACTGTGGATTTTCGACAAAAAAAAATTTCAAGCTAAAAGGAAACCATTAGGTGCATTTTATAGAGAATCAGATTTCGAATAAGAAAAAGTCAACCGTAACCGCGTAACTCGTACCCGTGAGAAAAAAATCGAAAAAATCTCTTTCGAATGCCATGATTTTTCTGAGTCATTTTTCCAAGGGAGGGTACTGTGGATTTTCGACAAAAAAAAATTTCAAGCTAAAAGGAAACCATTAGGTGCATTTTATAGAGAATCAGATTTCGAATAAGAAAAAGTCAACCGTAACCGCGTAACTCGTACCCGTGAGAAAAAAATCGAAAAAATCTCTTTCGAATGCCATGATTTTTCTGAGTCATTTTTCCAAGGGAGGGTACTGTGGATTTTCGAGAAAAAAAAATTTCAAGCTAAAAGGAAACCATTAGGTGCATTTTATAGAGAATCAGATTTCGAATAAGAAAAAGTCAACCGTAACCGCGTAACCCGTACCCGTGAGAAAAAAATCGAAAAAATCTCTTTCGAATGCCATGATTTTTCTGAGTCATTTTTCCAAGGGAGGGTACTGTGGATTTTCGACAAAAAAAAATTTCAAGCTAAAAGGAAACCATTAGGTGCATTTTATAGAGAATCAGATTTCGAATAAGAAAAAGTCAACCGTAACCGCGTAACTCGTACCCGTGAGAAAAAAATCGAAAAAATCTCTTTCGAATGCCATGATTTTTCTGAGTCATTTTTCCAAGGGAGGGTACTGTGGATTTTCGACAAAAAAAAATTTCAAGCTAAAAGGAAACCATTAGGTGCATTTTATAGAGAATCAGATTTCGAATAAGAAAAAGTCAACCGTAACCGCGTAACTCGTACCCGTGAGAAAAAAATCGAAAAAATCTCTTTCGAATGCCATGATTTTTCTGAGTCATTTTTCCAAGGGAGGGTACTGTGGATTTTCGACAAAAAAAAATTTCAAGCTAAAAGGAAACCATTAGGTGCATTTTATAGAGAATCAGATTTCGAATAAGAAAAAGTCAACCGTAACCGCCTAACTCGTACCCGTGAGAAAAAAATCGAAAAAATCTCTTTCGAATGCCATGATTTTTCTGAGTCATTTTTCCAAGGGAGGGTACTGTGGATTTTCGAGAAAAAAAAATTTCAAGCTAAAAGGAAACCATTAGGTGCATTTTATAGAGAATCAGATTTCGAATAAGAAAAAGTCAACCGTAACCGCGTAACTCGTACCCGTGAGAAAAAAATCGAAAAAATCTCTTTCGAATGCCATGATTTTTCTGAGTCATTTTTCCAAGGGAGGGTACTGTGGATTTTCGAGAAAAAAAATTTTCAAGCTAAAAGGAAACCATTAGGTGCATTTTATAGAGAATCAGATTTCGAATAAGAAAAAGTCAACCGTAACCGCGTAACTCGTACCCGTGAGAAAAAAATCGAAAAAATCTCTTTCGAATGCCATGGTTTTTCTGAGTCATTTTTCCAAGGGAGGGTACTGTGGATTTTCGACAAAAAAAAATTTCAAGCTAAAAGGAAACCATTAGGTGCATTTTATAGAGAATCAGATTTCGAATAAGAAAAAGTCAACCGTAACCGCGTAACTCGTACCCGTGAGAAAAAAATCGAAAAAATCTCTTTCGAATGCCATGATTTTTCTGAGTCATTTTTCCAAGGGAGGGTACTGTGGATTTTCGAGAAAAAAAAATTTCAAGCTAAAAGGAAACCATTAGGTGCATTTTATAGAGAATCAGATTTCGAATAAGAAAAAGTCAACCGTAACCGCGTAACTCGTACCCGTGAGAAAAAAATTGAAAAAATCTCTTTCGAATGCCATGGTTTTTCTGAGTCATTTTTCCAAGGGAGGGTACTGTGGATTTTCGACAAAAAAAATTTCAAGCTAAAAGGAAACCATTAGGTGCCTTTTATAGAGAATCAGATTTCGAATAAGAAAAAGTCAACCGTAACCGCGTAACTCGTACCCGTGAGAAAAAAATCGAAAAAATCTCTTTCGAATGCCATGATTTTTCTGAGTCATTTTTCCAAGGGAGGGTACTGTGGATTTTCGAGAAAAAAAAATTTCAAGCTAAAAGGAAACCATTAGGTGCATTTTATAGAGAATCAGATTTCGAATAAGAAAAAGTCAACCGTAACCGCGTAACTCGTACCCGTGAGAAAAAAATCGAAAAAATCTCTTTCGAATGCCATGATTTTTCTGAGTCATTTTTCCAAGGGAGGGTACTGTGGATTTTCGAGAAAAAAAATTTTCAAGCTAAAAGGAAACCATTAGGTGCATTTTATAGAGAATCAGATTTCGAATAAGAAAAAGTCAACCGTAACCGCGTAACTCGTACCCGTGAGAAAAAAATCGAAAAAATCTCTTTCGAATGCCATGATTTTTCTGAGTCATTTTTCCAAGGGAGGGTACTGTGGATTTTCGACAAAAAAAAATTTCAAGCTAAAAGGAAACCATTAGGTGCATTTTATAGAGAATCAGATTTCGAATAAGAAAAAGTCAACCGTAACCGCGTAACTCGTACCCGTGAGAAAAAAATCGAAAAAATCTCTTTCGAATGCCATGATTTTTCTGAGTCATTTTTCCAAGGGAGGGTACTGTGGATTTTCGAGAAAAAAAAATTTCAAGCTAAAAGGAAACCATTAGGTGCATTTTATAGAGAATCAGATTTCGAATAAGAAAAAGTCAACCGTAACCGCGTAACTCGTACCCGTGAGAAAAAAATTGAAAAAATCTCTTTCGAATGCCATGGTTTTTCTGAGTCATTTTTCCAAGGGAGGGTACTGTGGATTTTCGACAAAAAAAAATTTCAAGCTAAAAGGAAACCATTAGGTGCATTTTATAGAGAATCAGATTTCGAATAAGAAAAAGTCAACCGTAACCGCGTAACTCGTACCCGTGAGAAAAAAATCGAAAAAATCTCTTTCGAATGCCATGATTTTTCTGAGTCATTTTTCCAAGGGAGGGTACTGTGGATTTTCGACAAAAAAAAATTTCAAGCTAAAAGGAAACCATTAGGTGCATTTTATAGAGAATCAGATTTCGAATAAGAAAAAGTCAACCGTAACCGCGTAACTCGTACCCGTGAGAAAAAAATCGAAAAAATCTCTTTCGAATGCCATGGTTTTTCTGAGTCATTTTTCCAAGGGAGGGTACTGTGGATTTTCGAGAAAAAAAAATTTCAAGCTAAAAGGAAACCATTAGGTGCATTTTATAGAGAATCAGATTTCGAATAAGAAAAAGTCAACCGTAACCGCGTAACTCGTACCCGTGAGAAAAAAATCGAAAAAATCTCTTTCGAATGCCATGATTTTTCTGAGTCATTTTTCCAAGGGAGGGTACTGTGGATTTTCGACAAAAAAAAATTTCAAGCTAAAAGGAAACCATTAGGTGCATTTTATAGAGAATCAGATTTCGAATAAGAAAAAGTCAACCGTAACCGCGTAACTCGTACCCGTGAGAAAAAAATCGAAAAAATCTCTTTCGAATGCCATGATTTTTCTGAGTCATTTTTCCAAGGGAGGGTACTGTGGATTTTCGACAAAAAAAAATTTCAAGCTAAAAGGAAACCATTAGGTGCATTTTATAGAGAATCAGATTTCGAATAAGAAAAAGTCAACCGTAACCGCGTAACTCGTACCCGTGAGAAAAAAATCGAAAAAATCTCTTTCGAATGCCATGGTTTTTCTGAGTCATTTTTCCAAGGGAGGGTACTGTGGATTTTCGACAAAAAAAAATTTCAAGCTAAAAGGAAACCATTAGGTGCATTTTATAGAGAATCAGATTTCGAATAAGAAAAAGTCAACCGTAACCGCGTAACTCGTACCCGTGAGAAAAAAATCGAAAAAATCTCTTTCGAATGCCATGATTTTTCTGAGTCATTTTTCCAAGGGAGGGTACTGTGGATTTTCGAGAAAAAAAATTTTCAAGCTAAAAGGAAACCATTAGGTGCATTTTATAGAGAATCAGATTTCGAATAAGAAAAAGTCAACCGTAACCGCGTAACTCGTACCCGTGAGAAAAAAATCGAAAAAATCTCTTTCGAATGCCATGGTTTTTCTGAGTCATTTTTCCAAGGGAGGGTACTGTGGATTTTCGACAAAAAAAAATTTCAAGCTAAAAGGAAACCATTAGGTGCATTTTATAGAGAATCAGATTTCGAATAAGAAAAAGTCAACCGTAACCGCGTAACTCGTACCCGTGAGAAAAAAATCGAAAAAATCTCTTTCGAATGCCATGATTTTTCTGAGTCATTTTTCCAAGGGAGGGTACTGTGGATTTTCGAGAAAAAAAAATTTCAAGCTAAAAGGAAACCATTAGGTGCATTTTATAGAGAATCAGATTTCGAATAAGAAAAAGTCAACCGTAACCGCGTAACTCGTACCCGTGAGAAAAAAATCGAAAAAATCTCTTTCGAATGCCATGATTTTTCTGAGTCATTTTTCCAAGGGAGGGTACTGTGGATTTTCGACAAAAAAAAATTTCAAGCTAAAAGGAAACCATTAGGTGCATTTTATAGAGAATCAGATTTCGGATAAGAAAAAGTCAACCGTAACCGCGTAACTCGTACCCGTGAGAAAAAAATCGAAAAAATCTCTTTCGAATGCCATGATTTTTCTGAGTCATTTTTCCAAGGGAGGGTACTGTGGATTTTCGACAAAAAAAAATTTCAAGCTAAAAGGAAACCATTAGGTGCATTTTATAGAGAATCAGATTTCGAATAAGAAAAAGTCAACCGTAACCGCGTAACTCGTACCCGTGAGAAAAAAATCGAAAAAATCTCTTTCGAATGCCATGATTTTTCTGAGTCATTTTTCCAAGGGAGGGTACTGTGGATTTTCGAGAAAAAAAAATTTCAAGCTAAAAGGAAACCATTAGGTGCATTTTATAGAGAATCAGATTTCGAATAAGAAAAAGTCAACCGTAACCGCGTAACTCGTACCCGTGAGAAAAAAATCGAAAAAATCTCTTTCGAATGCCATGATTTTTCTGAGTCATTTTTCCAAGGGAGGGTACTGTGGATTTTCGACAAAAAAAAATTTCAAGCTAAAAGGAAACCATTAGGTGCATTTTATAGAGAATCAGATTTCGAATAAGAAAAAGTCAACCGTAACCGCGTAACTCGTACCCGTGAGAAAAAAATCGAAAAAATCTCTTTCGAATGCCATGATTTTTCTGAGTCATTTTTCCAAGGGAGGGTACTGTGGATTTTCGACAAAAAAAAATTTCAAGCTAAAAGGAAACCATTAGGTGCATTTTATAGAGAATCAGATTTCGAATAAGAAAAAGTCAACCGTAACCGCGTAACTCGTACCCGTGAGAAAAAAATCGAAAAAATCTCTTTCGAATGCCATGATTTTTCTGAGTCATTTTTCCAAGGGAGGGTACTGTGGATTTTCGAGAAAAAAAAATTTCAAGCTAAAAGGAAACCATTAGGTGCATTTTATAGAGAATCAGATTTCGAATAAGAAAAAGTCAACCGTAACCGCGTAACTCGTACCCGTGAGAAAAAAATCGAAAAAATCTCTTTCGAATGCCATGATTTTTCTGAGTCATTTTTCCAAGGGAGGGTACTGTGGATTTTCGACAAAAAAAAATTTCAAGCTAAAAGGAAACCATTAGGTGCATTTTATAGAGAATCAGATTTCGAATAAGAAAAAGTCAACCGTAACCGCGTAACTCGTACCCGTGAGAAAAAAATCGAAAAAATCTCTTTCGAATGCCATGATTTTTCTGAGTCATTTTTCCAAGGGAGGGTACTGTGGATTTTCGACAAAAAAAAATTTCAAGCTAAAAGGAAACCATTAGGTGCATTTTATAGAGAATCAGATTTCGAATAAGAAAAAGTCAACCGTAACCGCGTAACTCGTACCTGTGAGAAAAAAATCGAAAAAATCTCTTTCGAATGCCATGATTTTTCTGAGTCATTTTTCCAAGGGAGGGTACTGTGGATTTTCGAGAAAAAAAATTTTCAAGCTAAAAGGAAACCATTAGGTGCATTTTATAGAGAATCAGATTTCGAATAAGAAAAAGTCAACCGTAACCGCGTAACTCGTACCCGTGAGAAAAAAATCGAAAAAATCTCTTTCGAATGCCATGATTTTTCTGAGTCATTTTTCCAAGGGAGGGTACTGTGGATTTTCGACAAAAAAAAATTTCAAGCTAAAAGGAAACCATTAGGTGCATTTTATAGAGAATCAGATTTCGAATAAGAAAAAGTCAACCGTAACCGCGTAACTCGTACCCGTGAGAAAAAAATCGAAAAAATCTCTTTCGAATGCCATGATTTTTCTGAGTCATTTTTCCAAGGGAGGGTACTGTGGATTTTCGACAAAAAAAAATTTCAAGCTAAAAGGAAACCATTAGGTGCATTTTATAGAGAATCAGATTTCGAATAAGAAAAAGTCAACCGTAACCGCGTAACTCGTACCCGTGAGAAAAAAATCGAAAAAATCTCTTTCGAATGCCATGATTTTTCTGAGTCATTTTTCCAAGGGAGGGTACTGTGGATTTTCGACAAAAAAAAATTTCAAGCTAAAAGGAAACCATTAGGTGCATTTTATAGAGAATCAGATTTCGAATAAGAAAAAGTCAACCGTAACCGCGTAACTCGTACCCGTGAGAAAAAAATCGAAAAAATCTCTTTCGAATGCCATGATTTTTCTGAGTCATTTTTCCAAGGGAGGGTACTGTGGATTTTCGACAAAAAAAAATTTCAAGCTAAAAGGAAACCATTAGGTGCATTTTATAGAGAATCAGATTTCGAATAAGAAAAAGTCAACCGTAACCGCGTAACTCGTACCCGTGAGAAAAAAATCGAAAAAATCTCTTTCGAATGCCATGATTTTTCTGAGTCATTTTTCCAAGGGAGGGTACTGTGGATTTTCGAGAAAAAAAAATTTCAAGCTAAAAGGAAACCATTAGGTGCATTTTATAGAGAATCAGATTTCGAATAAGAAAAAGTCAACCGTAACCGCGTAACTCGTACCCGTGAGAAAAAAATCGAAAAAATCTCTTTCGAATGCCATGATTTTTCTGAGTCATTTTTCCAAGGGAGGGTACTGTGGATTTTCGACAAAAAAAAATTTCAAGCTAAAAGGAAACCATTAGGTGCATTTTATAGAGAATCAGATTTCGAATAAGAAAAAGTCAACCGTAACCGCGTAACTCGTACCCGTGAGAAAAAAAATCGAAAAAATCTCTTTCGAATGCCATGATTTTTCTGAGTCATTTTTCCAAGGGAGGGTACTGTGGATTTTCGACAAAAAAAAATTTCAAGCTAAAAGGAAACCATTAGGTGCATTTTATAGAGAATCAGATTTCGAATAAGAAAAAGTCAACCGTAACCGCGTAACTCGTACCCGTGAGAAAAAAATCGAAAAAATCTCTTTCGAATGCCATGATTTTTCTGAGTCATTTTTCCAAGGGAGGGTACTGTGGATTTTCGACAAAAAAAATTTTCAAGCTAAAAGGAAACCATTAGGTGCATTTTATAGAGAATCAGATTTCGAATAAGAAAAAGTCAACCGTAACCGCGTAACTCGTACCCGTGAGAAAAAAATCGAAAAAATCTCTTTCGAATGCCATGATTTTTCTGAGTCATTTTTCCAAGGGAGGGTACTGTGGATTTTCGACAAAAAAAAATTTCAAGCTAAAAGGAAACCATTAGGTGCATTTTATAGAGAATCAGATTTCGAATAAGAAAAAGTCAACCGTAACCGCGTAACTCGTACCCGTGAGAAAAAAATCGAAAATATCTCTTTCGAATGCCATGATTTTTCTGAGTCATTTTTCCAAGGGAGGGTACTGTGGATTTTCGACAAAAAAAAATTTCAAGCTAAAAGGAAACCATTAGGTGCATTTTATAGAGAATCAGATTTCGAATAAGAAAAAGTCAACCGTAACCGCGTAACTCGTACCCGTGAGAAAAAAATCGAAAAAATCTCTTTCGAATGCCATGATTTTTCTGAGTCATTTTTCCAAGGGAGGGTACTGTGGATTTTCGACAAAAAAAAATTTCAAGCTAAAAGGAAACCATTAGGTGCATTTTATAGAGAATCAGATTTCGAATAAGAAAAAGTCAACCGTAACCGCGTAACTCGTACCCGTGAGAAAAAAATCGAAAAAATCTCTTTCGAATGCCATGATTTTTCTGAGTCATTTTTCCAAGGGAGGGTACTGTGGATTTTCGACAAAAAAAAATTTCAAGCTAAAAGGAAACCATTAGGTGCATTTTATAGAGAATCAGATTTCGAATAAGAAAAAGTCAACCGTAACCGCGTAACTCGTACCTGTGAGAAAAAAATCGAAAAAATCTCTTTCGAATGCCATGATTTTTCTGAGTCATTTTTCCAAGGGAGGGTACTGTGGATTTTCGACAAAAAAAAATTTCAAGCTAAAACGAAACCATTAGGTGCATTTTATAGAGAATCAGATTTCGAATAAGAAAAAGTCAACCGTAACCGCGTAACTCGTACCCGTGAGAAAAAAATCGAAAAAATCTCTTTCGAATGCCATGATTTTTCTGAGTCATTTTTCCAAGGGAGGGTACTGTGGATTTTCGACAAAAAAAAATTTCAAGCTAAAAGGAAACCATTAGGTGCATTTTATAGAGAATCAGATTTCGAATAAGAAAAAGTCAACCGTAACCGCGTAACTCGTACCCGTGAGAAAAAAATCGAAAAAATCTCTTTCGAATGCCATGATTTTTCTGAGTCATTTTTCCAAGGGAGGGTACTGTGGATTTTCGAGAAAAAAAAATTTCAAGCTAAAACGAAACCATTAGGTGCATTTTATAGAGAATCAGATTTCGAATAAGAAAAAGTCAACCGTAACCGCGTAACTCGTACCCGTGAGAAAAAAATCGAAAAAATCTCTTTCGAATGCCATGATTTTTCTGAGTCATTTTTCCAAGGGAGGGTACTGTGGATTTTCGACAAAAAAAAATTTCAAGCTAAAAGGAAACCATTAGGTGCATTTTATAGAGAATCAGATTTCGAATAAGAAAAAGTCAACCGTAACCGCGTAACTCGTACCCGTGAGAAAAAAATCGAAAAAATCTCTTTCGAATGCCATGATTTTTCTGAGTCATTTTTCCAAGGGAGGGTACTGTGGATTTTCGACAAAAAAAAATTTCAAGCTAAAAGGAAACCATTAGGTGCATTTTATAGAGAATCAGATTTCGAATAAGAAAAAGTCAACCGTAACCGCGTAACTCGTACCCGTGAGAAAAAAATCGAAAAAATCTGTTTCGAATGCCATGATTTTTCTGAGTCATTTTTCCAAGGGAGGGTACTGTGGATTTTCGACAATAAAAAAAATTTCAAGCTAAAAGGAAACCATTAGGTGCATTTTATAGAGAATCAGATTTCGAATAAGAAAAAGTCAACCGTAACCGCGTAACTCGTACCCGTGAAAAAAAAATCGAAAATATCTCTTTCGAATGCCATGATTTTTCTGAGTCATTTTTCCAAGGGATGGTACTGTGGATTTTCGACAAAAAAAAATTTCAAGCTAAAAGGAAACCATTAGGTGCATTTTATAGAGAATCAGATTTCGAATAAGAAAAAGTCAACCGTAACCGCGTAACTCGTACCCGTGAGAAAAAAATCGAAAAAATCTCTTTCGAATGCCATGATTTTTCTGAGTCATTTTTCCAAGGGAGGGTACTGTAGATTTTCGACAAAAAAAAATTTCAAGCTAAAAGGAAACCATTAGGTGCATTTTATAGAGAATCAGATTTCGAATAAGAAAAAGTCAACCGTAACCGCGTAACTCGTACCCGTGAGAAAAAAATCGAAAAAATCTCTTTCGAATGCCATGATTTTTCTGAGTCATTTTTCCAAGGGAGGGTACTGTGGATTTTCGACAAAAAAAAATTTCAAGCTAAAAGGAAACCATTAGGTGCATTTTATAGAGAATCAGATTTCGAATAAGAAAAAGTCAACCGTAACCGCGTAACTCGTACCCGTGAGAAAAAAATCGAAAAAATCTCTTTCGAATGCCATGATTTTTCTGAGTCATTTTTCCAAGGGAGGGTACTGTGGATTTTCGACAAAAAAAAATTTCAAGCTAAAAGGAAACCATTAGGTGCATTTTATAGAGAATCAGATTTCGAATAAGAAAAAGTCAACCGTAACCGCGTAACTCGTACCTGTGAGAAAAAAATCGAAAAAATCTCTTTCGAATGCCATGATTTTTCTGAGTCATTTTTCCAAGGGAGGGTACTGTGGATTTTCGACAAAAAAAAATTTCAAGCTAAAACGAAACCATTAGGTGCATTTTATAGAGAATCAGATTTCGAATAAGAAAAAGTCAACCGTAACCGCGTAACTCGTACCCGTGAGAAAAAAATCGAAAAAATCTCTTTCGAATGCCATGATTTTTCTGAGTCATTTTTCCAAGGGAGGGTACTGTGGATTTTCGACAAAAAAAAATTTCAAGCTAAAAGGAAACCATTAGGTGCATTTTATAGAGAATCAGATTTCGAATAAGAAAAAGTCAACCGTAACCGCGTAACTCGTACCCGTGAGAAAAAAATCGAAAAAATCTCTTTCGAATGCCATGATTTTTCTGAGTCATTTTTCCAAGGGAGGGTACTGTGGATTTTCGAGAAAAAAAAATTTCAAGCTAAAACGAAACCATTAGGTGCATTTTATAGAGAATCAGATTTCGAATAAGAAAAAGTCAACCGTAACCGCGTAACTCGTACCCGTGAGAAAAAAATCGAAAAAATCTCTTTCGAATGCCATGATTTTTCTGAGTCATTTTTCCAAGGGAGGGTACTGTGGATTTTCGACAAAAAAAAATTTCAAGCTAAAAGGAAACCATTAGGTGCATTTTATAGAGAATCAGATTTCGAATAAGAAAAAGTCAACCGTAACCGCGTAACTCGTACCCGTGAGAAAAAAATCGAAAAAATCTCTTTCGAATGCCATGATTTTTCTGAGTCATTTTTCCAAGGGAGGGTACTGTGGATTTTCGACAAAAAAAAATTTCAAGCTAAAAGGAAACCATTAGGTGCATTTTATAGAGAATCAGATTTCGAATAAGAAAAAGTCAACCGTAACCGCGTAACTCGTACCCGTGAGAAAAAAATCGAAAAAATCTGTTTCGAATGCCATGATTTTTCTGAGTCATTTTTCCAAGGGAGGGTACTGTGGATTTTCGACAATAAAAAAAATTTCAAGCTAAAAGGAAACCATTAGGTGCATTTTATAGAGAATCAGATTTCGAATAAGAAAAAGTCAACCGTAACCGCGTAACTCGTACCCGTGAAAAAAAAATCGAAAATATCTCTTTCGAATGCCATGATTTTTCTGAGTCATTTTTCCAAGGGATGGTACTGTGGATTTTCGACAAAAAAAAATTTCAAGCTAAAAGGAAACCATTAGGTGCATTTTATAGAGAATCAGATTTCGAATAAGAAAAAGTCAACCGTAACCGCGTAACTCGTACCCGTGAGAAAAAAATCGAAAAAATCTCTTTCGAATGCCATGATTTTTCTGAGTCATTTTTCCAAGGGAGGGTACTGTGGATTTTCGACAAAAAAAAATTTCAAGCTAAAAGGAAAACATTAGGTGCATTTTATAGAGAATCAGATTTCGAATAAGAAAAAGTCAACCGTAACCGCGTAACTCGTACCCGTGAGAAAAAAATCGAAAAAATCTCTTTCGAATGCCATGATTTTTCTGAGTCATTTTTCCAAGGGAGGGTACTGTGGATTTTCGACAAAAAAAAATTTCAAGCTAAAAGGAAACCATTAGGTGCATTTTATAGAGAATCAGATTTCGAATAAGAAAAAGTCAACCGTAACCGCGTAACTCGTACCCGTGAGAAAAAAATCGAAAAAATCTCTTTCGAATGCCATGATTTTTCTGAGTCATTTTTCCACGGGAGGGTACTGTGGATTTTCGACAAAAAAAAATTTCAAGCTAAAAGGAAACCATTAGGTGCATTTTATAGAGAATCAGATTTCGAATAAGAAAAAGTCAACCGTAACCGCGTAACTCGTACCTGTGAGAAAAAAATCGAAAAAAATCTCTTTCGAATGCCATGATTTTTCTGAGTCATTTTTCCAAGGGAGGGTACTGTAGATTTTCGACAAAAAAAAATTTCAAGCTAAAAGGAAACCATTAGGTGCATTTTATAGAGAATCAGATTTCGAATAAGAAAAAGTCAACCGTAACCGCGTAACTCGTACCCGTGAGAAAAAAATCGAAAAAATCTCTTTCGAATGCCATGATTTTTCTGAGTCATTTTTCCAAGGGAGGGTACTGTGGATTTTCGAGAAAAAAAATTTTCAAGCTAAAAGGAAACCATTAGGTGCATTTTATAGAGAATCAGATTTCGAATAAGAAAAAGTCAACCGTAACCGCGTAACTCGTACCCGTGAGAAAAAAATCGAAAAAATCTCTTTCGAATGCCATGATTTTTCTGAGTCATTTTTCCAAGGGAGGGTACTGTGGATTTTCGACAAAAAAAAATTTCAAGCTAAAAGGAAACCATTAGGTGCATTTTATAGAGAATCAGATTTCGAATAAGAAAAAGTCAACCGTAACCGCGTAACTCGTACCCGTGAGAAAAAAATCGAAAAAATCTCTTTCGAATGCCATGATTTTTCTGAGTCATTTTTCCAAGGGAGGGTACTGTGGATTTTCGAGAAAAAAAAATTTCAAGCTAAAACGAAACCATTAGGTGCATTTTATAGAGAATCAGATTTCGAATAAGAAAAAGTCAACCGTAACCGCGTAACTCGTACCCGTGAGAAAAAAATCGAAAAAATCTCTTTCGAATGCCATGATTTTTCTGAGTCATTTTTCCAAGGGAGGGTACTGTGGATTTTCGACAAAAAAAAATTTCAAGCTAAAAGGAAACCATTAGGTGCATTTTATAGAGAATCAGATTTCGAATAAGAAAAAGTCAACCGTAACCGCGTAACTCGTACCCGTGAGAAAAAAATCGAAAAAATCTCTTTCGAATGCCATGATTTTTCTGAGTCATTTTTCCAAGGGAGGGTACTGTGGATTTTCGACAAAAAAAAATTTCAAGCTAAAAGGAAACCATTAGGTGCATTTTATAGAGAATCAGATTTCGAATAAGAAAAAGTCAACCGTAACCGCGTAACTCGTACCCGTGAGAAAAAAATCGAAAAAATCTGTTTCGAATGCCATGATTTTTCTGAGTCATTTTTCCAAGGGAGGGTACTGTGGATTTTCGACAATAAAAAAAATTTCAAGCTAAAAGGAAACCATTAGGTGCATTTTATAGAGAATCAGATTTCGAATAAGAAAAAGTCAACCGTAACCGCGTAACTCGTACCCGTGAAAAAAAAATCGAAAATATCTCTTTCGAATGCCATGATTTTTCTGAGTCATTTTTCCAAAGGAGGGTACTGTGGATTTTCGACAAAAAAAAATTTCAAGCTAAAAGGAAACCATTAGGTGCATTTTATAGAGAATCAGATTTCGAATAAGAAAAAGTCAACCGTAACCGCGTAACTCGTACCCGTGAGAAAAAAATCGAAAAAATCTCTTTCGAATGCCATGATTTTTCTGAGTCATTTTTCCAAGGGACGGTACTGTGGATTTTCGACAAAAAAAAATTTCAAGTTAAAAGGAAACCATTAGGTGCATTTTATAGAGAATCAGATTTCCAATAAGAAAAAGTCAACCGTAACCGCGTAACTCGTACCCGTGAGAAAAAAATCGAAAAAATCTCTTTCGAATGCCATGATTTTTCTGAGTCATTTTTCCAAGGGAGGGTACTGTGGATTTTCGACAAAAAAAAATTTCAAGCTAAAAGGAAACCATTAGGTGCATTTTATAGAGAATCAGATTTCGAATAAGAAAAAGTCAACCGTAACCGCGTAACTCGTACCTGTGAGAAAAAAATCGAAAAAATCTCTTTCGAATGCCATGATTTTTCTGAGTGATTTTTCCAAGGGAGGGTACTGTGGATTTTCGACAAAAAAAAATTTCAAGCTAAAAGGAAACCATTAGGTGCATTTTATAGAGAATCAGATTTCGAATAAGAAAAAGTCAACCGTAACCGCGTAACTCGTACCCGTGAGAAAAAAATCGAAAAAAATCTCTTTCGAATGCCATGATTTTTCTGAGTCATTTTTCCAAGGGAGGGTACTGTGGATTTTCGAGAAAAAAAAATTTCAAGCTAAAAGGAAACCATTAGGTGCATTTTATAGAGAATCAGATTTCGAATAAGAAAAAGTCAACCGTAACCGCGTAACTCGTACCTGTGAGAAAAAAATCGAAAAAATCTCTTTCGAATGCCATGATTTTTCTGAGTCATTTTTCCAAGGGAGGGTACTGTGGATTTTCGACAAAAAAAAATTTCAAGCTAAAAGGAAACCATTAGGTGCATTTTATAGAGAATCAGATTTCGAATAAGAAAAAGTCAACCGTAACCGCGTAACTCGTACCCGTGAGAAAAAAATCGAAAAAATCTCTTTCGAATGCCATGATTTTTCTGAGTCATTTTTCCAAGGGAGGGTACTGTGGATTTTCGACAAAAAAAAATTTCAAGCTAAAAGGAAACCATTAGGTGCATTTTATAGAGAATCAGATTTCGAATAAGAAAAAGTCAACCGTAACCGCGTAACTCGTACCCGTGAGAAAAAAATCGAAAAAATCTCTTTCGAATGCCATGATTTTTCTGAGTCATTTTTCCAAGGGAGGGTACTGTGGATTTTCGACAAAAAAAAATTTCAAGCTAAAAGGAAACCATTAGGTGCATTTTATAGAGAATCAGATTTCGAATAAGAAAAAGTCAACCGTAACCGCGTAACTCGTACCCGTGAGAAAAAAATCGAAAAAATCTGTTTCGAATGCCATGATTTTTCTGAGTCATTTTTCCAAGGGAGGGTACTGTGGATTTTCGACAAAAAAAAAATTTCAAGCTAAAAGGAAACCATTAGGTGCATTTTATAGAGAATCAGATTTCGAAAAAGAAAAAGTCAACCGTAACCGCGTAACTCGTACCCGTGAAAAAAAAATCGAAAATATCTCTTTCGAATGCCATGATTTTTCTGAGTCATTTTTCCAAGGGAGGGTACTGTGGATTTTCGACAAAAAAAAATTTCAAGCTAAAAGGAAACCATTAGGTGCATTTTATAGAGAATCAGATTTCGAATAAGAAAAAGTCAACCGTAACCGCGTAACTCGTACCCGTGAGAAAAAAATCGAAAAAATCTCTTTCGAATGCCATGATTTTTCTGAGTCATTTTTCCAAGGGACGGTACTGTGGATTTTCGACAAAAAAAATTTCAAGCTAAAAGGAAACCATTAGGTGCATTTTATAGAGAATCAGATTTCGAATAAGAAAAAGTCAACCGTAACCGCGTAACTCGTACCTGTGAGAAAAAAATCGAAAAAATCTCTTTCGAATGCCATGATTTTTCTGAGTCATTTTTCCAAGGGAGGGTACTGTGGATTTTCGACAAAAAAAAATTTCAAGCTAAAAGGAAACCATTAGGTGCATTTTATAGAGAATCAGATTTCGAATAAGAAAAAGTCAACCGTAACCGCGTAACTCGTACCCGTGAGAAAAAAATCGAAAAAATCTCTTTCGAATGCCATGATTTTTCTGAGTCATTTTTCCAAGGGAGGGTACTGTGGATTTTCGACAAAAAAAAATTTCAAGCTAAAAGTAAACCATTAGGTGCATTTTATAGAGAATCAGATTTCGAATAAGAAAAAGTCAACCGTAACCGCGTAACTCGTACCTGTGAGAAAAAAATCGAAAAAATCTCTTTCGAATGCCATGATTTTTCTGAGTCATTTTTCCAAGGGAGGGTACTGTGGATTTTCGAGAAAAAAAAATTTCAAGCTAAAACGAAACCATTAGGTGCATTTTATAGAGAATCAGATTTCGAATAAGAAAAAGTCAACCGTAACCGCGTAACTCGTACCCGTGAGAAAAAAATCGAAAAAATCTCTTTCGAATGCCATGATTTTTCTGAGTCATTTTTCCAAGGGAGGGTACTGTGGATTTTCGACAAAAAAAAATTTCAAGCTAAAAGGAAACCATTAGGTGCATTTTATAGAGAATCAGATTTCGAATAAGAAAAAGTCAACCGTAACCGCGTAACTCGTACCCGTGAGAAAAAAATCGAAAAAATCTCTTTCGAATGCCATGATTTTTCTGAGTCATTTTTCCAAGGGAGGGTACTGTGGATTTTCGACAAAAAAAAATTTCAAGCTAAAAGTAAACCATTAGGTGCATTTTATAGAGAATCAGATTTCGAATAAGAAAAAGTCAACCGTAACCGCGTAACTCGTACCTGTGAGAAAAAAATCGAAAAAATCTCTTTCGAATGCCATGATTTTTCTGAGTCATTTTTCCAAGGGAGGGTACTGTGGATTTTCGAGAAAAAAAAATTTCAAGCTAAAACGAAACCTATAGGTGCATTTTATAGAGAATCAGATTTCGAATAAGAAAAAGTCAACCGTAACCGCGTAACTCGTACCCGTGAGAAAAAAATCGAAAAAATCTCTTTCGAATGCCATGATTTTTCTGAGTCATTTTTCCAAGGGAGGGTACTGTGGATTTTCGACAAAAAAAAATTTCAAGCTAAAAGTAAACCATTAGGTGCATTTTATAGAGAATCAGATTTCGAATAAGAAAAAGTCAACCGTAACCGCGTAACTCGTACCTGTGAGAAAAAAATCGAAAAAATCTCTTTCGAATGCCATGATTTTTCTGAGTCATTTTTCCAAGGGAGGGTACTGTGGATTTTCGAGAAAAAAAAATTTCAAGCTAAAACGAAACCTATAGGTGCATTTTATAGAGAATCAGATTTCGAATAAGAAAAAGTCAACCGTAACCGCGTAACTCGTACCCGTGAGAAAAAAATCGAAAAAATCTCTTTCGAATGCCATGATTTTTCTGAGTCATTTTTCCAAGGGAGGGTACTGTGGATTTTCGACAAAAAAAAATTTCAAGCTAAAAGGAAACCATTAGGTGCATTTTATAGAGAATCAGATTTCGAATAAGAAAAAGTCAACCGTAACCGCGTAACTCGTACCCGTGAGAAAAAAATCGAAAAAATCTCTTTCGAATGCCATGATTTTTCTGAGTCATTTTTCCAAGGGAGGGTACTGTGGATTTTCGACAAAAAAAAATTTCAAGCTAAAAGGAAACCATTAGGTGCATTTTATAGAGAATCAGATTTCGAATAAGAAAAAGTCAACCGTAACCGCGTAACTCGTACCCGTGAGAAAAAAATCGAAAAAATCTCTTTCGAATGCCATGATTTTTCTGAGTCATTTTTCCAAGGGAGGGTACTGTGGATTTTCGACAAAAAAAAATTTCAAGCTAAAAGGAAACCATTAGGTGCATTTTATAGAGAATCAGATTTCGAATAAGAAAAAGTCAACCGTAACCGCGTAACTCGTACCTGTGAGAAAAAAATCGAAAAAATCTCTTTCGAATGCCATGATTTTTCTGAGTCATTTTTCCAAGGGAGGGTACTGTGGATTTTCGACAAAAAAAAATTTCAAGCTAAAAGTAAACCATTAGGTGCATTTTATAGAGAATCAGATTTCGAATAAGAAAAAGTCAACCGTAACCGCGTAACTCGTACCTGTGAGAAAAAAATCGAAAAAATCTCTTTCGAATGCCATGATTTTTCTGAGTCATTTTTCCAAGGGAGGGTACTGTGGATTTTCGAGAAAAAAAAATTTCAAGCTAAAACGAAACCTATAGGTGCATTTTATAGAGAATCAGATTTCGAATAAGAAAAAGTCAACCGTAACCGCGTAACTCGTACCCGTGAGAAAAAAATCGAAAAAATCTCTTTCGAATGCCATGATTTTTCTGAGTCATTTTTCCAAGGGAGGGTACTGTGGATTTTCGACAAAAAAAAATTTCAAGCTAAAAGTAAACCATTAGGTGCATTTTATAGAGAATCAGATTTCGAATAAGAAAAAGTCAACCGTAACCGCGTAACTCGTACCTGTGAGAAAAAAATCGAAAAAATCTCTTTCGAATGCCATGATTTTTCTGAGTCATTTTTCCAAGGGAGGGTACTGTGGATTTTCGAGAAAAAAAAATTTCAAGCTAAAACGAAACCTATAGGTGCATTTTATAGAGAATCAGATTTCGAATAAGAAAAAGTCAACCGTAACCGCGTAACTCGTACCCGTGAGAAAAAAATCGAAAAAATCTCTTTCGAATGCCATGATTTTTCTGAGTCATTTTTCCAAGGGAGGGTACTGTGGATTTTCGACAAAAAAAAATTTCAAGCTAAAAGGAAACCATTAGGTGCATTTTATAGAGAATCAGATTTCGAATAAGAAAAAGTCAACCGTAACCGCGTAACTCGTACCCGTGAGAAAAAAATCGAAAAAATCTCTTTCGAATGCCATGATTTTTCTGAGTCATTTTTCCAAGGGAGGGTACTGTGGATTTTCGACAAAAAAAAATTTCAAGCTAAAAGGAAACCATTAGGTGCATTTTATAGAGAATCAGATTTCGAATAAGAAAAAGTCAACCGTAACCGCGTAACTCGTACCCGTGAGAAAAAAATCGAAAAAATCTCTTTCGAATGCCATGATTTTTCTGAGTCATTTTTCCAAGGGAGGGTACTGTGGATTTTCGACAAAAAAAAATTTCAAGCTAAAAGGAAACCATTAGGTGCATTTTATAGAGAATCAGATTTCGAATAAGAAAAAGTCAACCGTAACCGCGTAACTCGTACCTGTGAGAAAAAAATCGAAAAAATCTCTTTCGAATGCCATGATTTTTCTGAGTCATTTTTCCAAGGGAGGGTACTGTGGATTTTCGACAAAAAAAAATTTCAAGCTAAAAGGAAACCATTAGGTGCATTTTATAGAGAATCAGATTTCGAATAAGAAAAAGTCAACCGTAACCGCGTAACTCGTACCCGTGAGAAAAAAATCGAAAAAATCTCTTTCGAATGCCATGATTTTTCTGAGTCATTTTTCCAAGGGAGGGTACTGTGGATTTTCGACAAAAAAAAATTTCAAGCTAAAAGTAAACCATTAGGTGCATTTTATAGAGAATCAGATTTCGAATAAGAAAAAGTCAACCGTAACCGCGTAACTCGTACCTGTGAGAAAAAAATCGAAAAAATCTCTTTCGAATGCCATGATTTTTCTGAGTCATTTTTCCAAGGGAGGGTACTGTGGATTTTCGAGAAAAAAAAATTTCAAGCTAAAACGAAACCATTAGGTGCATTTTATAGAGAATCAGATTTCGAATAAGAAAAAGTCAACCGTAACCGCGTAACTCGTACCCGTGAGAAAAAAATCGAAAAAATCTCTTTCGAATGCCATGATTTTTCTGAGTCATTTTTCCAAGGGAGGGTACTGTGGATTTTCGACAAAAAAAAATTTCAAGCTAAAAGGAAACCATTAGGTGCATTTTATAGAGAATCAGATTTCGAATAAGAAAAAGTCAACCGTAACCGCGTAACTCGTACCCGTGAGAAAAAAATCGAAAAAATCTCTTTCGAATGCCATGATTTTTCTGAGTCATTTTTCCAAGGGAGGGTACTGTGGATTTTCGACAAAAAAAAATTTCAAGCTAAAAGGAAACCATTAGGTGCATTTTATAGAGAATCAGATTTCGAATAAGAAAAAGTCAACCGTAACCGCGTAACTCGTACCTGTGAGAAAAAAATCGAAAAAATCTCTTTCGAATGCCATGATTTTTCTGAGTCATTTTTCCAAGGGAGGGTACTGTGGATTTTCGACAAAAAAAAATTTCAAGCTAAAAGGAAACCATTAGGTGCATTTTATAGAGAATCAGATTTCGAATAAGAAAAAGTCAACCGTAACCGCGTAACTCGTACCCGTGAGAAAAAAATCGAAAAAATCTCTTTCGAATGCCATGATTTTTCTGAGTCATTTTTCCAAGGGAGGGTACTGTGGATTTTCGACAAAAAAAAATTTCAAGCTAAAAGGAAACCATTAGGTGCATTTTATAGAGAATCAGATTTCGAATAAGAAAAAGTCAACCGTAACCGCGTAACTCGTACCTGTGAGAAAAAAATCGAAAAAATCTCTTTCGAATGCCATGATTTTTCTGAGTCATTTTTCCAAGGGAGGGTACTGTGGATTTTCGACAAAAAAAAATTTCAAGCTAAAAGGAAACCATTAGGTGCATTTTATAGAGAATCAGATTTCGAATAAGAAAAAGTCAACCGTAACCGCGTAACACGTACCTGTGAGAAAAAAATCGAAAAAATCTCTTTCGAATGCCATGATTTTTCTGAGTCATTTTTCCAAGGGAGGGTACTGTGGATTTTCGACAAAAAAAAATTTCAAGCTAAAAGGAAACCATTAGGTGCATTTTATAGAGAATCAGATTTCGAATAAGAAAAAGTCAACCGTAACCGCGTAACTCGTACCCGTGAAAAAAAAATCGAAAATATCTCTTTCGAATGCCATGATTTTTCTGAGTCATTTTTCCAAGGGAGGGTACTGTGGATTTTCGACAAAAAAAAATTTCAAGCTAAAAGGAAACCATTAGGTGCATTTTATAGAGAATCAGATTTCGAATAAGAAAAAGTCAACCGTAACCGCGTAACTCGTACCCGTGAGAAAAAAATCGAAAAAATCTCTTTCGAATGCCATGATTTTTCTGAGTCATTTTTCCAAGGGAGGGTACTGTGGATTTTCGACAAAAAAAAATTTCAAGCTAAAAGCAAACCATTAGGTGCATTTTATAGAGAATCAGATTTCGAATAAGAAAAAGTCAACCGTAACCGCGTAACTCGTACCCGTGAGAAAAAAATCGAAAAAATCTCTTTCGAATGCCATGATTTTTCTGAGTCATTTTTCCAAGGGAGGGTACTGTGGATTTTCGACAAAAAAAAATTTCAAGCTAAAAGGAAACCATCAGGTGCATTTTATAGAGAATCAGATTTCGAATAAGAAAAAGTCAACCGTAACCGCGTAACTCGTACCCGTGAGAAAAAAATCGAAAAAATCTCTTTCGAATGCCATGATTTTTCTCAGTCATTTTTCCAAGGGAGGGTACTGTGGATTTTCGACAAAAAAAAATTTCAAGCTAAAAGGAAACCATTAGGTGCATTTTATAGAGAATCAGATTTCGAATAAGAAAAAGTCAACCGTAACCGCGTAACTCGTACCTGTGAGAAAAAAATCGAAAAAATCTCTTTCGAATGCCATGATTTTTCTGAGTCATTTTTCCAAGGGAGGGTACTGTGGATTTTCGACAAAAAAAAATTTCAAGCTAAAAGGAAACCATTAGGTGCATTTTATAGAGAATCAGATTTCGAATAAGAAAAAGTCAACCGTAACCGCGTAACTCGTACCCGTGAGAAAAAAATCGAAAAAATCTCTTTCGAATGCCATGGTTTTTCTGAGTCATTTTTCCAAGGGAGGGTACTGTGGATTTTCGACAAAAAAAAATTTCAAGCTAAAAGGAAACCATTAGGTGCATTTTATAGAGAATCAGATTTCGAATAAGAAAAAGTCAACCGTAACCGCGTAACTCGTACCCGTGAGAAAAAAATCGAAAAAATCTCTTTCGAATGCCATGATTTTTCTGAGTCATTTTTCCAAGGGAGGGTACTGTGGATTTTCGAGAAAAAAAAATTTCAAGCTAAAAGGAAACCATTAGGTGCATTTTATAGAGAATCAGATTTCGAATAAGAAAAAGTCAACCGTAACCGCGTAACTCGTACCTGTGAGAAAAAAATCGAAAAAATCTCTTTCGAATGCCATGATTTTTCTGAGTCATTTTTCCAAGGGAGGGTACTGTGGATTTTCGAGAAAAAAAAATTTCAAGCTAAAAGTAAACCATTAGGTGCATTTTATAGAGAATCAGATTTCGAATAAGAAAAAGTCAACCGTAACCGCGTAACTCGTACCTGTGAGAAAAAAATCGAAAAAATCTCTTTCGAATGCCATGATTTTTCTGAGTCATTTTTCCAAGGGAGGGTACTGTGGATTTTCGAGAAAAAAAAATTTCAAGCTAAAACGAAACCTATAGGTGCATTTTATAGAGAATCAGATTTCGAATAAGAAAAAGTCAACCGTAACCGCGTAACTCGTACCCGTGAGAAAAAAATCGAAAAAATCTCTTTCGAATGCCATGATTTTTCTGAGTCATTTTTCCAAGGGAGGGTACTGTGGATTTACGACAAAAAAAAATTTCAAGCTAAAAGGAAACCATTAGGTGCATTTTATAGAGAATCAGATTTCGAATAAGAAAAAGTCAACCGTAACCGCGTAACTCGTACCCGTGAGAAAAAAATCGAAAAAATCTCTTTCGAATGCCATGATTTTTCTGAGTCATTTTTCCAAGGGAGGGTACTGTGGATTTTCGACAAAAAAAAATTTCAAGCTAAAAGGAAACCATTAGGTGCATTTTATAGAGAATCAGATTTCGAATAAGAAAAAGTCAACCGTAACCGCGTAACTCGTACCCGTGAGAAAAAAATCGAAAAAATCTCTTTCGAATGCCATGATTTTTCTGAGTCATTTTTCCAAGGGAGGGTACTGTGGATTTTCGACAAAAAAAAATTTCAAGCTAAAAGGAAACCATTAGGTGCATTTTATAGAGAATCAGATTTCGAATAAGAAAAAGTCAACCGTAACCGCGTAACTCGTACCTGTGAGAAAAAAATCGAAAAAATCTCTTTCGAATGCCATGATTTTTCTGAGTCATTTTTCCAAGGGAGGGTACTGTGGATTTTCGAGAAAAAAAAATTTCAAGCTAAAACGAAACCTATAGGTGCATTTTATAGAGAATCAGATTTCGAATAAGAAAAAGTCAACCGTAACCGCGTAACTCGTACCCGTGAGAAAAAAATCGAAAAAATCTCTTTCGAATGCCATGATTTTTCTGAGTCATTTTTCCAAGGGAGGGTACTGTGGATTTACGACAAAAAAAAATTTCAAGCTAAAAGGAAACCATTAGGTGCATTTTATAGAGAATCAGATTTCGAATAAGAAAAAGTCAACCGTAACCGCGTAACTCGTACCCGTGAGAAAAAAATCGAAAAAATCTCTTTCGAATGCCATGATTTTTCTGAGTCATTTTTCCAAGGGAGGGTACTGTGGATTTTCGACAAAAAAAAATTTCAAGCTAAAAGGAAACCATTAGGTGCATTTTATAGAGAATCAGATTTCGAATAAGAAAAAGTCAACCGTAACCGCGTAACTCGTACCCGTGAGAAAAAAATCGAAAAAATCTCTTTCGAATGCCATGATTTTTCTGAGTCATTTTTCCAAGGGAGGGTACTGTGGATTTTCGACAAAAAAAAATTTCAAGCTAAAAGGAAACCATTAGGTGCATTTTATAGAGAATCAGATTTCGAATAAGAAAAAGTCAACCGTAACCGCGTAACTCGTACCTGTGAGAAAAAAATCGAAAAAATCTCTTTCGAATGCCATGATTTTTCTGAGTCATTTTTCCAAGGGAGGGTACTGTGGATTTTCGACAAAAAAAAATTTCAAGCTAAAAGGAAACCATTAGGTGCATTTTATAGAGAATCAGATTTCGAATAAGAAAAAGTCAACCGTAACCGCGTAACTCGTACCCGTGAGAAAAAAATCGAAAAAATCTCTTTCGAATGCCATGGTTTTTCTGAGTCATTTTTCCAAGGGAGGGTACTGTGGATTTTCGACAAAAAAAAATTTCAAGCTAAAAGGAAACCATTAGGTGCATTTTATAGAGAATCAGATTTCGAATAAGAAAAAGTCAACCGTAACCGCGTAACTCGTACCCGTGAGAAAAAAATCGAAAAAATCTCTTTCGAATGCCATGATTTTTCTGAGTCATTTTTCCAAGGGAGGGTACTGTGGATTTTCGAGAAAAAAAAATTTCAAGCTAAAAGGAAACCATTAGGTGCATTTTATAGAGAATCAGATTTCGAATAAGAAAAAGTCAACCGTAACCGCGTAACTCGTACCTGTGAGAAAAAAATCGAAAAAATCTCTTTCGAATGCCATGATTTTTCTGAGTCATTTTTCCAAGGGAGGGTACTGTGGATTTTCGAGAAAAAAAAATTTCAAGCTAAAAGTAAACCATTAGGTGCATTTTATAGAGAATCAGATTTCGAATAAGAAAAAGTCAACCGTAACCGCGTAACTCGTACCTGTGAGAAAAAAATCGAAAAAATCTCTTTCGAATGCCATGATTTTTCTGAGTCATTTTTCCAAGGGAGGGTACTGTGGATTTTCGAGAAAAAAAAATTTCAAGCTAAAACGAAACCTATAGGTGCATTTTATAGAGAATCAGATTTCGAATAAGAAAAAGTCAACCGTAACCGCGTAACTCGTACCCGTGAGAAAAAAATCGAAAAAATCTCTTTCGAATGCCATGATTTTTCTGAGTCATTTTTCCAAGGGAGGGTACTGTGGATTTTCGACAAAAAAAAATTTCAAGCTAAAAGGAAACCATTAGGTGCATTTTATAGAGAATCAGATTTCGAATAAGAAAAAGTCAACCGTAACCGCGTAACTCGTACCCGTGAGAAAAAAATCGAAAAAATCTCTTTCGAATGCCATGATTTTTCTGAGTCATTTTTCCAAGGGAGGGTACTGTGGATTTTCGACAAAAAAAAATTTCAAGCTAAAAGGAAACCATTAGGTGCATTTTATAGAGAATCAGATTTCGAATAAGAAAAAGTCAACCGTAACCGCGTAACTCGTACCCGTGAGAAAAAAATCGAAAAAATCTCTTTCGAATGCCATGATTTTTCTGAGTCATTTTTCCAAGGGAGGGTACTGTGGATTTTCGACAAAAAAAAATTTCAAGCTAAAAGGAAACCATTAGGTGCATTTTATAGAGAATCAGATTTCGAATAAGAAAAAGTCAACCGTAACCGCGTAACTCGTACCTGTGAGAAAAAAATCGAAAAAATCTCTTTCGAATGCCATGATTTTTCTGAGTCATTTTTCCAAGGGAGGGTACTGTGGATTTTCGACAAAAAAAAATTTCAAGCTAAAAGGAAACCATTAGGTGCATTTTATAGAGAATCAGATTTCGAATAAGAAAAAGTCAACCGTAACCGCGTAACTCGTACCCGTGAGAAAAAAATCGAAAAAATCTCTTTCGAATGCCATGATTTTTCTGAGTCATTTTTCCAAGGGAGGGTACTGTGGATTTTCGACAAAAAAAAATTTCAAGCTAAAAGTAAACCATTAGGTGCATTTTATAGAGAATCAGATTTCGAATAAGAAAAAGTCAACCGTAACCGCGTAACTCGTACCTGTGAGAAAAAAATCGAAAAAATCTCTTTCGAATGCCATGATTTTTCTGAGTCATTTTTCCAAGGGAGGGTACTGTGGATTTTCGAGAAAAAAAAATTTCAAGCTAAAACGAAACCATTAGGTGCATTTTATAGAGAATCAGATTTCGAATAAGAAAAAGTCAACCGTAACCGCGTAACTCGTACCCGTGAGAAAAAAATCGAAAAAATCTCTTTCGAATGCCATGATTTTTCTGAGTCATTTTTCCAAGGGAGGGTACTGTGGATTTTCGACAAAAAAAAATTTCAAGCTAAAAGGAAACCATTAGGTGCATTTTATAGAGAATCAGATTTCGAATAAGAAAAAGTCAACCGTAACCGCGTAACTCGTACCCGTGAGAAAAAAATCGAAAAAATCTCTTTCGAATGCCATGATTTTTCTGAGTCATTTTTCCAAGGGAGGGTACTGTGGATTTTCGACAAAAAAAAATTTCAAGCTAAAAGGAAACCATTAGGTGCATTTTATAGAGAATCAGATTTCGAATAAGAAAAAGTCAACCGTAACCGCGTAACTCGTACCTGTGAGAAAAAAATCGAAAAAATCTCTTTCGAATGCCATGATTTTTCTGAGTCATTTTTCCAAGGGAGGGTACTGTGGATTTTCGACAAAAAAAAATTTCAAGCTAAAAGGAAACCATTAGGTGCATTTTATAGAGAATCAGATTTCGAATAAGAAAAAGTCAACCGTAACCGCGTAACTCGTACCCGTGAGAAAAAAATCGAAAAAATCTCTTTCGAATGCCATGATTTTTCTGAGTCATTTTTCCAAGGGAGGGTACTGTGGATTTTCGACAAAAAAAAATTTCAAGCTAAAAGGAAACCATTAGGTGCATTTTATAGAGAATCAGATTTCGAATAAGAAAAAGTCAACCGTAACCGCGTAACTCGTACCTGTGAGAAAAAAATCGAAAAAATCTCTTTCGAATGCCATGATTTTTCTGAGTCATTTTTCCAAGGGAGGGTACTGTGGATTTTCGACAAAAAAAAATTTCAAGCTAAAAGGAAACCATTAGGTGCATTTTATAGAGAATCAGATTTCGAATAAGAAAAAGTCAACCGTAACCGCGTAACACGTACCTGTGAGAAAAAAATCGAAAAAATCTCTTTCGAATGCCATGATTTTTCTGAGTCATTTTTCCAAGGGAGGGTACTGTGGATTTTCGACAAAAAAAAATTTCAAGCTAAAAGGAAACCATTAGGTGCATTTTATAGAGAATCAGATTTCGAATAAGAAAAAGTCAACCGTAACCGCGTAACTCGTACCCGTGAAAAAAAAATCGAAAATATCTCTTTCGAATGCCATGATTTTTCTGAGTCATTTTTCCAAGGGAGGGTACTGTGGATTTTCGACAAAAAAAAATTTCAAGCTAAAAGGAAACCATTAGGTGCATTTTATAGAGAATCAGATTTCGAATAAGAAAAAGTCAACCGTAACCGCGTAACTCGTACCCGTGAGAAAAAAATCGAAAAAATCTCTTTCGAATGCCATGATTTTTCTGAGTCATTTTTCCAAGGGAGGGTACTGTGGATTTTCGAGAAAAAAAAATTTCAAGCTAAAAGGAAACCATTAGGTGCATTTTATAGAGAATCAGATTTCGAATAAGAAAAAGTCAACCGTAACCGCGTAACTCGTACCCGTGAGAAAAAAATCGAAAAAATCTCTTTCGAATGCCATGATTTTTCTGAGTCATTTTTCCAAGGGAGGGTACTGTGGATTTTCGACAAAAAAAAATTTCAAGCTAAAAGGAAACCATCAGGTGCATTTTATAGAGAATCAGATTTCGAATAAGAAAAAGTCAACCGTAACCGCGTAACTCGTACCCGTGAGAAAAAAATCGAAAAAATCTCTTTCGAATGCCATGATTTTTCTGAGTCATTTTTCCAAGGGAGGGTACTGTGGATTTTCGACAAAAAAAAATTTCAAGCTAAAAGGAAACCATTAGGTGCATTTTATAGAGAATCAGATTTCGAATAAGAAAAAGTCAACCGTAACCGCGTAACTCGTACCTGTGAGAAAAAAATCGAAAAAATCTCTTTCGAATGCCATGATTTTTCTGAGTCATTTTTCCAAGGGAGGGTACTGTGGATTTTCGACAAAAAAAAATTTCAAGCTAAAAGGAAACCATTAGGTGCATTTTATAGAGAATCAGATTTCGAATAAGAAAAAGTCAACCGTAACCGCGTAACTCGTACCCGTGAGAAAAAAATCGAAAAAATCTCTTTCGAATGCCATGGTTTTTCTGAGTCATTTTTCCAAGGGAGGGTACTGTGGATTTTCGACAAAAAAAAATTTCAAGCTAAAAGGAAACCATTAGGTGCATTTTATAGAGAATCAGATTTCGAATAAGAAAAAGTCAACCGTAACCGCGTAACTCGTACCCGTGAGAAAAAAATCGAAAAAATCTCTTTCGAATGCCATGATTTTTCTGAGTCATTTTTCCAAGGGAGGGTACTGTGGATTTTCGAGAAAAAAAAATTTCAAGCTAAAAGGAAACCATTAGGTGCATTTTATAGAGAATCAGATTTCGAATAAGAAAAAGTCAACCGTAACCGCGTAACTCGTACCCGTGAGAAAAAAATCGAAAAAATCTCTTTCGAATGCCATGATTTTTCTGAGTCATTTTTCCAAGGGAGGGTACTGTGGATTTTCGAGAAAAAAAAATTTCAAGCTAAAAGGAAACCATTAGGTGCATTTTATAGAGAATCAGATTTCGAATAAGAAAAAGTCAACCGTAACCGCGTAACTCGTACCCGTGAGAAAAAAATTGAAAAAATCTCTTTCGAATGCCATGGTTTTTCTGAGTCATTTTTCCAAGGGAGGGTACTGTGGATTTTCGACAAAAAAAAATTTCAAGCTAAAAGGAAACCATTAGGTGCATTTTATAGAGAATCAGATTTCGAATAAGAAAAAGTCAACCGTAACCGCGTAACTCGTACCCGTGAGAAAAAAATCGAAAAAATCTCTTTCGAATGCCATGATTTTTCTGAGTCATTTTTCCAAGGGAGGGTACTGTGGATTTTCGAGAAAAAAAAATTTCAAGCTAAAAGGAAACCATTAGGTGCATTTTATAGAGAATCAGATTTCGAATAAGAAAAAGTCAACCGTAACCGCGTAACTCGTACCCGTGAGAAAAAAATCGAAAAAATCTCTTTCGAATGCCATGATTTTTCTGAGTCATTTTTCCAAGGGAGGGTACTGTGGATTTTCGAGAAAAAAAATTTTCAAGCTAAAAGGAAACCATTAGGTGCATTTTATAGAGAATCAGATTTCGAATAAGAAAAAGTCAACCGTAACCGCGTAACTCGTACCCGTGAGAAAAAAATCGAAAAAATCTCTTTCGAATGCCATGATTTTTCTGAGTCATTTTTCCAAGGGAGGGTACTGTGGATTTTCGAGAAAAAAAAATTTCAAGCTAAAAGGAAACCATTAGGTGCATTTTATAGAGAATCAGATTTCGAATAAGAAAAAGTCAACCGTAACCGCGTAACTCGTACCCGTGAGAAAAAAATCGAAAAAATCTCTTTCGAATGCCATGATTTTTCTGAGTCATTTTTCCAAGGGAGGGTACTGTGGATTTTCGAGAAAAAAAAATTTCAAGCTAAAAGGAAACCATTAGGTGCATTTTATAGAGAATCAGATTTCGAATAAGAAAAAGTCAACCGTAACCGCGTAACTCGTACCCGTGAGAAAAAAATCGAAAAAATCTCTTTCGAATGCCATGGTTTTTCTGAGTCATTTTTCCAAGGGAGGGTACTGTGGATTTTCGAGAAAAAAAAATTTCAAGCTAAAAGGAAACCATTAGGTGCATTTTATAGAGAATCAGATTTCGAATAAGAAAAAGTCAACCGTAACCGCGTAACTCGTACCCGTGAGAAAAAAATCGAAAAAATCTCTTTCGAATGCCATGATTTTTCTGAGTCATTTTTCCAAGGGAGGGTACTGTGGATTTTCGAGAAAAAAAAATTTCAAGCTAAAAGGAAACCATTAGGTGCATTTTATAGAGAATCAGATTTCGAATAAGAAAAAGTCAACCGTAACCGCGTAACTCGTACCCGTGAGAAAAAAATTGAAAAATCTCTTTCGAATGCCATGGTTTTTCTGAGTCATTTTTCCAAGGGAGGGTACTGTGGATTTTCGACAAAAAAAAATTTCAAGCTAAAAGGAAACCATTAGGTGCCTTTTATAGAGAATCAGATTTCGAATAAGAAAAAGTCAACCGTAACCGCGTAACTCGTACCCGTGAGAAAAAAATCGAAAAAATCTCTTTCGAATGCCATGATTTTTCTGAGTCATTTTTCCAAGGGAGGGTACTGTGGATTTTCGAGAAAAAAAAATTTCAAGCTAAAAGGAAACAATTAGGTGCATTTTATAGAGAATCAGATTTCGAATAAGAAAAAGTCAACCGTAACCGCGTAACTCGTACCCGTGAGAAAAAAATCGAAAAAATCTCTTTCGAATGCCATGATTTTTCTGAGTCATTTTTCCAAGGGAGGGTACTGTGGATTTTCGAGAAAAAAAATTTTCAAGCTAAAAGGAAACCATTAGGTGCATTTTATAGAGAATCAGATTTCGAATAAGAAAAAGTCAACCGTAACCGCGTAACTCGTACCCGTGAGAAAAAAATCGAAAAAATCTCTTTCGAATGCCATGATTTTTCTGAGTCATTTTTCCAAGGGAGGGTACTGTGGATTTTCGACAAAAAAAAATTTCAAGCTAAAAGGAAACCATTAGGTGCATTTTATAGAGAATCAGATTTCGAATAAGAAAAAGTCAACCGTAACCGCGTAACACGTACCTGTGAGAAAAAAATCGAAAAAATCTCTTTCGAATGCCATGATTTTTCTGAGTCATTTTTCCAAGGGAGGGTACTGTGGATTTTCGACAAAAAAAAATTTCAAGCTAAAAGGAAACCATTAGGTGCATTTTATAGAGAATCAGATTTCGAATAAGAAAAAGTCAACCGTAACCGCGTAACTCGTACCCGTGAGAAAAAAATCGAAAAAATCTCTTTCGAATGCCATGGTTTTTCTGAGTCATTTTTCCAAGGGAGGGTACTGTGGATTTTCGACAAAAAAAAATTTCAAGCTAAAAGGAAACCATTAGGTGCATTTTATAGAGAATCAGATTTCGAATAAGAAAAAGTCAACCGTAACCGCGTAACTCGTACCCGTGAGAAAAAAATCGAAAAAATCTCTTTCGAATGCCATGATTTTTCTGAGTCATTTTTCCAAGGGAGGGTACTGTGGATTTTCGACAAAAAAAAATTTCAAGCTAAAAGGAAACCATTAGGTGCATTTTATAGAGAATCAGATTTCGAATAAGAAAAAGTCAACCGTAACCGCGTAACTCGTACCCGTGAGAAAAAAATCGAAAAAATCTCTTTCGAATGCCATGATTTTTCTGAGTCATTTTTCCAAGGGAGGGTACTGTGGATTTTCGACAAAAAAAATTTTCAAGCTAAAAGGAAACCATTAGGTGCATTTTATAGAGAATCAGATTTCGAATAAGAAAAAGTCAACCGTAACCGCGTAACTCGTACCCGTGAGAAAAAAATCGAAAAAATCTCTTTCGAATGCCATGATTTTTCTGAGTCATTTTTCCAAGGGAGGGTACTGTGGATTTTCGACAAAAAAAAATTTCAAGCTAAAAGGAAACCATTAGGTGCATTTTATAGAGAATCAGATTTCGAATAAGAAAAAGTCAACCGTAACCGCGTAACTCGTACCCGTGAGAAAAAAATCGAAAATATCTCTTTCGAATGCCATGATTTTTCTGAGTCATTTTTCCAAGGGAGGGTACTGTGGATTTTCGACAAAAAAAAATTTCAAGCTAAAAGGAAACCATTAGGTGCATTTTATAGAGAATCAGATTTCGAATAAGAAAAAGTCAACCGTAACCGCGTAACTCGTACCCGTGAGAAAAAAATCGAAAAAATCTCTTTCGAATGCCATGATTTTTCTGAGTCATTTTTCCAAGGGAGGGTACTGTGGATTTTCGACAAAAAAAAATTTCAAGCTAAAAGGAAACCATTAGGTGCATTTTATAGAGAATCAGATTTCGAATAAGAAAAAGTCAACCGTAACCGCGTAACTCGTACCCGTGAGAAAAAAATCGAAAAAATCTCTTTCGAATGCCATGATTTTTCTGAGTCATTTTTCCAAGGGAGGGTACTGTGGATTTTCGAGAAAAAAAAATTTCAAGCTAAAACGAAACCATTAGGTGCATTTTATAGAGAATCAGATTTCGAATAAGAAAAAGTCAACCGTAACCGCGTAACTCGTACCCGTGAGAAAAAAATCGAAAAAATCTCTTTCGAATGCCATGATTTTTCTGAGTCATTTTTCCAAGGGAGGGTACTGTGGATTTTCGACAAAAAAAAATTTCAAGCTAAAAGGAAACCATTAGGTGCATTTTATAGAGAATCAGATTTCGAATAAGAAAAAGTCAACCGTAACCGCGTAACTCGTACCCGTGAGAAAAAAATCGAAAAAATCTCTTTCGAATGCCATGATTTTTCTGAGTCATTTTTCCAAGGGAGGGTACTGTGGATTTTCGACAAAAAAAAATTTCAAGCTAAAAGGAAACCATTAGGTGCATTTTATAGAGAATCAGATTTCGAATAAGAAAAAGTCAACCGTAACCGCGTAACTCGTACCCGTGAGAAAAAAATCGAAAAAATCTGTTTCGAATGCCATGATTTTTCTGAGTCATTTTTCCAAGGGAGGGTACTGTGGATTTTCGACAATAAAAAAAATTTCAAGCTAAAAGGAAACCATTAGGTGCATTTTATAGAGAATCAGATTTCGAATAAGAAAAAGTCAACCGTAACCGCGTAACTCGTACCCGTGAAAAAAAAATCGAAAATATCTCTTTCGAATGCCATGATTTTTCTGAGTCATTTTTCCAAGGGATGGTACTGTGGATTTTCGACAAAAAAAAATTTCAAGCTAAAAGGAAACCATTAGGTGCATTTTATAGAGAATCAGATTTCGAATAAGAAAAAGTCAACCGTAACCGCGTAACTCGTACCCGTGAGAAAAAAATCGAAAAAATCTCTTTCGAATGCCATGATTTTTCTGAGTCATTTTTCCAAGGGAGGGTACTGTGGATTTTCGACAAAAAAAAATTTCAAGCTAAAAGGAAAACATTAGGTGCATTTTATAGAGAATCAGATTTCGAATAAGAAAAAGTCAACCGTAACCGCGTAACTCGTACCCGTGAGAAAAAAATCGAAAAAATCTCTTTCGAATGCCATGATTTTTCTGAGTCATTTTTCCAAGGGAGGGTACTGTGGATTTTCGACAAAAAAAAATTTCAAGCTAAAAGGAAACCATTAGGTGCATTTTATAGAGAATCAGATTTCGAATAAGAAAAAGTCAACCGTAACCGCGTAACTCGTACCCGTGAGAAAAAAATCGAAAAAATCTCTTTCGAATGCCATGATTTTTCTGAGTCATTTTTCCACGGGAGGGTACTGTGGATTTTCGACAAAAAAAAATTTCAAGCTAAAAGGAAACCATTAGGTGCATTTTATAGAGAATCAGATTTCGAATAAGAAAAAGTCAACCGTAACCGCGTAACTCGTACCTGTGAGAAAAAAATCGAAAAAATCTCTTTCGAATGCCATGATTTTTCTGAGTCATTTTTCCAAGGGAGGGTACTGTAGATTTTCGACAAAAAAAAATTTCAAGCTAAAAGGAAACCATTAGGTGCATTTTATAGAGAATCAGATTTCGAATAAGAAAAAGTCAACCGTAACCGCGTAACTCGTACCCGTGAGAAAAAAATCGAAAAAATCTCTTTCGAATGCCATGATTTTTCTGAGTCATTTTTCCAAGGGAGGGTACTGTGGATTTTCGAGAAAAAAAATTTTCAAGCTAAAAGGAAACCATTAGGTGCATTTTATAGAGAATCAGATTTCGAATAAGAAAAAGTCAACCGTAACCGCGTAACTCGTACCCGTGAGAAAAAAATCGAAAAAATCTCTTTCGAATGCCATGATTTTTCTGAGTCATTTTTCCAAGGGAGGGTACTGTGGATTTTCGACAAAAAAAAATTTCAAGCTAAAAGGAAACCATTAGGTGCATTTTATAGAGAATCAGATTTCGAATAAGAAAAAGTCAACCGTAACCGCGTAACTCGTACCCGTGAGAAAAAAATCGAAAAAATCTCTTTCGAATGCCATGATTTTTCTGAGTCATTTTTCCAAGGGAGGGTACTGTGGATTTTCGAGAAAAAAAAATTTCAAGCTAAAACGAAACCATTAGGTGCATTTTATAGAGAATCAGATTTCGAATAAGAAAAAGTCAACCGTAACCGCGTAACTCGTACCCGTGAGAAAAAAATCGAAAAAATCTCTTTCGAATGCCATGATTTTTCTGAGTCATTTTTCCAAGGGAGGGTACTGTGGATTTTCGACAAAAAAAAATTTCAAGCTAAAAGGAAACCATTAGGTGCATTTTATAGAGAATCAGATTTCGAATAAGAAAAAGTCAACCGTAACCGCGTAACTCGTACCCGTGAGAAAAAAATCGAAAAAATCTCTTTCGAATGCCATGATTTTTCTGAGTCATTTTTCCAAGGGAGGGTACTGTGGATTTTCGACAAAAAAAAATTTCAAGCTAAAAGGAAACCATTAGGTGCATTTTATAGAGAATCAGATTTCGAATAAGAAAAAGTCAACCGTAACCGCGTAACTCGTACCCGTGAGAAAAAAATCGAAAAAATCTGTTTCGAATGCCATGATTTTTCTGAGTCATTTTTCCAAGGGAGGGTACTGTGGATTTTCGACAATAAAAAAAATTTCAAGCTAAAAGGAAACCATTAGGTGCATTTTATAGAGAATCAGATTTCGAATAAGAAAAAGTCAACCGTAACCGCGTAACTCGTACCCGTGAAAAAAAAATCGAAAATATCTCTTTCGAATGCCATGATTTTTCTGAGTCATTTTTCCAAGGGAGGGTACTGTGGATTTTCGAGAAAAAAAAATTTCAAGCTAAAAGGAAACCATTAGGTGCATTTTATAGAGAATCAGATTTCGAATAAGAAAAAGTCAACCGTAACCGCGTAACTCGTACCCGTGAGAAAAAAATCGAAAAAATCTCTTTCGAATGCCATGATTTTTCTGAGTCATTTTTCCAAGGGAGGGTACTGTGGATTTTCGAGAAAAAAAAATTTCAAGCTAAAAGGAAACCATTAGGTGCATTTTATAGAGAATCAGATTTCGAATAAGAAAAAGTCAACCGTAACCGCGTAACTCGTACCCGTGAGAAAAAAATTGAAAAATCTCTTTCGAATGCCATGGTTTTTCTGAGTCATTTTTCCAAGGGAGGGTACTGTGGATTTTCGACAAAAAAAAATTTCAAGCTAAAAGGAAACCATTAGGTGCCTTTTATAGAGAATCAGATTTCGAATAAGAAAAAGTCAACCGTAACCGCGTAACTCGTACCCGTGAGAAAAAAATCGAAAAAATCTCTTTCGAATGCCATGATTTTTCTGAGTCATTTTTCCAAGGGAGGGTACTGTGGATTTTCGAGAAAAAAAAATTTCAAGCTAAAAGGAAACAATTAGGTGCATTTTATAGAGAATCAGATTTCGAATAAGAAAAAGTCAACCGTAACCGCGTAACTCGTACCCGTGAGAAAAAAATCGAAAAAATCTCTTTCGAATGCCATGATTTTTCTGAGTCATTTTTCCAAGGGAGGGTACTGTGGATTTTCGAGAAAAAAAATTTTCAAGCTAAAAGGAAACCATTAGGTGCATTTTATAGAGAATCAGATTTCGAATAAGAAAAAGTCAACCGTAACCGCGTAACTCGTACCCGTGAGAAAAAAATCGAAAAAATCTCTTTCGAATGCCATGATTTTTCTGAGTCATTTTTCCAAGGGAGGGTACTGTGGATTTTCGACAAAAAAAAATTTCAAGCTAAAAGGAAACCATTAGGTGCATTTTATAGAGAATCAGATTTCGAATAAGAAAAAGTCAACCGTAACCGCGTAACACGTACCTGTGAGAAAAAAATCGAAAAAATCTCTTTCGAATGCCATGATTTTTCTGAGTCATTTTTCCAAGGGAGGGTACTGTGGATTTTCGACAAAAAAAAATTTCAAGCTAAAAGGAAACCATTAGGTGCATTTTATAGAGAATCAGATTTCGAATAAGAAAAAGTCAACCGTAACCGCGTAACTCGTACCCGTGAGAAAAAAATCGAAAAAATCTCTTTCGAATGCCATGATTTTTCTGAGTCATTTTTCCAAGGGAGGGTACTGTGGATTTTCGAGAAAAAAAAATTTCAAGCTAAAAGGAAACCATTAGGTGCATTTTATAGAGAATCAGATTTCGAATAAGAAAAAGTCAACCGTAACCGCGTAACTCGTACCCGTGAGAAAAAAATCGAAAAAATCTCTTTCGAATGCCATGGTTTTTCTGAGTCATTTTTCCAAGGGAGGGTACTGTGGATTTTCGACAAAAAAAAATTTCAAGCTAAAAGGAAACCATTAGGTGCATTTTATAGAGAATCAGATTTCGAATAAGAAAAAGTCAACCGTAACCGCGTAACTCGTACCCGTGAGAAAAAAATCGAAAAAATCTCTTTCGAATGCCATGATTTTTCTGAGTCATTTTTCCAAGGGAGGGTACTGTGGATTTTCGACAAAAAAAAATTTCAAGCTAAAAGGAAACCATTAGGTGCATTTTATAGAGAATCAGATTTCGAATAAGAAAAAGTCAACCGTAACCGCGTAACTCGTACCCGTGAGAAAAAAATCGAAAAAATCTCTTTCGAATGCCATGATTTTTCTGAGTCATTTTTCCAAGGGAGGGTACTGTGGATTTTCGACAAAAAAAATTTTCAAGCTAAAAGGAAACCATTAGGTGCATTTTATAGAGAATCAGATTTCGAATAAGAAAAAGTCAACCGTAACCGCGTAACTCGTACCCGTGAGAAAAAAATCGAAAAAATCTCTTTCGAATGCCATGATTTTTCTGAGTCATTTTTCCAAGGGAGGGTACTGTGGATTTTCGACAAAAAAAAATTTCAAGCTAAAAGGAAACCATTAGGTGCATTTTATAGAGAATCAGATTTCGAATAAGAAAAAGTCAACCGTAACCGCGTAACTCGTACCCGTGAGAAAAAAATCGAAAATATCTCTTTCGAATGCCATGATTTTTCTGAGTCATTTTTCCAAGGGAGGGTACTGTGGATTTTCGACAAAAAAAAATTTCAAGCTAAAAGGAAACCATTAGGTGCATTTTATAGAGAATCAGATTTCGAATAAGAAAAAGTCAACCGTAACCGCGTAACTCGTACCCGTGAGAAAAAAATCGAAAAAATCTCTTTCGAATGCCATGATTTTTCTGAGTCATTTTTCCAAGGGAGGGTACTGTGGATTTTCGACAAAAAAAAATTTCAAGCTAAAAGGAAACCATTAGGTGCATTTTATAGAGAATCAGATTTCGAATAAGAAAAAGTCAACCGTAACCGCGTAACTCGTACCCGTGAGAAAAAAATCGAAAAAATCTCTTTCGAATGCCATGATTTTTCTGAGTCATTTTTCCAAGGGAGGGTACTGTGGATTTTCGACAAAAAAAAATTTCAAGCTAAAAGGAAACCATTAGGTGCATTTTATAGAGAATCAGATTTCGAATAAGAAAAAGTCAACCGTAACCGCGTAACTCGTACCTGTGAGAAAAAAATCGAAAAAATCTCTTTCGAATGCCATGATTTTTCTGAGTCATTTTTCCAAGGGAGGGTACTGTGGATTTTCGACAAAAAAAAATTTCAAGCTAAAACGAAACCATTAGGTGCATTTTATAGAGAATCAGATTTCGAATAAGAAAAAGTCAACCGTAACCGCGTAACTCGTACCCGTGAGAAAAAAATCGAAAAAATCTCTTTCGAATGCCATGATTTTTCTGAGTCATTTTTCCAAGGGAGGGTACTGTGGATTTTCGACAAAAAAAAATTTCAAGCTAAAAGGAAACCATTAGGTGCATTTTATAGAGAATCAGATTTCGAATAAGAAAAAGTCAACCGTAACCGCGTAACACGTACCCGTGAGAAAAAAATCGAAAAAATCTCTTTCGAATGCCATGATTTTTCTGAGTCATTTTTCCAAGGGAGGGTACTGTGGATTTTCGACAAAAAAAAATTTCAAGCTAAAAGGAAACCATTAGGTGCATTTTATAGAGAATCAGATTTCGAATAAGAAAAAGTCAACCGTAACCGCGTAACTCGTACCCGTGAAAAAAAAATCGAAAATATCTCTTTCGAATGCCATGATTTTTCTGAGTCATTTTTCCAAGGGAGGGTACTGTGGATTTTCGAGAAAAAAAAATTTCAAGCTAAAAGGAAACCATTAGGTGCATTTTATAGAGAATCAGATTTCGAATAAGAAAAAGTCAACCGTAACCGCGTAACTCGTACCCGTGAGAAAAAAATCGAAAAAATCTCTTTCGAATGCCATGATTTTTCTGAGTCATTTTTCCAAGGGAGGGTACTGTGGATTTTCGAGAAAAAAAAATTTCAAGCTAAAAGGAAACCATTAGGTGCATTTTATAGAGAATCAGATTTCGAATAAGAAAAAGTCAACCGTAACCGCGTAACTCGTACCCGTGAGAAAAAAATTGAAAAATCTCTTTCGAATGCCATGGTTTTTCTGAGTCATTTTTCCAAGGGAGGGTACTGTGGATTTTCGACAAAAAAAAATTTCAAGCTAAAAGGAAACCATTAGGTGCCTTTTATAGAGAATCAGATTTCGAATAAGAAAAAGTCAACCGTAACCGCGTAACTCGTACCCGTGAGAAAAAAATCGAAAAAATCTCTTTCGAATGCCATGATTTTTCTGAGTCATTTTTCCAAGGGAGGGTACTGTGGATTTTCGAGAAAAAAAAATTTCAAGCTAAAAGGAAACAATTAGGTGCATTTTATAGAGAATCAGATTTCGAATAAGAAAAAGTCAACCGTAACCGCGTAACTCGTACCCGTGAGAAAAAAATCGAAAAAATCTCTTTCGAATGCCATGATTTTTCTGAGTCATTTTTCCAAGGGAGGGTACTGTGGATTTTCGAGAAAAAAAATTTTCAAGCTAAAAGGAAACCATTAGGTGCATTTTATAGAGAATCAGATTTCGAATAAGAAAAAGTCAACCGTAACCGCGTAACTCGTACCCGTGAGAAAAAAATCGAAAAAATCTCTTTCGAATGCCATGATTTTTCTGAGTCATTTTTCCAAGGGAGGGTACTGTGGATTTTCGACAAAAAAAAATTTCAAGCTAAAAGGAAACCATTAGGTGCATTTTATAGAGAATCAGATTTCGAATAAGAAAAAGTCAACCGTAACCGCGTAACACGTACCTGTGAGAAAAAAATCGAAAAAATCTCTTTCGAATGCCATGATTTTTCTGAGTCATTTTTCCAAGGGAGGGTACTGTGGATTTTCGACAAAAAAAAATTTCAAGCTAAAAGGAAACCATTAGGTGCATTTTATAGAGAATCAGATTTCGAATAAGAAAAAGTCAACCGTAACCGCGTAACTCGTACCCGTGAGAAAAAAATCGAAAAAATCTCTTTCGAATGCCATGATTTTTCTGAGTCATTTTTCCAAGGGAGGGTACTGTGGATTTTCGAGAAAAAAAAATTTCAAGCTAAAAGGAAACCATTAGGTGCATTTTATAGAGAATCAGATTTCGAATAAGAAAAAGTCAACCGTAACCGCGTAACTCGTACCCGTGAGAAAAAAATCGAAAAAATCTCTTTCGAATGCCATGGTTTTTCTGAGTCATTTTTCCAAGGGAGGGTACTGTGGATTTTCGACAAAAAAAAATTTCAAGCTAAAAGGAAACCATTAGGTGCATTTTATAGAGAATCAGATTTCGAATAAGAAAAAGTCAACCGTAACCGCGTAACTCGTACCCGTGAGAAAAAAATCGAAAAAATCTCTTTCGAATGCCATGATTTTTCTGAGTCATTTTTCCAAGGGAGGGTACTGTGGATTTTCGACAAAAAAAAATTTCAAGCTAAAAGGAAACCATTAGGTGCATTTTATAGAGAATCAGATTTCGAATAAGAAAAAGTCAACCGTAACCGCGTAACTCGTACCCGTGAGAAAAAAATCGAAAAAATCTCTTTCGAATGCCATGATTTTTCTGAGTCATTTTTCCAAGGGAGGGTACTGTGGATTTTCGACAAAAAAAATTTTCAAGCTAAAAGGAAACCATTAGGTGCATTTTATAGAGAATCAGATTTCGAATAAGAAAAAGTCAACCGTAACCGCGTAACTCGTACCCGTGAGAAAAAAATCGAAAAAATCTCTTTCGAATGCCATGATTTTTCTGAGTCATTTTTCCAAGGGAGGGTACTGTGGATTTTCGACAAAAAAAAATTTCAAGCTAAAAGGAAACCATTAGGTGCATTTTATAGAGAATCAGATTTCGAATAAGAAAAAGTCAACCGTAACCGCGTAACTCGTACCCGTGAGAAAAAAATCGAAAATATCTCTTTCGAATGCCATGATTTTTCTGAGTCATTTTTCCAAGGGAGGGTACTGTGGATTTTCGACAAAAAAAAATTTCAAGCTAAAAGGAAACCATTAGGTGCATTTTATAGAGAATCAGATTTCGAATAAGAAAAAGTCAACCGTAACCGCGTAACTCGTACCCGTGAGAAAAAAATCGAAAAAATCTCTTTCGAATGCCATGATTTTTCTGAGTCATTTTTCCAAGGGAGGGTACTGTGGATTTTCGACAAAAAAAAATTTCAAGCTAAAAGGAAACCATTAGGTGCATTTTATAGAGAATCAGATTTCGAATAAGAAAAAGTCAACCGTAACCGCGTAACTCGTACCCGTGAGAAAAAAATCGAAAAAATCTCTTTCGAATGCCATGATTTTTCTGAGTCATTTTTCCAAGGGAGGGTACTGTGGATTTTCGACAAAAAAAAATTTCAAGCTAAAAGGAAACCATTAGGTGCATTTTATAGAGAATCAGATTTCGAATAAGAAAAAGTCAACCGTAACCGCGTAACTCGTACCTGTGAGAAAAAAATCGAAAAAATCTCTTTCGAATGCCATGATTTTTCTGAGTCATTTTTCCAAGGGAGGGTACTGTGGATTTTCGACAAAAAAAAATTTCAAGCTAAAACGAAACCATTAGGTGCATTTTATAGAGAATCAGATTTCGAATAAGAAAAAGTCAACCGTAACCGCGTAACTCGTACCCGTGAGAAAAAAATCGAAAAAATCTCTTTCGAATGCCATGATTTTTCTGAGTCATTTTTCCAAGGGAGGGTACTGTGGATTTTCGACAAAAAAAAATTTCAAGCTAAAAGGAAACCATTAGGTGCATTTTATAGAGAATCAGATTTCGAATAAGAAAAAGTCAACCGTAACCGCGTAACACGTACCCGTGAGAAAAAAATCGAAAAAATCTCTTTCGAATGCCATGATTTTTCTGAGTCATTTTTCCAAGGGAGGGTACTGTGGATTTTCGACAAAAAAAAATTTCAAGCTAAAAGGAAAACATTAGGTGCATTTTATAGAGAATCAGATTTCGAATAAGAAAAAGTCAACCGTAACCGCGTAACTCGTACCCGTGAGAAAAAAATCGAAAAAATCTCTTTCGAATGCCATGATTTTTCTGAGTCATTTTTCCAAGGGAGGGTACTGTGGATTTTCGAGAAAAAAAAATTTCAAGCTAAAACGAAACCATTAGGTGCATTTTATAGAGAATCAGATTTCGAATAAGAAAAAGTCAACCGTAACCGCGTAACTCGTACCCGTGAGAAAAAAATCGAAAAAATCTCTTTCGAATGCCATGATTTTTCTGAGTCATTTTTCCAAGGGAGGGTACTGTGGATTTTCGACAAAAAAAAATTTCAAGCTAAAAGGAAACCATTAGGTGCATTTTATAGAGAATCAGATTTCGAATAAGAAAAAGTCAACCGTAACCGCGTAACTCGTACCCGTGAGAAAAAAATCGAAAAAATCTCTTTCGAATGCCATGATTTTTCTGAGTCATTTTTCCAAGGGAGGGTACTGTGGATTTTCGACAAAAAAAAATTTCAAGCTAAAAGGAAACCATTAGGTGCATTTTATAGAGAATCAGATTTCGAATAAGAAAAAGTCAACCGTAACCGCGTAACTCGTACCCGTGAAAAAAAAATCGAAAATATCTCTTTCGAATGCCATGATTTTTCTGAGTCATTTTTCCAAGGGATGGTACTGTGGATTTTCGACAAAAAAAAATTTCAAGCTAAAAGGAAACCATTAGGTGCATTTTATAGAGAATCAGATTTCGAATAAGAAAAAGTCAACCGTAACCGCGTAACTCGTACCCGTGAGAAAAAAATCGAAAAAATCTCTTTCGAATGCCATGATTTTTCTGAGTCATTTTTCCAAGGGAGGGTACTGTGGATTTTCGACAAAAAAAAATTTCAAGCTAAAAGGAAAACATTAGGTGCATTTTATAGAGAATCAGATTTCGAATAAGAAAAAGTCAACCGTAACCGCGTAACTCGTACCCGTGAGAAAAAAATCTCTTTCGAATGCCATGATTTTTCTGAGTCATTTTTCCAAGGGAGGGTACTGTGGATTTTCGACAAAAAAAAATTTCAAGCTAAAAGGAAACCATTAGGTGCATTTTATAGAGAATCAGATTTCGAATAAGAAAAAGTCAACCGTAACCGCGTAACTCGTACCCGTGAGAAAAAAATCGAAAAAATCTCTTTCGAATGCCATGATTTTTCTGAGTCATTTTTCCACGGGAGGGTACTGTGGATTTTCGACAAAAAAAAATTTCAAGCTAAAAGGAAACCATTAGGTGCATTTTATAGAGAATCAGATTTCGAATAAGAAAAAGTCAACCGTAACCGCGTAACTCGTACCTGTGAGAAAAAAATCGAAAAAATCTCTTTCGAATGCCATGATTTTTCTGAGTCATTTTTCCAAGGGAGGGTACTGTAGATTTTCGACAAAAAAAAATTTCAAGCTAAAAGGAAACCATTAGGTGCATTTTATAGAGAATCAGATTTCGAATAAGAAAAAGTCAACCGTAACCGCGTAACTCGTACCCGTGAGAAAAAAATCGAAAAAATCTCTTTCGAATGCCATGATTTTTCTGAGTCATTTTTCCAAGGGAGGGTACTGTGGATTTTCGAGAAAAAAAATTTTCAAGCTAAAAGGAAACCATTAGGTGCATTTTATAGAGAATCAGATTTCGAATAAGAAAAAGTCAACCGTAACCGCGTAACTCGTACCCGTGAGAAAAAAATCGAAAAAATCTCTTTCGAATGCCATGATTTTTCTGAGTCATTTTTCCAAGGGAGGGTACTGTGGATTTTCGACAAAAAAAAATTTCAAGCTAAAAGGAAACCATTAGGTGCATTTTATAGAGAATCAGATTTCGAATAAGAAAAAGTCAACCGTAACCGCGTAACTCGTACCCGTGAGAAAAAAATCGAAAAAATCTCTTTCGAATGCCATGATTTTTCTGAGTCATTTTTCCAAGGGAGGGTACTGTGGATTTTCGAGAAAAAAAAATTTCAAGCTAAAACGAAACCATTAGGTGCATTTTATAGAGAATCAGATTTCGAATAAGAAAAAGTCAACCGTAACCGCGTAACTCGTACCCGTGAGAAAAAAATCGAAAAAATCTCTTTCGAATGCCATGATTTTTCTGAGTCATTTTTCCAAGGGAGGGTACTGTGGATTTTCGACAAAAAAAAATTTCAAGCTAAAAGGAAACCATTAGGTGCATTTTATAGAGAATCAGATTTCGAATAAGAAAAAGTCAACCGTAACCGCGTAACTCGTACCCGTGAGAAAAAAATCGAAAAAATCTCTTTCGAATGCCATGATTTTTCTGAGTCATTTTTCCAAGGGAGGGTACTGTGGATTTTCGACAAAAAAAAATTTCAAGCTAAAAGGAAACCATTAGGTGCATTTTATAGAGAATCAGATTTCGAATAAGAAAAAGTCAACCGTAACCGCGTAACTCGTACCCGTGAGAAAAAAATCGAAAAAATCTGTTTCGAATGCCATGATTTTTCTGAGTCATTTTTCCAAGGGAGGGTACTGTGGATTTTCGACAATAAAAAAAATTTCAAGCTAAAAGGAAACCATTAGGTGCATTTTATAGAGAATCAGATTTCGAATAAGAAAAAGTCAACCGTAACCGCGTAACTCGTACCCGTGAAAAAAAAATCGAAAATATCTCTTTCGAATGCCATGATTTTTCTGAGTCATTTTTCCAAAGCAGGGTACTGTGGATTTTCGACAAAAAAAAATTTCAAGCTAAAAGGAAACCATTAGGTGCATTTTATAGAGAATCAGATTTCGAATAAGAAAAAGTCAACCGTAACCGCGTAACTCGTACCCGTGAGAAAAAAATCGAAAAAATCTCTTTCGAATGCCATGATTTTTCTGAGTCATTTTTCCAAGGGACGGTACTGTGGATTTTCGACAAAAAAAAATTTCAAGTTAAAAGGAAACCATTAGGTGCATTTTATAGAGAATCAGATTTCCAATAAGAAAAAGTCAACCGTAACCGCGTAACTCGTACCCGTGAGAAAAAAATCGAAAAAATCTCTTTCGAATGCCATGATTTTTCTGAGTCATTTTTCCAAGGGAGGGTACTGTGGATTTTCGACAAAAAAAAATTTCAAGCTAAAAGGAAACCATTAGGTGCATTTTATAGAGAATCAGATTTCGAATAAGAAAAAGTCAACCGTAACCGCGTAACTCGTACCTGTGAGAAAAAAATCGAAAAAATCTCTTTCGAATGCCATGATTTTTCTGAGTGATTTTTCCAAGGGAGGGTACTGTGGATTTTCGACAAAAAAAAATTTCAAGCTAAAAGGAAACCATTAGGTGCATTTTATAGAGAATCAGATTTCGAATAAGAAAAAGTCAACCGTAACCGCGTAACTCGTACCCGTGAGAAAAAAATCGAAAAAAATCTCTTTCGAATGCCATGATTTTTCTGAGTCATTTTTCCAAGGGAGGGTACTGTGGATTTTCGAGAAAAAAAAATTTCAAGCTAAAAGGAAACCATTAGGTGCATTTTATAGAGAATCAGATTTCGAATAAGAAAAAGTCAACCGTAACCGCGTAACTCGTACCTGTGAGAAAAAAATCGAAAAAATCTCTTTCGAATGCCATGATTTTTCTGAGTCATTTTTCCAAGGGAGGGTACTGTGGATTTTCGACAAAAAAAAATTTCAAGCTAAAAGGAAACCATTAGGTGCATTTTATAGAGAATCAGATTTCGAATAAGAAAAAGTCAACCGTAACCGCGTAACTCGTACCCGTGAGAAAAAAATCGAAAAAATCTCTTTCGAATGCCATGATTTTTCTGAGTCATTTTTCCAAGGGAGGGTACTGTGGATTTTCGACAAAAAAAAATTTCAAGCTAAAAGGAAACCATTAGGTGCATTTTATAGAGAATCAGATTTCGAATAAGAAAAAGTCAACCGTAACCGCGTAACTCGTACCCGTGAGAAAAAAATCGAAAAAATCTCTTTCGAATGCCATGATTTTTCTGAGTCATTTTTCCAAGGGAGGGTACTGTGGATTTTCGACAAAAAAAAATTTCAAGCTAAAAGGAAACCATTAGGTGCATTTTATAGAGAATCAGATTTCGAATAAGAAAAAGTCAACCGTAACCGCGTAACTCGTACCCGTGAGAAAAAAATCGAAAAAATCTGTTTCGAATGCCATGATTTTTCTGAGTCATTTTTCCAAGGGAGGGTACTGTGGATTTTCGACAAAAAAAAAATTTCAAGCTAAAAGGAAACCATTAGGTGCATTTTATAGAGAATCAGATTTCGAAAAAGAAAAAGTCAACCGTAACCGCGTAACTCGTACCCGTGAAAAAAAAATCGAAAATATCTCTTTCGAATGCCATGATTTTTCTGAGTCATTTTTCCAAGGGAGGGTACTGTGGATTTTCGACAAAAAAAAATTTCAAGCTAAAAGGAAACCATTAGGTGCATTTTATAGAGAATCAGATTTCGAATAAGAAAAAGTCAACCGTAACCGCGTAACTCGTACCCGTGAGAAAAAAATCGAAAAAATCTCTTTCGAATGCCATGATTTTTCTGAGTCATTTTTCCAAGGGACGGTACTGTGGATTTTCGACAAAAAAAATTTCAAGCTAAAAGGAAACCATTAGGTGCATTTTATAGAGAATCAGATTTCGAATAAGAAAAAGTCAACCGTAACCGCGTAACTCGTACCTGTGAGAAAAAAATCGAAAAAATCTCTTTCGAATGCCATGATTTTTCTGAGTCATTTTTCCAAGGGAGGGTACTGTGGATTTTCGACAAAAAAAAATTTCAAGCTAAAAGGAAACCATTAGGTGCATTTTATAGAGAATCAGATTTCGAATAAGAAAAAGTCAACCGTAACCGCGTAACTCGTACCCGTGAGAAAAAAATCGAAAAAATCTCTTTCGAATGCCATGATTTTTCTGAGTCATTTTTCCAAGGGAGGGTACTGTGGATTTTCGACAAAAAAAAATTTCAAGCTAAAAGTAAACCATTAGGTGCATTTTATAGAGAATCAGATTTCGAATAAGAAAAAGTCAACCGTAACCGCGTAACTCGTACCTGTGAGAAAAAAATCGAAAAAATCTCTTTCGAATGCCATGATTTTTCTGAGTCATTTTTCCAAGGGAGGGTACTGTGGATTTTCGAGAAAAAAAAATTTCAAGCTAAAACGAAACCATTAGGTGCATTTTATAGAGAATCAGATTTCGAATAAGAAAAAGTCAACCGTAACCGCGTAACTCGTACCCGTGAGAAAAAAATCGAAAAAATCTCTTTCGAATGCCATGATTTTTCTGAGTCATTTTTCCAAGGGAGGGTACTGTGGATTTTCGAGAAAAAAAATTTTCAAGCTAAAAGGAAACCATTAGGTGCATTTTATAGAGAATCAGATTTCGAATAAGAAAAAGTCAACCGTAACCGCGTAACTCGTACCCGTGAGAAAAAAATCGAAAAAATCTCTTTCGAATGCCATGATTTTTCTGAGTCATTTTTCCAAGGGAGGGTACTGTGGATTTTCGACAAAAAAAAATTTCAAGCTAAAAGGAAACCATTAGGTGCATTTTATAGAGAATCAGATTTCGAATAAGAAAAAGTCAACCGTAACCGCGTAACACGTACCTGTGAGAAAAAAATCGAAAAAATCTCTTTCGAATGCCATGATTTTTCTGAGTCATTTTTCCAAGGGAGGGTACTGTGGATTTTCGACAAAAAAAAATTTCAAGCTAAAAGGAAACCATTAGGTGCATTTTATAGAGAATCAGATTTCGAATAAGAAAAAGTCAACCGTAACCGCGTAACTCGTACCCGTGAGAAAAAAATCGAAAAAATCTCTTTCGAATGCCATGATTTTTCTGAGTCATTTTTCCAAGGGAGGGTACTGTGGATTTTCGAGAAAAAAAAATTTCAAGCTAAAAGGAAACCATTAGGTGCATTTTATAGAGAATCAGATTTCGAATAAGAAAAAGTCAACCGTAACCGCGTAACTCGTACCCGTGAGAAAAAAATCGAAAAAATCTCTTTCGAATGCCATGGTTTTTCTGAGTCATTTTTCCAAGGGAGGGTACTGTGGATTTTCGACAAAAAAAAATTTCAAGCTAAAAGGAAACCATTAGGTGCATTTTATAGAGAATCAGATTTCGAATAAGAAAAAGTCAACCGTAACCGCGTAACTCGTACCCGTGAGAAAAAAATCGAAAAAATCTCTTTCGAATGCCATGATTTTTCTGAGTCATTTTTCCAAGGGAGGGTACTGTGGATTTTCGACAAAAAAAAATTTCAAGCTAAAAGGAAACCATTAGGTGCATTTTATAGAGAATCAGATTTCGAATAAGAAAAAGTCAACCGTAACCGCGTAACTCGTACCCGTGAGAAAAAAATCGAAAAAATCTCTTTCGAATGCCATGATTTTTCTGAGTCATTTTTCCAAGGGAGGGTACTGTGGATTTTCGACAAAAAAAATTTTCAAGCTAAAAGGAAACCATTAGGTGCATTTTATAGAGAATCAGATTTCGAATAAGAAAAAGTCAACCGTAACCGCGTAACTCGTACCCGTGAGAAAAAAATCGAAAAAATCTCTTTCGAATGCCATGATTTTTCTGAGTCATTTTTCCAAGGGAGGGTACTGTGGATTTTCGACAAAAAAAAATTTCAAGCTAAAAGGAAACCATTAGGTGCATTTTATAGAGAATCAGATTTCGAATAAGAAAAAGTCAACCGTAACCGCGTAACTCGTACCCGTGAGAAAAAAATCGAAAATATCTCTTTCGAATGCCATGATTTTTCTGAGTCATTTTTCCAAGGGAGGGTACTGTGGATTTTCGACAAAAAAAAATTTCAAGCTAAAAGGAAACCATTAGGTGCATTTTATAGAGAATCAGATTTCGAATAAGAAAAAGTCAACCGTAACCGCGTAACTCGTACCCGTGAGAAAAAAATCGAAAAAATCTCTTTCGAATGCCATGATTTTTCTGAGTCATTTTTCCAAGGGAGGGTACTGTGGATTTTCGACAAAAAAAAATTTCAAGCTAAAAGGAAACCATTAGGTGCATTTTATAGAGAATCAGATTTCGAATAAGAAAAAGTCAACCGTAACCGCGTAACTCGTACCCGTGAGAAAAAAATCGAAAAAATCTCTTTCGAATGCCATGATTTTTCTGAGTCATTTTTCCAAGGGAGGGTACTGTGGATTTTCGACAAAAAAAAATTTCAAGCTAAAAGGAAACCATTAGGTGCATTTTATAGAGAATCAGATTTCGAATAAGAAAAAGTCAACCGTAACCGCGTAACTCGTACCCGTGAGAAAAAAATCGAAAAAATCTCTTTCGAATGCCATGATTTTTCTGAGTCATTTTTCCAAGGGAGGGTACTGTGGATTTTCGACAAAAAAAAATTTCAAGCTAAAAGGAAACCATTAGGTGCATTTTATAGAGAATCAGATTTCGAATAAGAAAAAGTCAACCGTAACCGCGTAACACGTACCCGTGAGAAAAAAATCGAAAAAATCTCTTTCGAATGCCATGATTTTTCTGAGTCATTTTTCCAAGGGAGGGTACTGTGGATTTTCGACAAAAAAAAATTTCAAGCTAAAAGGAAACCATTAGGTGCATTTTATAGAGAATCAGATTTCGAATAAGAAAAAGTCAACCGTAACCGCGTAACTCGTACCCGTGAGAAAAAAATCGAAAAAATCTCTTTCGAATGCCATGATTTTTCTGAGTCATTTTTCCAAGGGAGGGTACTGTGGATTTTCGAGAAAAAAAAATTTCAAGCTAAAACGAAACCATTAGGTGCATTTTATAGAGAATCAGATTTCGAATAAGAAAAAGTCAACCGTAACCGCGTAACTCGTACCCGTGAGAAAAAAATCGAAAAAATCTCTTTCGAATGCCATGATTTTTCTGAGTCATTTTTCCAAGGGAGGGTACTGTGGATTTTCGACAAAAAAAAATTTCAAGCTAAAAGGAAACCATTAGGTGCATTTTATAGAGAATCAGATTTCGAATAAGAAAAAGTCAACCGTAACCGCGTAACTCGTACCCGTGAGAAAAAAATCGAAAAAATCTCTTTCGAATGCCATGATTTTTCTGAGTCATTTTTCCAAGGGAGGGTACTGTGGATTTTCGACAAAAAAAAATTTCAAGCTAAAAGGAAACCATTAGGTGCATTTTATAGAGAATCAGATTTCGAATAAGAAAAAGTCAACCGTAACCGCGTAACTCGTACCCGTGAGAAAAAAATCGAAAAAATCTGTTTCGAATGCCATGATTTTTCTGAGTCATTTTTCCAAGGGAGGGTACTGTGGATTTTCGACAATAAAAAAAATTTCAAGCTAAAAGGAAACCATTAGGTGCATTTTATAGAGAATCAGATTTCGAATAAGAAGAAGTCAACCGTAACCGCGTAACTCGTACCCGTGAAAAAAAAATCGAAAATATCTCTTTCGAATGCCATGATTTTTCTGAGTCATTTTTCCAAGGGATGGTACTGTGGATTTTCGACAAAAAAAAATTTCAAGCTAAAAGGAAACCATTAGGTGCATTTTATAGAGAATCAGATTTCGAATAAGAAAAAGTCAACCGTAACCGCGTAACTCGTACCCGTGAGAAAAAAATCGAAAAAATCTCTTTCGAATGCCATGATTTTTCTGAGTCATTTTTCCAAGGGAGGGTACTGTGGATTTTCGACAAAAAAAAATTTCAAGCTAAAAGGAAAACATTAGGTGCATTTTATAGAGAATCAGATTTCGAATAAGAAAAAGTCAACCGTAACCGCGTAACTCGTACCCGTGAGAAAAAAATCTCTTTCGAATGCCATGATTTTTCTGAGTCATTTTTCCAAGGGAGGGTACTGTGGATTTTCGACAAAAAAAAATTTCAAGCTAAAAGGAAACCATTAGGTGCATTTTATAGAGAATCAGATTTCGAATAAGAAAAAGTCAACCGTAACCGCGTAACTCGTACCCGTGAGAAAAAAATCGAAAAAATCTCTTTCGAATGCCATGATTTTTCTGAGTCATTTTTCCACGGGAGGGTACTGTGGATTTTCGACAAAAAAAAATTTCAAGCTAAAAGGAAACCATTAGGTGCATTTTATAGAGAATCAGATTTCGAATAAGAAAAAGTCAACCGTAACCGCGTAACTCGTACCTGTGAGAAAAAAATCGAAAAAATCTCTTTCGAATGCCATGATTTTTCTGAGTCATTTTTCCAAGGGAGGGTACTGTAGATTTTCGACAAAAAAAAATTTCAAGCTAAAAGGAAACCATTAGGTGCATTTTATAGAGAATCAGATTTCGAATAAGAAAAAGTCAACCGTAACCGCGTAACTCGTACCCGTGAGAAAAAAATCGAAAAAATCTCTTTCGAATGCCATGATTTTTCTGAGTCATTTTTCCAAGGGAGGGTACTGTGGATTTTCGAGAAAAAAAATTTTCAAGCTAAAAGGAAACCATTAGGTGCATTTTATAGAGAATCAGATTTCGAATAAGAAAAAGTCAACCGTAACCGCGTAACTCGTACCCGTGAGAAAAAAATCGAAAAAATCTCTTTCGAATGCCATGATTTTTCTGAGTCATTTTTCCAAGGGAGGGTACTGTGGATTTTCGACAAAAAAAAATTTCAAGCTAAAAGGAAACCATTAGGTGCATTTTATAGAGAATCAGATTTCGAATAAGAAAAAGTCAACCGTAACCGCGTAACTCGTACCCGTGAGAAAAAAATCGAAAAAATCTCTTTCGAATGCCATGATTTTTCTGAGTCATTTTTCCAAGGGAGGGTACTGTGGATTTTCGAGAAAAAAAAATTTCAAGCTAAAACGAAACCATTAGGTGCATTTTATAGAGAATCAGATTTCGAATAAGAAAAAGTCAACCGTAACCGCGTAACTCGTACCCGTGAGAAAAAAATCGAAAAAATCTCTTTCGAATGCCATGATTTTTCTGAGTCATTTTTCCAAGGGAGGGTACTGTGGATTTTCGACAAAAAAAAATTTCAAGCTAAAAGGAAACCATTAGGTGCATTTTATAGAGAATCAGATTTCGAATAAGAAAAAGTCAACCGTAACCGCGTAACTCGTACCCGTGAGAAAAAAATCGAAAAAATCTCTTTCGAATGCCATGATTTTTCTGAGTCATTTTTCCAAGGGAGGGTACTGTGGATTTTCGACAAAAAAAAATTTCAAGCTAAAAGGAAACCATTAGGTGCATTTTATAGAGAATCAGATTTCGAATAAGAAAAAGTCAACCGTAACCGCGTAACTCGTACCCGTGAGAAAAAAATCGAAAAAATCTGTTTCGAATGCCATGATTTTTCTGAGTCATTTTTCCAAGGGAGGGTACTGTGGATTTTCGACAATAAAAAAAATTTCAAGCTAAAAGGAAACCATTAGGTGCATTTTATAGAGAATCAGATTTCGAATAAGAAAAAGTCAACCGTAACCGCGTAACTCGTACCCGTGAAAAAAAAATCGAAAATATCTCTTTCGAATGCCATGATTTTTCTGAGTCATTTTTCCAAAGGAGGGTACTGTGGATTTTCGACAAAAAAAAATTTCAAGCAAAAAGGAAACCATTAGGTGCATTTTATAGAGAATCAGATTTCGAATAAGAAAAAGTCAACCGTAACCGCGTAACTCGTACCCGTGAGAAAAAAATCGAAAAAATCTCTTTCGAATGCCATGATTTTTCTGAGTCATTTTTCCAAGGGACGGTACTGTGGATTTTCGACAAAAAAAAATTTCAAGTTAAAAGGAAACCATTAGGTGCATTTTATAGAGAATCAGATTTCCAATAAGAAAAAGTCAACCGTAACCGCGTAACTCGTACCCGTGAGAAAAAAATCGAAAAAATCTCTTTCGAATGCCATGATTTTTCTGAGTCATTTTTCCAAGGGAGGGTACTGTGGATTTTCGACAAAAAAAAATTTCAAGCTAAAAGGAAACCATTAGGTGCATTTTATAGAGAATCAGATTTCGAATAAGAAAAAGTCAACCGTAACCGCGTAACTCGTACCTGTGAGAAAAAAATCGAAAAAATCTCTTTCGAATGCCATGATTTTTCTGAGTGATTTTTCCAAGGGAGGGTACTGTGGATTTTCGACAAAAAAAAATTTCAAGCTAAAAGGAAACCATTAGGTGCATTTTATAGAGAATCAGATTTCGAATAAGAAAAAGTCAACCGTAACCGCGTAACTCGTACCCGTGAGAAAAAAATCGAAAAAAATCTCTTTCGAATGCCATGATTTTTCTGAGTCATTTTTCCAAGGGAGGGTACTGTGGATTTTCGAGAAAAAAAAATTTCAAGCTAAAAGGAAACCATTAGGTGCATTTTATAGAGAATCAGATTTCGAATAAGAAAAAGTCAACCGTAACCGCGTAACTCGTACCTGTGAGAAAAAAATCGAAAAAATCTCTTTCGAATGCCATGATTTTTCTGAGTCATTTTTCCAAGGGAGGGTACTGTGGATTTTCGACAAAAAAAAATTTCAAGCTAAAAGGAAACCATTAGGTGCATTTTATAGAGAATCAGATTTCGAATAAGAAAAAGTCAACCGTAACCGCGTAACTCGTACCCGTGAGAAAAAAATCGAAAAAATCTCTTTCGAATGCCATGATTTTTCTGAGTCATTTTTCCAAGGGAGGGTACTGTGGATTTTCGACAAAAAAAAATTTCAAGCTAAAAGGAAACCATTAGGTGCATTTTATAGAGAATCAGATTTCGAATAAGAAAAAGTCAACCGTAACCGCGTAACTCGTACCCGTGAGAAAAAAATCGAAAAAATCTCTTTCGAATGCCATGATTTTTCTGAGTCATTTTTCCAAGGGAGGGTACTGTGGATTTTCGACAAAAAAAAATTTCAAGCTAAAAGGAAACCATTAGGTGCATTTTATAGAGAATCAGATTTCGAATAAGAAAAAGTCAACCGTAACCGCGTAACTCGTACCCGTGAGAAAAAAATCGAAAAAATCTGTTTCGAATGCCATGATTTTTCTGAGTCATTTTTCCAAGGGAGGGTACTGTGGATTTTCGACAAAAAAAAAATTTCAAGCTAAAAGGAAACCATTAGGTGCATTTTATAGAGAATCAGATTTCGAAAAAGAAAAAGTCAACCGTAACCGCGTAACTCGTACCCGTGAAAAAAAAATCGAAAATATCTCTTTCGAATGCCATGATTTTTCTGAGTCATTTTTCCAAGGGAGGGTACTGTGGATTTTCGACAAAAAAAAATTTCAAGCTAAAAGGAAACCATTAGGTGCATTTTATAGAGAATCAGATTTCGAATAAGAAAAAGTCAACCGTAACCGCGTAACTCGTACCCGTGAGAAAAAAATCGAAAAAATCTCTTTCGAATGCCATGATTTTTCTGAGTCATTTTTCCAAGGGACGGTACTGTGGATTTTCGACAAAAAAAATTTCAAGCTAAAAGGAAACCATTAGGTGCATTTTATAGAGAATCAGATTTCGAATAAGAAAAAGTCAACCGTAACCGCGTAACTCGTACCTGTGAGAAAAAAATCGAAAAAATCTCTTTCGAATGCCATGATTTTTCTGAGTCATTTTTCCAAGGGAGGGTACTGTGGATTTTCGACAAAAAAAAATTTCAAGCTAAAAGGAAACCATTAGGTGCATTTTATAGAGAATCAGATTTCGAATAAGAAAAAGTCAACCGTAACCGCGTAACTCGTACCCGTGAGAAAAAAATCGAAAAAATCTCTTTCGAATGCCATGATTTTTCTGAGTCATTTTTCCAAGGGAGGGTACTGTGGATTTTCGACAAAAAAAAATTTCAAGCTAAAAGTAAACCATTAGGTGCATTTTATAGAGAATCAGATTTCGAATAAGAAAAAGTCAACCGTAACCGCGTAACTCGTACCTGTGAGAAAAAAATCGAAAAAATCTCTTTCGAATGCCATGATTTTTCTGAGTCATTTTTCCAAGGGAGGGTACTGTGGATTTTCGAGAAAAAAAAATTTCAAGCTAAAACGAAACCATTAGGTGCATTTTATAGAGAATCAGATTTCGAATAAGAAAAAGTCAACCGTAACCGCGTAACTCGTACCCGTGAGAAAAAAATCGAAAAAATCTCTTTCGAATGCCATGATTTTTCTGAGTCATTTTTCCAAGGGAGGGTACTGTGGATTTTCGACAAAAAAAAATTTCAAGCTAAAAGGAAACCATTAGGTGCATTTTATAGAGAATCAGATTTCGAATAAGAAAAAGTCAACCGTAACCGCGTAACTCGTACCCGTGAGAAAAAAATCGAAAAAATCTCTTTCGAATGCCATGATTTTTCTGAGTCATTTTTCCAAGGGAGGGTACTGTGGATTTTCGACAAAAAAAAATTTCAAGCTAAAAGTAAACCATTAGGTGCATTTTATAGAGAATCAGATTTCGAATAAGAAAAAGTCAACCGTAACCGCGTAACTCGTACCCGTGAGAAAAAAATCGAAAAAATCTCTTTCGAATGCCATGATTTTTCTGAGTCATTTTTCCAAGGGAGGGTACTGTGGATTTTCGACAAAAAAAAATTTCAAGCTAAAAGGAAACCATTAGGTGCATTTTATAGAGAATCAGATTTCGAATAAGAAAAAGTCAACCGTAACCGCGTAACTCGTACCCGTGAGAAAAAAATCGAAAAAATCTCTTTCGAATGCCATGATTTTTCTGAGTCATTTTTCCAAGGGAGGGTACTGTGGATTTTCGACAAAAAAAAATTTCAAGCTAAAAGGAAACCATTAGGTGCATTTTATAGAGAATCAGATTTCGAATAAGAAAAAGTCAACCGTAACCGCGTAACTCGTACCCGTGAGAAAAAAATCGAAAAAATCTCTTTCGAATGCCATGATTTTTCTGAGTCATTTTTCCAAGGGAGGGTACTGTGGATTTTCGACAAAAAAAAATTTCAAGCTAAAAGGAAACCATTAGGTGCATTTTATAGAGAATCAGATTTCGAATAAGAAAAAGTCAACCGTAACCGCGTAACTCGTACCCGTGAGAAAAAAATCGAAAAAATCTGTTTCGAATGCCATGATTTTTCTGAGTCATTTTTCCAAGGGAGGGTACTGTGGATTTTCGACAAAAAAAAAATTTCAAGCTAAAAGGAAACCATTAGGTGCATTTTATAGAGAATCAGATTTCGAAAAAGAAAAAGTCAACCGTAACCGCGTAACTCGTACCCGTGAAAAAAAAATCGAAAATATCTCTTTCGAATGCCATGATTTTTCTGAGTCATTTTTCCAAGGGAGGGTACTGTGGATTTTCGACAAAAAAAAATTTCAAGCTAAAAGGAAACCATTAGGTGCATTTTATAGAGAATCAGATTTCGAATAAGAAAAAGTCAACCGTAACCGCGTAACTCGTACCCGTGAGAAAAAAATCGAAAAAATCTCTTTCGAATGCCATGATTTTTCTGAGTCATTTTTCCAAGGGACGGTACTGTGGATTTTCGACAAAAAAAATTTCAAGCTAAAAGGAAACCATTAGGTGCATTTTATAGAGAATCAGATTTCGAATAAGAAAAAGTCAACCGTAACCGCGTAACTCGTACCTGTGAGAAAAAAATCGAAAAAATCTCTTTCGAATGCCATGATTTTTCTGAGTCATTTTTCCAAGGGAGGGTACTGTGGATTTTCGACAAAAAAAAATTTCAAGCTAAAAGGAAACCATTAGGTGCATTTTATAGAGAATCAGATTTCGAATAAGAAAAAGTCAACCGTAACCGCGTAACTCGTACCCGTGAGAAAAAAATCGAAAAAATCTCTTTCGAATGCCATGATTTTTCTGAGTCATTTTTCCAAGGGAGGGTACTGTGGATTTTCGACAAAAAAAAATTTCAAGCTAAAAGTAAACCATTAGGTGCATTTTATAGAGAATCAGATTTCGAATAAGAAAAAGTCAACCGTAACCGCGTAACTCGTACCTGTGAGAAAAAAATCGAAAAAATCTCTTTCGAATGCCATGATTTTTCTGAGTCATTTTTCCAAGGGAGGGTACTGTGGATTTTCGAGAAAAAAAAATTTCAAGCTAAAACGAAACCATTAGGTGCATTTTATAGAGAATCAGATTTCGAATAAGAAAAAGTCAACCGTAACCGCGTAACTCGTACCCGTGAGAAAAAAATCGAAAAAATCTCTTTCGAATGCCATGATTTTTCTGAGTCATTTTTCCAAGGGAGGGTACTGTGGATTTTCGAGAAAAAAAATTTTCAAGCTAAAAGGAAACCATTAGGTGCATTTTATAGAGAATCAGATTTCGAATAAGAAAAAGTCAACCGTAACCGCGTAACTCGTACCCGTGAGAAAAAAATCGAAAAAATCTCTTTCGAATGCCATGATTTTTCTGAGTCATTTTTCCAAGGGAGGGTACTGTGGATTTTCGACAAAAAAAAATTTCAAGCTAAAAGGAAACCATTAGGTGCATTTTATAGAGAATCAGATTTCGAATAAGAAAAAGTCAACCGTAACCGCGTAACACGTACCTGTGAGAAAAAAATCGAAAAAATCTCTTTCGAATGCCATGATTTTTCTGAGTCATTTTTCCAAGGGAGGGTACTGTGGATTTTCGACAAAAAAAAATTTCAAGCTAAAAGGAAACCATTAGGTGCATTTTATAGAGAATCAGATTTCGAATAAGAAAAAGTCAACCGTAACCGCGTAACTCGTACCCGTGAGAAAAAAATCGAAAAAATCTCTTTCGAATGCCATGATTTTTCTGAGTCATTTTTCCAAGGGAGGGTACTGTGGATTTTCGAGAAAAAAAAATTTCAAGCTAAAAGGAAACCATTAGGTGCATTTTATAGAGAATCAGATTTCGAATAAGAAAAAGTCAACCGTAACCGCGTAACTCGTACCCGTGAGAAAAAAATCGAAAAAATCTCTTTCGAATGCCATGGTTTTTCTGAGTCATTTTTCCAAGGGAGGGTACTGTGGATTTTCGACAAAAAAAAATTTCAAGCTAAAAGGAAACCATTAGGTGCATTTTATAGAGAATCAGATTTCGAATAAGAAAAAGTCAACCGTAACCGCGTAACTCGTACCCGTGAGAAAAAAATCGAAAAAATCTCTTTCGAATGCCATGATTTTTCTGAGTCATTTTTCCAAGGGAGGGTACTGTGGATTTTCGACAAAAAAAAATTTCAAGCTAAAAGGAAACCATTAGGTGCATTTTATAGAGAATCAGATTTCGAATAAGAAAAAGTCAACCGTAACCGCGTAACTCGTACCCGTGAGAAAAAAATCGAAAAAATCTCTTTCGAATGCCATGATTTTTCTGAGTCATTTTTCCAAGGGAGGGTACTGTGGATTTTCGACAAAAAAAATTTTCAAGCTAAAAGGAAACCATTAGGTGCATTTTATAGAGAATCAGATTTCGAATAAGAAAAAGTCAACCGTAACCGCGTAACTCGTACCCGTGAGAAAAAAATCGAAAAAATCTCTTTCGAATGCCATGATTTTTCTGAGTCATTTTTCCAAGGGAGGGTACTGTGGATTTTCGACAAAAAAAAATTTCAAGCTAAAAGGAAACCATTAGGTGCATTTTATAGAGAATCAGATTTCGAATAAGAAAAAGTCAACCGTAACCGCGTAACTCGTACCCGTGAGAAAAAAATCGAAAATATCTCTTTCGAATGCCATGATTTTTCTGAGTCATTTTTCCAAGGGAGGGTACTGTGGATTTTCGACAAAAAAAAATTTCAAGCTAAAAGGAAACCATTAGGTGCATTTTATAGAGAATCAGATTTCGAATAAGAAAAAGTCAACCGTAACCGCGTAACTCGTACCCGTGAGAAAAAAATCGAAAAAATCTCTTTCGAATGCCATGATTTTTCTGAGTCATTTTTCCAAGGGAGGGTACTGTGGATTTTCGACAAAAAAAAATTTCAAGCTAAAAGGAAACCATTAGGTGCATTTTATAGAGAATCAGATTTCGAATAAGAAAAAGTCAACCGTAACCGCGTAACTCGTACCCGTGAGAAAAAAATCGAAAAAATCTCTTTCGAATGCCATGATTTTTCTGAGTCATTTTTCCAAGGGAGGGTACTGTGGATTTTCGACAAAAAAAAATTTCAAGCTAAAAGGAAACCATTAGGTGCATTTTATAGAGAATCAGATTTCGAATAAGAAAAAGTCAACCGTAACCGCGTAACTCGTACCTGTGAGAAAAAAATCGAAAAAATCTCTTTCGAATGCCATGATTTTTCTGAGTCATTTTTCCAAGGGAGGGTACTGTGGATTTTCGACAAAAAAAAATTTCAAGCTAAAACGAAACCATTAGGTGCATTTTATAGAGAATCAGATTTCGAATAAGAAAAAGTCAACCGTAACCGCGTAACTCGTACCCGTGAGAAAAAAATCGAAAAAATCTCTTTCGAATGCCATGATTTTTCTGAGTCATTTTTCCAAGGGAGGGTACTGTGGATTTTCGACAAAAAAAAATTTCAAGCTAAAAGGAAACCATTAGGTGCATTTTATAGAGAATCAGATTTCGAATAAGAAAAAGTCAACCGTAACCGCGTAACACGTACCCGTGAGAAAAAAATCGAAAAAATCTCTTTCGAATGCCATGATTTTTCTGAGTCATTTTTCCAAGGGAGGGTACTGTGGATTTTCGACAAAAAAAAATTTCAAGCTAAAAGGAAACCATTAGGTGCATTTTATAGAGAATCAGATTTCGAATAAGAAAAAGTCAACCGTAACCGCGTAACTCGTACCCGTGAGAAAAAAATCGAAAAAATCTCTTTCGAATGCCATGATTTTTCTGAGTCATTTTTCCAAGGGAGGGTACTGTGGATTTTCGAGAAAAAAAAATTTCAAGCTAAAACGAAACCATTAGGTGCATTTTATAGAGAATCAGATTTCGAATAAGAAAAAGTCAACCGTAACCGCGTAACTCGTACCCGTGAGAAAAAAATCGAAAAAATCTCTTTCGAATGCCATGATTTTTCTGAGTCATTTTTCCAAGGGAGGGTACTGTGGATTTTCGACAAAAAAAAATTTCAAGCTAAAAGGAAACCATTAGGTGCATTTTATAGAGAATCAGATTTCGAATAAGAAAAAGTCAACCGTAACCGCGTAACTCGTACCCGTGAGAAAAAAATCGAAAAAATCTCTTTCGAATGCCATGATTTTTCTGAGTCATTTTTCCAAGGGAGGGTACTGTGGATTTTCGACAAAAAAAAATTTCAAGCTAAAAGGAAACCATTAGGTGCATTTTATAGAGAATCAGATTTCGAATAAGAAAAAGTCAACCGTAACCGCGTAACTCGTACCCGTGAGAAAAAAATCGAAAAAATCTGTTTCGAATGCCATGATTTTTCTGAGTCATTTTTCCAAGGGAGGGTACTGTGGATTTTCGACAATAAAAAAAATTTCAAGCTAAAAGGAAACCATTAGGTGCATTTTATAGAGAATCAGATTTCGAATAAGAAAAAGTCAACCGTAACCGCGTAACTCGTACCCGTGAAAAAAAAATCGAAAATATCTCTTTCGAATGCCATGATTTTTCTGAGTCATTTTTCCAAGGGATGGTACTGTGGATTTTCGACAAAAAAAAATTTCAAGCTAAAAGGAAACCATTAGGTGCATTTTATAGAGAATCAGATTTCGAATAAGAAAAAGTCAACCGTAACCGCGTAACTCGTACCCGTGAGAAAAAAATCGAAAAAATCTCTTTCGAATGCCATGATTTTTCTGAGTCATTTTTCCAAGGGAGGGTACTGTGGATTTTCGACAAAAAAAAATTTCAAGCTAAAAGGAAAACATTAGGTGCATTTTATAGAGAATCAGATTTCGAATAAGAAAAAGTCAACCGTAACCGCGTAACTCGTACCCGTGAGAAAAAAATCTCTTTCGAATGCCATGATTTTTCTGAGTCATTTTTCCAAGGGAGGGTACTGTGGATTTTCGACAAAAAAAAATTTCAAGCTAAAAGGAAACCATTAGGTGCATTTTATAGAGAATCAGATTTCGAATAAGAAAAAGTCAACCGTAACCGCGTAACTCGTACCCGTGAGAAAAAAATCGAAAAAATCTCTTTCGAATGCCATGATTTTTCTGAGTCATTTTTCCACGGGAGGGTACTGTGGATTTTCGACAAAAAAAAATTTCAAGCTAAAAGGAAACCATTAGGTGCATTTTATAGAGAATCAGATTTCGAATAAGAAAAAGTCAACCGTAACCGCGTAACTCGTACCTGTGAGAAAAAAATCGAAAAAATCTCTTTCGAATGCCATGATTTTTCTGAGTCATTTTTCCAAGGGAGGGTACTGTAGATTTTCGACAAAAAAAAATTTCAAGCTAAAAGGAAACCATTAGGTGCATTTTATAGAGAATCAGATTTCGAATAAGAAAAAGTCAACCGTAACCGCGTAACTCGTACCCGTGAGAAAAAAATCGAAAAAATCTCTTTCGAATGCCATGATTTTTCTGAGTCATTTTTCCAAGGGAGGGTACTGTGGATTTTCGAGAAAAAAAATTTTCAAGCTAAAAGGAAACCATTAGGTGCATTTTATAGAGAATCAGATTTCGAATAAGAAAAAGTCAACCGTAACCGCGTAACTCGTACCCGTGAGAAAAAAATCGAAAAAATCTCTTTCGAATGCCATGATTTTTCTGAGTCATTTTTCCAAGGGAGGGTACTGTGGATTTTCGACAAAAAAAAATTTCAAGCTAAAAGGAAACCATTAGGTGCATTTTATAGAGAATCAGATTTCGAATAAGAAAAAGTCAACCGTAACCGCGTAACTCGTACCCGTGAGAAAAAAATCGAAAAAATCTCTTTCGAATGCCATGATTTTTCTGAGTCATTTTTCCAAGGGAGGGTACTGTGGATTTTCGAGAAAAAAAAATTTCAAGCTAAAACGAAACCATTAGGTGCATTTTATAGAGAATCAGATTTCGAATAAGAAAAAGTCAACCGTAACCGCGTAACTCGTACCCGTGAGAAAAAAATCGAAAAAATCTCTTTCGAATGCCATGATTTTTCTGAGTCATTTTTCCAAGGGAGGGTACTGTGGATTTTCGACAAAAAAAAATTTCAAGCTAAAAGGAAACCATTAGGTGCATTTTATAGAGAATCAGATTTCGAATAAGAAAAAGTCAACCGTAACCGCGTAACTCGTACCCGTGAGAAAAAAATCGAAAAAATCTCTTTCGAATGCCATGATTTTTCTGAGTCATTTTTCCAAGGGAGGGTACTGTGGATTTTCGACAAAAAAAAATTTCAAGCTAAAAGGAAACCATTAGGTGCATTTTATAGAGAATCAGATTTCGAATAAGAAAAAGTCAACCGTAACCGCGTAACTCGTACCCGTGAGAAAAAAATCGAAAAAATCTGTTTCGAATGCCATGATTTTTCTGAGTCATTTTTCCAAGGGAGGGTACTGTGGATTTTCGACAATAAAAAAAATTTCAAGCTAAAAGGAAACCATTAGGTGCATTTTATAGAGAATCAGATTTCGAATAAGAAAAAGTCAACCGTAACCGCGTAACTCGTACCCGTGAAAAAAAAATCGAAAATATCTCTTTCGAATGCCATGATTTTTCTGAGTCATTTTTCCAAAGGAGGGTACTGTGGATTTTCGACAAAAAAAAATTTCAAGCAAAAAGGAAACCATTAGGTGCATTTTATAGAGAATCAGATTTCGAATAAGAAAAAGTCAACCGTAACCGCGTAACTCGTACCCGTGAGAAAAAAATCGAAAAAATCTCTTTCGAATGCCATGATTTTTCTGAGTCATTTTTCCAAGGGACGGTACTGTGGATTTTCGACAAAAAAAAATTTCAAGTTAAAAGGAAACCATTAGGTGCATTTTATAGAGAATCAGATTTCCAATAAGAAAAAGTCAACCGTAACCGCGTAACTCGTACCCGTGAGAAAAAAATCGAAAAAATCTCTTTCGAATGCCATGATTTTTCTGAGTCATTTTTCCAAGGGAGGGTACTGTGGATTTTCGACAAAAAAAAATTTCAAGCTAAAAGGAAACCATTAGGTGCATTTTATAGAGAATCAGATTTCGAATAAGAAAAAGTCAACCGTAACCGCGTAACTCGTACCTGTGAGAAAAAAATCGAAAAAATCTCTTTCGAATGCCATGATTTTTCTGAGTGATTTTTCCAAGGGAGGGTACTGTGGATTTTCGACAAAAAAAAATTTCAAGCTAAAAGGAAACCATTAGGTGCATTTTATAGAGAATCAGATTTCGAATAAGAAAAAGTCAACCGTAACCGCGTAACTCGTACCCGTGAGAAAAAAATCGAAAAAAATCTCTTTCGAATGCCATGATTTTTCTGAGTCATTTTTCCAAGGGAGGGTACTGTGGATTTTCGAGAAAAAAAAATTTCAAGCTAAAAGGAAACCATTAGGTGCATTTTATAGAGAATCAGATTTCGAATAAGAAAAAGTCAACCGTAACCGCGTAACTCGTACCTGTGAGAAAAAAATCGAAAAAATCTCTTTCGAATGCCATGATTTTTCTGAGTCATTTTTCCAAGGGAGGGTACTGTGGATTTTCGACAAAAAAAAATTTCAAGCTAAAAGGAAACCATTAGGTGCATTTTATAGAGAATCAGATTTCGAATAAGAAAAAGTCAACCGTAACCGCGTAACTCGTACCCGTGAGAAAAAAATCGAAAAAATCTCTTTCGAATGCCATGATTTTTCTGAGTCATTTTTCCAAGGGAGGGTACTGTGGATTTTCGACAAAAAAAAATTTCAAGCTAAAAGGAAACCATTAGGTGCATTTTATAGAGAATCAGATTTCGAATAAGAAAAAGTCAACCGTAACCGCGTAACTCGTACCCGTGAGAAAAAAATCGAAAAAATCTCTTTCGAATGCCATGATTTTTCTGAGTCATTTTTCCAAGGGAGGGTACTGTGGATTTTCGACAAAAAAAAATTTCAAGCTAAAAGGAAACCATTAGGCGCATTTTATAGAGAATCAGATTTCGAATAAGAAAAAGTCAACCGTAACCGCGTAACTCGTACCCGTGAGAAAAAAATCGAAAAAATCTGTTTCGAATGCCATGATTTTTCTGAGTCATTTTTCCAAGGGAGGGTACTGTGGATTTTCGACAAAAAAAAAATTTCAAGCTAAAAGGAAACCATTAGGTGCATTTTATAGAGAATCAGATTTCGAAAAAGAAAAAGTCAACCGTAACCGCGTAACTCGTACCCGTGAAAAAAAAATCGAAAATATCTCTTTCGAATGCCATGATTTTTCTGAGTCATTTTTCCAAGGGAGGGTACTGTGGATTTTCGACAAAAAAAAATTTCAAGCTAAAAGGAAACCATTAGGTGCATTTTATAGAGAATCAGATTTCGAATAAGAAAAAGTCAACCGTAACCGCGTAACTCGTACCCGTGAGAAAAAAATCGAAAAAATCTCTTTCGAATGCCATGATTTTTCTGAGTCATTTTTCCAAGGGACGGTACTGTGGATTTTCGACAAAAAAAATTTCAAGCTAAAAGGAAACCATTAGGTGCATTTTATAGAGAATCAGATTTCGAATAAGAAAAAGTCAACCGTAACCGCGTAACTCGTACCTGTGAGAAAAAAATCGAAAAAATCTCTTTCGAATGCCATGATTTTTCTGAGTCATTTTTCCAAGGGAGGGTACTGTGGATTTTCGACAAAAAAAAATTTCAAGCTAAAAGGAAACCATTAGGTGCATTTTATAGAGAATCAGATTTCGAATAAGAAAAAGTCAACCGTAACCGCGTAACTCGTACCCGTGAGAAAAAAATCGAAAAAATCTCTTTCGAATGCCATGATTTTTCTGAGTCATTTTTCCAAGGGAGGGTACTGTGGATTTTCGACAAAAAAAAATTTCAAGCTAAAAGTAAACCATTAGGTGCATTTTATAGAGAATCAGATTTCGAATAAGAAAAAGTCAACCGTAACCGCGTAACTCGTACCTGTGAGAAAAAAATCGAAAAAATCTCTTTCGAATGCCATGATTTTTCTGAGTCATTTTTCCAAGGGAGGGTACTGTGGATTTTCGAGAAAAAAAAATTTCAAGCTAAAACGAAACCATTAGGTGCATTTTATAGAGAATCAGATTTCGAATAAGAAAAAGTCAACCGTAACCGCGTAACTCGTACCCGTGAGAAAAAAATCGAAAAAATCTCTTTCGAATGCCATGATTTTTCTGAGTCATTTTTCCAAGGGAGGGTACTGTGGATTTTCGACAAAAAAAAATTTCAAGCTAAAAGGAAACCATTAGGTGCATTTTATAGAGAATCAGATTTCGAATAAGAAAAAGTCAACCGTAACCGCGTAACTCGTACCCGTGAGAAAAAAATCGAAAAAATCTCTTTCGAATGCCATGATTTTTCTGAGTCATTTTTCCAAGGGAGGGTACTGTGGATTTTCGACAAAAAAAAATTTCAAGCTAAAAGTAAACCATTAGGTGCATTTTATAGAGAATCAGATTTCGAATAAGAAAAAGTCAACCGTAACCGCGTAACTCGTACCTGTGAGAAAAAAATCGAAAAAATCTCTTTCGAATGCCATGATTTTTCTGAGTCATTTTTCCAAGGGAGGGTACTGTGGATTTTCGAGAAAAAAAAATTTCAAGCTAAAACGAAACCTATAGGTGCATTTTATAGAGAATCAGATTTCGAATAAGAAAAAGTCAACCGTAACCGCGTAACTCGTACCCGTGAGAAAAAAATCGAAAAAATCTCTTTCGAATGCCATGATTTTTCTGAGTCATTTTTCCAAGGGAGGGTACTGTGGATTTTCGACAAAAAAAAATTTCAAGCTAAAAGGAAACCATTAGGTGCATTTTATAGAGAATCAGATTTCGAATAAGAAAAAGTCAACCGTAACCGCGTAACTCGTACCCGTGAGAAAAAAATCGAAAAAATCTCTTTCGAATGCCATGATTTTTCTGAGTCATTTTTCCAAGGGAGGGTACTGTGGATTTTCGACAAAAAAAAATTTCAAGCTAAAAGGAAACCATTAGGTGCATTTTATAGAGAATCAGATTTCGAATAAGAAAAAGTCAACCGTAACCGCGTAACTCGTACCCGTGAGAAAAAAATCGAAAAAATCTCTTTCGAATGCCATGATTTTTCTGAGTCATTTTTCCAAGGGAGGGTACTGTGGATTTTCGACAAAAAAAAATTTCAAGCTAAAAGGAAACCATTAGGTGCATTTTATAGAGAATCAGATTTCGAATAAGAAAAAGTCAACCGTAACCGCGTAACTCGTACCTGTGAGAAAAAAATCGAAAAAATCTCTTTCGAATGCCATGATTTTTCTGAGTCATTTTTCCAAGGGAGGGTACTGTGGATTTTCGACAAAAAAAAATTTCAAGCTAAAAGGAAACCATTAGGTGCATTTTATAGAGAATCAGATTTCGAATAAGAAAAAGTCAACCGTAACCGCGTAACTCGTACCCGTGAGAAAAAAATCGAAAAAATCTCTTTCGAATGCCATGATTTTTCTGAGTCATTTTTCCAAGGGAGGGTACTGTGGATTTTCGACAAAAAAAAATTTCAAGCTAAAAGTAAACCATTAGGTGCATTTTATAGAGAATCAGATTTCGAATAAGAAAAAGTCAACCGTAACCGCGTAACTCGTACCTGTGAGAAAAAAATCGAAAAAATCTCTTTCGAATGCCATGATTTTTCTGAGTCATTTTTCCAAGGGAGGGTACTGTGGATTTTCGAGAAAAAAAAATTTCAAGCTAAAACGAAACCATTAGGTGCATTTTATAGAGAATCAGATTTCGAATAAGAAAAAGTCAACCGTAACCGCGTAACTCGTACCCGTGAGAAAAAAATCGAAAAAATCTCTTTCGAATGCCATGATTTTTCTGAGTCATTTTTCCAAGGGAGGGTACTGTGGATTTTCGACAAAAAAAAATTTCAAGCTAAAAGGAAACCATTAGGTGCATTTTATAGAGAATCAGATTTCGAATAAGAAAAAGTCAACCGTAACCGCGTAACTCGTACCCGTGAGAAAAAAATCGAAAAAATCTCTTTCGAATGCCATGATTTTTCTGAGTCATTTTTCCAAGGGAGGGTACTGTGGATTTTCGACAAAAAAAAATTTCAAGCTAAAAGGAAACCATTAGGTGCATTTTATAGAGAATCAGATTTCGAATAAGAAAAAGTCAACCGTAACCGCGTAACTCGTACCTGTGAGAAAAAAATCGAAAAAATCTCTTTCGAATGCCATGATTTTTCTGAGTCATTTTTCCAAGGGAGGGTACTGTGGATTTTCGACAAAAAAAAATTTCAAGCTAAAAGGAAACCATTAGGTGCATTTTATAGAGAATCAGATTTCGAATAAGAAAAAGTCAACCGTAACCGCGTAACTCGTACCCGTGAGAAAAAAATCGAAAAAATCTCTTTCGAATGCCATGATTTTTCTGAGTCATTTTTCCAAGGGAGGGTACTGTGGATTTTCGACAAAAAAAAATTTCAAGCTAAAAGGAAACCATTAGGTGCATTTTATAGAGAATCAGATTTCGAATAAGAAAAAGTCAACCGTAACCGCGTAACTCGTACCTGTGAGAAAAAAATCGAAAAAATCTCTTTCGAATGCCATGATTTTTCTGAGTCATTTTTCCAAGGGAGGGTACTGTGGATTTTCGACAAAAAAAAATTTCAAGCTAAAAGGAAACCATTAGGTGCATTTTATAGAGAATCAGATTTCGAATAAGAAAAAGTCAACCGTAACCGCGTAACTCGTACCCGTGAAAAAAAAATCGAAAATATCTCTTTCGAATGCCATGATTTTTCTGAGTCATTTTTCCAAGGGAGGGTACTGTGGATTTTCGACAAAAAAAAATTTCAAGCTAAAAGGAAACCATTAGGTGCATTTTATAGAGAATCAGATTTCGAATAAGAAAAAGTCAACCGTAACCGCGTAACTCGTACCCGTGAGAAAAAAATCGAAAAAATCTCTTTCGAATGCCATGATTTTTCTGAGTCATTTTTCCAAGGGAGGGTACTGTGGATTTTCGACAAAAAAAAATTTCAAGCTAAAAGCAAACCATTAGGTGCATTTTATAGAGAATCAGATTTCGAATAAGAAAAAGTCAACCGTAACCGCGTAACTCGTACCCGTGAGAAAAAAATCGAAAAAATCTCTTTCGAATGCCATGATTTTTCTGAGTCATTTTTCCAAGGGAGGGTACTGTGGATTTTCGACAAAAAAAAATTTCAAGCTAAAAGGAAACCATCAGGTGCATTTTATAGAGAATCAGATTTCGAATAAGAAAAAGTCAACCGTAACCGCGTAACTCGTACCCGTGAGAAAAAAAATCGAAAAAATCTCTTTCGAATGCCATGATTTTTCTGAGTCATTTTTCCAAGGGAGGGTACTGTGGATTTTCGACAAAAAAAAATTTCAAGCTAAAAGGAAACCATTAGGTGCATTTTATAGAGAATCAGATTTCGAATAAGAAAAAGTCAACCGTAACCGCGTAACTCGTACCTGTGAGAAAAAAATCGAAAAAATCTCTTTCGAATGCCATGATTTTTCTGAGTCATTTTTCCAAGGGAGGGTACTGTGGATTTTCGACAAAAAAAAATTTCAAGCTAAAAGGAAACCATTAGGTGCATTTTATAGAGAATCAGATTTCGAATAAGAAAAAGTCAACCGTAACCGCGTAACTCGTACCCGTGAGAAAAAAATCGAAAAAATCTCTTTCGAATGCCATGATTTTTCTGAGTCATTTTTCCAAGGGAGGGTACTGTGGATTTTCGACAAAAAAAAATTTCAAGCTAAAAGGAAACCATTAGGTGCATTTTATAGAGAATCAGATTTCGAATAAGAAAAAGTCAACCGTAACCGCGTAACTCGTACCCGTGAGAAAAAAATCGAAAAAAATCTCTTTCGAATGCCATGATTTTTCTGAGTCATTTTTCCAAGGGAGGGTACTGTGGATTTTCGAGAAAAAAAAATTTCAAGCTAAAAGGAAACCATTAGGTGCATTTTATAGAGAATCAGATTTCGAATAAGAAAAAGTCAACCGTAACCGCGTAACACGTACCTGTGAGAAAAAAATCGAAAAAATCTCTTTCGAATGCCATGATTTTTCTGAGTCATTTTTCCAAGGGAGGGTACTGTGGATTTTCGACAAAAAAAAATTTCAAGCTAAAAGGAAACCATTAGGTGCATTTTATAGAGAATCAGATTTCGAATAAGAAAAAGTCAACCGTAACCGCGTAACTCGTACCTGTGAGAAAAAAATCGAAAAAATCTCTTTCGAATGCCATGATTTTTCTGAGTCATTTTTCCAAGGGAGGGTACTGTGGATTTTCGAGAAAAAAAAATTTCAAGCTAAAACGAAACCATTAGGTGCATTTTATAGAGAATCAGATTTCGAATAAGAAAAAGTCAACCGTAACCGCGTAACTCGTACCCGTGAGAAAAAAATCGAAAAAATCTCTTTCGAATGCCATGATTTTTCTGAGTCATTTTTCCAAGGGAGGGTACTGTGGATTTTCGACAAAAAAAAATTTCAAGCTAAAAGGAAACCATTAGGTGCATTTTATAGAGAATCAGATTTCGAATAAGAAAAAGTCAACCGTAACCGCGTAACTCGTACCCGTGAGAAAAAAATCGAAAAAATCTCTTTCGAATGCCATGATTTTTCTGAGTCATTTTTCCAAGGGAGGGTACTGTGGATTTTCGACAAAAAAAAATTTCAAGCTAAAAGTAAACCATTAGGTGCATTTTATAGAGAATCAGATTTCGAATAAGAAAAAGTCAACCGTAACCGCGTAACTCGTACCTGTGAGAAAAAAATCGAAAAAATCTCTTTCGAATGCCATGATTTTTCTGAGTCATTTTTCCAAGGGAGGGTACTGTGGATTTTCGAGAAAAAAAAATTTCAAGCTAAAACGAAACCTATAGGTGCATTTTATAGAGAATCAGATTTCGAATAAGAAAAAGTCAACCGTAACCGCGTAACTCGTACCCGTGAGAAAAAAATCGAAAAAATCTCTTTCGAATGCCATGATTTTTCTGAGTCATTTTTCCAAGGGAGGGTACTGTGGATTTTCGACAAAAAAAAATTTCAAGCTAAAAGGAAACCATTAGGTGCATTTTATAGAGAATCAGATTTCGAATAAGAAAAAGTCAACCGTAACCGCGTAACTCGTACCCGTGAGAAAAAAATCGAAAAAATCTCTTTCGAATGCCATGATTTTTCTGAGTCATTTTTCCAAGGGAGGGTACTGTGGATTTTCGACAAAAAAAAATTTCAAGCTAAAAGGAAACCATTAGGTGCATTTTATAGAGAATCAGATTTCGAATAAGAAAAAGTCAACCGTAACCGCGTAACTCGTACCCGTGAGAAAAAAATCGAAAAAATCTCTTTCGAATGCCATGATTTTTCTGAGTCATTTTTCCAAGGGAGGGTACTGTGGATTTTCGACAAAAAAAAATTTCAAGCTAAAAGGAAACCATTAGGTGCATTTTATAGAGAATCAGATTTCGAATAAGAAAAAGTCAACCGTAACCGCGTAACTCGTACCTGTGAGAAAAAAATCGAAAAAATCTCTTTCGAATGCCATGATTTTTCTGAGTCATTTTTCCAAGGGAGGGTACTGTGGATTTTCGACAAAAAAAAATTTCAAGCTAAAAGGAAACCATTAGGTGCATTTTATAGAGAATCAGATTTCGAATAAGAAAAAGTCAACCGTAACCGCGTAACTCGTACCCGTGAGAAAAAAATCGAAAAAATCTCTTTCGAATGCCATGATTTTTCTGAGTCATTTTTCCAAGGGAGGGTACTGTGGATTTTCGACAAAAAAAAATTTCAAGCTAAAAGTAAACCATTAGGTGCATTTTATAGAGAATCAGATTTCGAATAAGAAAAAGTCAACCGTAACCGCGTAACTCGTACCTGTGAGAAAAAAATCGAAAAAATCTCTTTCGAATGCCATGATTTTTCTGAGTCATTTTTCCAAGGGAGGGTACTGTGGATTTTCGAGAAAAAAAAATTTCAAGCTAAAACGAAACCATTAGGTGCATTTTATAGAGAATCAGATTTCGAATAAGAAAAAGTCAACCGTAACCGCGTAACTCGTACCCGTGAGAAAAAAATCGAAAAAATCTCTTTCGAATGCCATGATTTTTCTGAGTCATTTTTCCAAGGGAGGGTACTGTGGATTTTCGACAAAAAAAAATTTCAAGCTAAAAGGAAACCATTAGGTGCATTTTATAGAGAATCAGATTTCGAATAAGAAAAAGTCAACCGTAACCGCGTAACTCGTACCCGTGAGAAAAAAATCGAAAAAATCTCTTTCGAATGCCATGATTTTTCTGAGTCATTTTTCCAAGGGAGGGTACTGTGGATTTTCGACAAAAAAAAATTTCAAGCTAAAAGGAAACCATTAGGTGCATTTTATAGAGAATCAGATTTCGAATAAGAAAAAGTCAACCGTAACCGCGTAACTCGTACCTGTGAGAAAAAAATCGAAAAAATCTCTTTCGAATGCCATGATTTTTCTGAGTCATTTTTCCAAGGGAGGGTACTGTGGATTTTCGACAAAAAAAAATTTCAAGCTAAAAGGAAACCATTAGGTGCATTTTATAGAGAATCAGATTTCGAATAAGAAAAAGTCAACCGTAACCGCGTAACTCGTACCCGTGAGAAAAAAATCGAAAAAATCTCTTTCGAATGCCATGATTTTTCTGAGTCATTTTTCCAAGGGAGGGTACTGTGGATTTTCGACAAAAAAAAATTTCAAGCTAAAAGGAAACCATTAGGTGCATTTTATAGAGAATCAGATTTCGAGTAAGAAAAAGTCAACCGTAACCGCGTAACTCGTACCTGTGAGAAAAAAATCGAAAAAATCTCTTTCGAATGCCATGATTTTTCTGAGTCATTTTTCCAAGGGAGGGTACTGTGGATTTTCGACAAAAAAAAATTTCAAGCTAAAAGGAAACCATTAGGTGCATTTTATAGAGAATCAGATTTCGAATAAGAAAAAGTCAACCGTAACCGCGTAACTCGTACCCGTGAAAAAAAAATCGAAAATATCTCTTTCGAATGCCATGATTTTTCTGAGTCATTTTTCCAAGGGAGGGTACTGTGGATTTTCGACAAAAAAAAATTTCAAGCTAAAAGGAAACCATTAGGTGCATTTTATAGAGAATCAGATTTCGAATAAGAAAAAGTCAACCGTAACCGCGTAACTCGTACCCGTGAGAAAAAAATCGAAAAAATCTCTTTCGAATGCCATGATTTTTCTGAGTCATTTTTCCAAGGGAGGGTACTGTGGATTTTCGACAAAAAAAAATTTCAAGCTAAAAGCAAACCATTAGGTGCATTTTATAGAGAATCAGATTTCGAATAAGAAAAAGTCAACCGTAACCGCGTAACTCGTACCCGTGAGAAAAAAATCGAAAAAATCTCTTTCGAATGCCATGATTTTTCTGAGTCATTTTTCCAAGGGAGGGTACTGTGGATTTTCGACAAAAAAAAATTTCAAGCTAAAAGGAAACCATCAGGTGCATTTTATAGAGAATCAGATTTCGAATAAGAAAAAGTCAACCGTAACCGCGTAACTCGTACCCGTGAGAAAAAAAATCGAAAAAATCTCTTTCGAATGCCATGATTTTTCTGAGTCATTTTTCCAAGGGAGGGTACTGTGGATTTTCGACAAAAAAAAATTTCAAGCTAAAAGGAAACCATTAGGTGCATTTTATAGAGAATCAGATTTCGAATAAGAAAAAGTCAACCGTAACCGCGTAACTCGTACCTGTGAGAAAAAAATCGAAAAAATCTCTTTCGAATGCCATGATTTTTCTGAGTCATTTTTCCAAGGGAGGGTACTGTGGATTTTCGACAAAAAAAAATTTCAAGCTAAAAGGAAACCATTAGGTGCATTTTATAGAGAATCAGATTTCGAATAAGAAAAAGTCAACCGTAACCGCGTAACTCGTACCCGTGAGAAAAAAATCGAAAAAATCTCTTTCGAATGCCATGATTTTTCTGAGTCATTTTTCCAAGGGAGGGTACTGTGGATTTTCGACAAAAAAAAATTTCAAGCTAAAAGGAAACCATTAGGTGCATTTTATAGAGAATCAGATTTCGAATAAGAAAAAGTCAACCGTAACCGCGTAACTCGTACCCGTGAGAAAAAAATCGAAAAAAATCTCTTTCGAATGCCATGATTTTTCTGAGTCATTTTTCCAAGGGAGGGTACTGTGGATTTTCGAGAAAAAAAAATTTCAAGCTAAAAGGAAACCATTAGGTGCATTTTATAGAGAATCAGATTTCGAATAAGAAAAAGTCAACCGTAACCGCGTAACACGTACCTGTGAGAAAAAAATCGAAAAAATCTCTTTCGAATGCCATGATTTTTCTGAGTCATTTTTCCAAGGGAGGGTACTGTGGATTTTCGACAAAAAAAAATTTCAAGCTAAAAGGAAACCATTAGGTGCATTTTATAGAGAATCAGATTTCGAATAAGAAAAAGTCAACCGTAACCGCGTAACTCGTACCCGTGAGAAAAAAATCGAAAAAATCTCTTTCGAATGCCATGATTTTTCTGAGTCATTTTTCCAAGGGAGGGTACTGTGGATTTTCGACAAAAAAAAATTTCAAGCTAAAAGCAAACCATTAGGTGCATTTTATAGAGAATCAGATTTCGAATAAGAAAAAGTCAACCGTAACCGCGTAACTCGTACCCGTGAGAAAAAAATCGAAAAAATCTCTTTCGAATGCCATGATTTTTCTGAGTCATTTTTCCAAGGGAGGGTACTGTGGATTTTCGACAAAAAAAATTTCAAGCTAAAAGGAAACCATTAGGTGCATTTTATAGAGAATCAGATTTCGAATAAGAAAAAGTCAACCGTAACCGCGTAACTCGTACCCGTGAGAAAAAAATCGAAAAAATCTCTTTCGAATGCCATGATTTTTCTGAGTCATTTTTCCAAGGGAGGGTACTGTGGATTTTCGACAAAAAAAAATTTCAAGCTAAAAGGAAACCATTAGGTGCATTTTATAGAGAATCAGATTTCGAATAAGAAAAAGTCAACCGTAACCGCGTAACTCGTACCTGTGAGAAAAAAATCGAAAAAATCTCTTTCGAATGCCATGATTTTTCTGAGTCATTTTTCCAAGGGAGGGTACTGTGGATTTTCGAGAAAAAAAAATTTCAAGCTAAAAGGAAACCATTAGGTGCATTTTATAGAGAATCAGATTTCGAATAAGAAAAAGTCAACCGTAACCGCGTAACTCGTACCTGTGAGAAAAAAATCGAAAAAATCTCTTTCGAATGCCATGATTTTTCTGAGTCATTTTTCCAAGGGAGGGTACTGTGGATTTTCGACAAAAAAAAATTTCAAGCTAAAAGGAAACCATTAGGTGCATTTTATAGAGAATCAGATTTCGAATAAGAAAAAGTCAACCGTAACCGCGTAACTCGTACCCGTGAGAAAAAAATCGAAAAAATCTCTTTCGAATGCCATGATTTTTCTGAGTCATTTTTCCAAGGGAGGGTACTGTGGATTTTCGACAAAAAAAAATTTCAAGCTAAAAGGAAACCATTAGGTGCATTTTATAGAGAATCAGATTTCGAATAAGAAAAAGTCAACCGTAACCGCGTAACTCGTACCTGTGAGAAAAAAATCGAAAAAATCTCTTTCGAATGCCATGATTTTTCTGAGTCATTTTTCCAAGGGAGGGTACTGTGGATTTTCGACAAAAAAAAATTTCAAGCTAAAAGGAAACCATTAGGTGCATTTTATAGAGAATCAGATTTCGAATAAGAAAAAGTCAACCGTAACCGCGTAACTCGTACCCGTGAGAAAAAAATCGAAAAAAATCTCTTTCGAATGCCATGATTTTTCTGAGTCATTTTTCCAAGGGAGGGTACTGTGGATTTTCGAGAAAAAAAAATTTCAAGCTAAAAGGAAACCATTAGGTGCATTTTATAGAGAATCAGATTTCGAATAAGAAAAAGTCAACCGTAACCGCGTAACACGTACCTGTGAGAAAAAAATCGAAAAAATCTCTTTCGAATGCCATGATTTTTCTGAGTCATTTTTCCAAGGGAGGGTACTGTGGATTTTCGACAAAAAAAAATTTCAAGCTAAAAGGAAACCATTAGGTGCATTTTATAGAGAATCAGATTTCGAATAAGAAAAAGTCAACCGTAACCGCGTAACTCGTACCCGTGAAAAAAAAATCGAAAATATCTCTTTCGAATGCCATGATTTTTCTGAGTCATTTTTCCAAGGGAGGGTACTGTGGATTTTCGACAAAAAAAAATTTCAAGCTAAAAGCAAACCATTAGGTGCATTTTATAGAGAATCAGATTTCGAATAAGAAAAAGTCAACCGTAACCGCGTAACTCGTACCCGTGAGAAAAAAATCGAAAAAATCTCTTTCGAATGCCATGATTTTTCTGAGTCATTTTTCCAAGGGAGGGTACTGTGGATTTTCGACAAAAAAAAATTTCAAGCTAAAAGGAAACCATCAGGTGCATTTTATAGAGAATCAGATTTCGAATAAGAAAAAGTCAACCGTAACCGCGTAACTCGTACCCGTGAGAAAAAAATCGAAAAAATCTCTTTCGAATGCCATGATTTTTCTGAGTCATTTTTCCAAGGGAGGGTACTGTGGATTTTCGACAAAAAAAAATTTCAAGCTAAAAGGAAACCATTAGGTGCATTTTATAGAGAATCAGATTTCGAATAAGAAAAAGTCAACCGTAACCGCGTAACTCGTACCTGTGAGAAAAAAATCGAAAAAATCTCTTTCGAATGCCATGATTTTTCTGAGTCATTTTTCCAAGGGAGGGTACTGTGGATTTTCGACAAAAAAAAATTTCAAGCTAAAAGGAAACCATTAGGTGCATTTTATAGAGAATCAGATTTCGAATAAGAAAAAGTCAACCGTAACCGCGTAACTCGTACCCGTGAGAAAAAAATCGAAAAAATCTCTTTCGAATGCCATGATTTTTCTGAGTCATTTTTCCAAGGGAGGGTACTGTGGATTTTCGACAAAAAAAAATTTCAAGCTAAAAGGAAACCATTAGGTGCATTTTATAGAGAATCAGATTTCGAATAAGAAAAAGTCAACCGTAACCGCGTAACTCGTACCCGTGAGAAAAAAATCGAAAAAAATCTCTTTCGAATGCCATGATTTTTCTGAGTCATTTTTCCAAGGGAGGGTACTGTGGATTTTCGAGAAAAAAAAATTTCAAGCTAAAAGGAAACCATTAGGTGCATTTTATAGAGAATCAGATTTCGAATAAGAAAAAGTCAACCGTAACCGCGTAACACGTACCTGTGAGAAAAAAATCGAAAAAATCTCTTTCGAATGCCATGATTTTTCTGAGTCATTTTTCCAAGGGAGGGTACTGTGGATTTTCGACAAAAAAAAATTTCAAGCTAAAAGGAAACCATTAGGTGCATTTTATAGAGAATCAGATTTCGAATAAGAAAAAGTCAACCGTAACCGCGTAACTCGTACCCGTGAGAAAAAAATCGAAAAAATCTCTTTCGAATGCCATGATTTTTCTGAGTCATTTTTCCAAGGGAGGGTACTGTGGATTTTCGACAAAAAAAAATTTCAAGCTAAAAGCAAACCATTAGGTGCATTTTATAGAGAATCAGATTTCGAATAAGAAAAAGTCAACCGTAACCGCGTAACTCGTACCCGTGAGAAAAAAATCGAAAAAATCTCTTTCGAATGCCATGATTTTTCTGAGTCATTTTTCCAAGGGAGGGTACTGTGGATTTTCGACAAAAAAAAATTTCAAGCTAAAAGGAAACCATTAGGTGCATTTTATAGAGAATCAGATTTCGAATAAGAAAAAGTCAACCGTAACCGCGTAACTCGTACCCGTGAGAAAAAAATCGAAAAAATCTCTTTCGAATGCCATGATTTTTCTGAGTCATTTTTCCAAGGGAGGGTACTGTGGATTTTCGACAAAAAAAAATTTCAAGCTAAAAGGAAACCATTAGGTGCATTTTATAGAGAATCAGATTTCGAATAAGAAAAAGTCAACCGTAACCGCGTAACTCGTACCTGTGAGAAAAAAATCGAAAAAATCTCTTTCGAATGCCATGATTTTTCTGAGTCATTTTTCCAAGGGAGGGTACTGTGGATTTTCGACAAAAAAAAATTTCAAGCTAAAAGGAAACCATTAGGTGCATTTTATAGAGAATCAGATTTCGAATAAGAAAAAGTCAACCGTAACCGCGTAACTCGTACCCGTGAGAAAAAAATCGAAAAAAATCTCTTTCGAATGCCATGATTTTTCTGAGTCATTTTTCCAAGGGAGGGTACTGTGGATTTTCGACAAAAAAAAATTTCAAGCTAAAAGGAAACCATTAGGTGCATTTTATAGAGAATCAGATTTCGAATAAGAAAAAGTCAACCGTAACCGCGTAACTCGTACCCGTGAAAAAAAAATCGAAAATATCTCTTTCGAATGCCATGATTTTTCTGAGTCATTTTTCCAAGGGAGGGTACTGTGGATTTTCGAGAAAAAAAAATTTCAAGCTAAAAGGAAACCATTAGGTGCATTTTATAGAGAATCAGATTTCGAATAAGAAAAAGTCAACCGTAACCGCGTAACTCGTACCTGTGAGAAAAAAATCGAAAAAATCTCTTTCGAATGCCATGATTTTTCTGAGTCATTTTTCCAAGGGAGGGTACTGTGGATTTTCGACAAAAAAAAATTTCAAGCTAAAAGGAAACCATTAGGTGCATTTTATAGAGAATCAGATTTCGAATAAGAAAAAGTCAACCGTAACCGCGTAACTCGTACCCGTGAAAAAAAAATCGAAAATATCTCTTTCGAATGCCATGATTTTTCTGAGTCATTTTTCCAAAGGAGGGTACTGTGGATTTTCGACAAAAAAAAATTTCAAGCTAAAAGGAAACCATTAGGTGCATTTTATAGAGAATCAGATTTCGAATAAGAAAAAGTCAACCGTAACCGCGTAACTCGTACCCGTGAGAAAAAAATCGAAAAAATCTCTTTCGAATGCCATGATTTTTCTGAGTCATTTTTCCAAGGGACGGTACTGTGGATTTTCGACAAAAAAAAATTTCAAGTTAAAAGGAAACCATTAGGTGCATTTTATAGAGAATCAGATTTCGAATAAGAAAAAGTCAACCGTAACCGCGTAACTCGTACCCGTGAGAAAAAAATCGAAAAAATCTCTTTCGAATGCCATGATTTTTCTGAGTCATTTTTCCAAGGGAGGGTACTGTGGATTTTCGACAAAAAAAAATTTCAAGCTAAAAGGAAACCATTAGGTGCATTTTATAGAGAATCAGATTTCGAATAAGAAAAAGTCAACCGTAACCGCGTAACTCGTACCTGTGAGAAAAAAATCGAAAAAATCTCTTTCGAATGCCATGATTTTTCTGAGTGATTTTTCCAAGGGAGGGTACTGTGGATTTTCGACAAAAAAAAATTTCAAGCTAAAAGGAAACCATTAGGTGCATTTTATAGAGAATCAGATTTCGAATAAGAAAAAGTCAACCGTAACCGCGTAACTCGTACCCGTGAGAAAAAAATCGAAAAAAATCTCTTTCGAATGCCATGATTTTTCTGAGTCATTTTTCCAAGGGAGGGTACTGTGGATTTTCGAGAAAAAAAAATTTCAAGCTAAAAGGAAACCATTAGGTGCATTTTATAGAGAATCAGATTTCGAATAAGAAAAAGTCAACCGTAACCGCGTAACTCGTACCTGTGAGAAAAAAATCGAAAAAATCTCTTTCGAATGCCATGATTTTTCTGAGTCATTTTTCCAAGGGAGGGTACTGTGGATTTTCGACAAAAAAAAATTTCAAGCTAAAAGGAAACCATTAGGTGCATTTTATAGAGAATCAGATTTCGAATAAGAAAAAGTCAACCGTAACCGCGTAACTCGTACCTGTGAGAAAAAAATCGAAAAAATCTCTTTCGAATGCCATGATTTTTCTGAGTCATTTTTCCAAGGGAGGGTACTGTGGATTTTCGACAAAAAAAAATTTCAAGCTAAAAGGAAACCATTAGGTGCATTTTATAGAGAATCAGATTTCGAATAAGAAAAAGTCAACCGTAACCGCGTAACTCGTACCTGTGAGAAAAAAATCGAAAAAATCTCTTTCGAATGCCATGATTTTTCTGAGTCATTTTTCCAAAGGAGGGTACTGTGGATTTTCGACAAAAAAAAATTTCAAGCTAAAAGGAAACCATTAGGTGCATTTTATAGAGAATCAGATTTCGAATAAGAAAAAGTCAACCGTAACCGCGTAACTCGTACCCGTGAGAAAAATATCGAAAAAATCTCTTTCGAATGCCATGATTTTTCTGAGTCATTTTTCCAAGGGACGGTACTGTGGATTTTCGACAAAAAAAAATTTCAAGTTAAAAGGAAACCATTAGGTGCATTTTATAGAGAATCAGATTTCGAATAAGAAAAAGTCAACCGTAACCGCGTAACTCGTACCCGTGAGAAAAAAATCGAAAAAATCTCTTTCGAATGCCATGATTTTTCTGAGTCATTTTTCCAAGGGAGGGTACTGTGGATTTTCGACAAAAAAAAATTTCAAGCTAAAAGGAAACCATTAGGTGCATTTTATAGAGAATCAGATTTCGAATAAGAAAAAGTCAACCGTAACCGCGTAACTCGTACCTGTGAGAAAAAAATCGAAAAAATCTCTTTCGAATGCCATGATTTTTCTGAGTCATTTTTCCAAGGGAGGGTACTGTGGATTTTCGACAAAAAAAAATTTCAAGCTAAAAGGAAACCATTAGGTGCATTTTATAGAGAATCAGATTTCGAATAAGAAAAAGTCAACCGTAACCGCGTAACTCGTACCTGTGAGAAAAAAATCGAAAAAATCTCTTTCGAATGCCATGATTTTTCTGAGTCATTTTTCCAAGGGAGGGTACTGTGGATTTTCGACAAAAAAAAATTTCAAGCTAAAAGGAAACCATTAGGTGCATTTTATAGAGAATCAGATTTCGAATAAGAAAAAGTCAACCGTAACCGCGTAACTCGTACCCGTGAGAAAAAAATCGAAAAAATCTCTTTCGAATGCCATGATTTTTCTGAGTCATTTTTCCAAGGGAGGGTACTGTGGATTTTCGACAAAAAAAAATTTCAAGCTAAAAGGAAACCATTAGGTGCATTTTATAGAGAATCAGATTTCGAATAAGAAAAAGTCAACCGTAACCGCGTAACTCGTACCTGTGAGAAAAAAATCGAAAAAATCTCTTTCGAATGCCATGATTTTTCTGAGTGATTTTTCCAAGGGAGGGTACTGTGGATTTTCGACAAAAAAAAATTTCAAGCTAAAAGGAAACCATTAGGTGCATTTTATAGAGAATCAGATTTCGAATAAGAAAAAGTCAACCGTAACCGCGTAACTCGTACCCGTGAGAAAAAAATCGAAAAAAATCTCTTTCGAATGCCATGATTTTTCTGAGTCATTTTTCCAAGGGAGGGTACTGTGGATTTTCGAGAAAAAAAAATTTCAAGCTAAAAGGAAACCATTAGGTGCATTTTATAGAGAATCAGATTTCGAATAAGAAAAAGTCAACCGTAACCGCGTAACTCGTACCTGTGAGAAAAAAATCGAAAAAATCTCTTTCGAATGCCATGATTTTTCTGAGTCATTTTTCCAAGGGAGGGTACTGTGGATTTTCGACAAAAAAAAATTTCAAGCTAAAAGGAAACCATTAGGTGCATTTTATAGAGAATCAGATTTCGAATAAGAAAAAGTCAACCGTAACCGCGTAACTCGTACCTGTGAGAAAAAAATCGAAAAAATCTCTTTCGAATGCCATGATTTTTCTGAGTCATTTTTCCAAGGGAGGGTACTGTGGATTTTCGACAAAAAAAAATTTCAAGCTAAAAGGAAACCATTAGGTGCATTTTATAGAGAATCAGATTTCGAATAAGAAAAAGTCAACCGTAACCGCGTAACTCGTACCTGTGAGAAAAAAATCGAAAAAATCTCTTTCGAATGCCATGATTTTTCTGAGTCATTTTTCCAAAGGAGGGTACTGTGGATTTTCGACAAAAAAAAATTTCAAGCTAAAAGGAAACCATTAGGTGCATTTTATAGAGAATCAGATTTCGAATAAGAAAAAGTCAACCGTAACCGCGTAACTCGTACCCGTGAGAAAAATATCGAAAAAATCTCTTTCGAATGCCATGATTTTTCTGAGTCATTTTTCCAAGGGACGGTACTGTGGATTTTCGACAAAAAAAAATTTCAAGTTAAAAGGAAACCATTAGGTGCATTTTATAGAGAATCAGATTTCGAATAAGAAAAAGTCAACCGTAACCGCGTAACTCGTACCCGTGAGAAAAAAATCGAAAAAATCTCTTTCGAATGCCATGATTTTTCTGAGTCATTTTTCCAAGGGAGGGTACTGTGGATTTTCGACAAAAAAAAATTTCAAGCTAAAAGGAAACCATTAGGTGCATTTTATAGAGAATCAGATTTCGAATAAGAAAAAGTCAACCGTAACCGCGTAACTCGTACCTGTGAGAAAAAAATCGAAAAAATCTCTTTCGAATGCCATGATTTTTCTGAGTCATTTTTCCAAGGGAGGGTACTGTGGATTTTCGACAAAAAAAAATTTCAAGCTAAAAGGAAACCATTAGGTGCATTTTATAGAGAATCAGATTTCGAATAAGAAAAAGTCAACCGTAACCGCGTAACTCGTACCTGTGAGAAAAAAATCGAAAAAATCTCTTTCGAATGCCATGATTTTTCTGAGTCATTTTTCCAAGGGAGGGTACTGTGGATTTTCGACAAAAAAAAATTTCAAGCTAAAAGGAAACCATTAGGTGCATTTTATAGAGAATCAGATTTCGAATAAGAAAAAGTCAACCGTAACCGCGTAACTCGTACCTGTGAGAAAAAAATCGAAAAAATCTCTTTCGAATGCCATGATTTTTCTGAGTCATTTTTCCAAGGGAGGGTACTGTGGATTTTCGAGAAAAAAAAATTTCAAGCTAAAAGGAAACCATTAGGTGCATTTTATAGAGAATCAGATTTCGAATAAGAAAAAGTCAACCGTAACCGCGTAACTCGTACCTGTGAGAAAAAAATCGAAAAAATCTCTTTCGAATGCCATGATTTTTCTGAGTCATTTTTCCAAGGGAGGGTACTGTGGATTTTCGACAAAAAAAAATTTCAAGCTAAAAGGAAACCATTAGGTGCATTTTATAGAGAATCAGATTTCGAATAAGAAAAAGTCAACCGTAACCGCGTAACACGTACCTGTGAGAAAAAAATCGAAAAAATCTCTTTCGAATGCCATGATTTTTCTGAGTCATTTTTCCAAGGGAGGGTACTGTGGATTTTCGACAAAAAAAAATTTCAAGCTAAAAGGAAACCATTAGGTGCATTTTATAGAGAATCAGATTTCGAATAAGAAAAAGTCAACCGTAACCGCGTAACTCGTACCCGTGAAAAAAAAATCGAAAATATCTCTTTCGAATGCCATGATTTTTCTGAGTCATTTTCCAAGGGAGGGTACTGTGGATTTTCGACAAAAAAAAATTTCAAGCTAAAAGCAAACCATTAGGTGCATTTTATAGAGAATCAGATTTCGAATAAGAAAAAGTCAACCGTAACCGCGTAACTCGTACCCGTGAGAAAAAAATCGAAAAAATCTCTTTCGAATGCCATGATTTTTCTGAGTCATTTTTCCAAGGGAGGGTACTGTGGATTTTCGACAAAAAAAAATTTCAAGCTAAAAGGAAACCATCAGGTGCATTTTATAGAGAATCAGATTTCGAATAAGAAAAAGTCAACCGTAACCGCGTAACTCGTACCCGTGAGAAAAAAATCGAAAAAATCTCTTTCGAATGCCATGATTTTTCTGAGTCATTTTTCCAAGGGAGGGTACTGTGGATTTTCGACAAAAAAAAATTTCAAGCTAAAAGGAAACCATTAGGTGCATTTTATAGAGAATCAGATTTCGAATAAGAAAAAGTCAACCGTAACCGCGTAACTCGTACCTGTGAGAAAAAAATCGAAAAAATCTCTTTCGAATGCCATGATTTTTCTGAGTCATTTTTCCAAGGGAGGGTACTGTGGATTTTCGACAAAAAAAAATTTCAAGCTAAAAGGAAACCATTAGGTGCATTTTATAGAGAATCAGATTTCGAATAAGAAAAAGTCAACCGTAACCGCGTAACTCGTACCCGTGAGAAAAAAATCGAAAAAATCTCTTTCGAATGCCATGATTTTTCTGAGTCATTTTTCCAAGGGAGGGTACTGTGGATTTTCGACAAAAAAAAATTTCAAGCTAAAAGGAAACCATTAGGTGCATTTTATAGAGAATCAGATTTCGAATAAGAAAAAGTCAACCGTAACCGCGTAACTCGTACCCGTGAGAAAAAAATCGAAAAAAATCTCTTTCGAATGCCATGATTTTTCTGAGTCATTTTTCCAAGGGAGGGTACTGTGGATTTTCGAGAAAAAAAAATTTCAAGCTAAAAGGAAACCATTAGGTGCATTTTATAGAGAATCAGATTTCGAATAAGAAAAAGTCAACCGTAACCGCGTAACACGTACCTGTGAGAAAAAAATCGAAAAAATCTCTTTCGAATGCCATGATTTTTCTGAGTCATTTTTCCAAGGGAGGGTACTGTGGATTTTCGACAAAAAAAAATTTCAAGCTAAAAGGAAACCATTAGGTGCATTTTATAGAGAATCAGATTTCGAATAAGAAAAAGTCAACCGTAACCGCGTAACTCGTACCCGTGAGAAAAAAATCGAAAAAATCTCTTTCGAATGCCATGATTTTTCTGAGTCATTTTTCCAAGGGAGGGTACTGTGGATTTTCGACAAAAAAAAATTTCAAGCTAAAAGCAAACCATTAGGTGCATTTTATAGAGAATCAGATTTCGAATAAGAAAAAGTCAACCGTAACCGCGTAACTCGTACCCGTGAGAAAAAAATCGAAAAAATCTCTTTCGAATGCCATGATTTTTCTGAGTCATTTTTCCAAGGGAGGGTACTGTGGATTTTCGACAAAAAAAAATTTCAAGCTAAAAGGAAACCATTAGGTGCATTTTATAGAGAATCAGATTTCGAATAAGAAAAAGTCAACCGTAACCGCGTAACTCGTACCCGTGAGAAAAAAATCGAAAAAATCTCTTTCGAATGCCATGATTTTTCTGAGTCATTTTTCCAAGGGAGGGTACTGTGGATTTTCGACAAAAAAAAATTTCAAGCTAAAAGGAAACCATTAGGTGCATTTTATAGAGAATCAGATTTCGAATAAGAAAAAGTCAACCGTAACCGCGTAACTCGTACCTGTGAGAAAAAAATCGAAAAAATCTCTTTCGAATGCCATGATTTTTCTGAGTCATTTTTCCAAGGGAGGGTACTGTGGATTTTCGACAAAAAAAAATTTCAAGCTAAAAGGAAACCATTAGGTGCATTTTATAGAGAATCAGATTTCGAATAAGAAAAAGTCAACCGTAACCGCGTAACTCGTACCCGTGAGAAAAAAATCGAAAAAAATCTCTTTCGAATGCCATGATTTTTCTGAGTCATTTTTCCAAGGGAGGGTACTGTGGATTTTCGACAAAAAAAAATTTCAAGCTAAAAGGAAACCATTAGGTGCATTTTATAGAGAATCAGATTTCGAATAAGAAAAAGTCAACCGTAACCGCGTAACTCGTACCCGTGAAAAAAAAATCGAAAATATCTCTTTCGAATGCCATGATTTTTCTGAGTCATTTTTCCAAGGGAGGGTACTGTGGATTTTCGAGAAAAAAAAATTTCAAGCTAAAAGGAAACCATTAGGTGCATTTTATAGAGAATCAGATTTCGAATAAGAAAAAGTCAACCGTAACCGCGTAACTCGTACCTGTGAGAAAAAAATCGAAAAAATCTCTTTCGAATGCCATGATTTTTCTGAGTCATTTTTCCAAGGGAGGGTACTGTGGATTTTCGACAAAAAAAAATTTCAAGCTAAAAGGAAACCATTAGGTGCATTTTATAGAGAATCAGATTTCGAATAAGAAAAAGTCAACCGTAACCGCGTAACTCGTACCCGTGAAAAAAAAATCGAAAATATCTCTTTCGAATGCCATGATTTTTCTGAGTCATTTTTCCAAAGGAGGGTACTGTGGATTTTCGACAAAAAAAAATTTCAAGCTAAAAGGAAACCATTAGGTGCATTTTATAGAGAATCAGATTTCGAATAAGAAAAAGTCAACCGTAACCGCGTAACTCGTACCCGTGAGAAAAAAATCGAAAAAATCTCTTTCGAATGCCATGATTTTTCTGAGTCATTTTTCCAAGGGACGGTACTGTGGATTTTCGACAAAAAAAAATTTCAAGTTAAAAGGAAACCATTAGGTGCATTTTATAGAGAATCAGATTTCGAATAAGAAAAAGTCAACCGTAACCGCGTAACTCGTACCCGTGAGAAAAAAATCGAAAAAATCTCTTTCGAATGCCATGATTTTTCTGAGTCATTTTTCCAAGGGAGGGTACTGTGGATTTTCGACAAAAAAAAATTTCAAGCTAAAAGGAAACCATTAGGTGCATTTTATAGAGAATCAGATTTCGAATAAGAAAAAGTCAACCGTAACCGCGTAACTCGTACCTGTGAGAAAAAAATCGAAAAAATCTCTTTCGAATGCCATGATTTTTCTGAGTGATTTTTCCAAGGGAGGGTACTGTGGATTTTCGACAAAAAAAAATTTCAAGCTAAAAGGAAACCATTAGGTGCATTTTATAGAGAATCAGATTTCGAATAAGAAAAAGTCAACCGTAACCGCGTAACTCGTACCCGTGAGAAAAAAATCGAAAAAAATCTCTTTCGAATGCCATGATTTTTCTGAGTCATTTTTCCAAGGGAGGGTACTGTGGATTTTCGAGAAAAAAAAATTTCAAGCTAAAAGGAAACCATTAGGTGCATTTTATAGAGAATCAGATTTCGAATAAGAAAAAGTCAACCGTAACCGCGTAACTCGTACCTGTGAGAAAAAAATCGAAAAAATCTCTTTCGAATGCCATGATTTTTCTGAGTCATTTTTCCAAGGGAGGGTACTGTGGATTTTCGACAAAAAAAAATTTCAAGCTAAAAGGAAACCATTAGGTGCATTTTATAGAGAATCAGATTTCGAATAAGAAAAAGTCAACCGTAACCGCGTAACTCGTACCTGTGAGAAAAAAATCGAAAAAATCTCTTTCGAATGCCATGATTTTTCTGAGTCATTTTTCCAAGGGAGGGTACTGTGGATTTTCGACAAAAAAAAATTTCAAGCTAAAAGGAAACCATTAGGTGCATTTTATAGAGAATCAGATTTCGAATAAGAAAAAGTCAACCGTAACCGCGTAACTCGTACCTGTGAGAAAAAAATCGAAAAAATCTCTTTCGAATGCCATGATTTTTCTGAGTCATTTTTCCAAAGGAGGGTACTGTGGATTTTCGACAAAAAAAAATTTCAAGCTAAAAGGAAACCATTAGGTGCATTTTATAGAGAATCAGATTTCGAATAAGAAAAAGTCAACCGTAACCGCGTAACTCGTACCCGTGAGAAAAATATCGAAAAAATCTCTTTCGAATGCCATGATTTTTCTGAGTCATTTTTCCAAGGGACGGTACTGTGGATTTTCGACAAAAAAAAATTTCAAGTTAAAAGGAAACCATTAGGTGCATTTTATAGAGAATCAGATTTCGAATAAGAAAAAGTCAACCGTAACCGCGTAACTCGTACCCGTGAGAAAAAAATCGAAAAAATCTCTTTCGAATGCCATGATTTTTCTGAGTCATTTTTCCAAGGGAGGGTACTGTGGATTTTCGACAAAAAAAAATTTCAAGCTAAAAGGAAACCATTAGGTGCATTTTATAGAGAATCAGATTTCGAATAAGAAAAAGTCAACCGTAACCGCGTAACTCGTACCTGTGAGAAAAAAATCGAAAAAATCTCTTTCGAATGCCATGATTTTTCTGAGTCATTTTTCCAAGGGAGGGTACTGTGGATTTTCGACAAAAAAAAATTTCAAGCTAAAAGGAAACCATTAGGTGCATTTTATAGAGAATCAGATTTCGAATAAGAAAAAGTCAACCGTAACCGCGTAACTCGTACCTGTGAGAAAAAAATCGAAAAAATCTCTTTCGAATGCCATGATTTTTCTGAGTCATTTTTCCAAGGGAGGGTACTGTGGATTTTCGACAAAAAAAAATTTCAAGCTAAAAGGAAACCATTAGGTGCATTTTATAGAGAATCAGATTTCGAATAAGAAAAAGTCAACCGTAACCGCGTAACTCGTACCTGTGAGAAAAAAATCGAAAAAATCTCTTTCGAATGCCATGATTTTTCTGAGTCATTTTTCCAAGGGAGGGTACTGTGGATTTTCGAGAAAAAAAAATTTCAAGCTAAAAGGAAACCATTAGGTGCATTTTATAGAGAATCAGATTTCGAATAAGAAAAAGTCAACCGTAACCGCGTAACTCGTACCTGTGAGAAAAAAATCGAAAAAATCTCTTTCGAATGCCATGATTTTTCTGAGTCATTTTTCCAAGGGAGGGTACTGTGGATTTTCGACAAAAAAAAATTTCAAGCTAAAAGGAAACCATTAGGTGCATTTTATAGAGAATCAGATTTCGAATAAGAAAAAGTCAACCGTAACCGCGTAACTCGTACCCGTGAGAAAAAAATCGAAAAAATCTCTTTCGAATGCCATGATTTTTCTGAGTCATTTTTCCAAGGGAGGGTACTGTGGATTTTCGACAAAAAAAAATTTCAAGCTAAAAGGAAACCATTAGGTGCATTTTATAGAGAATCAGATTTCGAATAAGAAAAAGTCAACCGTAACCGCGTAACTCGTACCTGTGAGAAAAAAATCGAAAAAATCTCTTTCGAATGCCATGATTTTTCTGAGTCATTTTTCCAAGGGAGGGTACTGTGGATTTTCGACAAAAAAAAATTTCAAGCTAAAAGGAAACCATTAGGTGCATTTTATAGAGAATCAGATTTCGAATAAGAAAAAGTCAACCGTAACCGCGTAACTCGTACCCGTGAGAAAAAAATCGAAAAAAATCTCTTTCGAATGCCATGATTTTTCTGAGTCATTTTTCCAAGGGAGGGTACTGTGGATTTTCGAGAAAAAAAAATTTCAAGCTAAAAGGAAACCATTAGGTGCATTTTATAGAGAATCAGATTTCGAATAAGAAAAAGTCAACCGTAACCGCGTAACACGTACCTGTGAGAAAAAAATCGAAAAAATCTCTTTCGAATGCCATGATTTTTCTGAGTCATTTTTCCAAGGGAGGGTACTGTGGATTTTCGACAAAAAAAAATTTCAAGCTAAAAGGAAACCATTAGGTGCATTTTATAGAGAATCAGATTTCGAATAAGAAAAAGTCAACCGTAACCGCGTAACTCGTACCCGTGAAAAAAAAATCGAAAATATCTCTTTCGAATGCCATGATTTTTCTGAGTCATTTTTCCAAGGGAGGGTACTGTGGATTTTCGACAAAAAAAAATTTCAAGCTAAAAGCAAACCATTAGGTGCATTTTATAGAGAATCAGATTTCGAATAAGAAAAAGTCAACCGTAACCGCGTAACTCGTACCCGTGAGAAAAAAATCGAAAAAATCTCTTTCGAATGCCATGATTTTTCTGAGTCATTTTTCCAAGGGAGGGTACTGTGGATTTTCGACAAAAAAAAATTTCAAGCTAAAAGGAAACCATTAGGTGCATTTTATAGAGAATCAGATTTCGAATAAGAAAAAGTCAACCGTAACCGCGTAACTCGTACCCGTGAGAAAAAAATCGAAAAAAATCTCTTTCGAATGCCATGATTTTTCTGAGTCATTTTTCCAAGGGAGGGTACTGTGGATTTTCGAGAAAAAAAAATTTCAAGCTAAAAGGAAACCATTAGGTGCATTTTATAGAGAATCAGATTTCGAATAAGAAAAAGTCAACCGTAACCGCGTAACACGTACCTGTGAGAAAAAAATCGAAAAAATCTCTTTCGAATGCCATGATTTTTCTGAGTCATTTTTCCAAGGGAGGGTACTGTGGATTTTCGACAAAAAAAAATTTCAAGCTAAAAGGAAACCATTAGGTGCATTTTATAGAGAATCAGATTTCGAATAAGAAAAAGTCAACCGTAACCGCGTAACTCGTACCCGTGAGAAAAAAATCGAAAAAATCTCTTTCGAATGCCATGATTTTTCTGAGTCATTTTTCCAAGGGAGGGTACTGTGGATTTTCGACAAAAAAAAATTTCAAGCTAAAAGCAAACCATTAGGTGCATTTTATAGAGAATCAGATTTCGAATAAGAAAAAGTCAACCGTAACCGCGTAACTCGTACCCGTGAGAAAAAAATCGAAAAAATCTCTTTCGAATGCCATGATTTTTCTGAGTCATTTTTCCAAGGGAGGGTACTGTGGATTTTCGACAAAAAAAAATTTCAAGCTAAAAGGAAACCATTAGGTGCATTTTATAGAGAATCAGATTTCGAATAAGAAAAAGTCAACCGTAACCGCGTAACTCGTACCCGTGAGAAAAAAATCGAAAAAATCTCTTTCGAATGCCATGATTTTTCTGAGTCATTTTTCCAAGGGAGGGTACTGTGGATTTTCGAGAAAAAAAAATTTCAAGCTAAAAGGAAACCATTAGGTGCATTTTATAGAGAATCAGATTTCGAATAAGAAAAAGTCAACCGTAACCGCGTAACTCGTACCCGTGAGAAAAAAATCGAAAAAAATCTCTTTCGAATGCCATGATTTTTCTGAGTCATTTTTCCAAGGGAGGGTACTGTGGATTTTCGACAAAAAAAAATTTCAAGCTAAAAGGAAACCATTAGGTGCATTTTATAGAGAATCAGATTTCGAATAAGAAAAAGTCAACCGTAACCGCGTAACTCGTACCCGTGAAAAAAAAATCGAAAATATCTCTTTCGAATGCCATGATTTTTCTGAGTCATTTTTCCAAGGGAGGGTACTGTGGATTTTCGAGAAAAAAAAATTTCAAGCTAAAAGGAAACCATTAGGTGCATTTTATAGAGAATCAGATTTCGAATAAGAAAAAGTCAACCGTAACCGCGTAACTCGTACCTGTGAGAAAAAAATCGAAAAAATCTCTTTCGAATGCCATGATTTTTCTGAGTCATTTTTCCAAGGGAGGGTACTGTGGATTTTCGACAAAAAAAAATTTCAAGCTAAAAGGAAACCATTAGGTGCATTTTATAGAGAATCAGATTTCGAATAAGAAAAAGTCAACCGTAACCGCGTAACTCGTACCCGTGAAAAAAAAATCGAAAATATCTCTTTCGAATGCCATGATTTTTCTGAGTCATTTTTCCAAAGGAGGGTACTGTGGATTTTCGACAAAAAAAAATTTCAAGCTAAAAGGAAACCATTAGGTGCATTTTATAGAGAATCAGATTTCGAATAAGAAAAAGTCAACCGTAACCGCGTAACTCGTACCCGTGAGAAAAAAATCGAAAAAATCTCTTTCGAATGCCATGATTTTTCTGAGTCATTTTTCCAAGGGACGGTACTGTGGATTTTCGACAAAAAAAAATTTCAAGTTAAAAGGAAACCATTAGGTGCATTTTATAGAGAATCAGATTTCGAATAAGAAAAAGTCAACCGTAACCGCGTAACTCGTACCCGTGAGAAAAAAATCGAAAAAATCTCTTTCGAATGCCATGATTTTTCTGAGTCATTTTTCCAAGGGAGGGTACTGTGGATTTTCGACAAAAAAAAATTTCAAGCTAAAAGGAAACCATTAGGTGCATTTTATAGAGAATCAGATTTCGAATAAGAAAAAGTCAACCGTAACCGCGTAACTCGTACCTGTGAGAAAAAAATCGAAAAAATCTCTTTCGAATGCCATGATTTTTCTGAGTGATTTTTCCAAGGGAGGGTACTGTGGATTTTCGACAAAAAAAAATTTCAAGCTAAAAGGAAACCATTAGGTGCATTTTATAGAGAATCAGATTTCGAATAAGAAAAAGTCAACCGTAACCGCGTAACTCGTACCCGTGAGAAAAAAATCGAAAAAAATCTCTTTCGAATGCCATGATTTTTCTGAGTCATTTTTCCAAGGGAGGGTACTGTGGATTTTCGAGAAAAAAAAATTTCAAGCTAAAAGGAAACCATTAGGTGCATTTTATAGAGAATCAGATTTCGAATAAGAAAAAGCCAACCGTAACCGCGTAACTCGTACCTGTGAGAAAAAAATCGAAAAAATCTCTTTCGAATGCCATGATTTTTCTGAGTCATTTTTCCAAGGGAGGGTACTGTGGATTTTCGACAAAAAAAAATTTCAAGCTAAAAGGAAACCATTAGGTGCATTTTATAGAGAATCAGATTTCGAATAAGAAAAAGTCAACCGTAACCGCGTAACTCGTACCTGTGAGAAAAAAATCGAAAAAATCTCTTTCGAATGCCATGATTTTTCTGAGTCATTTTTCCAAGGGAGGGTACTGTGGATTTTCGACAAAAAAAAATTTCAAGCTAAAAGGAAACCATTAGGTGCATTTTATAGAGAATCAGATTTCGAATAAGAAAAAGTCAACCGTAACCGCGTAACTCGTACCTGTGAGAAAAAAATCGAAAAAATCTCTTTCGAATGCCATGATTTTTCTGAGTCATTTTTCCAAAGGAGGGTACTGTGGATTTTCGACAAAAAAAAATTTCAAGCTAAAAGGAAACCATTAGGTGCATTTTATAGAGAATCAGATTTCGAATAAGAAAAAGTCAACCGTAACCGCGTAACTCGTACCCGTGAGAAAAATATCGAAAAAATCTCTTTCGAATGCCATGATTTTTCTGAGTCATTTTTCCAAGGGACGGTACTGTGGATTTTCGACAAAAAAAAATTTCAAGTTAAAAGGAAACCATTAGGTGCATTTTATAGAGAATCAGATTTCGAATAAGAAAAAGTCAACCGTAACCGCGTAACTCGTACCCGTGAGAAAAAAATCGAAAAAATCTCTTTCGAATGCCATGATTTTTCTGAGTCATTTTTCCAAGGGAGGGTACTGTGGATTTTCGACAAAAAAAAATTTCAAGCTAAAAGGAAACCATTAGGTGCATTTTATAGAGAATCAGATTTCGAATAAGAAAAAGTCAACCGTAACCGCGTAACTCGTACCTGTGAGAAAAAAATCGAAAAAATCTCTTTCGAATGCCATGATTTTTCTGAGTCATTTTTCCAAGGGAGGGTACTGTGGATTTTCGACAAAAAAAAATTTCAAGCTAAAAGGAAACCATTAGGTGCATTTTATAGAGAATCAGATTTCGAATAAGAAAAAGTCAACCGTAACCGCGTAACTCGTACCCGTGAGAAAAAAATCGAAAAAATCTCTTTCGAATGCCATGATTTTTCTGAGTCATTTTTCCAAGGGAGGGTACTGTGGATTTTCGACAAAAAAAAATTTCAAGCTAAAAGCAAACCATTAGGTGCATTTTATAGAGAATCAGATTTCGAATAAGAAAAAGTCAACCGTAACCGCGTAACTCGTACCCGTGAGAAAAAAATCGAAAAAATCTCTTTCGAATGCCATGATTTTTCTGAGTCATTTTTCCAAGGGAGGGTACTGTGGATTTTCGACAAAAAAAAATTTCAAGCTAAAAGGAAACCATTAGGTGCATTTTATAGAGAATCAGATTTCGAATAAGAAAAAGTCAACCGTAACCGCGTAACTCGTACCCGTGAGAAAAAAATCGAAAAAAATCTCTTTCGAATGCCATGATTTTTCTGAGTCATTTTTCCAAGGGAGGGTACTGTGGATTTTCGACAAAAAAAAATTTCAAGCTAAAAGGAAACCATTAGGTGCATTTTATAGAGAATCAGATTTCGAATAAGAAAAAGTCAACCGTAACCGCGTAACTCGTACCCGTGAAAAAAAAATCGAAAATATCTCTTTCGAATGCCATGATTTTTCTGAGTCATTTTTCCAAGGGAGGGTACTGTGGATTTTCGAGAAAAAAAAATTTCAAGCTAAAAGGAAACCATTAGGTGCATTTTATAGAGAATCAGATTTCGAATAAGAAAAAGTCAACCGTAACCGCGTAACTCGTACCTGTGAGAAAAAAATCGAAAAAATCTCTTTCGAATGCCATGATTTTTCTGAGTCATTTTTCCAAGGGAGGGTACTGTGGATTTTCGACAAAAAAAAATTTCAAGCTAAAAGGAAACCATTAGGTGCATTTTATAGAGAATCAGATTTCGAATAAGAAAAAGTCAACCGTAACCGCGTAACTCGTACCCGTGAAAAAAAAATCGAAAATATCTCTTTCGAATGCCATGATTTTTCTGAGTCATTTTTCCAAAGGAGGGTACTGTGGATTTTCGACAAAAAAAAATTTCAAGCTAAAAGGAAACCATTAGGTGCATTTTATAGAGAATCAGATTTCGAATAAGAAAAAGTCAACCGTAACCGCGTAACTCGTACCCGTGAGAAAAAAATCGAAAAAATCTCTTTCGAATGCCATGATTTTTCTGAGTCATTTTTCCAAGGGACGGTACTGTGGATTTTCGACAAAAAAAAATTTCAAGTTAAAAGGAAACCATTAGGTGCATTTTATAGAGAATCAGATTTCGAATAAGAAAAAGTCAACCGTAACCGCGTAACTCGTACCCGTGAGAAAAAAATCGAAAAAATCTCTTTCGAATGCCATGATTTTTCTGAGTCATTTTTCCAAGGGAGGGTACTGTGGATTTTCGACAAAAAAAAATTTCAAGCTAAAAGGAAACCATTAGGTGCATTTTATAGAGAATCAGATTTCGAATAAGAAAAAGTCAACCGTAACCGCGTAACTCGTACCTGTGAGAAAAAAATCGAAAAAATCTCTTTCGAATGCCATGATTTTTCTGAGTCATTTTTCCAAGGGAGGGTACTGTGGATTTTCGAGAAAAAAAAATTTCAAGCTAAAAGGAAACCATTAGGTGCATTTTATAGAGAATCAGATTTCGAATAAGAAAAAGTCAACCGTAACCGCGTAACTCGTACCCGTGAGAAAAAAATCGAAAAAAATCTCTTTCGAATGCCATGATTTTTCTGAGTCATTTTTCCAAGGGAGGGTACTGTGGATTTTCGAGAAAAAAAAATTTCAAGCTAAAAGGAAACCATTAGGTGCATTTTATAGAGAATCAGATTTCGAATAAGAAAAAGTCAACCGTAACCGCGTAACTCGTACCTGTGAGAAAAAAATCGAAAAAATCTCTTTCGAATGCCATGATTTTTCTGAGTCATTTTTCCAAGGGAGGGTACTGTGGATTTTCGACAAAAAAAAATTTCAAGCTAAAAGGAAACCATTAGGTGCATTTTATAGAGAATCAGATTTCGAATAAGAAAAAGTCAACCGTAACCGCGTAACTCGTACCTGTGAGAAAAAAATCGAAAAAATCTCTTTCGAATGCCATGATTTTTCTGAGTCATTTTTCCAAGGGAGGGTACTGTGGATTTTCGACAAAAAAAAATTTCAAGCTAAAAGGAAACCATTAGGTGCATTTTATAGAGAATCAGATTTCGAATAAGAAAAAGTCAACCGTAACCGCGTAACTCGTACCTGTGAGAAAAAAATCGAAAAAATCTCTTTCGAATGCCATGATTTTTCTGAGTCATTTTTCCAAAGGAGGGTACTGTGGATTTTCGACAAAAAAAAATTTCAAGCTAAAAGGAAACCATTAGGTGCATTTTATAGAGAATCAGATTTCGAATAAGAAAAAGTCAACCGTAACCGCGTAACTCGTACCCGTGAGAAAAATATCGAAAAAATCTCTTTCGAATGCCATGATTTTTCTGAGTCATTTTTCCAAGGGACGGTACTGTGGATTTTCGACAAAAAAAAATTTCAAGTTAAAAGGAAACCATTAGGTGCATTTTATAGAGAATCAGATTTCGAATAAGAAAAAGTCAACCGTAACCGCGTAACTCGTACCCGTGAGAAAAAAATCGAAAAAATCTCTTTCGAATGCCATGATTTTTCTGAGTCATTTTTCCAAGGGAGGGTACTGTGGATTTTCGACAAAAAAAAATTTCAAGCTAAAAGGAAACCATTAGGTGCATTTTATAGAGAATCAGATTTCGAATAAGAAAAAGTCAACCGTAACCGCGTAACTCGTACCTGTGAGAAAAAAATCGAAAAAATCTCTTTCGAATGCCATGATTTTTCTGAGTCATTTTTCCAAGGGAGGGTACTGTGGATTTTCGACAAAAAAAAATTTCAAGCTAAAAGGAAACCATTAGGTGCATTTTATAGAGAATCAGATTTCGAATAAGAAAAAGTCAACCGTAACCGCGTAACTCGTACCCGTGAGAAAAAAATCGAAAAAATCTCTTTCGAATGCCATGATTTTTCTGAGTCATTTTTCCAAGGGAGGGTACTGTGGATTTTCGACAAAAAAAAATTTCAAGCTAAAAGCAAACCATTAGGTGCATTTTATAGAGAATCAGATTTCGAATAAGAAAAAGTCAACCGTAACCGCGTAACTCGTACCCGTGAGAAAAAAATCGAAAAAATCTCTTTCGAATGCCATGATTTTTCTGAGTCATTTTTCCAAGGGAGGGTACTGTGGATTTTCGACAAAAAAAAATTTCAAGCTAAAAGGAAACCATTAGGTGCATTTTATAGAGAATCAGATTTCGAATAAGAAAAAGTCAACCGTAACCGCGTAACTCGTACCTGTGAGAAAAAAATCGAAAAAATCTCTTTCGAATGCCATGATTTTTCTGAGTCATTTTTCCAAGGGAGGGTACTGTGGATTTTCGACAAAAAAAAATTTCAAGCTAAAAGGAAACCATTAGGTGCATTTTATAGAGAATCAGATTTCGAATAAGAAAAAGTCAACCGTAACCGCGTAACTCGTACCCGTGAGAAAAAAATCGAAAAAATCTCTTTCGAATGCCATGATTTTTCTGAGTCATTTTTCCAAGGGAGGGTACTGTGGATTTTCGACAAAAAAAAATTTCAAGCTAAAAGGAAACCATTAGGTGCATTTTATAGAGAATCAGATTTCGAATAAGAAAAAGTCAACCGTAACCGCGTAACTCGTACCCGTGAGAAAAAAATCGAAAAAAATCTCTTTCGAATGCCATGATTTTTCTGAGTCATTTTTCCAAGGGAGGGTACTGTGGATTTTCGAGAAAAAAAAATTTCAAGCTAAAAGGAAACCATTAGGTGCATTTTATAGAGAATCAGATTTCGAATAAGAAAAAGTCAACCGTAACCGCGTAACTCGTACCTGTGAGAAAAAAATCGAAAAAATCTCTTTCGAATGCCATGATTTTTCTGAGTCATTTTTCCAAGGGAGGGTACTGTGGATTTTCGACAAAAAAAAATTTCAAGCTAAAAGGAAACCATTAGGTGCATTTTATAGAGAATCAGATTTCGAATAAGAAAAAGTCAACCGTAACCGCGTAACTCGTACCCGTGAAAAAGAAATCGAAAATATCTCTTTCGAATGCCATGATTTTTCTGAGTCATTTTTCCAAGGGAGGGTACTGTGGATTTTCGACAAAAAAAAATTTCAAGCTAAAAGGAAACCATTAGGTGCATTTTATAGAGAATCAGATTTCGAATAAGAAAAAGTCAACCGTAACCGCGTAACTCGTACCCGTGAGAAAAAAATCGAAAAAATCTCTTTCGAATGCCATGATTTTTCTGAGTCATTTTTCCAAGGGAGGGTACTGTGGATTTTCGACAAAAAAAAATTTCAAGCTAAAAGCAAACCATTAGGTGCATTTTATAGAGAATCAGATTTCGAATAAGAAAAAGTCAACCGTAACCGCGTAACTCGTACCCGTGAAAAAAAAATCGAAAATATCTCTTTCGAATGCCATGATTTTTCTGAGTCATTTTTCCAAGGGAGGGTACTGTGGATTTTCGACAAAAAAAAATTTCAAGCTAAAAGGAAACCATTAGGTGCATTTTATAGAGAATCAGATTTCGAATAAGAAAAAGTCAACCGTAACCGCGTAACTCGTACCCGTGAGAAAAAAATCGAAAAAATCTCTTTCGAATGCCATGATTTTTCTGAGTCATTTTTCCAAGGGAGGGTACTGTGGATTTTCGACAAAAAAAAATTTCAAGCTAAAAGGAAACCATTAGGTGCATTTTATAGAGAATCAGATTTCGAATAAGAAAAAGTCAACCGTAACCGCGTAACTCGTACCCGTGAAAAAAAAATCGAAAATATCTCTTTCGAATGCCATGATTTTTCTGAGTCATTTTTCCAAAGGAGGGTACTGTGGATTTTCGACAAAAAAAAATTTCAAGCTAAAAGGAAACCATTAGGTGCATTTTATAGAGAATCAGATTTCGAATAAGAAAAAGTCAACCGTAACCGCGTAACTCGTACCCGTGAGAAAAAAATCGAAAAAATCTCTTTCGAATGCCATGATTTTTCTGAGTCATTTTTCCAAGGGACGGTACTGTGGATTTTCGACAAAAAAAAATTTCAAGTTAAAAGGAAACCATTAGGTGCATTTTATAGAGAATCAGATTTCCAATAAGAAAAAGTCAACCGTAACCGCGTAACTCGTACCCGTGAGAAAAAAATCGAAAAAATCTCTTTCGAATGCCATGATTTTTCTGAGTCATTTTTCCAAGGGAGGGTACTGTGGATTTTCGACAAAAAAAAATTTCAAGCTAAAAGGAAACCATTAGGTGCATTTTATAGAGAATCAGATTTCGAATAAGAAAAAGTCAACCGTAACCGCGTAACTCGTACCTGTGAGAAAAAAATCGAAAAAATCTCTTTCGAATGCCATGATTTTTCTGAGTGATTTTTCCAAGGGAGGGTACTGTGGATTTTCGACAAAAAAAAATTTCAAGCTAAAAGGAAACCATTAGGTGCATTTTATAGAGAATCAGATTTCGAATAAGAAAAAGTCAACCGTAACCGCGTAACTCGTACCCGTGAGAAAAAAATCGAAAAAAATCTCTTTCGAATGCCATGATTTTTCTGAGTCATTTTTCCAAGGGAGGGTACTGTGGATTTTCGAGAAAAAAAAATTTCAAGCTAAAAGGAAACCATTAGGTGCATTTTATAGAGAATCAGATTTCGAATAAGAAAAAGTCAACCGTAACCGCGTAACTCGTACCTGTGAGAAAAAAATCGAAAAAATCTCTTTCGAATGCCATGATTTTTCTGAGTCATTTTTCCAAGGGAGGGTACTGTGGATTTTCGACAAAAAAAAATTTCAAGCTAAAAGGAAACCATTAGGTGCATTTTATAGAGAATCAGATTTCGAATAAGAAAAAGTCAACCGTAACCGCGTAACTCGTACCTGTGAGAAAAAAATCGAAAAAATCTCTTTCGAATGCCATGATTTTTCTGAGTCATTTTTCCAAGGGAGGGTACTGTGGATTTTCGACAAAAAAAAATTTCAAGCTAAAAGGAAACCATTAGGTGCATTTTATAGAGAATCAGATTTCGAATAAGAAAAAGTCAACCGTAACCGCGTAACTCGTACCTGTGAGAAAAAAATCGAAAAAATCTCTTTCGAATGCCATGATTTTTCTGAGTCATTTTTCCAAGGGAGGGTACTGTGGATTTTCGACAAAAAAAAATTTCAAGCTAAAAGGAAACCATTAGGTGCATTTTATAGAGAATCAGATTTCGAATAAGAAAAAGTCAACCGTAACCGCGTAACTCGTACCTGTGAGAAAAAAATCGAAAAAATCTCTTTCGAATGCCATGATTTTTCTGAGTCATTTTTCCAAAGGAGGGTACTGTGGATTTTCGACAAAAAAAAATTTCAAGCTAAAAGGAAACCATTAGGTGCATTTTATAGAGAATCAGATTTCGAATAAGAAAAAGTCAACCGTAACCGCGTAACTCGTACCCGTGAGAAAAATATCGAAAAAATCTCTTTCGAATGCCATGATTTTTCTGAGTCATTTTTCCAAGGGACGGTACTGTGGATTTTCGACAAAAAAAAATTTCAAGTTAAAAGGAAACCATTAGGTGCATTTTATAGAGAATCAGATTTCGAATAAGAAAAAGTCAACCGTAACCGCGTAACTCGTACCCGTGAGAAAAAAATCGAAAAAATCTCTTTCGAATGCCATGATTTTTCTGAGTCATTTTTCCAAGGGAGGGTACTGTGGATTTTCGACAAAAAAAAATTTCAAGCTAAAAGGAAACCATTAGGTGCATTTTATAGAGAATCAGATTTCGAATAAGAAAAAGTCAACCGTAACCGCGTAACTCGTACCTGTGAGAAAAAAATCGAAAAAATCTCTTTCGAATGCCATGATTTTTCTGAGTCATTTTTCCAAGGGAGGGTACTGTGGATTTTCGACAAAAAAAAATTTCAAGCTAAAAGGAAACCATTAGGTGCATTTTATAGAGAATCAGATTTCGAATAAGAAAAAGTCAACCGTAACCGCGTAACTCGTACCCGTGAGAAAAAAATCGAAAAAATCTCTTTCGAATGCCATGATTTTTCTGAGTCATTTTTCCAAGGGAGGGTACTGTGGATTTTCGACAAAAAAAAATTTCAAGCTAAAAGCAAACCATTAGGTGCATTTTATAGAGAATCAGATTTCGAATAAGAAAAAGTCAACCGTAACCGCGTAACTCGTACCCGTGAGAAAAAAATCGAAAAAATCTCTTTCGAATGCCATGATTTTTCTGAGTCATTTTTCCAAGGGAGGGTACTGTGGATTTTCGACAAAAAAAAATTTCAAGCTAAAAGGAAACCATTAGGTGCATTTTATAGAGAATCAGATTTCGAATAAGAAAAAGTCAACCGTAACCGCGTAACTCGTACCTGTGAGAAAAAAATCGAAAAAATCTCTTTCGAATGCCATGATTTTTCTGAGTCATTTTTCCAAGGGAGGGTACTGTGGATTTTCGACAAAAAAAAATTTCAAGCTAAAAGGAAACCATTAGGTGCATTTTATAGAGAATCAGATTTCGAATAAGAAAAAGTCAACCGTAACCGCGTAACTCGTACCCGTGAGAAAAAAATCGAAAAAATCTCTTTCGAATGCCATGATTTTTCTGAGTCATTTTTCCAAGGGAGGGTACTGTGGATTTTCGACAAAAAAAAATTTCAAGCTAAAAGGAAACCATTAGGTGCATTTTATAGAGAATCAGATTTCGAATAAGAAAAAGTCAACCGTAACCGCGTAACTCGTACCTGTGAGAAAAAAATCGAAAAAATCTCTTTCGAATGCCATGATTTTTCTGAGTCATTTGTCCAAGGGAGGGTACTGTGGATTTTCGACAAAAAAAATTTTCAAGCTAAAAGGAAACCATTAGGTGCATTTTATAGAGAATCAGATTTCGAATAAGAAAAAGTCAACCGTAACCGCGTAACTCGTACCCGTGAGAAAAAAATCGAAAAAAATCTCTTTCGAATGCCATGATTTTTCTGAGTCATTTTTCCAAGGGAGGGTACTGTGGATTTTCGAGAAAAAAAAATTTCAAGCTAAAAGGAAACCATTAGGTGCATTTTATAGAGAATCAGATTTCGAATAAGAAAAAGTCAACCGTAACCGCGTAACTCGTACCTGTGAGAAAAAAATCGAAAAAATCTCTTTCGAATGCCATGATTTTTCTGAGTCATTTTTCCAAGGGAGGGTACTGTGGATTTTCGACAAAAAAAAATTTCAAGCTAAAAGGAAACCATTAGGTGCATTTTATAGAGAATCAGATTTCGAATAAGAAAAAGTCAACCGTAACCGCGTAACTCGTACCCGTGAAAAAGAAATCGAAAATATCTCTTTCGAATGCCATGATTTTTCTGAGTCATTTTTCCAAGGGAGGGTACTGTGGATTTTCGACAAAAAAAAATTTCAAGCTAAAAGGAAACCATTAGGTGCATTTTATAGAGAATCAGATTTCGAATAAGAAAAAGTCAACCGTAACCGCGTAACTCGTACCCGTGAGAAAAAAATCGAAAAAATCTCTTTCGAATGCCATGATTTTTCTGAGTCATTTTTCCAAGGGAGGGTACTGTGGATTTTCGACAAAAAAAAATTTCAAGCTAAAAGCAAACCATTAGGTGCATTTTATAGAGAATCAGATTTCGAATAAGAAAAAGTCAACCGTAACCGCGTAACTCGTACCCGTGAAAAAAAAATCGAAAATATCTCTTTCGAATGCCATGATTTTTCTGAGTCATTTTTCCAAGGGAGGGTACTGTGGATTTTCGACAAAAAAAAATTTCAAGCTAAAAGGAAACCATTAGGTGCATTTTATAGAGAATCAGATTTCGAATAAGAAAAAGTCAACCGTAACCGCGTAACTCGTACCCGTGAGAAAAAAATCGAAAAAATCTCTTTCGAATGCCATGATTTTTCTGAGTCATTTTTCCAAGGGAGGGTACTGTGGATTTTCGACAAAAAAAAATTTCAAGCTAAAAGGAAACCATTAGGTGCATTTTATAGAGAATCAGATTTCGAATAAGAAAAAGTCAACCGTAACCGCGTAACTCGTACCCGTGAAAAAAAAATCGAAAATATCTCTTTCGAATGCCATGATTTTTCTGAGTCATTTTTCCAAAGGAGGGTACTGTGGATTTTCGACAAAAAAAAATTTCAAGCTAAAAGGAAACCATTAGGTGCATTTTATAGAGAATCAGATTTCGAATAAGAAAAAGTCAACCGTAACCGCGTAACTCGTACCCGTGAGAAAAAAATCGAAAAAATCTCTTTCGAATGCCATGATTTTTCTGAGTCATTTTTCCAAGGGACGGTACTGTGGATTTTCGACAAAAAAAAATTTCAAGTTAAAAGGAAACCATTAGGTGCATTTTATAGAGAATCAGATTTCCAATAAGAAAAAGTCAACCGTAACCGCGTAACTCGTACCCGTGAGAAAAAAATCGAAAAAATCTCTTTCGAATGCCATGATTTTTCTGAGTCATTTTTCCAAGGGAGGGTACTGTGGATTTTCGACAAAAAAAAATTTCAAGCTAAAAGGAAACCATTAGGTGCATTTTATAGAGAATCAGATTTCGAATAAGAAAAAGTCAACCGTAACCGCGTAACTCGTACCTGTGAGAAAAAAATCGAAAAAATCTCTTTCGAATGCCATGATTTTTCTGAGTGATTTTTCCAAGGGAGGGTACTGTGGATTTTCGACAAAAAAAAATTTCAAGCTAAAAGGAAACCATTAGGTGCATTTTATAGAGAATCAGATTTCGAATAAGAAAAAGTCAACCGTAACCGCGTAACTCGTACCCGTGAGAAAAAAATCGAAAAAAATCTCTTTCGAATGCCATGATTTTTCTGAGTCATTTTTCCAAGGGAGGGTACTGTGGATTTTCGAGAAAAAAAAATTTCAAGCTAAAAGGAAACCATTAGGTGCATTTTATAGAGAATCAGATTTCGAATAAGAAAAAGTCAACCGTAACCGCGTAACTCGTACCTGTGAGAAAAAAATCGAAAAAATCTCTTTCGAATGCCATGATTTTTCTGAGTCATTTTTCCAAGGGAGGGTACTGTGGATTTTCGACAAAAAAAAATTTCAAGCTAAAAGGAAACCATTAGGTGCATTTTATAGAGAATCAGATTTCGAATAAGAAAAAGTCAACCGTAACCGCGTAACTCGTACCTGTGAGAAAAAAATCGAAAAAATCTCTTTCGAATGCCATGATTTTTCTGAGTCATTTTTCCAAGGGAGGGTACTGTGGATTTTCGACAAAAAAAAATTTCAAGCTAAAAGGAAACCATTAGGTGCATTTTATAGAGAATCAGATTTCGAATAAGAAAAAGTCAACCGTAACCGCGTAACTCGTACCTGTGAGAAAAAAATCGAAAAAATCTCTTTCGAATGCCATGATTTTTCTGAGTCATTTTTCCAAAGGAGGGTACTGTGGATTTTCGACAAAAAAAAATTTCAAGCTAAAAGGAAACCATTAGGTGCATTTTATAGAGAATCAGATTTCGAATAAGAAAAAGTCAACCGTAACCGCGTAACTCGTACCCGTGAGAAAAAAATCGAAAAAATCTCTTTCGAATGCCATGATTTTTCTGAGTCATTTTTCCAAGGGACGGTACTGTGGATTTTCGACAAAAAAAAATTTCAAGCTAAAAGGAAACCATTAGGTGCATTTTATAGAGAATCAGATTTCGAATAAGAAAAAGTCAACCGTAACCGCGTAACTCGTACCTGTGAGAAAAAAATCGAAAAAATCTCTTTCGAATGCCATGATTTTTCTGAGTCATTTTTCCAAGGGAGGGTACTGTGGATTTTCGACAAAAAAAAATTTCAAGCTAAAAGGAAACCATTAGGTGCATTTTATAGAGAATCAGATTTCGAATAAGAAAAAGTCAACCGTAACCGCGTAACTCGTACCCGTGAGAAAAAAATCGAAAAAATCTCTTTCGAATGCCATGATTTTTCTGAGTCATTTTTCCAAGGGACGGTACTGTGGATTTTCGACAAAAAAAAATTTCAAGCTAAAAGGAAACCATTAGGTGCATTTTATAGAGAATCAGATTTCGAATAAGAAAAAGTCAACCGTAACCGCGTAACTCGCACCTGTGAGAAAAAAATCGAAAAAATCTCTTTCGAATGCCATGATTTTTCTGAGTCATTTTTCCAAGGGAGGGTACTGTGGATTTTCGACAAAAAAAAATTTCAAGCTAAAAGGAAACCATTAGGTGCATTTTATAGAGAATCAGATTTCGAATAAGAAAAAGTCAACCGTAACCGCGTAACTCGTACCTGTGAGAAAAAAATCGAAAAAATCTCTTTCGAATGCCATGATTTTTCTGAGTCATTTTTCCAAGGGAGGGTACTGTGGATTTTCGACAAAAAAAAATTTCAAGCTAAAAGGAAACCATTAGGTGCATTTTATAGAGAATCAGATTTCGAATAAGAAAAAGTCAACCGTAACCGCGTAACTCGTACCTGTGAGAAAAAAATCGAAAAAATCTCTTTCGAATGCCATGATTTTTCTGAGTCATTTTTCCAAGGGAGGGTACTGTGGATTTTCGACAAAAAAAAATTTCAAGCTAAAAGGAAACCATTAGGTGCATTTTATAGAGAATCAGATTTCGAATAAGAAAAAGTCAACCGTAACCGCGTAACTCGTACCCGTGAGAAAAAAATCGAAAAAATCTCTTTCGAATGCCATGATTTTTCTGAGTCATTTTTCCAAGGGAGGGTACTGTGGATTTTCGACAAAAAAAAATTTCAAGCTAAAAGGAAACCATTAGGTGCATTTTATAGAGAATCAGATTTCGAATAAGAAAAAGTCAACCGTAACCGCGTAACTCGTACCCGTGAAAAAAAAATCGAAAATATCTCTTTCGAATGCCATGATTTTTCTGAGTCATTTTTCCAAAGGAGGGTACTGTGGATTTTCGACAAAAAAAAATTTCAAGCTAAAAGGAAACCATTAGGTGCATTTTATAGAGAATCAGATTTCGAATAAGAAAAAGTCAACCGTAACCGCGTAACTCGTACCCGTGAGAAAAAAATCGAAAAAATCTCTTTCGAATGCCATGATTTTTCTGAGTCATTTTTCCAAGGGACGGTACTGTGGATTTTCGACAAAAAAAAATTTCAAGTTAAAAGGAAACCATTAGGTGCATTTTATAGAGAATCAGATTTCCAATAAGAAAAAGTCAACCGTAACCGCGTAACTCGTACCCGTGAGAAAAAAATCGAAAAAATCTCTTTCGAATGCCATGATTTTTCTGAGTCATTTTTCCAAGGGAGGGTACTGTGGATTTTCGACAAAAAAAAATTTCAAGCTAAAAGGAAACCATTAGGTGCATTTTATAGAGAATCAGATTTCGAATAAGAAAAAGTCAACCGTAACCGCGTAACTCGTACCTGTGAGAAAAAAATCGAAAAAATCTCTTTCGAATGCCATGATTTTTCTGAGTGATTTTTCCAAGGGAGGGTACTGTGGATTTTCGACAAAAAAAAATTTCAAGTTAAAAGGAAACCATTAGGTGCATTTTATAGAGAATCAGATTTCCAATAAGAAAAAGTCAACCGTAACCGCGTAACTCGTACCCGTGAGAAAAAAATCGAAAAAATCTCTTTCGAATGCCATGATTTTTCTGAGTCATTTTTCCAAGGGAGGGTACTGTGGATTTTCGACAAAAAAAAATTTCAAGCTAAAAGGAAACCATTAGGTGCATTTTATAGAGAATCAGATTTCGAATAAGAAAAAGTCAACCGTAACCGCGTAACTCGTACCCGTGAGAAAAAAATCGAAAAAAATCTCTTTCGAATGCCATGATTTTTCTGAGTCATTTTTCCAAGGGAGGGTACTGTGGATTTTCGACAAAAAAAAATTTCAAGCTAAAAGGAAACCATTAGGTGCATTTTATAGAGAATCAGATTTCGAATAAGAAAAAGTCAACCGTAACCGCGTAACTCGTACCTGTGAGAAAAAAATCGAAAAAATCTCTTTCGAATGCCATGATTTTTCTGAGTCATTTTTCCAAGGGAGGGTACTGTGGATTTTCGACAAAAAAAAATTTCAAGCTAAAAGGAAACCATTAGGTGCATTTTATAGAGAATCAGATTTCGAATAAGAAAAAGTCAACCGTAACCGCGTAACTCGTACCTGTGAGAAAAAAATCGAAAAAATCTCTTTCGAATGCCATGATTTTTCTGAGTCATTTTTCCAAGGGAGGGTACTGTGGATTTTCGACAAAAAAAAATTTCAAGCTAAAAGGAAACCATTAGGTGCATTTTATAGAGAATCAGATTTCGAATAAGAAAAAGTCAACCGTAACCGCGTAACTCGTACCTGTGAGAAAAAAATCGAAAAAATCTCTTTCGAATGCCATGATTTTTCTGAGTCATTTTTCCAAAGGAGGGTACTGTGGATTTTCGACAAAAAAAAATTTCAAGCTAAAAGGAAACCATTAGGTGCATTTTATAGAGAATCAGATTTCGAATAAGAAAAAGTCAACCGTAACCGCGTAACTCGTACCCGTGAGAAAAAAATCGAAAAAATCTCTTTCGAATGCCATGATTTTTCTGAGTCATTTTTCCAAGGGACGGTACTGTGGATTTTCGACAAAAAAAAATTTCAAGTTAAAAGGAAACCATTAGGTGCATTTTATAGAGAATCAGATTTCGAATAAGAAAAAGTCAACCGTAACCGCGTAACTCGTACCCGTGAGAAAAAAATCGAAAAAATCTCTTTCGAATGCCATGATTTTTCTGAGTCATTTTTCCAAGGGAGGGTACTGTGGATTTTCGACAAAAAAAAATTTCAAGCTAAAAGGAAACCATTAGGTGCATTTTATAGAGAATCAGATTTCGAATAAGAAAAAGTCAACCGTAACCGCGTAACTCGTACCCGTGAGAAAAAAATCGAAAAAAATCTCTTTCGAATGCCATGATTTTTCTGAGTCATTTTTCCAAGGGAGGGTACTGTGGATTTTCGAGAAAAAAAAATTTCAAGCTAAAAGGAAACCATTAGGTGCATTTTATAGAGAATCAGATTTCGAATAAGAAAAAGTCAACCGTAACCGCGTAACTCGTACCCGTGAGAAAAAAATCGAAAAAATCTCTTTCGAATGCCATGATTTTTCTGAGTCATTTTTCCAAGGGAGGGTACTGTGGATTTTCGACAAAAAAAAATTTCAAGCTAAAAGGAAACCATTAGGTGCATTTTATAGAGAATCAGATTTCGAATAAGAAAAAGTCAACCGTAACCGCGTAACTCGTACCTGTGAGAAAAAAATCGAAAAAATCTCTTTCGAATGCCATGATTTTTCTGAGTGATTTTTCCAAGGGAGGGTACTGTGGATTTTCGACAAAAAAAAATTTCAAGCTAAAAGGAAACCATTAGGTGCATTTTATAGAGAATCAGATTTCGAATAAGAAAAAGTCAACCGTAACCGCGTAACTCGTACCCGTGAGAAAAAAATCGAAAAAAATCTCTTTCGAATGCCATGATTTTTCTGAGTCATTTTTCCAAGGGAGGGTACTGTGGATTTTCGAGAAAAAAAAATTTCAAGCTAAAAGGAAACCATTAGGTGCATTTTATAGAGAATCAGATTTCGAATAAGAAAAAGTCAACCGTAACCGCGTAACTCGTACCTGTGAGAAAAAAATCGAAAAAATCTCTTTCGAATGCCATGATTTTTCTGAGTCATTTTTCCAAGGGAGGGTACTGTGGATTTTCGACAAAAAAAAATTTCAAGCTAAAAGGAAACCATTAGGTGCATTTTATAGAGAATCAGATTTCGAATAAGAAAAAGTCAACCGTAACCGCGTAACTCGTACCTGTGAGAAAAAAATCGAAAAAATCTCTTTCGAATGCCATGATTTTTCTGAGTCATTTTTCCAAGGGAGGGTACTGTGGATTTTCGACAAAAAAAAATTTCAAGCTAAAAGGAAACCATTAGGTGCATTTTATAGAGAATCAGATTTCGAATAAGAAAAAGTCAACCGTAACCGCGTAACTCGTACCTGTGAGAAAAAAATCGAAAAAATCTCTTTCGAATGCCATGATTTTTCTGAGTCATTTTTCCAAAGGAGGGTACTGTGGATTTTCGACAAAAAAAAATTTCAAGCTAAAAGGAAACCATTAGGTGCATTTTATAGAGAATCAGATTTCGAATAAGAAAAAGTCAACCGTAACCGCGTAACTCGTACCCGTGAGAAAAAAATCGAAAAAATCTCTTTCGAATGCCATGATTTTTCTGAGTCATTTTTCCAAGGGACGGTACTGTGGATTTTCGACAAAAAAAAATTTCAAGTTAAAAGGAAACCATTAGGTGCATTTTATAGAGAATCAGATTTCGAATAAGAAAAAGTCAACCGTAACCGCGTAACTCGTACCCGTGAGAAAAAAATCGAAAAAATCTCTTTCGAATGCCATGATTTTTCTGAGTCATTTTTCCAAGGGAGGGTACTGTGGATTTTCGACAAAAAAAAATTTCAAGCTAAAAGGAAACCATTAGGTGCATTTTATAGAGAATCAGATTTCGAATAAGAAAAAGTCAACCGTAACCGCGTAACTCGTACCCGTGAGAAAAAAATCGAAAAAAATCTCTTTCGAATGCCATGATTTTTCTGAGTCATTTTTCCAAGGGAGGGTACTGTGGATTTTCGAGAAAAAAAAATTTCAAGCTAAAAGGAAACCATTAGGTGCATTTTATAGAGAATCAGATTTCGAATAAGAAAAAGTCAACCGTAACCGCGTAACTCGTACCCGTGAGAAAAAAATCGAAAAAATCTCTTTCGAATGCCATGATTTTTCTGAGTCATTTTTCCAAGGGAGGGTACTGTGGATTTTCGACAAAAAAAAATTTCAAGTTAAAAGGAAACCATTAGGTGCATTTTATAGAGAATCAGATTTCGAATAAGAAAAAGTCAACCGTAACCGCGTAACTCGTACCCGTGAGAAAAAAATCGAAAAAATCTCTTTCGAATGCCATGATTTTTCTGAGTCATTTTTCCAAGGGAGGGTACTGTGGATTTTCGACAAAAAAAAATTTCAAGCTAAAAGGAAACCATTAGGTGCATTTTATAGAGAATCAGATTTCGAATAAGAAAAAGTCAACCGTAACCGCGTAACTCGTACCTGTGAGAAAAAAATCGAAAAAATCTCTTTCGAATGCCATGATTTTTCTGAGTGATTTTTCCAAGGGAGGGTACTGTGGATTTTCGACAAAAAAAAATTTCAAGCTAAAAGGAAACCATTAGGTGCATTTTATAGAGAATCAGATTTCGAATAAGAAAAAGTCAACCGTAACCGCGTAACTCGTACCCGTGAGAAAAAAATCGAAAAAAATCTCTTTCGAATGCCATGATTTTTCTGAGTCATTTTTCCAAGGGAGGGTACTGTGGATTTTCGAGAAAAAAAAATTTCAAGCTAAAAGGAAACCATTAGGTGCATTTTATAGAGAATCAGATTTCGAATAAGAAAAAGTCAACCGTAACCGCGTAACTCGTACCTGTGAGAAAAAAATCGAAAAAATCTCTTTCGAATGCCATGATTTTTCTGAGTCATTTTTCCAAGGGAGGGTACTGTGGATTTTCGAGAAAAAAAAATTTCAAGCTAAAAGGAAACCATTAGGTGCATTTTATAGAGAATCAGATTTCGAATAAGAAAAAGTCAACCGTAACCGCGTAACTCGTACCCGTGAAAAAAAAATCGAAAAAATCTCTTTCGAATGCCATGATTTTTCTGAGTCATTTTTCCAAGGGAGGGTACTGTGGATTTTCGACAAAAAAAAATTTCAAGCTAAAAGGAAACCATTAGGTGCATTTTATAGAGAATCAGATTTCGAATAAGAAAAAGTCAACCGTAACCGCGTAACTCGTACCCGTGAGAAAAAAATCGAAAAAATCTCTTTCGAATGCCATGATTTTTCTGAGTCATTTTTCCAAGGGAGGGTACTGTGGATTTTCGACAAAAAAAAATTTCAAGCTAAAAGGAAACCATTAGGTGCATTTTATAGAGAATCAGATTTCCAATAAGAAAAAGTCAACCGTAACCGCGTAACTCGTACCCGTGAGAAAAAAATCGAAAAAATCTCTTTCGAATGCCATGATTTTTCTGAGTCATTTTTCCAAGGGAGGGTACTGTGGATTTTCGACAAAAAAAAATTTCAAGCTAAAAGGAAACCATTAGGTGCATTTTATAGAGAATCAGATTTCGAATAAGAAAAAGTCAACCATAACCGCGTAACTCGTACCCGTGAGAAAAAAATCGAAAAAATCTCTTTCGAATGCCATGATTTTTCTGAGTCATTTTTCCAAGGGAGGGTACTGTGGATTTTCGACAAAAAAAAAATTCAAGCTAAAAGGAAACCATTAGGTGCATTTTATAGAGAATCAGATTTCGAATAAGAAAAAGTCAACCGTAACCGCGTAACTCGTACCTGTGAGAAAAAAATCGAAAAAATCTCTTTCGAATGCCATGATTTTTCTGAGTCATTTTTCCAAGGGAGGGTACTGTGGATTTTCGACAAAAAAAAATTTCAAGCTAAAAGGAAACCATTAGGTGCATTTTATAGAGAATCAGATTTCCAATAAGAAAAAGTCAACCGTAACCGCGTAACTCGTACCCGTGAGAAAAAAATCGAAAAAATCTCTTTCGAATGCCATGATTTTTCTGAGTCATTTTTCCAAGGGAGGGTACTGTGGATTTTCGAGAAAAAAAAATTTCAAGCTAAAAGGAAACCATTAGGTGCATTTTATAGAGAATCAGATTTCGAATAAGAAAAAGTCAACCGTAACCGCGTAACTCGTACCTGTGAGAAAAATATCGAAAAAATCTCTTTCGAATGCCATGATTTTTCTGAGTCATTTTTCCAAGGGAGGGTACTGTGGATTTTCGACAAAAAAAAATTTCAAGCTAAAAGGAAACCATTAGGTGCATTTTATAGAGAATCAGATTTCGAATAAGAAAAAGTCAACCGTAACCGCGTAACTCGTACCCGTGAGAAAAAAATCGAAAAAATCTCTTTCGAATGCCATGATTTTTCTGAGTCATTTTTCCAAGGGAGGGTACTGTGGATTTTCGACAAAAAAAAATTTCAAGCTAAAAGGAAACCATTAGGTGCATTTTATAGAGAATCAGATTTGAGTCATTTTTCCAAGGGAGGGTACTGTGGATTTTCGACAAAAAAAAATTTCAAGCTAAAAGGAAACCATTAGGTGCATTTTATAGAGAATCAGATTTCGAATAAGAAAAAGTCAACCGTAACCGCGTAACTCGTACCTGTGAGAAAAAAATCGAAAAAATCTCTTTCGAATGCCATGATTTTTCTGAGTCATTTTTCCAAGGGAGGGTACTGTGGATTTTCGACAAAAAAAAATTTCAAGCTAAAAGGAAACCATTAGGTGCATTTTATAGAGAATCAGATTTCGAATAAGAAAAAGTCAACCGTAACCGCGTAACTCGTACCCGTGAGAAAAAAATCGAAAAAATCTCTTTCGAATGCCATGATTTTTCTGAGTCATTTTTCCAAGGGAGGGTACTGTGGATTTTCGAGAAAAAAAAATTTCAAGCTAAAAGGAAACCATTAGGTGCATTTTATAGAGAATCAGATTTCGAATAAGAAAAAGTCAACCGTAACCGCGTAACTCGTACCTGTGAGAAAAAAATCGAAAAAATCTCTTTCGAATGCCATGATTTTTCTGAGTCATTTTTCCAAGGGAGGGTACTGTGGATTTTCGACAAAAAAAAATTTCAAGCTAAAAGGAAACCATTAGGTGCATTTTATAGAGAATCAGATTTCGAATAAGAAAAAGTCAACCGTAACCGCGTAACTCGTACCTGTGAGAAAAAAATCGAAAAAATCTCTTTCGAATGCCATGATTTTTCTGAGTCATTTTTCCAAAGGAGGGTACTGTGGATTTTCGACAAAAAAAAATTTCAAGCTAAAAGGAAACCATTAGGTGCATTTTATAGAGAATCAGATTTCGAATAAGAAAAAGTCAACCGTAACCGCGTAACTCGTACCCGTGAGAAAAAAATCGAAAAAATCTCTTTCGAATGCCATGATTTTTCTGAGTCATTTTTCCAAGGGACGGTACTGTGGATTTTCGACAAAAAAAAATTTCAAGTTAAAAGGAAACCATTAGGTGCATTTTATAGAGAATCAGATTTCGAATAAGAAAAAGTCAACCGTAACCGCGTAACTCGTACCCGTGAGAAAAAAATCGAAAAAATCTCTTTCGAATGCCATGATTTTTCTGAGTCATTTTTCCAAGGGAGGGTACTGTGGATTTTCGACAAAAAAAAATTTCAAGCTAAAAGGAAACCATTAGGTGCATTTTATAGAGAATCAGATTTCGAATAAGAAAAAGTCAACCGTAACCGCGTAACTCGTACCCGTGAGAAAAAAATCGAAAAAAATCTCTTTCGAATGCCATGATTTTTCTGAGTCATTTTTCCAAGGGAGGGTACTGTGGATTTTCGAGAAAAAAAAATTTCAAGCTAAAAGGAAACCATTAGGTGCATTTTATAGAGAATCAGATTTCGAATAAGAAAAAGTCAACCGTAACCGCGTAACTCGTACCCGTGAGAAAAAAATCGAAAAAATCTCTTTCGAATGCCATGATTTTTCTGAGTCATTTTTCCAAGGGAGGGTACTGTGGATTTTCGACAAAAAAAAATTTCAAGTTAAAAGGAAACCATTAGGTGCATTTTATAGAGAATCAGATTTCGAATAAGAAAAAGTCAACCGTAACCGCGTAACTCGTACCCGTGAGAAAAAAATCGAAAAAATCTCTTTCGAATGCCATGATTTTTCTGAGTCATTTTTCCAAGGGAGGGTACTGTGGATTTTCGACAAAAAAAAATTTCAAGCTAAAAGGAAACCATTAGGTGCATTTTATAGAGAATCAGATTTCGAATAAGAAAAAGTCAACCGTAACCGCGTAACTCGTACCTGTGAGAAAAAAATCGAAAAAATCTCTTTCGAATGCCATGATTTTTCTGAGTGATTTTTCCAAGGGAGGGTACTGTGGATTTTCGACAAAAAAAAATTTCAAGCTAAAAGGAAACCATTAGGTGCATTTTATAGAGAATCAGATTTCGAATAAGAAAAAGTCAACCGTAACCGCGTAACTCGTACCCGTGAGAAAAAAATCGAAAAAAATCTCTTTCGAATGCCATGATTTTTCTGAGTCATTTTTCCAAGGGAGGGTACTGTGGATTTTCGAGAAAAAAAAATTTCAAGCTAAAAGGAAACCATTAGGTGCATTTTATAGAGAATCAGATTTCGAATAAGAAAAAGTCAACCGTAACCGCGTAACTCGTACCTGTGAGAAAAAAATCGAAAAAATCTCTTTCGAATGCCATGATTTTTCTGAGTCATTTTTCCAAGGGAGGGTACTGTGGATTTTCGAGAAAAAAAAATTTCAAGCTAAAAGGAAACCATTAGGTGCATTTTATAGAGAATCAGATTTCGAATAAGAAAAAGTCAACCGTAACCGCGTAACTCGTACCCGTGAAAAAAAAATCGAAAAAATCTCTTTCGAATGCCATGATTTTTCTGAGTCATTTTTCCAAGGGAGGGTACTGTGGATTTTCGACAAAAAAAAATTTCAAGCTAAAAGGAAACCATTAGGTGCATTTTATAGAGAATCAGATTTCGAATAAGAAAAAGTCAACCGTAACCGCGTAACTCGTACCCGTGAGAAAAAAATCGAAAAAATCTCTTTCGAATGCCATGATTTTTCTGAGTCATTTTTCCAAGGGAGGGTACTGTGGATTTTCGACAAAAAAAAATTTCAAGCTAAAAGGAAACCATTAGGTGCATTTTATAGAGAATCAGATTTCCAATAAGAAAAAGTCAACCGTAACCGCGTAACTCGTACCCGTGAGAAAAAAATCGAAAAAATCTCTTTCGAATGCCATGATTTTTCTGAGTCATTTTTCCAAGGGAGGGTACTGTGGATTTTCGACAAAAAAAAATTTCAAGCTAAAAGGAAACCATTAGGTGCATTTTATAGAGAATCAGATTTCGAATAAGAAAAAGTCAACCATAACCGCGTAACTCGTACCCGTGAGAAAAAAATCGAAAAAATCTCTTTCGAATGCCATGATTTTTCTGAGTCATTTTTCCAAGGGAGGGTACTGTGGATTTTCGACAAAAAAAAAATTCAAGCTAAAAGGAAACCATTAGGTGCATTTTATAGAGAATCAGATTTCGAATAAGAAAAAGTCAACCGTAACCGCGTAACTCGTACCTGTGAGAAAAAAATCGAAAAAATCTCTTTCGAATGCCATGATTTTTCTGAGTCATTTTTCCAAGGGAGGGTACTGTGGATTTTCGACAAAAAAAAATTTCAAGCTAAAAGGAAACCATTAGGTGCATTTTATAGAGAATCAGATTTCCAATAAGAAAAAGTCAACCGTAACCGCGTAACTCGTACCCGTGAGAAAAAAATCGAAAAAATCTCTTTCGAATGCCATGATTTTTCTGAGTCATTTTTCCAAGGGAGGGTACTGTGGATTTTCGAGAAAAAAAAATTTCAAGCTAAAAGGAAACCATTAGGTGCATTTTATAGAGAATCAGATTTCGAATAAGAAAAAGTCAACCGTAACCGCGTAACTCGTACCTGTGAGAAAAATATCGAAAAAATCTCTTTCGAATGCCATGATTTTTCTGAGTCATTTTTCCAAGGGAGGGTACTGTGGATTTTCGACAAAAAAAAATTTCAAGCTAAAAGGAAACCATTAGGTGCATTTTATAGAGAATCAGATTTCGAATAAGAAAAAGTCAACCGTAACCGCGTAACTCGTACCCGTGAGAAAAAAATCGAAAAAATCTCTTTCGAATGCCATGATTTTTCTGAGTCATTTTTCCAAGGGAGGGTACTGTGGATTTTCGACAAAAAAAAATTTCAAGCTAAAAGGAAACCATTAGGTGCATTTTATAGAGAATCAGATTTGAGTCATTTTTCCAAGGGAGGGTACTGTGGATTTTCGACAAAAAAAAATTTCAAGCTAAAAGGAAACCATTAGGTGCATTTTATAGAGAATCAGATTTCGAATAAGAAAAAGTCAACCGTAACCGCGTAACTCGTACCTGTGAGAAAAAAATCGAAAAAATCTCTTTCGAATGCCATGATTTTTCTGAGTCATTTTTCCAAGGGAGGGTACTGTGGATTTTCGACAAAAAAAAATTTCAAGCTAAAAGGAAACCATTAGGTGCATTTTATAGAGAATCAGATTTCGAATAAGAAAAAGTCAACCGTAACCGCGTAACTCGTACCCGTGAGAAAAAAATCGAAAAAATCTCTTTCGAATGCCATGATTTTTCTGAGTCATTTTTCCAAGGGAGGGTACTGTGGATTTTCGAGAAAAAAAAATTTCAAGCTAAAAGGAAACCATTAGGTGCATTTTATAGAGAATCAGATTTCGAATAAGAAAAAGTCAACCGTAACCGCGTAACTCGTACCTGTGAGAAAAAAATCGAAAAAATCTCTTTCGAATGCCATGATTTTTCTGAGTCATTTTTCCAAGGGAGGGTACTGTGGATTTTCGACAAAAAAAAATTTCAAGCTAAAAGGAAACCATTAGGTGCATTTTATAGAGAATCAGATTTCGAATAAGAAAAAGTCAACCGTAACCGCGTAACTCGTACCCGTGAGAAAAAAATCGAAAAAATCTCTTTCGAATGCCATGATTTTTCTGAGTCATTTTTCCAAGGGAGGGTACTGTGGATTTTCGACAAAAAAAAATTTCAAGCTAAAAGGAAACCATTAGGTGCATTTTATAGAGAATCAGATTTCGAATAAGAAAAAGTCAACCGTAACCGCGTAACTCGTACCTGTGAGAAAAAAATCGAAAAAATCTCTTTCGAATGCCATGATTTTTCTGAGTCATTTTTCCAAGGGAGGGTACTGTGGATTTTCGACAAAAAAAAATTTCAAGCTAAAAGGAAACCATTAGGTGCATTTTATAGAGAATCAGATTTCGAATAAGAAAAAGTCAACCGTAACCGCGTAACTCGTACCCGTGAGAAAAAAATCGAAAAAAATCTCTTTCGAATGCCATGATTTTTCTGAGTCATTTTTCCAAGGGAGGGTACTGTGGATTTTCGAGAAAAAAAAATTTCAAGCTAAAAGGAAACCATTAGGTGCATTTTATAGAGAATCAGATTTCGAATAAGAAAAAGTCAACCGTAACCGCGTAACTCGTACCTGTGAGAAAAAAATCGAAAAAATCTCTTTCGAATGCCATGATTTTTCTGAGTCATTTTTCCAAGGGAGGGTACTGTGGATTTTCGACAAAAAAAATTTCAACATAAAAGGAAACCATTAGGTGCATTTTATAGAGAATCAGATTTCGAATAAGAAAAAGTCAACCGTAACCGCGTAACTCGTACCCGTGAGAAAAAAATCGAAAAAATCTCTTTCGAATGCCATGATTTTTCTGAGTCATTTTTCCAAGGGAGGGTACTGTGGATTTTCGACAAAAAAAAATTTCAAGCTAAAAGGAAACCATTAGGTGCATTTTATAGAGAATCAGATTTCGAATAAGAAAAAGTCAACCGTAACCGCGTAACTCGTACCTGTGAGAAAAAAATCGAAAAAATCTCTTTCGAATGCCATGATTTTTCTGAGTCATTTTTCCAAGGGAGGGTACTGTGGATTTTCGACAAAAAAAAATTTCAAGCTAAAAGGAAACCATTAGGTGCATTTTATAGAGAATCAGATTTCGAATAAGAAAAAGTCAACCGTAACCGCGTAACTCGTACCCGTGAGAAAAAAATCGAAAAAATCTCTTTCGAATGCCATGATTTTTCTGAGTCATTTTTCCAAGGGAGGGTACTGTGGATTTTCGAGAAAAAAAAATTTCAAGCTAAAAGGAAACCATTAGGTGCATTTTATAGAGAATCAGATTTCGAATAAGAAAAAGTCAACCGTAACCGCGTAACTCGTACCTGTGAGAAAAAAATCGAAAAAATCTCTTTCGAATGCCATGATTTTTCTGAGTCATTTTTCCAAGGGAGGGTACTGTGGATTTTCGACAAAAAAAAATTTCAAGCTAAAAGGAAACCATTAGGTGCATTTTATAGAGAATCAGATTTCGAATAAGAAAAAGTCAACCGTAACCGCGTAACTCGTACCCGTGAGAAAAAAATCGAAAAAATCTCTTTCGAATGCCATGATTTTTCTGAGTCATTTTTCCAAGGGAGGGTACTGTGGATTTTCGACAAAAAAAAATTTCAAGCTAAAAGGAAACCATTAGGTGCATTTTATAGAGAATCAGATTTCGAATAAGAAAAAGTCAACCGTAACCGCGTAACTCGTACCTGTGAGAAAAAAATCGAAAAAATCTCTTTCGAATGCCATGATTTTTCTGAGTCATTTTTCCAAGGGAGGGTACTGTGGATTTTCGACAAAAAAAAATTTCAAGCTAAAAGGAAACCATTAGGTGCATTTTATAGAGAATCAGATTTCGAATAAGAAAAAGTCAACCGTAACCGCGTAACTCGTACCCGTGAGAAAAAAATCGAAAAAAATCTCTTTCGAATGCCATGATTTTTCTGAGTCATTTTTCCAAGGGAGGGTACTGTGGATTTTCGAGAAAAAAAAATTTCAAGCTAAAAGGAAACCATTAGGTGCATTTTATAGAGAATCAGATTTCGAATAAGAAAAAGTCAACCGTAACCGCGTAACTCGTACCTGTGAGAAAAAAATCGAAAAAATCTCTTTCGAATGCCATGATTTTTCTGAGTCATTTTTCCAAGGGAGGGTACTGTGGATTTTCGACAAAAAAAAATTTCAAGCTAAAAGGAAACCATTAGGTGCATTTTATAGAGAATCAGATTTCGAATAAGAAAAAGTCAACCGTAACCGCGTAACTCGTACCTGTGAGAAAAAAATCGAAAAAATCTCTTTCGAATGCCATGATTTTTCTGAGTCATTTTTCCAAGGGAGGGTACTGTGGATTTTCGACAAAAAAAAATTTCAAGCTAAAAGGAAACCATTAGGTGCATTTTATAGAGAATCAGATTTTGAATAAGAAAAAGTCAACCGTAACCGCGTAACTCGTACCCGTGAGAAAAAAATCGAAAAAAATCTCTTTCGAATGCCATGATTTTTCTGAGTCATTTTTCCAAGGGAGGGTACTGTGGATTTTCGACAAAAAAAAATTTCAAGCTAAAAGGAAACCATTAGGTGCATTTTATAGAGAATCAGATTTCGAATAAGAAAAAGTCAACCGTAACCGCGTAACTCGTACCCGTGAGAAAAAAATCGAAAAAATCTCTTTCGAATGCCATGATTTTTCTGAGTCATTTTTCCAAGGGAGGGTACTGTGGATTTTCGAGAAAAAAAAATTTCAAGCTAAAAGGAAACCATTAGGTGCATTTTATAGAGAATCAGATTTCGAATAAGAAAAAGTCAACCGTAACCGCGTAACTCGTACCTGTGAGAAAAAAATCGAAAAAATCTCTTTCGAATGCCATGATTTTTCTGAGTCATTTTTCCAAGGGAGGGTACTGTGGATTTTCGACAAAAAAAAATTTCAAGCTAAAAGGAAACCATTAGGTGCATTTTATAGAGAATCAGATTTCGAATAAGAAAAAGTCAACCGTAACCGCGTAACTCGTACCCGTGAGAAAAAAATCGAAAAAATCTCTTTCGAATGCCATGATTTTTCTGAGTCATTTTTCCAAGGGAGGGTACTGTGGATTTTCGACAAAAAAAAATTTCAAGCTAAAAGGAAACCATTAGGTGCATTTTATAGAGAATCAGATTTCGAATAAGAAAAAGTCAACCGTAACCGCGTAACTCGTACCTGTGAGAAAAAAATCGAAAAAATCTCTTTCGAATGCCATGATTTTTCTGAGTCATTTTTCCAAGGGAGGGTACTGTGGATTTTCGACAAAAAAAAATTTCAAGCTAAAAGGAAACCATTAGGTGCATTTTATAGAGAATCAGATTTCGAATAAGAAAAAGTCAACCGTAACCGCGTAACTCGTACCCGTGAGAAAAAAATCGAAAAAAATCTCTTTCGAATGCCATGATTTTTCTGAGTCATTTTTCCAAGGGAGGGTACTGTGGATTTTCGAGAAAAAAAAATTTCAAGCTAAAAGGAAACCATTAGGTGCATTTTATAGAGAATCAGATTTCGAATAAGAAAAAGTCAACCGTAACCGCGTAACTCGTACCCGTGAGAAAAAAATCGAAAAAAATCTCTTTCGAATGCCATGATTTTTCTGAGTCATTTTTCCAAGGGAGGGTACTGTGGATTTTCGACAAAAAAAAATTTCAAGCTAAAAGGAAACCATTAGGTGCATTTTATAGAGAATCAGATTTTGAATAAGAAAAAGTCAACCGTAACCGCGTAACTCGTACCCGTGAGAAAAAAATCGAAAAAAATCTCTTTCGAATGCCATGATTTTTCTGAGTCATTTTTCCAAGGGAGGGTACTGTGGATTTTCGACAAAAAAAAATTTCAAGCTAAAAGGAAACCATTAGGTGCATTTTATAGAGAATCAGATTTCGAATAAGAAAAAGTCAACCGTAACCGCGTAACTCGTACCCGTGAGAAAAAAATCGAAAAAATCTCTTTCGAATGCCATGATTTTTCTGAGTCATTTTTCCAAGGGAGGGTACTGTGGATTTTCGAGAAAAAAAAATTTCAAGCTAAAAGGAAACCATTAGGTGCATTTTATAGAGAATCAGATTTCGAATAAGAAAAAGTCAACCGTAACCGCGTAACTCGTACCTGTGAGAAAAAAATCGAAAAAATCTCTTTCGAATGCCATGATTTTTCTGAGTCATTTTTCCAAGGGAGGGTACTGTGGATTTTCGACAAAAAAAAATTTCAAGCTAAAAGGAAACCATTAGGTGCATTTTATAGAGAATCAGATTTCGAATAAGAAAAAGTCAACCGTAACCGCGTAACTCGTACCCGTGAGAAAAAAATCGAAAAAATCTCTTTCGAATGCCATGATTTTTCTGAGTCATTTTTCCAAGGGAGGGTACTGTGGATTTTCGACAAAAAAAAATTTCAAGCTAAAAGGAAACCATTAGGTGCATTTTATAGAGAATCAGATTTCGAATAAGAAAAAGTCAACCGTAACCGCGTAACTCGTACCTGTGAGAAAAAAATCGAAAAAATCTCTTTCGAATGCCATGATTTTTCTGAGTCATTTTTCCAAGGGAGGGTACTGTGGATTTTCGACAAAAAAAAATTTCAAGCTAAAAGGAAACCATTAGGTGCATTTTATAGAGAATCAGATTTCGAATAAGAAAAAGTCAACCGTAACCGCGTAACTCGTACCCGTGAGAAAAAAATCGAAAAAAATCTCTTTCGAATGCCATGATTTTTCTGAGTCATTTTTCCAAGGGAGGGTACTGTGGATTTTCGAGAAAAAAAAATTTCAAGCTAAAAGGAAACCATTAGGTGCATTTTATAGAGAATCAGATTTCGAATAAGAAAAAGTCAACCGTAACCGCGTAACTCGTACCTGTGAGAAAAAAATCGAAAAAATCTCTTTCGAATGCCATGATTTTTCTGAGTCATTTTTCCAAGGGAGGGTACTGTGGATTTTCGAGAAAAAAAAATTTCAAGCTAAAAGGAAACCATTAGGTGCATTTTATAGAGAATCAGATTTCGAATAAGAAAAAGTCAACCGTAACCGCGTAACTCGTACCCGTGAAAAAAAAATCGAAAAAATCTCTTTCGAATGCCATGATTTTTCTGAGTCATTTTTCCAAGGGAGGGTACTGTGGATTTTCGACAAAAAAAAATTTCAAGCTAAAAGGAAACCATTAGGTGCATTTTATAGAGAATCAGATTTCGAATAAGAAAAAGTCAACCGTAACCGCGTAACTCGTACCCGTGAGAAAAAAATCGAAAAAATCTCTTTCGAATGCCATGATTTTTCTGAGTCATTTTTCCAAGGGAGGGTACTGTGGATTTTCGACAAAAAAAAATTTCAAGCTAAAAGGAAACCATTAGGTGCATTTTATAGAGAATCAGATTTCCAATAAGAAAAAGTCAACCGTAACCGCGTAACTCGTACCCGTGAGAAAAAAATCGAAAAAATCTCTTTCGAATGCCATGATTTTTCTGAGTCATTTTTCCAAGGGAGGGTACTGTGGATTTTCGACAAAAAAAAATTTCAAGCTAAAAGGAAACCATTAGGTGCATTTTATAGAGAATCAGATTTCGAATAAGAAAAAGTCAACCGTAACCGCGTAACTCGTACCCGTGAGAAAAAAATCGAAAAAATCTCTTTCGAATGCCATGATTTTTCTGAGTCATTTTTCCAAGGGAGGGTACTGTGGATTTTCGACAAAAAAAAAATTCAAGCTAAAAGGAAACCATTAGGTGCATTTTATAGAGAATCAGATTTCGAATAAGAAAAAGTCAACCGTAACCGCGTAACTCGTACCTGTGAGAAAAAAATCGAAAAAATCTCTTTCGAATGCCATGATTTTTCTGAGTCATTTTTCCAAGGGAGGGTACTGTGGATTTTCGACAAAAAAAAATTTCAAGCTAAAAGGAAACCATTAGGTGCATTTTATAGAGAATCAGATTTCGAATAAGAAAAAGTCAACCGTAACCGCGTAACTCGTACCCGTGAGAAAAAAATCGAAAAAATCTCTTTCGAATGCCATGATTTTTCTGAGTCATTTTTCCAAGGGAGGGTACTGTGGATTTTCGAGAAAAAAAAATTTCAAGCTAAAAGGAAACCATTAGGTGCATTTTATAGAGAATCAGATTTCGAATAAGAAAAAGTCAACCGTAACCGCGTAACTCGTACCTGTGAGAAAAATATCGAAAAAATCTCTTTCGAATGCCATGATTTTTCTGAGTCATTTTTCCAAGGGAGGGTACTGTGGATTTTCGACAAAAAAAAATTTCAAGCTAAAAGGAAACCATTAGGTGCATTTTATAGAGAATCAGATTTCGAATAAGAAAAAGTCAACCGTAACCGCGTAACTCGTACCCGTGAGAAAAAAATCGAAAAAATCTCTTTCGAATGCCATGATTTTTCTGAGTCATTTTTCCAAGGGAGGGTACTGTGGATTTTCGACAAAAAAAAATTTCAAGCTAAAAGGAAACCATTAGGTGCATTTTATAGAGAATCAGATTTGAGTCATTTTTCCAAGGGAGGGTACTGTGGATTTTCGACAAAAAAAAATTTCAAGCTAAAAGGAAACCATTAGGTGCATTTTATAGAGAATCAGATTTCGAATAAGAAAAAGTCAACCGTAACCGCGTAACTCGTACCTGTGAGAAAAAAATCGAAAAAATCTCTTTCGAATGCCATGATTTTTCTGAGTCATTTTTCCAAGGGAGGGTACTGTGGATTTTCGACAAAAAAAAATTTCAAGATAAAAGGAAACCATTAGGTGCATTTTATAGAGAACCAGATTTCGAATAAGAAAAAGTCAACCGTAACCGCGTAACTCGTACCCGTGAGAAAAAAATCGAAAAAATCTCTTTCGAATGCCATGATTTTTCTGAGTCATTTTTCCAAGGGAGGGTACTGTGGATTTTCGACAAAAAAAAATTTCAAGCTAAAAGGAAACCATTAGGTGCATTTTATAGAGAATCAGATTTCGAATAAGAAAAAGTCAACCGTAACCGCGTAACTCGTACCCGTGAGAAAAAAATCGAAAAAATCTCTTTCGAATGCCATGATTTTTCTGAGTCATTTTTCCAAGGGAGGGTACTGTGGATTTTCGAGAAAAAAAAATTTCAAGCTAAAAGGAAACCATTAGGTGCATTTTATAGAGAATCAGATTTCGAATAAGAAAAAGTCAACCGTAACCGCGTAACTCGTACCTGTGAGAAAAAAATCGAAAAAATCTCTTTCGAATGCCATGATTTTTCTGAGTCATTTTTCCAAGGGAGGGTACTGTGGATTTTCGACAAAAAAAAATTTCAAGCTAAAAGGAAACCATTAGGTGCATTTTATAGAGAATCAGATTTCGAATAAGAAAAAGTCAACCGTAACCGCGTAACTCGTACCCGTGAGAAAAAAATCGAAAAAATCTCTTTCGAATGCCATGATTTTTCTGAGTCATTTTTCCAAGGGAGGGTACTGTGGATTTTCGACAAAAAAAAATTTCAAGCTAAAAGGAAACCATTAGGTGCATTTTATAGAGAATCAGATTTCGAATAAGAAAAAGTCAACCGTAACCGCGTAACTCGTACCTGTGAGAAAAAAATCGAAAAAATCTCTTTCGAATGCCATGATTTTTCTGAGTCATTTTTCCAAGGGAGGGTACTGTGGATTTTCGACAAAAAAAAATTTCAAGCTAAAAGGAAACCATTAGGTGCATTTTATAGAGAATCAGATTTCGAATAAGAAAAAGTCAACCGTAACCGCGTAACTCGTACCCGTGAGAAAAAAATCGAAAAAAATCTCTTTCGAATGCCATGATTTTTCTGAGTCATTTTTCCAAGGGAGGGTACTGTGGATTTTCGAGAAAAAAAAATTTCAAGCTAAAAGGAAACCATTAGGTGCATTTTATAGAGAATCAGATTTCGAATAAGAAAAAGTCAACCGTAACCGCGTAACTCGTACCTGTGAGAAAAAAATCGAAAAAATCTCTTTCGAATGCCATGATTTTTCTGAGTCATTTTTCCAAGGGAGGGTACTGTGGATTTTCGACAAAAAAATTTCAACATAAAAGGAAACCATTAGGTGCATTTTATAGAGAATCAGATTTCGAATAAGAAAAAGTCAACCGTAACCGCGTAACTCGTACCCGTGAGAAAAAAATCGAAAAAATCTCTTTCGAATGCCATGATTTTTCTGAGTCATTTTTCCAAGGGAGGGTACTGTGGATTTTCGACAAAAAAAAATTTCAAGCTAAAAGGAAACCATTAGGTGCATTTTATAGAGAATCAGATTTCGAATAAGAAAAAGTCAACCGTAACCGCGTAACTCGTACCTGTGAGAAAAAAATCGAAAAAATCTCTTTCGAATGCCATGATTTTTCTGAGTCATTTTTCCAAGGGAGGGTACTGTGGATTTTCGACAAAAAAAAATTTCAAGCTAAAAGGAAACCATTAGGTGCATTTTATAGAGAATCAGATTTCGAATAAGAAAAAGTCAACCGTAACCGCGTAACTCGTACCCGTGAGAAAAAAATCGAAAAAATCTCTTTCGAATGCCATGATTTTTCTGAGTCATTTTTCCAAGGGAGGGTACTGTGGATTTTCGAGAAAAAAAAATTTCAAGCTAAAAGGAAACCATTAGGTGCATTTTATAGAGAATCAGATTTCGAATAAGAAAAAGTCAACCGTAACCGCGTAACTCGTACCTGTGAGAAAAAAATCGAAAAAATCTCTTTCGAATGCCATGATTTTTCTGAGTCATTTTTCCAAGGGAGGGTACTGTGGATTTTCGACAAAAAAAAATTTCAAGCTAAAAGGAAACCATTAGGTGCATTTTATAGAGAATCAGATTTCGAATAAGAAAAAGTCAACCGTAACCGCGTAACTCGTACCCGTGAGAAAAAAATCGAAAAAATCTCTTTCGAATGCCATGATTTTTCTGAGTCATTTTTCCAAGGGAGGGTACTGTGGATTTTCGACAAAAAAAAATTTCAAGCTAAAAGGAAACCATTAGGTGCATTTTATAGAGAATCAGATTTCGAATAAGAAAAAGTCAACCGTAACCGCGTAACTCGTACCTGTGAGAAAAAAATCGAAAAAATCTCTTTCGAATGCCATGATTTTTCTGAGTCATTTTTCCAAGGGAGGGTACTGTGGATTTTCGACAAAAAAAAATTTCAAGCTAAAAGGAAACCATTAGGTGCATTTTATAGAGAATCAGATTTCGAATAAGAAAAAGTCAACCGTAACCGCGTAACTCGTACCCGTGAGAAAAAAATCGAAAAAAATCTCTTTCGAATGCCATGATTTTTCTGAGTCATTTTTCCAAGGGAGGGTACTGTGGATTTTCGAGAAAAAAAAATTTCAAGCTAAAAGGAAACCATTAGGTGCATTTTATAGAGAATCAGATTTCGAATAAGAAAAAGTCAACCGTAACCGCGTAACTCGTACCTGTGAGAGAAAAATCGAAAAAATCTCTTTCGAATGCCATGATTTTTCTGAGTCATTTTTCCAAGGGAGGGTACTGTGGATTTTCGACAAAAAAAAATTTCAAGCTAAAAGGAAACCATTAGGTGCATTTTATAGAGAATCAGATTTTGAATAAGAAAAAGTCAACCGTAACCGCGTAACTCGTACCCGTGAGAAAAAAATCGAAAAAAATCTCTTTCGAATGCCATGATTTTTCTGAGTCATTTTTCCAAGGGAGGGTACTGTGGATTTTCGACAAAAAAAATTTCAAGCTAAAAGGAAACCATTAGGTGCATTTTATAGAGAATCAGATTTCGAATAAGAAAAAGTCAACCGTAACCGCGTAACTCGTACCCGTGAGAAAAAAATCGAAAAAATCTCTTTCGAATGCCATGATTTTTCTGAGTCATTTTTCCAAGGGAGGGTACTGTGGATTTTCGAGAAAAAAAAATTTCAAGCTAAAAGGAAACCATTAGGTGCATTTTATAGAGAATCAGATTTCGAATAAGAAAAAGTCAACCGTAACCGCGTAACTCGTACCTGTGAGAAAAAAATCGAAAAAATCTCTTTCGAATGCCATGATTTTTCTGAGTCATTTTTCCAAGGGAGGGTACTGTGGATTTTCGACAAAAAAAAATTTCAAGCTAAAAGGAAACCATTAGGTGCATTTTATAGAGAATCAGATTTCGAATAAGAAAAAGTCAACCGTAACCGCGTAACTCGTACCCGTGAGAAAAAAATCGAAAAAATCTCTTTCGAATGCCATGATTTTTCTGAGTCATTTTTCCAAGGGAGGGTACTGTGGATTTTCGACAAAAAAAAATTTCAAGCTAAAAGGAAACCATTAGGTGCATTTTATAGAGAATCAGATTTCGAATAAGAAAAAGTCAACCGTAACCGCGTAACTCGTACCTGTGAGAAAAAAATCGAAAAAATCTCTTTCGAATGCCATGATTTTTCTGAGTCATTTTTCCAAGGGAGGGTACTGTGGATTTTCGACAAAAAAAAATTTCAAGCTAAAAGGAAACCATTAGGTGCATTTTATAGAGAATCAGATTTCGAATAAGAAAAAGTCAACCGTAACCGCGTAACTCGTACCCGTGAGAAAAAAATCGAAAAAAATCTCTTTCGAATGCCATGATTTTTCTGAGTCATTTTTCCAAGGGAGGGTACTGTGGATTTTCGAGAAAAAAAAATTTCAAGCTAAAAGGAAACCATTAGGTGCATTTTATAGAGAATCAGATTTCGAATAAGAAAAAGTCAACCGTAACCGCGTAACTCGTACCTGTGAGAAAAAAATCGAAAAAATCTCTTTCGAATGCCATGATTTTTCTGAGTCATTTTTCCAAGGGAGGGTACTGTGGATTTTCGACAAAAAAAAATTTCAAGCTAAAAGGAAACCATTAGGTGCATTTTATAGAGAATCAGATTTCGAATAAGAAAAAGTCAACCGTAACCGCGTAACTCGTACCTGTGAGAAAAAAATCGAAAAAATCTCTTTCGAATGCCATGATTTTTCTGAGTCATTTTTCCAAGGGAGGGTACTGTGGATTTTCGACAAAAAAAAATTTCAAGCTAAAAGGAAACCATTAGGTGCATTTTATAGAGAATCAGATTTCGAATAAGAAAAAGTCAACCGTAACCGCGTAACTCGTACCCGTGAGAAAAAAATCGAAAAAAATCTCTTTCGAATGCCATGATTTTTCTGAGTCATTTTTCCAAGGGAGGGTACTGTGGATTTTCGACAAAAAAAAATTTCAAGCTAAAAGGAAACCATTAGGTGCATTTTATAGAGAATCAGATTTCGAATAAGAAAAAGTCAACCGTAACCGCGTAACTCGTACCCGTGAGAAAAAAATCGAAAATATCTCTTTCGAATGCCATGATTTTTCTGAGTCATTTTTCCAAGGGAGGGTACTGTGGATTTTCGACAAAAAAAAATTTCAAGCTAAAAGGAAACCATTAGGTGCATTTTATAGAGAATCAGATTTCGAATAAGAAAAAGTCAACCATAACCGCGTAACTCGTACCCGTGAGAAAAAAATCGAAAAAATCTCTTTCGAATGCCATGATTTTTCTGAGTCATTTTTCCAAGGGAGGGTACTGTGGATTTTCGACAAAAAAAAATTTCAAGCTAAAAGGAAACCATTAGGTGCATTTTATAGAGAATCAGATTTCGAATAAGAAAAAGTCAACCGTAACCGCGTAACTCGTACCCGTGAGAAAAAAATCGAAAAAATCTCTTTCGAATGCCATGATTTTTCTGAGTCATTTTTCCAAGGGAGGGTACTGTGGATTTTCGACAAAAAAAAATTTCAAGCTAAAAGGAAACCATTAGGTGCATTTTATAGAGAATCAGATTTCGAATAAGAAAAAGTCAACCGTAACCGCGTAACTCGTACCTGTGAGAAAAAAATCGAAAAAATCTCTTTCGAATGCCATGATTTTTCTGAGTCATTTTTCCAAGGGAGGGTACTGTGGATTTTCGACAAAAAAAAATTTCAAGCTAAAAGGAAACCATTAGGTGCATTTTATAGAGAATCAGATTTCGAATAAGAAAAAGTCAACCGTAACCGCGTAACTCGTACCCGTGAGAAAAAAATCGAAAAAATCTCTTTCGAATGCCATGATTTTTCTGAGTCATTTTTCCAAGGGAGGGTACTGTGGATTTTCGACAAAAAAAAATTTCAAGCTAAAAGGAAACCATTAGGTGCATTTTATAGAGAATCAGATTTCGAATAAGAAAAAGTCAACCGTAACCGCGTAACTCGTACCTGTGAGAAAAAAATCGAAAAAATCTCTTTCGAATGCCATGATTTTTCTGAGTCATTTTTCCAAGGGAGGGTACTGTGGATTTTCGACAAAAAAAATTTCAACATAAAAGGAAACCATTAGGTGCATTTTATAGAGAATCAGATTTCGAATAAGAAAAAGTCAACCGTAACCGCGTAACTCGTACCCGTGAGAAAAAAATCGAAAAAATCTCTTTCGAATGCCATGATTTTTCTGAGTCATTTTTCCAAGGGAGGGTACTGTGGATTTTCGACAAAAAAAAATTTCAAGCTAAAAGGAAACCATTAGGTGCATTTTATAGAGAATCAGATTTCGAATAAGAAAAAGTCAACCGTAACCGCGTAACTCGTACCTGTGAGAAAAAAATCGAAAAAATCTCTTTCGAATGCCATGATTTATCTGAGTCATTTTTCCAAGGGAGGGTACTGTGGATTTTCGACAAAAAAAAATTTCAAGCTAAAAGGAAACCATTAGGTGCATTTTATAGAGAATCAGATTTCGAATAAGAAAAAGTCAACCGTAACCGCGTAACTCGTACCCGTGAGAAAAAAATCGAAAAAATCTCTTTCGAATGCCATGATTTTTCTGAGTCATTTTTCCAAGGGAGGGTACTGTGGATTTTCGAGAAAAAAAAATTTCAAGCTAAAAGGAAACCATTAGGTGCATTTTATAGAGAATCAGATTTCGAATAAGAAAAAGTCAACCGTAACCGCGTAACTCGTACCTGTGAGAAAAAAATCGAAAAAATCTCTTTCGAATGCCATGATTTTTCTGAGTCATTTTTCCAAGGGAGGGTACTGTGGATTTTCGACAAAAAAAAATTTCAAGCTAAAAGGAAACCATTAGGTGCATTTTATAGAGAATCAGATTTCGAATAAGAAAAAGTCAACCGTAACCGCGTAACTCGTACCCGTGAGAAAAAAATCGAAAAAATCTCTTTCGAATGCCATGATTTTTCTGAGTCATTTTTCCAAGGGAGGGTACTGTGGATTTTCGACAAAAAAAAATTTCAAGCTAAAAGGAAACCATTAGGTGCATTTTATAGAGAATCAGATTTCGAATAAGAAAAAGTCAACCGTAACCGCGTAACTCGTACCTGTGAGAAAAAAATCGAAAAAATCTCTTTCGAATGCCATGATTTTTCTGAGTCATTTTTCCAAGGGAGGGTACTGTGGATTTTCGACAAAAAAAAATTTCAAGCTAAAAGGAAACCATTAGGTGCATTTTATAGAGAATCAGATTTCGAATAAGAAAAAGTCAACCGTAACCGCGTAACTCGTACCCGTGAGAAAAAAATCGAAAAAAATCTCTTTCGAATGCCATGATTTTTCTGAGTCATTTTTCCAAGGGAGGGTACTGTGGATTTTCGAGAAAAAAAAATTTCAAGCTAAAAGGAAACCATTAGGTGCATTTTATAGAGAATCAGATTTCGAATAAGAAAAAGTCAACCGTAACCGCGTAACTCGTACCTGTGAGAAAAAAATCGAAAAAATCTCTTTCGAATGCCATGATTTTTCTGAGTCATTTTTCCAAGGGAGGGTACTGTGGATTTTCGACAAAAAAAAATTTCAAGCTAAAAGGAAACCATTAGGTGCATTTTATAGAGAATCAGATTTCGAATAAGAAAAAGTCAACCGTAACCGCGTAACTCGTACCTGTGAGAGAAAAATCGAAAAAATCTCTTTCGAATGCCATGATTTTTCTGAGTCATTTTTCCAAGGGAGGGTACTGTGGATTTTCGACAAAAAAAAATTTCAAGCTAAAAGGAAACCATTAGGTGCATTTTATAGAGAATCAGATTTTGAATAAGAAAAAGTCAACCGTAACCGCGTAACTCGTACCCGTGAGAAAAAAATCGAAAAAAATCTCTTTCGAATGCCATGATTTTTCTGAGTCATTTTTCCAAGGGAGGGTACTGTGGATTTTCGACAAAAAAAAATTTCAAGCTAAAAGGAAACCATTAGGTGCATTTTATAGAGAATCAGATTTCGAATAAGAAAAAGTCAACCGTAACCGCGTAACTCGTACCCGTGAGAAAAAAATCGAAAAAATCTCTTTCGAATGCCATGATTTTTCTGAGTCATTTTTCCAAGGGAGGGTACTGTGGATTTTCGAGAAAAAAAAATTTCAAGCTAAAAGGAAACCATTAGGTGCATTTTATAGAGAATCAGATTTCGAATAAGAAAAAGTCAACCGTAACCGCGTAACTCGTACCTGTGAGAAAAAAATCGAAAAAATCTCTTTCGAATGCCATGATTTTTCTGAGTCATTTTTCCAAGGGAGGGTACTGTGGATTTTCGACAAAAAAAAATTTCAAGCTAAAAGGAAACCATTAGGTGCATTTTATAGAGAATCAGATTTCGAATAAGAAAAAGTCAACCGTAACCGCGTAACTCGTACCCGTGAGAAAAAAATCGAAAAAATCTCTTTCGAATGCCATGATTTTTCTGAGTCATTTTTCCAAGGGAGGGTACTGTGGATTTTCGACAAAAAAAAATTTCAAGCTAAAAGGAAACCATTAGGTGCATTTTATAGAGAATCAGATTTCGAATAAGAAAAAGTCAACCGTAACCGCGTAACTCGTACCTGTGAGAAAAAAATCGAAAAAATCTCTTTCGAATGCCATGATTTTTCTGAGTCATTTTTCCAAGGGAGGGTACTGTGGATTTTCGACAAAAAAAAATTTCAAGCTAAAAGGAAACCATTAGGTGCATTTTATAGAGAATCAGATTTCGAATAAGAAAAAGTCAACCGTAACCGCGTAACTCGTACCCGTGAGAAAAAAATCGAAAAAAATCTCTTTCGAATGCCATGATTTTTCTGAGTCATTTTTCCAAGGGAGGGTACTGTGGATTTTCGAGAAAAAAAAATTTCAAGCTAAAAGGAAACCATTAGGTGCATTTTATAGAGAATCAGATTTCGAATAAGAAAAAGTCAACCGTAACCGCGTAACTCGTACCTGTGAGAAAAAAATCGAAAAAATCTCTTTCGAATGCCATGATTTTTCTGAGTCATTTTTCCAAGGGAGGGTACTGTGGATTTTCGACAAAAAAAAATTTCAAGCTAAAAGGAAACCATTAGGTGCATTTTATAGAGAATCAGATTTCGAATAAGAAAAAGTCAACCGTAACCGCGTAACTCGTACCTGTGAGAAAAAAATCGAAAAAATCTCTTTCGAATGCCATGATTTTTCTGAGTCATTTTTCCAAGGGAGGGTACTGTGGATTTTCGACAAAAAAAAATTTCAAGCTAAAAGGAAACCATTAGGTGCATTTTATAGAGAATCAGATTTCGAATAAGAAAAAGTCAACCGTAACCGCGTAACTCGTACCCGTGAGAAAAAAATCGAAAAAAATCTCTTTCGAATGCCATGATTTTTCTGAGTCATTTTTCCAAGGGAGGGTACTGTGGATTTTCGACAAAAAAAAATTTCAAGCTAAAAGGAAACCATTAGGTGCATTTTATAGAGAATCAGATTTCGAATAAGAAAAAGTCAACCGTAACCGCGTAACTCGTACCCGTGAGAAAAAAATCGAAAATATCTCTTTCGAATGCCATGATTTTTCTGAGTCATTTTTCCAAGGGAGGGTACTGTGGATTTTCGACAAAAAAAAATTTCAAGCTAAAAGGAAACCATTAGGTGCATTTTATAGAGAATCAGATTTCGAATAAGAAAAAGTCAACCATAACCGCGTAACTCGTACCCGTGAGAAAAAAATCGAAAAAATCTCTTTCGAATGCCATGATTTTTCTGAGTCATTTTTCCAAGGGAGGGTACTGTGGATTTTCGACAAAAAAAAATTTCAAGCTAAAAGGAAACCATTAGGTGCATTTTATAGAGAATCAGATTTCGAATAAGAAAAAGTCAACCGTAACCGCGTAACTCGTACCCGTGAGAAAAAAATCGAAAAAATCTCTTTCGAATGCCATGATTTTTCTGAGTCATTTTTCCAAGGGAGGGTACTGTGGATTTTCGACAAAAAAAAATTTCAAGCTAAAAGGAAACCATTAGGTGCATTTTATAGAGAATCAGATTTCGAATAAGAAAAAGTCAACCGTAACCGCGTAACTCGTACCTGTGAGAAAAAAATCGAAAAAATCTCTTTCGAATGCCATGATTTTTCTGAGTCATTTTTCCAAGGGAGGGTACTGTGGATTTTCGACAAAAAAAAATTTCAAGCTAAAAGGAAACCATTAGGTGCATTTTATAGAGAATCAGATTTCGAATAAGAAAAAGTCAACCGTAACCGCGTAACTCGTACCCGTGAGAAAAAAATCGAAAAAATCTCTTTCGAATGCCATGATTTTTCTGAGTCATTTTTCCAAGGGAGGGTACTGTGGATTTTCGACAAAAAAAAATTTCAAGCTAAAAGGAAACCATTAGGTGCATTTTATAGAGAATCAGATTTCGAATAAGAAAAAGTCAACCGTAACCGCGTAACTCGTACCTGTGAGAAAAAAATCGAAAAAATCTCTTTCGAATGCCATGATTTTTCTGAGTCATTTTTCCAAGGGAGGGTACTGTGGATTTTCGACAAAAAAAAATTTCAAGCTAAAAGGAAACCATTAGGTGCATTTTATAGAGAATCAGATTTCGAATAAGAAAAAGTCAACCGTAACCGCGTAACTCGTACCCGTGAGAAAAAAATCGAAAAAAATCTCTTTCGAATGCCATGATTTTTCTGAGTCATTTTTCCAAGGGAGGGTACTGTGGATTTTCGAGAAAAAAAAATTTCAAGCTAAAAGGAAACCATTAGGTGCATTTTATAGAGAATCAGATTTCGAATAAGAAAAAGTCAACCGTAACCGCGTAACTCGTACCTGTGAGAAAAAAATCGAAAAAATCTCTTTCGAATGCCATGATTTTTCTGAGTCATTTTTCCAAGGGAGGGTACTGTGGATTTTCGACAAAAAAAAATTTCAAGCTAAAAGGAAACCATTAGGTGCATTTTATAGAGAATCAGATTTCGAATAAGAAAAAGTCAACCGTAACCGCGTAACTCGTACCTGTGAGAAAAAAATCGAAAAAATCTCTTTCGAATGCCATGATTTTTCTGAGTCATTTTTCCAAGGGAGGGTACTGTGGATTTTCGACAAAAAAAAATTTCAAGCTAAAAGGAAACCATTAGGTGCATTTTATAGAGAATCAGATTTCGAATAAGAAAAAGTCAACCGTAACCGCGTAACTCGTACCCGTGAGAAAAAAATCGAAAAAAATCTCTTTCGAATGCCATGATTTTTCTGAGTCATTTTTCCAAGGGAGGGTACTGTGGATTTTCGACAAAAAAAAATTTCAAGCTAAAAGGAAACCATTAGGTGCATTTTATAGAGAATCAGATTTCGAATAAGAAAAAGTCAACCGTAACCGCGTAACTCGTACCCGTGAGAAAAAAATCGAAAATATCTCTTTCGAATGCCATGATTTTTCTGAGTCATTTTTCCAAGGGAGGGTACTGTGGATTTTCGACAAAAAAAAATTTCAAGCTAAAAGGAAACCATTAGGTGCATTTTATAGAGAATCAGATTTCGAATAAGAAAAAGTCAACCATAACCGCGTAACTCGTACCCGTGAGAAAAAAATCGAAAAAATCTCTTTCGAATGCCATGATTTTTCTGAGTCATTTTTCCAAGGGAGGGTACTGTGGATTTTCGACAAAAAAAAATTTCAAGCTAAAAGGAAACCATTAGGTGCATTTTATAGAGAATCAGATTTCGAATAAGAAAAAGTCAACCGTAACCGCGTAACTCGTACCCGTGAGAAAAAAATCGAAAAAATCTCTTTCGAATGCCATGATTTTTCTGAGTCATTTTTCCAAGGGAGGGTACTGTGGATTTTCGACAAAAAAAAATTTCAAGCTAAAAGGAAACCATTAGGTGCATTTTATAGAGAATCAGATTTCGAATAAGAAAAAGTCAACCGTAACCGCGTAACTCGTACCTGTGAGAAAAAAATCGAAAAAATCTCTTTCGAATGCCATGATTTTTCTGAGTCATTTTTCCAAGGGAGGGTACTGTGGATTTTCGACAAAAAAAAAATTTCAAGCTAAAAGGAAACCATTAGGTGCATTTTATAGAGAATCAGATTTCGAATAAGAAAAAGTCAACCGTAACCGCGTAACTCGTACCCGTGAGAAAAAAATCGAAAAAAATCTCTTTCGAATGCCATGATTTTTCTGAGTCATTTTTCCAAGGGAGGGTACTGTGGATTTTCGAGAAAAAAAAATTTCAAGCTAAAAGGAAACCATTAGGTGCATTTTATAGAGAAACAGATTTCGAATAAGAAAAAGTCAACCGTAACCGCGTAACTCGTACCTGTGAGAAAAAAATCGAAAAAATCTCTTTCGAATGCCATGATTTTTCTGAGTCATTTTTCCAAGGGAGGGTACTGTGGATTTTCGACAAAAAAAAATTTCAAGCTAAAAGGAAACCATTAGGTGCATTTTATAGAGAATCAGATTTTGAATAAGAAAAAGTCAACCGTAACCGCGTAACTCGTACCCGTGAGAAAAAAATCGAAAAAAATCTCTTTCGAATGCCATGATTTTTCTGAGTCATTTTTCCAAGGGAGGGTACTGTGGATTTTCAACAAAAAAAAATTTCAAGCTAAAAGGAAACCATTAGGTGCATTTTATAGAGAATCAGATTTCGAATAAGAAAAAGTCAACCGTAACCGCGTAACTCGTACCCGTGAGAAAAAAATCGAAAAAATCTCTTTCGAATGCCATGATTTTTCTGAGTCATTTTTCCAAGGGAGGGTACTGTGGATTTTCGAGAAAAAAAAATTTCAAGCTAAAAGGAAACCATTAGGTGCATTTTATAGAGAATCAGATTTCGAATAAGAAAAAGTCAACCGTAACCGCGTAACTCGTACCTGTGAGAAAAAAATCGAAAAAATCTCTTTCGAATGCCATGATTTTTCTGAGTCATTTTTCCAAGGGAGGGTACTGTGGATTTTCGACAAAAAAAAATTTCAAGCTAAAAGGAAACCATTAGGTGCATTTTATAGAGAATCAGATTTTGAATAAGAAAAAGTCAACCGTAACCGCGTAACTCGTACCCGTGAGAAAAAAATCGAAAAAAATCTCTTTCGAATGCCATGATTTTTCTGAGTCATTTTTCCAAGGGAGGGTACTGTGGATTTTCGACAAAAAAAAATTTCAAGCTAAAAGGAAACCATTAGGTGCATTTTATAGAGAATCAGATTTCGAATAAGAAAAAGTCAACCGTAACCGCGTAACTCGTACCCGTGAGAAAAAAATCGAAAAAATCTCTTTCGAATGCCATGATTTTTCTGAGTCATTTTTCCAAGGGAGGGTACTGTGGATTTTCGAGAAAAAAAAATTTCAAGCTAAAAGGAAACCATTAGGTGCATTTTATAGAGAATCAGATTTCGAATAAGAAAAAGTCAACCGTAACCGCGTAACTCGTACCTGTGAGAAAAAAATCGAAAAAATCTCTTTCGAATGCCATGATTTTTCTGAGTCATTTTTCCAAGGGAGGGTACTGTGGATTTTCGACAAAAAAAAATTTCAAGCTAAAAGGAAACCATTAGGTGCATTTTATAGAGAATCAGATTTCGAATAAGAAAAAGTCAACCGTAACCGCGTAACTCGTACCCGTGAGAAAAAAATCGAAAAAATCTCTTTCGAATGCCATGATTTTTCTGAGTCATTTTTCCAAGGGAGGGTACTGTGGATTTTCGACAAAAAAAAATTTCAAGCTAAAAGGAAACCATTAGGTGCATTTTATAGAGAATCAGATTTCGAATAAGAAAAAGTCAACCATAACCGCGTAACTCGTACCCGTGAGAAAAAAATCGAAAAAATCTCTTTCGAATGCCATGATTTTTCTGAGTCATTTTTCCAAGGGAGGGTACTGTGGATTTTCGACAAAAAAAAATTTCAAGCTAAAAGGAAACCATTAGGTGCATTTTATAGAGAATCAGATTTCGAATAAGAAAAAGTCAACCGTAACCGCGTAACTCGTACCCGTGAGAAAAAAATCGAAAAAATCTCTTTCGAATGCCATGATTTTTCTGAGTCATTTTTCCAAGGGAGGGTACTGTGGATTTTCGACAAAAAAAAATTTCAAGCTAAAAGGAAACCATTAGGTGCATTTTATAGAGAATCAGATTTCGAATAAGAAAAAGTCAACCGTAACCGCGTAACTCGTACCCGTGAGAAAAAAATCGAAAAAATCTCTTTCGAATGCCATGATTTTTCTGAGTCATTTTTCCAAGGGAGGGTACTGTGGATTTTCGACAAAAAAAAATTTCAAGCTAAAAGGAAACCATTAGGTGCATTTTATAGAGAATCAGATTTCGAATAAGAAAAAGTCAACCGTAACCGCGTAACTCGTACCTGTGAGAAAAAAATCGAAAAAATCTCTTTCGAATGCCATGATTTTTCTGAGTCATTTTTCCAAGGGAGGGTACTGTGGATTTTCGACAAAAAAAAAATTTCAAGCTAAAAGGAAACCATTAGGTGCATTTTATAGAGAATCAGATTTCGAATAAGAAAAAGTCAACCGTAACCGCGTAACTCGTACCCGTGAGAAAAAAATCGAAAAAAATCTCTTTCGAATTCCATGATTTTTCTGAGTCATTTTTCCAAGGGAGGGTACTGTGGATTTTCGAGAAAAAAAAATTTCAAGCTAAAAGGAAACCATTAGGTGCATTTTATAGAGAAACAGATTTCGAATAAGAAAAAGTCAACCGTAACCGCGTAACTCGTACCTGTGAGAAAAAAATCGAAAAAATCTCTTTCGAATGCCATGATTTTTCTGAGTCATTTTTCCAAGGGAGGGTACTGTGGATTTTCGACAAAAAAAAATTTCAAGCTAAAAGGAAACCATTAGGTGCATTTTATAGAGAATCAGATTTTGAATAAGAAAAAGTCAACCGTAACCGCGTAACTCGTACCCGTGAGAAAAAAATCGAAAAAAATCTCTTTCGAATGCCATGATTTTTCTGAGTCATTTTTCCAAGGGAGGGTACTGTGGATTTTCGACAAAAAAAAATTTCAAGCTAAAAGGAAACCATTAGGTGCATTTTATAGAGAATCAGATTTCGAATAAGAAAAAGTCAACCGTAACCGCGTAACTCGTACCCGTGAGAAAAAAATCGAAAAAATCTCTTTCGAATGCCATGATTTTTCTGAGTCATTTTTCCAAGGGAGGGTACTGTGGATTTTCGACAAAAAAAAATTTCAAGCTAAAAGGAAACCATTAGGTGCATTTTATAGAGAATCAGATTTCGAATAAGAAAAAGTCAACCGTAACCGCGTAACTCGTACCTGTGAGAAAAAAATCGAAAAAATCTCTTTCGAATGCCATGATTTTTCTGAGTCATTTTTCCAAGGGAGGGTACTGTGGATTTTCGACAAAAAAAAATTTCAAGCTAAAAGGAAACCATTAGGTGCATTTTATAGAGAATCAGATTTCGAATAAGAAAAAGTCAACCGTAACCGCGTAACTCGTACCCGTGAGAAAAAAATCGAAAAAAATCTCTTTCGAATGCCATGATTTTTCTGAGTCATTTTTCCAAGGGAGGGTACTGTGGATTTTCGAGAAAAAAAAATTTCAAGCTAAAAGGAAACCATTAGGTGCATTTTATAGAGAATCAGATTTCGAATAAGAAAAAGTCAACCGTAACCGCGTAACTCGTACCTGTGAGAAAAAAATCGAAAAAATCTCTTTCGAATGCCATGATTTTTCTGAGTCATTTTTCCAAGGGAGGGTACTGTGGATTTTCGACAAAAAAAAATTTCAAGCTAAAAGGAAACCATTAGGTGCATTTTATAGAGAATCAGATTTCGAATAAGAAAAAGTCAACCGTAACCGCGTAACTCGTACCTGTGAGAAAAAAATCGAAAAAATCTCTTTCGAATGCCATGATTTTTCTGAGTCATTTTTCCAAGGGAGGGTACTGTGGATTTTCGACAAAAAAAAATTTCAAGCTAAAAGGAAACCATTAGGTGCATTTTATAGAGAATCAGATTTCGAATAAGAAAAAGTCAACCGTAACCGCGTAACTCGTACCCGTGAGAAAAAAATCGAAAAAAATCTCTTTCGAATGCCATGATTTTTCTGAGTCATTTTTCCAAGGGAGGGTACTGTGGATTTTCGACAAAAAAAAATTTCAAGCTAAAAGGAAACCATTAGGTGCATTTTATAGAGAATCAGATTTCGAATAAGAAAAAGTCAACCGTAACCGCGTAACTCGTACCCGTGAGAAAAAAATCGAAAATATCTCTTTCGAATGCCATGATTTTTCTGAGTCATTTTTCCAAGGGAGGGTACTGTGGATTTTCGACAAAAAAAAATTTCAAGCTAAAAGGAAACCATTAGGTGCATTTTATAGAGAATCAGATTTCGAATAAGAAAAAGTCAACCATAACCGCGTAACTCGTACCCGTGAGAAAAAAATCGAAAAAATCTCTTTCGAATGCCATGATTTTTCTGAGTCATTTTTCCAAGGGAGGGTACTGTGGATTTTCGACAAAAAAAAATTTCAAGCTAAAAGGAAACCATTAGGTGCATTTTATAGAGAATCAGATTTCGAATAAGAAAAAGTCAACCGTAACCGCGTAACTCGTACCCGTGAGAAAAAAATCGAAAAAATCTCTTTCGAATGCCATGATTTTTCTGAGTCATTTTTCCAAGGGAGGGTACTGTGGATTTTCGACAAAAAAAAATTTCAAGCTAAAAGGAAACCATTAGGTGCATTTTATAGAGAATCAGATTTCGAATAAGAAAAAGTCAACCGTAACCGCGTAACTCGTACCTGTGAGAAAAAAATCGAAAAAATCTCTTTCGAATGCCATGATTTTTCTGAGTCATTTTTCCAAGGGAGGGTACTGTGGATTTTCGACAAAAAAAAAATTTCAAGCTAAAAGGAAACCATTAGGTGCATTTTATAGAGAATCAGATTTCGAATAAGAAAAAGTCAACCGTAACCGCGTAACTCGTACCCGTGAGAAAAAAATCGAAAAAAATCTCTTTCGAATGCCATGATTTTTCTGAGTCATTTTTCCAAGGGAGGGTACTGTGGATTTTCGAGAAAAAAAAATTTCAAGCTAAAAGGAAACCATTAGGTGCATTTTATAGAGAAACAGATTTCGAATAAGAAAAAGTCAACCGTAACCGCGTAACTCGTACCTGTGAGAAAAAAATCGAAAAAATCTCTTTCGAATGCCATGATTTTTCTGAGTCATTTTTCCAAGGGAGGGTACTGTGGATTTTCGACAAAAAAAAATTTCAAGCTAAAAGGAAACCATTAGGTGCATTTTATAGAGAATCAGATTTTGAATAAGAAAAAGTCAACCGTAACCGCGTAACTCGTACCCGTGAGAAAAAAATCGAAAAAAATCTCTTTCGAATGCCATGATTTTTCTGAGTCATTTTTCCAAGGGAGGGTACTGTGGATTTTCAACAAAAAAAAATTTCAAGCTAAAAGGAAACCATTAGGTGCATTTTATAGAGAATCAGATTTCGAATAAGAAAAAGTCAACCGTAACCGCGTAACTCGTACCCGTGAGAAAAAAATCGAAAAAATCTCTTTCGAATGCCATGATTTTTCTGAGTCATTTTTCCAAGGGAGGGTACTGTGGATTTTCGAGAAAAAAAAATTTCAAGCTAAAAGGAAACCATTAGGTGCATTTTATAGAGAATCAGATTTCGAATAAGAAAAAGTCAACCGTAACCGCGTAACTCGTACCTGTGAGAAAAAAATCGAAAAAATCTCTTTCGAATGCCATGATTTTTCTGAGTCATTTTTCCAAGGGAGGGTACTGTGGATTTTCGACAAAAAAAAATTTCAAGCTAAAAGGAAACCATTAGGTGCATTTTATAGAGAATCAGATTTTGAATAAGAAAAAGTCAACCGTAACCGCGTAACTCGTACCCGTGAGAAAAAAATCGAAAAAAATCTCTTTCGAATGCCATGATTTTTCTGAGTCATTTTTCCAAGGGAGGGTACTGTGGATTTTCGACAAAAAAAAATTTCAAGCTAAAAGGAAACCATTAGGTGCATTTTATAGAGAATCAGATTTCGAATAAGAAAAAGTCAACCGTAACCGCGTAACTCGTACCCGTGAGAAAAAAATCGAAAAAATCTCTTTCGAATGCCATGATTTTTCTGAGTCATTTTTCCAAGGGAGGGTACTGTGGATTTTCGAGAAAAAAAAATTTCAAGCTAAAAGGAAACCATTAGGTGCATTTTATAGAGAATCAGATTTCGAATAAGAAAAAGTCAACCGTAACCGCGTAACTCGTACCTGTGAGAAAAAAATCGAAAAAATCTCTTTCGAATGCCATGATTTTTCTGAGTCATTTTTCCAAGGGAGGGTACTGTGGATTTTCGACAAAAAAAAATTTCAAGCTAAAAGGAAACCATTAGGTGCATTTTATAGAGAATCAGATTTCGAATAAGAAAAAGTCAACCGTAACCGCGTAACTCGTACCCGTGAGAAAAAAATCGAAAAAATCTCTTTCGAATGCCATGATTTTTCTGAGTCATTTTTCCAAGGGAGGGTACTGTGGATTTTCGACAAAAAAAAATTTCAAGCTAAAAGGAAACCATTAGGTGCATTTTATAGAGAATCAGATTTCGAATAAGAAAAAGTCAACCATAACCGCGTAACTCGTACCCGTGAGAAAAAAATCGAAAAAATCTCTTTCGAATGCCATGATTTTTCTGAGTCATTTTTCCAAGGGAGGGTACTGTGGATTTTCGACAAAAAAAAATTTCAAGCTAAAAGGAAACCATTAGGTGCATTTTATAGAGAATCAGATTTCGAATAAGAAAAAGTCAACCGTAACCGCGTAACTCGTACCCGTGAGAAAAAAATCGAAAAAATCTCTTTCGAATGCCATGATTTTTCTGAGTCATTTTTCCAAGGGAGGGTACTGTGGATTTTCGACAAAAAAAAATTTCAAGCTAAAAGGAAACCATTAGGTGCATTTTATAGAGAATCAGATTTCGAATAAGAAAAAGTCAACCGTAACCGCGTAACTCGTACCCGTGAGAAAAAAATCGAAAAAATCTCTTTCGAATGCCATGATTTTTCTGAGTCATTTTTCCAAGGGAGGGTACTGTGGATTTTCGACAAAAAAAAATTTCAAGCTAAAAGGAAACCATTAGGTGCATTTTATAGAGAATCAGATTTCGAATAAGAAAAAGTCAACCGTAACCGCGTAACTCGTACCTGTGAGAAAAAAATCGAAAAAATCTCTTTCGAATGCCATGATTTTTCTGAGTCATTTTTCCAAGGGAGGGTACTGTGGATTTTCGACAAAAAAAAAATTTCAAGCTAAAAGGAAACCATTAGGTGCATTTTATAGAGAATCAGATTTCGAATAAGAAAAAGTCAACCGTAACCGCGTAACTCGTACCCGTGAGAAAAAAATCGAAAAAAATCTCTTTCGAATTCCATGATTTTTCTGAGTCATTTTTCCAAGGGAGGGTACTGTGGATTTTCGAGAAAAAAAAATTTCAAGCTAAAAGGAAACCATTAGGTGCATTTTATAGAGAAACAGATTTCGAATAAGAAAAAGTCAACCGTAACCGCGTAACTCGTACCTGTGAGAAAAAAATCGAAAAAATCTCTTTCGAATGCCATGATTTTTCTGAGTCATTTTTCCAAGGGAGGGTACTGTGGATTTTCGACAAAAAAAAATTTCAAGCTAAAAGGAAACCATTAGGTGCATTTTATAGAGAATCAGATTTTGAATAAGAAAAAGTCAACCGTAACCGCGTAACTCGTACCCGTGAGAAAAAAATCGAAAAAAATCTCTTTCGAATGCCATGATTTTTCTGAGTCATTTTTCCAAGGGAGGGTACTGTGGATTTTCGACAAAAAAAAATTTCAAGCTAAAAGGAAACCATTAGGTGCATTTTATAGAGAATCAGATTTCGAATAAGAAAAAGTCAACCGTAACCGCGTAACTCGTACCCGTGAGAAAAAAATCGAAAAAATCTCTTTCGAATGCCATGATTTTTCTGAGTCATTTTTCCAAGGGAGGGTACTGTGGATTTTCGACAAAAAAAAATTTCAAGCTAAAAGAAAACCATTAGGTGCATTTTATAGAGAATCAGATTTCGAATAAGAAAAAGTCAACCGTAACCGCGTAACTCGTACCCGTGAGAAAAAAATCGAAAAAATCTCTTTCGAATGCCATGATTTTTCTGAGTCATTTTTCCAAGGGAGGGTACTGTGGATTTTCGACAAAAAAAAATTTCAAGCTAAAAGGAAACCATTAGGTGCATTTTATAGAGAATCAGATTTCGAATAAGAAAAAGTCAACCGTAACCGCGTAACTCGTACCTGTGAGAAAAGAATCGAAAAAATCTCTTTCGAATGCCATGATTTTTCTGAGTCATTTTTCCAAGGGAGGGTACTGTGGATTTTCGACAAAAAAAAATTTCAAGCTAAAAGGAAACCATTAGGTGCATTTCATAGAGAATCAGATTTCGAATAAGAAAAAGTCAACCGTAACCGCGTAACTCGTACCCGTGAGAAAAAAATCTCTTTCGAATGCCATGATTTTTCTGAGTCATTTTTCCAAGGGAGGGTACTGTGGATTTTCGACAAAAAAAAATTTCAAGCTAAAAGGAAACCATTAGGTGCATTTTATAGAGAATCAGATTTCGAATAAGAAAAAGTCAACCGTAACCGCGTAACTCGTACCCGTGAGAAAAAAATCGAAAAAATCTCTTTCGAATGCCATGATTTTTCTGAGTCATTTTTCCAAGGGAGGGTACTGTGGATTTTCGAGAAAAAAAAATTTCAAGCTAAAAGGAAACCATTAGGTGCATTTTATAGAGAATCAGATTTCGAATAAGAAAAAGTCAACCGTAACCGCGTAACTCGTACCTGTGAGAAAAAAATCGAAAAAATCTCTTTCGAATGCCATGATTTTTCTGAGTCATTTTTCCAAGGGAGGGTACTGTGGATTTTCGACAAAAAAAAATTTCAAGCTAAAAGGAAACCATTAGGTGCATTTTATAGAGAATCAGATTTCGAATAAGAAAAAGTCAACCGTAACCGCGTAACTCGTACCCGTGAGAAAAAAATCGAAAAAATCTCTTTCGAATGCCATGATTTTTCTGAGTCATTTTTCCAAGGGAGGGTACTGTGGATTTTCGACAAAAAAAAATTTCAAGCTAAAAGGAAACCATTAGGTGCATTTTATAGAGAATCAGATTTCGAATAAGAAAAAGTCAACCGTAACCGCGTAACTCGTACCTGTGAGAAAAGAATCGAAAAAATCTCTTTCGAATGCCATGATTTTTCTGAGTCATTTTTCCAAGGGAGGGTACTGTGGATTTTCGACAAAAAAAAATTTCAAGCTAAAAGGAAACCATTAGGTGCATTTCATAGAGAATCAGATTTCGAATAAGAAAAAGTCAACCGTAACCGCGTAACTCGTACCCGTGAGAAAAAAATCTCTTTCGAATGCCATGATTTTTCTGAGTCATTTTTCCAAGGGAGGGTACTGTGGATTTTCGACAAAAAAAAATTTCAAGCTAAAAGGAAACCATTAGGTGCATTTTATAGAGAATCAGATTTCGAATAAGAAAAAGTCAACCGTAACCGCGTAACTCGTACCCGTGAGAAAAAAATCGAAAAAAATCTCTTTCGAATGCCATGATTTTTCTGAGTCATTTTTCCAAGGGAGGGTACTGTGGATTTTCGAGAAAAAAAAATTTCAAGCTAAAAGGACACCATTAGGTGCATTTTATAGAGAATCAGATTTCGAATAAGAAAAAGTCAACCGTAACCGTGTAACTCGTACCTGTGAGAAAAAAATCGAAAAAATCTCTTTCGAATGCCATGATTTTTCTGAGTCATTTTTCCAAGGGGAGGGTACTGTGGATTTTCGACAAAAAAAAATTTCAAGCTAAAAGGAAACCATTAGGTGCATTTTATAGAGAATCAGATTTCGAATAAGAAAAAGTCAACCGTAACCGCGTAACTCGTACCCGTGAGAAAAAAATCTCTTTCGAATGCCATGATTTTTCTGAGTCATTTTTCCAAGGGAGGGTACTGTGGATTTTCGACAAAAAAAAATTTCAAGCTAAAAGGAAACCATTAGGTGCATTTTATAGAGAATCAGATTTCCAATAAGAAAAAGTCAACCGTAACCGCGTAACTCGTACCTGTGAGAAAAAAATCGAAAAAATCTCTTTCGAATGCCATGATTTTTCTGAGTCATTTTTCCAAGGGAGGGTACTGTGGATTTTCGAGAAAAAAAAATTTCAAGCTAAAAGGAAACCATTAGGTGCATTTTATAGAGAAACAGATTTCGAATAAGAAAAAGTCAACCGTAACCGCGTAACTCGTACCTGTGAGAAAAAAATCGAAAAAATCTCTTTCGAATGCCATGATTTTTCTGAGTCATTTTTCCAAGGGAGGGTACTGTGGATTTTCGACAAAAAAAAATTTCAAGCTAAAAGGAAACCATTAGGTGCATTTTATAGAGAATCAGATTTTGAATAAGAAAAAGTCAACCGTAACCGCGTAACTCGTACCCGTGAGAAAAAAATCGAAAAAAATCTCTTTCGAATGCCATGATTTTTCTGAGTCATTTTTCCAAGGGAGGGTACTGTGGATTTTCGACAAAAAAAAATTTCAAGCTAAAAGGAAACCATTAGGTGCATTTTATAGAGAATCAGATTTCGAATAAGAAAAAGTCAACCGTAACCGCGTAACTCGTACCCGTGAGAAAAAAATCGAAAAAATCTCTTTCGAATGCCATGATTTTTCTGAGTCATTTTTCCAAGGGAGGGTACTGTGGATTTTCGAGAAAAAAAAATTTCAAGCTAAAAGGAAACCATTAGGTGCATTTTATAGAGAAACAGATTTCGAATAAGAAAAAGTCAACCGTAACCGCGTAACTCGTACCTGTGAGAAAAAAATCGAAAAAATCTCTTTCGAATGCCATGATTTTTCTGAGTCATTTTTCCAAGGGAGGGTACTGTGGATTTTCGACAAAAAAAAATTTCAAGCTAAAAGGAAACCATTAGGTGCATTTTATAGAGAATCAGATTTTGAATAAGAAAAAGTCAACCGTAACCGCGTAACTCGTACCCGTGAGAAAAAAATCGAAAAAAATCTCTTTCGAATGCCATGATTTTTCTGAGTCATTTTTCCAAGGGAGGGTACTGTGGATTTTCGACAAAAAAAAATTTCAAGCTAAAAGGAAACCATTAGGTGCATTTCATAGAGAATCAGATTTCGAATAAGAAAAAGTCAACCGTAACCGCGTAACTCGTACCCGTGAGAAAAAAATCTCTTTCGAATGCCATGATTTTTCTGAGTCATTTTTCCAAGGGAGGGTACTGTGGATTTTCGACAAAAAAAAATTTCAAGCTAAAAGGAAACCATTAGGTGCATTTTATAGAGAATCAGATTTCGAATAAGAAAAAGTCAACCGTAACCGCGTAACTCGTACCCGTGAGAAAAAAATCGAAAAAATCTCTTTCGAATGCCATGATTTTTCTGAGTCATTTTTCCAAGGGAGGGTACTGTGGATTTTCGAGAAAAAAAAATTTCAAGCTAAAAGGAAACCATTAGGTGCATTTTATAGAGAATCAGATTTCGAATAAGAAAAAGTCAACCGTAACCGCGTAACTCGTACCTGTGAGAAAAAAATCGAAAAAATCTCTTTCGAATGCCATGATTTTTCTGAGTCATTTTTCCAAGGGAGGGTACTGTGGATTTTCGACAAAAAAAAATTTCAAGCTAAAAGGAAACCATTAGGTGCATTTTATAGAGAATCAGATTTCGAATAAGAAAAAGTCAACCGTAACCGCGTAACTCGTACCCGTGAGAAAAAAATCGAAAAAATCTCTTTCGAATGCCATGATTTTTCTGAGTCATTTTTCCAAGGGAGGGTACTGTGGATTTTCGACAAAAAAAAATTTCAAGCTAAAAGGAAACCATTAGGTGCATTTTATAGAGAATCAGATTTCGAATAAGAAAAAGTCAACCGTAACCGCGTAACTCGTACCTGTGAGAAAAGAATCGAAAAAATCTCTTTCGAATGCCATGATTTTTCTGAGTCATTTTTCCAAGGGAGGGTACTGTGGATTTTCGACAAAAAAAAATTTCAAGCTAAAAGGAAACCATTAGGTGCATTTCATAGAGAATCAGATTTCGAATAAGAAAAAGTCAACCGTAACCGCGTAACTCGTACCCGTGAGAAAAAAATCTCTTTCGAATGCCATGATTTTTCTGAGTCATTTTTCCAAGGGAGGGTACTGTGGATTTTCGACAAAAAAAAATTTCAAGCTAAAAGGAAACCATTAGGTGCATTTTATAGAGAATCAGATTTCGAATAAGAAAAAGTCAACCGTAACCGCGTAACTCGTACCCGTGAGAAAAAAATCGAAAAAAATCTCTTTCGAATGCCATGATTTTTCTGAGTCATTTTTCCAAGGGAGGGTACTGTGGATTTTCGAGAAAAAAAAATTTCAAGCTAAAAGGACACCATTAGGTGCATTTTATAGAGAATCAGATTTCGAATAAGAAAAAGTCAACCGTAACCGTGTAACTCGTACCTGTGAGAAAAAAATCGAAAAAATCTCTTTCGAATGCCATGATTTTTCTGAGTCATTTTTCCAAGGGGAGGGTACTGTGGATTTTCGACAAAAAAAAATTTCAAGCTAAAAGGAAACCATTAGGTGCATTTTATAGAGAATCAGATTTCGAATAAGAAAAAGTCAACCGTAACCGCGTAACTCGTACCCGTGAGAAAAAAATCTCTTTCGAATGCCATGATTTTTCTGAGTCATTTTTCCAAGGGAGGGTACTGTGGATTTTCGACAAAAAAAAATTTCAAGCTAAAAGGAAACCATTAGGTGCATTTTATAGAGAATCAGATTTCCAATAAGAAAAAGTCAACCGTAACCGCGTAACTCGTACCTGTGAGAAAAAAATCGAAAAAATCTCTTTCGAATGCCATGATTTTTCTGAGTCATTTTTCCAAGGGAGGGTACTGTGGATTTTCGAGAAAAAAAAATTTCAAGCTAAAAGGAAACCATTAGGTGCATTTTATAGAGAAACAGATTTCGAATAAGAAAAAGTCAACCGTAACCGCGTAACTCGTACCTGTGAGAAAAAAATCGAAAAAATCTCTTTCGAATGCCATGATTTTTCTGAGTCATTTTTCCAAGGGAGGGTACTGTGGATTTTCGACAAAAAAAAATTTCAAGCTAAAAGGAAACCATTAGGTGCATTTTATAGAGAATCAGATTTTGAATAAGAAAAAGTCAACCGTAACCGCGTAACTCGTACCCGTGAGAAAAAAATCGAAAAAAATCTCTTTCGAATGCCATGATTTTTCTGAGTCATTTTTCCAAGGGAGGGTACTGTGGATTTTCGACAAAAAAAAATTTCAAGCTAAAAGGAAACCATTAGGTGCATTTTATAGAGAATCAGATTTCGAATAAGAAAAAGTCAACCGTAACCGCGTAACTCGTACCCGTGAGAAAAAAATCGAAAAAATCTCTTTCGAATGCCATGATTTTTCTGAGTCATTTTTCCAAGGGAGGGTACTGTGGATTTTCGAGAAAAAAAAATTTCAAGCTAAAAGGAAACCATTAGGTGCATTTTATAGAGAAACAGATTTCGAATAAGAAAAAGTCAACCGTAACCGCGTAACTCGTACCTGTGAGAAAAAAATCGAAAAAATCTCTTTCGAATGCCATGATTTTTCTGAGTCATTTTTCCAAGGGAGGGTACTGTGGATTTTCGACAAAAAAAAATTTCAAGCTAAAAGGAAACCATTAGGTGCATTTTATAGAGAATCAGATTTTGAATAAGAAAAAGTCAACCGTAACCGCGTAACTCGTACCCGTGAGAAAAAAATCGAAAAAAATCTCTTTCGAATGCCATGATTTTTCTGAGTCATTTTTCCAAGGGAGGGTACTGTGGATTTTCGACAAAAAAAAATTTCAAGCTAAAAGGAAACCATTAGGTGCATTTTATAGAGAATCAGATTTCGAATAAGAAAAAGTCAACCGTAACCGCGTAACTCGTACCCGTGAGAAAAAAATCGAAAAAATCTCTTTCGAATGCCATGATTTTTCTGAGTCATTTTTCCAAGGGAGGGTACTGTGGATTTTCGAGAAAAAAAAATTTCAAGCTAAAAGGAAACCATTAGGTGCATTTTATAGAGAATCAGATTTCGAATAAGAAAAAGTCAACCGTAACCGCGTAACTCGTACCTGTGAGAAAAAAATCGAAAAAATCTCTTTCGAATGCCATGATTTTTCTGAGTCATTTTTCCAAGGGAGGGTACTGTGGATTTTCGACAAAAAAAAATTTCAAGCTAAAAGGAAACCATTAGGTGCATTTTATAGAGAATCAGATTTTGAATAAGAAAAAGTCAACCGTAACCGCGTAACTCGTACCCGTGAGAAAAAAATCGAAAAAAATCTCTTTCGAATGCCATGATTTTTCTGAGTCATTTTTCCAAGGGAGGGTACTGTGGATTTTCGACAAAAAAAAATTTCAAGCTAAAAGGAAACCATTAGGTGCATTTTATAGAGAATCAGATTTCGAATAAGAAAAAGTCAACCGTAACCGCGTAACTCGTACCCGTGAGAAAAAAATCGAAAAAATCTCTTTCGAATGCCATGATTTTTCTGAGTCATTTTTCCAAGGGAGGGTACTGTGGATTTTCGAGAAAAAAAAATTTCAAGCTAAAAGGAAACCATTAGGTGCATTTTATAGAGAAACAGATTTCGAATAAGAAAAAGTCAACCGTAACCGCGTAACTCGTACCCGTGAGAAAAAAATCGAAAAAAATCTCTTTCGAATGCCATGATTTTTCTGAGTCATTTTTCCAAGGGAGGGTACTGTGGATTTTCGACAAAAAAAAATTTCAAGCTAAAAGGAAACCATTAGGTGCATTTTATAGAGAATCAGATTTCGAATAAGAAAAAGTCAACCGTAACCGCGTAACTCGTACCCGTGAGAAAAAAATCGAAAAAATCTCTTTCGAATGCCATGATTTTTCTGAGTCATTTTTCCAAGGGAGGGTACTGTGGATTTTCGAGAAAAAAAAATTTCAAGCTAAAAGGAAACCATTAGGTGCATTTTATAGAGAAACAGATTTCGAATAAGAAAAAGTCAACCGTAACCGCGTAACTCGTACCTGTGAGAAAAAAATCGAAAAAATCTCTTTCGAATGCCATGATTTTTCTGAGTCATTTTTCCAAGGGAGGGTACTGTGGATTTTCGACAAAAAAAAATTTCAAGCTAAAAGGAAACCATTAGGTGCATTTTATAGAGAATCAGATTTTGAATAAGAAAAAGTCAACCGTAACCGCGTAACTCGTACCCGTGAGAAAAAAATCGAAAAAAATCTCTTTCGAATGCTATGATTTTTCTGAGTCATTTTTCCAAGGGAGGGTACTGTGGATTTTCGACAAAAAAAAATTTCAAGCTAAAAGGAAACCATTAGGTGCATTTTATAGAGAATCAGATTTCGAATAAGAAAAAGTCAACCGTAACCGCGTAACTCGTACCCGTGAGAAAAAAATCGAAAAAATCTCTTTCGAATGCCATGATTTTTCTGAGTCATTTTTCCAAGGGAGGGTACTGTGGATTTTCGAGAAAAAAAAATTTCAAGCTAAAAGGAAACCATTAGGTGCATTTTATAGAGAATCAGATTTCGAATAAGAAAAAGTCAACCGTAACCGCGTAACTCGTACCCGTGAGAAAAAAATCGAAAAAATCTCTTTCGAATGCCATGATTTTTCTGAGTCATTTTTCCAAGGGAGGGTACTGTGGATTTTCGAGAAAAAAAAATTTCAAGCTAAAAGGAAACCATTAGGTGCATTTTATAGAGAAACAGATTTCGAATAAGAAAAAGTCAACCGTAACCGCGTAACTCGTACCTGTGAGAAAAAAATCGAAAAAATCTCTTTCGAATGCCATGATTTTTCTGAGTCATTTTTCCAAGGGAGGGTACTGTGGATTTTCGACAAAAAAAAATTTCAAGCTAAAAGGAAACCATTAGGTGCATTTTATAGAGAATCAGATTTTGAATAAGAAAAAGTCAACCGTAACCGCGTAACTCGTACCCGTGAGAAAAAAATCGAAAAAAATCTCTTTCGAATGCCATGATTTTTCTGAGTCATTTTTCCAAGGGAGGGTACTGTGGATTTTCGACAAAAAAAAATTTCAAGCTAAAAGGAAACCATTAGGTGCATTTTATAGAGAATCAGATTTCGAATAAGAAAAAGTCAACCGTAACCGCGTAACTCGTACCCGTGAGAAAAAAATCGAAAAAATCTCTTTCGAATGCCATGATTTTTCTGAGTCATTTTTCCAAGGGAGGGTACTGTGGATTTTCGAGAAAAAAAAATTTCAAGCTAAAAGGAAACCATTAGGTGCATTTTATAGAGAAACAGATTTCGAATAAGAAAAAGTCAACCGTAACCGCGTAACTCGTACCTGTGAGAAAAAAATCTCTTTCGAATGCCATGATTTTTCTGAGTCATTTTTCCAAGGGAGGGTACTGTGGATTTTCGACAAAAAAAAATTTCAAGCTAAAAGGAAACCATTAGGTGCATTTTATAGAGAATCAGATTTCGAATAAGAAAAAGTCAACCGTAACCGCGTAACTCGTACCCGTGAGAAAAAAATCGAAAAAATCTCTTTCGAATGCCATGATTTTTCTGAGTCATTTTTCCAAGGGAGGGTACTGTGGATTTTCGACAAAAAAAAATTTCAAGCTAAAAGAAAACCATTAGGTGCATTTTATAGAGAATCAGATTTCGAATAAGAAAAAGTCAACCGTAACCGCGTAACTCGTACCCGTGAGAAAAAAATCGAAAAAATCTCTTTCGAATGCCATGATTTTTCTGAGTCATTTTTCCAAGGGAGGGTACTGTGGATTTTCGACAAAAAAAAATTTCAAGCTAAAAGGAAACCATTAGGTGCATTTTATAGAGAATCAGATTTCGAATAAGAAAAAGTCAACCGTAACCGCGTAACTCGTACCTGTGAGAAAAGAATCGAAAAAATCTCTTTCGAATGCCATGATTTTTCTGAGTCATTTTTCCAAGGGAGGGTACTGTGGATTTTCGACAAAAAAAAATTTCAAGCTAAAAGGAAACCATTAGGTGCATTTCATAGAGAATCAGATTTCGAATAAGAAAAAGTCAACCGTAACCGCGTAACTCGTACCCGTGAGAAAAAAATCTCTTTCGAATGCCATGATTTTTCTGAGTCATTTTTCCAAGGGAGGGTACTGTGGATTTTCGACAAAAAAAAATTTCAAGCTAAAAGGAAACCATTAGGTGCATTTTATAGAGAATCAGATTTCGAATAAGAAAAAGTCAACCGTAACCGCGTAACTCGTACCCGTGAGAAAAAAATCGAAAAAATCTCTTTCGAATGCCATGATTTTTCTGAGTCATTTTTCCAAGGGAGGGTACTGTGGATTTTCGAGAAAAAAAAATTTCAAGCTAAAAGGAAACCATTAGGTGCATTTTATAGAGAATCAGATTTCGAATAAGAAAAAGTCAACCGTAACCGCGTAACTCGTACCTGTGAGAAAAAAATCGAAAAAATCTCTTTCGAATGCCATGATTTTTCTGAGTCATTTTTCCAAGGGAGGGTACTGTGGATTTTCGACAAAAAAAAATTTCAAGCTAAAAGGAAACCATTAGGTGCATTTTATAGAGAATCAGATTTTGAATAAGAAAAAGTCAACCGTAACCGCGTAACTCGTACCCGTGAGAAAAAAATCGAAAAAAATCTCTTTCGAATGCCATGATTTTTCTGAGTCATTTTTCCAAGGGAGGGTACTGTGGATTTTCGACAAAAAAAAATTTCAAGCTAAAAGGAAACCATTAGGTGCATTTTATAGAGAATCAGATTTCGAATAAGAAAAAGTCAACCGTAACCGCGTAACTCGTACCCGTGAGAAAAAAATCGAAAAAATCTCTTTCGAATGCCATGATTTTTCTGAGTCATTTTTCCAAGGGAGGGTACTGTGGATTTTCGAGAAAAAAAAATTTCAAGCTAAAAGGAAACCATTAGGTGCATTTTATAGAGAAACAGATTTCGAATAAGAAAAAGTCAACCGTAACCGCGTAACTCGTACCTGTGAGAAAAAAATCGAAAAAATCTCTTTCGAATGCCATGATTTTTCTGAGTCATTTTTCCAAGGGAGGGTACTGTGGATTTTCGACAAAAAAAAATTTCAAGCTAAAAGGAAACCATTAGGTGCATTTTATAGAGAATCAGATTTCGAATAAGAAAAAGTCAACCGTAACCGCGTAACTCGTACCCGTGAGAAAAAAATCGAAAAAATCTCTTTCGAATGCCATGATTTTTCTGAGTCATTTTTCCAAGGGAGGGTACTGTGGATTTTCGAGAAAAAAAAATTTCAAGCTAAAAGGAAACCATTAGGTGCATTTTATAGAGAAACAGATTTCGAATAAGAAAAAGTCAACCGTAACCGCGTAACTCGTACCTGTGAGAAAAAAATCGAAAAAATCTCTTTCGAATGCCATGATTTTTCTGAGTCATTTTTCCAAGGGAGGGTACTGTGGATTTTCGACAAAAAAAAATTTCAAGCTAAAAGGAAACCATTAGGTGCATTTTATAGAGAATCAGATTTTGAATAAGAAAAAGTCAACCGTAACCGCGTAACTCGTACCCGTGAGAAAAAAATCGAAAAAAATCTCTTTCGAATGCTATGATTTTTCTGAGTCATTTTTCCAAGGGAGGGTACTGTGGATTTTCGACAAAAAAAAATTTCAAGCTAAAAGGAAACCATTAGGTGCATTTTATAGAGAATCAGATTTCGAATAAGAAAAAGTCAACCGTAACCGCGTAACTCGTACCCGTGAGAAAAAAATCGAAAAAATCTCTTTCGAATGCCATGATTTTTCTGAGTCATTTTTCCAAGGGAGGGTACTGTGGATTTTCGAGAAAAAAAAATTTCAAGCTAAAAGGAAACCATTAGGTGCATTTTATAGAGAATCAGATTTCGAATAAGAAAAAGTCAACCGTAACCGCGTAACTCGTACCCGTGAGAAAAAAATCGAAAAAATCTCTTTCAAATGCCATGATTTTTCTGAGTCATTTTTCCAAGGGAGGGTACTGTGGATTTTCGAGAAAAAAAAATTTCAAGCTAAAAGGAAACCATTAGGTGCATTTTATAGAGAAACAGATTTCGAATAAGAAAAAGTCAACCGTAACCGCGTAACTCGTACCTGTGAGAAAAAAATCGAAAAAATCTCTTTCGAATGCCATGATTTTTCTGAGTCATTTTTCCAAGGGAGGGTACTGTGGATTTTCGACAAAAAAAAATTTCAAGCTAAAAGGAAACCATTAGGTGCATTTTATAGAGAATCAGATTTTGAATAAGAAAAAGTCAACCGTAACCGCGTAACTCGTACCCGTGAGAAAAAAATCGAAAAAAATCTCTTTCGAATGCCATGATTTTTCTGAGTCATTTTTCCAAGGGAGGGTACTGTGGATTTTCGACAAAAAAAAATTTCAAGCTAAAAGGAAACCATTAGGTGCATTTTATAGAGAATCAGATTTCGAATAAGAAAAAGTCAACCGTAACCGCGTAACTCGTACCCGTGAGAAAAAAATCGAAAAAATCTCTTTCGAATGCCATGATTTTTCTGAGTCATTTTTCCAAGGGAGGGTACTGTGGATTTTCGAGAAAAAAAAATTTCAAGCTAAAAGGAAACCATTAGGTGCATTTTATAGAGAAACAGATTTCGAATAAGAAAAAGTCAACCGTAACCGCGTAACTCGTACCTGTGAGAAAAAAATCTCTTTCGAATGCCATGATTTTTCTGAGTCATTTTTCCAAGGGAGGGTACTGTGGATTTTCGACAAAAAAAAATTTCAAGCTAAAAGGAAACCATTAGGTGCATTTTATAGAGAATCAGATTTCGAATAAGAAAAAGTCAACCGTAACCGCGTAACTCGTACCCGTGAGAAAAAAATCGAAAAAATCTCTTTCGAATGCCATGATTTTTCTGAGTCATTTTTCCAAGGGAGGGTACTGTGGATTTTCGACAAAAAAAAATTTCAAGCTAAAAGAAAACCATTAGGTGCATTTTATAGAGAATCAGATTTCGAATAAGAAAAAGTCAACCGTAACCGCGTAACTCGTACCCGTGAGAAAAAAATCGAAAAAATCTCTTTCGAATGCCATGATTTTTCTGAGTCATTTTTCCAAGGGAGGGTACTGTGGATTTTCGACAAAAAAAAATTTCAAGCTAAAAGGAAACCATTAGGTGCATTTTATAGAGAATCAGATTTCGAATAAGAAAAAGTCAACCGTAACCGCGTAACTCGTACCTGTGAGAAAAGAATCGAAAAAATCTCTTTCGAATGCCATGATTTTTCTGAGTCATTTTTCCAAGGGAGGGTACTGTGGATTTTCGACAAAAAAAAATTTCAAGCTAAAAGGAAACCATTAGGTGCATTTCATAGAGAATCAGATTTCGAATAAGAAAAAGTCAACCGTAACCGCGTAACTCGTACCCGTGAGAAAAAAATCTCTTTCGAATGCCATGATTTTTCTGAGTCATTTTTCCAAGGGAGGGTACTGTGGATTTTCGACAAAAAAAAATTTCAAGCTAAAAGGAAACCATTAGGTGCATTTTATAGAGAATCAGATTTCGAATAAGAAAAAGTCAACCGTAACCGCGTAACTCGTACCCGTGAGAAAAAAATCGAAAAAATCTCTTTCGAATGCCATGATTTTTCTGAGTCATTTTTCCAAGGGAGGGTACTGTGGATTTTCGAGAAAAAAAAATTTCAAGCTAAAAGGAAACCATTAGGTGCATTTTATAGAGAATCAGATTTCGAATAAGAAAAAGTCAACCGTAACCGCGTAACTCGTACCTGTGAGAAAAAAATCGAAAAAATCTCTTTCGAATGCCATGATTTTTCTGAGTCATTTTTCCAAGGGAGGGTACTGTGGATTTTCGACAAAAAAAAATTTCAAGCTAAAAGGAAACCATTAGGTGCATTTTATAGAGAATCAGATTTTGAATAAGAAAAAGTCAACCGTAACCGCGTAACTCGTACCCGTGAGAAAAAAATCGAAAAAAATCTCTTTCGAATGCCATGATTTTTCTGAGTCATTTTTCCAAGGGAGGGTACTGTGGATTTTCGACAAAAAAAAATTTCAAGCTAAAAGGAAACCATTAGGTGCATTTTATAGAGAATCAGATTTCGAATAAGAAAAAGTCAACCGTAACCGCGTAACTCGTACCCGTGAGAAAAAAATCGAAAAAATCTCTTTCGAATGCCATGATTTTTCTGAGTCATTTTTCCAAGGGAGGGTACTGTGGATTTTCGAGAAAAAAAAATTTCAAGCTAAAAGGAAACCATTAGGTGCATTTTATAGAGAAACAGATTTCGAATAAGAAAAAGTCAACCGTAACCGCGTAACTCGTACCTGTGAGAAAAAAATCGAAAAAATCTCTTTCGAATGCCATGATTTTTCTGAGTCATTTTTCCAAGGGAGGGTACTGTGGATTTTCGACAAAAAAAAATTTCAAGCTAAAAGGAAACCATTAGGTGCATTTTATAGAGAATCAGATTTTGAATAAGAAAAAGTCAACCGTAACCGCGTAACTCGTACCCGTGAGAAAAAAATCGAAAAAAATCTCTTTCGAATGCCATGATTTTTCTGAGTCATTTTTCCAAGGGAGGGTACTGTGGATTTTCGACAAAAAAAAATTTCAAGCTAAAAGGAAACCATTAGGTGCATTTTATAGAGAATCAGATTTCGAATAAGAAAAAGTCAACCGTAACCGCGTAACTCGTACCCGTGAGAAAAAAATCGAAAAAATCTCTTTCGAATGCCATGATTTTTCTGAGTCATTTTTCCAAGGGAGGGTACTGTGGATTTTCGAGAAAAAAAAATTTCAAGCTAAAAGGAAACCATTAGGTGCATTTTATAGAGACTCAGATTTCGAATAAGAAAAAGTCAACCGTAACCGCGTAACTCGTACCTGTGAGAAAAAAATCGAAAAAATCTCTTTCGAATGCCATGATTTTTCTGAGTCATTTTTCCAAGGGAGGGTACTGTGGATTTTCGAGAAAAAAAAATTTCAAGCTAAAAGGAAACCATTAGGTGCATTTTATAGAGAAACAGATTTCGAATAAGAAAAAGTCAACCGTAACCGCGTAACTCGTACCTGTGAGAAAAAAATCGAAAAAATCTCTTTCGAATGCCATGATTTTTCTGAGTCATTTTCCCAAGGGAGGGTACTGTGGATTTTCGACAAAAAAAAATTTCAAGCTAAAAGGAAACCATTAGGTGCATTTTATAGAGAATCAGATTTTCAATAAGAAAAAGTCAACCGTAACCGCGTAACTCGTACCCGTGAGAAAAAAATCGAAAAAAATCTCTTTCGAATGCCATGATTTTTCTGAGTCATTTTTCCAAGGGAGGGTACTGTGGATTTTCGACAAAAAAAAATTTCAAGCTAAAAGGAAACCATTAGGTGCATTTTATAGAGAATCAGATTTCGAATAAGAAAAAGTCAACCGTAACCGCGTAACTCGTACCCGTGAGAAAAAAATCGAAAAAATCTCTTTCGAATGCCATGATTTTTCTGAGTCATTTTTCCAAGGGAGGGTACTGTGGATTTTCGAGAAAAAAAAATTTCAAGCTAAAAGGAAACCATTAGGTGCATTTTATAGAGAAACAGATTTCGAATAAGAAAAAGTCAACCGTAACCGCGTAACTCGTACCCGTGAGAAAAAAATCGAAAAAAATCTCTTTCGAATGCCATGATTTTTCTGAGTCATTTTTCCAAGGGAGGGTACTGTGGATTTTCGACAAAAAAAAATTTCAAGCTAAAAGGAAACCATTAGGTGCATTTTATAGAGAATCAGATTTCGAATAAGAAAAAGTCAACCGTAACCGCGTAACTCGTACCCGTGAGAAAAAAATCGAAAAAATCTCTTTCGAATGCCATGATTTTTCTGAGTCATTTTTCCAAGGGAGGGTACTGTGGATTTTCGAGACAAAAAAATTTCAAGCTAAAAGGAAACCATTAGGTGCATTTTATAGAGAAACAGATTTCGAATAAGAAAAAGTCAACCGTAACCGCGTAACTCGTACCTGTGAGAAAAAAATCGAAAAAATCTCTTTCGAATGCCATGATTTTTCTGAGTCATTTTTCCAAGGGAGGGTACTGTGGATTTTCGACAAAAAAAAATTTCAAGCTAAAAGGAAACCATTAGGTGCATTTTATAGAGAATCAGATTTTGAATAAGAAAAAGTCAACCGTAACCGCGTAACTCGTACCCGTGAGAAAAAAATCGAAAAAAATCTCTTTCGAATGCCATGATTTTTCTGAGTCATTTTTCCAAGGGAGGGTACTGTGGATTTTCGACAAAAAAAAATTTCAAGCTAAAAGGAAACCATTAGGTGCATTTTATAGAGAATCAGATTTCGAATAAGAAAAAGTCAACCGTAACCGCGTAACTCGTACCCGTGAGAAAAAAATCGAAAAAATCTCTTTCGAATGCCATGATTTTTCTGAGTCATTTTTCCAAGGGAGGGTACTGTGGATTTTCGAGAAAAAAAAATTTCAAGCTAAAAGGAAACCATTAGGTGCATTTTATAGAGAATCAGATTTCGAATAAGAAAAAGTCAACCGTAACCGCGTAACTCGTACCCGTGAGAAAAAAATCGAAAAAATCTCTTTCGAATGCCATGATTTTTCTGAGTCATTTTTCCAAGGGAGGGTACTGTGGATTTTCGAGAAAAAAAAATTTCAAGCTAAAAGGAAACCATTAGGTGCATTTTATAGAGAATCAGATTTCGAATAAGAAAAAGTCAACCGTAACCGCGTAACTCGTACCTGTGAGAAAAAAATCGAAAAAATCTCTTTCGAATGCCATGATTTTTCTGAGTCATTTTTCCAAGGGAGGGTACTGTGGATTTTCGAGAAAAAAAAATTTCAAGCTAAAAGGAAACCATTAGGTGCATTTTATAGAGAAACAGATTTCGAATAAGAAAAAGTCAACCGTAACCGCGTAACTCGTACCTGTGAGAAAAAAATCGAAAAAATCTCTTTCGAATGCCATGATTTTTCTGAGTCATTTTTCCAAGGGAGGGTACTGTGGATTTTCGACAAAAAAAAATTTCAAGCTAAAAGGAAACCATTAGGTGCATTTTATAGAGAATCAGATTTTGAATAAGAAAAAGTCAACCGTAACCGCGTAACTCGTACCCGTGAGAAAAAAATCGAAAAAAATCTCTTTCGAATTCCATGATTTTTCTGAGTCATTTTTCCAAGGGAGGGTACTGTGGATTTTCGACAAAAAAAAATTTCAAGCTAAAAGGAAACCATTAGGTGCATTTTATAGAGAAACAGATTTCGAATAAGAAAAAGTCAACCGTAACCGCGTAACTCGTACCCGTGAGAAAAAAATCGAAAAAAATCTCTTTCGAATGCCATGATTTTTCTGAGTCATTTTTCCAAGGGAGGGTACTGTGGATTTTCGACAAAAAAAAATTTCAAGCTAAAAGGAAACCATTAGGTGCATTTTATAGAGAATCAGATTTCGAATAAGAAAAAGTCAACCGTAACCGCGTAACTCGTACCCGTGAGAAAAAAATCGAAAAAATCTCTTTCGAATGCCATGATTTTTCTGAGTCATTTTTCCAAGGGAGGGTACTGTGGATTTTCGAGAAAAAAAAATTTCAAGCTAAAAGGAAACCATTAGGTGCATTTTATAGAGAAACAGATTTCGAATAAGAAAAAGTCAACCGTAACCGCGTAACTCGTACCTGTGAGAAAAAAATCGAAAAAATCTCTTTCGAATGCCATGATTTTTCTGAGTCATTTTTCCAAGGGAGGGTACTGTGGATTTTCGACAAAAAAAAATTTCAAGCTAAAAGGAAACCATTAGGTGCATTTTATAGAGAATCAGATTTTGAATAAGAAAAAGTCAACCGTAACCGCGTAACTCGTACCCGTGAGAAAAAAATCGAAAAAAATCTCTTTCGAATGCCATGATTTTTCTGAGTCATTTTTCCAAGGGAGGGTACTGTGGATTTTCGACAAAAAAAAATTTCAAGCTAAAAGGAAACCATTAGGTGCATTTTATAGAGAATCAGATTTCGAATAAGAAAAAGTCAACCGTAACCGCGTAACTCGTACCCGTGAGAAAAAAATCGAAAAAATCTCTTTCGAATGCCATGATTTTTCTGAGTCATTTTTCCAAGGGAGGGTACTGTGGATTTTCGAGAAAAAAAAATTTCAAGCTAAAAGGAAACCATTAGGTGCATTTTATAGAGAAACAGATTTCGAATAAGAAAAAGTCAACCGTAACCGCGTAACTCGTACCTGTGAGAAAAAAATCGAAAAAATCTCTTTCGAATGCCATGATTTTTCTGAGTCATTTTTCCAAGGGAGGGTACTGTGGATTTTCGACAAAAAAAAATTTCAAGCTAAAAGGAAACCATTAGGTGCATTTTATAGAGAATCAGATTTTGAATAAGAAAAAGTCAACCGTAACCGCGTAACTCGTACCCGTGAGAAAAAAATCGAAAAAAATCTCTTTCGAATGCCATGATTTTTCTGAGTCATTTTTCCAAGGGAGGGTACTGTGGATTTTCGACAAAAAAAAATTTCAAGCTAAAAGGAAACCATTAGGTGCATTTTATAGAGAATCAGATTTCGAATAAGAAAAAGTCAACCGTAACCGCGTAACTCGTACCCGTGAGAAAAAAATCGAAAAAATCTCTTTCGAATGCCATGATTTTTCTGAGTCATTTTTCCAAGGGAGGGTACTGTGGATTTTCGAGAAAAAAAAATTTCAAGCTAAAAGGAAACCATTAGGTGCATTTTATAGAGAATCAGATTTCGAATAAGAAAAAGTCAACCGTAACCGCGTAACTCGTACCCGTGAGAAAAAAATCGAAAAAATCTCTTTCGAATGCCATGATTTTTCTGAGTCATTTTTCCAAGGGAGGGTACTGTGGATTTTCGAGAAAAAAAAATTTCAAGCTAAAAGGAAACCATTAGGTGCATTTTATAGAGAATCAGATTTCGAATAAGAAAAAGTCAACCGTAACCGCGTAACTCGTACCCGTGAGAAAAAAATCTCTTTCGAATGCCATGATTTTTCTGAGTCATTTTTCCAAGGGAGGGTACTGTGGATTTTCGACAAAAAAAAATTTCAAGCTAAAAGGAAACCATTAGGTGCATTTTATAGAGAATCAGATTTCGAATAAGAAAAAGTCAACCGTAACCGCGTAACTCGTACCCGTGAGAAAAAAATCGAAAAAAATCTCTTTCGAATGCCATGATTTTTCTGAGTCATTTTTCCAAGGGAGGGTACTGTGGATTTTCGAGAAAAAAAAATTTCAAGCTAAAAGGACACCATTAGGTGCATTTTATAGAGAATCAGATTTCGAATAAGAAAAAGTCAACCGTAACCGTGTAACTCGTACCTGTGAGAAAAAAATCGAAAAAATCTCTTTCGAATGCCATGATTTTTCTGAGTCATTTTTCCAAGGGGAGGGTACTGTGGATTTTCGACAAAAAAAAATTTCAAGCTAAAAGGAAACCATTAGGTGCATTTTATAGAGAATCAGATTTCGAATAAGAAAAAGTCAACCGTAACCGCGTAACTCGTACCCGTGAGAAAAAAATCTCTTTCGAATGCCATGATTTTTCTGAGTCATTTTTCCAAGGGAGGGTACTGTGGATTTTCGACAAAAAAAAATTTCAAGCTAAAAGGAAACCATTAGGTGCATTTTATAGAGAATCAGATTTCCAATAAGAAAAAGTCAACCGTAACCGCGTAACTCGTACCTGTGAGAAAAAAATCGAAAAAATCTCTTTCGAATGCCATGATTTTTCTGAGTCATTTTTCCAAGGGAGGGTACTGTGGATTTTCGAGAAAAAAAAATTTCAAGCTAAAAGGAAACCATTAGGTGCATTTTATAGAGAAACAGATTTCGAATAAGAAAAAGTCAACCGTAACCGCGTAACTCGTACCTGTGAGAAAAAAATCGAAAAAATCTCTTTCGAATGCCATGATTTTTCTGAGTCATTTTTCCAAGGGAGGGTACTGTGGATTTTCGACAAAAAAAAATTTCAAGCTAAAAGGAAACCATTAGGTGCATTTTATAGAGAATCAGATTTTGAATAAGAAAAAGTCAACCGTAACCGCGTAACTCGTACCCGTGAGAAAAAAATCGAAAAAAATCTCTTTCGAATGCCATGATTTTTCTGAGTCATTTTTCCAAGGGAGGGTACTGTGGATTTTCGACAAAAAAAAATTTCAAGCTAAAAGGAAACCATTAGGTGCATTTTATAGAGAATCAGATTTCGAATAAGAAAAAGTCAACCGTAACCGCGTAACTCGTACCCGTGAGAAAAAAATCGAAAAAATCTCTTTCGAATGCCATGATTTTTCTGAGTCATTTTTCCAAGGGAGGGTACTGTGGATTTTCGAGAAAAAAAAATTTCAAGCTAAAAGGAAACCATTAGGTGCATTTTATAGAGAAACAGATTTCGAATAAGAAAAAGTCAACCGTAACCGCGTAACTCGTACCTGTGAGAAAAAAATCGAAAAAATCTCTTTCGAATGCCATGATTTTTCTGAGTCATTTTTCCAAGGGAGGGTACTGTGGATTTTCGACAAAAAAAAATTTCAAGCTAAAAGGAAACCATTAGGTGCATTTTATAGAGAATCAGATTTTGAATAAGAAAAAGTCAACCGTAACCGCGTAACTCGTACCCGTGAGAAAAAAATCGAAAAAAATCTCTTTCGAATGCCATGATTTTTCTGAGTCATTTTTCCAAGGGAGGGTACTGTGGATTTTCGACAAAAAAAAATTTCAAGCTAAAAGGAAACCATTAGGTGCATTTTATAGAGAATCAGATTTCGAATAAGAAAAAGTCAACCGTAACCGCGTAACTCGTACCCGTGAGAAAAAAATCGAAAAAATCTCTTTCGAATGCCATGATTTTTCTGAGTCATTTTTCCAAGGGAGGGTACTGTGGATTTTCGACAAAAAAAAATTTCAAGCTAAAAGGAAACCATTAGGTGCATTTTATAGAGAATCAGATTTCGAATAAGAAAAAGTCAACCGTAACCGCGTAACTCGTACCTGTGAGAAAAGAATCGAAAAAATCTCTTTCGAATGCCATGATTTTTCTGAGTCATTTTTCCAAGGGAGGGTACTGTGGATTTTCGACAAAAAAAAATTTCAAGCTAAAAGGAAACCATTAGGTGCATTTCATAGAGAATCAGATTTCGAATAAGAAAAAGTCAACCGTAACCGCGTAACTCGTACCCGTGAGAAAAAAATCTCTTTCGAATGCCATGATTTTTCTGAGTCATTTTTCCAAGGGAGGGTACTGTGGATTTTCGACAAAAAAAAATTTCAAGCTAAAAGGAAACCATTAGGTGCATTTTATAGAGAATCAGATTTCGAATAAGAAAAAGTCAACCGTAACCGCGTAACTCGTACCTGTGAGAAAAAAATCGAAAAAATCTCTTTCGAATGCCATGATTTTTCTGAGTCATTTTTCCAAGGGAGGGTACTGTGGATTTTCGACAAAAAAAAATTTCAAGCTAAAAGGAAACCATTAGGTGCATTTTATAGAGAATCAGATTTCGAATAAGAAAAAGTCAACCGTAACCGCGTAACTCGTACCCGTGAGAAAAAAATCGAAAAAATCTCTTTCGAATGCCATGATTTTTCTGAGTCATTTTTCCAAGGGAGGGTACTGTGGATTTTCGACAAAAAAAAATTTCAAGCTAAAAGGAAACCATTAGGTGCATTTCATAGAGAATCAGATTTCGAATAAGAAAAAGTCAACCGTAACCGCGTAACTCGTACCCGTGAGAAAAAAAATCGAAAAAATCTCTTTCGAATGCCATGATTTTTCTGTCATTTTTCCAAGGGAGGGTACTGTGGATTTTCGAGAAAAAAAAATTTCAAGCTAAAAGGAAACCATTAGGTGCATTTTATAGAGAATCAGATTTCGAATAAGAAAAAGTCAACCGTAACCGCGTAACTCGTACCCGTGAGAAAAAAATCTCTTTCGAATGCCATCATTTTTCTGAGTCATTTTTCCAAGTCCATCCATTCCGACTGCGTACGATGTTTTATGCTTAAAACTTGTGTTTTATGTAATGGAACTTGTACTTCATATTTTCAGAGCGTACACACAATGTGTATTATCGATCATGGTTTCTAGATGGCGGCTGCGTACGTTGAATTAAACGAACCACATTCCTCTGAGGCTCTGACAAACAGCGCATTTCAATTTCGAACCCAAGACCTTGCGGTTCACAGTCGAACACTCTGTGGTGTATATCTAGTGCGGCCTAGAAACAACAAATAGTAGATTCAGTAGTGCCAGGAAGAGACAAGAGAAGAGATGAATCTGGCAACACGAGGAGTTGACACTTTTGGCTAGACCACGCTGTACTGATAGGACACGCTTCCGTCGCTTTACTAAAAATATGTAATTGTTCTGATATTATGTTAAATTAAAAAAAAAGGTTATAGTAGATATATAAAAAAAAGGCTAACTTGAGTTCTTTTCTGACTCCGACGAAACCATAAAATGGTGACCAAAACGTGATATGAACCTTCTGATCCCAAAAAAAAAAAACAACCTCGTGGAGTGATCCATCAACATCCGAACATCTGCACGAGATGCGAGCGATATACAACAGGTAATGTGGCATATTCTGTATATTTAATGTATCCGTGAAATTATTTTTAATTTCTACCACGATGCTTGAAAATAGAATCGGTGCATGTCGATATGTCACGCTGAGCGAATTTCCCTCTCAACCCATGTATATACCTATGTTATTTTTCCCGGTATTTACCGCATTTTTAATTGTTCGCATCTAAATTATTTCATTCTTCGCAACGCATAAAAAACGTCATGGATGACAATTCCGAGCCGCAAATCAACCGCATTGCCATTAAGCTTCCCCCATTTTGGAAGACAAATCCCACATTATGGTTTATGCAGATAGAGGCCCAATTCTCCTTGGCCAAAATCACCGTAGATGCCACAAAATTTCATCACGTGGTATCGGCTATGGAATCCGATGTCCTCAATTCGGCAAGCGACATCATTATCAACCCTCCTGAAGGTGGCAAGTACGAGGCCTTAAAGAAGCGTCTCATAGAACTGCATTCAGAAAGCGAGGCTTCCAAAATACGAACCCTCCTTCAAGGCCTCGAGCTTGGCGACCAGCGTCCATCACAACTTCTCACTCGGATGCGATCGCTTGCCGGGGGTTCCGTTGGTGAGCCACTTCTGAAGTCGCTATGGTTGTCCCGACTCCCAAAAAACACGCAAAGCATTCTGGCTGCCTTAAACGAAGACCTAACCCAACTCGCCGCCGTTGCCGACAAGATCAATGATCTTACCTTTTCACCCCACGTAGATGCCGCTAGAGTGGAATCCCCCACGACGCACTTAGAAAAGCAAATTGAGCAGCTGACCAGGCAGGTGAGCGAACTTTCAGCTACTGTCCATGCGTCCCGCTCACATAGACGTTTCTCGTATCGGCGGCCGCGCAGTCGTTCCCGCAATCGCCAATACAAACCCGCCGCAAATAACTTGTGTTTCTACCACACTAATTTCGGCGAAAAGGCTAAAAAGTGTGCATCCCCTTGTGCATACTCGGGAAACTAAGCGGGCGATCGCTAGGCGGCCATGACCGCGATTGCCGTATCAGCCGAATCATCTTGGCCGACCGTAAGAATAGAGTAAACTTTCTCATCGATACGGGCGCCGACATTTCGGTACTCCCAAAAATCCACCGCCCACAGGAAAAAACTGATGATGGTCTAGTCCTTCGTGCTGCAAATGGCACCAAAATCTCTACATATGGCACTAAACTGCTTACTCTCAACCTAAATTTACGTCGTGCATTTACCTGGTCATTTGTAGTTGCCGATGTCGAACATCCTATCATAGGCATTGATTTCCTCAAGCATTTTAATTTGCTTGTCGATGCCAAAAACAGTTGCCTCATCGATAAAGAGACCAATATCTCTTCCTATGGTAAAACCGCTGACGTCAGCTCATCTAGCTCCAGCGTCACTATTCTTTTTGAAGCTTCCGACTTCAACCAAATACTTCTGAAATATCCAGAAATCACAAGCCCCTCTCTTTTATCTGACAAGGCGGAGAATACCACAGTATTCCACCATATTGAAACAAAAGGGCCCCCAGTATTTTCTAAGCCGAGACGCTTATCTGCCGAATTAATGTCAGTAGCACGACAAGAGTTTGAATTCATGATGGCACAAGGTATCATTAGACCCTCTAGAAGCCCTTGGGCTAGTCCCCTTCATATGGTTCGAAAGTCCAATGGCGAATGGAGACCATGTGGAGATTTCCGTCGATTGAATGCTATCACGGTACCAGACCGCTACCCAGTCCCTCACATCCAGGACTGCACTCAACTATTCCACGGAAAAACCATCTTCTCAACCTTGGACCTCACACGGGCATACCACCAAATTCCAGTGCACCCAGATGATATCCCAAAAACAGCTGTTACAACTCCTTTTGGATTGTTTGAGTTCGTCACTATGCCGTTTGGCCTCCGCAATTCTGGTCAGACTTTCCAAAGATACATCCACCAAGTTTTAACAGGGTTGGACTTCTGTGTTCCATACTTCGATGATATTTTCATCGCTTCCACCAATGCTGAAGAACATACACACCATCTCCATCAGGTCTTTGACCGTTTGAAACAACATGGCCTTAAATTGAATCCAGCCAAGTGTGTTCTTGGTAAGAGTGCAGTCAAGTTTTTAGGTTGCCTCGTTACCCCACAAGGTGTGAAACCACTGCCAGAGAAAGTAAAAAACATCACAGACTTTCCGACCCCAAAAACCATCGCTGAACTCAGACGTTTTTTAGCAATGATAAATTTTTATCGACGTTTCCTTCCGAATTCTGCGACTACACAAGCTCCTCTGAATGAATTCCTGAAGGATTCAAAGAAAAACGATAAACGCCTTATTCCATGGACCCCAGAGTCCCTCGCTAACTTTGAGAAATGCAAAGCCGACTTATCCCAAGCGGCGACTCTTGCATTCCAGGCCCCTGGGCAACAACTCTCTGTAATGGTCGATGCCTCCGACATTGCCATCGGAGCAGTTCTTCACACTCACGAAAAGGATGGTCCTAAACCTTTAGCATTCTTCTCAAGAAAGCTATGTCCCGCGGAGCGCAAGTACAGCACTTATGATAGGGAGCTCCTCTCAATTTACGCTGCTATCAAATACTTCCGCCATAGTCTCGAGGGCCAGAATTTTATTATTTTTACCGATCACCGTCCTCTCACATTTGCGTTCACAAAAATTTCAGACTCTGCCTCCCCTAGGCAACTCAGACATTTATCCTACATTGCTCAGTTTAGCACCGACATTCGACATGTATCCGGCTCTAACAATGTGGTCGCGGATACATTATCACGCATACAGAGCATCAATGCCCAGACCATTGACTTTACTGCCATCGCTGCTGCACAACAGAGCGACAAAGAACTTCAAAAGTTGCTCAGTGATCCAACGTGTTCCCTTCAACTTCAAAAACTAGAACTCTCTCCTGGTGTGGAATTGGTATGTGATTGTACCGGACAAAAAATACGACCGTTCGTTCCCGAGAACTACCGAACTGTTCTATTTAAGACATTGCACGGCTTGTCCCACCCTGGGATTCGGGCCACGAAAAAGCTCCTCTGTGAGAAATACATATGGCCGTCTATATGCAAAGATGTCGTTTCATGGACGCGTGCCTGCATGGACTGCCAGCGATCAAAAATCACTAGACACACTAGGAGCCCGATCCAGCAATTCCCAATGCCTTCGAGCAGGTTCGACCACATTCATCTGGACTTGGTAGGTCCGTTGCCTCCATCTAACGGATTCACTTATTTACTCACCTGTGTGGACCGTTTCACCAGATGGCCCGAGGCGATTCCAATAGAAGACATCTCAGCTGAAACAGTCGCTCGAACTTTTGTTGGGCAATGGATTGCTCGATTTGGGACCCCATCCACTATCACTACCGACCAAGGACGCCAGTTCCAGTCCTCCCTCTTCTCTTGCTTGTCGAAATTATTGGGCGTTAAACAAATTCGCACGACCCCATACCATCCTGCCAGCAATGGACTAGTGGAGCGGTTCCACCGATCATTGAAGCAGTCGCTTCGATGCCACAACGATCATCGATGGACCGAGACACTGCCGCTTGTTCTCCTGGGTTTGCGAGCAGCCTTCAAAGAAGATATACAGTGCTCCACTGCAGAGATGGTGTACGGTTCCCCAATCAGACTACCAGCCGAATTCCTTAATCCAACACCTAAATCAGAGGAAGATACATCAGACTTCATCCTTCGACTGCGAGAAAATATGCAAAAGCTAACACCAGTGCCAACATCATCTCACTCAAAACGAACGACCTTCGTCCATCCTCAGCTCGATAAGTGCACCCATGTCTTCGTGCGCCGCGATGGGGTGAAAAAACCTTTACAGCAAGCATACGTTGGACCGTTCAAAGTGCTGAGACGTTCTCAGAAACATTTCACCATCAACCGAGGAACTAGAGAGACCACAATCAGTGTAGACAGGCTAAAACCTGCCTTCACATTATTGGAGGAGAACTGTTCATCGACAACCGAAGCAACAGATACGAAGGCAGATCCTACTCTACACACATCGACGGTACCAAGTCCGACTCAAACCACAACAACACGCTCGGGTAGGCGCGTACGTTTCAACCCTAAGTACAGTAACTCGTGTGTGTAATCAGAGATCGTACCGTTGGTACTTGGGGGGGAGTAGTGTGGTGTATATCTAGTGCGGCCTAGAAACAACAAATAGTAGATTCAGTAGTGCCAGGAAGAGACAAGAGAAGAGATGAATCTGGCAACACGAGGAGTTGACACTTTTGGCTAGACCACGCTGTACTGATAGGACACGCTTCCGTCGCTTTACTAAAAATATGTAATTGTTCTGATATTATGTTAAATTAAAAAAAAAGGTTATAGTAGATATATAAAAAAAAGGCTAACTTGAGTTCTTTTCTGACTCCGACGAAACCATAACTCTACTAACTACTACTACTAGCGGACAACGATATTGCATGCTTGGACGTCGCATTTTCAGAGACTACACACATTGTAATATATATCGTAATGGTATATATGATATCGATAATGGTTTCTAGATGGCGACTGCGTACGTCCAGTGATTCGCACAGTAGCAATCTGAGGCACTGACACGATATTGAACTGCAGACTCGGGTTTCGAACCCAAGACCTTGCGGTTCGATGTCGAACACTCTACTAACTGTTCCGTACGGACAACGATGTTTTATGCTTGGAACTTGTACTTGATATTTTGAGAGACTACACACAATGTGTATTATCGATCATGGTTTCTAGATGGCGACTGCGTACGTTCAATTAAACGAACCACATTGTTCTGAGGCTCTGACAAACAGCGCATTTCAATTTCGAACCCAAGACCTTGCGGTTCACAGTCGAACACTCTACTAACTGTTCCGTGCGGACAACGATGTTTTATGTTTGAAACTTGTACTTCATATTTTCAGAGCGTACACACAATGTGTAATATCGCTAATGGTTTCTAGATGGCGACTGCGTACGATGTTTTATGCTTGGAACTCGTACTTCATATTTTCAGAGCGTACACACATTGTGTAATATCGATAATGGTTTCCAAATGACGACTGCGTACGTCCAGTGAACCGAACAGTGGCAATCTGAAGCACTGACACGATATTCAACTGCAGACTCGGGTTTCGAACCCAAGACCTTGCGGTTCACAGTCGAACACTCTACTAACTGTTCCGTGCGGACAACGATGTTTTATGCTTGGAACTTGTACTTCATATTTTCAGAGCGTACACACAATGTGTATTATCGATCATGGTTTCTAGATGGCGACTGCGTACGTTCAATTAAACGAACCACATTCTTCTGAGGCTCTGACAAATAGCGCATTTCAATTTCGAACCCAAGACCTTGCGGTTCACAGTCGAACACTCTACTAACTACTACTACTAGCGCACAACGATATTGCATGCTTGGACGTCGCATTTTCAGAGACTACACACAATGTCTATTATCGAACATGGTCTCTAGATGGCGACTGCGTACGTCCAGTGAATCGAACAGTAGCAATCTGAGGCACTGACACGATATCCGACTACAGACTCGGGTTTCGAACCCAAGACCTTGCGGTTCGAAGTCGAACACTCTACTAACTGTTCCGTGCGGACAACGATGTTTTATGCTTGGAACTTGTACTTGATATTATCAGAGACTACACACAATGTGTATTATCGATCATGGTTTCTAGATGGAGACTGCGTACGTTCAATCAAACGAACCACATTGTTCTGAAGCTCTGACGAACAGCGCATTTCAATTTTGAACCCAAGACCTTGCGGTGCACAGTCGAACACTCTACTAACTGTTCCGTGCGGACAACGATGTTTTATGCTTGGAACTTGTACTTGATATTTTCAGAGCGTACACACATTGTGTAATATCGATAATGGTTTCTACATGGCGACTGCGTACGTCCAGTGAATCGCACAGTAGCAATCTGAGGCACTGACACGATATTGAACTGCAGACTCGGGTTTCCAACCCAAGACCTTGCGGTTCGATGTCGAACACTCTACTAACTGTTCCGTACGGACAACGATGTTTTATGCTTGGAACTTGTACTTGATATTTTGAGAGACTACACACAATGTGTATTATCGATCATGGTTTCTAGATGGCGACTGCGTACGTTCAATTAAACGAACCACATTGTTCTGAGGCTCTGACAAACAGCGCATTTCAATTTCGAACCCAAGACCTTGCGGTTCACAGTCGAACACTCTACTAACTGTTCCGTGCGGACAACGATGTTTTATGTTTGAAACTTGTACTTCATATTTTCAGAGCGTACACACAATGTGTAATATCGCTAATGTTTTCTAGATGGCGACTGCGTACGATGTTTTATGCTTGGAACTCGTACTTCATATTTTCAGAGCGTACACACATTGTGTAATATCGATAATGGTTTCCAAATGACCACTGCGTACGTCCAGTGAACCGAACAGTGGCAATCTGAAGCACTGACACGATATTCAACTGCAGACTCGGGTTTCGAACCCAAGACCTTGCGGTTCACAGTCGAACACTCTACTAACTGTTCCGTGCGGACAACGATGTTTTATGCTTGGAACTTGTACTTCATATTTTCAGAGCTTACACACATTGTGTAATATCGATAATGGTTTCTACATGGCGACTGCGTACGTCCAGTGAATCGCACAGTAGCAATCTGAGGCACTGACACGATATTGAACTGCAGACTCGGGTTTCGAACCCAAGACCTTGCGGTTCGATGTCGAACACTCTACTAACTGTTCCGTACGGACTACGATGTTTTATGCTTGGAACTTGTACTTGATATTTTGAGAGACTACACACAATGTGTATTATCGATCATGGTTTCTAGATGGCGACTGCGTACGTTCAATTAAACGAACCACATTGTTCTGAGGCTCTGACAAACAGCGCATTTCAATTTCGAACCCAAGACCTTGCGGTTCACAGTCGAACACTCTACTAACTGTTCCGTGCGGACAACGATGTTTTATGTTTGAAACTTGTACTTCATATTTTCAGAGCGTACACACAATGTGTAATATCGCTAATGGTTTCTAGATGGCGACTGCGTACGATGTTTTATGCTTGGAACTCGTACTTCATATTTTCAGAGCGTACACACATTGTGTAATATCGATAATGGTTTCCAAATGACGACTGCGTACGTCCAGTGAACCGAACAGTGGCAATCTGAAGCACTGACACGATATTCAACTGCAGACTCGGGTTTCGAACCCAAGACCTTGCGGTTCACAGTCGAACACTCTACTAACTGTTCCGTGCGGACAACGATGTTTTATGTTTGAAACTTGTACTTCATATTTTCAGAGCGTACACACATTGTGTAATATCGATAATGGTTTCTACATGGCGACTGCGTACGTCCAGTGAATCGCACAGTAGCAATCTGAGGAACTGACACGATATTGAACTGCAGACTCGGGTTTCGAACCCAAGACCTTGCGGTTCGATGTCGAACACTCTACTAACTGTTCCGTACGGACTACGATGTTTTATGCTTGGAACTTGTACTTGATATTTTGAGAGACTACACACAATGTGTATTATCGATCATGGTTTCTAGATGGCGACTGCGTACGTTCAATTAAACGAACCACATTGTTCTGAGGCTCTGACAAACAGCGCATTTCAATTTCGAACCCAAGACCTTGCGGTTCACAGTCGAACACTCTACTAACTGTTCCGTGCGGACAACGATGTTTTATGTTTGAAACTTGTACTTCATATTTTCAGAGCGTACACACATTGTGTAATATCGATAATGGTTTCTAGATGGCGACTGCGTACGTCCAGTGAATCGCACAGTAGTAATCTGAGGCACTGACACGATATTGAACTGCAGACTCGGGTTTCCAACCCAAGACCTTGCGGTTCGATGTCGAACACTCTACTAACTGTTCCGTACGGACAACGATGTTTTATGCTTGGAACTTGTACTTGATATTTTGAGAGACTACACACAATGTGTATTATCGATCATGGTTTCTAGATGGCGACTGCGTACGTTCAATTAAACGAACCACATTGTTCTGAGGCTCTGACAAACAGCGCATTTCAATTTCGAACCCAAGACCTTGCGGTTCACAGTCGAACACTCTACTAACTGTTCCGTGCGGACAACGATGTTTTATGTTTGAAACTTGTACTTCATATTTTCAGAGCGTACACACAATGTGTAATATCGCTAATGGTTTCTAGATGGCGACTGCGTACGATGTTTTATGCTTGGAACTCGTACTTCATATTTTCAGAGCGTACACACATTGTGTAATATCGATAATGGTTTCCAAATGACGACTGCGTACGTCCAGTGAACCGAACAGTGGCAATCTGAAGCACTGACACGATATTCAACTGCAAACTCGGGTTTCGAACCCAAGACCTTGCGGTTCACAGTCGAACACTCTACTAACTGTTCCGTGCGGACAACGATGTTTTATGCTTGGAACTTGTACTTCATATTTTCAGAGCGTACACACATTGTGTAATATCGATAATGGTTTCTACATGGCGACTGCGTACGTCCAGTGAATCGCACAGTAGCAATCTGAGGCACTGACACGATATTGAACTGCAGACTCGGGTTTCCAACCCAAGACCTTGCGGTTCGATGTCGAACACTCTACTAACTGTTCCGTACGGACTACGATGTTTTATGCTTGGAACTTGTACTTGATATTTTGAGAGACTACACACAATGTGTATTATCGATCATGGTTTCTAGATGGCGACTGCGTACGTTCAATTAAACGAACCACATTGTTCTGAGGCTCTGACAAACAGCGCATTTCAATTTCGAACCCAAGACCTTGCGGTTCACAGTCGAACACTCTACTAACTGTTCCGTGCGGACAACGATGTTTTATGTTTGAAACTTGTACTTCATATTTTCAGAGCGTACACACATTGTGTAATATCGATAATGCTTTCCAAATGACGACTGCGTACGTCCAGTGAACCGAACAGTGGCAATCTGAAGCACTGACACGATATTCAACTGCAAACTCGGGTTTCGAACCCAAGACCTTGCGGTTCACAGTCGAACACTCTACTAACTGTTCCGTGCGGACAACGATGTTTTATGCTTGGAACTTGTACTTCATATTTTCAGAGCGTACACACATTGTGTAATATCGATAATGGTTTCTACATGGCGACTGCGTACGTCCAGTGAATCGCACAGTAGCAATCTGAGGCACTGACACGATATTGAACTGCAGACTCGGGTTTCCAACCCAAGACCTTGCGGTTCGATGTCGAACACTCTACTAACTGTTCCGTACGGACAACGATGTTTTATGCTTGGAACTTGTACTTGATATTTTGAGAGACTACACACAATGTGTATTATCGATCATGGTTTCTAGATGGCGACTGCGTACGTTCAATTAAACGAACCACATTGTTCTGAGGCTCTGACAAACAGCGCATTTCAATTTCGAACCCAAGACCTTGCGGTTCACAGTCGAACACTCTACTAACTGTTCCGTGCGGACAACGATGTTTTATGTTTGAAACTTGTACTTCATATTTTCAGAGCGTACACACAATGTGTAATATCGCTAATGGTTTCTAGATGGCGACTGCGTACGATGTTTTATGCTTGGAACTCGTACTTCATATTTTCAGAGCGTACACACATTGTGTAATATCGATAATGGTTTCTAGATGACGACTGCGTACGTCCAGTGAACCGAACAGTGGCAATCTGAAGCACTGACACGATATTCAACTGCAGACTCGGGTTTCGAACCCAAGACCTTGCGGTTCACAGTCGAACACTCTACTAACTGTTCCGTGCGGACAACGATGTTTTATGCTTGGAACTTGTACTTCATATTTTCAGAGCGTACACACATTGTGTAATATCGATAATGGTTTCTACATGGCGACTGCGTACGTCCAGTGAATCGCACAGTAGCAATCTGAGGCACTGACACGATATTGAACTGCAGACTCGGGTTTCGAACCCAAGACCTTGCGGTTCGATGTCGAACACTCTACTAACTGTTCCGTACGGACAACGATGTTTTATGCTTGGAACTTGTACTTGATATTTTGAGAGACTACACACAATGTGTATTATCGTTCATGGTTTCTAAATGGCGACTGCGTACGTTCAATTAAACGAACCACATTGTTCAGAGGCTCTGACAAACAGCGCATTTCAATTTCGAACCCAAGACCTTGCGGTTCACAGTCGAACACTCTACTAACTGTTCCGTGCGGACAACGATGTTTTATGTTTGAAACTTGTACTTCATATTTTCAGAGCGTACACACATTGTGTAATATCGATAATGGTTGCTAGATGGCGACTGCGTACGTCCAGTGAATCGCACAGTAGCAATCTGAGGCACTGACACGATATTGAACTGCAGACTCGGGTTTCGAACCCAAGACCTTGCGGTTCACAGTCGAACACTCTACTAACTGTTCCGTGCGGACAACGATGTTTTATGCTTGGAACTTGTACTTCATATTTTCAGAGCTTACACACATTGTGTAATATCGATAATGGTTTCTACATGGCGACTGCGTACGTCCAGTGAATCGCACAGTAGCAATCTGAGGCACTGACACGATATTGAACTGCAGACTCGGGTTTCGAACCCAAGACCTTGCGGTTCGATGTCGAACACTCTACTAACTGTTCCGTACGGACTACGATGTTTTATGCTTGGAACTTGTACTTGATATTTTGAGAGACTACACACAATGTGTATTATCGATCATGGTTTCTAGATGGCGACTGCGTACGTTCAATTAAACGAACCACATTGTTCTGAGGCTCTGACAAACAGCGCATTTCAATTTCGAACCCAAGACCTTGCGGTTCACAGTCGAACACTCTACTAACTGTTCCGTGCGGACAACGATGTTTTATGTTTGAAACTTGTACTTCATATTTTCAGAGCGTACACACAATGTGTAATATCGCTAATGGTTTCTAGATGGCGACTGCGTACGATGTTTTATGCTTGGAACTCGTACTTCATATTTTCAGAGCGTACACACATTGTGTAATATCGATAATGGTTTCCAAATGACGACTGCGTACGTCCAGTGAACCGAACAGTGGCAATCTGAAGCACTGACACGATATTCAACTGCAGACTCGGGTTTCGAACCCAAGACCTTGCGGTTCACAGTCGAACACTCTACTAACTGTTCCGTGCGGACAACGATGTTTTATGCTTGGAACTTGTACTTCATATTTTCAGAGCGTACACACATTGTGTAATATCGATAATGGTTTCTACATGGCGACTGCGTACGTCCAGTGAATCGCACAGTAGCAATCTGAGGAACTGACACGATATTGAACTGCAGACTCGGGTTTCGAACCCAAGACCTTGCGGTTCGATGTCGAACACTCTACTAACTGTTCCGTACGGACTACGATGTTTTATGCTTGGAACTTGTACTTGATATTTTGAGAGACTACACACAATGTGTATTATCGATCATGGTTTCTAGATGGCGACTGCGTACGTTCAATTAAACGAACCACATTGTTCTGAGGCTCTGACAAACAGCGCATTTCAATTTCGAACCCAAGACCTTGCGGTTCACAGTCGAACACTCTACTAACTGTTCCGTGCGGACAACGATGTTTTATGTTTGAAACTTGTACTTCATATTTTCAGAGCGTACACACATTGTGTAATATCGATAATGGTTTCTAGATGGCGACTGCGTACGTCCAGTGAATCGCACAGTAGCAATCTGAGGCACTGACACGATATTGAACTGCAGACTCGGGTTTCCAACCCAAGACCTTGCGGTTCGATGTCGAACACTCTACTAACTGTTCCGTACGGACAACGATGTTTTATGCTTGGAACTTGTACTTGATATTTTGAGAGACTACACACAATGTGTATTATCGATCATGGTTTCTAGATGGCGACTGCGTACGTTCAATTAAACGAACCACATTGTTCTGAGGCTCTGACAAACAGCGCATTTCAATTTCGAACCCAAGACCTTGCGGTTCACAGTCGAACACTCTACTAACTGTTCCGTGCGGACAACGATGTTTTATGTTTGAAACTTGTACTTCATATTTTCAGAGCGTACACACAATGTGTAATATCGCTAATGGTTTCTAGATGGCGACTGCGTACGATGTTTTATGCTTGGAACTCGTACTTCATATTTTCAGAGCGTACACACATTGTGTAATATCGATAATGGTTTCCAAATGACGACTGCGTACGTCCAGTGAACCGAACAGTGGCAATCTGAAGCACTGACACGATATTCAACTGCAAACTCGGGTTTCGAACCCAAGACCTTGCGGTTCACAGTCGAACACTCTACTAACTGTTCCGTGCGGACAACGATGTTTTATGCTTGGAACTTGTACTTCATATTTTCAGAGCGTACACACATTGTGTAATATCGATAATGGTTTCTACATGGCGACTGCGTACGTCCAGTGAATCGCACAGTAGCAATCTGAGGCACTGACACGATATTGAACTGCAGACTCGGGTTTCCAACCCAAGACCTTGCGGTTCGATGTCGAACACTCTACTAACTGTTCCGTACGGACTACGATGTTTTATGCTTGGAACTTGTACTTGATATTTTGAGAGACTACACACAATGTGTATTATCGATCATGGTTTCTAGATGGCGACTGCGTACGTTCAATTAAACGAACCACATTGTTCTGAGGCTCTGACAAACAGCGCATTTCAATTTCGAACCCAAGACCTTGCGGTTCACAGTCGAACACTCTACTAACTGTTCCGTGCGGACAACGATGTTTTATGTTTGAAACTTGTACTTCATATTTTCAGAGCGTACACACATTGTGTAATATCGATAATGCTTTCCAAATGACGACTGCGTACGTCCAGTGAACCGAACAGTGGCAATCTGAAGCACTGACACGATATTCAACTGCAAACTCGGGTTTCGAACCCAAGACCTTGCGGTTCACAGTCGAACACTCTACTAACTGTTCCGTGCGGACAACGATGTTTTATGCTTGGAACTTGTACTTCATATTTTCAGAGCGTACACACATTGTGTAATATCGATAATGGTTTCTACATGGCGACTGCGTACGTCCAGTGAATCGCACAGTAGCAATCTGAGGCACTGACACGATATTGAACTGCAGACTCGGGTTTCCAACCCAAGACCTTGCGGTTCGATGTCGAACACTCTACTAACTGTTCCGTACGGACAACGATGTTTTATGCTTGGAACTTGTACTTGATATTTTGAGAGACTACACACAATGTGTATTATCGATCATGGTTTCTAGATGGCGACTGCGTACGTTCAATTAAACGAACCACATTGTTCTGAGGCTCTGACAAACAGCGCATTTCAATTTCGAACCCAAGACCTTGCGGTTCACAGTCGAACACTCTACTAACTGTTCCGTGCGGACAACGATGTTTTATGTTTGAAACTTGTACTTCATATTTTCAGAGCGTACACACAATGTGTAATATCGCTAATGGTTTCTAGATGGCGACTGCGTACGATGTTTTATGCTTGGAACTCGTACTTCATATTTTCAGAGCGTACACACATTGTGTAATATCGATAATGGTTTCTAGATGACGACTGCGTACGTCCAGTGAACCGAACAGTGGCAATCTGAAGCACTGACACGATATTCAACTGCAGACTCGGGTTTCGAACCCAAGACCTTGCGGTTCACAGTCGAACACTCTACTAACTGTTCCGTGCGGACAACGATGTTTTATGCTTGGAACTTGTACTTCATATTTTCAGAGCGTACACACATTGTGTAATATCGATAATGGTTTCTACATGGCGACTGCGTACGTCCAGTGAATCGCACAGTAGCAATCTGAGGCACTGACACGATATTGAACTGCAGACTCGGGTTTCGAACCCAAGACCTTGCGGTTCGATGTCGAACACTCTACTAACTGTTCCGTACGGACAACGATGTTTTATGCTTGGAACTTGTACTTGATATTTTGAGAGACTACACACAATGTGTATTATCGTTCATGGTTTCTAAATGGCGACTGCGTACGTTCAATTAAACGAACCACATTGTTCTGAGGCTCTGACAAACAGCGCATTTCAATTTCGAACCCAAGACCTTGCGGTTCACAGTCGAACACTCTACTAACTGTTCCGTGCGGACAACGATGTTTTATGTTTGAAACTTGTACTTCATATTTTCAGAGCGTACACACATTGTGTAATATCGATAATGGTTGCTAGATGGCGACTGCGTACGTCCAGTGAATCGCACAGTAGCAATCTGAGGCACTGACACGATATTGAACTGCAGACTCGGGTTTCGAACCCAAGACCTTGCGGTTCACAGTCGAACACTCTACTAACTGTTCCGTGCGGACAACGATGTTTTATGCTTGGAACTTGTACTTCATATTTTCAGAGCGTACACACATTGTGTAATATCGATAATGGTTTCTACATGGCGACTGCGTACGTCCAGTGAATCGCACAGTAGCAATCTGAGGCACTGACACGATATTGAACTGCAGACTCGGGTTTCGAACCCAAGACCTTGCGGTTCGATGTCGAACACTCTACTAACTGTTCCGTACGGACTACGATGTTTTATGCTTGGAACTTGTACTTGATATTTTGAGAGACTACACACAATGTGTATTATCGATCATGGTTTCTAGATGGCGACTGCGTACGTTCAATTAAACGAACCACATTGTTCTGAGGCTCTGACAAACAGCGCATTTCAATTTCGAACCCAAGACCTTGCGGTTCACAGTCGAACACTCTACTAACTGTTCCGTGCGGACAACGATGTTTTATGTTTGAAACTTGTACTTCATATTTTCAGAGCGTACACACAATGTGTAATATCGCTAATGGTTTCTAGATGGCGACTGCGTACGATGTTTTATGCTTGGAACTCGTACTTCATATTTTCAGAGCGTACACACATTGTGTAATATCGATAATGGTTTCCAAATGACGACTGCGTACGTCCAGTGAACCGAACAGTGGCAATCTGAAGCACTGACACGATATTCAACTGCAGACTCGGGTTTCGAACCCAAGACCTTGCGGTTCACAGTCGAACACTCTACTAACTGTTCCGTGCGGACAACGATGTTTTATGCTTGGAACTTGTACTTCATATTTTCAGAGCGTACACACATTGTGTAATATCGATAATGGTTTCTACATGGCGACTGCGTACGTCCAGTGAATCGCACAGTAGCAATCTGAGGAACTGACACGATATTTAACTGCAGACTCGGGTTTCGAACCCAAGACCTTGCGGTTCGATGTCGAACACTCTACTAACTGTTCCGTACGGACTACGATGTTTTATGCTTGGAACTTGTACTTGATATTTTGAGAGACTACACACAATGTGTATTATCGATCATGGTTTCTAGATGGCGACTGCGTACGTTCAATTAAACGAACCACATTGTTCTGAGGCTCTGACAAACAGCGCATTTCAATTTCGAACCCAAGACCTTGCGGTTCACAGTCGAACACTCTACTAACTGTTCCGTGCGGACAACGATGTTTTATGTTTGAAACTTGTACTTCATATTTTCAGAGCGTACACACATTGTGTAATATCGATAATGGTTTCTAGATGGCGACTGCGTACGTCCAGTGAATCGCACAGTAGCAATCTGAGGCACTGACACGATATTGAACTGCAGACTCGGGTTTCCAACCCAAGACCTTGCGGTTCGATGTCGAACACTCTACTAACTGTTCCGTACGGACAACGATGTTTTATGCTTGGAACTTGTACTTGATATTTTGAGAGACTACACACAATGTGTATTATCGATCATGGTTTCTAGATGGCGACTGCGTACGTTCAATTAAACGAACCACATTGTTCTGAGGCTCTGACAAACAGCGCATTTCAATTTCGAACCCAAGACCTTGCGGTTCACAGTCGAACACTCTACTAACTGTTCCGTGCGGACAACGATGTTTTATGTTTGAAACTTGTACTTCATATTTTCAGAGCGTACACACAATGTGTAATATCGCTAATGGTTTCTAGATGGCGACTGCGTACGATGTTTTATGCTTGGAACTCGTACTTCATATTTTCAGAGCGTACACACATTGTGTAATATCGATAATGGTTTCCAAATGACGACTGCGTACGTCCAGTGAACCGAACAGTGGCAATCTGAAGCACTGACACGATATTCAACTGCAAACTCGGGTTTCGAACCCAAGACCTTGCGGTTCACAGTCGAACACTCTACTAACTGTTCCGTGCGGACAACGATGTTTTATGCTTGGAACTTGTACTTCATATTTTCAGAGCGTACACACATTGTGTAATATCGATAATGGTTTCTACATGGCGACTGCGTACGTCCAGTGAATCGCACAGTAGCAATCTGAGGCACTGACACGATATTGAACTGCAGACTCGGGTTTCCAACCCAAGACCTTGCGGTTCGATGTCGAACACTCTACTAACTGTTCCGTACGGACTACGATGTTTTATGCTTGGAACTTGTACTTGATATTTTGAGAGACTACACACAATGTGTATTATCGATCATGGTTTCTAGATGGCGACTGCGTACGTTCAATTAAACGAACCACATTGTTCTGAGGCTCTGACAAACAGCGCATTTCAATTTCGAACCCAAGACCTTGCGGTTCACAGTCGAACACTCTACTAACTGTTCCGTGCGGACAACGATGTTTTATGTTTGAAACTTGTACTTCATATTTTCAGAGCGTACACACAATGTGTAATATCGCTAATGGTTTCTAGATGGCGACTGCGTACGATGTTTTATGCTTGGAACTCGTACTTCATATTTTCAGAGCGTACACACATTGTGTAATATCGATAATGCTTTCCAAATGACGACTGCGTACGTCCAGTGAACCGAACAGTGGCAATCTGAAGCACTGACACGATATTCAACTGCAAACTCGGGTTTCGAACCCAAGACCTTGCGGTTCACAGTCGAACACTCTACTAACTGTTCCGTGCGGACAACGATGTTTTATGCTTGGAACTTGTACTTCATATTTTCAGAGCGTACACACATTGTGTAATATCGATAATGGTTTCTACATGGCGACTGCGTACGTCCAGTGAATCGCACAGTAGCAATCTGAGGCACTGACACGATATTGAACTGCAGACTCGGGTTTCCAACCCAAGACCTTGCGGTTCGATGTCGAACACTCTACTAACTGTTCCGTACGGACAACGATGTTTTATGCTTGGAACTTGTACTTGATATTTTGAGAGACTACACACAATGTGTATTATCGATCATGGTTTCTAGATGGCGACTGCGTACGTTCAATTAAACGAACCACATTGTTCTGAGGCTCTGACAAACAGCGCATTTCAATTTCGAACCCAAGACCTTGCGGTTCACAGTCGAACACTCTACTAACTGTTCCGTGCGGACAACGATGTTTTATGTTTGAAACTTGTACTTCATATTTTCAGAGCGTACACACAATGTGTAATATCGCTAATGGTTTCTAGATGGCGACTGCGTACGATGTTTTATGCTTGGAACTCGTACTTCATATTTTCAGAGCGTACACACATTGTGTAATATCGATAATGGTTTCTAGATGACGACTGCGTACGTCTAGTGAACCGAACAGTGGCAATCTGAAGCACTGACACGATATTCAACTGCAGACTCGGGTTTCGAACCCAAGACCTTGCGGTTCACAGTCGAACACTCTACTAACTGTTCCGTGCGGACAACGATGTTTTATGCTTGGAACTTGTACTTCATATTTTCAGAGCGTACACACATTGTGTAATATCGATAATGGTTTCTACATGGCGACTGCGTACGTCCAGTGAATCGCACAGTAGCAATCTGAGGCACTGACACGATATTGAACTGCAGACTCGGGTTTCGAACCCAAGACCTTGCGGTTCGATGTCGAACACTCTACTAACTGTTCCGTACGGACTACGATGTTTTATGCTTGGAACTTGTACTTGATATTTTGAGAGACTACACACAATGTGTATTATCGATCATGGTTTCTAGATGGCGACTGCGTACGTTCAATTAAACGAACCACATTGTTCTGAGGCTCTGACAAACAGCGCATTTCAATTTCGAACCCAAGACCTTGCGGTTCACAGTCGAACACTCTACTAACTGTTCCGTGCGGACAACGATGTTTTATGTTTGAAACTTGTACTTCATATTTTCAGAGCGTACACACATTGTGTAATATCGATAATGGTTTCTAGATGGCGACTGCGTACGTCCAGTGAATCGCACAGTAGCAATCTGAGGCACTGACACGATATTGAACTGCAGACTCGGGTTTCCAACCCAAGACCTTGCGGTTCGATGTCGAACACTCTACTAACTGTTCCGTACGGACAACGATGTTTTATGCTTGGAACTTGTACTTGATATTTTGAGAGACTACACACAATGTGTATTATCGATCATGGTTTCTAGATGGCGACTGCGTACGTTCAATTAAACGAACCACATTGTTCTGAGGATCTGACAAACAGCGCATTTCAATTTCGAACCCAAGACCTTGCGGTTCACAGTCGAACACTCTACTAACTGTTCCGTGCGGACAACGATGTTTTATGTTTGAAACTTGTACTTCATATTTTCAGAGCGTACACACAATGTGTAATATCGCTAATGGTTTCTAGATGGCGACTGCGTACGATGTTTTATGCTTGGAACTCGTACTTCATATTTTCAGAGCGTACACACATTGTGTAATATCGATAATGGTTTCCAAATGACGACTGCGTACGTCCAGTGAACCGAACAGTGGCAATCTGAAGCACTGACACGATATTCAACTGCAAACTCGGGTTTCGAACCCAAGACCTTGCGGTTCACAGTCGAACACTCTACTAACTGTTCCGTGCGGACAACGATGTTTTATGCTTGGAACTTGTACTTCATATTTTCAGAGCGTACACACATTGTGTAATATCGATAATGGTTTCTACATGGCGACTGCGTACGTCCAGTGAATCGCACAGTAGCAATCTGAGGCACTGACACGATATTGAACTGCAGACTCGGGTTTCCAACCCAAGACCTTGCGGTTCGATGTCGAACACTCTACTAACTGTTCCGTACGGACTACGATGTTTTATGCTTGGAACTTGTACTTGATATTTTGAGAGACTACACACAATGTGTATTATCGATCATGGTTTCTAGATGGCGACTGCGTACGTTCAATTAAACGAACCACATTGTTCTGAGGCTCTGACAAACAGCGCATTTCAATTTCGAACCCAAGACCTTGCGGTTCACAGTCGAACACTCTACTAACTGTTCCGTGCGGACAACGATGTTTTATGTTTGAAACTTGTACTTCATATTTTCAGAGCGTACACACAATGTGTAATATCGCTAATGGTTTCTAGATGGCGACTGCGTACGATGTTTTATGCTTGGAACTCGTACTTCATATTTTCAGAGCGTACACACATTGTGTAATATCGATAATGGTTTCTAGATGACGACTGCGTACGTCCAGTGAACCGAACAGTGGCAATCTGAAGCACTGACACGATATTCAACTGCAGACTCGGGTTTCGAACCCAAGACCTTGCGGTTCACAGTCGAACACTCTACTAACTGTTCCGTGCGGACAACGATGTTTTATGCTTGGAACTTGTACTTCATATTTTCAGAGCGTACACACATTGTGTAATATCGATAATGGTTTCTACATGGCGACTGCGTACGTCCAGTGAATCGCACAGTAGCAATCTGAGGCACTGACACGATATTGAACTGCAGACTCGGGTTTCGAACCCAAGACCTTGCGGTTCGATGTCGAACACTCTACTAACTGTTCCGTACGGACAACGATGTTTTATGCTTGGAACTTGTACTTGATATTTTCAGAGACTACACACAATGTGTATTATCGTTCATGGTTTCTAAATGGCGACTGCGTACGTTCAATTAAACGAACCACATTGTTCTGAGGCTCTGACAAACAGCGCATTTCAATTTCGAACCCAAGACCTTGCGGTTCACAGTCGAACACTCTACTAACTGTTCCGTGCGGACAACGATGTTTTATGTTTGAAACTTGTACTTCATATTTTCAGAGCGTACACACAATGTGTAATATCGCTAATGGTTTCTAGATGGCGACTGCGTACGATGTTTTATGCTTGGAACTCGTACTTCATATTTTCAGAGCGTACACACATTGTGTAATATCGATAATGGTTTCCAAATGACGACTGCGTACGTCCAGTGAACCGAACAGTGGCAATCTGAAGCACTGACACGATATTCAACTGCAGACTCGGGTTTCGAACCCAAGACCTTGCGGTTCACAGTCGAACACTCTACTAACTGTTCCGTGCGGACAACGATGTTTTATGCTTGGAACTTGTACTTCATATTTTCAGAGCGTACACACAATGTGTATTATCGATCATGGTTTCTAGATGGCGGCTGCGTACGTTGAATTAAACGAACCACATTCTTCTGAGGCTCTGACAAACAGCGCATTTCAATTTCGAACCCAAGACCTTGCGGTTCACAGTCGAACACTCTACTAACTGTTCCGTGCGGACAACGATGTTTTATACTTGGAACTTGTACTTCATATTTTCAGAGCGTACACACATTGTGTAATATCGATAATGGTTTCTAGATGGCGACTGCGTACGTCCAGTGAATCGCACAGTAGCAATCTGAGGCACTGACGCGATATTGAACTGCAGACTCGGGTTTCGAACCCAAGACCTTGCGGTTCACAGTCGAACACTCTACTAACTGTTCCGTGCGGACAACGATGTTTTATGCTTGGAACTTGTACTTGATATTTTGAGAGACTACACACAATGTGTATTATCGATCATGGTTTCTAGATGGCGGCTGCGTACGTTGAATTAAACGAACCACATTCTTCTGAGGCTCTGACAAACAGCGCATTTCAATTTCGAACCCAAGACCTTGCGGTTCACAGTCGAACACTCTACTAACTACTACTACTAGCGTACAACGATATTGCATGCTTGGACGTCGCATTTTCAGAGACTACACACAATGTCTATTATCGATCATGGTTTCTAGATGGCGACTGCGTACGTCCAGTGAATCGAACAGTGGCAATCTGAAGCACTGACACGATATTCAACTGCAGACTCGGGTTTCGAGCCCAAGACCTTGCGGTTCGAAGTCAAACACTCTACTAACTACTACTACTAGCGTACAACGATATTGCATGCTTGGACGTCGCATTTTCAGAGACTACACACAATGTCTATTATCGATCACGGTTTCTAGATGGCGACTGCGTACGTTCAATTAGACGAAACACATTGTTCTGAGGCTCTGACAAACAGCGCATTTCAATTTCGAACCCAAGACCTTGCGGTTCACAGTCGAACACTCTACTAACTGTTCCGTGCGGACAACGATGTTTTATGCTTGGAACTCGTACTTCATATTTTCAGAGCGTACACACATTGTGTAATATCGATAATGGTTTCTAGATGACGACTGCGTACGTCCAGTGAACCGAACAGTGGCAATCTGAAGCACTGACACGATATTCAACTGCAGACTCGGGTTTCGAACCCAAGACCTTGCGGTTCACAGTCGAACACTCTACTAACTGTTCCGTGCGGACAACGATGTTTTATGCTTGGAACTTGTACTTCATATTTTCAGAGCGTACACACATTGTGTAATATCGATAATGGTTTCTACATGGCGACTGCGTACGTCCAGTGAACCGAACAGTGGCAATCTGAAGCACTGACACGATATTCAACTGCAGACTCGGGTTTCGAACCCAAGACCTTGCGGTTCACAGTCGAACACTCTACTAACTGTTCCGTGCGGACAACGATGTTTTATGCTTGGAACTTGTACTTCATATTTTCAGAGCGTACACACAATGTGTATTATCGATCATGGTTTCTAGATGGCGGCTGCGTACGTTGAATTAAACGAACCACATTCTTCTGAGGCTCTGACAAACAGCGCATTTCAATTTCGAACCCAAGACCTTGCGGTTCACAGTCGAACACTCTACTAACTGTTCCGTGCGGACAACGATGTTTTATACTTGGAACTTGTACTTCATATTTTCAGAGCGTACACACATTGTGTAATATCGATAATGGTTTCTAGATGGCGACTGCGTACGTCCAGTGAATCGCACAGTAGCAATCTGAGGCACTGACGCGATATTGAACTGCAGACTCGGGTTTCGCACCCAAGACCTTGCGGTTCACAGTCGAACACTCTACTAACTGTTCCGTGCGGACAACGATGTTTTATGCTTGGAACTTGTACTTGATATTTTGAGAGACTACACACAATGTGTATTATCGATCATGGTTTCTAGATGGCGGCTGCGTACGTTGAATTAAACGAACCACATTCTTCTGAGGCTCTGACAAACAGCGCATTTCAATTTCGAACCCAAGACCTTGCGGTTCACAGTCGAACACTCTACTAACTACTACTACTAGCGTACAACGATATTGCATGCTTGGACGTCGCATTTTCAGAGACTACACACAATGTCTATTATCGATCATGGTTTCTAGATGGCGACTGCGTACGTCCAGTGAATCGAACAGTGGCAATCTGAAGCACTGACACGATATTCAACTGCAGACTCGGGTTTCGAACCCAAGACCTTGCGGTTCGAAGTCAAACACTCTACTAACTACTACTACTAGCGTACAACGATATTGCATGCTTGGACGTCGCATTTTCAGAGACTACACACAATGTCTATTATCGATCATGGTTTCTAGATGGCGACTGCGTACGTTCAATTAGACGAAACACATTGTTCTGAGGCTCTGACAAACAGCGCATTTCAATTTCGAACCCAAGACCTTGCGGTTCACAGTCGAACACTCTACTAACTGTTCCGTGCGGACAACGATGTTTTATACTTGGAACTTGTACTTCATATTTTCAGAGCGTACACACATTGTGTAATATCGATAATGGTTTCCAGATGGCGACTGCGTACGTCCAGTGAACAGAACAGTGGCAATCTGAAGCACTGACACGATATTCAACTGCAGACTCGGGTTTCGAACCCAAGACCTTGCGGTTCGATGTCGAACACTCTACTAACTGTTCCGTGCGGACAACGATGTTTTATGCTTGGAACTTGTACTTGATATTTTCAGAGCGTACACACATTGTGTAATATCGATAATGGTTTCTAGATGGCGACTGCGTACGTTCAATTAAACGAACCACATTGTTCCGAGGCTCTGACAAACAGCGCATTTCAATTTCGAACCCAAGACCTTGCGGTTCACAGTCGAACACTGTACTAACTGTTCCGTGCGGACAACGATGTTTTATGTTTGAAACTTGTACTTCATATTTTCAGAGCGTACACACAATGTGTAATATCGCTAATGGTTTCTAGATGGCGACTGCGTACGATGTTTTATGCTTGGAACTCGTACTTCATATTTTCAGAGCGTACACACATTGTGTAATATCGATAATGGTTTCCAGATGGCGACTGCGTACGTCCAGTGAACCGAACAGTGGCAATCTGAAGCACTGACACGATATTCAACTGCAGACTCGGGTTTCGAACCCAAGACCTTGCGGTTCACAGTCGAACACTCTACTAACTGTTCCGTGCGGACAACGATGTTTTATGCTTGGAACTTGTACTTCATATTTTCAGAGCGTACACACAATGTGTATTATCGATCATGGTTTCTAGATGGCGGCTGCGTACGTTGAATTAAACGAACCACATTCTTCTGAGGCTCTGACAAACAGCGCATTTCAATTTCGAACCCAAGACCTTGCGGTTCACAGTCGAACACTCTACTAACTGTTCCGTGCGGACAACGATGTTTTATACTTGGAACTTGTACTTCATATTTTCAGAGCGTACACACATTGTGTAATATCGATAATGGTTTCTAGATGGCGACTGCGTACGTCCAGTGAATCGCACAGTAGCAATCTGAGGCACTGACGCGATATTGAACTGCAGACTCGGGTTTCGAACCCAAGACCTTGCGGTTCACAGTCGAACACTCTACTAACTGTTCCGTGCGGACAACGATGTTTTATGCTTGGAACTTGTACTTGATATTTTGAGAGACTACACACAATGTGTATTATCGATCATGGTTTCTAGATGGCGGCTGCGTACGTTGAATTAAACGAACCACATTCTTCTGAGGCTCTGACAAACAGCGCATTTCAATTTCGAACCCAAGACCTTGCGGTTCACAGTCGAACACTCTACTAACTCCTACTACTAGCGTACAACGATATTGCATGCTTGGACGTCGCATTTTCAGAGACTACACACAATGTCTATTATCGATCATGGTTTCTAGATGGCGACTGCGTACGATGTTTTATGCTTGGAACTCGTACTTCATATTTTCAGAGCGTACACACATTGTGTAATATCGATAATGGTTTCCAGATGGCGACTGCGTACGTCCAGTGAACCGAACAGTGGCAATCTGAAGCACTGACACGATATTCAACTGCAGACTCGGGTTTCGAACCCAAGACCTTGCGGTTCACAGTCGAACACTCTACTAACTGTTCCGTGCGGACAACGATGTTTTATGCTTGGAACTTGTACTTCATATTTTCAGAGCGTACACACAATGTGTATTATCGATCATGGTTTCTAGATGGCGGCTGCGTACGTTGAATTAAACGAACCACATTCTTCTGAGGCTCTGACAAACAGCGCATTTCAATTTCGAACCCAAGACCTTGCGGTTCACAGTCGAACACTCTACTAACTGTTCCGTGCGGACAACGATGTTTTATACTTGGAACTTGTACTTCATATTTTCAGAGCGTACACACATTGTGTAATATCGATAATGGTTTCTAGATGGCGACTGCGTACGTCCAGTGAATCGCACAGTAGCAATCTGAGGCACTGACGCGATATTGAACTGCAGACTCGGGTTTCGAACCCAAGACCTTGCGGTTCACAGTCGAACACTCTACTAACTGTTCCGTGCGGACAACGATGTTTTATGCTTGGAACTTGTACTTGATATTTTGAGAGACTACACACAATGTGTATTATCGATCTTGGTTTCTAGATGGCGGCTGCGTACGTTGAATTAAACGAACCACATTCTTCTGAGGCTCTGACAAACAGCGCATTTCAATTTCGAACCCAAGACCTTGCGGTTCACAGTCGAACACTCTACTAACTCCTACTACTAGCGTACAACGATATTGCATGCTTGGACGTCGCATTTTCAGAGACTACACACAATGTCTATTATCGATCATGGTTTCTAGATGGCGACTGCGTACGTCCAGTGAATCGAACAGTGGCAATCTGAAGCACTGACACGATATTCAACTGCAGACTCGGGTTTCGAACCCAAGACCTTGCGGTTCGAAGTCAAACACTCTACTAACTACTACTACTAGCGTACAACGATATTGCATGCTTGGACGTCGCATTTTCAGAGACTACACACAATGTCTATTATCGATCATGGTTTCTAGATGGCGACTGCGTACGTTCAATTAGACGAAACACATTGTTCTGAGGCTCTGACAAACAGCGCATTTCAATTTCGAACCCAAGACCTTGCGGTTCACAGTCGAACACTCTACTAACTGTTCCGTGCGGACAACGATGTTTTATACTTGGAACTTGTACTTCATATTTTCAGAGCGTACACACATTGTGTAATATCGATAATGGTTTCCAGATGGCGACTGCGTACATCCAGTGAACAGAACAGTGGCAATCTGAAGCACTGACACGATATTCAACTGCAGACTTGGGTTTCGAACCCAAGACCTTGCGGTTCACAGTCGAACACTCTACTAACTGTTCCGTGCGGACAACGATGTTTTATGCTTGGAACTTGTACTTGATATTTTGAGAGACTACACACAATGTGTATTATCGATCATGGTTTCTAGATGGCGGCTGCGTACGTTGAATTAAACGAACCACATTCTTCTGAGGCTCTGACAAACAGCGCATTTCAATTTCGAACCCAAGACCTTCCGGTTCACAGTCGAACACTCTACTAACTACTACTACTAGCGTACAACGATATTGATGCTTGGACGTCGCATTTTCAGAGACTACACACAATGTCTATTATCGATCATGGTTTCTAGATGGCGACTGCGTACGTTCAATTAGACGAAACACATTGTTCTGAGGCTCTGACAAACAGCGCATTTCAATTTCGAACCCAAGACCTTGCGGTTCACAGTCGAACACTCTACTAACTGTTCCGTGCGGACAACGATGTTTTATACTTGGAACTTGTACTTCATATTTTCAGAGCGTACACACATTGTGTAATATCGATAATGGTTTCCAGATGGCGACTGCGTACGTCCAGTGAACAGAACAGTGGCAATCTGAAGCACTGACACGATATTCAACTGCAGACTCGGGTTTCGAACCCAAGACCTTGCGGTTCGAAGTCGAACACTCTACTAACTGTTCCGTGCGGACAACGATGTTTTATGCTTGGAACTTGTACTTGATATTTTGAGAGACTACACACAATGTGTATTATCCATCATGGTTTCCAGATGGCGACTGCGTACGTTGAATTAAACGAACCACATTGTTCTGAGGCTCTGACAAACAGCGCATTTGAATTTCGAACCCAAGACCTTGCGGTTCGAAGTCGAACACTCTACTAACTGTTCCGTACGGACAACGATGTTTACGGACGATGTTACGGACTACACACAATGTGTAATATCGATAATGGTTTCTAGATGGCGACTGGGTACGATGTTTTATGCTTGATTGAACTCGTACTTCATATTTTCAGAGCGTACACACAATAAGTGTATATATATCGATATTACAGTGTAATATCGATAATGGTTTCTAGATGGCGACTGCGTACGTCCAGTGAATCGAACAGTAGCAATCTGAGGCACTGACACGATATTCAACTGCAGACTCGGGTTTCGAACCCGTGCGGTTCACAGTCGAACACTCTACTAACTGTTCCGTGCGGACAACGATGTTTTATGCTTGGAACTTGTACTTGATATTTTGAGAGACTACACACAATGTGTATTATCGATCATGGTTTCTAGATGGCGGCTGCGTACGTTGAATTAAACGAACCACATTCTTCTGAGGCTCTGACAAACAGCGCATTTCAATTTCGAACCCAAGACCTTCCGGTTCACAGTCGAACACTCTACTAACTACTACTACTAGCGTACAACGATATTGCATGCTTGGACGTCGCATTTTCAGAGACTACACACAATGTCTATTATCGATCATGGTTTCTAGATGGCGACTGCGTACGTCCAGTGAATCGAACAGTAGCAATCTGAGGCACTGACACGATATCCGACTACAGACTCGGGTTTCGAACCCAAGACCTTGCGGTTCGAAGTCGAACACTCTACTAACTGTTCCGTGCGGACAACGATGTTTTATGCTTGGAACTTGTACTTGATATTTTGAGAGACTACACACAATGTGTATTATCCATCATGGTTTCCAGATGGCGACTGCGTACGTTGAATTAAACGAACCACATTGTTCTGAGGCTCTGACAAACAGCGCATTTGAATTTCGAACCCAAGACCTTGCGGTTCGAAGTCGAACACTCTACTAACTGTTCCGTACGGACAACGATGTTTACGGACGATGTTACGGACTACACACAATGTGTAATATCGATAATGGTTTCTAGATGGCGACTGGGTACGATGTTTTATGCTTGATTGAACTCGTACTTCATATTTTCAGAGCGTACACACAATAAGTGTATATATCGATATTACAGTGTAATATCGATAATGGTTTCTAGATGGCGACTGCGTACGTCCAGTGAATCGAACAGTAGCAATCTGAGGCACTGACACGATATTCAACTGCAGACTCGGGTTTCGAACCCAAGACCTTGCGGTTCGAAGTTGAACAACGTGCGGACAACGATGTTTTACGTTTGAAACTTGTACTTCATATTATGAGAGCGTACACACAATGTGTAATATCGCTAATGGTTTCTAGATGGCGACTGCGTACGATGTTTTATGCTTGGAACTCGTACTTCATATTTTCAGAGCGTACCATCATGGCATTCGAAACAGATTTTTTCGATTTTTTTCTCACGGGTACGAGTTACGCGGTTACGGTTGACTTTTCCTTATTCGAAATCTGATTCTCTATAAAGTGCACCTAATGGTTTCCTTTTAGCTTGAAATTTTTTTTTGTCGGAAAATCCACAGTGCCCTCCCTTGGAAAAATGACTCAGAAAAATCATGGCATTCGAAACAGATTTTTTCGATTTCTTTTCTCACTGGTACGAGTTACGCGGTTACGGTTGACTTTTTCTTATTCGAAATCTGATTCTCTATAAAATGCACCTAATGGTTTCCTTTTAGCTTGAAATTTTTTTTTCTCGAAAATCCACAGTACCTTCCCTTGGAAAAATGACTCCGAAAAATCATGGCATTCGAAACAGATTTTTTCGATTTTTTTTTCACGGGTACGAGTTACGCGGTTACGGTTGACTTTTCCTTATTCGAAATCTGATTCTCTATAAAATGCACCTAATGGTTTCCTTTTAGCTTGAAATTTTTTTTTCTCAAAAATCCACAGTACCTTCCCTTGGAAAAATGACTCAGAAAAATCATGGCATTCGAAACAGATTTTTTTCGATTTTTTTCTCACGGGTACGAGTTACGCGGTTACGGTTGACTTTTCCTTATTCGAAATCTGATTCTCTATAAAATGCACCTAATGGTTTCCTTTTAGCTTGAAATTTTTTTTTCTCGAAAATCCACAGTACCCTCCCTTGGAAAAATGACTCAGTAAAATCATGGCATTCGAAACTGATTTTTTCGATTTTTTCCTCACGGGTGCGAGTTACGCGGTTACGGTTGACTTTTTTTTATTCGAAATCTGATTCTCTATAAAATGCACCTAATGGTTTCCTTTTAGCTTGAAATTTTTTTTTCTCGAAAATCCACAGTACCTTCCCTTGGAAAAATGACTCAGAAAAATCATGGCATTCGAAAGAGATTTTTTCGATTTTTTTCTCACGGGTGTGAGTTACGCGGTTACGGTTGACTTTTTTTTATTCGAAATCTGATTCTCTATAAAATGCACCTAATGATTTCCTTTTAGCTTGAAATTTTTTTTTCCCGAAAATTCACACTACCCTCCCTTGGAAAAATGACTCAGAAAAATCATGGCATTCGAAACTGATTTTTTCGATTTTTTCCTCAAGGGTGCGAGTTACGCGGTTACGGTTGACTTTTTTTTATTCGAAATCTGATTCTCTATAAAATGCACCTAATGGTTTCCTTTTAGCTTGAAATTTTTTTTTCTCGAAAATTCACACTACCCTCCCTTGGAAAAATGACTCAGAAAAATCATGGCATTCGAAAGAGATTTTTTCGATTTTTTTCTCACGGGTACGAGTTACGCGGTTACGGTTGACTTTTTCTTATTCGAAATCTGATTCTCTATAAAATGCACCTAATGGTTTCCTTTTAGCTTGAAATTTTTTTTTCTCGAAAATCCACAGTACCTTCCCTTGGAAAAATGACTCAGAAAAATCATGGCATTCGAAACAGATTTTTTCGATTTTTTTCTCACGGGTGTGAGTTACGCGGTTACGGTTGACTTTTTTTTATTCGAAATCTGATTCTCTATAAAATGCACCTAATGGTTTCCTTTTAGCTTGAAATCTTTTTTTCTCGAAAATTCACACTACCCTCCCTTGGAAAAATGACTCAGAAAAATCATGGCATTCGAAACTGATTTTTTCGATTTTTTCCTCAAGGGTGCGAGTTACGCGGTTACGGTTGACTTTTTTTTATTCGAAATCTGATTCTCTATAAAATGCACCTAATGGTTTCCTTTTAGCTTGAAATTTTTTTTTCTCGAAAATTCACACTACCCTCCCTTGGAAAAATGACTCAGAAAAATCATGGCATTCGAAACAGATTTTTTCGATTTTTTTTTCACGGGTACGAGTTACGCGGTTACGGTTGACTTTTCCTTATTCGAAATCTGATTCTCTATAAAATGCACCTAATGGTTTCCTTTTAGCTTGAAATTTTTTTTTCTCGAAAATCCACAGTACCCTCCCTTGGAAAAATGACTCAGAAAAATCATGGCATTCGAAACAGATTTTTTCGATTTTTTTCTCACGGGTGCGAGTTACGCGGTTACGGTTGACTTTTCCTTATTCGAAATCTGATTCTCTATAAAATGCACCTAATGGTTTCGTTTTAGCTGGAATTTTTTTTTCTCGAAAATCCACAGTACCCTCCCTTGGAAAAATGACTCAGAAAAATCATGGCATTCGAAACAGATTTTTTCGATTTTTTTCTCACGGGTACGAGTTACGCGGTTACGGTTGACTTTTCCTTATTCGAAATCTGATCCTCTATAAAATGCACCTAATGGTTTCCTTTTAGCTTGAAATTTTTTTTTCTCGAAAATCCACAGTACCCTCCCTTGGAAAAATGACTCAGTAAAATCATGGCATTCGAAACTGATTTTTTCGATTTTTTTCTCACGGGTGCGAGTTACGCGGTTACGGTTGACTTTTTTTTATTCGAAATCTGATTCTCTATAAAATGCACCTAATGGTTTCCTTTTAGCTTGAAATTTTTTTTTCTCGAAAATTCACACTACCCTCCCTTGGAAAAATGACTCAGAAAAATCATGGCATTCGAAACAGATTTTTTCGATTTTTTTCTCACGGGTACGAGTTACGCGGTTACGGTTGACTTTTCCTTATTCGAAATCTGATTCTCTATAAAATGCACCTAATGGTTTCCTTTTAGCTTGAAATTTTTTTTTCTCGAAAATTCACACTACCCTCCCTTGGAAAAATGACTCAGAAAAATCATGGCATTCGAAACAGATTTTTTCGATTTTTTTTTCACGGGTACGAGTTACGCGGTTACGGTTGACTTTTCCTTATTCGAAATCTGATTCTCTATAAAATGCACCTAATGGTTTCCTTTTAGCTTGAAATTTTTTTTTCTCGAAAATCCACAGTACCCTCCCTTGGAAAAATGACTCAGAAAAATCATGGCATTCGAAACAGATTTTTTCGATTTTTTTCTCACGGGTGCGAGTTACGCGGTTACGGTTGACTTTTCCTTATTCGAAATCTGATTCTCTATAAAATGCACCTAATGGTTTCCTTTTAGCTGGAATTTTTTTTTCTCGAAAATCCACAGTACCCTCCCTTGGAAAAATGACTCAGAAAAATCATGGCATTCGAAACAGATTTTTTCGATTTTTTTCTCACGGGTACGAGTTACGCGGTTACGGTTGACTTTTCCTTATTCGAAATCTGATCCTCTATAAAATGCACCTAATGGTTTCCTTTTAGCTTGAAATTTTTTTTTCTCGAAAATCCACAGTACCCTCCCTTGGAAAAATGACTCAGTAAAATCATGGCATTCGAAACTGATTTTTTCGATTTTTTTCTCACGGGTGCGAGTTACGCGGTTACGGTTGACTTTTTTTTATTCGAAATCTGATTCTCTATAAAATGCACCTAATGGTTTCCTTTTAGCTTGAAATTTTTTTTTCTCGAAAATTCACACTACCCTCCCTTGGAAAAATGACTCAGAAAAATCATGGCATTCGAAACAGATTTTTTCGATTTTTTTCTCACGGGTACGAGTTACGCGGTTACGGTTGACTTTTCCTTATTCGAAATCTGATTCTCTATAAAATGCACCTAATGGTTTCCTTTTAGCTTGAAATTTTTTTTTCTCGAAAATTCACACTACCCTCCCTTGGAAAAATGACTCAGAAAAATCATGGCATTCGAAACAGATTTTTTCGATTTTTTTTTCACGGGTACGAGTTACGCGGTTACGGTTGACTTTTCCTTATTCGAAATCTGATTCTCTATAAAATGCACCTAATGGTTTCCTTTTAGCTTGAAATTTTTTTTTCTCGAAAATTCACACTACCCTCCCTTGGAAAAATGACTCAGAAAAATCATGGCATTCGAAACAGATTTTTTCGATTTTTTTTTCACGGGTACGAGTTACGCGGTTACGGTTGACTTTTCCTTATTCGAAATCTGATTCTCTATAAAATGCACCTAATGGTTTCCTTTTAGCTTGAAATTTTTTTTTCTCGAAAATCCACAGTACCCTCCCTTGGAAAAATGACTCAGAAAAATCATGGCATTCGAAACAGATTTTTTCGATTTTTTTCTCACGGGTGCGAGTTACGCGGTTACGGTTGACTTTTCCTTATTCGAAATCTGATTCTCTATAAAATGCACCTAATGGTTTCCTTTTAGCTGGAATTTTTTTTTCTCGAAAATCCACAGTACCCTCCCTTGGAAAAATGACTCAGAAAAATCATGGCATTCGAAACAGATTTTTTCGATTTTTTTCTCACGGGTACGAGTTACGCGGTTACGGTTGACTTTTCCTTATTCGAAATCTGATCCTCTATAAAATGCACCTAATGGTTTCCTTTTAGCTTGAAATTTTTTTTTCTCGAAAATCCACAGTACCCTCCCTTGGAAAAATGACTCAGTAAAATCATGGCATTCGAAACTGATTTTTTCGATTTTTTTCTCACGGGTGCGAGTTACGCGGTTACGGTTGACTTTTTTTTATTCGAAATCTGATTCTCTATAAAATGCACCTAATGGTTTCCTTTTAGCTTGAAATTTTTTTTTCTCGAAAATTCACACTACCCTCCCTTGGAAAAATGACTCAGAAAAATCATGGCATTCGAAACAGATTTTTTCGATTTTTTTCTCACGGGTACGAGTTACGCGGTTACGGTTGACTTTTCCTTATTCGAAATCTGATTCTCTATAAAATGCACCTAATGGTTTCCTTTTAGCTTGAAATTTTTTTTTCTCGAAAATTCACACTACCCTCCCTTGGAAAAATGACTCAGAAAAATCATGGCATTCGAAACAGATTTTTTCGATTTTTTTTTCACGGGTACGAGTTACGCGGTTACGGTTGACTTTTCCTTATTCGAAATCTGATTCTCTATAAAATGCACCTAATGGTTTCCTTTTAGCTTGAAATTTTTTTTTCTCGAAAATCCACAGTACCCTCCCTTGGAAAAATGACTCAGAAAAATCATGGCATTCGAAACAGATTTTTTCGATTTTTTTCTCACGGGTGCGAGTTACGCGGTTACGGTTGACTTTTCCTTATTCGAAATCTGATTCTCTATAAAATGCACCTAATGGTTTCCTTTTAGCTGGAATTTTTTTTTCTCGAAAATCCACAGTACCCTCCCTTGGAAAAATGACTCAGAAAAATCATGGCATTCGAAACAGATTTTTTCGATTTTTTTCTCACGGGTACGAGTTACGCGGTTACGGTTGACTTTTCCTTATTCGAAATCTGATCCTCTATAAAATGCACCTAATGGTTTCCTTTTAGCTTGAAATTTTTTTTTCTCGAAAATCCACAGTACCCTCCCTTGGAAAAATGACTCAGTAAAATCATGGCATTCGAAACTGATTTTTTCGATTTTTTTCTCACGGGTGCGAGTTACGCGGTTACGGTTGACTTTTTTTTATTCGAAATCTGATTCTCTATAAAATGCACCTAATGGTTTCCTTTTAGCTTGAAATTTTTTTTTCTCGAAAATCCACAGTACCTTCCCTTGGAAAAATGACTCAGAAAAATCATGGCATTCGAAACAGATTTTTTTCGATTTTTTTCTCACGGGTACGAGTTACGCGGTTACGGTTGACTTTTCCTTATTCGAAATCTGATTCTCTATAAAATGCACCTAATGGTTTCCTTTTAGCTTGAAATTTTTTTTTCTCGAAAATCCACAGTACCCTCCCTTGGAAAAATGACTCAGTAAAATCATGGCATTCGAAACTGATTTTTTCGATTTTTTCCTCACGGGTGCGAGTTACGCGGTTACGGTTGACTTTTCTTTATTCGAAATCTGATTCTCTATAAAATGCACCTAATGGTTTCCTTTTAGCTTGACATTTTTTTTTCTCGAAAATCCACAGTACCCTCCCTTGGAAAAATGACTCAGAAAAATCATGGCATTCGAAACAGATTTTTTCGATTTTTTTCTCACGGGTACGAGTTACGCGGTTACGGTTGACTTTTTCTTATTCGAAATCTGATTCTCTATAAAATGCACCTAATGGTTTCCTTTTAGCTTGAAATTTTTTTTTCTCGAAAATCCACAGTACCTTCCCTTGGAAAAATGACTCAGAAAAATCATGGCATTCGAAACAGATTTTTTCGATTTTTTTCTCACGGGTGTGAGTTACGCGGTTACGGTTGACTTTTTTTTATTCGAAATCTGATTCTCTATAAAATGCACCTAATGGTTTCCTTTTAGCTTGAAATCTTTTTTTCTCGAAAATTCACACTACCCTCCCTTGGAAAAATGACTCAGAAAAATCATGGCATTCGAAACTGATTTTTTCGATTTTTTCCTCAAGGGTGCGAGTTACGCGGTTACGGTTGACTTTTTTTTATTCGAAATCTGATTCTCTATAAAATGCACCTAATGGTTTCCTTTTAGCTTGAAATTTTTTTTTCTCGAAAATTCACACTACCCTCCCTTGGAAAAATGACTCAGAAAAATCATGGCATTCGAAACAGATTTTTTCGATTTTTTTTTCACGGGTACGAGTTACGCGGTTACGGTTGACTTTTCCTTATTCGAAATCTGATTCTCTATAAAATGCACCTAATGGTTTCCTTTTAGCTTGAAATTTTTTTTTCTCGAAAATCCACAGTACCCTCCCTTGGAAAAATGACTCAGAAAAATCATGGCATTCGAAACAGATTTTTTCGATTTTTTTCTCACGGGTGCGAGTTACGCGGTTACGGTTGACTTTTCCTTATTCGAAATCTGATCCTCTATAAAATGCACCTAATGGTTTCCTTTTAGCTTGAAATTTTTTTTTCTCGAAAATCCACAGTACCCTCCCTTGGAAAAATGACTCAGTAAAATCATGGCATTCGAAACTGATTTTTTCGATTTTTTTCTCACGGGTGCGAGTTACGCGGTTACGGTTGACTTTTTTTTATTCGAAATCTGATTCTCTATAAAATGCACCTAATGGTTTCCTTTTAGCTTGAAATTTTTTTTTCTCGAAAATTCACACTACCCTCCCTTGGAAAAATGACTCAGAAAAATCATGGCATTCGAAACAGATTTTTTCGATTTTTTTCTCACGGGTACGAGTTACGCGGTTACGGTTGACTTTTCCTTATTCGAAATCTGATTCTCTATAAAATGCACCTAATGGTTTCCTTTTAGCTTGAAATTTTTTTTTCTCGAAAATTCACACTACCCTCCCTTGGAAAAATGACTCAGAAAAATCATGGCATTCGAAACAGATTTTTTCGATTTTTTTTTCACGGGTACGAGTTACGCGGTTACGGTTGACTTTTCCTTATTCGAAATCTGATTCTCTATAAAATGCACCTAATGGTTTCCTTTTAGCTTGAAATTTTTTTTTCTCGAAAATCCACAGTACCCTCCCTTGGAAAAATGACTCAGAAAAATCATGGCATTCGAAACAGATTTTTTCGATTTTTTTCTCACGGGTGCGAGTTACGCGGTTACGGTTGACTTTTCCTTATTCGAAATCTGATTCTCTATAAAATGCACCTAATGGTTTCCTTTTAGCTGGAATTTTTTTTTCTCGAAAATCCACAGTACCCTCCCTTGGAAAAATGACTCAGAAAAATCATGGCATTCGAAACAGATTTTTTCGATTTTTTTCTCACGGGTACGAGTTACGCGGTTACGGTTGACTTTTCCTTATTCGAAATCTGATCCTCTATAAAATGCACCTAATGGTTTCCTTTTAGCTTGAAATTTTTTTTTCTCGAAAATTCACACTACCCTCCCTTGGAAAAATGACTCAGAAAAATCATGGCATTCGAAACAGATTTTTTCGATTTTTTTCTCACGGGTACGAGTTACGCGGTTACGGTTGACTTTTCCTTATTCGAAATCTGATTCTCTATAAAATGCACCTAATGGTTTCCTTTTAGCTTGAAATTTTTTTTTCTCGAAAATCCACAGTACCTTCCCTTGGAAAAATGGCTCAGAAAAATCATGGCATTCGAAACAGATTTTTTCGATTTTTTTCTCACGGGTGTGAGTTACGCGGTTACGGTTGACTTTTTTTTATTCGAAATCTGATTCTCTATAAAATGCACCTAATGGTTTCCTTTTAGCTTGAAATCTTTTTTTCTCGAAAATTCACACTACCCTCCCTTGGAAAAATGACTCAGAAAAATCATGGCATTCGAAACTGATTTTTTCGATTTTTTCCTCAAGGGTGCGAGTTACGCGGTTACGGTTGACTTTTTTTTATTCGAAATCTGATTCTCTATAAAATGCACCTAATGGTTTCCTTTTAGCTTGAAATTTTTTTTTCTCGAAAATTCACACTACCCTCCCTTGGAAAAATGACTCAGAAAAATCATGGCATTCGAAACAGATTTTTTCGATTTTTTTTTCACGGGTACGAGTTACGCGGTTACGGTTGACTTTTCCTTATTCGAAATCTGATTCTCTATAAAATGCACCTAATGGTTTCCTTTTAGCTTGAAATTTTTTTTTCTCGAAAATCCACAGTACCCTCCCTTGGAAAAATGACTCAGAAAAATCATGGCATTCGAAACAGATTTTTTCGATTTTTTTCTCACGGGTGCGAGTTACGCGGTTACGGTTGACTTTTCCTTATTCGAAATCTGATTCTCTATAAAATGCACCTAATGGTTTCCTTTTAGCTGGAATTTTTTTTTCTCGAAAATCCACAGTACCCTCCCTTGGAAAAATGACTCAGAAAAATCATGGCATTCGAAACAGATTTTTTCGATTTTTTTCTCACGGGTACGAGTTACGCGGTTACGGTTGACTTTTCCTTATTCAAAATCTGATCCTCTATAAAATGCACCTAATGGTTTCCTTTTAGCTTGAAATTTTTTTTTCTCGAAAATCCACAGTACCCTCCCTTGGAAAAATGACTCAGTAAAATCATGGCATTCGAAACTGATTTTTTCGATTTTTTTCTCACGGGTGCGAGTTACGCGGTTACGGTTGACTTTTTTTTATTCGAAATCTGATTCTCTATAAAATGCACCTAATGGTTTCCTTTTAGCTTGAAATTTTTTTTTCTCGAAAATTCACACTACCCTCCCTTGGAAAAATGACTCAGAAAAATCATGGCATTCGAAACAGATTTTTTCGATTTTTTTCTCACGGGTACGAGTTACGCGGTTACGGTTGACTTTTCCTTATTCGAAATCTGATTCTCTATAAAATGCACCTAATGGTTTCCTTTTAGCTTGAAATTTTTTTTTCTCGAAAATCCACAGTACCTTCCCTTGGAAAAATGGCTCAGAAAAATCATGGCATTCGAAACAGATTTTTTCGATTTTTTTCTCACGGGTGTGAGTTACGCGGTTACGGTTGACTTTTTTTTATTCGAAATCTGATTCTCTATAAAATGCACCTAATGGTTTCCTTTTAGCTTGAAATCTTTTTTTCTCGAAAATTCACACTACCCTCCCTTGGAAAAATGACTCAGTAAAATCATGGCATTCGAAACTGATTTTTTCGATTTTTTTCTCACGGGTGCGAGTTACGCGGTTACGGTTGACTTTTTTTTATTCGAAATCTGATTCTCTATAAAATGCACCTAATGGTTTCCTTTTAGCTTGAAATTTTTTTTTCTCGAAAATTCACACTACCCTCCCTTGGAAAAATGACTCAGAAAAATCATGGCATTCGAAACAGATTTTTTCGATTTTTTTCTCACGGGTACGAGTTACGCGGTTACGGTTGACTTTTCCTTATTCGAAATCTGATTCTCTATAAAATGCACCTAATGGTTTCCTTTTAGCTTGAAATTTTTTTTTCTCGAAAATCCACAGTACCTTCCCTTGGAAAAATGGCTCAGAAAAATCATGGCATTCGAAACAGATTTTTTCGATTTTTTTCTCACGGGTGTGAGTTACGCGGTTACGGTTGACTTTTTTTTATTCGAAATCTGATTCTCTATAAAATGCACCTAATGGTTTCCTTTTAGCTTGAAATCTTTTTTTCTCGAAAATTCACACTACCCTCCCTTGGAAAAATGACTCAGAAAAATCATGGCATTCGAAACTGATTTTTTCGATTTTTTTCTCACGGGTGCGAGTTACGCGGTTACGGTTGACTTTTTTTTATTCGAAATCTGATTCTCTATAAAATGCACCTAATGGTTTCCTTTTATCTTGACATTTTTTTTTCTCGAAAATTCACACTACCCTCCCTTGGAAAAATGACTCAGAAAAATCATGGCATTCGAAACAGATTTTTTCGATTTTTTTCTCACGGGTACGAGTTACGCGGTTACGGTTGACTTTTCCTTATTCGAAATCTGATTCTCTATAAAATGCACCTAATGGTTTCCTTTTAGCTTGAAATTTTTTTTTCTCGAAAATCCACAGTACCTTCCCTTGGAAAAATGGCTCAGAAAAATCATGGCATTCGAAACAGATTTTTTCGATTTTTTTCTCACGGGTGTGAGTTACGCGGTTGCGGTTGACTTTTTTTTATTCGAAATCTGATTCTCTATAAAATGCACCTAATGGTTTCCTTTTAGCTTGAAATCTTTTTTTCTCGAAAATTCACACTACCCTCCCTTGGAAAAATGACTCAGAAAAATCATGGCATTCGAAACTGATTTTTTCGATTTTTTTCTCACGGGTGCGAGTTACGCGGTTACGGTTGACTTTTTTTTATTCGAAATCTGATTCTCTATAAAATGCACCTAATGGTTTCCTTTTATCTTGACATTTTTTTTTCTCGAAAATTCACACTACCCTCCCTTGGAAAAATGACTCAGAAAAATCATGGCATTCGAAACAGATTTTTTCGATTTTTTTTTCACGGGTACGAGTTACGCGGTTACGGTTGACTTTTCCTTATTCGAAATCTGATTCTCTATAAAATGCACCTAATGGTTTCCTTTTAGCTTGAAATTTTTTTTTCTCGAAAATCCACAGTACCCTCCCTTGGAAAAATGACTCAGAAAAATCATGGCATTCGAAACAGATTTTTTCGATTTTTTTCTCACGGGTGCGAGTTACGCGGTTACGGTTGACTTTTCCTTATTCGAAATCTGATTCTCTATAAAATGCACCTAATGGTTTCCTTTTAGCTGGAATTTTTTTTTCTCGAAAATCCACAGTACCCTCCCTTGGAAAAATGACTCAGAAAAATCATGGCATTCGAAACAGATTTTTTCGATTTTTTTCTCACGGGTACGAGTTACGCGGTTACGGTTGACTTTTCCTTATTCAAAATCTGATCCTCTATAAAATGCACCTAATGGTTTCCTTTTAGCTTGAAATTTTTTTTTCTCGAAAATCCACAGTACCCTCACTTGGAAAAATGACTCAGTAAAATCATGGCATTCGAAACTGATTTTTTCGATTTTTTTCTCACGGGTGCGAGTTACGCGGTTACGGTTGACTTTTTTTTATTCGAAATCTGATTCTCTATAAAATGCACCTAATGGTTTCCTTTTAGCTTGAAATTTTTTTTTCTCGAAAATTCACACTACCCTCCCTTGGAAAAATGACTCAGAAAAATCATGGCATTCGAAACAGATTTTTTCGATTTTTTTCTCACGGGTACGAGTTACGCGGTTACGGTTGACTTTTCCTTATTCGAAATCTGATTCTCTATAAAATGCACCTAATGGTTTCCTTTTAGCTTGAAATTTTTTTTTCTCGAAAATCCACAGTACCTTCCCTTGGAAAAATGGCTCAGAAAAATCATGGCATTCGAAACAGATTTTTTCGATTTTTTTCTCACGGGTGTGAGTTACGCGGTTACGGTTGACTTTTTTTTATTCGAAATCTGATTCTCTATAAAATGCACCTAATGGTTTCCTTTTAGCTTGAAATCTTTTTTTCTCGAAAATTCACACTACCCTCCCTTGGAAAAATGACTCAGAAAAATCATGGCATTCGAAACTGATTTTTTCGATTTTTTTTTCACGGGTACGAGTTACGCGGTTACGGTTGACTTTTCCTTATTCGAAATCTGATTCTCTATAAAATGCACCTAATGGTTTCCTTTTAGCTTGAAATTTTTTTTTCTCGAAAATCCACAGTACCCTCCCTTGGAAAAATGACTCAGAAAAATCATGGCATTCGAAACAGATTTTTTCGATTTTTTTCTCACGGGTGCGAGTTACGCGGTTACGGTTGACTTTTCCTTATTCGAAATCTGATTCTCTATAAAATGCACCTAATGGTTTCCTTTTAGCTGGAATTTTTTTTTCTCGAAAATCCACAGTACCCTCCCTTGGAAAAATGACTCAGAAAAATCATGGCATTCGAAACAGATTTTTTCGATTTTTTTCTCACGGGTGCGAGTTACGCGGTTACGGTTGACTTTTCCTTATTCGAAATCTGATCCTCTATAAAATGCACCTAATGGTTTCCTTTTAGCTTGAAATTTTTTTTTCTCGAAAATCCACAGTACCCTCCCTTGGAAAAATGACTCAGTAAAATCATGGCATTCGAAACTGATTTTTTCGATTTTTTTCTCACGGGTGCGAGTTACGCGGTTACGGTTGACTTTTTTTTATTCGAAATCTGATTCTCTATAAAATGCACCTAATGGTTTCCTTTTAGCTTGAAATTTTTTTTTCTCGAAAATTCACACTACCCTCCCTTGGAAAAATGACTCAGAAAAATCATGGCATTCGAAACAGATTTTTTCGATTTTTTTCTCACGGGTACGAGTTACGCGGTTACGGTTGACTTTTCCTTATTCGAAATCTGATTCTCTATAAAATGCACCTAATGGTTTCCTTTTAGCTTGAAATTTTTTTTTCTCGAAAATCCACAGTACCTTCCCTTGGAAAAATGGCTCAGAAAAATCATGGCATTCGAAACAGATTTTTTCGATTTTTTTCTCACGGGTGTGAGTTACGCGGTTACGGTTGACTTTTTTTTATTCGAAATCTGATTCTCTATAAAATGCACCTAATGGTTTCCTTTTAGCTTGAAATCTTTTTTTCTCGAAAATTCACACTACCCTCCCTTGGAAAAATGACTCAGAAAAATCATGGCATTCGAAACTGATTTTTTCGATTTTTTTCTCACGGGTGCGAGTTACGCGGTTACGGTTGACTTTTTTTTATTCGAAATCTGATTCTCTATAAAATGCACCTAATGGTTTCCTTTTATCTTGACATTTTTTTTTCTCGAAAATTCACACTACCCTCCCTTGGAAAAATGACTCAGAAAAATCATGGCATTCGAAACAGATTTTTTCGATTTTTTTCTCACGGGTACGAGTTACGCGGTTACGGTTGACTTTTCCTTATTCGAAATCTGATTCTCTATAAAATGCACCTAATGGTTTCCTTTTAGCTTGAAATTTTTTTTTCTCGAAAATTCACACTACCCTCCCTTGGAAAAATGACTCAGAAAAATCATGGCATTCGAAACAGATTTTTTCGATTTTTTTCTCACGGGTACGAGTTACGCGGTTACGGTTGACTTTTCCTTATTCGAAATCTGATTCTCTATAAAATGCACCTAATGGTTTCCTTTTAGCTTGAAATTTTTTTTTCTCGAAAATCCACAGTACCTTCCCTTGGAAAAATGGCTCAGAAAAATCATGGCATTCGAAACAGATTTTTTCGATTTTTTTCTCACGGGTGTGAGTTACGCGGTTACGGTTGACTTTTTTTTATTCGAAATCTGATTCTCTATAAAATGCACCTAATGGTTTCCTTTTAGCTTGAAATCTTTTTTTCTCGAAAATTCACACTACCCTCCCTTGGAAAAATGACTCAGAAAAATCATGGCATTCGAAACTGATTTTTTCGATTTTTTTCTCACGGGTGCGAGTTACGCGGTTACGGTTGACTTTTTTTTATTCGAAATCTGATTCTCTATAAAATGCACCTAATGGTTTCCTTTTATCTTGACATTTTTTTTTCTCGAAAATTCACACTACCCTCCCTTGGAAAAATGACTCAGAAAAATCATGGCATTCGAAACAGATTTTTTCGATTTTTTTCTCACGGGTACGAGTTACGCGGTTACGGTTGACTTTTCCTTATTCGAAATCTGATTCTCTATAAAATGCACCTAATGGTTTCCTTTTAGCTTGAAATTTTTTTTTCTCGAAAATCCACAGTACCTTCCCTTGGAAAAATGGCTCAGAAAAATCATGGCATTCGAAACAGATTTTTTCGATTTTTTTCTCACGGGTGTGAGTTACGCGGTTACGGTTGACTTTTTTTTATTCGAAATCTGATTCTCTATAAAATGCACCTAATGGTTTCCTTTTAGCTTGAAATCTTTTTTTCTCGAAAATTCACACTACCCTCCCTTGGAAAAATGACTCAGAAAAATCATGGCATTCGAAACTGATTTTTTCGATTTTTTTCTCACGGGTGCGAGTTACGCGGTTACGGTTGACTTTTTTTTATTCGAAATCTGATTCTCTATAAAATGCACCTAATGGTTTCCTTTTATCTTGACATTTTTTTTTCTCGAAAATTCACACTACCCTCCCTTGGAAAAATGACTCAGAAAAATCATGGCATTCGAAACAGATTTTTTCGATTTTTTTTTCACGGGTACGAGTTACGCGGTTACGGTTGACTTTTCCTTATTCGAAATCTGATTCTCTATAAAATGCACCTAATGGTTTCCTTTTAGCTTGAAATTTTTTTTTCTCGAAAATCCACAGTACCCTCCCTTGGAAAAATGACTCAGAAAAATCATGGCATTCGAAACAGATTTTTTCGATTTTTTTCTCACGGGTGCGAGTTACGCGGTTACGGTTGACTTTTCCTTATTCGAAATCTGATTCTCTATAAAATGCACCTAATGGTTTCCTTTTAGCTGGAATTTTTTTTTCTCGAAAATCCACAGTACCCTCCCTTGGAAAAATGACTCAGAAAAATCATGGCATTCGAAACAGATTTTTTCGATTTTTTTCTCACGGGTACGAGTTACGCGGTTACGGTTGACTTTTCCTTATTCAAAATCTGATCCTCTATAAAATGCACCTAATGGTTTCCTTTTAGCTTGAAATTTTTTTTTCTCGAAAATCCACAGTACCCTCCCTTGGAAAAATGACTCAGTAAAATCATGGCATTCGAAACTGATTTTTTCGATTTTTTTCTCACGGGTGCGAGTTACGCGGTTACGGTTGACTTTTTTTTATTCGAAATCTGATTCTCTATAAAATGCACCTAATGGTTTCCTTTTAGCTTGAAATTTTTTTTTCTCGAAAATTCACACTACCCTCCCTTGGAAAAATGACTCAGAAAAATCATGGCATTCGAAACAGATTTTTTCGATTTTTTTCTCACGGGTACGAGTTACGCGGTTACGGTTGACTTTTCCTTATTCGAAATCTGATTCTCTATAAAATGCACCTAATGGTTTCCTTTTAGCTTGAAATTTTTTTTTCTCGAAAATCCACAGTACCTTCCCTTGGAAAAATGGCTCAGAAAAATCATGGCATTCGAAACAGATTTTTTCGATTTTTTTCTCACGGGTGTGAGTTACGCGGTTACGGTTGACTTTTTTTTATTCGAAATCTGATTCTCTATAAAATGCACCTAATGGTTTCCTTTTAGCTTGAAATCTTTTTTTCTCGAAAATTCACACTACCCTCCCTTGGAAAAATGACTCAGAAAAATCATGGCATTCGAAACTGATTTTTTCGATTTTTTTTTCACGGGTACGAGTTACGCGGTTACGGTTGACTTTTCCTTATTCGAAATCTGATTCTCTATAAAATGCACCTAATGGTTTCCTTTTAGCTTGAAATTTTTTTTTCTCGAAAATCCACAGTACCCTCCCTTGGAAAAATGACTCAGAAAAATCATGGCATTCGAAACAGATTTTTTCGATTTTTTTCTCACGGGTGCGAGTTACGCGGTTACGGTTGACTTTTCCTTATTCGAAATCTGATTCTCTATAAAATGCACCTAATGGTTTCCTTTTAGCTGGAATTTTTTTTTCTCGAAAATCCACAGTACCCTCCCTTGGAAAAATGACTCAGAAAAATCATGGCATTCGAAACAGATTTTTTCGATTTTTTTCTCACGGGTGCGAGTTACGCGGTTACGGTTGACTTTTCCTTATTCGAAATCTGATCCTCTATAAAATGCACCTAATGGTTTCCTTTTAGCTTGAAATTTTTTTTTCTCGAAAATCCACAGTACCCTCCCTTGGAAAAATGACTCAGTAAAATCATGGCATTCGAAACTGATTTTTTCGATTTTTTTCTCACGGGTGCGAGTTACGCGGTTACGGTTGACTTTTTTTTATTCGAAATCTGATTCTCTATAAAATGCACCTAATGGTTTCCTTTTAGCTTGAAATTTTTTTTTCTCGAAAATTCACACTACCCTCCCTTGGAAAAATGACTCAGAAAAATCATGGCATTCGAAACAGATTTTTTCGATTTTTTTCTCACGGGTACGAGTTACGCGGTTACGGTTGACTTTTCCTTATTCGAAATCTGATTCTCTATAAAATGCACCTAATGGTTTCCTTTTAGCTTGAAATTTTTTTTTCTCGAAAATCCACAGTACCTTCCCTTGGAAAAATGGCTCAGAAAAATCATGGCATTCGAAACAGATTTTTTCGATTTTTTTCTCACGGGTGTGAGTTACGCGGTTACGGTTGACTTTTTTTTATTCGAAATCTGATTCTCTATAAAATGCACCTAATGGTTTCCTTTTAGCTTGAAATCTTTTTTTCTCGAAAATTCACACTACCCTCCCTTGGAAAAATGACTCAGAAAAATCATGGCATTCGAAACTGATTTTTTCGATTTTTTTCTCACGGGTGCGAGTTACGCGGTTACGGTTGACTTTTTTTTATTCGAAATCTGATTCTCTATAAAATGCACCTAATGGTTTCCTTTTATCTTGACATTTTTTTTTCTCGAAAATTCACACTACCCTCCCTTGGAAAAATGACTCAGAAAAATCATGGCATTCGAAACAGATTTTTTCGATTTTTTTCTCACGGGTACGAGTTACGCGGTTACGGTTGACTTTTCCTTATTCGAAATCTGATTCTCTATAAAATGCACCTAATGGTTTCCTTTTAGCTTGAAATTTTTTTTTCTCGAAAATCCACAGTACCTTCCCTTGGAAAAATGGCTCAGAAAAATCATGGCATTCGAAACAGATTTTTTCGATTTTTTTCTCACGGGTGTGAGTTACGCGGTTACGGTTGACTTTTTTTTATTCGAAATCTGATTCTCTATAAAATGCACCTAATGGTTTCCTTTTAGCTTGAAATCTTTTTTTCTCGAAAATTCACACTACCCTCCCTTGGAAAAATGACTCAGTAAAATCATGGCATTCGAAACTGATTTTTTCGATTTTTTTCTCACGGGTGCGAGTTACGCGGTTACGGTTGACTTTTTTTTATTCGAAATCTGATTCTCTATAAAATGCACCTAATGGTTTCCTTTTAGCTTGACATTTTTTTTTCTCGAAAATCCACAGTACCCTCCCTTGGAAAAATGACTCAGAAAAATCATGGCATTCGAAACAGATTTTTTCGATTTTTTTCTCACGGGTACGAGTTACGCGGTTACGGTTGACTTTTTCTTATTCGAAATCTGATTCTCTATAAAATGCACCTAATGGTTTCCTTTTAGCTTGAAATTTTTTTTTCTCGAAAATCCACAGTACCTTCCCTTGGAAAAATGACTCAGAAAAATCATGGCATTCGAAACAGATTTTTTCGATTTTTTTCTCACGGGTGTGAGTTACGCGGTTACGGTTGACTTTTTTTTATTCGAAATCTGATTCTCTATAAAATGCACCTAATGGTTTCCTTTTAGCTTGAAATCTTTTTTTCTCGAAAATTCACACTACCCTCCCTTGGAAAAATGACTCAGAAAAATCATGGCATTCGAAACTGATTTTTTCGATTTTTTCCTCAAGGGTGCGAGTTACGCGGTTACGGTTGACTTTTTTTTATTCGAAATCTGATTCTCTATAAAATGCACCTAATGGTTTCCTTTTAGCTTGAAATTTTTTTTTCTCGAAAATTCACACTACCCTCCCTTGGAAAAATGACTCAGAAAAATCATGGCATTCGAAACAGATTTTTTCGATTTTTTTTTCACGGGTACGAGTTACGCGGTTACGGTTGACTTTTCCTTATTCGAAATCTGATTCTCTATAAAATGCACCTAATGGTTTCCTTTTAGCTTGAAATTTTTTTTTCTCGAAAATCCACAGTACCCTCCCTTGGAAAAATGACTCAGAAAAATCATGGCATTCGAAACAGATTTTTTCGATTTTTTTCTCACGGGTGCGAGTTACGCGGTTACGGTTGACTTTTCCTTATTCGAAATCTGATTCTCTATAAAATGCACCTAATGGTTTCCTTTTAGCTGGAATTTTTTTTTCTCGAAAATCCACAGTACCCTCCCTTGGAAAAATGACTCAGAAAAATCATGGCATTCGAAACAGATTTTTTCGATTTTTTTCTCACGGGTACGAGTTACGCGGTTACGGTTGACTTTTCCTTATTCGAAATCTGATCCTCTATAAAATGCACCTAATGGTTTCCTTTTAGCTTGAAATTTTTTTTTCTCGAAAATCCACAGTACCCTCCCTTGGAAAAATGACTCAGTAAAATCATGGCATTCGAAACTGATTTTTTCGATTTTTTTCTCACGGGTGCGAGTTACGCGGTTACGGTTGACTTTTTTTTATTCGAAATCTGATTCTCTATAAAATGCACCTAATGGTTTCCTTTTAGCTTGAAATTTTTTTTTCTCGAAAATTCACACTACCCTCCCTTGGAAAAATGACTCAGAAAAATCATGGCATTCGAAACAGATTTTTTCGATTTTTTTCTCACGGGTACGAGTTACGCGGTTACGGTTGACTTTTCCTTATTCGAAATCTGATTCTCTATAAAATGCACCTAATGGTTTCCTTTTAGCTTGAAATTTTTTTTTCTCGAAAATTCACACTACCCTCCCTTGGAAAAATGACTCAGAAAAATCATGGCATTCGAAACAGATTTTTTCGATTTTTTTTTCACGGGTACGAGTTACGCGGTTACGGTTGACTTTTCCTTATTCGAAATCTGATTCTCTATAAAATGCACCTAATGGTTTCCTTTTAGCTTGAAATTTTTTTTTCTCGAAAATCCACAGTACCCTCCCTTGGAAAAATGACTCAGAAAAATCATGGCATTCGAAACAGATTTTTTCGATTTTTTTCTCACGGGTGCGAGTTACGCGGTTACGGTTGACTTTTCCTTATTCGAAATCTGATTCTCTATAAAATGCACCTAATGGTTTCCTTTTAGCTGGAATTTTTTTTTCTCGAAAATCCACAGTACCCTCCCTTGGAAAAATGACTCAGAAAAATCATGGCATTCGAAACAGATTTTTTCGATTTTTTTCTCACGGGTACGAGTTACGCGGTTACGGTTGACTTTTCCTTATTCGAAATCTGATCCTCTATAAAATGCACCTAATGGTTTCCTTTTAGCTTGAAATTTTTTTTTCTCGAAAATCCACAGTACCCTCCCTTGGAAAAATGACTCAGTAAAATCATGGCATTCGAAACTGATTTTTTCGATTTTTTTCTCACGGGTGCGAGTTACGCGGTTACGGTTGACTTTTTTTTATTCGAAATCTGATTCTCTATAAAATGCACCTAATGGTTTCCTTTTAGCTTGAAATTTTTTTTTCTCGAAAATTCACACTACCCTCCCTTGGAAAAATGACTCAGAAAAATCATGGCATTCGAAACAGATTTTTTCGATTTTTTTCTCACGGGTACGAGTTACGCGGTTACGGTTGACTTTTCCTTATTCGAAATCTGATTCTCTATAAAATGCACCTAATGGTTTCCTTTTAGCTTGAAATTTTTTTTTCTCGAAAATCCACAGTACCTTCCCTTGGAAAAATGGCTCAGAAAAATCATGGCATTCGAAACAGATTTTTTCGATTTTTTTCTCACGGGTGTGAGTTACGCGGTTACGGTTGACTTTTTTTTATTCGAAATCTGATTCTCTATAAAATGCACCTAATGGTTTCCTTTTAGCTTGAAATCTTTTTTTCTCGAAAATTCACACTACCCTCCCTTGGAAAAATGACTCAGAAAAATCATGGCATTCGAAACTGATTTTTTCGATTTTTTTTTCACGGGTACGAGTTACGCGGTTACGGTTGACTTTTCCTTATTCGAAATCTGATTCTCTATAAAATGCACCTAATGGTTTCCTTTTAGCTTGAAATTTTTTTTTCTCGAAAATCCACAGTACCCTCCCTTGGAAAAATGACTCAGAAAAATCATGGCATTCGAAACAGATTTTTTCGATTTTTTTCTCACGGGTGCGAGTTACGCGGTTACGGTTGACTTTTCCTTATTCGAAATCTGATTCTCTATAAAATGCACCTAATGGTTTCCTTTTAGCTGGAATTTTTTTTTCTCGAAAATCCACAGTACCCTCCCTTGGAAAAATGACTCAGAAAAATCATGGCATTCGAAACAGATTTTTTCGATTTTTTTCTCACGGGTACGAGTTACGCGGTTACGGTTGACTTTTCCTTATTCGAAATCTGATCCTCTATAAAATGCACCTAATGGTTTCCTTTTAGCTTGAAATTTTTTTTTCTCGAAAATCCACAGTACCCTCCCTTGGAAAAATGACTCAGTAAAATCATGGCATTCGAAACTGATTTTTTCGATTTTTTTCTCACGGGTGCGAGTTACGCGGTTACGGTTGACTTTTTTTTATTCGAAATCTGATTCTCTATAAAATGCACCTAATGGTTTCCTTTTAGCTTGAAATTTTTTTTTCTCGAAAATTCACACTACCCTCCCTTGGAAAAATGACTCAGAAAAATCATGGCATTCGAAACAGATTTTTTCGATTTTTTTCTCACGGGTACGAGTTACGCGGTTACGGTTGACTTTTCCTTATTCGAAATCTGATTCTCTATAAAATGCACCTAATGGTTTCCTTTTAGCTTGAAATTTTTTTTTCTCGAAAATTCACACTACCCTCCCTTGGAAAAATGACTCAGAAAAATCATGGCATTCGAAACAGATTTTTTCGATTTTTTTTTCACGGGTACGAGTTACGCGGTTACGGTTGACTTTTCCTTATTCGAAATCTGATTCTCTATAAAATGCACCTAATGGTTTCCTTTTAGCTTGAAATTTTTTTTTCTCGAAAATCCACAGTACCCTCCCTTGGAAAAATGACTCAGAAAAATCATGGCATTCGAAACAGATTTTTTCGATTTTTTTCTCACGGGTGCGAGTTACGCGGTTACGGTTGACTTTTCCTTATTCGAAATCTGATTCTCTATAAAATGCACCTAATGGTTTCCTTTTAGCTGGAATTTTTTTTTCTCGAAAATCCACAGTACCCTCCCTTGGAAAAATGACTCAGAAAAATCATGGCATTCGAAACAGATTTTTTCGATTTTTTTCTCACGGGTACGAGTTACGCGGTTACGGTTGACTTTTCCTTATTCGAAATCTGATCCTCTATAAAATGCACCTAATGGTTTCCTTTTAGCTTGAAATTTTTTTTTCTCGAAAATCCACAGTACCCTCCCTTGGAAAAATGACTCAGAAAAATCATGGCATTCGAAACAGATTTTTTCGATTTTTTTCTCACGGGTACGAGTTACGCGGTTACGGTTGACTTTTCCTTATTCGAAATCTGATCCTCTATAAAATGCACCTAATGGTTTCCTTTTAGCTTGAAATTTTTTTTTCTCGAAAATCCACAGTACCCTCCCTTGGAAAAATGACTCAGTAAAATCATGGCATTCGAAACTGATTTTTTCGATTTTTTTCTCACGGGTGCGAGTTACGCGGTTACGGTTGACTTTTTTTTATTCGAAATCTGATTCTCTATAAAATGCACCTAATGGTTTCCTTTTAGCTTGAAATTTTTTTTTCTCGAAAATTCACACTACCCTCCCTTGGAAAAATGACTCAGAAAAATCATGGCATTCGAAACAGATTTTTTCGATTTTTTTCTCACGGGTACGAGTTACGCGGTTACGGTTGACTTTTCCTTATTCGAAATCTGATTCTCTATAAAATGCACCTAATGGTTTCCTTTTAGCTTGAAATTTTTTTTTCTCGAAAATTCACACTACCCTCCCTTGGAAAAATGACTCAGAAAAATCATGGCATTCGAAACAGATTTTTTCGATTTTTTTTTCACGGGTACGAGTTACGCGGTTACGGTTGACTTTTCCTTATTCGAAATCTGATTCTCTATAAAATGCACCTAATGGTTTCCTTTTAGCTTGAAATTTTTTTTTCTCGAAAATCCACAGTACCCTCCCTTGGAAAAATGACTCAGAAAAATCATGGCATTCGAAACAGATTTTTTCGATTTTTTTCTCACGGGTGCGAGTTACGCGGTTACGGTTGACTTTTCCTTATTCGAAATCTGATTCTCTATAAAATGCACCTAATGGTTTCCTTTTAGCTGGAATTTTTTTTTCTCGAAAATCCACAGTACCCTCCCTTGGAAAAATGACTCAGAAAAATCATGGCATTCGAAACAGATTTTTTCGATTTTTTTCTCACGGGTACGAGTTACGCGGTTACGGTTGACTTTTCCTTATTCGAAATCTGATCCTCTATAAAATGCACCTAATGGTTTCCTTTTAGCTTGAAATTTTTTTTTCTCGAAAATCCACAGTACCCTCCCTTGGAAAAATGACTCAGTAAAATCATGGCATTCGAAACTGATTTTTTCGATTTTTTTCTCACGGGTGCGAGTTACGCGGTTACGGTTGACTTTTTTTTATTCGAAATCTGATTCTCTATAAAATGCACCTAATGGTTTCCTTTTAGCTTGAAATTTTTTTTTCTCGAAAATTCACACTACCCTCCCTTGGAAAAATGACTCAGAAAAATCATGGCATTCGAAACAGATTTTTTCGATTTTTTTCTCACGGGTACGAGTTACGCGGTTACGGTTGACTTTTCCTTATTCGAAATCTGATTCTCTATAAAATGCACCTAATGGTTTCCTTTTAGCTTGAAATTTTTTTTTCTCGAAAATCCACAGTACCTTCCCTTGGAAAAATGGCTCAGAAAAATCATGGCATTCGAAACAGATTTTTTCGATTTTTTTCTCACGGGTGTGAGTTACGCGGTTACGGTTGACCTTTTTTTATTCGAAATCTGATTCTCTATAAAATGCACATAATGGTTTCCTTTTAGCTTGAAATCTTTTTTTCTCGAAAATTCACACTACCCTCCCTTGGAAAAATGACTCAGAAAAATCATGGCATTCGAAACTGATTTTTTCGATTTTTTTTTCACGGGTACGAGTTACGCGGTTACGGTTGACTTTTCCTTATTCGAAATCTGATTCTCTATAAAATGCACCTAATGGTTTCCTTTTAGCTTGAAATTTTTTTTTCTCGAAAATCCACAGTACCCTCCCTTGGAAAAATGACTCAGAAAAATCATGGCATTCGAAACAGATTTTTTCGATTTTTTTTTCACGGGTACGAGTTACGCGGTTACGGTTGACTTTTCCTTATTCGAAATCTGATTCTCTATAAAATGCACCTAATGGTTTCCTTTTAGCTTGAAATTTTTTTTTCTCGAAAATCCACAGTACCCTCCCTTGGAAAAATGACTCAGAAAAATCATGGCATTCGAAACAGATTTTTTCGATTTTTTTCTCACGGGTACGAGTTACGCGGTTACGGTTGACTTTTCCTTATTCGAAATCTGATTCTCTATAAAATGCACCTAATGGTTTCCTTTTAGCTTGAAATTTTTTTTTCTCGAAAATCCACAGTACCCTCCCTTGGAAAAATGACTCAGTAAAATCATGGCATTCGAAACTGATTTTTTCGATTTTTTTCTCACGGGTGCGAGTTACGCGGTTACGGTTGACTTTTTTTTATTCGAAATCTGATTCTCTATAAAATGCACCTAATGGTTTCCTTTTAGCTTGAAATTTTTTTTTCTCGAAAATTCACACTACCCTCCCTTGGAAAAATGACTCAGAAAAATCATGGCATTCGAAACAGATTTTTTCGATTTTTTTCTCACGGGTACGAGTTACGCGGTTACGGTTGACTTTTCCTTATTCGAAATCTGATTCTCTATAAAATGCACCTAATGGTTTCCTTTTAGCTTGAAATTTTTTTTTCTCGAAAATTCACACTACCCTCCCTTGGAAAAATGACTCAGAAAAATCATGGCATTCGAAACAGATTTTTTCGATTTTTTTTTCACGGGTACGAGTTACGCGGTTACGGTTGACTTTTCCTTATTCGAAATCTGATCCTCTATAAAATGCACCTAATGGTTTCCTTTTAGCTTGAAATTTTTTTTTCTCGAAAATCCACAGTACCCTCCCTTGGAAAAATGACTCAGTAAAATCATGGCATTCGAAACTGATTTTTTCGATTTCTTTCTCACGGGTGCGAGTTACGCGGTTACGGTTGACTTTTTTTTATTCGAAATCTGATTCTCTATAAAATGCACCTAATGGTTTCCTTTTAGCTTGAAATTTTTTTTTCTCGAAAATTCACACTACCCTCCCTTGGAAAAATGACTCAGAAAAATCATGGCATTCGAAACAGATTTTTTCGATTTTTTTCTCACGGGTACGAGTTACGCGGTTACGGTTGACTTTTCCTTATTCGAAATCTGATTCTCTATAAAATGCACCTAATGGTTTCCTTTTAGCTTGAAATTTTTTTTTCTCGAAAATCCACAGTACCCTCCCTTGGAAAAATGACTCAGAAAAATCATGGCATTCGAAACAGATTTTTTCGATTTTTTTCTCACGGGTGCGAGTTACGCGGTTACGGTTGACTTTTCCTTATTCGAAATCTGATTCTCTATAAAATGCACCTAATGGTTTCCTTTTAGCTGGAATTTTTTTTTCTCGAAAATCCACAGTACCCTCCCTTGGAAAAATGACTCAGAAAAATCATGGCATTCGAAACAGATTTTTTCGATTTTTTTCTCACGGGTACGAGTTACGCGGTTACGGTTGACTTTTCCTTATTCGAAATCTGATTCTCTATAAAATGCACCTAATGGTTTCCTTTTAGCTTGAAATTTTTTTTTCTCGAAAATCCACAGTACCTTCCCTTGGAAAAATGGCTCAGAAAAATCATGGCATTCGAAACAGATTTTTTCGATTTTTTTCTCACGGGTGTGAGTTACGCGGTTACGGTTGACTTTTTTTTATTCGAAATCTGATTCTCTATAAAATGCACCTAATGGTTTCCTTTTAGCTTGAAATCTTTTTTTCTCGAAAATTCACACTACCCTCCCTTGGAAAAATGACTCAGAAAAATCATGGCATTCGAAACTGATTTTTTCGATTTTTTTCTCACGGGTGCGAGTTACGCGGTTACGGTTGACTTTTTTTTATTCGAAATCTGATTCTCTATAAAATGCACCTAATGGTTTCCTTTTATCTTGACATTTTTTTTTCTCGAAAATTCACACTACCCTCCCTTGGAAAAATGACTCAGAAAAATCATGGCATTCGAAACAGATTTTTTCGATTTTTTTCTCACGGGTACGAGTTACGCGGTTACGGTTGACTTTTCCTTATTCGAAATCTGATTCTCTATAAAATGCACCTAATGGTTTCCTTTTAGCTTGAAATTTTTTTTTCTCGAAAATCCACAGTACCTTCCCTTGGAAAAATGGCTCAGAAAAATCATGGCATTCGAAACAGATTTTTTCGATTTTTTTCTCACGGGTGTGAGTTACGCGGTTACGGTTGACTTTTTTTTATTCGAAATCTGATTCTCTATAAAATGCACCTAATGGTTTCCTTTTAGCTTGAAATCTTTTTTTCTCGAAAATTCACACTACCCTCCCTTGGAAAAATGACTCAGTAAAATCATGGCATTCGAAACTGATTTTTTCGATTTTTTTCTCACGGGTGCGAGTTACGCGGTTACGGTTGACTTTTTTTTATTCGAAATCTGATTCTCTATAAAATGCACCTAATGGTTTCCTTTTAGCTTGACATTTTTTTTTCTCGAAAATCCACAGTACCCTCCCTTGGAAAAATGACTCAGAAAAATCATGGCATTCGAAACAGATTTTTTCGATTTTTTTCTCACGGGTACGAGTTACGCGGTTACGGTTGACTTTTTCTTATTCGAAATCTGATTCTCTATAAAATGCACCTAATGGTTTCCTTTTAGCTTGAAATTTTTTTTTCTCGAAAATCCACAGTACCTTCCCTTGGAAAAATGACTCAGAAAAATCATGGCATTCGAAACAGATTTTTTCGATTTTTTTCTCACGGGTGTGAGTTACGCGGTTACGGTTGACTTTTTTTTATTCGAAATCTGATTCTCTATAAAATGCACCTAATGGTTTCCTTTTAGCTTGAAATCTTTTTTTCTCGAAAATTCACACTACCCTCCCTTGGAAAAATGACTCAGAAAAATCATGGCATTCGAAACTGATTTTTTCGATTTTTTCCTCAAGGGTGCGAGTTACGCGGTTACGGTTGACTTTTTTTTATTCGAAATCTGATTCTCTATAAAATGCACCTAATGGTTTCCTTTTAGCTTGAAATTTTTTTTTCTCGAAAATTCACACTACCCTCCCTTGGAAAAATGACTCAGAAAAATCATGGCATTCGAAACAGATTTTTTCGATTTTTTTTTCACGGGTACGAGTTACGCGGTTACGGTTGACTTTTCCTTATTCGAAATCTGATTCTCTATAAAATGCACCTAATGGTTTCCTTTTAGCTTGAAATTTTTTTTTCTCGAAAATCCACAGTACCCTCCCTTGGAAAAATGACTCAGAAAAATCATGGCATTCGAAACAGATTTTTTCGATTTTTTTCTCACGGGTGCGAGTTACGCGGTTACGGTTGACTTTTCCTTATTCGAAATCTGATTCTCTATAAAATGCACCTAATGGTTTCCTTTTAGCTGGAATTTTTTTTTCTCGAAAATCCACAGTACCCTCCCTTGGAAAAATGACTCAGAAAAATCATGGCATTCGAAACAGATTTTTTCGATTTTTTTCTCACGGGTACGAGTTACGCGGTTACGGTTGACTTTTCCTTATTCGAAATCTGATCCTCTATAAAATGCACCTAATGGTTTCCTTTTAGCTTGAAATTTTTTTTTCTCGAAAATCCACAGTACCCTCCCTTGGAAAAATGACTCAGTAAAATCATGGCATTCGAAACTGATTTTTTCGATTTTTTTCTCACGGGTGCGAGTTACGCGGTTACGGTTGACTTTTTTTTATTCGAAATCTGATTCTCTATAAAATGCACCTAATGGTTTCCTTTTAGCTTGAAATTTTTTTTTCTCGAAAATTCACACTACCCTCCCTTGGAAAAATGACTCAGAAAAATCATGGCATTCGAAACAGATTTTTTCGATTTTTTTCTCACGGGTACGAGTTACGCGGTTACGGTTGACTTTTCCTTATTCGAAATCTGATTCTCTATAAAATGCACCTAATGGTTTCCTTTTAGCTTGAAATTTTTTTTTCTCGAAAATTCACACTACCCTCCCTTGGAAAAATGACTCAGAAAAATCATGGCATTCGAAACAGATTTTTTCGATTTTTTTTTCACGGGTACGAGTTACGCGGTTACGGTTGACTTTTCCTTATTCGAAATCTGATTCTCTATAAAATGCACCTAATGGTTTCCTTTTAGCTTGAAATTTTTTTTTCTCGAAAATCCACAGTACCCTCCCTTGGAAAAATGACTCAGAAAAATCATGGCATTCGAAACAGATTTTTTCGATTTTTTTCTCACGGGTGCGAGTTACGCGGTTACGGTTGACTTTTCCTTATTCGAAATCTGATTCTCTATAAAATGCACCTAATGGTTTCCTTTTAGCTGGAATTTTTTTTTCTCGAAAATCCACAGTACCCTCCCTTGGAAAAATGACTCAGAAAAATCATGGCATTCGAAACAGATTTTTTCGATTTTTTTCTCACGGGTACGAGTTACGCGGTTACGGTTGACTTTCCCTTATTCGAAATCTGATCCTCTATAAAATGCACCTAATGGTTTCCTTTTAGCTTGAAATTTTTTTTTCTCGAAAATCCACAGTACCCTCCCTTGGAAAAATGACTCAGTAAAATCATGGCATTCGAAACTGATTTTTTCGATTTTTTTCTCACGGGTGCGAGTTACGCGGTTACGGTTGACTTTTTTTTATTCGAAATCTGATTCTCTATAAAATGCACCTAATGGTTTCCTTTTAGCTTGAAATTTTTTTTTCTCGAAAATTCACACTACCCTCCCTTGGAAAAATGACTCAGAAAAATCATGGCATTCGAAACAGATTTTTTCGATTTTTTTCTCACGGGTACGAGTTACGCGGTTACGGTTGACTTTTCCTTATTCGAAATCTGATTCTCTATAAAATGCACCTAATGGTTTCCTTTTAGCTTGAAATTTTTTTTTCTCGAAAATCCACAGTACCTTCCCTTGGAAAAATGGCTCAGAAAAATCATGGCATTCGAAACAGATTTTTTCGATTTTTTTCTCACGGGTGTGAGTTACGCGGTTACGGTTGACTTTTTTTTATTCGAAATCTGATTCTCTATAAAATGCACCTAATGGTTTCCTTTTAGCTTGAAATCTTTTTTTCTCGAAAATTCACACTACCCTCCCTTGGAAAAATGACTCAGAAAAATCATGGCATTCGAAACTGATTTTTTCGATTTTTTTTTCACGGGTACGAGTTACGCGGTTACGGTTGACTTTTCCTTATTCGAAATCTGATTCTCTATAAAATGCACCTAATGGTTTCCTTTTAGCTTGAAATTTTTTTTTCTCGAAAATCCACAGTACCCTCCCTTGGAAAAATGACTCAGAAAAATCATGGCATTCGAAACAGATTTTTTCGATTTTTTTCTCACGGGTGCGAGTTACGCGGTTACGGTTGACTTTTCCTTATTCGAAATCTGATTCTCTATAAAATGCACCTAATGGTTTCCTTTTAGCTGGAATTTTTTTTTCTCGAAAATCCACAGTACCCTCCCTTGGAAAAATGACTCAGAAAAATCATGGCATTCGAAACAGATTTTTTCGATTTTTTTCTCACGGGTACGAGTTACGCGGTTACGGTTGACTTTTCCTTATTCGAAATCTGATCCTCTATAAAATGCACCTAATGGTTTCCTTTTAGCTTGAAATTTTTTTTTCTCGAAAATCCACAGTACCCTCCCTTGGAAAAATGACTCAGTAAAATCATGGCATTCGAAACTGATTTTTTCGATTTTTTTCTCACGGGTGCGAGTTACGCGGTTACGGTTGACTTTTTTTTATTCGAAATCTGATTCTCTATAAAATGCACCTAATGGTTTCCTTTTAGCTTGAAATTTTTTTTTCTCGAAAATTCACACTACCCTCCCTTGGAAAAATGACTCAGAAAAATCATGGCATTCGAAACAGATTTTTTCGATTTTTTTCTCACGGGTACGAGTTACGCGGTTACGGTTGACTTTTCCTTATTCGAAATCTGATTCTCTATAAAATGCACCTAATGGTTTCCTTTTAGCTTGAAATTTTTTTTTCTCGAAAATTCACACTACCCTCCCTTGGAAAAATGACTCAGAAAAATCATGGCATTCGAAACAGATTTTTTCGATTTTTTTTTCACGGGTACGAGTTACGCGGTTACGGTTGACTTTTCCTTATTCGAAATCTGATTCTCTATAAAATGCACCTAATGGTTTCCTTTTAGCTTGAAATTTTTTTTTCTCGAAAATCCACAGTACCCTCCCTTGGAAAAATGACTCAGAAAAATCATGGCATTCGAAACAGATTTTTTCGATTTTTTTCTCACGGGTGCGAGTTACGCGGTTACGGTTGACTTTTCCTTATTCGAAATCTGATTCTCTATAAAATGCACCTAATGGTTTCCTTTTAGCTGGAATTTTTTTTTCTCGAAAATCCACAGTACCCTCCCTTGGAAAAATGACTCAGAAAAATCATGGCATTCGAAACAGATTTTTTCGATTTTTTTCTCACGGGTACGAGTTACGCGGTTACGGTTGACTTTTCCTTATTCGAAATCTGATCCTCTATAAAATGCACCTAATGGTTTCCTTTTAGCTTGAAATTTTTTTTTCTCGAAAATCCACAGTACCCTCCCTTGGAAAAATGACTCAGAAAAATCATGGCATTCGAAACAGATTTTTTCGATTTTTTTCTCACGGGTACGAGTTACGCGGTTACGGTTGACTTTTCCTTATTCGAAATCTGATCCTCTATAAAATGCACCTAATGGTTTCCTTTTAGCTTGAAATTTTTTTTTCTCGAAAATCCACAGTACCCTCCCTTGGAAAAATGACTCAGTAAAATCATGGCATTCGAAACTGATTTTTTCGATTTTTTTCTCACGGGTGCGAGTTACGCGGTTACGGTTGACTTTTTTTTATTCGAAATCTGATTCTCTATAAAATGCACCTAATGGTTTCCTTTTAGCTTGAAATTTTTTTTTCTCGAAAATTCACACTACCCTCCCTTGGAAAAATGACTCAGAAAAATCATGGCATTCGAAACAGATTTTTTCGATTTTTTTCTCACGGGTACGAGTTACGCGGTTACGGTTGACTTTTCCTTATTCGAAATCTGATTCTCTATAAAATGCACCTAATGGTTTCCTTTTAGCTTGAAATTTTTTTTTCTCGAAAATTCACACTACCCTCCCTTGGAAAAATGACTCAGAAAAATCATGGCATTCGAAACAGATTTTTTCGATTTTTTTTTCACGGGTACGAGTTACGCGGTTACGGTTGACTTTTCCTTATTCGAAATCTGATTCTCTATAAAATGCACCTAATGGTTTCCTTTTAGCTTGAAATTTTTTTTTCTCGAAAATCCACAGTACCCTCCCTTGGAAAAATGACTCAGAAAAATCATGGCATTCGAAACAGATTTTTTCGATTTTTTTCTCACGGGTGCGAGTTACGCGGTTACGGTTGACTTTTCCTTATTCGAAATCTGATTCTCTATAAAATGCACCTAATGGTTTCCTTTTAGCTGGAATTTTTTTTTCTCGAAAATCCACAGTACCCTCCCTTGGAAAAATGACTCAGAAAAATCATGGCATTCGAAACAGATTTTTTCGATTTTTTTCTCACGGGTACGAGTTACGCGGTTACGGTTGACTTTTCCTTATTCGAAATCTGATCCTCTATAAAATGCACCTAATGGTTTCCTTTTAGCTTGAAATTTTTTTTTCTCGAAAATCCACAGTACCCTCCCTTGGAAAAATGACTCAGTAAAATCATGGCATTCGAAACTGATTTTTTCGATTTTTTTCTCACGGGTGCGAGTTACGCGGTTACGGTTGACTTTTTTTTATTCGAAATCTGATTCTCTATAAAATGCACCTAATGGTTTCCTTTTAGCTTGAAATTTTTTTTTCTCGAAAATTCACACTACCCTCCCTTGGAAAAATGACTCAGAAAAATCATGGCATTCGAAACAGATTTTTTCGATTTTTTTCTCACGGGTACGAGTTACGCGGTTACGGTTGACTTTTCCTTATTCGAAATCTGATTCTCTATAAAATGCACCTAATGGTTTCCTTTTAGCTTGAAATTTTTTTTTCTCGAAAATCCACAGTACCTTCCCTTGGAAAAATGGCTCAGAAAAATCATGGCATTCGAAACAGATTTTTTCGATTTTTTTCTCACGGGTGTGAGTTACGCGGTTACGGTTGACCTTTTTTTATTCGAAATCTGATTCTCTATAAAATGCACCTAATGGTTTCCTTTTAGCTTGAAATCTTTTTTTCTCGAAAATTCACACTACCCTCCCTTGGAAAAATGACTCAGAAAAATCATGGCATTCGAAACTGATTTTTTCGATTTTTTTTTCACGGGTACGAGTTACGCGGTTACGGTTGACTTTTCCTTATTCGAAATCTGATTCTCTATAAAATGCACCTAATGGTTTCCTTTTAGCTTGAAATTTTTTTTTCTCGAAAATCCACAGTACCCTCCCTTGGAAAAATGACTCAGAAAAATCATGGCATTCGAAACAGATTTTTTCGATTTTTTTTTCACGGGTACGAGTTACGCGGTTACGGTTGACTTTTCCTTATTCGAAATCTGATTCTCTATAAAATGCACCTAATGGTTTCCTTTTAGCTTGAAATTTTTTTTTCTCGAAAATCCACAGTACCCTCCCTTGGAAAAATGACTCAGAAAAATCATGGCATTCGAAACAGATTTTTTCGATTTTTTTCTCACGGGTACGAGTTACGCGGTTACGGTTGACTTTTCCTTATTCGAAATCTGATTCTCTATAAAATGCACCTAATGGTTTCCTTTTAGCTTGAAATTTTTTTTTCTCGAAAATCCACAGTACCCTCCCTTGGAAAAATGACTCAGTAAAATCATGGCATTCGAAACTGATTTTTTCGATTTTTTTCTCACGGGTGCGAGTTACGCGGTTACGGTTGACTTTTTTTTATTCGAAATCTGATTCTCTATAAAATGCACCTAATGGTTTCCTTTTAGCTTGAAATTTTTTTTTCTCGAAAATTCACACTACCCTCCCTTGGAAAAATGACTCAGAAAAATCATGGCATTCGAAACAGATTTTTTCGATTTTTTTCTCACGGGTACGAGTTACGCGGTTACGGTTGACTTTTCCTTATTCGAAATCTGATTCTCTATAAAATGCACCTAATGGTTTCCTTTTAGCTTGAAATTTTTTTTTCTCGAAAATTCACACTACCCTCCCTTGGAAAAATGACTCAGAAAAATCATGGCATTCGAAACAGATTTTTTCGATTTTTTTTTCACGGGTACGAGTTACGCGGTTACGGTTGACTTTTCCTTATTCGAAATCTGATCCTCTATAAAATGCACCTAATGGTTTCCTTTTAGCTTGAAATTTTTTTTTCTCGAAAATCCACAGTACCCTCCCTTGGAAAAATGACTCAGTAAAATCATGGCATTCGAAACTGATTTTTTCGATTTTTTTCTCACGGGTGCGAGTTACGCGGTTACGGTTGACTTTTTTTTATTCGAAATCTGATTCTCTATAAAATGCACCTAATGGTTTCCTTTTAGCTTGAAATTTTTTTTTCTCGAAAATTCACACTACCCTCCCTTGGAAAAATGACTCAGAAAAATCATGGCATTCGAAACAGATTTTTTCGATTTTTTTCTCACGGGTACGAGTTACGCGGTTACGGTTGACTTTTCCTTATTCGAAATCTGATTCTCTATAAAATGCACCTAATGGTTTCCTTTTAGCTTGAAATTTTTTTTTCTCGAAAATCCACAGTACCCTCCCTTGGAAAAATGACTCAGAAAAATCATGGCATTCGAAACAGATTTTTTCGATTTTTTTCTCACGGGTGCGAGTTACGCGGTTACGGTTGACTTTTCCTTATTCGAAATCTGATTCTCTATAAAATGCACCTAATGGTTTCCTTTTAGCTGGAATTTTTTTTTCTCGAAAATCCACAGTACCCTCCCTTGGAAAAATGACTCAGAAAAATCATGGCATTCGAAACAGATTTTTTCGATTTTTTTCTCACGGGTACGAGTTACGCGGTTACGGTTGACTTTTCCTTATTCGAAATCTGATCCTCTATAAAATGCACCTAATGGTTTCCTTTTAGCTTGAAATTTTTTTTTCTCGAAAATCCACAGTACCCTCCCTTGGAAAAATGACTCAGAAAAATCATGGCATTCGAAACAGATTTTTTCGATTTTTTTCTCACGGGTACGAGTTACGCGGTTACGGTTGACTTTTCCTTATTCGAAATCTGATCCTCTATAAAATGCACCTAATGGTTTCCTTTTAGCTTGAAATTTTTTTTTCTCGAAAATCCACAGTACCCTCCCTTGGAAAAATGACTCAGTAAAATCATGGCATTCGAAACTGATTTTTTCGATTTTTTTCTCACGGGTGCGAGTTACGCGGTTACGGTTGACTTTTTTTTATTCGAAATCTGATTCTCTATAAAATGCACCTAATGGTTTCCTTTTAGCTTGAAATTTTTTTTTCTCGAAAATTCACACTACCCTCCCTTGGAAAAATGACTCAGAAAAATCATGGCATTCGAAACAGATTTTTTCGATTTTTTTCTCACGGGTACGAGTTACGCGGTTACGGTTGACTTTTCCTTATTCGAAATCTGATTCTCTATAAAATGCACCTAATGGTTTCCTTTTAGCTTGAAATTTTTTTTTCTCGAAAATTCACACTACCCTCCCTTGGAAAAATGACTCAGAAAAATCATGGCATTCGAAACAGATTTTTTCGATTTTTTTTTCACGGGTACGAGTTACGCGGTTACGGTTGACTTTTCCTTATTCGAAATCTGATTCTCTATAAAATGCACCTAATGGTTTCCTTTTAGCTTGAAATTTTTTTTTCTCGAAAATCCACAGTACCCTCCCTTGGAAAAATGACTCAGAAAAATCATGGCATTCGAAACAGATTTTTTCGATTTTTTTCTCACGGGTGCGAGTTACGCGGTTACGGTTGACTTTTCCTTATTCGAAATCTGATTCTCTATAAAATGCACCTAATGGTTTCCTTTTAGCTGGAATTTTTTTTTCTCGAAAATCCACAGTACCCTCCCTTGGAAAAATGACTCAGAAAAATCATGGCATTCGAAACAGATTTTTTCGATTTTTTTCTCACGGGTACGAGTTACGCGGTTACGGTTGACTTTTCCTTATTCGAAATCTGATCCTCTATAAAATGCACCTAATGGTTTCCTTTTAGCTTGAAATTTTTTTTTCTCGAAAATCCACAGTACCCTCCCTTGGAAAAATGACTCAGTAAAATCATGGCATTCGAAACTGATTTTTTCGATTTTTTTCTCACGGGTGCGAGTTACGCGGTTACGGTTGACTTTTTTTTATTCGAAATCTGATTCTCTATAAAATGCACCTAATGGTTTCCTTTTAGCTTGAAATTTTTTTTTCTCGAAAATTCACACTACCCTCCCTTGGAAAAATGACTCAGAAAAATCATGGCATTCGAAACAGATTTTTTCGATTTTTTTCTCACGGGTACGAGTTACGCGGTTACGGTTGACTTTTCCTTATTCGAAATCTGATTCTCTATAAAATGCACCTAATGGTTTCCTTTTAGCTTGAAATTTTTTTTTCTCGAAAATCCACAGTACCTTCCCTTGGAAAAATGGCTCAGAAAAATCATGGCATTCGAAACAGATTTTTTCGATTTTTTTCTCACGGGTGTGAGTTACGCGGTTACGGTTGACTTTTTTTTATTCGAAATCTGATTCTCTATAAAATGCACCTAATGGTTTCCTTTTAGCTTGAAATCTTTTTTTCTCGAAAATTCACACTACCCTCCCTTGGAAAAATGACTCAGAAAAATCATGGCATTCGAAACTGATTTTTTCGATTTTTTTTTCACGGGTACGAGTTACGCGGTTACGGTTGACTTTTCCTTATTCGAAATCTGATTCTCTATAAAATGCACCTAATGGTTTCCTTTTAGCTTGAAATTTTTTTTTCTCGAAAATCCACAGTACCCTCCCTTGGAAAAATGACTCAGAAAAATCATGGCATTCGAAACAGATTTTTTCGATTTTTTTCTCACGGGTGCGAGTTACGCGGTTACGGTTGACTTTTCCTTATTCGAAATCTGATTCTCTATAAAATGCACCTAATGGTTTCCTTTTAGCTGGAATTTTTTTTTCTCGAAAATCCACAGTACCCTCCCTTGGAAAAATGACTCAGAAAAATCATGGCATTCGAAACAGATTTTTTCGATTTTTTTCTCACGGGTACGAGTTACGCGGTTACGGTTGACTTTTCCTTATTCGAAATCTGATCCTCTATAAAATGCACCTAATGGTTTCCTTTTAGCTTGAAATTTTTTTTTCTCGAAAATCCACAGTACCCTCCCTTGGAAAAATGACTCAGTAAAATCATGGCATTCGAAACTGATTTTTTCGATTTTTTTCTCACGGGTGCGAGTTACGCGGTTACGGTTGACTTTTTTTTATTCGAAATCTGATTCTCTATAAAATGCACCTAATGGTTTCCTTTTAGCTTGAAATTTTTTTTTCTCGAAAATTCACACTACCCTCCCTTGGAAAAATGACTCAGAAAAATCATGGCATTCGAAACAGATTTTTTCGATTTTTTTCTCACGGGTACGAGTTACGCGGTTACGGTTGACTTTTCCTTATTCGAAATCTGATTCTCTATAAAATGCACCTAATGGTTTCCTTTTAGCTTGAAATTTTTTTTTCTCGAAAATTCACACTACCCTCCCTTGGAAAAATGACTCAGAAAAATCATGGCATTCGAAACAGATTTTTTCGATTTTTTTTTCACGGGTACGAGTTACGCGGTTACGGTTGACTTTTCCTTATTCGAAATCTGATTCTCTATAAAATGCACCTAATGGTTTCCTTTTAGCTTGAAATTTTTTTTTCTCGAAAATCCACAGTACCCTCCCTTGGAAAAATGACTCAGAAAAATCATGGCATTCGAAACAGATTTTTTCGATTTTTTTCTCACGGGTGCGAGTTACGCGGTTACGGTTGACTTTTCCTTATTCGAAATCTGATTCTCTATAAAATGCACCTAATGGTTTCCTTTTAGCTGGAATTTTTTTTTCTCGAAAATCCACAGTACCCTCCCTTGGAAAAATGACTCAGAAAAATCATGGCATTCGAAACAGATTTTTTCGATTTTTTTCTCACGGGTACGAGTTACGCGGTTACGGTTGACTTTTCCTTATTCGAAATCTGATCCTCTATAAAATGCACCTAATGGTTTCCTTTTAGCTTGAAATTTTTTTTTCTCGAAAATCCACAGTACCCTCCCTTGGAAAAATGACTCAGAAAAATCATGGCATTCGAAACAGATTTTTTCGATTTTTTTCTCACGGGTACGAGTTACGCGGTTACGGTTGACTTTTCCTTATTCGAAATCTGATCCTCTATAAAATGCACCTAATGGTTTCCTTTTAGCTTGAAATTTTTTTTTCTCGAAAATCCACAGTACCCTCCCTTGGAAAAATGACTCAGTAAAATCATGGCATTCGAAACTGATTTTTTCGATTTTTTTCTCACGGGTGCGAGTTACGCGGTTACGGTTGACTTTTTTTTATTCGAAATCTGATTCTCTATAAAATGCACCTAATGGTTTCCTTTTAGCTTGAAATTTTTTTTTCTCGAAAATTCACACTACCCTCCCTTGGAAAAATGACTCAGAAAAATCATGGCATTCGAAACAGATTTTTTCGATTTTTTTTTCACGGGTACGAGTTACGCGGTTACGGTTGACTTTTCCTTATTCGAAATCTGATTCTCTATAAAATGCACCTAATGGTTTCCTTTTAGCTTGAAATTTTTTTTTCTCGAAAATCCACAGTACCCTCCCTTGGAAAAATGACTCAGAAAAATCATGGCATTCGAAACAGATTTTTTCGATTTTTTTCTCACGGGTGCGAGTTACGCGGTTACGGTTGACTTTTCCTTATTCGAAATCTGATTCTCTATAAAATGCACCTAATGGTTTCCTTTTAGCTGGAATTTTTTTTTCTCGAAAATCCACAGTACCCTCCCTTGGAAAAATGACTCAGAAAAATCATGGCATTCGAAACAGATTTTTTCGATTTTTTTCTCACGGGTACGAGTTACGCGGTTACGGTTGACTTTTCCTTATTCGAAATCTGATCCTCTATAAAATGCACCTAATGGTTTCCTTTTAGCTTGAAATTTTTTTTTCTCGAAAATCCACAGTACCCTCCCTTGGAAAAATGACTCAGTAAAATCATGGCATTCGAAACTGATTTTTTCGATTTTTTTCTCACGGGTGCGAGTTACGCGGTTACGGTTGACTTTTTTTTATTCGAAATCTGATTCTCTATAAAATGCACCTAATGGTTTCCTTTTAGCTTGAAATTTTTTTTTCTCGAAAATTCACACTACCCTCCCTTGGAAAAATGACTCAGAAAAATCATGGCATTCGAAACAGATTTTTTCGATTTTTTTCTCACGGGTACGAGTTACGCGGTTACGGTTGACTTTTCCTTATTCGAAATCTGATTCTCTATAAAATGCACCTAATGGTTTCCTTTTAGCTTGAAATTTTTTTTTCTCGAAAATTCACACTACCCTCCCTTGGAAAAATGACTCAGAAAAATCATGGCATTCGAAACAGATTTTTTCGATTTTTTTTTCACGGGTACGAGTTACGCGGTTACGGTTGACTTTTCCTTATTCGAAATCTGATTCTCTATAAAATGCACCTAATGGTTTCCTTTTAGCTTGAAATTTTTTTTTCTCGAAAATCCACAGTACCCTCCCTTGGAAAAATGACTCAGAAAAATCATGGCATTCGAAACAGATTTTTTCGATTTTTTTCTCACGGGTGCGAGTTACGCGGTTACGGTTGACTTTTCCTTATTCGAAATCTGATTCTCTATAAAATGCACCTAATGGTTTCCTTTTAGCTGGAATTTTTTTTTCTCGAAAATCCACAGTACCCTCCCTTGGAAAAATGACTCAGAAAAATCATGGCATTCGAAACAGATTTTTTCGATTTTTTTCTCACGGGTACGAGTTACGCGGTTACGGTTGACTTTTCCTTATTCGAAATCTGATCCTCTATAAAATGCACCTAATGGTTTCCTTTTAGCTTGAAATTTTTTTTTCTCGAAAATCCACAGTACCCTCCCTTGGAAAAATGACTCAGAAAAATCATGGCATTCGAAACAGATTTTTTCGATTTTTTTCTCACGGGTACGAGTTACGCGGTTACGGTTGACTTTTCCTTATTCGAAATCTGATCCTCTATAAAATGCACCTAATGGTTTCCTTTTAGCTTGAAATTTTTTTTTCTCGAAAATCCACAGTACCCTCCCTTGGAAAAATGACTCAGTAAAATCATGGCATTCGAAACTGATTTTTTCGATTTTTTTCTCACGGGTGCGAGTTACGCGGTTACGGTTGACTTTTTTTTATTCGAAATCTGATTCTCTATAAAATGCACCTAATGGTTTCCTTTTAGCTTGAAATTTTTTTTTCTCGAAAATTCACACTACCCTCCCTTGGAAAAATGACTCAGAAAAATCATGGCATTCGAAACAGATTTTTTCGATTTTTTTCTCACGGGTACGAGTTACGCGGTTACGGTTGACTTTTCCTTATTCGAAATCTGATTCTCTATAAAATGCACCTAATGGTTTCCTTTTAGCTTGAAATTTTTTTTTCTCGAAAATTCACACTACCCTCCCTTGGAAAAATGACTCAGAAAAATCATGGCATTCGAAACAGATTTTTTCGATTTTTTTTTCACGGGTACGAGTTACGCGGTTACGGTTGACTTTTCCTTATTCGAAATCTGATTCTCTATAAAATGCACCTAATGGTTTCCTTTTAGCTTGAAATTTTTTTTTCTCGAAAATCCACAGTACCCTCCCTTGGAAAAATGACTCAGAAAAATCATGGCATTCGAAACAGATTTTTTCGATTTTTTTCTCACGGGTGCGAGTTACGCGGTTACGGTTGACTTTTCCTTATTCGAAATCTGATTCTCTATAAAATGCACCTAATGGTTTCCTTTTAGCTGGAATTTTTTTTTCTCGAAAATCCACAGTACCCTCCCTTGGAAAAATGACTCAGAAAAATCATGGCATTCGAAACAGATTTTTTCGATTTTTTTCTCACGGGTACGAGTTACGCGGTTACGGTTGACTTTTCCTTATTCGAAATCTGATCCTCTATAAAATGCACCTAATGGTTTCCTTTTAGCTTGAAATTTTTTTTTCTCGAAAATCCACAGTACCCTCCCTTGGAAAAATGACTCAGTAAAATCATGGCATTCGAAACTGATTTTTTCGATTTTTTTCTCACGGGTGCGAGTTACGCGGTTACGGTTGACTTTTTTTTATTCGAAATCTGATTCTCTATAAAATGCACCTAATGGTTTCCTTTTAGCTTGAAATTTTTTTTTCTCGAAAATTCACACTACCCTCCCTTGGAAAAATGACTCAGAAAAATCATGGCATTCGAAACAGATTTTTTCGATTTTTTTCTCACGGGTACGAGTTACGCGGTTACGGTTGACTTTTCCTTATTCGAAATCTGATTCTCTATAAAATGCACCTAATGGTTTCCTTTTAGCTTGAAATTTTTTTTTCTCGAAAATTCACACTACCCTCCCTTGGAAAAATGACTCAGAAAAATCATGGCATTCGAAACAGATTTTTTCGATTTTTTTTTCACGGGTACGAGTTACGCGGTTACGGTTGACTTTTCCTTATTCGAAATCTGATTCTCTATAAAATGCACCTAATGGTTTCCTTTTAGCTTGAAATTTTTTTTTCTCGAAAATCCACAGTACCCTCCCTTGGAAAAATGACTCAGAAAAATCATGGCATTCGAAACAGATTTTTTCGATTTTTTTCTCACGGGTGCGAGTTACGCGGTTACGGTTGACTTTTCCTTATTCGAAATCTGATTCTCTATAAAATGCACCTAATGGTTTCCTTTTAGCTGGAATTTTTTTTTCTCGAAAATCCACAGTACCCTCCCTTGGAAAAATGACTCAGAAAAATCATGGCATTCGAAACAGATTTTTTCGATTTTTTTCTCACGGGTACGAGTTACGCGGTTACGGTTGACTTTTCCTTATTCGAAATCTGATCCTCTATAAAATGCACCTAATGGTTTCCTTTTAGCTTGAAATTTTTTTTTCTCGAAAATCCACAGTACCCTCCCTTGGAAAAATGACTCAGAAAAATCATGGCATTCGAAACAGATTTTTTCGATTTTTTTCTCACGGGTACGAGTTACGCGGTTACGGTTGACTTTTCCTTATTCGAAATCTGATCCTCTATAAAATGCACCTAATGGTTTCCTTTTAGCTTGAAATTTTTTTTTCTCGAAAATCCACAGTACCCTCCCTTGGAAAAATGACTCAGTAAAATCATGGCATTCGAAACTGATTTTTTCGATTTTTTTCTCACGGGTGCGAGTTACGCGGTTACGGTTGACTTTTTTTTATTCGAAATCTGATTCTCTATAAAATGCACCTAATGGTTTCCTTTTAGCTTGAAATTTTTTTTTCTCGAAAATTCACACTACCCTCCCTTGGAAAAATGACTCAGAAAAATCATGGCATTCGAAACAGATTTTTTCGATTTTTTTCTCACGGGTACGAGTTACGCGGTTACGGTTGACTTTTCCTTATTCGAAATCTGATTCTCTATAAAATGCACCTAATGGTTTCCTTTTAGCTTGAAATTTTTTTTTCTCGAAAATTCACACTACCCTCCCTTGGAAAAATGACTCAGAAAAATCATGGCATTCGAAACAGATTTTTTCGATTTTTTTCTCACGGGTGCGAGTTACGCGGTTACGGTTGACTTTTCCTTATTCGAAATCTGATTCTCTATAAAATGCACCTAATGGTTTCCTTTTAGCTGGAATTTTTTTTTCTCGAAAATCCACAGTACCCTCCCTTGGAAAAATGACTCAGAAAAATCATGGCATTCGAAACTGATTTTTTCGATTTTTTTTTCACGGGTACGAGTTACGCGGTTACGGTTGACTTTTCCTTATTCGAAATCTGATCCTCTATAAAATGCACCTAATGGTTTCCTTTTAGCTTGAAATTTTTTTTTCTCGAAAATCCACAGTACCCTCCCTTGGAAAAATGACTCAGTAAAATCATGGCATTCGAAACTGATTTTTTCGATTTTTTTCTCACGGGTGCGAGTTACGCGGTTACGGTTGACTTTTTTTTATTCGAAATCTGATTCTCTATAAAATGCACCTAATGGTTTCCTTTTAGCTTGAAATTTTTTTTTCTCGAAAATTCACACTACCCTCCCTTGGAAAAATGACTCAGAAAAATCATGGCATTCGAAACAGATTTTTTCGATTTTTTTCTCACGGGTACGAGTTACGCGGTTACGGTTGACTTTTCCTTATTCGAAATCTGATTCTCTATAAAATGCACCTAATGGTTTCCTTTTAGCTTGAAATTTTTTTTTCTCGAAAATCCACAGTACCTTCCCTTGGAAAAATGGCTCAGAAAAATCATGGCATTCGAAACAGATTTTTTCGATTTTTTTCTCACGGGTGTGAGTTACGCGGTTACGGTTGACTTTTTTTTATTCGAAATCTGATTCTCTATAAAATGCACCTAATGGTTTCCTTTTAGCTTGAAATCTTTTTTTCTCGAAAATTCACACTACCCTCCCTTGGAAAAATGACTCAGAAAAATCATGGCATTCGAAACTGATTTTTTCGATTTTTTTTTCACGGGTACGAGTTACGCGGTTACGGTTGACTTTTCCTTATTCGAAATCTGATTCTCTATAAAATGCACCTAATGGTTTCCTTTTAGCTTGAAATTTTTTTTTCTCGAAAATCCACAGTACCCTCCCTTGGAAAAATGACTCAGAAAAATCATGGCATTCGAAACAGATTTTTTCGATTTTTTTCTCACGGGTGCGAGTTACGCGGTTACGGTTGACTTTTCCTTATTCGAAATCTGATTCTCTATAAAATGCACCTAATGGTTTCCTTTTAGCTGGAATTTTTTTTTCTCGAAAATCCACAGTACCCTCCCTTGGAAAAATGACTCAGAAAAATCATGGCATTCGAAACAGATTTTTTCGATTTTTTTCTCACGGGTACGAGTTACGCGGTTACGGTTGACTTTTCCTTATTCGAAATCTGATCCTCTATAAAATGCACCTAATGGTTTCCTTTTAGCTTGAAATTTTTTTTCTCGAAAATCCACAGTACCCTCCCTTGGAAAAATGACTCAGTAAAATCATGGCATTCGAAACTGATTTTTTCGATTTTTTTCTCACGGGTGCGAGTTACGCGGTTACGGTTGACTTTTTTTTATTCGAAATCTGATTCTCTATAAAATGCACCTAATGGTTTCCTTTTAGCTTGAAATTTTTTTTTCTCGAAAATTCACACTACCCTCCCTTGGAAAAATGACTCAGAAAAATCATGGCATTCGAAACAGATTTTTTCGATTTTTTTCTCACGGGTACGAGTTACGCGGTTACGGTTGACTTTTCCTTATTCGAAATCTGATTCTCTATAAAATGCACCTAATGGTTTCCTTTTAGCTTGAAATTTTTTTTTCTCGAAAATTCACACTACCCTCCCTTGGAAAAATGACTCAGAAAAATCATGGCATTCGAAACAGATTTTTTCGATTTTTTTTTCACGGGTACGAGTTACGCGGTTACGGTTGACTTTTCCTTATTCGAAATCTGATTCTCTATAAAATGCACCTAATGGTTTCCTTTTAGCTTGAAATTTTTTTTTCTCGAAAATCCACAGTACCCTCCCTTGGAAAAATGACTCAGAAAAATCATGGCATTCGAAACAGATTTTTTCGATTTTTTTCTCACGGGTGCGAGTTACGCGGTTACGGTTGACTTTTCCTTATTCGAAATCTGATTCTCTATAAAATGCACCTAATGGTTTCCTTTTAGCTGGAATTTTTTTTTCTCGAAAATCCACAGTACCCTCCCTTGGAAAAATGACTCAGAAAAATCATGGCATTCGAAACAGATTTTTTCGATTTTTTTCTCACGGGTACGAGTTACGCGGTTACGGTTGACTTTTCCTTATTCGAAATCTGATCCTCTATAAAATGCACCTAATGGTTTCCTTTTAGCTTGAAATTTTTTTTTCTCGAAAATCCACAGTACCCTCCCTTGGAAAAATGACTCAGAAAAATCATGGCATTCGAAACAGATTTTTTCGATTTTTTTCTCACGGGTACGAGTTACGCGGTTACGGTTGACTTTTCCTTATTCGAAATCTGATCCTCTATAAAATGCACCTAATGGTTTCCTTTTAGCTTGAAATTTTTTTTTCTCGAAAATCCACAGTACCCTCCCTTGGAAAAATGACTCAGTAAAATCATGGCATTCGAAACTGATTTTTTCGATTTTTTTCTCACGGGTGCGAGTTACGCGGTTACGGTTGACTTTTTTTTATTCGAAATCTGATTCTCTATAAAATGCACCTAATGGTTTCCTTTTAGCTTGAAATTTTTTTTTCTCGAAAATTCACACTACCCTCCCTCGGAAAAATGACTCAGAAAAATCATGGCATTCGAAACAGATTTTTTCGATTTTTTTTTCACGGGTACGAGTTACGCGGTTACGGTTGACTTTTCCTTATTCGAAATCTGATTCTCTATAAAATGCACCTAATGGTTTCCTTTTAGCTTGAAATTTTTTTTTCTCGAAAATCCACAGTACCCTCCCTTGGAAAAATGACTCAGAAAAATCATGGCATTCGAAACAGATTTTTTCGATTTTTTTCTCACGGGTGCGAGTTACGCGGTTACGGTTGACTTTTCCTTATTCGAAATCTGATTCTCTATAAAATGCACCTAATGGTTTCCTTTTAGCTGGAATTTTTTTTTCTCGAAAATCCACAGTACCCTCCCTTGGAAAAATGACTCAGAAAAATCATGGCATTCGAAACAGATTTTTTCGATTTTTTTCTCACGGGTACGAGTTACGCGGTTACGGTTGACTTTTCCTTATTCGAAATCTGATCCTCTATAAAATGCACCTAATGGTTTCCTTTTAGCTTGAAATTTTTTTTTCTCGAAAATCCACAGTACCCTCCCTTGGAAAAATGACTCAGTAAAATCATGGCATTCGAAACTGATTTTTTCGATTTTTTTCTCACGGGTGCGAGTTACGCGGTTACGGTTGACTTTTTTTTATTCGAAATCTGATTCTCTATAAAATGCACCTAATGGTTTCCTTTTAGCTTGAAATTTTTTTTTCTCGAAAATTCACACTACCCTCCCTTGGAAAAATGACTCAGAAAAATCATGGCATTCGAAACAGATTTTTTCGATTTTTTTCTCACGGGTACGAGTTACGCGGTTACGGTTGACTTTTCCTTATTCGAAATCTGATTCTCTATAAAATGCACCTAATGGTTTCCTTTTAGCTTGAAATTTTTTTTTCTCGAAAATTCACACTACCCTCCCTTGGAAAAATGACTCAGAAAAATCATGGCATTCGAAACAGATTTTTTCGATTTTTTTTTCACGGGTACGAGTTACGCGGTTACGGTTGACTTTTCCTTATTCGAAATCTGATTCTCTATAAAATGCACCTAATGGTTTCCTTTTAGCTTGAAATTTTTTTTTCTCGAAAATCCACAGTACCCTCCCTTGGAAAAATGACTCAGAAAAATCATGGCATTCGAAACAGATTTTTTCGATTTTTTTCTCACGGGTGCGAGTTACGCGGTTACGGTTGACTTTTCCTTATTCGAAATCTGATTCTCTATAAAATGCACCTAATGGTTTCCTTTTAGCTGGAATTTTTTTTTCTCGAAAATCCACAGTACCCTCCCTTGGAAAAATGACTCAGAAAAATCATGGCATTCGAAACAGATTTTTTCGATTTTTTTCTCACGGGTACGAGTTACGCGGTTACGGTTGACTTTTCCTTATTCGAAATCTGATCCTCTATAAAATGCACCTAATGGTTTCCTTTTAGCTTGAAATTTTTTTTTCTCGAAAATCCACAGTACCCTCCCTTGGAAAAATGACTCAGAAAAATCATGGCATTCGAAACAGATTTTTTCGATTTTTTTCTCACGGGTACGAGTTACGCGGTTACGGTTGACTTTTCCTTATTCGAAATCTGATCCTCTATAAAATGCACCTAATGGTTTCCTTTTAGCTTGAAATTTTTTTTTCTCGAAAATCCACAGTACCCTCCCTTGGAAAAATGACTCAGTAAAATCATGGCATTCGAAACTGATTTTTTCGATTTTTTTCTCACGGGTGCGAGTTACGCGGTTACGGTTGACTTTTTTTTATTCGAAATCTGATTCTCTATAAAATGCACCTAATGGTTTCCTTTTAGCTTGAAATTTTTTTTTCTCGAAAATTCACACTACCCTCCCTTGGAAAAATGACTCAGAAAAATCATGGCATTCGAAACAGATTTTTTCGATTTTTTTCTCACGGGTACGAGTTACGCGGTTACGGTTGACTTTTCCTTATTCGAAATCTGATTCTCTATAAAATGCACCTAATGGTTTCCTTTTAGCTTGAAATTTTTTTTTCTCGAAAATTCACACTACCCTCCCTTGGAAAAATGACTCAGAAAAATCATGGCATTCGAAACAGATTTTTTCGATTTTTTTTTCACGGGTACGAGTTACGCGGTTACGGTTGACTTTTCCTTATTCGAAATCTGATTCTCTATAAAATGCACCTAATGGTTTCCTTTTAGCTTGAAATTTTTTTTTCTCGAAAATCCACAGTACCCTCCCTTGGAAAAATGACTCAGAAAAATCATGGCATTCGAAACAGATTTTTTCGATTTTTTTCTCACGGGTGCGAGTTACGCGGTTACGGTTGACTTTTCCTTATTCGAAATCTGATTCTCTATAAAATGCACCTAATGGTTTCCTTTTAGCTGGAATTTTTTTTTCTCGAAAATCCACAGTACCCTCCCTTGGAAAAATGACTCAGAAAAATCATGGCATTCGAAACAGATTTTTTCGATTTTTTTCTCACGGGTACGAGTTACGCGGTTACGGTTGACTTTTCCTTATTCGAAATCTGATCCTCTATAAAATGCACCTAATGGTTTCCTTTTAGCTTGAAATTTTTTTTTCTCGAAAATCCACAGTACCCTCCCTTGGAAAAATGACTCAGTAAAATCATGGCATTCGAAACTGATTTTTTCGATTTTTTTCTCACGGGTGCGAGTTACGCGGTTACGGTTGACTTTTTTTTATTCGAAATCTGATTCTCTATAAAATGCACCTAATGGTTTCCTTTTAGCTTGAAATTTTTTTTTCTCGAAAATTCACACTACCCTCCCTTGGAAAAATGACTCAGAAAAATCATGGCATTCGAAACAGATTTTTTCGATTTTTTTCTCACGGGTACGAGTTACGCGGTTACGGTTGACTTTTCCTTATTCGAAATCTGATTCTCTATAAAATGCACCTAATGGTTTCCTTTTAGCTTGAAATTTTTTTTTCTCGAAAATTCACACTACCCTCCCTTGGAAAAATGACTCAGAAAAATCATGGCATTCGAAACAGATTTTTTCGATTTTTTTTTCACGGGTACGAGTTACGCGGTTACGGTTGACTTTTCCTTATTCGAAATCTGATTCTCTATAAAATGCACCTAATGGTTTCCTTTTAGCTTGAAATTTTTTTTTCTCGAAAATCCACAGTACCCTCCCTTGGAAAAATGACTCAGAAAAATCATGGCATTCGAAACAGATTTTTTCGATTTTTTTCTCACGGGTGCGAGTTACGCGGTTACGGTTGACTTTTCCTTATTCGAAATCTGATTCTCTATAAAATGCACCTAATGGTTTCCTTTTAGCTGGAATTTTTTTTTCTCGAAAATCCACAGTACCCTCCCTTGGAAAAATGACTCAGAAAAATCATGGCATTCGAAACAGATTTTTTCGATTTTTTTCTCACGGGTACGAGTTACGCGGTTACGGTTGACTTTTCCTTATTCGAAATCTGATCCTCTATAAAATGCACCTAATGGTTTCCTTTTAGCTTGAAATTTTTTTTTCTCGAAAATCCACAGTACCCTCCCTTGGAAAAATGACTCAGAAAAATCATGGCATTCGAAACAGATTTTTTCGATTTTTTTCTCACGGGTACGAGTTACGCGGTTACGGTTGACTTTTCCTTATTCGAAATCTGATCCTCTATAAAATGCACCTAATGGTTTCCTTTTAGCTTGAAATTTTTTTTTCTCGAAAATCCACAGTACCCTCCCTTGGAAAAATGACTCAGTAAAATCATGGCATTCGAAACTGATTTTTTCGATTTTTTTCTCACGGGTGCGAGTTACGCGGTTACGGTTGACTTTTTTTTATTCGAAATCTGATTCTCTATAAAATGCACCTAATGGTTTCCTTTTAGCTTGAAATTTTTTTTTCTCGAAAATTCACACTACCCTCCCTCGGAAAAATGACTCAGAAAAATCATGGCATTCGAAACAGATTTTTTCGATTTTTTTTTCACGGGTACGAGTTACGCGGTTACGGTTGACTTTTCCTTATTCGAAATCTGATTCTCTATAAAATGCACCTAATGGTTTCCTTTTAGCTTGAAATTTTTTTTTCTCGAAAATCCACAGTACCCTCCCTTGGAAAAATGACTCAGAAAAATCATGGCATTCGAAACAGATTTTTTCGATTTTTTTCTCACGGGTGCGAGTTACGCGGTTACGGTTGACTTTTCCTTATTCGAAATCTGATTCTCTATAAAATGCACCTAATGGTTTCCTTTTAGCTGGAATTTTTTTTTCTCGAAAATCCACAGTACCCTCCCTTGGAAAAATGACTCAGAAAAATCATGGCATTCGAAACAGATTTTTTCGATTTTTTTCTCACGGGTACGAGTTACGCGGTTACGGTTGACTTTTCCTTATTCGAAATCTGATCCTCTATAAAATGCACCTAATGGTTTCCTTTTAGCTTGAAATTTTTTTTTCTCGAAAATCCACAGTACCCTCCCTTGGAAAAATGACTCAGTAAAATCATGGCATTCGAAACTGATTTTTTCGATTTTTTTCTCACGGGTGCGAGTTACGCGGTTACGGTTGACTTTTTTTTATTCGAAATCTGATTCTCTATAAAATGCACCTAATGGTTTCCTTTTAGCTTGAAATTTTTTTTTCTCGAAAATTCACACTACCCTCCCTTGGAAAAATGACTCAGAAAAATCATGGCATTCGAAACAGATTTTTTCGATTTTTTTCTCACGGGTACGAGTTACGCGGTTACGGTTGACTTTTCCTTATTCGAAATCTGATTCTCTATAAAATGCACCTAATGGTTTCCTTTTAGCTTGAAATTTTTTTTTCTCGAAAATTCACACTACCCTCCCTTGGAAAAATGACTCAGAAAAATCATGGCATTCGAAACAGATTTTTTCGATTTTTTTTTCACGGGTACGAGTTACGCGGTTACGGTTGACTTTTCCTTATTCGAAATCTGATTCTCTATAAAATGCACCTAATGGTTTCCTTTTAGCTTGAAATTTTTTTTTCTCGAAAATCCACAGTACCCTCCCTTGGAAAAATGACTCAGAAAAATCATGGCATTCGAAACAGATTTTTTCGATTTTTTTCTCACGGGTGCGAGTTACGCGGTTACGGTTGACTTTTCCTTATTCGAAATCTGATTCTCTATAAAATGCACCTAATGGTTTCCTTTTAGCTGGAATTTTTTTTTCTCGAAAATCCACAGTACCCTCCCTTGGAAAAATGACTCAGAAAAATCATGGCATTCGAAACAGATTTTTTCGATTTTTTTCTCACGGGTACGAGTTACGCGGTTACGGTTGACTTTTCCTTATTCGAAATCTGATCCTCTATAAAATGCACCTAATGGTTTCCTTTTAGCTTGAAATTTTTTTTTCTCGAAAATCCACAGTACCCTCCCTTGGAAAAATGACTCAGAAAAATCATGGCATTCGAAACAGATTTTTTCGATTTTTTTCTCACGGGTACGAGTTACGCGGTTACGGTTGACTTTTCCTTATTCGAAATCTGATCCTCTATAAAATGCACCTAATGGTTTCCTTTTAGCTTGAAATTTTTTTTTCTCGAAAATCCACAGTACCCTCCCTTGGAAAAATGACTCAGTAAAATCATGGCATTCGAAACTGATTTTTTCGATTTTTTTCTCACGGGTGCGAGTTACGCGGTTACGGTTGACTTTTTTTTATTCGAAATCTGATTCTCTATAAAATGCACCTAATGGTTTCCTTTTAGCTTGAAATTTTTTTTTCTCGAAAATTCACACTACCCTCCCTTGGAAAAATGACTCAGAAAAATCATGGCATTCGAAACAGATTTTTTCGATTTTTTTCTCACGGGTACGAGTTACGCGGTTACGGTTGACTTTTCCTTATTCGAAATCTGATTCTCTATAAAATGCACCTAATGGTTTCCTTTTAGCTTGAAATTTTTTTTTCTCGAAAATTCACACTACCCTCCCTTGGAAAAATGACTCAGAAAAATCATGGCATTCGAAACAGATTTTTTCGATTTTTTTTTCACGGGTACGAGTTACGCGGTTACGGTTGACTTTTCCTTATTCGAAATCTGATTCTCTATAAAATGCACCTAATGGTTTCCTTTTAGCTTGAAATTTTTTTTTCTCGAAAATCCACAGTACCCTCCCTTGGAAAAATGACTCAGAAAAATCATGGCATTCGAAACAGATTTTTTCGATTTTTTTCTCACGGGTGCGAGTTACGCGGTTACGGTTGACTTTTCCTTATTCGAAATCTGATTCTCTATAAAATGCACCTAATGGTTTCCTTTTAGCTGGAATTTTTTTTTCTCGAAAATCCACAGTACCCTCCCTTGGAAAAATGACTCAGAAAAATCATGGCATTCGAAACAGATTTTTTCGATTTTTTTCTCACGGGTACGAGTTACGCGGTTACGGTTGACTTTTCCTTATTCGAAATCTGATCCTCTATAAAATGCACCTAATGGTTTCCTTTTAGCTTGAAATTTTTTTTTCTCGAAAATCCACAGTACCCTCCCTTGGAAAAATGACTCAGTAAAATCATGGCATTCGAAACTGATTTTTTCGATTTTTTTCTCACGGGTGCGAGTTACGCGGTTACGGTTGACTTTTTTTTATTCGAAATCTGATTCTCTATAAAATGCACCTAATGGTTTCCTTTTAGCTTGAAATTTTTTTTTCTCGAAAATTCACACTACCCTCCCTTGGAAAAATGACTCAGAAAAATCATGGCATTCGAAACAGATTTTTTCGATTTTTTTCTCACGGGTACGAGTTACGCGGTTACGGTTGACTTTTCCTTATTCGAAATCTGATTCTCTATAAAATGCACCTAATGGTTTCCTTTTAGCTTGAAATTTTTTTTTCTCGAAAATTCACACTACCCTCCCTTGGAAAAATGACTCAGAAAAATCATGGCATTCGAAACAGATTTTTTCGATTTTTTTTTCACGGGTACGAGTTACGCGGTTACGGTTGACTTTTCCTTATTCGAAATCTGATTCTCTATAAAATGCACCTAATGGTTTCCTTTTAGCTTGAAATTTTTTTTTCTCGAAAATCCACAGTACCCTCCCTTGGAAAAATGACTCAGAAAAATCATGGCATTCGAAACTGATTTTTTCGATTTTTTTCTCACGGGTGCGAGTTACGCGGTTACGGTTGACTTTTCCTTATTCGAAATCTGATTCTCTATAAAATGCACCTAATGGTTTCCTTTTAGCTGGAATTTTTTTTTCTCGAAAATCCACAGTACCCTCCCTTGGAAAAATGACTCAGAAAAATCATGGCATTCGAAACAGATTTTTTCGATTTTTTTCTCACGGGTACGAGTTACGCGGTTACGGTTGACTTTTCCTTATTCGAAATCTGATCCTCTATAAAATGCACCTAATGGTTTCCTTTTAGCTTGAAATTTTTTTTTCTCGAAAATCCACAGTACCCTCCCTTGGAAAAATGACTCAGTAAAATCATGGCATTCGAAACTGATTTTTTCGATTTTTTTCTCACGGGTGCGAGTTACGCGGTTACGGTTGACTTTTTTTTATTCGAAATCTGATTCTCTATAAAATGCACCTAATGGTTTCCTTTTAGCTTGAAATTTTTTTTTCTCGAAAATTCACACTACCCTCCCTTGGAAAAATGACTCAGAAAAATCATGGCATTCGAAACAGATTTTTTCGATTTTTTTCTCACGGGTACGAGTTACGCGGTTACGGTTGACTTTTCCTTATTCGAAATCTGATTCTCTATAAAATGCACCTAATGGTTTCCTTTTAGCTTGAAATTTTTTTTTCTCGAAAATTCACACTACCCTCCCTTGGAAAAATGACTCAGAAAAATCATGGCATTCGAAACAGATTTTTTCGATTTTTTTTTCACGGGTACGAGTTACGCGGTTACGGTTGACTTTTCCTTATTCGAAATCTGATTCTCTATAAAATGCACCTAATGGTTTCCTTTTAGCTTGAAATTTTTTTTTCTCGAAAATTCACACTACCCTCCCTTGGAAAAATGACTCAGAAAAATCATGGCATTCGAAACAGATTTTTTCGATTTTTTTTTCACGGGTACGAGTTACGCGGTTACGGTTGACTTTTCCTTATTCGAAATCTGATTCTCTATAAAATGCACCTAATGGTTTCCTTTTAGCTTGAAATTTTTTTTTCTCGAAAATCCACAGTACCCTCCCTTGGAAAAATGACTCAGAAAAATCATGGCATTCGAAACAGATTTTTTCGATTTTTTTCTCACGGGTGCGAGTTACGCGGTTACGGTTGACTTTTCCTTATTCGAAATCTGATTCTCTATAAAATGCACCTAATGGTTTCCTTTTAGCTGGAATTTTTTTTTCTCGAAAATCCACAGTACCCTCCCTTGGAAAAATGACTCAGAAAAATCATGGCATTCGAAACAGATTTTTTCGATTTTTTTCTCACGGGTACGAGTTACGCGGTTACGGTTGACTTTTCCTTATTCGAAATCTGATCCTCTATAAAATGCACCTAATGGTTTCCTTTTAGCTTGAAATTTTTTTTTCTCGAAAATCCACAGTACCCTCCCTTGGAAAAATGACTCAGAAAAATCATGGCATTCGAAACAGATTTTTTCGATTTTTTTCTCACGGGTACGAGTTACGCGGTTACGGTTGACTTTTCCTTATTCGAAATCTGATCCTCTATAAAATGCACCTAATGGTTTCCTTTTAGCTTGAAATTTTTTTTTCTCGAAAATCCACAGTACCCTCCCTTGGAAAAATGACTCAGTAAAATCATGGCATTCGAAACTGATTTTTTCGATTTTTTTCTCACGGGTGCGAGTTACGCGGTTACGGTTGACTTTTTTTTATTCGAAATCTGATTCTCTATAAAATGCACCTAATGGTTTCCTTTTAGCTTGAAATTTTTTTTTCTCGAAAATTCACACTACCCTCCCTTGGAAAAATGACTCAGAAAAATCATGGCATTCGAAACAGATTTTTTCGATTTTTTTCTCACGGGTACGAGTTACGCGGTTACGGTTGACTTTTCCTTATTCGAAATCTGATTCTCTATAAAATGCACCTAATGGTTTCCTTTTAGCTTGAAATTTTTTTTTCTCGAAAATTCACACTACCCTCCCTTGGAAAAATGACTCAGAAAAATCATGGCATTCGAAACAGATTTTTTCGATTTTTTTTTCACGGGTACGAGTTACGCGGTTACGGTTGACTTTTCCTTATTCGAAATCTGATTCTCTATAAAATGCACCTAATGGTTTCCTTTTAGCTTGAAATTTTTTTTTCTCGAAAATCCACAGTACCCTCCCTTGGAAAAATGACTCAGAAAAATCATGGCATTCGAAACAGATTTTTTCGATTTTTTTCTCACGGGTGCGAGTTACGCGGTTACGGTTGACTTTTCCTTATTCGAAATCTGATTCTCTATAAAATGCACCTAATGGTTTCCTTTTAGCTGGAATTTTTTTTTCTCGAAAATCCACAGTACCCTCCCTTGGAAAAATGACTCAGAAAAATCATGGCATTCGAAACAGATTTTTTCGATTTTTTTCTCACGGGTACGAGTTACGCGGTTACGGTTGACTTTTCCTTATTCGAAATCTGATCCTCTATAAAATGCACCTAATGGTTTCCTTTTAGCTTGAAATTTTTTTTTCTCGAAAATCCACAGTACCCTCCCTTGGAAAAATGACTCAGTAAAATCATGGCATTCGAAACTGATTTTTTCGATTTTTTTCTCACGGGTGCGAGTTACGCGGTTACGGTTGACTTTTTTTTATTCGAAATCTGATTCTCTATAAAATGCACCTAATGGTTTCCTTTTAGCTTGAAATTTTTTTTTCTCGAAAATTCACACTACCCTCCCTTGGAAAAATGACTCAGAAAAATCATGGCATTCGAAACAGATTTTTTCGATTTTTTTCTCACGGGTACGAGTTACGCGGTTACGGTTGACTTTTCCTTATTCGAAATCTGATTCTCTATAAAATGCACCTAATGGTTTCCTTTTAGCTTGAAATTTTTTTTTCTCGAAAATTCACACTACCCTCCCTTGGAAAAATGACTCAGAAAAATCATGGCATTCGAAACAGATTTTTTCGATTTTTTTTTCACGGGTACGAGTTACGCGGTTACGGTTGACTTTTCCTTATTCGAAATCTGATTCTCTATAAAATGCACCTAATGGTTTCCTTTTAGCTTGAAATTTTTTTTTCTCGAAAATCCACAGTACCCTCCCTTGGAAAAATGACTCAGAAAAATCATGGCATTCGAAACTGATTTTTTCGATTTTTTTCTCACGGGTGCGAGTTACGCGGTTACGGTTGACTTTTCCTTATTCGAAATCTGATTCTCTATAAAATGCACCTAATGGTTTCCTTTTAGCTGGAATTTTTTTTTCTCGAAAATCCACAGTACCCTCCCTTGGAAAAATGACTCAGAAAAATCATGGCATTCGAAACAGATTTTTTCGATTTTTTTCTCACGGGTACGAGTTACGCGGTTACGGTTGACTTTTCCTTATTCGAAATCTGATCCTCTATAAAATGCACCTAATGGTTTCCTTTTAGCTTGAAATTTTTTTTTCTCGAAAATCCACAGTACCCTCCCTTGGAAAAATGACTCAGTAAAATCATGGCATTCGAAACTGATTTTTTCGATTTTTTTCTCACGGGTGCGAGTTACGCGGTTACGGTTGACTTTTTTTTATTCGAAATCTGATTCTCTATAAAATGCACCTAATGGTTTCCTTTTAGCTTGAAATTTTTTTTTCTCGAAAATTCACACTACCCTCCCTTGGAAAAATGACTCAGAAAAATCATGGCATTCGAAACAGATTTTTTCGATTTTTTTCTCACGGGTACGAGTTACGCGGTTACGGTTGACTTTTCCTTATTCGAAATCTGATTCTCTATAAAATGCACCTAATGGTTTCCTTTTAGCTTGAAATTTTTTTTTCTCGAAAATTCACACTACCCTCCCTTGGAAAAATGACTCAGAAAAATCATGGCATTCGAAACAGATTTTTTCGATTTTTTTTTCACGGGTACGAGTTACGCGGTTACGGTTGACTTTTCCTTATTCGAAATCTGATTCTCTATAAAATGCACCTAATGGTTTCCTTTTAGCTTGAAATTTTTTTTTCTCGAAAATCCACAGTACCCTCCCTTGGAAAAATGACTCAGAAAAATCATGGCATTCGAAACAGATTTTTTCGATTTTTTTCTCACGGGTGCGAGTTACGCGGTTACGGTTGACTTTTCCTTATTCGAAATCTGATTCTCTATAAAATGCACCTAATGGTTTCCTTTTAGCTGGAATTTTTTTTTCTCGAAAATCCACAGTACCCTCCCTTGGAAAAATGACTCAGAAAAATCATGGCATTCGAAACAGATTTTTTCGATTTTTTTCTCACGGGTACGAGTTACGCGGTTACGGTTGACTTTTCCTTATTCGAAATCTGATCCTCTATAAAATGCACCTAATGGTTTCCTTTTAGCTTGAAATTTTTTTTTCTCGAAAATCCACAGTACCCTCCCTTGGAAAAATGACTCAGTAAAATCATGGCATTCGAAACTGATTTTTTCGATTTTTTTCTCACGGGTGCGAGTTACGCGGTTACGGTTGACTTTTTTTTATTCGAAATCTGATTCTCTATAAAATGCACCTAATGGTTTCCTTTTAGCTTGAAATTTTTTTTTCTCGAAAATTCACACTACCCTCCCTTGGAAAAATGACTCAGAAAAATCATGGCATTCGAAACAGATTTTTTCGATTTTTTTCTCACGGGTACGAGTTACGCGGTTACGGTTGACTTTTCCTTATTCGAAATCTGATTCTCTATAAAATGCACCTAATGGTTTCCTTTTAGCTTGAAATTTTTTTTTCTCGAAAATCCACAGTACCTTCCCTTGGAAAAATGGCTCAGAAAAATCATGGCATTCGAAACAGATTTTTTCGATTTTTTTCTCACGGGTGTGAGTTACGCGGTTACGGTTGACTTTTTTTTATTCGAAATCTGATTCTCTATAAAATGCACCTAATGGTTTCCTTTTAGCTTGAAATCTTTTTTTCTCGAAAATTCACACTACCCTCCCTTGGAAAAATGACTCAGAAAAATCATGGCATTCGAAACTGATTTTTTCGATTTTTTTTTCACGGGTACGAGTTACGCGGTTACGGTTGACTTTTCCTTATTCGAAATCTGATTCTCTATAAAATGCACCTAATGGTTTCCTTTTAGCTTGAAATTTTTTTTTCTCGAAAATCCACAGTACCCTCCCTTGGAAAAATGACTCAGAAAAATCATGGCATTCGAAACAGATTTTTTCGATTTTTTTCTCACGGGTGCGAGTTACGCGGTTACGGTTGACTTTTCCTTATTCGAAATCTGATTCTCTATAAAATGCACCTAATGGTTTCCTTTTAGCTGGAATTTTTTTTTCTCGAAAATCCACAGTACCCTCCCTTGGAAAAATGACTCAGAAAAATCATGGCATTCGAAACAGATTTTTTCGATTTTTTTCTCACGGGTACGAGTTACGCGGTTACGGTTGACTTTTCCTTATTCGAAATCTGATCCTCTATAAAATGCACCTAATGGTTTCCTTTTAGCTTGAAATTTTTTTTTCTCGAAAATCCACAGTACCCTCCCTTGGAAAAATGACTCAGTAAAATCATGGCATTCGAAACTGATTTTTTCGATTTTTTTCTCACGGGTGCGAGTTACGCGGTTACGGTTGACTTTTTTTTATTCGAAATCTGATTCTCTATAAAATGCACCTAATGGTTTCCTTTTAGCTTGAAATTTTTTTTTCTCGAAAATTCACACTACCCTCCCTTGGAAAAATGACTCAGAAAAATCATGGCATTCGAAACAGATTTTTTCGATTTTTTTCTCACGGGTACGAGTTACGCGGTTACGGTTGACTTTTCCTTATTCGAAATCTGATTCTCTATAAAATGCACCTAATGGTTTCCTTTTAGCTTGAAATTTTTTTTTCTCGAAAATTCACACTACCCTCCCTTGGAAAAATGACTCAGAAAAATCATGGCATTCGAAACAGATTTTTTCGATTTTTTTTTCACGGGTACGAGTTACGCGGTTACGGTTGACTTTTCCTTATTCGAAATCTGATTCTCTATAAAATGCACCTAATGGTTTCCTTTTAGCTTGAAATTTTTTTTTCTCGAAAATCCACAGTACCCTCCCTTGGAAAAATGACTCAGAAAAATCATGGCATTCGAAACAGATTTTTTCGATTTTTTTCTCACGGGTGCGAGTTACGCGGTTACGGTTGACTTTTCCTTATTCGAAATCTGATTCTCTATAAAATGCACCTAATGGTTTCCTTTTAGCTTGAAATTTTTTTTTCTCGAAAATCCACAGTACCCTCCCTTGGAAAAATGACTCAGTAAAATCATGGCATTCGAAACTGATTTTTTCGATTTTTTTCTCACGGGTGCGAGTTACGCGGTTACGGTTGACTTTTTTTTATTCGAAATCTGATTCTCTATAAAATGCACCTAATGGTTTCCTTTTAGCTTGAAATTTTTTTTTCTCGAAAATTCACACTACCCTCCCTTGGAAAAATGACTCAGAAAAATCATGGCATTCGAAACAGATTTTTTCGATTTTTTTCTCACGGGTACGAGTTACGCGGTTACGGTTGACTTTTCCTTATTCGAAATCTGATTCTCTATAAAATGCACCTAATGGTTTCCTTTTAGCTTGAAATTTTTTTTTCTCGAAAATTCACACTACCCTCCCTTGGAAAAATGACTCAGAAAAATCATGGCATTCGAAACAGATTTTTTCGATTTTTTTTTCACGGGTACGAGTTACGCGGTTACGGTTGACTTTTCCTTATTCGAAATCTGATTCTCTATAAAATGCACCTAATGGTTTCCTTTTAGCTTGAAAATTTTTTTTCTCGAAAATCCACAGTACCCTCCCTTGGAAAAATGACTCAGAAAAATCATGGCATTCGAAAGAGATTTTTTCGATTTTTTTCTCACGGGTACGAGTTACGCGGTTACGGTTGACTTTTTCTTATTCGAAATCTGATTCTCTATAAAATGCACCTAATGGTTTCCTTTTAGCTTGAAATTTTTTTTTGTCGAAAATCCACAGTACCCTCCCTTGGAAAAATGACTCAGAAAAACCATGGCATTCGAAAGAGATTTTTTCGATTTTTTTCTCACGGGTACGAGTTACGCGGTTACGGTTGACTTTTTCTTATTCGAAATCTGATTCTCTATAAAATGCACCTAATGGTTTCCTTTTAGCTTGAAATTTTTTTTTGTCGAAAATCCACAGTACCCTCCCTTGGAAAAATGACTCAGAAAAACCATGGCATTCGAAAGAGATTTTTTCGATTTTTTTCTCACGGGTACGAGTTACGCGGTTACGGTTGACTTTTTCTTATTCGAAATCTGATTCTCTATAAAATGCACCTAATGGTTTCCTTTTAGCTTGAAAATTTTTTTTCTCGAAAATCCACAGTACCCTCCCTTGGAAAAATGACTCAGAAAAATCATGGCATTCGAAACAGATTTTTTCGATTTTTTTCTCACGGGTACGAGTTACGCGGTTACGGTTGACTTTTCCTTATTCGAAATCTGATTCTCTATAAAATGCACCTAATGGTTTCCTTTTAGCTTGAAATTTTTTTTTCTCGAAAATCCACAGTACCTTCCCTTGGAAAAATGGCTCAGAAAAATCATGGCATTCGAAACAGATTTTTTCGATTTTTTTCTCACGGGTGTGAGTTACGCGGTTACGGTTGACTTTTTTTTATTCGAAATCTGATTCTCTATAAAATGCACCTAATGGTTTCCTTTTAGCTTGAAATCTTTTTTTCTCGAAAATTCACACTACCCTCCCTTGGAAAAATGACTCAGAAAAATCATGGCATTCGAAACTGATTTTTTCGATTTTTTTTTCACGGGTACGAGTTACGCGGTTACGGTTGACTTTTCCTTATTCGAAATCTGATTCTCTATAAAATGCACCTAATGGTTTCCTTTTAGCTTGAAATTTTTTTTTCTCGAAAATCCACAGTACCCTCCCTTGGAAAAATGACTCAGAAAAATCATGGCATTCGAAACAGATTTTTTCGATTTTTTTTTCACGGGTACGAGTTACGCGGTTACGGTTGACTTTTCCTTATTCGAAATCTGATTCTCTATAAAATGCACCTAATGGTTTCCTTTTAGCTTGAAATTTTTTTTTCTCGAAAATCCACAGTACCCTCCCTTGGAAAAATGACTCAGAAAAATCATGGCATTCGAAACAGATTTTTTCGATTTTTTTCTCACGGGTACGAGTTACGCGGTTACGGTTGACTTTTCCTTATTCGAAATCTGATTCTCTATAAAATGCACCTAATGGTTTCCTTTTAGCTTGAAATTTTTTTTTCTCGAAAATCCACAGTACCCTCCCTTGGAAAAATGACTCAGTAAAATCATGGCATTCGAAACTGATTTTTTCGATTTTTTTCTCACGGGTGCGAGTTACGCGGTTACGGTTGACTTTTTTTTATTCGAAATCTGATTCTCTATAAAATGCACCTAATGGTTTCCTTTTAGCTTGAAATTTTTTTTTCTCGAAAATCCACAGTACCCTCCCTTGGAAAAATGACTCAGTAAAATCATGGCATTCGAAACTGATTTTTTCGATTTTTTTCTCACGGGTGCGAGTTACGCGGTTACGGTTGACTTTTTTTTATTCGAAATCTGATTCTCTATAAAATGCACCTAATGGTTTCCTTTTAGCTTGAAATTTTTTTTTCTCGAAAATTCACACTACCCTCCCTTGGAAAAATGACTCAGAAAAATCATGGCATTCGAAACAGATTTTTTCGATTTTTTTCTCACGGGTACGAGTTACGCGGTTACGGTTGACTTTTCCTTATTCGAAATCTGATTCTCTATAAAATGCACCTAATGGTTTCCTTTTAGCTTGAAATTTTTTTTTCTCGAAAATTCACACTACCCTCCCTTGGAAAAATGACTCAGAAAAATCATGGCATTCGAAACAGATTTTTTCGATTTTTTTTTCACGGGTACGAGTTACGCGGTTACGGTTGACTTTTCCTTATTCGAAATCTGATTCTCTATAAAATGCACCTAATGGTTTCCTTTTAGCTTGAAATTTTTTTTTCTCGAAAATCCACAGTACCCTCCCTTGGAAAAATGACTCAGAAAAATCATGGCATTCGAAACAGATTTTTTCGATTTTTTTCTCACGGGTGCGAGTTACGCGGTTACGGTTGACTTTTCCTTATTCGAAATCTGATTCTCTATAAAATGCACCTAATGGTTTCCTTTTAGCTGGAATTTTTTTTTCTCGAAAATCCACAGTACCCTCCCTTGGAAAAATGACTCAGAAAAATCATGGCATTCGAAACAGATTTTTTCGATTTTTTTCTCACGGGTACGAGTTACGCGGTTACGGTTGACTTTTCCTTATTCGAAATCTGATCCTCTATAAAATGCACCTAATGGTTTCCTTTTAGCTTGAAATTTTTTTTTCTCGAAAATCCACAGTACCCTCCCTTGGAAAAATGACTCAGAAAAATCATGGCATTCGAAACAGATTTTTTCGATTTTTTTCTCACGGGTACGAGTTACGCGGTTACGGTTGACTTTTCCTTATTCGAAATCTGATCCTCTATAAAATGCACCTAATGGTTTCCTTTTAGCTTGAAATTTTTTTTTCTCGAAAATCCACAGTACCCTCCCTTGGAAAAATGACTCAGTAAAATCATGGCATTCGAAACTGATTTTTTCGATTTTTTTCTCACGGGTGCGAGTTACGCGGTTACGGTTGACTTTTTTTTATTCGAAATCTGATTCTCTATAAAATGCACCTAATGGTTTCCTTTTAGCTTGAAATTTTTTTTTCTCGAAAATTCACACTACCCTCCCTTGGAAAAATGACTCAGAAAAATCATGGCATTCGAAACAGATTTTTTCGATTTTTTTCTCACGGGTACGAGTTACGCGGTTACGGTTGACTTTTCCTTATTCGAAATCTGATTCTCTATAAAATGCACCTAATGGTTTCCTTTTAGCTTGAAATTTTTTTTTCTCGAAAATTCACACTACCCTCCCTTGGAAAAATGACTCAGAAAAATCATGGCATTCGAAACAGATTTTTTCGATTTTTTTTTCACGGGTACGAGTTACGCGGTTACGGTTGACTTTTCCTTATTCGAAATCTGATTCTCTATAAAATGCACCTAATGGTTTCCTTTTAGCTTGAAATTTTTTTTTCTCGAAAATCCACAGTACCCTCCCTTGGAAAAATGACTCAGAAAAATCATGGCATTCGAAACAGATTTTTTCGATTTTTTTCTCACGGGTGCGAGTTACGCGGTTACGGTTGACTTTTCCTTATTCGAAATCTGATTCTCTATAAAATGCACCTAATGGTTTCCTTTTAGCTGGAATTTTTTTTTCTCGAAAATCCACAGTACCCTCCCTTGGAAAAATGACTCAGAAAAATCATGGCATTCGAAACAGATTTTTTCGATTTTTTTCTCACGGGTACGAGTTACGCGGTTACGGTTGACTTTTCCTTATTCGAAATCTGATCCTCTATAAAATGCACCTAATGGTTTCCTTTTAGCTTGAAATTTTTTTTTCTCGAAAATCCACAGTACCCTCCCTTGGAAAAATGACTCAGTAAAATCATGGCATTCGAAACAGATTTTTTCGATTTTTTCTCACGGGTACGAGTTACGCGGTTACGGTTGACTTTTCCTTATTCGAAATCTGATTCTCTATAAAATGCACCTAATGGTTTCCTTTTAGCTTGAAATTTTTTTTTCTCGAAAATTCACACTACCCTCCCTTGGAAAAATGACTCAGAAAAATCATGGCATTCGAAACAGATTTTTTCGATTTTTTTTTCACGGGTACGAGTTACGCGGTTACGGTTGACTTTTCCTTATTCGAAATCTGATTCTCTATAAAATGCACCTAATGGTTTCCTTTTAGCTTGAAATTTTTTTTTCTCGAAAATCCACAGTACCCTCCCTTGGAAAAATGACTCAGAAAAATCATGGCATTCGAAACAGATTTTTTCGATTTTTTTCTCACGGGTGCGAGTTACGCGGTTACGGTTGACTTTTCCTTATTCGAAATCTGATTCTCTATAAAATGCACCTAATGGTTTCCTTTTAGCTGGAATTTTTTTTTCTCGAAAATCCACAGTACCCTCCCTTGGAAAAATGACTCAGAAAAATCATGGCATTCGAAACAGATTTTTTCGATTTTTTTCTCACGGGTACGAGTTACGCGGTTACGGTTGACTTTTCCTTATTCGAAATCTGATCCTCTATAAAATGCACCTAATGGTTTCCTTTTAGCTTGAAATTTTTTTTTCTCGAAAATCCACAGTACCCTCCCTTGGAAAAATGACTCAGAAAAATCATGGCATTCGAAACAGATTTTTTCGATTTTTTTCTCACGGGTACGAGTTACGCGGTTACGGTTGACTTTTCCTTATTCGAAATCTGATCCTCTATAAAATGCACCTAATGGTTTCCTTTTAGCTTGAAATTTTTTTTTCTCGAAAATCCACAGTACCCTCCCTTGGAAAAATGACTCAGTAAAATCATGGCATTCGAAACTGATTTTTTCGATTTTTTTCTCACGGGTGCGAGTTACGCGGTTACGGTTGACTTTTTTTTATTCGAAATCTGATTCTCTATAAAATGCACCTAATGGTTTCCTTTTAGCTTGAAATTTTTTTTTCTCGAAAATTCACACTACCCTCCCTTGGAAAAATGACTCAGAAAAATCATGGCATTCGAAACAGATTTTTTCGATTTTTTTCTCACGGGTACGAGTTACGCGGTTACGGTTGACTTTTCCTTATTCGAAATCTGATTCTCTATAAAATGCACCTAATGGTTTCCTTTTAGCTTGAAATTTTTTTTTCTCGAAAATTCACACTACCCTCCCTTGGAAAAATGACTCAGAAAAATCATGGCATTCGAAACAGATTTTTTCGATTTTTTTTTCACGGGTACGAGTTACGCGGTTACGGTTGACTTTTCCTTATTCGAAATCTGATTCTCTATAAAATGCACCTAATGGTTTCCTTTTAGCTTGAAATTTTTTTTTCTCGAAAATCCACAGTACCCTCCCTTGGAAAAATGACTCAGAAAAATCATGGCATTCGAAACAGATTTTTTCGATTTTTTTCTCACGGGTGCGAGTTACGCGGTTACGGTTGACTTTTCCTTATTCGAAATCTGATTCTCTATAAAATGCACCTAATGGTTTCCTTTTAGCTGGAATTTTTTTTTCTCGAAAATCCACAGTACCCTCCCTTGGAAAAATGACTCAGAAAAATCATGGCATTCGAAACAGATTTTTTCGATTTTTTTCTCACGGGTACGAGTTACGCGGTTACGGTTGACTTTTCCTTATTCGAAATCTGATCCTCTATAAAATGCACCTAATGGTTTCCTTTTAGCTTGAAATTTTTTTTTCTCGAAAATCCACAGTACCCTCCCTTGGAAAAATGACTAAGGAAAATCATGGCATTCGAAACAGATTTTTTCGATTTTTTTCTCACGGGTGCGAGTTACGCGGTTACGGTTGACTTTTTTTTATTCGAAATCTGATTCTCTATAAAATGCACCTAATGGTTTCCTTTTAGCTTGAAATTTTTTTTTCTCGAAAATTCACACTACCCTCCCTTGGAAAAATGACTCAGAAAAATCATGGCATTCGAAACAGATTTTTTCGATTTTTTTCTCACGGGTACGAGTTACGCGGTTACGGTTGACTTTTCCTTATTCGAAATCTGATTCTCTATAAAATGCACCTAATGGTTTCCTTTTAGCTTGAAATTTTTTTTTCTCGAAAATCCACAGTACCTTCCCTTGGAAAAATGGCTCAGAAAAATCATGGCATTCGAAACAGATTTTTTCGATTTTTTTCTCACGGGTGTGAGTTACGCGGTTACGGTTGACTTTTTTTTATTCGAAATCTGATTCTCTATAAAATGCACCTAATGGTTTCCTTTTAGCTTGAAATCTTTTTTTCTCGAAAATTCACACTACCCTCCCTTGGAAAAATGACTCAGAAAAATCATGGCATTCGAAACTGATTTTTTCGATTTTTTTTTCACGGGTACGAGTTACGCGGTTACGGTTGACTTTTCCTTATTCGAAATCTGATTCTCTATAAAATGCACCTAATGGTTTCCTTTTAGCTTGAAATTTTTTTTTCTCGAAAATCCACAGTACCCTCCCTTGGAAAAATGACTCAGAAAAATCATGGCATTCGAAACAGATTTTTTCGATTTTTTTCTCACGGGTGCGAGTTACGCGGTTACGGTTGACTTTTCCTTATTCGAAATCTGATTCTCTATAAAATGCACCTAATGGTTTCCTTTTAGCTGGAATTTTTTTTTCTCGAAAATCCACAGTACCCTCCCTTGGAAAAATGACTCAGAAAAATCATGGCATTCGAAACAGATTTTTTCGATTTTTTTCTCACGGGTACGAGTTACGCGGTTACGGTTGACTTTTCCTTATTCGAAATCTGATCCTCTATAAAATGCACCTAATGGTTTCCTTTTAGCTTGAAATTTTTTTTTCTCGAAAATCCACAGTACCCTCCCTTGGAAAAATGACTCAGTAAAATCATGGCATTCGAAACTGATTTTTTCGATTTTTTTCTCACGGGTGCGAGTTACGCGGTTACGGTTGACTTTTTTTTATTCGAAATCTGATTCTCTATAAAATGCACCTAATGGTTTCCTTTTAGCTTGAAATTTTTTTTTCTCGAAAATTCACACTACCCTCCCTTGGAAAAATGACTCAGAAAAATCATGGCATTCGAAACAGATTTTTTCGATTTTTTTCTCACGGGTACGAGTTACGCGGTTACGGTTGACTTTTCCTTATTCGAAATCTGATTCTCTATAAAATGCACCTAATGGTTTCCTTTTAGCTTGAAATTTTTTTTTCTCGAAAATTCACACTACCCTCCCTTGGAAAAATGACTCAGAAAAATCATGGCATTCGAAACAGATTTTTTCGATTTTTTTTTCACGGGTACGAGTTACGCGGTTACGGTTGACTTTTCCTTATTCGAAATCTGATTCTCTATAAAATGCACCTAATGGTTTCCTTTTAGCTTGAAATTTTTTTTTCTCGAAAATCCACAGTACCCTCCCTTGGAAAAATGACTCAGAAAAATCATGGCATTCGAAACAGATTTTTTCGATTTTTTTCTCACGGGTGCGAGTTACGCGGTTACGGTTGACTTTTCCTTATTCGAAATCTGATTCTCTATAAAATGCACCTAATGGTTTCCTTTTAGCTGGAATTTTTTTTTCTCGAAAATCCACAGTACCCTCCCTTGGAAAAATGACTCAGAAAAATCATGGCATTCGAAACAGATTTTTTCGATTTTTTTCTCACGGGTACGAGTTACGCGGTTACGGTTGACTTTTCCTTATTCGAAATCTGATCCTCTATAAAATGCACCTAATGGTTTCCTTTTAGCTTGAAATTTTTTTTTCTCGAAAATCCACAGTACCCTCCCTTGGAAAAATGACTCAGAAAAATCATGGCATTCGAAACAGATTTTTTCGATTTTTTTCTCACGGGTACGAGTTACGCGGTTACGGTTGACTTTTCCTTATTCGAAATCTGATCCTCTATAAAATGCACCTAATGGTTTCCTTTTAGCTTGAAATTTTTTTTTCTCGAAAATCCACAGTACCCTCCCTTGGAAAAATGACTCAGTAAAATCATGGCATTCGAAACTGATTTTTTCGATTTTTTTCTCACGGGTGCGAGTTACGCGGTTACGGTTGACTTTTTTTTATTCGAAATCTGATTCTCTATAAAATGCACCTAATGGTTTCCTTTTAGCTTGAAATTTTTTTTTCTCGAAAATTCACACTACCCTCCCTTGGAAAAATGACTCAGAAAAATCATGGCATTCGAAACAGATTTTTTCGATTTTTTTCTCACGGGTACGAGTTACGCGGTTACGGTTGACTTTTCCTTATTCGAAATCTGATTCTCTATAAAATGCACCTAATGGTTTCCTTTTAGCTTGAAATTTTTTTTTCTCGAAAATTCACACTACCCTCCCTTGGAAAAATGACTCAGAAAAATCATGGCATTCGAAACAGATTTTTTCGATTTTTTTTTCACGGGTACGAGTTACGCGGTTACGGTTGACTTTTCCTTATTCGAAATCTGATTCTCTATAAAATGCACCTAATGGTTTCCTTTTAGCTTGAAATTTTTTTTTCTCGAAAATCCACAGTACCCTCCCTTGGAAAAATGACTCAGAAAAATCATGGCATTCGAAACAGATTTTTTCGATTTTTTTCTCACGGGTGCGAGTTACGCGGTTACGGTTGACTTTTCCTTATTCGAAATCTGATTCTCTATAAAATGCACCTAATGGTTTCCTTTTAGCTGGAATTTTTTTTTCTCGAAAATCCACAGTACCCTCCCTTGGAAAAATGACTCAGAAAAATCATGGCATTCGAAACAGATTTTTTCGATTTTTTTCTCACGGGTACGAGTTACGCGGTTACGGTTGACTTTTCCTTATTCGAAATCTGATCCTCTATAAAATGCACCTAATGGTTTCCTTTTAGCTTGAAATTTTTTTTTCTCGAAAATCCACAGTACCCTCCCTTGGAAAAATGACTCAGTAAAATCATGGCATTCGAAACTGATTTTTTCGATTTTTTTCTCACGGGTGCGAGTTACGCGGTTACGGTTGACTTTTTTTTATTCGAAATCTGATTCTCTATAAAATGCACCTAATGGTTTCCTTTTAGCTTGAAATTTTTTTTTCTCGAAAATTCACACTACCCTCCCTTGGAAAAATGACTCAGAAAAATCATGGCATTCGAAACAGATTTTTTCGATTTTTTTCTCACGGGTACGAGTTACGCGGTTACGGTTGACTTTTCCTTATTCGAAATCTGATTCTCTATAAAATGCACCTAATGGTTTCCTTTTAGCTTGAAATTTTTTTTTCTCGAAAATCCACAGTACCTTCCCTTGGAAAAATGGCTCAGAAAAATCATGGCATTCGAAACAGATTTTTTCGATTTTTTTCTCACGGGTGTGAGTTACGCGGTTACGGTTGACTTTTTTTTATTCGAAATCTGATTCTCTATAAAATGCACCTAATGGTTTCCTTTTAGCTTGAAATCTTTTTTTCTCGAAAATTCACACTACCCTCCCTTGGAAAAATGACTCAGAAAAATCATGGCATTCGAAACTGATTTTTTCGATTTTTTTTTCACGGGTACGAGTTACGCGGTTACGGTTGACTTTTCCTTATTCGAAATCTGATTCTCTATAAAATGCACCTAATGGTTTCCTTTTAGCTTGAAATTTTTTTTTCTCGAAAATCCACAGTACCCTCCCTTGGAAAAATGACTCAGAAAAATCATGGCATTCGAAACAGATTTTTTCGATTTTTTTCTCACGGGTGCGAGTTACGCGGTTACGGTTGACTTTTCCTTATTCGAAATCTGATTCTCTATAAAATGCACCTAATGGTTTCCTTTTAGCTGGAATTTTTTTTTCTCGAAAATCCACAGTACCCTCCCTTGGAAAAATGACTCAGAAAAATCATGGCATTCGAAACAGATTTTTTCGATTTTTTTCTCACGGGTGCGAGTTACGCGGTTACGGTTGACTTTTCCTTATTCGAAATCTGATCCTCTATAAAATGCACCTAATGGTTTCCTTTTAGCTTGAAATTTTTTTTTCTCGAAAATCCACAGTACCCTCCCTTGGAAAAATGACTCAGTAAAATCATGGCATTCGAAACTGATTTTTTCGATTTTTTTCTCACGGGTGCGAGTTACGCGGTTACGGTTGACTTTTTTTTATTCGAAATCTGATTCTCTATAAAATGCACCTAATGGTTTCCTTTTAGCTTGAAATTTTTTTTTCTCGAAAATTCACACTACCCTCCCTTGGAAAAATGACTCAGAAAAATCATGGCATTCGAAACAGATTTTTTCGATTTTTTTCTCACGGGTACGAGTTACGCGGTTACGGTTGACTTTTCCTTATTCGAAATCTGATTCTCTATAAAATGCACCTAATGGTTTCCTTTTAGCTTGAAATTTTTTTTTCTCGAAAATCCACAGTACCTTCCCTTGGAAAAATGGCTCAGAAAAATCATGGCATTCGAAACAGATTTTTTCGATTTTTTTCTCACGGGTGTGAGTTACGCGGTTACGGTTGACTTTTTTTTATTCGAAATCTGATTCTCTATAAAATGCACCTAATGGTTTCCTTTTAGCTTGAAATCTTTTTTTCTCGAAAATTCACACTACCCTCCCTTGGAAAAATGACTCAGAAAAATCATGGCATTCGAAACTGATTTTTTCGATTTTTTTCTCACGGGTGCGAGTTACGCGGTTACGGTTGACTTTTTTTTATTCGAAATCTGATTCTCTATAAAATGCACCTAATGGTTTCCTTTTAGCTTGACATTTTTTTTTCTCGAAAATCCACAGTACCCTCCCTTGGAAAAATGACTCAGAAAAATCATGGCATTCGAAACAGATTTTTTCGATTTTTTTCTCACGGGTACGAGTTACGCGGTTACGGTTGACTTTTTCTTATTCGAAATCTGATTCTCTATAAAATGCACCTAATGGTTTCCTTTTAGCTTGAAATTTTTTTTTCTCGAAAATCCACAGTACCTTCCCTTGGAAAAATGGCTCAGAAAAATCATGGCATTCGAAACAGATTTTTTCGATTTTTTTCTCACGGGTGTGAGTTACGCGGTTACGGTTGACTTTTTTTTATTCGAAATCTGATTCTCTATAAAATGCACCTAATGGTTTCCTTTTAGCTTGAAATCTTTTTTTCTCGAAAATTCACACTACCCTCCCTTGGAAAAATGACTCAGTAAAATCATGGCATTCGAAACTGATTTTTTCGATTTTTTTCTCACGGGTGCGAGTTACGCGGTTACGGTTGACTTTTTTTTATTCGAAATCTGATTCTCTATAAAATGCACCTAATGGTTTCCTTTTAGCTTGACATTTTTTTTTCTCGAAAATCCACAGTACCCTCCCTTGGAAAAATGACTCAGAAAAATCATGGCATTCGAAACAGATTTTTTCGATTTTTTTCTCACGGGTACGAGTTACGCGGTTACGGTTGACTTTTTCTTATTCGAAATCTGATTCTCTATAAAATGCACCTAATGGTTTCCTTTTAGCTTGGAATTTTTTTTTCTCGAAAATCCACAGTACCTTCCCTTGGAAAAATGACTCAGAAAAATCATGGCATTCGAAACAGATTTTTTCGATTTTTTTCTCACGGGTGTGAGTTACGCGGTTACGGTTGACTTTTTTTTATTCGAAATCTGATTCTCTATAAAATGCACCTAATGGTTTCCTTTTAGCTTGAAATCTTTTTTTCTCGAAAATTCACACTACCCTCCCTTGGAAAAATGACTCAGAAAAATCATGGCATTCGAAACTGATTTTTTCGATTTTTTCCTCAAGGGTGCGAGTTACGCGGTTACGGTTGACTTTTTTTTATTCGAAATCTGATTCTCTATAAAATGCACCTAATGGTTTCCTTTTAGCTTGAAATTTTTTTTTCTCGAAAATTCACACTACCCTCCCTTGGAAAAATGACTCAGAAAAATCATGGCATTCGAAACAGATTTTTTCGATTTTTTTTTCACGGGTACGAGTTACGCGGTTACGGTTGACTTTTCCTTATTCGAAATCTGATTCTCTATAAAATGCACCTAATGGTTTCCTTTTAGCTTGAAATTTTTTTTTCTCGAAAATCCACAGTACCCTCCCTTGGAAAAATGACTCAGAAAAATCATGGCATTCGAAACAGATTTTTTCGATTTTTTTCTCACGGGTGCGAGTTACGCGGTTACGGTTGACTTTTCCTTATTCGAAATCTGATTCTCTATAAAATGCACCTAATGGTTTCCTTTTAGCTGGAATTTTTTTTTCTCGAAAATCCACAGTACCCTCCCTTGGAAAAATGACTCAGAAAAATCATGGCATTCGAAACAGATTTTTTCGATTTTTTTCTCACGGGTACGAGTTACGCGGTTACGGTTGACTTTTCCTTATTCGAAATCTGATCCTCTATAAAATGCACCTAATGGTTTCCTTTTAGCTTGAAATTTTTTTTTCTCGAAAATCCACAGTACCCTCCCTTGGAAAAATGACTCAGTAAAATCATGGCATTCGAAACTGATTTTTTCGATTTTTTTCTCACGGGTGCGAGTTACGCGGTTACGGTTGACTTTTTTTTATTCGAAATCTGATTCTCTATAAAATGCACCTAATGGTTTCCTTTTAGCTTGAAATTTTTTTTTCTCGAAAATTCACACTACCCTCCCTTGGAAAAATGACTCAGAAAAATCATGGCATTCGAAACAGATTTTTTCGATTTTTTTCTCACGGGTACGAGTTACGCGGTTACGGTTGACTTTTCCTTATTCGAAATCTGATTCTCTATAAAATGCACCTAATGGTTTCCTTTTAGCTTGAAATTTTTTTTTCTCGAAAATTCACACTACCCTCCCTTGGAAAAATGACTCAGAAAAATCATGGCATTCGAAACAGATTTTTTCGATTTTTTTTTCACGGGTACGAGTTACGCGGTTACGGTTGACTTTTCCTTATTCGAAATCTGATTCTCTATAAAATGCACCTAATGGTTTCCTTTTAGCTTGAAATTTTTTTTTCTCGAAAATCCACAGTACCCTCCCTTGGAAAAATGACTCAGAAAAATCATGGCATTCGAAACAGATTTTTTCGATTTTTTTCTCACGGGTGCGAGTTACGCGGTTACGGTTGACTTTTCCTTATTCGAAATCTGATTCTCTATAAAATGCACCTAATGGTTTCCTTTTAGCTGGAATTTTTTTTTCTCGAAAATCCACAGTACCCTCCCTTGGAAAAATGACTCAGAAAAATCATGGCATTCGAAACAGATTTTTTCGATTTTTTTCTCACGGGTACGAGTTACGCGGTTACGGTTGACTTTTCCTTATTCGAAATCTGATCCTCTATAAAATGCACCTAATGGTTTCCTTTTAGCTTGAAATTTTTTTTTCTCGAAAATCCACAGTACCCTCCCTTGGAAAAATGACTCAGTAAAATCATGGCATTCGAAACTGATTTTTTCGATTTTTTTCTCACGGGTGCGAGTTACGCGGTTACGGTTGACTTTTTTTTATTCGAAATCTGATTCTCTATAAAATGCACCTAATGGTTTCCTTTTAGCTTGAAATTTTTTTTTCTCGAAAATTCACACTACCCTCCCTTGGAAAAATGACTCAGAAAAATCATGGCATTCGAAACAGATTTTTTCGATTTTTTTCTCACGGGTACGAGTTACGCGGTTACGGTTGACTTTTCCTTATTCGAAATCTGATTCTCTATAAAATGCACCTAATGGTTTCCTTTTAGCTTGAAATTTTTTTTTCTCGAAAATCCACAGTACCTTCCCTTGGAAAAATGGCTCAGAAAAATCATGGCATTCGAAACAGATTTTTTCGATTTTTTTCTCACGGGTGTGAGTTACGCGGTTACGGTTGACTTTTTTTTATTCGAAATCTGATTCTCTATAAAATGCACCTAATGGTTTCCTTTTAGCTTGAAATCTTTTTTTCTCGAAAATTCACACTACCCTCCCTTGGAAAAATGACTCAGAAAAATCATGGCATTCGAAACTGATTTTTTCGATTTTTTTTTCACGGGTACGAGTTACGCGGTTACGGTTGACTTTTCCTTATTCGAAATCTGATTCTCTATAAAATGCACCTAATGGTTTCCTTTTAGCTTGAAATTTTTTTTTCTCGAAAATCCACAGTACCTTCCCTTGGAAAAATGGCTCAGAAAAATCATGGCATTCGAAACAGATTTTTTCGATTTTTTTCTCACGGGTGTGAGTTACGCGGTTACGGTTGACTTTTTTTTATTCGAAATCTGATTCTCTATAAAATGCACCTAATGGTTTCCTTTTAGCTTGAAATCTTTTTTTCTCGAAAATTCACACTACCCTCCCTTGGAAAAATGACTCAGAAAAATCATGGCATTCGAAACTGATTTTTTCGATTTTTTTTTCACGGGTACGAGTTACGCGGTTACGGTTGACTTTTCCTTATTCGAAATCTGATTCTCTATAAAATGCACCTAATGGTTTCCTTTTAGCTTGAAATTTTTTTTTCTCGAAAATTCACACTACCCTCCCTTGGAAAAATGACTCAGAAAAATCATGGCATTCGAAACAGATTTTTTCGATTTTTTTTTCACGGGTACGAGTTACGCGGTTACGGTTGACTTTTCCTTATTCGAAATCTGATTCTCTATAAAATGCACCTAATGGTTTCCTTTTAGCTTGAAATTTTTTTTTCTCGAAAATCCACAGTACCCTCCCTTGGAAAAATGACTCAGAAAAATCATGGCATTCGAAACAGATTTTTTCGATTTTTTTCTCACGGGTGCGAGTTACGCGGTTACGGTTGACTTTTCCTTATTCGAAATCTGATTCTCTATAAAATGCACCTAATGGTTTCCTTTTAGCTGGAATTTTTTTTTCTCGAAAATCCACAGTACCCTCCCTTGGAAAAATGACTCAGAAAAATCATGGCATTCGAAACAGATTTTTTCGATTTTTTTCTCACGGGTACGAGTTACGCGGTTACGGTTGACTTTTCCTTATTCGAAATCTGATCCTCTATAAAATGCACCTAATGGTTTCCTTTTAGCTTGAAATTTTTTTTTCTCGAAAATCCACAGTACCCTCCCTTGGAAAAATGACTCAGTAAAATCATGGCATTCGAAACTGATTTTTTCGATTTTTTTCTCACGGGTGCGAGTTACGCGGTTACGGTTGACTTTTTTTTATTCGAAATCTGATTCTCTATAAAATGCACCTAATGGTTTCCTTTTAGCTTGAAATTTTTTTTTCTCGAAAATTCACACTACCCTCCCTTGGAAAAATGACTCAGAAAAATCATGGCATTCGAAACAGATTTTTTCGATTTTTTTCTCACGGGTACGAGTTACGCGGTTACGGTTGACTTTTCCTTATTCGAAATCTGATTCTCTATAAAATGCACCTAATGGTTTCCTTTTAGCTTGAAATTTTTTTTTCTCGAAAATTCACACTACCCTCCCTTGGAAAAATGACTCAGAAAAATCATGGCATTCGAAACAGATTTTTTCGATTTTTTTTTCACGGGTACGAGTTACGCGGTTACGGTTGACTTTTCCTTATTCGAAATCTGATTCTCTATAAAATGCACCTAATGGTTTCCTTTTAGCTTGAAATTTTTTTTTCTCGAAAATCCACAGTACCCTCCCTTGGAAAAATGACTCAGAAAAATCATGGCATTCGAAACAGATTTTTTCGATTTTTTTCTCACGGGTGCGAGTTACGCGGTTACGGTTGACTTTTCCTTATTCGAAATCTGATTCTCTATAAAATGCACCTAATGGTTTCCTTTTAGCTGGAATTTTTTTTTCTCGAAAATCCACAGTACCCTCCCTTGGAAAAATGACTCAGAAAAATCATGGCATTCGAAACAGATTTTTTCGATTTTTTTCTCACGGGTACGAGTTACGCGGTTACGGTTGACTTTTCCTTATTCGAAATCTGATCCTCTATAAAATGCACCTAATGGTTTCCTTTTAGCTTGAAATTTTTTTTTCTCGAAAATCCACAGTACCCTCCCTTGGAAAAATGACTCAGTAAAATCATGGCATTCGAAACTGATTTTTTCGATTTTTTTCTCACGGGTGCGAGTTACGCGGTTACGGTTGACTTTTTTTTATTCGAAATCTGATTCTCTATAAAATGCACCTAATGGTTTCCTTTTAGCTTGAAATTTTTTTTTCTCGAAAATTCACACTACCCTCCCTTGGAAAAATGACTCAGAAAAATCATGGCATTCGAAACAGATTTTTTCGATTTTTTTCTCACGGGTACGAGTTACGCGGTTACGGTTGACTTTTCCTTATTCGAAATCTGATTCTCTATAAAATGCACCTAATGGTTTCCTTTTAGCTTGAAATTTTTTTTTCTCGAAAATCCACAGTACCTTCCCTTGGAAAAATGGCTCAGAAAAATCATCGCATTCGAAACAGATTTTTTCGATTTTTTTCTCACGGGTGTGAGTTACGCGGTTACGGTTGACTTTTTTTTATTCGAAATCTGATTCTCTATAAAATGCACCTAATGGTTTCCTTTTAGCTTGAAATCTTTTTTTCTCGAAAATTCACACTACCCTCCCTTGGAAAAATGACTCAGAAAAATCATGGCATTCGAAACTGATTTTTTCGATTTTTTTTTCACGGGTACGAGTTACGCGGTTACGGTTGACTTTTCCTTATTCGAAATCTGATTCTCTATAAAATGCACCTAATGGTTTCCTTTTAGCTTGAAATTTTTTTTTCTCGAAAATCCACAGTACCCTCCCTTGGAAAAATGACTCAGAAAAATCATGGCATTCGAAACAGATTTTTTCGATTTTTTTCTCACGGGTGCGAGTTACGCGGTTACGGTTGACTTTTCCTTATTCGAAATCTGATTCTCTATAAAATGCACCTAATGGTTTCCTTTTAGCTGGAATTTTTTTTTCTCGAAAATCCACAGTACCCTCCCTTGGAAAAATGACTCAGAAAAATCATGGCATTCGAAACTGATTTTTTCGATTTTTTTCTCACGGGTGCGAGTTACGCGGTTACGGTTGACTTTTTTTTATTCGAAATCTGATTCTCTATAAAATGCACCTAATGGTTTCCTTTTAGCTTGACATTTTTTTTTCTCGAAAATCCACAGTACCCTCCCTTGGAAAAATGACTCAGAAAAATCATGGCATTCGAAACAGATTTTTTCGATTTTTTTCTCACGGGTACGAGTTACGCGGTTACGGTTGACTTTTTCTTATTCGAAATCTGATTCTCTATAAAATGCACCTAATGGTTTCCTTTTAGCTTGAAATTTTTTTTTCTCGAAAATCCACAGTACCTTCCCTTGGAAAAATGGCTCAGAAAAATCATGGCATTCGAAACAGATTTTTTCGATTTTTTTCTCACGGGTGTGAGTTACGCGGTTACGGTTGACTTTTTTTTATTCGAAATCTGATTCTCTATAAAATGCACCTAATGGTTTCCTTTTAGCTTGAAATCTTTTTTTCTCGAAAATTCACACTATCCTCCCTTGGAAAAATGACTCAGTAAAATCATGGCATTCGAAACTGATTTTTTCGATTTTTTTCTCACGGGTGCGAGTTACGCGGTTACGGTTGACTTTTTTTTATTCGAAATCTGATTCTCTATAAAATGCACCTAATGGTTTCCTTTTAGCTTGACATTTTTTTTTCTCGAAAATCCACAGTACCCTCCCTTGGAAAAATGACTCAGAAAAATCATGGCATTCGAAACAGATTTTTTCGATTTTTTTCTCACGGGTACGAGTTACGCGGTTACGGTTGACTTTTTCTTATTCGAAATCTGATTCTCTATAAAATGCACCTAATGGTTTCCTTTTAGCTTGAAATTTTTTTTTCTCGAAAATCCACAGTACCTTCCCTTGGAAAAATGACTCAGAAAAATCATGGCATTCGAAACAGATTTTTTCGATTTTTTTCTCACGGGTGTGAGTTACGCGGTTACGGTTGACTTTTTTTTATTCGAAATCTGATTCTCTATAAAATGCACCTAATGGTTTCCTTTTAGCTTGAAATCTTTTTTTCTCGAAAATTCACACTACCCTCCCTTGGAAAAATGACTCAGAAAAATCATGGCATTCGAAACTGATTTTTTCGATTTTTTCCTCAAGGGTGCGAGTTACGCGGTTACGGTTGACTTTTTTTTATTCGAAATCTGATTCTCTATAAAATGCACCTAATGGTTTCCTTTTAGCTTGAAATTTTTTTTTCTCGAAAATTCACACTACCCTCCCTTGGAAAAATGACTCAGAAAAATCATGGCATTCGAAACAGATTTTTTCGATTTTTTTTTCACGGGTACGAGTTACGCGGTTACGGTTGACTTTTCCTTATTCGAAATCTGATTCTCTATAAAATGCACCTAATGGTTTCCTTTTAGCTTGAAATTTTTTTTTCTCGAAAATCCACAGTACCCTCCCTTGGAAAAATGACTCAGAAAAATCATGGCATTCGAAACAGATTTTTTCGATTTTTTTCTCACGGGTGCGAGTTACGCGGTTACGGTTGACTTTTCCTTATTCGAAATCTGATTCTCTATAAAATGCACCTAATGGTTTCCTTTTAGCTGGAATTTTTTTTTCTCGAAAATCCACAGTACCCTCCCTTGGAAAAATGACTCAGAAAAATCATGGCATTCGAAACAGATTTTTTCGATTTTTTTCTCACGGGTACGAGTTACGCGGTTACGGTTGACTTTTCCTTATTCGAAATCTGATCCTCTATAAAATGCACCTAATGGTTTCCTTTTAGCTTGAAATTTTTTTTTCTCGAAAATCCACAGTACCCTCCCTTGGAAAAATGACTCAGTAAAATCATGGCATTCGAAACTGATTTTTTCGATTTTTTTCTCACGGGTGCGAGTTACGCGGTTACGGTTGACTTTTTTTTATTCGAAATCTGATTCTCTATAAAATGCACCTAATGGTTTCCTTTTAGCTTGAAATTTTTTTTTCTCGAAAATTCACACTACCCTCCCTTGGAAAAATGACTCAGAAAAATCATGGCATTCGAAACAGATTTTTTCGATTTTTTTCTCACGGGTACGAGTTACGCGGTTACGGTTGACTTTTCCTTATTCGAAATCTGATTCTCTATAAAATGCACCTAATGGTTTCCTTTTAGCTTGAAATTTTTTTTTCTCGAAAATTCACACTACCCTCCCTTGGAAAAATGACTCAGAAAAATCATGGCATTCGAAACAGATTTTTTCGATTTTTTTTTCACGGGTACGAGTTACGCGGTTACGGTTGACTTTTCCTTATTCGAAATCTGATTCTCTATAAAATGCACCTAATGGTTTCCTTTTAGCTTGAAATTTTTTTTTCTCGAAAATCCACAGTACCCTCCCTTGGAAAAATGACTCAGAAAAATAATGGCATTCGAAACAGATTTTTTCGATTTTTTTCTCACGGGTGCGAGTTACGCGGTTACGGTTGACTTTTCCTTATTCGAAATCTGATTCTCTATAAAATGCACCTAATGGTTTCCTTTTAGCTGGAATTTTTTTTTCTCGAAAATCCACAGTACCCTCCCTTGGAAAAATGACTCAGAAAAATCATGGCATTCGAAACAGATTTTTTCGATTTTTTTCTCACGGGTACGAGTTACGCGGTTACGGTTGACTTTTCCTTATTCGAAATCTGATCCTCTATAAAATGCACCTAATGGTTTCCTTTTAGCTTGAAATTTTTTTTTCTCGAAAATCCACAGTACCCTCCCTTGGAAAAATGACTCAGTAAAATCATGGCATTCGAAACTGATTTTTTCGATTTTTTTCTCACGGGTGCGAGTTACGCGGTTACGGTTGACTTTTTTTTATTCGAAATCTGATTCTCTATAAAATGCACCTAATGGTTTCCTTTTAGCTTGAAATTTTTTTTTCTCGAAAATTCACACTACCCTCCCTTGGAAAAATGACTCAGAAAAATCATGGCATTCGAAACAGATTTTTTCGATTTTTTTCTCACGGGTACGAGTTACGCGGTTACGGTTGACTTTTCCTTATTCGAAATCTGATTCTCTATAAAATGCACCTAATGGTTTCCTTTTAGCTTGAAATTTTTTTTTCTCGAAAATCCACAGTACCTTCCCTTGGAAAAATGGCTCAGAAAAATCATGGCATTCGAAACAGATTTTTTCGATTTTTTTCTCACGGGTGTGAGTTACGCGGTTACGGTTGACTTTTTTTTATTCGAAATCTGATTCTCTATAAAATGCACCTAATGGTTTCCTTTTAGCTTGAAATCTTTTTTTCTCGAAAATTCACACTACCCTCCCTTGGAAAAATGACTCAGAAAAATCATGGCATTCGAAACTGATTTTTTCGATTTTTTTTTCACGGGTACGAGTTACGCGGTTACGGTTGACTTTTCCTTATTCGAAATCTGATTCTCTATAAAATGCACCTAATGGTTTCCTTTTAGCTTGAAATTTTTTTTTCTCGAAAATCCACAGTACCCTCCCTTGGAAAAATGACTCAGAAAAATCATGGCATTCGAAACAGATTTTTTCGATTTTTTTCTCACGGGTGCGAGTTACGCGGTTACGGTTGACTTTTCCTTATTCGAAATCTGATTCTCTATAAAATGCACCTAATGGTTTCCTTTTAGCTGGAATTTTTTTTTCTCGAAAATCCACAGTACCCTCCCTTGGAAAAATGACTCAGAAAAATCATGGCATTCGAAACAGATTTTTTCGATTTTTTTCTCACGGGTGCGAGTTACGCGGTTACGGTTGACTTTTCCTTATTCGAAATCTGATCCTCTATAAAATGCACCTAATGGTTTCCTTTTAGCTTGAAATTTTTTTTTCTCGAAAATCCACAGTACCCTCCCTTGGAAAAATGACTCAGTAAAATCATGGCATTCGAAACTGATTTTTTCGATTTTTTTCTCACGGGTGCGAGTTACGCGGTTACGGTTGACTTTTTTTTATTCGAAATCTGATTCTCTATAAAATGCACCTAATGGTTTCCTTTTAGCTTGAAATTTTTTTTTCTCGAAAATTCACACTACCCTCCCTTGGAAAAATGACTCAGAAAAATCATGGCATTCGAAACAGATTTTTTCGATTTTTTTCTCACGGGTACGAGTTACGCGGTTACGGTTGACTTTTCCTTATTCGAAATCTGATTCTCTATAAAATGCACCTAATGGTTTCCTTTTAGCTTGAAATTTTTTTTTCTCGAAAATCCACAGTACCTTCCCTTGGAAAAATGGCTCAGAAAAATCATGGCATTCGAAACAGATTTTTTCGATTTTTTTCTCACGGGTACGAGTTACGCGGTTACGGTTGACATTTTCTTATTCGAAATCTGATTCCCTATAAAATGCACCTAATGGTTTCCTTTTAGCTTGAAATTTTTTTTTGTCGAAAATCCACAGTACCCTCCCTTGGAAAAATGAATCAGAAAAATCATGGCATTCGAAACAGATTTTTTCGATTTTTTTCTCACGGGTACGAGTTACGCGGTTACGGTTGACATTTTCTTATTCGAAATCTGATTCCCTATAAAATGCACCTAATGGTTTCCTTTTAGCTTGAAATTTTTTTTTGTCGAAAATCCACAGTACCCTCCCTTGGAAAAATGACTCAGAAAAATCATGGCATTCGAAACAGATTTTTTCGATTTTTTTCTCACGGGTACGAGTTACGCGGTTACGGTTGACTTTTTCTTATTGGAAATCTGATTCTCTATAAAATGCACCTAATGGTTTCCTTTTAGCTTGAAATTTTTTTTTCTCGAAAATCCACAGTACCTTCCCTTGGAAAAATGACTCAGAAAAATCATGGCATTCGAAACAGATTTTTTCGATTTTTTTCTCACGGGTACGAGTTACGCGGTTACGGTTGACTTTTCCTTATTCGAAATCTGATTCTCTATAAAATGCACCTAATGGTTTCCTTTTAGCTTGAAATTTTTTTTTCTCGAAAATCCACAGTACCCTCCCTTGGAAAAATGAATCAGAAAAATCATGGCATTCGAAACAGATTTTTTCGATTTTTTTCTCACGGGTACGAGTTACGCGGTTACGGTTGACATTTTCTTATTCGAAATCTGATTCCCTATAAAATGCACCTAATGGTTTCCTTTTAGCTTGAAATTTTTTTTTGTCGAAAATCCACTGTACCCTCCCTTGGAAAAATGACTCAGAAAAATCATGGCATTCGAAACAGATTTTTTCGATTTTTTTCTCACGGGTACGAGTTACGCGGTTACGGTTGACTTTTTCTTATTGGAAATCTGATTCTCTATAAAATGCACCTAATGGTTTCCTTTTAGCTTGAAATTTTTTTTTCTCGAAAATCCACAGTACCTTCCCTTGGAAAAATGACTCAGAAAAATCATGGCATTCGAAACAGATTTTTTCGATTTTTTTCTCACGGGTACGAGTTACGCGGTTACGGTTGACTTTTCCTTATTCGAAATCTGATTCTCTATAAAATGCACCTAATGGTTTCCTTTTAGCTTGAAATTTTTTTTTCTCGAAAATCCACAGTACCCTCCCTTGGAAAAATGACTCAGAAAAATCATGGCATTCGAAACAGATTTTTTCGATTTTTTTCTCACGGGTACGAGTTACGCGGTTACGGTTGACTTTTCCTTATTCGAAATCTGATTCTCTATAAAATGCACCTAATGGTTTCCTTTTAGCTGGAATTTTTTTTTCTCGAAAATCCACAGTACCCTCCCTTGGAAAAATGACTCAGAAAAATCATGGCATTCGAAACAGATTTTTTCGATTTTTTTCTCACGGGTACGAGTTACGCGGTTACGGTTGACTTTTCCTTATTCGAAATCTGATCCTCTATAAAATGCACCTAATGGTTTCCTTTTAGCTTGAAATTTTTTTTTCTCGAAAATCCACAGTACCCTCCCTTGGAAAAATGACTCAGTAAAATCATGGCATTCGAAACTGATTTTTTCGATTTTTTTCTCACGGGTGCGAGTTACGCGGTTACGGTTGACTTTTTTTTATTCGAAATCTGATTCTCTATAAAATGCACCTAATGGTTTCCTTTTAGCTTGAAATTTTTTTTTCTCGAAAATTCACACTACCCTCCCTTGGAAAAATGACTCAGAAAAATCATGGCATTCGAAACAGATTTTTTCGATTTTTTTCTCACGGGTACGAGTTACGCGGTTACGGTTGACTTTTCCTTATTCGAAATCTGATTCTCTATAAAATGCACCTAATGGTTTCCTTTTAGCTTGAAATTTTTTTTCTCGAAAATCCACAGTACCTTCCCTTGGAAAAATGGCTCAGAAAAATCATGGCATTCGAAACAGATTTTTTCGATTTTTTTCTCACGGGTGTGAGTTACGCGGTTACGGTTGACTTTTTTTTATTCGAAATCTGATTCTCTATAAAATGCACCTAATGGTTTCCTTTTAGCTTGAAATCTTTTTTTCTCGAAAATTCACACTACCCTCCCTTGGAAAAATGACTCAGAAAAATCATGGCATTCGAAACTGATTTTTTCGATTTTTTTTTCACGGGTACGAGTTACGCGGTTACGGTTGACTTTTCCTTATTCGAAATCTGATTCTCTATAAAATGCACCTAATGGTTTCCTTTTAGCTTGAAATTTTTTTTTCTCGAAAATCCACAGTACCCTCCCTTGGAAAAATGACTCAGAAAAATCATGGCATTCGAAACAGATTTTTTCGATTTTTTTCTCACGGGTGCGAGTTACGCGGTTACGGTTGACTTTTCCTTATTCGAAATCTGATTCTCTATAAAATGCACCTAATGGTTTCCTTTTAGCTGGAATTTTTTTTTCTCGAAAATCCACAGTACCCTCCCTTGGAAAAATGACTCAGAAAAATCATGGCATTCGAAACAGATTTTTTCGATTTTTTTCTCACGGGTGCGAGTTACGCGGTTACGGTTGACTTTTCCTTATTCGAAATCTGATCCTCTATAAAATGCACCTAATGGTTTCCTTTTAGCTTGAAATTTTTTTTTCTCGAAAATCCACAGCACCCTCCCTTGGAAAAATGACTCAGTAAAATCATGGCATTCGAAACTGATTTTTTCGATTTTTTTCTCACGGGTGCGAGTTACGCGGTTACGGTTGACTTTTTTTTATTCGAAATCTGATTCTCTATAAAATGCACCTAATGGTTTCCTTTTAGCTTGAAATTTTTTTTTCTCGAAAATTCACACTACCCTCCCTTGGAAAAATGACTCAGAAAAATCATGGCATTCGAAACAGATTTTTTCGATTTTTTTCTCACGGGTACGAGTTACGCGGTTACGGTTGACTTTTCCTTATTCGAAATCTGATTCTCTATAAAATGCACCTAATGGTTTCCTTTTAGCTTGAAAATTTTTTTTCTCGAAAATCCACAGTACCTTCCCTTGGAAAAATGGCTCAGAAAAATCATGGCATTCGAAACAGATTTTTTCGATTTTTTTCTCACGGGTACGAGTTACGCGGTTACGGTTGACATTTTCTTATTCGAAATCTGATTCCCTATAAAATGCACCTAATGGTTTCCTTTTAGCTTGAAATTTTTTTTTGTCGAAAATCCACAGTACCCTCCCTTGGAAAAATGAATCAGAAAAATCATGGCATTCGAAACAGATTTTTTCGATTTTTTTCTCACGGGTACGAGTTACGCGGTTACGGTTGACATTTTCTTATTCGAAATCTGATTCCCTATAAAATGCACCTAATGGTTTCCTTTTAGCTTGAAATTTTTTTTTGTCGAAAATCCACAGTACCCTCCCTTGGAAAAATGACTCAGAAAAATCATGGCATTCGAAACAGATTTTTTCGATTTTTTTCTCACGGGTACGAGTTACGCGGTTACGGTTGACTTTTTCTTATTGGAAATCTGATTCTCTATAAAATGCACCTAATGGTTTCCTTTTAGCTTGAAATTTTTTTTTCTCGAAAATCCACAGTACCTTCCCTTGGAAAAATGACTCAGAAAAATCATGGCATTCGAAACAGATTTTTTCGATTTTTTTCTCACGGGTACGAGTTACGCGGTTACGGTTGACTTTTCCTTATTCGAAATCTGATTCTCTATAAAATGCACCTAATGGTTTCCTTTTAGCTTGAAATTTTTTTTTCTCGAAAATCCACAGTACCCTCCCTTGGAAAAATGACTCAGAAAAATCATGGCATTCGAAACAGATTTTTTCGATTTTTTTCTCACGGGTACGAGTTACGCGGTTACGGTTGACATTTTCTTATTCGAAATCTGATTCCCTATAAAATGCACCTAATGGTTTCCTTTTAGCTTGAAATTTTTTTTTGTCGAAAATCCACTGTACCCTCCCTTGGAAAAATGACTCAGAAAAATCATGGCATTCGAAACAGATTTTTTCGATTTTTTTCTCACGGGTACGAGTTACGCGGTTACGGTTGACTTTTCCTTATTCGAAATCTGATTCTCTATAAAATGCACCTAATGGTTTCCTTTTAGCTTGAAATTTTTTTTTCTCGAAAATCCACAGTACCCTCCCTTGGAAAAATGACTCAGAAAAATCATGGCATTCGAAACAGATTTTTTCGATTTTTTTCTCACGGGTACGAGTTACGCGGTTACGGTTGACTTTTCCTTATTCGAAATCTGATTCTCTATAAAATGCACCTAATGGTTTCCTTTTAGCTGGAATTTTTTTTTCTCGAAAATCCACAGTACCCTCCCTTGGAAAAATGACTCAGAAAAATCATGGCATTCGAAACAGATTTTTTCGATTTTTTTCTCACGGGTACGAGTTACGCGGTTACGGTTGACTTTTCCTTATTCGAAATCTGATTCTCTATAAAATGCACCTAATGGTTTCCTTTTAGCTTGAAATTTTTTTTTCTCGAAAATCCACAGTACCCTCCCTTGGAAAAATGAATCAGAAAAATCATGGCATTCGAAACAGATTTTTTCGATTTTTTTCTCACGGGTACGAGTTACGCGGTTACGGTTGACATTTTCTTATTCGAAATCTGATTCCCTATAAAATGCACCTAATGGTTTCCTTTTAGCTTGAAATTTTTTTTTGTCGAAAATCCACAGTACCCTCCCTTGGAAAAATGACTCAGAAAAATCATGGCATTCGAAACAGATTTTTTCGATTTTTTTCTCACGGGTACGAGTTACGCGGTTACGGTTGACTTTTCCTTATTCGAAATCTGATTCTCTATAAAATGCACCTAATGGTTTCCTTTTAGCTTGAAATTTTTTTTTCTCGAAAATCCACAGTACCCTCCCTTGGAAAAATGACTCAGAAAAATCATGGCATTCGAAACAGATTTTTTCGATTTTTTTCTCACGGGTACGAGTTACGCGGTTACGGTTGACTTTTCCTTATTCGAAATCTGATTCTCTATAAAATGCACCTAATGGTTTCCTTTTAGCTGGAATTTTTTTTTCTCGAAAATCCACAGTACCCTCCCTTGGAAAAATGACTCAGAAAAATCATGGCATTCGAAACAGATTTTTTCGATTTTTTTCTCACGGGTACGAGTTACGCGGTTACGGTTGACTTTTCCTTATTCGAAATCTGATTCTCTATAAAATGCACCTAATGGTTTCCTTTTAGCTTGAAATTTTTTTTTCTCGAAAATCCATAGTACCCTCCCTTGGAAAAATGAATCAGAAAAATCATGGCATTCGAAACAGATTTTTTCGATTTTTTTCTCACGGGTACGAGTTACGCGGTTACAGTTGACATTTTCTTATTCGAAATCTGATTCCCTATAAAATGCACCTAATGGTTTCCTTTTAGCTTGAAATTTTTTTTTGTCGAAAATCCACAGTACCCTCCCTTGGAAAAATGACTCAGAAAAATCATGGCATTCGAAACAGATTTTTTCGATTTTTTTCTCACGGGTACGAGTTACGCGGTTACGGTTGACTTTTCCTTATTCGAAATCTGATTCTCTATAAAATGCACCTAATGGTTTCCTTTTAGCTTGAAATTTTTTTTTCTCGAAAATCCACAGTACCCTCCCTTGGAAAAATGACTCAGAAAAATCATGGCATTCGAAACAGATTTTTTCGATTTTTTTCTCACGGGTACGAGTTACGCGGTTACGGTTGACTTTTCCTTATTCGAAATCTGATTCTCTATAAAATGCACCTAATGGTTTCCTTTTAGCTGGAATTTTTTTTTCTCGAAAATCCACAGTACCCTCCCTTGGAAAAATGACTCAGAAAAATCATGGCATTCGAAACAGATTTTTTCGATTTTTTTCTCACGGGTACGAGTTACGCGGTTACGGTTGACTTTTCCTTATTCGAAATCTGATTCTCTATAAAATGCACCTAATGGTTTCCTTTTAGCTTGAAATTTTTTTTTCTCGAAAATCCACAGTACCCTCCCTTGGAAAAATGACTCAGTAAAATCATGGCATTCGAAACTGATTTTTTCGATTTTTTTCTCACGGGTGCGAGTTACGCGGTTACGGTTGACTTTTTTTTATTCGAAATCTGATTCTCTATAAAATGCACCTAATGGTTTCCTTTTAGCTTGAAATTTTTTTTTCTCGAAAATTCACACTACCCTCCCTTGGAAAAATGACTCAGAAAAATCATGGCATTCGAAACAGATTTTTTCGATTTTTTTCTCACGGGTACGAGTTACGCGGTTACGGTTGACTTTTCCTTATTCGAAATCTGATTCTCTATAAAATGCACCTAATGGTTTCCTTTTAGCTTGAAATTTTTTTTTCTCGAAAATCCACAGTACCTTCCCTTGGAAAAATGGCTCAGAAAAATCATGGCATTCGAAACAGATTTTTTCGATTTTTTTCTCACGGGTACGAGTTACGCGGTTACGGTTGACATTTTCTTATTCGAAATCTGATTCCCTATAAAATGCACCTAATGGTTTCCTTTTAGCTTGAAATTTTTTTTTGTCGAAAATCCACAGTACCCTCCCTTGGAAAAATGAATCAGAAAAATCATGGCATTCGAAACAGATTTTTTCGATTTTTTTCTCACGGGTACGAGTTACGCGGTTACGGTTGACATTTTCTTATTCGAAATCTGATTCCCTATAAAATGCACCTAATGGTTTCCTTTTAGCTTGAAATTTTTTTTTGTCGAAAATCCACAGTACCCTCCCTTGGAAAAATGACTCAGAAAAATCATGGCATTCGAAACAGATTTTTTCGATTTTTTTCTCACGGGTACGAGTTACGCGGTTACGGTTGACTTTTTCTTATTGGAAATCTGATTCTCTATAAAATGCACCTAATGGTTTCCTTTTAGCTTGAAATTTTTTTTTCTCGAAAATCCACAGTACCTTCCCTTGGAAAAATGACTCAGAAAAATCATGGCATTCGAAACAGATTTTTTCGATTTTTTTCTCACGGGTACGAGTTACGCGGTTACGGTTGACTTTTCCTTATTCGAAATCTGATTCTCTATAAAATGCACCTAATGGTTTCCTTTTAGCTTGAAATTTTTTTTTCTCGAAAATCCACAGTACCCTCCCTTGGAAAAATGAATCAGAAAAATCATGGCATTCGAAACAGATTTTTTCGATTTTTTTCTCACGGGTACGAGTTACGCGGTTACGGTTGACATTTTCTTATTCGAAATCTGATTCCCTATAAAATGCACCTAATGGTTTCCTTTTAGCTTGAAATTTTTTTTTGTCGAAAATCCACTGTACCCTCCCTTGGAAAAATGACTCAGAAAAATCATGGCATTCGAAACAGATTTTTTCGATTTTTTTCTCACGGGTACGAGTTACGCGGTTACGGTTGACTTTTTCTTATTGGAAATCTGATTCTCTATAAAATGCACCTAATGGTTTCCTTTTAGCTTGAAATTTTTTTTTCTCGAAAATCCACAGTACCTTCCCTTGGAAAAATGACTCAGAAAAATCATGGCATTCGAAACAGATTTTTTCGATTTTTTTCTCACGGGTACGAGTTACGCGGTTACGGTTGACTTTTCCTTATTCGAAATCTGATTCTCTATAAAATGCACCTAATGGTTTCCTTTTAGCTTGAAATTTTTTTTTCTCGAAAATCCACAGTACCCTCCCTTGGAAAAATGACTCAGAAAAATCATGGCATTCGAAACAGATTTTTTCGATTTTTTTCTCACGGGTACGAGTTACGCGGTTACGGTTGACTTTTCCTTATTCGAAATCTGATTCTCTATAAAATGCACCTAATGGTTTCCTTTTAGCTGGAATTTTTTTTTCTCGAAAATCCACAGTACCCTCCCTTGGAAAAATGACTCAGAAAAATCATGGCATTCGAAACAGATTTTTTCGATTTTTTTCTCACGGGTACGAGTTACGCGGTTACGGTTGACTTTTCCTTATTCGAAATCTGATTCTCTATAAAATGCACCTAATGGTTTCCTTTTAGCTTGAAATTTTTTTTTCTCGAAAATCCACAGTACCCTCCCTTGGAAAAATGAATCAGAAAAATCATGGCATTCGAAACAGATTTTTTCGATTTTTTTCTCACGGGTACGAGTTACGCGGTTACGGTTGACATTTTCTTATTCGAAATCTGATTCCCTATAAAATGCACCTAATGGTTTCCTTTTAGCTTGAAATTTTTTTTTGTCGAAAATCCACAGTACCCTCCCTTGGAAAAATGACTCAGAAAAATCATGGCATTCGAAACAGATTTTTTCGATTTTTTTCTCACGGGTACGAGTTACGCGGTTACGGTTGACTTTTCCTTATTCGAAATCTGATTCTCTATAAAATGCACCTAATGGTTTCCTTTTAGCTTGAAATTTTTTTTTCTCGAAAATCCACAGTACCCTCCCTTGGAAAAATGACTCAGAAAAATCATGGCATTCGAAACAGATTTTTTCGATTTTTTTCTCACGGGTACGAGTTACGCGGTTACGGTTGACTTTTCCTTATTCGAAATCTGATTCTCTATAAAATGCACCTAATGGTTTCCTTTTAGCTGGAATTTTTTTTTCTCGAAAATCCACAGTACCCTCCCTTGGAAAAATGACTCAGAAAAATCATGGCATTCGAAACAGATTTTTTCGATTTTTTTCTCACGGGTACGAGTTACGCGGTTACGGTTGACTTTTCCTTATTCGAAATCTGATTCTCTATAAAATGCACCTAATGGTTTCCTTTTAGCTTGAAATTTTTTTTTCTCGAAAATCCACAGTACCCTCCCTTGGAAAAATGAATCAGAAAAATCATGGCATTCGAAACAGATTTTTTCGATTTTTTTCTCACGGGTACGAGTTACGCGGTTACGGTTGACATTTTCTTATTCGAAATCTGATTCCCTATAAAATGCACCTAATGGTTTCCTTTTAGCTTGAAATTTTTTTTTGTCGAAAATCCACAGTACCCTCCCTTGGAAAAATGACTCAGAAAAATCATGGCATTCGAAACAGATTTTTTCGATTTTTTTCTCACGGGTACGAGTTACGCGGTTACGGTTGACTTTTCCTTATTCGAAATCTGATTCTCTATAAAATGCACCTAATGGTTTCCTTTTAGCTTGAAATTTTTTTTTCTCGAAAATCCACAGTACCCTCCCTTGGAAAAATGACTCAGAAAAATCATGGCATTCGAAACAGATTTTTTCGATTTTTTTCTCACGGGTACGAGTTACGCGGTTACGGTTGACTTTTCCTTATTCGAAATCTGATTCTCTATAAAATGCACCTAATGGTTTCCTTTTAGCTGGAATTTTTTTTTCTCGAAAATCCACAGTACCCTCCCTTGGAAAAATGACTCAGAAAAATCATGGCATTCGAAACAGATTTTTTCGATTTTTTTCTCACGGGTACGAGTTACGCGGTTACGGTTGACTTTTCATTATTCGAAATCTGATTCTCTATAAAATGCACCTAATGGTTTCCTTTTAGCTTGAAATTTTTTTTTCTCGAAAATCCACAGTACCCTCCCTTGGAAAAATGAATCAGAAAAATCATGGCATTCGAAACAGATTTTTTCGATTTTTTTCTCACGGGTACGAGTTACGCGGTTACGGTTGACATTTTCTTATTCGAAATCTGATTCCCTATAAAATGCACCTAATGGTTTCCTTTTAGCTTGAAATTTTTTTTTGTCGAAAATCCACAGTACCCTCCCTTGGAAAAATGACTCAGAAAAATCATGGCATTCGAAAGAGATTTTTTCGATTTTTTTCTCACGGGTACGAGTTACGCGGTTACGGTTGACTTTTTCTTATTGGAAATCTGATTCTCTATAAAATGCACCTAATGGTTTCCTTTTAGCTTGAAATTTTTTTTTCTCGAAAATCCACAGTACCCTCCCTTGGAAAAATGAATCAGAAAAATCATGGCATTCGAAACAGATTTTTTCGATTTTTTTCTCACGGGTACGAGTTACGCGGTTACGGTTGACTTTTTCTTATTCGAAATCTGATTCTCTATAAAATGCACCTAATGGTTTCCTTTTAGCTTGAAATTTTTTTTTCTCGAAAATCCACAGTACCCTCCCTTGGAAAAATGACTCAGAAAAATCATGGCATTCGAAACAGATTTTTTCGATTTTTTTCTCACGGGTACGAGTTACGCGGTTACGGTTGACTTTTTCTTATTGGAAATCTGATTCTCTATAAAATGCACCTAATGGTTTCCTTTTAGCTTGAAATTTTTTTTTCTCGAAAATCCACAGTACCCTCCCTTGGAAAAATGACTCAGAAAAATCATGGCATTCGAAACAGATTTTTTCGATATTTTTCTCACGGGTACGAGTTACGCGGTTACGGTTGACATTTTCTTATTCGAAATCTGATTCTCTATAAAATGCACCTAATGGTTTCCTTTTAGCTTGAAATTTTTTTTTGTCGAAAATCCACAGTACCCCTCCCTTGGAAAAATGACTCAGGAAAATCATGGCATTCGAAACAGATTTTTTCGATTTTTTTCTCACGGGTACGAGTTACGCGGTTACGGTTGACTTTTTCTTATTGGAAATCTGATTCTCTATAAAATGCACCTAATGGTTTCCTTTTAGCTTGAAATTTTTTTTTCTCGAAAATCCACAGTACCTTCCCTTGGAAAAATGACTCAGAAAAATCATGGCATTCGAAACAGATTTTTTCGATTTTTTTCTCACGGGTACGAGTTACGCGGTTACGGTTGACTTTTTCTTATTCGAAATCTGATTCTCTATAAAATGCACCTAATGGTTTCCTTTTAGCTTGAAATTTTTTTTTCTCGAAAATCCACAGTACCCTCCCTTGGAAAAATGACTCAGAAAAATCATGGCATTCGAAACAGATTTTTTCGATTTTTTTCTCACGGGTACGAGTTACGCGGTTACGGTTGACTTTTTCTTATTCGAAATCTGATTCTCTATAAAATGCACCTAATGGTTTCCTTTTAGCTTGAAATTTTTTTTTCTCGAAAATCCACAGTACCCTCCCTTGAAAAAATGACTCAGAAAAATCATGGCATTCGAAACAGATTTTTTCGATTTTTTTCTCACGGGTACGAGTTACGCGGTTACGGTTGACATTTTCTTATTCGAAATCTGATTCGCTATAAAATGCACCTAATGGTTTCCTTTTAGCTTGAAATTTTTTTTTTGTCGAAAATCCACAGTACCCTCCCTTGGAAAAATGATTCAGAAAAATCATGGCATTCGAAAGAGATTTTTTCGATTTTTTTCTCACGGGTACGAGTTACGCGGTTACGGTTGACTTTTCCTTATTCGAAATCTGATTCTCTATAAAATGCACCTAATGGTTTCCTTTTAGCTGGAATTTTTTTTTTCTCGAAAATCCACAGTACCCTCCCTTGGAAAAATGACTCAGAAAAATCATGGCATTCGAAACAGATTTTTTCGATTTTTTTCTCACGGGTACGAGTTACGCGGTTACGGTTGACTTTTTCTTATTCGAAATCTGATTCTCTATAAAATGCACCTAATGGTTTCCTTTTAGCTTGAAATTTTTTTTTCTCGAAAATCCACAGTACCCTCCCTTGGAAAAATGACTCAGAAAAATCATGGCATTCGAAACAGATTTTTTCGATTTTTTTCTCACGGGTACGAGTTACGCGGTTACGGTTGACTTTTTCTTATTGGAAATCTGATTCTCTATAAAATGCACCTAATGGTTTCCTTTTAGCTTGAAATTTTTTTTTCTCGAAAATCCACAGTACCCTCCCTTGGAAAAATGACTCAGAAAAATCATGGCATTCGAAACAGATTTTTTCGATTTTTTTCTCACGGGTACGAGTTACGCGGTTACGGTTGACATTTTCTTATTCGAAATCTGATTCTCTATAAAATGCACCTAATGGTTTCCTTTTAGCTTGAAATTTTTTTTTGTCGAAAATCCACAGTACCCTCCCTTGGAAAAATGACTCAGGAAAATCATGGCATTCGAAACAGATTTTTTCGATTTTTTTCTCACGGGTACGAGTTACGCGGTTACGGTTGACTTTTTCTTATTGGAAATCTGATTCTCTATAAAATGCACCTAATGGTTTCCTTTTAGCTTGAAATTTTTTTTTGTCGAAAATCCACAGTACCCTCTCTTGGAAAAATGACTCAGAAAAATCATGGCATTCGAAAGATATTTTTTCGATTTTTTTCTCACGGGTACGAGTTACGCGGTTACGGTTGACTTTTTCTTATTCGAAATCTGATTCTCTATAAAATGCACCTAATGGTTTCCTTTTAGCTTGAAATTTTTTTTGTCGAAAATCCACAGTACCCTCCCTTGGAAAAATGACTCAGAAAAATCATGGCATTCGAAACAGATTTTTTCGATTTTTTTCTCACGGGTACGAGTTACGCGGTTACGGTTGACTTTTTCTTATTCGAAATCTGATTCTCTATAAAATGCACCTAATGGTTTCCTTTTAGCTTGAAATTTTTTTTTCTCGAAAATCCACAGTACCCTCCCTTGGAAAAATGACTCAGAAAAATCATGGCATTCGAAACAGATTTTTTCGATTTTTTTCTCACGGGTACGAGTTACGCGGTTACGGTTGACATTTTCTTATTCGAAACCTGATTCTCTATAAAATGCACCTAATGGTTTCCTTTTAGCTTGAAATTTTTTTTTGTCGAAAATCCACAGTACCCTTCCTTGGAAAAATGACTCAGAAAAATCATGGCATTCGAAACAGATTTTTTCGATTTTTTTCTCACGGGTACGAGTTACGCGGTTACGGTTGACTTTTTCTTATTCGAAATCTGATTCGCTATAAAATGCACCTAATGGTTTCCTTTTAGCTTGAAATTTTTTTTTGTCGAAAATCCACAGTACCCTCCCTTGGAAAAATGACTCAGAAAAATCATGGCATTCGAAACAGATTTTTTCGATTTTTTTCTCACGGGTACGAGTTACGCGGTTACGGTTGACTTTTTCTTATTGGAAATCTGATTCTCTATAAAATGCACCTAATGGTTTCCTTTTAGCTTGAAATTTTTTTTTCTCGAAAATCCACAGTACCCTCCCTTGGAAAAATGACTCAGAAAAATCATGGCATTCGAAAGAGATTTTTTCGATTTTTTTCTCACGGGTACGAGTTACGCGGTTGCGGTTGACTTTTTCTTATTGGAAATCTGATTCTCTATAAAATGCACCTAATGGTTTCCTTTTAGCTTGAAATTTTTTTTTGTCGAAAATCCACAGTACCCTCCCTTGGAAAAATGACTCAGAAAAATCATGGCATTCGAAACAGATTTTTTCGATTTTTTTCTCACGGGTACGAGTTACGCGGTTACGGTTGACTTTTTCTTATTCGAAATCTGATTCTCTATAAAATGCACCTAATGGTTTCCTTTTAGCTTGAAATTTTTTTTTGTCGAAAATCCACAGTACCCTCCCTTCGAAAAATGACTCAGAAAAATCATGGCATTCGAAACAGATTTTTTCGATTTTTTTCTCACGGGTACGAGTTACGCGGTTACGGTTGACTTTTTCTTATTCGAAATCTGATTCGCTATAAAATGCACCTAATGGTTTCCTTTTAGCTTGAAATTTTTTTTTTGTCGAAAATCCACAGTACCCTCCCTTGGAAAAATGACTCAGAAAAATCATGGCATTCGAAACAGATTTTTTCGATTTTTTTCTCACGGGTACGAGTTACGCGGTTACGGTTGACTTTTTCTTATTGGAAATCTGATTCTCTATAAAATGCACCTAATGGTTTCCTTTTAGCTTGAAATTTTTTTTTCTCGAAAATCCACAGTACCCTCCCTTGGAAAAATGATTCAGAAAAATCATGGCATTCGAAAGAGATTTTTTCGATTTTTTTCTCACGGGTACGAGTTACGCGGTTACGGTTGACTTTTCCTTATTCGAAATCTGATTCTCTATAAAATGCACCTAATGGTTTCCTTTTAGCTGGAATTTTTTTTTTCTCGAAAATCCACAGTACCCTCCCTTGGAAAAATGACTCAGAAAAATCATGGCATTCGAAACAGATTTTTTCGATTTTTTTCTCACGGGTACGAGTTACGCGGTTACGGTTGACTTTTTCTTATTCGAAATCTGATTCTCTATAAAATGCACCTAATGGTTTCCTTTTAGCTTGAAATTTTTTTTTCTCGAAAATCCACAGTACCCTCCCTTGGAAAAATGACTCAGAAAAATCATGGCATTCGAAACAGATTTTTTCGATTTTTTTCTCACGGGTACGAGTTACGCGGTTACGGTTGACTTTTTCTTATTGGAAATCTGATTCTCTATAAAATGCACCTAATGGTTTCCTTTTAGCTTGAAATTTTTTTTTCTCGAAAATCCACAGTACCCTCCCTTGGAAAAATGACTCAGAAAAATCATGGCATTCGAAACAGATTTTTTCGATTTTTTTCTCACGGGTACGAGTTACGCGGTTACGGTTGACATTTTCTTATTCGAAATCTGATTCTCTATAAAATGCACCTAATGGTTTCCTTTTAGCTTGAAATTTTTTTTTGTCGAAAATCCACAGTACCCTCCCTTGGAAAAATGACTCAGAAAAATCATGGCATTCGAAACAGATTTTTTCGATTTTTTTCTCACGGGTACGAGTTACGCGGTTACGGTTGACATTTTCTTATTCGAAACCTGATTCTCTATAAAATGCACCTAATGGTTTCCTTTTAGCTTGAAATTTTTTTTTGTCGAAAATCCACAGTACCCTTCCTTGGAAAAATGACTCAGAAAAATCATGGCATTCGAAACAGATTTTTTCGATTTTTTTCTCACGGGTACGAGTTACGCGGTTACGGTTGACTTTTTCTTATTCGAAATCTGATTCGCTATAAAATGCACCTAATGGTTTCCTTTTAGCTTGAAATTTTTTTTTGTCGAAAATCCACAGTACCCTCCCTTGGAAAAATGACTCAGAAAAATCATGGCATTCGAAACAGATTTTTTCGATTTTTTTCTCACGGGTACGAGTTACGCGGTTACGGTTGACTTTTCCTTATTCGAAATCTGATTCTCTATAAAATGCACCTAATGGTTTCCTTTTAGCTTGAAATTTTTTTTTCTCGAAAATCCACAGTACCCTCCCTTGGAAAAATGACTCAGAAAAATCATGGCATTCGAAACAGATTTTTTCGATTTTTTTCTCACGGGTACGAGTTACGCGGTTACGGTTGACTTTTCCTTATTCGAAATCTGATTCTCTATAAAATGCACCTAATGGTTTCCTTTTAGCTGGAATTTTTTTTTCTCGAAAATCCACAGTACCCTCCCTTGGAAAAATGACTCAGAAAAATCATGGCATTCGAAACAGATTTTTTCGATTTTTTTCTCACGGGTACGAGTTACGCGGTTACGGTTGACTTTTCCTTATTCGAAATCTGATTCTCTATAAAATGCACCTAATGGTTTCCTTTTAGCTTGAAATTTTTTTTTCTCGAAAATCCACAGTACCCTCCCTTGGAAAAATGAATCAGAAAAATCATGGCATTCGAAACAGATTTTTTCGATTTTTTTCTCACGGGTACGAGTTACGCGGTTACGGTTGACATTTTCTTATTCGAAATCTGATTCCCTATAAAATGCACCTAATGGTTTCCTTTTAGCTTGAAATTTTTTTTTGTCGAAAATCCACAGTACCCTCCCTTGGAAAAATGACTCAGAAAAATCATGGCATTCGAAAGAGATTTTTTCGATTTTTTTCTCACGGGTACGAGTTACGCGGTTACGGTTGACTTTTTCTTATTGGAAATCTGATTCTCTATAAAATGCACCTAATGGTTTCCTTTTAGCTTGAAATTTTTTTTTCTCGAAAATCCACAGTACCCTCCCTTGGAAAAATGAATCAGAAAAATCATGGCATTCGAAACAGATTTTTTCGATTTTTTTCTCACGGGTACGAGTTACGCGGTTACGGTTGACTTTTTCTTATTCGAAATCTGATTCTCTATAAAATGCACCTAATGGTTTCCTTTTAGCTTGAAATTTTTTTTTCTCGAAAATCCACAGTACCCTCCCTTGGAAAAATGACTCAGAAAAATCATGGCATTCGAAACAGATTTTTTCGATTTTTTTCTCACGGGTACGAGTTACGCGGTTACGGTTGACTTTTTCTTATTGGAAATCTGATTCTCTATAAAATGCACCTAATGGTTTCCTTTTAGCTTGAAATTTTTTTTTCTCGAAAATCCACAGTACCCTCCCTTGGAAAAATGACTCAGAAAAATCATGGCATTCGAAACAGATTTTTTCGATATTTTTCTCACGGGTACGAGTTACGCGGTTACGGTTGACATTTTCTTATTCGAAATCTGATTCTCTATAAAATGCACCTAATGGTTTCCTTTTAGCTTGAAATTTTTTTTTGTCGAAAATCCACAGTACCCCTCCCTTGGAAAAATGACTCAGGAAAATCATGGCATTCGAAACAGATTTTTTCGATTTTTTTCTCACGGGTACGAGTTACGCGGTTACGGTTGACTTTTTCTTATTGGAAATCTGATTCTCTATAAAATGCACCTAATGGTTTCCTTTTAGCTTGAAATTTTTTTTTCTCGAAAATCCACAGTACCTTCCCTTGGAAAAATGACTCAGAAAAATCATGGCATTCGAAACAGATTTTTTCGATTTTTTTCTCACGGGTACGAGTTACGCGGTTACGGTTGACTTTTTCTTATTCGAAATCTGATTCTCTATAAAATGCACCTAATGGTTTCCTTTTAGCTTGAAATTTTTTTTTCTCGAAAATCCACAGTACCCTCCCTTGGAAAAATGACTCAGAAAAATCATGGCATTCGAAACAGATTTTTTCGATTTTTTTCTCACGGGTACGAGTTACGCGGTTACGGTTGACTTTTTCTTATTCGAAATCTGATTCTCTATAAAATGCACCTAATGGTTTCCTTTTAGCTTGAAATTTTTTTTTCTCGAAAATCCACAGTACCCTCCCTTGAAAAAATGACTCAGAAAAATCATGGCATTCGAAACAGATTTTTTCGATTTTTTTCTCACGGGTACGAGTTACGCGGTTACGGTTGACATTTTCTTATTCGAAATCTGATTCGCTATAAAATGCACCTAATGGTTTCCTTTTAGCTTGAAATTTTTTTTTTGTCGAAAATCCACAGTACCCTCCCTTGGAAAAATGATTCAGAAAAATCATGGCATTCGAAAGAGATTTTTTCGATTTTTTTCTCACGGGTACGAGTTACGCGGTTACGGTTGACTTTTCCTTATTCGAAATCTGATTCTCTATAAAATGCACCTAATGGTTTCCTTTTAGCTGGAATTTTTTTTTTCTCGAAAATCCACAGTACCCTCCCTTGGAAAAATGACTCAGAAAAATCATGGCATTCGAAACAGATTTTTCGATTTTTTTCTCACGGGTACGAGTTACGCGGTTACGGTTGACTTTTTCTTATTCGAAATCTGATTCTCTATAAAATGCACCTAATGGTTTCCTTTTAGCTTGAAATTTTTTTTTCTCGAAAATCCACAGTACCCTCCCTTGGAAAAATGACTCAGAAAAATCATGGCATTCGAAACAGATTTTTTCGATTTTTTTCTCACGGGTACGAGTTACGCGGTTACGGTTGACTTTTTCTTATTGGAAATCTGATTCTCTATAAAATGCACCTAATGGTTTCCTTTTAGCTTGAAATTTTTTTTTCTCGAAAATCCACAGTACCCTCCCTTGGAAAAATGACTCAGAAAAATCATGGCATTCGAAACAGATTTTTTCGATTTTTTTCTCACGGGTACGAGTTACGCGGTTACGGTTGACATTTTCTTATTCGAAATCTGATTCTCTATAAAATGCACCTAATGGTTTCCTTTTAGCTTGAAATTTTTTTTTGTCGAAAATCCACAGTACCCTCCCTTGGAAAAATGACTCAGGAAAATCATGGCATTCGAAACAGATTTTTTCGATTTTTTTCTCACGGGTACGAGTTACGCGGTTACGGTTGACTTTTTCTTATTGGAAATCTGATTCTCTATAAAATGCACCTAATGGTTTCCTTTTAGCTTGAAATTTTTTTTTGTCGAAAATCCACAGTACCCTCTCTTGGAAAAATGACTCAGAAAAATCATGGCATTCGAAAGATATTTTTTCGATTTTTTTCTCACGGGTACGAGTTACGCGGTTACGGTTGACTTTTTCTTATTCGAAATCTGATTCTCTATAAAATGCACCTAATGGTTTCCTTTTAGCTTGAAATTTTTTTTTGTCGAAAATCCACAGTACCCTCCCTTGGAAAAATGACTCAGAAAAATCATGGCATTCGAAACAGATTTTTTCGATTTTTTTCTCACGGGTACGAGTTACGCGGTTACGGTTGACTTTTTCTTATTCGAAATCTGATTCTCTATAAAATGCACCTAATGGTTTCCTTTTAGCTTGAAATTTTTTTTTCTCGAAAATCCACAGTACCCTCCCTTGGAAAAATGACTCAGAAAAATCATGGCATTCGAAACAGATTTTTTCGATTTTTTTCTCACGGGTACGAGTTACGCGGTTACGGTTGACATTTTCTTATTCGAAACCTGATTCTCTATAAAATGCACCTAATGGTTTCCTTTTAGCTTGAAATTTTTTTTTGTCGAAAATCCACAGTACCCTTCCTTGGAAAAATGACTCAGAAAAATCATGGCATTCGAAACAGATTTTTTCGATTTTTTTCTCACGGGTACGAGTTACGCGGTTACGGTTGACTTTTTCTTATTCGAAATCTGATTCGCTATAAAATGCACCTAATGGTTTCCTTTTAGCTTGAAATTTTTTTTTGTCGAAAATCCACAGTACCCTCCCTTGGAAAAATGACTCAGAAAAATCATGGCATTCGAAACAGATTTTTTCGATTTTTTTCTCACGGGTACGAGTTACGCGGTTACGGTTGACTTTTTCTTATTGGAAATCTGATTCTCTATAAAATGCACCTAATGGTTTCCTTTTAGCTTGAAATTTTTTTTTCTCGAAAATCCACAGTACCCTCCCTTGGAAAAATGACTCAGAAAAATCATGGCATTCGAAAGAGATTTTTTCGATTTTTTTCTCACGGGTACGAGTTACGCGGTTGCGGTTGACTTTTTCTTATTGGAAATCTGATTCTCTATAAAATGCACCTAATGGTTTCCTTTTAGCTTGAAATTTTTTTTTGTCGAAAATCCACAGTACCCTCCCTTGGAAAAATGACTCAGAAAAATCATGGCATTCGAAACAGATTTTTTCGATTTTTTTCTCACGGGTACGAGTTACGCGGTTACGGTTGACTTTTTCTTATTCGAAATCTGATTCTCTATAAAATGCACCTAATGGTTTCCTTTTAGCTTGAAATTTTTTTTTGTCGAAAATCCACAGTACCCTCCCTTCGAAAAATGACTCAGAAAAATCATGGCATTCGAAACAGATTTTTTCGATTTTTTTCTCACGGGTACGAGTTACGCGGTTACGGTTGACTTTTTCTTATTCGAAATCTGATTCGCTATAAAATGCACCTAATGGTTTCCTTTTAGCTTGAAATTTTTTTTTTGTCGAAAATCCACAGTACCCTCCCTTGGAAAAATGACTCAGAAAAATCATGGCATTCGAAACAGATTTTTTCGATTTTTTTCTCACGGGTACGAGTTACGCGGTTACGGTTGACTTTTTCTTATTGGAAATCTGATTCTCTATAAAATGCACCTAATGGTTTCCTTTTAGCTTGAAATTTTTTTTTCTCGAAAATCCACAGTACCCTCCCTTGGAAAAATGATTCAGAAAAATCATGGCATTCGAAAGAGATTTTTTCGATTTTTTTCTCACGGGTACGAGTTACGCGGTTACGGTTGACTTTTCCTTATTCGAAATCTGATTCTCTATAAAATGCACCTAATGGTTTCCTTTTAGCTGGAATTTTTTTTTTCTCGAAAATCCACAGTACCCTCCCTTGGAAAAATGACTCAGAAAAATCATGGCATTCGAAACAGATTTTTTCGATTTTTTTCTCACGGGTACGAGTTACGCGGTTACGGTTGACTTTTTCTTATTCGAAATCTGATTCTCTATAAAATGCACCTAATGGTTTCCTTTTAGCTTGAAATTTTTTTTTCTCGAAAATCCACAGTACCCTCCCTTGGAAAAATGACTCAGAAAAATCATGGCATTCGAAACAGATTTTTTCGATTTTTTTCTCACGGGTACGAGTTACGCGGTTACGGTTGACTTTTTCTTATTGGAAATCTGATTCTCTATAAAATGCACCTAATGGTTTCCTTTTAGCTTGAAATTTTTTTTTCTCGAAAATCCACAGTACCCTCCCTTGGAAAAATGACTCAGAAAAATCATGGCATTCGAAACAGATTTTTTCGATTTTTTTCTCACGGGTACGAGTTACGCGGTTACGGTTGACATTTTCTTATTCGAAATCTGATTCTCTATAAAATGCACCTAATGGTTTCCTTTTAGCTTGAAATTTTTTTTTGTCGAAAATCCACAGTACCCTCCCTTGGAAAAATGACTCAGAAAAATCATGGCATTCGAAACAGATTTTTTCGATTTTTTTCTCACGGGTACGAGTTACGCGGTTACGGTTGACATTTTCTTATTCGAAACCTGATTCTCTATAAAATGCACCTAATGGTTTCCTTTTAGCTTGAAATTTTTTTTTGTCGAAAATCCACAGTACCCTTCCTTGGAAAAATGACTCAGAAAAATCATGGCATTCGAAACAGATTTTTTCGATTTTTTTCTCACGGGTACGAGTTACGCGGTTACGGTTGACTTTTTCTTATTCGAAATCTGATTCGCTATAAAATGCACCTAATGGTTTCCTTTTAGCTTGAAATTTTTTTTTGTCGAAAATCCACAGTACCCTCCCTTGGAAAAATGACTCAGAAAAATCATGGCATTCGAAACAGATTTTTTCGATTTTTTTCTCACGGGTACGAGTTACGCGGTTACGGTTGACTTTTTCTTATTGGAAATCTGATTCTCTATAAAATGCACCTAATGGTTTCCTTTTAGCTTGAAATTTTTTTTTCTCGAAAATCCACAGTACCCTCCCTTGGAAAAATGACTCAGAAAAATCATGGCATTCGAAAGAGATTTTTTCGATTTTTTTCTCACGGGTACGAGTTACGCGGTTGCGGTTGACTTTTTCTTATTGGAAATCTGATTCTCTATAAAATGCACCTAATGGTTTCCTTTTAGCTTGAAATTTTTTTTTGTCGAAAATCCACAGTACCCTCCCTTGGAAAAATGACTCAGAAAAATCATGGCATTCGAAACAGATTTTTTCGATTTTTTTCTCACGGGTACGAGTTACGCGGTTACGGTTGACTTTTTCTTATTCGAAATCTGATTCTCTATAAAATGCACCTAATGGTTTCCTTTTAGCTTGAAATTTTTTTTTGTCGAAAATCCACAGTACCCTCCCTTCGAAAAATGACTCAGAAAAATCATGGCATTCGAAACAGATTTTTTCGATTTTTTTCTCACGGGTACGAGTTACGCGGTTACGGTTGACTTTTTCTTATTCGAAATCTGATTCGCTATAAAATGCACCTAATGGTTTCCTTTTAGCTTGAAATTTTTTTTTTGTCGAAAATCCACAGTACCCTCCCTTGGAAAAATGACTCAGAAAAATCATGGCATTCGAAACAGATTTTTTCGATTTTTTTCTCACGGGTACGAGTTACGCGGTTACGGTTGACTTTTTCTTATTGGAAATCTGATTCTCTATAAAATGCACCTAATGGTTTCCTTTTAGCTTGAAATTTTTTTTTCTCGAAAATCCACAGTACCCTCCCTTGGAAAAATGATTCAGAAAAATCATGGCATTCGAAAGAGATTTTTTCGATTTTTTTCTCACGGGTACGAGTTACGCGGTTACGGTTGACTTTTCCTTATTCGAAATCTGATTCTCTATAAAATGCACCTAATGGTTTCCTTTTAGCTGGAATTTTTTTTTTCTCGAAAATCCACAGTACCCTCCCTTGGAAAAATGACTCAGAAAAATCATGGCATTCGAAACAGATTTTTTCGATTTTTTTCTCACGGGTACGAGTTACGCGGTTACGGTTGACTTTTTCTTATTCGAAATCTGATTCTCTATAAAATGCACCTAATGGTTTCCTTTTAGCTTGAAATTTTTTTTTCTCGAAAATCCACAGTACCCTCCCTTGGAAAAATGACTCAGAAAAATCATGGCATTCGAAACAGATTTTTTCGATTTTTTTCTCACGGGTACGAGTTACGCGGTTACGGTTGACTTTTTCTTATTGGAAATCTGATTCTCTATAAAATGCACCTAATGGTTTCCTTTTAGCTTGAAATTTTTTTTTCTCGAAAATCCACAGTACCCTCCCTTGGAAAAATGACTCAGAAAAATCATGGCATTCGAAACAGATTTTTTCGATTTTTTTCTCACGGGTACGAGTTACGCGGTTACGGTTGACATTTTCTTATTCGAAATCTGATTCTCTATAAAATGCACCTAATGGTTTCCTTTTAGCTTGAAATTTTTTTTTGTCGAAAATCCACAGTACCCTCCCTTGGAAAAATGACTCAGAAAAATCATGGCATTCGAAACAGATTTTTTCGATTTTTTTCTCACGGGTACGAGTTACGCGGTTACGGTTGACATTTTCTTATTCGAAACCTGATTCTCTATAAAATGCACCTAATGGTTTCCTTTTAGCTTGAAATTTTTTTTTGTCGAAAATCCACAGTACCCTTCCTTGGAAAAATGACTCAGAAAAATCATGGCATTCGAAACAGATTTTTTCGATTTTTTTCTCACGGGTACGAGTTACGCGGTTACGGTTGACTTTTTCTTATTCGAAATCTGATTCGCTATAAAATGCACCTAATGGTTTCCTTTTAGCTTGAAATTTTTTTTTGTCGAAAATCCACAGTACCCTCCCTTGGAAAAATGACTCAGAAAAATCATGGCATTCGAAACAGATTTTTTCGATTTTTTTCTCACGGGTACGAGTTACGCGGTTACGGTTGACTTTTTCTTATTGGAAATCTGATTCTCTATAAAATGCACCTAATGGTTTCCTTTTAGCTTGAAATTTTTTTTTCTCGAAAATCCACAGTACCCTCCCTTGGAAAAATGACTCAGAAAAATCATGGCATTCGAAAGAGATTTTTTCGATTTTTTTCTCACGGGTACGAGTTACGCGGTTGCGGTTGACTTTTTCTTATTGGAAATCTGATTCTCTATAAAATGCACCTAATGGTTTCCTTTTAGCTTGAAATTTTTTTTTGTCGAAAATCCACAGTACCCTCCCTTGGAAAAATGACTCAGAAAAATCATGGCATTCGAAACAGATTTTTTCGATTTTTTTCTCACGGGTACGAGTTACGCGGTTACGGTTGACTTTTTCTTATTCGAAATCTGATTCTCTATAAAATGCACCTAATGGTTTCCTTTTAGCTTGAAATTTTTTTTTGTCGAAAATCCACAGTACCCTCCCTTCGAAAAATGACTCAGAAAAATCATGGCATTCGAAACAGATTTTTTCGATTTTTTTCTCACGGGTACGAGTTACGCGGTTACGGTTGACTTTTTCTTATTGGAAATCTGATTCTCTATAAAATGCACCTAATGGTTTCCTTTTAGCTTGAAATTTTTTTTTCTCGAAAATCCACAGTACCCTCCCTTGGAAAAATGACTCAGAAAAATCATGGCATTCGAAAGAGATTTTTTCGATTTTTTTCTCACGGGTACGAGTTACGCGGTTGCGGTTGACTTTTTCTTATTGGAAATCTGATTCTCTATAAAATGCACCTAATGGTTTCCTTTTAGCTTGAAATTTTTTTTTGTCGAAAATCCACAGTACCCTCCCTTGGAAAAATGACTCAGAAAAATCATGGCATTCGAAAGAGATTTTTTCGATTTTTTTCTCACGGGTACGAGTTACGCGGTTACGGTTGACTTTTCCTTATTCGAAATCTGATTCTCTATAAAATGCACCTAATGGTTTCCTTTTAGCTTGAAATTTTTTTTTCTCGAAAATCCACAGTACCCTCCCTTGGAAAAATGACTCAGAAAAATCATGGCATTCGAAACAGATTTTTTCGATTTTTTTCTCACGGGTACGAGTTACGCGGTTACGGTTGACATTTTCTTATTCGAAACCTGATTCTCTATAAAATGCACCTAATGGTTTCCTTTTAGCTTGAAATTTTTTTTTGTCGAAAATCCACAGTACCCTTCCTTGGAAAAATGACTCAGAAAAATCATGGCATTCGAAACAGATTTTTTCGATTTTTTTCTCACGGGTACGAGTTACGCGGTTACGGTTGACTTTTTCTTATTCGAAATCTGATTCGCTATAAAATGCACCTAATGGTTTCCTTTTAGCTTGAAATTTTTTTTTGTCGAAAATCCACAGTACCCTCCCTTGGAAAAATGACTCAGAAAAATCATGGCATTCGAAACAGATTTTTTCGATTTTTTTCTCACGGGTACGAGTTACGCGGTTACGGTTGACTTTTTCTTATTGGAAATCTGATTCTCTATAAAATGCACCTAATGGTTTCCTTTTAGCTTGAAATTTTTTTTTCTCGAAAATCCACAGTACCCTCCCTTGGAAAAATGACTCAGAAAAATCATGGCATTCGAAAGAGATTTTTTCGATTTTTTTCTCACAGGTACGAGTTACGCGGTTACGGTTGACTTTTTCTTATTCGAAATCTGATTCTCTATAAAATGCACCTAATGGTTTCCTTTTAGCTTGAAATTTTTTTTTGTCGAAAATCCACAGTACCCTCCCTTGGAAAAATGACTCAGAAAAATCATGGCATTCGAAACAGATTTTTTCGATTTTTTTCTCACGGGTACGAGTTACGCGGTTACGGTTGACTTTTTCTTATTCGAAATCTGATTCTCTATAAAATGCACCTAATGGTTTCCTTTTAGCTTGAAATTTTTTTTTGTCGAAAATCCACAGTACCCTCCCTTCGAAAAATGACTCAGAAAAATCATGGCATTCGAAACAGATTTTTTCGATTTTTTTCTCACGGGTACGAGTTACGCGGTTACGGTTGACTTTTCCTTATTCGAAATCTGATTCTCTATAAAATGCACCTAATGGTTTCCTTTTAGCTTGAAATTTTTTTTTCTCGAAAATCCACAGTACCCTCCCTTGGAAAAATGACTCAGAAAAATCATGGCATTCGAAACAGATTTTTTCGATTTTTTTCTCACGGGTACGAGTTACGCGGTTACGGTTGACTTTTTCTTATTCGAAATCTGATTCTCTATAAAATGCACCTAATGGTTTCCTTTTAGCTTGAAATTTTTTTTTGTCGAAAATCCACAGTACCCTCCCTTGGAAAAATGACTCAGAAAAATCATGGCATTCGAAACAGATTTTTTCGATTTTTTTCTCACGGGTACGAGTTACGCGGTTACGGTTGACTTTTCCTTATTCGAAATCTGATTCCCTATAAAATGCACCTAATGGTTTCCTTTTAGCTTGAAATTTTTTTTTCTCGAAAATCCACAGTACCCTCCCTTGGAAAAATGACTCAGTAAAATCATGGCATTCGAAAGAGATTTTTTCGATTTTTTTCTCACGGGTGCGAGTTACGCGGTTACGGTTGACTTTTTTTTATTCGAAATCTGATTCTCTATAAAATGCACCTAATGGTTTCCTTTTAGCTTGAAATTTTTTTTTCTCGAAAATTCACACTACCCTCCCTTGGAAAAATGACTCAGAAAAATCATGGCATTCGAAACAGATTTTTTCGATTTTTTTCTCACGGGTACGAGTTACGCGGTTACGGTTGACTTTTCCTTATTCGAAATCTGATTCTCTATAAAATGCACCTAATGGTTTCCTTTTAGCTTGAAATTTTTTTTTCTCGAAAATCCACAGTACCTTCCCTTGGAAAAATGACTCAGAAAAATCATGGCATTCGAAACAGATTTTTTCGATTTTTTTCTCACGGGTACGAGTTACGCGGTTACGGTTGACTTTTCCTTATTCGAAATCTGATTCTCTATAAAATGCACCTAATGGTTTCCTTTTAGCTTGAAATTTTTTTTTCTCGAAAATCCACAGTACCCTCCCTTGGAAAAATGACTCAGAAAAATCATGGCATTCGAAAGAGATTTTTTCGATTTTTTTCTCACGGGTACGAGTTACGCGGTTGCGGTTGACTTTTTCTTATTGGAAATCTGATTCTCTATAAAATGCACCTAATGGTTTCCTTTTAGCTTGAAATTTTTTTTTGTCGAAAATCCACAGTACCCTCCCTTGGAAAAATGACTCAGAAAAATCATGGCATTCGAAACAGATTTTTTCGATTTTTTTCTCACGGGTACGAGTTACGGTTGACTTTTTCTTATTCGAAATCTGATTCTCTATAAAATGCACCTAATGGTTTCCTTTTAGCTTGAAATTTTTTTTTGTCGAAAATCCACAGTACCCTCCCTTCGAAAAATGACTCAGAAAAATCATGGCATTCGAAAGAGATTTTTTCGATTTTTTTCTCACAGGTACGAGTTACGCGGTTACGGTTGACTTTTCCTTATTCGAAATCTGATTCTCTATAAAATGCACCTAATGGTTTCCTTTTAGCTGGAAATTTTTTTTTCTCGAAAATTCACACTACCCTCCCTTGGAAAAATGACTCAGAAAAATCATGGCATTCGAAACAGATTTTTTCGATTTTTTTCTCACGGGTACGAGTTACGCGGTTACGGTTGACTTTTCCTTATTCGAAATCTGATTCTCTATAAAATGCACCTAATGGTTTCCTTTTAGCTTGAAATTTTTTTTTCTCGAAAATCCACAGTACCTTCCCTTGGAAAAATGACTCAGAAAAATCATGGCATTCGAAACAGATTTTTTCGATTTTTTTCTCACGGGTACGAGTTACGCGGTTACGGTTGACTTTTCCTTATTCGAAATCTGATTCTCTATAAAATGCACCTAATGGTTTCCTTTTAGCTTGAAATTTTTTTTTCTCGAAAATCCACAGTACCCTCCCTTGGAAAAATGACTCAGAAAAATCATGGCATTCGAAAGAGATTTTTTCGATTTTTTTCTCACGGGTACGAGTTACGCGGTTGCGGTTGACTTTTTCTTATTGGAAATCTGATTCTCTATAAAATGCACCTAATGGTTTCCTTTTAGCTTGAAATTTTTTTTTGTCGAAAATCCACAGTACCCTCCCTTGGAAAAATGACTCAGAAAAATCATGGCATTCGAAACAGATTTTTTCGATTTTTTTCTCACGGGTACGAGTTACGGTTGACTTTTTCTTATTCGAAATCTGATTCCCTATAAAATGCACCTAATGGTTTCCTTTTAGCTTGAAATTTTTTTTTCTCGAAAATCCACAGTACCCTCCCTTGGAAAAATGACTCAGTAAAATCATGGCATTCGAAAGAGATTTTTTCGATTTTTTTCTCACGGGTGCGAGTTACGCGGTTACGGTTGACTTTTTTTTATTCGAAATCTGATTCTCTATAAAATGCACCTAATGGTTTCCTTTTAGCTTGAAATTTTTTTTTCTCGAAAATTCACACTACCCTCCCTTGGAAAAATGACTCAGAAAAATCATGGCATTCGAAACAGATTTTTTCGATTTTTTTCTCACGGGTACGAGTTACGCGGTTACGGTTGACTTTTCCTTATTCGAAATCTGATTCTCTATAAAATGCACCTAATGGTTTCCTTTTAGCTTGAAATTTTTTTTTCTCGAAAATCCACAGTACCTTCCCTTGGAAAAATGACTCAGAAAAATCATGGCATTCGAAACAGATTTTTTCGATTTTTTTCTCACGGGTACGAGTTACGCGGTTACGGTTGACTTTTCCTTATTCGAAATCTGATTCTCTATAAAATGCACCTAATGGTTTCCTTTTAGCTTGAAATTTTTTTTTCTCGAAAATCCACAGTACCCTCCCTTGGAAAAATGACTCAGAAAAATCATGGCATTCGAAAGAGATTTTTTCGATTTTTTTCTCACGGGTACGAGTTACGCGGTTGCGGTTGACTTTTTCTTATTGGAAATCTGATTCTCTATAAAATGCACCTAATGGTTTCCTTTTAGCTTGAAATTTTTTTTTGTCGAAAATCCACAGTACCCTCCCTTGGAAAAATGACTCAGAAAAATCATGGCATTCGAAACAGATTTTTTCGATTTTTTTCTCACGGGTACGAGTTACGGTTGACTTTTTCTTATTCGAAATCTGATTCTCTATAAAATGCACCTAATGGTTTCCTTTTAGCTTGAAATTTTTTTTTGTCGAAAATCCACAGTACCCTCCCTTGGAAAAATGACTCAGAAAAATCATGGCATTCGAAAGAGATTTTTTCGATTTTTTTCTCACGGGTACGAGTTACGCGGTTACGGTTGACTTTTCCTTATTCGAAATCTGATTCTCTATAAAATGCACCTAATGGTTTCCTTTTAGCTTGAAATTTTTTTTTCTCGAAAATCCACAGTACCTTCCCTTGGAAAAATGACTCAGAAAAATCATGGCATTCGAAACAGATTTTTTCGATTTTTTTCTCACGGGTACGAGTTACGCGGTTACGGTTGACTTTTCCTTATTCGAAATCTGATTCTCTATAAAATACACCTAATGGTTTCCTTTTAGCTTGAAATTTTTTTTTCTCGAAAATCCACAGTACCCTCCCTTGGAAAAATGACTCAGTAAAATCATGGCATTCGAAACTGATTTCTTCGATTTTTTCCTCACGGGTGCGAGTTACGCGGTTACGGTTGACTTTTTTTTATTCGAAATCTGATTCTCTATAAAATGCACCTAATGGTTTCCTTTTAGCTTGAAATTTTTTTTTGTCGAAAATCCACAGTACCCTCCCTTGGAAAAATGACTCAGAAAAATCATGGCATTCGAAAGAGATTTTTTCGATTTTTTTCTCACGGGTACGAGTTACGCGGTTGCGGTTGACTTTTTCTTATTGGAAATCTGATTCTCTATAAAATGCACCTAATGGTTTCCTTTTAGCTTGAAATTTTTTTTTGTCGAAAATCCACAGTACCCTCCCTTGGAAAAATGACTCAGAAAAATCATGGCATTCGAAACAGATTTTTTCGATTTTTTTCTCACGGGTACGAGTTACGCGGTTACGGTTGACATTTTCTTATTCGAAATCTGATTCCCTATAAAATGCACCTAATGGTTTCCTTTTAGCTTGAAATTTTTTTTTGTCGAAAATCCACAGTACCCTCCCTTGGAAAAATGACTCAGAAAAATCATGGCATTCGAAACAGATTTTTTCGATTTTTTTCTCACGGGTACGAGTTACGCGGTTACGGTTGACTTTTTCTTATTGGAAATCTGATTCTCTATAAAATGCACCTAATGGTTTCCTTTTAGCTTGAAATTTTTTTTTCTCGAAAATCCACAGTACCCTCCCTTGGAAAAATGACTCAGAAAAATCATGGCATTCGAAAGAGATTTTTTTCTCACGGGTACGAGTTACGCGGTTGCGGTTGACTTTTTCTTATTCGAAATCTGATTCTCTATAAAATGCACCTAATGGTTTCCTTTTAGCTTGAAATTTTTTTTTGTCGAAAATCCACAGTACCCTCCCTTGGAAAAATGACTCAGAAAAATCATGGCATTCGAAAGAGATTTTTTCGATTTTTTTCTCACGGGTACGAGTTACGCGGTTACGGTTGACTTTTCCTTATTCGAAATCTGATTCTCTATAAAATGCACCTAATGGTTTCCTTTTAGCTTGAAATTTTTTTTTCTCGAAAATCCACAGTACCTTCCCTTGGAAAAATGACTCAGAAAAATCATGGCATTCGAAACAGATTTTTTCGATTTTTTTCTCACGGGTACGAGTTACGCGGTTACGGTTGACTTTTCCTTATTCGAAATCTGATTCTCTATAAAATGCACCTAATGGTTTCCTTTTAGCTTGAAATTTTTTTTTCTCGAAAATCCACAGTACCCTCCCTTGGAAAAATGAATCAGAAAAATCATGGCATTCGAAACAGATTTTTTCGATTTTTTTCTCACGGGTACGAGTTACGCGGTTACGGTTGACATTTTCTTATTCGAAATCTGATTCCCTATAAAATGCACCTAATGGTTTCCTTTTAGCTTGAAATTTTTTTTTGTCGAAAATCCACAGTACCCTCCCTTGGAAAAATGACTCAGAAAAATCATGGCATTCGAAACAGATTTTTTCGATTTTTTTCTCACGGGTACGAGTTACGCGGTTACGGTTGACTTTTTCTTATTGGAAATCTGATTCTCTATAAAATGCACCTAATGGTTTCCTTTTAGCTTGAAATTTTTTTTTCTCGAAAATCCACAGTACCCTCCCTTGGAAAAATGACTCAGAAAAATCATGGCATTCGAAAGAGATTTTTTCGATTTTTTTCTCACGGGTACGAGTTACGCGGTTGCGGTTGACTTTTTCTTATTGGAAATCTGATTCTCTATAAAATGCACCTAATGGTTTCCTTTTAGCTTGAAATTTTTTTTTGTCGAAAATCCACAGTACCCTCCCTTGGAAAAATGACTCAGAAAAATCATGGCATTCGAAAGAGATTTTTTCGATTTTTTTCTCACGGGTACGAGTTACGCGGTTACGGTTGACTTTTCCTTATTCGAAATCTGATTCTCTATAAAATGCACCTAATGGTTTCCTTTTTGCTTGAAATTTTTTTTTCTCGAAAATCCACAGTACCTTCCCTTGGAAAAATGACTCAGAAAAATCATGGCATTCGAAACAGATTTTTTCGATTTTTTTCTCACGGGTACGAGTTACGCGGTTACGGTTGACTTTTCCTTATTCGAAATCTGATTCTCTATAAAATGCACCTAATGGTTTCCTTTTAGCTTGAAATTTTTTTTTCTCGAAAATCCACAGTACCCTCCCTTGGAAAAATGACTCAGTAAAATCATGGCATTCGAAACTGATTTCTTCGATTTTTTCCTCACGGGTGCGAGTTACGCGGTTACGGTTGACTTTTTTTTATTCGAAATCTGATTCTCTATAAAATGCACCTAATGGTTTCCTTTTAGCTTGAAATTTTTTTTTGTCGAAAATCCACAGTACCCTCCCTTGGAAAAATGACTCAGAAAAATCATGGCATTCGAAACAGATTTTTTCGATTTTTTTCTCACGGGTACGAGTTACGCGGTTACGGTTGACTTTTTCTTATTGGAAATCTGATTCTCTATAAAATGCACCTAATGGTTTCCTTTTAGCTTGAAATTTTTTTTTCTCGAAAATCCACAGTACCCTCCCTTGGAAAAATGACTCAGAAAAATCATGGCATTCGAAAGAGATTTTTTCGATTTTTTTCTCACGGGTACGAGTTACGCGGTTGCGGTTGACTTTTTCTTATTGGAAATCTGATTCTCTATAAAATGCACCTAATGGTTTCCTTTTAGCTTGAAATTTTTTTTTGTCGAAAATCCACAGTACCCTCCCTTCGAAAAATGACTCAGAAAAATCATGGCATTCGAAAGAGATTTTTTCGATTTTTTTCTCACAGGTACGAGTTACGCGGTTACGGTTGACTTTTTCTTATTCGAAATCTGATTCTCTATAAAATGCACCTAATGGTTTCCTTTTAGCTTGAAATTTTTTTTTGTCGAAAATCCACAGTACCCTCCCTTGGAAAAATGACTCAGAAAAATCATGGCATTCGAAAGAGATTTTTTCGATTTTTTTCTCACGGGTACGAGTTACGCGGTTACGGTTGACTTTTCCTTATTCGAAATCTGATTCTCTATAAAATGCACCTAATGGTTTCCTTTTAGCTTGAAATTTTTTTTTCTCGAAAATCCACAGTACCTTCCCTTGGAAAAATGACTCAGAAAAATCATGGCATTCGAAACAGATTTTTTCGATTTTTTTCTCACGGGTACGAGTTACGCGGTTACGGTTGACTTTTCCTTATTCGAAATCTGATTCTCTATAAAATGCACCTAATGGTTTCCTTTTAGCTTGAAATTTTTTTTTCTCGAAAATCCACAGTACCCTCCCTTGGAAAAATGACTCAGAAAAATCATGGCATTCGAAACAGATTTTTTCGATTTTTTTCTCACGGGTACGAGTTACGCGGTTACGGTTGACTTTTCCTTATTCGAAATCTGATTCTCTATAAAATGCACCTAATGGTTTCCTTTTAGCTGGAATTTTTTTTTTCTCGAAAATCCACAGTACCCTCCCTTGGAAAAATGACTCAGAAAAATCATGGCATTCGAAACAGATTTTTTCGATTTTTTCCTCACGGGTGCGAGTTACGCGGTTACGGTTGACTTTTTTTTATTCGAAATCTGATTCTCTATAAAATGCACCTAATGGTTTCCTTTTAGCTTGAAATTTTTTTTTGTCGAAAATCCACAGTACCCTCCCTTGGAAAAATGACTCAGAAAAATCATGGCATTCGAAACAGATTTTTTCGATTTTTTTCTCACGGGTACGAGTTACGCGGTTACGGTTGACTTTTTCTTATTGGAAATCTGATTCTCTATAAAATGCACCTAATGGTTTCCTTTTAGCTTGAAATTTTTTTTTCTCGAAAATCCACAGTACCCTCCCTTGGAAAAATGACTCAGAAAAATCATGGCATTCGAAAGAGATTTTTTCGATTTTTTTCTCACGGGTACGAGTTACGCGGTTGCGGTTGACTTTTTCTTATTGGAAATCTGATTCTCTATAAAATGCACCTAATGGTTTCCTTTTAGCTTGAAATTTTTTTTTGTCGAAAATCCACAGTACCCTCCCTTCGAAAAATGACTCAGAAAAATCATGGCATTCGAAAGAGATTTTTTCGATTTTTTTCTCACAGGTACGAGTTACGCGGTTACGGTTGACTTTTTCTTATTCGAAATCTGATTCTCTATAAAATGCACCTAATGGTTTCCTTTTAGCTTGAAATTTTTTTTTGTCGAAAATCCACAGTACCCTCCCTTGGAAAAATGACTCAGAAAAATCATGGCATTCGAAAGAGATTTTTTCGATTTTTTTCTCACGGGTACGAGTTACGCGGTTACGGTTGACTTTTCCTTATTCGAAATCTGATTCTCTATAAAATGCACCTAATGGTTTCCTTTTAGCTTGAAATTTTTTTTTCTCGAAAATCCACAGTACCTTCCCTTGGAAAAATGACTCAGAAAAATCATGGCATTCGAAACAGATTTTTTCGATTTTTTTCTCACGGGTACGAGTTACGCGGTTACGGTTGACTTTTCCTTATTCGAAATCTGATTCTCTATAAAATGCACCTAATGGTTTCCTTTTTGCTTGAAATTTTTTTTTCTCGAAAATCCACAGTACCCTCCCTTGGAAAAATGACTCAGAAAAATCATGGCATTCGAAACAGATTTTTTCGATTTTTTTCTCACGGGTACGAGTTACGCGGTTACGGTTGACTTTTCCTTATTCGAAATCTGATTCTCTATAAAATGCACCTAATGGTTTCCTTTTAGCTGGAATTTTTTTTTTCTCGAAAATCCACAGTACCCTCCCTTGGAAAAATGACTCAGAAAAATCATGGCATTCGAAACAGATTTTTTCGATTTTTTTCTCACGGGTACGAGTTACGCGGTTACGGTTGACTTTTCCTTATTCGAAATCTGATTCCCTATAAAATGCACCTAATGGTTTCCTTTTTTGCTTGAAATTTTTTTTTCTCGAAAATCCACAGTACCCTCCCTTGGAAAAATGACTCAGTAAAATCATGGCATTCGAAAGAGATTTTTTCGATTTTTTTCTCACGGGTGCGAGTTACGCGGTTACGGTTGACTTTTTTTTATTCGAAATCTGATTCTCTATAAAATGCACCTAATGGTTTCCTTTTAGCTTGAAATTTTTTTTTCTCGAAAATTCACACTACCCTCCCTTGGAAAAATGACTCAGAAAAATCATGGCATTCGAAACAGATTTTTTCGATTTTTTTCTCACGGGTACGAGTTACGCGGTTACGGTTGACTTTTCCTTATTCGAAATCTGATTCTCTATAAAATGCACCTAATGGTTTCCTTTTAGCTTGAAATTTTTTTTTCTCGAAAATCCACAGTACCTTCCCTTGGAAAAATGACTCAGAAAAATCATGGCATTCGAAACAGATTTTTTCGATTTTTTTCTCACGGGTACGAGTTACGCGGTTACGGTTGACTTTTCCTTATTCGAAATCTGATTCTCTATAAAATGCACCTAATGGTTTCCTTTTAGCTTGAAATTTTTTTTTCTCGAAAATCCACAGTACCCTCCCTTGGAAAAATGACTCAGAAAAATCATGGCATTCGAAAGAGATTTTTTCGATTTTTTTCTCACGGGTACGAGTTACGCGGTTGCGGTTGACTTTTTCTTATTGGAAATCTGATTCTCTATAAAATGCACCTAATGGTTTCCTTTTAGCTTGAAATTTTTTTTTGTCGAAAATCCACAGTACCCTCCCTTGGAAAAATGACTCAGAAAAATCATGGCATTCGAAACAGATTTTTTCGATTTTTTTCTCACGGGTACGAGTTACGGTTGACTTTTTCTTATTCGAAATCTGATTCTCTATAAAATGCACCTAATGGTTTCCTTTTAGCTTGAAATTTTTTTTTGTCGAAAATCCACAGTACCCTCCCTTCGAAAAATGACTCAGAAAAATCATGGCATTCGAAAGAGATTTTTTCGATTTTTTTCTCACAGGTACGAGTTACGCGGTTACGGTTGACTTTTTCTTATTCGAAATCTGATTCTCTATAAAATGCACCTAATGGTTTCCTTTTAGCTTGAAATTTTTTTTTGTCGAAAATCCACAGTACCCTCCCTTGGAAAAATGACTCAGAAAAATCATGGCATTCGAAAGAGATTTTTTCGATTTTTTTCTCACGGGTACGAGTTACGCGGTTACGGTTGACTTTTCCTTATTCGAAATCTGATTCTCTATAAAATGCACCTAATGGTTTCCTTTTAGCTTGAAATTTTTTTTTCTCGAAAATCCACAGTACCTTCCCTTGGAAAAATGACTCAGAAAAATCATGGCATTCGAAACAGATTTTTTCGATTTTTTTCTCACGGGTACGAGTTACGCGGTTACGGTTGACTTTTCCTTATTCGAAATCTGATTCTCTATAAAATGCACCTAATGGTTTCCTTTTAGCTTGAAATTTTTTTTTCTCGAAAATCCACAGTACCCTCCCTTGGAAAAATGACTCAGTAAAATCATGGCATTCGAAACTGATTTCTTCGATTTTTTCCTCACGGGTGCGAGTTACGCGGTTACGGTTGACTTTTTTTTATTCGAAATCTGATTCTCTATAAAATGCACCTAATGGTTTCCTTTTAGCTTGAAATTTTTTTTTGTCGAAAATCCACAGTACCCTCCCTTGGAAAAATGACTCAGAAAAATCATGGCATTCGAAACAGAATTTTTCGATTTTTTTCTCACGGGTACGAGTTACGCGGTTACGGTTGACTTTTTCTTATTGGAAATCTGATTCTCTATAAAATGCACCTAATGGTTTCCTTTTAGCTTGAAATTTTTTTTTCTCGAAAATCCACAGTACCCTCCCTTGGAAAAATGACTCAGAAAAATCATGGCATTCGAAAGAGATTTTTTCGATTTTTTTCTCACGGGTACGAGTTACGCGGTTGCGGTTGACTTTTTCTTATTGGAAATCTGATTCTCTATAAAATGCACCTAATGGTTTCCTTTTAGCTTGAAATTTTTTTTTGTCGAAAATCCACAGTACCCTCCCTTGGAAAAATGACTCAGAAAAATCATGGCATTCGAAACAGATTTTTTCGATTTTTTTCTCACGGGTACGAGTTACGCGGTTACGGTTGACATTTTCTTATTCGAAATCTGATTCCCTATAAAATGCACCTAATGGTTTCCTTTTAGCTTGAAATTTTTTTTTGTCGAAAATCCACAGTACCCTCCCTTGGAAAAATGACTCAGAAAAATCATGGCATTCGAAACAGATTTTTTCGATTTTTTTCTCACGGGTACGAGTTACGCGGTTACGGTTGACTTTTTCTTATTGGAAATCTGATTCTCTATAAAATGCACCTAATGGTTTCCTTTTAGCTTGAAATTTTTTTTTCTCGAAAATCCACAGTACCCTCCCTTGGAAAAATGACTCAGAAAAATCATGGCATTCGAAAGAGATTTTTTTCGATTTTTTTCTCACGGGTACGAGTTACGCGGTTGCGGTTGACTTTTTCTTATTCGAAATCTGATTCTCTATAAAATGCACCTAATGGTTTCCTTTTAGCTTGAAATTTTTTTTTGTCGAAAATCCACAGTACCCTCCCTTGGAAAAATGACTCAGAAAAATCATGGCATTCGAAAGAGATTTTTTCGATTTTTTTCTCACGGGTACGAGTTACGCGGTTACGGTTGACTTTTCCTTATTCGAAATCTGATTCTCTATAAAATGCACCTAATGGTTTCCTTTTAGCTTGAAATTTTTTTTTCTCGAAAATCCACAGTACCTTCCCTTGGAAAAATGACTCAGAAAAATCATGGCATTCGAAACAGATTTTTTCGATTTTTTTCTCACGGGTACGAGTTACGCGGTTACGGTTGACTTTTCCTTATTCGAAATCTGATTCTCTATAAAATGCACCTAATGGTTTCCTTTTAGCTTGAAATTTTTTTTTCTCGAAAATCCACAGTACCCTCCCTTGGAAAAATGAATCAGAAAAATCATGGCATTCGAAACAGATTTTTTCGATTTTTTTCTCACGGGTACGAGTTACGCGGTTACGGTTGACATTTTCTTATTCGAAATCTGATTCCCTATAAAATGCACCTAATGGTTTCCTTTTAGCTTGAAATTTTTTTTTGTCGAAAATCCACAGTACCCTCCCTTGGAAAAATGACTCAGAAAAATCATGGCATTCGAAACAGATTTTTTCGATTTTTTTCTCACGGGTACGAGTTACGCGGTTACGGTTGACTTTTTCTTATTGGAAATCTGATTCTCTATAAAATGCACCTAATGGTTTCCTTTTAGCTTGAAATTTTTTTTTCTCGAAAATCCACAGTACCCTCCCTTGGAAAAATGACTCAGAAAAATCATGGCATTCGAAAGAGATTTTTTCGATTTTTTTCTCACGGGTACGAGTTACGCGGTTGCGGTTGACTTTTTCTTATTCGAAATCTGATTCTCTATAAAATGCACCTAATGGTTTCCTTTTAGCTTGAAATTTTTTTTTGTCGAAAATCCACAGTACCCTCCCTTGGAAAAATGACTCAGAAAAATCATGGCATTCGAAAGAGATTTTTTCGATTTTTTTCTCACGGGTACGAGTTACGCGGTTACGGTTGACTTTTCCTTATTCGAAATCTGATTCTCTATAAAATGCACCTAATGGTTTCCTTTTTGCTTGAAATTTTTTTTTCTCGAAAATCCACAGTACCTTCCCTTGGAAAAATGACTCAGAAAAATCATGGCATTCGAAACAGATTTTTTCGATTTTTTTCTCACGGGTACGAGTTACGCGGTTACGGTTGACTTTTCCTTATTCGAAATCTGATTCTCTATAAAATGCACCTAATGGTTTCCTTTTAGCTTGAAATTTTTTTTTCTCGAAAATCCACAGTACCCTCCCTTGGAAAAATGACTCAGTAAAATCATGGCATTCGAAACTGATTTCTTCGATTTTTTCCTCACGGGTGCGAGTTACGCGGTTACGGTTGACTTTTTTTTATTCGAAATCTGATTCTCTATAAAATGCACCTAATGGTTTCCTTTTAGCTTGAAATTTTTTTTTGTCGAAAATCCACAGTACCCTCCCTTGGAAAAATGACTCAGAAAAATCATGGCATTCGAAACAGATTTTTTCGATTTTTTTCTCACGGGTACGAGTTACGCGGTTACGGTTGACTTTTTCTTATTGGAAATCTGATTCTCTATAAAATGCACCTAATGGTTTCCTTTTAGCTTGAAATTTTTTTTTCTCGAAAATCCACAGTACCCTCCCTTGGAAAAATGACTCAGAAAAATCATGGCATTCGAAAGAGATTTTTTCGATTTTTTTCTCACGGGTACGAGTTACGCGGTTGCGGTTGACTTTTTCTTATAGGAAATCTGATTCTCTATAAAATGCACCTAATGGTTTCCTTTTAGCTTGAAATTTTTTTTTGTCGAAAATCCACAGTACCCTCCCTTGGAAAAATGACTCAGAAAAATCATGGCATTCGAAACAGATTTTTTCGATTTTTTTCTCACGGGTACGAGTTACGCGGTTACGGTTGACATTTTCTTATTCGAAATCTGATTCCCTATAAAATGCACCTAATGGTTTCCTTTTAGCTTGAAATTTTTTTTTGTCGAAAATCCACAGTACCCTCCCTTGGAAAAATGACTCAGAAAAATCATGGCATTCGAAACAGATTTTTTCGATTTTTTTCTCACGGGTACGAGTTACGCGGTTACGGTTGACTTTTTCTTATTGGAAATCTGATTCTCTATAAAATGCACCTAATGGTTTCCTTTTAGCTTGAAATTTTTTTTTCTCGAAAATCCACAGTACCCTCCCTTGGAAAAATGACTCAGAAAAATCATGGCATTCGAAAGAGATTTTTTTCGATTTTTTTCTCACGGGTACGAGTTACGCGGTTGCGGTTGACTTTTTCTTATTCGAAATCTGATTCTCTATAAAATGCACCTAATGGTTTCCTTTTAGCTTGAAATTTTTTTTTGTCGAAAATCCACAGTACCCTCCCTTGGAAAAATGACTCAGAAAAATCATGGCATTCGAAACAGATTTTTTCGATTTTTTTCTCACGGGTACGAGTTACGCGGTTACGGTTGACTTTTCCTTATTCGAAATCTGATTCTCTATAAAATGCACCTAATGGTTTCCTTTTAGCTTGAAATTTTTTTTTCTCGAAAATCCACAGTACCTTCCCTTGGAAAAATGGCTCAGAAAAATCATGGCATTCGAAACAGATTTTTTCGATTTTTTTCTCACGGGTACGAGTTACGCGGTTACGGTTGACTTTTCCTTATTCGAAATCTGATTCTCTATAAAATGCACCTAATGGTTTCCTTTTAGCTTGAAATTTTTTTTTCTCGAAAATCCACAGTACCCTCCCTTGGAAAAATGAATCAGAAAAATCATGGCATTCGAAACAGATTTTTTCGATTTTTTTCTCACGGGTACGAGTTACGCGGTTACGGTTGACATTTTCTTATTCGAAATCTGATTCCCTATAAAATGCACCTAATGGTTTCCTTTTAGCTTGAAATTTTTTTTTGTCGAAAATCCACAGTACCCTCCCTTGGAAAAATGACTCAGAAAAATCATGGCATTCGAAACAGATTTTTTCGATTTTTTTCTCACGGGTACGAGTTACGCGGTTACGGTTGACTTTTTCTTATTGGAAATCTGATTCTCTATAAAATGCACCTAATGGTTTCCTTTTAGCTTGAAATTTTTTTTTCTCGAAAATCCACAGTACCTTCCCTTGGAAAAATGACTCAGAAAAATCATGGCATTCGAAACAGATTTTTTCGATTTTTTTCTCACGGGTACGAGTTACGCGGTTACGGTTGACTTTTCCTTATTCGAAATCTGATTCTCTATAAAATGCACCTAATGGTTTCCTTTTAGCTTGAAATTTTTTTTTCTCGAAAATCCACAGTACCCTCCCTTGGAAAAATGACTCAGAAAAATCATGGCATTCGAAACAGATTTTTTCGATTTTTTTCTCACGGGTACGAGTTACGCGGTTACGGTTGACTTTTCCTTATTCGAAATCTGATTCTCTATAAAATGCACCTAATGGTTTCCTTTTAGCTGGAATTTTTTTTTCTCGAAAATCCACAGTACCCTCCCTTGGAAAAATGACTCAGAAAAATCATGGCATTCGAAACAGATTTTTTCGATTTTTTTCTCACGGGTACGAGTTACGCGGTTACGGTTGACTTTTCCTTATTCGAAATCTGATTCTCTATAAAATGCACCTAATGGTTTCCTTTTAGCTTGAAATTTTTTTTTCTCGAAAATCCACAGTACCCTCCCTTGGAAAAATGAATCAGAAAAATCATGGCATTCGGAACAGATTTTTTCGATTTTTTTCTCACGGGTACGAGTTACGCGGTTAAGGTTGACATTTTCTTATTCGAAATCTGATTCCCTATAAAATGCACCTAATGGTTTCCTTTTAGCTTGAAATTTTTTTTTGTCGAAAATCCACAGTACCCTCCCTTGGAAAAATGACTCAGAAAAATCATGGCATTCGAAACAGATTTTTTCGATTTTTTTCTCACGGGTACGAGTTACGCGGTTACGGTTGACTTTTTCTTATTGGAAATCTGATTCTCTATAAAATGCACCTAATGGTTTCCTTTTAGCTTGAAATTTTTTTTTCTCGAAAATCCACAGTACCCTCCCTTGGAAAAATGACTCAGAAAAATCATGGCATTCGAAACAGATTTTTTCGATTTTTTTCTCACGGGTACGAGTTACGCGGTTGCGGTTGACTTTTTCTTATTCGAAATCTGATTCTCTATAAAATGCACCTAATGGTTTCCTTTTAGCTTCAAATTTTTTTTTGTCGAAAATCCACAGTACCCTCCCTTGGAAAAATGACTCAGAAAAATCATGGCATTCGAAAGAGATTTTTTCGATTTTTTTCTCACGGGTACGAGTTACGCGGTTACGGTTGACTTTTTCTTATTCGAAATCTGATACTCTATAAAATGCACCTAATGGTTTCCTTTTAGCTTGAAATTTTTTTTTGTCGAAAATCCACAGTACCCTCCCTTGGAAAAATGACTCAGAAAAATCATGGCATTCGAAACAGATTTTTTCGATTTTTTTCTCACGGGTACGAGTTACGCGGTTACGGTTGACTTTTTCTTATTCGAAATCTGATTCTCTATAAAATGCACCTAATGGTTTCCTTTTAGCTTGAAATTTTTTTTTCTCGAAAATCCACAGTACCCTCCCTTGAAAAAATGACTCAGAAAAATCATGGCATTCGAAACAGATTTTTTTCAATTTTTTTCTCACGGGTACGAGTTACGCGGTTACGGTTGACTTTTTCTTATTCGAAATCTGATTCTCTATAAAATGCACCTAATGGTTTCCTTTTAGCTTGAAATTTTTTTTTCTCGAAAATCCACAGTACCCTCCCTTGGAAAAATGACTCAGAAAAATCATGGCATTCGAAACAGATTTTTTCGATTTTTTTCTCACGGGTACGAGTTACGCGGTTACGGTTGACTTTTTCTTATTGGAAATCTGATTCTCTATAAAATGCACCTAATGGTTTCCTTTTAGCTTGAAATTTTTTTTTCTCGAAAATCCACAGTACCCTCCCTTGGAAAAATGATTCAGAAAAATCATGGCATTCGAAAGAGATTTTTTCGATTTTTTTCTCACGGGTACGAGTTACGCGGTTACGGTTGACTTTTCCTTATTCGAAATCTGATTCTCTATAAAATGCACCTAATGGTTTCCTTTTAGCTTGAAATTTTTTTTTCTCGAAAATCCACAGTACCTTCCCTTGGAAAAATGGCTCAGAAAAATCATGGCATTCGAAACAGATTTTTTCGATTTTTTTCTCACGGGTACGAGTTACGCGGTTACGGTTGACTTTTCCTTATTCGAAATCTGATTCTCTATAAAATGCACCTAATGGTTTCCTTTTAGCTTGAAATTTTTTTTTCTCGAAAATCCACAGTACCCTCCCTTGGAAAAATGACTCAGTAAAATCATGGCATTCGAAACTGATTTCTTCGATTTTTTCCTCACGGGTGCGAGTTACGCGGTTACGGTTGACTTTTTTTTATTCGAAATCTGATTCTCTATAAAATGCACCTAATGGTTTCCTTTTAGCTTGAAATTTTTTTTTGTCGAAAATCCACAGTACCCTCCCTTGGAAAAATGACTCAGAAAAATCATGGCATTCGAAACAGATTTTTTCGATTTTTTTCTCACGGGTACGAGTTACGCGGTTACGGTTGACTTTTTCTTATTGGAAATCTGATTCTCTATAAAATGCACCTAATGGTTTCCTTTTAGCTTGAAATTTTTTTTTCTCGAAAATCCACAGTACCCTTCCTTGGAAAAATGACTCAGAAAAATCATGGCATTCGAAAGAGATTTTTTCGATTTTTTTCTCACGGGTACGAGTTACGCGGTTGCGGTTGACTTTTTCTTATTGGAAATCTGATTCTCTATAAAATGCACCTAATGGTTTCCTTTTAGCTTGAAATTTTTTTTTGTCGAAAATCCACAGTACCCTCCCTTGGAAAAATGACTCAGAAAAATCATGGCATTCGAAACAGATTTTTTCGATTTTTTTCTCACGGGTACGAGTTACGCGGTTACGGTTGACATTTTCTTATTCGAAATCTGATTCCCTATAAAATGCACCTAATGGTTTCCTTTTAGCTTGAAATTTTTTTTTGTCGAAAATCCACAGTACCCTCCCTTGGAAAAATGACTCAGAAAAATCATGGCATTCGAAACAGATTTTTTCGATTTTTTTCTCACGGGTACGAGTTACGCGGTTACGGTTGACTTTTTCTTATTGGAAATCTGATTCTCTATAAAATGCACCTAATGGTTTCCTTTTAGCTTGAAATTTTTTTTTCTCGAAAATCCACAGTACCCTCCCTTGGAAAAATGACTCAGAAAAATCATGGCATTCGAAAGAGATTTTTTTCGATTTTTTTCTCACGGGTACGAGTTACGCGGTTGCGGTTGACTTTTTCTTATTCGAAATCTGATTCTCTATAAAATGCACCTAATTGTTTCCTTTTAGCTTGAAATTTTTTTTTGTCGAAAATCCACAGTACCCTCCCTTGGAAAAATGACTCAGAAAAATCATGGCATTCGAAACAGATTTTTTCGATTTTTTTCTCACGGGTACGAGTTACGCGGTTACGGTTGACTTTTCCTTATTCGAAATCTGATTCTCTATAAAATGCACCTAATGGTTTCCTTTTAGCTTGAAATTTTTTTTTCTCGAAAATCCACAGTACCTTCCCTTGGAAAAATGGCTCAGAAAAATCATGGCATTCGAAACAGATTTTTTCGATTTTTTTCTCACGGGTACGAGTTACGCGGTTACGGTTGACTTTTCCTTATTCGAAATCTGATTCTCTATAAAATGCACCTAATGGTTTCCTTTTAGCTTGAAATTTTTTTTTCTCGAAAATCCACAGTACCCTCCCTTGGAAAAATGAATCAGAAAAATCATGGCATTCGAAACAGATTTTTTCGATTTTTTTCTCACGGGTACGAGTTACGCGGTTACGGTTGACATTTTCTTATTCGAAATCTGATACTCTATAAAATGCACCTAATGGTTTCCTTTTAGCTTGAAATTTTTTTTTGTCGAAAATCCACAGTACCCTCCCTTGGAAAAATGACTCAGAAAAATCATGGCATTCGAAACAGATTTTTTCGATTTTTTTCTCACGGGTACGAGTTACGCGGTTACGGTTGACTTTTTCTTATTGGAAATCTGATTCTCTATAAAATGCACCTAATGGTTTCCTTTTAGCTTGAAATTTTTTTTTCTCGAAAATCCACAGTACCTTCCCTTGGAAAAATGACTCAGAAAAATCATGGCATTCGAAACAGATTTTTTCGATTTTTTTCTCACGGGTACGAGTTACGCGGTTACGGTTGACTTTTCCTTATTCGAAATCTGATTCTCTATAAAATGCACCTAATGGTTTCCTTTTAGCTTGAAATTTTTTTTTCTCGAAAATCCACAGTACCCTCCCTTGGAAAAATGACTCAGAAAAATCATGGCATTCGAAACAGATTTTTTCGATTTTTTTCTCACGGGTACGAGTTACGCGGTTACGGTTGACTTTTCCTTATTCGAAATCTGATTCTCTATAAAATGCACCTAATGGTTTCCTTTTAGCTGGAATTTTTTTTTCTCGAAAATCCACAGTACCCTCCCTTGGAAAAATGACTCAGAAAAATCATGGCATTCGAAACAGATTTTTTCGATTTTTTTCTCACGGGTACGAGTTACGCGGTTACGGTTGACTTTTCCTTATTCGAAATCTGATTCTCTATAAAATGCACCTAATGGTTTCCTTTTAGCTTGAAATTTTTTTTTCTCGAAAATCCACAGTACCCTCCCTTGGAAAAATGAATCAGAAAAATCATGGCATTCGGAACAGATTTTTTCGATTTTTTTCTCACGGGTACGAGTTACGCGGTTACGGTTGACATTTTCTTATTCGAAATCTGATTCCCTATAAAATGCACCTAATGGTTTCCTTTTAGCTTGAAATTTTTTTTTGTCGAAAATCCACAGTACCCTCCCTTGGAAAAATGACTCAGAAAAATCATGGCATTCGAAACAGATTTTTTCGATTTTTTTCTCACGGGTACGAGTTACGCGGTTACGGTTGACTTTTTCTTATTGGAAATCTGATTCTCTATAAAATGCACCTAATGGTTTCCTTTTAGCTTGAAATTTTTTTTTCTCGAAAATCCACAGTACCCTCCCTTGGAAAAATGACTCAGAAAAATCATGGCATTCGAAAGAGATTTTTTCGATTTTTTTCTCACGGGTACGAGTTACGCGGTTGCGGTTGACTTTTTCTTATTCGAAATCTGATTCTCTATAAAATGCACCTAATGGTTTCCTTTTAGCTTCAAATTTTTTTTTGTCGAAAATCCACAGTACCCTCCCTTGGAAAAATGACTCAGAAAAATCATGGCATTCGAAAGAGATTTTTTCGATTTTTTTCTCACGGGTACGAGTTACGCGGTTACGGTTGACATTTTCTTATTCGAAATCTGATACTCTATAAAATGCACCTAATGGTTTCCTTTTAGCTTGAAATTTTTTTTTGTCGAAAATCCACAGTACCCTCCCTTGGAAAAATGACTCAGAAAAATCATGGCATTCGAAAGATATTTTTTCGATTTTTTTCTCACGGGTACGAGTTACGCGGTTACGGTTGACTTTTTCTTATTCGAAATCTGATTCTCTATAAAATGCACCTAATGGTTTCCTTTTAGCTTGAAATTTTTTTTTGTCGAAAATCCACAGTACCCTCCCTTGGAAAAATGACTCAGAAAAATCATGGCATTCGAAACAGATTTTTTCGATTTTTTTCTCACGGGTACGAGTTACGCGGTTACGGTTGACTTTTTCTTATTCGAAATCTGATTCTCTATAAAATGCACCTAATGGTTTCCTTTTAGCTTGAAATTTTTTTTTCTCGAAAATCCACAGTACCCTCCCTTGAAAAAATGACTCAGAAAAATCATGGCATTCGAAACAGATTTTTTTCGATTTTTTTCTCACGGGTACGAGTTACGCGGTTACGGTTGACTTTTTCTTATTCGAAATCTGATTCTCTATAAAATGCACCTAATGGTTTCCTTTTAGCTTGAAATTTTTTTTTCTCGAAAATCCACAGTACCCTCCCTTGGAAAAATGACTCAGAAAAATCATGGCATTCGAAACAGATTTTTTCGATTTTTTTCTCACGGGTACGAGTTACGCGGTTACGGTTGACTTTTTCTTATTGGAAATCTGATTCTCTATAAAATGCACCTAATGGTTTCCTTTTAGCTTGAAATTTTTTTTTCTCGAAAATCCACAGTACCCTCCCTTGGAAAAATGATTCAGAAAAATCATGGCATTCGAAAGAGATTTTTTCGATTTTTTTCTCACGGGTACGAGTTACGCGGTTACGGTTGACTTTTCCTTATTCGAAATCTGATTCTCTATAAAATGCACCTAATGGTTTCCTTTTAGCTGGAATTTTTTTTTTCTCGAAAATCCACAGTACCCTCCCTTGGAAAAATGACTCAGAAAAATCATGGCATTCGAAACAGATTTTTTCGATTTTTTTCTCACGGGTACGAGTTACGCGGTTACGGTTGACTTTTTCTTATTCGAAATCTGATTCTCTATAAAATGCACCTAATGGTTTCCTTTTAGCTTGAAATTTTTTTTTCTCGAAAATCCACAGTACCCTCCCTTGGAAAAATGACTCAGAAAAATCATGGCATTCGAAACAGATTTTTTCGATTTTTTTCTCACGGGTACGAGTTACGCGGTTACGGTTGACTTTTTCTTATTGGAAATCTGATTCTCTATAAAATGCACCTAATGGTTTCCTTTTAGCTTGAAATTTTTTTTTCTCGAAAATCCACAGTACCCTCCCTTGGAAAAATGACTCAGAAAAATCATGGCATTCGAAACAGATTTTTTCGATATTTTTCTCACGGGTACGAGTTACGCGGTTACGGTTGACTTTTTCTTATTGGAAATCTGATTCTCTATAAAATGCACCTAATGGTTTCCTTTTAGCTTGAAATTTTTTTTTCTCGAAAATCCACAGTACCTTCCCTTGGAAAAATGACTCAGAAAAATCATGGCATTCGAAACAGATTTTTTCGATTTTTTTCTCACGGGTACGAGTTACGCGGTTACGGTTGACTTTTCCTTATTCGAAATCTGATTCTCTATAAAATGCACCTAATGGTTTCCTTTTAGCTTGAAATTTTTTTTTGTCGAAAATCCACAGTACCCTCCCTTGGAAAAATGACTCAGAAAAATCATGGCATTCGAAAGATATTTTTTTGATTTTTTTCTCACGGGTACGAGTTACGCGGTTACGGTTGACTTTTTCTTATTCGAAATCTGATTCTCTATAAAATGCACCTAATGGTTTCCTTTTAGCTTGAAATTTTTTTTTGTCGAAAATCCACAGTACCCTCCCTTGGAAAAATGACTCAGAAAAATCATGGCATTCGAAACAGATTTTTTCGATTTTTTTCTCACGGGTACGAGTTACGCGGTTACGGTTGACTTTTTCTTATTCGAAATCTGATTCTCTATAAAATGCACCTAATGGTTTCCTTTTAGCTTGAAATTTTTTTTTCTCGAAAATCCACAGTACCCTCCCTTGGAAAAATGACTCAGAAAAATCATGGCATTCGAAACAGATTTTTTCGATTTTTTTCTCACGGGTACGAGTTACGCGGTTACGGTTGACTTTTTCTTATTCGAAATCTGATTCTCTATAAAATGCACCTAATGGTTTCCTTTTAGCTTGAAATTTTTTTTTCTCGAAAATCCACAGTACCCTCCCTTGAAAAAATGACTCAGAAAAATCATGGCATTCGAAACAGATTTTTTCGATTTTTTTCTCACGGGTACGAGTTACGCGGTTACGGTTGACATTTTCTTATTCGAAATCTGATTCGCTATAAAATGCACCTAATGGTTTCCTTTTAGCTTGAAATTTTTTTTTGTCGAAAATCCACAGTACCGTCCCTTGGAAAAATGACTCAGAAAAATCATGGCATTCGAAACAGATTTTTTCGATTTTTTTCTCACGGGTACGAGTTACGCGGTTACGGTTGACTTTTTCTTATTGGAAATCTGATTCTCTATAAAATGCACCTAATGGTTTCCTTTTAGCTTGAAATTTTTTTTTCTCGAAAATCCACAGTACCCTCCCTTGGAAAAATGATTCAGAAAAATCATGGCATTCGAAAGAGATTTTTTCGATTTTTTTCTCACGGGTACGAGTTACGCGGTTACGGTTGACTTTTCCTTATTCGAAATCTGATTCTCTATAAAATGCACCTAATGGTTTCCTTTTAGCTGGAATTTTTTTTTTCTCGAAAATCCACAGTACCCTCCCTTGGAAAAATGACTCAGAAAAATCATGGCATTCGAAACAGATTTTTTCGATTTTTTTCTCACGGGTACGAGTTTTGCGGTTACGGTTGACTTTTTCTTATTCGAAATCTGATTCTCTATAAAATGCACCTAATGGTTTCCTTTTAGCTTGAAATTTTTTTTTCTCGAAAATCCACAGTACCCTCCCTTGGAAAAATGACTCAGAAAAATCATGGCATTCGAAACAGATTTTTTCGATTTTTTTCTCACGGGTACGAGTTACGCGGTTACGGTTGACTTTTTCTTATTGGAAATCTGATTCTCTATAAAATGCACCTAATGGTTTCCTTTTAGCTTGAAATTTTTTTTTCTCGAAAATCCACAGTACCCTCCCTTGGAAAAATGACTCAGAAATATCATGGCATTCGAAACAGATTTTTTCGATTTTTTTCTCACGGGTACGAGTTACGCGGTTACGGTTGACATTTTCTTATTCGAAATCTGATTCTCTATAAAATGCACCTAATGGTTTCCTTTTAGCTTGAAATTTTTTTTTGTCGAAAATCCACAGTACCCTCCCTTGGAAAAATGACTCAGGAAAATCATGGCATTCGAAACAGATTTTTTCGATTTTTTTCTCACGGGTACGAGTTACGCGGTTACGGTTGACTTTTTCTTATTGGAAATCTGATTCTCTATAAAATGCACCTAATGGTTTCCTTTTAGCTTGAAATTTTTTTTTCTCGAAAATCCACAGTACCTTCCCTTGGAAAAATGACTCAGAAAAATCATGGCATTCGAAACAGATTTTTTCGATTTTTTTCTCACGGGTACGAGTTACGCGGTTACGGTTGACTTTTCCTTATTCGAAATCTGATTCTCTATAAAATGCACCTAATGGTTTCCTTTTAGCTTGAAATTTTTTTTTGTCGAAAATCCACAGTACCCTCCCTTGGAAAAATGACTCAGAAAAATCATGGCATTCGAAAGATATTTTTTCGATTTTTTTCTCACGGGTACGAGTTACGCGGTTACGGTTGACTTTTTCTTATTCGAAATCTGATTCTCTATAAAATGCACCTAATGGTTTCCTTTTAGCTTGAAATTTTTTTTTGTCGAAAATCCACAGTACCCTCCCTTGGAAAAATGACTCAGAAAAATCATGGCATTCGAAACAGATTTTTTCGATTTTTTTCTCACGGGTACGAGTTACGCGGTTACGGTTGACTTTTTCTTATTCGAAATCTGATTCTCTATAAAATGCACCTAATGGTTTCCTTTTAGCTTGAAATTTTTTTTTCTCGAAAATCCACAGTACCCTCCCTTGGAAAAATGACTCAGAAAAATCATGGCATTCGAAACAGATTTTTTCGATTTTTTTCTCACGGGTACGAGTTACGCGGTTACGGTTGACATTTTCTTATTCGAAACCTGATTCTCTATAAAATGCACCTAATGGTTTCCTTTTAGCTTGAAATTTTTTTTTGTCGAAAATCCACAGTACCCTTCCTTGGAAAAATGACTCAGAAAAATCATGGCATTCGAAACAGATTTTTTCGATTTTTTTCTCACGGGTACGAGTTACGCGGTTACGGTTGACTTTTTCTTATTCGAAATCTGATTCGCTATAAAATGCACCTAATGGTTTCCTTTTAGCTTGAAATTTTTTTTTGTCGAAAATCCACAGTACCCTCCCTTGGAAAAATGACTCAGAAAAATCATGGCATTCGAAACAGATTTTTTCGATTTTTTTCTCACGGGTACGAGTTACGCGGTTACGGTTGACTTTTTCTTATTGGAAATCTGATTCTCTATAAAATGCACCTAATGGTTTCCTTTTAGCTTGAAATTTTTTTTTCTCGAAAATCCACAGTACCCTCCCTTGGAAAAATGACTCAGAAAAATCATGGCATTCGAAAGAGATTTTTTCGATTTTTTTCTCACGGGTACGAGTTACGCGGTTGCGGTTGACTTTTTCTTATTGGAAATCTGATTCTCTATAAAATGCACCTAATGGTTTCCTTTTAGCTTGAAATTTTTTTTTGTCGAAAATCCACAGTACCCTCCCTTGGAAAAATGACTCAGAAAAATCATGGCATTCGAAACAGATTTTTTCGATTTTTTTCTCACGGGTACGAGTTACGCGGTTACGGTTGACTTTTTCTTATTCGAAATCTGATTCTCTATAAAATGCACCTAATGGTTTCCTTTTAGCTTGAAATTTTTTTTTCTCGAAAATCCACAGTACCCTCCCTTGGAAAAATGACTCAGAAAAATCATGGCATTCGAAAGAGATTTTTTCGATTTTTTTCTCACGGGTACGAGTTACGCGGTTGCGGTTGACTTTTTCTTATTGGAAATCTGATTCTCTATAAAATGCACCTAATGGTTTCCTTTTAGCTTGAAATTTTTTTTTGTCGAAAATCCACAGTACCCTCCCTTGGAAAAATGACTCAGAAAAATCATGGCATTCGAAACAGATTTTTTCGATTTTTTTCTCACGGGTACGAGTTACGGTTGACTTTTTCTTATTCGAAATCTGATTCTCTATAAAATGCACCTAATGGTTTCCTTTTAGCTTGAAATTTTTTTTTGTCGAAAATCCACAGTACCCTCCCTTCGAAAAATGACTCAGAAAAATCATGGCATTCGAAAGAGATTTTTTCGATTTTTTTCTCACAGGTACGAGTTACGCGGTTACGGTTGACTTTTTCTTATTCGAAATCTGATTCTCTATAAAATGCACCTAATGGTTTCCTTTTAGCTTGAAATTTTTTTTTGTCGAAAATCCACAGTACCCTCCCTTGGAAAAATGACTCAGAAAAATCATGGCATTCGAAAGAGATTTTTTCGATTTTTTTCTCACGGGTACGAGTTACGCGGTTACGGTTGACTTTTCCTTATTCGAAATCTGATTCTCTATAAAATGCACCTAATGGTTTCCTTTTAGCTTGAAATTTTTTTTTCTCGAAAATCCACAGTACCTTCCCTTGGAAAAATGACTCAGAAAAATCATGGCATTCGAAACAGATTTTTTCGATTTTTTTCTCACGGGTACGAGTTACGCGGTTACGGTTGACTTTTCCTTATTCGAAATCTGATTCTCTATAAAATGCACCTAATGGTTTCCTTTTAGCTTGAAATTTTTTTTTCTCGAAAATCCACAGTACCCTCCCTTGGAAAAATGACTCAGAAAAATCATGGCATTCGAAACAGATTTTTTCGATTTTTTTCTCACGGGTACGAGTTACGCGGTTACGGTTGACTTTTCCTTATTCGAAATCTGATTCTCTATAAAATGCACCTAATGGTTTCCTTTTAGCTGGAATTTTTTTTTTCTCGAAAATCCACAGTACCCTCCCTTGGAAAAATGACTCAGAAAAATCATGGCATTCGAAACAGATTTTTTCGATTTTTTTCTCACGGGTACGAGTTACGCGGTTACGGTTGACTTTTCCTTATTCGAAATCTGATTCCCTATAAAATGCACCTAATGGTTTCCTTTTAGCTTGAAATTTTTTTTTCTCGAAAATCCACAGTACCCTCCCTTGGAAAAATGACTCAGTAAAATCATGGCATTCGAAAGAGATTTTTTCGATTTTTTTCTCACGGGTGCGAGTTACGCGGTTACGGTTGACTTTTTCTTATTCGAAATCTGATTCTCTATAAAATGCACCTAATGGTTTCCTTTTAGCTTGAAATTTTTTTTTCTCGAAAATCCACAGTACCTTCCCTTGGAAAAATGACTCAGAAAAATCATGGCATTCGAAACAGATTTTTTCGATTTTTTTCTCACGGGTACGAGTTACGCGGTTACGGTTGACTTTTCCTTATTCGAAATCTGATTCTCTATAAAATGCACCTAATGGTTTCCTTTTAGCTTGAAATTTTTTTTTCTCGAAAATCCACAGTACCCTCCCTTGGAAAAATGACTCAGAAAAATCATGGCATTCGAAACAGATTTTTTCGATTTTTTTCTCACGGGTACGAGTTACGCGGTTACGGTTGACTTTTCCTTATTCGAAATCTGATTCTCTATAAAATGCACCTAATGGTTTCCTTTTAGCTTGAAATTTTTTTTTGTCGAAAATCCACAGTACCTTCCCTTGGAAAAATGACTCAGAAAAATCATGGCATTCGAAACAGATTTTTTCGATTTTTTTCTCACGGGTACGAGTTACGCGGTTACGGTTGACTTTTCCTTATTCGAAATCTGATTCTCTATAAAATGCACCTAATGGTTTCCTTTTAGCTTGAAATTTTTTTTTGTCGAAAATCCACAGTACCCTCCCTTGGAAAAATGACTCAGAAAAATCATGGCATTCGAAAGATATTTTTTCGATTTTTTTCTCACGGGTACGAGTTACGCGGTTACGGTTGACTTTTTCTTATTCGAAATCTGATTCTCTATAAAATGCACCTAATGGTTTCCTTTTAGCTTGAAATTTTTTTTTGTCGAAAATCCACAGTACCCTCCCTTGGAAAAATGACTCAGAAAAATCATGGCATTCGAAACAGATTTTTTCGATTTTTTTCTCACGGGTACGAGTTACGCGGTTACGGTTGACTTTTTCTTATTCGAAATCTGATTCTCTATAAAATGCACCTAATGGTTTCCTTTTAGCTTGAAATTTTTTTTTCTCGAAAATCCACAGTACCCTCCCTTGGAAAAATGACTCAGAAAAATCATGGCATTCGAAACAGATTTTTTCGATTTTTTTCTCACGGGTACGAGTTACGCGGTTACGGTTGACATTTTCTTATTCGAAACCTGATTCTCTATAAAATGCACCTAATGGTTTCCTTTTAGCTTGAAATTTTTTTTTGTCGAAAATCCACAGTACCCTTCCTTGGAAAAATGACTCAGAAAAATCATGGCATTCGAAACAGATTTTTTCGATTTTTTTCTCACGGGTACGAGTTACGCGGTTACGGTTGACTTTTTCTTATTCGAAATCTGATTCGCTATAAAATGCACCTAATGGTTTCCTTTTAGCTTGAAATTTTTTTTTGTCGAAAATCCACAGTACCCTCCCTTGGAAAAATGACTCAGAAAAATCATGGCATTCGAAACAGATTTTTTCGATTTTTTTCTCACGGGTACGAGTTACGCGGTTACGGTTGACTTTTTCTTATTGGAAATCTGATTCTCTATAAAATGCACCTAATGGTTTCCTTTTAGCTTGAAATTTTTTTTTCTCGAAAATCCACAGTACCCTCCCTTGGAAAAATGACTCAGAAAAATCATGGCATTCGAAAGAGATTTTTTCGATTTTTTTCTCACGGGTACGAGTTACGCGGTTGCGGTTGACTTTTTCTTATTGGAAATCTGATTCTCTATAAAATGCACCTAATGGTTTCCTTTTAGCTTGAAATTTTTTTTTGTCGAAAATCCACAGTACCCTCCCTTGGAAAAATGACTCAGAAAAATCATGGCATTCGAAACAGATTTTTTCGATTTTTTTCTCACGGGTACGAGTTACGCGGTTACGGTTGACTTTTTCTTATTCGAAATCTGATTCTCTATAAAATGCACCTAATGGTTTCCTTTTAGCTTGAAATTTTTTTTTCTCGAAAATCCACAGTACCCTCCCTTGGAAAAATGACTCAGAAAAATCATGGCATTCGAAAGAGATTTTTTCGATTTTTTTCTCACGGGTACGAGTTACGCGGTTGCGGTTGACTTTTTCTTATTGGAAATCTGATTCTCTATAAAATGCACCTAATGGTTTCCTTTTAGCTTGAAATTTTTTTTTGTCGAAAATCCACAGTACCCTCCCTTGGAAAAATGACTCAGAAAAATCATGGCATTCGAAACAGATTTTTTCGATTTTTTTCTCACGGGTACGAGTTACGGTTGACTTTTTCTTATTCGAAATCTGATTCTCTATAAAATGCACCTAATGGTTTCCTTTTAGCTTGAAATTTTTTTTTGTCGAAAATCCACAGTACCCTCCCTTCGAAAAATGACTCAGAAAAATCATGGCATTCGAAAGAGATTTTTTCGATTTTTTTCTCACAGGTACGAGTTACGCGGTTACGGTTGACTTTTTCTTATTCGAAATCTGATTCTCTATAAAATGCACCTAATGGTTTCCTTTTAGCTTGAAATTTTTTTTTGTCGAAAATCCACAGTACCCTCCCTTGGAAAAATGACTCAGAAAAATCATGGCATTCGAAAGAGATTTTTTCGATTTTTTTCTCACGGGTACGAGTTACGCGGTTACGGTTGACTTTTCCTTATTCGAAATCTGATTCTCTATAAAATGCACCTAATGGTTTCCTTTTAGCTTGAAATTTTTTTTTCTCGAAAATCCACAGTACCTTCCCTTGGAAAAATGACTCAGAAAAATCATGGCATTCGAAACAGATTTTTTCGATTTTTTTCTCACGGGTACGAGTTACGCGGTTACGGTTGACTTTTCCTTATTCGAAATCTGATTCTCTATAAAATGCACCTAATGGTTTCCTTTTAGCTTGAAATTTTTTTTTCTCGAAAATCCACAGTACCCTCCCTTGGAAAAATGACTCAGAAAAATCATGGCATTCGAAACAGATTTTTTCGATTTTTTTCTCACGGGTACGAGTTACGCGGTTACGGTTGACTTTTCCTTATTCGAAATCTGATTCTCTATAAAATGCACCTAATGGTTTCCTTTTAGCTGGAATTTTTTTTTTCTCGAAAATCCACAGTACCCTCCCTTGGAAAAATGACTCAGAAAAATCATGGCATTCGAAACAGATTTTTTCGATTTTTTTCTCACGGGTACGAGTTACGCGGTTACGGTTGACTTTTCCTTATTCGAAATCTGATTCCCTATAAAATGCACCTAATGGTTTCCTTTTAGCTTGAAATTTTTTTTTCTCGAAAATCCACAGTACCCTCCCTTGGAAAAATGACTCAGTAAAATCATGGCATTCGAAAGAGATTTTTTCGATTTTTTTCTCACGGGTGCGAGTTACGCGGTTACGGTTGACTTTTTTTTATTCGAAATCTGATTCTCTATAAAATGCACCTAATGGTTTCCTTTTAGCTTGAAATTTTTTTTTCTCGAAAATTCACACTACCCTCCCTTGGAAAAATGACTCAGAAAAATCATGGCATTCGAAACAGATTTTTTCGATTTTTTTCTCACGGGTACGAGTTACGCGGTTACGGTTGACTTTTCCTTATTCGAAATCTGATTCTCTATAAAATGCACCTAATGGTTTCCTTTTAGCTTGAAATTTTTTTTTCTCGAAAATCCACAGTACCTTCCCTTGGAAAAATGACTCAGAAAAATCATGGCATTCGAAACAGATTTTTTCGATTTTTTTCTCACGGGTACGAGTTACGCGGTTACGGTTGACTTTTCCTTATTCGAAATCTGATTCTCTATAAAATGCACCTAATGGTTTCCTTTTAGCTTGAAATTTTTTTTTCTCGAAAATCCACAGTACCCTCCCTTGGAAAAATGACTCAGAAAAATCATGGCATTCGAAAGAGATTTTTTCGATTTTTTTCTCACGGGTACGAGTTACGCGGTTGCGGTTGACTTTTTCTTATTGGAAATCTGATTCTCTATAAAATGCACCTAATGGTTTCCTTTTAGCTTGAAATTTTTTTTTGTCGAAAATCCACAGTACCCTCCCTTGGAAAAATGACTCAGAAAAATCATGGCATTCGAAACAGATTTTTTCGATTTTTTTCTCACGGGTACGAGTTACGGTTGACTTTTTCTTATTCGAAATCTGATTCTCTATAAAATGCACCTAATGGTTTCCTTTTAGCTTGAAATTTTTTTTTGTCGAAAATCCACAGTACCCTCCCTTCGAAAAATGACTCAGAATAATCATGGCATTCGAAAGAGATTTTTTCGATTTTTTTCTCACAGGTACGAGTTACGCGGTTACGGTTGACTTTTTCTTATTCGAAATCTGATTCTCTATAAAATGCACCTAATGGTTTCCTTTTAGCTTGAAATTTTTTTTTGTCGAAAATCCACAGTACCCTCCCTTGGAAAAATGACTCAGAAAAATCATGGCATTCGAAAGAGATTTTTTCGATTTTTTTCTCACGGGTACGAGTTACGCGGTTACGGTTGACTTTTCCTTATTCGAAATCTGATTCTCTATAAAATGCACCTAATGGTTTCCTTTTAGCTTGAAATTTTTTTTTCTCGAAAATCCACAGTACCTTCCCTTGGAAAAATGACTCAGAAAAATCATGGCATTCGAAACAGATTTTTTCGATTTTTTTCTCACGGGTACGAGTTACGCGGTTACGGTTGACTTTTCCTTATTCGAAATCTGATTCTCTATAAAATGCACCTAATGGTTTCCTTTTAGCTTGAAATTTTTTTTTCTCGAAAATCCACAGTACCCTCCCTTGGAAAAATGACTCAGTAAAATCATGGCATTCGAAACTGATTTCTTCGATTTTTTCCTCACGGGTGCGAGTTACGCGGTTACGGTTGACTTTTTTTTATTCGAAATCTGATTCTCTATAAAATGCACCTAATGGTTTCCTTTTAGCTTGAAATTTTTTTTTGTCGAAAATCCACAGTACCCTCCCTTGGAAAAATGACTCAGAAAAATCATGGCATTCGAAACAGATTTTTTCGATTTTTTTCTCACGGGTACGAGTTACGCGGTTACGGTTGACTTTTTCTTATTGGAAATCTGATTCTCTATAAAATGCACCTAATGGTTTCCTTTTAGCTTGAAATTTTTTTTTCTCGAAAATCCACAGTACCCTCCCTTGGAAAAATGACTCAGAAAAATCATGGCATTCGAAAGAGATTTTTTCGATTTTTTTCTCACGGGTACGAGTTACGCGGTTGCGGTTGACTTTTTCTTATTGGAAATCTGATTCTCTATAAAATGCACCTAATGGTTTCCTTTTAGCTTGAAATTTTTTTTTGTCGAAAATCCACAGTACCCTCCCTTGGAAAAATGACTCAGAAAAATCATGGCATTCGAAACAGATTTTTTCGATTTTTTTCTCACGGGTACGAGTTACGCGGTTACGGTTGACATTTTCTTATTCGAAATCTGATTCCCTATAAAATGCACCTAATGGTTTCCTTTTAGCTTGAAATTTTTTTTTGTCGAAAATCCACAGTACCCTCCCTTGGAAAAATGACTCAGAAAAATCATGGCATTCGAAACAGATTTTTTCGATTTTTTTCTCACGGGTACGAGTTACGCGGTTACGGTTGACTTTTTCTTATTGGAAATCTGATTCTCTATAAAATGCACCTAATGGTTTCCTTTTAGCTTGAAATTTTTTTTTCTCGAAAATCCACAGTACCCTCCCTTGGAAAAATGACTCAGAAAAATCATGGCATTCGAAAGAGATTTTTTTCGATTTTTTTCTCACGGGTACGAGTTACGCGGTTGCGGTTGACTTTTTCTTATTCGAAATCTGATTCTCTATAAAATGCACCTAATGGTTCCCTTTTAGCTTGAAATTTTTTTTTGTCGAAAATCCACAGTACCCTCCCTTGGAAAAATGACTCAGAAAAATCATGGCATTCGAAAGAGATTTTTTCGATTTTTTTCTCACGGGTACGAGTTACGCGGTTACGGTTGACTTTTCCTTATTCGAAATCTGATTCTCTATAAAATGCACCTAATGGTTTCCTTTTAGCTTGAAATTTTTTTTTCTCGAAAATCCACAGTACCTTCCCTTGGAAAAATGACTCAGAAAAATCATGGCATTCGAAACAGATTTTTTCGATTTTTTTCTCACGGGTACGAGTTACGCGGTTACGGTTGACTTTTCCTTATTCGAAATCTGATTCTCTATAAAATGCACCTAATGGTTTCCTTTTAGCTTGAAATTTTTTTTTCTCGAAAATCCACAGTACCCTCCCTTGGAAAAATGAATCAGAAAAATCATGGCATTCGAAACAGATTTTTTCGATTTTTTTCTCACGGGTACGAGTTACGCGGTTACGGTTGACATTTTCTTATTCGAAATCTGATTCCCTATAAAATGCACCTAATGGTTTCCTTTTAGCTTGAAATTTTTTTTTGTCGAAAATCCACAGTACCCTCCCTTGGAAAAATGACTCAGAAAAATCATGGCATTCGAAACAGATTTTTTCGATTTTTTTCTCACGGGTACGAGTTACGCGGTTACGGTTGACTTTTTCTTATTGGAAATCTGATTCTCTATAAAATGCACCTAATGGTTTCCTTTTAGCTTGAAATTTTTTTTTCTCGAAAATCCACAGTACCCTCCCTTGGAAAAATGACTCAGAAAAATCATGGCATTCGAAAGAGATTTTTTCGATTTTTTTCTCACGGGTACGAGTTACGCGGTTGCGGTTGACTTTTTCTTATTCGAAATCTGATTCTCTATAAAATGCACCTAATGGTTTCCTTTTAGCTTGAAATTTTTTTTTGTCGAAAATCCACAGTACCCTCCCTTGGAAAAATGACTCAGAAAAATCATGGCATTCGAAAGAGATTTTTTCGATTTTTTTCTCACGGGTACGAGTTACGCGGTTACGGTTGACTTTTCCTTATTCGAAATCTGATTCTCTATAAAATGCACCTAATGGTTTCCTTTTTGCTTGAAATTTTTTTTTCTCGAAAATCCACAGTACCTTCCCTTGGAAAAATGACTCAGAAAAATCATGGCATTCGAAACAGATTTTTTCGATTTTTTTCTCACGGGTACGAGTTACGCGGTTACGGTTGACTTTTCCTTATTCGAAATCTGATTCTCTATAAAATGCACCTAATGGTTTCCTTTTAGCTTGAAATTTTTTTTTCTCGAAAATCCACAGTACCCTCCCTTGGAAAAATGACTCAGTAAAATCATGGCATTCGAAACTGATTTCTTCGATTTTTTCCTCACGGGTGCGAGTTACGCGGTTACGGTTGACTTTTTTTTATTCGAAATCTGATTCTCTATAAAATGCACCTAATGGTTTCCTTTTAGCTTGAAATTTTTTTTTGTCGAAAATCCACAGTACCCTCCCTTGGAAAAATGACTCAGAAAAATCATGGCATTCGAAACAGATTTTTTCGATTTTTTTCTCACGGGTACGAGTTACGCGGTTACGGTTGACTTTTTCTTATTGGAAATCTGATTCTCTATAAAATGCACCTAATGGTTTCCTTTTAGCTTGAAATTTTTTTTTCTCGAAAATCCACAGTACCCTCCCTTGGAAAAATGACTCAGAAAAATCATGGCATTCGAAAGAGATTTTTTCGATTTTTTTCTCACGGGTACGAGTTACGCGGTTGCGGTTGACTTTTTCTTATTGGAAATCTGATTCTCTATAAAATGCACCTAATGGTTTCCTTTTAGCTTGAAATTTTTTTTTGTCGAAAATCCACAGTACCCTCCCTTGGAAAAATGACTCAGAAAAATCATGGCATTCGAAACAGATTTTTTCGATTTTTTTCTCACGGGTACGAGTTACGCGGTTACGGTTGACATTTTCTTATTCGAAATCTGATTCCCTATAAAATGCACCTAATGGTTTCCTTTTAGCTTGAAATTTTTTTTTGTCGAAAATCCACAGTACCCTCCCTTGGAAAAATGACTCAGAAAAATCATGGCATTCGAAACAGATTTTTTCGATTTTTTTCTCACGGGTACGAGTTACGCGGTTACGGTTGACTTTTTCTTATTGGAAATCTGATTCTCTATAAAATGCACCTAATGGTTTCCTTTTAGCTTGAAATTTTTTTTTCTCGAAAATCCACAGTACCCTCCCTTGGAAAAATGACTCAGAAAAATCATGGCATTCGAAAGAGATTTTTTTCGATTTTTTTCTCACGGGTACGAGTTACGCGGTTGCGGTTGACTTTTTCTTATTCGAAATCTGATTCTCTATAAAATGCACCTAATGGTTTCCTTTTAGCTTGAAATTTTTTTTTGTCGAAAATCCACAGTACCCTAACTTGGAAAAATGACTCAGAAAAATCATGGCATTCGAAAGAGATTTTTTCGATTTTTTTCTCACGGGTACGAGTTACGCGGTTACGGTTGACTTTTCCTTATTCGAAATCTGATTCTCTATAAAATGCACCTAATGGTTTCCTTTTAGCTTGAAATTTTTTTTTCTCGAAAATCCACAGTACCTTCCCTTGGAAAAATGACTCAGAAAAATCATGGCATTCGAAACAGATTTTTTCGATTTTTTTCTCACGGGTACGAGTTACGCGGTTACGGTTGACTTTTCCTTATTCGAAATCTGATTCTCTATAAAATGCACCTAATGGTTTCCTTTTAGCTTGAAATTTTTTTTTCTCGAAAATCCACAGTACCCTCCCTTGGAAAAATGAATCAGAAAAATCATGGCATTCGAAACAGATTTTTTCGATTTTTTTCTCACGGGTACGAGTTACGCGGTTACGGTTGACATTTTCTTATTCGAAATCTGATTCCCTATAAAATGCACCTAATGGTTTCCTTTTAGCTTGAAATTTTTTTTTGTCGAAAATCCACAGTACCCTCCCTTGGAAAAATGACTCAGAAAAATCATGGCATTCGAAACAGATTTTTTCGATTTTTTTCTCACGGGTACGAGTTACGCGGTTACGGTTGACTTTTTCTTATTGGAAATCTGATTCTCTATAAAATGCACCTAATGGTTTCCTTTTAGCTTGAAATTTTTTTTTCTCGAAAATCCACAGTACCCTCCCTTGGAAAAATGACTCAGAAAAATCATGGCATTCGAAAGAGATTTTTTCGATTTTTTTCTCACGGGTACGAGTTACGCGGTTGCGGTTGACTTTTTCTTATTCGAAATCTGATTCTCTATAAAATGCACCTAATGGTTTCCTTTTAGCTTGAAATTTTTTTTTGTCGAAAATCCACAGTACCCTCCCTTGGAAAAATGACTCAGAAAAATCATGGCATTCGAAAGAGATTTTTTCGATTTTTTTCTCACGGGTACGAGTTACGCGGTTACGGTTGACTTTTCCTTATTCGAAATCTGATTCTCTATAAAATGCACCTAATGGTTTCCTTTTTGCTTGAAATTTTTTTTTCTCGAAAATCCACAGTACCTTCCCTTGGAAAAATGACTCAGAAAAATCATGGCATTCGAAAGAGATTTTTTCGATTTTTTTCTCACGGGTACGAGTTACGCGGTTACGGTTGACTTTTCCTTATTCGAAATCTGATTCTCTATAAAATGCACCTAATGGTTTCCTTTTAGCTTGAAATTTTTTTTTCTCGAAAATCCACAGTACCTTCCCTTGGAAAAATGACTCAGAAAAATCATGGCATTCGAAACAGATTTTTTCGATTTTTTTCTCACGGGTACGAGTTACGCGGTTACGGTTGACTTTTCCTTATTCGAAATCTGATTCTCTATAAAATGCACCTAATGGTTTCCTTTTAGCTTGAAATTTTTTTTTCTCGAAAATCCACAGTACCCTCCCTTGGAAAAATGAATCAGAAAAATCATGGCATTCGAAACAGATTTTTTCGATTTTTTTCTCACGGGTACGAGTTACGCGGTTACGGTTGACATTTTCTTATTCGAAATCTGATTCCCTATAAAATGCACCTAATGGTTTCCTTTTAGCTTGAAATTTTTTTTTGTCGAAAATCCACAGTACCCTCCCTTGGAAAAATGACTCAGAAAAATCATGGCATTCGAAACAGATTTTTTCGATTTTTTTCTCACGGGTACGAGTTACGCGGTTACGGTTGACTTTTTCTTATTGGAAATCTGATTCTCTATAAAATGCACCTAATGGTTTCCTTTTAGCTTGAAATTTTTTTTTCTCGAAAATCCACAGTACCCTCCCTTGGAAAAATGACTCAGAAAAATCATGGCATTCGAAAGAGATTTTTTCGATTTTTTTCTCACGGGTACGAGTTACGCGGTTGCGGTTGACTTTTTCTTATTCGAAATCTGATTCTCTATAAAATGCACCTAATGGTTTCCTTTTAGCTTGAAATTTTTTTTTGTCGAAAATCCACAGTACCCTCCCTTGGAAAAATGACTCAGAAAAATCATGGCATTCGAAAGAGATTTTTTCGATTTTTTTCTCACGGGTACGAGTTACGCGGTTACGGTTGACTTTTCCTTATTCGAAATCTGATTCTCTATAAAATGCACCTAATGGTTTCCTTTTTGCTTGAAATTTTTTTTTCTCGAAAATCCACAGTACCTTCCCTTGGAAAAATGACTCAGAAAAATCATGGCATTCGAAACAGATTTTTTCGATTTTTTTCTCACGGGTACGAGTTACGCGGTTACGGTTGACTTTTCCTTATTCGAAATCTGATTCTCTATAAAATGCACCTAATGGTTTCCTTTTAGCTTGAAATTTTTTTTTCTCGAAAATCCACAGTACCCTCCCTTGGAAAAATGACTCAGTAAAATCATGGCATTCGAAACTGATTTCTTCGATTTTTTCCTCACGGGTGCGAGTTACGCGGTTACGGTTGACTTTTTTTTATTCGAAATCTGATTCTCTATAAAATGCACCTAATGGTTTCCTTTTAGCTTGAAATTTTTTTTTGTCGAAAATCCACAGTACCCTCCCTTGGAAAAATGACTCAGAAAAATCATGGCATTCGAAACAGATTTTTTCGATTTTTTTCTCACGGGTACGAGTTACGCGGTTACGGTTGACTTTTTCTTATTGGAAATCTGATTCTCTATAAAATGCACCTAATGGTTTCCTTTTAGCTTGAAATTTTTTTTTCTCGAAAATCCACAGTACCCTCCCTTGGAAAAATGACTCAGAAAAATCATGGCATTCGAAAGAGATTTTTTCGATTTTTTTCTGACGGGTACGAGTTACGCGGTTGCGGTTGACTTTTTCTTATTGGAAATCTGATTCTCTATAAAATGCACCTAATGGTTTCCTTTTAGCTTGAAATTTTTTTTTGTCGAAAATCCACAGTACCCTCCCTTGGAAAAATGACTCAGAAAAATCATGGCATTCGAAACAGATTTTTTCGATTTTTTTCTCACGGGTACGAGTTACGCGGTTACGGTTGACTTTTTCTTATTGGAAATCTGATTCTCTATAAAATGCACCTAATGGTTTCCTTTTAGCTTGAAATTTTTTTTTCTCGAAAATCCACAGTACCCTCCCTTGGAAAAATGACTCAGAAAAATCATGGCATTCGAAAGAGATTTTTTTCGATTTTTTTCTCACGGGTACGAGTTACGCGGTTGCGGTTGACTTTTTCTTATTCGAAATCTGATTCTCTATAAAATGCACCTAATGGTTTCCTTTTAGCTTGAAATTTTTTTTTGTCGAAAATCCACAGTACCCTCCCTTGGAAAAATGACTCAGAAAAATCATGGCATTCGAAAGAGATTTTTTCGATTTTTTTCTCACGGGTACGAGTTACGCGGTTACGGTTGACTTTTCCTTATTCGAAATCTGATTCTCTATAAAATGCACCTAATGGTTTCCTTTTAGCTTGAAATTTTTTTTTCTCGAAAATCCACAGTACCTTCCCTTGGAAAAATGACTCAGAAAAATCATGGCATTCGAAACAGATTTTTTCGATTTTTTTCTCACGGGTACGAGTTACGCGGTTACGGTTGACTTTTCCTTATTCGAAATCTGATTCTCTATAAAATGCACCTAATGGTTTCCTTTTAGCTTGAAATTTTTTTTTCTCGAAAATCCACAGTACCCTCCCTTGGAAAAATGAATCAGAAAAATCATGGCATTCGAAACAGATTTTTTCGATTTTTTTCTCACGGGTACGAGTTACGCGGTTACGGTTGACATTTTCTTATTCGAAATCTGATTCCCTATAAAATGCACCTAATGGTTTCCTTTTAGCTTGAAATTTTTTTTTGTCGAAAATCCACAGTACCCTCCCTTGGAAAAATGACTCAGAAAAATCATGGCATTCGAAACAGATTTTTTCGATTTTTTTCTCACGGGTACGAGTTACGCGGTTACGGTTGACTTTTTCTTATTGGAAATCTGATTCTCTATAAAATGCACCTAATGGTTTCCTTTTAGCTTGAAATTTTTTTTTCTCGAAAATCCACAGTACCCTCCCTTGGAAAAATGACTCAGAAAAATCATGGCATTCGAAAGAGATTTTTTCGATTTTTTTCTCACGGGTACGAGTTACGCGGTTGCGGTTGACTTTTTCTTATTCGAAATCTGATTCTCTATAAAATGCACCTAATGGTTTCCTTTTAGCTTGAAATTTTTTTTTGTCGAAAATCCACAGTACCCTCCCTTGGAAAAATGACTCAGAAAAATCATGGCATTCGAAAGAGATTTTTTCGATTTTTTTCTCACGGGTACGAGTTACGCGGTTACGGTTGACTTTTCCTTATTCGAAATCTGATTCTCTATAAAATGCACCTAATGGTTTCCTTTTTGCTTGAAATTTTTTTTTCTCGAAAATCCACAGTACCTTCCCTTGGAAAAATGACTCAGAAAAATCATGGCATTCGAAACAGATTTTTTCGATTTTTTTCTCACGGGTACGAGTTACGCGGTTACGGTTGACTTTTCCTTATTCGAAATCTGATTCTCTATAAAATGCACCTAATGGTTTCCTTTTAGCTTGAAATTTTTTTTTCTCGAAAATCCACAGTACCCTCCCTTGGAAAAATGACTCAGTAAAATCATGGCATTCGAAACTGATTTCTTCGATTTTTTCCTCACGGGTGCGAGTTACGCGGTTACGGTTGACTTTTTTTTATTCGAAATCTGATTCTCTATAAAATGCACCTAATGGTTTCCTTTTAGCTTGAAATTTTTTTTTGTCGAAAATCCACAGTACCCTCCCTTGGAAAAATGACTCAGAAAAATCATGGCATTCGAAACAGATTTTTTCGATTTTTTTCTCACGGGTACGAGTTACGCGGTTACGGTTGACTTTTTCTTATTGGAAATCTGATTCTCTATAAAATGCACCTAATGGTTTCCTTTTAGCTTGAAATTTTTTTTTCTCGAAAATCCACAGTACCCTCCCTTGGAAAAATGACTCAGAAAAATCATGGCATTCGAAAGAGATTTTTTCGATTTTTTTCTCACGGGTACGAGTTACGCGGTTGCGGTTGACTTTTTCTTATTGGAAATCTGATTCTCTATAAAATGCACCTAATGGTTTCCTTTTAGCTTGAAATTTTTTTTTGTCGAAAATCCACAGTACCCTCCCTTGGAAAAATGACTCAGAAAAATCATGGCATTCGAAACAGATTTTTTCGATTTTTTTCTCACGGGTACGAGTTACGCGGTTACGGTTGACATTTTCTTATTCGAAATCTGATTCCCTATAAAATGCACCTAATGGTTTCCTTTTAGCTTGAAATTTTTTTTTGTCGAAAATCCACAGTACCCTCCCTTGGAAAAATGACTCAGAAAAATCATGGCATTCGAAACAGATTTTTTCGATTTTTTTCTCACGGGTACGAGTTACGCGGTTACGGTTGACTTTTTCTTATTGGAAATCTGATTCTCTATAAAATGCACCTAATGGTTTCCTTTTAGCTTGAAATTTTTTTTTCTCGAAAATCCACAGTACCCTCCCTTGGAAAAATGACTCAGAAAAATCATGGCATTCGAAAGAGATTTTTTTCGATTTTTTTCTCACGGGTACGAGTTACGCGGTTGCGGTTGACTTTTTCTTATTCGAAATCTGATTCTCTATAAAATGCACCTAATGGTTTCCTTTTAGCTTGAAATTTTTTTTTGTCGAAAATCCACAGTACCCTCCCTTGGAAAAATGACTCAGAAAAATCATGGCATTCGAAAGAGATTTTTTCGATTTTTTTCTCACGGGTACGAGTTACGCGGTTACGGTTGACTTTTCCTTATTCGAAATCTGATTCTCTATAAAATGCACCTAATGGTTTCCTTTTAGCTTGAAATTTTTTTTTCTCGAAAATCCACAGTACCTTCCCTTGGAAAAATGACTCAGAAAAATCATGGCATTCGAAACAGATTTTTTCGATTTTTTTCTCACGGGTACGAGTTACGCGGTTACGGTTGACTTTTCCTTATTCGAAATCTGATTCTCTATAAAATGCACCTAATGGTTTCGTTTTAGCTTGAAATTTTTTTTTCTCGAAAATCCACAGTACCCTCCCTTGGAAAAATGACTCAGTAAAATCATGGCATTCGAAACTGATTTCTTCGATTTTTTCCTCACGGGTGCGAGTTACGCGGTTACGGTTGACTTTTTTTTATTCGAAATCTGATTCTCTATAAAATGCACCTAATGGTTTCCTTTTAGCTTGAAATTTTTTTTTGTCGAAAATCCACAGTACCCTCCCTTGGAAAAATGACTCAGAAAAATCATGGCATTCGAAACAGATTTTTTCGATTTTTTTCTCACGGGTACGAGTTACGCGGTTACGGTTGACTTTTTCTTATTGGAAATCTGATTCTCTATAAAATGCACCTAATGGTTTCCTTTTAGCTTGAAATTTTTTTTTCTCGAAAATCCACAGTACCCTCCCTTGGAAAAATGACTCAGAAAAATAATGGCATTCGAAAGAGATTTTTTCGATTTTTTTCTCACGGGTACGAGTTACGCGGTTGCGGTTGACTTTTTCTTATTCGAAATCTGATTCTCTATAAAATGCACCTAATGGTTTCCTTTTAGCTGGAATTTTTTTTTTCTCGAAAATCCACAGTACCCTCCCTTGGAAAAATGACTCAGAAAAATCATGGCATTCGAAACAGATTTTTTCGATTTTTTTCTCACGGGTACGAGTTTTGCGGTTACGGTTGACTTTTTCTTATTCGAAATCTGATTCTCTATAAAATGCACCTAATGGTTTCCTTTTAGCTTGAAATTTTTTTTTCTCGAAAATCCACAGTACCCTCCCTTGGAAAAATGACTCAGAAAAATCATGGCATTCGAAACAGATTTTTTCGATTTTTTTCTCACGGGTACGAGTTACGCGGTTACGGTTGACTTTTTCTTATTGGAAATCTGATTCTCTATAAAATGCACCTAATGGTTTCCTTTTAGCTTGAAATTTTTTTTTCTCGAAAATCCACAGTACCCTCCCTTGGAAAAATGACTCAGAAAAATCATGGCATTCGAAACAGATTTTTTCGATTTTTTTCTCACGGGTACGAGTTACGCGGTTACGGTTGACATTTTCTTATTCGAAATCTGATTCTCTATAAAATGCACCTAATGGTTTCCTTTTAGCTTGAAATTTTTTTTTGTCGAAAATCCACAGTACCCTCCCTTGGAAAAATGACTCAGGAAAATCATGGCATTCGAAACAGATTTTTTCGATTTTTTTCTCACGGGTACGAGTTACGCGGTTACGGTTGACTTTTTCTTATTGGAAATCTGATTCTCTATAAAATGCACCTAATGGTTTCCTTTTAGCTTGAAATTTTTTTTTCTCGAAAATCCACAGTACCTTCCCTTGGAAAAATGACTCAGAAAAATCATGGCATTCGAAACAGATTTTTTCGATTTTTTTCTCACGGGTACGAGTTACGCGGTTACGGTTGACTTTTCCTTATTCGAAATCTGATTCTCTATAAAATGCACCTAATGGTTTCCTTTTAGCTTGAAATTTTTTTTTGTCGAAAATCCACAGTACCCTCCCTTGGAAAAATGACTCAGAAAAATCATGGCATTCGAAAGATATTTTTTCGATTTTTTTCTCACGGGTACGAGTTACGCGGTTACGGTTGACTTTTTCTTATTCGAAATCTGATTCTCTATAAAATGCACCTAATGGTTTCCTTTTAGCTTGAAATTTTTTTTTGTCGAAAATCCACAGTACCCTCCCTTGGAAAAATGACTCAGAAAAATCATGGCATTCGAAACAGATTTTTTCGATTTTTTTCTCACGGGTACGAGTTACGCGGTTACGGTTGACTTTTTCTTATTCGAAATCTGATTCTCTATAAAATGCACCTAATGGTTTCCTTTTAGCTTGAAATTTTTTTTTCTCGAAAATCCACAGTACCCTCCCTTGGAAAAATGACTCAGAAAAATCATGGCATTCGAAACAGATTTTTTCGATTTTTTTCTCACGGGTACGAGTTACGCGGTTACGGTTGACATTTTCTTATTCGAAACCTGATTCTCTATAAAATGCACCTAATGGTTTCCTTTTAGCTTGAAATTTTTTTTTGTCGAAAATCCACAGTACCCTTCCTTGGAAAAATGACTCAGAAAAATCATGGCATTCGAAACAGATTTTTTCGATTTTTTTCTCACGGGTACGAGTTACGCGGTTACGGTTGACTTTTTCTTATTCGAAATCTGATTCGCTATAAAATGCACCTAATGGTTTCCTTTTAGCTTGAAATTTTTTTTTGTCGAAAATCCACAGTACCCTCCCTTGGAAAAATGACTCAGAAAAATCATGGCATTCGAAACAGATTTTTTCGATTTTTTTCTCACGGGTACGAGTTACGCGGTTACGGTTGACTTTTTCTTATTGGAAATCTGATTCTCTATAAAATGCACCTAATGGTTTCCTTTTAGCTTGAAATTTTTTTTTCTCGAAAATCCACAGTACCCTCCCTTGGAAAAATGACTCAGAAAAATCATGGCATTCGAAAGAGATTTTTTCGATTTTTTTCTCACGGGTACGAGTTACGCGGTTGCGGTTGACTTTTTCTTATTGGAAATCTGATTCTCTATAAAATGCACCTAATGGTTTCCTTTTAGCTTGAAATTTTTTTTTGTCGAAAATCCACAGTACCCTCCCTTGGAAAAATGACTCAGAAAAATCATGGCACTCGAAACAGATTTTTTCGATTTTTTTCTCACGGGTACGAGTTACGCGGTTACGGTTGACTTTTTCTTATTCGAAATCTGATTCTCTATAAAATGCACCTAATGGTTTCCTTTTAGCTTGAAATTTTTTTTTCTCGAAAATCCACAGTACCCTCCCTTGGAAAAATGACTCAGAAAAATCATGGCATTCGAAAGAGATTTTTTCGATTTTTTTCTCACGGGTACGAGTTACGCGGTTGCGGTTGACTTTTTCTTATTGGAAATCTGATTCTCTATAAAATGCACCTAATGGTTTCCTTTTAGCTTGAAATTTTTTTTTGTCGAAAATCCACAGTACCCTCCCTTGGAAAAATGACTCAGAAAAATCATGGCATTCGAAACAGATTTTTTCGATTTTTTTCTCACGGGTACGAGTTACGGTTGACTTTTTCTTATTCGAAATCTGATTCTCTATAAAATGCACCTAATGGTTTCCTTTTAGCTTGAAATTTTTTTTTGTCGAAAATCCACAGTACCCTCCCTTCGAAAAATGACTCAGAAAAATCATGGCATTCGAAAGAGATTTTTTCGATTTTTTTCTCACAGGTACGAGTTACGCGGTTACGGTTGACTTTTTCTTATTCGAAATCTGATTCTCTATAAAATGCACCTAATGGTTTCCTTTTAGCTTGAAATTTTTTTTTCTCGAAAATCCACAGTACCTTCCCTTGGAAAAATGACTCAGAAAAATCATGGCATTCGAAACAGATTTTTTCGATTTTTTTCTCACGGGTACGAGTTACGCGGTTACGGTTGACTTTTCCTTATTCGAAATCTGATTCTCTATAAAATGCACCTAATGGTTTCGTTTTAGCTTGAAATTTTTTTTTCTCGAAAATCCACAGTACCCTCCCTTGGAAAAATGACTCAGTAAAATCATGGCATTCGAAACTGATTTCTTCGATTTTTTCCTCACGGGTGCGAGTTACGCGGTTACGGTTGACTTTTTTTTATTCGAAATCTGATTCTCTATAAAATGCACCTAATGGTTTCCTTTTAGCTTGAAATTTTTTTTTGTCGAAAATCCACAGTACCCTCCCTTGGAAAAATGACTCAGAAAAATCATGGCATTCGAAACAGATTTTTTCGATTTTTTTCTCACGGGTACGAGTTACGCGGTTACGGTTGACTTTTTCTTATTGGAAATCTGATTCTCTATAAAATGCACCTAATGGTTTCCTTTTAGCTTGAAATTTTTTTTTCTCGAAAATCCACAGTACCCTCCCTTGGAAAAATGACTCAGAAAAATAATGGCATTCGAAAGAGATTTTTTCGATTTTTTTCTCACGGGTACGAGTTACGCGGTTGCGGTTGACTTTTTCTTATTCGAAATCTGATTCTCTATAAAATGCACCTAATGGTTTCCTTTTAGCTGGAATTTTTTTTTTCTCGAAAATCCACAGTACCCTCCCTTGGAAAAATGACTCAGAAAAATCATGGCATTCGAAACAGATTTTTTCGATTTTTTTCTCACGGGTACGAGTTTTGCGGTTACGGTTGACTTTTTCTTATTCGAAATCTGATTCTCTATAAAATGCACCTAATGGTTTCCTTTTAGCTTGAAATTTTTTTTTCTCGAAAATCCACAGTACCCTCCCTTGGAAAAATGACTCAGAAAAATCATGGCATTCGAAACAGATTTTTTCGATTTTTTTCTCACGGGTACGAGTTACGCGGTTACGGTTGACTTTTTCTTATTGGAAATCTGATTCTCTATAAAATGCACCTAATGGTTTCCTTTTAGCTTGAAATTTTTTTTTCTCGAAAATCCACAGTACCCTCCCTTGGAAAAATGACTCAGAAAAATCATGGCATTCGAAACAGATTTTTTCGATTTTTTTCTCACGGGTACGAGTTACGCGGTTACGGTTGACATTTTCTTATTCGAAATCTGATTCTCTATAAAATGCACCTAATGGTTTCCTTTTAGCTTGAAATTTTTTTTTGTCGAAAATCCACAGTACCCTCCCTTGGAAAAATGACTCAGGAAAATCATGGCATTCGAAACAGATTTTTTCGATTTTTTTCTCACGGGTACGAGTTACGCGGTTACGGTTGACTTTTTCTTATTGGAAATCTGATTCTCTATAAAATGCACCTAATGGTTTCCTTTTAGCTTGAAATTTTTTTTTCTCGAAAATCCACAGTACCTTCCCTTGGAAAAATGACTCAGAAAAATCATGGCATTCGAAACAGATTTTTTCGATTTTTTTCTCACGGGTACGAGTTACGCGGTTACGGTTGACTTTTCCTTATTCGAAATCTGATTCTCTATAAAATGCACCTAATGGTTTCCTTTTAGCTTGAAATTTTTTTTTGTCGAAAATCCACAGTACCCTCCCTTGGAAAAATGACTCAGAAAAATCATGGCATTCGAAAGATATTTTTTCGATTTTTTTCTCACGGGTACGAGTTACGCGGTTACGGTTGACTTTTTCTTATTCGAAATCTGATTCTCTATAAAATGCACCTAATGGTTTCCTTTTAGCTTGAAATTTTTTTTTGTCGAAAATCCACAGTACCCTCCCTTGGAAAAATGACTCAGAAAAATCATGGCATTCGAAACAGATTTTTTCGATTTTTTTCTCACGGGTACGAGTTACGCGGTTACGGTTGACTTTTTCTTATTCGAAATCTGATTCTCTATAAAATGCACCTAATGGTTTCCTTTTAGCTTGAAATTTTTTTTTCTCGAAAATCCACAGTACCCTCCCTTGGAAAAATGACTCAGAAAAATCATGGCATTCGAAACAGATTTTTTCGATTTTTTTCTCACGGGTACGAGTTACGCGGTTACGGTTGACATTTTCTTATTCGAAACCTGATTCTCTATAAAATGCACCTAATGGTTTCCTTTTAGCTTGAAATTTTTTTTTGTCGAAAATCCACAGTACCCTTCCTTGGAAAAATGACTCAGAAAAATCATGGCATTCGAAACAGATTTTTTCGATTTTTTTCTCACGGGTACGAGTTACGCGGTTACGGTTGACTTTTTCTTATTCGAAATCTGATTCGCTATAAAATGCACCTAATGGTTTCCTTTTAGCTTGAAATTTTTTTTTGTCGAAAATCCACAGTACCCTCCCTTGGAAAAATGACTCAGAAAAATCATGGCATTCGAAACAGATTTTTTCGATTTTTTTCTCACGGGTACGAGTTACGCGGTTACGGTTGACTTTTTCTTATTGGAAATCTGATTCTCTATAAAATGCAACTAATGGTTTCCTTTTAGCTTGAAATTTTTTTTTCTCGAAAATCCACAGTACCCTCCCTTGGAAAAATGACTCAGAAAAATCATGGCATTCGAAAGAGATTTTTTCGATTTTTTTCTCACGGGTACGAGTTACGCGGTTGCGGTTGACTTTTTCTTATTGGAAATCTGATTCTCTATAAAATGCACCTAATGGTTTCCTTTTAGCTTGAAATTTTTTTTTGTCGAAAATCCACAGTACCCTCCCTTGGAAAAATGACTCAGAAAAATCATGGCACTCGAAACAGATTTTTTCGATTTTTTTCTCACGGGTACGAGTTACGCGGTTACGGTTGACTTTTTCTTATTCGAAATCTGATTCTCTATAAAATGCACCTAATGGTTTCCTTTTAGCTTGAAATTTTTTTTTCTCGAAAATCCACAGTACCCTCCCTTGGAAAAATGACTCAGAAAAATCATGGCATTCGAAAGAGATTTTTTCGATTTTTTTCTCACGGGTACGAGTTACGCGGTTGCGGTTGACTTTTTCTTATTGGAAATCTGATTCTCTATAAAATGCACCTAATGGTTTCCTTTTAGCTTGAAATTTTTTTTTGTCGAAAATCCACAGTACCCTCCCTTGGAAAAATGACTCAGAAAAATCATGGCATTCGAAACAGATTTTTTCGATTTTTTTCTCACGGGTACGAGTTACGGTTGACTTTTTCTTATTCGAAATCTGATTCTCTATAAAATGCACCTAATGGTTTCCTTTTAGCTTGAAATTTTTTTTTGTCGAAAATCCACAGTACCCTCCCTTCGAAAAATGACTCAGAAAAATCATGGCATTCGAAAGAGATTTTTTCGATTTTTTTCTCACAGGTACGAGTTACGCGGTTACGGTTGACTTTTTCTTATTCGAAATCTGATTCTCTATAAAATGCACCTAATGGTTTCCTTTTAGCTTGAAATTTTTTTTTGTCGAAAATCCACAGTACCCTCCCTTGGAAAAATGACTCAGAAAAATCATGGCATTCGAAAGAGATTTTTTCGATTTTTTTCTCACGGGTACGAGTTACGCGGTTACGGTTGACTTTTCCTTATTCGAAATCTGATTCTCTATAAAATGCACCTAATGGTTTCCTTTTAGCTTGAAATTTTTTTTTCTCGAAAATCCACAGTACCTTCCCTTGGAAAAATGACTCAGAAAAATCATGGCATTCGAAACAGATTTTTTCGATTTTTTTCTCACGGGTACGAGTTACGCGGTTACGGTTGACTTTTTCTTATTGGAAATCTGATTCTCTATAAAATGCACCTAATGGTTTCCTTTTAGCTTGAAATTTTTTTTTCTCGAAAATCCACAGTACCCTCCCTTGGAAAAATGACTCAGAAAAATCATGGCATTCGAAAGAGATTTTTTTCGATTTTTTTCTCACGGGTACGAGTTACGCGGTTGCGGTTGACTTTTTCTTATTCGAAATCTGATTCTCTATAAAATGCACCTAATGGTTTCCTTTTAGCTTGAAATTTTTTTTTGTCGAAAATCCACAGTACCCTCCCTTGGAAAAATGACTCAGAAAAATCATGGCATTCGAAAGAGATTTTTTCGATTTTTTTCTCACGGGTACGAGTTACGCGGTTACGGTTGACTTTTCCTTATTCGAAATCTGATTCTCTATAAAATGCACCTAATGGTTTCCTTTTAGCTTGAAATTTTTTTTTCTCGAAAATCCACAGTACCTTCCCTTGGAAAAATGACTCAGAAAAATCATGGCATTCGAAACAGATTTTTTCGATTTTTTTCTCACGGGTACGAGTTACGCGGTTACGGTTGACTTTTCCTTATTCGAAATCTGATTCTCTATAAAATGCACCTAATGGTTTCGTTTTAGCTTGAAATTTTTTTTTCTCGAAAATCCACAGTACCCTCCCTTGGAAAAATGACTCAGTAAAATCATGGCATTCGAAACTGATTTCTTCGATTTTTTCCTCACGGGTGCGAGTTACGCGGTTACGGTTGACTTTTTTTTATTCGAAATCTGATTCTCTATAAAATGCACCTAATGGTTTCCTTTTAGCTTGAAATTTTTTTTTGTCGAAAATCCACAGTACCCTCCCTTGGAAAAATGACTCAGAAAAATCATGGCATTCGAAACAGATTTTTTCGATTTTTTTCTCACGGGTACGAGTTACGCGGTTACGGTTGACTTTTTCTTATTGGAAATCTGATTCTCTATAAAATGCACCTAATGGTTTCCTTTTAGCTTGAAATTTTTTTTTCTCGAAAATCCACAGTACCCTCCCTTGGAAAAATGACTCAGAAAAATAATGGCATTCGAAAGAGATTTTTTCGATTTTTTTCTCACGGGTACGAGTTACGCGGTTGCGGTTGACTTTTTCTTATTCGAAATCTGATTCTCTATAAAATGCACCTAATGGTTTCCTTTTAGCTGGAATTTTTTTTTTCTCGAAAATCCACAGTACCCTCCCTTGGAAAAATGACTCAGAAAAATCATGGCATTCGAAACAGATTTTTTCGATTTTTTTCTCACGGGTACGAGTTTTGCGGTTACGGTTGACTTTTTCTTATTCGAAATCTGATTCTCTATAAAATGCACCTAATGGTTTCCTTTTAGCTTGAAATTTTTTTTTCTCGAAAATCCACAGTACCCTCCCTTGGAAAAATGACTCAGAAAAATCATGGCATTCGAAACAGATTTTTTCGATTTTTTTCTCACGGGTACGAGTTACGCGGTTACGGTTGACTTTTTCTTATTGGAAATCTGATTCTCTATAAAATGCACCTAATGGTTTCCTTTTAGCTTGAAATTTTTTTTTCTCGAAAATCCACAGTACCCTCCCTTGGAAAAATGACTCAGAAAAATCATGGCATTCGAAACAGATTTTTTCGATTTTTTTCTCACGGGTACGAGTTACGCGGTTACGGTTGACATTTTCTTATTCGAAATCTGATTCTCTATAAAATGCACCTAATGGTTTCCTTTTAGCTTGAAATTTTTTTTTGTCGAAAATCCACAGTACCCTCCCTTGGAAAAATGACTCAGGAAAATCATGGCATTCGAAACAGATTTTTTCGATTTTTTTCTCACGGGTACGAGTTACGCGGTTACGGTTGACTTTTTCTTATTGGAAATCTGATTCTCTATAAAATGCACCTAATGGTTTCCTTTTAGCTTGAAATTTTTTTTTCTCGAAAATCCACAGTACCTTCCCTTGGAAAAATGACTCAGAAAAATCATGGCATTCGAAACAGATTTTTTCGATTTTTTTCTCACGGGTACGAGTTACGCGGTTACGGTTGACTTTTCCTTATTCGAAATCTGATTCTCTATAAAATGCACCTAATGGTTTCCTTTTAGCTTGAAATTTTTTTTTGTCGAAAATCCACAGTACCCTCCCTTGGAAAAATGACTCAGAAAAATCATGGCATTCGAAAGATATTTTTTCGATTTTTTTCTCACGGGTACGAGTTACGCGGTTACGGTTGACTTTTTCTTATTCGAAATCTGATTCTCTATAAAATGCACCTAATGGTTTCCTTTTAGCTTGAAATTTTTTTTTGTCGAAAATCCACAGTACCCTCCCTTGGAAAAATGACTCAGAAAAATCATGGCATTCGAAACAGATTTTTTCGATTTTTTTCTCACGGGTACGAGTTACGCGGTTACGGTTGACTTTTTCTTATTCGAAATCTGATTCTCTATAAAATGCACCTAATGGTTTCCTTTTAGCTTGAAATTTTTTTTTCTCGAAAATCCACAGTACCCTCCCTTGGAAAAATGACTCAGAAAAATCATGGCATTCGAAACAGATTTTTTCGATTTTTTTCTCACGGGTACGAGTTACGCGGTTACGGTTGACATTTTCTTATTCGAAACCTGATTCTCTATAAAATGCACCTAATGGTTTCCTTTTAGCTTGAAATTTTTTTTTGTCGAAAATCCACAGTACCCTTCCTTGGAAAAATGACTCAGAAAAATCATGGCATTCGAAACAGATTTTTTCGATTTTTTTCTCACGGGTACGAGTTACGCGGTTACGGTTGACTTTTTCTTATTCGAAATCTGATTCGCTATAAAATGCACCTAATGGTTTCCTTTTAGCTTGAAATTTTTTTTTGTCGAAAATCCACAGTACCCTCCCTTGGAAAAATGACTCAGAAAAATCATGGCATTCGAAACAGATTTTTTCGATTTTTTTCTCACGGGTACGAGTTACGCGGTTACGGTTGACTTTTTCTTATTGGAAATCTGATTCTCTATAAAATGCACCTAATGGTTTCCTTTTAGCTTGAAATTTTTTTTTCTCGAAAATCCACAGTACCCTCCCTTGGAAAAATGACTCAGAAAAATCATGGCATTCGAAAGAGATTTTTTCGATTTTTTTCTCACGGGTACGAGTTACGCGGTTACGGTTGACTTTTCCTTATTCGAAATCTGATTCTCTATAAAATGCACCTAATGGTTTCCTTTTTGCTTGAAATTTTTTTTTCTCGAAAATCCACAGTACCTTCCCTTGGAAAAATGACTCAGAAAAATCATGGCATTCGAAACAGATTTTTTCGATTTTTTTCTCACGGGTACGAGTTACGCGGTTACGGTTGACTTTTCCTTATTCGAAATCTGATTCTCTATAAAATGCACCTAATGGTTTCCTTTTAGCTTGAAATTTTTTTTTCTCGAAAATCCACAGTACCCTCCCTTGGAAAAATGACTCAGTAAAATCATGGCATTCGAAACTGATTTCTTCGATTTTTTCCTCACGGGTGCGAGTTACGCGGTTACGGTTGACTTTTTTTTATTCGAAATCTGATTCTCTATAAAATGCACCTAATGGTTTCCTTTTAGCTTGAAATTTTTTTTTGTCGAAAATCCACAGTACCCTCCCTTGGAAAAATGACTCAGAAAAATCATGGCATTCGAAACAGATTTTTTCGATTTTTTTCTCACGGGTACGAGTTACGCGGTTACGGTTGACTTTTTCTTATTGGAAATCTGATTCTCTATAAAATGCACCTAATGGTTTCCTTTTAGCTTGAAATTTTTTTTTCTCGAAAATCCACAGTACCCTCCCTTGGAAAAATGACTCAGAAAAATCATGGCATTCGAAAGAGATTTTTTCGATTTTTTTCTCACGGGTACGAGTTACGCGGTTGCGGTTGACTTTTTCTTATTGGAAATCTGATTCTCTATAAAATGCACCTAATGGTTTCCTTTTAGCTTGAAATTTTTTTTTCTCGAAAATCCACAGTACCTTCCCTTGGAAAAATGACTCAGAAAAATCATGGCATTCGAAACAGATTTTTTCGATTTTTTTCTCACGGGTACGAGTTACGCGGTTACGGTTGACTTTTCCTTATTCGAAATCTGATTCTCTATAAAATGCACCTAATGGTTTCCTTTTAGCTTGAAATTTTTTTTTGTCGAAAATCCACAGTACCCTCCCTTGGAAAAATGACTCAGAAAAATCATGGCATTCGAAAGATATTTTTTCGATTTTTTTCTCACGGGTACGAGTTACGCGGTTACGGTTGACTTTTTCTTATTCGAAATCTGATTCTCTATAAAATGCACCTAATGGTTTCCTTTTAGCTTGAAATTTTTTTTTGTCGAAAATCCACAGTACCCTCCCTTGGAAAAATGACTCAGAAAAATCATGGCATTCGAAACAGATTTTTTCGATTTTTTTCTCACGGGTACGAGTTACGCGGTTACGGTTGACTTTTTCTTATTCGAAATCTGATTCTCTATAAAATGCACCTAATGGTTTCCTTTTAGCTTGAAATTTTTTTTTCTCGAAAATCCACAGTACCCTCCCTTGGAAAAATGACTCAGAAAAATCATGGCATTCGAAACAGATTTTTTCGATTTTTTTCTCACGGGTACGAGTTACGCGGTTACGGTTGACATTTTCTTATTCGAAACCTGATTCTCTATAAAATGCACCTAATGGTTTCCTTTTAGCTTGAAATTTTTTTTTGTCGAAAATCCACAGTACCCTTCCTTGGAAAAATGACTCAGAAAAATCATGGCATTCGAAACAGATTTTTTCGATTTTTTTCTCACGGGTACGAGTTACGCGGTTACGGTTGACTTTTTCTTATTCGAAATCTGATTCGCTATAAAATGCACCTAATGGTTTCCTTTTAGCTTGAAATTTTTTTTTGTCGAAAATCCACAGTACCCTCCCTTGGAAAAATGACTCAGAAAAATCATGGCATTCGAAACAGATTTTTTCGATTTTTTTCTCACGGGTACGAGTTACGCGGTTACGGTTGACTTTTTCTTATTGGAAATCTGATTCTCTATAAAATGCACCTAATGGTTTCCTTTTAGCTTGAAATTTTTTTTTCTCGAAAATCCACAGTACCCTCCCTTGGAAAAATGACTCAGAAAAATCATGGCATTCGAAAGAGATTTTTTCGATTTTTTTCTCACGGGTACGAGTTACGCGGTTACGGTTGACTTTTCCTTATTCGAAATCTGATTCTCTATAAAATGCACCTAATGGTTTCCTTTTTGCTTGAAATTTTTTTTTCTCGAAAATCCACAGTACCTTCCCTTGGAAAAATGACTCAGAAAAATCATGGCATTCGAAACAGATTTTTTCGATTTTTTTCTCACGGGTACGAGTTACGCGGTTACGGTTGACTTTTCCTTATTCGAAATCTGATTCTCTATAAAATGCACCTAATGGTTTCCTTTTAGCTTGAAATTTTTTTTTCTCGAAAATCCACAGTACCCTCCCTTGGAAAAATGACTCAGTAAAATCATGGCATTCGAAACTGATTTCTTCGATTTTTTCCTCACGGGTGCGAGTTACGCGGTTACGGTTGACTTTTTTTTATTCGAAATCTGATTCTCTATAAAATGCACCTAATGGTTTCCTTTTAGCTTGAAATTTTTTTTTGTCGAAAATCCACAGTACCCTCCCTTGGAAAAATGACTCAGAAAAATCATGGCATTCGAAACAGATTTTTTCGATTTTTTTCTCACGGGTACGAGTTACGCGGTTACGGTTGACTTTTTCTTATTGGAAATCTGATTCTCTATAAAATGCACCTAATGGTTTCCTTTTAGCTTGAAATTTTTTTTTCTCGAAAATCCACAGTACCCTCCCTTGGAAAAATGACTCAGAAAAATCATGGCATTCGAAAGAGATTTTTTCGATTTTTTTCTCACGGGTACGAGTTACGCGGTTGCGGTTGACTTTTTCTTATTGGAAATCTGATTCTCTATAAAATGCACCTAATGGTTTCCTTTTAGCTTGAAATTTTTTTTTGTCGAAAATCCACAGTACCCTCCCTTGGAAAAATGACTCAGAAAAATCATGGCATTCGAAACAGATTTTTTCGATTTTTTTCTCACGGGTACGAGTTACGCGGTTACGGTTGACATTTTCTTATTCGAAATCTGATTCCCTATAAAATGCACCTAATGGTTTCCTTTTAGCTTGAAATTTTTTTTTGTCGAAAATCCACAGTACCCTCCCTTGGAAAAATGACTCAGAAAAATCATGGCATTCGAAACAGATTTTTTCGATTTTTTTCTCACGGGTACGAGTTACGCGGTTACGGTTGACTTTTTCTTATTGGAAATCTGATTCTCTATAAAATGCACCTAATGGTTTCCTTTTAGCTTGAAATTTTTTTTTCTCGAAAATCCACAGTACCCTCCCTTGGAAAAATGACTCAGAAAAATCATGGCATTCGAAAGAGATTTTTTTCGATTTTTTTCTCACGGGTACGAGTTACGCGGTTGCGGTTGACTTTTTCTTATTCGAAATCTGATTCTCTATAAAATGCACCTAATGGTTTCCTTTTAGCTTGAAATTTTTTTTTGTCGAAAATCCACAGTACCCTCCCTTGGAAAAATGACTCAGAAAAATCATGGCATTCGAAAGAGATTTTTTCGATTTTTTTCTCACGGGTACGAGTTACGCGGTTACGGTTGACTTTTCCTTATTCGAAATCTGATTCTCTATAAAATGCACCTAATGGTTTCCTTTTAGCTTGAAATTTTTTTTTCTCGAAAATCCACAGTACCTTCCCTTGGAAAAATGACTCAGAAAAATCATGGCATTCGAAACAGATTTTTTCGATTTTTTTCTCACGGGTACGAGTTACGCGGTTACGGTTGACTTTTCCTTATTCGAAATCTGATTCTCTATAAAATGCACCTAATGGTTTCGTTTTAGCTTGAAATTTTTTTTTCTCGAAAATCCACAGTACCCTCCCTTGGAAAAATGACTCAGTAAAATCATGGCATTCGAAACTGATTTCTTCGATTTTTTCCTCACGGGTGCGAGTTACGCGGTTACGGTTGACTTTTTTTTATTCGAAATCTGATTCTCTATAAAATGCACCTAATGGTTTCCTTTTAGCTTGAAATTTTTTTTTGTCGAAAATCCACAGTACCCTCCCTTGGAAAAATGACTCAGAAAAATCATGGCATTCGAAACAGATTTTTTCGATTTTTTTCTCACGGGTACGAGTTACGCGGTTACGGTTGACTTTTTCTTATTGGAAATCTGATTCTCTATAAAATGCACCTAATGGTTTCCTTTTAGCTTGAAATTTTTTTTTCTCGAAAATCCACAGTACCCTCCCTTGGAAAAATGACTCAGAAAAATAATGGCATTCGAAAGAGATTTTTTCGATTTTTTTCTCACGGGTACGAGTTACGCGGTTGCGGTTGACTTTTTCTTATTCGAAATCTGATTCTCTATAAAATGCACCTAATGGTTTCCTTTTAGCTGGAATTTTTTTTTTCTCGAAAATCCACAGTACCCTCCCTTGGAAAAATGACTCAGAAAAATCATGGCATTCGAAACAGATTTTTTCGATTTTTTTCTCACGGGTACGAGTTTTGCGGTTACGGTTGACTTTTTCTTATTCGAAATCTGATTCTCTATAAAATGCACCTAATGGTTTCCTTTTAGCTTGAAATTTTTTTTTCTCGAAAATCCACAGTACCCTCCCTTGGAAAAATGACTCAGAAAAATCATGGCATTCGAAACAGATTTTTTCGATTTTTTTCTCACGGGTACGAGTTACGCGGTTACGGTTGACTTTTTCTTATTGGAAATCTGATTCTCTATAAAATGCACCTAATGGTTTCCTTTTAGCTTGAAATTTTTTTTTCTCGAAAATCCACAGTACCCTCCCTTGGAAAAATGACTCAGAAAAATCATGGCATTCGAAACAGATTTTTTCGATTTTTTTCTCACGGGTACGAGTTACGCGGTTACGGTTGACATTTTCTTATTCGAAATCTGATTCTCTATAAAATGCACCTAATGGTTTCCTTTTAGCTTGAAATTTTTTTTTGTCGAAAATCCACAGTACCCTCCCTTGGAAAAATGACTCAGGAAAATCATGGCATTCGAAACAGATTTTTTCGATTTTTTTCTCACGGGTACGAGTTACGCGGTTACGGTTGACTTTTTCTTATTGGAAATCTGATTCTCTATAAAATGCACCTAATGGTTTCCTTTTAGCTTGAAATTTTTTTTTCTCGAAAATCCACAGTACCTTCCCTTGGAAAAATGACTCAGAAAAATCATGGCATTCGAAACAGATTTTTTCGATTTTTTTCTCACGGGTACGAGTTACGCGGTTACGGTTGACTTTTCCTTATTCGAAATCTGATTCTCTATAAAATGCACCTAATGGTTTCCTTTTAGCTTGAAATTTTTTTTTGTCGAAAATCCACAGTACCCTCCCTTGGAAAAATGACTCAGAAAAATCATGGCATTCGAAAGATATTTTTTCGATTTTTTTCTCACGGGTACGAGTTACGCGGTTACGGTTGACTTTTTCTTATTCGAAATCTGATTCTCTATAAAATGCACCTAATGGTTTCCTTTTAGCTTGAAATTTTTTTTTGTCGAAAATCCACAGTACCCTCCCTTGGAAAAATGACTCAGAAAAATCATGGCATTCGAAACAGATTTTTTCGATTTTTTTCTCACGGGTACGAGTTACGCGGTTACGGTTGACTTTTTCTTATTCGAAATCTGATTCTCTATAAAATGCACCTAATGGTTTCCTTTTAGCTTGAAATTTTTTTTTCTCGAAAATCCACAGTACCCTCCCTTGGAAAAATGACTCAGAAAAATCATGGCATTCGAAACAGATTTTTTCGATTTTTTTCTCACGGGTACGAGTTACGCGGTTACGGTTGACATTTTCTTATTCGAAACCTGATTCTCTATAAAATGCACCTAATGGTTTCCTTTTAGCTTGAAATTTTTTTTTGTCGAAAATCCACAGTACCCTTCCTTGGAAAAATGACTCAGAAAAATCATGGCATTCGAAACAGATTTTTTCGATTTTTTTCTCACGGGTACGAGTTACGCGGTTACGGTTGACTTTTTCTTATTCGAAATCTGATTCGCTATAAAATGCACCTAATGGTTTCCTTTTAGCTTGAAATTTTTTTTTGTCGAAAATCCACAGTACCCTCCCTTGGAAAAATGACTCAGAAAAATCATGGCATTCGAAACAGATTTTTTCGATTTTTTTCTCACGGGTACGAGTTACGCGGTTACGGTTGACTTTTTCTTATTGGAAATCTGATTCTCTATAAAATGCACCTAATGGTTTCCTTTTAGCTTGAAATTTTTTTTTCTCGAAAATCCACAGTACCCTCCCTTGGAAAAATGACTCAGAAAAATCATGGCATTCGAAAGAGATTTTTTCGATTTTTTTCTCACGGGTACGAGTTACGCGGTTGCGGTTGACTTTTTCTTATTGGAAATCTGATTCTCTATAAAATGCACCTAATGGTTTCCTTTTAGCTTGAAATTTTTTTTTGTCGAAAATCCACAGTACCCTCCCTTGGAAAAATGACTCAGAAAAATCATGGCATTCGAAACAGATTTTTTCGATTTTTTTCTCACGGGTACGAGTTACGCGGTTACGGTTGACTTTTTCTTATTCGAAATCTGATTCTCTATAAAATGCACCTAATGGTTTCCTTTTAGCTTGAAATTTTTTTTTCTCGAAAATCCACAGTACCCTCCCTTGGAAAAATGACTCAGAAAAATCATGGCATTCGAAAGAGATTTTTTCGATTTTTTTCTCACGGGTACGAGTTACGCGGTTGCGGTTGACTTTTTCTTATTGGAAATCTGATTCTCTATAAAATGCACCTAATGGTTTCCTTTTAGCTTGAAATTTTTTTTTGTCGAAAATCCACAGTACACTCCCTTGGAAAAATGACTCAGAAAAATCATGGCATTCGAAACAGATTTTTTCGATTTTTTTCTCACGGGTACGAGTTACGGTTGACTTTTTCTTATTCGAAATCTGATTCTCTATAAAATGCACCTAATGGTTTCCTTTTAGCTTGAAATTTTTTTTTGTCGAAAATCCACAGTACCCTCCCTTCGAAAAATGACTCAGAAAAATCATGGCATTCGAAAGAGATTTTTTCGATTTTTTTCTCACAGGTACGAGTTACGCGGTTACGGTTGACTTTTTCTTATTCGAAATCTGATTCTCTATAAAATGCACCTAATGGTTTCCTTTTAGCTTGAAATTTTTTTTTGTCGAAAATCCACAGTACCCTCCCTTGGAAAAATGACTCAGAAAAATCATGGCATTCGAAAGAGATTTTTTCGATTTTTTTCTCACGGGTACGAGTTACGCGGTTACGGTTGACTTTTCCTTATTCGAAATCTGATTCTCTATAAAATGCACCTAATGGTTTCCTTTTAGCTTGAAATTTTTTTTTCTCGAAAATCCACAGTACCTTCCCTTGGAAAAATGACTCAGAAAAATCATGGCATTCGAAACAGATTTTTTCGATTTTTTTCTCACGGGTACGAGTTACGCGGTTACGGTTGACTTTTTCTTATTGGAAATCTGATTCTCTATAAAATGCACCTAATGGTTTCCTTTTAGCTTGAAATTTTTTTTTCTCGAAAATCCACAGTACCCTCCCTTGGAAAAATGACTCAGAAAAATCATGGCATTCGAAAGAGATTTTTTTCGATTTTTTTCTCACGGGTACGAGTTACGCGGTTGCGGTTGACTTTTTCTTATTCGAAATCTGATTCTCTATAAAATGCACCTAATGGTTTCCTTTTAGCTTGAAATTTTTTTTTGTCGAAAATCCACAGTACCCTCCCTTGGAAAAATGACTCAGAAAAATCATGGCATTCGAAAGAGATTTTTTCGATTTTTTTCTCACGGGTACGAGTTACGCGGTTACGGTTGACTTTTCCTTATTCGAAATCTGATTCTCTATAAAATGCACCTAATGGTTTCCTTTTAGCTTGAAATTTTTTTTTCTCGAAAATCCACAGTACCTTCCCTTGGAAAAATGACTCAGAAAAATCATGGCATTCGAAACAGATTTTTTCGATTTTTTTCTCACGGGTACGAGTTACGCGGTTACGGTTGACTTTTCCTTATTCGAAATCTGATTCTCTATAAAATGCACCTAATGGTTTCGTTTTAGCTTGAAATTTTTTTTTCTCGAAAATCCACAGTACCCTCCCTTGGAAAAATGACTCAGTAAAATCATGGCATTCGAAACTGATTTCTTCGATTTTTTCCTCACGGGTGCGAGTTACGCGGTTACGGTTGACTTTTTTTTATTCGAAATCTGATTCTCTATAAAATGCACCTAATGGTTTCCTTTTAGCTTGAAATTTTTTTTTGTCGAAAATCCACAGTACCCTCCCTTGGAAAAATGACTCAGAAAAATCATGGCATTCGAAACAGATTTTTTCGATTTTTTTCTCACGGGTACGAGTTACGCGGTTACGGTTGACTTTTTCTTATTGGAAATCTGATTCTCTATAAAATGCACCTAATGGTTTCCTTTTAGCTTGAAATTTTTTTTTCTCGAAAATCCACAGTACCCTCCCTTGGAAAAATGACTCAGAAAAATAATGGCATTCGAAAGAGATTTTTTCGATTTTTTTCTCACGGGTACGAGTTACGCGGTTGCGGTTGACTTTTTCTTATTCGAAATCTGATTCTCTATAAAATGCACCTAATGGTTTCCTTTTAGCTGGAATTTTTTTTTTCTCGAAAATCCACAGTACCCTCCCTTGGAAAAATGACTCAGAAAAATCATGGCATTCGAAACAGATTTTTTCGATTTTTTTCTCACGGGTACGAGTTTTGCGGTTACGGTTGACTTTTTCTTATTCGAAATCTGATTCTCTATAAAATGCACCTAATGGTTTCCTTTTAGCTTGAAATTTTTTTTTCTCGAAAATCCACAGTACCCTCCCTTGGAAAAATGACTCAGAAAAATCATGGCATTCGAAACAGATTTTTTCGATTTTTTTCTCACGGGTACGAGTTACGCGGTTACGGTTGACTTTTTCTTATTGGAAATCTGATTCTCTATAAAATGCACCTAATGGTTTCCTTTTAGCTTGAAATTTTTTTTTCTCGAAAATCCACAGTACCCTCCCTTGGAAAAATGACTCAGAAAAATCATGGCATTCGAAACAGATTTTTTCGATTTTTTTCTCACGGGTACGAGTTACGCGGTTACGGTTGACATTTTCTTATTCGAAATCTGATTCTCTATAAAATGCACCTAATGGTTTCCTTTTAGCTTGAAATTTTTTTTTGTCGAAAATCCACAGTACCCTCCCTTGGAAAAATGACTCAGAAAAATCATGGCATTCGAAAGAGATTTTTTCGATTTTTTTCTCACGGGTACGAGTTACGCGGTTACGGTTGACTTTTCCTTATTCGAAATCTGATTCTCTATAAAATGCACCTAATGGTTTCCTTTTAGCTTGAAATTTTTTTTTCTCGAAAATCCACAGTACCTTCCCTTGGAAAAATGACTCAGAAAAATCATGGCATTCGAAACAGATTTTTTCGATTTTTTTCTCACGGGTACGAGTTACGCGGTTACGGTTGACTTTTCCTTATTCGAAATCTGATTCTCTATAAAATGCACCTAATGGTTTCGTTTTAGCTTGAAATTTTTTTTTCTCGAAAATCCACAGTACCCTCCCTTGGAAAAATGACTCAGTAAAATCATGGCATTCGAAACTGATTTCTTCGATTTTTTCCTCACGGGTGCGAGTTACGCGGTTACGGTTGACTTTTTTTTATTCGAAATCTGATTCTCTATAAAATGCACCTAATGGTTTCCTTTTAGCTTGAAATTTTTTTTTGTCGAAAATCCACAGTACCCTCCCTTGGAAAAATGACTCAGAAAAATCATGGCATTCGAAACAGATTTTTTCGATTTTTTTCTCACGGGTACGAGTTACGCGGTTACGGTTGACTTTTTCTTATTGGAAATCTGATTCTCTATAAAATGCACCTAATGGTTTCCTTTTAGCTTGAAATTTTTTTTTCTCGAAAATCCACAGTACCCTCCCTTGGAAAAATGACTCAGAAAAATAATGGCATTCGAAAGAGATTTTTTCGATTTTTTTCTCACGGGTACGAGTTACGCGGTTGCGGTTGACTTTTTCTTATTCGAAATCTGATTCTCTATAAAATGCACCTAATGGTTTCCTTTTAGCTGGAATTTTTTTTTTCTCGAAAATCCACAGTACCCTCCCTTGGAAAAATGACTCAGAAAAATCATGGCATTCGAAACAGATTTTTTCGATTTTTTTCTCACGGGTACGAGTTTTGCGGTTACGGTTGACTTTTTCTTATTCGAAATCTGATTCTCTATAAAATGCACCTAATGGTTTCCTTTTAGCTTGAAATTTTTTTTTCTCGAAAATCCACAGTACCCTCCCTTGGAAAAATGACTCAGAAAAATCATGGCATTCGAAACAGATTTTTTCGATTTTTTTCTCACGGGTACGAGTTACGCGGTTACGGTTGACTTTTTCTTATTGGAAATCTGATTCTCTATAAAATGCACCTAATGGTTTCCTTTTAGCTTGAAATTTTTTTTTGTCGAAAATCCACAGTACCCTCCCTTGGAAAAATGACTCAGGAAAATCATGGCATTCGAAACAGATTTTTTCGATTTTTTTCTCACGGGTACGAGTTACGCGGTTACGGTTGACTTTTTCTTATTGGAAATCTGATTCTCTATAAAATGCACCTAATGGTTTCCTTTTAGCTTGAAATTTTTTTTTCTCGAAAATCCACAGTACCTTCCCTTGGAAAAATGACTCAGAAAAATCATGGCATTCGAAACAGATTTTTTCGATTTTTTTCTCACGGGTACGAGTTACGCGGTTACGGTTGACTTTTCCTTATTCGAAATCTGATTCTCTATAAAATGCACCTAATGGTTTCCTTTTAGCTTGAAATTTTTTTTTGTCGAAAATCCACAGTACCCTCCCTTGGAAAAATGACTCAGAAAAATCATGGCATTCGAAAGATATTTTTTCGATTTTTTTCTCACGGGTACGAGTTACGCGGTTACGGTTGACTTTTTCTTATTCGAAATCTGATTCTCTATAAAATGCACCTAATGGTTTCCTTTTAGCTTGAAATTTTTTTTTGTCGAAAATCCACAGTACCCTCCCTTGGAAAAATGACTCAGAAAAATCATGGCATTCGAAACAGATTTTTTCGATTTTTTTCTCACGGGTACGAGTTACGCGGTTACGGTTGACTTTTTCTTATTCGAAATCTGATTCTCTATAAAATGCACCTAATGGTTTCCTTTTAGCTTGAAATTTTTTTTTCTCGAAAATCCACAGTACCCTCCCTTGGAAAAATGACTCAGAAAAATCATGGCATTCGAAACAGATTTTTTCGATTTTTTTCTCACGGGTACGAGTTACGCGGTTACGGTTGACATTTTCTTATTCGAAACCTGATTCTCTATAAAATGCACCTAATGGTTTCCTTTTAGCTTGAAATTTTTTTTTGTCGAAAATCCACAGTACCCTTCCTTGGAAAAATGACTCAGAAAAATCATGGCATTCGAAACAGATTTTTTCGATTTTTTTCTCACGGGTACGAGTTACGCGGTTACGGTTGACTTTTTCTTATTCGAAATCTGATTCGCTATAAAATGCACCTAATGGTTTCCTTTTAGCTTGAAATTTTTTTTTGTCGAAAATCCACAGTACCCTCCCTTGGAAAAATGACTCAGAAAAATCATGGCATTCGAAACAGATTTTTTCGATTTTTTTCTCACGGGTACGAGTTACGCGGTTACGGTTGACTTTTTCTTATTGGAAATCTGATTCTCTATAAAATGCACCTAATGGTTTCCTTTTAGCTTGAAATTTTTTTTTCTCGAAAATCCACAGTACCCTCCCTTGGAAAAATGACTCAGAAAAATCATGGCATTCGAAAGAGATTTTTTCGATTTTTTTCTCACGGGTACGAGTTACGCGGTTGCGGTTGACTTTTTCTTATTGGAAATCTGATTCTCTATAAAATGCACCTAATGGTTTCCTTTTAGCTTGAAATTTTTTTTTGTCGAAAATCCACAGTACCCTCCCTTGGAAAAATGACTCAGAAAAATCATGGCATTCGAAACAGATTTTTTCGATTTTTTTCTCACGGGTACGAGTTACGCGGTTACGGTTGACTTTTTCTTATTCGAAATCTGATTCTCTATAAAATGCACCTAATGGTTTCCTTTTAGCTTGAAATTTTTTTTTCTCGAAAATCCACAGTACCCTCCCTTGGAAAAATGACTCAGAAAAATCATGGCATTCGAAAGAGATTTTTTCGATTTTTTTCTCACGGGTACGAGTTACGCGGTTGCGGTTGACTTTTTCTTATTGGAAATCTGATTCTCTATAAAATGCACCTAATGGTTTCCTTTTAGCTTGAAATTTTTTTTTGTCGAAAATCCACAGTACCCTCCCTTGGAAAAATGACTCAGAAAAATCATGGCATTCGAAACAGATTTTTTCGATTTTTTTCTCACGGGTACGAGTTACGGTTGACTTTTTCTTATTCGAAATCTGATTCTCTATAAAATGCACCTAATGGTTTCCTTTTAGCTTGAAATTTTTTTTTGTCGAAAATCCACAGTACCCTCCCTTCGAAAAATGACTCAGAAAAATCATGGCATTCGAAAGAGATTTTTTCGATTTTTTTCTCACAGGTACGAGTTACGCGGTTACGGTTGACTTTTTCTTATTCGAAATCTGATTCTCTATAAAATGCACCTAATGGTTTCCTTTTAGCTTGAAATTTTTTTTTGTCGAAAATCCACAGTACCCTCCCTTGGAAAAATGACTCAGAAAAATCATGGCATTCGAAAGAGATTTTTTCGATTTTTTTCTCACGGGTACGAGTTACGCGGTTACGGTTGACTTTTCCTTATTCGAAATCTGATTCTCTATAAAATGCACCTAATGGTTTCCTTTTAGCTTGAAATTTTTTTTTCTCGAAAATCCACAGTACCTTCCCTTGGAAAAATGACTCAGAAAAATCATGGCATTCGAAACAGATTTTTTCGATTTTTTTCTCACGGGTACGAGTTACGCGGTTACGGTTGACTTTTCCTTATTCGAAATCTGATTCTCTATAAAATGCACCTAATGGTTTCCTTTTAGCTTGAAATTTTTTTTTCTCGAAAATCCACAGTACCCTCCCTTGGAAAAATGACTCAGAAAAATCATGGCATTCGAAACAGATTTTTTCGATTTTTTTCTCACGGGTACGAGTTACGCGGTTACGGTTGACTTTTCCTTATTCGAAATCTGATTCTCTATAAAATGCACCTAATGGTTTCCTTTTAGCTGGAATTTTTTTTTTCTCGAAAATCCACAGTACCCTCCCTTGGAAAAATGACTCAGAAAAATCATGGCATTCGAAACAGATTTTTTCGATTTTTTTCTCACGGGTACGAGTTACGCGGTTACGGTTGACTTTTCCTTATTCGAAATCTGATTCCCTATAAAATGCACCTAATGGTTTCCTTTTAGCTTGAAATTTTTTTTTCTCGAAAATCCACAGTACCCTCCCTTGGAAAAATGACTCAGTAAAATCATGGCATTCGAAAGAGATTTTTTCGATTTTTTTCTCACGGGTGCGAGTTACGCGGTTACGGTTGACTTTTTTTTATTCGAAATCTGATTCTCTATAAAATGCACCTAATGGTTTCCTTTTAGCTTGAAATTTTTTTTTCTCGAAAATTCACACTACCCTCCCTTGGAAAAATGACTCAGAAAAATCATGGCATTCGAAACAGATTTTTTCGATTTTTTTCTCACGGGTACGAGTTACGCGGTTACGGTTGACTTTTCCTTATTCGAAATCTGATTCTCTATAAAATGCACCTAATGGTTTCCTTTTAGCTTGAAATTTTTTTTTCTCGAAAATCCACAGTACCTTCCCTTGGAAAAATGACTCAGAAAAATCATGGCATTCGAAACAGATTTTTTCGATTTTTTTCTCACGGGTACGAGTTACGCGGTTACGGTTGACTTTTCCTTATTCGAAATCTGATTCTCTATAAAATGCACCTAATGGTTTCCTTTTAGCTTGAAATTTTTTTTTCTCGAAAATCCACAGTACCCTCCCTTGGAAAAATGACTCAGAAAAATCATGGCATTCGAAAGAGATTTTTTCGATTTTTTTCTCACGGGTACGAGTTACGCGGTTGCGGTTGACTTTTTCTTATTGGAAATCTGATTCTCTATAAAATGCACCTAATGGTTTCCTTTTAGCTTGAAATTTTTTTTTGTCGAAAATCCACAGTACCCTCCCTTGGAAAAATGACTCAGAAAAATCATGGCATTCGAAACAGATTTTTTCGATTTTTTTCTCACGGGTACGAGTTACGGTTGACTTTTTCTTATTCGAAATCTGATTCTCTATAAAATGCACCTAATGGTTTCCTTTTAGCTTGAAATTTTTTTTTGTCGAAAATCCACAGTACCCTCCCTTCGAAAAATGACTCAGAAAAATCATGGCATTCGAAAGAGATTTTTTCGATTTTTTTCTCACAGGTACGAGTTACGCGGTTACGGTTGACTTTTTCTTATTCGAAATCTGATTCTCTATAAAATGCACCTAATGGTTTCCTTTTAGCTTGAAATTTTTTTTTGTCGAAAATCCACAGTACCCTCCCTTGGAAAAATGACTCAGAAAAATCATGGCATTCGAAAGAGATTTTTTCGATTTTTTTCTCACGGGTACGAGTTACGCGGTTACGGTTGACTTTTCCTTATTCGAAATCTGATTCTCTATAAAATGCACCTAATGGTTTCCTTTTAGCTTGAAATTTTTTTTTCTCGAAAATCCACAGTACCTTCCCTTGGAAAAATGACTCAGAAAAATCATGGCATTCGAAACAGATTTTTTCGATTTTTTTCTCACGGGTACGAGTTACGCGGTTACGGTTGACTTTTCCTTATTCGAAATCTGATTCTCTATAAAATGCACCTAATGGTTTCCTTTTAGCTTGAAATTTTTTTTTCTCGAAAATCCACAGTACCCTCCCTTGGAAAAATGACTCAGTAAAATCATGGCATTCGAAACTGATTTCTTCGATTTTTTCCTCACGGGTGCGAGTTACGCGGTTACGGTTGACTTTTTTTTATTCGAAATCTGATTCTCTATAAAATGCACCTAATGGTTTCCTTTTAGCTTGAAATTTTTTTTTGTCGAAAATCCACAGTACCCTCCCTTGGAAAAATGACTCAGAAAAATCATGGCATTCGAAACAGATTTTTTCGATTTTTTTCTCACGGGTACGAGTTACGCGGTTACGGTTGACTTTTTCTTATTGGAAATCTGATTCTCTATAAAATGCACCTAATGGTTTCCTTTTAGCTTGAAATTTTTTTTTCTCGAAAATCCACAGTACCCTCCCTTGGAAAAATGACTCAGAAAAATCATGGCATTCGAAAGAGATTTTTTCGATTTTTTTCTCACGGGTACGAGTTACGCGGTTGCGGTTGACTTTTTCTTATTGGAAATCTGATTCTCTATAAAATGCACCTAATGGTTTCCTTTTAGCTTGAAATTTTTTTTTGTCGAAAATCCACAGTACCCTCCCTTGGAAAAATGACTCAGAAAAATCATGGCATTCGAAACAGATTTTTTCGATTTTTTTCTCACGGGTACGAGTTACGCGGTTACGGTTGACATTTTCTTATTCGAAATCTGATTCCCTATAAAATGCACCTAATGGTTTCCTTTTAGCTTGAAATTTTTTTTTGTCGAAAATCCACAGTACCCTCCCTTGGAAAAATGACTCAGAAAAATCATGGCATTCGAAACAGATTTTTTCGATTTTTTTCTCACGGGTACGAGTTACGCGGTTACGGTTGACTTTTTCTTATTGGAAATCTGATTCTCTATAAAATGCACCTAATGGTTTCCTTTTAGCTTGAAATTTTTTTTTGTCGAAAATCCACAGTACCCTCCCTTGGAAAAATGACTCAGAAAAATCATGGCATTCGAAAGAGATTTTTTTCGATTTTTTTCTCACGGGTACGAGTTACGCGGTTGCGGTTGACTTTTTCTTATTCGAAATCTGATTCTCTATAAAATGCACCTAATGGTTTCCTTTTAGCTTGAAATTTTTTTTTGTCGAAAATCCACAGTACCCTCCCTTGGAAAAATGACTCAGAAAAATCATGGCATTCGAAAGAGATTTTTTCGATTTTTTTCTCACGGGTACGAGTTACGCGGTTACGGTTGACTTTTCCTTATTCGAAATCTGATTCTCTATAAAATGCACCTAATGGTTTCCTTTTAGCTTGAAATTTTTTTTTCTCGAAAATCCACAGTACCTTCCCTTGGAAAAATGACTCAGAAAAATCATGGCATTCGAAACAGATTTTTTCGATTTTTTTCTCACGGGTACGAGTTACGCGGTTACGGTTGACTTTTCCTTATTCGAAATCTGATTCTCTATAAAATGCACCTAATGGTTTCCTTTTAGCTTGAAATTTTTTTTTCTCGAAAATCCACAGTACCCTCCCTTGGAAAAATGAATCAGAAAAATCATGGCATTCGAAACAGATTTTTTCGATTTTTTTCTCACGGGTACGAGTTACGCGGTTACGGTTGACATTTTCTTATTCGAAATCTGATTCCCTATAAAATGCACCTAATGGTTTCCTTTTAGCTTGAAATTTTTTTTTGTCGAAAATCCACAGTACCCTCCCTTGGAAAAATGACTCAGAAAAATCATGGCATTCGAAACAGATTTTTTCGATTTTTTTCTCACGGGTACGAGTTACGCGGTTACGGTTGACTTTTTCTTATTGGAAATCTGATTCTCTATAAAATGCACCTAATGGTTTCCTTTTAGCTTGAAATTTTTTTTTCTCGAAAATCCACAGTACCCTCCCTTGGAAAAATGACTCAGAAAAATCATGGCATTCGAAAGAGATTTTTTCGATTTTTTTCTCACGGGTACGAGTTACGCGGTTGCGGTTGACTTTTTCTTATTCGAAATCTGATTCTCTATAAAATGCACCTAATGGTTTCCTTTTAGCTTGAAATTTTTTTTTGTCGAAAATCCACAGTACCCTCCCTTGGAAAAATGACTCAGAAAAATCATGGCATTCGAAAGAGATTTTTTCGATTTTTTTCTCACGGGTACGAGTTACGCGGTTACGGTTGACTTTTCCTTATTCGAAATCTGATTCTCTATAAAATGCACCTAATGGTTTCCTTTTTGCTTGAAATTTTTTTTTCTCGAAAATCCACAGTACCTTCCCTTGGAAAAATGACTCAGAAAAATCATGGCATTCGAAACAGATTTTTTCGATTTTTTTCTCACGGGTACGAGTTACGCGGTTACGGTTGACTTTTCCTTATTCGAAATCTGATTCTCTATAAAATGCACCTAATGGTTTCCTTTTAGCTTGAAATTTTTTTTTCTCGAAAATCCACAGTACCCTCCCTTGGAAAAATGACTCAGTAAAATCATGGCATTCGAAACTGATTTCTTCGATTTTTTCCTCACGGGTGCGAGTTACGCGGTTACGGTTGACTTTTTTTTATTCGAAATCTGATTCTCTATAAAATGCACCTAATGGTTTCCTTTTAGCTTGAAATTTTTTTTTGTCGAAAATCCACAGTACCCTCCCTTGGAAAAATGACTCAGAAAAATCATGGCATTCGAAACAGATTTTTTCGATTTTTTTCTCACGGGTACGAGTTACGCGGTTACGGTTGACTTTTTCTTATTGGAAATCTGATTCTCTATAAAATGCACCTAATGGTTTCCTTTTAGCTTGAAATTTTTTTTTCTCGAAAATCCACAGTACCCTCCCTTGGAAAAATGACTCAGAAAAATCATGGCATTCGAAAGAGATTTTTTCGATTTTTTTCTCACGGGTACGAGTTACGCGGTTGCGGTTGACTTTTTCTTATTGGAAATCTGATTCTCTATAAAATGCACCTAATGGTTTCCTTTTAGCTTGAAATTTTTTTTTGTCGAAAATCCACAGTACCCTCCCTTGGAAAAATGACTCAGAAAAATCATGGCATTCGAAACAGATTTTTTCGATTTTTTTCTCACGGGTACGAGTTACGCGGTTACGGTTGACATTTTCTTATTCGAAATCTGATTCCCTATAAAATGCACCTAATGGTTTCCTTTTAGCTTGAAATTTTTTTTTGTCGAAAATCCACAGTACCCTCCCTTGGAAAAATGACTCAGAAAAATCATGGCATTCGAAACAGATTTTTTCGATTTTTTTCTCACGGGTACGAGTTACGCGGTTACGGTTGACTTTTTCTTATTGGAAATCTGATTCTCTATAAAATGCACCTAATGGTTTCCTTTTAGCTTGAAATTTTTTTTTCTCGAAAATCCACAGTACCCTCCCTTGGAAAAATGACTCAGAAAAATCATGGCATTCGAAAGAGATTTTTTTCGATTTTTTTCTCACGGGTACGAGTTACGCGGTTGCGGTTGACTTTTTCTTATTCGAAATCTGATTCTCTATAAAATGCACCTAATGGTTTCCTTTTAGCTTGAAATTTTTTTTTGTCGAAAATCCACAGTACCCTAACTTGGAAAAATGACTCAGAAAAATCATGGCATTCGAAAGAGATTTTTTCGATTTTTTTCTCACGGGTACGAGTTACGCGGTTACGGTTGACTTTTCCTTATTCGAAATCTGATTCTCTATAAAATGCACCTAATGGTTTCCTTTTAGCTTGAAATTTTTTTTTCTCGAAAATCCACAGTACCTTCCCTTGGAAAAATGACTCAGAAAAATCATGGCATTCGAAACAGATTTTTTCGATTTTTTTCTCACGGGTACGAGTTACGCGGTTACGGTTGACTTTTCCTTATTCGAAATCTGATTCTCTATAAAATGCACCTAATGGTTTCCTTTTAGCTTGAAATTTTTTTTTCTCGAAAATCCACAGTACCCTCCCTTGGAAAAATGAATCAGAAAAATCATGGCATTCGAAACAGATTTTTTCGATTTTTTTCTCACGGGTACGAGTTACGCGGTTACGGTTGACATTTTCTTATTCGAAATCTGATTCCCTATAAAATGCACCTAATGGTTTCCTTTTAGCTTGAAATTTTTTTTTGTCGAAAATCCACAGTACCCTCCCTTGGAAAAATGACTCAGAAAAATCATGGCATTCGAAACAGATTTTTTCGATTTTTTTCTCACGGGTACGAGTTACGCGGTTACGGTTGACTTTTTCTTATTGGAAATCTGATTCTCTATAAAATGCACCTAATGGTTTCCTTTTAGCTTGAAATTTTTTTTTCTCGAAAATCCACAGTACCCTCCCTTGGAAAAATGACTCAGAAAAATCATGGCATTCGAAAGAGATTTTTTCGATTTTTTTCTCACGGGTACGAGTTACGCGGTTGCGGTTGACTTTTTCTTATTCGAAATCTGATTCTCTATAAAATGCACCTAATGGTTTCCTTTTAGCTTGAAATTTTTTTTTGTCGAAAATCCACAGTACCCTCCCTTGGAAAAATGACTCAGAAAAATCATGGCATTCGAAAGAGATTTTTTCGATTTTTTTCTCACGGGTACGAGTTACGCGGTTACGGTTGACTTTTCCTTATTCGAAATCTGATTCTCTATAAAATGCACCTAATGGTTTCCTTTTTGCTTGAAATTTTTTTTTCTCGAAAATCCACAGTACCTTCCCTTGGAAAAATGACTCAGAAAAATCATGGCATTCGAAAGAGATTTTTTCGATTTTTTTCTCACGGGTACGAGTTACGCGGTTACGGTTGACTTTTCCTTATTCGAAATCTGATTCTCTATAAAATGCACCTAATGGTTTCCTTTTAGCTTGAAATTTTTTTTTCTCGAAAATCCACAGTACCTTCCCTTGGAAAAATGACTCAGAAAAATCATGGCATTCGAAACAGATTTTTTCGATTTTTTTCTCACGGGTACGAGTTACGCGGTTACGGTTGACTTTTCCTTATTCGAAATCTGATTCTCTATAAAATGCACCTAATGGTTTCCTTTTAGCTTGAAATTTTTTTTTCTCGAAAATCCACAGTACCCTCCCTTGGAAAAATGAATCAGAAAAATCATGGCATTCGAAACAGATTTTTTCGATTTTTTTCTCACGGGTACGAGTTACGCGGTTACGGTTGACATTTTCTTATTCGAAATCTGATTCCCTATAAAATGCACCTAATGGTTTCCTTTTAGCTTGAAATTTTTTTTTGTCGAAAATCCACAGTACCCTCCCTTGGAAAAATGACTCAGAAAAATCATGGCATTCGAAACAGATTTTTTCGATTTTTTTCTCACGGGTACGAGTTACGCGGTTACGGTTGACTTTTTCTTATTGGAAATCTGATTCTCTATAAAATGCACCTAATGGTTTCCTTTTAGCTTGAAATTTTTTTTTCTCGAAAATCCACAGTACCCTCCCTTGGAAAAATGACTCAGAAAAATCATGGCATTCGAAAGAGATTTTTTCGATTTTTTTCTCACGGGTACGAGTTACGCGGTTGCGGTTGACTTTTTCTTATTCGAAATCTGATTCTCTATAAAATGCACCTAATGGTTTCCTTTTAGCTTGAAATTTTTTTTTGTCGAAAATCCACAGTACCCTCCCTTGGAAAAATGACTCAGAAAAATCATGGCATTCGAAAGAGATTTTTTCGATTTTTTTCTCACGGGTACGAGTTACGCGGTTACGGTTGACTTTTCCTTATTCGAAATCTGATTCTCTATAAAATGCACCTAATGGTTTCCTTTTTGCTTGAAATTTTTTTTTCTCGAAAATCCACAGTACCTTCCCTTGGAAAAATGACTCAGAAAAATCATGGCATTCGAAACAGATTTTTTCGATTTTTTTCTCACGGGTACGAGTTACGCGGTTACGGTTGACTTTTCCTTATTCGAAATCTGATTCTCTATAAAATGCACCTAATGGTTTCCTTTTAGCTTGAAATTTTTTTTTCTCGAAAATCCACAGTACCCTCCCTTGGAAAAATGACTCAGTAAAATCATGGCATTCGAAACTGATTTCTTCGATTTTTTCCTCACGGGTGCGAGTTACGCGGTTACGGTTGACTTTTTTTTATTCGAAATCTGATTCTCTATAAAATGCACCTAATGGTTTCCTTTTAGCTTGAAATTTTTTTTTGTCGAAAATCCACAGTACCCTCCCTTGGAAAAATGACTCAGAAAAATCATGGCATTCGAAACAGATTTTTTCGATTTTTTTCTCACGGGTACGAGTTACGCGGTTACGGTTGACTTTTTCTTATTGGAAATCTGATTCTCTATAAAATGCACCTAATGGTTTCCTTTTAGCTTGAAATTTTTTTTTCTCGAAAATCCACAGTACCCTCCCTTGGAAAAATGACTCAGAAAAATCATGGCATTCGAAAGAGATTTTTTCGATTTTTTTCTGACGGGTACGAGTTACGCGGTTGCGGTTGACTTTTTCTTATTGGAAATCTGATTCTCTATAAAATGCACCTAATGGTTTCCTTTTAGCTTGAAATTTTTTTTTGTCGAAAATCCACAGTACCCTCCCTTGGAAAAATGACTCAGAAAAATCATGGCATTCGAAACAGATTTTTTCGATTTTTTTCTCACGGGTACGAGTTACGCGGTTACGGTTGACTTTTTCTTATTGGAAATCTGATTCTCTATAAAATGCACCTAATGGTTTCCTTTTAGCTTGAAATTTTTTTTTCTCGAAAATCCACAGTACCCTCCCTTGGAAAAATGACTCAGAAAAATCATGGCATTCGAAAGAGATTTTTTTCGATTTTTTTCTCACGGGTACGAGTTACGCGGTTGCGGTTGACTTTTTCTTATTCGAAATCTGATTCTCTATAAAATGCACCTAATGGTTTCCTTTTAGCTTGAAATTTTTTTTTGTCGAAAATCCACAGTACCCTCCCTTGGAAAAATGACTCAGAAAAATCATGGCATTCGAAAGAGATTTTTTCGATTTTTTTCTCACGGGTACGAGTTACGCGGTTACGGTTGACTTTTCCTTATTCGAAATCTGATTCTCTATAAAATGCACCTAATGGTTTCCTTTTAGCTTGAAATTTTTTTTTCTCGAAAATCCACAGTACCTTCCCTTGGAAAAATGACTCAGAAAAATCATGGCATTCGAAACAGATTTTTTCGATTTTTTTCTCACGGGTACGAGTTACGCGGTTACGGTTGACTTTTCCTTATTCGAAATCTGATTCTCTATAAAATGCACCTAATGGTTTCCTTTTAGCTTGAAATTTTTTTTTCTCGAAAATCCACAGTACCCTCCCTTGGAAAAATGAATCAGAAAAATCATGGCATTCGAAACAGATTTTTTCGATTTTTTTCTCACGGGTACGAGTTACGCGGTTACGGTTGACTTTTTCTTATTGGAAATCTGATTCTCTATAAAATGCACCTAATGGTTTCCTTTTAGCTTGAAATTTTTTTTTCTCGAAAATCCACAGTACCCTCCCTTGGAAAAATGACTCAGAAAAATCATGGCATTCGAAAGAGATTTTTTCGATTTTTTTCTCACGGGTACGAGTTACGCGGTTGCGGTTGACTTTTTCTTATTCGAAATCTGATTCTCTATAAAATGCACCTAATGGTTTCCTTTTAGCTTGAAATTTTTTTTTGTCGAAAATCCACAGTACCCTCCCTTGGAAAAATGACTCAGAAAAATCATGGCATTCGAAAGAGATTTTTTCGATTTTTTTCTCACGGGTACGAGTTACGCGGTTACGGTTGACTTTTCCTTATTCGAAATCTGATTCTCTATAAAATGCACCTAATGGTTTCCTTTTTGCTTGAAATTTTTTTTTCTCGAAAATCCACAGTACCTTCCCTTGGAAAAATGACTCAGAAAAATCATGGCATTCGAAACAGATTTTTTCGATTTTTTTCTCACGGGTACGAGTTACGCGGTTACGGTTGACTTTTCCTTATTCGAAATCTGATTCTCTATAAAATGCACCTAATGGTTTCCTTTTAGCTTGAAATTTTTTTTTCTCGAAAATCCACAGTACCCTCCCTTGGAAAAATGACTCAGTAAAATCATGGCATTCGAAACTGATTTCTTCGATTTTTTCCTCACGGGTGCGAGTTACGCGGTTACGGTTGACTTTTTTTTATTCGAAATCTGATTCTCTATAAAATGCACCTAATGGTTTCCTTTTAGCTTGAAATTTTTTTTTGTCGAAAATCCACAGTACCCTCCCTTGGAAAAATGACTCAGAAAAATCATGGCATTCGAAACAGATTTTTTCGATTTTTTTCTCACGGGTACGAGTTACGCGGTTACGGTTGACTTTTTCTTATTGGAAATCTGATTCTCTATAAAATGCACCTAATGGTTTCCTTTTAGCTTGAAATTTTTTTTTCTCGAAAATCCACAGTACCCTCCCTTGGAAAAATGACTCAGAAAAATCATGGCATTCGAAACAGATTTTTTCGATTTTTTTCTCACGGGTACGAGTTACGCGGTTACGGTTGACTTTTTCTTATTGGAAATCTGATTCTCTATAAAATGCACCTAATGGTTTCCTTTTAGCTTGAAATTTTTTTTTCTCGAAAATCCACAGTACCCTCCCTTGGAAAAATGACTCAGAAAAATCATGGCATTCGAAAGAGATTTTTTCGATTTTTTTCTCACGGGTACGAGTTACGCGGTTGCGGTTGACTTTTTCTTATTCGAAATCTGATTCTCTATAAAATGCACCTAATGGTTTCCTTTTAGCTTGAAATTTTTTTTTGTCGAAAATCCACAGTACCCTCCCTTGGAAAAATGACTCAGAAAAATCATGGCATTCGAAAGAGATTTTTTCGATTTTTTTCTCACGGGTACGAGTTACGCGGTTACGGTTGACTTTTCCTTATTCGAAATCTGATTCTCTATAAAATGCACCTAATGGTTTCCTTTTTGCTTGAAATTTTTTTTTCTCGAAAATCCACAGTACCTTCCCTTGGAAAAATGACTCAGAAAAATCATGGCATTCGAAACAGATTTTTTCGATTTTTTTCTCACGGGTACGAGTTACGCGGTTACGGTTGACTTTTCCTTATTCGAAATCTGATTCTCTATAAAATGCACCTAATGGTTTCCTTTTAGCTTGAAATTTTTTTTTCTCGAAAATCCACAGTACCCTCCCTTGGAAAAATGACTCAGTAAAATCATGGCATTCGAAACTGATTTCTTCGATTTTTTCCTCACGGGTGCGAGTTACGCGGTTACGGTTGACTTTTTTTTATTCGAAATCTGATTCTCTATAAAATGCACCTAATGGTTTCCTTTTAGCTTGAAATTTTTTTTTGTCGAAAATCCACAGTACCCTCCCTTGGAAAAATGACTCAGAAAAATCATGGCATTCGAAACAGATTTTTTCGATTTTTTTCTCACGGGTACGAGTTACGCGGTTACGGTTGACTTTTTCTTATTGGAAATCTGATTCTCTATAAAATGCACCTAATGGTTTCCTTTTAGCTTGAAATTTTTTTTTCTCGAAAATCCACAGTACCCTCCCTTGGAAAAATGACTCAGAAAAATCATGGCATTCGAAAGAGATTTTTTTCGATTTTTTTCTCACGGGTACGAGTTACGCGGTTGCGGTTGACTTTTTCTTATTGGAAATCTGATTCTCTATAAAATGCACCTAATGGTTTCCTTTTAGCTTGAAATTTTTTTTTGTCGAAAATCCACAGTACCCTCCCTTGGAAAAATGACTCAGAAAAATCATGGCATTCGAAACAGATTTTTTCGATTTTTTTCTCACGGGTACGAGTTACGCGGTTACGGTTGACATTTTCTTATTCGAAATCTGATTCCCTATAAAATGCACCTAATGGTTTCCTTTTAGCTTGAAATTTTTTTTTGTCGAAAATCCACAGTACCCTCCCTTGGAAAAATGACTCAGAAAAATCATGGCATTCGAAACAGATTTTTTCGATTTTTTTCTCACGGGTACGAGTTACGCGGTTACGGTTGACTTTTTCTTATTGGAAATCTGATTCTCTATAAAATGCACCTAATGGTTTCCTTTTAGCTTGAAATTTTTTTTTCTCGAAAATCCACAGTACCCTCCCTTGGAAAAATGACTCAGAAAAATCATGGCATTCGAAAGAGATTTTTTTCGATTTTTTTCTCACGGGTACGAGTTACGCGGTTGCGGTTGACTTTTTCTTATTCGAAATCTGATTCTCTATAAAATGCACCTAATGGTTTCCTTTTAGCTTGAAATTTTTTTTTGTCGAAAATCCACAGTACCCTCCCTTGGAAAAATGACTCAGAAAAATCATGGCATTCGAAAGAGATTTTTTCGATTTTTTTCTCACGGGTACGAGTTACGCGGTTACGGTTGACTTTTCCTTATTCGAAATCTGATTCTCTATAAAATGCACCTAATGGTTTCCTTTTAGCTTGAAATTTTTTTTTCTCGAAAATCCACAGTACCTTCCCTTGGAAAAATGACTCAGAAAAATCATGGCATTCGAAACAGATTTTTTCGATTTTTTTCTCACGGGTACGAGTTACGCGGTTACGGTTGACTTTTCCTTATTCGAAATCTGATTCTCTATAAAATGCACCTAATGGTTTCGTTTTAGCTTGAAATTTTTTTTTCTCGAAAATCCACAGTACCCTCCCTTGGAAAAATGACTCAGTAAAATCATGGCATTCGAAACTGATTTCTTCGATTTTTTCCTCACGGGTGCGAGTTACGCGGTTACGGTTGACTTTTTTTTATTCGAAATCTGATTCTCTATAAAATGCACCTAATGGTTTCCTTTTAGCTTGAAATTTTTTTTTGTCGAAAATCCACAGTACCCTCCCTTGGAAAAATGACTCAGAAAAATCATGGCATTCGAAACAGATTTTTTCGATTTTTTTCTCACGGGTACGAGTTACGCGGTTACGGTTGACTTTTTCTTATTGGAAATCTGATTCTCTATAAAATGCACCTAATGGTTTCCTTTTAGCTTGAAATTTTTTTTTCTCGAAAATCCACAGTACCCTCCCTTGGAAAAATGACTCAGAAAAATAATGGCATTCGAAAGAGATTTTTTCGATTTTTTTCTCACGGGTACGAGTTACGCGGTTGCGGTTGACTTTTTCTTATTGGAAATCTGATTCTCTATAAAATGCACCTAATGGTTTCCTTTTAGCTTGAAATTTTTTTTTGTCGAAAATCCACAGTACCCTCCCTTGGAAAAATGACTCAGGAAAATCATGGCATTCGAAACAGATTTTTTCGATTTTTTTCTCACGGGTACGAGTTACGCGGTTACGGTTGACTTTTTCTTATTGGAAATCTGATTCTCTATAAAATGCACCTAATGGTTTCCTTTTAGCTTGAAATTTTTTTTTCTCGAAAATCCACAGTACCCTCCCTTGGAAAAATGACTCAGAAAAATCATGGCATTCGAAAGAGATTTTTTCGATTTTTTTCTCACGGGTACGAGTTACGCGGTTGCGGTTGACTTTTTCTTATTCGAAATCTGATTCTCTATAAAATGCACCTAATGGTTTCCTTTTAGCTTGAAATTTTTTTTTGTCGAAAATCCACAGTACCCTCCCTTGGAAAAATGACTCAGAAAAATCATGGCATTCGAAAGAGATTTTTTCGATTTTTTTCTCACGGGTACGAGTTACGCGGTTACGGTTGACTTTTCCTTATTCGAAATCTGATTCTCTATAAAATGCACCTAATGGTTTCCTTTTAGCTTGAAATTTTTTTTTCTCGAAAATCCACAGTACCTTCCCTTGGAAAAATGACTCAGAAAAATCATGGCATTCGAAACAGATTTTTTCGATTTTTTTCTCACGGGTACGAGTTACGCGGTTACGGTTGACTTTTCCTTATTCGAAATCTGATTCTCTATAAAATGCACCTAATGGTTTCCTTTTAGCTTGAAATTTTTTTTTCTCAAAAATCCACAGTACCCTCCCTTGGAAAAATGACTCAGTAAAATCATGGCATTCGAAACTGATTTTTTCGATTTTTTCCTCACGGGTGCGAGTTACGCGGTTACGGTTGACTTTTTTTTATTCGAAATCTGATTCTCTATAAAATGCACCTAATGGTTTCCTTTTTGCTTGAAATTTTTTTTTGTCGAAAATCCACAGTACCCTCCCTTGGAAAAATGACTCAGAAAAATCATGGCATTCGAAACAGATTTTTTCGATTTTTTTCTCACGGGTACGAGTTACGCGGTTACGGTTGACTTTTTCTTATTGGAAATCTGATTCTCTATAAAATGCACCTAATGGTTTCCTTTTAGCTTGAAATTTTTTTTTCTCGAAAATCCACAGTACCCTCCCTTGGAAAAATGACTCAGAAAAATCATGGCATTCGAAAGAGATTTTTTCGATTTTTTTCTCACGGGTACGAGTTACGCGGTTGCGGTTGACTTTTTCTTATTGGAAATCTGATTCTCTATAAAATGCACCTAATGGTTTCCTTTTAGCTTGAAATTTTTTTTTGTCGAAAATCCACAGTACCCTCCCTTGGAAAAATGACTCAGAAAAATCATGGCATTCGAAACAGATTTTTTCGATTTTTTTCTCACGGGTACGAGTTACGCGGTTGCGGTTGACTTTTTCTTATTGGAAATCTGATTCTCTATAAAATGCACCTAATGGTTTCCTTTTAGCTTGAAATTTTTTTTTGTCGAAAATCCACAGTACCCTCCCTTGGAAAAATGACTCAGAAAAATCATGGCATTCGAAACAGATTTTTTCGATTTTTTTCTCACGGGTACGAGTTACGCGGTTACGGTTGACATTTTCTTATTCGAAATCTGATTCCCTATAAAATGCACCTAATGGTTTCCTTTTAGCTTGAAATTTTTTTTTGTCGAAAATCCACAGTACCCTCCCTTGGAAAAATGACTCAGAAAAATCATGGCATTCGAAACAGATTTTTTCGATTTTTTTCTCACGGGTACGAGTTACGCGGTTACGGTTGACTTTTTCTTATTGGAAATCTGATTCTCTATAAAATGCACCTAATGGTTTCCTTTTAGCTTGAAATTTTTTTTTCTCGAAAATCCACAGTACCCTCCCTTGGAAAAATGACTCAGAAAAATCATGGCATTCGAAAGAGATTTTTTTCGATTTTTTTCTCACGGGTACGAGTTACGCGGTTGCGGTTGACTTTTTCTTATTCGAAATCTGATTCTCTATAAAATGCACCTAATGGTTTCCTTTTAGCTTGAAATTTTTTTTTGTCGAAAATCCACAGTACCCTCCCTTGGAAAAATGACTCAGAAAAATCATGGCATTCGAAAGAGATTTTTTCGATTTTTTTCTCACGGGTACGAGTTACGCGGTTACGGTTGACTTTTCCTTATTCGAAATCTGATTCTCTATAAAATGCACCTAATGGTTTCCTTTTAGCTTGAAATTTTTTTTTCTCGAAAATCCACAGTACCTTCCCTTGGAAAAATGACTCAGAAAAATCATGGCATTCGAAACAGATTTTTTCGATTTTTTTCTCACGGGTACGAGTTACGCGGTTACGGTTGACTTTTCCTTATTCGAAATCTGATTCTCTATAAAATGCACCTAATGGTTTCGTTTTAGCTTGAAATTTTTTTTTCTCGAAAATCCACAGTACCCTCCCTTGGAAAAATGACTCAGTAAAATCATGGCATTCGAAACTGATTTCTTCGATTTTTTCCTCACGGGTGCGAGTTACGCGGTTACGGTTGACTTTTTTTTATTCGAAATCTGATTCTCTATAAAATGCACCTAATGGTTTCCTTTTAGCTTGAAATTTTTTTTTGTCGAAAATCCACAGTACCCTCCCTTGGAAAAATGACTCAGAAAAATCATGGCATTCGAAACAGATTTTTTCGATTTTTTTCTCACGGGTACGAGTTACGCGGTTACGGTTGACTTTTTCTTATTGGAAATCTGATTCTCTATAAAATGCACCTAATGGTTTCCTTTTAGCTTGAAATTTTTTTTTCTCGAAAATCCACAGTACCCTCCCTTGGAAAAATGACTCAGAAAAATAATGGCATTCGAAAGAGATTTTTTCGATTTTTTTCTCACGGGTACGAGTTACGCGGTTGCGGTTGACTTTTTCTTATTGGAAATCTGATTCTCTATAAAATGCACCTAATGGTTTCCTTTTAGCTTGAAATTTTTTTTTGTCGAAAATCCACAGTACCCTCCCTTGGAAAAATGACTCAGGAAAATCATGGCATTCGAAACAGATTTTTTCGATTTTTTTCTCACGGGTACGAGTTACGCGGTTACGGTTGACTTTTTCTTATTGGAAATCTGATTCTCTATAAAATGCACCTAATGGTTTCCTTTTAGCTTGAAATTTTTTTTTCTCGAAAATCCACAGTACCCTCCCTTGGAAAAATGACTCAGAAAAATCATGGCATTCGAAAGAGATTTTTTCGATTTTTTTCTCACGGGTACGAGTTACGCGGTTGCGGTTGACTTTTTCTTATTCGAAATCTGATTCTCTATAAAATGCACCTAATGGTTTCCTTTTAGCTTGAAATTTTTTTTTGTCGAAAATCCACAGTACCCTCCCTTGGAAAAATGACTCAGAAAAATCATGGCATTCGAAAGAGATTTTTTCGATTTTTTTCTCACGGGTACGAGTTACGCGGTTACGGTTGACTTTTCCTTATTCGAAATCTGATTCTCTATAAAATGCACCTAATGGTTTCCTTTTAGCTTGAAATTTTTTTTTCTCGAAAATCCACAGTACCTTCCCTTGGAAAAATGACTCAGAAAAATCATGGCATTCGAAACAGATTTTTTCGATTTTTTTCTCACGGGTACGAGTTACGCGGTTACGGTTGACTTTTCCTTATTCGAAATCTGATTCTCTATAAAATGCACCTAATGGTTTCCTTTTAGCTTGAAATTTTTTTTTCTCAAAAATCCACAGTACCCTCCCTTGGAAAAATGACTCAGTAAAATCATGGCATTCGAAACTGATTTTTTCGATTTTTTCCTCACGGGTGCGAGTTACGCGGTTACGGTTGACTTTTTTTTATTCGAAATCTGATTCTCTATAAAATGCACCTAATGGTTTCCTTTTTGCTTGAAATTTTTTTTTGTCGAAAATCCACAGTACCCTCCCTTGGAAAAATGACTCAGAAAAATCATGGCATTCGAAACAGATTTTTTCGATTTTTTTCTCACGGGTACGAGTTACGCGGTTACGGTTGACTTTTTCTTATTGGAAATCTGATTCTCTATAAAATGCACCTAATGGTTTCCTTTTAGCTTGAAATTTTTTTTTCTCGAAAATCCACAGTACCCTCCCTTGGAAAAATGACTCAGAAAAATCATGGCATTCGAAAGAGATTTTTTCGATTTTTTTCTCACGGGTACGAGTTACGCGGTTGCGGTTGACTTTTTCTTATTGGAAATCTGATTCTCTATAAAATGCACCTAATGGTTTCCTTTTAGCTTGAAATTTTTTTTTCTCGAAAATCCACAGTACCCTCCCTTGGAAAAATGACTCAGAAAAATCATGGCATTCGAAACAGATTTTTTCGATTTTTTTCTCACGGGTACGAGTTACGCGGTTACGGTTGACTTTTTCTTATTGGAAATCTGATTCTCTATAAAATGCACCTAATGGTTTCCTTTTAGCTTGAAATTTTTTTTTCTCGAAAATCCACAGTACCCTCCCTTGGAAAAATGACTCAGAAAAATCATGGCATTCGAAAGAGATTTTTTCGATTTTTTTCTCACGGGTACGAGTTACGCGGTTGCGGTTGACTTTTTCTTATTGGAAATCTGATTCTCTATAAAATGCACCTAATGGTTTCCTTTTAGCTTGAAATTTTTTTTTGTCGAAAATCCACAGTACCCTCCCTTGGAAAAATGACTCAGAAAAATCATGGCATTCGAAACAGATTTTTTCGATTTTTTTCTCACGGGTACGAGTTACGCGGTTGCGGTTGACTTTTTCTTATTGGAAATCTGATTCTCTATAAAATGCACCTAATGGTTTCCTTTTAGCTTGAAATTTTTTTTTGTCGAAAATCCACAGTACCCTCCCTTGGAAAAATGACTCAGAAAAATCATGGCATTCGAAACAGATTTTTTCGATTTTTTTCTCACGGGTACGAGTTACGCGGTTACGGTTGACATTTTCTTATTCGAAATCTGATTCCCTATAAAATGCACCTAATGGTTTCCTTTTAGCTTGAAATTTTTTTTTGTCGAAAATCCACAGTACCCTCCCTTGGAAAAATGACTCAGAAAAATCATGGCATTCGAAACAGATTTTTTCGATTTTTTTCTCACGGGTACGAGTTACGCGGTTACGGTTGACTTTTTCTTATTGGAAATCTGATTCTCTATAAAATGCACCTAATGGTTTCCTTTTAGCTTGAAATTTTTTTTTCTCGAAAATCCACAGTACCCTCCCTTGGAAAAATGACTCAGAAAAATCATGGCATTCGAAAGAGATTTTTTTCGATTTTTTTCTCACGGGTACGAGTTACGCGGTTGCGGTTGACTTTTTCTTATTCGAAATCTGATTCTCTATAAAATGCACCTAATGGTTTCCTTTTAGCTTGAAATTTTTTTTTGTCGAAAATCCACAGTACCCTCCCTTGGAAAAATGACTCAGAAAAATCATGGCATTCGAAAGAGATTTTTTCGATTTTTTTCTCACGGGTACGAGTTACGCGGTTACGGTTGACTTTTCCTTATTCGAAATCTGATTCTCTATAAAATGCACCTAATGGTTTCCTTTTAGCTTGAAATTTTTTTTTCTCGAAAATCCACAGTACCTTCCCTTGGAAAAATGACTCAGAAAAATCATGGCATTCGAAACAGATTTTTTCGATTTTTTTCTCACGGGTACGAGTTACGCGGTTACGGTTGACTTTTCCTTATTCGAAATCTGATTCTCTATAAAATGCACCTAATGGTTTCGTTTTAGCTTGAAATTTTTTTTTCTCGAAAATCCACAGTACCCTCCCTTGGAAAAATGACTCAGTAAAATCATGGCATTCGAAACTGATTTCTTCGATTTTTTCCTCACGGGTGCGAGTTACGCGGTTACGGTTGACTTTTTTTTATTCGAAATCTGATTCTCTATAAAATGCACCTAATGGTTTCCTTTTAGCTTGAAATTTTTTTTTGTCGAAAATCCACAGTACCCTCCCTTGGAAAAATGACTCAGAAAAATCATGGCATTCGAAACAGATTTTTTCGATTTTTTTCTCACGGGTACGAGTTACGCGGTTACGGTTGACTTTTTCTTATTGGAAATCTGATTCTCTATAAAATGCACCTAATGGTTTCCTTTTAGCTTGAAATTTTTTTTTCTCGAAAATCCACAGTACCCTCCCTTGGAAAAATGACTCAGAAAAATAATGGCATTCGAAAGAGATTTTTTCGATTTTTTTCTCACGGGTACGAGTTACGCGGTTGCGGTTGACTTTTTCTTATTGGAAATCTGATTCTCTATAAAATGCACCTAATGGTTTCCTTTTAGCTTGAAATTTTTTTTTGTCGAAAATCCACAGTACCCTCCCTTGGAAAAATGACTCAGGAAAATCATGGCATTCGAAACAGATTTTTTCGATTTTTTTCTCACGGGTACGAGTTACGCGGTTACGGTTGACTTTTTCTTATTGGAAATCTGATTCTCTATAAAATGCACCTAATGGTTTCCTTTTAGCTTGAAATTTTTTTTTCTCGAAAATCCACAGTACCCTCCCTTGGAAAAATGACTCAGAAAAATCATGGCATTCGAAAGAGATTTTTTCGATTTTTTTCTCACGGGTACGAGTTACGCGGTTGCGGTTGACTTTTTCTTATTCGAAATCTGATTCTCTATAAAATGCACCTAATGGTTTCCTTTTAGCTTGAAATTTTTTTTTGTCGAAAATCCACAGTACCCTCCCTTGGAAAAATGACTCAGAAAAATCATGGCATTCGAAAGAGATTTTTTCGATTTTTTTCTCACGGGTACGAGTTACGCGGTTACGGTTGACTTTTCCTTATTCGAAATCTGATTCTCTATAAAATGCACCTAATGGTTTCCTTTTAGCTTGAAATTTTTTTTTCTCGAAAATCCACAGTACCTTCCCTTGGAAAAATGACTCAGAAAAATCATGGCATTCGAAACAGATTTTTTCGATTTTTTTCTCACGGGTACGAGTTACGCGGTTACGGTTGACTTTTCCTTATTCGAAATCTGATTCTCTATAAAATGCACCTAATGGTTTCCTTTTAGCTTGAAATTTTTTTTTCTCAAAAATCCACAGTACCCTCCCTTGGAAAAATGACTCAGTAAAATCATGGCATTCGAAACTGATTTTTTCGATTTTTTCCTCACGGGTGCGAGTTACGCGGTTACGGTTGACTTTTTTTTATTCGAAATCTGATTCTCTATAAAATGCACCTAATGGTTTCCTTTTTGCTTGAAATTTTTTTTTGTCGAAAATCCACAGTACCCTCCCTTGGAAAAATGACTCAGAAAAATCATGGCATTCGAAACAGATTTTTTCGATTTTTTTCTCACGGGTACGAGTTACGCGGTTACGGTTGACTTTTTCTTATTGGAAATCTGATTCTCTATAAAATGCACCTAATGGTTTCCTTTTAGCTTGAAATTTTTTTTTCTCGAAAATCCACAGTACCCTCCCTTGGAAAAATGACTCAGAAAAATCATGGCATTCGAAAGAGATTTTTTCGATTTTTTTCTCACGGGTACGAGTTACGCGGTTGCGGTTGACTTTTTCTTATTGGAAATCTGATTCTCTATAAAATGCACCTAATGGTTTCCTTTTAGCTTGAAATTTTTTTTTCTCGAAAATCCACAGTACCCTCCCTTGGAAAAATGACTCAGAAAAATCATGGCATTCGAAACAGATTTTTTCGATTTTTTTCTCACGGGTACGAGTTACGCGGTTACGGTTGACATTTTCTTATTCGAAATCTGATTCTCTATAAAATGCACCTAATGGTTTCCTTTTAGCTTGAAATTTTTTTTTGTCGAAAATCCACAGTACCCTCCCTTGGAAAAATGACTCAGGAAAATCATGGCATTCGAAACAGATTTTTTCGATTTTTTTCTCACGGGTACGAGTTACGCGGTTACGGTTGACTTTTTCTTATTCGAAATCTGATTCTCTATAAAATGCACCTAATGGTTTCCTTTTAGCTTGAAATTTTTTTTTGTCGAAAATCCACAGTACCCTCCCTTGGAAAAATGACTCAGAAAAATCATGGCATTCGAAACAGATTTTTTCGATTTTTTTCTCACGGGTACGAGTTACGCGGTTACGGTTGACATTTTCTTATTCGAAATCTGATTCTCTATAAAATGCACCTAATGGTTTCCTTTTAGCTTGAAATTTTTTTTTTCTCGAAAATCCACAGTACCCTCCCTTGGAAAAATGACTCAGAAAAATCATGGCATTCGAAACAGATTTTTTCGATTTTTTTCTCACGGGTACGAGTTACGCGGTTACGGTTGACTTTTCCTTATTCGAAATCTGATTCTCTATAAAATGCACCTAATGGTTTCCTTTTAGCTTGAAATTTTTTTTTCTCGAAAATCCACAGTACCTTCCCTTGGAAAAATGACTCAGAAAAATCATGGCATTCGAAACAGATTTTTTCGATTTTTTTCTCACGGGTACGAGTTACGCGGTTACGGTTGACTTTTCCTTATTCGAAATCTGATTCTCTATAAAATGCACCTAATGGTTTCCTTTTAGCTTGAAATTTTTTTTTCTCAAAAATCCACAGTACCCTCCCTTGGAAAAATGACTCAGTAAAATCATGGCATTCGAAACTGATTTTTTCGATTTTTTCCTCACGGGTGCGAGTTACGCGGTTACGGTTGACTTTTTTTTATTCGAAATCTGATTCTCTATAAAATGCACCTAATGGTTTCCTTTTAGCTTGAAATTTTTTTTTGTCGAAAATCCACAGTACCCTCCCTTGGAAAAATGACTCAGAAAAATCATGGCATTCGAAACAGATTTTTTCGATTTTTTTCTCACGGGTACGAGTTACGCGGTTACGGTTGACTTTTTCTTATTGGAAATCTGATTCTCTATAAAATGCACCTAATGGTTTCCTTTTAGCTTGAAATTTTTTTTTCTCGAAAATCCACAGTACCCTCCCTTGGAAAAATGACTCAGAAAAATCATGGCATTCGAAAGAGATTTTTTCGATTTTTTTCTCACGGGTACGAGTTACGCGGTTGCGGTTGACTTTTTCTTATTGGAAATCTGATTCTCTATAAAATGCACCTAATGGTTTCCTTTTAGCTTGAAATTTTTTTTTGTCGAAAATCCACAGTACCCTCCCTTGGAAAAATGACTCAGAAAAATCATGGCATTCGAAAGAGATTTTTTCGATTTTTTTCTCACGGGTACGAGTTACGCGGTTACGGTTGACTTTTCCTTATTCGAAATCTGATTCTCTATAAAATGCACCTAATGGTTTCCTTTTAGCTTGAAATTTTTTTTTCTCGAAAATCCACAGTACCTTCCCTTGGAAAAATGACTCAGAAAAATCATGGCATTTGAAACAGATTTTTTCGATTTTTTTCTCACGGGTACGAGTTACGCGGTTACGGTTGACTTTTCCTTATTCGAAATCTGATTCTCTATAAAATGCACCTAATGGTTTCCTTTTAGCTTGAAATTTTTTTTTCTCAAAAATCCACAGTACCCTCCCTTGGAAAAATGACTCAGTAAAATCATGGCATTCGAAACTGATTTTTTCGATTTTTTCCTCACGGGTGCGAGTTACGCGGTTACGGTTGACTTTTTTTTATTCGAAATCTGATTCTCTATAAAATGCACCTAATGGTTTCCTTTTAGCTTGAAATTTTTTTTTGTCGAAAATCCACAGTACCCTCCCTTGGAAAAATGACTCAGAAAAATCATGGCATTCGAAACAGATTTTTTCGATTTTTTTCTCACGGGTACGAGTTACGCGGTTACGGTTGACTTTTTCTTATTGGAAATCTGATTCTCTATAAAATGCACCTAATGGTTTCCTTTTAGCTTGAAATTTTTTTTTCTCGAAAATCCACAGTACCCTCCCTTGGAAAAATGACTCAGAAAAATCATGGCATTCGAAAGAGATTTTTTCGATTTTTTCCTCACGGGTGCGAGTTACGCGGTTACGGTTGACTTTTTTTTATTCGAAATCTGATTCTCTATAAAATGCACCTAATGGTTTCCTTTTAGCTTGAAATTTTTTTTTGTCGAAAATCCACAGTACCCTCCCTTGGAAAAATGACTCAGAAAAATCATGGCATTCGAAACAGATTTTTTCGATTTTTTTCTCACGGGTACGAGTTACGCGGTTACGGTTGACTTTTTCTTATTGGAAATCTGATTCTCTATAAAATGCACCTAATGGTTTCCTTTTAGCTTGAAATTTTTTTTTCTCGAAAATCCACAGTACCCTCCCTTGGAAAAATGACTCAGAAAAATCATGGCATTCGAAAGAGATTTTTTCGATTTTTTTCTCACGGGTACGAGTTACGCGGTTGCGGTTGACTTTTTCTTATTGGAAATCTGATTCTCTATAAAATGCACCTAATGGTTTCCTTTTAGCTTGAAATTTTTTTTTCTCGAAAATCCACAGTACCCTCCCTTGGAAAAATGACTCAGAAAAATCATGGCATTCGAAACAGATTTTTTCGATTTTTTTCTCACGGGTAACGAGTTACGCGGTTACGGTTGACATTTTCTTATTCGAAATCTGATTCTCTATAAAATGCACCTAATGGTTTCCTTTTAGCTTGAAATTTTTTTTTGTCGAAAATCCACAGTACCCTCCCTTGGAAAAATGACTCAGGAAAATCATGGCATTCGAAACAGATTTTTTCGATTTTTTTCTCACGGGTACGAGTTACGCGGTTACGGTTGACTTTTTCTTATTCGAAATCTGATTCTCTATAAAATGCACCTAATGGTTTCCTTTTAGCTTGAAATTTTTTTTTGTCGAAAATCCACAGTACCCTCCCTTGGAAAAATGACTCAGAAAAATCATGGCATTCGAAACAGATTTTTTCGATTTTTTTCTCACGGGTACGAGTTACGCGGTTACGGTTGACTTTTTCTTATTCGAAATCTGATTCTCTATAAAATGCACCTAATGGTTTCCTTTTAGCTTGAAATTTTTTTTTGTCGAAAATCCACAGTACCCTCCCTTGGAAAAATGACTCAGAAAAATCATGGCATTCGAAACAGATTTTTTCGATTTTTTTCTCACGGGTACGAGTTACGCGGTTACGGTTGACTTTTTCTTATTCGAAATCTGATTCTCTATAAAATGCACCTAATGGTTTCCTTTTAGCTTGAAATTTTTTTTTGTCGAAAATCCACAGTACCCTCCCTTGGAAAAATGACTCAGAAAAATCATGGCATTCGAAAGAGATTTTTTCGATTTTTTTCTCACGGGTACGAGTTACGCGGTTACGGTTGACTTTTCCTTATTCGAAATCTGATTCTCTATAAAATGCACCTAATGGTTTCCTTTTAGCTTGAAATTTTTTTTTCTCAAAAATCCACAGTACCCTCCCTTGGAAAAATGACTCAGTAAAATCATGGCATTCGAAACTGATTTTTTCGATTTTTTCCTCACGGGTGCGAGTTACGCGGTTACGGTTGACTTTTTTTTATTCGAAATCTGATTCTCTATAAAATGCACCTAATGGTTTCCTTTTAGCTTGAAATTTTTTTTTGTCGAAAATCCACAGTACCCTCCCTTGGAAAAATGACTCAGAAAAATCATGGCATTCGAAACAGATTTTTTCGATTTTTTTCTCACGGGTACGAGTTACGCGGTTACGGTTGACTTTTTCTTATTGGAAATCTGATTCTCTATAAAATGCACCTAATGGTTTCCTTTTAGCTTGAAATTTTTTTTTCTCGAAAATCCACAGTACCCTCCCTTGGAAAAATGACTCAGAAAAATCATGGCATTCGAAAGAGATTTTTTCGATTTTTTTCTCACGGGTACGAGTTACGCGGTTGCGGTTGACTTTTTCTTATTGGAAATCTGATTCTCTATAAAATGCACCTAATGGTTTCCTTTTAGCTTGAAATTTTTTTTTGTCGAAAATCCACAGTACCCTCCCTTGGAAAAATGACTCAGAAAAATCATGGCATTCGAAAGAGATTTTTTCGATTTTTTTCTCACGGGTACGAGTTACGCGGTTACGGTTGACTTTTCCTTATTCGAAATCTGATTCTCTATAAAATGCACCTAATGGTTTCCTTTTAGCTTGAAATTTTTTTTTCTCGAAAATCCACAGTACCTTCCCTTGGAAAAATGACTCAGAAAAATCATGGCATTTGAAACAGATTTTTTCGATTTTTTTCTCACGGGTACGAGTTACGCGGTTACGGTTGACTTTTCCTTATTCGAAATCTGATTCTCTATAAAATGCACCTAATGGTTTCCTTTTAGCTTGAAATTTTTTTTTCTCAAAAATCCACAGTACCCTCCCTTGGAAAAATGACTCAGTAAAATCATGGCATTCGAAACTGATTTTTTCGATTTTTTCCTCACGGGTGCGAGTTACGCGGTTACGGTTGACTTTTTTTTATTCGAAATCTGATTCTCTATAAAATGCACCTAATGGTTTCCTTTTAGCTTGAAATTTTTTTTTGTCGAAAATCCACAGTACCCTCCCTTGGAAAAATGACTCAGAAAAATCATGGCATTCGAAACAGATTTTTTCGATTTTTTTCTCACGGGTACGAGTTACGCGGTTACGGTTGACTTTTTCTTATTGGAAATCTGATTCTCTATAAAATGCACCTAATGGTTTCCTTTTAGCTTGAAATTTTTTTTTCTCGAAAATCCACAGTACCCTCCCTTGGAAAAATGACTCAGAAAAATCATGGCATTCGAAACAGATTTTTTCGATTTTTTTCTCACGGGTACGAGTTACGCGGTTACGGTTGACTTTTTCTTATTGGAAATCTGATTCTCTATAAAATGCACCTAATGGTTTCCTTTTAGCTTGAAATTTTTTTTTCTCGAAAATCCACAGTACCCTCCCTTGGAAAAATGACTCAGAAAAATCATGGCATTCGAAAGAGATTTTTTCGATTTTTTCCTCACGGGTGCGAGTTACGCGGTTACGGTTGACTTTTTTTTATTCGAAATCTGATTCTCTATAAAATGCACCTAATGGTTTCCTTTTAGCTTGAAATTTTTTTTTCTCGAAAATCCACAGTACCCTCCCTTGGAAAAATGACTCAGAAAAATCATGGCATTCGAAAGAGATTTTTTCGATTTTTTTCTCACGGGTACGAGTTACGCGGTTACGGTTGACTTTTCCTTATTCGAAATCTGATTCTCTATAAAATGCACCTAATGGTTTCCTTTTAGCTTGAAATTTTTTTTTCTCAAAAATCCACAGTACCCTCCCTTGGAAAAATGACTCAGTAAAATCATGGCATTCGAAACTGATTTTTTCGATTTTTTCCTCACGGGTGCGAGTTACGCGGTTACGGTTGACTTTTTTTTATTCGAAATCTGATTCTCTATAAAATGCACCTAATGGTTTCCTTTTAGCTTGAAATTTTTTTTTGTCGAAAATCCACAGTACCCTCCCTTGGAAAAATGACTCAGAAAAATCATGGCATTCGAAACAGATTTTTTCGATTTTTTTCTCACGGGTACGAGTTACGCGGTTACGGTTGACTTTTTCTTATTGGAAATCTGATTCTCTATAAAATGCACCTAATGGTTTCCTTTTAGCTTGAAATTTTTTTTTCTCGAAAATCCACAGTACCCTCCCTTGGAAAAATGACTCAGAAAAATCATGGCATTCGAAAGAGATTTTTTCGATTTTTTTCTCACGGGTACGAGTTACGCGGTTGCGGTTGACTTTTTCTTATTGGAAATCTGATTCTCTATAAAATGCACCTAATGGTTTCCTTTTAGCTTGAAATTTTTTTTTGTCGAAAATCCACAGTACCCTCCCTTGGAAAAATGACTCAGAAAAATCATGGCATTCGAAAGAGATTTTTTCGATTTTTTTCTCACGGGTACGAGTTACGCGGTTACGGTTGACTTTTCCTTATTCGAAATCTGATTCTCTATAAAATGCACCTAATGGTTTCCTTTTAGCTTGAAATTTTTTTTTCTCGAAAATCCACAGTACCTTCCCTTGGAAAAATGACTCAGAAAAATCATGGCATTTGAAACAGATTTTTTCGATTTTTTTCTCACGGGTACGAGTTACGCGGTTACGGTTGACTTTTCCTTATTCGAAATCTGATTCTCTATAAAATGCACCTAATGGTTTCCTTTTAGCTTGAAATTTTTTTTTCTCAAAAATCCACAGTACCCTCCCTTGGAAAAATGACTCAGTAAGATCATGGCATTCGAAACTGATTTTTTCGATTTTTTCCTCACGGGTGCGAGTTACGCGGTTACGGTTGACTTTTTTTTATTCGAAATCTGATTCTCTATAAAATGCACCTAATGGTTTCCTTTTAGCTTGAAATTTTTTTTTGTCGAAAATCCACAGTACCCTCCCTTGGAAAAATGACTCAGAAAAATCATGGCATTCGAAACAGATTTTTTCGATTTTTTTCTCACGGGTACGAGTTACGCGGTTACGGTTGACTTTTTCTTATTGGAAATCTGATTCTCTATAAAATGCACCTAATGGTTTCCTTTTAGCATGAAATTTTTTTTTCTCGAAAATCCACAGTACCCTCCCTTGGAAAAATGACTCAGAAAAATCATGGCATTCGAAACAGATTTTTTCGATTTTTTTCTCACGGGTACGAGTTACGCGGTTACGGTTGACTTTTTCTTATTGGAAATCTGATTCTCTATAAAATGCACCTAATGGTTTCCTTTTAGCTTGAAATTTTTTTTTCTCGAAAATCCACAGTACCCTCCCTTGGAAAAATGACTCAGAAAAATCATGGCATTCGAAAGAGATTTTTTCGATTTTTTCCTCACGGGTGCGAGTTACGCGGTTACGGTTGACTTTTTTTTATTCGAAATCTGATTCTCTATAAAATGCACCTAATGGTTTCCTTTTAGCTTGAAATTTTTTTTTCTCGAAAATCCACAGTACCCTCCCTTGGAAAAATGACTCAGAAAAATCATGGCATTCGAAAGAGATTTTTTCGATTTTTTTCTCACGGGTACGAGTTACGCGGTTACGGTTGACTTTTCCTTATTCGAAATCTGATTCTCTATAAAATGCACCTAATGGTTTCCTTTTAGCTTGAAATTTTTTTTTCTCAAAAATCCACAGTACCCTCCCTTGGAAAAATGACTCAGTAAAATCATGGCATTCGAAACTGATTTTTTCGATTTTTTCCTCACGGGTGCGAGTTACGCGGTTACGGTTGACTTTTTTTTATTCGAAATCTGATTCTCTATAAAATGCACCTAATGGTTTCCTTTTAGCTTGAAATTTTTTTTTGTCGAAAATCCACAGTACCCTCCCTTGGAAAAATGACTCAGAAAAATCATGGCATTCGAAACAGATTTTTTCGATTTTTTTCTCACGGGTACGAGTTACGCGGTTACGGTTGACTTTTTCTTATTGGAAATCTGATTCTCTATAAAATGCACCTAATGGTTTCCTTTTAGCTTGAAATTTTTTTTTCTCGAAAATCCACAGTACCCTCCCTTGGAAAAATGACTCAGAAAAATCATGGCATTCGAAAGAGATTTTTTCGATTTTTTTCTCACGGGTACGAGTTACGCGGTTGCGGTTGACTTTTTCTTATTGGAAATCTGATTCTCTATAAAATGCACCTAATGGTTTCCTTTTAGCTTGAAATTTTTTTTTGTCGAAAATCCACAGTACCCTCCCTTGGAAAAATGACTCAGAAAAATCATGGCATTCGAAACAGATTTTTTCGATTTTTTTCTCACGGGTAACGAGTTACGCGGTTACGGTTGACATTTTCTTATTCGAAATCTGATTCTCTATAAAATGCACCTAATGGTTTCCTTTTAGCTTGAAATTTTTTTTTGTCGAAAATCCACAGTACCCTCCCTTGGAAAAATGACTCAGGAAAATCATGGCATTCGAAACAGATTTTTTCGATTTTTTTCTCACGGGTACGAGTTACGCGGTTACGGTTGACTTTTTCTTATTCGAAATCTGATTCTCTATAAAATGCACCTAATGGTTTCCTTTTAGCTTGAAATTTTTTTTTGTCGAAAATCCACAGTACCCTCCCTTGGAAAAATGACTCAGAAAAATCATGGCATTCGAAACAGATTTTTTCGATTTTTTTCTCACGGGTACGAGTTACGCGGTTACGGTTGACATTTTCTTATTCGAAATCTGATTCTCTATAAAATGCACCTAATGGTTTCCTTTTAGCTTGAAATTTTTTTTTTCTCGAAAATCCACAGTACCCTCCCTTGGAAAAATGACTCAGAAAAATCATGGCATTCGAAACAGATTTTTTCGATTTTTTTCTCACGGGTACGAGTTACGCGGTTACGGTTGACTTTTTCTTATTCGAAATCTGATTCTCTATAAAATGCACCTAATGGTTTCCTTTTAGCTTGAAATTTTTTTTTGTCGAAAATCCACAGTACCACAGTGGAAAAATGACTCAGAAAAATCATGGCATTCGAAAGAGATTTTTTCGATTTTTTTCTCACGGGTACGAGTTACGCGGTTACGGTTGACTTTTCCTTATTCGAAATCTGATTCTCTATAAAATGCACCTAATGGTTTCCTTTTAGCTTGAAATTTTTTTTTCTCGAAAATCCACAGTACCTTCCCTTGGAAAAATGACTCAGAAAAATCATGGCATTCGAAACAGATTTTTTCGATTTTTTTCTCACGGGTACGAGTTACGCGGTTACGGTTGACTTTTCCTTATTCGAAATCTGATTCTCTATAAAATGCACCTAATGGTTTCCTTTTAGCTTGAAATTTTTTTTTCTCAAAAATCCACAGTACCCTCCCTTGGAAAAATGACTCTGTAAAATCATGGCATTCGAAACTGATTTTTTCGATTTTTTCCTCACGGGTGCGAGTTACGCGGTTACGGTTGACTTTTTTTTATTCGAAATCTGATTCTCTATAAAATGCACCTAATGGTTTCCTTTTAGCTTGAAATTTTTTTTTGTCGAAAATCCACAGTACCCTCCCTTGGAAAAATGACTCAGAAAAATCATGGCATTCGAAACAGATTTTTTCGATTTTTTTCTCACGGGTACGAGTTACGCGGTTACGGTTGACTTTTTCTTATTGGAAATCTGATTCTCTATAAAATGCACCTAATGGTTTCCTTTTAGCTTGAAATTTTTTTTTCTCGAAAATCCACAGTACCCTCCCTTGGAAAAATGACTCAGAAAAATCATGGCATTCGAAAGAGATTTTTTCGATTTTTTTCTCACGGGTACGAGTTACGCGGTTGCGGTTGACTTTTTCTTATTGGAAATCTGATTCTCTATAAAATGCACCTAATGGTTTCCTTTTAGCTTGAAATTTTTTTTTCTCGAAAATCCACAGTACCCTCCCTTGGAAAAATGACTCAGAAAAATCATGGCATTCGAAACAGATTTTTTCGATTTTTTTCTCACGGGTACGAGTTACGCGGTTACGGTTGACATTTTCTTATTCGAAATCTGATTCTCTATAAAATGCACCTAATGGTTTCCTTTTAGCTTGAAATTTTTTTTTGTCGAAAATCCACAGTACCCTCCCTTGGAAAAATGACTCAGGAAAATCATGGCATTCGAAACAGATTTTTTCGATTTTTTTCTCACGGGTACGAGTTACGCGGTTACGGTTGACTTTTTCTTATTCGAAATCTGATTCTCTATAAAATGCACCTAATGGTTTCCTTTTAGCTTGAAATTTTTTTTTGTCGAAAATCCACAGTACCCTCCCTTGGAAAAATGACTCAGAAAAATCATGGCATTCGAAACAGATTTTTTCGATTTTTTTCTCACGGGTACGAGTTACGCGGTTACGGTTGACATTTTCTTATTCGAAATCTGATTCTCTATAAAATGCACCTAATGGTTTCCTTTTAGCTTGAAATTTTTTTTTTCTCGAAAATCCACAGTACCCTCCCTTGGAAAAATGACTCAGAAAAATCATGGCATTCGAAACAGATTTTTTCGATTTTTTTCTCACGGGTACGAGTTACGCGGTTACGGTTGACTTTTTCTTATTCGAAATCTGATTCTCTATAAAATGCACCTAATGGTTTCCTTTTAGCTTGAAATTTTTTTTTGTCGAAAATTCACAGTACCACAGTGGAAAAATGACTCAGAAAAATCATGGCATTCGAAAGAGATTTTTTCGATTTTTTTCTCACGGGTACGAGTTACGCGGTTACGGTTGACTTTTCCTTATTCGAAATCTGATTCTCTATAAAATGCACCTAATGGTTTCCTTTTAGCTTGAAATTTTTTTTTCTCGAAAATCCACAGTACCTTCCCTTGGAAAAATGACTCAGAAAAATCATGGCATTCGAAACAGATTTTTTCGATTTTTTTCTCACGGGTACGAGTTACGCGGTTACGGTTGACTTTTCCTTATTCGAAATCTGATTCTCTATAAAATGCACCTAATGGTTTCCTTTTAGCTTGAAATTTTTTTTTCTCCAAAATCCACAGTACCCTCCGTTGGAAAAATGACTCAGTAAAATCATGGCATTCGAAACTGATTTTTTCGATTTTTTCCTCACGGGTGCGAGTTACGCGGTTACGGTTGACTTTTTTTTATTCGAAATCTGATTCTCTATAAAATGCACCTAATGGTTTCCTTTTAGCTTGAAATTTTTTTTTCTCGAAAATCCACAGTACCCTCCCTTGGAAAAATGACTCAGAAAAATCATGGCATTCGAAAGAGATTTTTTCGATTTTTTTCTCACGGGTACGAGTTACGCGGTTACGGTTGACTTTTCCTTATTCGAAATCTGATTCTCTATAAAATGCACCTAATGGTTTCCTTTTAGCTTGAAATTTTTTTTTCTCAAAAATCCACAGTACCCTCCCTTGGAAAAATGACTCAGTAAAATCATGGCATTCGAAACTGATTTTTTCGATTTTTTCCTCACGGGTGCGAGTTACGCGGTTACGGTTGACTTTTTTTTATTCGAAATCTGATTCTCTATAAAATGCACCTAATGGTTTCCTTTTAGCTTGAAATTTTTTTTTGTCGAAAATCCACAGTACCCTCCCTTGGAAAAATGACTCAGAAAAATCATGGCATTCGAAACAGATTTTTTCGATTTTTTTCTCACGGGTACGAGTTACGCGGTTACGGTTGACTTTTTCTTATTGGAAATCTGATTCTCTATAAAATGCACCTAATGGTTTCCTTTTAGCTTGAAATTTTTTTTTCTCGAAAATCCACAGTACCCTCCCTTGGAAAAATGACTCAGAAAAATCATGGCATTCGAAAGAGATTTTTTCGATTTTTTTCTCACGGGTACGAGTTACGCGGTTGCGGTTGACTTTTTCTTATTGGAAATCTGATTCTCTATAAAATGCACCTAATGGTTTCCTTTTAGCTTGAAATTTTTTTTTGTCGAAAATCCACAGTACCCTCCCTTGGAAAAATGACTCAGAAAAATCATGGCATTCGAAACAGATTTTTTCGATTTTTTTCTCACGGGTAACGAGTTACGCGGTTACGGTTGACATTTTCTTATTCGAAATCTGATTCTCTATAAAATGCACCTAATGGTTTCCTTTTAGCTTGAAATTTTTTTTTGTCGAAAATCCACAGTACCCTCCCTTGGAAAAATGACTCAGGAAAATCATGGCATTCGAAACAGATTTTTTCGATTTTTTTCTCACGGGTACGAGTTACGCGGTTACGGTTGACTTTTTCTTATTCGAAATCTGATTCTCTATAAAATGCACCTAATGGTTTCCTTTTAGCTTGAAATTTTTTTTTGTCGAAAATCCACAGTACCCTCCCTTGGAAAAATGACTCAGAAAAATCATGGCATTCGAAACAGATTTTTTCGATTTTTTTCTCACGGGTACGAGTTACGCGGTTACGGTTGACATTTTCTTATTCGAAATCTGATTCTCTATAAAATGCACCTAATGGTTTCCTTTTAGCTTGAAATTTTTTTTTTCTCGAAAATCCACAGTACCCTCCCTTGGAAAAATGACTCAGAAAAATCATGGCATTCGAAACAGATTTTTTCGATTTTTTTCTCACGGGTACGAGTTACGCGGTTACGGTTGACTTTTTCTTATTCGAAATCTGATTCTCTATAAAATGCACCTAATGGTTTCCTTTTAGCTTGAAATTTTTTTTTGTCGAAAATCCACAGTACCACAGTGGAAAAATGACTCAGAAAAATCATGGCATTCGAAAGAGATTTTTTCGATTTTTTTCTCACGGGTACGAGTTACGCGGTTACGGTTGACTTTTCCTTATTCGAAATCTGATTCTCTATAAAATGCACCTAATGGTTTCCTTTTAGCTTGAAATTTTTTTTTCTCGAAAATCCACAGTACCTTCCCTTGGAAAAATGACTCAGAAAAATCATGGCATTCGAAACAGATTTTTTCGATTTTTTTCTCACGGGTACGAGTTACGCGGTTACGGTTGACTTTTCCTTATTCGAAATCTGATTCTCTATAAAATGCACCTAATGGTTTCCTTTTAGCTTGAAATTTTTTTTTCTCAAAAATCCACAGTACCCTCCCTTGGAAAAATGACTCAGTAAAATCATGGCATTCGAAACTGATTTTTTCGATTTTTTCCTCACGGGTGCGAGTTACGCGGTTACGGTTGACTTTTTTTTATTCGAAATCTGATTCTCTATAAAATGCACCTAATGGTTTCCTTTTAGCTTGAAATTTTTTTTTGTCGAAAATCCACAGTACCCTCCCTTGGAAAAATGACTCAGAAAAATCATGGCATTCGAAACAGATTTTTTCGATTTTTTTCTCACGGGTACGAGTTACGCGGTTACGGTTGACTTTTTCTTATTGGAAATCTGATTCTCTATAAAATGCACCTAATGGTTTCCTTTTAGCTTGAAATTTTTTTTTCTCGAAAATCCACAGTACCCTCCCTTGGAAAAATGACTCAGAAAAATCATGGCATTCGAAAGAGATTTTTTCGATTTTTTTCTCACGGGTACGAGTTACGCGGTTGCGGTTGACTTTTTCTTATTGGAAATCTGATTCTCTATAAAATGCACCTAATGGTTTCCTTTTAGCTTGAAATTTTTTTTTCTCGAAAATCCACAGTACCCTCCCTTGGAAAAATGACTCAGAAAAATCATGGCATTCGAAACAGATTTTTTCGATTTTTTTCTCACGGGTACGAGTTACGCGGTTACGGTTGACATTTTCTTATTCGAAATCTGATTCTCTATAAAATGCACCTAATGGTTTCCTTTTAGCTTGAAATTTTTTTTTGTCGAAAATCCACAGTACCCTCCCTTGGAAAAATGACTCAGGAAAATCATGGCATTCGAAACAGATTTTTTCGATTTTTTTCTCACGGGTACGAGTTACGCGGTTACGGTTGACTTTTTCTTATTCGAAATCTGATTCTCTATAAAATGCACCTAATGGTTTCCTTTTAGCTTGAAATTTTTTTTTGTCGAAAATCCACAGTACCCTCCCTTGGAAAAATGACTCAGAAAAATCATGGCATTCGAAACAGATTTTTTCGATTTTTTTCTCACGGGTACGAGTTACGCGGTTACGGTTGACATTTTCTTATTCGAAATCTGATTCTCTATAAAATGCACCTAATGGTTTCCTTTTAGCTTGAAATTTTTTTTTTCTCGAAAATCCACAGTACCCTCCCTTGGAAAAATGACTCAGAAAAATCATGGCATTCGAAACAGATTTTTTCGATTTTTTTCTCACGGGTACGAGTTACGCGGTTACGGTTGACTTTTTCTTATTCGAAATCTGATTCTCTATAAAATGCACCTAATGGTTTCCTTTTAGCTTGAAATTTTTTTTTGTCGAAAATTCACAGTACCACAGTGGAAAAATGACTCAGAAAAATCATGGCATTCGAAAGAGATTTTTTCGATTTTTTTCTCACGGGTACGAGTTACGCGGTTACGGTTGACTTTTCCTTATTCGAAATCTGATTCTCTATAAAATGCACCTAATGGTTTCCTTTTAGCTTGAAATTTTTTTTTCTCGAAAATCCACAGTACCTTCCCTTGGAAAAATGACTCAGAAAAATCATGGCATTCGAAACAGATTTTTTCGATTTTTTTCTCACGGGTACGAGTTACGCGGTTACGGTTGACTTTTCCTTATTCGAAATCTGATTCTCTATAAAATGCACCTAATGGTTTCCTTTTAGCTTGAAATTTTTTTTTCTCCAAAATCCACAGTACCCTCCGTTGGAAAAATGACTCAGTAAAATCATGGCATTCGAAACTGATTTTTTCGATTTTTTCCTCACGGGTGCGAGTTACGCGGTTACGGTTGACTTTTTTTTATTCGAAATCTGATTCTCTATAAAATGCACCTAATGGTTTCCTTTTAGCTTGAAATTTTTTTTTCTCGAAAATTCACACTACCCTGCCTTGGAAAAATGACTCAGAAAAATCATGGCATTCGAAACAGATTTTTTCGATTTTTTTCTCACGGGTACGAGTTACGCGGTTACGGTTGACTTTTCCTTATTCGAAATCTGATTCTCTATAAAATGCACCTAATGGTTTCCTTTTAGCTTGAAATTTTTTTTTCTCCAAAATCCACAGTACCCTCCGTTGGAAAAATGACTCAGTAAAATCATGGCATTCGAAACTGATTTTTTCGATTTTTTCCTCACGGGTGCGAGTTACGCGGTTACGGTTGACTTTTTTTTATTCGAAATCTGATTCTCTATAAAATGCACCTAATGGTTTCCTTTTAGCTTGAAATTTTTTTTTCTCGAAAATTCACACTACCCTGCCTTGGAAAAATGACTCAGAAAAATCATGGCATTCGAAACAGATTTTTTCGATTTTTTTCTCACGGGTACGAGTTACGCGGTTACGGTTGACTTTTCCTTATTCGAAATCTGATTCTCTATAAAATGCACCTAATGGTTTCCTTTTAGCTTGAAATTTTTTTTTCTCGAAAATCCACAGTACCCTCCCTTGGAAAAATGACTCAGAAAAATCATGGCATTCGAAACAGATTTTTTCGATTTTTTTCTCACGGGTACGAGTTACGCGGTTACGGTTGACTTTTTCTTATTGGAAATCTGATTCTCTATAAAATGCACCTAATGGTTTCCTTTTAGCTTGAAATTTTTTTTTCTCGAAAATCCACAGTACCCTCCCTTGGAAAAATGACTCAGAAAAATCATGGCATTCGAAACAGATTTTTTCGATTTTTTTCTCACGGGTACGAGTTACGCGGTTACGGTTGACTTTTTCTTATTGGAAATCTGATTCTCTATAAAATCCACCTAATGGTTTCCTTTTAGCTTGAAATTTTTTTTTGTCGAAAATCCACAGTACCCTCCCTTGGAAAAATGACTCAGAAAAATCATGGCATTCGAAACAGATTTTTTCGATTTTTTTCTCACGGGTACGAGTTACGCGGTTGCGGTTGACTTTTTCTTATTCGAAATCCGATTCTCTATAAAATGCACCTAATGGTTTCCTTTTAGCTTGAAATTTTTTTTTCTCGAAAATCCACAGTACCCTCCCTTGGAAAAATGACTCAGAAAAATCATGGCATTCGAAACAGATTTTTTCGATTTTTTTCTCACGGGTACGAGTTACGCGGTTACGGTTGACTTTTTCTTATTGGAAATCTGATTCTCTATAAAATGCACCTAATGGTTTCCTTTTAGCTTGAAATTTTTTTTTCTCGAAAATCCACAGTACCCTCCCTTGAAAAAATGACTCAGAAAAATCATGGCATTCGAAACAGATTTTTTCGATTTTTTCTCACGGGTACGAGTTACGCGGTTACGGTTGACTTTTTCTTATTCGAAATCTGATTCTCTATAAAATGCACCTAATGGTTTCCTTTTAGCTTGAAATTTTTTTTTGTCGAAAATCCACAGTACCCACCCTTGGAAAAATGACTCAGAAAAATCATGGCATTCGAAACAGATTTTTTCGATTTTTTTCTCACGGGTACGAGTTACGCGGTTACGGTTGACATTTTCTTATTCGAAATCTGATTCTCTATAAAATGCACCTAATGGTTTCCTTTTAGCTTGAAATTTTTTTTTTCTCGAAAATCCACAGTACCCTCCCTTGGAAAAATGACTCAGAAAAATCATGGCATTCGAAACAGATTTTTCCGATTTTTTTCTCACGGGTACGAGTTACGCGGTTACGGTTGACTTTTTCTTATTCGAAATCTGATTCTCTATAAAATGCACCTAATGGTTTCCTTTTAGCTTGAAATTTTTTTTTGTCGAAAATCCACAGTACCACAGTGGAAAAATGACTCAGAAAAATCATGGCATTCGAAAGAGATTTTTTCGATTTTTTTCTCACGGGTACGAGTTACGCGGTTACGGTTGACTTTTCCTTATTCGAAATCTGATTCTCTATAAAATGCACCTAATGGTTTCCTTTTAGCTTGAAATTTTTTTTTCTCGAAAATCCACAGTACCTTCCCTTGGAAAAATGACTCAGAAAAATCATGGCATTCGAAACAGATTTTTTCGATTTTTTTCTCACGGGTACGAGTTACGCGGTTACGGTTGACTTTTCCTTATTCGAAATCTGATTCTCTATAAAATGCACCTAATGGTTTCCTTTTAGCTTGAAATTTTTTTTTCTCCAAAATCCACAGTACCCTCCGTTGGAAAAATGACTCAGTAAAATCATGGCATTCGAAACTGATTTTTTCGATTTTTTCCTCACGGGTGCGAGTTACGCGGTTACGGTTGACTTTTTTTTATTCGAAATCTGATTCTCTATAAAATGCACCTAATGGTTTCCTTTTAGCTTGAAATTTTTTTTTCTCGAAAATTCACACTACCCTGCCTTGGAAAAATGACTCAGAAAAATCATGGCATTCGAAACAGATTTTTTCGATTTTTTTCTCACGGGTACGAGTTACGCGGTTACGGTTGACTTTTCCTTATTCGAAATCTGATTCTCTATAAAATGCACCTAATGGTTTCCTTTTAGCTTGAAATTTTTTTTTCTCCAAAATCCACAGTACCCTCCGTTGGAAAAATGACTCAGTAAAATCATGGCATTCGAAACTGATTTTTTCGATTTTTTCCTCACGGGTGCGAGTTACGCGGTTACGGTTGACTTTTTTTTATTCGAAATCTGATTCTCTATAAAATGCACCTAATGGTTTCCTTTTAGCTTGAAATTTTTTTTTCTCGAAAATTCACACTACCCTGCCTTGGAAAAATGACTCAGAAAAATCATGGCATTCGAAACAGATTTTTTCGATTTTTTTCTCACGGGTACGAGTTACGCGGTTACGGTTGACTTTTCCTTATTCGAAATCTGATTCTCTATAAAATGCACCTAATGGTTTCCTTTTAGCTTGAAATTTTTTTTTCTCGAAAATCCACAGTACCCCTCCCTTGGAAAAATGACTCAGAAAAATCATGGCATTCGAAACAGATTTTTTCGATTTTTTTCTCACGGGTACGAGTTACGCGGTTACGGTTGACTTTTTCTTATTGGAAATCTGATTCTCTATAAAATGCACCTAATGGTTTCCTTTTAGCTTGAAATTTTTTTTTCTCGAAAATCCACAGTACCCTCCCTTGGAAAAATGACTCAGAAAAATCATGGCATTCGAAAGAGATTTTTTCGATTTTTTTCTCACGGGTACGAGTTACGCGGTTGCGGTTGACTTTTTCTTATTGGAAATCTGATTCTCTATAAAATCCACCTAATGGTTTCCTTTTAGCTTGAAATTTTTTTTTGTCGAAAATCCACAGTACCCTCCCTTGGAAAAATGACTCAGAAAAATCATGGCATTCGAAACAGATTTTTTCGATTTTTTTCTCACGGGTACGAGTTACGCGGTTACGGTTGACTTTTTCTTATTGGAAATCTGATTCTCTATAAAATGCACCTAATGGTTTCCTTTTAGCTTGAAATTTTTTTTTCTCGAAAATCCACAGTACCCTCCCTTGAAAAAATGACTCAGAAAAATCATGGCATTCGAAACAGATTTTTTCGATTTTTTTCTCACGGGTACGAGTTACGCGGTTACGGTTGACTTTTCCTTATTCGAAATCTGATTCTCTATAAAATGCACCTAATCGTTTCCTTTTAGCTTGAAATTTTTTTTTCTCGAAAATCCGCAGTACCTTTCCTTGGAAAAATGACTCAGAAAAATCATGGCATTCGAAACAGATTTTTTCGATTTTTTTCTCACGGGTACGAGTTACGCGGTTACGGTTGACTTTTTCTTATTCGAAATCTGATTCTCTATAAAATGCACCTAATGGTTTCCTTTTAGCTTGAAATTTTTTTTTGTCGAAAATCCACAGTACCACAGTGGAAAAATGACTCAGAAAAATCATGGCATTCGAAACAGATTTTTTCGATTTTTTTCTCACGGGTACGAGTTACGCGGTTACGGTTGACTTTTTCTTATTCGAAATCTGATTCTCTATAAAATACACCTAATGGTTTCCTTTTAGCATGAAATTTTTTTTTGTCGAAAATCCACAGTACCACAGTGGAAAAATGACTCAGAAAAATCATGGCATTCGAAACAGATTTTTTCGATTTTTTTCTCACGGGTACGAGTTACGCGGTTACGGTTGACTTTTTCTTATTCGAAATCTGATTCTCTATAAAATACACCTAATGGTTTCCTTTTAGCTTGAAATTTTTTTTTCTCGAAAATCCACAGTACCCTCCCTTGGAAAAATGACTCAGAAAAATCATGGCATGCGAAAGAGATTTTTTCGATTTTTTTCTCACGGGTACGAGTTACGCGGTTGCGGTTGACTTTTTCTTATTGGAAATCTGATTCTCTATAAAATGCACCTAATGGTTTCCTTTTAGCTTGAAATTTTTTTTCTCGAAAATCCACAGTACCCTCCCTTGGAAAAATGACTCAGAAAAATCATGGCATTCGAAACAGATTTTTTCGATTTTTTTCTCACGGGTACGAGTTACGCGGTTACGGTTGACATTTTCTTATTCGAAATCTGATTCTCTATAAAATGCACCTAATGGTTTCCTTTTAGCTTGAAATTTTTTTTTGTCGAAAATCCACAGTACCCTCCCTTGGAAAAATGACTCAGGAAAATCATGGCATTCGAAACAGATTTTTTCGATTTTTTTCTCACGGGTACGAGTTACGCGGTTACGGTTGACTTTTTCTTATTCGAAATCTGATTCTCTATAAAATGCACCTAATGGTTTCCTTTTAGCTTGAAATTTTTTTTTGTCGAAAATCCACAGTACCCTCCCTTGGAAAAATGACTCAGAAAAATCATGGCATTCGAAACAGATTTTTTCGATTTTTTTCTCACGGGTACGAGTTACGCGGTTACGGTTGACATTTTCTTATTCGAAATCTGATTCTCTATAAAATGCACCTAATGGTTTCCTTTTAGCTTGAAATTTTTTTTTTCTCGAAAATCCACAGTACCCTCCCTTGGAAAAATGACTCAGAAAAATCATGGCATTCGAAACAGATTTTTTCGATTTTTTTCTCACGGGTACGAGTTACGCGGTTACGGTTGACTTTTTCTTATTCGAAATCTGATTCTCTATAAAATGCACCTAATGGTTTCCTTTTAGCTTGAAATTTTTTTTTGTCGAAAATCCACAGTACCACAGTGGAAAAATGACTCAGAAAAATCATGGCATTCGAAACAGATTTTTTCGATTTTTTTCTCACGGGTACGAGTTACGCGGTTACGGTTGACTTTTCCTTATTCGAAATCTGATTCTCTATAAAATGCACCTAATCGTTTCCTTTTAGCTTGAAATTTTTTTTTCTCGAAAATCCACAGTACCCTCCCTCGGAAAAATGACTCAGAAAAATCATGGCATTCGAAACAGATTTTTTCGATTTTTTTCTCACGGGTACGAGTTACGCGGTTACGGTTGACTTTTTCTTATTCGAAATCTGATTCTCTATAAAATACACCTAATGGTTTCCTTTTAGCATGAAATTTTTTTTTGTCGAAAATCCACAGTACCACAGTGGAAAAATGACTCAGAAAAATCATGGCATTCGAAACAGATTTTTTCGATTTTTTTCTCACGGGTACGAGTTACGCGGTTACGGTTGACTTTTCCTTATTCGAAATCTGATTCTCTATAAAATGCACCTAATGGTTTCCTTTTAGCTTGAAATTTTTTTTTTCTCGAAAATCCACAGTACCCTCCCTTGGAAAAATGACTCAGAAAAATCATGGCATTCGAAACAGATTTTTTCGATTTTTTTCTCACGGGTACGAGTTACGCGGTTACGGTTGACTTTTTCTTATTGGAAATCTGATTCTCTATAAAATGCACCTAATGGTTTCCTTTTAGCTTGAAATTTTTTTTTCTCGAAAATCCACAGTACCCTCCCTTGGAAAAATGACTCAGAAAAATCATGGCATTCGAAAGAGATTTTTTCGATTTTTTTCTCACGGGTACGAGTTACGCGGTTGCGGTTGACTTTTTCTTATTGGAAATCTGATTCTCTATAAAATGCACCTAATGGTTTCCTTTTAGCTTGAAATTTTTTTTTCTCGAAAATCCACAGTACCCTCCCTTGGAAAAATGACTCAGAAAAATCATGGCATTCGAAACAGATTTTTTCGATTTTTTTCTCACGGGTACGAGTTACGCGGTTACGGTTGACATTTTCTTATTCGAAATCTGATTCTCTATAAAATGCACCTAATGGTTTCCTTTTAGCTTGAAATTTTTTTTTGTCGAAAATCCACAGTACCCTCCCTTGGAAAAATGACTCAGGAAAATCATGGCATTCGAAACAGATTTTTTCGATTTTTTTCTCACGGGTACGAGTTACGCGGTTACGGTTGACATTTTCTTATTCGAAATCTGATTCGCTATAAAATGCACCTAATGGTTTCCTTTTAGCTTGAAATTTTTTTTTTCTCGAAAATCCACAGTACCCTCCCTTGGAAAAATGACTCAGAAAAATCATGGCATTCGAAACAGATTTTTTCGATTTTTTTCTCACGGGTACGAGTTACGCGGTTACGGTTGACTTTTTCTTATTCGAAATCTGATTCTCTATAAAATGCACCTAATGGTTTCCTTTTAGCTTGAAATTTTTTTTTGTCGAAAATCCACAGTACCCTCCCTTGGGAAAATGACTCAGAAAAATCATGGCATTCGAAACAGATTTTTTCGATTTTTTTCTCACGGGTACGAGTTACGCGGTTGCGGTTGACTTTTTCTTATTCGAAATCCGATTCTCTATAAAATGCACCTAATGGTTTCCTTTTAGCTTGAAATTTTTTTTTCTCGAAAATCCACAGTACCCTCCCTTGGAAAAATGACTCAGAAAAATCATGGCATTCGAAACAGATTTTTTCGATTTTTTTCTCACGGGTACGAGTTACGCGGTTACGGTTGACTTTTTCTTATTGGAAATCTGATTCTCTATAAAATGCACCTAATGTTTCCTTTTAGCTTGAAATTTTTTTTTCTCGAAAATCCACAGTACCCTCCCTTGAAAAAATGACTCAGAAAAATCATGGCATTCGAAACAGATTTTTTCGAATTTTTTCTCACGGGTACGAGTTACGCGGTTACGGTTGACTTTTTCTTATTCGAAATCTGATTCTCTATAAAATGCACCTAATGGTTTCCTTTTAGCTTGAAATTTTTTTTTGTCGAAAATCCACAGTACCCTCCCTTGGAAAAATGACTCAGAAAAATCATGGCATTCGAAAGATATTTTTTCGATTTTTTTCTCACGGGTACGAGTTACGCGGTTACGGTTGACTTTTTCTTATTCGAAATCTGATTCTCTATAAAATGCACCTAATGGTTTCCTTTTAGCTTGAAATTTTTTTTTGTCGAAAATCCACAGTACCCTCCCTTGGAAAAATGACTCAGAAAAATCATGGCATTCGAAACAGATTTTTTCGATTTTTTTCTCACGGGTACGAGTTACGCGGTTACGGTTGACTTTTTCTTATTCGAAATCTGATTCTCTATAAAATGCACCTAATGGTTTCCTTTTAGCTTGAAATTTTTTTTTCTCGAAAATCCACAGTACCCTCCCTTGAAAAAATGACTCAGAAAAATCATGGCATTCGAAACAGATTTTTTCGATTTTTTTCTCACGGGTACGAGTTACGCGGTTACGGTTGACTTTTTCTTATTCGAAATCTGATTCTCTATAAAATGCACCTAATGGTTTCCTTTTAGCTTGAAATTTTTTTTTCTCGAAAATCCACAGTACCCTCCCTTGGAAAAATGACTCAGAAAAATCATGGCATTCGAAACAGATTTTTTCGATTTTTTTCTCACGGGTACGAGTTACGCGGTTACGGTTGACTTTTTCTTATTGGAAATCTGATTCTCTATAAAATGCACCTAATGGTTTCCTTTTAGCTTGAAATTTTTTTTTCTCGAAATTCCACAGTACCCTCCCTTGGAAAAATGTTTCAGAAAAATCATGGCATTCGAAACAGATTTTTTCGATTTTTTTCTCACGGGTACGAGTTACGCGGTTACGGTTGACATTTTCTTATTCGAAATCTGATTCTCTATAAAATGCACCTAATGGTTTCCTTTTAGCTTGAAATTTTTTTTTGTCGAAAATCCACAGTACCCTTCCTTGGAAAAATGACTCAGAAAAATCATGGCATTCGAAACAGATTTTTTCGATTTTTTTCTCACGGGTACGAGTTACGCGGTTACGGTTGACTTTTTCTTATTCGAAATCTGATTCGCTATAAAATGCACCTAATGGTTTCCTTTTAGCTTGAAATTTTTTTTTGTCGAAAATCCACAGTACCCTTCCTTGGAAAAATGACTCAGAAAAATCATGGCATTCGAAACAGATTTTTTCGATTTTTTTCTCACGGGTACGAGTTACGCGGTTACGGTTGACTTTTTCTTATTCGAAATCTGATTCGCTATAAAATGCACCTAATGGTTTCCTTTTAGCTTGAAATTTTTTTTTGTCGAAAATCCACAGTACCCTCCCTTGGAAAAATGACTCAGAAAAATCATGGCATTCGAAACAGATTTTTTCGATTTTTTTCTCACGGGTACGAGTTACGCGGTTACGGTTGACTTTTTCTTATTGGAAATCTGATTCTCTATAAAATGCACCTAATGGTTTCCTTTTAGCTTGAAATTTTTTTTTGTCGAAAATCCACAGTACCCTCCCTTGGAAAAATGAATCAGAAAAATCATGGCATTCGAAACAGATTTTTTCGATTTTTTTCTCACGGGTACGAGTTACGCGGTTACGGTTGACATTTTCTTATTCGAAATCTGATTCCCTATAAAATGCACCTAATGGTTTCCTTTTAGCTTGAAATTTTTTTTTGTCGAAAATCCACAGTACCCTCCCTTGGAAAAATGACTCAGAAAAATCATGGCATTCGAAACAGATTTTTTCGATTTTTTTCTCACGGGTACGAGTTACGCGGTTACGGTTGACTTTTTCTTATTGGAAATCTGATTCTCTATAAAATGCACCTAATGGTTTCCTTTTAGCTTGAAATTTTTTTTTCTCGAAAATCCACAGTACCCTCCCTTGGAAAAATGACTCAGAAAAATCATGGCATTCGAAAGAGATTTTTTCGATTTTTTTCTCACGGGTACGAGTTACGCGGTTGCGGTTGACTTTTTCTTATTCGAAATCTGATTCTCTATAAAATGCACCTAATGGTTTCCTTTTAGCTTGAAATTTTTTTTTGTCGAAAATCCACAGTACCCTCCCTTGGAAAAATGACTCAGAAAAATCATGGCATTCGAAAGAGATTTTTTCGATTTTTTTCTCACGGGTACGAGTTACGCGGTTACGGTTGACTTTTCCTTATTCGAAATCTGATTCTCTATAAAATGCACCTAATGGTTTCCTTTTTGCTTGAAATTTTTTTTTCTCGAAAATCCACAGTACCTTCCCTTGGAAAAATGACTCAGAAAAATCATGGCATTCGAAACAGATTTTTTCGATTTTTTTCTCACGGGTACGAGTTACGCGGTTACGGTTGACTTTTCCTTATTCGAAATCTGATTCTCTATAAAATGCACCTAATGGTTTCCTTTTAGCTTGAAATTTTTTTTTCTCGAAAATCCACAGTACCCTCCCTTGGAAAAATGACTCAGTAAAATCATGGCATTCGAAACTGATTTCTTCGATTTTTTCCTCACGGGTGCGAGTTACGCGGTTACGGTTGACTTTTTTTTATTCGAAATCTGATTCTCTATAAAATGCACCTAATGGTTTCCTTTTAGCTTGAAATTTTTTTTTGTCGAAAATCCACAGTACCCTCCCTTGGAAAAATGACTCAGAAAAATCATGGCATTCGAAACAGATTTTTTCGATTTTTTTCTCACGGGTACGAGTTACGCGGTTACGGTTGACTTTTTCTTATTGGAAATCTGATTCTCTATAAAATGCACCTAATGGTTTCCTTTTAGCTTGAAATTTTTTTTTCTCGAAAATCCACAGTACCCTCCCTTGGAAAAATGACTCAGAAAAATCATGGCATTCGAAAGAGATTTTTTCGATTTTTTTCTCACGGGTACGAGTTACGCGGTTGCGGTTGACTTTTTCTTATTGGAAATCTGATTCTCTATAAAATGCACCTAATGGTTTCCTTTTAGCTTGAAATTTTTTTTTGTCGAAAATCCACAGTACCCTCCCTTGGAAAAATGACTCAGAAAAATCATGGCATTCGAAACAGATTTTTTCGATTTTTTTCTCACGGGTACGAGTTACGCGGTTACGGTTGACATTTTCTTATTCGAAATCTGATTCCCTATAAAATGCACCTAATGGTTTCCTTTTAGCTTGAAATTTTTTTTTGTCGAAAATCCACAGTACCCTCCCTTGGAAAAATGACTCAGAAAAATCATGGCATTCGAAACAGATTTTTTCGATTTTTTTCTCACGGGTACGAGTTACGCGGTTACGGTTGACTTTTTCTTATTGGAAATCTGATTCTCTATAAAATGCACCTAATGGTTTCCTTTTAGCTTGAAATTTTTTTTTCTCGAAAATCCACAGTACCCTCCCTTGGAAAAATGACTCAGAAAAATCATGGCATTCGAAAGAGATTTTTTTCGATTTTTTTCTCACGGGTACGAGTTACGCGGTTGCGGTTGACTTTTTCTTATTCGAAATCTGATTCTCTATAAAATGCACCTAATGGTTTCCTTTTAGCTTGAAATTTTTTTTTGTCGAAAATCCACAGTACCCTAACTTGGAAAAATGACTCAGAAAAATCATGGCATTCGAAAGAGATTTTTTCGATTTTTTTCTCACGGGTACGAGTTACGCGGTTACGGTTGACTTTTCCTTATTCGAAATCTGATTCTCTATAAAATGCACCTAATGGTTTCCTTTTAGCTTGAAATTTTTTTTTCTCGAAAATCCACAGTACCTTCCCTTGGAAAAATGACTCAGAAAAATCATGGCATTCGAAACAGATTTTTTCGATTTTTTTCTCACGGGTACGAGTTACGCGGTTACGGTTGACTTTTCCTTATTCGAAATCTGATTCTCTATAAAATGCACCTAATGGTTTCCTTTTAGCTTGAAATTTTTTTTTCTCGAAAATCCACAGTACGGTGGATTTTTCCCTTGGAAAAATGAATCAGAAAAATCATGGCATTCGAAACAGATTTTTTCGATTTTTTTCTCACGGGTACGAGTTACGCGGTTACGGTTGACATTTTCTTATTCGAAATCTGATTCCCTATAAAATGCACCTAATGGTTTCCTTTTAGCTTGAAATTTTTTTTTGTCGAAAATCCACAGTACCCTCCCTTGGAAAAATGACTCAGAAAAATCATGGCATTCGAAACAGATTTTTTCGATTTTTTTCTCACGGGTACGAGTTACGCGGTTACGGTTGACTTTTTCTTATTGGAAATCTGATTCTCTATAAAATGCACCTAATGGTTTCCTTTTAGCTTGAAATTTTTTTTTCTCGAAAATCCACAGTACCCTCCCTTGGAAAAATGACTCAGAAAAATCATGGCATTCGAAAGAGATTTTTTCGATTTTTTTCTCACGGGTACGAGTTACGCGGTTGCGGTTGACTTTTTCTTATTCGAAATCTGATTCTCTATAAAATGCACCTAATGGTTTCCTTTTAGCTTGAAATTTTTTTTTGTCGAAAATCCACAGTACCCTCCCTTGGAAAAATGACTCAGAAAAATCATGGCATTCGAAAGAGATTTTTTCGATTTTTTTCTCACGGGTACGAGTTACGCGGTTACGGTTGACTTTTCCTTATTCGAAATCTGATTCTCTATAAAATGCACCTAATGGTTTCCTTTTTGCTTGAAATTTTTTTTTCTCGAAAATCCACAGTACCTTCCCTTGGAAAAATGACTCAGAAAAATCATGGCATTCGAAAGAGATTTTTTCGATTTTTTTCTCACGGGTACGAGTTACGCGGTTACGGTTGACTTTTCCTTATTCGAAATCTGATTCTCTATAAAATGCACCTAATGGTTTCCTTTTAGCTTGAAATTTTTTTTTCTCGAAAATCCACAGTACCTTCCCTTGGAAAAATGACTCAGAAAAATCATGGCATTCGAAACAGATTTTTTCGATTTTTTTCTCACGGGTACGAGTTACGCGGTTACGGTTGACTTTTCCTTATTCGAAATCTGATTCTCTATAAAATGCACCTAATGGTTTCCTTTTAGCTTGAAATTTTTTTTTCTCGAAAATCCACAGTACCCTCCCTTGGAAAAATGAATCAGAAAAATCATGGCATTCGAAACAGATTTTTTCGATTTTTTTCTCACGGGTACGAGTTACGCGGTTACGGTTGACATTTTCTTATTCGAAATCTGATTCCCTATAAAATGCACCTAATGGTTTCCTTTTAGCTTGAAATTTTTTTTTGTCGAAAATCCACAGTACCCTCCCTTGGAAAAATGACTCAGAAAAATCATGGCATTCGAAACAGATTTTTTCGATTTTTTTCTCACGGGTACGAGTTACGCGGTTACGGTTGACTTTTTCTTATTGGAAATCTGATTCTCTATAAAATGCACCTAATGGTTTCCTTTTAGCTTGAAATTTTTTTTTCTCGAAAATCCACAGTACCCTCCCTTGGAAAAATGACTCAGAAAAATCATGGCATTCGAAAGAGATTTTTTCGATTTTTTTCTCACGGGTACGAGTTACGCGGTTGCGGTTGACTTTTTCTTATTCGAAATCTGATTCTCTATAAAATGCACCTAATGGTTTCCTTTTAGCTTGAAATTTTTTTTTGTCGAAAATCCACAGTACCCTCCCTTGGAAAAATGACTCAGAAAAATCATGGCATTCGAAAGAGATTTTTTCGATTTTTTTCTCACGGGTACGAGTTACGCGGTTACGGTTGACTTTTCCTTATTCGAAATCTGATTCTCTATAAAATGCACCTAATGGTTTCCTTTTTGCTTGAAATTTTTTTTTCTCGAAAATCCACAGTACCTTCCCTTGGAAAAATGACTCAGAAAAATCATGGCATTCGAAACAGATTTTTTCGATTTTTTTCTCACGGGTACGAGTTACGCGGTTACGGTTGACTTTTCCTTATTCGAAATCTGATTCTCTATAAAATGCACCTAATGGTTTCCTTTTAGCTTGAAATTTTTTTTTCTCGAAAATCCACAGTACCCTCCCTTGGAAAAATGACTCAGTAAAATCATGGCATTCGAAACTGATTTCTTCGATTTTTTCCTCACGGGTGCGAGTTACGCGGTTACGGTTGACTTTTTTTTATTCGAAATCTGATTCTCTATAAAATGCACCTAATGGTTTCCTTTTAGCTTGAAATTTTTTTTTGTCGAAAATCCACAGTACCCTCCCTTGGAAAAATGACTCAGAAAAATCATGGCATTCGAAACAGATTTTTTCGATTTTTTTCTCACGGGTACGAGTTACGCGGTTACGGTTGACTTTTTCTTATTGGAAATCTGATTCTCTATAAAATGCACCTAATGGTTTCCTTTTAGCTTGAAATTTTTTTTTCTCGAAAATCCACAGTACCCTCCCTTGGAAAAATGACTCAGAAAAATCATGGCATTCGAAAGAGATTTTTTCGATTTTTTTCTGACGGGTACGAGTTACGCGGTTGCGGTTGACTTTTTCTTATTGGAAATCTGATTCTCTATAAAATGCACCTAATGGTTTCCTTTTAGCTTGAAATTTTTTTTTGTCGAAAATCCACAGTACCCTCCCTTGGAAAAATGACTCAGAAAAATCATGGCATTCGAAACAGATTTTTTCGATTTTTTTCTCACGGGTACGAGTTACGCGGTTACGGTTGACTTTTTCTTATTGGAAATCTGATTCTCTATAAAATGCACCTAATGGTTTCCTTTTAGCTTGAAATTTTTTTTTCTCGAAAATCCACAGTACCCTCCCTTGGAAAAATGACTCAGAAAAATCATGGCATTCGAAAGAGATTTTTTTCGATTTTTTTCTCACGGGTACGAGTTACGCGGTTGCGGTTGACTTTTTCTTATTCGAAATCTGATTCTCTATAAAATGCACCTAATGGTTTCCTTTTAGCTTGAAATTTTTTTTTGTCGAAAATCCACAGTACCCTCCCTTGGAAAAATGACTCAGAAAAATCATGGCATTCGAAAGAGATTTTTTCGATTTTTTTCTCACGGGTACGAGTTACGCGGTTACGGTTGACTTTTCCTTATTCGAAATCTGATTCTCTATAAAATGCACCTAATGGTTTCCTTTTAGCTTGAAATTTTTTTTTCTCGAAAATCCACAGTACCTTCCCTTGGAAAAATGACTCAGAAAAATCATGGCATTCGAAACAGATTTTTTCGATTTTTTTCTCACGGGTACGAGTTACGCGGTTACGGTTGACTTTTCCTTATTCGAAATCTGATTCTCTATAAAATGCACCTAATGGTTTCCTTTTAGCTTGAAATTTTTTTTTCTCGAAAATCCACAGTACCCTCCCTTGGAAAAATGAATCAGAAAAATCATGGCATTCGAAACAGATTTTTTCGATTTTTTTCTCACGGGTACGAGTTACGCGGTTACGGTTGACATTTTCTTATTCGAAATCTGATTCCCTATAAAATGCACCTAATGGTTTCCTTTTAGCTTGAAATTTTTTTTTGTCGAAAATCCACAGTACCCTCCCTTGGAAAAATGACTCAGAAAAATCATGGCATTCGAAACAGATTTTTTCGATTTTTTTCTCACGGGTACGAGTTACGCGGTTACGGTTGACTTTTTCTTATTGGAAATCTGATTCTCTATAAAATGCACCTAATGGTTTCCTTTTAGCTTGAAATTTTTTTTTCTCGAAAATCCACAGTACCCTCCCTTGGAAAAATGACTCAGAAAAATCATGGCATTCGAAAGAGATTTTTTCGATTTTTTTCTCACGGGTACGAGTTACGCGGTTGCGGTTGACTTTTTCTTATTCGAAATCTGATTCTCTATAAAATGCACCTAATGGTTTCCTTTTAGCTTGAAATTTTTTTTTGTCGAAAATCCACAGTACCCTCCCTTGGAAAAATGACTCAGAAAAATCATGGCATTCGAAAGAGATTTTTTCGATTTTTTTCTCACGGGTACGAGTTACGCGGTTACGGTTGACTTTTCCTTATTCGAAATCTGATTCTCTATAAAATGCACCTAATGGTTTCCTTTTTGCTTGAAATTTTTTTTTCTCGAAAATCCACAGTACCTTCCCTTGGAAAAATGACTCAGAAAAATCATGGCATTCGAAACAGATTTTTTCGATTTTTTTCTCACGGGTACGAGTTACGCGGTTACGGTTGACTTTTCCTTATTCGAAATCTGATTCTCTATAAAATGCACCTAATGGTTTCCTTTTAGCTTGAAATTTTTTTTTCTCGAAAATCCACAGTACCCTCCCTTGGAAAAATGACTCAGTAAAATCATGGCATTCGAAACTGATTTCTTCGATTTTTTCCTCACGGGTGCGAGTTACGCGGTTACGGTTGACTTTTTTTTATTCGAAATCTGATTCTCTATAAAATGCACCTAATGGTTTCCTTTTAGCTTGAAATTTTTTTTTGTCGAAAATCCACAGTACCCTCCCTTGGAAAAATGACTCAGAAAAATCATGGCATTCGAAACAGATTTTTTCGATTTTTTTCTCACGGGTACGAGTTACGCGGTTACGGTTGACTTTTTCTTATTGGAAATCTGATTCTCTATAAAATGCACCTAATGGTTTCCTTTTAGCTTGAAATTTTTTTTTCTCGAAAATCCACAGTACCCTCCCTTGGAAAAATGACTCAGAAAAATCATGGCATTCGAAAGAGATTTTTTCGATTTTTTTCTCACGGGTACGAGTTACGCGGTTGCGGTTGACTTTTTCTTATTGGAAATCTGATTCTCTATAAAATGCACCTAATGGTTTCCTTTTAGCTTGAAATTTTTTTTTGTCGAAAATCCACAGTACCCTCCCTTGGAAAAATGACTCAGAAAAATCATGGCATTCGAAACAGATTTTTTCGATTTTTTTCTCACGGGTACGAGTTACGCGGTTACGGTTGACATTTTCTTATTCGAAATCTGATTCCCTATAAAATGCACCTAATGGTTTCCTTTTAGCTTGAAATTTTTTTTTGTCGAAAATCCACAGTACCCTCCCTTGGAAAAATGACTCAGAAAAATCATGGCATTCGAAACAGATTTTTTCGATTTTTTTCTCACGGGTACGAGTTACGCGGTTACGGTTGACTTTTTCTTATTGGAAATCTGATTCTCTATAAAATGCACCTAATGGTTTCCTTTTAGCTTGAAATTTTTTTTTCTCGAAAATCCACAGTACCCTCCCTTGGAAAAATGACTCAGAAAAATCATGGCATTCGAAAGAGATTTTTTTCGATTTTTTTCTCACGGGTACGAGTTACGCGGTTGCGGTTGACTTTTTCTTATTCGAAATCTGATTCTCTATAAAATGCACCTAATGGTTTCCTTTTAGCTTGAAATTTTTTTTTGTCGAAAATCCACAGTACCCTCCCTTGGAAAAATGACTCAGAAAAATCATGGCATTCGAAAGAGATTTTTTCGATTTTTTTCTCACGGGTACGAGTTACGCGGTTACGGTTGACTTTTCCTTATTCGAAATCTGATTCTCTATAAAATGCACCTAATGGTTTCCTTTTAGCTTGAAATTTTTTTTTCTCGAAAATCCACAGTACCTTCCCTTGGAAAAATGACTCAGAAAAATCATGGCATTCGAAACAGATTTTTTCGATTTTTTTCTCACGGGTACGAGTTACGCGGTTACGGTTGACTTTTCCTTATTCGAAATCTGATTCTCTATAAAATGCACCTAATGGTTTCGTTTTAGCTTGAAATTTTTTTTTCTCGAAAATCCACAGTACCCTCCCTTGGAAAAATGACTCAGTAAAATCATGGCATTCGAAACTGATTTCTTCGATTTTTTCCTCACGGGTGCGAGTTACGCGGTTACGGTTGACTTTTTTTTATTCGAAATCTGATTCTCTATAAAATGCACCTAATGGTTTCCTTTTAGCTTGAAATTTTTTTTTGTCGAAAATCCACAGTACCCTCCCTTGGAAAAATGACTCAGAAAAATCATGGCATTCGAAACAGATTTTTTCGATTTTTTTCTCACGGGTACGAGTTACGCGGTTACGGTTGACTTTTTCTTATTGGAAATCTGATTCTCTATAAAATGCACCTAATGGTTTCCTTTTAGCTTGAAATTTTTTTTCTCGAAAATCCACAGTACCCTCCCTTGGAAAAATGACTCAGAAAAATAATGGCATTCGAAAGAGATTTTTTCGATTTTTTTCTCACGGGTACGAGTTACGCGGTTGCGGTTGACTTTTTCTTATTCGAAATCTGATTCTCTATAAAATGCACCTAATGGTTTCCTTTTAGCTGGAATTTTTTTTTTCTCGAAAATCCACAGTACCCTCCCTTGGAAAAATGACTCAGAAAAATCATGGCATTCGAAACAGATTTTTTCGATTTTTTTCTCACGGGTACGAGTTTTGCGGTTACGGTTGACTTTTTCTTATTCGAAATCTGATTCTCTATAAAATGCACCTAATGGTTTCCTTTTAGCTTGAAATTTTTTTTTCTCGAAAATCCACAGTACCCTCCCTTGGAAAAATGACTCAGAAAAATCATGGCATTCGAAACAGATTTTTTCGATTTTTTTCTCACGGGTACGAGTTACGCGGTTACGGTTGACTTTTTCTTATTGGAAATCTGATTCTCTATAAAATGCACCTAATGGTTTCCTTTTAGCTTGAAATTTTTTTTTCTCGAAAATCCACAGTACCCTCCCTTGGAAAAATGACTCAGAAAAATCATGGCATTCGAAACAGATTTTTTCGATTTTTTTCTCACGGGTACGAGTTACGCGGTTACGGTTGACATTTTCTTATTCGAAATCTGATTCTCTATAAAATGCACCTAATGGTTTCCTTTTAGCTTGAAATTTTTTTTTGTCGAAAATCCACAGTACCCTCCCTTGGAAAAATGACTCAGGAAAATCATGGCATTCGAAACAGATTTTTTCGATTTTTTTCTCACGGGTACGAGTTACGCGGTTACGGTTGACTTTTTCTTATTGGAAATCTGATTCTCTATAAAATGCACCTAATGGTTTCCTTTTAGCTTGAAATTTTTTTTTCTCGAAAATCCACAGTACCTTCCCTTGGAAAAATGACTCAGAAAAATCATGGCATTCGAAACAGATTTTTTCGATTTTTTTCTCACGGGTACGAGTTACGCGGTTACGGTTGACTTTTCCTTATTCGAAATCTGATTCTCTATAAAATGCACCTAATGGTTTCCTTTTAGCTTGAAATTTTTTTTTGTCGAAAATCCACAGTACCCTCCCTTGGAAAAATGACTCAGAAAAATCATGGCATTCGAAAGATATTTTTTCGATTTTTTTCTCACGGGTACGAGTTACGCGGTTACGGTTGACTTTTTCTTATTCGAAATCTGATTCTCTATAAAATGCACCTAATGGTTTCCTTTTAGCTTGAAATTTTTTTTTGTCGAAAATCCACAGTACCCTCCCTTGGAAAAATGACTCAGAAAAATCATGGCATTCGAAACAGATTTTTTCGATTTTTTTCTCACGGGTACGAGTTACGCGGTTACGGTTGACTTTTTCTTATTCGAAATCTGATTCTCTATAAAATGCACCTAATGGTTTCCTTTTAGCTTGAAATTTTTTTTTCTCGAAAATCCACAGTACCCTCCCTTGGAAAAATGACTCAGAAAAATCATGGCATTCGAAACAGATTTTTTCGATTTTTTTCTCACGGGTACGAGTTACGCGGTTACGGTTGACATTTTCTTATTCGAAACCTGATTCTCTATAAAATGCACCTAATGGTTTCCTTTTAGCTTGAAATTTTTTTTTGTCGAAAATCCACAGTACCCTTCCTTGGAAAAATGACTCAGAAAAATCATGGCATTCGAAACAGATTTTTTCGATTTTTTTCTCACGGGTACGAGTTACGCGGTTACGGTTGACTTTTTCTTATTCGAAATCTGATTCGCTATAAAATGCACCTAATGGTTTCCTTTTAGCTTGAAATTTTTTTTTGTCGAAAATCCACAGTACCCTCCCTTGGAAAAATGACTCAGAAAAATCATGGCATTCGAAACAGATTTTTTCGATTTTTTTCTCACGGGTACGAGTTACGCGGTTACGGTTGACTTTTTCTTATTGGAAATCTGATTCTCTATAAAATGCACCTAATGGTTTCCTTTTAGCTTGAAATTTTTTTTTCTCGAAAATCCACAGTACCCTCCCTTGGAAAAATGACTCAGAAAAATCATGGCATTCGAAAGAGATTTTTTCGATTTTTTTCTCACGGGTACGAGTTACGCGGTTGCGGTTGACTTTTTCTTATTGGAAATCTGATTCTCTATAAAATGCACCTAATGGTTTCCTTTTAGCTTGAAATTTTTTTTTGTCGAAAATCCACAGTACCCTCCCTTGGAAAAATGACTCAGAAAAATCATGGCATTCGAAACAGATTTTTTCGATTTTTTTCTCACGGGTACGAGTTACGCGGTTACGGTTGACTTTTTCTTATTCGAAATCTGATTCTCTATAAAATGCACCTAATGGTTTCCTTTTAGCTTGAAATTTTTTTTTCTCGAAAATCCACAGTACCCTCCCTTGGAAAAATGACTCAGAAAAATCATGGCATTCGAAAGAGATTTTTTCGATTTTTTTCTCACGGGTACGAGTTACGCGGTTGCGGTTGACTTTTTCTTATTGGAAATCTGATTCTCTATAAAATGCACCTAATGGTTTCCTTTTAGCTTGAAATTTTTTTTTGTCGAAAATCCACAGTACCCTCCCTTGGAAAAATGACTCAGAAAAATCATGGCATTCGAAACAGATTTTTTCGATTTTTTTCTCACGGGTACGAGTTACGGTTGACTTTTTCTTATTCGAAATCTGATTCTCTATAAAATGCACCTAATGGTTTCCTTTTAGCTTGAAATTTTTTTTTGTCGAAAATCCACAGTACCCTCCCTTCGAAAAATGACTCAGAAAAATCATGGCATTCGAAAGAGATTTTTTCGATTTTTTTCTCACAGGTACGAGTTACGCGGTTACGGTTGACTTTTTCTTATTCGAAATCTGATTCTCTATAAAATGCACCTAATGGTTTCCTTTTAGCTTGAAATTTTTTTTTGTCGAAAATCCACAGTACCCTCCCTTGGAAAAATGACTCAGAAAAATCATGGCATTCGAAAGAGATTTTTTCGATTTTTTTCTCACGGGTACGAGTTACGCGGTTACGGTTGACTTTTCCTTATTCGAAATCTGATTCTCTATAAAATGCACCTAATGGTTTCCTTTTAGCTTGAAATTTTTTTTTCTCGAAAATCCACAGTACCTTCCCTTGGAAAAATGACTCAGAAAAATCATGGCATTCGAAACAGATTTTTTCGATTTTTTTCTCACGGGTACGAGTTACGCGGTTACGGTTGACTTTTTCTTATTGGAAATCTGATTCTCTATAAAATGCACCTAATGGTTTCCTTTTAGCTTGAAATTTTTTTTTCTCGAAAATCCACAGTACCCTCCCTTGGAAAAATGACTCAGAAAAATCATGGCATTCGAAAGAGATTTTTTTCGATTTTTTTCTCACGGGTACGAGTTACGCGGTTGCGGTTGACTTTTTCTTATTCGAAATCTGATTCTCTATAAAATGCACCTAATGGTTTCCTTTTAGCTTGAAATTTTTTTTTGTCGAAAATCCACAGTACCCTCCCTTGGAAAAATGACTCAGAAAAATCATGGCATTCGAAAGAGATTTTTTCGATTTTTTTCTCACGGGTACGAGTTACGCGGTTACGGTTGACTTTTCCTTATTCGAAATCTGATTCTCTATAAAATGCACCTAATGGTTTCCTTTTAGCTTGAAATTTTTTTTTCTCGAAAATCCACAGTACCTTCCCTTGGAAAAATGACTCAGAAAAATCATGGCATTCGAAACAGATTTTTTCGATTTTTTTCTCACGGGTACGAGTTACGCGGTTACGGTTGACTTTTCCTTATTCGAAATCTGATTCTCTATAAAATGCACCTAATGGTTTCGTTTTAGCTTGAAATTTTTTTTTCTCGAAAATCCACAGTACCCTCCCTTGGAAAAATGACTCAGTAAAATCATGGCATTCGAAACTGATTTCTTCGATTTTTTCCTCACGGGTGCGAGTTACGCGGTTACGGTTGACTTTTTTTTATTCGAAATCTGATTCTCTATAAAATGCACCTAATGGTTTCCTTTTAGCTTGAAATTTTTTTTTGTCGAAAATCCACAGTACCCTCCCTTGGAAAAATGACTCAGAAAAATCATGGCATTCGAAACAGATTTTTTCGATTTTTTTCTCACGGGTACGAGTTACGCGGTTACGGTTGACTTTTTCTTATTGGAAATCTGATTCTCTATAAAATGCACCTAATGGTTTCCTTTTAGCTTGAAATTTTTTTTTCTCGAAAATCCACAGTACCCTCCCTTGGAAAAATGACTCAGAAAAATCATGGCATTCGAAAGAGATTTTTTCGATTTTTTTCTCACGGGTACGAGTTACGCGGTTGCGGTTGACTTTTTCTTATTGGAAATCTGATTCTCTATAAAATGCACCTAATGGTTTCCTTTTAGCTTGAAATTTTTTTTTGTCGAAAATCCACAGTACCCTCCCTTGGAAAAATGACTCAGAAAAATCATGGCATTCGAAACAGATTTTTTCGATTTTTTTCTCACGGGTACGAGTTACGCGGTTACGGTTGACTTTTTCTTATTCGAAATCTGATTCTCTATAAAATGCACCTAATGGTTTCCTTTTAGCTTGAAATTTTTTTTTCTCGAAAATCCACAGTACCCTCCCTTGGAAAAATGACTCAGAAAAATCATGGCATTCGAAAGAGATTTTTTCGATTTTTTTCTCACGGGTACGAGTTACGCGGTTGCGGTTGACTTTTTCTTATTGGAAATCTGATTCTCTATAAAATGCACCTAATGGTTTCCTTTTAGCTTGAAATTTTTTTTTGTCGAAAATCCACAGTACCCTCCATTGGAAAAATGACTCAGAAAAATCATGGCATTCGAAACAGATTTTTTCGATTTTTTTCTCACGGGTACGAGTTACGGTTGACTTTTTCTTATTCGAAATCTGATTCTCTATAAAATGCACCTAATGGTTTCCTTTTAGCTTGAAATTTTTTTTTGTCGAAAATCCACAGTACCCTCCCTTCGAAAAATGACTCAGAAAAATCATGGCATTCGAAAGAGATTTTTTCGATTTTTTTCTCACAGGTACGAGTTACGCGGTTACGGTTGACTTTTTCTTATTCGAAATCTGATTCTCTATAAAATGCACCTAATGGTTTCCTTTTAGCTTGAAATTTTTTTTTGTCGAAAATCCACAGTACCCTCCCTTGGAAAAATGACTCAGAAAAATCATGGCATTCGAAAGAGATTTTTTCGATTTTTTTCTCACGGGTACGAGTTACGCGGTTACGGTTGACTTTTCCTTATTCGAAATCTTATTCTCTATAAAATGCACCTAATGGTTTCCTTTTAGCTTGAAATTTTTTTTTCTCGAAAATCCACAGTACCTTCCCTTGGAAAAATGACTCAGAAAAATCATGGCATTCGAAACAGATTTTTTCGATTTTTTTCTCACGGGTACGAGTTACGCGGTTACGGTTGACTTTTTCTTATTGGAAATCTGATTCTCTATAAAATGCACCTAATGGTTTCCTTTTAGCTTGAAATTTTTTTTTCTCGAAAATCCACAGTACCCTCCCTTGGAAAAATGACTCAGAAAAATCATGGCATTCGAAAGAGATTTTTTTCGATTTTTTTCTCACGGGTACGAGTTACGCGGTTGCGGTTGACTTTTTCTTATTCGAAATCTGATTCTCTATAAAATGCACCTAATGGTTTCCTTTTAGCTTGAAATTTTTTTTTGTCGAAAATCCACAGTACCCTCCCTTGGAAAAATGACTCAGAAAAATCATGGCATTCGAAAGAGATTTTTTCGATTTTTTTCTCACGGGTACGAGTTACGCGGTTACGGTTGACTTTTCCTTATTCGAAATCTGATTCTCTATAAAATGCACCTAATGGTTTCCTTTTAGCTTGAAATTTTTTTTTCTCGAAAATCCACAGTACCTTCCCTTGGAAAAATGACTCAGAAAAATCATGGCATTCGAAACAGATTTTTTCGATTTTTTTCTCACGGGTACGAGTTACGCGGTTACGGTTGACTTTTCCTTATTCGAAATCTGATTCTCTATAAAATGCACCTAATGGTTTCGTTTTAGCTTGAAATTTTTTTTTCTCGAAAATCCACAGTACCCTCCCTTGGAAAAATGACTCAGTAAAATCATGGCATTCGAAACTGATTTCTTCGATTTTTTCCTCACGGGTGCGAGTTACGCGGTTACGGTTGACTTTTTTTTATTCGAAATCTGATTCTCTATAAAATGCACCTAATGGTTTCCTTTTAGCTTGAAATTTTTTTTTGTCGAAAATCCACAGTACCCTCCCTTGGAAAAATGACTCAGAAAAATCATGGCATTCGAAACAGATTTTTTCGATTTTTTTCTCACGGGTACGAGTTACGCGGTTACGGTTGACTTTTTCTTATTGGAAATCTGATTCTCTATAAAATGCACCTAATGGTTTCCTTTTAGCTTGAAATTTTTTTTTCTCGAAAATCCACAGTACCCTCCCTTGGAAAAATGACTCAGAAAAATAATGGCATTCGAAAGAGATTTTTTCGATTTTTTTCTCACGGGTACGAGTTACGCGGTTGCGGTTGACTTTTTCTTATTCGAAATCTGATTCTCTATAAAATGCACCTAATGGTTTCCTTTTAGCTGGAATTTTTTTTTTCTCGAAAATCCACAGTACCCTCCCTTGGAAAAATGACTCAGAAAAATCATGGCATTCGAAACAGATTTTTTCGATTTTTTTCTCACGGGTACGAGTTTTGCGGTTACGGTTGACTTTTTCTTATTCGAAATCTGATTCTCTATAAAATGCACCTAATGGTTTCCTTTTAGCTTGAAATTTTTTTTTCTCGAAAATCCACAGTACCCTCCCTTGGAAAAATGACTCAGAAAAATCATGGCATTCGAAACAGATTTTTTCGATTTTTTTCTCACGGGTACGAGTTACGCGGTTACGGTTGACTTTTTCTTATTGGAAATCTGATTCTCTATAAAATGCACCTAATGGTTTCCTTTTAGCTTGAAATTTTTTTTTCTCGAAAATCCACAGTACCCTCCCTTGGAAAAATGACTCAGAAAAATCATGGCATTCGAAACAGATTTTTTCGATTTTTTTCTCACGGGTACGAGTTACGCGGTTACGGTTGACATTTTCTTATTCGAAATCTGATTCTCTATAAAATGCACCTAATGGTTTCCTTTTAGCTTGAAATTTTTTTTTGTCGAAAATCCACAGTACCCTCCCTTGGAAAAATGACTCAGGAAAATCATGGCATTCGAAACAGATTTTTTCGATTTTTTTCTCACGGGTACGAGTTACGCGGTTACGGTTGACTTTTTCTTATTGGAAATCTGATTCTCTATAAAATGCACCTAATGGTTTCCTTTTAGCTTGAAATTTTTTTTTCTCGAAAATCCACAGTACCTTCCCTTGGAAAAATGACTCAGAAAAATCATGGCATTCGAAACAGATTTTTTCGATTTTTTTCTCACGGGTACGAGTTACGCGGTTACGGTTGACTTTTCCTTATTCGAAATCTGATTCTCTATAAAATGCACCTAATGGTTTCCTTTTAGCTTGAAATTTTTTTTTGTCGAAAATCCACAGTACCCTCCCTTGGAAAAATGACTCAGAAAAATCATGGCATTCGAAAGATATTTTTTCGATTTTTTTCTCACGGGTACGAGTTACGCGGTTACGGTTGACTTTTTCTTATTCGAAATCTGATTCTCTATAAAATGCACCTAATGGTTTCCTTTTAGCTTGAAATTTTTTTTTGTCGAAAATCCACAGTACCCTCCCTTGGAAAAATGACTCAGAAAAATCATGGCATTCGAAACAGATTTTTTCGATTTTTTTCTCACGGGTACGAGTTACGCGGTTACGGTTGACTTTTTCTTATTCGAAATCTGATTCTCTATAAAATGCACCTAATGGTTTCCTTTTAGCTTGAAATTTTTTTTTCTCGAAAATCCACAGTACCCTCCCTTGGAAAAATGACTCAGAAAAATCATGGCATTCGAAACAGATTTTTTCGATTTTTTTCTCACGGGTACGAGTTACTCGGTTACGGTTGACATTTTCTTATTCGAAACCTGATTCTCTATAAAATGCACCTAATGGTTTCCTTTTAGCTTGAAATTTTTTTTTGTCGAAAATCCACAGTACCCTTCCTTGGAAAAATGACTCAGAAAAATCATGGCATTCGAAACAGATTTTTTCGATTTTTTTCTCACGGGTACGAGTTACGCGGTTACGGTTGACTTTTTCTTATTCGAAATCTGATTCGCTATAAAATGCACCTAATGGTTTCCTTTTAGCTTGAAATTTTTTTTTGTCGAAAATCCACAGTACCCTCCCTTGGAAAAATGACTCAGAAAAATCATGGCATTCGAAACAGATTTTTTCGATTTTTTTCTCACGGGTACGAGTTACGCGGTTACGGTTGACTTTTTCTTATTGGAAATCTGATTCTCTATAAAATGCACCTAATGGTTTCCTTTTAGCTTGAAATTTTTTTTTCTCGAAAATCCACAGTACCCTCCCTTGGAAAAATGACTCAGAAAAATCATGGCATTCGAAAGAGATTTTTTCGATTTTTTTCTCACGGGTACGAGTTACGCGGTTGCGGTTGACTTTTTCTTATTGGAAATCTGATTCTCTATAAAATGCACCTAATGGTTTCCTTTTAGCTTGAAATTTTTTTTTGTCGAAAATCCACAGTACCCTCCCTTGGAAAAATGACTCAGAAAAATCATGGCATTCGAAACAGATTTTTTCGATTTTTTTCTCACGGGTACGAGTTACGCGGTTACGGTTGACTTTTTCTTATTCGAAATCTGATTCTCTATAAAATGCACCTAATGGTTTCCTTTTAGCTTGAAATTTTTTTTTCTCGAAAATCCACAGTACCCTCCCTTGGAAAAATGACTCAGAAAAATCATGGCATTCGAAAGAGATTTTTTCGATTTTTTTCTCACGGGTACGAGTTACGCGGTTGCGGTTGACTTTTTCTTATTGGAAATCTGATTCTCTATAAAATGCACCTAATGGTTTCCTTTTAGCTTGAAATTTTTTTTTGTCGAAAATCCACAGTACCCTCCCTTGGAAAAATGACTCAGAAAAATCATGGCATTCGAAACAGATTTTTTCGATTTTTTTCTCACGGGTACGAGTTACGGTTGACTTTTTCTTATTCGAAATCTGATTCTCTATAAAATGCACCTATTGGTTTCCTTTTAGCTTGAAATTTTTTTTTGTCGAAAATCCACAGTACCCTCCCTTCGAAAAATGACTCAGAAAAATCATGGCATTCGAAAGAGATTTTTTCGATTTTTTTCTCACAGGTACGAGTTACGCGGTTACGGTTGACTTTTTCTTATTCGAAATCTGATTCTCTATAAAATGCACCTAATGGTTTCCTTTTAGCTTGAAATTTTTTTTTGTCGAAAATCCACAGTACCCTCCCTTGGAAAAATGACTCAGAAAAATCATGGCATTCGAAAGAGATTTTTTCGATTTTTTTCTCACGGGTACGAGTTACGCGGTTACGGTTGACTTTTCCTTATTCGAAATCTGATTCTCTATAAAATGCACCTAATGGTTTCCTTTTAGCTTGAAATTTTTTTTTCTCGAAAATCCACAGTACCTTCCCTTGGAAAAATGACTCAGAAAAATCATGGCATTCGAAACAGATTTTTTCGATTTTTTTCTCACGGGTACGAGTTACGCGGTTACGGTTGACTTTTCCTTATTCGAAATCTGATTCTCTATAAAATGCACCTAATGGTTTCCTTTTAGCTTGAAATTTTTTTTTCTCGAAAATCCACAGTACCCTCCCTTGGAAAAATGACTCAGAAAAATCATGGCATTCGAAACAGATTTTTTCGATTTTTTTCTCACGGGTACGAGTTACGCGGTTACGGTTGACTTTTCCTTATTCGAAATCTGATTCTCTATAAAATGCACCTAATGGTTTCCTTTTAGCTGGAATTTTTTTTTTCTCGAAAATCCACAGTACCCTCCCTTGGAAAAATGACTCAGAAAAATCATGGCATTCGAAACAGATTTTTTCGATTTTTTTCTCACGGGTACGAGTTACGCGGTTACGGTTGACTTTTCCTTATTCGAAATCTGATTCCCTATAAAATGCACCTAATGGTTTCCTTTTAGCTTGAAATTTTTTTTTCTCGAAAATCCACAGTACCCTCCCTTGGAAAAATGACTCAGTAAAATCATGGCATTCGAAAGAGATTTTTTCGATTTTTTTCTCACGGGTGCGAGTTACGCGGTTACGGTTGACTTTTTTTTATTCGAAATCTGATTCTCTATAAAATGCACCTAATGGTTTCCTTTTAGCTTGAAATTTTTTTTTCTCGAAAATTCACACTACCCTCCCTTGGAAAAATGACTCAGAAAAATCATGGCATTCGAAACAGATTTTTTCGATTTTTTTCTCACGGGTACGAGTTACGCGGTTACGGTTGACTTTTCCTTATTCGAAATCTGATTCTCTATAAAATGCACCTAATGGTTTCCTTTTAGCTTGAAATTTTTTTTTCTCGAAAATCCACAGTACCTTCCCTTGGAAAAATGACTCAGAAAAATCATGGCATTCGAAACAGATTTTTTCGATTTTTTTCTCACGGGTACGAGTTACGCGGTTACGGTTGACTTTTCCTTATTCGAAATCTGATTCTCTATAAAATGCACCTAATGGTTTCCTTTTAGCTTGAAATTTTTTTTTCTCGAAAATCCACAGTACCCTCCCTTGGAAAAATGACTCAGAAAAATCATGGCATTCGAAAGAGATTTTTTCGATTTTTTTCTCACGGGTACGAGTTACGCGGTTGCGGTTGACTTTTTCTTATTGGAAATCTGATTCTCTATAAAATGCACCTAATGGTTTCCTTTTAGCTTGAAATTTTTTTTTGTCGAAAATCCACAGTACCCTCCCTTGGAAAAATGACTCAGAAAAATCATGGCATTCGAAACAGATTTTTTCGATTTTTTTCTCACGGGTACGAGTTACGGTTGACTTTTTCTTATTCGAAATCTGATTCTCTATAAAATGCACCTAATGGTTTCCTTTTAGCTTGAAATTTTTTTTTGTCGAAAATCCACAGTACCCTCCCTTCGAAAAATGACTCAGAAAAATCATGGCATTCGAAAGAGATTTTTTCGATTTTTTTCTCACAGGTACGAGTTACGCGGTTACGGTTGACTTTTTCTTATTCGAAATCTGATTCTCTATAAAATGCACCTAATGGTTTCCTTTTAGCTTGAAATTTTTTTTTGTCGAAAATCCACAGTACCCTCCCTTGGAAAAATGACTCAGAAAAATCATGGCATTCGAAAGAGATTTTTTCGATTTTTTTCTCACGGGTACGAGTTACGCGGTTACGGTTGACTTTTCCTTATTCGAAATCTGATTCTCTATAAAATGCACCTAATGGTTTCCTTTTAGCTTGAAATTTTTTTTTCTCGAAAATCCACAGTACCTTCCCTTGGAAAAATGACTCAGAAAAATCATGGCATTCGAAACAGATTTTTTCGATTTTTTTCTCACGGGTACGAGTTACGCGGTTACGGTTGACTTTTCCTTATTCGAAATCTGATTCTCTATAAAATGCACCTAATGGTTTCCTTTTAGCTTGAAATTTTTTTTTCTCGAAAATCCACAGTACCCTCCCTTGGAAAAATGACTCAGTAAAATCATGGCATTCGAAACTGATTTCTTCGATTTTTTCCTCACGGGTGCGAGTTACGCGGTTACGGTTGACTTTTTTTTATTCGAAATCTGATTCTCTATAAAATGCACCTAATGGTTTCCTTTTAGCTTGAAATTTTTTTTTGTCGAAAATCCACAGTACCCTCCCTTGGAAAAATGACTCAGAAAAATCATGGCATTCGAAACAGATTTTTTCGATTTTTTTCTCACGGGTACGAGTTACGCGGTTACGGTTGACTTTTTCTTATTGGAAATCTGATTCTCTATAAAATGCACCTAATGGTTTCCTTTTAGCTTGAAATTTTTTTTTCTCGAAAATCCACAGTACCCTCCCTTGGAAAAATGACTCAGAAAAATCATGGCATTCGAAAGAGATTTTTTCGATTTTTTTCTCACGGGTACGAGTTACGCGGTTGCGGTTGACTTTTTCTTATTGGAAATCTGATTCTCTATAAAATGCACCTAATGGTTTCCTTTTAGCTTGAAATTTTTTTTTGTCGAAAATCCACAGTACCCTCCCTTGGAAAAATGACTCAGAAAAATCATGGCATTCGAAACAGATTTTTTCGATTTTTTTCTCACGGGTACGAGTTACGCGGTTACGGTTGACATTTTCTTATTCGAAATCTGATTCCCTATAAAATGCACCTAATGGTTTCCTTTTAGCTTGAAATTTTTTTTTGTCGAAAATCCACAGTACCCTCCCTTGGAAAAATGACTCAGAAAAATCATGGCATTCGAAACAGATTTTTTCGATTTTTTTCTCACGGGTACGAGTTACGCGGTTACGGTTGACTTTTTCTTATTGGAAATCTGATTCTCTATAAAATGCACCTAATGGTTTCCTTTTAGCTTGAAATTTTTTTTTCTCGAAAATCCACAGTACCCTCCCTTGGAAAAATGACTCAGAAAAATCATGGCATTCGAAAGAGATTTTTTTCGATTTTTTTCTCACGGGTACGAGTTACGCGGTTGCGGTTGACTTTTTCTTATTCGAAATCTGATTCTCTATAAAATGCACCTAATGGTTTCCTTTTAGCTTGAAATTTTTTTTTGTCGAAAATCCACAGTACCCTCCCTTGGAAAAATGACTCAGAAAAATCATGGCATTCGAAAGAGATTTTTTCGATTTTTTTCTCACGGGTACGAGTTACGCGGTTACGGTTGACTTTTCCTTATTCGAAATCTGATTCTCTATAAAATGCACCTAATGGTTTCCTTTTAGCTTGAAATTTTTTTTTCTCGAAAATCCACAGTACCTTCCCTTGGAAAAATGACTCAGAAAAATCATGGCATTCGAAACAGATTTTTTCGATTTTTTTCTCACGGGTACGAGTTACGCGGTTACGGTTGACTTTTCCTTATTCGAAATCTGATTCTCTATAAAATGCACCTAATGGTTTCCTTTTAGCTTGAAATTTTTTTTTCTCGAAAATCCACAGTACCCTCCCTTGGAAAAATGAATCAGAAAAATCATGGCATTCGAAACAGATTTTTTCGATTTTTTTCTCACGGGTACGAGTTACGCGGTTACGGTTGACATTTTCTTATTCGAAATCTGATTCCCTATAAAATGCACCTAATGGTTTCCTTTTAGCTTGAAATTTTTTTTTGTCGAAAATCCACAGTACCCTCCCTTGGAAAAATGACTCAGAAAAATCATGGCATTCGAAACAGATTTTTTCGATTTTTTTCTCACGGGTACGAGTTACGCGGTTACGGTTGACTTTTTCTTATTGGAAATCTGATTCTCTATAAAATGCACCTAATGGTTTCCTTTTAGCTTGAAATTTTTTTTTCTCGAAAATCCACAGTACCCTCCCTTGGAAAAATGACTCAGAAAAATCATGGCATTCGAAAGAGATTTTTTCGATTTTTTTCTCACGGGTACGAGTTACGCGGTTGCGGTTGACTTTTTCTTATTCGAAATCTGATTCTCTATAAAATGCACCTAATGGTTTCCTTTTAGCTTGAAATTTTTTTTTGTCGAAAATCCACAGTACCCTCCCTTGGAAAAATGACTCAGAAAAATCATGGCATTCGAAAGAGATTTTTTCGATTTTTTTCTCACGGGTACGAGTTACGCGGTTACGGTTGACTTTTCCTTATTCGAAATCTGATTCTCTATAAAATGCACCTAATGGTTTCCTTTTTGCTTGAAATTTTTTTTTCTCGAAAATCCACAGTACCTTCCCTTGGAAAAATGACTCAGAAAAATCATGGCATTCGAAACAGATTTTTTCGATTTTTTTCTCACGGGTACGAGTTACGCGGTTACGGTTGACTTTTCCTTATTCGAAATCTGATTCTCTATAAAATGCACCTAATGGTTTCCTTTTAGCTTGAAATTTTTTTTTCTCGAAAATCCACAGTACCCTCCCTTGGAAAAATGACTCAGTAAAATCATGGCATTCGAAACTGATTTCTTCGATTTTTTCCTCACGGGTGCGAGTTACGCGGTTACGGTTGACTTTTTTTTATTCGAAATCTGATTCTCTATAAAATGCACCTAATGGTTTCCTTTTAGCTTGAAATTTTTTTTTGTCGAAAATCCACAGTACCCTCCCTTGGAAAAATGACTCAGAAAAATCATGGCATTCGAAACAGATTTTTTCGATTTTTTTCTCACGGGTACGAGTTACGCGGTTACGGTTGACTTTTTCTTATTGGAAATCTGATTCTCTATAAAATGCACCTAATGGTTTCCTTTTAGCTTGAAATTTTTTTTTCTCGAAAATCCACAGTACCCTCCCTTGGAAAAATGACTCAGAAAAATCATGGCATTCGAAAGAGATTTTTTCGATTTTTTTCTCACGGGTACGAGTTACGCGGTTGCGGTTGACTTTTTCTTATTGGAAATCTGATTCTCTATAAAATGCACCTAATGGTTTCCTTTTAGCTTGAAATTTTTTTTTGTCGAAAATCCACAGTACCCTCCCTTGGAAAAATGACTCAGAAAAATCATGGCATTCGAAACAGATTTTTTCGATTTTTTTCTCACGGGTACGAGTTACGCGGTTACGGTTGACATTTTCTTATTCGAAATCTGATTCCCTATAAAATGCACCTAATGGTTTCCTTTTAGCTTGAAATTTTTTTTTGTCGAAAATCCACAGTACCCTCCCTTGGAAAAATGACTCAGAAAAATCATGGCATTCGAAACAGATTTTTTCGATTTTTTTCTCACGGGTACGAGTTACGCGGTTACGGTTGACTTTTTCTTATTGGAAATCTGATTCTCTATAAAATGCACCTAATGGTTTCCTTTTAGCTTGAAATTTTTTTTTCTCGAAAATCCACAGTACCCTCCCTTGGAAAAATGACTCAGAAAAATCATGGCATTCGAAAGAGATTTTTTTCGATTTTTTTCTCACGGGTACGAGTTACGCGGTTGCGGTTGACTTTTTCTTATTCGAAATCTGATTCTCTATAAAATGCACCTAATGGTTTCCTTTTAGCTTGAAATTTTTTTTTGTCGAAAATCCACAGTACCCTAACTTGGAAAAATGACTCAGAAAAATCATGGCATTCGAAAGAGATTTTTTCGATTTTTTTCTCACGGGTACGAGTTACGCGGTTACGGTTGACTTTTCCTTATTCGAAATCTGATTCTCTATAAAATGCACCTAATGGTTTCCTTTTAGCTTGAAATTTTTTTTTCTCGAAAATCCACAGTACCTTCCCTTGGAAAAATGACTCAGAAAAATCATGGCATTCGAAACAGATTTTTTCGATTTTTTTCTCACGGGTACGAGTTACGCGGTTACGGTTGACTTTTCCTTATTCGAAATCTGATTCTCTATAAAATGCACCTAATGGTTTCCTTTTAGCTTGAAATTTTTTTTTCTCGAAAATCCACAGTACCCTCCCTTGGAAAAATGAATCAGAAAAATCATGGCATTCGAAACAGATTTTTTCGATTTTTTTCTCACGGGTACGAGTTACGCGGTTACGGTTGACATTTTCTTATTCGAAATCTGATTCCCTATAAAATGCACCTAATGGTTTCCTTTTAGCTTGAAATTTTTTTTTGTCGAAAATCCACAGTACCCTCCCTTGGAAAAATGACTCAGAAAAATCATGGCATTCGAAACAGATTTTTTCGATTTTTTTCTCACGGGTACGAGTTACGCGGTTACGGTTGACTTTTTCTTATTGGAAATCTGATTCTCTATAAAATGCACCTAATGGTTTCCTTTTAGCTTGAAATTTTTTTTTCTCGAAAATCCACAGTACCCTCCCTTGGAAAAATGACTCAGAAAAATCATGGCATTCGAAAGAGATTTTTTCGATTTTTTTCTCACGGGTACGAGTTACGCGGTTGCGGTTGACTTTTTCTTATTCGAAATCTGATTCTCTATAAAATGCACCTAATGGTTTCCTTTTAGCTTGAAATTTTTTTTTGTCGAAAATCCACAGTACCCTCCCTTGGAAAAATGACTCAGAAAAATCATGGCATTCGAAAGAGATTTTTTCGATTTTTTTCTCACGGGTACGAGTTACGCGGTTACGGTTGACTTTTCCTTATTCGAAATCTGATTCTCTATAAAATGCACCTAATGGTTTCCTTTTTGCTTGAAATTTTTTTTTCTCGAAAATCCACAGTACCTTCCCTTGGAAAAATGACTCAGAAAAATCATGGCATTCGAAAGAGATTTTTTCGATTTTTTTCTCACGGGTACGAGTTACGCGGTTACGGTTGACTTTTCCTTATTCGAAATCTGATTCTCTATAAAATGCACCTAATGGTTTCCTTTTAGCTTGAAATTTTTTTTTCTCGAAAATCCACAGTACCTTCCCTTGGAAAAATGACTCAGAAAAATCATGGCATTCGAAACAGATTTTTTCGATTTTTTTCTCACGGGTACGAGTTACGCGGTTACGGTTGACTTTTCCTTATTCGAAATCCGATTCTCTATAAAATGCACCTAATGGTTTCCTTTTAGCTTGAAATTTTTTTTTCTCGAAAATCCACAGTACCCTCCCTTGGAAAAATGAATCAGAAAAATCATGGCATTCGAAACAGATTTTTTCGATTTTTTTCTCACGGGTACGAGTTACGCGGTTACGGTTGACATTTTCTTATTCGAAATCTGATTCCCTATAAAATGCACCTAATGGTTTCCTTTTAGCTTGAAATTTTTTTTTGTCGAAAATCCACAGTACCCTCCCTTGGAAAAATGACTCAGAAAAATCATGGCATTCGAAACAGATTTTTTCGATTTTTTTCTCACGGGTACGAGTTACGCGGTTACGGTTGACTTTTTCTTATTGGAAATCTGATTCTCTATAAAATGCACCTAATGGTTTCCTTTTAGCTTGAAATTTTTTTTTCTCGAAAATCCACAGTACCCTCCCTTGGAAAAATGACTCAGAAAAATCATGGCATTCGAAAGAGATTTTTTCGATTTTTTTCTCACGGGTACGAGTTACGCGGTTGCGGTTGACTTTTTCTTATTCGAAATCTGATTCTCTATAAAATGCACCTAATGGTTTCCTTTTAGCTTGAAATTTTTTTTTGTCGAAAATCCACAGTACCCTCCCTTGGAAAAATGACTCAGAAAAATCATGGCATTCGAAAGAGATTTTTTCGATTTTTTTCTCACGGGTACGAGTTACGCGGTTACGGTTGACTTTTCCTTATTCGAAATCTGATTCTCTATAAAATGCACCTAATGGTTTCCTTTTTGCTTGAAATTTTTTTTTCTCGAAAATCCACAGTACCTTCCCTTGGAAAAATGACTCAGAAAAATCATGGCATTCGAAACAGATTTTTTCGATTTTTTTCTCACGGGTACGAGTTACGCGGTTACGGTTGACTTTTCCTTATTCGAAATCTGATTCTCTATAAAATGCACCTAATGGTTTCCTTTTAGCTTGAAATTTTTTTTTCTCGAAAATCCACAGTACCCTCCCTTGGAAAAATGACTCAGTAAAATCATGGCATTCGAAACTGATTTCTTCGATTTTTTCCTCACGGGTGCGAGTTACGCGGTTACGGTTGACTTTTTTTTATTCGAAATCTGATTCTCTATAAAATGCACCTAATGGTTTCCTTTTAGCTTGAAATTTTTTTTTGTCGAAAATCCACAGTACCCTCCCTTGGAAAAATGACTCAGAAAAATCATGGCATTCGAAACAGATTTTTTCGATTTTTTTCTCACGGGTACGAGTTACGCGGTTACGGTTGACTTTTTCTTATTGGAAATCTGATTCTCTATAAAATGCACCTAATGGTTTCCTTTTAGCTTGAAATTTTTTTTTCTCGAAAATCCACAGTACCCTCCCTTGGAAAAATGACTCAGAAAAATCATGGCATTCGAAAGAGATTTTTTCGATTTTTTTCTGACGGGTACGAGTTACGCGGTTGCGGTTGACTTTTTCTTATTGGAAATCTGATTCTCTATAAAATGCACCTAATGGTTTCCTTTTAGCTTGAAATTTTTTTTTGTCGAAAATCCACAGTACCCTCCCTTGGAAAAATGACTCAGAAAAATCATGGCATTCGAAACAGATTTTTTCGATTTTTTTCTCACGGGTACGAGTTACGCGGTTACGGTTGACTTTTTCTTATTGGAAATCTGATTCTCTATAAAATGCACCTAATGGTTTCCTTTTAGCTTGAAATTTTTTTTTCTCGAAAATCCACAGTACCCTCCCTTGGAAAAATGACTCAGAAAAATCATGGCATTCGAAAGAGATTTTTTTCGATTTTTTTCTCACGGGTACGAGTTACGCGGTTGCGGTTGACTTTTTCTTATTCGAAATCTGATTCTCTATAAAATGCACCTAATGGTTTCCTTTTAGCTTGAAATTTTTTTTTGTCGAAAATCCACAGTACCCTCCCTTGGAAAAATGACTCAGAAAAATCATGGCATTCGAAAGAGATTTTTTCGATTTTTTTCTCACGGGTACGAGTTACGCGGTTACGGTTGACTTTTCCTTATTCGAAATCTGATTCTCTATAAAATGCACCTAATGGTTTCCTTTTAGCTTGAAATTTTTTTTTCTCGAAAATCCACAGTACCTTCCCTTGGAAAAATGACTCAGAAAAATCATGGCATTCGAAACAGATTTTTTCGATTTTTTTCTCACGGGTACGAGTTACGCGGTTACGGTTGACTTTTCCTTATTCGAAATCTGATTCTCTATAAAATGCACCTAATGGTTTCCTTTTAGCTTGAAATTTTTTTTTCTCGAAAATCCACAGTACCCTCCCTTGGAAAAATGAATCAGAAAAATCATGGCATTCGAAACAGATTTTTTCGATTTTTTTCTCACGGGTACGAGTTACGCGGTTACGGTTGACATTTTCTTATTCGAAATCTGATTCCCTATAAAATGCACCTAATGGTTTCCTTTTAGCTTGAAATTTTTTTTTGTCGAAAATCCACAGTACCCTCCCTTGGAAAAATGACTCAGAAAAATCATGGCATTCGAAACAGATTTTTTCGATTTTTTTCTCACGGGTACGAGTTACGCGGTTACGGTTGACTTTTTCTTATTGGAAATCTGATTCTCTATAAAATGCACCTAATGGTTTCCTTTTAGCTTGAAATTTTTTTTTCTCGAAAATCCACAGTACCCTCCCTTGGAAAAATGACTCAGAAAAATCATGGCATTCGAAAGAGATTTTTTCGATTTTTTTCTCACGGGTACGAGTTACGCGGTTGCGGTTGACTTTTTCTTATTCGAAATCTGATTCTCTATAAAATGCACCTAATGGTTTCCTTTTAGCTTGAAATTTTTTTTTGTCGAAAATCCACAGTACCCTCCCTTGGAAAAATGACTCAGAAAAATCATGGCATTCGAAAGAGATTTTTTCGATTTTTTTCTCACGGGTACGAGTTACGCGGTTACGGTTGACTTTTCCTTATTCGAAATCTGATTCTCTATAAAATGCACCTAATGGTTTCCTTTTTGCTTGAAATTTTTTTTTCTCGAAAATCCACAGTACCTTCCCTTGGAAAAATGACTCAGAAAAATCATGGCATTCGAAACAGATTTTTTCGATTTTTTTCTCACGGGTACGAGTTACGCGGTTACGGTTGACTTTTCCTTATTCGAAATCTGATTCTCTATAAAATGCACCTAATGGTTTCCTTTTAGCTTGAAATTTTTTTTTCTCGAAAATCCACAGTACCCTCCCTTGGAAAAATGACTCAGTAAAATCATGGCATTCGAAACTGATTTCTTCGATTTTTTCCTCACGGGTGCGAGTTACGCGGTTACGGTTGACTTTTTTTTATTCGAAATCTGATTCTCTATAAAATGCACCTAATGGTTTCCTTTTAGCTTGAAATTTTTTTTTGTCGAAAATCCACAGTACCCTCCCTTGGAAAAATGACTCAGAAAAATCATGGCATTCGAAACAGATTTTTTCGATTTTTTTCTCACGGGTACGAGTTACGCGGTTACGGTTGACTTTTTCTTATTGGAAATCTGATTCTCTATAAAATGCACCTAATGGTTTCCTTTTAGCTTGAAATTTTTTTTTCTCGAAAATCCACAGTACCCTCCCTTGGAAAAATGACTCAGAAAAATCATGGCATTCGAAAGAGATTTTTTCGATTTTTTTCTCACGGGTACGAGTTACGCGGTTGCGGTTGACTTTTTCTTATTCGAAATCTGATTCTCTATAAAATGCACCTAATGGTTTCCTTTTAGCTTGAAATTTTTTTTTGTCGAAAATCCACAGTACCCTCCCTTGGAAAAATGACTCAGAAAAATCATGGCATTCGAAAGAGATTTTTTCGATTTTTTTCTCACGGGTACGAGTTACGCGGTTACGGTTGACTTTTCCTTATTCGAAATCTGATTCTCTATAAAATGCACCTAATGGTTTCCTTTTTGCTTGAAATTTTTTTTTCTCGAAAATCCACAGTACCTTCCCTTGGAAAAATGACTCAGAAAAATCATGGCATTCGAAACAGATTTTTTCGATTTTTTTCTCACGGGTACGAGTTACGCGGTTACGGTTGACTTTTCCTTATTCGAAATCTGATTCTCTATAAAATGCACCTAATGGTTTCCTTTTAGCTTGAAATTTTTTTTTCTCGAAAATCCACAGTACCCTCCCTTGGAAAAATGACTCAGTAAAATCATGGCATTCGAAACTGATTTCTTCGATTTTTTCCTCACGGGTGCGAGTTACGCGGTTACGGTTGACTTTTTTTTATTCGAAATCTGATTCTCTATAAAATGCACCTAATGGTTTCCTTTTAGCTTGAAATTTTTTTTTGTCGAAAATCCACAGTACCCTCCCTTGGAAAAATTACTCAGAAAAATCATGGCATTCGAAACAGATTTTTTCGATTTTTTTCTCACGGGTACGAGTTACGCGGTTACGGTTGACTTTTTCTTATTGGAAATCTGATTCTCTATAAAATGCACCTAATGGTTTCCTTTTAGCTTGAAATTTTTTTTTCTCGAAAATCCACAGTACCCTCCCTTGGAAAAATGACTCAGAAAAATCATGGCATTCGAAAGAGATTTTTTCGATTTTTTTCTGACGGGTACGAGTTACGCGGTTGCGGTTGACTTTTTCTTATTGGAAATCTGATTCTCTATAAAATGCACCTAATGGTTTCCTTTTAGCTTGAAATTTTTTTTTGTCGAAAATCCACAGTACCCTCCCTTGGAAAAATGACTCAGAAAAATCATGGCATTCGAAACAGATTTTTTCGATTTTTTTCTCACGGGTACGAGTTACGCGGTTACGGTTGACTTTTTCTTATTGGAAATCTGATTCTCTATAAAATGCACCTAATGGTTTCCTTTTAGCTTGAAATTTTTTTTTCTCGAAAATCCACAGTACCCTCCCTTGGAAAAATGACTCAGAAAAATCATGGCATTCGAAAGAGATTTTTTTCGATTTTTTTCTCACGGGTACGAGTTACGCGGTTGCGGTTGACTTTTTCTTATTCGAAATCTGATTCTCTATAAAATGCACCTAATGGTTTCCTTTTAGCTTGAAATTTTTTTTTGTCGAAAATCCACAGTACCCTCCCTTGGAAAAATGACTCAGAAAAATCATGGCATTCGAAAGAGATTTTTTCGATTTTTTTCTCACGGGTACGAGTTACGCGGTTACGGTTGACTTTTCCTTATTCGAAATCTGATTCTCTATAAAATGCACCTAATGGTTTCCTTTTAGCTTGAAATTTTTTTTTCTCGAAAATCCACAGTACCTTCCCTTGGAAAAATGACTCAGAAAAATCATGGCATTCGAAACAGATTTTTTCGATTTTTTTCTCACGGGTACGAGTTACGCGGTTACGGTTGACTTTTCCTTATTCGAAATCTGATTCTCTATAAAATGCACCTAATGGTTTCCTTTTAGCTTGAAATTTTTTTTTCTCGAAAATCCACAGTACCCTCCCTTGGAAAAATGAATCAGAAAAATCATGGCATTCGAAACAGATTTTTTCGATTTTTTTCTCACGGGTACGAGTTACGCGGTTACGGTTGACATTTTCTTATTCGAAATCTGATTCCCTATAAAATGCACCTAATGGTTTCCTTTTAGCTTGAAATTTTTTTTTGTCGAAAATCCACAGTACCCTCCCTTGGAAAAATGACTCAGAAAAATCATGGCATTCGAAACAGATTTTTTCGATTTTTTTCTCACGGGTACGAGTTACGCGGTTACGGTTGACTTTTTCTTATTGGAAATCTGATTCTCTATAAAATGCACCTAATGGTTTCCTTTTAGCTTGAAATTTTTTTTTCTCGAAAATCCACAGTACCCTCCCTTGGAAAAATGACTCAGAAAAATCATGGCATTCGAAAGAGATTTTTTCGATTTTTTTCTCACGGGTACGAGTTACGCGGTTGCGGTTGACTTTTTCTTATTCGAAATCTGATTCTCTATAAAATGCACCTAATGGTTTCCTTTTAGCTTGAAATTTTTTTTTGTCGAAAATCCACAGTACCCTCCCTTGGAAAAATGACTCAGAAAAATCATGGCATTCGAAAGAGATTTTTTCGATTTTTTTCTCACGGGTACGAGTTACGCGGTTACGGTTGACTTTTCCTTATTCGAAATCTGATTCTCTATAAAATGCACCTAATGGTTTCCTTTTTGCTTGAAATTTTTTTTTCTCGAAAATCCACAGTACCTTCCCTTGGAAAAATGACTCAGAAAAATCATGGCATTCGAAACAGATTTTTTCGATTTTTTTCTCACGGGTACGAGTTACGCGGTTACGGTTGACTTTTCCTTATTCGAAATCTGATTCTCTATAAAATGCACCTAATGGTTTCCTTTTAGCTTGAAATTTTTTTTTCTCGAAAATCCACAGTACCCTCCCTTGGAAAAATGACTCAGTAAAATCATGGCATTCGAAACTGATTTCTTCGATTTTTTCCTCACGGGTGCGAGTTACGCGGTTACGGTTGACTTTTTTTTATTCGAAATCTGATTCTCTATAAAATGCACCTAATGGTTTCCTTTTAGCTTGAAATTTTTTTTTGTCGAAAATCCACAGTACCCTCCCTTGGAAAAATGACTCAGAAAAATCATGGCATTCGAAACAGATTTTTTCGATTTTTTTCTCACGGGTACGAGTTACGCGGTTACGGTTGACTTTTTCTTATTGGAAATCTGATTCTCTATAAAATGCACCTAATGGTTTCCTTTTAGCTTGAAATTTTTTTTTCTCGAAAATCCACAGTACCCTCCCTTGGAAAAATGACTCAGAAAAATCATGGCATTCGAAAGAGATTTTTTCGATTTTTTTCTCACGGGTACGAGTTACGCGGTTGCGGTTGACTTTTTCTTATTGGAAATCTGATTCTCTATAAAATGCACCTAATGGTTTCCTTTTAGCTTGAAATTTTTTTTTGTCGAAAATCCACAGTACCCTCCCTTGGAAAAATGACTCAGAAAAATCATGGCATTCGAAACAGATTTTTTCGATTTTTTTCTCACGGGTACGAGTTACGCGGTTACGGTTGACATTTTCTTATTCGAAATCTGATTCCCTATAAAATGCACCTAATGGTTTCCTTTTAGCTTGAAATTTTTTTTTGTCGAAAATCCACAGTACCCTCCCTTGGAAAAATGACTCAGAAAAATCATGGCATTCGAAACAGATTTTTTCGATTTTTTTCTCACGGGTACGAGTTACGCGGTTACGGTTGACTTTTTCTTATTGGAAATCTGATTCTCTATAAAATGCACCTAATGGTTTCCTTTTAGCTTGAAATTTTTTTTTCTCGAAAATCCACAGTACCCTCCCTTGGAAAAATGACTCAGAAAAATCATGGCATTCGAAAGAGATTTTTTTCGATTTTTTTCTCACGGGTACGAGTTACGCGGTTGCGGTTGACTTTTTCTTATTCGAAATCTGATTCTCTATAAAATGCACCTAATGGTTTCCTTTTAGCTTGAAATTTTTTTTTGTCGAAAATCCACAGTACCCTCCCTTGGAAAAATGACTCAGAAAAATCATGGCATTCGAAAGAGATTTTTTCGATTTTTTTCTCACGGGTACGAGTTACGCGGTTACGGTTGACTTTTCCTTATTCGAAATCTGATTCTCTATAAAATGCACCTAATGGTTTCCTTTTAGCTTGAAATTTTTTTTTCTCGAAAATCCACAGTACCTTCCCTTGGAAAAATGACTCAGAAAAATCATGGCATTCGAAACAGATTTTTTCGATTTTTTTCTCACGGGTACGAGTTACGCGGTTACGGTTGACTTTTCCTTATTCGAAATCTGATTCTCTATAAAATGCACCTAATGGTTTCGTTTTAGCTTGAAATTTTTTTTTCTCGAAAATCCACAGTACCCTCCCTTGGAAAAATGACTCAGTAAAATCATGGCATTCGAAACTGATTTCTTCGATTTTTTCCTCACGGGTGCGAGTTACGCGGTTACGGTTGACTTTTTTTTATTCGAAATCTGATTCTCTATAAAATGCACCTAATGGTTTCCTTTTAGCTTGAAATTTTTTTTTGTCGAAAATCCACAGTACCCTCCCTTGGAAAAATGACTCAGAAAAATCATGGCATTCGAAACAGATTTTTTCGATTTTTTTCTCACGGGTACGAGTTACGCGGTTACGGTTGACTTTTTCTTATTGGAAATCTGATTCTCTATAAAATGCACCTAATGGTTTCCTTTTAGCTTGAAATTTTTTTTTCTCGAAAATCCACAGTACCCTCCCTTGGAAAAATGACTCAGAAAAATAATGGCATTCGAAAGAGATTTTTTCGATTTTTTTCTCACGGGTACGAGTTACGCGGTTGCGGTTGACTTTTTCTTATTGGAAATCTGATTCTCTATAAAATGCACCTAATGGTTTCCTTTTAGCTTGAAATTTTTTTTTGTCGAAAATCCACAGTACCCTCCCTTGGAAAAATGACTCAGGAAAATCATGGCATTCGAAACAGATTTTTTCGATTTTTTTCTCACGGGTACGAGTTACGCGGTTACGGTTGACTTTTTCTTATTGGAAATCTGATTCTCTATAAAATGCACCTAATGGTTTCCTTTTAGCTTGAAATTTTTTTTTCTCGAAAATCCACAGTACCCTCCCTTGGAAAAATGACTCAGAAAAATCATGGCATTCGAAAGAGATTTTTTCGATTTTTTTCTCACGGGTACGAGTTACGCGGTTGCGGTTGACTTTTTCTTATTCGAAATCTGACTCTCTATAAAATGCACCTAATGGTTTCCTTTTAGCTTGAAATTTTTTTTTGTCGAAAATCCACAGTACCCTCCCTTGGAAAAATGACTCAGAAAAATCATGGCATTCGAAAGAGATTTTTTCGATTTTTTTCTCACGGGTACGAGTTACGCGGTTACGGTTGACTTTTCCTTATTCGAAATCTGATTCTCTATAAAATGCACCTAATGGTTTCCTTTTAGCTTGAAATTTTTTTTTCTCGAAAATCCACAGTACCTTCCCTTGGAAAAATGACTCAGAAAAATCATGGCATTCGAAACAGATTTTTTCGATTTTTTTCTCACGGGTACGAGTTACGCGGTTACGGTTGACTTTTCCTTATTCGAAATCTGATTCTCTATAAAATGCACCTAATGGTTTCCTTTTAGCTTGAAATTTTTTTTTCTCAAAAATCCACAGTACCCTCCCTTGGAAAAATGACTCAGTAAAATCATGGCATTCGAAACTGATTTTTTCGATTTTTTCCTCACGGGTGCGAGTTACGCGGTTACGGTTGACTTTTTTTTATTCGAAATCTGATTCTCTATAAAATGCACCTAATGGTTTCCTTTTTGCTTGAAATTTTTTTTTGTCGAAAATCCACAGTACCCTCCCTTGGAAAAATGACTCAGAAAAATCATGGCATTCGAAACAGATTTTTTCGATTTTTTTCTCACGGGTACGAGTTACGCGGTTACGGTTGACTTTTTCTTATTGGAAATCTGATTCTCTATAAAATGCACCTAATGGTTTCCTTTTAGCTTGAAATTTTTTTTTCTCGAAAATCCACAGTACCCTCCCTTGGAAAAATGACTCAGAAAAATCATGGCATTCGAAAGAGATTTTTTCGATTTTTTTCTCACGGGTACGAGTTACGCGGTTGCGGTTGACTTTTTCTTATTGGAAATCTGATTCTCTATAAAATGCACCTAATGGTTTCCTTTTAGCTTGAAATTTTTTTTTCTCGAAAATCCACAGTACCCTCCCTTGGAAAAATGACTCAGAAAAATCATGGCATTCGAAACAGATTTTTTCGATTTTTTTCTCACGGGTACGAGTTACGCGGTTACGGTTGACATTTTCTTATTCGAAATCTGATTCTCTATAAAATGCACCTAATGGTTTCCTTTTAGCTTGAAATTTTTTTTTGTCGAAAATCCACAGTACCCTCCCTTGGAAAAATGACTCAGGAAAATCATGGCATTCGAAACAGATTTTTTCGATTTTTTTCTCACGGGTACGAGTTACGCGGTTACGGTTGACTTTTTCTTATTCGAAATCTGATTCTCTATAAAATGCACCTAATGGTTTCCTTTTAGCTTGAAATTTTTTTTTGTCGAAAATCCACAGTACCCTCCCTTGGAAAAATGACTCAGAAAAATCATGGCATTCGAAACAGATTTTTTCGATTTTTTTCTCACGGGTACGAGTTACGCGGTTACGGTTGACATTTTCTTATTCGAAATCTGATTCTCTATAAAATGCACCTAATGGTTTCCTTTTAGCTTGAAATTTTTTTTTTCTCGAAAATCCACAGTACCCTCCCTTGGAAAAATGACTCAGAAAAATCATGGCATTCGAAACAGATTTTTTCGATTTTTTTCTCACGGGTACGAGTTACGCGGTTACGGTTGACTTTTCCTTATTCGAAATCTGATTCTCTATAAAATGCACCTAATGGTTTCCTTTTAGCTTGAAATTTTTTTTTCTCGAAAATCCACAGTACCTTCCCTTGGAAAAATGACTCAGAAAAATCATGGCATTCGAAACAGATTTTTTCGATTTTTTTCTCACGGGTACGAGTTACGCGGTTACGGTTGACTTTTCCTTATTCGAAATCTGATTCTCTATAAAATGCACCTAATGGTTTCCTTTTAGCTTGAAATTTTTTTTTCTCAAAAATCCACAGTACCCTCCCTTGGAAAAATGACTCAGTAAAATCATGGCATTCGAAACTGATTTTTTCGATTTTTTCCTCACGGGTGCGAGTTACGCGGTTACGGTTGACTTTTTTTTATTCGAAATCTGATTCTCTATAAAATGCACCTAATGGTTTCCTTTTAGCTTGAAATTTTTTTTTGTCGAAAATCCACAGTACCCTCCCTTGGAAAAATGACTCAGAAAAATCATGGCATTCGAAACAGATTTTTTCGATTTTTTTCTCACGGGTACGAGTTACGCGGTTACGGTTGACTTTTTCTTATTGGAAATCTGATTCTCTATAAAATGCACCTAATGGTTTCCTTTTAGCTTGAAATTTTTTTTTCTCGAAAATCCACAGTACCCTCCCTTGGAAAAATGACTCAGAAAAATCATGGCATTCGAAAGAGATTTTTTCGATTTTTTTCTCACGGGTACGAGTTACGCGGTTGCGGTTGACTTTTTCTTATTGGAAATCTGATTCTCTATAAAATGCACCTAATGGTTTCCTTTTAGCTTGAAATTTTTTTTTGTCGAAAATCCACAGTACCCTCCCTTGGAAAAATGACTCAGAAAAATCATGGCATTCGAAAGAGATTTTTTCGATTTTTTTCTCACGGGTACGAGTTACGCGGTTACGGTTGACTTTTCCTTATTCGAAATCTGATTCTCTATAAAATGCACCTAATGGTTTCCTTTTAGCTTGAAATTTTTTTTTCTCGAAAATCCACAGTACCTTCCCTTGGAAAAATGACTCAGAAAAATCATGGCATTTGAAACAGATTTTTTCGATTTTTTTCTCACGGGTACGAGTTACGCGGTTACGGTTGACTTTTCCTTATTCGAAATCTGATTCTCTATAAAATGCACCTAATGGTTTCCTTTTAGCTTGAAATTTTTTTTTCTCAAAAATCCACAGTACCCTCCCTTGGAAAAATGACTCAGTAAAATCATGGCATTCGAAACTGATTTTTTCGATTTTTTCCTCACGGGTGCGAGTTACGCGGTTACGGTTGACTTTTTTTTATTCGAAATCTGATTCTCTATAAAATGCACCTAATGGTTTCCTTTTAGCTTGAAATTTTTTTTTGTCGAAAATCCACAGTACCCTCCCTTGGAAAAATGACTCAGAAAAATCATGGCATTCGAAACAGATTTTTTCGATTTTTTTCTCACGGGTACGAGTTACGCGGTTACGGTTGACTTTTTCTTATTGGAAATCTGATTCTCTATAAAATGCACCTAATGGTTTCCTTTTAGCTTGAAATTTTTTTTTCTCGAAAATCCACAGTACCCTCCCTTGGAAAAATGACTCAGAAAAATCATGGCATTCGAAAGAGATTTTTTCGATTTTTTCCTCACGGGTGCGAGTTACGCGGTTACGGTTGACTTTTTTTTATTCGAAATCTGATTCTCTATAAAATGCACCTAATGGTTTCCTTTTAGCTTGAAATTTTTTTTTGTCGAAAATCCACAGTACCCTCCCTTGGAAAAATGACTCAGAAAAATCATGGCATTCGAAACAGATTTTTTCGATTTTTTTCTCACGGGTACGAGTTACGCGGTTACGGTTGACTTTTTCTTATTGGAAATCTGATTCTCTATAAAATGCACCTAATGGTTTCCTTTTAGCTTGAAATTTTTTTTTCTCGAAAATCCACAGTACCCTCCCTTGGAAAAATGACTCAGAAAAATCATGGCATTCGAAAGAGATTTTTTCGATTTTTTTCTCACGGGTACGAGTTACGCGGTTGCGGTTGACTTTTTCTTATTGGAAATCTGATTCTCTATAAAATGCACCTAATGGTTTCCTTTTAGCTTGAAATTTTTTTTTCTCGAAAATCCACAGTACCCTCCCTTGGAAAAATGACTCAGAAAAATCATGGCATTCGAAACAGATTTTTTCGATTTTTTTCTCACGGGTAACGAGTTACGCGGTTACGGTTGACATTTTCTTATTCGAAATCTGATTCTCTATAAAATGCACCTAATGGTTTCCTTTTAGCTTGAAATTTTTTTTTGTCGAAAATCCACAGTACCCTCCCTTGGAAAAATGACTCAGGAAAATCATGGCATTCGAAACAGATTTTTTCGATTTTTTTCTCACGGGTACGAGTTACGCGGTTACGGTTGACTTTTTCTTATTCGAAATCTGATTCTCTATAAAATGCACCTAATGGTTTCCTTTTAGCTTGAAATTTTTTTTTGTCGAAAATCCACAGTACCCTCCCTTGGAAAAATGACTCAGAAAAATCATGGCATTCGAAACAGATTTTTTCGATTTTTTTCTCACGGGTACGAGTTACGCGGTTACGGTTGACTTTTTCTTATTCGAAATCTGATTCTCTATAAAATGCACCTAATGGTTTCCTTTTAGCTTGAAATTTTTTTTTGTCGAAAATCCACAGTACCCTCCCTTGGAAAAATGACTCAGAAAAATCATGGCATTCGAAACAGATTTTTTCGATTTTTTTCTCACGGGTACGAGTTACGCGGTTACGGTTGACTTTTTCTTATTCGAAATCTGATTCTCTATAAAATGCACCTAATGGTTTCCTTTTAGCTTGAAATTTTTTTTTGTCGAAAATCCACAGTACCCTCCCTTGGAAAAATGACTCAGAAAAATCATGGCATTCGAAAGAGATTTTTTCGATTTTTTTCTCACGGGTACGAGTTACGCGGTTACGGTTGACTTTTCCTTATTCGAAATCTGATTCTCTATAAAATGCACCTAATGGTTTCCTTTTAGCTTGAAATTTTTTTTTCTCAAAAATCCACAGTACCCTCCCTTGGAAAAATGACTCAGTAAAATCATGGCATTCGAAACTGATTTTTTCGATTTTTTCCTCACGGGTGCGAGTTACGCGGTTACGGTTGACTTTTTTTTATTCGAAATCTGATTCTCTATAAAATGCACCTAATGGTTTCCTTTTAGCTTGAAATTTTTTTTTGTCGAAAATCCACAGTACCCTCCCTTGGAAAAATGACTCAGAAAAATCATGGCATTCGAAACAGATTTTTTCGATTTTTTTCTCACGGGTACGAGTTACGCGGTTACGGTTGACTTTTTCTTATTGGAAATCTGATTCTCTATAAAATGCACCTAATGGTTTCCTTTTAGCTTGAAATTTTTTTTTCTCGAAAATCCACAGTACCCTCCCTTGGAAAAATGACTCAGAAAAATCATGGCATTCGAAAGAGATTTTTTCGATTTTTTTCTCACGGGTACGAGTTACGCGGTTGCGGTTGACTTTTTCTTATTGGAAATCTGATTCTCTATAAAATGCACCTAATGGTTTCCTTTTAGCTTGAAATTTTTTTTTGTCGAAAATCCACAGTACCCTCCCTTGGAAAAATGACTCAGAAAAATCATGGCATTCGAAAGAGATTTTTTCGATTTTTTTCTCACGGGTACGAGTTACGCGGTTACGGTTGACTTTTCCTTATTCGAAATCTGATTCTCTATAAAATGCACCTAATGGTTTCCTTTTAGCTTGAAATTTTTTTTTCTCGAAAATCCACAGTACCTTCCCTTGGAAAAATGACTCAGAAAAATCATGGCATTTGAAACAGATTTTTTCGATTTTTTTCTCACGGGTACGAGTTACGCGGTTACGGTTGACTTTTCCTTATTCGAAATCTGATTCTCTATAAAATGCACCTAATGGTTTCCTTTTAGCTTGAAATTTTTTTTTCTCAAAAATCCACAGTACCCTCCCTTGGAAAAATGACTCAGTAAAATCATGGCATTCGAAACTGATTTTTTCGATTTTTTCCTCACGGGTGCGAGTTACGCGGTTACGGTTGACTTTTTTTTATTCGAAATCTGATTCTCTATAAAATGCACCTAATGGTTTCCTTTTAGCTTGAAATTTTTTTTTGTCGAAAATCCACAGTACCCTCCCTTGGAAAAATGACTCAGAAAAATCATGGCATTCGAAACAGATTTTTTCGATTTTTTTCTCACGGGTACGAGTTACGCGGTTACGGTTGACTTTTTCTTATTGGAAATCTGATTCTCTATAAAATGCACCTAATGGTTTCCTTTTAGCTTGAAATTTTTTTTTCTCGAAAATCCACAGTACCCTCCCTTGGAAAAATGACTCAGAAAAATCATGGCATTCGAAACAGATTTTTTCGATTTTTTTCTCACGGGTACGAGTTACGCGGTTACGGTTGACTTTTTCTTATTGGAAATCTGATTCTCTATAAAATGCACCTAATGGTTTCCTTTTAGCTTGAAATTTTTTTTTCTCGAAAATCCACAGTACCCTCCCTTGGAAAAATGACTCAGAAAAATCATGGCATTCGAAAGAGATTTTTTCGATTTTTTCCTCACGGGTGCGAGTTACGCGGTTACGGTTGACTTTTTTTTATTCGAAATCTGATTCTCTATAAAATGCACCTAATGGTTTCCTTTTAGCTTGAAATTTTTTTTTCTCGAAAATCCACAGTACCCTCCCTTGGAAAAATGACTCAGAAAAATCATGGCATTCGAAAGAGATTTTTTCGATTTTTTTCTCACGGGTACGAGTTACGCGGTTACGGTTGACTTTTCCTTATTCGAAATCTGATTCTCTATAAAATGCACCTAATGGTTTCCTTTTAGCTTGAAATTTTTTTTTCTCAAAAATCCACAGTACCCTCCCTTGGAAAAATGACTCAGTAAAATCATGGCATTCGAAACTGATTTTTTCGATTTTTTCCTCACGGGTGCGAGTTACGCGGTTACGGTTGACTTTTTTTTATTCGAAATCTGATTCTCTATAAAATGCACCTAATGGTTTCCTTTTAGCTTGAAATTTTTTTTTGTCGAAAATCCACAGTACCCTCCCTTGGAAAAATGACTCAGAAAAATCATGGCATTCGAAACAGATTTTTTCGATTTTTTTCTCACGGGTACGAGTTACGCGGTTACGGTTGACTTTTTCTTATTGGAAATCTGATTCTCTATAAAATGCACCTAATGGTTTCCTTTTAGCTTGAAATTTTTTTTTCTCGAAAATCCACAGTACCCTCCCTTGGAAAAATGACTCAGAAAAATCATGGCATTCGAAAGAGATTTTTTCGATTTTTTTCTCACGGGTACGAGTTACGCGGTTGCGGTTGACTTTTTCTTATTGGAAATCTGATTCTCTATAAAATGCACCTAATGGTTTCCTTTTAGCTTGAAATTTTTTTTTGTCGAAAATCCACAGTACCCTCCCTTGGAAAAATGACTCAGAAAAATCATGGCATTCGAAACAGATTTTTTCGATTTTTTTCTCACGGGTAACGAGTTACGCGGTTACGGTTGACATTTTCTTATTCGAAATCTGATTCTCTATAAAATGCACCTAATGGTTTCCTTTTAGCTTGAAATTTTTTTTTGTCGAAAATCCACAGTACCCTCCCTTGGAAAAATGACTCAGGAAAATCATGGCATTCGAAACAGATTTTTTCGATTTTTTTCTCACGGGTACGAGTTACGCGGTTACGGTTGACTTTTTCTTATTCGAAATCTGATTCTCTATAAAATGCACCTAATGGTTTCCTTTTAGCTTGAAATTTTTTTTTGTCGAAAATCCACAGTACCCTCCCTTGGAAAAATGACTCAGAAAAATCATGGCATTCGAAACAGATTTTTTCGATTTTTTTCTCACGGGTACGAGTTACGCGGTTACGGTTGACATTTTCTTATTCGAAATCTGATTCTCTATAAAATGCACCTAATGGTTTCCTTTTAGCTTGAAATTTTTTTTTTCTCGAAAATCCACAGTACCCTCCCTTGGAAAAATGACTCAGAAAAATCATGGCATTCGAAACAGATTTTTTCGATTTTTTTCTCACGGGTACGAGTTACGCGGTTACGGTTGACTTTTTCTTATTCGAAATCTGATTCTCTATAAAATGCACCTAATGGTTTCCTTTTAGCTTGAAATTTTTTTTTGTCGAAAATCCACAGTACCACAGTGGAAAAATGACTCAGAAAAATCATGGCATTCGAATGAGATTTTTTCGATTTTTTTCTCACGGGTACGAGTTACGCGGTTACGGTTGACTTTTCCTTATTCGAAATCTGATTCTCTATAAAATGCACCTAATGGTTTCCTTTTAGCTTGAAATTTTTTTTTCTCGAAAATCCACAGTACCTTCCCTTGGAAAAATGACTCAGAAAAATCATGGCATTCGAAACAGATTTTTTCGATTTTTTTCTCACGGGTACGAGTTACGCGGTTACGGTTGACTTTTCCTTATTCGAAATCTGATTCTCTATAAAATGCACCTAATGGTTTCCTTTTAGCTTGAAATTTTTTTTTCTCAAAAATCCACAGTACCCTCCCTTGGAAAAATGACTCAGTAAAATCATGGCATTCGAAACTGATTTTTTCGATTTTTTCCTCACGGGTGCGAGTTACGCGGTTACGGTTGACTTTTTTTTATTCGAAATCTGATTCTCTATAAAATGCACCTAATGGTTTCCTTTTAGCTTGAAATTTTTTTTTGTCGAAAATCCACAGTACCCTCCCTTGGAAAAATGACTCAGAAAAATCATGGCATTCGAAACAGATTTTTTCGATTTTTTTCTCACGGGTACGAGTTACGCGGTTACGGTTGACTTTTTCTTATTGGAAATCTGATTCTCTATAAAATGCACCTAATGGTTTCCTTTTAGCTTGAAATTTTTTTTTCTCGAAAATCCACAGTACCCTCCCTTGGAAAAATGACTCAGAAAAATCATGGCATTCGAAAGAGATTTTTTCGATTTTTTTCTCACGGGTACGAGTTACGCGGTTGCGGTTGACTTTTTCTTATTGGAAATCTGATTCTCTATAAAATGCACCTAATGGTTTCCTTTTAGCTTGAAATTTTTTTTTCTCGAAAATCCACAGTACCCTCCCTTGGAAAAATGACTCAGAAAAATCATGGCATTCGAAACAGATTTTTTCGATTTTTTTCTCACGGGTACGAGTTACGCGGTTACGGTTGACATTTTCTTATTCGAAATCTGATTCTCTATAAAATGCACCTAATGGTTTCCTTTTAGCTTGAAATTTTTTTTTGTCGAAAATCCACAGTACCCTCCCTTGGAAAAATGACTCAGGAAAATCATGGCATTCGAAACAGATTTTTTCGATTTTTTTCTCACGGGTACGAGTTACGCGGTTACGGTTGACTTTTTCTTATTCGAAATCTGATTCTCTATAAAATGCACCTAATGGTTTCCTTTTAGCTTGAAATTTTTTTTTGTCGAAAATCCACAGTACCACAGTGGAAAAATGACTCAGAAAAATCATGGCATTCGAAAGAGATTTTTTCGATTTTTTTCTCACGGGTACGAGTTACGCGGTTACGGTTGACTTTTCCTTATTCGAAATCTGATTCTCTATAAAATGCACCTAATGGTTTCCTTTTAGCTTGAAATTTTTTTTTCTCGAAAATCCACAGTACCTTCCCTTGGAAAAATGACTCAGAAAAATCATGGCATTCGAAACAGATTTTTTCGATTTTTTTCTCACGGGTACGAGTTACGCGGTTACGGTTGACTTTTCCTTATTCGAAATCTGATTCTCTATAAAATGCACCTAATGGTTTCCTTTTAGCTTGAAATTTTTTTTTCTCAAAAATCCACAGTACCCTCCCTTGGAAAAATGACTCAGTAAAATCATGGCATTCGAAACTGATTTTTTCGATTTTTTCCTCACGGGTGCGAGTTACGCGGTTACGGTTGACTTTTTTTTATTCGAAATCTGATTCTCTATAAAATGCACCTAATGGTTTCCTTTTAGCTTGAAATTTTTTTTTGTCGAAAATCCACAGTACCCTCCCTTGGAAAAATGACTCAGAAAAATCATGGCATTCGAAACAGATTTTTTCGATTTTTTTCTCACGGGTACGAGTTACGCGGTTACGGTTGACTTTTTCTTATTGGAAATCTGATTCTCTATAAAATGCACCTAATGGTTTCCTTTTAGCTTGAAATTTTTTTTTCTCGAAAATCCACAGTACCCTCCCTTGGAAAAATGACTCAGAAAAATCATGGCATTCGAAAGAGATTTTTTCGATTTTTTTCTCACGGGTACGAGTTACGCGGTTGCGGTTGACTTTTTCTTATTGGAAATCTGATTCTCTATAAAATGCACCTAATGGTTTCCTTTTAGCTTGAAATTTTTTTTTCTCGAAAATCCACAGTACCCTCCCTTGGAAAAATGACTCAGAAAAATCATGGCATTCGAAACAGATTTTTTCGATTTTTTTCTCACGGGTACGAGTTACGCGGTTACGGTTGACATTTTCTTATTCGAAATCTGATTCTCTATAAAATGCACCTAATGGTTTCCTTTTAGCTTGAAATTTTTTTTTGTCGAAAATCCACAGTACCCTCCCTTGGAAAAATGACTCAGGAAAATCATGGCATTCGAAACAGATTTTTTCGATTTTTTTCTCACGGGTACGAGTTACGCGGTTACGGTTGACTTTTTCTTATTCGAAATCTGATTCTCTATAAAATGCACCTAATGGTTTCCTTTTAGCTTGAAATTTTTTTTTGTCGAAAATCCACAGTACCCTCCCTTGGAAAAATGACTCAGAAAAATCATGGCATTCGAAACAGATTTTTTCGATTTTTTTCTCACGGGTACGAGTTACGCGGTTACGGTTGACATTTTCTTATTCGAAATCTGATTCTCTATAAAATGCACCTAATGGTTTCCTTTTAGCTTGAAATTTTTTTTTTCTCGAAAATCCACAGTACCCTCCCTTGGAAAAATGACTCAGAAAAATCATGGCATTCGAAACAGATTTTTTCGATTTTTTTCTCACGGGTACGAGTTACGCGGTTACGGTTGACTTTTTCTTATTCGAAATCTGATTCTCTATAAAATGCACCTAATGGTTTCCTTTTAGCTTGAAATTTTTTTTTGTCGAAAATTCACAGTACCACAGTGGAAAAATGACTCAGAAAAATCATGGCATTCGAAAGAGATTTTTTCGATTTTTTTCTCACGGGTACGAGTTACGCGGTTACGGTTGACTTTTCCTTATTCGAAATCTGATTCTCTATAAAATGCACCTAATGGTTTCCTTTTAGCTTGAAATTTTTTTTTCTCGAAAATCCACAGTACCTTCCCTTGGAAAAATGACTCAGAAAAATCATGGCATTCGAAACAGATTTTTTCGATTTTTTTCTCACGGGTACGAGTTACGCGGTTACGGTTGACTTTTCCTTATTCGAAATCTGATTCTCTATAAAATGCACCTAATGGTTTCCTTTTAGCTTGAAATTTTTTTTTCTCCAAAATCCACAGTACCCTCCGTTGGAAAAATGACTCAGTAAAATCATGGCATTCGAAACTGATTTTTTCGATTTTTTCCTCACGGGTGCGAGTTACGCGGTTACGGTTGACTTTTTTTTATTCGAAATCTGATTCTCTATAAAATGCACCTAATGGTTTCCTTTTAGCTTGAAATTTTTTTTTCTCGAAAATTCACACTACCCTGCCTTGGAAAAATGACTCAGAAAAATCATGGCATTCGAAACAGATTTTTTCGATTTTTTTCTCACGGGTACGAGTTACGCGGTTACGGTTGACTTTTCCTTATTCGAAATCTGATTCTCTATAAAATGCACCTAATGGTTTCCTTTTAGCTTGAAATTTTTTTTTCTCCAAAATCCACAGTACCCTCCGTTGGAAAAATGACTCAGTAAAATCATGGCATTCGAAACTGATTTTTTCGATTTTTTCCTCACGGGTGCGAGTTACGCGGTTACGGTTGACTTTTTTTTATTCGAAATCTGATTCTCTATAAAATGCACCTAATGGTTTCCTTTTAGCTTGAAATTTTTTTTTCTCGAAAATTCACACTACCCTGCCTTGGAAAAATGACTCAGAAAAATCATGGCATTCGAAACAGATTTTTTCGATTTTTTTCTCACGGGTACGAGTTACGCGGTTACGGTTGACTTTTCCTTATTCGAAATCTGATTCTCTATAAAATGCACCTAATGGTTTCCTTTTAGCTTGAAATTTTTTTTTCTCGAAAATCCACAGTACCCTCCCTTGGAAAAATGACTCAGAAAAATCATGGCATTCGAAACAGATTTTTTCGATTTTTTTCTCACGGGTACGAGTTACGCGGTTACGGTTGACTTTTTCTTATTGGAAATCTGATTCTCTATAAAATGCACCTAATGGTTTCCTTTTAGCTTGAAATTTTTTTTTCTCGAAAATCCACAGTACCCTCCCTTGGAAAAATGACTCAGAAAAATCATGGCATTCGAAACAGATTTTTTCGATTTTTTTCTCACGGGTACGAGTTACGCGGTTACGGTTGACTTTTTCTTATTGGAAATCTGATTCTCTATAAAATCCACCTAATGGTTTCCTTTTAGCTTGAAATTTTTTTTTCTCGAAAATCCACAGTACCCTCCGTTGGAAAAATGACTCAGTAAAATCATGGCATTCGAAACTGATTTTTTCGATTTTTTCCTCACGGGTGCGAGTTACGCGGTTACGGTTGACTTTTTTTTATTCGAAATCTGATTCTCTATAAAATGCACCTAATGGTTTCCTTTTAGCTTGAAATTTTTTTTTCTCGAAAATTCACACTACCCTGCCTTGGAAAAATGACTCAGAAAAATCATGGCATTCGAAACAGATTTTTTCGATTTTTTTCTCACGGGTACGAGTTACGCGGTTACGGTTGACTTTTCCTTATTCGAAATCTGATTCTCTATAAAATGCACCTAATGGTTTCCTTTTAGCTTGAAATTTTTTTTTCTCGAAAATCCACAGTACCCTCCCTTGGAAAAATGACTCAGAAAAATCATGGCATTCGAAACAGATTTTTTCGATTTTTTTCTCACGGGTACGAGTTACGCGGTTACGGTTGACTTTTTCTTATTGGAAATCTGATTCTCTATAAAATGCACCTAATGGTTTCCTTTTAGCTTGAAATTTTTTTTTCTCGAAAATCCACAGTACCCTCCCTTGGAAAAATGACTCAGAAAAATCATGGCATTCGAAACAGATTTTTTCGATTTTTTTCTCACGGGTACGAGTTACGCGGTTACGGTTGACTTTTTCTTATTGGAAATCTGATTCTCTATAAAATCCACCTAATGGTTTCCTTTTAGCTTGAAATTTTTTTTTGTCGAAAATCCACAGTACCCTCCCTTGGAAAAATGACTCAGAAAAATCATGGCATTCGAAACAGATTTTTTCGATTTTTTTCTCACGGGTACGAGTTACGCGGTTGCGGTTGACTTTTTCTTATTCGAAATCCGATTCTCTATAAAATGCACCTAATGGTTTCCTTTTAGCTTGAAATTTTTTTTTCTCGAAAATCCACAGTACCCTCCCTTGGAAAAATGACTCAGAAAAATCATGGCATTCGAAACAGATTTTTTCGATTTTTTTCTCACGGGTACGAGTTACGCGGTTACGGTTGACTTTTTCTTATTGGAAATCTGATTCTCTATAAAATGCACCTAATGGTTTCCTTTTAGCTTGAAATTTTTTTTTCTCGAAAATCCACAGTACCCTCCCTTGAAAAAATGACTTAGAAAAATCATGGCATTCGAAACAGATTTTTTCGATTTTTTTCTCACGGGTACGAGTTACGCGGTTACGGTTGACTTTTTCTTATTCGAAATCTGATTCTCTATAAAATGCACCTAATGGTTTCCTTTTAGCTTGAAATTTTTTTTTGTCGAAAATCCACAGTACCCACCCTTGGAAAAATGACTCAGAAAAATCATGGCATTCGAAACAGATTTTTTCGATTTTTTTCTCACGGGTACGAGTTACGCGGTTACGGTTGACATTTTCTTATTCGAAATCTGATTCTCTATAAAATGCACCTAATGGTTTCCTTTTAGCTTGAAATTTTTTTTTTCTCGAAAATCCACAGTACCCTCCCTTGGAAAAATGACTCAGAAAAATCATGGCATTCGAAACAGATTTTTTCGATTTTTTTCTCACGGGTACGAGTTACGCGGTTACGGTTGACTTTTTCTTATTCGAAATCTGATTCTCTATAAAATGCACCTAATGGTTTCCTTTTAGCTTGAAATTTTTTTTTGTCGAAAATCCACAGTACCACAGTGGAAAAATGACTCAGAAAAATCATGGCATTCGAAAGAGATTTTTTCGATTTTTTTCTCACGGGTACGAGTTACGCGGTTACGGTTGACTTTTCCTTATTCGAAATCTGATTCTCTATAAAATGCACCTAATGGTTTCCTTTTAGCTTGAAATTTTTTTTTCTCGAAAATCCACAGTACCTTCCCTTGGAAAAATGACTCAGAAAAATCATGGCATTCGAAACAGATTTTTTCGATTTTTTTCTCACGGGTACGAGTTACGCGGTTACGGTTGACTTTTCCTTATTCGAAATCTGATTCTCTATAAAATGCACCTAATGGTTTCCTTTTAGCTTGAAATTTTTTTTTCTCCAAAATCCACAGTACCCTCCGTTGGAAAAATGACTCAGTAAAATCATGGCATTCGAAACTGATTTTTTCGATTTTTTCCTCACGGGTGCGAGTTACGCGGTTACGGTTGACTTTTTTTTATTCGAAATCTGATTCTCTATAAAATGCACCTAATGGTTTCCTTTTAGCTTGAAATTTTTTTTTCTCGAAAATTCACACTACCCTGCCTTGGAAAAATGACTCAGAAAAATCATGGCATTCGAAACAGATTTTTTCGATTTTTTTCTCACGGGTACGAGTTACGCGGTTACGGTTGACTTTTCCTTATTCGAAATCTGATTCTCTATAAAATGCACCTAATGGTTTCCTTTTAGCTTGAAATTTTTTTTCTCCAAAATCCACAGTACCCTCCGTTGGAAAAATGACTCAGTAAAATCATGGCATTCGAAACTGATTTTTTCGATTTTTTCCTCACGGGTGCGAGTTACGCGGTTACGGTTGACTTTTTTTTATTCGAAATCTGATTCTCTATAAAATGCACCTAATGGTTTCCTTTTAGCTTGAAATTTTTTTTTCTCGAAAATTCACACTACCCTGCCTTGGAAAAATGACTCAGAAAAATCATGGCATTCGAAACAGATTTTTTCGATTTTTTTCTCACGGGTACGAGTTACGCGGTTACGGTTGACTTTTCCTTATTCGAAATCTGATTCTCTATAAAATGCACCTAATGGTTTCCTTTTAGCTTGAAATTTTTTTTTCTCGAAAATCCACAGTACCCTCCCTTGGAAAAATGACTCAGAAAAATCATGGCATTCGAAACAGATTTTTTCGATTTTTTTCTCACGGGTACGAGTTACGCGGTTACGGTTGACTTTTTCTTATTGGAAATCTGATTCTCTATAAAATGCACCTAATGGTTTCCTTTTAGCTTGAAATTTTTTTTTCTCGAAAATCCACAGTACCCTCCCTTGGAAAAATGACTCAGAAAAATCATGGCATTCGAAAGAGATTTTTTCGATTTTTTTCTCACGGGTACGAGTTACGCGGTTGCGGTTGACTTTTTCTTATTGGAAATCTGATTCTCTATAAAATCCACCTAATGGTTTCCTTTTAGCTTGAAATTTTTTTTTGTCGAAAATCCACAGTACCCTCCCTTGGAAAAATGACTCAGAAAAATCATGGCATTCGAAACAGATTTTTTCGATTTTTTTCTCACGGGTACGAGTTACGCGGTTACGGTTGACTTTTTCTTATTGGAAATCTGATTCTCTATAAAATGCACCTAATGGTTTCCTTTTAGCTTGAAATTTTTTTTTCTCGAAAATCCACAGTACCCTCCCTTGAAAAAATGACTCAGAAAAATCATGGCATTCGAAACAGATTTTTTCGATTTTTTTCTCACGGGTACGAGTTACGCGGTTACGGTTGACTTTTCCTTATTCGAAATCTGATTCTCTATAAAATGCACCTAATCGTTTCCTTTTAGCTTGAAATTTTTTTTTCTCGAAAATCCGCAGTACCTTTCCTTGGAAAAATGACTCAGAAAAATCATGGCATTCGAAACAGATTTTTTCGATTTTTTTCTCACGGGTACGAGTTACGCGGTTACGGTTGACTTTTTCTTATTCGAAATCTGATTCTCTATAAAATGCACCTAATGGTTTCCTTTTAGCTTGAAATTTTTTTTTGTCGAAAATCCACAGTACCACAGTGGAAAAATGACTCAGAAAAATCATGGCATTCGAAACAGATTTTTTCGATTTTTTTCTCACGGGTACGAGTTACGCGGTTACGGTTGACTTTTTCTTATTCGAAATCTGATTCTCTATAAAATACACCTAATGGTTTCCTTTTAGCATGAAATTTTTTTTTGTCGAAAATCCACAGTACCACAGTGGAAAAATGACTCAGAAAAATCATGGCATTCGAAACAGATTTTTTCGATTTTTTTCTCACGGGTACGAGTTACGCGGTTACGGTTGACTTTTTCTTATTCGAAATCTGATTCTCTATAAAATACACCTAATGGTTTCCTTTTAGCTTGAAATTTTTTTTTCTCGAAAATCCACAGTACCCTCCCTTGGAAAAATGACTCAGGAAAATCATGGCATTCGAAACAGATTTTTTCGATTTTTTTCTCACGGGTACGAGTTACGCGGTTACGGTTGACTTTTTCTTATTCGAAATCTGATTCTCTATAAAATGCACCTAATGGTTTCCTTTTAGCTTGAAATTTTTTTTTGTCGAAAATCCACAGTACCCTCCCTTGGAAAAATGACTCAGAAAAATCATGGCATTCGAAACAGATTTTTTCGATTTTTTTCTCACGGGTACGAGTTACGCGGTTACGGTTGACATTTTCTTATTCGAAATCTGATTCTCTATAAAATGCACCTAATGGTTTCCTTTTAGCTTGAAATTTTTTTTTTCTCGAAAATCCACAGTACCCTCCCTTGGAAAAATGACTCAGAAAAATCATGGCATTCGAAACAGATTTTTTCGATTTTTTTCTCACGGGTACGAGTTACGCGGTTACGGTTGACTTTTTCTTATTCGAAATCTGATTCTCTATAAAATGCACCTAATGGTTTCCTTTTAGCTTGAAATTTTTTTTTGTCGAAAATCCACAGTACCACAGTGGAAAAATGACTCAGAAAAATCATGGCATTCGAAACAGATTTTTTCGATTTTTTTCTCACGGGTACGAGTTACGCGGTTACGGTTGACTTTTCCTTATTCGAAATCTGATTCTCTATAAAATGCACCTAATCGTTTCCTTTTAGCTTGAAATTTTTTTTTCTCGAAAATCCACAGTACCCTCCCTCGGAAAAATGACTCAGAAAAATCATGGCATTCGAAACAGATTTTTTCGATTTTTTTCTCACGGGTACGAGTTACGCGGTTACGGTTGACTTTTTCTTATTCGAAATCTGATTCTCTATAAAATACACCTAATGGTTTCCTTTTAGCATGAAATTTTTTTTTGTCGAAAATCCACAGTACCACAGTGGAAAAATGACTCAGAAAAATCATGGCATTCGAAACAGATTTTTTCGATTTTTTTCTCACGGGTACGAGTTACGCGGTTACGGTTGACTTTTCCTTATTCGAAATCTGATTCTCTATAAAATGCACCTAATGGTTTCCTTTTAGCTTGAAATTTTTTTTTCTCGAAAATCCACAGTACCCTCCCTTGGAAAAATGACTCAGAAAAATCATGGCATTCGAAAGAGATTTTTTCGATTTTTTTCTCACGGGTACGAGTTACGCGGTTGCGGTTGACTTTTTCTTATTGGAAATCTGATTCTCTATAAAATGCACCTAATGGTTTCCTTTTAGCTTGAAATTTTTTTTTCTCGAAAATCCACAGTACCCTCCCTTGGAAAAATGACTCAGAAAAATCATGGCATTCGAAACAGATTTTTTCGATTTTTTTCTCACGGGTACGAGTTACGCGGTTACGGTTGACATTTTCTTATTCGAAATCTGATTCTCTATAAAATGCACCTAATGGTTTCCTTTTAGCTTGAAATTTTTTTTTGTCGAAAATCCACAGTACCCTCCCTTGGAAAAATGACTCAGGAAAATCATGGCATTCGAAACAGATTTTTTCGATTTTTTTCTCACGGGTACGAGTTACGCGGTTACGGTTGACATTTTCTTATTCGAAATCTGATTCGCTATAAAATGCACCTAATGGTTTCCTTTTAGCTTGAAATTTTTTTTTTCTCGAAAATCCACAGTACCCTCCCTTGGAAAAATGACTCAGAAAAATCATGGCATTCGAAACAGATTTTTTCGATTTTTTTCTCACGGGTACGAGTTACGCGGTTACGGTTGACTTTTTCTTATTCGAAATCTGATTCTCTATAAAATGCACCTAATGGTTTCCTTTTAGCTTGAAATTTTTTTTTGTCGAAAATCCACAGTACCCTCCCTTGGGAAAATGACTCAGAAAAATCATGGCATTCGAAACAGATTTTTTCGATTTTTTTCTCACGGGTACGAGTTACGCGGTTGCGGTTGACTTTTTCTTATTCGAAATCCGATTCTCTATAAAATGCACCTAATGGTTTCCTTTTAGCTTGAAATTTTTTTTTCTCGAAAATCCACAGTACCCTCCCTTGGAAAAATGACTCAGAAAAATCATGGCATTCGAAACAGATTTTTTCGATTTTTTTCTCACGGGTACGAGTTACGCGGTTACGGTTGACTTTTTCTTATTGGAAATCTGATTCTCTATAAAATGCACCTAATGTTTCCTTTTAGCTTGAAATATTTTTTTCTCGAAAATCCACAGTACCCGCCCTTGAAAAAATGACTCAGAAAAATCATGGCATTCGAAACAGATTTTTTCGATTTTTTTCTCACGGGTACGAGTTACGCGGTTACGGTTGACTTTTTCTTATTCGAAATCTGATTCTCTATAAAATGCACCTAATGGTTTCCTTTTAGCTTGAAATTTTTTTTTGTCGAAAATCCACAGTACCCTCCCTTGGAAAAATGACTCAGAAAAATCATGGCATTCGAAAGATATTTTTTCGATTTTTTTCTCACGGGTACGAGTTACGCGGTTACGGTTGACTTTTTCTTATTCGAAATCTGATTCTCTATAAAATGCACCTAATGGTTTCCTTTTAGCTTGAAATTTTTTTTTGTCGAAAATCCACAGTACCCTCCCTTGGAAAAATGACTCAGAAAAATCATGGCATTCGAAACAGATTTTTTCGATTTTTTTCTCACGGGTACGAGTTACGCGGTTACGGTTGACTTTTTCTTATTCGAAATCTGATTCTCTATAAAATGCACCTAATGGTTTCCTTTTAGCTTGAAATTTTTTTTTCTCGAAAATCCACAGTACCCTCCCTTGAAAAAATGACTCAGAAAAATCATGGCATTCGAAACAGATTTTTTCGATTTTTTTCTCACGGGTACGAGTTACGCGGTTACGGTTGACTTTTTCTTATTCGAAATCTGATTCTCTATAAAATGCACCTAATGGTTTCCTTTTAGCTTGAAATTTTTTTTTCTCGAAAATCCACAGTACCCTCCCTTGGAAAAATGACTCAGAAAAATCATGGCATTCGAAACAGATTTTTTCGATTTTTTTCTCACGGGTACGAGTTACGCGGTTACGGTTGACTTTTTCTTATTGGAAATCTGATTCTCTATAAAATGCACCTAATGGTTTCCTTTTAGCTTGAAATTTTTTTTTCTCGAAAATCCACAGTACCCTCCCTTGGAAAAATGTTTCAGAAAAATCATGGCATTCGAAACAGATTTTTTCGATTTTTTTCTCACGGGTACGAGTTACGCGGTTACGGTTGACATTTTCTTATTCGAAATCTGATTCTCTATAAAATGCACCTAATGGTTTCCTTTTAGCTTGAAATTTTTTTTTGTCGAAAATCCACAGTACCCTTCCTTGGAAAAATGACTCAGAAAAATCATGGCATTCGAAACAGATTTTTTCGATTTTTTTCTCACGGGTACGAGTTACGCGGTTACGGTTGACTTTTTCTTATTCGAAATCTGATTCGCTATAAAATGCACCTAATGGTTTCCTTTTAGCTTGAAATTTTTTTTTGTCGAAAATCCACAGTACCCTCCCTTGGAAAAATGACTCAGAAAAATCATGGCATTCGAAACAGATTTTTTCGATTTTTTTCTCACGGGTACGAGTTACGCGGTTACGGTTGACTTTTCCTTATTCGAAATCTGATTCTCTATAAAATGCACCTAATGGTTTCCTTTTAGCTGGAATTTTTTTTTTCTCGAAAATCCACAGTACCCTCCCTTGGAAAAATGACTCAGAAAAATCATGGCATTCGAAACAGATTTTTTCGATTTTTTTCTCACGGGTACGAGTTACGCGGTTACGGTTGACTTTTTCTTATTCGAAATCTGATTCTCTATAAAATGCACCTAATGGTTTCCTTTTAGCTTGAAATTTTTTTTTGTCGAAAATCCACAGTACCCTCTCTTGGGAAAATGACTCAGAAAAATCATGGCATTCGAAACAGATTTTTTCGATTTTTTTCTCACGGGTACGAGTTACGCGGTTGCGGTTGACTTTTTCTTATTCGAAATCCGATTCTCTATAAAATGCACCTAATGGTTTCCTTTTAGCTTGAAATTTTTTTTTCTCGAAAATCCACAGTACCCTCCCTTGGAAAAATGACTCAGAAAAATCATGGCATTCGAAACAGATTTTTTCGATTTTTTTCTCACGGGTACGAGTTACGCGGTTACGGTTGACTTTTTCTTATTGGAAATCTGATTCTCTATAAAATGCACCTAATGTTTCCTTTTAGCTTGAAATTTTTTTTTCTCGAAAATCCACAGTACCCTCCCTTGAAAAAATGACTCAGAAAAATCATGGCATTCGAAACAGATTTTTTCGATTTTTTTCTCACGGGTACGAGTTACGCGGTTACGGTTGACTTTTTCTTATTCGAAATCTGATTCTCTATAAAATGCACCTAATGGTTTCCTTTTAGCTTGAAATTTTTTTTTGTCGAAAATCCACAGTACCCTCCCTTGGAAAAATGACTCAGAAAAATCATGGCATTCGAAAGATATTTTTTCGATTTTTTTCTCACGGGTACGAGTTACGCGGTTACGGTTGACTTTTTCTTATTCGAAATCTGATTCTCTATAAAATGCACCTAATGGTTTCCTTTTAGCTTGAAATTTTTTTTTGTCGAAAATCCACAGTACCCTCCCTTGGAAAAATGACTCAGAAAAATCATGGCATTCGAAACAGATTTTTTCGATTTTTTTCTCACGGGTACGAGTTACGCGGTTACGGTTGACTTTTTCTTATTCGAAATCTGATTCTCTATAAAATGCACCTAATGGTTTCCTTTTAGCTTGAAATTTTTTTTTCTCGAAAATCCACAGTACCCTCCCTTGGAAAAATGACTCAGAAAAATCATGGCATTCGAAACAGATTTTTTCGATTTTTTTCTCACGGGTACGAGTTACGCGGTTACGGTTGACTTTTTCTTATTCGAAATCTGATTCTCTATAAAATGCACCTAATGGTTTCCTTTTAGCTTGAAATTTTTTTTTCTCGAAAATCCACAGTACCCTCCCTTGGAAAAATGACTCAGAAAAATCATGGCATTCGAAACAGATTTTTTCGATTTTTTTCTCACGGGTACGAGTTACGCGGTTACGGTTGACTTTTTCTTATTGGAAATCTGATTCTCTATAAAATGCACCTAATGGTTTCCTTTTAGCTTGAAATTTTTTTTTCTCGAAAATCCACAGTACCCTCCCTTGGAAAAATGTTTCAGAAAAATCATGGCATTCGAAACAGATTTTTTCGATTTTTTTCTCACGGGTACGAGTTACGCGGTTACGGTTGACTTTTTCTTATTCGAAATCTGATTCGCTATAAAATGCACCTAATGGTTTCCTTTTAGCTTGAAATTTTTTTTTGTCGAAAATCCACAGTACCCTCCCTTGGAAAAATGACTCAGAAAAATCATGGCATTCGAAACAGATTTTTTCGATTTTTTTCTCACGGGTACGAGTTACGCGGTTACGGTTGACTTTTTCTTATTCGAAATCTGATTCTCTATAAAATGCACCTAATGGTTTCCTTTTAGCTTGAAATTTTTTTTTCTCGAAAATCCACAGTACCCTCCCTTGGAAAAATGACTCAGAAAAATCATGGCATTCGAAAGATATTTTTTCGATTTTTTTCTCACGGGTACGAGTTACGCGGTTACGGTTGACTTTTTCTTATTCGAAATCTGATTCTCTATAAAATGCACCTAATGGTTTCCTTTTAGCTTGAAATTTTTTTTTGTCGAAAATCCACAGTACCCTCCCTTGGAAAAATGACTCAGAAAAATCATGGCATTCGAAACAGATTTTTTCGATTTTTTTCTCACGGGTACGAGTTACGCGGTTACGGTTGACTTTTTCTTATTCGAAATCTGATTCTCTATAAAATGCACCTAATGGTTTCCTTTTAGCTTGAAATTTTTTTTTCTCGAAAATCCACAGTACCCTCCCTTGGAAAAATGACTCAGAAAAATCATGGCATTCGAAACAGATTTTTTCGATTTTTTTCTCACGGGTACGAGTTACGCGGTTACGGTTGACTTTTTCTTATTCGAAATCTGATTCTCTATAAAATGCACCTAATGGTTTCCTTTTAGCTTGAAATTTTTTTTTCTCGAAAATCCACAGTACCCTCCCTTGGAAAAATGACTCAGAAAAATCATGGCATTCGAAACAGATTTTTTCGATTTTTTTCTCACGGGTACGAGTTACGCGGTTACGGTTGACTTTTTCTTATTGGAAATCTGATTCTCTATAAAATGCACCTAATGGTTTCCTTTTAGCTTGAAATTTTTTTTTCTCGAAAATCCACAGTACCCTCCCTTGGAAAAATGTTTCAGGAAAATCATGGCATTCGAAACAGATTTTTTCGATTTTTTTCTCACGGGTACGAGTTACGCGGTTACGGTTGACATTTTCTTATTCGAAATCTGATTCTCTATAAAATGCACCTAATGGTTTCCTTTTAGCTTGAAATTTTTTTTTGTCGAAAATCCACAGTACCCTTCCTTGGAAAAATGACTCAGAAAAATCATGGCATTCGAAACAGATTTTTTCGATTTTTTTCTCACGGGTACGAGTTACGCGGTTACGGTTGACTTTTTCTTATTCGAAATCTGATTCGCTATAAAATGCACCTAATGGTTTCCTTTTAGCTTGAAATTTTTTTTTGTCGAAAATCCACAGTACCCTCCCTTGGAAAAATGACTCAGAAAAATCATGGCATTCGAAACAGATTTTTTCGATTTTTTTCTCACGGGTACGAGTTACGCGGTTACGGTTGACTTTTCCTTATTCGAAATCTGATTCTCTATAAAATGCACCTAATGGTTTCCTTTTAGCTTGAAATTTTTTTTTCTCGAAAATCCACAGTACCCTCCCTTGGAAAAATGACTCAGAAAAATCATGGCATTCGAAACAGATTTTTTCGATTTTTTTCTCACGGGTACGAGTTACGCGGTTACGGTTGACTTTTTCTTATTCGAAATCTGATTCTCTATAAAATGCACCTAATGGTTTCCTTTTAGCTTGAAATTTTTTTTTGTCGAAAATCCACAGTACCCTCCCTTGGAAAAATGACTCAGAAAAATCATGGGATTCGAAACAGATTTTTTCGATTTTTTTCTCACGGGTACGAGTTACGCGGTTACGGTTGACTTTTCCTTATTCGAAATCTGATTCTCTATAAAATGCACCTAATGGTTTCCTTTTAGCTTGAAATTTTTTTTTCTCGAAAATCCACAGTACCTTCCCTTGGAAAAATGACTCAGAAAAATCATGGCATTCGAAACAGATTTTTTCGATTTTTTTCTCACGGGTACGAGTTACGCGGTTACGGTTGACATTTTCTTATTCGAAATCTGATTCTCTATAAAATGCACCTAATGGTTTCCTTTTAGCTTGAAATTTTTTTTTGTCGAAAATCCACAGTACCCTCCCTTGGAAAAATGACTCAGAAAAATCATGGCATTCGAAACAGATTTTTTCGATTTTTTTCTCACGGGTACGAGTTACGCGGTTGCGGTTGACTTTTTCTTATTCGAAATCCGATTCTCTATAAAATGCACCTAATGGTTTCCTTTTAGCTTGAAATTTTTTTTTCTCGAAAATCCACAGTACCCTCCCTTGGAAAAATGACTCAGAAAAATCATGGCATTCGAAACAGATTTTTTCGATTTTTTTCTCACGGGTACGAGTTACGCGGTTACGGTTGACTTTTTCTTATTGGAAATCTGATTCTCTATAAAATGCACCTAATGTTTCCTTTTAGCTTGAAATTTTTTTTTCTCGAAAATCCACAGTACCCTCCCTTGAAAAAATGACTCAGAAAAATCATGGCATTCGAAACAGATTTTTTCGATTTTTTTCTCACGGGTACGAGTTACGCGGTTACGGTTGACTTTTTCTTATTCGAAATCTGATTCTCTATAAAATGCACCTAATGGTTTCCTTTTAGCTTGAAATTTTTTTTTGTCGAAAATCCACTGTACCCTCCCTTGGAAAAATGACTCAGAAAAATCATGGCATTCGAAAGATATTTTTTCGATTTTTTTCTCACGGGTACGAGTTACGCGGTTACGGTTGACTTTTCCTTATTCGAAATCTGATTCTCTATAAAATGCACCTAATGGTTTCCTTTTAGCTGGAATTTTTTTTTTCTCGAAAATCCACAGTACCCTCCCTTGGAAAAATGACTCAGAAAAATCATGGCATTCGAAACAGATTTTTTCGATTTTTTTCTCACGGGTACGAGTTACGCGGTTACGGTTGACTTTTTCTTATTCGAAATCTGATTCTCTATAAAATGCACCTAATGGTTTCCTTTTAGCTTGAAATTTTTTTTTGTCGAAAATCCACAGTACCCTCCCTTGGGAAAATGACTCAGAAAAATCATGGCATTCGAAACAGATTTTTTCGATTTTTTTCTCACGGGTACGAGTTACGCGGTTGCGGTTGACTTTTTCTTATTCGAAATCCGATTCTCTATAAAATGCACCTAATGGTTTCCTTTTAGCTTGAAATTTTTTTTTCTCGAAAATCCACAGTACCCTCCCTTGGAAAAATGACTCAGAAAAATCATGGCATTCGAAACAGATTTTTTCGATTTTTTTCTCACGGGTACGAGTTACGCGGTTACGGTTGACTTTTTCTTATTGGAAATCTGATTCTCTATAAAATGCACCTAATGTTTCCTTTTAGCTTGAAATTTTTTTTTCTCGAAAATCCACAGTACCCTCCCTTGAAAAAATGACTCAGAAAAATCATGGCATTCGAAACAGATTTTTTCGATTTTTTTCTCACGGGTACGAGTTACGCGGTTACGGTTGACTTTTTCTTATTCGAAATCTGATTCTCTATAAAATGCACCTAATGGTTTCCTTTTAGCTTGAAATTTTTTTTTGTCGAAAATCCACAGTACCCTCCCTTGGAAAAATGACTCAGAAAAATCATGGCATTCGAAAGATATTCTTTCGATTTTTTTCTCACGGGTACGAGTTACGCGGTTACGGTTGACTTTTTCTTATTCGAAATCTGATTCTCTATAAAATGCACCTAATGGTTTCCTTTTAGCTTGAAATTTTTTTTTGTCGAAAATCCACAGTACCCTCCCTTGGAAAAATGACTCAGAAAAATCATGGCATTCGAAACAGATTTTTTCGATTTTTTTCTCACGGGTACGAGTTACGCGGTTACGGTTGACTTTTTCTTATTCGAAATCTGATTCTCTATAAAATGCACCTAATGGTTTCCTTTTAGCTTGAAATTTTTTTTTCTCGAAAATCCACAGTACCCTCCCTTGGAAAAATGACTCAGAAAAATCATGGCATTCGAAACAGATTTTTTCGATTTTTTTCTCACGGGTACGAGTTACGCGGTTACGGTTGACTTTTTCTTATTCGAAATCTGATTCTCTATAAAATGCACCTAATGGTTTCCTTTTAGCTTGAAATTTTTTTTTCTCGAAAATCCACAGTACCCTCCCTTGGAAAAATGACTCAGAAAAATCATGGCATTCGAAACAGATTTTTTCGATTTTTTTCTCACGGGTACGAGTTACGCGGTTACGGTTGACTTTTTCTTATTGGAAATCTGATTCTCTATAAAATGCACCTAATGGTTTCCTTTTAGCTTGAAATTTTTTTTTCTCGAAAATCCACAGTACCCTCCCTTGGAAAAATGTTTCAGAAAAATCATGGCATTCGAAACAGATTTTTTCGATTTTTTTCTCACGGGTACGAGTTACGCGGTTACGGTTGACATTTTCTTATTCGAAATCTGATTCTCTATAAAATGCACCTAATGGTTTCCTTTTAGCTTGAAATTTTTTTTTGTCGAAAATCCACAGTACCCTTCCTTGGAAAAATGACTCAGAAAAATCATGGCATTCGAAACAGATTTTTTCGATTTTTTTCTCACGGGTACGAGTTACGCGGTTACGGTTGACTTTTTCTTATTCGAAATCTGATTCGCTATAAAATGCACCTAATGGTTTCCTTTTAGCTTGAAATTTTTTTTTGTCGAAAATCCACAGTACCCTCCCTTGGAAAAATGACTCAGAAAAATCATGGCATTCGAAACAGATTTTTTCGATTTTTTTCTCACGGGTACGAGTTACGCGGTTACGGTTGACTTTTCCTTATTCGAAATCTGATTCTCTATAAAATGCACCTAATGGTTTCCTTTTAGCTGGAATTTTTTTTTTCTCGAAAATCCACAGTACCCTCCCTTGGAAAAATGACTCAGAAAAATCATGGCATTCGAAAGAGATTTTTTCGATTTTTTTCTCACGGGTACGAGTTACGCGGTTACGGTTGACTTTTTCTTATTCGAAATCTGATTCTCTATAAAATGCACCTAATGGTTTCCTTTTAGCTTGAAATTTTTTTTTCTCGAAAATCCACAGTACCCTCCCTTGGAAAAATGACTCAGAAAAATCATGGCATTCGAAAGATATTTTTTCGATTTTTTTCTCACGGGTACGAGTTACGCGGTTACGGTTGACTTTTTCTTATTCGAAATCTGATTCTCTATAAAATGCACCTAATGGTTTCCTTTTAGCTTGAAATTTTTTTTTGTCGAAAATCCACAGTACCCTCCCTTGGAAAAATGACTCAGAAAAATCATGGCATTCGAAACAGATTTTTTCGATTTTTTTCTCACGGGTACGAGTTACGCGGTTACGGTTGACTTTTTCTTATTCGAAATCTGATTCTCTATAAAATGCACCTAATGGTTTCCTTTTAGCTTGAAATTTTTTTTTCTCGAAAATCCACAGTACCCTCCCTTGGAAAAATGACTCAGAAAAATCATGGCATTCGAAACAGATTTTTTCGATTTTTTTCTCACGGGTACGAGTTACGCGGTTACGGTTGACTTTTTCTTATTCGAAATCTGATTCTCTATAAAATGCACCTAATGGTTTCCTTTTAGCTTGAAATTTTTTTTTCTCGAAAATCCACAGTACCCTCCCTTGGAAAAATGACTCAGAAAAATCATGGCATTCGAAACAGATTTTTTCGATTTTTTTCTCACGGGTACGAGTTACGCGGTTACGGTTGACTTTTTCTTATTGGAAATCTGATTCTCTATAAAATGCACCTAATGGTTTCCTTTTAGCTTGAAATTTTTTTTTCTCGAAAATCCACAGTACCCTCCCTTGGAAAAATGTTTCAGGAAAATCATGGCATTCGAAACAGATTTTTTCGATTTTTTTCTCACGGGTACGAGTTACGCGGTTACGGTTGACTTTTTCTTATTGGAAATCTGATTCTCTATAAAATGCACCTAATGTTTCCTTTTAGCTTGAAATTTTTTTTTCTCGAAAATCCACAGTACCCTCCCTTGAAAAAATGACTCAGAAAAATCATGGCATTCGAAACAGATTTTTTCGATTTTTTTCTCACGGGTACGAGTTACGCGGTTACGGTTGACTTTTTCTTATTCGAAATCTGATTCTCTATAAAATGCACCTAATGGTTTCCTTTTAGCTTGAAATTTTTTTTTGTCGAAAATCCACAGTACCCTCCCTTGGAAAAATGACTCAGAAAAATCATGGCATTCGAAAGATATTTTTTCGATTTTTTTCTCACGGGTACGAGTTACGCGGTTACGGTTGACTTTTTCTTATTCGAAATCTGATTCTCTATAAAATGCACCTAATGGTTTCCTTTTAGCTTGAAATTTTTTTTTGTCGAAAATCCACAGTACCCTCCCTTGGAAAAATGACTCAGAAAAATCATGGCATTCGAAACAGATTTTTTCGATTTTTTTCTCACGGGTACGAGTTACGCGGTTACGGTTGACTTTTTCTTATTCGAAATCTGATTCTCTATAAAATGCACCTAATGGTTTCCTTTTAGCTTGAAATTTTTTTTTCTCGAAAATCCACAGTACCCTCCCTTGGAAAAATGACTCAGAAAAATCATGGCATTCGAAACAGATTTTTTCGATTTTTTTCTCACGGGTACGAGTTACGCGGTTACGGTTGACTTTTTCTTATTCGAAATCTGATTCTCTATAAAATGCACCTAATGGTTTCCTTTTAGCTTGAAATTTTTTTTTCTCGAAAATCCACAGTACCCTCCCTTGGAAAAATGACTCAGAAAAATCATGGCATTCGAAACAGATTTTTTCGATTTTTTTCTCACGGGTACGAGTTACGCGGTTACGGTTGACTTTTTCTTATTCGAAATCTGATTCTCTATAAAATGCACCTAATGGTTTCCTTTTAGCTTGAAATTTTTTTTTCTCGAAAATCCACAGTACCCTCCCTTGAAAAAATGACTCAGAAAAATCATGGCATTCGAAACAGATTTTTTCGATTTTTTTCTCACGGGTACGAGTTACGCGGTTACGGTTGACTTTTTCTTATTCGAAATCTGATTCTCTATAAAATGCACCTAATGGTTTCCTTTTAGCTTGAAATTTTTTTTTGTCGAAAATCCACAGTACCCTCCCTTGGAAAAATGACTCAGAAAAATCATGGCATTCGAAAGATATTTTTTCGATTTTTTTCTCACGGGTACGAGTTACGCGGTTACGGTTGACTTTTTCTTATTCGAAATCTGATTCTCTATAAAATGCACCTAATGGTTTCCTTTTAGCTTGAAATTTTTTTTTGTCGAAAATCCACAGTACCCTCCCTTGGAAAAATGACTCAGAAAAATCATGGCATTCGAAACAGATTTTTTCGATTTTTTTCTCACGGGTACGAGTTACGCGGTTACGGTTGACTTTTTCTTATTCGAAATCTGATTCTCTATAAAATGCACCTAATGGTTTCCTTTTAGCTTGAAATTTTTTTTTCTCGAAAATCCACAGTACCCTCCCTTGGAAAAATGACTCAGAAAAATCATGGCATTCGAAACAGATTTTTTCGATTTTTTTCTCACGGGTACGAGTTACGCGGTTACGGTTGACTTTTTCTTATTCGAAATCTGATTCTCTATAAAATGCACCTAATGGTTTCCTTTTAGCTTGAAATTTTTTTTTCTCGAAAATCCACAGTACCCTCCCTTGGAAAAATGACTCAGAAAAATCATGGCATTCGAAACAGATTTTTTCGATTTTTTTCTCACGGGTACGAGTTACGCGGTTACGGTTGACTTTTTCTTATTGGAAATCTGATTCTCTATAAAATGCACCTAATGGTTTCCTTTTAGCTTGAAATTTTTTTTTCTCGAAAATCCACAGTACCCTCCCTTGGAAAAATGTTTCAGAAAAATCATGGCATTCGAAACAGATTTTTTCGATTTTTTTCTCACGGGTACGAGTTACGCGGTTACGGTTGACATTTTCTTATTCGAAATCTGATTCTCTATAAAATGCACCTAATGGTTTCCTTTTAGCTTGAAATTTTTTTTTGTCGAAAATCCACAGTACCCTTCCTTGGAAAAATGACTCAGAAAAATCATGGCATTCGAAACAGATTTTTTCGATTTTTTTCTCACGGGTACGAGTTACGCGGTTACGGTTGACTTTTTCTTATTCGAAATCTGATTCGCTATAAAATGCACCTAATGGTTTCCTTTTAGCTTGAAATTTTTTTTTGTCGAAAATCCACAGTACCCTCCCTTGGAAAAATGACTCAGAAAAATCATGGCATTCGAAACAGATTTTTTCGATTTTTTTCTCACGGGTACGAGTTACGCGGTTACGGTTGACTTTTTCTTATTCGAAATCTGATTCTCTATAAAATGCACCTAATGGTTTCCTTTTAGCTTGAAATTTTTTTTTCTCGAAAATCCACAGTACCCTCCCTTGGAAAAATGACTCAGAAAAATCATGGCATTCGAAAGATATTTTTTCGATTTTTTTCTCACGGGTACGAGTTACGCGGTTACGGTTGACTTTTTCTTATTCGAAATCTGATTCTCTATAAAATGCACCTAATGGTTTCCTTTTAGCTTGAAATTTTTTTTTGTCGAAAATCCACAGTACCCTCCCTTGGAAAAATGACTCAGAAAAATCATGGCATTCGAAACAGATTTTTTCGATTTTTTTCTCACGGGTACGAGTTACGCGGTTACGGTTGACTTTTTCTTATTCGAAATCTGATTCTCTATAAAATGCACCTAATGGTTTCCTTTTAGCTTGAAATTTTTTTTTCTCGAAAATCCACAGTACCCTCCCTTGGAAAAATGACTCAGAAAAATCATGGCATTCGAAACAGATTTTTTCGATTTTTTTCTCACGGGTACGAGTTACGCGGTTACGGTTGACTTTTTCTTATTCGAAATCTGATTCTCTATAAAATGCACCTAATGGTTTCCTTTTAGCTTGAAATTTTTTTTTCTCGAAAATCCACAGTACCCTCCCTTGGAAAAATGACTCAGAAAAATCATGGCATTCGAAACAGATTTTTTCGATTTTTTTCTCACGGGTACGAGTTACGCGGTTACGGTTGACTTTTTCTTATTGGAAATCTGATTCTCTATAAAATGCACCTAATGGTTTCCTTTTAGCTTGAAATTTTTTTTTCTCGAAAATCCACAGTACCCTCCCTTGGAAAAATGTTTCAGGAAAATCATGGCATTCGAAACAGATTTTTTCGATTTTTTTCTCACGGGTACGAGTTACGCGGTTACGGTTGACTTTTTCTTATTGGAAATCTGATTCTCTATAAAATGCACCTAATGTTTCCTTTTAGCTTGAAATTTTTTTTTCTCGAAAATCCACAGTACCCTCCCTTGAAAAAATGACTCAGAAAAATCATGGCATTCGAAACAGATTTTTTCGATTTTTTTCTCACGGGTACGAGTTACGCGGTTACGGTTGACTTTTTCTTATTCGAAATCTGATTCTCTATAAAATGCACCTAATGGTTTCCTTTTAGCTTGAAATTTTTTTTTGTCGAAAATCCACAGTACCCTCCCTTGGAAAAATGACTCAGAAAAATCATGGCATTCGAAAGATATTTTTTCGATTTTTTTCTCACGGGTACGAGTTACGCGGTTACGGTTGACTTTTTCTTATTCGAAATCTGATTCTCTATAAAATGCACCTAATGGTTTCCTTTTAGCTTGAAATTTTTTTTTGTCGAAAATCCACAGTACCCTCCCTTGGAAAAATGACTCAGAAAAATCATGGCATTCGAAACAGATTTTTTCGATTTTTTTCTCACGGGTACGAGTTACGCGGTTACGGTTGACTTTTTCTTATTCGAAATCTGATTCTCTATAAAATGCACCTAATGGTTTCCTTTTAGCTTGAAATTTTTTTTTCTCGAAAATCCACAGTACCCTCCCTTGGAAAAATGACTCAGAAAAATCATGGCATTCGAAACAGATTTTTTCGATTTTTTTCTCACGGGTACGAGTTACGCGGTTACGGTTGACTTTTTCTTATTCGAAATCTGATTCTCTATAAAATGCACCTAATGGTTTCCTTTTAGCTTGAAATTTTTTTTTCTCGAAAATCCACAGTACCCTCCCTTGGAAAAATGACTCAGAAAAATCATGGCATTCGAAACAGATTTTTTCGATTTTTTTCTCACGGGTACGAGTTACGCGGTTACGGTTGACTTTTTCTTATTGGAAATCTGATTCTCTATAAAATGCACCTAATGGTTTCCTTTTAGCTTGAAATTTTTTTTTCTCGAAAATCCACAGTACCCTTCCTTGGAAAAATGACTCAGAAAAATCATGGCATTCGAAACAGATTTTTTCGATTTTTTTCTCACGGGTACGAGTTACGCGGTTACGGTTGACTTTTTCTTATTCGAAATCTGATTCGCTATAAAATGCACCTAATGGTTTCCTTTTAGCTTGAAATTTTTTTTTGTCGAAAATCCACAGTACCCTCCCTTGGAAAAATGACTCAGAAAAATCATGGCATTCGAAACAGATTTTTTCGATTTTTTTCTCACGGGTACGAGTTACGCGGTTACGGTTGACTTTTCCTTATTCGAAATCTGATTCTCTATAAAATGCACCTAATGGTTTCCTTTTAGCTGGAATTTTTTTTTTCTCGAAAATCCACAGTACCCTCCCTTGGAAAAATGACTCAGAAAAATCATGGCATTCGAAACAGATTTTTTCGATTTTTTTCTCACGGGTACGAGTTACGCGGTTACGGTTGACTTTTTCTTATTCGAAATCTGATTCTCTATAAAATGCACCTAATGGTTTCCTTTTAGCTTGAAATTTTTTTTTCTCGAAAATCCACAGTACCCTCCCTTGGAAAAATGACTCAGAAAAATCATGGCATTCGAAAGATATTTTTTCGATTTTTTTCTCACGGGTACGAGTTACGCGGTTACGGTTGACTTTTTCTTATTCGAAATCTGATTCTCTATAAAATGCACCTAATGGTTTCCTTTTAGCTTGAAATTTTTTTTTGTCGAAAATCCACAGTACCCTCCCTTGGAAAAATGACTCAGAAAAATCATGGCATTCGAAACAGATTTTTTCGATTTTTTTCTCACGGGTACGAGTTACGCGGTTACGGTTGACTTTTTCTTATTCGAAATCTGATTCTCTATAAAATGCACCTAATGGTTTCCTTTTAGCTTGAAATTTTTTTTTCTCGAAAATCCACAGTACCCTCCCTTGGAAAAATGACTCAGAAAAATCATGGCATTCGAAACAGATTTTTTCGATTTTTTTCTCACGGGTACGAGTTACGCGGTTACGGTTGACTTTTTCTTATTCGAAATCTGATTCTCTATAAAATGCACCTAATGGTTTCCTTTTAGCTTGAAATTTTTTTTTCTCGAAAATCCACAGTACCCTCCCTTGGAAAAATGACTCAGAAAAATCATGGCATTCGAAACAGATTTTTTCGATTTTTTTCTCACGGGTACGAGTTACGCGGTTACGGTTGACTTTTTCTTATTGGAAATCTGATTCTCTATAAAATGCACCTAATGGTTTCCTTTTAGCTTGAAATTTTTTTTTCTCGAAAATCCACAGTACCCTCCCTTGGAAAAATGTTTCAGGAAAATCATGGCATTCGAAACAGATTTTTTCGATTTTTTTCTCACGGGTACGAGTTACGCGGTTACGGTTGACATTTTCTTATTCGAAATCTGATTCTCTATAAAATGCACCTAATGGTTTCCTTTTAGCTTGAAATTTTTTTTTGTCGAAAATCCACAGTACCCTTCCTTGGAAAAATGACTCAGAAAAATCATGGCATTCGAAACAGATTTTTTCGATTTTTTTCTCACGGGTACGAGTTACGCGGTTACGGTTGACTTTTTCTTATTCGAAATCTGATTCGCTATAAAATGCACCTAATGGTTTCCTTTTAGCTTGAAATTTTTTTTTGTCGAAAATCCACAGTACCCTCCCTTGGAAAAATGACTCAGAAAAATCATGGCATTCGAAACAGATTTTTTCGATTTTTTTCTCACGGGTACGAGTTACGCGGTTACGGTTGACTTTTCCTTATTCGAAATCTGATTCTCTATAAAATGCACCTAATGGTTTCCTTTTAGCTTGAAATTTTTTTTTCTCGAAAATCCACAGTACCCTCCCTTGGAAAAATGACTCAGAAAAATCATGGCATTCGAAACAGATTTTTTCGATTTTTTTCTCACGGGTACGAGTTACGCGGTTACGGTTGACTTTTTCTTATTCGAAATCTGATTCTCTATAAAATGCACCTAATGGTTTCCTTTTAGCTTGAAATTTTTTTTTGTCGAAAATCCACAGTACCCTCCCTTGGAAAAATGACTCAGAAAAATCATGGGATTCGAAACAGATTTTTTCGATTTTTTTCTCACGGGTACGAGTTACGCGGTTACGGTTGACTTTTCCTTATTCGAAATCTGATTCTCTATAAAATGCACCTAATGGTTTCCTTTTAGCTTGAAATTTTTTTTTCTCGAAAATCCACAGTACCTTCCCTTGGAAAAATGACTCAGAAAAATCATGGCATTCGAAACAGATTTTTTCGATTTTTTTCTCACGGGTACGAGTTACGCGGTTACGGTTGACATTTTCTTATTCGAAATCTGATTCTCTATAAAATGCACCTAATGGTTTCCTTTTAGCTTGAAATTTTTTTTTGTCGAAAATCCACAGTACCCTCCCTTGGAAAAATGACTCAGAAAAATCATGGCATTCGAAACAGATTTTTTCGATTTTTTTCTCACGGGTACGAGTTACGCGGTTGCGGTTGACTTTTTCTTATTCGAAATCCGATTCTCTATAAAATGCACCTAATGGTTTCCTTTTAGCTTGAAATTTTTTTTTCTCGAAAATCCACAGTACCCTCCCTTGGAAAAATGACTCAGAAAAATCATGGCATTCGAAACAGATTTTTTCGATTTTTTTCTCACGGGTACGAGTTACGCGGTTACGGTTGACTTTTTCTTATTGGAAATCTGATTCTCTATAAAATGCACCTAATGTTTCCTTTTAGCTTGAAATTTTTTTTTCTCGAAAATCCACAGTACCCTCCCTTGAAAAAATGACTCAGAAAAATCATGGCATTCGAAACAGATTTTTTCGATTTTTTTCTCACGGGTACGAGTTACGCGGTTACGGTTGACTTTTTCTTATTCGAAATCTGATTCTCTATAAAATGCACCTAATGGTTTCCTTTTAGCTTGAAATTTTTTTTTGTCGAAAATCCACAGTACCCTCCCTTGGAAAAATGACTCAGAAAAATCATGGCATTCGAAAGATATTTTTTCGATTTTTTTCTCACGGGTACGAGTTACGCGGTTACGGTTGACTTTTTCTTATTCGAAATCTGATTCTCTATAAAATGCACCTAATGGTTTCCTTTTAGCTTGAAATTTTTTTTTGTCGAAAATCCACAGTACCCTCCCTTGGAAAAATGACTCAGAAAAATCATGGCATTCGAAACAGATTTTTTCGATTTTTTTCTCACGGGTACGAGTTACGCGGTTACGGTTGACTTTTTCTTATTGGAAATCTGATTCTCTATAAAATGCACCTAATGGTTTCCTTTTAGCTTGAAATTTTTTTTTCTCGAAAATCCACAGTACCCTCCCTTGAAAAAATGACTCAGAAAAATCATGGCATTCGAAACAGATTTTTTCGATTTTTTTCTCACGGGTACGAGTTACGCGGTTACGGTTGACTTTTTCTTATTCGAAATCTGATTCTCTATAAAATGCACCTAATGGTTTCCTTTTAGCTTGAAATTTTTTTTTCTCGAAAATCCACAGTACCCTCCCTTGGAAAAATGACTCAGAAAAATCATGGCATTCGAAACAGATTTTTTCGATTTTTTTCTCACGGGTACGAGTTACGCGGTTACGGTTGACTTTTTCTTATTGGAAATCTGATTCTCTATAAAATGCACCTAATGGTTTCCTTTTAGCTTGAAATTTTTTTTTCTCGAAAATCCACAGTACCCTCCCTTGGAAAAATGTTTCAGAAAAATCATGGCATTCGAAACAGATTTTTTCGATTTTTTTCTCACGGGTACGAGTTACGCGGTTACGGTTGACATTTTCTTATTCGAAATCTGATTCTCTATAAAATGCACCTAATGGTTTCCTTTTAGCTTGAAATTTTTTTTTGTCGAAAATCCACAGTACCCTTCCTTGGAAAAATGACTCAGAAAAATCATGGCATTCGAAACAGATTTTTTCGATTTTTTTCTCACGGGTACGAGTTACGCGGTTACGGTTGACTTTTTCTTATTCGAAATCTGATTCGCTATAAAATGCACCTAATGGTTTCCTTTTAGCTAGAAATTTTTTTTTGTCGAAAATCCACAGTACCCTCCCTTGGAAAAATGACTCAGAAAAATCATGGCATTCGAAACAGATTTTTTCGATTTTTTTCTCACGGGTACGAGTTACGCGGTTACGGTTGACTTTTCCTTATTCGAAATCTGATTCTCTATAAAATGCACCTAATGGTTTCCTTTTAGCTGGAATTTTTTTTTTCTCGAAAATCCACAGTACCCTCCCTTGGAAAAATGACTCAGAAAAATCATGGCATTCGAAACAGATTTTTTCGATTTTTTTCTCACGGGTACGAGTTACGCGGTTACGGTTGACTTTTTCTTATTCGAAATCTGATTCTCTATAAAATGCACCTAATGGTTTCCTTTTAGCTTGAAATTTTTTTTTCTCGAAAATCCACAGTACCCTCCCTTGGAAAAATGACTCAGAAAAATCATGGCATTCGAAACAGATTTTTTCGATTTTTTTCTCACGGGTACGAGTTACGCGGTTACGGTTGACTTTTCCTTATTCGAAATCTGATTCTCTATAAAATGCACCTAATGGTTTCCTTTTAGCTTGAAATTTTTTTTTCTCGAAAATCCACAGTACCTTCCCTTGGAAAAATGACTCAGAAAAATCATGGCATTCGAAACAGATTTTTTCGATTTTTTTCTCACGGGTACGAGTTACGCGGTTACGGTTGACATTTTCTTATTCGAAATCTGATTCTCTATAAAATGCACCTAATGGTTTCCTTTTAGCTTGAAATTTTTTTTTGTCGAAAATCCACAGTACCCTCCCTTGGAAAAATGACTCAGAAAAATCATGGCATTCGAAACAGATTTTTTCGATTTTTTTCTCACGGGTACGAGTTACGCGGTTGCGGTTGACTTTTTCTTATTCGAAATCCGATTCTCTATAAAATGCACCTAATGGTTTCCTTTTAGCTTGAAATTTTTTTTTGTCGAAAATCCACAGTACCCTCCCTTGGAAAAATGACTCAGAAAAATCATGGCATTCGAAACAGATTTTTTCGATTTTTTTCTCACGGGTACGAGTTACGCGGTTACGGTTGACTTTTTCTTATTGGAAATCTGATTCTCTATAAAATGCACCTAATGTTTCCTTTTAGCTTGAAATATTTTTTTCTCGAAAATCCACAGTACCCTCCCTTGAAAAAATGACTCAGAAAAATCATGGCATTCGAAACAGATTTTTTCGATTTTTTTCTCACGGGTACGAGTTACGCGGTTACGGTTGACTTTTTCTTATTCGAAATCTGATTCTCTATAAAATGCACCTAATGGTTTCCTTTTAGCTTGAAATTTTTTTTTGTCGAAAATCCACAGTACCCTCCCTTGGAAAAATGACTCAGAAAAATCATGGCATTCGAAAGATATTTTTTCGATTTTTTTCTCACGGGTACGAGTTACGCGGTTACGGTTGACTTTTTCTTATTCGAAATCTGATTCTCTATAAAATGCACCTAATGGTTTCCTTTTAGCTTGAAATTTTTTTTTGTCGAAAATCCACAGTACCCTCCCTTGGAAAAATGACTCAGAAAAATCATGGCATTCGAAACAGATTTTTTCGATTTTTTTCTCACGGGTACGAGTTACGCGGTTACGGTTGACTTTTTCTTATTGGAAATCTGATTCTCTATAAAATGCACCTAATGGTTTCCTTTTAGCTTGAAATTTTTTTTTCTCGAAAATCCACAGTACCCTCCCTTGAAAAAATGACTCAGAAAAATCATGGCATTCGAAACAGATTTTTTCGATTTTTTTCTCACGGGTACGAGTTACGCGGTTACGGTTGACTTTTTCTTATTCGAAATCTGATTCTCTATAAAATGCACCTAATGGTTTCCTTTTAGCTTGAAATTTTTTTTTCTCGAAAATCCACAGTACCCTCCCTTGGAAAAATGACTCAGAAAAATCATGGCATTCGAAACAGATTTTTTCGATTTTTTTCTCACGGGTACGAGTTACGCGGTTACGGTTGACTTTTTCTTATTGGAAATCTGATTCTCTATAAAATGCACCTAATGGTTTCCTTTTAGCTTGAAATTTTTTTTTCTCGAAAATCCACAGTACCCTCCCTTGGAAAAATGTTTCAGAAAAATCATGGCATTCGAAACAGATTTTTTCGATTTTTTTCTCACGGGTACGAGTTACGCGGTTACAGTTGACATTTTCTTATTCGAAATCTGATTCTCTATAAAATGCACCTAATGGTTTCCTTTTAGCTTGAAATTTTTTTTTGTCGAAAATCCACAGTACCCTTCCTTGGAAAAATGACTCAGAAAAATCATGGCATTCGAAACAGATTTTTTCGATTTTTTTCTCACGGGTACGAGTTACGCGGTTACGGTTGACTTTTTCTTATTCGAAATCTGATTCGCTATAAAATGCACCTAATGGTTTCCTTTTAGCTTGAAATTTTTTTTTGTCGAAAATCCACAGTACCCTCCCTTGGAAAAATGACTCAGAAAAATCATGGCATTCGAAACAGATTTTTTCGATTTTTTTCTCACGGGTACGAGTTACGCGGTTACGGTTGACTTTTCCTTATTCGAAATCTGATTCTCTATAAAATGCACCTAATGGTTTCCTTTTAGCTGGAATTTTTTTTTTCTCGAAAATCCACAGTACCCTCCCTTGGAAAAATGACTCAGAAAAATCATGGCATTCGAAACAGATTTTTTCGATTTTTTTCTCACGGGTACGAGTTACGCGGTTACGGTTGACTTTTTCTTATTCGAAATCTGATTCTCTATAAAATGCACCTAATGGTTTCCTTTTAGCTTGAAATTTTTTTTTCTCGAAAATCCACAGTACCCTCCCTTGGAAAAATGACTCAGAAAAATCATGGCATTCGAAACAGATTTTTTCGATTTTTTTCTCACGGGTACGAGTTACGCGGTTACGGTTGACTTTTTCTTATTCGAAATCTGATTCTCTATAAAATGCACCTAATGGTTTCCTTTTAGCTTGAAATTTTTTTTTGTCGAAAATCCACAGTACCCTCCCTTGGAAAAATGACTCAGAAAAATCATGGGATTCGAAACAGATTTTTTCGATTTTTTTCTCACGGGTACGAGTTACGCGGTTACGGTTGACTTTTCCTTATTCGAAATCTGATTCTCTATAAAATGCACCTAATGGTTTCCTTTTAGCTTGAAATTTTTTTTTCTCGAAAATCCACAGTACCTTCCCTTGGAAAAATGACTCAGAAAAATCATGGCATTCGAAACAGATTTTTTCGATTTTTTTCTCACGGGTACGAGTTACGCGGTTACGGTTGACATTTTCTTATTCGAAATCTGATTCTCTATAAAATGCACCTAATGGTTTCCTTTTAGCTTGAAATTTTTTTTTGTCGAAAATCCACAGTACCCTGCCTTGGAAAAATGACTCAGAAAAATCATGGCATTCGAAACAGATTTTTTCGATTTTTTTCTCACGGGTACGAGTTACGCGGTTGCGGTTGACTTTTTCTTATTCGAAATCCGATTCTCTATAAAATGCACCTAATGGTTTCCTTTTAGCTTGAAATTTTTTTTTCTCGAAAATCCACAGTACCCTCCCTTGGAAAAATGACTCAGAAAAATCATGGCATTCGAAACAGATTTTTTCGATTTTTTTCTCACGGGTACGAGTTACGCGGTTACGGTTGACTTTTTCTTATTGGAAATCTGATTCTCTATAAAATGCACCTAATGGTTTCCTTTTAGCTTGAAATTTTTTTTTCTCGAAAATCCACAGTACCCTCCCTTGGAAAAATGACTCAGAAAAATCATGGCATTCGAAACAGATTTTTTCGATTTTTTTCTCACGGGTACGAGTTACGCGGTTACGGTTGACATTTTCTTATTCGAAATCTGATTCTCTATAAAATGCACCTAATGGTTTCCTTTTAGCTTGAAATTTTTTTTTCTCGAAAATCCACGGTACCCTCCCTTGGAAAAATGACTCAGAAAAATCATGGCATTCGAAAGATATTTTTTCGATTTTTTTCTCACGGGTACGAGTTACGCGGTTACGGTTGACTTTTTCTTATTCGAAATCTGATTCTCTATAAAATGCACCTAATGGTTTCCTTTTAGCTTGAAATTTTTTTTTGTCAAAAATCCACAGTACCCTCCCTTGGAAAAATGACTCAGAAAAATCATGGCATTCGAAACAGATTTTTTCGATTTTTTTCTCACGGGTACGAGTTACGCGGTTACGGTTGACTTTTTCTTATTCGAAATCTGATTCTCTATAAAATGCACCTAATGGTTTCCTTTTAGCTTGAAATTTTTTTTTCTCGAAAATCCACAGTACCCTCCCTTGAAAAAATGACTCAGAAAAATCATGGCATTCGAAACAGATTTTTTCGATTTTTTTCTCACGGGTACGAGTTACGCGGTTACGGTTGACTTTTTCTTATTCGAAATCTGATTCTCTATAAAATGCACCTAATGGTTTCCTTTTAGCTTGAAATTTTTTTTTCTCGAAAATCCACAGTACCCTCCCTTGGAAAAATGACTCAGAAAAATCATGGCATTCGAAACAGATTTTTTCGATTTTTTTCTCACGGGTACGAGTTACGCGGTTACGGTTGACTTTTTCTTATTGGAAATCTGATTCTCTATAAAATGCACCTAATGGTTTCCTTTTAGCTTGAAATTTTTTTTTCTCGAAAATCCACAGTACCCTCCCTTGGAAAAATGATTCAGAAAAATCATGGCATTCGAAACAGATTTTTTCGATTTTTTTCTCACGGGTACGAGTTACGCGGTTACGGTTGACATTTTCTTATTCGAAATCTGATTCTCTATAAAATGCACCTAATGGTTTCCTTTTAGCTTGAAATTTTTTTTTGTCGAAAATCCACAGTACCCTTTCTTGGAAAAATGACTCAGAAAAATCATGGCATTCGAAACAGATTTTTTCGATTTTTTTCTCACGGGTACGAGTTACGCGGTTGCGGTTGACTTTTTCTTATTCGAAATCCGATTCTCTATAAAATGCACCTAATGGTTTCCTTTTAGCTTGAAATTTTTTTTTCTCGAAAATCCACAGTACCCTCCCTTGGAAAAATGACTCAGAAAAATCATGGCATTCGAAACAGATTTTTTCGATTTTTTTCTCACGGGTACGAGTTACGCGGTTACGGTTGACTTTTTCTTATTGGAAATCTGATTCTCTATAAAATGCACCTAATGGTTTCCTTTTAGCTTGAAATTTTTTTTTCTCGAAAATCCACAGTACCCTCCCTTGGAAAAATGACTCAGAAAAATCATGGCATTCGAAACAGATTTTTTCGATTTTTTTCTCACGGGTACGAGTTACGCGGTTACGGTTGACATTTTCTTATTCGAAATCTGATTCTCTATAAAATGCACCTAATGGTTTCCTTTTAGCTTGAAATTTTTTTTTGTCAAAAATCCACAGTACCCTCCCTTGGAAAAATGACTCAGAAAAATCATGGCATTCGAAACAGATTTTTTCGATTTTTTTCTCACGGGTACGAGTTACGCGGTTACGGTTGACTTTTTCTTATTCGAAATCTGATTCTCTATAAAATGCACCTAATGGTTTCCTTTTAGCTTGAAATTTTTTTTTGTCGAAAATCCACAGTACCCTCCCTTGGAAAAATTACTCAGAAAAATCATGGCATTCGAAACAGATTTTTTCGATTTTTTTCTCACGGGTACGAGTTACGCGGTTACGGTTGACTTTTTCTTATTCGAAATCTGATTCTCTATAAAATGCACCTAATGGTTTCCTTTTAGCTTGAAATTTTTTTTTGTCGAAAATCCACAGTACCCTCCCTTGGAAAAATGACTCAGAAAAATCATGGCATTCGAAACAGATTTTTTCGATTTTTTTCTCACGGGTACGAGTTACGCGGTTACGGTTGACTTTTCCTTATTCGAAATCTGATTCTCTATAAAATGCACCTAATGGTTTCCTTTTAGCTGGAATTTTTTTTTCTCGAAAATCCACAGTACCTTCCCTTGGAAAAATGACTCAGAAAAATCATGGCATTCGAAACAGATTTTTTCGATTTTTTTCTCACGGGTACGAGTTACGCGGTTACGGTTGACTTTTCCTTATTCGAAATCTGATTCTCTATAAAATGCACCTAATGGTTTCCTTTTAGCTTGAAATTTTTTTTTCTCGAAAATCCACAGTACCCTCCCTTGGAAAAATGACTCAGAAAAATCATGGCATTCGAAACAGATTTTTTCGATTTTTTTCTCACGGGTACGAGTTACGCGGTTACGGTTGACTTTTCCTTATTCGAAATCTGATTCTCTATAAAATGCACCTAATGGTTTCCTTTTAGCTGGAATTTTTTTTTTCTCGAAAATCCACAGTACCCTCCCTTGGAAAAATGACTCAGAAAAATCATGGCATTCGAAACAGATTTTTTCGATTTTTTTCTCACGGGTACGAGTTACGCGGTTACGGTTGACTTTTTCTTATTCGAAATCTGATTCTCTATAAAATGCACCTAATGGTTTCCTTTTAGCTTGAAATTTTTTTTTGTCGAAAATCCACAGTACCCTCCCTTGGAAAAATGACTCAGAAAAATCATGGCATTCGAAACAGATTTTTTCGATTTTTTTCTCACGGGTACGAGTTACGCGGTTGCGGTTGACTTTTTCTTATTCGAAATCCGATTCTCTATAAAATGCACCTAATGGTTTCCTTTTAGCTTGAAATTTTTTTTTCTCGAAAATCCACAGTACCCTCCCTTGGAAAAATGACTCAGAAAAATCATGGCATTCGAAACAGATTTTTTCGATTTTTTTCTCACGGGTACGAGTTACGCGGTTACGGTTGACATTTTCTTATTCGAAATCTGATTCTCTATAAAATGCACCTAATGGTTTCCTTTTAGCTTGAAATTTTTTTTTCTCGAAAATCCACGGTACCCTCCCTTGGAAAAATGACTCAGAAAAATCATGGCATTCGAAACAGATTTTTTCGATTTTTTTCTCACGGGTACGAGTTACGCGGTTACGGTTGACTTTTTCTTATTCGAAATCTGATTCTCTATAAAATGCACCTAATGGTTTCCTTTTAGCTTGAAATTTTTTTTTGTCGAAAATCCACAGTACCCTCCCTTGGAAAAATTACTCAGAAAAATCATGGCATTCGAAACAGATTTTTTCGATTTTTTTCTCACGGGTACGAGTTACGCGGTTACGGTTGACTTTTTCTTATTCGAAATCTGATTCTCTATAAAATGCACCTAATGGTTTCCTTTTAGCTTGAAATTTTTTTTTGTCGAAAATCCACAGTACCCTCCCTTGGAAAAATGACTCAGAAAAATCATGGCATTCGAAACAGATTTTTTCGATTTTTTTCTCACGGGTACGAGTTACGCGGTTACGGTTGACTTTTCCTTATTCGAAATCTGATTCTCTATAAAATGCACCTAATGGTTTCCTTTTAGCTGGAATTTTTTTTTCTCGAAAATCCACAGTACCTTCCCTTGGAAAAATGACTCAGAAAAATCATGGCATTCGAAACAGATTTTTTCGATTTTTTTCTCACGGGTACGAGTTACGCGGTTACGGTTGACTTTTCCTTATTCGAAATCTGATTCTCTATAAAATGCACCTAATGGTTTCCTTTTAGCTTGAAATTTTTTTTTCTCGAAAATCCACAGTACCCTCCCTTGGAAAAATGACTCAGAAAAATCATGGCATTCGAAACAGATTTTTTCGATTTTTTTCTCACGGGTACGAGTTACGCGGTTACGGTTGACTTTTCCTTATTCGAAATCTGATTCTCTATAAAATGCACCTAATGGTTTCCTTTTAGCTGGAATTTTTTTTTTCTCGAAAATCCACAGTACCCTCCCTTGGAAAAATGACTCAGAAAAATCATGGCATTCGAAACAGATTTTTTCGATTTTTTTCTCACGGGTACGAGTTACGCGGTTACGGTTGACTTTTTCTTATTCGAAATCTGATTCTCTATAAAATGCACCTAATGGTTTCCTTTTAGCTTGAAATTTTTTTTTGTCGAAAATCCACAGTACCCTCCCTTGGAAAAATGACTCAGAAAAATCATGGCATTCGAAACAGATTTTTTCGATTTTTTTCTCACGGGTACGAGTTACGCGGTTGCGGTTGACTTTTTCTTATTCGAAATCCGATTCTCTATAAAATGCACCTAATGGTTTCCTTTTAGCTTGAAATTTTTTTTTCTCGAAAATCCACAGTACCCTCCCTTGGAAAAATGACTCAGAAAAATCATGGCATTCGAAACAGATTTTTTCGATTTTTTTCTCACGGGTACGAGTTACGCGGTTACGGTTGACATTTTCTTATTCGAAATCTGATTCTCTATAAAATGCACCTAATGGTTTCCTTTTAGCTTGAAATTTTTTTTTGTCGAAAATCCACAGTACCCTTCCTTGGAAAAATGACTCAGAAAAATCATGGCATTCGAAACAGATTTTTTCGATTTTTTTCTCACGGGTACGAGTTACGCGGTTGCGGTTGACTTTTTCTTATTCGAAATCCGATTCTCTATAAAATGCACCTAATGGTTTCCTTTTAGCTTGAAATTTTTTTTTCTCGAAAATCCACAGTACCCTCCCTTGGAAAAATGACTCAGAAAAATCATGGCATTCGAAACAGATTTTTTCGATTTTTTTCTCACGGGTACGAGTTACGCGGTTACGGTTGACTTTTTCTTATTGGAAATCTGATTCTCTATAAAATGCACCTAATGGTTTCCTTTTAGCTTGAAATTTTTTTTTCTCGAAAATCCACAGTACCCTCCCTTGGAAAAATGACTCAGAAAAATCATGGCATTCGAAACAGATTTTTTCGATTTTTTTCTCACGGGTACGAGTTACGCGGTTACGGTTGACATTTTCTTATTCGAAATCTGATTCTCTATAAAATGCACCTAATGGTTTCCTTTTAGCTTGAAATTTTTTTTTGTCAAAAATCCACAGTACCCTCCCTTGGAAAAATGACTCAGAAAAATCATGGCATTCGAAACAGATTTTTTCGATTTTTTTCTCACGGGTACGAGTTACGCGGTTACGGTTGACTTTTTCTTATTCGAAATCTGATTCTCTATAAAATGCACCTAATGGTTTCCTTTTAGCTTGAAATTTTTTTTTCTCGAAAATCCACAGTACCCTCCCTTGAAAAAATGACTCAGAAAAATCATGGCATTCGAAACAGATTTTTTCGATTTTTTTCTCACGGGTACGAGTTACGCGGTTACGGTTGACTTTTTCTTATTCGAAATCTGATTCTCTATAAAATGCACCTAATGGTTTCCTTTTAGCTTGAAATTTTTTTTCTCGAAAATCCACAGTACCCTCCCTTGGAAAAATGACTCAGAAAAATCATGGCATTCGAAACAGATTTTTTCGATTTTTTTCTCACGGGTACGAGTTACGCGGTTACGGTTGACTTTTTCTTATTGGAAATCTGATTCTCTATAAAATGCACCTAATGGTTTCCTTTTAGCTTGAAATTTTTTTTTCTCGAAAATCCACAGTACCCTCCCTTGGAAAAATGATTCAGAAAAATCATGGCATTCGAAACAGATTTTTTCGATTTTTTTCTCACGGGTACGAGTTACGCGGTTGCGGTTGACTTTTTCTTATTCGAAATCCGATTCTCTATAAAATGCACCTAATGGTTTCCTTTTAGCTTGAAATTTTTTTTTGTCGAAAATCCACAGTACCCTTCCTTGGAAAAATGACTCAGAAAAATCATGGCATTCGAAACAGATTTTTTCGATTTTTTTCTCACGGGTACGAGTTACGCGGTTACGGTTGACTTTTTCTTATTCGAAATCTGATTCGCTATAAAATGCACCTAATGGTTTCCTTTTAGCTTGAAATTTTTTTTTGTCGAAAATCCACAGTACCCTCCCTTGGAAAAATGACTCAGAAAAATCATGGCATTCGAAACAGATTTTTTCGATTTTTTTCTCACGGGTACGAGTTACGCGGTTACGGTTGACTTTTCCTTATTCGAAATCTGATTCTCTATAAAATGCACCTAATGGTTTCCTTTTAGCTGGAATTTTTTTTTCTCGAAAATCCACAGTACCCTCCCTTGGAAAAATGACTCAGAAAAATCATGGCATTCGAAACAGATTTTTTCGATTTTTTTCTCACGGGTACGAGTTACGCGGTTACGGTTGACTTTTTCTTATTCGAAATCTGATTCTCTATAAAATGCACCTAATGGTTTCCTTTTAGCTTGAAATTTTTTTTTGTCGAAAATCCACAGTACCCTCCCTTGGAAAAATGACTCAGAAAAATCATGGCATTCGAAACAGATTTTTTCGATTTTTTTCTCACGGGTACGAGTTACGCGGTTACGGTTGACGTTTTCTTATTCGAAATCTGATTCTCTATAAAATGCACCTAATGGTTTCCTTTTAGCTTGAAATTTTTTTTTGTCAAAAATCCACAGTACCCTCCCTTGGAAAAATGACTCAGAAAAATCATGGCATTCGAAACAGATTTTTTCGATTTTTTTCTCACGGGTACGAGTTACGCGGTTACGGTTGACTTTTTCTTATTCGAAATCTGATTCTCTATAAAATGCACCTAATGGTTTCCTTTTAGCTTGAAATTTTTTTTTCTCGAAAATCCACAGTACCCTCCCTTGAAAAAATGACTCAGAAAAATCATGGCATTCGAAACAGATTTTTTCGATTTTTTTCTCACGGGTACGAGTTACGCGGTTACGGTTGACTTTTTCTTATTCGAAATCTGATTCTCTATAAAATGCACCTAATGGTTTCCTTTTAGCTTGAAATTTTTTTTCTCGAAAATCCACAGTACCCTCCCTTGGAAAAATGACTCAGAAAAATCATGGCATTCGAAACAGATTTTTTCGATTTTTTTCTCACGGGTACGAGTTACGCGGTTACGGTTGACTTTTTCTTATTGGAAATCTGATTCTCTATAAAATGCACCTAATGGTTTCCTTTTAGCTTGAAATTTTTTTTTCTCGAAAATCCACAGTACCCTCCCTTGGAAAAATGATTCAGAAAAATCATGGCATTCGAAACAGATTTTTTCGATTTTTTTCTCACGGGTACGAGTTACGCGGTTGCGGTTGACTTTTTCTTATTCGAAATCCGATTCTCTATAAAATGCACCTAATGGTTTCCTTTTAGCTTGAAATTTTTTTTTGTCGAAAATCCACAGTACCCTTCCTTGGAAAAATGACTCAGAAAAATCATGGCATTCGAAACAGATTTTTTCGATTTTTTTCTCACGGGTACGAGTTACGCGGTTACGGTTGACTTTTTCTTATTCGAAATCTGATTCGCTATAAAATGCACCTAATGGTTTCCTTTTAGCTTGAAATTTTTTTTTGTCGAAAATCCACAGTACCCTCCCTTGGAAAAATGACTCAGAAAAATCATGGCATTCGAAACAGATTTTTTCGATTTTTTTCTCACGGGTACGAGTTACGCGGTTACGGTTGACTTTTCCTTATTCGAAATCTGATTCTCTATAAAATGCACCTAATGGTTTCCTTTTAGCTGGAATTTTTTTTTTCTCGAAAATCCACAGTACCCTCCCTTGGAAAAATGACTCAGAAAAATCATGGCATTCGAAACAGATTTTTTCGATTTTTTTCTCACGGGTACGAGTTACGCGGTTACGGTTGACTTTTTCTTATTCGAAATCTGATTCTCTATAAAATGCACCTAATGGTTTCCTTTTAGCTTGAAATTTTTTTTTGTCGAAAATCCACAGTACCCTCCCTTGGAAAAATTACTCAGAAAAATCATGGCATTCGAAACAGATTTTTTCGATTTTTTTCTCACGGGTACGAGTTACGCGGTTACGGTTGACTTTTTCTTATTCGAAATCTGATTCTCTATAAAATGCACCTAATGGTTTCCTTTTAGCTTGAAATTTTTTTTTGTCGAAAATCCACAGTACCCTCCCTTGGAAAAATGACTCAGAAAAATCATGGCATTCGAAACAGATTTTTTCGATTTTTTTCTCACGGGTACGAGTTACGCGGTTACGGTTGACTTTTCCTTATTCGAAATCTGATTCTCTATAAAATGCACCTAATGGTTTCCTTTTAGCTTGAAATTTTTTTTTGTCGAAAATCCACAGTACCTTCCCTTGGAAAAATGACTCAGAAAAATCATGGCATTCGAAACAGATTTTTTCGATTTTTTTCTCACGGGTACGAGTTACGCGGTTACGGTTGACTTTTCCTTATTCGAAATCTGATTCTCTATAAAATGCACCTAATGGTTTCCTTTTAGCTTGAAATTTTTTTTTCTCGAAAATCCACAGTACCCTCCCTTGGAAAAATGACTCAGTAAAATCATGGCATTCGAAACTGATTTTTTCGATTTTTTCCTCACGGGTGCGAGTTACGCGGTTACGGTTGACTTTTTTTTATTCGAAATCTGATTCTCTATAAAATGCACCTAATGGTTTCCTTTTAGCTTGAAATTTTTTTTTCTCGAAAATTCACACTACCCTCCCTTGGAAAAATGACTCAGAAAAATCATGGCATTCGAAAGAGATTTTTTCGATTTTTTTCTCACGGGTACGAGTTACGCGGTTACGGTTGACTTTTTCTTATTCGAAATCTGATTCTCTATAAAATGCACCTAATGGTTTCCTTTTAGCTTGAAATTTTTTTTTGTCGAAAATCCACAGTACCCTCCCTTGGAAAAATGACTCAGAAAAATCATGGCATTCGAAACAGATTTTTTCGATTTTTTTCTCACAGGTACGAGTTACGCGGTTACGGTTGACTTTTTCTTATTCGAAATCTGATTCTCTATAAAATGCACCTAATGGTTTCCTTTTAGCTTGAAATTTTTTTTGTCGAAAATCCACAGTACCCTCCCTTGGAAAAATGACTCAGAAAAATCATGGCATTCGAAACAGATTTTTTCGATTTTTTTCTCACGGGTACGAGTTACGCGGTTACGGTTGACTTTTTCTTATTCGAAATCTGATTCTCTATAAAATGCACCTAATGGTTTCCTTTTAGCTTGAAATTTTTTTTTCTCGAAAATCCACAGTACCCTCCCTTGAAAAAATGACTCAGAAAAATCATGGCATTCGAAACAGATTTTTTCGATTTTTTTCTCACGGGTACGAGTTACGCGGTTACGGTTGACTTTTTCTTATTGGAAATCTGATTCTCTATAAAATGCACCTAATGGTTTCCTTTTAGCTTGAAATTTTTTTTTCTCGAAAATCCACAGTACCCTCCCTTGGAAAAATGATTCAGAAAAATCATGGCATTCGAAACAGATTTTTTCGATTTTTTTCTCACGGGTACGAGTTACGCGGTTACGGTTGACATTTTCTTATTCGAAATCTGATTCTCTATAAAATGCACCTAATGGTTTCCTTTTAGCTTGAAATTTTTTTTGTCGAAAATCCACAGTACCCTTCCTTGGAAAAATGACTCAGAAAAATCATGGCATTCGAAACAGATTTTTTCGATTTTTTTCTCACGGGTACGAGTTACGCGGTTACGGTTGACTTTTTCTTATTCGAAATCTGATTCTCTATAAAATGCACCTAATGGTTTCCTTTTAGCTTGAAATTTTTTTTTGTCGAAAATCCACAGTACCCTCCCTTGGAAAAATGACTCAGAAAAATCATGGCATTCGAAACAGATTTTTTCGATTTTTTTCTCACGGGTACGAGTTACGCGGTTACGGTTGACTTTTTCTTATTCGAAATCTGATTCTCTATAAAATGCACCTAATGGTTTCCTTTTAGCTTGAAATTTTTTTTTGTCGAAAATCCACAGTACCCTCCCTTGGAAAAATGACTCAGAAAAATCATGGCATTCGAAACAGATTTTTTCGATTTTTTTCTCACGGGTACGAGTTACGCGGTTACGGTTGACTTTTCCTTATTCGAAATCTGATTCTCTATAAAATGCACCTAATGGTTTCCTTTTAGCTTGAAATTTTTTTTTGTCGAAAATCCACAGTACCTTCCCTTGGAAAAATGACTCAGAAAAATCATGGCATTCGAAACAGATTTTTTCGATTTTTTTCTCACGGGTACGAGTTACGCGGTTACGGTTGACTTTTCCTTATTCGAAATCTGATTCTCTATAAAATGCACCTAATGGTTTCCTTTTAGCTTGAAATTTTTTTTTCTCGAAAATCCACAGTACCCTCCCTTGGAAAAATGACTCAGAAAAATCATGGCATTCGAAACAGATTTTTTCGATTTTTTTCTCACGGGTACGAGTTACGCGGTTACGGTTGACTTTTCCTTATTCGAAATCTGATTCTCTATAAAATGCACCTAATGGTTTCCTTTTAGCTTGAAATTTTTTTTTCTCGAAAATCCACAGTACCCTCCCTTGGAAAAATGACTCAGAAAAATCATGGCATTCGAAACAGATTTTTTCGATTTTTTTCTCACGGGTACGAGTTACGCGGTTACGGTTGACTTTTCCTTATTCGAAATCTGATTCTCTATAAAATGCACCTAATGGTTTCCTTTTAGCTGGAATTTTTTTTTTCTCGAAAATCCACAGTACCCTCCCTTGGAAAAATGACTCAGAAAAATCATGGCATTCGAAACAGATTTTTTCGATTTTTTTCTCACGGGTACGAGTTACGCGGTTACGGTTGACTTTTTCTTATTCGAAATCTGATTCTCTATAAAATGCACCTAATGGTTTCCTTTTAGCTTGAAATTTTTTTTGTCGAAAATCCACAGTACCCTCCCTTGGAAAAATGACTCAGAAAAATCATGGCATTCGAAACAGATTTTTTCGATTTTTTTCTCACGGGTACGAGTTACGCGGTTACGGTTGACTTTTTCTTATTCGAAATCTGATTCTCTATAAAATGCACCTAATGGTTTCCTTTTAGCTTGAAATTTTTTTTTGTCGAAAATCCACAGTACCCTCCCTTGGAAAAATGACTCAGAAAAATCATGGCATTCGAAACAGATTTTTTCGATTTTTTTCTCACGGGTACGAGTTACGCGGTTACGGTTGACATTTTCTTATTCGAAATCTGATTCTCTATAAAATGCACCTAATGGTTTCCTTTTAGCTTGAAATTTTTCTTTTCTCGAAAATCCACAGTACCCTCCCTTGGAAAAATGACTCAGAAAAATCATGGCATTCAAAACAGATTTTTTCGATTTTTTTCTCACGGGTACGAGTTACGCGGTTACGGTTGACATTTTCTTATTCGAAATCTGATTCTCTATAAAATGCACCTAATGGTTTCCTTTTAGCTTGAAATTTTTTTTTGTCGAAAATCCACAGTACCCTTCCTTGGAAAAATGATTCAGAAAAATCATGGCATTCGAAACAGATTTTTTCGATTTTTTTCTCACGGGTACGAGTTACGCGGTTACGGTTGACATTTTCTTATTCGAAATCTGATTCTCTATAAAATGCACCTAATGGTTTCCTTTTAGCTTGAAATTTTTTTTTGTCGAAAATCCACAGTACCCTTCCTTGGAAAAATGACTCAGAAAAATCATGGCATTCGAAACAGATTTTTTCGATTTTTTTCTCACGGGTACGAGTTACGCGGTTACGGTTGACTTTTTCTTATTCGAAATCTGATTCGCTATAAAATGCACCTAATGGTTTCCTTTTAGCTTGAAATTTTTTTTTGTCGAAAATCCACAGTACCCTCCCTTGGAAAAATGACTCAGAAAAATCATGGCATTCGAAACAGATTTTTTCGATTTTTTTCTCACGGGTACGAGTTACGCGGTTACGGTTGACTTTTCCTTATTCGAAATCTGATTCTCTATAAAATGCACCTAATGGTTTCCTTTTAGCTGGAATTTTTTTTTTCTCGAAAATCCACAGTACCCTCCCTTGGAAAAATGACTCAGAAAAATCATGGCATTCGAAACAGATTTTTTCGATTTTTTTCTCACGGGTACGAGTTACGCGGTTACGGTTGACTTTTTCTTATTCGAAATCTGATTCTCTATAAAATGCACCTAATGGTTTCCTTTTAGCTTGAAATTTTTTTTTGTCGAAAATCCACAGTACCCTCCCTTGGAAAAATTACTCAGAAAAATCATGGCATTCGAAACAGATTTTTTCGATTTTTTTCTCACGGGTACGAGTTACGCGGTTACGGTTGACTTTTTCTTATTCGAAATCTGATTCTCTATAAAATGCACCTAATGGTTTCCTTTTAGCTTGAAATTTTTTTTTGTCGAAAATCCACAGTACCCTCCCTTGGAAAAATGACTCAGAAAAATCATGGCATTCGAAACAGATTTTTTCGATTTTTTTCTCACGGGTACGAGTTACGCGGTTACGGTTGACTTTTCCTTATTCGAAATCTGATTCTCTATAAAATGCACCTAATGGTTTCCTTTTAGCTTGAAATTTTTTTTTGTCGAAAATCCACAGTACCTTCCCTTGGAAAAATGACTCAGAAAAATCATGGCATTCGAAACAGATTTTTTCGATTTTTTTCTCACGGGTACGAGTTACGCGGTTACGGTTGACTTTTCCTTATTCGAAATCTGATTCTCTATAAAATGCACCTAATGGTTTCCTTTTAGCTTGAAATTTTTTTTTCTCGAAAATCCACAGTACCCTCCCTTGGAAAAATGACTCAGAAAAATCATGGCATTCGAAACAGATTTTTTCGATTTTTTTCTCACGGGTACGAGTTACGCGGTTACGGTTGACTTTTCCTTATTCGAAATCTGATTCTCTATAAAATGCACCTAATGGTTTCCTTTTAGCTGGAATTTTTTTTTTCTCGAAAATCCACAGTACCCTCCCTTGGAAAAATGACTCAGTAAAATCATGGCATTCGAAACTGATTTTTTCGATTTTTTCCTCACGGGTGCGAGTTACGCGGTTACGGTTGACTTTTTTTTATTCGAAATCTGATTCTCTATAAAATGCACCTAATGGTTTCCTTTTAGCTTGAAATTTTTTTTTCTCGAAAATTCACACTACCCTCCCTTGGAAAAATGACTCAGAAAAATCATGGCATTCGAAACAGATTTTTTCGATTTTTTTCTCACGGGTACGAGTTACGCGGTTACGGTTGACTTTTCCTTATTCGAAATCTGATTCTCTATAAAATGCACCTAATGGTTTCCTTTTAGCTTGAAATTTTTTTTTCTCGAAAATCCACAGTACCCTCCCTTGGAAAAATGACTCAGAAAAATCATGGCATTCGAAAGAGATTTTTTCGATTTTTTTCTCACGGGTACGAGTTACGCGGTTACGGTTGACTTTTTCTTATTCGAAATCTGATTCTCTATAAAATGCACCTAATGGTTCCCTTTTAGCTTGAAATTTTTTTTTGTCGAAAATCCACAGTACCCTCCCTTGGAAAAATGTCTCAGAAAAATCATGGCATTCGAAAGAGATTTTTTCGATTTTTTTCTCACGGGTACGAGTTACGCGGTTACGGTTGACTTTTTCTTATTCGAAATCTGATTCTCTATAAAATGCACCTAATGGTTTCCTTTTAGCTTGAAATTTTTTTTTGTCGAAAATCCACAGTACCCTCCCTTGGAAAAATGACTCAGAAAAATCATGGCATTCGAAACAGATTTTTTCGATTTTTTTCTCACAGGTACGAGTTACGCGGTTACGGTTGACTTTTTCTTATTCGAAATCTGATTCTCTATAAAATGCACCTAATGGTTTCCTTTTAGCTTGAAATTTTTTTTTGTCGAAAATCCACAGTACCCTCCCTTGGAAAAATGACTCAGAAAAATCATGGCATTCGAAACAGATTTTTTCGATTTTTTTCTCACGGGTACGAGTTACGCGGTTACGGTTGACTTTTTCTTATTCGAAATCTGATTCTCTATAAAATGCACCTAATGGTTTCCTTTTAGCTTGAAATTTTTTTTTCTCGAAAATCCACAGTACCCTCCCTTGAAAAAATGACTCAGAAAAATCATGGCATTCGAAACAGATTTTTTCGATTTTTTTCTCACGGGTACGAGTTACGCGGTTACGGTTGACTTTTTCTTATTCGAAATCTGATTCTCTATAAAATGCACCTAATGGTTTCCTTTTAGCTTGAAATTTTTTTTTCTCGAAAATCCACAGTACCCTCCCTTGGAAAAATGACTCAGAAAAATCATGGCATTCGAAACAGATTTTTTCGATTTTTTTCTCACGGGTACGAGTTACGCGGTTACGGTTGACTTTTTCTTATTGGAAATCTGATTCTCTATAAAATGCACCTAATGGTTTCCTTTTAGCTTGAAATTTTTTTTTCTCGAAAATCCACAGTACCCTCCCTTGGAAAAATGATTCAGAAAAATCATGGCATTCGAAACAGATTTTTTCGATTTTTTTCTCACGGGTACGAGTTACGCGGTTACGGTTGACATTTTCTTATTCGAAATCTGATTCTCTATAAAATGCACCTAATGGTTTCCTTTTAGCTTGAAATTTTTTTTGTCGAAAATCCACAGTACCCTTCCTTGGAAAAATGACTCAGAAAAATCATGGCATTCGAAACAGATTTTTTCGATTTTTTTCTCACGGGTACGAGTTACGCGGTTACGGTTGACTTTTTCTTATTCGAAATCTGATTCTCTATAAAATGCACCTAATGGTTTCCTTTTAGCTTGAAATTTTTTTTTGTCGAAAATCCACAGTACCCTCCCTTGGAAAAATTACTCAGAAAAATCATGGCATTCGAAACAGATTTTTTCGATTTTTTTCTCACGGGTACGAGTTACGCGGTTACGGTTGACTTTTTCTTATTCGAAATCTGATTCTCTATAAAATGCACCTAATGGTTTCCTTTTAGCTTGAAATTTTTTTTTGTCGAAAATCCACAGTACCCTCCCTTGGAAAAATGACTCAGAAAAATCATGGCATTCGAAACAGATTTTTTCGATTTTTTTCTCACGGGTACGAGTTACGCGGTTACGGTTGACTTTTCCTTATTCGAAATCTGATTCTCTATAAAATGCACCTAATGGTTTCCTTTTAGCTTGAAATTTTTTTTTGTCGAAAATCCACAGTACCTTCCCTTGGAAAAATGACTCAGAAAAATCATGGCATTCGAAACAGATTTTTTCGATTTTTTTCTCACGGGTACGAGTTACGCGGTTACGGTTGACTTTTCCTTATTCGAAATCTGATTCTCTATAAAATGCACCTAATGGTTTCCTTTTAGCTTGAAATTTTTTTTTCTCGAAAATCCACAGTACCCTCCCTTGGAAAAATGACTCAGAAAAATCATGGCATTCGAAACAGATTTTTTCGATTTTTTTCTCACGGGTACGAGTTACGCGGTTACGGTTGACTTTTCCTTATTCGAAATCTGATTCTCTATAAAATGCACCTAATGGTTTCCTTTTAGCTGGAATTTTTTTTTCTCGAAAATCCACAGTACCCTCCCTTGGAAAAATGACTCAGAAAAATCATGGCATTCGAAACAGATTTTTTCGATTTTTTTCTCACGGGTACGAGTTACGCGGTTACGGTTGACTTTTTCTTATTCGAAATCTGATTCTCTATAAAATGCACCTAATGGTTTCCTTTTAGCTTGAAATTTTTTTTGTCGAAAATCCACAGTACCCTCCCTTGGAAAAATGACTCAGAAAAATCATGGCATTCGAAACAGATTTTTTCGATTTTTTTCTCACGGGTACGAGTTACGCGGTTACGGTTGACTTTTTCTTATTCGAAATCTGATTCTCTATAAAATGCACCTAATGGTTTCCTTTTAGCTTGAAATTTTTTTTTGTCGAAAATCCACAGTACCCTCCCTTGGAAAAATGACTCAGAAAAATCATGGCATTCGAAACTGATTTTTTCGATTTTTTCCTCACGGGTGCGAGTTACGCGGTTACGGTTGACTTTTTTTTATTCGAAATCTGATTCTCTATAAAATGCACCTAATGGTTTCCTTTTAGCTTGAAATTTTTTTTTCTCGAAAATTCACACTACCCTCCCTTGGAAAAATGACTCAGAAAAATCATGGCATTCGAAAGAGATTTTTTCGATTTTTTTCTCACGGGTACGAGTTACGCGGTTACGGTTGACTTTTTCTTATTCGAAATCTGATTCTCTATAAAATGCACCTAATGGTTTCCTTTTAGCTTGAAATTTTTTTTTGTCGAAAATCCACAGTACCCTCCCTTGGAAAAATGACTCAGAAAAATCATGGCATTCGAAACAGATTTTTTCGATTTTTTTCTCACAGGTACGAGTTACGCGGTTACGGTTGACTTTTTCTTATTCGAAATCTGATTCTCTATAAAATGCACCTAATGGTTTCCTTTTAGCTTGAAATTTTTTTTGTCGAAAATCCACAGTACCCTCCCTTGGAAAAATGACTCAGAAAAATCATGGCATTCGAAACAGATTTTTTCGATTTTTTTCTCACGGGTACGAGTTACGCGGTTACGGTTGACTTTTTCTTATTCGAAATCTGATTCTCTATAAAATGCACCTAATGGTTTCCTTTTAGCTTGAAATTTTTTTTTCTCGAAAATCCACAGTACCCTCCCTTGAAAAAATGACTCAGAAAAATCATGGCATTCGAAACAGATTTTTTCGATTTTTTTCTCACGGGTACGAGTTACGCGGTTACGGTTGACTTTTTCTTATTGGAAATCTGATTCTCTATAAAATGCACCTAATGGTTTCCTTTTAGCTTGAAATTTTTTTTTCTCGAAAATCCACAGTACCCTCCCTTGGAAAAATGATTCAGAAAAATCATGGCATTCGAAACAGATTTTTTCGATTTTTTTCTCACGGGTACGAGTTACGCGGTTACGGTTGACATTTTCTTATTCGAAATCTGATTCTCTATAAAATGCACCTAATGGTTTCCTTTTAGCTTGAAATTTTTTTTGTCGAAAATCCACAGTACCCTTTCTTGGAAAAATGACTCAGAAAAATCATGGCATTCGAAACAGATTTTTTCGATTTTTTTCTCACGGGTACGAGTTACGCGGTTACGGTTGACTTTTTCTTATTCGAAATCTGATTCTCTATAAAATGCACCTAATGGTTTCCTTTTAGCTTGAAATTTTTTTTTGTCGAAAATCCACAGTACCCTCCCTTGGAAAAATGACTCAGAAAAATCATGGCATTCGAAACAGATTTTTTCGATTTTTTTCTCACGGGTACGAGTTACGCGGTTACGGTTGACTTTTTCTTATTCGAAATCTGATTCTCTATAAAATGCACCTAATGGTTTCCTTTTAGCTTGAAATTTTTTTTTGTCGAAAATCCACAGTACCCTCCCTTGGAAAAATGACTCAGAAAAATCATGGCATTCGAAACAGATTTTTTCGATTTTTTTCTCACGGGTACGAGTTACGCGGTTACGGTTGACTTTTCCTTATTCGAAATCTGATTCTCTATAAAATGCACCTAATGGTTTCCTTTTAGCTTGAAATTTTTTTTTGTCGAAAATCCACAGTACCTTCCCTTGGAAAAATGACTCAGAAAAATCATGGCATTCGAAACAGATTTTTTCGATTTTTTTCTCACGGGTACGAGTTACGCGGTTACGGTTGACTTTTCCTTATTCGAAATCTGATTCTCTATAAAATGCACCTAATGGTTTCCTTTTAGCTTGAAATTTTTTTTTCTCGAAAATCCACAGTACCCTCCCTTGGAAAAATGACTCAGAAAAATCATGGCATTCGAAACAGATTTTTTCGATTTTTTTCTCACGGGTACGAGTTACGCGGTTACGGTTGACTTTTCCTTATTCGAAATCTGATTCTCTATAAAATGCACCTAATGGTTTCCTTTTAGCTTGAAATTTTTTTTTCTCGAAAATCCACAGTACCCTCCCTTGGAAAAATGACTCAGAAAAATCATGGCATTCGAAACAGATTTTTTCGATTTTTTTCTCACGGGTACGAGTTACGCGGTTACGGTTGACTTTTCCTTATTCGAAATCTGATTCTCTATAAAATGCACCTAATGGTTTCCTTTTAGCTGGAATTTTTTTTTTCTCGAAAATCCACAGTACCCTCCCTTGGAAAAATGACTCAGAAAAATCATGGCATTCGAAACAGATTTTTTCGATTTTTTTCTCACGGGTACGAGTTACGCGGTTACGGTTGACTTTTTCTTATTCGAAATCTGATTCTCTATAAAATGCACCTAATGGTTTCCTTTTAGCTTGAAATTTTTTTTGTCGAAAATCCACAGTACCCTCCCTTGGAAAAATGACTCAGAAAAATCATGGCATTCGAAACAGATTTTTTCGATTTTTTTCTCACGGGTACGAGTTACGCGGTTACGGTTGACTTTTTCTTATTCGAAATCTGATTCTCTATAAAATGCACCTAATGGTTTCCTTTTAGCTTGAAATTTTTTTTTGTCGAAAATCCACAGTACCCTCCCTTGGAAAAATGACTCAGAAAAATCATGGCATTCGAAACAGATTTTTTCGATTTTTTTCTCACGGGTACGAGTTACGCGGTTACGGTTGACATTTTCTTATTCGAAATCTGATTCTCTATAAAATGCACCTAATGGTTTCCTTTTAGCTTGAAATTTTTCTTTTCTCGAAAATCCACAGTACCCTCCCTTGGAAAAATGACTCAGAAAAATCATGGCATTCAAAACAGATTTTTTCGATTTTTTTCTCACGGGTACGAGTTACGCGGTTACGGTTGACATTTTCTTATTCGAAATCTGATTCTCTATAAAATGCACCTAATGGTTTCCTTTTAGCTTGAAATTTTTTTTTGTCGAAAATCCACAGTACCCTTCCTTGGAAAAATGATTCAGAAAAATCATGGCATTCGAAACAGATTTTTTCGATTTTTTTCTCACGGGTACGAGTTACGCGGTTACGGTTGACATTTTCTTATTCGAAATCTGATTCTCTATAAAATGCACCTAATGGTTTCCTTTTAGCTTGAAATTTTTTTTTGTCGAAAATCCACAGTACCCTTCCTTGGAAAAATGACTCAGAAAAATCATGGCATTCGAAACAGATTTTTTCGATTTTTTTCTCACGGGTACGAGTTACGCGGTTACGGTTGACTTTTTCTTATTCGAAATCTGATTCGCTATAAAATGCACCTAATGGTTTCCTTTTAGCTTGAAATTTTTTTTTGTCGAAAATCCACAGTACCCTCCCTTGGAAAAATGACTCAGAAAAATCATGGCATTCGAAACAGATTTTTTCGATTTTTTTCTCACGGGTACGAGTTACGCGGTTACGGTTGACTTTTCCTTATTCGAAATCTGATTCTCTATAAAATGCACCTAATGGTTTCCTTTTAGCTGGAATTTTTTTTTTCTCGAAAATCCACAGTACCCTCCCTTGGAAAAATGACTCAGAAAAATCATGGCATTCGAAACAGATTTTTTCGATTTTTTTCTCACGGGTACGAGTTACGCGGTTACGGTTGACTTTTTCTTATTCGAAATCTGATTCTCTATAAAATGCACCTAATGGTTTCCTTTTAGCTTGAAATTTTTTTTTGTCGAAAATCCACAGTACCCTCCCTTGGAAAAATTACTCAGAAAAATCATGGCATTCGAAACAGATTTTTTCGATTTTTTTCTCACGGGTACGAGTTACGCGGTTACGGTTGACTTTTTCTTATTCGAAATCTGATTCTCTATAAAATGCACCTAATGGTTTCCTTTTAGCTTGAAATTTTTTTTTGTCGAAAATCCACAGTACCCTCCCTTGGAAAAATGACTCAGAAAAATCATGGCATTCGAAACAGATTTTTTCGATTTTTTTCTCACGGGTACGAGTTACGCGGTTACGGTTGACTTTTCCTTATTCGAAATCTGATTCTCTATAAAATGCACCTAATGGTTTCCTTTTAGCTTGAAATTTTTTTTTGTCGAAAATCCACAGTACCTTCCCTTGGAAAAATGACTCAGAAAAATCATGGCATTCGAAACAGATTTTTTCGATTTTTTTCTCACGGGTACGAGTTACGCGGTTACGGTTGACTTTTCCTTATTCGAAATCTGATTCTCTATAAAATGCACCTAATGGTTTCCTTTTAGCTTGAAATTTTTTTTTCTCGAAAATCCACAGTACCCTCCCTTGGAAAAATGACTCAGAAAAATCATGGCATTCGAAACAGATTTTTTCGATTTTTTTCTCACGGGTACGAGTTACGCGGTTACGGTTGACTTTTCCTTATTCGAAATCTGATTCTCTATAAAATGCACCTAATGGTTTCCTTTTAGCTGGAATTTTTTTTTTCTCGAAAATCCACAGTACCCTCCCTTGGAAAAATGACTCAGTAAAATCATGGCATTCGAAACTGATTTTTTCGATTTTTTCCTCACGGGTGCGAGTTACGCGGTTACGGTTGACTTTTTTTTATTCGAAATCTGATTCTCTATAAAATGCACCTAATGGTTTCCTTTTAGCTTGAAATTTTTTTTTCTCGAAAATTCACACTACCCTCCCTTGGAAAAATGACTCAGAAAAATCATGGCATTCGAAACAGATTTTTTCGATTTTTTTCTCACGGGTACGAGTTACGCGGTTACGGTTGACTTTTCCTTATTCGAAATCTGATTCTCTATAAAATGCACCTAATGGTTTCCTTTTAGCTTGAAATTTTTTTTTCTCGAAAATCCACAGTACCCTCCCTTGGAAAAATGACTCAGAAAAATCATGGCATTCGAAAGAGATTTTTTCGATTTTTTTCTCACGGGTACGAGTTACGCGGTTACGGTTGACTTTTTCTTATTCGAAATCTGATTCTCTATAAAATGCACCTAATGGTTCCCTTTTAGCTTGAAATTTTTTTTTGTCGAAAATCCACAGTACCCTCCCTTGGAAAAATGTCTCAGAAAAATCATGGCATTCGAAAGAGATTTTTTCGATTTTTTTCTCACGGGTACGAGTTACGCGGTTACGGTTGACTTTTTCTTATTCGAAATCTGATTCTCTATAAAATGCACCTAATGGTTTCCTTTTAGCTGGAATTTTTTTTTTCTCGAAAATCCACAGTACCCTCCCTTGGAAAAATGACTCAGAAAAATCATGGCATTCGAAACAGATTTTTTCGATTTTTTTCTCACGGGTACGAGTTACGCGGTTACGGTTGACTTTTTCTTATTCGAAATCTGATTCTCTATAAAATGCACCTAATGGTTTCCTTTTAGCTTGAAATTTTTTTTTGTCGAAAATCCACAGTACCCTCCCTTGGAAAAATTACTCAGAAAAATCATGGCATTCGAAACAGATTTTTTCGATTTTTTTCTCACGGGTACGAGTTACGCGGTTACGGTTGACTTTTTCTTATTCGAAATCTGATTCTCTATAAAATGCACCTAATGGTTTCCTTTTAGCTTGAAATTTTTTTTTGTCGAAAATCCACAGTACCCTCCCTTGGAAAAATGACTCAGAAAAATCATGGCATTCGAAACAGATTTTTTCGATTTTTTTCTCACGGGTACGAGTTACGCGGTTACGGTTGACTTTTCCTTATTCGAAATCTGATTCTCTATAAAATGCACCTAATGGTTTCCTTTTAGCTTGAAATTTTTTTTTGTCGAAAATCCACAGTACCTTCCCTTGGAAAAATGACTCAGAAAAATCATGGCATTCGAAACAGATTTTTTCGATTTTTTTCTCACGGGTACGAGTTACGCGGTTACGGTTGACTTTTCCTTATTCGAAATCTGATTCTCTATAAAATGCACCTAATGGTTTCCTTTTAGCTTGAAATTTTTTTTTCTCGAAAATCCACAGTACCCTCCCTTGGAAAAATGACTCAGAAAAATCATGGCATTCGAAACAGATTTTTTCGATTTTTTTCTCACGGGTACGAGTTACGCGGTTACGGTTGACTTTTCCTTATTCGAAATCTGATTCTCTATAAAATGCACCTAATGGTTTCCTTTTAGCTGGAATTTTTTTTTTCTCGAAAATCCACAGTACCCTCCCTTGGAAAAATGACTCAGTAAAATCATGGCATTCGAAACTGATTTTTTCGATTTTTTCCTCACGGGTGCGAGTTACGCGGTTACGGTTGACTTTTTTTTATTCGAAATCTGATTCTCTATAAAATGCACCTAATGGTTTCCTTTTAGCTTGAAATTTTTTTTTCTCGAAAATTCACACTACCCTCCCTTGGAAAAATGACTCAGAAAAATCATGGCATTCGAAACAGATTTTTTCGATTTTTTTCTCACGGGTACGAGTTACGCGGTTACGGTTGACTTTTCCTTATTCGAAATCTGATTCTCTATAAAATGCACCTAATGGTTTCCTTTTAGCTTGAAATTTTTTTTTCTCGAAAATCCACAGTACCCTCCCTTGGAAAAATGACTCAGAAAAATCATGGCATTCGAAAGAGATTTTTTCGATTTTTTTCTCACGGGTACGAGTTACGCGGTTACGGTTGACTTTTTCTTATTCGAAATCTGATTCTCTATAAAATGCACCTAATGGTTCCCTTTTAGCTTGAAATTTTTTTTTGTCGAAAATCCACAGTACCCTCCCTTGGAAAAATGTCTCAGAAAAATCATGGCATTCGAAAGAGATTTTTTCGATTTTTTTCTCACGGGTACGAGTTACGCGGTTACGGTTGACTTTTTCTTATTCGAAATCTGATTCTCTATAAAATGCACCTAATGGTTTCCTTTTAGCTTGAAATTTTTTTTTGTCGAAAATCCACAGTACCCTCCCTTGGAAAAATGACTCAGAAAAATCATGGCATTCGAAACAGATTTTTTCGATTTTTTTCTCACAGGTACGAGTTACGCGGTTACGGTTGACTTTTTCTTATTCGAAATCTGATTCTCTATAAAATGCACCTAATGGTTTCCTTTTAGCTTGAAATTTTTTTTTGTCGAAAATCCACAGTACCCTCCCTTGGAAAAATGACTCAGAAAAATCATGGCATTCGAAACAGATTTTTTCGATTTTTTTCTCACGGGTACGAGTTACGCGGTTACGGTTGACTTTTTCTTATTCGAAATCTGATTCTCTATAAAATGCACCTAATGGTTTCCTTTTAGCTTGAAATTTTTTTTTCTCGAAAATCCACAGTACCCTCCCTTGAAAAAATGACTCAGAAAAATCATGGCATTCGAAACAGATTTTTTCGATTTTTTTCTCACGGGTACGAGTTACGCGGTTACGGTTGACTTTTTCTTATTCGAAATCTGATTCTCTATAAAATGCACCTAATGGTTTCCTTTTAGCTTGAAATTTTTTTTTCTCGAAAATCCACAGTACCCTCCCTTGGAAAAATGACTCAGAAAAATCATGGCATTCGAAACAGATTTTTTCGATTTTTTTCTCACGGGTACGAGTTACGCGGTTACGGTTGACTTTTTCTTATTGGAAATCTGATTCTCTATAAAATGCACCTAATGGTTTCCTTTTAGCTTGAAATTTTTTTTTCTCGAAAATCCACAGTACCCTCCCTTGGAAAAATGATTCAGAAAAATCATGGCATTCGAAACAGATTTTTTCGATTTTTTTCTCACGGGTACGAGTTACGCGGTTACGGTTGACATTTTCTTATTCGAAATCTGATTCTCTATAAAATGCACCTAATGGTTTCCTTTTAGCTTGAAATTTTTTTTGTCGAAAATCCACAGTACCCTTCCTTGGAAAAATGACTCAGAAAAATCATGGCATTCGAAACAGATTTTTTCGATTTTTTTCTCACGGGTACGAGTTACGCGGTTACGGTTGACTTTTTCTTATTCGAAATCTGATTCTCTATAAAATGCACCTAATGGTTTCCTTTTAGCTTGAAATTTTTTTTTGTCGAAAATCCACAGTACCCTCCCTTGGAAAAATTACTCAGAAAAATCATGGCATTCGAAACAGATTTTTTCGATTTTTTTCTCACGGGTACGAGTTACGCGGTTACGGTTGACTTTTTCTTATTCGAAATCTGATTCTCTATAAAATGCACCTAATGGTTTCCTTTTAGCTTGAAATTTTTTTTTGTCGAAAATCCACAGTACCCTCCCTTGGAAAAATGACTCAGAAAAATCATGGCATTCGAAACAGATTTTTTCGATTTTTTTCTCACGGGTACGAGTTACGCGGTTACGGTTGACTTTTCCTTATTCGAAATCTGATTCTCTATAAAATGCACCTAATGGTTTCCTTTTAGCTTGAAATTTTTTTTTGTCGAAAATCCACAGTACCTTCCCTTGGAAAAATGACTCAGAAAAATCATGGCATTCGAAACAGATTTTTTCGATTTTTTTCTCACGGGTACGAGTTACGCGGTTACGGTTGACTTTTCCTTATTCGAAATCTGATTCTCTATAAAATGCACCTAATGGTTTCCTTTTAGCTTGAAATTTTTTTTTCTCGAAAATCCACAGTACCCTCCCTTGGAAAAATGACTCAGAAAAATCATGGCATTCGAAACAGATTTTTTCGATTTTTTTCTCACGGGTACGAGTTACGCGGTTACGGTTGACTTTTCCTTATTCGAAATCTGATTCTCTATAAAATGCACCTAATGGTTTCCTTTTAGCTGGAATTTTTTTTTCTCGAAAATCCACAGTACCCTCCCTTGGAAAAATGACTCAGAAAAATCATGGCATTCGAAACAGATTTTTTCGATTTTTTTCTCACGGGTACGAGTTACGCGGTTACGGTTGACTTTTTCTTATTCGAAATCTGATTCTCTATAAAATGCACCTAATGGTTTCCTTTTAGCTTGAAATTTTTTTTGTCGAAAATCCACAGTACCCTCCCTTGGAAAAATGACTCAGAAAAATCATGGCATTCGAAACAGATTTTTTCGATTTTTTTCTCACGGGTACGAGTTACGCGGTTACGGTTGACTTTTTCTTATTCGAAATCTGATTCTCTATAAAATGCACCTAATGGTTTCCTTTTAGCTTGAAATTTTTTTTGTCGAAAATCCACAGTACCCTCCCTTGGAAAAATGACTCAGAAAAATCATGGCATTCGAAACAGATTTTTTCGATTTTTTTCTCACGGGTACGAGTTACGCGGTTACGGTTGACATTTTCTTATTCGAAATCTGATTCTCTATAAAATGCACCTAATGGTTTCCTTTTAGCTTGAAATTTTTCTTTTCTCGAAAATCCACAGTACCCTCCCTTGGAAAAATGACTCAGAAAAATCATGGCATTCAAAACAGATTTTTTCGATTTTTTTCTCACGGGTACGAGTTACGCGGTTACGGTTGACATTTTCTTATTCGAAATCTGATTCTCTATAAAATGCACCTAATGGTTTCCTTTTAGCTTGAAATTTTTTTTTGTCGAAAATCCACAGTACCCTTCCTTGGAAAAATGATTCAGAAAAATCATGGCATTCGAAACAGATTTTTTCGATTTTTTTCTCACGGGTACGAGTTACGCGGTTACGGTTGACATTTTCTTATTCGAAATCTGATTCTCTATAAAATGCACCTAATGGTTTCCTTTTAGCTTGAAATTTTTTTTTGTCGAAAATCCACAGTACCCTTCCTTGGAAAAATGACTCAGAAAAATCATGGCATTCGAAACAGATTTTTTCGATTTTTTTCTCACGGGTACGAGTTACGCGGTTACGGTTGACTTTTTCTTATTCGAAATCTGATTCGCTATAAAATGCACCTAATGGTTTCCTTTTAGCTTGAAATTTTTTTTTGTCGAAAATCCACAGTACCCTCCCTTGGAAAAATGACTCAGAAAAATCATGGCATTCGAAACAGATTTTTTCGATTTTTTTCTCACGGGTACGAGTTACGCGGTTACGGTTGACTTTTCCTTATTCGAAATCTGATTCTCTATAAAATGCACCTAATGGTTTCCTTTTAGCTGGAATTTTTTTTTTCTCGAAAATCCACAGTACCCTCCCTTGGAAAAATGACTCAGAAAAATCATGGCATTCGAAACAGATTTTTTCGATTTTTTTCTCACGGGTACGAGTTACGCGGTTACGGTTGACTTTTTCTTATTCGAAATCTGATTCTCTATAAAATGCACCTAATGGTTTCCTTTTAGCTTGAAATTTTTTTTTGTCGAAAATCCACAGTACCCTCCCTTGGAAAAATTACTCAGAAAAATCATGGCATTCGAAAGAGATTTTTTTCGATTTTTTTCTCACGGGTACGAGTTACGCGGTTACGGTTGACTTTTTCTTATTCGAAATCTGATTCTCTATAAAATGCACCTAATGGTTTCCTTTTAGCTTGAAATTTTTTTTTGTCGAAAATCCACAGTACCCTCCCTTGGAAAAATGACTCAGAAAAATCATGGCATTCGAAACAGATTTTTTCGATTTTTTTCTCACGGGTACGAGTTACGCGGTTACGGTTGACTTTTTCTTATTCGAAATCTGATTCTCTATAAAATGCACCTAATGGTTTCCTTTTAGCTTGAAATTTTTTTTTGTCGAAAATCCACAGTACCCTCCCTTGGAAAAATGACTCAGAAAAATCATGGCATTCGAAACAGATTTTTTCGATTTTTTTCTCACGGGTACGAGTTACGCGGTTACGGTTGACATTTTCTTATTCGAAATCTGATTCTCTATAAAATGCACCTAATGGTTTCCTTTTAGCTTGAAATTTTTCTTTTCTCGAAAATCCACAGTACCCTCCCTTGGAAAAATGACTCAGAAAAATCATGGCATTCAAAACAGATTTTTTCGATTTTTTTCTCACGGGTACGAGTTACGCGGTTACGGTTGACTTTTTCTTATTCGAAATCTGATTCTCTATAAAATGCACCTAATGGTTTCCTTTTAGCTTGAAATTTTTTTTTGTCGAAAATCCACAGTACCCTCCCTTGGAAAAATTACTCAGAAAAATCATGGCATTCGAAACAGATTTTTTCGATTTTTTTCTCACGGGTACGAGTTACGCGGTTACGGTTGACTTTTTCTTATTCGAAATCTGATTCTCTATAAAATGCACCTAATGGTTTCCTTTTAGCTGGAATTTTTTTTTTCTCGAAAATCCACAGTACCCTCCCTTGGAAAAATGACTCAGAAAAATCATGGCATTCGAAACAGATTTTTTCGATTTTTTTCTCACGGGTACGAGTTACGCGGTTACGGTTGACTTTTTCTTATTCGAAATCTGATTCTCTATAAAATGCACCTAATGGTTTCCTTTTAGCTTGAAATTTTTTTTTGTCGAAAATCCACAGTACCCTCCCTTGGAAAAATTACTCAGAAAAATCATGGCATTCGAAACAGATTTTTTCGATTTTTTTCTCACGGGTACGAGTTACGCGGTTACGGTTGACTTTTTCTTATTCGAAATCTGATTCTCTATAAAATGCACCTAATGGTTTCCTTTTAGCTTGAAATTTTTTTTTGTCGAAAATCCACAGTACCCTCCCTTGGAAAAATGACTCAGAAAAATCATGGCATTCGAAACAGATTTTTTCGATTTTTTTCTCACGGGTACGAGTTACGCGGTTACGGTTGACTTTTCCTTATTCGAAATCTGATTCTCTATAAAATGCACCTAATGGTTTCCTTTTAGCTTGAAATTTTTTTTTGTCGAAAATCCACAGTACCTTCCCTTGGAAAAATGACTCAGAAAAATCATGGCATTCGAAACAGATTTTTTCGATTTTTTTCTCACGGGTACGAGTTACGCGGTTACGGTTGACTTTTCCTTATTCGAAATCTGATTCTCTATAAAATGCACCTAATGGTTTCCTTTTAGCTTGAAATTTTTTTTTCTCGAAAATCCACAGTACCCTCCCTTGGAAAAATGACTCAGAAAAATCATGGCATTCGAAACAGATTTTTTCGATTTTTTTCTCACGGGTACGAGTTACGCGGTTACGGTTGACTTTTCCTTATTCGAAATCTGATTCTCTATAAAATGCACCTAATGGTTTCCTTTTAGCTGGAATTTTTTTTTTCTCGAAAATCCACAGTACCCTCCCTTGGAAAAATGACTCAGTAAAATCATGGCATTCGAAACTGATTTTTTCGATTTTTTCCTCACGGGTGCGAGTTACGCGGTTACGGTTGACTTTTTTTTATTCGAAATCTGATTCTCTATAAAATGCACCTAATGGTTTCCTTTTAGCTTGAAATTTTTTTTTCTCGAAAATTCACACTACCCTCCCTTGGAAAAATGACTCAGAAAAATCATGGCATTCGAAACAGATTTTTTCGATTTTTTTCTCACGGGTACGAGTTACGCGGTTACGGTTGACTTTTCCTTATTCGAAATCTGATTCTCTATAAAATGCACCTAATGGTTTCCTTTTAGCTTGAAATTTTTTTTTCTCGAAAATCCACAGTACCCTCCCTTGGAAAAATGACTCAGAAAAATCATGGCATTCGAAAGAGATTTTTTCGATTTTTTTCTCACGGGTACGAGTTACGCGGTTACGGTTGACTTTTTCTTATTCGAAATCTGATTCTCTATAAAATGCACCTAATGGTTCCCTTTTAGCTTGAAATTTTTTTTTGTCGAAAATCCACAGTACCCTCCCTTGGAAAAATGTCTCAGAAAAATCATGGCATTCGAAAGAGATTTTTTCGATTTTTTTCTCACGGGTACGAGTTACGCGGTTACGGTTGACTTTTTCTTATTCGAAATCTGATTCTCTATAAAATGCACCTAATGGTTTCCTTTTAGCTTGAAATTTTTTTTTGTCGAAAATCCACAGTACCCTCCCTTGGAAAAATGACTCAGAAAAATCATGGCATTCGAAACAGATTTTTTCGATTTTTTTCTCACAGGTACGAGTTACGCGGTTACGGTTGACTTTTTCTTATTCGAAATCTGATTCTCTATAAAATGCACCTAATGGTTTCCTTTTAGCTTGAAATTTTTTTTTGTCGAAAATCCACAGTACCCTCCCTTGGAAAAATGACTCAGAAAAATCATGGCATTCGAAACAGATTTTTTCGATTTTTTTCTCACGGGTACGAGTTACGCGGTTACGGTTGACTTTTTCTTATTCGAAATCTGATTCTCTATAAAATGCACCTAATGGTTTCCTTTTAGCTTGAAATTTTTTTTTCTCGAAAATCCACAGTACCCTCCCTTGAAAAAATGACTCAGAAAAATCATGGCATTCGAAACAGATTTTTTCGATTTTTTTCTCACGGGTACGAGTTACGCGGTTACGGTTGACTTTTTCTTATTCGAAATCTGATTCTCTATAAAATGCACCTAATGGTTTCCTTTTAGCTTGAAATTTTTTTTTCTCGAAAATCCACAGTACCCTCCCTTGGAAAAATGACTCAGAAAAATCATGGCATTCGAAACAGATTTTTTCGATTTTTTTCTCACGGGTACGAGTTACGCGGTTACGGTTGACTTTTTCTTATTGGAAATCTGATTCTCTATAAAATGCACCTAATGGTTTCCTTTTAGCTTGAAATTTTTTTTTCTCGAAAATCCACAGTACCCTCCCTTGGAAAAATGATTCAGAAAAATCATGGCATTCGAAACAGATTTTTTCGATTTTTTTCTCACGGGTACGAGTTACGCGGTTACGGTTGACATTTTCTTATTCGAAATCTGATTCTCTATAAAATGCACCTAATGGTTTCCTTTTAGCTTGAAATTTTTTTTGTCGAAAATCCACAGTACCCTTCCTTGGAAAAATGACTCAGAAAAATCATGGCATTCGAAACAGATTTTTTCGATTTTTTTCTCACGGGTACGAGTTACGCGGTTACGGTTGACTTTTTCTTATTCGAAATCTGATTCTCTATAAAATGCACCTAATGGTTTCCTTTTAGCTTGAAATTTTTTTTTGTCGAAAATCCACAGTACCCTCCCTTGGAAAAATTACTCAGAAAAATCATGGCATTCGAAACAGATTTTTTCGATTTTTTTCTCACGGGTACGAGTTACGCGGTTACGGTTGACTTTTTCTTATTCGAAATCTGATTCTCTATAAAATGCACCTAATGGTTTCCTTTTAGCTTGAAATTTTTTTTTGTCGAAAATCCACAGTACCCTCCCTTGGAAAAATGACTCAGAAAAATCATGGCATTCGAAACAGATTTTTTCGATTTTTTTCTCACGGGTACGAGTTACGCGGTTACGGTTGACTTTTCCTTATTCGAAATCTGATTCTCTATAAAATGCACCTAATGGTTTCCTTTTAGCTTGAAATTTTTTTTTGTCGAAAATCCACAGTACCTTCCCTTGGAAAAATGACTCAGAAAAATCATGGCATTCGAAACAGATTTTTTCGATTTTTTTCTCACGGGTACGAGTTACGCGGTTACGGTTGACTTTTCCTTATTCGAAATCTGATTCTCTATAAAATGCACCTAATGGTTTCCTTTTAGCTTGAAATTTTTTTTTCTCGAAAATCCACAGTACCCTCCCTTGGAAAAATGACTCAGAAAAATCATGGCATTCGAAACAGATTTTTTCGATTTTTTTCTCACGGGTACGAGTTACGCGGTTACGGTTGACTTTTCCTTATTCGAAATCTGATTCTCTATAAAATGCACCTAATGGTTTCCTTTTAGCTGGAATTTTTTTTTCTCGAAAATCCACAGTACCCTCCCTTGGAAAAATGACTCAGAAAAATCATGGCATTCGAAACAGATTTTTTCGATTTTTTTCTCACGGGTACGAGTTACGCGGTTACGGTTGACTTTTTCTTATTCGAAATCTGATTCTCTATAAAATGCACCTAATGGTTTCCTTTTAGCTTGAAATTTTTTTTGTCGAAAATCCACAGTACCCTCCCTTGGAAAAATGACTCAGAAAAATCATGGCATTCGAAACAGATTTTTTCGATTTTTTTCTCACGGGTACGAGTTACGCGGTTACGGTTGACTTTTTCTTATTCGAAATCTGATTCTCTATAAAATGCACCTAATGGTTTCCTTTTAGCTTGAAATTTTTTTTGTCGAAAATCCACAGTACCCTCCCTTGGAAAAATGACTCAGAAAAATCATGGCATTCGAAACAGATTTTTTCGATTTTTTTCTCACGGGTACGAGTTACGCGGTTACGGTTGACATTTTCTTATTCGAAATCTGATTCTCTATAAAATGCACCTAATGGTTTCCTTTTAGCTTGAAATTTTTCTTTTCTCGAAAATCCACAGTACCCTCCCTTGGAAAAATGACTCAGAAAAATCATGGCATTCAAAACAGATTTTTTCGATTTTTTTCTCACGGGTACGAGTTACGCGGTTACGGTTGACATTTTCTTATTCGAAATCTGATTCTCTATAAAATGCACCTAATGGTTTCCTTTTAGCTTGAAATTTTTTTTTGTCGAAAATCCACAGTACCCTTCCTTGGAAAAATGATTCAGAAAAATCATGGCATTCGAAACAGATTTTTTCGATTTTTTTCTCACGGGTACGAGTTACGCGGTTACGGTTGACATTTTCTTATTCGAAATCTGATTCTCTATAAAATGCACCTAATGGTTTCCTTTTAGCTTGAAATTTTTTTTTGTCGAAAATCCACAGTACCCTTCCTTGGAAAAATGACTCAGAAAAATCATGGCATTCGAAACAGATTTTTTCGATTTTTTTCTCACGGGTACGAGTTACGCGGTTACGGTTGACTTTTTCTTATTCGAAATCTGATTCGCTATAAAATGCACCTAATGGTTTCCTTTTAGCTTGAAATTTTTTTTTGTCGAAAATCCACAGTACCCTCCCTTGGAAAAATGACTCAGAAAAATCATGGCATTCGAAACAGATTTTTTCGATTTTTTTCTCACGGGTACGAGTTACGCGGTTACGGTTGACTTTTCCTTATTCGAAATCTGATTCTCTATAAAATGCACCTAATGGTTTCCTTTTAGCTGGAATTTTTTTTTTCTCGAAAATCCACAGTACCCTCCCTTGGAAAAATGACTCAGAAAAATCATGGCATTCGAAACAGATTTTTTCGATTTTTTTCTCACGGGTACGAGTTACGCGGTTACGGTTGACTTTTTCTTATTCGAAATCTGATTCTCTATAAAATGCACCTAATGGTTTCCTTTTAGCTTGAAATTTTTTTTTGTCGAAAATCCACAGTACCCTCCCTTGGAAAAATTACTCAGAAAAATCATGGCATTCGAAAGAGATTTTTTTCGATTTTTTTCTCACGGGTACGAGTTACGCGGTTACGGTTGACTTTTTCTTATTCGAAATCTGATTCTCTATAAAATGCACCTAATGGTTTCCTTTTAGCTTGAAATTTTTTTTTGTCGAAAATCCACAGTACCCTCCCTTGGAAAAATGACTCAGAAAAATCATGGCATTCGAAACAGATTTTTTCGATTTTTTTCTCACGGGTACGAGTTACGCGGTTACGGTTGACTTTTTCTTATTCGAAATCTGATTCTCTATAAAATGCACCTAATGGTTTCCTTTTAGCTTGAAATTTTTTTTTGTCGAAAATCCACAGTACCCTCCCTTGGAAAAATGACTCAGAAAAATCATGGCATTCGAAACAGATTTTTTCGATTTTTTTCTCACGGGTACGAGTTACGCGGTTACGGTTGACATTTTCTTATTCGAAATCTGATTCTCTATAAAATGCACCTAATGGTTTCCTTTTAGCTTGAAATTTTTCTTTTCTCGAAAATCCACAGTACCCTCCCTTGGAAAAATGACTCAGAAAAATCATGGCATTCAAAACAGATTTTTTCGATTTTTTTCTCACGGGTACGAGTTACGCGGTTACGGTTGACATTTTCTTATTCGAAATCTGATTCTCTATAAAATGCACCTAATGGTTTCCTTTTAGCTTGAAATTTTTTTTTGTCGAAAATCCACAGTACCCTTCCTTGGAAAAATGATTCAGAAAAATCATGGCATTCGAAACAGATTTTTTCGATTTTTTTCTCACGGGTACGAGTTACGCGGTTACGGTTGACATTTTCTTATTCGAAATCTGATTCTCTATAAAATGCACCTAATGGTTTCCTTTTAGCTTGAAATTTTTTTTTGTCGAAAATCCACAGTACCCTTCCTTGGAAAAATGACTCAGAAAAATCATGGCATTCGAAACAGATTTTTTCGATTTTTTTCTCACGGGTACGAGTTACGCGGTTACGGTTGACTTTTTCTTATTCGAAATCTGATTCTCTATAAAATGCACCTAATGGTTTCCTTTTAGCTGGAATTTTTTTTTTCTCGAAAATCCACAGTACCCTCCCTTGGAAAAATGACTCAGAAAAATCATGGCATTCGAAACAGATTTTTTCGATTTTTTTCTCACGGGTACGAGTTACGCGGTTACGGTTGACTTTTTCTTATTCGAAATCTGATTCTCTATAAAATGCACCTAATGGTTTCCTTTTAGCTTGAAATTTTTTTTTGTCGAAAATCCACAGTACCCTCCCTTGGAAAAATTACTCAGAAAAATCATGGCATTCGAAACAGATTTTTTCGATTTTTTTCTCACGGGTACGAGTTACGCGGTTACGGTTGACTTTTTCTTATTCGAAATCTGATTCTCTATAAAATGCACCTAATGGTTTCCTTTTAGCTTGAAATTTTTTTTTGTCGAAAATCCACAGTACCCTCCCTTGGAAAAATGACTCAGAAAAATCATGGCATTCGAAACAGATTTTTTCGATTTTTTTCTCACGGGTACGAGTTACGCGGTTACGGTTGACTTTTCCTTATTCGAAATCTGATTCTCTATAAAATGCACCTAATGGTTTCCTTTTAGCTTGAAATTTTTTTTTGTCGAAAATCCACAGTACCTTCCCTTGGAAAAATGACTCAGAAAAATCATGGCATTCGAAACAGATTTTTTCGATTTTTTTCTCACGGGTACGAGTTACGCGGTTACGGTTGACTTTTCCTTATTCGAAATCTGATTCTCTATAAAATGCACCTAATGGTTTCCTTTTAGCTTGAAATTTTTTTTTCTCGAAAATCCACAGTACCCTCCCTTGGAAAAATGACTCAGAAAAATCATGGCATTCGAAACAGATTTTTTCGATTTTTTTCTCACGGGTACGAGTTACGCGGTTACGGTTGACTTTTCCTTATTCGAAATCTGATTCTCTATAAAATGCACCTAATGGTTTCCTTTTAGCTGGAATTTTTTTTTTCTCGAAAATCCACAGTACCCTCCCTTGGAAAAATGACTCAGAAAAATCATGGCATTCGAAACAGATTTTTTCGATTTTTTTCTCACGGGTACGAGTTACGCGGTTACGGTTGACTTTTTCTTATTCGAAATCTGATTCTCTATAAAATGCACCTAATGGTTTCCTTTTAGCTTGAAATTTTTTTTTGTCGAAAATCCACAGTACCCTCCCTTGGAAAAATGACTCAGAAAAATCATGGCATTCGAAACAGATTTTTTCGATTTTTTTCTCACAGGTACGAGTTACGCGGTTACGGTTGACTTTTCCTTATTCGAAATCTGATTCTCTATAAAATGCACCTAATGGTTTCCTTTTAGCTTGAAATTTTTTTTTGTCGAAAATCCACAGTACCTTCCCTTGGAAAAATGACTCAGAAAAATCATGGCATTCGAAACAGATTTTTTCGATTTTTTTCTCACGGGTACGAGTTACGCGGTTACGGTTGACTTTTCCTTATTCGAAATCTGATTCTCTATAAAATGCACCTAATGGTTTCCTTTTAGCTTGAAATTTTTTTTTCTCGAAAATCCACAGTACCCTCCCTTGGAAAAATGACTCAGAAAAATCATGGCATTCGAAACAGATTTTTTCGATTTTTTTCTCACGGGTACGAGTTACGCGGTTACGGTTGACTTTTCCTTATTCGAAATCTGATTCTCTATAAAATGCACCTAATGGTTTCCTTTTAGCTGGAATTTTTTTTTTCTCGAAAATCCACAGTACCCTCCCTTGGAAAAATGACTCAGAAAAATCATGGCATTCGAAACAGATTTTTTCGATTTTTTTCTCACGGGTACGAGTTACGCGGTTACGGTTGACTTTTTCTTATTCGAAATCTGATTCTCTATAAAATGCACCTAATGGTTTCCTTTTAGCTTGAAATTTTTTTTGTCGAAAATCCACAGTACCCTCCCTTGGAAAAATGACTCAGAAAAATCATGGCATTCGAAACAGATTTTTTCGATTTTTTTCTCACGGGTACGAGTTACGCGGTTACGGTTGACTTTTTCTTATTCGAAATCTGATTCTCTATAAAATGCACCTAATGGTTTCCTTTTAGCTTGAAATTTTTTTTTGTCGAAAATCCACAGTACCCTCCCTTGGAAAAATGACTCAGAAAAATCATGGCATTCGAAACAGATTTTTTCGATTTTTTTCTCACGGGTACGAGTTACGCGGTTACGGTTGACATTTTCTTATTCGAAATCTGATTCTCTATAAAATGCACCTAATGGTTTCCTTTTAGCTTGAAATTTTTCTTTTCTCGAAAATCCACAGTACCCTCCCTTGGAAAAATGACTCAGAAAAATCATGGCATTCAAAACAGATTTTTTCGATTTTTTTCTCACGGGTACGAGTTACGCGGTTACGGTTGACATTTTCTTATTCGAAATCTGATTCTCTATAAAATGCACCTAATGGTTTCCTTTTAGCTTGAAATTTTTTTTTGTCGAAAATCCACAGTACCCTTCCTTGGAAAAATGATTCAGAAAAATCATGGCATTCGAAACAGATTTTTTCGATTTTTTTCTCACGGGTACGAGTTACGCGGTTACGGTTGACATTTTCTTATTCGAAATCTGATTCTCTATAAAATGCACCTAATGGTTTCCTTTTAGCTTGAAATTTTTTTTTGTCGAAAATCCACAGTACCCTTCCTTGGAAAAATGACTCAGAAAAATCATGGCATTCGAAACAGATTTTTTCGATTTTTTTCTCACGGGTACGAGTTACGCGGTTACGGTTGACTTTTTCTTATTCGAAATCTGATTCGCTATAAAATGCACCTAATGGTTTCCTTTTAGCTTGAAATTTTTTTTTGTCGAAAATCCACAGTACCCTCCCTTGGAAAAATGACTCAGAAAAATCATGGCATTCGAAAGAGATTTTTTCGATTTTTTTCTCACGGGTACGAGTTACGCGGTTACGGTTGACTTTTTCTTATTCGAAATCTGATTCTCTATAAAATGCACCTAATGGTTTCCTTTTAGCTGGAATTTTTTTTTTCTCGAAAATCCACAGTACCCTCCCTTGGAAAAATGACTCAGAAAAATCATGGCATTCGAAACAGATTTTTTCGATTTTTTTCTCACGGGTACGAGTTACGCGGTTACGGTTGACTTTTTCTTATTCGAAATCTGATTCTCTATAAAATGCACCTAATGGTTTCCTTTTAGCTTGAAATTTTTTTTGTCGAAAATCCACAGTACCCTCCCTTGGAAAAATGACTCAGAAAAATCATGGCATTCGAAACAGATTTTTTCGATTTTTTTCTCACGGGTACGAGTTACGCGGTTACGGTTGACTTTTTCTTATTCGAAATCTGATTCTCTATAAAATGCACCTAATGGTTTCCTTTTAGCTTGAAATTTTTTTTTGTCGAAAATCCACAGTACCCTCCCTTGGAAAAATGACTCAGAAAAATCATGGCATTCGAAACAGATTTTTTCGATTTTTTTCTCACGGGTACGAGTTACGCGGTTACGGTTGACATTTTCTTATTCGAAATCTGATTCTCTATAAAATGCACCTAATGGTTTCCTTTTAGCTTGAAATTTTTCTTTTCTCGAAAATCCACAGTACCCTCCCTTGGAAAAATGACTCAGAAAAATCATGGCATTCAAAACAGATTTTTTCGATTTTTTTCTCACGGGTACGAGTTACGCGGTTACGGTTGACATTTTCTTATTCGAAATCTGATTCTCTATAAAATGCACCTAATGGTTTCCTTTTAGCTTGAAATTTTTTTTTGTCGAAAATCCACAGTACCCTTCCTTGGAAAAATGATTCAGAAAAATCATGGCATTCGAAACAGATTTTTTCGATTTTTTTCTCACGGGTACGAGTTACGCGGTTACGGTTGACATTTTCTTATTCGAAATCTGATTCTCTATAAAATGCACCTAATGGTTTCCTTTTAGCTTGAAATTTTTTTTTGTCGAAAATCCACAGTACCCTTCCTTGGAAAAATGACTCAGAAAAATCATGGCATTCGAAACAGATTTTTTCGATTTTTTTCTCACGGGTACGAGTTACGCGGTTACGGTTGACTTTTTCTTATTCGAAATCTGATTCGCTATAAAATGCACCTAATGGTTTCCTTTTAGCTTGAAATTTTTTTTTGTCGAAAATCCACAGTACCCTCCCTTGGAAAAATGACTCAGAAAAATCATGGCATTCGAAACAGATTTTTTCGATTTTTTTCTCACGGGTACGAGTTACGCGGTTACGGTTGACTTTTCCTTATTCGAAATCTGATTCTCTATAAAATGCACCTAATGGTTTCCTTTTAGCTGGAATTTTTTTTTTCTCGAAAATCCACAGTACCCTCCCTTGGAAAAATGACTCAGAAAAATCATGGCATTCGAAACAGATTTTTTCGATTTTTTTCTCACGGGTACGAGTTACGCGGTTACGGTTGACTTTTTCTTATTCGAAATCTGATTCTCTATAAAATGCACCTAATGGTTTCCTTTTAGCTTGAAATTTTTTTTTGTCGAAAATCCACAGTACCCTCCCTTGGAAAAATTACTCAGAAAAATCATGGCATTCGAAACAGATTTTTTCGATTTTTTTCTCACGGGTACGAGTTACGCGGTTACGGTTGACTTTTTCTTATTCGAAATCTGATTCTCTATAAAATGCACCTAATGGTTTCCTTTTAGCTTGAAATTTTTTTTTGTCGAAAATCCACAGTACCCTCCCTTGGAAAAATGACTCAGAAAAATCATGGCATTCGAAACAGATTTTTTCGATTTTTTTCTCACGGGTACGAGTTACGCGGTTACGGTTGACTTTTCCTTATTCGAAATCTGATTCTCTATAAAATGCACCTAATGGTTTCCTTTTAGCTTGAAATTTTTTTTTGTCGAAAATCCACAGTACCTTCCCTTGGAAAAATGACTCAGAAAAATCATGGCATTCGAAACAGATTTTTTCGATTTTTTTCTCACGGGTACGAGTTACGCGGTTACGGTTGACTTTTCCTTATTCGAAATCTGATTCTCTATAAAATGCACCTAATGGTTTCCTTTTAGCTTGAAATTTTTTTTTCTCGAAAATCCACAGTACCCTCCCTTGGAAAAATGACTCAGAAAAATCATGGCATTCGAAACAGATTTTTTCGATTTTTTTCTCACGGGTACGAGTTACGCGGTTACGGTTGACTTTTCCTTATTCGAAATCTGATTCTCTATAAAATGCACCTAATGGTTTCCTTTTAGCTGGAATTTTTTTTTTCTCGAAAATCCACAGTACCCTCCCTTGGAAAAATGACTCAGAAAAATCATGGCATTCGAAACAGATTTTTTCGATTTTTTTCTCACGGGTACGAGTTACGCGGTTACGGTTGACTTTTTCTTATTCGAAATCTGATTCTCTATAAAATGCACCTAATGGTTTCCTTTTAGCTTGAAATTTTTTTTTGTCGAAAATCCACAGTACCCTCCCTTGGAAAAATGACTCAGAAAAATCATGGCATTCGAAACAGATTTTTTCGATTTTTTTCTCACGGGTACGAGTTACGCGGTTACGGTTGACTTTTTCTTATTCGAAATCTGATTCTCTATAAAATGCACCTAATGGTTTCCTTTTAGCTTGAAATTTTTTTTTGTCGAAAATCCACAGTACCCTCCCTTGGAAAAATGACTCAGAAAAATCATGGCATTCGAAACAGATTTTTTCGATTTTTTTCTCACGGGTACGAGTTACGCGGTTACGGTTGACATTTTCTTATTCGAAATCTGATTCTCTATAAAATGCACCTAATGGTTTCCTTTTTGCTTGAAATTTTTCTTTTCTCGAAAATCCACAGTACCCTCCCTTGGAAAAATGACTCAGAAAAATCATGGCATTCAAAACAGATTTTTTCGATTTTTTTCTCACGGGTACGAGTTACGCGGTTACGGTTGACATTTTCTTATTCGAAATCTGATTCGCTATAAAATGCACCTAATGGTTTCCTTTTAGCTTGAAATTTCTTTTTTGTCGAAAATCCACAGTACCCTCCCTTGGAAAAATGACTCAGAAAAATCATGGCATTCGAAACAGATTTTTTCGATTTTTTTCTCACGGGTACGAGTTACGCGGTTACGGTTGACTTTTTCTTATTCGAAATCTGATTCTCTATAAAATGCACCTAATGGTTTCCTTTTAGCTTGAAATTTTTTTTTGTCGAAAATCCACAGTACCCTCCCTTGGAAAAATGACTCAGAAAAATCATGGCATTCGAAACAGATTTTTTCGATTTTTTTCTCACGGGTACGAGTTACGCGGTTACGGTTGACTTTTCCTTATTCGAAATCTGATTCTCTATAAAATGCACCTAATGGTTTCCTTTTAGCTTGAAATTTTTTTTTCTCGAAAATCCACAGTACCTTCCCTTGGAAAAATGACTCAGAAAAATCATGGCATTCGAAACAGATTTTTTCGATTTTTTTCTCACGGGTACGAGTTACGCGGTTACGGTTGACTTTTCCTTATTCGAAATCTGATTCTCTATAAAATGCACCTAATGGTTTCCTTTTAGCTTGAAATTTTTTTTTCTCGAAAATCCACAGTACCCTCCCTTGGAAAAATGACTCAGAAAAATCATGGCATTCGAAACAGATTTTTTCGATTTTTTTCTCACGGGTACGAGTTACGCGGTTACGGTTGACTTTTCCTTATTCGAAATCTGATTCTCTATAAAATGCACCTAATGGTTTCCTTTTAGCTGGAATTTTTTTTTTCTCGAAAATCCACAGTACCCTCCCTTGGAAAAATGACTCAGAAAAATCATGGCATTCGAAACAGATTTTTTCGATTTTTTTCTCACGGGTACGAGTTACGCGGTTACGGTTGACTTTTTCTTATTCGAAATCTGATTCTCTATAAAATGCACCTAATGGTTTCCTTTTAGCTTGAAATTTTTTTTTGTCGAAAATCCACAGTACCCTCCCTTGGAAAAATGACTCAGAAAAATCATGGCATTCGAAACAGATTTTTTCGATTTTTTTCTCACGGGTACGAGTTACGCGGTTACGGTTGACTTTTTCTTATTCGAAATCTGATTCTCTATAAAATGCACCTAATGGTTTCCTTTTAGCTTGAAATTTTTTTTTGTCGAAAATCCACAGTACCCTCCCTTGGAAAAATGACTCAGAAAAATCATGGCATTCGAAACAGATTTTTTCGATTTTTTTCTCACGGGTACGAGTTACGCGGTTACGGTTGACATTTTCTTATTCGAAATCTGATTCTCTATAAAATGCACCTAATGGTTTCCTTTTTGCTTGAAATTTTTCTTTTCTCGAAAATCCACAGTACCCTCCCTTGGAAAAATGACTCAGAAAAATCATGGCATTCAAAACAGATTTTTTCGATTTTTTTCTCACGGGTACGAGTTACGCGGTTACGGTTGACATTTTCTTATTCGAAATCTGATTCGCTATAAAATGCACCTAATGGTTTCCTTTTAGCTTGAAATTTTTTTTTTGTCGAAAATCCACAGTACCCTCCCTTGGAAAAATGACTCAGAAAAATCATGGCATTCGAAACAGATTTTTTCGATTTTTTTCTCACGGGTACGAGTTACGCGGTTACGGTTGACTTTTTCTTATTCGAAATCTGATTCTCTATAAAATGCACCTAATGGTTTCCTTTTAGCTTGAAATTTTTTTTTGTCGAAAATCCACAGTACCCTCCCTTGGAAAAATGACTCAGAAAAATCATGGCATTCGAAACAGATTTTTTCGATTTTTTTCTCACGGGTACGAGTTACGCGGTTACGGTTGACTTTTCCTTATTCGAAATCTGATTCTCTATAAAATGCACCTAATGGTTTCCTTTTAGCTTGAAATTTTTTTTTCTCGAAAATCCACAGTACCTTCCCTTGGAAAAATGACTCAGAAAAATCATGGCATTCGAAACAGATTTTTTCGATTTTTTTCTCACGGGTACGAGTTACGCGGTTACGGTTGACTTTTCCTTATTCGAAATCTGATTCTCTATAAAATGCACCTAATGGTTTCCTTTTAGCTTGAAATTTTTTTTTCTCGAAAATCCACAGTACCTTCCCTTGGAAAAATGACTCAGAAAAATCATGGCATTCGAAACAGATTTTTTCGATTTTTTTCTCACGGGTACGAGTTACGCGGTTACGGTTGACTTTTCCTTATTCGAAATCTGATTCTCTATAAAATGCACCTAATGGTTTCCTTTTAGCTTGAAATTTTTTTTTCTCGAAAATCCACAGTACCCTCCCTTGGAAAAATGACTCAGTAAAATCATGGCATTCGAAACTGATTTTTTCGATTTTTTCCTCACGGGTGCGAGTTACGCGGTTACGGTTGACTTTTTTTTATTCGAAATATGATTCTCTATAAAATGCACCTAATGGTTTCCTTTTAGCTTGAAATTTTTTTTTTCTCGAAAATTCACACTACCCTCCCTTGGAAAAATGACTCAGAAAAATCATGGCATTCGAAACAGATTTTTTCGATTTTTTTCTCACGGGTACGAGTTACGCGGTTACGGTTGACTTTTCCTTATTCGAAATCTGATTCTCTATAAAATGCACCTAATGGTTTCCTTTTAGCTTGAAATTTTTTTTTCTCGAAAATCCACAGTACCCTCCCTTGGAAAAATGACTCAGAAAAATCATGGCATTCGAAAGAGATTTTTTCGATTTTTTTCTCACGGGTACGAGTTACGCGGTTACGGTTGACTTTTTCTTATTCGAAATCTGATTCTCTATAAAATGCACCTAATGGTTCCCTTTTAGCTTGAAATTTTTTTTTGTCGAAAATCCACAGTACCCTCCCTTGGAAAAATGACTCAGAAAAATCATGGCATTCGAAAGAGATTTTTTCGATTTTTTTCTCACGGGTACGAGTTACGCGGTTACGGTTGACTTTTTCTTATTCGAAATCTGATTCTCTATAAAATGCACCTAATGGTTTCCTTTTAGCTTGAAATTTTTTTTTGTCGAAAATCCACAGTACCCTCCCTTGGAAAAATGACTCAGAAAAATCATGGCATTCGAAACAGATTTTTTCGATTTTTTTCTAACGGGTACGAGTTACGCGGTTACGGTTGACTTTTTCTTATTCGAAATCTGATTCTCTATAAAATGCACCTAATGGTTTCCTTTTAGCTTGAAATTTTTTTTTGTCGAAAATCCACAGTACCCTCCCTTGGAAAAATGACTCAGAAAAATCATGGCATTCGAAACAGATTTTTTCGATTTTTTTCTCACGGGTACGAGTTACGCGGTTACGGTTGACTTTTTCTTATTCGAAATCTGATTCTCTATAAAATGCACCTAATGGTTTCCTTTTAGCTTGAAATTTTTTTTTGTCGAAAATCCACAGTACCCTCCCTTGGAAAAATGATTCAGAAAAATCATGGCATTCGAAACAGATTTTTTCGATTTTTTTCTCACGGGTACGAGTTACGCGGTTACGGTTGACATTTTCTTATTCGAAATCTGATTCTCTATAAAATGCACCTAATGGTTTCCTTTTAGCTTGAAATTTTTTTTTTCTCGAAAATCCACAGTACCCTCCCTTGGAAAAATGACTCAGAAAAATCATGGCATTCGAAACAGATTTTTTCGATTTTTTTCTCACGGGTACGAGTTACGCGGTTACGGTTGACATTTTCTTATTCGAAATCTGATTCGCTATAAAATGCACCTAATGGTTTCCTTTTAGCTTGAAATTTTTTTTTTGTCGAAAATCCACAGTACCCTCCCTTGGAAAAATGACTCAGAAAAATCATGGCATTCGAAACAGATTTTTTCGATTTTTTTCTCACGGGTACGAGTTACGCGGTTACGGTTGACTTTTTCTTATTCGAAATCTGATTCTCTATAAAATGCACCTAATGGTTTCCTTTTAGCTTGAAATTTTTTTTTGTCGAAAATCCACAGTACCCTCCCTTGGAAAAATGACTCAGAAAAATCATGGCATTCGAAACAGATTTTTTCGATTTTTTTCTCACGGGTACGAGTTACGCGGTTACGGTTGACTTTTCCTTATTCGAAATCTGATTCTCTATAAAATGCACCTAATGGTTTCCTTTTAGCTTGAAATTTTTTTTTCTCGAAAATCCACAGTACCTTCCCTTGGAAAAATGACTCAGAAAAATCATGGCATTCGAAACAGATTTTTTCGATTTTTTTCTCACGGGTACGAGTTACGCGGTTACGGTTGACTTTTCCTTATTCGAAATCTGATTCTCTATAAAATGCACCTAATGGTTTCCTTTTAGCTTGAAATTTTTTTTTCTCGAAAATCCACAGTACCCTCCCTTGGAAAAATGACTCAGTAAAATCATGGCATTCGAAACTGATTTTTTCGATTTTTTCCTCACGGGTGCGAGTTACGCGGTTACGGTTGACTTTTTTTTATTCGAAATCTGATTCTCTATAAAATGCACCTAATGGTTTCCTTTTAGCTTGAAATTTTTTTTTCTCGAAAATTCACACTACCCTCCCTTGGAAAAATGACTCAGAAAAATCATGGCATTCGAAACAGATTTTTTCGATTTTTTTCTCACGGGTACGAGTTACGCGGTTACGGTTGACTTTTCCTTATTCGAAATCTGATTCTCTATAAAATGCACCTAATGGTTTCCTTTTAGCTAGAAATTTTTTTTTCTCGAAAATCCACAGTACCCTCCCTTGGAAAAATGACTCAGAAAAATCATGGCATTCGAAAGAGATTTTTTCGATTTTTTTCTCACGGGTACGAGTTACGCGGTTACGGTTGACTTTTTCTTATTCGAAATCTGATTCTCTATAAAATGCACCTAATGGTTCCCTTTTAGCTTGAAATTTTTTTTTGTCGAAAATCCACAGTACCCTCCCTTGGAAAAATGACTCAGAAAAATCATGGCATTCGAAAGAGATTTTTTCGATTTTTTTCTCACGGGTACGAGTTACGCGGTTACGGTTGACTTTTTCTGATTCGAAATCTGATTCTCTATAAAATGCACCTAATGGTTTCCTTTTAGCTTGAAATTTTTTTTTGTCGAAAATCCACAGTACCCTCCCTTGGAAAAATGACTCAGAAAAATCATGGCATTCGAAACAGATTTTTTCGATTTTTTTCTCACGGGTACGAGTTACGCGGTTACGGTTGACTTTTTCTTATTCGAAATCTGATTCTCTATAAAATGCACCTAATGGTTTCCTTTTAGCTTGAAATTTTTTTTTGTCGAAAATCCACAGTACCCTCCCTTGGAAAAATGACTCAGAAAAATCATGGCATTCGAAACAGATTTTTTCGATTTTTTTCTCACGGGTACGAGTTACGCGGTTACGGTTGACTTTTCCTTATTCGAAATCTGATTCTCTATAAAATGCACCTAATGGTTTCCTTTTAGCTTGAAATTTTTTTTTCTCGAAAATCCACAGTACCTTCCCTTGGAAAAATGACTCAGAAAAATCATGGCATTCGAAACAGATTTTTTCGATTTTTTTCTCACGGGTACGAGTTACGCGGTTACGGTTGACTTTTCCTTATTCGAAATCTGATTCTCTATAAAATGCACCTAATGGTTTCCTTTTAGCTTGAAATTTTTTTTTCTCGAAAATCCACAGTACCCTCCCTTGGAAAAATGACTCAGAAAAATCATGGCATTCGAAAGAGATTTTTTCGATTTTTTTCTCACGGGTACGAGTTACGCGGTTGCGGTTGACTTTTTCTTATTGGAAATCTGATTCTCTATAAAATGCACCTAATGGTTTCCTTTTAGCTTGAAATTTTTTTTTCTCGAAAATCCACAGTACCCTCCCTTGGAAAAATGACTCAGAAAAATCATGGCATTCGAAACAGATTTTTTCGATTTTTTTCTCACGGGTACGAGTTACGCGGTTACGGTTGACATTTTCTTATTCGAAATCTGATTCTCTATAAAATGCACCTAATGGTTTCCTTTTAGCTTGAAATTTTTTTTTGTCGAAAATCCACAGTACCCTTCCCTTGGAAAAATGACTCAGGAAAATCATGGCATTCGAAACAGATTTTTTCGATTTTTTTCTCACGGGTACGAGTTACGCGGTTACGGTTGACTTTTCCTTATTCGAAATCTGATTCTCTATAAAATGCACCTAATGGTTTCCTTTTAGCTTGAAATTTTTTTTTCTCGAAAATCCACAGTACCCTCCCTTGGAAAAATGACTCAGAAAAATCATGGCATTCGAAACAGATTTTTTCGATTTTTTTCTCACGGGTACGAGTTACGCGGTTACGGTTGACATTTTCTTATTCGAAATCTGATTCCCTATAAAATGCACCTAATGGTTTCCTTTTAGCTTGAAATTTTTTTTTGTCGAAAATCCACAGTACCCTCCCTTGGAAAAATGACTCAGAAAAATCATGGCATTCGAAACAGATTTTTTCGATTTTTTTCTCACGGGTACGAGTTACGCGGTTACGGTTGACTTTTTCTTATTGGAAATCTGATTCTCTATAAAATGCACCTAATGGTTTCCTTTTAGCTTGAAATTTTTTTTTGTCGAAAATCCACAGTACCCTCCCTTGGAAAAATGACTCAGAAAAATCATGGCATTCGAAACAGATTTTTTCGATTTTTTTCTCACGGGTACGAGTTACGCGGTTACGGTTGACATTTTCTTATTCGAAATCTGATTCTCTATAAAATGCACCTAATGGTTTCCTTTTAGCTTGAAATTTTTTTTTTCTCGAAAATCCACAGTACCCTCCCTTGGAAAAATGACTCAGAAAAATCATGGCATTCGAAACAGATTTTTTCGATTTTTTTCTCACGGGTACGAGTTACGCGGTTACGGTTGACTTTTTCTTATTCGAAATCTGATTCTCTATAAAATGCACCTAATGGTTTCCTTTTAGCTTGAAATTTTTTTTTGTCGAAAATCCACAGTACCCTCCCTTGGAAAAATGACTCAGAAAAATCATGGCATTCGAAACAGATTTTTTCGATTTTTTTCTCACGGGTACGAGTTACGCGGTTACGGTTGACTTTTTCTTATTCGAAATCTGATTCTCTATAAAATGCACCTAATGGTTTCCTTTTAGCTTGAAATTTTTTTTTGTCGAAAATCCACAGTACCCTCCCTTGGAAAAATGACTCAGAAAAATCATGGCATTCGAAACAGATTTTTTCGATTTTTTTCTCACGGGTACGAGTTACGCGGTTACGGTTGACTTTTCCTTATTCGAAATCTGATTCTCTATAAAATGCACCTAATGGTTTCCTTTTAGCTTGAAATTTTTTTTTCTCGAAAATCCACAGTACCTTCCCTTGGAAAAATGACTCAGAAAAATCATGGCATTCGAAACAGATTTTTTCGATTTTTTTCTCACGGGTACGAGTTACGCGGTTACGGTTGACTTTTCCTTATTCGAAATCTGATTCTCTATAAAATGCACCTAATGGTTTCCTTTTAGCTTGAAATTTTTTTTTCTCGAAAATCCACAGTACCCTCCCTTGGAAAAATGACTCAGAAAAATCATGGCATTCGAAACAGATTTTTTCGATTTTTTTCTCACGGGTACGAGTTACGCGGTTACGGTTGACTTTTCCTTATTCGAAATCTGATTCTCTATAAAATGCACCTAATGGTTTCCTTTTAGCTGGAATTTTTTTTTCTCGAAAATCCACAGTACCCTCCCTTGGAAAAATGACTCAGAAAAATCATGGCATTCGAAACAGATTTTTTCGATTTTTTTCTCACGGGTACGAGTTACGCGGTTACGGTTGACTTTTTCTTATTCGAAATCTGATTCTCTATAAAATGCACCTAATGGTTTCCTTTTAGCTTGAAATTTTTTTTTGTCGAAAATCCACAGTACCCTCCCTTGGAAAAATGACTCAGAAAAATCATGGCATTCGAAACAGATTTTTTCGATTTTTTTCTCACGGGTACGAGTTACGCGGTTACGGTTGACTTTTTCTTATTGGAAATCTGATTCTCTATAAAATGCACCTAATGGTTTCCTTTTAGCTTGAAATTTTTTTTTGTCGAAAATCCACAGTACCCTCCCTTGGAAAAATGACTCAGAAAAATCATGGCATTCGAAACAGATTTTTTCAATTTTTTTCTCACGGGTACGAGTTACGCGGTTACGGTTGACATTTTCTTATTCGAAATCTGATTCTCTATAAAATGCACCTAATGGTTTCCTTTTAGCTTGAAATTTTTTTTTTCTCGAAAATCCACAGTACCCTTCCTTGGAAAAATGACTCAGAAAAATCATGGCATTCGAAACAGATTTTTTCGATTTTTTTCTCACGGGTACGAGTTACGCGGTTACGGTTGACTTTTTCTTATTCGAAATCTGATTCGCTATAAAATGCACCTAATGGTTTCCTTTTAGCTTGAAATTTTTTTTTGTCGAAAATCCACAGTACCCTCCCTTGGAAAAATGACTCAGAAAAATCATGGCATTCGAAACAGATTTTTTCGATTTTTTTCTCACGGGTACGAGTTACGCGGTTACGGTTGACTTTTCCTTATTCGAAATCTGATTCTCTATAAAATGCACCTAATGGTTTCCTTTTAGCTGGAATTTTTTTTTTCTCGAAAATCCACAGTACCCTCCCTTGGAAAAATGACTCAGAAAAATCATGGCATTCGAAACAAATTTTTTCGATTTTTTTCTCACGGGTACGAGTTACGCGGTTACGGTTGACTTTTTCTTATTCGAAATCTGATTCTCTATAAAATGCACCTAATGGTTTCCTTTTAGCTTGAAATTTTTTTTTGTCGAAAATCCACAGTACCCTCCCTTGGAAAAATGACTCAGAAAAATCATGGCATTCGAAACAGATTTTTTCGATTTTTTTCTCACGGGTACGAGTTACGCGGTTACGGTTGACTTTTTCTTATTCGAAATCTGATTCTCTATAAAATGCACCTAATGGTTTCCTTTTAGCTTGAAATTTTTTTTTGTCGAAAATCCACAGTACCCTCCCTTGGAAAAATGACTCAGAAAAATCATGGCATTCGAAAGAGATTTTTTCGATTTTTTTCTCACGGGTACGAGTTACGCGGTTACGGTTGACATTTTCTTATTCGAAATCTGATTCTCTATAAAATGCACCTAATGGTTTCCTTTTAGCTTGAAATTTTTTTTTTCTCGAAAATCCACAGTACCCTCCCTTGGAAAAATGACTCAGAAAAATCATGGCATTCGAAACAGATTTTTTCGATTTTTTTCTCACGGGTACGAGTTACGCGGTTACGGTTGACTTTTTCTTATTCGAAATCTGATTCTCTATAAAATGCACCTAATGGTTTCCTTTTAGCTTGAAATTTTTTTTTGTCGAAAATCCACAGTACCCTCCCTTGGAAAAATGACTCAGAAAAATCATGGCATTCGAAACAGATTTTTTCGATTTTTTTCTCACGGGTACGAGTTACGCGGTTACGGTTGACTTTTTCTTATTCGAAATCTGATTCTCTATAAAATGCACCTAATGGTTTCCTTTTAGCTTGAAATTTTTTTTTGTCGAAAATCCACAGTACCCTCCCTTGGAAAAATGACTCAGAAAAATCATGGCATTCGAAACAGATTTTTTCGATTTTTTTCTCACGGGTACGAGTTACGCGGTTACGGTTGACTTTTCCTTATTCGAAATCTGATTCTCTATAAAATGCACCTAATGGTTTCCTTTTAGCTTGAAATTTTTTTTTCTCGAAAATCCACAGTACCTTCCCTTGGAAAAATGACTCAGAAAAATCATGGCATTCGAAACAGATTTTTTCGATTTTTTTCTCACGGGTACGAGTTACGCGGTTACGGTTGACTTTTCCTTATTCGAAATCTGATTCTCTATAAAATGCACCTAATGGTTTCCTTTTAGCTTGAAATTTTTTTTTCTCGAAAATCCACAGTACCCTCCCTTGGAAAAATGACTCAGAAAAATCATGGCATTCGAAACAGATTTTTTCGATTTTTTTCTCACGGGTACGAGTTACGCGGTTACGGTTGACTTTTCCTTATTCGAAATCTGATTCTCTATAAAATGCACCTAATGGTTTCCTTTTAGCTGGAATTTTTTTTTCTCGAAAATCCACAGTACCCTCCCTTGGAAAAATGACTCAGAAAAATCATGGCATTCGAAACAGATTTTTTCGATTTTTTTCTCACGGGTACGAGTTACGCGGTTACGGTTGACTTTTTCTTATTCGAAATCTGATTCTCTATAAAATGCACCTAATGGTTTCCTTTTAGCTTGAAATTTTTTTTTGTCGAAAATCCACAGTACCCTCCCTTGGAAAAATGACTCAGAAAAATCATGGCATTCGAAACAGATTTTTTCGATTTTTTTCTCACGGGTACGAGTTACGCGGTTACGGTTGACTTTTTCTTATTGGAAATCTGATTCTCTATAAAATGCACCTAATGGTTTCCTTTTAGCTTGAAATTTTTTTTTGTCGAAAATCCACAGTACCCTCCCTTGGAAAAATGACTCAGAAAAATCATGGCATTCGAAACAGATTTTTTCAATTTTTTTCTCACGGGTACGAGTTACGCGGTTACGGTTGACATTTTCTTATTCGAAATCTGATTCTCTATAAAATGCACCTAATGGTTTCCTTTTAGCTTGAAATTTTTTTTTTCTCGAAAATCCACAGTACCCTTCCTTGGAAAAATGACTCAGAAAAATCATGGCATTCGAAACAGATTTTTTCGATTTTTTTCTCACGGGTACGAGTTACGCGGTTACGGTTGACTTTTTCTTATTCGAAATCTGATTCGCTATAAAATGCACCTAATGGTTTCCTTTTAGCTTGAAATTTTTTTTTGTCGAAAATCCACAGTACCCTCCCTTGGAAAAATGACTCAGAAAAATCATGGCATTCGAAACAGATTTTTTCGATTTTTTTCTCACGGGTACGAGTTACGCGGTTACGGTTGACTTTTCCTTATTCGAAATCTGATTCTCTATAAAATGCACCTAATGGTTTCCTTTTAGCTGGAATTTTTTTTTTCTCGAAAATCCACAGTACCCTCCCTTGGAAAAATGACTCAGAAAAATCATGGCATTCGAAACAAATTTTTTCGATTTTTTTCTCACGGGTACGAGTTACGCGGTTACGGTTGACTTTTTCTTATTCGAAATCTGATTCTCTATAAAATGCACCTAATGGTTTCCTTTTAGCTTGAAATTTTTTTTTGTCGAAAATCCACAGTACCCTCCCTTGGAAAAATGACTCAGAAAAATCATGGCATTCGAAACAGATTTTTTCGATTTTTTTCTCACGGGTACGAGTTACGCGGTTACGGTTGACTTTTTCTTATTCGAAATCTGATTCTCTATAAAATGCACCTAATGGTTTCCTTTTAGCTTGAAATTTTTTTTTGTCGAAAATCCACAGTACCCTCCCTTGGAAAAATGACTCAGAAAAATCATGGCATTCGAAAGAGATTTTTTCGATTTTTTTCTCACGGGTACGAGTTACGCGGTTACGGTTGACATTTTCTTATTCGAAATCTGATTCTCTATAAAATGCACCTAATGGTTTCCTTTTAGCTTGAAATTTTTTTTTTCTCGAAAATCCACAGTACCCTCCCTTGGAAAAATGACTCAGAAAAATCATGGCATTCGAAACAGATTTTTTCGATTTTTTTCTCACGGGTACGAGTTACGCGGTTACGGTTGACTTTTTCTTATTCGAAATCTGATTCTCTATAAAATGCACCTAATGGTTTCCTTTTAGCTTGAAATTTTTTTTTGTCGAAAATCCACAGTACCCTCCCTTGGAAAAATGACTCAGAAAAATCATGGCATTCGAAACAGATTTTTTCGATTTTTTTCTCACGGGTACGAGTTACGCGGTTACGGTTGAGTTTTCCTTATTTGAAATCTGATTCTCTATGAAATGCACCTAATGGTTTCCTTTTAGCTTGAAATTTTTTTTTCTCGAAAATCCACAGTACCTTCCCTTGGAAAAATGACTCAGAGAAATCATGGCATTCGAAACAGATTTTTTCGATTTTTTTCTCACGGGTACGAGTTACGCGGTTACGGTTGACTTTTCCTTATTCGAAATCTGATTCTCTATAAAATGCACCTAATGGTTTCCTTTTAGCTTGAAATTTTTTTTTCTCGAAAATCCACAGTACCCTCCCTTGGAAAAATGACTCAGTAAAATCATGGCATTCGAAACTGATTTTTTCGATTTTTTCCTCACGGGTGCGAGTTACGCGGTTACGGTTGACTTTTTTTTATTCGAAATCTGATTCTCTATAAAATGCACCTAATGGTTTCCTTTTAGCTTGAAATTTTTTTTTCTCGAAAATTCACACTACCCTCCCTTGGAAAAATGACTCAGAAAAATCATGGCATTCGAAACAGATTTTTTCGCTTTTTTTCTCACGGGTACGAGTTACGCGGTTACGGTTGACTTTTCCTTATTCGAAATCTGATTCTCTATAAAATGCACCTAATGGTTTCCTTTTAGCTTGAAATTTTTTTTTCTCGAAAATCCACAGTACCCTCCCTTAAAAAAATGACTCAGAAAAATCATGGCATTCGAAACAGATTTTTTCGATTTTTTTCTCACGGGTACGAGTTACGCGGTTACGGTTGACTTTTCCTTATTCGAAATCTGATTCTCTATAAAATGCACCTAATGGTTTCCTTTTAGCTTGAAATTTTTTTTTCTCGAAAATCCACAGTACCCTCCCTTGGAAAAATGACTCAGAAAAATCATGGCATTCGAAACAGATTTTTTCGATTTTTTTCTCACGGGTACGAGTTACGCGGTTACGGTTGACATTTTCTTATTCGAAATCTGATTCTCTATAAAATGCACCTAATGGTTTCCTTTTAGCTTGAAATTTTTTTTTCTCGAAAATTCACACTACCCTCCCTTGGAAAAATGACTCAGAAAAATCATGGCATTCGAAACAGATTTTTTCGATTTTTTTCTCACGGGTACGAGTTACGCGGTTACGGTTGACTTTTCCTTATTCGAAATCTGATTCTCTATAAAATGCACCTAATGGTTTCCTTTTAGCTTGAAATTTTTTTTTCTCGAAAATCCACAGTACCCTCCCTTGGAAAAATGACTCAGAAAAATCATGGCATTCGAAACAGATTTTTTCGATTTTTTTCTCACGGGTACGAGTTACGCGGTTACGGTTGACTTTTCCTTATTCGAAATCTGATTCTCTATAAAATGCACCTAATGGTTTCCTTTTAGCTTGAAATTTTTTTTTCTCGAAAATCCACAGTACCCTCCCTTGGAAAAATGACTCAGAAAAATCATGGCATTCGAAACAGATTTTTTCGATTTTTTTTCTCACGGGTACGAGTTACGCGGTTACGGTTGACATTTTCTTATTCGAAATCTGATTCTCTATAAAATGCACCTAATGGTTTCCTTTTAGCTTGAAATTTTTTTTTTCTCGAAAATCCACAGTACCCTCCCTTGGAAAAATGACTCAGAAAAATCATGGCATTCGAAACAGATTTTTTCGATTTTTTTCTCACGGGTACGAGTTACGCGGTTACGGTTGACTTTTTCTTATTCGAAATCTGATTCGCTATAAAATGCACCTAATGGTTTCCTTTTAGCTTGAAATTTTTTTTTGTCGAAAATCCACAGTACCCTCCCTTGGAAAAATGACTCAGAAAAATCATGGCATTCGAAACAGATTTTTTCGATTTTTTTCTCACGGGTACGAGTTACGCGGTTACGGTTGACTTTTTCTTATTCGAAATCTGATTCTCTATAAAATGCACCTAATGGTTTCCTTTTAGCTTGAAATTTTTTTTTGTCGAAAATCCACAGTACCCTCCCTTGGAAAAATGACTCAGAAAAATCATGGCATTCGAAAGAGATTTTTTCGATTTTTTTCTCACGGGTACGAGTTACGCGGTTACGGTTGACATTTTCTTATTCGAAATCTGATTCTCTATAAAATGCACCTAATGGTTTCCTTTTAGCTTGAAATTTTTTTTTTCTCGAAAATCCACAGTACCCTCCCTTGGAAAAATGACTCAGAAAAATCATGGCATTCGAAAGAGATTTTTTCGATTTTTTTCTCACGGGTACGAGTTACGCGGTTACGGTTGACTTTTTCTTATTCGAAATCTGATTCTCTATAAAATGCACCTAATGGTTTCCTTTTAGCTTGAAATTTTTTTTTGTCGAAAATCCACAGTACCCTCCCTTGGAAAAATGACTCAGAAAAATCATGGCATTCGAAACAGATTTTTTCGATTTTTTTCTCACGGGTACGAGTTACGCGGTTACGGTTGACATTTTCTTATTCGAAATCTGATTCTCTATAAAATGCACCTAATGGTTTCCTTTTAGCTTGAAATTTTTTTTTTCTCGAAAATCCACAGTACCCTCCCTTGGAAAAATGACTCAGAAAAATCATGGCATTCGAAACAGATTTTTTCGATTTTTTTCTCACGGGTACGAGTTACGCGGTTACGGTTGACTTTTCCTTATTCGAAATCTGATTCTCTATAAAATGCACCTAATGGTTTCCTTTTAGCTTGAAATTTTTTTTCTCGAAAATCCACAGTACCTTCCCTTGGAAAAATGACTCAGAAAAATCATGGCATTCGAAACAGATTTTTTCGATTTTTTTCTCACGGGTACGAGTTACGCGGTTACGGTTGACTTTTCCTTATTCGAAATCTGATTCTCTATAAAATGCACCTAATGGTTTCCTTTTAGCTTGAAATTTTTTTTTGTCGAAAATCCACAGTACCCTCCCTTGGAAAAATGACTCAGAAAAATCATGGCATTCGAAACAGATTTTTTCGATTTTTTTCTCACGGGTACGAGTTACGCGGTTACGGTTGACTTTTTCTTATTGGAAATCTGATTCTCTATAAAATGCACCTAATGGTTTCCTTTTAGCTTGAAATTTTTTTTTCTCGAAAATCCACAGTACCCTCCCTTGGAAAAATGACTCAGAAAAATCATGGCATTCGAAACAGATTTTTTCGATTTTTTTCTCACGGGTACGAGTTACGCGGTTACGGTTGACATTTTCTTATTCGAAATCTGATTCTCTATAAAATGCACCTAATGGTTTCCTTTTAGCTTGAAATTTTTTTTTTCTCGAAAATCCACAGTACCCTCCCTTGGAAAAATGACTCAGAAAAATCATGGCATTCGAAACAGATTTTTTCGATTTTTTTCTCACGGGTACGAGTTACGCGGTTACGGTTGACTTTTCCTTATTCGAAATCTGATTCTCTATAAAATGCACCTAATGGTTTCCTTTTAGCTTGAAATTTTTTTTCTCGAAAATCCACAGTACCTTCCCTTGGAAAAATGACTCAGAAAAATCATGGCATTCGAAACAGATTTTTTCGATTTTTTTCTCACGGGTACGAGTTACGCGGTTACGGTTGACTTTTCCTTATTCGAAATCTGATTCTCTATAAAATGCACCTAATGGTTTCCTTTTAGCTTGAAATTTTTTTTTGTCGAAAATCCACAGTACCCTCCCTTGGAAAAATGACTCAGAAAAATCATGGCATTCGAAACAGATTTTTTCGATTTTTTTCTCACGGGTACGAGTTACGCGGTTACGGTTGACTTTTTCTTATTGGAAATCTGATTCTCTATAAAATGCACCTAATGGTTTCCTTTTAGCTTGAAATTTTTTTTTCTCGAAAATCCACAGTACCCTCCCTTGGAAAAATGACTCAGAAAAATCATGGCATTCGAAAGAGATTTTTTCGATTTTTTTCTCACGGGTACGAGTTACGCGGTTGCGGTTGACTTTTTCTTATTGGAAATCTGATTCTCTATAAAATGCACCTAATGGTTTCCTTTTAGCTTGAAATTTTTTTTTCTCGAAAATCCACAGTACCCTCCCTTGGAAAAATGACTCAGTAAAATCATGGCATTCGAAACTGATTTTTTCGATTTTTTCCTCACGGGTGCGAGTTACGCGGTTACGGTTGACTTTTTTTTATTCGAAATCTGATTCTCTATAAAATGCACCTAATGGTTTCCTTTTAGCTTGAAATTTTTTTTTTCTCGAAAATCCACAGTACCCTCCCTTGGAAAAATGACTCAGAAAAATCATGGCATTCGAAACAGATTTTTTCGATTTTTTTCTCACGGGTACGAGTTACGCGGTTACGGTTGACTTTTCCTTATTCGAAATCTGATTCTCTATAAAATGCACCTAATGGTTTCCTTTTAGCTTGAAATTTTTTTTCTCGAAAATCCACAGTACCTTCCCTTGGAAAAATGACTCAGAAAAATCATGGCATTCGAAACAGATTTTTTCGATTTTTTTCTCACGGGTACGAGTTACGCGGTTACGGTTGACTTTTCCTTATTCGAAATCTGATTCTCTATAAAATGCACCTAATGGTTTCCTTTTAGCTTGAAATTTTTTTTTGTCGAAAATCCACAGTACCCTCCCTTGGAAAAATGACTCAGAAAAATCATGGCATTCGAAAGAGATTTTTTCGATTTTTTTCTCACGGGTACGAGTTACGCGGTTACGGTTGACTTTTTCTTATTGGAAATCTGATTCTCTATAAAATGCACCTAATGGTTTCCTTTTAGCTTGAAATTTTTTTTTCTCGAAAATCCACAGTACCCTCCCTTGGAAAAATGACTCAGAAAAATCATGGCATTCGAAAGAGATTTTTTCGATTTTTTTCTCACGGGTACGAGTTACGCGGTTGCGGTTGACTTTTTCTTATTGGAAATCTGATTCTCTATAAAATGCACCTAATGGTTTCCTTTTAGCTTGAAATTTTTTTTTCTCGAAAATCCACAGTACCCTCCCTTGGAAAAATGACTCAGTAAAATCATGGCATTCGAAACTGATTTTTTCGATTTTTTCCTCACGGGTGCGAGTTACGCGGTTACGGTTGACTTTTTTTTATTCGAAATCTGATTCTCTATAAAATGCACCTAATGGTTTCCTTTTAGCTTGAAAATTTTTTTTCTCGAAAATTCACACTACCCTCCCTTGGAAAAATGACTCAGAAAAATCATGGCATTCGAAACAGATTTTTTCGATTTTTTTCTCACGGGTACGAGTTACGCGGTTACGGTTGACGTTTCCTTATTCGAAATCTGATTCTCTATAAAATGCACCTAATGGTTTCCTTTTAGCTTGAAATTTTTTTTTCTCGAAAATCCACAGTACCCTCCCTTGGAAAAATGACTCAGAAAAATCATGGCATTCGAAAGAGATTTTTTCGATTTTTTTCTCACGGGTACGAGTTACGCGGTTACGGTTGACTTTTTCTTATTCGAAATCTGATTCTCTATAAAATGCACCTAATGGTTTCCTTTTAGCTTGAAATTTTTTTTTGTCGAAAATCCACAGTACCCTCCCTTGGAAAAATGACTCAGAAAAATCATGGCATTCGAAAGAGATTTTTTCGATTTTTTTCTCACGGGTACGAGTTACGCGGTTACGGTTGACTTTTTCTTATTCGAAATCTGATTCTCTATAAAATGCACCTAATGGTTCCCTTTTAGCTTGAAATTTTTTTTTGTCGAAAATCCACAGTACCCTCCCTTGGAAAAATGACTCAGAAAAATCATGGCATTCGAAAGAGATTTTTTCGATTTTTTTCTCACGGGTACGAGTTACGCGGTTACGGTTGACTTTTTCTTATTCGAAATCTGATTCTCTATAAAATGCACCTAATGGTTTCCTTTTAGCTTGAAATTTTTTTTTGTCGAAAATCCACAGTACCCTCCCTTGGAAAAATGACTCATAAAAATCATGGCATTCGAAACAGATTTTTTCGATTTTTTTCTCACGGGTACGAGTTACGCGGTTACGGTTGACTTTTTCTTATTGGAAATCTGATTCTCTATAAAATGCACCTAATGGTTTCCTTTTAGCTTGAAATTTTTTTTTCTCGAAAATCCACAGTACCCTCCCTTGGAAAAATGACTCAGAAAAATCATGGCATTCGAAAGAGATTTTTTCGATTTTTTTCTCACGGGTACGAGTTACGCGGTTGCGGTTGACTTTTTCTTATTGGAAATCTGATTCTCTATAAAATGCACCTAATGGTTTCCTTTTAGCTTGAAATTTTTTTTTCTCGAAAATCCACAGTACCCTCCCTTGGAAAAATGACTCAGTAAAATCATGGCATTCGAAACTGATTTTTTCGATTTTTTCCTCACGGGTGCGAGTTACGCGGTTACGGTTGACTTTTTTTTATTCGAAATCTGATTCTCTATAAAATGCACCTAATGGTTTCCTTTTAGCTTGAAAATTTTTTTTCTCGAAAATTCACACTACCCTCCCTTGGAAAAATGACTCAGAAAAATCATGGCATTCGAAACAGATTTTTTCGATTTTTTTCTCACGGGTACGAGTTACGCGGTTACGGTTGACTTTTCCTTATTCGAAATCTGATTCTCTATAAAATGCACCTAATGGTTTCCTTTTAGCTTGAAATTTTTTTTTCTCGAAAATCCACAGTACCCTCCCTTGGAAAAATGACTCAGAAAAATCATGGCATTCGAAAGAGATTTTTTCGATTTTTTTCTCACGGGTACGAGTTACGCGGTTACGGTTGACTTTTTCTTATTCGAAATCTGATTCTCTATAAAATGCACCTAATGGTTCCCTTTTAGCTTGAAATTTTTTTTTGTCGAAAATCCACAGTACCCTCCCTTGGAAAAATGACTCAGAAAAATCATGGTATTCGAAAGAGATTTTTTCGATTTTTTTCTCACGGGTACGAGTTACGCGGTTACGGTTGACTTTTTCTTATTCGAAATCTGATTCTCTATAAAATGCACCTAATGGTTTCCTTTTAGCTTGAAATTTTTTTTTGTCGAAAATCCACAGTACCCTCCCTTGGAAAAATGACTCAGAAAAATCATGGCATTCGAAAGAGATTTTTTCGATTTTTTTCTCACGGGTACGAGTTACGCGGTTACGGTTGACTTTTTCTTATTCGAAATCTGATTCTCTATAAAATGCACCTAATGGTTCCCTTTTAGCTTGAAATTTTTTTTTGTCGAAAATCCACAGTACCCTCCCTTGGAAAAATGACTCAGAAAAATCATGGCATTCGAAAGAGATTTTTTCGATTTTTTTCTCACGGGTACGAGTTACGCGGTTACGGTTGACTTTTTCTTATTCGAAATCTGATTCTCTATAAAATGCACCTAATGGTTTCCTTTTAGCTTGAAATTTTTTTTTGTCGAAAATCCACAGTACCCTCCCTTGGAAAAATGACTCATAAAAATCATGGCATTCGAAACAGATTTTTTCGATTTTTTTCTCACGGGTACGAGTTACGCGGTTACGGTTGACTTTTTCTTATTGGAAATCTGATTCTCTATAAAATGCACCTAATGGTTTCCTTTTAGCTTGAAATTTTTTTTTCTCGAAAATCCACAGTACCCTCCCTTGGAAAAATGACTCAGAAAAATCATGGCATTCGAAAGAGATTTTTTCGATTTTTTTCTCACGGGTACGAGTTACGCGGTTGCGGTTGACTTTTTCTTATTGGAAATCTGATTCTCTATAAAATGCACCTAATGGTTTCCTTTTAGCTTGAAATTTTTTTTTCTCGAAAATCCACAGTACCCTCCCTTGGAAAAATGACTCAGTAAAATCATGGCATTCGAAACTGATTTTTTCGATTTTTTCCTCACGGGTGCGAGTTACGCGGTTACGGTTGACTTTTTTTTATTCGAAATCTGATTCTCTATAAAATGCACCTAATGGTTTCCTTTTAGCTTGAAATTTTTTTTTCTCGAAAATTCACACTACCCTCCCTTGGAAAAATGACTCAGAAAAATCATGGCATTCGAAACAGATTTTTTCGATTTTTTTCTCACGGGTACGAGTTACGCGGTTACGGTTGACTTTTCCTTATTCGAAATCTGATTCTCTATAAAATGCACCTAATGGTTTCCTTTTAGCTTGAAATTTTTTTTTCTCGAAAATCCACAGTACCCTCCCTTGGAAAAATGACTCAGAAAAATCATGGCATTCGAAAGAGATTTTTTCGATTTTTTTCTCACGGGTACGAGTTACGCGGTTACGGTTGACTTTTTCTTATTCGAAATCTGATTCTCTATAAAATGCACCTAATGGTTCCCTTTTAGCTTGAAATTTTTTTTTGTCGAAAATCCACAGTACCCTCCCTTGGAAAAATGACTCAGAAAAATCATGGCATTCGAAAGAGATTTTTTCGATTTTTTTCTCACGGGTACGAGTTACGCGGTTACGGTTGACTTTTTCTTATTCGAAATCTGATTCTCTATAAAATGCACCTAATGGTTTCCTTTTAGCTTGAAATTTTTTTTTGTCGAAAATCCACAGTACCCTCCCTTGGAAAAATGACTCAGAAAAATCATGGCATTCGAAACAGATTTTTTCGATTTTTTTCTCACGGGTACGAGTTACGCGGTTACGGTTGACTTTTTCTTATTCGAAATCTGATTCTCTATAAAATGCACCTAATGGTTTCCTTTTAGCTTGAAATTTTTTTTTGTCGAAAATCCACAGTACCCTCCCTTGGAAAAATGACTCAGAAAAATCATGGCATTCGAAACAGATTTTTTCGATTTTTTTCTCACGGGTACGAGTTACGCGGTTACGGTTGACATTTTCTTATTGGAAATCTGATTCTCTATAAAATGCACCTAATGGTTTCCTTTTAGCTTGAAATTTTTTTTTTCTCGAAAATCCACAGTACCCTCCCTTGGAAAAATGACTCAGAAAAATCATGGCATTCGAAACAGATTTTTTCGATTTTTTTCTCACGGGTACGAGTTACGCGGTTACGGTTGACTTTTTCTTATTCGAAATCTGATTCTCTATAAAATGCACCTAATGGTTTCCTTTTAGCTTGAAATTTTTTTTTGTCGAAAATCCACAGTACCCTCCCTTGGAAAAATGACTCAGAAAAATCATGGCATTCGAAACAGATTTTTTCGATTTTTTTCTCACGGGTACGAGTTACGCGGTTACGGTTGACTTTTTCTTATTCGAAATCTGATTCGCTATAAAATGCACCTAATGGTTTCCTTTTAGCTTGAAATTTTTTTTTGTCGAAAATCCACAGTACCCTCCCTTGGAAAAATGACTCAGAAAAATCATGGCATTCGAAACAGATTTTTTCGATTTTTTTCTCACGGGTACGAGTTACGCGGTTACGGTTGACTTTTCCTTATTCGAAATCTGATTCTCTATAAAATGCACCTAATGGTTTCCTTTTAGCTGGAATTTTTTTTTTCTCGAAAATCCACAGTACCCTCCCTTGGAAAAATGACTCAGAAAAATCATGGCATTCGAAACAGATTTTTTCGATTTTTTTCTCACGGGTACGAGTTACGCGGTTACGGTTGACTTTTTCTTATTCGAAATCTGATTCTCTATAAAATGCACCTAATGGTTTCCTTTTAGCTTGAAATTTTTTTTTGTCGAAAATCCACAGTACCCTCCCTTGGAAAAATGACTCAGAAAAATCATGGCATTCGAAACAGATTTTTTCGATTTTTTTCTCACGGGTACGAGTTACGCGGTTACGGTTGACTTTTTCTTATTCGAAATCTGATTCTCTATAAAATGCACCTAATGGTTTCCTTTTAGCTTGAAATTTTTTTTTGTCGAAAATCCACAGTACCCTCCCTTGGAAAAATGACTCAGAAAAATCATGGCATTCGAAAGAGATTTTTTCGATTTTTTTCTCACGGGTACGAGTTACGCGGTTACGGTTGACATTTTCTTATTCGAAATCTGATTCTCTATAAAATGCACCTAATGGTTTCCTTTTAGCTTGAAATTTTTTTTTGTCGAAAATCCACAGTACCCTCCCTTGGAAAAATGACTCAGAAAAATCATGGCATTCGAAACAGATTTTTTCGATTTTTTTCTCACGGGTACGAGTTACGCGGTTACGGTTGACTTTTTCTTATTCGAAATCTGATTCTCTATAAAATGCACCTAATGGTTTCCTTTTAGCTTGAAATTTTTTTTTGTCGAAAATCCACAGTACCCTCCCTTGGAAAAATGACTCAGAAAAATCATGGCATTCGAAACAGATTTTTTCGATTTTTTTCTCACGGGTACGAGTTACGCGGTTACGGTTGACATTTTCTTATTCGAAATCTGATTCTCTATAAAATGCACCTAATGGTTTCCTTTTAGCTTGAAATTTTTTTTCTCGAAAATCCACAGTACCCTCCCTTGGAAAAATGACTCAGAAAAATCATGGCATTCGAAACAGATTTTTTCGATTTTTTTCTCACGGGTACGAGTTACGCGGTTACGGTTGACTTTTTCTTATTCGAAATCTGATTCTCTATAAAATGCACCTAATGGTTTCCTTTTAGCTTGAAATTTTTTTTTGTCGAAAATCCACAGTACCCTCCCTTGGAAAAATGACTCAGAAAAATCATGGCATTCGAAACAGATTTTTTCGATTTTTTTCTCACGGGTACGAGTTACGCGGTTACGGTTGACTTTTCCTTATTCGAAATCTGATTCTCTATAAAATGCACCTAATGGTTTCCTTTTAGCTTGAAATTTTTTTTTCTCGAAAATCCACAGTACCCTCCCTTGGAAAAATGACTCAGAAAAATCATGGCATTCGAAACAGATTTTTTCGATTTTTTTCTCACGGGTACGAGTTACGCGGTTACGGTTGACATTTTCTTATTCGAAATCTGATTCTCTATAAAATGCACCTAATGGTTTCCTTTTAGCTTGAAATTTTTTTTTGTCGAAAATCCACAGTACCCTCCCTGGGAAAAATGACTCAGGAAAATCATGACATTCGAAACAGATTTTTTCGATTTTTTTCTCACGGGTACGAGTTACGCGGTTACGGTTGACTTTTTCTTATTCGAAATCTGATTCTCTATAAAATGCACCTAATGGTTTCCTTTTAGCTTGAAATTTTTTTTTGTCGAAAATCCACAGTACCCTCCCTTGGAAAAATGACTCAGAAAAATCATGGCATTCGAAACAGATTTTTTCGATTTTTTTCTCACGGGTACGAGTTACGCGGTTACGGTTGACATTTTCTTATTCGAAATCTGATTCTCTATAAAATGCACCTAATGGTTTCCTTTTAGCTTGAAATTTTTTTTTTCTCGAAAATCCACAGTACCCTCCCTTGGAAAAATGACTCAGAAAAATCATGGCATTCGAAACAGATTTTTTCGATTTTTTTCTCACGGGTACGAGTTACGCGGTTACGGTTGACTTTTTCTTATTCGAAATCTGATTCTCTATAAAATGCACCTAATGGTTTCCTTTTAGCTTGAAATTTTTTTTTCTCGAAAATCCACAGTACCCTCCCTTGGAAAAATGACTCAGAAAAATCATGGCATTCGAAAGAGATTTTTTCGATTTTTTTCTCACGGGTACGAGTTACGCGGTTGCGGTTGACTTTTTCTTATTGGAAATCTGATTCTCTATAAAATGCACCTAATGGTTTCCTTTTAGCTTGAAATTTTTTTTTCTCGAAAATCCACAGTACCCTCCCTTGGAAAAATGACTCAGAAAAATCATGGCATTCGAAACAGATTTTTTCGATTTTTTTCTCACGGGTACGAGTTACGCGGTTACGGTTGACATTTTCTTATTCGAAATCTGATTCTCTATAAAATGCACCTAATGGTTTCCTTTTAGCTTGAAATTTTTTTTTGTCGAAAATCCACAGTACCCTCCCTTGGAAAAATGACTCAGAAAAATCATGGCATTCGAAACAGATTTTTTCGATTTTTTTCTCACGGGTACGAGTTACGCGGTTACGGTTGACTTTTTCTTATTCGAAATCTGATTCTCTATAAAATGCACCTAATGGTTTCCTTTTTGCTTGAAATTTTTTTTTGTCGAAAATCCACAGTACCCTCCCTTGGAAAAATGACTCAGAAAAATCATGGCATTCGAAACAGATTTTTTCGGTTTTTTTCTCACGGGTACGAGTTACGCGGTTACGGTTGACTTTTCCTTATTCGAAATCTGATTCTCTATAAAATGCACCTAATGGTTTCCTTTTAGCTTGAAATTTTTTTTTCTCGAAAATCCACAGTACCCTCCCTTGGAAAAATGACTCAGAAAAATCATGGCATTCGAAAGAGATTTTTTCGATTTTTTTCTCACGGGTACGAGTTACGCGGTTGCGGTTGACTTTTTCTTATTGGAAATCTGATTCTCTATAAAATGCACCTAATGGTTTCCTTTTAGCTTGAAATTTTTTTTTGTCGAAAATCCACAGTACCCTCCCTTGGAAAAATGACTCAGAAAAATCATGGCATTCGAAACAGATTTTTTCGATTTTTTTCTCACGGGTACGAGTTACGCGGTTACGGTTGACATTTTCTTATTCGAAATCTGATTCTCTATAAAATGCACCTAATGGTTTCCTTTTAGCTTGAAATTTTTTTTTGTCGAAAATCCACAGTACCCTCCCTTGGAAAAATGACTCAGGAAAATCATGGCATTCGAAACAGATTTTTTCGATTTTTTTCTCACGGGTACGAGTTACGCGGTTACGGTTGACTTTTTCTTATTCGAAATCTGATTCTCTATAAAATGCACCTAATGGTTTCCTTTTAGCTTGAAATTTTTTTTTGTCGAAAATCCACAGTACCCTCCCTTGGAAAAATGACTCAGAAAAATCATGGCATTCGAAACAGATTTTTTCGATTTTTTTCTCACGGGTACGAGTTACGCGGTTACGGTTGACATTTTCTTATTCGAAATCTGATTCTCTATAAAATGCACCTAATGGTTTCCTTTTAGCTTGAAATTTTTTTTTGTCGAAAATCCACAGTACCCTCCCTTGGAAAAATGACTCAGAAAAATCATGGCATTCGAAACAGATTTTTTCGATTTTTTTCTCACGGGTACGAGTTACGCGGTTACGGTTGACTTTTCCTTATTCGAAATCTGATTCTCTATAAAATGCACCTAATGGTTTCCTTTTAGCTGGAATTTTTTTTTTCTCGAAAATCCACAGTACCCTCCCTTGGAAAAATGACTCAGAAAAATCATGGCATTCGAAACAGATTTTTTCGATTTTTTTCTCACGGGTACGAGTTACGCGGTTACGGTTGACATTTTCTTATTCGAAATCTGATTCTCTATAAAATGCACCTAATGGTTTCCTTTTAGCTTTTTTTTTTTTTCTCGAAAATCCACAGTACCCTCCCTTGGAAAAATGACTCAGAAAAATCATGGCATTCGAAACAGATTTTTTCGATTTTTTTCTCACGGGTACGAGTTACGCGGTTACGGTTGACTTTTTCTTATTCGAAATCTGATTCGCTATAAAATGCACCTAATGGTTTCCTTTTAGCTTGAAATTTTTTTTTGTCGAAAATCCACAGTACCCTCCCTTGGAAAAATGACTCAGAAAAATCATGGCATTCGAAACAGATTTTTTCGATTTTTTTCTCACGGGTACGAGTTACGCGGTTACGGTTGACATTTCCTTATTCGAAATCTGATTCTCTATAAAATGCACCTAATGGTTTCCTTTTAGCTGGAATTTTTTTTTTCTCGAAAATCCACAGTACCCTCCCTTGGAAAAATGACTCAGAAAAATCATGGCATTCGAAACAGATTTTTTCGATTTTTTTCTCACGGGTACGAGTTACGCGGTTACGGTTGACATTTTCTTATTCGAAATCTGATTCTCTATAAAATGCACCTAATGGTTTCCTTTTAGCTTTTTAATTTTTTTTTTCTCGAAAATCCACAGTACCCTCCCTTGGAAAAATGACTCAGAAAAATCATGGCATTCGAAACAGATTTTTTCGATTTTTTTCTCACGGGTACGAGTTACGCGGTTACGGTTGACTTTTTCTTATTCGAAATCTGATTCGCTATAAAATGCACCTAATGGTTTCCTTTTAGCTTGAAATTTTTTTTTGTCGAAAATCCACAGTACCCTCCCTTGGAAAAATGACTCAAAAAAATCATGGCATTCGAAACAGATTTTTTCGATTTTTTTCTCACGGGTACGAGTTACGCGGTTACGGTTGACTTTTCCTTATTCGAAATCTGATTCTCTATAAAATGCACCTAATGGTTTCCTTTTAGCTTGAAATTTTTTTTTGTCGAAAATCCACAGTACCCTCCCTTGGAAAAATGACTCAGAAAAATCATGGCATTCGAAACAGATTTTTTCGATTTTTTTCTCACGGGTACGAGTTACGCGGTTACGGTTGACTTTTCCTTATTCGAAATCTGATTCTCTATAAAATGCACCTAATGGTTTCCTTTTAGCTTGAAATTTTTTTTTGTCGAAAATCCACAGTACCCTCCCTTGGAAAAATGACTCAGAAAAATCATGGCATTCGAAACAGATTTTTTCGATTTTTTTCTCACGGGTACGAGTTACGCGGTTACGGTTGACTTTTCCTTATTCGAAATCTGATTCTCTATAAAATGCACCTAATGGTTTCCTTTTAGCTGGAATTTTTTTTTTCTCGAAAATCCACAGTACCCTCCCTTGGAAAAATGACTCAGAAAAATCATGGCATTCGAAACAGATTTTTTCGATTTTTTTCTCACGGGTACGAGTTACGCGGTTACGGTTGACATTTTCTTATTCGAAATCTGATTCTCTATAAAATGCACCTAATGGTTTCCTTTTAGCTTTTTTTTTTTTTTTCTCGAAAATCCACAGTACCCTCCCTTGGAAAAATGACTCAGAAAAATCATGGCATTCGAAACAGATTTTTTCGATTTTTTTCTCACGGGTACGAGTTACGCGGTTACGGTTGACTTTTTCTTATTCGAAATCTGATTCGCTATAAAATGCACCTAATGGTTTCCTTTTAGCTTGAAATTTTTTTTTGTCGAAAATCCACAGTACCCTCCCTTGGAAAAATGACTCAGAAAAATCATGGCATTCGAAACAGATTTTTTCGATTTTTTTCTCACGGGTACGAGTTACGCGGTTACGGTTGACTTTTCCTTATTCGAAATCTGATTCTCTATAAAATGCACCTAATGGTTTCCTTTTAGCTGGAATTTTTTTTTTCTCGAAAATCCACAGTACCCTCCCTTGGAAAAATGACTCAGAAAAATCATGGCATTCGAAACAGATTTTTTCGATTTTTTTCTCACGGGTACGAGTTACGCGGTTACGGTTGACATTTTCTTATTCGAAATCTGATTCTCTATAAAATGCACCTAATGGTTTCCTTTTAGCTTTTTTTTTTTTTTTCTCGAAAATCCACAGTACCCTCCCTTGGAAAAATGACTCAGAAAAATCATGGCATTCGAAACAGATTTTTTCGATTTTTTTCTCACGGGTACGAGTTACGCGGTTACGGTTGACTTTTTCTTATTCGAAATCTGATTCGCTATAAAATGCACCTAATGGTTTCCTTTTAGCTTGAAATTTTTTTTTGTCGAAAATCCACAGTACCCTCCCTTGGAAAAATGACTCAGAAAAATCATGGCATTCGAAACAGATTTTTTCGATTTTTTTCTCACGGGTACGAGTTACGCGGTTACGGTTGACTTTTCCTTATTCGAAATCTGATTCTCTATAAAATGCACCTAATGGTTTCCTTTTAGCTGGAATTTTTTTTTTCTCGAAAATCCACAGTACCCTCCCTTGGAAAAATGACTCAGAAAAATCATGGCATTCGAAACAGATTTTTTCGATTTTTTTCTCACGGGTACGAGTTACGCGGTTACGGTTGACATTTTCTTATTCGAAATCTGATTCTCTATAAAATGCACCTAATGGTTTCCTTTTAGCTTTTTTTTTTTTTTTTTCTCGAAAATCCACAGTACCCTCCCTTGGAAAAATGACTCAGAAAAATCATGGCATTCGAAACAGATTTTTTCGATTTTTTTCTCACGGGTACGAGTTACGCGGTTACGGTTGACTTTTTCTTATTCGAAATCTGATTCGCTATAAAATGCACCTAATGGTTTCCTTTTAGCTTGAAATTTTTTTTTGTCGAAAATCCACAGTACCCTCCCTTGGAAAAATGACTCAAAAAAATCATGGCATTCGAAACAGATTTTTTCGATTTTTTTCTCACGGGTACGAGTTACGCGGTTACGGTTGACTTTTCCTTATTCGAAATCTGATTCTCTATAAAATGCACCTAATGGTTTCCTTTTAGCTTGAAATTTTTTTTTGTCGAAAATCCACAGTACCCTCCCTTGGAAAAATGACTCAGGAAAATCATGGCATTCGAAACAGATTTTTTCGATTTTTTTCTCACGGGTACGAGTTACGCGGTTACGGTTGACTTTTTCTTATTCGAAATCTGATTCTCTATAAAATGCACCTAATGGTTTCCTTTTAGCTTGAAATTTTTTTTTGTCGAAAATCCACAGTACCCTCCCTTGGAAAAATGACTCAGAAAAATCATGGCATTCGAAACAGATTTTTTCGATTTTTTTCTCACGGGTACGAGTTACGCGGTTACGGTTGACATTTTCTTATTCGAAATCTGATTCTCTATAAAATGCACCTAATGGTTTCCTTTTAGCTTGAAATTTTTTTTTGTCGAAAATCCACAGTACCCTCCCTTGGAAAAATGACTCAGGAAAATCATGGCATTCGAAACAGATTTTTTCGATTTTTTTCTCACGGGTACGAGTTACGCGGTTACGGTTGACTTTTTCTTATTCGAAATCTGATTCTCTATAAAATGCACCTAATGGTTTCCTTTTAGCTTGAAATTTTTTTTTGTCGAAAATCCACAGTACCCTCCCTTGGAAAAATGACTCAGAAAAATCATGGCATTCGAAACAGATTTTTTCGATTTTTTTCTCACGGGTACGAGTTACGCGGTTACGGTTGACATTTTCTTATTCGAAATCTGATTCTCTATAAAATGCACCTAATGGTTTCCTTTTAGCTTGAAATTTTTTTTTGTCGAAAATCCACAGTACCCTCCCTTGGAAAAATGACTCAGAAAAATCATGGCATTCGAAACAGATTTTTTCGATTTTTTTCTCACGGGTACGAGTTACGCGGTTACGGTTGACATTTTCTTATTCGAAATCTGATTCTCTATAAAATGCACCTAATGGTTTCCTTTTAGCTTGAAATTTTTTTTTGTCGAAAATCCACAGTACCCTCCCTTGGAAAAATGACTCAGAAAAATCATGGCATTCGAAACAGATTTTTTCGATTTTTTTCTCACGGGTACGAGTTACGCGGTTACGGTTGACTTTTTCTTATTCGAAATCTGATTCTCTATAAAATGCACCTAATGGTTTCCTTTTAGCTTGAAATTTTTTTTTGTCGAAAATCCACAGTACCCTCCCTTGGAAAAATGACTCAGCAAAATCATGGCATTCGAAACAGATTTTTTCGATTTTTTTCTCACGGGTACGAGTTACGCGGTTACGGTTGACTTTTCCTTATTCGAAATCTGATTCTCTATAAAATGCACCTAATGGTTTCCTTTTAGCTTGAAATTTTTTTTTGTCGAAAATCCACAGTACCCTCCCTTGGAAAAATGACTCAGAAAAATCATGGCATTCGAAACAGATTTTTTCGATTTTTTTCTCACGGGTACGAGTTACGCGGTTACGGTTGACTTTTCCTTATTCGAAATCTGATTCTCTATAAAATGCACCTAATGGTTTCCTTTTAGCTGGAATTTTTTTTTTCTCGAAAATCCACAGTACCCTCCCTTGGAAAAATGACTCAGAAAAATCATGGCATTCGAAACAGATTTTTTCGATTTTTTTCTCACGGGTACGAGTTACGCGGTTACGGTTGACTTTTTCTTATTCGAAATCTGATTCTCTATAAAATGCACCTAATGGTTTCCTTTTAGCTTGAAATTTTTTTTTGTCGAAAATCCACAGTACCCTCCCTTGGAAAAATGACTCAGAAAAATCATGGCATTCGAAACAGATTTTTTCGATTTTTTTCTCACGGGTACGAGTTACGCGGTTACGGTTGACATTTTCTTATTCGAAATCTGATTCTCTATAAAATGCACCTAATGGTTTCCTTTTAGCTTGAAATTTTTTTTTGTCGAAAATCCACAGTACCCTCCCTTGGAAAAATGACTCAGAAAAATCATGGCATTCGAAACAGATTTTTTCGATTTTTTTCTCACGGGTACGAGTTACGCGGTTACGGTTGACTTTTTCTTATTCGAAATCTGATTCTCTATAAAATGCACCTAATGGTTTCCTTTTAGCTTGAAATTTTTTTTTGTCGAAAATCCACAGTACCCTCCCTTGGAAAAATGACTCAGAAAAATCATGGCATTCGAAACAGATTTTTTCGATTTTTTTCTCACGGGTACGAGTTACGCGGTTACGGTTGACATTTTCTTATTCGAAATCTGATTCTCTATAAAATGCACCTAATGGTTTCCTTTTAGCTTGAAATTTTTTTTTGTCGAAAATCCACAGTACCCTCCCTTGGAAAAATGACTCAGGAAAATCATGGCATTCGAAACAGATTTTTTCGATTTTTTTCTCACGGGTACGAGTTACGCGGTTACGGTTGACTTTTTCTTATTCGAAATCTGATTCTCTATAAAATGCACCTAATGGTTTCCTTTTAGCTTGAAATTTTTTTTTGTCGAAAATCCACAGTACCCTCCCTTGGAAAAATGACTCAGAAAAATCATGGCATTCGAAACAGATTTTTTCGATTTTTTTCTCACGGGTACGAGTTACGCGGTTACGGTTGACATTTTCTTATTCGAAATCTGATTCTCTATAAAATGCACCTAATGGTTTCCTTTTAGCTTGAAATTTTTTTTTGTCGAAAATCCACAGTACCCTCCCTTGGAAAAATGACTCAGAAAAATCATGGCATTCGAAACAGATTTTTTCGATTTTTTTCTCACGGGTACGAGTTACGCGGTTACGGTTGACATTTTCTTATTCGAAATCTGATTCTCTATAAAATGCACCTAATGGTTTCCTTTTAGCTTGAAATTTTTTTTTGTCGAAAATCCACAGTACCCTCCCTTGGAAAAATGACTCAGGAAAATCATGGCATTCGAAACAGATTTTTTCGATTTTTTTCTCACGGGTACGAGTTACGCGGTTACGGTTGACTTTTTCTTATTCGAAATCTGATTCTCTATAAAATGCACCTAATGGTTTCCTTTTAGCTTGAAATTTTTTTTTGTCGAAAATCCACAGTACCCTCCCTTGGAAAAATGACTCAGAAAAATCATGGCATTCGAAACAGATTTTTTCGATTTTTTTCTCACGGGTACGAGTTACGCGGTTACGGTTGACATTTTCTTATTCGAAATCTGATTCTCTATAAAATGCACCTAATGGTTTCCTTTTAGCTTGAAATTTTTTTTTGTCGAAAATCCACAGTACCCTCCCTTGGAAAAATGACTCAGAAAAATCATGGCATTCGAAACAGATTTTTTCGATTTTTTTCTCACGGGTACGAGTTACGCGGTTACGGTTGACATTTTCTTATTCGAAATCTGATTCTCTATAAAATGCACCTAATGGTTTCCTTTTAGCTTGAAATTTTTTTTTGTCGAAAATCCACAGTACCCTCCCTTGGAAAAATGACTCAGAAAAATCATGGCATTCGAAACAGATTTTTTCGATTTTTTTCTCACGGGTACGAGTTACGCGGTTACGGTTGACTTTTTCTTATTCGAAATCTGATTCTCTATAAAATGCACCTAATGGTTTCCTTTTAGCTTGAAATTTTTTTTTGTCGAAAATCCACAGTACCCTCCCTTGGAAAAATGACTCAGAAAAATCATGGCATTCGAAACAGATTTTTTCGATTTTTTTCTCACGGGTACGAGTTACGCGGTTACGGTTGACTTTTCCTTATTCGAAATCTGATTCTCTATAAAATGCACCTAATGGTTTCCTTTTAGCTTGAAATTTTTTTTTCTCGAAAATCCACAGTACCTTCCCTTGGAAAAATGACTCAGAAAAATCATGGCATTCGAAACAGATTTTTTCGATTTTTTTCTCACGGGTACGAGTTACGCGGTTACGGTTGACTTTTCCTTATTCGAAATCTGATTCTCTATAAAATGCACCTAATGGTTTCCTTTTAGCTTGAAATTTTTTTTTCTCGAAAATCCACAGTACCCTCCCTTGGAAAAATGACTCAGAAAAATCATGGCATTCGAAACAGATTTTTTCGATTTTTTTCTCACGGGTACGAGTTACGCGGTTACGGTTGACTTTTCCTTATTCGAAATCTGATTCTCTATAAAATGCACCTAATGGTTTCCTTTTAGCTGGAATTTTTTTTTTCTCGAAAATCCACAGTACCCTCCCTTGGAAAAATGACTCAGAAAAATCATGGCATTCGAAACAGATTTTTTCGATTTTTTTCTCACGGGTACGAGTTACGCGGTTACGGTTGACTTTTTCTTATTCGAAATCTGATTCTCTATAAAATGCACCTAATGGTTTCCTTTTAGCTTGAAATTTTTTTTTGTCGAAAATCCACAGTACCCTCCCTTGGAAAAATGACTCAGAAAAATCATGGCATTCGAAACAGATTTTTTCGATTTTTTTCTCACGGGTACGAGTTACGCGGTTACGGTTGACTTTTTCTTATTCGAAATCTGATTCTCTATAAAATGCACCTAATGGTTTCCTTTTAGCTTGAAATTTTTTTTTGTCGAAAATCCACAGTACCCTCCCTTGGAAAAATGACTCAGAAAAATCATGGCATTCGAAACAGATTTTTTCGATTTTTTTCTCACGGGTACGAGTTACGCGGTTACGGTTGACATTTTCTTATTCGAAATCTGATTCTCTATAAAATGCACCTAATGGTTTCCTTTTAGCTTGAAATTTTTTTTTGTCGAAAATCCACAGTACCCTCCCTTGGAAAAATGACTCAGGAAAATCATGGCATTCGAAACAGATTTTTTCGATTTTTTTCTCACGGGTACGAGTTACGCGGTTACGGTTGACTTTTTCTTATTCGAAATCTGATTCTCTATAAAATGCACCTAATGGTTTCCTTTTAGCTTGAAATTTTTTTTTGTCGAAAATCCACAGTACCCTCCCTTGGAAAAATGACTCAGAAAAATCATGGCATTCGAAACAGATTTTTTCGATTTTTTTCTCACGGGTACGAGTTACGCGGTTACGGTTGACATTTTCTTATTCGAAATCTGATTCTCTATAAAATGCACCTAATGGTTTCCTTTTAGCTTGAAATTTTTTTTTGTCGAAAATCCACAGTACCCTCCCTTGGAAAAATGACTCAGAAAAATCATGGCATTCGAAACAGATTTTTTCGATTTTTTTCTCACGGGTACGAGTTACGCGGTTACGGTTGACATTTTCTTATTCGAAATCTGATTCTCTATAAAATGCACCTAATGGTTTCCTTTCAGCTTGAAATTTTTTTTTGTCGAAAATCCACAGTACCCTCCCTTGGAAAAATGACTCAGGAAAATCATGGCATTCGAAACAGATTTTTTCGATTTTTTTCTCACGGGTACGAGTTACGCGGTTACGGTTGACTTTTTCTTATTCGAAATCTGATTCTCTATAAAATGCACCTAATGGTTTCCTTTTAGCTTGAAATTTTTTTTTGTCGAAAATCCACAGTACCCTCCCTTGGAAAAATGACTCAGAAAAATCATGGCATTCGAAACAGATTTTTTCGATTTTTTTCTCACGGGTACGAGTTACGCGGTTACGGTTGACATTTTCTTATTCGAAATCTGATTCTCTATAAAATGCACCTAATGGTTTCCTTTTAGCTTGAAATTTTTTTTTGTCGAAAATCCACAGTACCCTCCCTTGGAAAAATGACTCAGAAAAATCATGGCATTCGAAACAGATTTTTTCGATTTTTTTCTCACGGGTACGAGTTACGCGGTTACGGTTGACATTTTCTTATTCGAAATCTGATTCTCTATAAAATGCACCTAATGGTTTCCTTTTAGCTTGAAATTTTTTTTTGTCGAAAATCCACAGTACCCTCCCTTGGAAAAATGACTCAGAAAAATCATGGCATTCGAAACAGATTTTTTCGATTTTTTTCTCACGGGTACGAGTTACGCGGTTACGGTTGACTTTTTCTTATTCGAAATCTGATTCTCTATAAAATGCACCTAATGGTTTCCTTTTAGCTTGAAATTTTTTTTTGTCGAAAATCCACAGTACCCTCCCTTGGAAAAATGACTCAGAAAAATCATGGCATTCGAAACAGATTTTTTCGATTTTTTTCTCACGGGTACGAGTTACGCGGTTACGGTTGACTTTTTCTTATTCGAAATCTGATTCTCTATAAAATGCACCTAATGGTTTCCTTTTAGCTTGAAATTTTTTTTTGTCGAAAATCCACAGTACCCTCCCTTGGAAAAATGACTCAGAAAAATCATGGCATTCGAAACAGATTTTTTCGATTTTTTTCTCACGGGTACGAGTTACGCGGTTACGGTTGACATTTTCTTATTCGAAATCTGATTCTCTATAAAATGCACCTAATGGTTTCCTTTTAGCTTGAAATTTTTTTTTGTCGAAAATCCACAGTACCCTCCCTTGGAAAAATGACTCAGGAAAATCATGGCATTCGAAACAGATTTTTTCGATTTTTTTCTCACGGGTACGAGTTACGCGGTTACGGTTGACTTTTTCTTATTCGAAATCTGATTCTCTATAAAATGCACCTAATGGTTTCCTTTTAGCTTGAAATTTTTTTTTGTCGAAAATCCACAGTTCCCTCCCTTGGAAAAATGACTCAGAAAAATCATGGCATTCGAAACAGATTTTTTCGATTTTTTTCTCACGGGTACGAGTTACGCGGTTACGGTTGACATTTTCTTATTCGAAATCTGATTCTCTATAAAATGCACCTAATGGTTTCCTTTTAGCTTGAAATTTTTTTTTGTCGAAAATCCACAGTACCCTCCCTTGGAAAAATGACTCAGGAAAATCATGGCATTCGAAACAGATTTTTTCGATTTTTTTCTCACGGGTACGAGTTACGCGGTTACGGTTGACATTTTCTTATTCGAAATCTGATTCTCTATAAAATGCACCTAATGGTTTCCTTTTAGCTTGAAATTTTTTTTTTCTCGAAAATCCACAGTACCCTCCCTTGGAAAAATGACTCAGAAAAATCATGGCATTCGAAACAGATTTTTTCGATTTTTTTCTCACGGGTACGAGTTACGCGGTTACGGTTGACTTTTTCTTATTCGAAATCTGATTCTCTATAAAATGCACCTAATGGTTTCCTTTTAGCTTGAAATTTTTTTTTGTCGAAAATCCACAGTACCCTCCCTTGGAAAAATGACTCAGAAAAATCATGGCATTCGAAACAGATTTTTTCGATTTTTTTCTCACGGGTACGAGTTACGCGGTTACGGTTGACTTTTTCTTATTCGAAATCTGATTCTCTATAAAATGCACCTAATGGTTTCCTTTTAGCTTGAAATTTTTTTTTGTCGAAAATCCACAGTACCCTCCCTTGGAAAAATGACTCAGAAAAATCATGGCATTCGAAACAGATTTTTTCGATTTTTTTCTCACGGGTACGAGTTACGCGGTTACGGTTGACATTTTCTTATTCGAAATCTGATTCTCTATAAAATGCACCTAATGGTTTCCTTTTAGCTTGAAATTTTTTTTTGTCGAAAATCCACAGTACCCTCCCTTGGAAAAATGACTCAGGAAAATCATGGCATTCGAAACAGATTTTTTCGATTTTTTTCTCACGGGTACGAGTTACGCGGTTACGGTTGACTTTTTCTTATTCGAAATCTGATTCTCTATAAAATGCACCTAATGGTTTCCTTTTAGCTTGAAATTTTTTTTTGTCGAAAATCCACAGTACCCTCCCTTGGAAAAATGACTCAGAAAAATCATGGCATTCGAAACAGATTTTTTCGATTTTTTTCTCACGGGTACGAGTTACGCGGTTACGGTTGACATTTTCTTATTCGAAATCTGATTCTCTATAAAATGCACCTAATGGTTTCCTTTTAGCTTGAAATTTTTTTTTGTCGAAAATCCACAGTACCCTCCCTTGGAAAAATGACTCAGAAAAATCATGGCATTCGAAACAGATTTTTTCGATTTTTTTCTCACGGGTACGAGTTACGCGGTTACGGTTGACATTTTCTTATTCGAAATCTGATTCTCTATAAAATGCACCTAATGGTTTCCTTTTAGCTTGAAATTTTTTTTTGTCGAAAATCCACAGTACCCTCCCTTGGAAAAATGACTCAGGAAAATCATGGCATTCGAAACAGATTTTTTCGATTTTTTTCTCACGGGTACGAGTTACGCGGTTACGGTTGACTTTTTCTTATTCGAAATCTGATTCTCTATAAAATGCACCTAATGGTTTCCTTTTAGCTTGAAATTTTTTTTTGTCGAAAATCCACAGTACCCTCCCTTGGAAAAATGACTCAGAAAAATCATGGCATTCGAAACAGATTTTTTCGATTTTTTTCTCACGGGTACGAGTTACGCGGTTACGGTTGACATTTTCTTATTCGAAATCTGATTCTCTATAAAATGCACCTAATGGTTTCCTTTTAGCTTGAAATTTTTTTTTGTCGAAAATCCACAGTACCCTCCCTTGGAAAAATGACTCAGAAAAATCATGGCATTCGAAACAGATTTTTTCGATTTTTTTCTCACGGGTACGAGTTACGCGGTTACGGTTGACATTTTCTTATTCGAAATCTGATTCTCTATAAAATGCACCTAATGGTTTCCTTTTAGCTTGAAATTTTTTTTTGTCGAAAATCCACAGTACCCTCCCTTGGAAAAATGACTCAGAAAAATCATGGCATTCGAAACAGATTTTTTCGATTTTTTTCTCACGGGTACGAGTTACGCGGTTACGGTTGACTTTTTCTTATTCGAAATCTGATTCTCTATAAAATGCACCTAATGGTTTCCTTTTAGCTTGAAATTTTTTTTTGTCGAAAATCCACAGTACCCTCCCTTGGAAAAATGACTCAGAAAAATCATGGCATTCGAAACAGATTTTTTCGATTTTTTTCTCACGGGTACGAGTTACGCGGTTACGGTTGACTTTTCCTTATTCGAAATCTGATTCTCTATAAAATGCACCTAATGGTTTCCTTTTAGCTTGAAATTTTTTTTTCTCGAAAATCCACAGTACCTTCCCTTGGAAAAATGACTCAGAAAAATCATGGCATTCGAAACAGATTTTTTCGATTTTTTTCTCACGGGTACGAGTTACGCGGTTACGGTTGACTTTTCCTTATTCGAAATCTGATTCTCTATAAAATGCACCTAATGGTTTCCTTTTAGCTTGAAATTTTTTTTTCTCGAAAATCCACAGTACCCTCCCTTGGAAAAATGACTCAGAAAAATCATGGCATTCGAAACAGATTTTTTCGATTTTTTTCTCACGGGTACGAGTTACGCGGTTACGGTTGACTTTTCCTTATTCGAAATCTGATTCTCTATAAAATGCACCTAATGGTTTCCTTTTAGCTGGAATTTTTTTTTTCTCGAAAATCCACAGTACCCTCCCTTGGAAAAATGACTCAGAAAAATCATGGCATTCGAAACAGATTTTTTCGATTTTTTTCTCACGGGTACGAGTTACGCGGTTACGGTTGACTTTTTCTTATTCGAAATCTGATTCTCTATAAAATGCACCTAATGGTTTCCTTTTAGCTTGAAATTTTTTTTTGTCGAAAATCCACAGTACCCTCCCTTGGAAAAATGACTCAGGAAAATCATGGCATTCGAAACAGATTTTTTCGATTTTTTTCTCACGGGTACGAGTTACGCGGTTACGGTTGACTTTTTCTTATTCGAAATCTGATTCTCTATAAAATGCACCTAATGGTTTCCTTTTAGCTTGAAATTTTTTTTTGTCGAAAATCCACAGTACCCTCCCTTGGAAAAATGACTCAGAAAAATCATGGCATTCGAAACAGATTTTTTCGATTTTTTTCTCACGGGTACGAGTTACGCGGTTACGGTTGACTTTTTCTTATTCGAAATCTGATTCTCTATAAAATGCACCTAATGGTTTCCTTTTAGCTTGAAATTTTTTTTTGTCGAAAATCCACAGTACCCTCCCTTGGAAAAATGACTCAGAAAAATCATGGCATTCGAAACAGATTTTTTCGATTTTTTTCTCACGGGTACGAGTTACGCGGTTACGGTTGACATTTTCTTATTCGAAATCTGATTCTCTATAAAATGCACCTAATGGTTTCCTTTTAGCTTGAAATTTTTTTTTGTCGAAAATCCACAGTACCCTCCCTTGGAAAAATGACTCAGGAAAATCATGGCATTCGAAACAGATTTTTTCGATTTTTTTCTCACGGGTACGAGTTACGCGGTTACGGTTGACTTTTTCTTATTCGAAATCTGATTCTCTATAAAATGCACCTAATGGTTTCCTTTTAGCTTGAAATTTTTTTTTGTCGAAAATCCACAGTACCCTCCCTTGGAAAAATGACTCAGAAAAATCATGGCATTCGAAACAGATTTTTTCGATTTTTTTCTCACGGGTACGAGTTACGCGGTTACGGTTGACATTTTCTTATTCGAAATCTGATTCTCTATAAAATGCACCTAATGGTTTCCTTTTAGCTTGAAATTTTTTTTTGTCGAAAATCCACAGTACCCTCCCTTGGAAAAATGACTCAGAAAAATCATGGCATTCGAAACAGATTTTTTCGATTTTTTTCTCACGGGTACGAGTTACGCGGTTACGGTTGACTTTTTCTTATTCGAAATCTGATTCTCTATAAAATGCACCTAATGGTTTCCTTTTAGCTTGAAATTTTTTTTTGTCGAAAATCCACAGTACCCTCCCTTGGAAAAATGACTCAGAAAAATCATGGCATTCGAAACAGATTTTTTCGATTTTTTTCTCACGGGTACGAGTTACGCGGTTACGGTTGACTTTTCCTTATTCGAAATCTGATTCTCTATAAAATGCACCTAATGGTTTCCTTTTAGCTTGAAATTTTTTTTTCTCGAAAATCCACAGTACCTTCCCTTGGAAAAATGACTCAGAAAAATCATGGCATTCGAAACAGATTTTTTCGATTTTTTTCTCACGGGTACGAGTTACGCGGTTACGGTTGACTTTTTCTTATTCGAAATCTGATTCTCTATAAAATGCACCTAATGGTTTCCTTTTAGCTTGAAATTTTTTTTTGTCGAAAATCCACAGTACCCTCCCTTGGAAAAATGACTCAGAAAAATCATGGCATTCGAAACAGATTTTTTCGATTTTTTTCTCACGGGTACGAGTTACGCGGTTACGGTTGACATTTTCTTATTCGAAATCTGATTCTCTATAAAATGCACCTAATGGTTTCCTTTTAGCTTGAAATTTTTTTTTGTCGAAAATCCACAGTACCCTCCCTTGGAAAAATGACTCAGAAAAATCATGGCATTCGAAACAGATTTTTTCGATTTTTTTCTCACGGGTACGAGTTACGCGGTTACGGTTGACATTTTCTTATTCGAAATCTGATTCTCTATAAAATGCACCTAATGGTTTCCTTTTAGCTTGAAATTTTTTTTTGTCGAAAATCCACAGTACCCTCCCTTGGAAAAATGACTCAGAAAAATCATGGCATTCGAAACAGATTTTTTCGATTTTTTTCTCACGGGTACGAGTTACGCGGTTACGGTTGACTTTTTCTTATTCGAAATCTGATTCTCTATAAAATGCACCTAATGGTTTCCTTTTAGCTTGAAATTTTTTTTTGTCGAAAATCCACAGTACCCTCCCTTGGAAAAATGACTCAGAAAAATCATGGCATTCGAAACAGATTTTTTCGATTTTTTTCTCACGGGTACGAGTTACGCGGTTACGGTTGACTTTTCCTTATTCGAAATCTGATTCTCTATAAAATGCACCTAATGGTTTCCTTTTAGCTTGAAATTTTTTTTTCTCGAAAATCCACAGTACCTTCCCTTGGAAAAATGACTCAGAAAAATCATGGCATTCGAAACAGATTTTTTCGATTTTTTTCTCACGGGTACGAGTTACGCGGTTACGGTTGACTTTTCCTTATTCGAAATCTGATTCTCTATAAAATGCACCTAATGGTTTCCTTTTAGCTTGAAATTTTTTTTTCTCGAAAATCCACAGTACCCTCCCTTGGAAAAATGACTCAGAAAAATCATGGCATTCGAAACAGATTTTTTCGATTTTTTTCTCACGGGTACGAGTTACGCGGTTACGGTTGACTTTTCCTTATTCGAAATCTGATTCTCTATAAAATGCACCTAATGGTTTCCTTTTAGCTGGAATTTTTTTTTCTCGAAAATCCACAGTACCCTCCCTTGGAAAAATGACTCAGAAAAATCATGGCATTCGAAACAGATTTTTTCGATTTTTTTCTCACGGGTACGAGTTACGCGGTTACGGTTGACTTTTTCTTATTCGAAATCTGATTCTCTATAAAATGCACCTAATGGTTTCCTTTTAGCTTGAAATTTTTTTTTGTCGAAAATCCACAGTACCCTCCCTTGGAAAAATGACTCAGGAAAATCATGGCATTCGAAACAGATTTTTTCGATTTTTTTCTCACGGGTACGAGTTACGCGGTTACGGTTGACATTTTCTTATTCGAAATCTGATTCTCTATAAAATGCACCTAATGGTTTCCTTTTAGCTTGAAATTTTTTTTTGTCGAAAATCCACAGTACCCTCCCTTGGAAAAATGACTCAGGAAAATCATGGCATTCGAAACAGATTTTTTCGATTTTTTTCTCACGGGTACGAGTTACGCGGTTACGGTTGACTTTTTCTTATTCGAAATCTGATTCTCTATAAAATGCACCTAATGGTTTCCTTTTAGCTTGAAATTTTTTTTTGTCGAAAATCCACAGTACCCTCCCTTGGAAAAATGACTCAGAAAAATCATGGCATTCGAAACAGATTTTTTCGATTTTTTTCTCACGGGTACGAGTTACGCGGTTACGGTTGACATTTTCTTATTCGAAATCTGATTCTCTATAAAATGCACCTAATGGTTTCCTTTTAGCTTGAAATTTTTTTTTGTCGAAAATCCACAGTACCCTCCCTTGGAAAAATGACTCAGGAAAATCATGGCATTCGAAACAGATTTTTTCGATTTTTTTCTCACGGGTACGAGTTACGCGGTTACGGTTGACTTTTTCTTATTCGAAATCTGATTCTCTATAAAATGCACCTAATGGTTTCCTTTTAGCTTGAAATTTTTTTTTGTCGAAAATCCACAGTACCCTCCCTTGGAAAAATGACTCAGAAAAATCATGGCATTCGAAACAGATTTTTTCGATTTTTTTCTCACGGGTACGAGTTACGCGGTTACGGTTGACATTTTCTTATTCGAAATCTGATTCTCTATAAAATGCACCTAATGGTTTCCTTTTAGCTTGAAATTTTTTTTTGTCGAAAATCCACAGTACCCTCCCTTGGAAAAATGACTCAGAAAAATCATGGCATTCGAAACAGATTTTTTCGATTTTTTTCTCACGGGTACGAGTTACGCGGTTACGGTTGACATTTTCTTATTCGAAATCTGATTCTCTATAAAATGCACCTAATGGTTTCCTTTTAGCTTGAAATTTTTTTTACGAGTTACGCGGTTACGGTTGACATTTTCTTATTCGAAATCTGATTCTCTATAAAATGCACCTAATGGTTTCCTTTTAGCTTGAAATTTTTTTTTGTCGAAAATCCACAGTACCCTCCCTTGGAAAAATGACTCAGGAAAATCATGGCATTCGAAACAGATTTTTTCGATTTTTTTCTCACGGGTACGAGTTACGCGGTTACGGTTGACTTTTTCTTATTCGAAATCTGATTCTCTATAAAATGCACCTAATGGTTTCCTTTTAGCTTGAAATTTTTTTTTGTCGAAAATCCACAGTACCCTCCCTTGGAAAAATGACTCAGAAAAATCATGGCATTCGAAACAGATTTTTTCGATTTTTTTCTCACGGGTACGAGTTACGCGGTTACGGTTGACTTTTTCTTATTCGAAATCTGATTCTCTATAAAATGCACCTAATGGTTTCCTTTTAGCTTGAAATTTTTTTTTGTCGAAAATCCACAGTACCCTCCCTTGGAAAAATGACTCAGAAAAATCATGGCATTCGAAACAGATTTTTTCGATTTTTTTCTCACGGGTACGAGTTACGCGGTTACGGTTGACATTTTCTTATTCGAAATCTGATTCTCTATAAAATGCACCTAATGGTTTCCTTTTAGCTTGAAATTTTTTTTTGTCGAAAATCCACAGTACCCTCCCTTGGAAAAATGACTCAGGAAAATCATGGCATTCGAAACAGATTTTTTCGATTTTTTTCTCACGGGTACGAGTTACGCGGTTACGGTTGACTTTTTCTTATTCGAAATCTGATTCTCTATAAAATGCACCTAATGGTTTCCTTTTAGCTTGAAATTTTTTTTTGTCGAAAATCCACAGTACCCTCCCTTGGAAAAATGACTCAGAAAAATCATGGCATTCGAAACAGATTTTTTCGATTTTTTTCTCACGGGTACGAGTTACGCGGTTACGGTTGACATTTTCTTATTCGAAATCTGATTCTCTATAAAATGCACCTAATGGTTTCCTTTTAGCTTGAAATTTTTTTTTGTCGAAAATCCACAGTACCCTCCCTTGGAAAAATGACTCAGGAAAATCATGGCATTCGAAACAGATTTTTTCGATTTTTTTCTCACGGGTACGAGTTACGCGGTTACGGTTGACATTTTCTTATTCGAAATCTGATTCTCTATAAAATGCACCTAATGGTTTCCTTTTAGCTTGAAATTTTTTTTTTCTCGAAAATCCACAGTACCCTCCCTTGGAAAAATGACTCAGAAAAATCATGGCATTCGAAACAGATTTTTTCGATTTTTTTCTCACGGGTACGAGTTACGCGGTTACGGTTGACTTTTTCTTATTCGAAATCTGATTCTCTATAAAATGCACCTAATGGTTTCCTTTTAGCTTGAAATTTTTTTTTGTCGAAAATCCACAGTACCCTCCCTTGGAAAAATGACTCAGAAAAATCATGGCATTCGAAACAGATTTTTTCGATTTTTTTCTCACGGGTACGAGTTACGCGGTTACGGTTGACTTTTTCTTATTCGAAATCTGATTCTCTATAAAATGCACCTAATGGTTTCCTTTTAGCTTGAAATTTTTTTTTGTCGAAAATCCACAGTACCCTCCCTTGGAAAAATGACTCAGAAAAATCATGGCATTCGAAACAGATTTTTTCGATTTTTTTCTCACGGGTACGAGTTACGCGGTTACGGTTGACATTTTCTTATTCGAAATCTGATTCTCTATAAAATGCACCTAATGGTTTCCTTTTAGCTTGAAATTTTTTTTTGTCGAAAATCCACAGTACCCTCCCTTGGAAAAATGACTCAGGAAAATCATGGCATTCGAAACAGATTTTTTCGATTTTTTTCTCACGGGTACGAGTTACGCGGTTACGGTTGACTTTTTCTTATTCGAAATCTGATTCTCTATAAAATGCACCTAATGGTTTCCTTTTAGCTTGAAATTTTTTTTTGTCGAAAATCCACAGTACCCTCCCTTGGAAAAATGACTCAGAAAAATCATGGCATTCGAAACAGATTTTTTCGATTTTTTTCTCACGGGTACGAGTTACGCGGTTACGGTTGACATTTTCTTATTCGAAATCTGATTCTCTATAAAATGCACCTAATGGTTTCCTTTTAGCTTGAAATTTTTTTTTGTCGAAAATCCACAGTACCCTCCCTTGGAAAAATGACTCAGAAAAATCATGGCATTCGAAACAGATTTTTTCGATTTTTTTCTCACGGGTACGAGTTACGCGGTTACGGTTGACATTTTCTTATTCGAAATCTGATTCTCTATAAAATGCACCTAATGGTTTCCTTTTAGCTTGAAATTTTTTTTTGTCGAAAATCCACAGTACCCTCCCTTGGAAAAATGACTCAGGAAAATCATGGCATTCGAAACAGATTTTTTCGATTTTTTTCTCACGGGTACGAGTTACGCGGTTACGGTTGACTTTTTCTTATTCGAAATCTGATTCTCTATAAAATGCACCTAATGGTTTCCTTTTAGCTTGAAATTTTTTTTTGTCGAAAATCCACAGTACCCTCCCTTGGAAAAATGACTCAGAAAAATCATGGCATTCGAAACAGATTTTTTCGATTTTTTTCTCACGGGTACGAGTTACGCGGTTACGGTTGACATTTTCTTATTCGAAATCTGATTCTCTATAAAATGCACCTAATGGTTTCCTTTTAGCTTGAAATTTTTTTTTGTCGAAAATCCACAGTACCCTCCCTTGGAAAAATGACTCAGAAAAATCATGGCATTCGAAACAGATTTTTTCGATTTTTTTCTCACGGGTACGAGTTACGCGGTTACGGTTGACATTTTCTTATTCGAAATCTGATTCTCTATAAAATGCACCTAATGGTTTCCTTTTAGCTTGAAATTTTTTTTTGTCGAAAATCCACAGTACCCTCCCTTGGAAAAATGACTCAGGAAAATCATGGCATTCGAAACAGATTTTTTCGATTTTTTTCTCACGGGTACGAGTTACGCGGTTACGGTTGACTTTTTCTTATTCGAAATCTGATTCTCTATAAAATGCACCTAATGGTTTCCTTTTAGCTTGAAATTTTTTTTTGTCGAAAATCCACAGTACCCTCCCTTGGAAAAATGACTCAGAAAAATCATGGCATTCGAAACAGATTTTTTCGATTTTTTTCTCACGGGTACGAGTTACGCGGTTACGGTTGACTTTTTCTTATTCGAAATCTGATTCTCTATAAAATGCACCTAATGGTTTCCTTTTAGCTTGAAATTTTTTTTTGTCGAAAATCCACAGTACCCTCCCTTGGAAAAATGACTCAGAAAAATCATGGCATTCGAAACAGATTTTTTCGATTTTTTTCTCACGGGTACGAGTTACGCGGTTACGGTTGACATTTTCTTATTCGAAATCTGATTCTCTATAAAATGCACCTAATGGTTTCCTTTTAGCTTGAAATTTTTTTTTGTCGAAAATCCACAGTACCCTCCCTTGGAAAAATGACTCAGGAAAATCATGGCATTCGAAACAGATTTTTTCGATTTTTTTCTCACGGGTACGAGTTACGCGGTTACGGTTGACTTTTTCTTATTCGAAATCTGATTCTCTATAAAATGCACCTAATGGTTTCCTTTTAGCTGGAATTTTTTTTTTCTCGAAAATCCACAGTACCCTCCCTTGGAAAAATGACTCAGGAAAATCATGGCATTCGAAACAGATTTTTTCGATTTTTTTCTCACGGGTACGAGTTACGCGGTTACGGTTGACTTTTTCTTATTCGAAATCTGATTCTCTATAAAATGCACCTAATGGTTTCCTTTTAGCTTGAAATTTTTTTTTGTCGAAAATCCACAGTACCCTCCCTTGGAAAAATGACTCAGGAAAATCATGGCATTCGAAACAGATTTTTTCGATTTTTTTCTCACGGGTACGAGTTACGCGGTTACGGTTGACTTTTTCTTATTCGAAATCTGATTCTCTATAAAATGCACCTAATGGTTTCCTTTTAGCTTGAAATTTTTTTTTGTCGAAAATCCACAGTACCCTCCCTTGGAAAAATGACTCAGGAAAATCATGGCATTCGAAACAGATTTTTTCGATTTTTTTCTCACGGGTACGAGTTACGCGGTTACGGTTGACATTTTCTTATTCGAAATCTGATTCTCTATAAAATGCACCTAATGGTTTCCTTTTAGCTTGAAATTTTTTTTTTCTCGAAAATCCACAGTACCCTCCCTTGGAAAAATGACTCAGAAAAATCATGGCATTCGAAACAGATTTTTTCGATTTTTTTCTCACGGGTACGAGTTACGCGGTTACGGTTGACTTTTTCTTATTCGAAATCTGATTCTCTATAAAATGCACCTAATGGTTTCCTTTTAGCTTGAAATTTTTTTTTGTCGAAAATCCACAGTACCCTCCCTTGGAAAAATGACTCAGGAAAATCATGGCATTCGAAACAGATTTTTTCGATTTTTTTCTCACGGGTACGAGTTACGCGGTTACGGTTGACTTTTTCTTATTCGAAATCTGATTCTCTATAAAATGCACCTAATGGTTTCCTTTTAGCTTGAAATTTTTTTTTGTCGAAAATCCACAGTACCCTCCCTTGGAAAAATGACTCAGAAAAATCATGGCATTCGAAACAGATTTTTTCGATTTTTTTCTCACGGGTACGAGTTACGCGGTTACGGTTGACTTTTTCTTATTCGAAATCTGATTCTCTATAAAATGCACCTAATGGTTTCCTTTTAGCTTGAAATTTTTTTTTGTCGAAAATCCACAGTACCCTCCCTTGGAAAAATGACTCAGAAAAATCATGGCATTCGAAACAGATTTTTTCGATTTTTTTCTCACGGGTACGAGTTACGCGGTTACGGTTGACATTTTCTTATTCGAAATCTGATTCTCTATAAAATGCACCTAATGGTTTCCTTTTAGCTTGAAATTTTTTTTTGTCGAAAATCCACAGTACCCTCCCTTGGAAAAATGACTCAGGAAAATCATGGCATTCGAAACAGATTTTTTCGATTTTTTTCTCACGGGTACGAGTTACGCGGTTACGGTTGACTTTTTCTTATTCGAAATCTGATTCTCTATAAAATGCACCTAATGGTTTCCTTTTAGCTTGAAATTTTTTTTTGTCGAAAATCCACAGTACCCTCCCTTGGAAAAATGACTCAGAAAAATCATGGCATTCGAAACAGATTTTTTCGATTTTTTTCTCACGGGTACGAGTTACGCGGTTACGGTTGACATTTTCTTATTCGAAATCTGATTCTCTATAAAATGCACCTAATGGTTTCCTTTTAGCTTGAAATTTTTTTTTGTCGAAAATCCACAGTACCCTCCCTTGGAAAAATGACTCAGGAAAATCATGGCATTCGAAACAGATTTTTTTCGATTTTTTTCTCACGGGTACGAGTTACGCGGTTACGGTTGACTTTTTCTTATTCGAAATCTGATTCTCTATAAAATGCACCTAATGGTTTCCTTTTAGCTTGAAATTTTTTTTTGTCGAAAATCCACAGTACCCTCCCTTGGAAAAATGACTCAGAAAAATCATGGCATTCGAAACAGATTTTTTCGATTTTTTTCTCACGGGTACGAGTTACGCGGTTACGGTTGACATTTTCTTATTCGAAATCTGATTCTCTATAAAATGCACCTAATGGTTTCCTTTTAGCTTGAAATTTTTTTTTGTCGAAAATCCACAGTACCCTCCCTTGGAAAAATGACTCAGAAAAATCATGGCATTCGAAACAGATTTTTTCGATTTTTTTCTCACGGGTACGAGTTACGCGGTTACGGTTGACATTTTCTTATTCGAAATCTGATTCTCTATAAAATGCACCTAATGGTTTCCTTTTAGCTTGAAATTTTTTTTTGTCGAAAATCCACAGTACCCTCCCTTGGAAAAATGACTCAGAAAAATCATGGCATTCGAAACAGATTTTTTCGATTTTTTTCTCACGGGTACGAGTTACGCGGTTACGGTTGACTTTTTCTTATTCGAAATCTGATTCTCTATAAAATGCACCTAATGGTTTCCTTTTAGCTTGAAATTTTTTTTTGTCGAAAATCCACAGTACCCTCCCTTGGAAAAATGACTCAGAAAAATCATGGCATTCGAAACAGATTTTTTCGATTTTTTTCTCACGGGTACGAGTTACGCGGTTACGGTTGACTTTTTCTTATTCGAAATCTGATTCTCTATAAAATGCACCTAATGGTTTCCTTTTAGCTTGAAATTTTTTTTTGTCGAAAATCCACAGTACCCTCCCTTGGAAAAATGACTCAGAAAAATCATGGCATTCGAAACAGATTTTTTCGATTTTTTTCTCACGGGTACGAGTTACGCGGTTACGGTTGACATTTTCTTATTCGAAATCTGATTCTCTATAAAATGCACCTAATGGTTTCCTTTTAGCTTGAAATTTTTTTTTGTCGAAAATCCACAGTACCCTCCCTTGGAAAAATGACTCAGGAAAATCATGGCATTCGAAACAGATTTTTTCGATTTTTTTCTCACGGGTACGAGTTACGCGGTTACGGTTGACTTTTTCTTATTCGAAATCTGATTCTCTATAAAATGCACCTAATGGTTTCCTTTTAGCTTGAAATTTTTTTTTGTCGAAAATCCACAGTACCCTCCCTTGGAAAAATGACTCAGGAAAATCATGGCATTCGAAACAGATTTTTTCGATTTTTTTCTCACGGGTACGAGTTACGCGGTTACGGTTGACATTTTCTTATTCGAAATCTGATTCTCTATAAAATGCACCTAATGGTTTCCTTTTAGCTTGAAATTTTTTTTTTCTCGAAAATCCACAGTACCCTCCCTTGGAAAAATGACTCAGAAAAATCATGGCATTCGAAACAGATTTTTTCGATTTTTTTCTCACGGGTACGAGTTACGCGGTTACGGTTGACTTTTTCTTATTCGAAATCTGATTCTCTATAAAATGCACCTAATGGTTTCCTTTTAGCTTGAAATTTTTTTTTGTCGAAAATCCACAGTACCCTCCCTTGGAAAAATGACTCAGAAAAATCATGGCATTCGAAACAGATTTTTTCGATTTTTTTCTCACGGGTACGAGTTACGCGGTTACGGTTGACTTTTTCTTATTCGAAATCTGATTCTCTATAAAATGCACCTAATGGTTTCCTTTTAGCTTGAAATTTTTTTTTGTCGAAAATCCACAGTACCCTCCCTTGGAAAAATGACTCAGAAAAATCATGGCATTCGAAACAGATTTTTTCGATTTTTTTCTCACGGGTACGAGTTACGCGGTTACGGTTGACATTTTCTTATTCGAAATCTGATTCTCTATAAAATGCACCTAATGGTTTCCTTTTAGCTTGAAATTTTTTTTTGTCGAAAATCCACAGTACCCTCCCTTGGAAAAATGACTCAGGAAAATCATGGCATTCGAAACAGATTTTTTCGATTTTTTTCTCACGGGTACGAGTTACGCGGTTACGGTTGACTTTTTCTTATTCGAAATCTGATTCTCTATAAAATGCACCTAATGGTTTCCTTTTAGCTTGAAATTTTTTTTTGTCGAAAATCCACAGTACCCTCCCTTGGAAAAATGACTCAGAAAAATCATGGCATTCGAAACAGATTTTTTCGATTTTTTTCTCACGGGTACGAGTTACGCGGTTACGGTTGACTTTTTCTTATTCGAAATCTGATTCTCTATAAAATGCACCTAATGGTTTCCTTTTAGCTTGAAATTTTTTTTTGTCGAAAATCCACAGTACCCTCCCTTGGAAAAATGACTCAGGAAAATCATGGCATTCGAAACAGATTTTTTCGATTTTTTTCTCACGGGTACGAGATACGCGGTTACGGTTGACTTTTTCTTATTCGAAATCTGATTCTCTATAAAATGCACCTAATGGTTTCCTTTTAGCTTGAAATTTTTTTTTGTCGAAAATCCACAGTACCCTCCCTTGGAAAAATGACTCAGGAAAATCATGGCATTCGAAACAGATTTTTTCGATTTTTTTCTCACGGGTACGAGTTACGCGGTTACGGTTGACTTTTTCTTATTCGAAATCTGATTCTCTATAAAATGCACCTAATGGTTTCCTTTTAGCTTGAAATTTTTTTTTGTCGAAAATCCACAGTACCCTCCCTTGGAAAAATGACTCAGGAAAATCATGGCATTCGAAACAGATTTTTTCGATTTTTTTCTCACGGGTACGAGTTACGCGGTTACGGTTGACATTTTCTTATTCGAAATCTGATTCTCTATAAAATGCACCTAATGGTTTCCTTTTAGCTTGAAATTTTTTTTTTCTCGAAAATCCACAGTACCCTCCCTTGGAAAAATGACTCAGAAAAATCATGGCATTCGAAACAGATTTTTTCGATTTTTTTCTCACGGGTACGAGTTACGCGGTTACGGTTGACTTTTTCTTATTCGAAATCTGATTCTCTATAAAATGCACCTAATGGTTTCCTTTTAGCTTGAAATTTTTTTTTGTCGAAAATCCACAGTACCCTCCCTTGGAAAAATGACTCAGAAAAATCATGGCATTCGAAACAGATTTTTTCGATTTTTTTCTCACGGGTACGAGTTACGCGGTTACGGTTGACTTTTTCTTATTCGAAATCTGATTCTCTATAAAATGCACCTAATGGTTTCCTTTTAGCTTGAAATTTTTTTTTGTCGAAAATCCACAGTACCCTCCCTTGGAAAAATGACTCAGAAAAATCATGGCATTCGAAACAGATTTTTTCGATTTTTTTCTCACGGGTACGAGTTACGCGGTTACGGTTGACATTTTCTTATTCGAAATCTGATTCTCTATAAAATGCACCTAATGGTTTCCTTTTAGCTTGAAATTTTTTTTTGTCGAAAATCCACAGTACCTTCCCTTGGAAAAATGACTCAGAAAAATCATGGCATTCGAAACAGATTTTTTCGATTTTTTTCTCACGGGTACGAGTTACGCGGTTACGGTTGACTTTTTCTTATTCGAAATCTGATTCTCTATAAAATGCACCTAATGGTTTCCTTTTAGCTTGAAATTTTTTTTTGTCGAAAATCCACAGTACCCTCCCTTGGAAAAATGACTCAGAAAAATCATGGCATTCGAAACAGATTTTTTCGATTTTTTTCTCACGGGTACGAGTTACGCGGTTACGGTTGACTTTTTCTTATTCGAAATCTGATTCTCTATAAAATGCACCTAATGGTTTCCTTTTAGCTTGAAATTTTTTTTTGTCGAAAATCCACAGTACCCTCCCTTGGAAAAATGACTCAGAAAAATCATGGCATTCGAAACAGATTTTTTCGATTTTTTTCTCACGGGTACGAGTTACGCGGTTACGGTTGACATTTTCTTATTCGAAATCTGATTCTCTATAAAATGCACCTAATGGTTTCCTTTTAGCTTGAAATTTTTTTTTGTCGAAAATCCACAGTACCCTCCCTTGGAAAAATGACTCAGGAAAATCATGGCATTCGAAACAGATTTTTTCGATTTTTTTCTCACGGGTACGAGTTACGCGGTTACGGTTGACTTTTTCTTATTCGAAATCTGATTCTCTATAAAATGCACCTAATGGTTTCCTTTTAGCTTGAAATTTTTTTTGTCGAAAATCCACAGTACCCTCCCTTGGAAAAATGACTCAGAAAAATCATGGCATTCGAAACAGATTTTTTCGATTTTTTTCTCACGGGTACGAGTTACGCGGTTACGGTTGACATTTTCTTATTCGAAATCTGATTCTCTATAAAATGCACCTAATGGTTTCCTTTTAGCTTGAAATTTTTTTTTGTCGAAAATCCACAGTACCCTCCCTTGGAAAAATGACTCAGAAAAATCATGGCATTCGAAACAGATTTTTTCGATTTTTTTCTCACGGGTACGAGTTACGCGGTTACGGTTGACATTTTCTTATTCGAAATCTGATTCTCTATAAAATGCACCTAATGGTTTCCTTTTAGCTTGAAATTTTTTTTTGTCGAAAATCCACAGTACCCTCCCTTGGAAAAATGACTCAGGAAAATCATGGCATTCGAAACAGATTTTTTCGATTTTTTTCTCACGGGTACGAGTTACGCGGTTACGGTTGACATTTTCTTATTCGAAATCTGATTCTCTATAAAATGCACCTAATGGTTTCCTTTTAGCTTGAAATTTTTTTTTGTCGAAAATCCACAGTACCCTCCCTTGGAAAAATGACTCAGAAAAATCATGGCATTCGAAACAGATTTTTTCGATTTTTTTCTCACGGGTACGAGTTACGCGGTTACGGTTGACATTTTCTTATTCGAAATCTGATTCTCTATAAAATGCACCTAATGGTTTCCTTTTAGCTTGAAATTTTTTTTTGTCGAAAATCCACAGTACCCTCCCTTGGAAAAATGACTCAGGAAAATCATGGCATTCGAAACAGATTTTTTCGATTTTTTTCTCACGGGTACGAGTTACGCGGTTACGGTTGACTTTTTCTTATTCGAAATCTGATTCTCTATAAAATGCACCTAATGGTTTCCTTTTAGCTTGAAATTTTTTTTTGTCGAAAATCCACAGTACCCTCCCTTGGAAAAATGACTCAGAAAAATCATGGCATTCGAAACAGATTTTTTCGATTTTTTTCTCACGGGTACGAGTTACGCGGTTACGGTTGACTTTTTCTTATTCGAAATCTGATTCTCTATAAAATGCACCTAATGGTTTCCTTTTAGCTTGAAATTTTTTTTTGTCGAAAATCCACAGTACCCTCCCTTGGAAAAATGACTCAGAAAAATCATGGCATTCGAAACAGATTTTTTCGATTTTTTTCTCACGGGTACGAGTTACGCGGTTACGGTTGACATTTTCTTATTCGAAATCTGATTCTCTATAAAATGCACCTAATGGTTTCCTTTTAGCTTGAAATTTTTTTTTGTCGAAAATCCACAGTACCCTCCCTTGGAAAAATGACTCAGGAAAATCATGGCATTCGAAACAGATTTTTTCGATTTTTTTCTCACGGGTACGAGTTACGCGGTTACGGTTGACTTTTTCTTATTCGAAATCTGATTCTCTATAAAATGCACCTAATGGTTTCCTTTTAGCTTGAAATTTTTTTTTGTCGAAAATCCACAGTACCCTCCCTTGGAAAAATGACTCAGAAAAATCATGGCATTCGAAACAGATTTTTTCGATTTTTTTCTCACGGGTACGAGTTACGCGGTTACGGTTGACTTTTTCTTATTCGAAATCTGATTCTCTATAAAATGCACCTAATGGTTTCCTTTTAGCTTGAAATTTTTTTTTGTCGAAAATCCACAGTACCCTCCCTTGGAAAAATGACTCAGAAAAATCATGGCATTCGAAACAGATTTTTTCGATTTTTTTCTCACGGGTACGAGTTACGCGGTTACGGTTGACATTTTCTTATTCGAAATCTGATTCTCTATAAAATGCACCTAATGGTTTCCTTTTAGCTTGAAATTTTTTTTTGTCGAAAATCCACAGTACCCTCCCTTGGAAAAATGACTCAGGAAAATCATGGCATTCGAAACAGATTTTTTCGATTTTTTTCTCACGGGTACGAGTTACGCGGTTACGGTTGACTTTTTCTTATTCGAAATCTGATTCTCTATAAAATGCACCTAATGGTTTCCTTTTAGCTTGAAATTTTTTTTTGTCGAAAATCCACAGTACCCTCCCTTGGAAAAATGACTCAGGAAAATCATGGCATTCGAAACAGATTTTTTCGATTTTTTTCTCACGGGTACGAGTTACGCGGTTACGGTTGACTTTTTCTTATTCGAAATCTGATTCTCTATAAAATGCACCTAATGGTTTCCTTTTAGCTTGAAATTTTTTTTTGTCGAAAATCCACAGTACCCTCCCTTGGAAAAATGACTCAGAAAAATCATGGCATTCGAAACAGATTTTTTCGATTTTTTTCTCACGGGTACGAGTTACGCGGTTACGGTTGACATTTTCTTATTCGAAATCTGATTCTCTATAAAATGCACCTAATGGTTTCCTTTTAGCTTGAAATTTTTTTTTGTCGAAAATCCACAGTACCCTCCCTTGGAAAAATGACTCAGGAAAATCATGGCATTCGAAACAGATTTTTTCGATTTTTTTCTCACGGGTACGAGTTACGCGGTTACGGTTGACATTTTCTTATTCGAAATCTGATTCTCTATAAAATGCACCTAATGGTTTCCTTTTAGCTTGAAATTTTTTTTTTCTCGAAAATCCACAGTACCCTCCCTTGGAAAAATGACTCAGAAAAATCATGGCATTCGAAACAGATTTTTTCGATTTTTTTCTCACGGGTACGAGTTACGCGGTTACGGTTGACTTTTTCTTATTCGAAATCTGATTCTCTATAAAATGCACCTAATGGTTTCCTTTTAGCTTGAAATTTTTTTTTGTCGAAAATCCACAGTACCCTCCCTTGGAAAAATGACTCAGAAAAATCATGGCATTCGAAACAGATTTTTTCGATTTTTTTCTCACGGGTACGAGTTACGCGGTTACGGTTGACATTTTCTTATTCGAAATCTGATTCTCTATAAAATGCACCTAATGGTTTCCTTTTAGCTTGAAATTTTTTTTTGTCGAAAATCCACAGTACCCTCCCTTGGAAAAATGACTCAGGAAAATCATGGCATTCGAAACAGATTTTTTCGATTTTTTTCTCACGGGTACGAGTTACGCGGTTACGGTTGACTTTTTCTTATTCGAAATCTGATTCTCTATAAAATGCACCTAATGGTTTCCTTTTAGCTTGAAATTTTTTTTTGTCGAAAATCCACAGTACCCTCCCTTGGAAAAATGACTCAGAAAAATCATGGCATTCGAAACAGATTTTTTCGATTTTTTTCTCACGGGTACGAGTTACGCGGTTACGGTTGACTTTTTCTTATTCGAAATCTGATTCTCTATAAAATGCACCTAATGGTTTCCTTTTAGCTTGAAATTTTTTTTTGTCGAAAATCCACAGTACCCTCCCTTGGAAAAATGACTCAGGAAAATCATGGCATTCGAAACAGATTTTTTCGATTTTTTTCTCACGGGTACGAGTTACGCGGTTACGGTTGACATTTTCTTATTCGAAATCTGATTCTCTATAAAATGCACCTAATGGTTTCCTTTTAGCTTGAAATTTTTTTTTTCTCGAAAATCCACAGTACCCTCCCTTGGAAAAATGACTCAGAAAAATCATGGCATTCGAAACAGATTTTTTCGATTTTTTTCTCACGGGTACGAGTTACGCGGTTACGGTTGACTTTTTCTTATTCGAAATCTGATTCTCTATAAAATGCACCTAATGGTTTCCTTTTAGCTTGAAATTTTTTTTTGTCGAAAATCCACAGTACCCTCCCTTGGAAAAATGACTCAGAAAAATCATGGCATTCGAAACAGATTTTTTCGATTTTTTTCTCACGGGTACGAGTTACGCGGTTACGGTTGACATTTTCTTATTCGAAATCTGATTCTCTATAAAATGCACCTAATGGTTTCCTTTTAGCTTGAAATTTTTTTTTGTCGAAAATCCACAGTACCCTCCCTTGGAAAAATGACTCAGGAAAATCATGGCATTCGAAACAGATTTTTTCGATTTTTTTCTCACGGGTACGAGTTACGCGGTTACGGTTGACTTTTTCTTATTCGAAATCTGATTCTCTATAAAATGCACCTAATGGTTTCCTTTTAGCTTGAAATTTTTTTTTGTCGAAAATCCACAGTACCCTCCCTTGGAAAAATGACTCAGAAAAATCATGGCATTCGAAACAGATTTTTTCGATTTTTTTCTCACGGGTACGAGTTACGCGGTTACGGTTGACATTTTCTTATTCGAAATCTGATTCTCTATAAAATGCACCTAATGGTTTCCTTTTAGCTTGAAATTTTTTTTTGTCGAAAATCCACAGTACCCTCCCTTGGAAAAATGACTCAGAAAAATCATGGCATTCGAAACAGATTTTTTCGATTTTTTTCTCACGGGTACGAGTTACGCGGTTACGGTTGACTTTTTCTTATTCGAAATCTGATTCTCTATAAAATGCACCTAATGGTTTCCTTTTAGCTTGAAATTTTTTTTTGTCGAAAATCCACAGTACCCTCCCTTGGAAAAATGACTCAGGAAAATCATGGCATTCGAAACAGATTTTTTCGATTTTTTTCTCACGGGTACGAGTTACGCGGTTACGGTTGACATTTTCTTATTCGAAATCTGATTCTCTATAAAATGCACCTAATGGTTTCCTTTTAGCTTGAAATTTTTTTTTTCTCGAAAATCCACAGTACCCTCCCTTGGAAAAATGACTCAGAAAAATCATGGCATTCGAAACAGATTTTTTCGATTTTTTTCTCACGGGTACGAGTTACGCGGTTACGGTTGACATTTTCTTATTCGAAATCTGATTCTCTATAAAATGCACCTAATGGTTTCCTTTTAGCTTGAAATTTTTTTTTGTCGAAAATCCACAGTACCCTCCCTTGGAAAAATGACTCAGGAAAATCATGGCATTCGAAACAGATTTTTTCGATTTTTTTCTCACGGGTACGAGTTACGCGGTTACGGTTGACTTTTTCTTATTCGAAATCTGATTCTCTATAAAATGCACCTAATGGTTTCCTTTTAGCTTGAAATTTTTTTTTGTCGAAAATCCACAGTACCCTCCCTTGGAAAAATGACTCAGGAAAATCATGGCATTCGAAACAGATTTTTTCGATTTTTTTCTCACGGGTACGAGTTACGCGGTTACGGTTGACTTTTTCTTATTCGAAATCTGATTCTCTATAAAATGCACCTAATGGTTTCCTTTTAGCTTGAAATTTTTTTTTGTCGAAAATCCACAGTACCCTCCCTTGGAAAAATGACTCAGAAAAATCATGGCATTCGAAACAGATTTTTTCGATTTTTTTCTCACGGGTACGAGTTACGCGGTTACGGTTGACATTTTCTTATTCGAAATCTGATTCTCTATAAAATGCACCTAATGGTTTCCTTTTAGCTTGAAATTTTTTTTTTCTCGAAAATCCACAGTACCCTCCCTTGGAAAAATGACTCAGAAAAATCATGGCATTCGAAACAGATTTTTTCGATTTTTTTCTCACGGGTACGAGTTACGCGGTTACGGTTGACTTTTTCTTATTCGAAATCTGATTCGCTATAAAATGCACCTAATGGTTTCCTTTTAGCTTGAAATTTTTTTTTGTCGAAAATCCACAGTACCCTCCCTTGGAAAAATGACTCAGAAAAATCATGGCATTCGAAACAGATTTTTTCGATTTTTTTCTCACGGGTACGAGTTACGCGGTTACGGTTGACTTTTCCTTATTCGAAATCTGATTCTCTATAAAATGCACCTAATGGTTTCCTTTTAGCTGGAATTTTTTTTTTCTCGAAAATCCACAGTACCCTCCCTTGGAAAAATGACTCAGAAAAATCATGGCATTCGAAACAGATTTTTTCGATTTTTTTCTCACGGGTACGAGTTACGCGGTTACGGTTGACTTTTTCTTATTCGAAATCTGATTCGCTATAAAATGCACCTAATGGTTTCCTTTTAGCTTGAAATTTTTTTTTGTCGAAAATCCACAGTACCCTCCCTTGGAAAAATGACTCAGAAAAATCATGGCATTCGAAACAGATTTTTTCGATTTTTTTCTCACGGGTACGAGTTACGCGGTTACGGTTGACTTTTCCTTATTCGAAATCTGATTCTCTATAAAATGCACCTAATGGTTTCCTTTTAGCTGGAATTTTTTTTTTCTCGAAAATCCACAGTACCCTCCCTTGGAAAAATGACTCAGAAAAATCATGGCATTCGAAACAGATTTTTTCGATTTTTTTCTCACGGGTACGAGTTACGCGGTTACGGTTGACTTTTTCTTATTCGAAATCTGATTCTCTATAAAATGCACCTAATGGTTTCCTTTTAGCTTGAAATTTTTTTTTGTCGAAAATCCACAGTACCCTCCCTTGGAAAAATGACTCAGAAAAATCATGGCATTCGAAACAGATTTTTTCGATTTTTTTCTCACGGGTACGAGTTACGCGGTTACGGTTGACTTTTTCTTATTCGAAATCTGATTCGCTATAAAATGCACCTAATGGTTTCCTTTTAGCTTGAAATTTTTTTTTGTCGAAAATCCACAGTACCCTCCCTTGGAAAAATGACTCAGAAAAATCATGGCATTCGAAACAGATTTTTTCGATTTTTTTCTCACGGGTACGAGTTACGCGGTTACGGTTGACTTTTCCTTATTCGAAATCTGATTCTCTATAAAATGCACCTAATGGTTTCCTTTTAGCTGGAATTTTTTTTTTCTCGAAAATCCACAGTACCCTCCCTTGGAAAAATGACTCAGAAAAATCATGGCATTCGAAACAGATTTTTTCGATTTTTTTCTCACGGGTACGAGTTACGCGGTTACGGTTGACTTTTTCTTATTCGAAATCTGATTCTCTATAAAATGCACCTAATGGTTTCCTTTTAGCTTGAAATTTTTTTTTGTCGAAAATCCACAGTACCCTCCCTTGGAAAAATGACTCAGAAAAATCATGGCATTCGAAACAGATTTTTTCGATTTTTTTCTCACGGGTACGAGTTACGCGGTTACGGTTGACTTTTTCTTATTCGAAATCTGATTCTCTATAAAATGCACCTAATGGTTTCCTTTTAGCTTGAAATTTTTTTTTGTCGAAAATCCACAGTACCCTCCCTTGGAAAAATGACTCAGAAAAATCATGGCATTCGAAAGAGATTTTTTTCGATTTTTTTCTCACGGGTACGAGTTACGCGGTTACGGTTGACATTTTCTTATTCGAAATCTGATTCTCTATAAAATGCACCTAATGGTTTCCTTTTAGCTTGAAATTTTTTTTTTCTCGAAAATCCACAGTACCCTCCCTTGGAAAAATGACTCAGAAAAATCATGGCATTCGAAACAGATTTTTTCGATTTTTTTCTCACGGGTACGAGTTACGCGGTTACGGTTGACTTTTTCTTATTCGAAATCTGATTCTCTATAAAATGCACCTAATGGTTTCCTTTTAGCTTGAAATTTTTTTTGTCGAAAATCCACAGTACCCTCCCTTGGAAAAATGACTCAGAAAAATCATGGCATTCGAAACAGATTTTTTCGATTTTTTTCTCACGGGTACGAGTTACGCGGTTACGGTTGACATTTTCTTATTCGAAATCTGATTCTCTATAAAATGCACCTAATGGTTTCCTTTTAGCTTGAAATTTTTTTTTTCTCGAAAATCCACAGTACCCTCCCTTGGAAAAATGACTCAGAAAAATCATGGCATTCGAAACAGATTTTTTCGATTTTTTTCTCACGGGTACGAGTTACGCGGTTACGGTTGACTTTTCCTTATTCGAAATCTGATTCTCTATAAAATGCACCTAATGGTTTCCTTTTAGCTTGAAATTTTTTTTTGTCGAAAATCCACAGTACCCTCCCTTGGAAAAATGACTCAGAAAAATCATGGCATTCGAAACAGATTTTTTCGATTTTTTTCTCACGGGTACGAGTTACGCGGTTACGGTTGACATTTTCTTATTCGAAATCTGATTCTCTATAAAATGCACCTAATGGTTTCCTTTTAGCTTGAAATTTTTTTTTTCTCGAAAATCCACAGTACCCTCCCTTGGAAAAATGACTCAGAAAAATCATGGCATTCGAAACAGATTTTTTCGATTTTTTTCTCACGGGTACGAGTTACGCGGTTACGGTTGACTTTTCCTTATTCGAAATCTGATTCTCTATAAAATGCACCTAATGGTTTCCTTTTAGCTTGAAATTTTTTTTTCTCGAAAATCCACAGTACCCTCCCTTGGAAAAATGACTCAGAAAAATCATGGCATTCGAAACAGATTTTTTCGATTTTTTTCTCACGGGTACGAGTTACGCGGTTACGGTTGACATTTTCTTATTCGAAATCTGATTCCCTATAAAATGCACCTAATGGTTTCCTTTTAGCTTGAAATTTTTTTTTGTCGAAAATCCACAGTACCCTCCCTTGGAAAAATGACTCAGAAAAATCATGGCATTCGAAACAGATTTTTTCGATTTTTTTCTCACGGGTACGAGTTACGCGGTTACGGTTGACTTTTTCTTATTGGAAATCTGATTCTCTATAAAATGCACCTAATGGTTTCCTTTTAGCTTGAAATTTTTTTTTCTCGAAAATCCACAGTACCCTCCCTTGGAAAAATGACTCAGAAAAATCATGGCATTCGAAAGAGATTTTTTCGATTTTTTTCTCACGGGTACGAGTTACGCGGTTGCGGTTGACTTTTTCTTATTGGAAATCTGATTCTCTATAAAATGCACCTAATGGTTTCCTTTTAGCTTGAAATTTTTTTTTCTCGAAAATCCACAGTACCCTCCCTTGGAAAAATGACTCAGAAAAATCATGGCATTCGAAACAGATTTTTTCGATTTTTTTCTCACGGGTACGAGTTACGCGGTTACGGTTGACATTTTCTTATTCGAAATCTGATTCTCTATAAAATGCACCTAATGGTTTCCTTTTAGCTTGAAATTTTTTTTTGTCGAAAATCCACAGTACCCTCCCTTGGAAAAATGACTCAGAAAAATCATGGCATTCGAAACAGATTTTTTCGATTTTTTTCTCACGGGTACGAGTTACGCGGTTACGGTTGACTTTTTCTTATTCGAAATCTGATTCTCTATAAAATGCACCTAATGGTTTCCTTTTAGCTTGAAATTTTTTTTTGTCGAAAATCCACAGTACCCTCCCTTGGAAAAATGACTCAGAAAAATCATGGCATTCGAAACAGATTTTTTCGATTTTTTTCTCACGGGTACGAGTTACGCGGTTACGGTTGACTTTTTCTTATTCGAAATCTGATTCTCTATAAAATGCACCTAATGGTTTCCTTTTAGCTTGAAATTTTTTTTTGTCGAAAATCCACAGTACCCTCCCTTGGAAAAATGACTCAGAAAAATCATGGCATTCGAAAGAGATTTTTTTCGATTTTTTTCTCACGGGTACGAGTTACGCGGTTACGGTTGACATTTTCTTATTCGAAATCTGATTCTCTATAAAATGCACCTAATGGTTTCCTTTTAGCTTGAAATTTTTTTTTTCTCGAAAATCCACAGTACCCTCCCTTGGAAAAATGACTCAGAAAAATCATGGCATTCGAAACAGATTTTTTCGATTTTTTTCTCACGGGTACGAGTTACGCGGTTACGGTTGACTTTTTCTTATTCGAAATCTGATTCTCTATAAAATGCACCTAATGGTTTCCTTTTAGCTTGAAATTTTTTTTGTCGAAAATCCACAGTACCCTCCCTTGGAAAAATGACTCAGAAAAATCATGGCATTCGAAACAGATTTTTTCGATTTTTTTCTCACGGGTACGAGTTACGCGGTTACGGTTGACATTTTCTTATTCGAAATCTGATTCTCTATAAAATGCACCTAATGGTTTCCTTTTAGCTTGAAATTTTTTTTTCTCGAAAATCCACAGTACCCTCCCTTGGAAAAATGACTCAGAAAAATCATGGCATTCGAAAGAGATTTTTTCGATTTTTTTCTCACGGGTACGAGTTACGCGGTTGCGGTTGACTTTTTCTTATTGGAAATCTGATTCTCTATAAAATGCACCTAATGGTTTCCTTTTAGCTTGAAATTTTTTTTTCTCGAAAATCCACAGTACCCTCCCTTGGAAAAATGACTCAGAAAAATCATGGCATTCGAAACAGATTTTTTCGATTTTTTTCTCACGGGTACGAGTTACGCGGTTACGGTTGACATTTTCTTATTCGAAATCTGATTCCCTATAAAATGCACCTAATGGTTTCCTTTTAGCTTGAAATTTTTTTTTGTCGAAAATCCACAGTACCCTCCCTTGGAAAAATGACTCAGAAAAATCATGGCATTCGAAACAGATTTTTTCGATTTTTTTCTCACGGGTACGAGTTACGCGGTTACGGTTGACATTTTCTTATTCGAAATCTGATTCTCTATAAAATGCACCTAATGGTTTCCTTTTAGCTTGAAATTTTTTTTTCTCGAAAATCCACAGTACCCTCCCTTGGAAAAATGACTCAGAAAAATCATGGCATTCGAAAGAGATTTTTTCGATTTTTTTCTCACGGGTACGAGTTACGCGGTTGCGGTTGACTTTTTCTTATTGGAAATCTGATTCTCTATAAAATGCACCTAATGGTTTCCTTTTAGCTTGAAATTTTTTTTTCTCGAAAATCCACAGTACCCTCCCTTGGAAAAATGACTCAGAAAAATCATGGCATTCGAAACAGATTTTTTCGATTTTTTTCTCACGGGTACGAGTTACGCGGTTACGGTTGACATTTTCTTATTCGAAATCTGATTCCCTATAAAATGCACCTAATGGTTTCCTTTTAGCTTGAAATTTTTTTTTGTCGAAAATCCACAGTACCCTCCCTTGGAAAAATGACTCAGAAAAATCATGGCATTCGAAACAGATTTTTTCGATTTTTTTCTCACGGGTACGAGTTACGCGGTTACGGTTGACTTTTTCTTATTCGAAATCTGATTCTCTATAAAATGCACCTAATGGTTTCCTTTTAGCTTGAAATTTTTTTTTGTCGAAAATCCACAGTACCCTCCCTTGGAAAAATGACTCAGAAAAATCATGGCATTCGAAACAGATTTTTTCGATTTTTTTCTCACGGGTACGAGTTACGCGGTTACGGTTGACTTTTTCTTATTCGAAATCTGATTCTCTATAAAATGCACCTAATGGTTTCCTTTTAGCTTGAAATTTTTTTTTGTCGAAAATCCACAGTACCCTCCCTTGGAAAAATGACTCAGAAAAATCATGGCATTCGAAAGAGATTTTTTTCGATTTTTTTCTCACGGGTACGAGTTACGCGGTTACGGTTGACATTTTCTTATTCGAAATCTGATTCTCTATAAAATGCACCTAATGGTTTCCTTTTAGCTTGAAATTTTTTTTTTCTCGAAAATCCACAGTACCCTCCCTTGGAAAAATGACTCAGAAAAATCATGGCATTCGAAACAGATTTTTTCGATTTTTTTCTCACGGGTACGAGTTACGCGGTTACGGTTGACTTTTTCTTATTCGAAATCTGATTCTCTATAAAATGCACCTAATGGTTTCCTTTTAGCTTGAAATTTTTTTTGTCGAAAATCCACAGTACCCTCCCTTGGAAAAATGACTCAGAAAAATCATGGCATTCGAAACAGATTTTTTCGATTTTTTTCTCACGGGTACGAGTTACGCGGTTACGGTTGACATTTTCTTATTCGAAATCTGATTCTCTATAAAATGCACCTAATGGTTTCCTTTTAGCTTGAAATTTTTTTTTTCTCGAAAATCCACAGTACCCTCCCTTGGAAAAATGACTCAGAAAAATCATGGCATTCGAAACAGATTTTTTCGATTTTTTTCTCACGGGTACGAGTTACGCGGTTACGGTTGACTTTTCCTTATTCGAAATCTGATTCTCTATAAAATGCACCTAATGGTTTCCTTTTAGCTTGAAATTTTTTTTTGTCGAAAATCCACAGTACCCTCCCTTGGAAAAATGACTCAGAAAAATCATGGCATTCGAAACAGATTTTTTCGATTTTTTTCTCACGGGTACGAGTTACGCGGTTACGGTTGACATTTTCTTATTCGAAATCTGATTCTCTATAAAATGCACCTAATGGTTTCCTTTTAGCTTGAAATTTTTTTTTTCTCGAAAATCCACAGTACCCTCCCTTGGAAAAATGACTCAGAAAAATCATGGCATTCGAAACAGATTTTTTCGATTTTTTTCTCACGGGTACGAGTTACGCGGTTACGGTTGACTTTTCCTTATTCGAAATCTGATTCTCTATAAAATGCACCTAATGGTTTCCTTTTAGCTTGAAATTTTTTTTTCTCGAAAATCCACAGTACCCTCCCTTGGAAAAATGACTCAGAAAAATCATGGCATTCGAAACAGATTTTTTCGATTTTTTTCTCACGGGTACGAGTTACGCGGTTACGGTTGACATTTTCTTATTCGAAATCTGATTCCCTATAAAATGCACCTAATGGTTTCCTTTTAGCTTGAAATTTTTTTTTGTCGAAAATCCACAGTACCCTCCCTTGGAAAAATGACTCAGAAAAATCATGGCATTCGAAACAGATTTTTTCGATTTTTTTCTCACGGGTACGAGTTACGCGGTTACGGTTGACTTTTTCTTATTGGAAATCTGATTCTCTATAAAATGCACCTAATGGTTTCCTTTTAGCTTGAAATTTTTTTTTCTCGAAAATCCACAGTACCCTCCCTTGGAAAAATGACTCAGAAAAATCATGGCATTCGAAAGAGATTTTTTCGATTTTTTTCTCACGGGTACGAGTTACGCGGTTGCGGTTGACTTTTTCTTATTGGAAATCTGATTCTCTATAAAATGCACCTAATGGTTTCCTTTTAGCTTGAAATTTTTTTTTCTCGAAAATCCACAGTACCCTCCCTTGGAAAAATGACTCAGAAAAATCATGGCATTCGAAACAGATTTTTTCGATTTTTTTCTCACGGGTACGAGTTACGCGGTTACGGTTGACATTTTCTTATTCGAAATCTGATTCTCTATAAAATGCACCTAATGGTTTCCTTTTAGCTTGAAATTTTTTTTTGTCGAAAATCCACAGTACCCTCCCTTGGAAAAATGACTCAGGAAAATCATGGCATTCGAAACAGATTTTTTCGATTTTTTTCTCACGGGTACGAGTTACGCGGTTACGGTTGACTTTTTCTTATTCGAAATCTGATTCTCTATAAAATGCACCTAATGGTTTCCTTTTAGCTTGAAATTTTTTTTTCTCGAAAATCCACAGTACCCTCCCTTGGAAAAATGACTCAGAAAAATCATGGCATTCGAAACAGATTTTTTCGATTTTTTTCTCACGGGTACGAGTTACGCGGTTACGGTTGACTTTTTCTTATTCGAAATCTGATTCTCTATAAAATGCACCTAATGGTTTCCTTTTAGCTTGAAATTTTTTTTTGTCGAAAATCCACAGTACCCTCCCTTGGAAAAATGACTCAGAAAAATCATGGCATTCGAAACAGATTTTTTCGATTTTTTTCTCACGGGTACGAGTTACGCGGTTACGGTTGACATTTTCTTATTCGAAATCTGATTCTCTATAAAATGCACCTAATGGTTTCCTTTTAGCTTGAAATTTTTTTTTTCTCGAAAATCCACAGTACCCTCCCTTGGAAAAATGACTCAGAAAAATCATGGCATTCGAAACAGATTTTTTCGATTTTTTTCTCACGGGTACGAGTTACGCGGTTACGGTTGACTTTTCCTTATTCGAAATCTGATTCTCTATAAAATGCACCTAATGGTTTCCTTTTAGCTTGAAATTTTTTTTTCTCGAAAATCCACAGTACCTTCCCTTGGAAAAATGACTCAGAAAAATCATGGCATTCGAAAGAGATTTTTTCGATTTTTTTCTCACGGGTACGAGTTACGCGGTTGCGGTTGACTTTTTCTTATTGGAAATCTGATTCTCTATAAAATGCACCTAATGGTTTCCTTTTAGCTTGAAATTTTTTTTTCTCGAAAATCCACAGTACCCTCCCTTGGAAAAATGACTCAGAAAAATCATGGCATTCGAAACAGATTTTTTCGATTTTTTTCTCACGGGTACGAGTTACGCGGTTACGGTTGACATTTTCTTATTCGAAATCTGATTCTCTATAAAATGCACCTAATGGTTTCCTTTTAGCTTGAAATTTTTTTTTGTCGAAAATCCACAGTACCCTCCCTTGGAAAAATGACTCAGGAAAACCATGGCATTCGAAACAGATTTTTTCGATTTTTTTCTCACGGGTACGAGTTACGCGGTTACGGTTGACTTTTTCTTATTCGAAATCTGATTCTCTATAAAATGCACCTAATGGTTTCCTTTTAGCTTGAAATTTTTTTTTCTCGAAAATCCACAGTACCCTCCCTTGGAAAAATGACTCAGAAAAATCATGGCATTCGAAACAGATTTTTTCGATTTTTTTCTCACGGGTACGAGTTACGCGGTTACGGTTGACTTTTTCTTATTCGAAATCTGATTCTCTATAAAATGCACCTAATGGTTTCCTTTTAGCTTGAAATTTTTTTTTGTCGAAAATCCACAGTACCCTCCCTTGGAAAAATGACTCAGAAAAATCATGGCATTCGAAACAGATTTTTTCGATTTTTTTCTCACGGGTACGAGTTACGCGGTTACGGTTGACATTTTCTTATTCGAAATCTGATTCTCTATAAAATGCACCTAATGGTTTCCTTTTAGCTTGAAATTTTTTTTTCTCGAAAATCCACAGTACCCTCCCTTGGAAAAATGACTCAGAAAAATCATGGCATTCGAAACAGATTTTTTCGATTTTTTTCTCACGGGTACGAGTTACGCGGTTACGGTTGACTTTTCCTTATTCGAAATCTGATTCTCTATAAAATGCACCTAATGGTTTCCTTTTAGCTTGAAATTTTTTTTTCTCGAAAATCCACAGTACCTTCCCTTGGAAAAATGACTCAGAAAAATCATGGCATTCGAAACAGATTTTTTCGATTTTTTTCTCACGGGTACGAGTTACGCGGTTACGGTTGACATTTTCTTATTCGAAATCTGATTCTCTATAAAATGCACCTAATGGTTTCCTTTTAGCTTGAAATTTTTTTTTTCTCGAAAATCCACAGTACCCTCCCTTGGAAAAATGACTCAGAAAAATCATGGCATTCGAAACAGATTTTTTCGATTTTTTTCTCACGGGTACGAGTTACGCGGTTACGGTTGACTTTTTCTTATTCGAAATCTGATTCTCTATAAAATGCACCTAATGGTTTCCTTTTAGCTTGAAATTTTTTTTTGTCGAAAATCCACAGTACCCTCCCTTGGAAAAATGACTCAGAAAAATCATGGCATTCGAAACAGATTTTTTCGATTTTTTTCTCACGGGTACGAGTTACGCGGTTACGGTTGACATTTTCTTATTCGAAATCTGATTCTCTATAAAATGCACCTAATGGTTTCCTTTTAGCTTGAAATTTTTTTTTTCTCGAAAATCCACAGTACCCTCCCTTGGAAAAATGACTCAGAAAAATCATGGCATTCCAAACAGATTTTTTCGATTTTTTTCTCACGGGTACGAGTTACGCGGTTACGGTTGACTTTTCCTTATTCGAAATCTGATTCTCTATAAAATGCACCTAATGGTTTCCTTTTAGCTTGAAATTTTTTTTTCTCGAAAATCCACAGTACCCTCCCTTGGAAAAATGACTCAGAAAAATCATGGCATTCGAAACAGATTTTTTCGATTTTTTTCTCACGGGTACGAGTTACGCGGTTACGGTTGACATTTTCTTATTCGAAATCTGATTCCCTATAAAATGCACCTAATGGTTTCCTTTTAGCTTGAAATTTTTTTTTGTCGAAAATCCACAGTACCCTCCCTTGGAAAAATGACTCAGAAAAATCATGGCATTCGAAACAGATTTTTTCGATTTTTTTCTCACGGGTACGAGTTACGCGGTTACGGTTGACTTTTTCTTATTGGAAATCTGATTCTCTATAAAATGCACCTAATGGTTTCCTTTTAGCTTGAAATTTTTTTTTCTCGAAAATCCACAGTACCCTCCCTTGGAAAAATGACTCAGAAAAATCATGGCATTCGAAAGAGATTTTTTCGATTTTTTTCTCACGGGTACGAGTTACGCGGTTGCGGTTGACTTTTTCTTATTGGAAATCTGATTCTCTATAAAATGCACCTAATGGTTTCCTTTTAGCTTGAAATTTTTTTTTCTCGAAAATCCACAGTACCCTCCCTTGGAAAAATGACTCAGAAAAATCATGGCATTCGAAACAGATTTTTTCGATTTTTTTCTCACGGGTACGAGTTACGCGGTTACGGTTGACATTTTCTTATTCGAAATCTGATTCTCTATAAAATGCACCTAATGGTTTCCTTTTAGCTTGAAATTTTTTTTTGTCGAAAATCCACAGTACCCTCCCTTGGAAAAATGACTCAGGAAAATCATGGCATTCGAAACAGATTTTTTCGATTTTTTTCTCACGGGTACGAGTTACGCGGTTACGGTTGACTTTTTCTTATTCGAAATGTGATTCTCTATAAAATGCACCTAATGGTTTCCTTTTAGCTTGAAATTTTTTTTTTCTCGAAAATCCACAGTACCCTCCCTTGGAAAAATGACTCAGAAAAATCATGGCATTCGAAACAGATTTTTTCGATTTTTTTCTCACGGGTACGAGTTACGCGGTTACGGTTGACTTTTTCTTATTCGAAATCTGATTCTCTATAAAATGCACCTAATGGTTTCCTTTTAGCTTGAAATTTTTTTTTGTCGAAAATCCACAGTACCCTCCCTTGGAAAAATGACTCAGAAAAATCATGGCATTCGAAACAGATTTTTTCGATTTTTTTCTCACGGGTACGAGTTACGCGGTTACGGTTGACATTTTCTTATTCGAAATCTGATTCTCTATAAAATGCACCTAATGGTTTCCTTTTAGCTTGAAATTTTTTTTTTCTCGAAAATCCACAGTACCCTCCCTTGGAAAAATGACTCAGAAAAATCATGGCATTCGAAACAGATTTTTTCGATTTTTTTCTCACGGGTACGAGTTACGCGGTTACGGTTGACTTTTCCTTATTCGAAATCTGATTCTCTATAAAATGCACCTAATGGTTTCCTTTTAGCTTGAAATTTTTTTTTCTCGAAAATCCACAGTACCTTCCCTTGGAAAAATGACTCAGAAAAATCATGGCATTCGAAAGAGATTTTTTCGATTTTTTTCTCACGGGTACGAGTTACGCGGTTGCGGTTGACTTTTTCTTATTGGAAATCTGATTCTCTATAAAATGCACCTAATGGTTTCCTTTTAGCTTGAAATTTTTTTTTCTCGAAAATCCACAGTACCCTCCCTTGGAAAAATGACTCAGAAAAATCATGGCATTCGAAACAGATTTTTTCGATTTTTTTCTCACGGGTACGAGTTACGCGGTTACGGTTGACATTTTCTTATTCGAAATCTGATTCTCTATAAAATGCACCTAATGGTTTCCTTTTAGCTTGAAATTTTTTTTTGTCGAAAATCCACAGTACCCTCCCTTGGAAAAATGACTCAGGAAAACCATGGCATTCGAAACAGATTTTTTCGATTTTTTTCTCACGGGTACGAGTTACGCGGTTACGGTTGACTTTTTCTTATTCGAAATCTGATTCTCTATAAAATGCACCTAATGGTTTCCTTTTAGCTTGAAATTTTTTTTTGTCGAAAATCCACAGTACCCTCCCTTGGAAAAATGACTCAGAAAAATCATGGCATTCGAAACAGATTTTTTCGATTTTTTTCTCACGGGTACGAGTTACGCGGTTACGGTTGACTTTTCCTTATTTGAAATCTGATTCTCTATAAAATGCACCTAATGGTTTCCTTTTAGCTTGAAATTTTTTTTTCTCGAAAATCCACAGTACCTTCCCTTGGAAAAATGACTCAGAAAAATCATGGCATTCGAAACAGATTTTTTCGATTTTTTTCTCACGGGTACGAGTTACGCGGTTACGGTTGACTTTTCCTTATTCGAAATCTGATTCTCTATAAAATGCACCTAATGGTTTCCTTTTAGCTTGAAATTTTTTTTTCTCGAAAATCCACAGTACCCTCCCTTGGAAAAATGACTCAGTAAAATCATGGCATTCGAAACAGATTTTTTCGATTTTTTTCTCACGGGTACGAGTTACGCGGTTACGGTTGACTTTTCCTTATTCGAAATCTGATTCTCTATAAAATGCACCTAATGGTTTCCTTTTAGCTTGAAATTTTTTTTTCTCGAAAATCCACAGTACCCTCCCTTGGAAAAATGACTCAGAAAAATCATGGCATTCGAAACAGATTTTTTCGATTTTTTTCTCACGGGTACGAGTTACGCGGTTACGGTTGACTTTTTCTTATTCGAAATCTGATTCTCTATAAAATGCACCTAATGGTTTCCTTTTAGCTTGAAATTTTTTTTTGTCGAAAATCCACAGTACCCTCCCTTGGAAAAATGACTCAGTAAAATCATGGCATTCGAAACTGATTTTTTCGATTTTTTCCTCACGGGTGCGAGTTACGCGGTTACGGTTGACTTTTTTTTATTCGAAATCTGATTCTCTATAAAATGCACCTAATGGTTTCCTTTTAGCTTGAAATTTTTTTTTCTCGAAAATCCACAGTAACCTCCCTTGGAAAAATGACTCAGAAAAATCATGGCATTCGAAACAGATTTTTTCGATTTTTTTCTCACGGGTACGAGTTACGCGGTTACGGTTGACTTTTTCTTATTCGAAATCTGATTCTCTATAAAATGCACCTAATGGTTTCCTTTTAGCTTGAAATTTTTTTTTGTCAAAAATCCACAGTACCCTCTCCCTTGGAAAAATGACTCAGAAAAATCATGGCATTCGAAACAGATTTTTTCGATTTTTTTCTCACGGGTACGAGTTACGCGGTTACGGTTGACTTTTTGTTATTCGAAATCTGATTCTTTATAAAATGCACCTAATGGTTTCCTTTTAGCTTGAAATTTTTTTTTCTCGAAAATTCACACTACCCTCCCTTGGAAAAATGACTCAGAAAAATCATGGCATTCGAAACAGATTTTTTCGATTTTTTTCTCACGGGTACGAGTTACGCGGTTACGGTTGACTTTTCCTTATTCGAAATCTGATTCTCTATAAAATGCACCTAATGGTTTCCTTTTAGCTTGAAATTTTTTTTTCTCGAAAATCCACAGTACCCTCCCTTGGAAAAATGACTCAGAAAAATCATGGCATTCGAAACAGATTTTTTCGATTTTTTTCTCACGGGTACGAGTTACGCGGTTACGGTTGACTTTTTCTTATTCGAAATCTGATTCTCTATAAAATGCACCTAATGGTTTCCTTTTAGCTTGAAATTTTTTTTTGTCGAAAATCCACAGTACCCTCCCTTGGAAAAATGACTCAGTAAAATCATGGCATTCGAAACTGATTTTTTCGATTTTTTCCTCACGGGTGCGAGTTACGCGGTTACGGTTGACTTTTTTTTATTCGAAATCTGATTCTCTATAAAATGCACCTAATGGTTTCCTTTTAGCTTGAAATTTTTTTTTCTCGAAAATTCACACTACCCTCCCTTGGAAAAATGACTCAGAAAAATCATGGCATTCGAAACAGATTTTTTCGATTTTTTTCTCACGGGTACGAGTTACGCGGTTACGGTTGACTTTTTCTTATTCGAAATCTGATTCTCTATAAAATGCACCTAATGGTTTCCTTTTAGCTTGAAATTTTTTTTTGTCAAAAATCCACAGTACCCTCCCTTGGAAAAATGACTCAGAAAAATCATGGCATTCGAAACAGATTTTTTCGATTTTTTTCTCACGGGTACGAGTTACGCGGTTACGGTTGACTTTTTTTTATTCGAAATCTGATTCTTTATAAAATGCACCTAATGGTTTCCTTTTAGCTTGAAATTTTTTTTTCTCGAAAATTCACACTACCCTCCCTTGGAAAAATGACTCAGAAAAATCATGGCATTCGAAACAGATTTTTTCGATTTTTTTCTCACGGGTACGAGTTACGCGGTTACGGTTGACTTTTCCTTATTCGAAATCTGATTCTCTATAAAATGCACCTAATGGTTTCCTTTTAGCTTGAAATTTTTTTTTCTCGAAAATCCACAGTACCCTCCCTTGGAAAAATGACTCAGAAAAATCATGGCATTCGAAACAGATTTTTTCGATTTTTTTCTCACGGGTACGAGTTACGCGGTTACGGTTGACTTTTTCTTATTCGAAATCTGATTCTCTATAAAATGCACCTAATGGTTTCCTTTTAGCTTGAAATTTTTTTTTGTCGAAAATCCACAGTACCCTCCCTTGGAAAAATGACTCAGTAAAATCATGGCATTCGAAACTGATTTTTTCGATTTTTTCCTCACGGGTGCGAGTTACGCGGTTACGGTTGACTTTTTTTTATTCGAAATCTGATTCTCTATAAAATGCACCTAATGGTTTCCTTTTAGCTTGAAATTTTTTTTTGTCGAAAATTCACACTACCCTCCCTTGGAAAAATGACTCAGAAAAATCATGGCATTCGAAACAGATTTTTTCGATTTTTTTCTCACGGGTACGAGTTACGCGGTTACGGTTGACTTTTCCTTATTCGAAATCTGATTCTCTATAAAATGCACCTAATGGTTTCCTTTTAGCTTGAAATTTTTTTTTCTCGAAAATCCACAGTACCCTCCCTTGGAAAAATGACTCAGAAAAATCATGGCATTCGAAACAGATTTTTTCGATTTTTTTCTCACGGGTACGAGTTACGCGGTTACGGTTGACTTTTCCTTATTCGAAATCTGATTCTCTATAAAATGCACCTAATGGTTTCCTTTTAGCTTGAAATTTTTTTTTCTCGAAAATCCACAGTACCCTCCCTTGGAAAAATGACTCAGAAAAATCATGGCATTCGAAACAGATTTTTTCGATTTTTTTCTCACGGGTACGAGTTACGCGGTTACGGTTGACTTTTCCTTATTCGAAATCTGATGCTCTATAAAATGCACCTAATGGTTTCCTTTTAGCTGGAATTTTTTTTTCTCGAAAATCCACAGTAACCTCCCTTGGAAAAATGACTCAGAAAAATCATGGCATTCGAAACAGATTTTTTCGATTTTTTTCTCACGGGTACGAGTTACGCGGTTACGGTTGACTTTTTCTTATTCGAAATCTGATTCTCTATAAAATGCACCTAATGGTTTCCTTTTAGCTTGAAATTTTTTTTTGTCAAAAATCCACAGTACCCTCCCTTGGAAAAATGACTCAGAAAAATCATGGCATTCGAAACAGATTTTTTCGATTTTTTTCTCACGGGTACGAGTTACGCGGTTACGGTTGACTTTTCCTTATTCGAAATCTGATTCTCTATAAAATGCACCTAATGGTTTCCTTTTAGCTTGAAATTTTTTTTTCTCGAAAATCCACAGTACCCTCCCTTGGAAAAATGACTCAGTAAAATCATGGCATTCGAAACAGATTTTTTCGATTTTTTTCTTACGGGTACGAGTTACGCGGTTACGGTTGACTTTTCCTTATTCGAAATCTGATTCTCTATAAAATGCACCTAATGGTTTCCTTTTAGCTTGAAATTTTTTTTTCTCGAAAATCCACAGTACCCTCCCTTGGAAAAATGACTCAGTAAAATCATGGCATTCGAAACTGATTTTTTCGATTTTTTCCTCACGGGTGCGAGTTACGCGGTTACGGTTGACTTTTTTTTATTCGAAATCTGATTCTCTATAAAATGCACCTAATGGTTTCCTTTTAGCTTGAAATTTTTTTTTCTCGAAAATTCACACTACCCTCCCTTGGAAAAATGACACAGAAAAATCATGGCATTCGAAACAGATTTTTTCGATTTTTTTCTCACGGGTACGAGTTACGCGGTTACGGTTGACTTTTCCTTATTCGAAATCTGATTCTCTATAAAATGCACCTAATGGTTTACTTTTAGCTTGAAATTTTTTTTTCTCGAAAATCCACAGTACCCTCCCTTGGAAAAATGACTCAGAAAAATCATGGCATTCGAAACAGATTTTTTCGATTTTTTTCTCACGGGTACGAGTTACGCGGTTACGGTTGACTTTTCCTTATTCGAAATCTGATTCTCTATAAAATGCACCTAATGGTTTCCTTTTAGCTTGAAATTTTTTTTTCTCGAAAATCCACAGTACCCTCCCTTGGAAAAATGACTCAGAAAAATCATGGCATTCGAAACAGATTTTTTCGATTTTTTTCTCACGGGTACGAGTTACGCGGTTACGGTTGACTTTTCCTTATTCGAAATCTGATTCTCTATAAAATGCACCTAATGGTTTCCTTTTAGCTTGAAATTTTTTTTTCTCGAAAATCCACAGTACCCTCCCTTGGAAAAATGACTCAGTAAAATCATGGCATTCGAAACTGATTTTTTCGATTTTTTCCTCACGGGTGCGAGTTACGCGGTTACGGTTGACTTTTTTTTATTCGAAATCTGATTCTCTATAAAATGCACCTAATGGTTTCCTTTTAGCTTGAAATTTTTTTTTCTCGAAAATTCACACTACCCTCCCTTGGAAAAATGACTCAGAAAAATCATGGCATTCGAAACAGATTTTTTCGATTTTTTTCTCACGGGTACGAGTTACGCGGTTACGGTTGACTTTTCCTTATTCGAAATCTGATTCTCTATAAAATGCACCTAATGGTTTACTTTTAGCTTGAAATTTTTTTTTCTCGAAAATCCACAGTACCCTCCCTTGGAAAAATGACTCAGAAAAATCATGGCATTCGAAACAGATTTTTTCGATTTTTTTCTCACGGGTACGAGTTACGCGGTTACGGTTGACTTTTCCTTATTCGAAATCTGATTCTCTATAAAATGCACCTAATGGTTTCCTTTTAGCTTGAAATTTTTTTTTCTCGAAAATCCACAGTACCCTCCCTTGGAAAAATGACTCAGAAAAATCATGGCATTCGAAACAGATTTTTTCGATTTTTTTCTCACGGGTACGAGTTACGCGGTTACGGTTGACTTTTCCTTATTCGAAATCTGATGCTCTATAAAATGCACCTAATGGTTTCCTTTTAGCTGGAATTTTTTTTTCTCGAAAATCCACAGTAACCTCCCTTGGAAAAATGACTCAGAAAAATCATGGCATTCGAAACAGATTTTTTCGATTTTTTTCTCACGGGTACGAGTTACGCGGTTACGGTTGACTTTTTCTTATTCGAAATCTGATTCTCTATAAAATGCACCTAATGGTTTCCTTTTAGCTTGAAATTTTTTTTTGTCAAAAATCCACAGTACCCTCCCTTGGAAAAATGACTCAGAAAAATCATGGCATTCGAAACAGATTTTTTCGATTTTTTTCTCACGGGTACGAGTTACGCGGTTACGGTTGACTTTTTTTTATTCGAAATCTGATTCTTTATAAAATGCACCTAATGGTTTCCTTTTAGCTTGAAATTTTTTTTTCTCGAAAATTCACACTACCCTCCCTTGGAAAAATGACTCAGAAAAATCATGGCATTCGAAACAGATTTTTTCGATTTTTTTCTCACGGGTACGAGTTACGCGGTTACGGTTGACTTTTTTTTATTCGAAATCTGATTCTTTATAAAATGCACCTAATGGTTTCCTTTTAGCTTGAAATTTTTTTTTCTCGAAAATTCACACTACCCTCCCTTGGAAAAATGACTCAGAAAAATCATGGCATTCGAAACAGATTTTTTCGATTTTTTTCTCACGGGTACGAGTTACGCGGTTACGGTTGACTTTTCCTTATTCGAAATCTGATTCTCTATAAAATGCACCTAATGGTTTCCTTTTAGCTTGAAATTTTTTTTTCTCGAAAATCCACAGTACCCTCCCTTGGAAAAATGACTCAGAAAAATCATGGCATTCGAAACAGATTTTTTCGATTTTTTTCTCACGGGTACGAGTTACGCGGTTACGGTTGACTTTTTCTTATTCGAAATCTGATTCTCTATAAAATGCACCTAATGGTTTCCTTTTAGCTTGAAATTTTTTTTTCTCGAAAATCCACAGTACCCTCCCTTGGAAAAATGACTCAGAAAAATCATGGCATTCGAAACAGATTTTTTCGATTTTTTTCTCACGGGTACGAGTTACGCGGTTACGGTTGACTTTTCCTTATTCGAAATCTGATTCTCTATAAAATGCACCTAATGGTTTCCTTTTAGCTTGAAATTTTTTTTTCTCGAAAATCCACAGTACCCTCCCTTGGAAAAATGACTCAGAAAAATCATGGCATTCGAAACAGATTTTTTCGATTTTTTTCTCACGGGTACGAGTTACGCGGTTACGGTTGACTTTTCCTTATTCGAAATCTGATGCTCTATAAAATGCACCTAATGGTTTCCTTTTAGCTGGAATTTTTTTTTCTCGAAAATCCACAGTAACCTCCCTTGGAAAAATGACTCAGAAAAATCATGGCATTCGAAACAGATTTTTTCGATTTTTTTCTCACGGGTACGAGTTACGCGGTTACGGTTGACTTTTTCTTATTCGAAATCTGATTCTCTATAAAATGCACCTAATGGTTTCCTTTTAGCTTGAAATTTTTTTTTGTCAAAAATCCACAGTACCCTCCCTTGGAAAAATGACTCAGAAAAATCATGGCATTCGAAACAGATTTTTTCGATTTTTTTCTCACGGGTACGAGTTACGCGGTTACGGTTGACTTTTTCTTATTCGAAATCTGATTCTCTATAAAATGCACCTAATGGTTTCCTTTTAGCTTGAAATTTTTTTTTGTCGAAAATCCAGAGTACCCTCCCTTGGAAAAATGACTCAGAAAAATCATGGCATTCGAAACAGATTTTTTCGATTTTTTTCTCACGGGTACGAGTTACGCGGTTACGGTTGACATTTTCTTATTCGAAATCTGATTCTCTATAAAATGCACCTAATGGTTTCCTTTTAGCTTGAATTTTTTTTTCTCGAAAATCCACAGTACCCTCCCTTGGAAAAATGACTCAGAAAAGTCATGGCATTCGAAACAGATTTTTTCGATTTTTTTCTCACGGGTACGAGTTACGTGGTTACGGTTGACTTTTTCTTATTCGAAATCTGATTCGCTATAAAATGCACCTAATGGTTTCCTTTTAGCTTGAAATTTTTTTTTGTCGAAAATCCACAGTACCCTCCCTTGGAAAAATGACTCAGAAAAATCATGGCATTCGAAACAGATTTTTTCGATTTTTTTCTCACGGGTACGAGTTACGCGGTTACGGTTGACTTTTCCTTATTCGAAATCTGATTCTCTATAAAATGCACCTAATGGTTTCCTTTTAGCTTGAAATTTTTTTTTCTCGAAAATCCACAGTACCCTCCCTTGGAAAAATGACTCAGAAAAATCATGGCATTCGAAAGAGATTTTTTCGATTTTTTTCTCACGGGTACGAGTTACGCGGTTGCGGTTGACTTTTTCTTATTGGAAATCTGATTCTCTATAAAATGCACCTAATGGTTTCCTTTTAGCTTGAAATTTTTTTTTCTCGAAAATCCACAGTACCCTCCCTTGGAAAAATGACTCAGAAAAATCATGGCATTCGAAACAGATTTTTTCGATTTTTTTCTCACGGGTACGAGTTACGCGGTTACGGTTGACATTTTCTTATTCGAAATCTGATTCTCTATAAAATGCACCTAATGGTTTCCTTTTAGCTTGAAATTTTTTTTTGTCGAAAATCCACAGTACCCTCCCTTGGAAAAATGACTCAGGAAAATCATGGCATTCGAAACAGATTTTTTCGATTTTTTTCTCACGGGTACGAGTTACGCGGTTACGGTTGACTTTTTCTTATTCGAAATCTGATTCTCTATAAAATGCACCTAATGGTTTCCTTTTAGCTTGAAATTTTTTTTTGTCGAAAATCCACAGTACCCTCCCTTGGAAAAATGACTCAGAAAAATCATGGCATTCGAAACAGATTTTTTCGATTTTTTTCTCACGGGTACGAGTTACGCGGTTACGGTTGACATTTTCTTATTCGAAATCTGATTCTCTATAAAATGCACCTAATGGTTTCCTTTTAGCTTGAAATTTTTTTTTTCTCGAAAATCCACAGTACCCTCCCTTGGAAAAATGACTCAGAAAAATCATGGCATTCGAAACAGATTTTTTCGATTTTTTTCTCACGGGTACGAGTTACGCGGTTACGGTTGAATTTTCTTATTCGAAATCTGATTCTCTATAAAATGCACCTAATGGTTTCCTTTTAGCTTGAAATTTTTTTTTGTCGAAAATCCACAGTACCCTCCCTTGGAAAAATGACTCAGAAAAATCATGGCATTCGAAACAGATTTTTTCGATTTTTTTCTCACGGGTACGAGTTACGCGGTTACGGTTGACTTTTTCTTATTCGAAATCTGATTCTCTATAAAATGCACCTAATGGTTTCCTTTTAGCTTGAAATTTTTTTTTGTCGAAAATCCACAGTACCCTCCCTTGGAAAAATGACTCAGAAAAATCATGGCATTCGAAACAGATTTTTTCGATTTTTTTCTCACGGGTACGAGTTACGCGGTTACGGTTGACTTTTTCTTATTCGAAATCTGATTCTCTATAAAATGCACCTAATGGTTTCCTTTTAGCTTGAAATTTTTTTTTGTCGAAAATCCACAGTACCCTCCCTTGGAAAAATGACTCAGAAAAATCATGGCATTCGAAACAGATTTTTTCGATTTTTTTCTCACGGGTACGAGTTACGCGGTTACGGTTGACATTTTCTTATTCGAAATCTGATTCTCTATAAAATGCACCTAATGGTTTCCTTTTAGCTTGAATTTTTTTTTCTCGAAAATCCACAGTACCCTCCCTTGGAAAAATGACTCAGAAAAGTCATGGCATTCGAAACAGATTTTTTCGATTTTTTTCTCACGGGTACGAGTTACGTGGTTACGGTTGACTTTTTCTTATTCGAAATCTGATTCGCTATAAAATGCACCTAATGGTTTCCTTTTAGCTTGAAATTTTTTTTTGTCGAAAATCCACAGTACCCTCCCTTGGAAAAATGACTCAGAAAAATCATGGCATTCGAAACAGATTTTTTCGATTTTTTTCTCACGGGTACGAGTTACGCGGTTACGGTTGACTTTTCCTTATTCGAAATCTGATTCTCTATAAAATGCACCTAATGGTTTCCTTTTAGCTTGAAATTTTTTTTTCTCGAAAATCCACAGTACCCTCCCTTGGAAAAATGACTCAGAAAAATCATGGCATTCGAAAGAGATTTTTTCGATTTTTTTCTCACGGGTACGAGTTACGCGGTTGCGGTTGACTTTTTCTTATTGGAAATCTGATTCTCTATAAAATGCACCTAATGGTTTCCTTTTAGCTTGAAATTTTTTTTTCTCGAAAATCCACAGTACCCTCCCTTGGAAAAATGACTCAGAAAAATCATGGCATTCGAAACAGATTTTTTCGATTTTTTTCTCACGGGTACGAGTTACGCGGTTACGGTTGACATTTTCTTATTCGAAATCTGATTCTCTATAAAATGCACCTAATGGTTTCCTTTTAGCTTGAAATTTTTTTTTGTCGAAAATCCACAGTACCCTCCCTTGGAAAAATGACTCAGGAAAATCATGGCATTCGAAACAGATTTTTTCGATTTTTTTCTCACGGGTACGAGTTACGCGGTTACGGTTGACATTTTCTTATTCGAAATCTGATTCTCTATAAAATGCACCTAATGGTTTCCTTTTAGCTTGAAATTTTTTTTTTCTCGAAAATCCACAGTACCCTCCCTTGGAAAAATGACTCAGAAAAATCATGGCATTCGAAACAGATTTTTTCGATTTTTTTCTCACGGGTACGAGTTACGCGGTTACGGTTGAATTTTCTTATTCGAAATCTGATTCTCTATAAAATGCACCTAATGGTTTCCTTTTAGCTTGAAATTTTTTTTTGTCGAAAATCCACAGTACCCTCCCTTGGAAAAATGACTCAGAAAAATCATGGCATTCGAAACAGATTTTTTCGATTTTTTTCTCACGGGTACGAGTTACGCGGTTACGGTTGACTTTTTCTTATTCGAAATCTGATTCTCTATAAAATGCACCTAATGGTTTCCTTTTAGCTTGAAATTTTTTTTTGTCGAAAATCCACAGTACCCTCCCTTGGAAAAATGACTCAGAAAAATCATGGCATTCGAAACAGATTTTTTCGATTTTTTTCTCACGGGTACGAGTTACGCGGTTACGGTTGACTTTTTCTTATTCGAAATCTGATTCTCTATAAAATGCACCTAATGGTTTCCTTTTAGCTTGAAATTTTTTTTTGTCGAAAATCCACAGTACCCTCCCTTGGAAAAATGACTCAGAAAAATCATGGCATTCGAAACAGATTTTTTCGATTTTTTTCTCACGGGTACGAGTTACGCGGTTACGGTTGACTTTTTCTTATTCGAAATCTGATTCTCTATAAAATGCACCTAATGGTTTCCTTTTAGCTTGAATTTTTTTTTCTCGAAAATCCACAGTACCCTCCCTTGGAAAAATGACTCAGAAAAGTCATGGCATTCGAAACAGATTTTTTCGATTTTTTTCTCACGGGTACGAGTTACGTGGTTACGGTTGACTTTTTCTTATTCGAAATCTGATTCGCTATAAAATGCACCTAATGGTTTCCTTTTAGCTTGAAATTTTTTTTTGTCGAAAATCCACAGTACCCTCCCTTGGAAAAATGACTCAGAAAAATCATGGCATTCGAAACAGATTTTTTCGATTTTTTTCTCACGGGTACGAGTTACGCGGTTACGGTTGACTTTTTCTTATTCGAAATCTGATTCTCTATAAAATGCACCTAATGGTTTCCTTTTAGCTTGAAATTTTTTTTTGTCGAAAATCCACAGTACCCTCCCTTGGAAAAATGACTCAGAAAAATCATGGCATTCGAAACAGATTTTTTCGATTTTTTTCTCACGGGTACGAGTTACGCGGTTACGGTTGACATTTTCTTATTCGAAATCTGATTCTCTATAAAATGCACCTAATGGTTTCCTTTTAGCTTGAAATTTTTTTTTTCTCGAAAATCCACAGTACCCTCCCTTGGAAAAATGACTCAGAAAAATCATGGCATTCGAAACAGATTTTTTCGATTTTTTTCTCACGGGTACGAGTTACGCGGTTACGGTTGACTTTTTCTTATTCGAAATCTGATTCTCTATAAAATGCACCTAATGGTTTCCTTTTAGCTTGAAATTTTTTTTTCTCGAAAATCCACAGTACCTTCCCTTGGAAAAATGACTCAGAAAAATCATGGCATTCGAAACAGATTTTTTCGATTTTTTTCTCACGGGTACGAGTTACGCGGTTACGGTTGACTTTTCCTTATTCGAAATCTGATTCTCTATAAAATGCACCTAATGGTTTCCTTTTAGCTTGAAATTTTTTTTTCTCGAAAATCCACAGTACCCTCCCTTGGAAAAATGACTCAGAAAAATCATGGCATTCGAAACAGATTTTTTCGATTTTTTTCTCACGGGTACGAGTTACGCGGTTACGGTTGACTTTTCCTTATTCGAAATCTGATTCTCTATAAAATGCACCTAATGGTTTCCTTTTAGCTTGAAATTTTTTTTTCTCGAAAATCCACAGTACCCTCCCTTGGAAAAATGACTCAGAAAAATCATGGCATTCGAAACAGATTTTTTCGATTTTTTTCTCACGGGTACGAGTTACGCGGTTACGGTTGACTTTTCCTTATTCGAAATCTGATGCTCTATAAAATGCACCTAATGATTTCCTTTTAGCTGGAATTTTTTTTTCTCGAAAATCCACAGTAACCTCCCTTGGAAAAATGACTCAGAAAAATCATGGCATTCGAAACAGATTTTTTCGATTTTTTTCTCACGGGTACGAGTTACGCGGTTACGGTTGACTTTTTCTTATTCGAAATCTGATTCTCTATAAAATGCACCTAATGGTTTCCTTTTAGCTTGAAATTTTTTTTTGTCAAAAATCCACAGTACCCTCCCTTGGAAAAATGACTCAGAAAAATCATGGCATTCGAAACAGATTTTTTCGATTTTTTTCTCACGGGTACGAGTTACGCGGTTACGGTTGACTTTTCCTTATTCGAAATCTGATTCTCTATAAAATGCACCTAATGGTTTCCTTTTAGCTTGAAATTTTTTTTTCTCGAAAATCCACAGTACCCTCCCTTGGAAAAATGACTCAGTAAAATCATGGCATTCGAAACAGATTTTTTCGATTTTTTTCTCACGGGTACGAGTTACGCGGTTACGGTTGACTTTTCCTTATTCGAAATCTGATTCTCTATAAAATGCACCTAATGGTTTCCTTTTAGCTTGAAATTTTTTTTTCTCGAAAATCCACAGTACCCTCCCTTGGAAAAATGACTCAGAAAAATCATGGCATTCGAAACAGATTTTTTCGATTTTTTTCTCACGGGTACGAGTTACGCGGTTACGGTTGACTTTTTCTTATTCGAAATCTGATTCTCTATAAAATGCACCTAATGGTTTAATTTTAGCTTGAAATTTTTTTTTGTCGAAAATCCACAGTACCCTCCCTTGGAAAAATGACTCAGTAAAATCATGGCATTCGAAACAGATTTTTTCGATTTTTTCCTCACGGGTGCGAGTTACGCGGTTACGGTTGACTTTTTTTTATTCGAAATCTGATTCTCTATAAAATGCACCTAATGGTTTCCTTTTAGCTTGAAATTTTTTTTTCTCGAAAATTCACACTACCCTCCCTTGGAAAAATGACTCAGAAAAATCATGGCATTCGAAACAGATTTTTTCGATTTTTTTCTCACGGGTACGAGTTACGCGGTTACGGTTGACTTTTCCTTATTCGAAATCTGATTCTCTATAAAATGCACCTAATGGTTTACTTTTAGCTTGAAATTTTTTTTTCTGGAAAATCCACAGTACCCTCCCTTGGAAAAATGACTCAGGAAAATCATGGCATTCGAAACAGATTTTTTCGATTTTTTTCTCACGGGTACGAGTTACGCGGTTACGGTTGACTTTTTCTTATTCGAAATCTGATTCTCTATAAAATGCACCTAATGGTTTCCTTTTAGCTTGAAATTTTTTTTTGTCGAAAATCCACAGTACCCTCCCTTGGAAAAATGACTCAGAAAAATCATGGCATTCGAAACAGATTTTTTCGATTTTTTTCTCACGGGTACGAGTTACGCGGTTACGGTTGACATTTTCTTATTCGAAATCTGATTCTCTATAAAATGCACCTAATGGTTTCCTTTTAGCTTGAAATTTTTTTTTTCTCGAAAATCCACAGTACCCTCCCTTGGAAAAATGACTCAGAAAAATCATGGCATTCGAAACAGATTTTTTCGATTTTTTTCTCACGGGTACGAGTTACGCGGTTACGGTTGACATTTTCTTATTCGAAATCTGATTCTCTATAAAATGCACCTAATGGTTTCCTTTTAGCTTGAAATTTTTTTTTGTCGAAAATCCACAGTACCCTCCCTTGGAAAAATGACTCAGAAAAATCATGGCATTCGAAACAGATTTTTTCGATTTTTTTCTCACGGGTACGAGTTACGCGGTTACGGTTGACTTTTTCTTATTCGAAATCTGATTCTCTATAAAATGCACCTAATGGTTTCCTTTTAGCTTGAAATTTTTTTTTGTCGAAAATCCACAGTACCCTCCCTTGGAAAAATGACTCAGAAAAATCATGGCATTCGAAACAGATTTTTTCGATTTTTTTCTCACGGGTACGAGTTACGCGGTTACGGTTGACTTTTTCTTATTCGAAATCTGATTCTCTATAAAATGCACCTAATGGTTTCCTTTTAGCTTGAATTTTTTTTTCTCGAAAATCCACAGTACCCTCCCTTGGAAAAATGACTCAGAAAAGTCATGGCATTCGAAACAGATTTTTTCGATTTTTTTCTCACGGGTACGAGTTACGTGGTTACGGTTGACTTTTTCTTATTCGAAATCTGATTCGCTATAAAATGCACCTAATGGTTTCCTTTTAGCTTGAAATTTTTTTTTGTCGAAAATCCACAGTACCCTCCCTTGGAAAAATGACTCAGAAAAATCATGGCATTCGAAACAGATTTTTTCGATTTTTTTCTCACGGGTACGAGTTACGCGGTTACGGTTGACTTTTTCTTATTCGAAATCTGATTCTCTATAAAATGCACCTAATGGTTTCCTTTTAGCTTGAAATTTTTTTTTGTCGAAAATCCACAGTACCCTCCCTTGGAAAAATGACTCAGAAAAATCATGGCATTCGAAACAGATTTTTTCGATTTTTTTCTCACGGGTACGAGTTACGCGGTTACGGTTGACATTTTCTTATTCGAAATCTGATTCTCTATAAAATGCACCTAATGGTTTCCTTTTAGCTTGAAATTTTTTTTTTCTCGAAAATCCACAGTACCCTCCCTTGGAAAAATGACTCAGAAAAATCATGGCATTCGAAACAGATTTTTTCGATTTTTTTCTCACGGGTACGAGTTACGCGGTTACGGTTGACTTTTTCTTATTCGAAATCTGATTCTCTATAAAATGCACCTAATGGTTTCCTTTTAGCTTGAAATTTTTTTTTCTCGAAAATCCACAGTACCTTCCCTTGGAAAAATGACTCAGAAAAATCATGGCATTCGAAACAGATTTTTTCGATTTTTTTCTCACGGGTACGAGTTACGCGGTTACGGTTGACTTTTCCTTATTCGAAATCTGATTCTCTATAAAATGCACCTAATGGTTTCCTTTTAGCTTGAAATTTTTTTTTCTCGAAAATCCACAGTACCCTCCCTTGGAAAAATGACTCAGAAAAATCATGGCATTCGAAACAGATTTTTTCGATTTTTTTCTCACGGGTACGAGTTACGCGGTTACGGTTGACTTTTCCTTATTCGAAATCTGATTCTCTATAAAATGCACCTAATGGTTTCCTTTTAGCTTGAAATTTTTTTTTCTCGAAAATCCACAGTACCCTCCCTTGGAAAAATGACTCAGAAAAATCATGGCATTCGAAACAGATTTTTTCGATTTTTTTCTCACGGGTACGAGTTACGCGGTTACGGTTGACTTTTTCTTATTCGAAATCTGATTCTCTATAAAATGCACCTAATGGTTTCCTTTTAGCTTGAAATTTTTTTTTGTCGAAAATCCACAGTACCCTCCCTTGGAAAAATGACTCAGAAAAATCATGGCATTCGAAACAGATTTTTTCGATTTTTTTCTCACGGGTACGAGTTACGCGGTTACGGTTGACATTTTCTTATTCGAAATCTGATTCTCTATAAAATGCACCTAATGGTTTCCTTTTAGCTTGAAATTTTTTTTTTCTCGAAAATCCACAGTACCCTCCCTTGGAAAAATGACTCAGAAAAATCATGGCATTCGAAACAGATTTTTTCGATTTTTTTCTCACGGGTACGAGTTACGCGGTTACGGTTGAATTTTCTTATTCGAAATCTGATTCTCTATAAAATGCACCTAATGGTTTCCTTTTAGCTTGAAATTTTTTTTTGTCGAAAATCCACAGTACCCTCCCTTGGAAAAATGACTCAGAAAAATCATGGCATTCGAAACAGATTTTTTCGATTTTTTTCTCACGGGTACGAGTTACGCGGTTACGGTTGACTTTTTCTTATTCGAAATCTGATTCTCTATAAAATGCACCTAATGGTTTCCTTTTAGCTTGAAATTTTTTTTTGTCGAAAATCCACAGTACCCTCCCTTGGAAAAATGACTCAGAAAAATCATGGCATTCGAAACAGATTTTTTCGATTTTTTTCTCACGGGTACGAGTTACGCGGTTACGGTTGACTTTTTCTTATTCGAAATCTGATTCTCTATAAAATGCACCTAATGGTTTCCTTTTAGCTTGAATTTTTTTTTCTCGAAAATCCACAGTACCCTCCCTTGGAAAAATGACTCAGAAAAGTCATGGCATTCGAAACAGATTTTTTCGATTTTTTTCTCACGGGTACGAGTTACGTGGTTACGGTTGACTTTTTCTTATTCGAAATCTGATTCGCTATAAAATGCACCTAATGGTTTCCTTTTAGCTTGAAATTTTTTTTTGTCGAAAATCCACAGTACCCTCCCTTGGAAAAATGACTCAGAAAAATCATGGCATTCGAAACAGATTTTTTCGATTTTTTTCTCACGGGTACGAGTTACGCGGTTACGGTTGACTTTTTCTTATTCGAAATCTGATTCTCTATAAAATGCACCTAATGGTTTCCTTTTAGCTTGAAATTTTTTTTTGTCGAAAATCCACAGTACCCTCCCTTGGAAAAATGACTCAGAAAAATCATGGCATTCGAAACAGATTTTTTCGATTTTTTTCTCACGGGTACGAGTTACGCGGTTACGGTTGACATTTTCTTATTCGAAATCTGATTCTCTATAAAATGCACCTAATGGTTTCCTTTTAGCTTGAAATTTTTTTTTTCTCGAAAATCCACAGTACCCTCCCTTGGAAAAATGACTCAGAAAAATCATGGCATTCGAAACAGATTTTTTCGATTTTTTTCTCACGGGTACGAGTTACGCGGTTACGGTTGACTTTTTCTTATTCGAAATCTGATTCTCTATAAAATGCACCTAATGGTTTCCTTTTAGCTTGAAATTTTTTTTTCTCGAAAATCCACAGTACCTTCCCTTGGAAAAATGACTCAGAAAAATCATGGCATTCGAAACAGATTTTTTCGATTTTTTTCTCACGGGTACGAGTTACGCGGTTACGGTTGACTTTTCCTTATTCGAAATCTGATTCTCTATAAAATGCACCTAATGGTTTCCTTTTAGCTTGAAATTTTTTTTTCTCGAAAATCCACAGTACCCTCCCTTGGAAAAATGACTCAGAAAAATCATGGCATTCGAAACAGATTTTTTCGATTTTTTTCTCACGGGTACGAGTTACGCGGTTACGGTTGACTTTTCCTTATTCGAAATCTGATTCTCTATAAAATGCACCTAATGGTTTCCTTTTAGCTTGAAATTTTTTTTTCTCGAAAATCCACAGTACCCTCCCTTGGAAAAATGACTCAGAAAAATCATGGCATTCGAAACAGATTTTTTCGATTTTTTTCTCACGGGTACGAGTTACGCGGTTACGGTTGACTTTTCCTTATTCGAAATCTGATGCTCTATAAAATGCACCTAATGATTTCCTTTTAGCTGGAATTTTTTTTTCTCGAAAATCCACAGTAACCTCCCTTGGAAAAATGACTCAGAAAAATCATGGCATTCGAAACAGATTTTTTCGATTTTTTTCTCACGGGTACGAGTTACGCGGTTACGGTTGACTTTTCCTTATTCGAAATCTGATTCTCTATAAAATGCACCTAATGGTTTCCTTTTAGCTTGAAATTTTTTTTTCTCGAAAATCCACAGTACCCTCCCTTGGAAAAATGACTCAGTAAAATCATGGCATTCGAAACAGATTTTTTCGATTTTTTTCTCACGGGTACGAGTTACGCGGTTACGGTTGACTTTTCCTTATTCGAAATCTGATTCTCTATAAAATGCACCTAATGGTTTCCTTTTAGCTTGAAATTTTTTTTTCTCGAAAATCCACAGTACCCTCCCTTGGAAAAATGACTCAGAAAAATCATGGCATTCGAAACAGATTTTTTCGATTTTTTTCTCACGGGTACGAGTTACGCGGTTACGGTTGACTTTTTCTTATTCGAAATCTGATTCTCTATAAAATGCACCTAATGTTTTAATTTTAGCTTGAAATTTTTTTTTGTCGAAAATCCACAGTACCCTCCCTTGGAAAAATGACTCAGTAAAATCATGGCATTCGAAACTGATTTTTTCGATTTTTTCCTCACGGGTGCGAGTTACGCGGTTACGGTTGACTTTTTTTTATTCGAAATCTGATTCTCTATAAAATGCACCTAATGGTTTCCTTTTAGCTTGAAATTTTTTTTTCTCGAAAATTCACACTACCCTCCCTTGGAAAAATGACTCAGAAAAATCATGGCATTCGAAACAGATTTTTTCGATTTTTTTCTCACGGGTACGAGTTACGCGGTTACGGTTGACATTTTCTTATTCGAAATCTGATTCTCTATAAAATGCACCTAATGGTTTCCTTTTAGCTTGAAATTTTTTTTTTCTCGAAAATCCACAGTACCCTCCCTTGGAAAAATGACTCAGAAAAATCATGGCATTCGAAACAGATTTTTTCGATTTTTTTCTCACGGGTACGAGTTACGCGGTTACGGTTGACTTTTTCTTATTCGAAATCTGATTCTCTATAAAATGCACCTAATGGTTTCCTTTTAGCTTGAAATTTTTTTTTCTCGAAAATCCACAGTACCTTCCCTTGGAAAAATGACTCAGAAAAATCATGGCATTCGAAACAGATTTTTTCGATTTTTTTCTCACGGGTACGAGTTACGCGGTTACGGTTGACTTTTCCTTATTCGAAATCTGATTCTCTATAAAATGCACCTAATGGTTTCCTTTTAGCTTGAAATTTTTTTTTCTCGAAAATCCACAGTACCCTCCCTTGGAAAAATGACTCAGAAAAATCATGGCATTCGAATCAGATTTTTTCGATTTTTTTCTCACGGGTACGAGTTACGCGGTTACGGTTGACTTTTCCTTATTCGAAATCTGATTCTCTATAAAATGCACCTAATGGTTTCCTTTTAGCTTGAAATTTTTTTTTCTCGAAAATCCACAGTACCCTCCCTTGGAAAAATGACTCAGAAAAATCATGGCATTCGAAACAGATTTTTTCGATTTTTTTCTCACGGGTACGAGTTACGCGGTTACGGTTGACTTTTCCTTATTCGAAATCTGATGCTCTATAAAATGCACCTAATGATTTCCTTTTAGCTGGAATTTTTTTTTCTCGAAAATCCACAGTAACCTCCCTTGGAAAAATGACTCAGAAAAATCATGGCATTCGAAACAGATTTTTTCGATTTTTTTCTCACGGGTACGAGTTACGCGGTTACGGTTGACTTTTTCTTATTCGAAATCTGATTCTCTATAAAATGCACCTAATGGTTTCCTTTTAGCTTGAAATTTTTTTTTGTCAAAAATCCACAGTACCCTCCCTTGGAAAAATGACTCAGAAAAATCATGGCATTCGAAACAGATTTTTTCGATTTTTTTCTCACGGGTACGAGTTACGCGGTTACGGTTGACTTTTCCTTATTCGAAATCTGATTCTCTATAAAATGCACCTAATGGTTTCCTTTTAGCTTGAAATTTTTTTTTCTCGAAAATCCACAGTACCCTCCCTTGGAAAAATGACTCAGTAAAATCATGGCATTCGAAACAGATTTTTTCGATTTTTTTCTCACGGGTACGAGTTACGCGGTTACGGTTGACTTTTCCTTATTCGAAATCTGATTCTCTATAAAATGCACCTAATGGTTTCCTTTTAGCTTGAAATTTTTTTTTCTCGAAAATCCACAGTACCCTCCCTTGGAAAAATGACTCAGAAAAATCATGGCATTCGAAACAGATTTTTTCGATTTTTTTCTCACGGGTACGAGTTACGCGGTTACGGTTGACTTTTTCTTATTCGAAATCTGATTCTCTATAAAATGCACCTAATGGTTTAATTTTAGCTTGAAATTTTTTTTTGTCGAAAATCCACAGTACCCTCCCTTGGAAAAATGACTCAGTAAAATCATGGCATTCGAAACTGATTTTTTCGATTTTTTCCTCACGGGTGCGAGTTACGCGGTTACGGTTGACTTTTTTTTATTCGAAATCTGATTCTCTATAAAATGCACCTAATGGTTTCCTTTTAGCTTGAAATTTTTTTTTCTCGAAAATTCACACTACCCTCCCTTGGAAAAATGACTCAGAAAAATCATGGCATTCGAAACAGATTTTTTCGATTTTTTTCTCACGGGTACGAGTTACGCGGTTACGGTTGACTTTTCCTTATTCGAAATCTGATTCTCTATAAAATGCACCTAATGGTTTACTTTTAGCTTGAAATTTTTTTTTCTCGAAAATCCACAGTACCCTCCCTTGGAAAAATGACTCAGAAAAATCATGGCATTCGAAACAGATTTTTTCGATTTTTTTCTCACGGGTACGAGTTACGCGGTTACGGTTGACTTTTCCTTATTCGAAATCTGATTCTCTATAAAATGCACCTAATGGTTTCCTTTTAGCTTGAAATTTTTTTTTCTCGAAAATCCACAGTACCCTCCCTTGGAAAAATGACTCAGAAAAATCATGGCATTCGAAACAGATTTTTTCGATTTTTTTCTCACGGGTACGAGTTACGCGGTTACGGTTGACTTTTCCTTATTCGAAATCTGATGCTCTATAAAATGCACCTAATGGTTTCCTTTTAGCTGGAATTTTTTTTTCTCGAAAATCCACAGTAACCTCCCTTGGAAAAATGACTCAGAAAAATCATGGCATTCGAAACAGATTTTGTCGATTTTTTTCTCACGGGTACGAGTTACGCGGTTATGGTTGACTTTTTCTTATTCGAAATCTGATTCTCTATAAAATGCACCTAATGGTTTCCTTTTAGCTTGAAATTTTTTTTTGTCAAAAATCCACAGTACCCTCCCTTGGAAAAATGACTCAGAAAAATCATGGCATTCGAAACAGATTTTTTCGATTTTTTTCTCACGGGTACGAGTTACGCGGTTACGGTTGACTTTTTTTTATTCGAAATCTGATTCTTTATAAAATGCACCTAATGGTTTCCTTTTAGCTTGAAATTTTTTTTTCTCGAAAATTCACACTACCTTCCCTTGGAAAAATGACTCAGAAAAATCATGGCATTCGAAACAGATTTTTTCGATTTTTTTCTCACGGGTACGAGTTACGCGGTTACGGTTGACTTTTCCTTATTCGAAATCTGATGCTCTATAAAATGCACCTAATGGTTTCCTTTTAGCTGGAATTTTTTTTTCTCGAAAATCCACAGTAACCTCCCTTGGAAAAATGACTCAGAAAAATCATGGCATTCGAAACAGATTTTTTCGATTTTTTTCTCACGGGTACGAGTTACGCGGTTACGGTTGACTTTTTCTTATTCGAAATCTGATTCTCTATAAAATGCACCTAATGGTTTCCTTTTAGCTTGAAATTTTTTTTTGTCAAAAATCCACAGTACCCTCCCTTGGAAAAATGACTCAGAAAAATCATGGCATTCGAAACAGATTTTTTCGATTTTTTTCTCACGGGTACGAGTTACGCGGTTACGGTTGACTTTTTTTTATTCGAAATCTGATTCTTTATAAAATGCACCTAATGGTTTCCTTTTAGCTTGAAATTTTTTTTTCTCGAAAATTCACACTACCCTCCCTTGGAAAAATGACTCAGAAAAATCATGGCATTCGAAACAGATTTTTTCGATTTTTTTCTCACGGGTACGAGTTACGCGGTTACGGTTGACTTTTCCTTATTCGAAATCTGATTCTCTATAAAATGCACCTAATGTTTTCCTTTTAGCTTGAAATTTTTTTTTCTCGAAAATCCACAGTACCCTCCCTTGGAAAAATGACTCAGAAAAATCATGGCATTCGAAACAGATTTTTTCGATTTTTTTCTCACGGGTACGAGTTACGCGGTTACGGTTGACTTTTTCTTATTCGAAATCTGATTCTCTATAAAATGCACCTAATGGTTTCCTTTTAGCTTGAAATTTTTTTTTGTCGAAAATCCACAGTACCCTCCCTTGGAAAAATGACTCAGTAAAATCATGGCATTCGAAACTGATTTTTTCGATTTTTTCCTCACGGGTGCGAGTTACGCGGTTACGGTTGACTTTTTTTTATTCGAAATCTGATTCTCTATAAAATGCACCTAATGGTTTCCTTTTAGCTTGAAATTTTTTTTTCTCGAAAATTCACACTACCCTCCCTTGGAAAAATGACTCAGAAAAATCATGGCATTCGAAACAGATTTTTTCGATTTTTTTCTCACGGGTACGAGTTACGCGGTTACGGTTGACTTTTCCTTATTCGAAATCTGATTCTCTATAAAATGCACCTAATGGTTTCCTTTTAGCTTGAAATTTTTTTTTCTCGAAAATCCACAGTACCCTCCCTTGGAAAAATGACTCAGAAAAATCATGGCATTCGAAACAGATTTTTTCGATTTTTTTCTCACGGGTACGAGTTACGCGGTTACGGTTGACTTTTCCTTATTCGAAATCTGATTCTCTATAAAATGCACCTAATGGTTTCCTTTTAGCTTGAAATTTTTTTTTCTCGAAAATCCACAGTACCCTCCCTTGGAAAAATGACTCAGAAAAATCATGGCATTCGAAACAGATTTTTTCGATTTTTTTCTCACGGGTACGAGTTACGCGGTTACGGTTGACTTTTCCTTATTCGAAATCTGATGCTCTATAAAATGCACCTAATGGTTTCCTTTTAGCTGGAATTTTTTTTTCTCGAAAATCCACAGTAACCTCCCTTGGAAAAATGACTCAGAAAAATCATGGCATTCGAAACAGATTTTTTCGATTTTTTTCTCACGGGTACGAGTTACGCGGTTACGGTTGACTTTTTCTTATTCGAAATCTGATTCTCTATAAAATGCACCTAATGGTTTCCTTTTAGCTTGAAATTTTTTTTTGTCAAAAATCCACAGTACCCTCCCTTGGAAAAATGACTCAGAAAAATCATGGCATTCGAAACAGATTTTTTCGATTTTTTTCTCACGGGTACGAGTTACGCGGTTACGGTTGACTTTTTCTTATTCGAAATCTGATTCTCTATAAAATGCACCTAATGGTTTCCTTTTAGCTTGAAATTTTTTTTTGTCGAAAATCCACAGTACCCTCCCTTGGAAAAATGACTCAGAAAAATCATGGCATTCGAAACAGATTTTTTCGATTTTTTTCTCACGGGTACGAGTTACGCGGTTACGGTTGACATTTTCTTATTCGAAATCTGATTCTCTATAAAATGCACCTAATGGTTTCCTTTTAGCTTGAATTTTTTTTTCTCGAAAATCCACAGTACCCTCCCTTGGAAAAATGACTCAGAAAAGTCATGGCATTCGAAACAGATTTTTTCGATTTTTTTCTCACGGGTACGAGTTACGTGGTTACGGTTGACTTTTTCTTATTCGAAATCTGATTCGCTATAAAATGCACCTAATGGTTTCCTTTTAGCTTGAAATTTTTTTTTGTCGAAAATCCACAGTACCCTCCCTTGGAAAAATGACTCAGAAAAATCATGGCATTCGAAACAGATTTTTTCGATTTTTTTCTCACGGGTACGAGTTACGCGGTTACGGTTGACTTTTCCTTATTCGAAATCTGATTCTCTATAAAATGCACCTAATGGTTTCCTTTTAGCTTGAAATTTTTTTTTCTCGAAAATCCACAGTACCCTCCCTTGGAAAAATGACTCAGAAAAATCATGGCATTCGAAAGAGATTTTTTCGATTTTTTTCTCACGGGTACGAGTTACGCGGTTGCGGTTGACTTTTTCTTATTGGAAATCTGATTCTCTATAAAATGCACCTAATGGTTTCCTTTTAGCTTGAAATTTTTTTTTCTCGAAAATCCACAGTACCCTCCCTTGGAAAAATGACTCAGAAAAATCATGGCATTCGAAACAGATTTTTTCGATTTTTTTCTCACGGGTACGAGTTACGCGGTTACGGTTGACATTTTCTTATTCGAAATCTGATTCTCTATAAAATGCACCTAATGGTTTCCTTTTAGCTTGAAATTTTTTTTTGTCGAAAATCCACAGTACCCTCCCTTGGAAAAATGACTCAGGAAAATCATGGCATTCGAAACAGATTTTTTCGATTTTTTTCTCACGGGTACGAGTTACGCGGTTACGGTTGACTTTTTCTTATTCGAAATCTGATTCTCTATAAAATGCACCTAATGGTTTCCTTTTAGCTTGAAATTTTTTTTTGTCGAAAATCCACAGTACCCTCCCTTGGAAAAATGACTCAGAAAAATCATGGCATTCGAAACAGATTTTTTCGATTTTTTTCTCACGGGTACGAGTTACGCGGTTACGGTTGACATTTTCTTATTCGAAATCTGATTCTCTATAAAATGCACCTAATGGTTTCCTTTTAGCTTGAAATTTTTTTTTTCTCGAAAATCCACAGTACCCTCCCTTGGAAAAATGACTCAGAAAAATCATGGCATTCGAAACAGATTTTTTCGATTTTTTTCTCACGGGTACGAGTTACGCGGTTACGGTTGAATTTTCTTATTCGAAATCTGATTCTCTATAAAATGCACCTAATGGTTTCCTTTTAGCTTGAAATTTTTTTTTGTCGAAAATCCACAGTACCCTACCTTGGAAAAATGACTCAGAAAAATCATGGCATTCGAAACAGATTTTTTCGATTTTTTTCTCACGGGTACGAGTTACGCGGTTACGGTTGACTTTTTCTTATTCGAAATCTGATTCTCTATAAAATGCACCTAATGGTTTCCTTTTAGCTTGAAATTTTTTTTTGTCGAAAATCCACAGTACCCTCCCTTGGAAAAATGACTCAGAAAAATCATGGCATTCGAAACAGATTTTTTCGATTTTTTTCTCACGGGTACGAGTTACGCGGTTACGGTTGACTTTTTCTTATTCGAAATCTGATTCTCTATAAAATGCACCTAATGGTTTCCTTTTAGCTTGAAATTTTTTTTTGTCGAAAATCCACAGTACCCTCCCTTGGAAAAATGACTCAGAAAAATCATGGCATTCGAAACAGATTTTTTCGATTTTTTTCTCACGGGTACGAGTTACGCGGTTACGGTTGACTTTTTCTTATTCGAAATCTGATTCTCTATAAAATGCACCTAATGGTTTCCTTTTAGCTTGAAATTTTTTTTTGTCGAAAATCCACAGTACCCTCCCTTGGAAAAATGACTCAGAAAAATCATGGCATTCGAAACAGATTTTTTCGATTTTTTTCTCACGGGTACGAGTTACGCGGTTACGGTTGACATTTTCTTATTCGAAATCTGATTCTCTATAAAATGCACCTAATGGTTTCCTTTTAGCTTGAAATTTTTTTTTTCTCGAAAATCCACAGTACCCTCCCTTGGAAAAATGACTCAGAAAAATCATGGCATTCGAAACAGATTTTTTCGATTTTTTTCTCACGGGTACGAGTTACGCGGTTACGGTTGACTTTTTCTTATTCGAAATCTGATTCTCTATAAAATGCACCTAATGGTTTCCTTTTAGCTTGAAATTTTTTTTTCTCGAAAATCCACAGTACCTTCCCTTGGAAAAATGACTCAGAAAAATCATGGCATTCGAAACAGATTTTTTCGATTTTTTTCTCACGGGTACGAGTTACGCGGTTACGGTTGACTTTTCCTTATTCGAAATCTGATGCTCTATAAAATGCACCTAATGGTTTCCTTTTAGCTGGAATTTTTTTTTCTCGAAAATCCACAGTAACCTCCCTTGGAAAAATGACTCAGAAAAATCATGGCATTCGAAACAGATTTTTTCGATTTTTTTCTCACGGGTACGAGTTACGCGGTTACGGTTGACTTTTTCTTATTCGAAATCTGATTCTCTATAAAATGCACCTAATGGTTTCCTTTTAGCTTGAAATTTTTTTTTGTCAAAAATCCACAGTACCCTCCCTTGGAAAAATGACTCAGAAAAATCATGGCATTCGAAACAGATTTTTTCGATTTTTTTCTCACGGGTACGAGTTACGCGGTTACGGTTGACTTTTTTTTATTCGAAATCTGATTCTTTATAAAATGCACCTAATGGTTTCCTTTTAGCTTGAAATTTTTTTTTCTCGAAAATTCACACTACCCTCCCTTGGAAAAATGACTCAGTAAAATCATGGCATTCGAAACAGATTTTTTCGATTTTTTTCTCACGGGTACGAGTTACGCGGTTACGGTTGACTTTTCCTTATTCGAAATCTGATTCTCTATAAAATGCACCTAATGTTTTCCTTTTAGCTTGAAATTTTTTTTTCTCGAAAATCCACAGTACCCTCCCTTGGAAAAATGACTCAGAAAAATCATGGCATTCGAAACAGATTTTTTCGATTTTTTTCTCACGGGTACGAGTTACGCGGTTACGGTTGACTTTTTCTTATTCGAAATCTGATTCTCTATAAAATGCACCTAATGGTTTCCTTTTAGCTTGAAATTTTTTTTTGTCGAAAATCCACAGTACCCTCCCTTGGAAAAATGACTCAGTAAAATCATGGCATTCGAAACTGATTTTTTCGATTTTTTCCTCACGGGTGCGAGTTACGCGGTTACGGTTGACTTTTTTTTATTCGAAATCTGATTCTCTATAAAATGCACCTAATGGTTTCCTTTTAGCTTGAAATTTTTTTTTCTCGAAAATTCACACTACCCTCCCTTGGAAAAATGACTCAGAAAAATCATGGCATTCGAAACAGATTTTTTCGATTTTTTTCCCACGGGTACGAGTTACGCGGTTACGGTTGACTTTTCCTTATTCGAAATCTGATTCTCTATAAAATGCACCTAATGGTTTCCTTTTAGCTTGAAATTTTTTTTTCTCGAAAATCCACAGTACCCTCCCTTGGAAAAATGACTCAGAAAAATCATGGCATTCGAAACAGATTTTTTCGATTTTTTTCTCACGGGTACGAGTTACGCGGTTACGGTTGACTTTTCCTTATTCGAAATCTGATTCTCTATAAAATGCACCTAATGGTTTCCTTTTAGCTTGAAATTTTTTTTTCTCGAAAATCCACAGTACCCTCCCTTGGAAAAATGACTCAGAAAAATCATGGCATTCGAAACAGATTTTTTCGATTTTTTTCTCACGGGTACGAGTTACGCGGTTACGGTTGACTTTTCCTTATTCGAAATCTGATGCTCTATAAAATGCACCTAATGGTTTCCTTTTAGCTGGAATTTTTTTTTCTCGAAAATCCACAGTAACCTCCCTTGGAAAAATGACTCAGAAAAATCATGGCATTCGAAACAGATTTTTTCGATTTTTTTCTCACGGGTACGAGTTACGCGGTTACGGTTGACTTTTTCTTATTCGAAATCTGATTCTCTATAAAATGCACCTAATGGTTTCCTTTTAGCTTGAAATTTTTTTTTGTCAAAAATCCACAGTACCCTCCCTTGGAAAAATGACTCAGAAAAATCATGGCATTCGAAACAGATTTTTTCGATTTTTTTCTCACGGGTACGAGTTACGCGGTTACGGTTGACATTTTCTTATTCGAAATCTGATTCTCTATAAAATGCACCTAATGGTTTCCTTTTAGCTTGAATTTTTTTTTCTCGAAAATCCACAGTACCCTCCCTTGGAAAAATGACTCAGAAAAGTCATGGCATTCGAAACAGATTTTTTCGATTTTTTTCTCACGGGTACGAGTTACGTGGTTACGGTTGACTTTTTCTTATTCGAAATCTGATTCGCTATAAAATGCACCTAATGGTTTCCTTTTAGCTTGAAATTTTTTTTTGTCGAAAATCCACAGTACCCTCCCTTGGAAAAATGACTCAGAAAAATCATGGCATTCGAAACAGATTTTTTCGATTTTTTTCTCACGGGTACGAGTTACGCGGTTACGGTTGACTTTTCCTTATTCGAAATCTGATTCTCTATAAAATGCACCTAATGGTTTCCTTTTAGCTTGAAATTTTTTTTTCTCGAAAATCCACAGTACCCTCCCTTGGAAAAATGACTCAGAAAAATCATGGCATTCGAAAGAGATTTTTTCGATTTTTTTCTCACGGGTACGAGTTACGCGGTTGCGGTTGACTTTTTCTTATTGGAAATCTGATTCTCTATAAAATGCACCTAATGGTTTCCTTTTAGCTTGAAATTTTTTTTCTCGAAAATCCACAGTACCCTCCCTTGGAAAAATGACTCAGAAAAATCATGGCATTCGAAACAGATTTTTTCGATTTTTTTCTCACGGGTACGAGTTACGCGGTTACGGTTGACATTTTCTTATTCGAAATCTGATTCTCTATAAAATGCACCTAATGGTTTCCTTTTAGCTTGAAATTTTTTTTTGTCGAAAATCCACAGTACCCTCCCTTGGAAAAATGACTCAGGAAAATCATGGCATTCGAAACAGATTTTTTCGATTTTTTTCTCACGGGTACGAGTTACGCGGTTACGGTTGACTTTTTCTTATTCGAAATCTGATTCTCTATAAAATGCACCTAATGGTTTCCTTTTAGCTTGAAATTTTTTTTTGTCGAAAATCCACAGTACCCTCCCTTGGAAAAATGACTCAGAAAAATCATGGCATTCGAAACAGATTTTTTCGATTTTTTTCTCACGGGTACGAGTTACGCGGTTACGGTTGACATTTTCTTATTCGAAATCTGATTCTCTATAAAATGCACCTAATGGTTTCCTTTTAGCTTGAAATTTTTTTTTGTCGAAAATCCACAGTACCCTCCCTTGGAAAAATGACTCAGGAAAATCATGGCATTCGAAACAGATTTTTTCGATTTTTTTCTCACGGGTACGAGTTACGCGGTTACGGTTGACTTTTTCTTATTCGAAATCTGATTCTCTATAAAATGCACCTAATGGTTTCCTTTTAGCTTGAAATTTTTTTTTGTCGAAAATCCACAGTACCCTCCCTTGGAAAAATGACTCAGAAAAATCATGGCATTCGAAACAGATTTTTTCGATTTTTTTCTCACGGGTACGAGTTACGCGGTTACGGTTGACATTTTCTTATTCGAAATCTGATTCTCTATAAAATGCACCTAATGGTTTCCTTTTAGCTTGAAATTTTTTTTTTCTCGAAAATCCACAGTACCCTCCCTTGGAAAAATGACTCAGAAAAATCATGGCATTCGAAACAGATTTTTTCGATTTTTTTCTCACGGGTACGAGTTACGCGGTTACGGTTGAATTTTCTTATTCGAAATCTGATTCTCTATAAAATGCACCTAATGGTTTCCTTTTAGCTTGAAATTTTTTTTTGTCGAAAATCCACAGTACCCTCCCTTGGAAAAATGACTCAGAAAAATCATGGCATTCGAAACAGATTTTTTCGATTTTTTTCTCACGGGTACGAGTTACGCGGTTACGGTTGACTTTTTCTTATTCGAAATCTGATTCTCTATAAAATGCACCTAATGGTTTCCTTTTAGCTTGAAATTTTTTTTTGTCGAAAATCCACAGTACCCTCCCTTGGAAAAATGACTCAGAAAAATCATGGCATTCGAAACAGATTTTTTCGATTTTTTTCTCACGGGTACGAGTTACGCGGTTACGGTTGACTTTTTCTTATTGGAAATCTGATTCTCTATAAAATGCACCTAATGGTTTCCTTTTAGCTTGAAATTTTTTTTTCTCGAAAATCCACAGTACCCTCCCTTGGAAAAATGACTCAGAAAAATCATGGCATTCGAAACAGATTTTTTCGATTTTTTTCTCACGGGTACGAGTTACGCGGTTACGGTTGACTTTTTCTTATTCGAAATCTGATTCTCTATAAAATGCACCTAATGGTTTCCTTTTAGCTTGAAATTTTTTTTTGTCGAAAATCCACAGTACCCTCCCTTGGAAAAATGACTCAGAAAAATCATGGCATTCGAAACAGATTTTTTCGATTTTTTTCTCACGGGTACGAGTTACGCGGTTACGGTTGACATTTTCTTATTCGAAATCTGATTCTCTATAAAATGCACCTAATGGTTTCCTTTTAGCTTGAAATTTTTTTTTTCTCGAAAATCCACAGTACCCTCCCTTGGAAAAATGACTCAGAAAAATCATGGCATTCGAAACAGATTTTTTCGATTTTTTTCTCACGGGTACGAGTTACGCGGTTACGGTTGACTTTTTCTTATTCGAAATCTGATTCTCTATAAAATGCACCTAATGGTTTCCTTTTAGCTTGAAATTTTTTTTTCTCGAAAATCCACAGTACCTTCCCTTGGAAAAATGACTCAGAAAAATCATGGCATTCGAAACAGATTTTTTCGATTTTTTTCTCACGGGTACGAGTTACGCGGTTACGGTTGACTTTTCCTTATTCGAAATCTGATTCTCTATAAAATGCACCTAATGGTTTCCTTTTAGCTTGAAATTTTTTTTTCTCGAAAATCCACAGTACCCTCCCTTGGAAAAATGACTCAGAAAAATCATGGCATTCGAAACAGATTTTTTCGATTTTTTTCTCACGGGTACGAGTTACGCGGTTACGGTTGACTTTTCCTTATTCGAAATCTGATTCTCTATAAAATGCACCTAATGGTTTCCTTTTAGCTGGAATTTTTTTTTCTCGAAAATCCACAGTACCATCCCTTGGAAAAATGACTCAGAAAAATCATGGCATTCGAAACAGATTTTTTCGATTTTTTTCTCACGGGTACGAGTTACGCGGTTACGGTTGACTTTTTCTTATTCGAAATCTGATTCTCTATAAAATGCACCTAATGGTTTCCTTTTAGCTTGAAATTTTTTTTTGTCGAAAATCCACAGTACCCTCCCTTGGAAAAATGACTCAGAAAAATCATGGCATTCGAAACAGATTTTTTCGATTTTTTTCTCACGGGTACGAGTTACGCGGTTACGGTTGACTTTTTCTTATTCGAAATCTGATTCTCTATAAAATGCACCTAATGGTTTCCTTTTAGCTTGAATTTTTTTTTTCTCGAAAATCCACAGTACCCTCCCTTGGAAAAATGACTCAGAAAAATCATGGCATTCGAAACAGATTTTTTCGATTTTTTTCTCACGGGTACGAGTTACGCGGTTACGGTTGACTTTTTCTTATTCGAAATCTGATTCTCTATAAAATGCACCTAATGGTTTCCTTTTAGCTTGAAATTTTTTTTTGTCGAAAATCCACAGTACCCTCCCTTGGAAAAATGACTCAGAAAAATCATGGCATTCGAAACAGATTTTTTCGATTTTTTTCTCACGGGTACGAGTTACGCGGTTACGGTTGACTTTTTCTTATTCGAAATCTGATTCTCTATAAAATGCACCTAATGGTTTCCTTTTAGCTTGAAATTTTTTTTTGTCGAAAATCCACAGTACCCTCCCTTGGAAAAATGACTCAGAAAAATCATGGCATTCGAAACAGATTTTTTCGATTTTTTTCTCACGGGTACGAGTTAAGCGGTTACGGTTGACATTTTCTTATTCGAAATCTGATTCTCTATAAAATGCACCTAATGGTTTCCTTTTAGCTTGAAATTTTTTTTTCTCGAAAATCCACAGTACCCTCCCTTGGAAAAATGACTCAGAAAAATCATGGCATTCGAAACAGATTTTTTCGATTTTTTTCTCACGGGTACGAGTTACGCGGTTACGGTTGACTTTTTCTTATTCGAAATCTGATTCTCTATAAAATGCACCTAATGGTTTCCTTTTAGCTTGAAATTTTTTTTTGTCGAAAATCCACAGTACCCTCCCTTGGAAAAATGACTCAGAAAAATCATGGCATTCGAAACAGATTTTTTCGATTTTTTTCTCACGGGTACGAGTTACGCGGTTACGGTTGACATTTTCTTATTCGAAATCTGATTCTCTATAAAATGCACCTAATGGTTTCCTTTTAGCTTGAAATTTTTTTTTCTCGAAAATCCACAGTACCCTCCCTTGGAAAAATGACTCAGAAAAATCATGGCATTCGAAACAGATTTTTTCGATTTTTTTCTCACGGGTACGAGTTACGCGGTTACGGTTGACTTTTCCTTATTCGAAATCTGATTCTCTATAAAATGCACCTAATGGTTTCCTTTTAGCTTGAAATTTTTTTTTCTCGAAAATCCACAGTACCTTCCCTTGGAAAAATGACTCAGAAAAATCATGGCATTCGAAACAGATTTTTTCGATTTTTTTCTCACGGGTACGAGTTACGCGGTTACGGTTGACTTTTCCTTATTCGAAATCTGATTCTCTATAAAATGCACCTAATGGTTTCCTTTTAGCTTGAAATTTTTTTTTCTCGAAAATCCACAGTACCCTCCCTTGGAAAAATGACTCAGAAAAATCATGGCATTCGAAACAGATTTTTTCGATTTTTTTCTCACGGGTACGAGTTACGCGGTTACGGTTGACTTTTTCTTATTCGAAATCTGATTCTCTATAAAATGCACCTAATGGTTTCCTTTTAGCTTGAAATTTTTTTTTGTCGAAAATCCACAGTACCCTCCCTTGGAAAAATGACTCAGTAAAATCATGGCATTCGAAACTGATTTTTTCGATTTTTTCCTCACGGGTGCGAGTTACGCGGTTACGGTTGACTTTTTTTTATTCGAAATCTGATTCTCTATAAAATGCACCTAATGGTTTCCTTTTAGCTTCAAATTTTTTTTTCTCGAAAATTCACACTACCCTCCCTTGGAAAAATGACTCAGAAAAATCATGGCATTCGAAACAGATTTTTTCGATTTTTTTCTCACGGGTACGAGTTACGCGGTTACGGTTGACTTTTCCTTATTCGAAATCTGATTCTCTATAAAATGCACCTAATGGTTTCCTTTTAGCTTGAAATTTTTTTTTCTCGAAAATCCACAGTACCCTCCCTTGGAAAAATGACTCAGAAAAATCATGGCATTCGAAACAGATTTTTTCGATTTTTTTCTCACGGGTACGAGTTACGCGGTTACGGTTGACTTTTCCTTATTCGAAATCTGATGCTCTATAAAATGCACCTAATGGTTTCCTTTTAGCTGGAATTTTTTTTTCTCGAAAATCCACAGTTACCTCCCTTGGAAAAATGACTCAGAAAAATCATGGCATTCGAAACAGATTTTTTCGATTTTTTTCTCACGGGTACGAGTTACGCGGTTACGGTTGACTTTTTCTTATTCGAAATCTGATTCTCTATAAAATGCACCTAATGGTTTCCTTTTAGCTTGAAATTTTTTTTTGTCAAAAATCCACAGTACCCTCCCTTGGAAAAATGACTCAGAAAAATCATGGCATTCGAAACAGATTTTTTCGATTTTTTTCTCACGGGTACGAGTTACGCGGTTACGGTTGACTTTTTTTTATTCGAAATCTGATTCTTTATAAAATGCACCTAATGGTTTCCTTTTAGCTTGAAATTTTTTTTTCTCGAAAATTCACACTACCCTCCCTTGGAAAAATGACTCAGAAAAATCATGGCATTCGAAACAGATTTTTTCGATTTTTTTCTCACGGGTACGAGTTACGCGGTTACGGTTGACTTTTCCTTATTCGAAATCTGATTCTCTATAAAATGCACCTAATGGTTTCCTTTTAGCTTGAAATTTTTTTTTGTCGAAAATCCACAGTACCCTCCCTTGGAAAAATGACTCAGAAAAATCATGGCATTCGAAACAGATTTTTTCGATTTTTTTCTCACGGGTACGAGTTACGCGGTTACGGTTGACTTTTTCTTATTCGAAATCTGATTCTCTATAAAATGCACCTAATGGTTTCCTTTTAGCTTGAAATTTTTTTTTGTCGAAAATCCACAGTACCCTCCCTTGGAAAAATGACTCAGTAAAATCATGGCATTCGAAACTGATTTTTTCGATTTTTTCCTCACGGGTGCGAGTTACGCGGTTACGGTTGACTTTTTTTTATTCGAAATCTGATTCTCTATAAAATGCACCTAATGGTTTCCTTTTAGCTTGAAAATTTTTTTTCTCGAAAATCCACAGTACCCTCCCTTGGAAAAATGACTCAGAAAAATCATGGCATTCGAAACAGATTTTTTCGATTTTTTTCTCACGGGTACGAGTTACGCGGTTACGGTTGACATTTTCTTATTCGAAATCTGATTCTCTATAAAATGCACCTAATGGTTTCCTTTTAGCTTGAAATTTTTTTTTTCTCGAAAATCCACAGTACCCTCCCTTGGAAAAATGACTCAGAAAAATCATGGCATTCGAAACAGATTTTTTCGATTTTTTTCTCACGGGTACGAGTTACGCGGTTACGGTTGACTTTTTCTTATTCGAAATCTGATTCTCTATAAAATGCACCTAATGGTTTCCTTTTAGCTTGAAATTTTTTTTTCTCGAAAATCCACAGTACCTTCCCTTGGAAAAATGACTCAGAAAAATCATGGCATTCGAAACAGATTTTTTCGATTTTTTTCTCACGGGTACGAGTTACGCGGTTACGGTTGACTTTTCCTTATTCGAAATCTGATTCTCTATAAAATGCACCTAATGGTTTCCTTTTAGCTTGAAATTTTTTTTTCTCGAAAATCCACAGTACCCTCCCTTGGAAAAATGACTCAGAAAAATCATGGCATTCGAAACAGATTTTTTCGATTTTTTTCTCACGGGTACGAGTTACGCGGTTACGGTTGACTTTTCCTTATTCGAAATCTGATTCTCTATAAAATGCACCTAATGGTTTCCTTTTAGCTGGAATTTTTTTTTCTCGAAAATCCACAGTACCATCCCTTGGAAAAATGACTCAGAAAAATCATGGCATTCGAAACAGATTTTTTCGATTTTTTTCTCACGGGTACGAGTTACGCGGTTACGGTTGACTTTTTCTTATTCGAAATCTGATTCTCTATAAAATGCACCTAATGGTTTCCTTTTAGCTTGAAATTTTTTTTTGTCGAAAATCCACAGTACCCTCCCTTGGAAAAATGACTCAGAAAAATCATGGCATTCGAAACAGATTTTTTCGATTTTTTTCTCACGGGTACGAGTTACGCGGTTACGGTTGACTTTTTCTTATTCGAAATCTGATTCTCTATAAAATGCACCTAATGGTTTCCTTTTAGCTTGAATTTTTTTTTTCTCGAAAATCCACAGTACCCTCCCTTGGAAAAATGACTCAGAAAAATCATGGCATTCGAAACAGATTTTTTCGATTTTTTTCTCACGGGTACGAGTTACGCGGTTACGGTTGACTTTTTCTTATTCGAAATCTGATTCTCTATAAAATGCACCTAATGGTTTCCTTTTAGCTTGAAATTTTTTTTTGTCGAAAATCCACAGTACCCTCCCTTGGAAAAATGACTCAGAAAAATCATGGCATTCGAAACAGATTTTTTCGATTTTTTTCTCACGGGTACGAGTTACGCGGTTACGGTTGACTTTTTCTTATTCGAAATCTGATTCTCTATAAAATGCACCTAATGGTTTCCTTTTAGCTTGAAATTTTTTTTTGTCGAAAATCCACAGTACCCTCCCTTGGAAAAATGACTCAGAAAAATCATGGCATTCGAAACAGATTTTTTCGATTTTTTTCTCACGGGTACGAGTTAAGCGGTTACGGTTGACATTTTCTTATTCGAAATCTGATTCTCTATAAAATGCACCTAATGGTTTCCTTTTAGCTTGAAATTTTTTTTTCTCGAAAATCCACAGTACCCTCCCTTGGAAAAATGACTCAGAAAAATCATGGCATTCGAAACAGATTTTTTCGATTTTTTTCTCACGGGTACGAGTTACGCGGTTACGGTTGACTTTTTCTTATTCGAAATCTGATTCTCTATAAAATGCACCTAATGGTTTCCTTTTAGCTTGAAATTTTTTTTTGTCGAAAATCCACAGTACCCTCCCTTGGAAAAATGACTCAGAAAAATCATGGCATTCGAAACAGATTTTTTCGATTTTTTTCTCACGGGTACGAGTTACGCGGTTACGGTTGACATTTTCTTATTCGAAATCTGATTCTCTATAAAATGCACCTAATGGTTTCCTTTTAGCTTGAAATTTTTTTTTCTCGAAAATCCACAGTACCCTCCCTTGGAAAAATGACTCAGAAAAATCATGGCATTCGAAACAGATTTTTTCGATTTTTTTCTCACGGGTACGAGTTACGCGGTTACGGTTGACTTTTCCTTATTCGAAATCTGATTCTCTATAAAATGCACCTAATGGTTTCCTTTTAGCTTGAAATTTTTTTTTCTCGAAAATCCACAGTACCTTCCCTTGGAAAAATGACTCAGAAAAATCATGGCATTCGAAACAGATTTTTTCGATTTTTTTCTCACGGGTACGAGTTACGCGGTTACGGTTGACTTTTCCTTATTCGAAATCTGATTCTCTATAAAATGCACCTAATGGTTTCCTTTTAGCTTGAAATTTTTTTTTCTCGAAAATCCACAGTACCCTCCCTTGGAAAAATGACTCAGAAAAATCATGGCATTCGAAACAGATTTTTTCGATTTTTTTCTCACGGGTACGAGTTACGCGGTTACGGTTGACTTTTTCTTATTCGAAATCTGATTCTCTATAAAATGCACCTAATGGTTTCCTTTTAGCTTGAAATTTTTTTTTGTCGAAAATCCACAGTACCCTCCCTTGGAAAAATGACTCAGTAAAATCATGGCATTCGAAACTGATTTTTTCGATTTTTTCCTCACGGGTGCGAGTTACGCGGTTACGGTTGACTTTTTTTTATTCGAAATCTGATTCTCTATAAAATGCACCTAATGGTTTCCTTTTAGCTTCAAATTTTTTTTTCTCGAAAATTCACACTACCCTCCCTTGGAAAAATGACTCAGAAAAATCATGGCATTCGAAACAGATTTTTTCGATTTTTTTCTCACGGGTACGAGTTACGCGGTTACGGTTGACTTTTCCTTATTCGAAATCTGATTCTCTATAAAATGCACCTAATGGTTTCCTTTTAGCTTGAAATTTTTTTTTCTCGAAAATCCACAGTACCCTCCCTTGGAAAAATGACTCAGAAAAATCATGGCATTCGAAACAGATTTTTTCGATTTTTTTCTCACGGGTACGAGTTACGCGGTTACGGTTGACTTTTCCTTATTCGAAATCTGATGCTCTATAAAATGCACCTAATGGTTTCCTTTTAGCTGGAATTTTTTTTTCTCGAAAATCCACAGTTACCTCCCTTGGAAAAATGACTCAGAAAAATCATGGCATTCGAAACAGATTTTTTCGATTTTTTTCTCACGGGTACGAGTTACGCGGTTACGGTTGACTTTTTCTTATTCGAAATCTGATTCTCTATAAAATGCACCTAATGGTTTCCTTTTAGCTTGAAATTTTTTTTTGTCAAAAATCCACAGTACCCTCCCTTGGAAAAATGACTCAGAAAAATCATGGCATTCGAAACAGATTTTTTCGATTTTTTTCTCACGGGTACGAGTTACGCGGTTACGGTTGACTTTTTTTTATTCGAAATCTGATTCTTTATAAAATGCACCTAATGGTTTCCTTTTAGCTTGAAATTTTTTTTTCTCGAAAATTCACACTACCCTCCCTTGGAAAAATGACTCAGAAAAATCATGGCATTCGAAACAGATTTTTTCGATTTTTTTCTCACGGGTACGAGTTACGCGGTTACGGTTGACTTTTCCTTATTCGAAATCTGATTCTCTATAAAATGCACCTAATGGTTTCCTTTTAGCTTGAAATTTTTTTTTGTCGAAAATCCACAGTACCCTCCCTTGGAAAAATGACTCAGAAAAATCATGGCATTCGAAACAGATTTTTTCGATTTTTTTCTCACGGGTACGAGTTACGCGGTTACGGTTGACTTTTTCTTATTCGAAATCTGATTCTCTATAAAATGCACCTAATGGTTTCCTTTTAGCTTGAAATTTTTTTTTGTCGAAAATCCACAGTACCCTCCCTTGGAAAAATGACTCAGTAAAATCATGGCATTCGAAACTGATTTTTTCGATTTTTTCCTCACGGGTGCGAGTTACGCGGTTACGGTTGACTTTTTTTTATTCGAAATCTGATTCTCTATAAAATGCACCTAATGGTTTCCTTTTAGCTTGAAAATTTTTTTTCTCGAAAATCCACAGTACCCTCCCTTGGAAAAATGACTCAGAAAAATCATGGCATTCGAAACAGATTTTTTCGATTTTTTTCTCACGGGTACGAGTTACGCGGTTACGGTTGACTTTTCCTTATTCGAAATCTGATGCTCTATAAAATGCACCTAATGGTTTCCTTTTAGCTGGAATTTTTTTTTCTCGAAAATCCACAGTAACCTCCCTTGGAAAAATGACTCAGAAAAATCATGGCATTCGAAACAGATTTTTTCGATTTTTTTCTCACGGGTACGAGTTACGCGGTTACGGTTGACTTTTTCTTATTCGAAATCTGATTCTCTATAAAATGCACCTAATGGTTTCCTTTTAGCTTGAAATTTTTTTTTGTCAAAAATCCACAGTACCCTCCCTTGGAAAAATGACTCAGAAAAATCATGGCATTCGAAACAGATTTTTTCGATTTTTTTCTCACGGGTACGAGTTACGCGGTTACGGTTGACTTTTTCTTATTCGAAATCTGATTCTCTATAAAATGCACCTAATGGTTTCCTTTTAGCTTGAAATTTTTTTTTGTCGAAAATCCACAGTACCCTCCCTTGGAAAAATGACTCAGAAAAATCATGGCATTCGAAACAGATTTTTTCGATTTTTTTCTCACGGGTACGAGTTACGTGGTTACGGTTGACTTTTTCTTATTCGAAATCTGATTCGCTATAAAATGCACCTAATGGTTTCCTTTTAGCTTGAAATTTTTTTTTGTCGAAAATCCACAGTACCCTCCCTTGGAAAAATGACTCAGAAAAATCATGGCATTCGAAACAGATTTTTTCGATTTTTTTCTCACGGGTACGAGTTACGCGGTTACGGTTGACTTTTCCTTATTCGAAATCTGATTCTCTATAAAATGCACCTAATGGTTTCCTTTTAGCTTGAAATTTTTTTTTCTCGAAAATCCACAGTACCCTCCCTTGGAAAAATGACTCAGAAAAATCATGGCATTCGAAAGAGATTTTTTCGATTTTTTTCTCACGGGTACGAGTTACGCGGTTGCGGTTGACTTTTTCTTATTGGAAATCTGATTCTCTATAAAATGCACCTAATGGTTTCCTTTTAGCTTGAAATTTTTTTTTCTCGAAAATCCACAGTACCCTCCCTTGGAAAAATGACTCAGAAAAATCATGGCATTCGAAACAGATTTTTTCGATTTTTTTCTCACGGGTACGAGTTACGCGGTTACGGTTGACATTTTCTTATTCGAAATCTGATTCTCTATAAAATGCACCTAATGGTTTCCTTTTAGCTTGAAATTTTTTTTTGTCGAAAATCCACAGTACCCTCCCTTGGAAAAATGACTCAGGAAAATCATGGCATTCGAAACAGATTTTTTCGATTTTTTTCTCACGGGTACGAGTTACGCGGTTACGGTTGACTTTTTCTTATTCGAAATCTGATTCTCTATAAAATGCACCTAATGGTTTCCTTTTAGCTTGAAATTTTTTTTTGTCGAAAATCCACAGTACCCTCCCTTGGAAAAATGACTCAGAAAAATCATGGCATTCGAAACAGATTTTTTCGATTTTTTTCTCACGGGTACGAGTTACGCGGTTACGGTTGACATTTTCTTATTCGAAATCTGATTCTCTATAAAATGCACCTAATGGTTTCCTTTTAGCTTGAAATTTTTTTTTGTCGAAAATCCACAGTACCCTCCCTTGGAAAAATGACTCAGAAAAATCATGGCATTCGAAACAGATTTTTTCGATTTTTTTCTCACGGGTACGAGTTACGCGGTTACGGTTGACTTTTTCTTATTCGAAATCTGATTCTCTATAAAATGCACCTAATGGTTTCCTTTTAGCTTGAAATTTTTTTTTGTCGAAAATCCACAGTACCCTCCCTTGGAAAAATGACTCAGGAAAATCATGGCATTCGAAACAGATTTTTTCGATTTTTTTCTCACGGGTACGAGTTACGCGGTTACGGTTGACTTTTTCTTATTCGAAATCTGATTCTCTATAAAATGCACCTAATGGTTTCCTTTTAGCTTGAAATTTTTTTTTGTCGAAAATCCACAGTACCCTCCCTTGGAAAAATGACTCAGAAAAATCATGGCATTCGAAACAGATTTTTTCGATTTTTTTCTCACGGGTACGAGTTACGCGGTTACGGTTGACATTTTCTTATTCGAAATCTGATTCTCTATAAAATGCACCTAATGGTTTCCTTTTAGCTTGAAATTTTTTTTTGTCGAAAATCCACAGTACCCTCCCTTGGAAAAATGACTCAGAAAAATCATGGCATTCGAAACAGATTTTTTCGATTTTTTTCTCACGGGTACGAGTTACGCGGTTACGGTTGACTTTTTCTTATTCGAAATCTGATTCTCTATAAAATGCACCTAATGGTTTCCTTTTAGCTTGAAATTTTTTTTTGTCGAAAATCCACAGTACCCTCCCTTGGAAAAATGACTCAGAAAAATCATGGCATTCGAAACAGATTTTTTCGATTTTTTTCTCACGGGTACGAGTTACGCGGTTACGGTTGACTTTTCCTTATTCGAAATCTGATTCTCTATAAAATGCACCTAATGGTTTCCTTTTAGCTTGAAATTTTTTTTTCTCGAAAATCCACAGTACCTTCCCTTGGAAAAATGACTCAGAAAAATCATGGCATTCGAAACAGATTTTTTCGATTTTTTTCTCACGGGTACGAGTTACGCGGTTACGGTTGACTTTTCCTTATTCGAAATCTGATGCTCTATAAAATGCACCTAATGGTTTCCTTTTAGCTGGAATTTTTTTTTCTCGAAAATCCACAGTACCCTCCCTTGGAAAAATGACTCAGAAAAATCATGGCATTCGAAACAGATTTTTTCGATTTTTTTCTCACGGGTACGAGTTACGCGGTTACGGTTGACTTTTTCTTATTCGAAATCTGATTCTCTATAAAATGCACCTAATGGTTTCCTTTTAGCTTGAAATTTTTTTTTGTCGAAAATCCACAGTACCCTCCCTTGGAAAAATGACTCAGAAAAATCATGGCATTCGAAACAGATTTTTTCGATTTTTTTCTCACGGGTACGAGTTACGCGGTTACGGTTGACATTTTCTTATTCGAAATCTGATTCTCTATAAAATGCACCTAATGGTTTCCTTTTAGCTTGAAATTTTTTTTTGTCGAAAATCCACAGTGCCCTCCCTTGGAAAAATGACTCAGAAAAATCATGGCATTCGAAACAGATTTTTTCGATTTTTTTCTCACGGGTACGAGTTACGCGGTTACGGTTGACTTTTTCTTATTCGAAATCTGATTCGCTATAAAATGCACCTAATGGTTTCCTTTTAGCTTGAAATTTTTTTTTGTCGAAAATCCACAGTACCCTCCCTTGGAAAAATGACTCAGAAAAATCATGGCATTCGAAACAGATTTTTTCGATTTTTTTCTCACGGGTACGAGTTACGCGGTTACGGTTGACTTTTCCTTATTCGAAATCTGATTCTCTATAAAATGCACCTAATGGTTTCCTTTTAGCTTGAAATTTTTTTTTCTCGAAAATCCACAGTACCTTCCCTTGGAAAAATGACTCAGAAAAATCATGGCATTCGAAACAGATTTTTTCGATTTTTTTCTCACGGGTACGAGTTACGCGGTTACGGTTGACTTTTCCTTATTCGAAATCTGATGCTCTATAAAATGCACCTAATGGTTTCCTTTTAGCTGGAATTTTTTTTTCTCGAAAATCCACAGTACCCTCCCTTGGAAAAATGACTCAGAAAAATCATGGCATTCGAAACAGATTTTTTCGATTTTTTTCTCACGGGTACGAGTTACGCGGTTACGGTTGACTTTTTCTTATTCGAAATCTGATTCTCTATAAAATGCACCTAATGGTTTCCTTTTAGCTTGAAATTTTTTTTTGTCGAAAATCCACAGTACCCTCCCTTGGAAAAATGACTCAGAAAAATCATGGCATTCGAAACAGATTTTTTCGATTTTTTTCTCACGGGTACGAGTTACGCGGTTACGGTTGACATTTTCTTATTCGAAATCTGATTCTCTATAAAATGCACCTAATGGTTTCCTTTCAGCTTGAAATTTTTTTTTTCTCGAAAATCCACAGTACCCTCCCTTGGAAAAATGACTCAGAAAAATCATGGCATTCGAAACAGATTTTTTCGATTTTTTTCTCACGGGTACGAGTTACGCGGTTACGGTTGACTTTTTCTTATTCGAAATCTGATTCGCTATAAAATGCACCTAATGGTTTCCTTTTAGCTTGAAATTTTTTTTTGTCGAAAATCCACAGTACCCTCCCTTGGAAAAATGACTCAGAAAAATCATGGCATTCGAAACAGATTTTTTCGATTTTTTTCTCACGGGTACGAGTTACGCGGTTACGGTTGACATTTTCTTATTCGAAATCTGATTCTCTATAAAATGCACCTAATGGTTTCCTTTTAGCTTGAAATTTTTTTTTTCTCGAAAATCCACAGTACCCTCCCTTGGAAAAATGACTCAGAAAAATCATGGCATTCGAAACAGATTTTTTCGATTTTTTTCTCACGGGTACGAGTTACGCGGTTACGGTTGACTTTTTCTTATTCGAAATCTGATTCGCTATAAAATGCACCTAATGGTTTCCTTTTTGCTTGAAATTTTTTTTTCTCGAAAATCCACAGTACCCTCCCTTGGAAAAATGACTCAGAAAAATCATGGCATTCGAAACAGATTTTTTCGATTTTTTTCTCACGGGTACGAGTTACGCGGTTACGGTTGACATTTTCTTATTCGAAATCTGATTCTCTATAAAATGCACCTAATGGTTTCCTTTTAGCTTGAAATTTTTGTTTGTCGAAAATCCACAGTACCCTCCCTTGGAAAAATGACTCAGGAAAATCATGGCATTCGAAACAGATTTTTTCGATTTTTTTCTCACGGGTACGAGTTACGCGGTTACGGTTGACTTTTTCTTATTCGAAATCTGATTCTCTATAAAATGCACCTAATGGTTTCCTTTTAGCTTGAAATTTTTTTTTGTCGAAAATCCACAGTACCCTCCCTTGGAAAAATGACTCAGAAAAATCATGGCATTCGAAACAGATTTTTTCGATTTTTTTCTCACGGGTACGAGTTACGCGGTTACGGTTGACATTTTCTTATTCGAAATCTGATTCTCTATAAAATGCACCTAATGGTTTCCTTTTAGCTTGAAATTTTTTTTTTCTCGAAAATCCACAGTACCCTCCCTTGGAAAAATGACTCAGAAAAATCATGGCATTCGAAACAGATTTTTTCGATTTTTTTCTCACGGGTACGAGTTACGCGGTTACGGTTGACTTTTTCTTATTCGAAATCTGATTCGCTATAAAATGCACCTAATGGTTTCCTTTTAGCTTGAAATTTTTTTTTGTCGAAAATCCACAGTACCCTCCCTTGGAAAAATGACTCAGAAAAATCATGGCATTCGAAACAGATTTTTTCGATTTTTTTCTCACGGGTACGAGTTACGCGGTTACGGTTGACTTTTTCTTATTCGAAATCTGATTCGCTATAAAATGCACCTAATGGTTTCCTTTTAGCTTGAAATTTTTTTTTGTCGAAAATCCACAGTACCCTCCCTTGGAAAAATGACTCAGAAAAATCATGGCATTCGAAACAGATTTTTTCGATTTTTTTCTCACGGGTACGAGTTACGCGGTTACGGTTGACTTTTCCTTATTCGAAATCTGATGCTCTATAAAATGCACCTAATGGTTTCCTTTTAGCTGGAATTTTTTTTTCTCGAAAATCCACAGTACCCTCCCTTGGAAAAATGACTCAGAAAAATCATGGCATTCGAAACAGATTTTTTCGATTTTTTTCTCACGGGTACGAGTTACGCGGTTACGGTTGACTTTTTCTTATTCGAAATCTGATTCTCTATAAAATGCACCTAATGGTTTCCTTTTAGCTTGAAATTTTTTTTTGTCGAAAATCCACAGTACCCTCCCTTGGAAAAATGACTCAGAAAAATCATGGCATTCGAAACAGATTTTTTCGATTTTTTTCTCACGGGTACGAGTTACGCGGTTACGGTTGACATTTTCTTATTCGAAATCTGATTCTCTATAAAATGCACCTAATGGTTTCCTTTTAGCTTGAAATTTTTTTTTTCTCGAAAATCCACAGTACCCTCCCTTGGAAAAATGACTCAGAAAAATCATGGCATTCGAAACAGATTTTTTCGATTTTTTTCTCACGGGTACGAGTTACGCGGTTACGGTTGACTTTTTCTTATTCGAAATCTGATTCGCTATAAAATGCACCTAATGGTTTCCTTTTAGCTTGAAATTTTTTTTTGTCGAAAATCCACAGTACCCTCCCTTGGAAAAATGACTCAGAAAAATCATGGCATTCGAAACAGATTTTTTCGATTTTTTTCTCACGGGTACGAGTTACGCGGTTACGGTTGACATTTTCTTATTCGAAATCTGATTCTCTATAAAATGCACCTAATGGTTTCCTTTTAGCTTGAAATTTTTGTTTGTCGAAAATCCACAGTACCCTCCCTTGGAAAAATGACTCAGGAAAATCATGGCATTCGAAACAGATTTTTTCGATTTTTTTCTCACGGGTACGAGTTACGCGGTTACGGTTGACTTTTTCTTATTCGAAATCTGATTCTCTATAAAATGCACCTAATGGTTTCCTTTTAGCTTGAAATTTTTTTTTGTCGAAAATCCACAGTACCCTCCCTTGGAAAAATGACTCAGAAAAATCATGGCATTCGAAACAGATTTTTTCGATTTTTTTCTCACGGGTACGAGTTACGCGGTTACGGTTGACATTTTCTTATTCGAAATCTGATTCTCTATAAAATGCACCTAATGGTTTCCTTTTAGCTTGAAATTTTTTTTTTCTCGAAAATCCACAGTACCCTCCCTTGGAAAAATGACTCAGAAAAATCATGGCATTCGAAACAGATTTTTTCGATTTTTTTCTCACGGGTACGAGTTACGCGGTTACGGTTGACTTTTTCTTATTCGAAATCTGATTCGCTATAAAATGCACCTAATGGTTTCCTTTTAGCTTGAAATTTTTTTTTCTCGAAAATCCACAGTACCCTCCCTTGGAAAAATGACTCAGAAAAATCATGGCATTCGAAACAGATTTTTTCGATTTTTTTCTCACGGGTACGAGTTACGCGGTTACGGTTGACATTTTCTTATTCGAAATCTGATTCTCTATAAAATGCACCTAATGGTTTCCTTTTAGCTTGAAATTTTTTTTTGTCGAAAATCCACAGTACCCTCCCTTGGAAAAATGACTCAGAAAAAACATGGCATTCGAAACAGATTTTTTCGATTTTTTTCTCACGGGTACGAGTTACGCGGTTACGGTTGACTTTTTCTTATTCGAAATCCTATTCTCTATAAAATGCACCTAATGGTTTCCTTTTAGTTTGAAATTTTTTTTTGTCGAAAATCCACAGTACCCTCCCTTGGAAAAATGACTCAGAAAAATCATGGCATTCGAAACAGATTTTTTCGATTTTTTTCTCACGGGTACGAGTTACGCGGTTACGGTTGACATTTTCTTATTCGAAATCTGATTCTCTATAAAATGCACCTAATGGTTTCCTTTTAGCTTGAAATTTTTTTTTTCTCGAAAATCCACAGTACCCTCCCTTGGAAAAATGACTCAGAAAAATCATGGCATTCGAAACAGATTTTTTCGATTTTTTTCTCACGGGTACGAGTTACGCGGTTACGGTTGACTTTTTCTTATTCGAAATCTGATTCTCTATAAAATGCACCTAATGGTTTCCTTTTAGCTTGAAATTTTTTTTTGTCGAAAATCCACAGTACCCTCCCTTGGAAAAATGACTCAGAAAAATCATGGCATTCGAAACAGATTTTTTCGATTTTTTTCTCACGGGTACGAGTTACGCGGTTACGGTTGACTTTTTCTTATTCGAAATCTGATTCTCTATAAAATGCACCTAATGGTTTCCTTTTAGCTTGAAATTTTTTTTTGTCGAAAATCCACAGTACCCTCCCTTGGAAAAATGACTCAGAAAAATCATGGCATTCGAAACAGATTTTTTCGATTTTTTTCTCACGGGTACGAGTTACGCGGTTACGGTTGACTTTTCCTTATTCGAAATCTGATTCTCTATAAAATGCACCTAATGGTTTCCTTTTAGCTTGAAATTTTTTTTTCTCGAAAATCCACAGTACCTTCCCTTGGAAAAATGACTCAGAAAAATCATGGCATTCGAAACAGATTTTTTCGATTTTTTTCTCACGGGTACGAGTTACGCGGTTACGGTTGACTTTTTCTTATTCGAAATCTGATTCTCTATAAAATGCACCTAATGGTTTCCTTTTAGCTTGAAATTTTTTTTTGTCGAAAATCCACAGTACCCTCCCTTGGAAAAATGACTCAGAAAAATCATGGCATTCGAAACAGATTTTTTCGATTTTTTTCTCACGGGTACGAGTTACGCGGTTACGGTTGACTTTTCCTTATTCGAAATCTGATTCTCTATAAAATGCACCTAATGGTTTCCTTTTAGCTTGAAATTTTTTTTTCTCGAAAATCCACAGTACCTTCCCTTGGAAAAATGACTCAGAAAAATCATGGCATTCGAAACAGATTTTTTCGATTTTTTTCTCACGGGTACGAGTTACGCGGTTACGGTTGACTTTTCCTTATTCGAAATCTGATTCTCTATAAAATGCACCTAATGGTTTCCTTTTAGCTTGAAATTTTTTTTTCTCGAAAATCCACAGTACCCTCCCTTGGAAAAATGACTCAGAAAAATCATGGCATTCGAAACAGATTTTTTCGATTTTTTTCTCACGGGTACGAGTTACGCGGTTACGGTTGACTTTTCCTTATTCGAAATCTGATGCTCTATAAAATGCACCTAATGGTTTCCTTTTAGCTGGAATTTTTTTTTTCTCGAAAATCCACAGTACCCTCCCTTGGAAAAATGACTCAGAAAAATCATGGCATTCGAAACAGATTTTTTCGATTTTTTTCTCACGGGTACGAGTTACGCGGTTACGGTTGACTTTTTCTTATTCGAAATCTGATTCTCTATAAAATGCACCTAATGGTTTCCTTTTAGCTTGAAATTTTTTTTTGTCGAAAATCCACAGTACCCTCCCTTGGAAAAATGACTCAGAAAAATCATGGCATTCGAAACAGATTTTTTCGATTTTTTTCTCACGGGTACGAGTTACGCGGTTACGGTTGACTTTTTCTTATTCGAAATCTGATTCTCTATAAAATGCACCTAATGGTTTCCTTTTAGCTTGAAATTTTTTTTTGTCGAAAATCCACAGTACCCTCCCTTGGAAAAATGACTCAGAAAAATCATGGCATTCGAAACAGATTTTTTCGATTTTTTTCTCACGGGTACGAGTTAGGCGGTTACGGTTGACATTTTCTTATTCGAAATCTGATTCTCTATAAAATGCACCTAATGGTTTCCTTTTAGCTTGAAATTTTTTTTTCTCGAAAATCCACAGTACCCTCCCTTGGAAAAATGACTCAGAAAAATCATGGCATTCGAAACAGATTTTTTCGATTTTTTTCTCACGGGTACGAGTTACGCGGTTACGGTTGACTTTTTCTTATTCGAAATCTGATTCGCTATAAAATGCACCTAATGGTTTCCTTTTAGCTTGAAATTTTTTTTTGTCGAAAATCCACAGTACCCTCCCTTGGAAAAATGACTCAGAAAAATCATGGCATTCGAAAGAGATTTTTTCGATTTTTTTCTCACGGGTACGAGTTACGCGGTTGCGGTTGACTTTTTCTTATTGGAAATCTGATTCTCTATAAAATGCACCTAATGGTTTCCTTTTAGCTTGAAATTTTTTTTTCTCGAAAATCCACAGTACCCTCCCTTGGAAAAATGACTCAGAAAAATCATGGCATTCGAAACAGATTTTTTCGATTTTTTTCTCACGGGTACGAGTTACGCGGTTACGGTTGACTTTTTCTTATTCGAAATCTGATTCTCTATAAAATGCACCTAATGGTTTCCTTTTAGCTTGAAATTTTTTTTTGTCGAAAATCCACAGTACCCTCCCTTGGAAAAATGACTCAGAAAAATCATGGCATTCGAAACAGATTTTTTCGATTTTTTTCTCACGGGTACGAGTTACGCGGTTACGGTTGACTTTTCCTTATTCGAAATCTGATTCTCTATAAAATGCACCTAATGGTTTCCTTTTAGCTTGAAATTTTTTTTTCTCGAAAGTCCACAGTACCTTCCCTTGGAAAAATGACTCAGAAAAATCATGGCATTCGAAACAGATTTTTTCGATTTTTTTCTCACGGGTACGAGTTACGCGGTTACGGTTGACTTTTCCTTATTCGAAATCTGATGCTCTATAAAATGCACCTAATGGTTTCCTTTTAGCTGGAATTTTTTTTTCTCGAAAATCCACAGTACCCTCCCTTGGAAAAATGACTCAGAAAAATCATGGCATTCGAAACAGATTTTTTCGATTTTTTTCTCACGGGTACGAGTTACGCGGTTACGGTTGACTTTTTCTTATTCGAAATCTGATTCTCTATAAAATGCACCTAATGGTTTCCTTTTAGCTTGAAATTTTTTTTTGTCGAAAATCCACAGTACCCTCCCTTGGAAAAATGACTCAGAAAAATCATGGCATTCGAAACAGATTTTTTCGATTTTTTTCTCACGGGTACGAGTTACGCGGTTACGGTTGACTTTTTCTTATTCGAAATCTGATTCTCTATAAAATGCACCTAATGGTTTCCTTTTAGCTTGAAATTTTTTTTTGTCGAAAATCCACAGTACCCTCCCTTGGAAAAATGACTCAGAAAAATCATGGCATTCGAAACAGATTTTTTCGATTTTTTTCTCACGGGTACGAGTTACGCGGTTACGGTTGACATTTTCTTATTCGAAATCTGATTCTCTATAAAATGCACCTAATGGCTTCCTTTTAGCTTGAAATTTTTTTTTCTCGAAAATCCACAGTACCCTCCCTTGGAAAAATGACTCAGAAAAATCATGGCATTCGAAACAGATTTTTTCGATTTTTTTCTCACGGGTACGAGTTACGCGGTTACGGTTGACTTTTTCTTATTCGAAATCTGATTCGCTATAAAATGCACCTAATGGTTTCCTTTTAGCTTGAAATTTTTTTTTGTCGAAAATCCACAGTACCCTCCCTTGGAAAAATGACTCAGAAAAATCATGGCATTCGAAACAGATTTTTTCGATTTTTTTCTCACGGGTACGAGTTACGCGGTTACGGTTGACATTTTCTTATTCGAAATCTGATTCTCTATAAAATGCACCTAATGGTTTCCTTTTAGCTTGAAATTTTTTTTTTCTCGAAAATCCACAGTACCCTCCCTTGGAAAAATGACTCAGAAAAATCATGGCATTCGAAACAGATTTTTTCGATTTTTTTCTCACGGGTACGAGTTACGCGGTTACGGTTGACTTTTTCTTATTCGAAATCTGATTCGCTATAAAATGCACCTAATGGTTTCCTTTTAGCTTGAAATTTTTTTTTCTCGAAAATCCACAGTACCCTCCCTTGGAAAAATGACTCAGAAAAATCATGGCATTCGAAACAGATTTTTTCGATTTTTTTCTCACGGGTACGAGTTACGCGGTTACGGTTGACATTTTCTTATTCGAAATCTGATTCTCTATAAAATGCACCTAATGGTTTCCTTTTAGCTTGAAATTTTTTTTTTCTCGAAAATCCACAGTACCCTCCCTTGGAAAAATGACTCAGAAAAATCATGGCATTCGAAACAGATTTTTTCGATTTTTTTCTCACGGGTACGAGTTACGCGGTTACGGTTGACTTTTTCTTATTCGAAATCTGATTCTCTATAAAATGCACCTAATGGTTTCCTTTTAGCTTGAAATTTTTTTTTGTCGAAAATCCACAGTACCCTCCCTTGGAAAAATGACTCAGAAAAATCATGGCATTCGAAACAGATTTTTTCGATTTTTTTCTCACGGGTACGAGTTACGCGGTTACGGTTGACTTTTTCTTATTCGAAATCTGATTCTCTATAAAATGCACCTAATGGTTTCCTTTTAGCTTGAAATTTTTTTTTGTCGAAAATCCACAGTACCCTCCCTTGGAAAAATGACTCAGAAAAATCATGGCATTCGAAACAGATTTTTTCGATTTTTTTCTCACGGGTACGAGTTACGCGGTTACGGTTGACTTTTTCTTATTCGAAATCTGATTCTCTATAAAATGCACCTAATGGTTTCCTTTTAGCTTGAAATTTTTTTTTGTCGAAAATCCACAGTACCCTCCCTTGGAAAAATGACTCAGAAAAATCATGGCATTCGAAACAGATTTTTTCGATTTTTTTCTCACGGGTACGAGTTACGCGGTTACGGTTGACTTTTCCTTATTCGAAATCTGATTCTCTATAAAATGCACCTAATGGTTTCCTTTTAGCTTGAAATTTTTTTTTCTCGAAAATCCACAGTACCTTCCCTTGGAAAAATGACTCAGAAAAATCATGGCATTCGAAACAGATTTTTTCGATTTTTTTCTCACGGGTACGAGTTACGCGGTTACGGTTGACTTTTTCTTATTCGAAATCTGATTCTCTATAAAATGCACCTAATGGTTTCCTTTTAGCTTGAAATTTTTTTTTGTCGAAAATCCACAGTACCCTCCCTTGGAAAAATGACTCAGAAAAATCATGGCATTCGAAACAGATTTTTTCGATTTTTTTCTCACGGGTACGAGTTACGCGGTTACGGTTGACTTTTCCTTATTCGAAATCTGATTCTCTATAAAATGCACCTAATGGTTTCCTTTTAGCTTGAAATTTTTTTTCTCGAAAATCCACAGTACCTTCCCTTGGAAAAATGACTCAGAAAAATCATGGCATTCGAAACAGATTTTTTCGATTTTTTTCTCACGGGTACGAGTTACGCGGTTACGGTTGACTTTTCCTTATTCGAAATCTGATTCTCTATAAAATGCACCTAATGGTTTCCTTTTAGCTTGAAATTTTTTTTTCTCGAAAATCCACAGTACCCTCCCTTGGAAAAATGACTCAGAAAAATCATGGCATTCGAAACAGATTTTTTCGATTTTTTTCTCACGGGTACGAGTTACGCGGTTACGGTTGACTTTTTCTTATTCGAAATCTGATTCTCTATAAAATGCACCTAATGGTTTCCTTTTAGCTTGAAATTTTTTTTTGTCGAAAATCCACAGTACCCTCCCTTGGAAAAATGACTCAGAAAAATCATGGCATTCGAAACAGATTTTTTCGATTTTTTTCTCACGGGTACGAGTTACGCGGTTACGGTTGACTTTTTCTTATTCGAAATCTGATTCGCTATAAAATGCACCTAATGGTTTCCTTTTAGCTTGAAATTTTTTTTTGTCGAAAATCCACAGTACCCTCCCTTGGAAAAATGACTCAGAAAAATCATGGCATTCGAAACAGATTTTTTCGATTTTTTTCTCACGGGTACGAGTTACGCGGTTACGGTTGACTTTTTCTTATTCGAAATCTGATTCGCTATAAAATGCACCTAATGGTTTCCTTTTAGCTTGAAATTTTTTTTTGTCGAAAATCCACAGTACCCTCCCTTGGAAAAATGACTCAGAAAAATCATGGCATTCGAAAGAGATTTTTTCGATTTTTTTCTCACGGGTACGAGTTACGCGGTTGCGGTTGACTTTTTCTTATTGGAAATCTGATTCTCTATAAAATGCACCTAATGGTTTCCTTTTAGCTTGAAATTTGTTTTTCTCGAAAATCCACAGTACCCTCCCTTGGAAAAATGACTCAGAAAAATCATGGCATTCGAAACAGATTTTTTCGATTTTTTTCTCACGGGTACGAGTTACGCGGTTACGGTTGACATTTTCTTATTCGAAATCTGATTCTCTATAAAATGCACCTAATGGTTTCCTTTTAGCTTGAAATTTTTTTTTGTCGAAAATCCACAGTACCCTCCCTTGGAAAAATGACTCAGGAAAATCATGGCATTCGAAACAGATTTTTTCGATTTTTTTCTCACGGGTACGAGTTACGCGGTTACGGTTGACTTTTTCTTATTCGAAATCTGATTCTCTATAAAATGCACCTAATGGTTTCCTTTTAGCTTGAAATTTTTTTTTGTCGAAAATCCACAGTACCCTCCCTTGGAAAAATGACTCAGAAAAATCATGGCATTCGAAACAGATTTTTTCGATTTTTTTCTCACGGGTACGAGTTACGCGGTTACGGTTGACATTTTCTTATTCGAAATCTGATTCTCTATAAAATGCACCTAATGGTTTCCTTTTAGCTTGAAATTTTTTTTTTCTCGAAAATCCACAGTACCCTCCCTTGGAAAAATGACTCAGAAAAATCATGGCATTCGAAACAGATTTTTTCGATTTTTTTCTCACGGGTACGAGTTACGCGGTTACGGTTGACTTTTTCTTATTCGAAATCTGATTCTCTATAAAATGCACCTAATGGTTTCCTTTTAGCTTGAAATTTTTTTTTGTCGAAAATCCACAGTACCCTCCCTTGGAAAAATGACTCAGAAAAATCATGGCATTCGAAACAGATTTTTTCGATTTTTTTCTCACGGGTACGAGTTACGCGGTTACGGTTGACTTTTCCTTATTCGAAATCTGATGCTCTATAAAATGCACCTAATGGTTTCCTTTTAGCTGGAATTTTTTTTTCTCGAAAATCCACAGTACCCTCCCTTGGAAAAATGACTCAGAAAAATCATGGCATTCGAAACAGATTTTTTCGATTTTTTTCTCACGGGTACGAGTTACGCGGTTACGGTTGACTTTTTCTTATTCGAAATCTGATTCTCTATAAAATGCACCTAATGGTTTCCTTTTAGCTTGAAATTTTTTTTTGTCGAAAATCCACAGTACCCTCCCTTGGAAAAATGACTCAGAAAAATCATGGCATTCGAAACAGATTTTTTCGATTTTTTTCTCACGGGTACGAGTTACGCGGTTACGGTTGACTTTTTCTTATTCGAAATCTGATTCTCTATAAAATGCACCTAATGGTTTCCTTTTAGCTTGAAATTTTTTTTTGTCGAAAATCCACAGTACCCTCCCTTGGAAAAATGACTCAGAAAAATCATGGCATTCGAAACAGATTTTTTCGATTTTTTTCTCACGGGTACGAGTTACGCGGTTACGGTTGACATTTTCTTATTCGAAATCTGATTCTCTATAAAATGCACCTAATGGTTTCCTTTTAGCTTGAAATTTTTTTTTCTCGAAAATCCACAGTACCCTCCCTTGGAAAAATGACTCAGAAAAATCATGGCATTCGAAACAGATTTTTTCGATTTTTTTCTCACGGGTACGAGTTACGCGGTTACGGTTGACTTTTTCTTATTCGAAATCTGATTCGCTATAAAATGCACCTAATGGTTTCCTTTTAGCTTGAAATTTTTTTTTGTCGAAAATCCACAGTACCCTCCCTTGGAAAAATGACTCAGAAAAATCATGGCATTCGAAACAGATTTTTTCGATTTTTTTCTCACGGGTACGAGTTACGCGGTTACGGTTGACATTTTCTTATTCGAAATCTGATTCTCTATAAAATGCACCTAATGGTTTCCTTTTAGCTTGAAATTTTTTTTTTCTCGAAAATCCACAGTACCCTCCCTTGGAAAAATGACTCAGAAAAATCATGGCATTCGAAACAGATTTTTTCGATTTTTTTCTCACGGGTACGAGTTACGCGGTTACGGTTGACTTTTTCTTATTCGAAATCTGATTCGCTATAAAATGCACCTAATGGTTTCCTTTTAGCTTGAAATTTTTTTTTCTCGAAAATCCACAGTACCCTCCCTTGGAAAAATGACTCAGAAAAATCATGGCATTCGAAACAGATTTTTTCGATTTTTTTCTCACGGGTACGAGTTACGCGGTTACGGTTGACATTTTCTTATTCGAAATCTGATTCTCTATAAAATGCACCTAATGGTTTCCTTTTAGCTTGAAATTTTTTTTTGTCGAAAATCCACAGTACCCTCCCTTGGAAAAATGACTCAGGAAAATCATGGCATTCGAAACAGATTTTTTCGATTTTTTTCTCACGGGTACGAGTTACGCGGTTACGGTTGACTTTTTCTTATTCGAAATCTGATTCTCTATAAAATGCACCTAATGGTTTCCTTTTAGCTTGAAATTTTTTTTTGTCGAAAATCCACAGTACCCTCCCTTGGAAAAATGACTCAGAAAAATCATGGCATTCGAAACAGATTTTTTCGATTTTTTTCTCACGGGTACGAGTTACGCGGTTACGGTTGACATTTTCTTATTCGAAATCTGATTCTCTATAAAATGCACCTAATGGTTTCCTTTTAGCTTGAAATTTTTTTTTTCTCGAAAATCCACAGTACCCTCCCTTGGAAAAATGACTCAGAAAAATCATGGCATTCGAAACAGATTTTTTCGATTTTTTTCTCACGGGTACGAGTTACGCGGTTACGGTTGACTTTTTCTTATTCGAAATCTGATTCGCTATAAAATGCACCTAATGGTTTCCTTTTAGCTTGAAATTTTTTTTTCTCGAAAATCCACAGTACCCTCCCTTGGAAAAATGACTCAGAAAAATCATGGCATTCGAAACAGATTTTTTCGATTTTTTTCTCACGGGTACGAGTTACGCGGTTACGGTTGACATTTTCTTATTCGAAATCTGATTCTCTATAAAATGCACCTAATGGTTTCCTTTTAGCTTGAAATTTTTTTTTTCTCGAAAATCCACAGTACCCTCCCTTGGAAAAATGACTCAGAAAAATCATGGCATTCGAAACAGATTTTTTCGATTTTTTTCTCACGGGTACGAGTTACGCGGTTACGGTTGACTTTTTCTTATTCGAAATCTGATTCTCTATAAAATGCACCTAATGGTTTCCTTTTAGCTTGAAATTTTTTTTTGTCGAAAATCCACAGTACCCTCCCTTGGAAAAATGACTCAGAAAAATCATGGCATTCGAAACAGATTTTTTCGATTTTTTTCTCACGGGTACGAGTTACGCGGTTACGGTTGACTTTTTCTTATTCGAAATCTGATTCTCTATAAAATGCACCTAATGGTTTCCTTTTAGCTTGAAATTTTTTTTTGTCGAAAATCCACAGTACCCTCCCTTGGAAAAATGACTCAGAAAAATCATGGCATTCGAAACAGATTTTTTCGATTTTTTTCTCACGGGTACGAGTTACGCGGTTACGGTTGACTTTTTCTTATTCGAAATCTGATTCTCTATAAAATGCACCTAATGGTTTCCTTTTAGCTTGAAATTTTTTTTTGTCGAAAATCCACAGTACCCTCCCTTGGAAAAATGACTCAGAAAAATCATGGCATTCGAAACAGATTTTTTCGATTTTTTTCTCACGGGTACGAGTTACGCGGTTACGGTTGACTTTTCCTTATTCGAAATCTGATTCTCTATAAAATGCACCTAATGGTTTCCTTTTAGCTTGAAATTTTTTTTTCTCGAAAATCCACAGTACCTTCCCTTGGAAAAATGACTCAGAAAAATCATGGCATTCGAAACAGATTTTTTCGATTTTTTTCTCACGGGTACGAGTTACGCGGTTACGGTTGACTTTTTCTTATTCGAAATCTGATTCTCTATAAAATGCACCTAATGGTTTCCTTTTAGCTTGAAATTTTTTTTTGTCGAAAATCCACAGTACCCTCCCTTGGAAAAATGACTCAGAAAAATCATGGCATTCGAAACAGATTTTTTCGATTTTTTTCTCACGGGTACGAGTTACGCGGTTACGGTTGACTTTTCCTTATTCGAAATCTGATTCTCTATAAAATGCACCTAATGGTTTCCTTTTAGCTTGAAATTTTTTTTCTCGAAAATCCACAGTACCTTCCCTTGGAAAAATGACTCAGAAAAATCATGGCATTCGAAACAGATTTTTTCGATTTTTTTCTCACGGGTACGAGTTACGCGGTTACGGTTGACTTTTCCTTATTCGAAATCTGATTCTCTATAAAATGCACCTAATGGTTTCCTTTTAGCTTGAAATTTTTTTTTCTCGAAAATCCACAGTACCCTCCCTTGGAAAAATGACTCAGAAAAATCATGGCATTCGAAACAGATTTTTTCGATTTTTTTCTCACGGGTACGAGTTACGCGGTTACGGTTGACTTTTTCTTATTCGAAATCTGATTCTCTATAAAATGCACCTAATGGTTTCCTTTTAGCTTGAAATTTTTTTTTGTCGAAAATCCACAGTACCCTCCCTTGGAAAAATGACTCAGAAAAATCATGGCATTCGAAACAGATTTTTTCGATTTTTTTCTCACGGGTACGAGTTACGCGGTTACGGTTGACTTTTTCTTATTCGAAATCTGATTCGCTATAAAATGCACCTAATGGTTTCCTTTTAGCTTGAAATTTTTTTTTGTCGAAAATCCACAGTACCCTCCCTTGGAAAAATGACTCAGAAAAATCATGGCATTCGAAACAGATTTTTTCGATTTTTTTCTCACGGGTACGAGTTACGCGGTTACGGTTGACTTTTTCTTATTCGAAATCTGATTCGCTATAAAATGCACCTAATGGTTTCCTTTTAGCTTGAAATTTTTTTTTGTCGAAAATCCACAGTACCCTCCCTTGGAAAAATGACTCAGAAAAATCATGGCATTCGAAAGAGATTTTTTCGATTTTTTTCTCACGGGTACGAGTTACGCGGTTGCGGTTGACTTTTTCTTATTGGAAATCTGATTCTCTATAAAATGCACCTAATGGTTTCCTTTTAGCTTGAAATTTGTTTTTCTCGAAAATCCACAGTACCCTCCCTTGGAAAAATGACTCAGAAAAATCATGGCATTCGAAACAGATTTTTTCGATTTTTTTCTCACGGGTACGAGTTACGCGGTTACGGTTGACATTTTCTTATTCGAAATCTGATTCTCTATAAAATGCACCTAATGGTTTCCTTTTAGCTTGAAATTTTTTTTTGTCGAAAATCCACAGTACCCTCCCTTGGAAAAATGACTCAGGAAAATCATGGCATTCGAAACAGATTTTTTCGATTTTTTTCTCACGGGTACGAGTTACGCGGTTACGGTTGACTTTTTCTTATTCGAAATCTGATTCTCTATAAAATGCACCTAATGGTTTCCTTTTAGCTTGAAATTTTTTTTTGTCGAAAATCCACAGTACCCTCCCTTGGAAAAATGACTCAGAAAAATCATGGCATTCGAAACAGATTTTTTCGATTTTTTTCTCACGGGTACGAGTTACGCGGTTACGGTTGACATTTTCTTATTCGAAATCTGATTCTCTATAAAATGCACCTAATGGTTTCCTTTTAGCTTGAAATTTTTTTTTTCTCGAAAATCCACAGTACCCTCCCTTGGAAAAATGACTCAGAAAAATCATGGCATTCGAAACAGATTTTTTCGATTTTTTTCTCACGGGTACGAGTTACGCGGTTACGGTTGACTTTTTCTTATTCGAAATCTGATTCTCTATAAAATGCACCTAATGGTTTCCTTTTAGCTTGAAATTTTTTTTTGTCGAAAATCCACAGTACCCTCCCTTGGAAAAATGACTCAGAAAAATCATGGCATTCGAAACAGATTTTTTCGATTTTTTTCTCACGGGTACGAGTTACGCGGTTACGGTTGACTTTTTCTTATTCGAAATCTGATTCTCTATAAAATGCACCTAATGGTTTCCTTTTAGCTTGAAATTTTTTTTTGTCGAAAATCCACAGTACCCTCCCTTGGAAAAATGACTCAGAAAAATCATGGCATTCGAAACAGATTTTTTCGATTTTTTTCTCACGGGTACGAGTTACGCGGTTACGGTTGACTTTTCCTTATTCGAAATCTGATTCTCTATAAAATGCACCTAATGGTTTCCTTTTAGCTTGAAATTTTTTTTTCTCGAAAATCCACAGTACCTTCCCTTGGAAAAATGACTCAGAAAAATCATGGCATTCGAAACAGATTTTTTCGATTTTTTTCTCACGGGTACGAGTTACGCGGTTACGGTTGACTTTTTCTTATTCGAAATCTGATTCTCTATAAAATGCACCTAATGGTTTCCTTTTAGCTTGAAATTTTTTTTTGTCGAAAATCCACAGTACCCTCCCTTGGAAAAATGACTCAGAAAAATCATGGCATTCGAAACAGATTTTTTCGATTTTTTTCTCACGGGTACGAGTTACGCGGTTACGGTTGACTTTTCCTTATTCGAAATCTGATTCTCTATAAAATGCACCTAATGGTTTCCTTTTAGCTTGAAATTTTTTTTTCTCGAAAATCCACAGTACCTTCCCTTGGAAAAATGACTCAGAAAAATCATGGCATTCGAAACAGATTTTTTCGATTTTTTTCTCACGGGTACGAGTTACGCGGTTACGGTTGACTTTTCCTTATTCGAAATCTGATTCTCTATAAAATGCACCTAATGGTTTCCTTTTAGCTTGAAATTTTTTTTCTCGAAAATCCACAGTACCCTCCCTTGGAAAAATGACTCAGAAAAATCATGGCATTCGAAACAGATTTTTTCGATTTTTTTCTCACGGGTACGAGTTACGCGGTTACGGTTGACTTTTCCTTATTCGAAATCTGATGCTCTATAAAATGCACCTAATGGTTTCCTTTTAGCTGGAATTTTTTTTTTCTCGAAAATCCACAGTACCCTCCCTTGGAAAAATGACTCAGAAAAATCATGGCATTCGAAACAGATTTTTTCGATTTTTTTCTCACGGGTACGAGTTACGCGGTTACGGTTGACTTTTTCTTATTCGAAATCTGATTCTCTATAAAATGCACCTAATGGTTTCCTTTTAGCTTGAAATTTTTTTTTGTCGAAAATCCACAGTACCCTCCCTTGGAAAAATGACTCAGAAAAATCATGGCATTCGAAACAGATTTTTTCGATTTTTTTCTCACGGGTACGAGTTACGCGGTTACGGTTGACTTTTTCTTATTCGAAATCTGATTCTCTATAAAATGCACCTAATGGTTTCCTTTTAGCTTGAAATTTTTTTTTGTCGAAAATCCACAGTACCCTCCCTTGGAAAAATGACTCAGAAAAATCATGGCATTCGAAACAGATTTTTTCGATTTTTTTCTCACGGGTACGAGTTACGCGGTTACGGTTGACATTTTCTTATTCGAAATCTGATTCTCTATAAAATGCACCTAATGGTTTCCTTTTAGCTTGAAATTTTTTTTTCTCGAAAATCCACAGTACCCTCCCTTGGAAAAATGACTCAGAAAAATCATGGCATTCGAAACAGATTTTTTCGATTTTTTTCTCACGGGTACGAGTTACGCGGTTACGGTTGACTTTTTCTTATTCGAAATCTGATTCGCTATAAAATGCACCTAATGGTTTCCTTTTTAGCTTGAAATTTTTTTTTGTCGAAAATCCACAGTACCCTCCCTTGGAAAAATGACTCAGAAAAATCATGGCATTCGAAACAGATTTTTTCGATTTTTTTCTCACGGGTACGAGTTACGCGGTTACGGTTGACTTTTCCTTATTCGAAATCTGATTCTCTATAAAATGCACCTAATGGTTTCCTTTTAGCTTGAAATTTTTTTTTCTCGAAAATCCACAGTACCCTCCTCCCTTGGAAAAATGACTCAGAAAAATCATGGCATTCGAAAGAGATTTTTTCGATTTTTTTCTCACGGGTACGAGTTACGCGGTTGCGGTTGACTTTTTCTTATTGGAAATCTGATTCTCTATAAAATGCACCTAATGGTTTCCTTTTAGCTTGAAATTTTTTTTTCTCGAAAATCCACAGTACCCTCCCTTGGAAAAATGACTCAGGAAAATCATGGCATTCGAAACAGATTTTTTCGATTTTTTTCTCACGGGTACGAGTTACGCGGTTACGGTTGACTTTTTCTTATTCGAAATCTGATTCTCTATAAAATGCACCTAATGGTTTCCTTTTAGCTTGAAATTTTTTTTTGTCGAAAATCCACAGTACCCTCCCTTGGAAAAATTACTCAGAAAAATCATGGCATTCGAAACAGATTTTTTCGATTTTTTTCTCACGGGTACGAGTTACGCGGTTACGGTTGACATTTTCTTATTCGAAATCTGATTCTCTATAAAATGCACCTAATGGTTTCCTTTTAGCTTGAAATTTTTTTTTTCTCGAAAATCCACAGTACCCTCCCTTGGAAAAATGACTCAGAAAAATCATGGCATTCGAAACAGATTTTTTCGATTTTTTTCTCACGGGTACGAGTTACGCGGTTACGGTTGACTTTTTCTTATTCGAAATCTGATTCTCTATAAAATGCACCTAATGGTTTCCTTTTAGCTTGAAATTTTTTTTTTCTCGAAAATCCACAGTACCCTCCCTTGGAAAAATGACTCAGAAAAATCATGGCATTCGAAACAGATTTTTTCGATTTTTTTCTCACGGGTACGAGTTACGCGGTTACGGTTGACTTTTTCTTATTCGAAATCTGATTCGCTATAAAATGCACCTAATGGTTTCCTTTTAGCTTGAAATTTTTTTTTGTCGAAAATCCACAGTACCCTCCCTTGGAAAAATGACTCAGAAAAATCATGGCATTCGAAACAGATTTTTTCGATTTTTTTCTCACGGGTACGAGTTACGCGGTTACGGTTGACTTTTTCTTATTCGAAATCTGATTCTCTATAAAATGCACCTAATGGTTTCCTTTTAGCTTGAAATTTTTTTTTGTCGAAAATCCACAGTACCCTCCCTTGGAAAAATGACTCAGAAAAATCATGGCATTCGAAACAGATTTTTTCGATTTTTTTCTCACGGGTACGAGTTACGCGGTTACGGTTGACATTTTCTTATTCGAAATCTGATTCTCTATAAAATGCACCTAATGGTTTCCTTTTAGCTTGAAATTTTTTTTTCTCGAAAATCCACAGTACCCTCCCTTGGAAAAATGACTCAGAAAAATCATGGCATTCGAAACAGATTTTTTCGATTTTTTTCTCACGGGTACGAGTTACGCGGTTACGGTTGACTTTTTCTTATTCGAAATCTGATTCGCTATAAAATGCACCTAATGGTTTCCTTTTTAGCTTGAAATTTTTTTTTGTCGAAAATCCACAGTACCCTCCCTTGGAAAAATGACTCAGAAAAATCATGGCATTCGAAACAGATTTTTTCGATTTTTTTCTCACGGGTACGAGTTACGCGGTTACGGTTGACTTTTCCTTATTCGAAATCTGATTCTCTATAAAATGCACCTAATGGTTTCCTTTTAGCTTGAAATTTTTTTTTCTCGAAAATCCACAGTACCCTCCTCCCTTGGAAAAATGACTCAGAAAAATCATGGCATTCGAAAGAGATTTTTTCGATTTTTTTCTCACGGGTACGAGTTACGCGGTTGCGGTTGACTTTTTCTTATTGGAAATCTGATTCTCTATAAAATGCACCTAATGGTTTCCTTTTAGCTTGAAATTTTTTTTTCTCGAAAATCCACAGTACCCTCCCTTGGAAAAATGACTCAGGAAAATCATGGCATTCGAAACAGATTTTTTCGATTTTTTTCTCACGGGTACGAGTTACGCGGTTACGGTTGACTTTTTCTTATTCGAAATCTGATTCTCTATAAAATGCACCTAATGGTTTCCTTTTAGCTTGAAATTTTTTTTTGTCGAAAATCCACAGTACCCTCCCTTGGAAAAATTACTCAGAAAAATCATGGCATTCGAAACAGATTTTTTCGATTTTTTTCTCACGGGTACGAGTTACGCGGTTACGGTTGACATTTTCTTATTCGAAATCTGATTCTCTATAAAATGCACCTAATGGTTTCCTTTTAGCTTGAAATTTTTTTTTTCTCGAAAATCCACAGTACCCTCCCTTGGAAAAATGACTCAGAAAAATCATGGCATTCGAAACAGATTTTTTCGATTTTTTTCTCACGGGTACGAGTTACGCGGTTACGGTTGACTTTTTCTTATTCGAAATCTGATTCTCTATAAAATGCACCTAATGGTTTCCTTTTAGCTTGAAATTTTTTTTTTCTCGAAAATCCACAGTACCCTCCCTTGGAAAAATGACTCAGAAAAATCATGGCATTCGAAACAGATTTTTTCGATTTTTTTCTCACGGGTACGAGTTACGCGGTTACGGTTGACTTTTTCTTATTCGAAATCTGATTCGCTATAAAATGCACCTAATGGTTTCCTTTTAGCTTGAAATTTTTTTTTGTCGAAAATCCACAGTACCCTCCCTTGGAAAAATGACTCAGAAAAATCATGGCATTCGAAACAGATTTTTTCGATTTTTTTCTCACGGGTACGAGTTACGCGGTTACGGTTGACTTTTCCTTATTCGAAATCTGATTCTCTATAAAATGCACCTAATGGTTTCCTTTTAGCTGGAATTTTTTTTTTCTCGAAAATCCACAGTACCCTCCCTTGGAAAAATGACTCAGAAAAATCATGGCATTCGAAACAGATTTTTTCGATTTTTTTCTCACGGGTACGAGTTACGCGGTTACGGTTGACTTTTTCTTATTCGAAATCTGATTCTCTATAAAATGCACCTAATGGTTTCCTTTTAGCTTGAAATTTTTTTTTGTCGAAAATCCACAGTACCCTCCCTTGGAAAAATGACTCAGAAAAATCATGGCATTCGAAAGAGATTTTTTCGATTTTTTTCTCACGGGTACGAGTTACGCGGTTACGGTTGACATTTTCTTATTCGAAATCTGATTCTCTATAAAATGCACCTAATGGTTTCCTTTTAGCTTGAAATTTTTTTTTGTCGAAAATCCACAGTACCCTCCCTTGGAAAAATGACTCAGAAAAATCATGGCATTCGAAACAGATTTTTTCGATTTTTTTCTCACGGGTACGAGTTACGCGGTTACGGTTGACTTTTTCTTATTCGAAATCTGATTCTCTATAAAATGCACCTAATGGTTTCCTTTTAGCTTGAAATTTTTTTTTGTCGAAAATCCACAGTACCCTCCCTTGGAAAAATGACTCAGAAAAATCATGGCATTCGAAACAGATTTTTTCGATTTTTTCTCACGGGTACGAGTTACGCGGTTACGGTTGACATTTTCTTATTCGAAATCTGATTCTCTATAAAATGCACCTAATGGTTTCCTTTTAGCTTGAAATTTTTTTTTTCTCGAAAATCCACAGTACCCTCCCTTGGAAAAATGACTCAGAAAAATCATGGCATTCGAAACAGATTTTTTCGATTTTTTTCTCACGGGTACGAGTTACGCGGTTACGGTTGACTTTTCCTTATTCGAAATCTGATTCTCTATAAAATGCACCTAATGGTTTCCTTTTAGCTTGAAATTTTTTTTTCTCGAAAATCCACAGTACCTTCCCTTGGAAAAATGACTCAGAAAAATCATGGCATTCGAAACAGATTTTTTCGATTTTTTTCTCACGGGTACGAGTTACGCGGTTACGGTTGACTTTTCCTTATTCGAAATCTGATTCTCTATAAAATGCACCTAATGGTTTCCTTTTAGCTTGAAATTTTTTTTTCTCGAAAATCCACAGTACCCTCCCTTGGAAAAATGACTCAGAAAAATCATGGCATTCGAAACAGATTTTTTCGATTTTTTTCTCACGGGTACGAGTTACGCGGTTACGGTTGACATTTTCTTATTCGAAATCTGATTCCCTATAAAATGCACCTAATGGTTTCCTTTTAGCTTGAAATTTTTTTTTGTCGAAAATCCACAGTACCCTCCCTTGGAAAAATGACTCAGAAAAATCATGGCATTCGAAACAGATTTTTTCGATTTTTTTCTCACGGGTACGAGTTACGCGGTTACGGTTGACTTTTTCTTATTGGAAATCTGATTCTCTATAAAATGCACCTAATGGTTTCCTTTTAGCTTGAAATTTTTTTTCTCGAAAATCCACAGTACCCTCCCTTGGAAAAATGACTCAGAAAAATCATGGCATTCGAAACAGATTTTTTCGATTTTTTTCTCACGGGTACGAGTTACGCGGTTACGGTTGACATTTTCTTATTCGAAATCTGATTCTCTATAAAATGCACCTAATGGTTTCCTTTTAGCTTGAAATTTTTTTTTGTCGAAAATCCACAGTACCCTCCCTTGGAAAAATGACTCAGGAAAATCATGGCATTCGAAACAGATTTTTTCGATTTTTTTCTCACGGGTACGAGTTACGCGGTTACGGTTGACTTTTTCTTATTCGAAATCTGATTCTCTATAAAATGCACCTAATGGTTTCCTTTTAGCTTGAAATTTTTTTTTGTCGAAAATCCACAGTACCCTCCCTTGGAAAAATGACTCAGAAAAATCATGGCATTCGAAACAGATTTTTTCGATTTTTTTCTCACGGGTACGAGTTACGCGGTTACGGTTGACATTTTCTTATTCGAAATTTGATTCTCTATAAAATGCACCTAATGGTTTCCTTTTAGCTTGAAATTTTTTTTTGTCGAAAATCCACAGTACCCTCCCTTGGAAAAATGACTCAGAAAAATCATGGCATTCGAAACAGATTTTTTAGATTTTTTTCTCACGGGTACGAGTTACGCGGTTACGGTTGACTTTTTCTTATTCGAAATCTGATTCTCTATAAAATGCACCTAATGGTTTCCTTTTAGCTTGAAATTTTTTTTTGTCGAAAATCCACAGTACCCTCCCTTGGAAAAATGACTCAGAAAAATCATGGCATTCGAAACAGATTTTTTCGATTTTTTTCTCACGGGTACGAAATACGCGGTTACGGTTGACTTTTCCTTATTCGAAATCTGATTCTCTATAAAATGCACCTAATGGTTTCCTTTTAGCTTGAAATTTTTTTTTCTCGAAAATCCACAGTACCTTCCCTTGGAAAAATGACTCAGAAAAATCATGGCATTCGAAACAGATTTTTTCGATTTTTTTCTCACGGGTACGAGTTACGCGGTTACGGTTGACTTTTTCTTATTCGAAATCTGATTCTCTATAAAATGCACCTAATGGTTTCCTTTTAGCTTGAAATTTTTTTTTGTCGAAAATCCACAGTACCCTCCCTTGGAAAAATGACTCAGAAAAATCATGGCATTCGAAACAGATTTTTTCGATTTTTTTCTCACGGGTACGAGTTACGCGGTTACGGTTGACTTTTCCTTATTCGAAATCTGATTCTCTATAAAATGCACCTAATGGTTTCCTTTTAGCTTGAAATTTTTTTTTCTCGAAAATCCACAGTACCTTCCCTTGGAAAAATGACTCAGAAAAATCATGGCATTCGAAACAGATTTTTTCGATTTTTTTCTCACGGGTACGAGTTACGCGGTTACGGTTGACATTTTCTTATTCGAAATCTGATTCTCTATAAAATGCACCTAATGGTTTCCTTTTAGCTTGAAATTTTTTTTTGTCGAAAATCCACAGTACCCTCCCTTGGAAAAATGACTCAGGAAAATCATGGCATTCGAAACAGATTTTTTCGATTTTTTTCTCACGGGTACGAGTTACGCGGTTACGGTTGACTTTTTCTTATTCGAAATCTGATTCTCTATAAAATGCACCTAATGGTTTCCTTTTAGCTTGAAATTTTTTTTTGTCGAAAATCCACAGTACCCTCCCTTGGAAAAATGACTCAGAAAAATCATGGCATTCGAAACAGATTTTTTCGATTTTTTTCTCACGGGTACGAGTTACGCGGTTACGGTTGACATTTTCTTATTCGAAATTTGATTCTCTATAAAATGCACCTAATGGTTTCCTTTTAGCTTGAAATTTTTTTTTGTCGAAAATCCACAGTACCCTCCCTTGGAAAAATGACTCAGAAAAATCATGGCATTCGAAACAGATTTTTTAGATTTTTTTCTCACGGGTACGAGTTACGCGGTTACGGTTGACTTTTTCTTATTCGAAATCTGATTCTCTATAAAATGCACCTAATGGTTTCCTTTTAGCTTGAAATTTTTTTTTGTCGAAAATCCACAGTACCCTCCCTTGGAAAAATGACTCAGAAAAATCATGGCATTCGAAACAGATTTTTTCGATTTTTTTCTCACGGGTACGAAATACGCGGTTACGGTTGACTTTTCCTTATTCGAAATCTGATTCTCTATAAAATGCACCTAATGGTTTCCTTTTAGCTTGAAATTTTTTTTTCTCGAAAATCCACAGTACCTTCCCTTGGAAAAATGACTCAGAAAAATCATGGCATTCGAAACAGATTTTTTCGATTTTTTTCTCACGGGTACGAGTTACGCGGTTACGGTTGACTTTTTCTTATTCGAAATCTGATTCTCTATAAAATGCACCTAATGGTTTCCTTTTAGCTTGAAATTTTTTTTTGTCGAAAATCCACAGTACCCTCCCTTGGAAAAATGACTCAGAAAAATCATGGCATTCGAAACAGATTTTTTCGATTTTTTTCTCACGGGTACGAGTTACGCGGTTACGGTTGACTTTTCCTTATTCGAAATCTGATTCTCTATAAAATGCACCTAATGGTTTCCTTTTAGCTTGAAATTTTTTTTTCTCGAAAATCCACAGTACCTTCCCTTGGAAAAATGACTCAGAAAAATCATGGCATTCGAAACAGATTTTTTCGATTTTTTTCTCACGGGTACGAGTTACGCGGTTACGGTTGACTTTTTCTTATTCGAAATCTGATTCTCTATAAAATGCACCTAATGGTTTCCTTTTAGCTTGAAATTTTTTTTTGTCGAAAATCCACAGTACCCTCCCTTGGAAAAATGACTCAGAAAAATCATGGCATTCGAAACAGATTTTTTCGATTTTTTCTCACGGGTACGAGTTACGCGGTTACGGTTGACATTTTCTTATTCGAAATCTGATTCTCTATAAAATGCACCTAATGGTTTCCTTTTAGCTTGAAATTTTTTTTTTCTCGAAAATCCACAGTACCCTCCCTTGGAAAAATGACTCAGAAAAATCATGGCATTCGAAACAGATTTTTTCGATTTTTTTCTCACGGGTACGAGTTACGCGGTTACGGTTGACTTTTCCTTATTCGAAATCTGATTCTCTATAAAATGCACCTAATGGTTTCCTTTTAGCTTGAAATTTTTTTTTCTCGAAAATCCACAGTACCTTCCCTTGGAAAAATGACTCAGAAAAATCATGGCATTCGAAACAGATTTTTTCGATTTTTTTCTCACGGGTACGAGTTACGCGGTTACGGTTGACTTTTCCTTATTCGAAATCTGATTCTCTATAAAATGCACCTAATGGTTTCCTTTTAGCTTGAAATTTTTTTTTCTCGAAAATCCACAGTACCCTCCCTTGGAAAAATGACTCAGAAAAATCATGGCATTCGAAACAGATTTTTTCGATTTTTTTCTCACGGGTACGAGTTACGCGGTTACGGTTGACATTTTCTTATTCGAAATCTGATTCCCTATAAAATGCACCTAATGGTTTCCTTTTAGCTTGAAATTTTTTTTTGTCGAAAATCCACAGTACCCTCCCTTGGAAAAATGACTCAGAAAAATCATGGCATTCGAAACAGATTTTTTCGATTTTTTTCTCACGGGTACGAGTTACGCGGTTACGGTTGACTTTTTCTTATTGGAAATCTGATTCTCTATAAAATGCACCTAATGGTTTCCTTTTAGCTTGAAATTTTTTTTCTCGAAAATCCACAGTACCCTCCCTTGGAAAAATGACTCAGAAAAATCATGGCATTCGAAACAGATTTTTTCGATTTTTTTCTCACGGGTACGAGTTACGCGGTTACGGTTGACATTTTCTTATTCGAAATCTGATTCTCTATAAAATGCACCTAATGGTTTCCTTTTAGCTTGAAATTTTTTTTTGTCGAAAATCCACAGTACCCTCCCTTGGAAAAATGACTCAGGAAAATCATGGCATTCGAAACAGATTTTTTCGATTTTTTTCTCACGGGTACGAGTTACGCGGTTACGGTTGACTTTTTCTTATTCGAAATCTGATTCTCTATAAAATGCACCTAATGGTTTCCTTTTAGCTTGAAATTTTTTTTTGTCGAAAATCCACAGTACCCTCCCTTGGAAAAATGACTCAGAAAAATCATGGCATTCGAAACAGATTTTTTCGATTTTTTTCTCACGGGTACGAGTTACGCGGTTACGGTTGACATTTTCTTATTCGAAATTTGATTCTCTATAAAATGCACCTAATGGTTTCCTTTTAGCTTGAAATTTTTTTTTGTCGAAAATCCACAGTACCCTCCCTTGGAAAAATGACTCAGAAAAATCATGGCATTCGAAACAGATTTTTTAGATTTTTTTCTCACGGGTACGAGTTACGCGGTTACGGTTGACTTTTTCTTATTCGAAATCTGATTCTCTATAAAATGCACCTAATGGTTTCCTTTTAGCTTGAAATTTTTTTTTGTCGAAAATCCACAGTACCCTCCCTTGGAAAAATGACTCAGAAAAATCATGGCATTCGAAACAGATTTTTTCGATTTTTTTCTCACGGGTACGAAATACGCGGTTACGGTTGACTTTTCCTTATTCGAAATCTGATTCTCTATAAAATGCACCTAATGGTTTCCTTTTAGCTTGAAATTTTTTTTTCTCGAAAATCCACAGTACCTTCCCTTGGAAAAATGACTCAGAAAAATCATGGCATTCGAAACAGATTTTTTCGATTTTTTTCTCACGGGTACGAGTTACGCGGTTACGGTTGACTTTTTCTTATTCGAAATCTGATTCTCTATAAAATGCACCTAATGGTTTCCTTTTAGCTTGAAATTTTTTTTTGTCGAAAATCCACAGTACCCTCCCTTGGAAAAATGACTCAGAAAAATCATGGCATTCGAAACAGATTTTTTCGATTTTTTTCTCACGGGTACGAGTTACGCGGTTACGGTTGACTTTTCCTTATTCGAAATCTGATTCTCTATAAAATGCACCTAATGGTTTCCTTTTAGCTTGAAATTTTTTTTTCTCGAAAATCCACAGTACCTTCCCTTGGAAAAATGACTCAGAAAAATCATGGCATTCGAAACAGATTTTTTCGATTTTTTTCTCACGGGTACGAGTTACGCGGTTACGGTTGACATTTTCTTATTCGAAATCTGATTCTCTATAAAATGCACCTAATGGTTTCCTTTTAGCTTGAAATTTTTTTTTGTCGAAAATCCACAGTACCCTCCCTTGGAAAAATGACTCAGGAAAATCATGGCATTCGAAACAGATTTTTTCGATTTTTTTCTCACGGGTACGAGTTACGCGGTTACGGTTGACTTTTTCTTATTCGAAATCTGATTCTCTATAAAATGCACCTAATGGTTTCCTTTTAGCTTGAAATTTTTTTTTGTCGAAAATCCACAGTACCCTCCCTTGGAAAAATGACTCAGAAAAATCATGGCATTCGAAACAGATTTTTTCGATTTTTTTCTCACGGGTACGAGTTACGCGGTTACGGTTGACATTTTCTTATTCGAAATTTGATTCTCTATAAAATGCACCTAATGGTTTCCTTTTAGCTTGAAATTTTTTTTTGTCGAAAATCCACAGTACCCTCCCTTGGAAAAATGACTCAGAAAAATCATGGCATTCGAAACAGATTTTTTAGATTTTTTTCTCACGGGTACGAGTTACGCGGTTACGGTTGACTTTTTCTTATTCGAAATCTGATTCTCTATAAAATGCACCTAATGGTTTCCTTTTAGCTTGAAATTTTTTTTTGTCGAAAATCCACAGTACCCTCCCTTGGAAAAATGACTCAGAAAAATCATGGCATTCGAAACAGATTTTTTCGATTTTTTTCTCACGGGTACGAAATACGCGGTTACGGTTGACTTTTCCTTATTCGAAATCTGATTCTCTATAAAATGCACCTAATGGTTTCCTTTTAGCTTGAAATTTTTTTTTCTCGAAAATCCACAGTACCTTCCCTTGGAAAAATGACTCAGAAAAATCATGGCATTCGAAACAGATTTTTTCGATTTTTTTCTCACGGGTACGAGTTACGCGGTTACGGTTGACTTTTTCTTATTCGAAATCTGATTCTCTATAAAATGCACCTAATGGTTTCCTTTTAGCTTGAAATTTTTTTTTGTCGAAAATCCACAGTACCCTCCCTTGGAAAAATGACTCAGAAAAATCATGGCATTCGAAACAGATTTTTTCGATTTTTTTCTCACGGGTACGAGTTACGCGGTTACGGTTGACTTTTCCTTATTCGAAATCTGATTCTCTATAAAATGCACCTAATGGTTTCCTTTTAGCTTGAAATTTTTTTTTCTCGAAAATCCACAGTACCTTCCCTTGGAAAAATGACTCAGAAAAATCATGGCATTCGAAACAGATTTTTTCGATTTTTTTCTCACGGGTACGAGTTACGCGGTTACGGTTGACTTTTCCTTATTCGAAATCTGATTCTCTATAAAATGCACCTAATGGTTTCCTTTTAGCTTGAAATTTTTTTTCTCGAAAATCCACAGTACCCTCCCTTGGAAAAATGACTCAGAAAAATCATGGCATTCGAAACAGATTTTTTCGATTTTTTTCTCACGGGTACGAGTTACGCGGTTACGGTTGACTTTTCCTTATTCGAAATCTGATGCTCTATAAAATGCACCTAATGGTTTCCTTTTAGCTGGAATTTTTTTTTTCTCGAAAATCCACAGTACCCTCCCTTGGAAAAATGACTCAGAAAAATCATGGCATTCGAAACAGATTTTTTCGATTTTTTTCTCACGGGTACGAGTTACGCGGTTACGGTTGACTTTTTCTTATTCGAAATCTGATTCTCTATAAAATGCACCTAATGGTTTCCTTTTAGCTTGAAATTTTTTTTTGTCGAAAATCCACAGTACCCTCCCTTGGAAAAATGACTCAGAAAAATCATGGCATTCGAAACAGATTTTTTCGATTTTTTTCTCACGGGTACGAGTTACGCGGTTACGGTTGACTTTTTCTTATTCGAAATCTGATTCTCTATAAAATGCACCTAATGGTTTCCTTTTAGCTTGAAATTTTTTTTTGTCGAAAATCCACAGTACCCTCCCTTGGAAAAATGACTCAGAAAAATCATGGCATTCGAAACAGATTTTTTCGATTTTTTTCTCACGGGTACGAGTTACGCGGTTACGGTTGACATTTTCTTATTCGAAATCTGATTCTCTATAAAATGCACCTAATGGTTTCCTTTTAGCTTGAAATTTTTTTTTCTCGAAAATCCACAGTACCCTCCCTTGGAAAAATGACTCAGAAAAATCATGGCATTCGAAACAGATTTTTTCGATTTTTTTCTCACGGGTACGAGTTACGCGGTTACGGTTGACTTTTTCTTATTCGAAATCTGATTCGCTATAAAATGCACCTAATGGTTTCCTTTTTAGCTTGAAATTTTTTTTTGTCGAAAATCCACAGTACCCTCCCTTGGAAAAATGACTCAGAAAAATCATGGCATTCGAAACAGATTTTTTCGATTTTTTTCTCACGGGTACGAGTTACGCGGTTACGGTTGACTTTTCCTTATTCGAAATCTGATTCTCTATAAAATGCACCTAATGGTTTCCTTTTAGCTTGAAATTTTTTTTTCTCGAAAATCCACAGTACCCTCCTCCCTTGGAAAAATGACTCAGAAAAATCATGGCATTCGAAAGAGATTTTTTCGATTTTTTTCTCACGGGTACGAGTTACGCGGTTGCGGTTGACTTTTTCTTATTGGAAATCTGATTCTCTATAAAATGCACCTAATGGTTTCCTTTTAGCTTGAAATTTTTTTTTCTCGAAAATCCACAGTACCCTCCCTTGGAAAAATGACTCAGGAAAATCATGGCATTCGAAACAGATTTTTTCGATTTTTTTCTCACGGGTACGAGTTACGCGGTTACGGTTGACTTTTTCTTATTCGAAATCTGATTCTCTATAAAATGCACCTAATGGTTTCCTTTTAGCTTGAAATTTTTTTTTGTCGAAAATCCACAGTACCCTCCCTTGGAAAAATTACTCAGAAAAATCATGGCATTCGAAACAGATTTTTTCGATTTTTTTCTCACGGGTACGAGTTACGCGGTTACGGTTGACATTTTCTTATTCGAAATCTGATTCTCTATAAAATGCACCTAATGGTTTCCTTTTAGCTTGAAATTTTTTTTTTCTCGAAAATCCACAGTACCCTCCCTTGGAAAAATGACTCAGAAAAATCATGGCATTCGAAACAGATTTTTTCGATTTTTTTCTCACGGGTACGAGTTACGCGGTTACGGTTGACTTTTTCTTATTCGAAATCTGATTCTCTATAAAATGCACCTAATGGTTTCCTTTTAGCTTGAAATTTTTTTTTTCTCGAAAATCCACAGTACCCTCCCTTGGAAAAATGACTCAGAAAAATCATGGCATTCGAAACAGATTTTTTCGATTTTTTTCTCACGGGTACGAGTTACGCGGTTACGGTTGACTTTTTCTTATTCGAAATCTGATTCGCTATAAAATGCACCTAATGGTTTCCTTTTAGCTTGAAATTTTTTTTTGTCGAAAATCCACAGTACCCTCCCTTGGAAAAATGACTCAGAAAAATCATGGCATTCGAAACAGATTTTTTCGATTTTTTTCTCACGGGTACGAGTTACGCGGTTACGGTTGACTTTTCCTTATTCGAAATCTGATTCTCTATAAAATGCACCTAATGGTTTCCTTTTAGCTGGAATTTTTTTTTTCTCGAAAATCCACAGTACCCTCCCTTGGAAAAATGACTCAGAAAAATCATGGCATTCGAAACAGATTTTTTCGATTTTTTTCTCACGGGTACGAGTTACGCGGTTACGGTTGACTTTTTCTTATTCGAAATCTGATTCTCTATAAAATGCACCTAATGGTTTCCTTTTAGCTTGAAATTTTTTTTTGTCGAAAATCCACAGTACCCTCCCTTGGAAAAATGACTCAGAAAAATCATGGCATTCGAAAGAGATTTTTTCGATTTTTTTCTCACGGGTACGAGTTACGCGGTTACGGTTGACATTTTCTTATTCGAAATCTGATTCTCTATAAAATGCACCTAATGGTTTCCTTTTAGCTTGAAATTTTTTTTTGTCGAAAATCCACAGTACCCTCCCTTGGAAAAATGACTCAGAAAAATCATGGCATTCGAAACAGATTTTTTCGATTTTTTTCTCACGGGTACGAGTTACGCGGTTACGGTTGACTTTTTCTTATTCGAAATCTGATTCTCTATAAAATGCACCTAATGGTTTCCTTTTAGCTTGAAATTTTTTTTTGTCGAAAATCCACAGTACCCTCCCTTGGAAAAATGACTCAGAAAAATCATGGCATTCGAAACAGATTTTTTCGATTTTTTTCTCACGGGTACGAGTTACGCGGTTACGGTTGACATTTTCTTATTCGAAATCTGATTCTCTATAAAATGCACCTAATGGTTTCCTTTTAGCTTGAAATTTTTTTTTTCTCGAAAATCCACAGTACCCTCCCTTGGAAAAATGACTCAGAAAAATCATGGCATTCGAAACAGATTTTTTCGATTTTTTTCTCACGGGTACGAGTTACGCGGTTACGGTTGACTTTTCCTTATTCGAAATCTGATTCTCTATAAAATGCACCTAATGGTTTCCTTTTAGCTTGAAATTTTTTTTTCTCGAAAATCCACAGTACCTTCCCTTGGAAAAATGACTCAGAAAAATCATGGCATTCGAAACAGATTTTTTCGATTTTTTTCTCACGGGTACGAGTTACGCGGTTACGGTTGACTTTTCCTTATTCGAAATCTGATTCTCTATAAAATGCACCTAATGGTTTCCTTTTAGCTTGAAATTTTTTTTTCTCGAAAATCCACAGTACCCTCCCTTGGAAAAATGACTCAGAAAAATCATGGCATTCGAAACAGATTTTTTCGATTTTTTTCTCACGGGTACGAGTTACGCGGTTACGGTTGACATTTTCTTATTCGAAATCTGATTCCCTATAAAATGCACCTAATGGTTTCCTTTTAGCTTGAAATTTTTTTTTGTCGAAAATCCACAGTACCCTCCCTTGGAAAAATGACTCAGAAAAATCATGGCATTCGAAACAGATTTTTTCGATTTTTTTCTCACGGGTACGAGTTACGCGGTTACGGTTGACTTTTTCTTATTGGAAATCTGATTCTCTATAAAATGCACCTAATGGTTTCCTTTTAGCTTGAAATTTTTTTTTCTCGAAAATCCACAGTACCCTCCCTTGGAAAAATGACTCAGAAAAATCATGGCATTCGAAACAGATTTTTTCGATTTTTTTCTCACGGGTACGAGTTACGCGGTTACGGTTGACATTTTCTTATTCGAAATCTGATTCTCTATAAAATGCACCTAATGGTTTCCTTTTAGCTTGAAATTTTTTTTTGTCGAAAATCCACAGTACCCTCCCTTGGAAAAATGACTCAGGAAAATCATGGCATTCGAAACAGATTTTTTCGATTTTTTTCTCACGGGTACGAGTTACGCGGTTACGGTTGACTTTTTCTTATTCGAAATCTGATTCTCTATAAAATGCACCTAATGGTTTCCTTTTAGCTTGAAATTTTTTTTTGTCGAAAATCCACAGTACCCTCCCTTGGAAAAATGACTCAGAAAAATCATGGCATTCGAAACAGATTTTTTCGATTTTTTTCTCACGGGTACGAGTTACGCGGTTACGGTTGACATTTTCTTATTCGAAATTTGATTCTCTATAAAATGCACCTAATGGTTTCCTTTTAGCTTGAAATTTTTTTTTTCTCGAAAATCCACAGTACCCTCCCTTGGAAAAATGACTCAGAAAAATCATGGCATTCGAAACAGATTTTTTCGATTTTTTTCTCACGGGTACGAGTTACGCGGTTACGGTTGACTTTTTCTTATTCGAAATCTGATTCTCTATAAAATGCACCTAATGGTTTCCTTTTAGCTTGAAATTTTTTTTTGTCGAAAATCCACAGTACCCTCCCTTGGAAAAATGACTCAGAAAAATCATGGCATTCGAAACAGATTTTTTCGATTTTTTTCTCACGGGTACGAGTTACGCGGTTACGGTTGACATTTTCTTATTCGAAATCTGATTCTCTATAAAATGCACCTAATGGTTTCCTTTTAGCTTGAAATTTTTTTTTGTCGAAAATCCACAGTACCCTCCCTTGGAAAAATGACTCAGAAAAATCATGGCATTCGAAACAGATTTTTTCGATTTTTTTCTCACGGGTACGAGTTACGCGGTTACGGTTGACTTTTTCTTATTCGAAATCTGATTCTCTATAAAATGCACCTAATGGTTTCCTTTTAGCTTGAAATTTTTTTTTGTCGAAAATCCACAGTACCCTCCCTTGGAAAAATGACTCAGAAAAATCATGGCATTCGAAACAGATTTTTTCGATTTTTTTCTCACGGGTACGAGTTACGCGGTTACGGTTGACATTTTCTTATTCGAAATCTGATTCTCTATAAAATGCACCTAATGGTTTCCTTTTAGCTTGAAATTTTTTTTTTCTCGAAAATCCACAGTACCCTCCCTTGGAAAAATGACTCAGAAAAATCATGGCATTCGAAACAGATTTTTTCGATTTTTTTCTCACGGGTACGAGTTACGCGGTTACGGTTGACTTTTTCTTATTGGAAATCTGATTCTCTATAAAATGCACCTAATGGTTTCCTTTTAGCTTGAAATTTTTTTTTCTCGAAAATCCACAGTACCCTCCCTTGGAAAAATGACTCAGAAAAATCATGGCATTCGAAACAGATTTTTTCGATTTTTTTCTCACGGGTACGAGTTACGCGGTTACGGTTGACATTTTCTTATTCGAAATCTGATTCTCTATAAAATGCACCTAATGGTTTCCTTTTAGCTTGAAATTTTTTTTTCTCGAAAATCCACAGTACCCTCCCTTGGAAAAATGACTCAGAAAAATCATGGCATTCGAAACAGATTTTTTCGATTTTTTTCTCACGGGTACGAGTTACGCGGTTGCGGTTGACTTTTTCTTATTGGAAATCTGATTCTCTATAAAATGAACCTAATGGTTTCCTTTTAGCTTGAAATTTTTTTTTCTCGAAAATCCACAGTACCCTCCCTTGGAAAAATGACTCAGAAAAATCATGGCATTCGAAACAGATTTTTTCGATTTTTTTCTCACGGGTACGAGTTACGCGGTTACGGTTGACATTTTCTTATTCGAAATCTGATTCTCTATAAAATGCACCTAATGGTTTCCTTTTAGCTTGAAATTTTTTTTTGTCGAAAATCCACAGTACCCTCCCTTGGAAAAATGACTCAGGAAAATCATGGCATTCGAAACAGATTTTTTCGATTTTTTTCTCACGGGTACGAGTTACGCGGTTACGGTTGACTTTTCCTTATTCGAAATCTGATTCTCTATAAAATGCACCTAATGGTTTCCTTTTAGCTTGAAATTTTTTTTTGTCGAAAATCCACAGTACCCTCCCTTGGAAAAATGACTCAGAAAAATCATGGCATTCGAAACAGATTTTTTCGATTTTTTTCTCACGGGTACGAGTTACGCGGTTACGGTTGACATTTTCTTATTCGAAATTTGATTCTCTATAAAATGCACCTAATGGTTTCCTTTTAGCTTGAAATTTTTTTTTGTCGAAAATCCACAGTACCCTCCCTTGGAAAAATGACTCAGAAAAATCATGGCATTCGAAACAGATTTTTTCGATTTTTTTCTCACGGGTACGAGTTACGCGGTTACGGTTGACTTTTCCTTATTCGAAATCTGATTCTCTATAAAATGCACCTAATGGTTTCCTTTTAGCTTGAAATTTTTTTTCTTGAAAATCCACAGTACCTTCCCTTGGAAAAATGACTCAGAAAAATCATGGCATTCGAAACAGATTTTTTCGATTTTTTTCTCACGGGTACGAGTTACGCGGTTACGGTTGACTTTTCCTTATTCGAAATCTGATTCTCTATAAAATGCACCTAATGGTTTCCTTTTAGCTTGAAATTTTTTTTTCTCGAAAATCCACAGTACCCTCCCTTGGAAAAATGACTCAGAAAAATCATGGCATTCGAAACAGATTTTTTCGATTTTTTTCTCACGGGTACGAGTTACGCGGTTACGGTTGACATTTTCTTATTCGAAATCTGATTCCCTATAAAATGCACCTAATGGTTTCCTTTTAGCTTGAAATTTTTTTTTGTCGAAAATCCACAGTACCCTCCCTTGGAAAAATGACTCAGAAAAATCATGGCATTCGAAACAGATTTTTTCGATTTTTTTCTCACGGGTACGAGTTACGCGGTTACGGTTGACTTTTTCTTATTGGAAATCTGATTCTCTATAAAATGCACCTAATGGTTTCCTTTTAGCTTGAAATTTTTTTTTCTCGAAAATCCACAGTACCCTCCCTTGGAAAAATGACTCAGAAAAATCATGGCATTCGAAACAGATTTTTTCGATTTTTTTCTCACGGGTACGAGTTACGCGGTTACGGTTGACATTTTCTTATTCGAAATCTGATTCTCTATAAAATGCACCTAATGGTTTCCTTTTAGCTTGAAATTTTTTTTTGTCGAAAATCCACAGTACCCTCCCTTGGAAAAATGACTCAGGAAAATCATGGCATTCGAAACAGATTTTTTCGATTTTTTTCTCACGGGTACGAGTTACGCGGTTACGGTTGACTTTTTCTTATTCGAAATCTGATTCTCTATAAAATGCACCTAATGGTTTCCTTTTAGCTTGAAATTTTTTTTTGTCGAAAATCCACAGTACCCTCCCTTGGAAAAATGACTCAGAAAAATCATGGCATTCGAAACAGATTTTTTCGATTTTTTTCTCACGGGTACGAGTTACGCGGTTACGGTTGACATTTTCTTATTCGAAATTTGATTCTCTATAAAATGCACCTAATGGTTTCCTTTTAGCTTGAAATTTTTTTTTTCTCGAAAATCCACAGTACCCTCCCTTGGAAAAATGACTCAGAAAAATCATGGCATTCGAAACAGATTTTTTCGATTTTTTTCTCACGGGTACGAGTTACGCGGTTACGGTTGACTTTTTCTTATTCGAAATCTGATTCTCTATAAAATGCACCTAATGGTTTCCTTTTAGCTTGAAATTTTTTTTTGTCGAAAATCCACAGTACCCTCCCTTGGAAAAATGACTCAGAAAAATCATGGCATTCGAAACAGATTTTTTCGATTTTTTTCTCACGGGTACGAGTTACGCGGTTACGGTTGACATTTTCTTATTCGAAATCTGATTCTCTATAAAATGCACCTAATGGTTTCCTTTTAGCTTGAAATTTTTTTTTGTCGAAAATCCACAGTACCCTCCCTTGGAAAAATGACTCAGAAAAATCATGGCATTCGAAACAGATTTTTTCGATTTTTTTCTCACGGGTACGAGTTACGCGGTTACGGTTGACTTTTTCTTATTCGAAATCTGATTCTCTATAAAATGCACCTAATGGTTTCCTTTTAGCTTGAAATTTTTTTTTGTCGAAAATCCACAGTACCCTCCCTTGGAAAAATGACTCAGAAAAATCATGGCATTCGAAACAGATTTTTTCGATTTTTTTCTCACGGGTACGAGTTACGCGGTTACGGTTGACATTTTCTTATTCGAAATCTGATTCTCTATAAAATGCACCTAATGGTTTCCTTTTAGCTTGAAATTTTTTTTTTCTCGAAAATCCACAGTACCCTCCCTTGGAAAAATGACTCAGAAAAATCATGGCATTCGAAACAGATTTTTTCGATTTTTTTCTCACGGGTACGAGTTACGCGGTTACGGTTGACTTTTTCTTATTGGAAATCTGATTCTCTATAAAATGCACCTAATGGTTTCCTTTTAGCTTGAAATTTTTTTTTCTCGAAAATCCACAGTACCCTCCCTTGGAAAAATGACTCAGAAAAATCATGGCATTCGAAACAGATTTTTTCGATTTTTTTCTCACGGGTACGAGTTACGCGGTTACGGTTGACATTTTCTTATTCGAAATCTGATTCTCTATAAAATGCACCTAATGGTTTCCTTTTAGCTTGAAATTTTTTTTTCTCGAAAATCCACAGTACCCTCCCTTGGAAAAATGACTCAGAAAAATCATGGCATTCGAAACAGATTTTTTCGATTTTTTTCTCACGGGTACGAGTTACGCGGTTACGGTTGACATTTTCTTATTCGAAATCTGATTCCCTATAAAATGCACCTAATGGTTTCCTTTTAGCTTGAAATTTTTTTTTGTCGAAAATCCACAGTACCCTCCCTTGGAAAAATGACTCAGAAAAATCATGGCATTCGAAACAGATTTTTTCGATTTTTTTCTCACGGGTACGAGTTACGCGGTTACGGTTGACTTTTTCTTATTGGAAATCTGATTCTCTATAAAATGCACCTAATGGTTTCCTTTTAGCTTGAAATTTTTTTTTCTCGAAAATCCACAGTACCCTCCCTTGGAAAAATGACTCAGAAAAATCATGGCATTCGAAAGAGATTTTTTCGATTTTTTTCTCACGGGTACGAGTTACGCGGTTGCGGTTGACTTTTTCTTATTGGAAATCTGATTCTCTATAAAATGAACCTAATGGTTTCCTTTTAGCTTGAAATTTTTTTTTCTCGAAAATCCACAGTACCCTCCCTTGGAAAAATGACTCAGAAAAATCATGGCATTCGAAACAGATTTTTTCGATTTTTTTCTCACGGGTACGAGTTACGCGGTTACGGTTGACATTTTCTTATTCGAAATCTGATTCTCTATAAAATGCACCTAATGGTTTCCTTTTAGCTTGAAATTTTTTTTTGTCGAAAATCCACAGTACCCTCCCTTGGAAAAATGACTCAGGAAAATCATGGCATTCGAAACAGATTTTTTCGATTTTTTTCTCACGGGTACGAGTTACGCGGTTACGGTTGACTTTTCCTTATTCGAAATCTGATTCTCTATAAAATGCACCTAATGGTTTCCTTTTAGCTTGAAATTTTTTTTTGTCGAAAATCCACAGTACCCTCCCTTGGAAAAATGACTCAGAAAAATCATGGCATTCGAAACAGATTTTTTCGATTTTTTTCTCACGGGTACGAGTTACGCGGTTACGGTTGACATTTTCTTATTCGAAATTTGATTCTCTATAAAATGCACCTAATGGTTTCCTTTTAGCTTGAAATTTTTTTTTGTCGAAAATCCACAGTACCCTCCCTTGGAAAAATGACTCAGAAAAATCATGGCATTCGAAACAGATTTTTTCGATTTTTTTCTCACGGGTACGAGTTACGCGGTTACGGTTGACTTTTCCTTATTCGAAATCTGATTCTCTATAAAATGCACCTAATGGTTTCCTTTTAGCTTGAAATTTTTTTTCTTGAAAATCCACAGTACCTTCCCTTGGAAAAATGACTCAGAAAAATCATGGCATTCGAAACAGATTTTTTCGATTTTTTTCTCACGGGTACGAGTTACGCGGTTACGGTTGACTTTTCCTTATTCGAAATCTGATTCTCTATAAAATGCACCTAATGGTTTCCTTTTAGCTTGAAATTTTTTTTTCTCGAAAATCCACAGTACCCTCCCTTGGAAAAATGACTCAGAAAAATCATGGCATTCGAAACAGATTTTTTCGATTTTTTTCTCACGGGTACGAGTTACGCGGTTACGGTTGACTTTTCCTTATTCGAAATCTGATTCTCTATAAAATGCACCTAATGGTTTCCTTTTAGCTGGAATTTTTTTTTTCTCGAAAATCCACAGTACCCTCCCTTGGAAAAATGACTCAGAAAAATCATGGCATTCGAAACAGATTTTTTCGATTTTTTTCTCACGGGTACGAGTTACGCGGTTACGGTTGACTTTTTCTTATTCGAAATCTGATTCTCTATAAAATGCACCTAATGGTTTCCTTTTAGCTTGAAATTTTTTTTTGTCGAAAATCCACAGTACCCTCCCTTGGAAAAATTACTCAGAAAAATCATGGCATTCGAAACAGATTTTTTCGATTTTTTTCTCACGGGTACGAGTTACGCGGTTACGGTTGACTTTTTCTTATTCGAAATCTGATTCTCTATAAAATGCACCTAATGGTTTCCTTTTAGCTTGAAATTTTTTTTTGTCGAAAATCCACAGTACCCTCCCTTGGAAAAATGACTCAGAAAAATCATGGCATTCGAAACAGATTTTTTCGATTTTTTTCTCACGGGTACGAGTTACGCGGTTACGGTTGACATTTTCTTATTCGAAATCTGATTCTCTATAAAATGCACCTAATGGTTTCCTTTTAGCTTGAAATTTTTTTTTTCTCGAAAATCCACAGTACCCTCCCTTGGAAAAATGACTCAGAAAAATCATGGCATTCGAAACAGATTTTTTCGATTTTTTTCTCACGGGTACGAGTTACGCGGTTACGGTTGACTTTTTCTTATTCGAAATCTGATTCGCTATAAAATGCACCTAATGGTTTCCTTTTAGCTTGAAATTTTTTTTTGTCGAAAATCCACAGTACCCTCCCTTGGAAAAATGACTCAGAAAAATCATGGCATTCGAAACAGATTTTTTCGATTTTTTTCTCACGGGTACGAGTTACGCGGTTACGGTTGACTTTTTCTTATTCGAAATCTGATTCTCTATAAAATGCACCTAATGGTTTCCTTTTAGCTTGAAATTTTTTTTTGTCGAAAATCCACAGTACCCTCCCTTGGAAAAATGACTCAGAAAAATCATGGCATTCGAAACAGATTTTTTCGATTTTTTTCTCACGGGTACGAGTTACGCGGTTACGGTTGACATTTTGTTATTCGAAATTTGATTCTCTATAAAATGCACCTAATGGTTTCCTTTTAGCTTGAAATTTTTTTTTGTCGAAAATCCACAGTACCCTCCCTTGGAAAAATGACTCAGAAAAATCATGGCATTCGAAACAGATTTTTTCGATTTTTTTCTCACGGGTACGAGTTACGCGGTTACGGTTGACTTTTCCTTATTCGAAATCTGATTCTCTATAAAATGCACCTAATGGTTTCCTTTTAGCTTGAAATTTTTTTTTCTCGAAAATCCACAGTACCTTCCCTTGGAAAAATGACTCAGAAAAATCATGGCATTCGAAACAGATTTTTTCGATTTTTTTCTCACGGGTACGAGTTACGCGGTTACGGTTGACTTTTCCTTATTCGAAATCTGATTCTCTATAAAATGCACCTAATGGTTTCCTTTTAGCTTGAAATTTTTTTTTCTCGAAAATCCACAGTACCCTCCCTTGGAAAAATGACTCAGAAAAATCATGGCATTCGAAACAGATTTTTTCGATTTTTTTCTCACGGGTACGAGTTACGCGGTTACGGTTGACTTTTCCTTATTCGAAATCTGATTCTCTATAAAATGCACCTAATGGTTTCCTTTTAGCTGGAATTTTTTTTTTCTCGAAAATCCACAGTACCCTCCCTTGGAAAAATGACTCAGAAAAATCATGGCATTCGAAACAGATTTTTTCGATTTTTTTCTCACGGGTACGAGTTACGCGGTTACGGTTGACTTTTTCTTATTCGAAATCTGATTCTCTATAAAATGCACCTAATGGTTTCCTTTTAGCTTGAAATTTTTTTTTGTCGAAAATCCACAGTACCCTCCCTTGGAAAAATTACTCAGAAAAATCATGGCATTCGAAACAGATTTTTTCGATTTTTTTCTCACGGGTACGAGTTACGCGGTTACGGTTGACTTTTTCTTATTCGAAATCTGATTCTCTATAAAATGCACCTAATGGTTTCCTTTTAGCTTGAAATTTTTTTTTGTCGAAAATCCACAGTACCCTCCCTTGGAAAAATGACTCAGAAAAATCATGGCATTCGAAACAGATTTTTTCGATTTTTTTCTCACGGGTACGAGTTACGCGGTTACGGTTGACATTTTCTTATTCGAAATCTGATTCTCTATAAAATGCACCTAATGGTTTCCTTTTAGCTTGAAATTTTTTTTTTCTCGAAAATCCACAGTACCCTCCCTTGGAAAAATGACTCAGAAAAATCATGGCATTCGAAACAGATTTTTTCGATTTTTTTCTCACGGGTACGAGTTACGCGGTTACGGTTGACTTTTTCTTATTCGAAATCTGATTCGCTATAAAATGCACCTAATGGTTTCCTTTTAGCTTGAAATTTTTTTTTGTCGAAAATCCACAGTACCCTCCCTTGGAAAAATGACTCAGAAAAATCATGGCATTCGAAACAGATTTTTTCGATTTTTTTCTCACGGGTACGAGTTACGCGGTTACGGTTGACTTTTCCTTATTCGAAATCTGATTCTCTATAAAATGCACCTAATGGTTTCCTTTTAGCTTGAAATTTTTTTTTGTCGAAAATCCACAGTACCCTCCCTTGGAAAAATGACTCAGAAAAATCATGGCATTCGAAACAGATTTTTTCGATTTTTTTCTCACGGGTACGAGTTACGCGGTTACGGTTGACATTTTCTTATTCGAAATCTGATTCTCTATAAAATGCACCTAATGGTTTCCTTTTAGCTTGAAATTTTTTTTTTCTCGAAAATCCACAGTACCCTCCCTTGGAAAAATGACTCAGAAAAATCATGGCATTCGAAACAGATTTTTTCGATTTTTTTCTCACGGGTACGAGTTACGCGGTTACGGTTGACTTTTTCTTATTGGAAATCTGATTCTCTATAAAATGCACCTAATGGTTTCCTTTTAGCTTGAAATTTTTTTTTCTCGAAAATCCACAGTACCCTCCCTTGGAAAAATGACTCAGAAAAATCATGGCATTCGAAACAGATTTTTTCGATTTTTTTCTCACGGGTACGAGTTACGCGGTTACGGTTGACATTTTCTTATTCGAAATCTGATTCTCTATAAAATGCACCTAATGGTTTCCTTTTAGCTTGAAATTTTTTTTTCTCGAAAATCCACAGTACCCTCCCTTGGAAAAATGACTCAGAAAAATCATGGCATTCGAAACAGATTTTTTCGATTTTTTTCTCACGGGTACGAGTTACGCGGTTACGGTTGACATTTTCTTATTCGAAATCTGATTCCCTATAAAATGCACCTAATGGTTTCCTTTTAGCTTGAAATTTTTTTTTGTCGAAAATCCACAGTACCCTCCCTTGGAAAAATGACTCAGAAAAATCATGGCATTCGAAACAGATTTTTTCGATTTTTTTCTCACGGGTACGAGTTACGCGGTTACGGTTGACTTTTTCTTATTGGAAATCTGATTCTCTATAAAATGCACCTAATGGTTTCCTTTTAGCTTGAAATTTTTTTTTCTCGAAAATCCACAGTACCCTCCCTTGGAAAAATGACTCAGAAAAATCATGGCATTCGAAAGAGATTTTTTCGATTTTTTTCTCACGGGTACGAGTTACGCGGTTGCGGTTGACTTTTTCTTATTGGAAATCTGATTCTCTATAAAATGAACCTAATGGTTTCCTTTTAGCTTGAAATTTTTTTTTCTCGAAAATCCACAGTACCCTCCCTTGGAAAAATGACTCAGAAAAATCATGGCATTCGAAACAGATTTTTTCGATTTTTTTCTCACGGGTACGAGTTACGCGGTTACGGTTGACATTTTCTTATTCGAAATCTGATTCTCTATAAAATGCACCTAATGGTTTCCTTTTAGCTTGAAATTTTTTTTTGTCCAAAATCCACAGTACCCTCCCTTGGAAAAATGACTCAGGAAAATCATGGCATTCGAAACAGATTTTTTCGATTTTTTTCTCACGGGTACGAGTTACGCGGTTACGGTTGAATTTTTCTTATTCGAAATCTGATTCTCTATAAAATGCACCTAATGGTTTCCTTTTAGCTTGAAATTTTTTTTTGTCGAAAATCCACAGTACCCTCCCTTGGAAAAATGACTCAGAAAAATCATGGCATTCGAAACAGATTTTTTCGATTTTTTTCTCACGGGTACGAGTTACGCGGTTACGGTTGACATTTTCTTATTCGAAATTTGATTCTCTATAAAATGCACCTAATGGTTTCCTTTTAGCTTGAAATTTTTTTTTGTCGAAAATCCACAGTACCCTCCCTTGGAAAAATGACTCAGAAAAATCATGGCATTCGAAACAGATTTTTTCGATTTTTTTCTCACGGGTACGAGTTACGCGGTTACGGTTGACTTTTCCTTATTCGAAATCTGATTCTCTATAAAATGCACCTAATGGTTTCCTTTTAGCTTGAAATTTTTTTTCTTGAAAATCCACAGTACCTTCCCTTGGAAAAATGACTCAGAAAAATCATGGCATTCGAAACAGATTTTTTCGATTTTTTTCTCACGGGTACGAGTTACGCGGTTACGGTTGACTTTTCCTTATTCGAAATCTGATTCTCTATAAAATGCACCTAATGGTTTCCTTTTAGCTTGAAATTTTTTTTTCTCGAAAATCCACAGTACCCTCCCTTGGAAAAATGACTCAGAAAAATCATGGCATTCGAAACAGATTTTTTCGATTTTTTTCTCACGGGTACGAGTTACGCGGTTACGGTTGACTTTTCCTTATTCGAAATCTGATTCTCTATAAAATGCACCTAATGGTTTCCTTTTAGCTGGAATTTTTTTTTTCTCGAAAATCCACAGTACCCTCCCTTGGAAAAATGACTCAGAAAAATCATGGCATTCGAAACAGATTTTTTCGATTTTTTTCTCACGGGTACGAGTTACGCGGTTACGGTTGACTTTTTCTTATTCGAAATCTGATTCTCTATAAAATGCACCTAATGGTTTCCTTTTAGCTTGAAATTTTTTTTTGTCGAAAATCCACAGTACCCTCCCTTGGAAAAATTACTCAGAAAAATCATGGCATTCGAAACAGATTTTTTCGATTTTTTTCTCACGGGTACGAGTTACGCGGTTACGGTTGACTTTTTCTTATTCGAAATCTGATTCTCTATAAAATGCACCTAATGGTTTCCTTTTAGCTTGAAATTTTTTTTTGTCGAAAATCCACAGTACCCTCCCTTGGAAAAATGACTCAGAAAAATCATGGCATTCGAAACAGATTTTTTCGATTTTTTTCTCACGGGTACGAGTTACGCGGTTACGGTTGACATTTTCTTATTCGAAATCTGATTCTCTATAAAATGCACCTAATGGTTTCCTTTTAGCTTGAAATTTTTTTTTTCTCGAAAATCCACAGTACCCTCCCTTGGAAAAATGACTCAGAAAAATCATGGCATTCGAAACAGATTTTTTCGATTTTTTTCTCACGGGTACGAGTTACGCGGTTACGGTTGACTTTTTCTTATTCGAAATCTGATTCGCTATAAAATGCACCTAATGGTTTCCTTTTAGCTTGAAATTTTTTTTTGTCGAAAATCCACAGTACCCTCCCTTGGAAAAATGACTCAGAAAAATCATGGCATTCGAAACAGATTTTTTCGATTTTTTTCTCACGGGTACGAGTTACGCGGTTACGGTTGACTTTTTCTTATTCGAAATCTGATTCTCTATAAAATGCACCTAATGGTTTCCTTTTAGCTTGAAATTTTTTTTTGTCGAAAATCCACAGTACCCTCCCTTGGAAAAATGACTCAGAAAAATCATGGCATTCGAAACAGATTTTTTCGATTTTTTTCTCACGGGTACGAGTTACGCGGTTACGGTTGACATTTTGTTATTCGAAATTTGATTCTCTATAAAATGCACCTAATGGTTTCCTTTTAGCTTGAAATTTTTTTTTGTCGAAAATCCACAGTACCCTCCCTTGGAAAAATGACTCAGAAAAATCATGGCATTCGAAACAGATTTTTTCGATTTTTTTCTCACGGGTACGAGTTACGCGGTTACGGTTGACTTTTCCTTATTCGAAATCTGATTCTCTATAAAATGCACCTAATGGTTTCCTTTTAGCTTGAAATTTTTTTTTCTCGAAAATCCACAGTACCTTCCCTTGGAAAAATGACTCAGAAAAATCATGGCATTCGAAACAGATTTTTTCGATTTTTTTCTCACGGGTACGAGTTACGCGGTTACGGTTGACTTTTCCTTATTCGAAATCTGATTCTCTATAAAATGCACCTAATGGTTTCCTTTTAGCTTGAAATTTTTTTTTCTCGAAAATCCACAGTACCCTCCCTTGGAAAAATGACTCAGAAAAATCATGGCATTCGAAACAGATTTTTTCGATTTTTTTCTCACGGGTACGAGTTACGCGGTTACGGTTGACTTTTCCTTATTCGAAATCTGATTCTCTATAAAATGCACCTAATGGTTTCCTTTTAGCTGGAATTTTTTTTTTCTCGAAAATCCACAGTACCCTCCCTTGGAAAAATGACTCAGAAAAATCATGGCATTCGAAACAGATTTTTTCGATTTTTTTCTCACGGGTACGAGTTACGCGGTTACGGTTGACTTTTTCTTATTCGAAATCTGATTCTCTATAAAATGCACCTAATGGTTTCCTTTTAGCTTGAAATTTTTTTTTGTCGAAAATCCACAGTACCCTCCCTTGGAAAAATTACTCAGAAAAATCATGGCATTCGAAACAGATTTTTTCGATTTTTTTCTCACGGGTACGAGTTACGCGGTTACGGTTGACTTTTTCTTATTCGAAATCTGATTCTCTATAAAATGCACCTAATGGTTTCCTTTTAGCTTGAAATTTTTTTTTGTCGAAAATCCACAGTACCCTCCCTTGGAAAAATGACTCAGAAAAATCATGGCATTCGAAACAGATTTTTTCGATTTTTTTCTCACGGGTACGAGTTACGCGGTTACGGTTGACATTTTCTTATTCGAAATCTGATTCTCTATAAAATGCACCTAATGGTTTCCTTTTAGCTTGAAATTTTTTTTTTCTCGAAAATCCACAGTACCCTCCCTTGGAAAAATGACTCAGAAAAATCATGGCATTCGAAACAGATTTTTTCGATTTTTTTCTCACGGGTACGAGTTACGCGGTTACGGTTGACTTTTTCTTATTCGAAATCTGATTCGCTATAAAATGCACCTAATGGTTTCCTTTTAGCTTGAAATTTTTTTTTGTCGAAAATCCACAGTACCCTCCCTTGGAAAAATGACTCAGAAAAATCATGGCATTCGAAACAGATTTTTTCGATTTTTTTCTCACGGGTACGAGTTACGCGGTTACGGTTGACTTTTTCTTATTCGAAATCTGATTCTCTATAAAATGCACCTAATGGTTTCCTTTTAGCTTGAAATTTTTTTTTGTCGAAAATCCACAGTACCCTCCCTTGGAAAAATGACTCAGAAAAATCATGGCATTCGAAACAGATTTTTTCGATTTTTTTCTCACGGGTACGAGTTACGCGGTTACGGTTGACATTTTGTTATTCGAAATTTGATTCTCTATAAAATGCACCTAATGGTTTCCTTTTAGCTTGAAATTTTTTTTTGTCGAAAATCCACAGTACCCTCCCTTGGAAAAATGACTCAGAAAAATCATGGCATTCGAAACAGATTTTTTCGATTTTTTTCTCACGGGTACGAGTTACGCGGTTACGGTTGACTTTTCCTTATTCGAAATCTGATTCTCTATAAAATGCACCTAATGGTTTCCTTTTAGCTTGAAATTTTTTTTTCTCGAAAATCCACAGTACCTTCCCTTGGAAAAATGACTCAGAAAAATCATGGCATTCGAAACAGATTTTTTCGATTTTTTTCTCACGGGTACGAGTTACGCGGTTACGGTTGACTTTTCCTTATTCGAAATCTGATTCTCTATAAAATGCACCTAATGGTTTCCTTTTAGCTTGAAATTTTTTTTTCTCGAAAATCCACAGTACCCTCCCTTGGAAAAATGACTCAGAAAAATCATGGCATTCGAAACAGATTTTTTCGATTTTTTTCTCACGGGTACGAGTTACGCGGTTACGGTTGACTTTTCCTTATTCGAAATCTGATTCTCTATAAAATGCACCTAATGGTTTCCTTTTAGCTGGAATTTTTTTTTTCTCGAAAATCCACAGTACCCTCCCTTGGAAAAATGACTCAGAAAAATCATGGCATTCGAAACAGATTTTTTCGATTTTTTTCTCACGGGTACGAGTTACGCGGTTACGGTTGACTTTTTCTTATTCGAAATCTGATTCTCTATAAAATGCACCTAATGGTTTCCTTTTAGCTTGAAATTTTTTTTTGTCGAAAATCCACAGTACCCTCCCTTGGAAAAATTACTCAGAAAAATCATGGCATTCGAAACAGATTTTTTCGATTTTTTTCTCACGGGTACGAGTTACGCGGTTACGGTTGACTTTTTCTTATTCGAAATCTGATTCTCTATAAAATGCACCTAATGGTTTCCTTTTAGCTTGAAATTTTTTTTTGTCGAAAATCCACAGTACCCTCCCTTGGAAAAATGACTCAGAAAAATCATGGCATTCGAAACAGATTTTTTCGATTTTTTTCTCACGGGTACGAGTTACGCGGTTACGGTTGACATTTTCTTATTCGAAATCTGATTCTCTATAAAATGCACCTAATGGTTTCCTTTTAGCTTGAAATTTTTTTTTTCTCGAAAATCCACAGTACCCTCCCTTGGAAAAATGACTCAGAAAAATCATGGCATTCGAAACAGATTTTTTCGATTTTTTTCTCACGGGTACGAGTTACGCGGTTACGGTTGACTTTTTCTTATTCGAAATCTGATTCGCTATAAAATGCACCTAATGGTTTCCTTTTAGCTTGAAATTTTTTTTTGTCGAAAATCCACAGTACCCTCCCTTGGAAAAATGACTCAGAAAAATCATGGCATTCGAAACAGATTTTTTCGATTTTTTTCTCACGGGTACGAGTTACGCGGTTACGGTTGACTTTTCCTTATTCGAAATCTGATTCTCTATAAAATGCACCTAATGGTTTCCTTTTAGCTGGAATTTTTTTTTTCTCGAAAATCCACAGTACCCTCCCTTGGAAAAATGACTCGGAAAAATCATGGCATTCGAAACAGATTTTTTCGATTTTTTTCTCACGGGTACGAGTTACGCGGTTACGGTTGACTTTTTCTTATTCGAAATCTGATTCTCTATAAAATGCACCTAATGGTTTCCTTTTAGCTTGAAATTTTTTTTTGTCGAAAATCCACAGTACCCTCCCTTGGAAAAATGACTCAGAAAAATCATGGCATTCGAAAGAGATTTTTTCGATTTTTTTCTCACGGGTACGAGTTACGCGGTTACGGTTGACATTTTCTTATTCGAAATCTGATTCTCTATAAAATGCACCTAATGGTTTCCTTTTAGCTTGAAATTTTTTTTTGTCGAAAATCCACAGTACCCTCCCTTGGAAAAATGACTCAGAAAAATCATGGCATTCGAAACAGATTTTTTCGATTTTTTTCTCACGGGTACGAGTTACGCGGTTACGGTTGACTTTTTCTTATTCGAAATCTGATTCTCTATAAAATGCACCTAATGGTTTCCTTTTAGCTTGAAATTTTTTTTTGTCGAAAATCCACAGTACCCTCCCTTGGAAAAATGACTCAGAAAAATCATGGCATTCGAAACAGATTTTTTCGATTTTTTTCTCACGGGTACGAGTTACGCGGTTACGGTTGACATTTTCTTATTCGAAATCTGATTCTCTATAAAATGCACCTAATGGTTTCCTTTTAGCTTGAAATTTTTTTTTTCTCGAAAATCCACAGTACCCTCCCTTGGAAAAATGACTCAGAAAAATCATGGCATTCGAAACAGATTTTTTCGATTTTTTTCTCACGGGTACGAGTTACGCGGTTACGGTTGACTTTTCCTTATTCGAAATCTGATTCTCTACAAAATGCACCTAATGGTTTCCTTTTAGCTTGAAATTTTTTTTTCTCGAAAATCCACAGTACCTTCCCTTGGAAAAATGACTCAGAAAAATCATGGCATTCGAAACAGATTTTTTCGATTTTTTTCTCACGGGTACGAGTTACGCGGTTACGGTTGACTTTTCCTTATTCGAAATCTGATTCTCTATAAAATGCACCTAATGGTTTCCTTTTAGCTTGAAATTTTTTTTTCTCGAAAATCCACAGTACCTTCCCTTGGAAAAATGACTCAGAAAAATCATGGCATTCGAAACAGATTTTTTCGATTTTTTTCTCACGGGTACGAGTTACGCGGTTACGGTTGACATTTTCTTATTCGAAATCTGATTCTCTATAAAATGCACCTAATGGTTTCCTTTTAGCTTGAAATTTTTTTTTGTCGAAAATCCACAGTACCCTCCCTTGGAAAAATGACTCAGGAAAATCATGGCATTCGAAACAGATTTTTTCGATTTTTTTCTCACGGGTACGAGTTACGCGGTTACGGTTGACTTTTTCTTATTCGAAATCTGATTCTCTATAAAATGCACCTAATGGTTTCCTTTTAGCTTGAAATTTTTTTTTATCGAAAATCCACAGTACCCTCCCTTGGAAAAATGACTCAGAAAAATCATGGCATTCGAAACAGATTTTTTCGATTTTTTTCTCACGGGTACGAGTTACGCGGTTACGGTTGACATTTTCTTATTCGAAATTTGATTCTCTATAAAATGCACCTAATGGTTTCCTTTTAGCTTGAAATTTTTTTTTTCTCGAAAATCCACAGTACCCTCCCTTGGAAAAATGACTCAGAAAAATCATGGCATTCGAAACAGATTTTTTCGATTTTTTTCTCACGGGTACGAGTTACGCGGTTACGGTTGACTTTTTCTTATTCGAAATCTGATTCTCTATAAAATGCACCTAATGGTTTCCTTTTAGCTTGAAATTTTTTTTTGTCGAAAATCCACAGTACCCTCCCTTGGAAAAATGACTCAGAAAAATCATGGCATTCGAAACAGATTTTTTCGATTTTTTTCTCACGGGTACGAGTTATGCGGTTACGGTTGACTTTTTCTTATTCGAAATCTGATTCTCTATAAAATGCACCTAATGGTTTCCTTTTAGCTTGAAATTTTTTTTTGTCGAAAATCCACAGTACCCTCCCTTGGAAAAATGACTCAGAAAAATCATGGCATTCGAAACAGATTTTTTCGATTTTTTTCTCACGGGTACGAGTTACGCGGTTACGGTTGACTTTTCCTTATTCGAAATCTGATTCTCTATAAAATGCACCTAATGGTTTCCTTTTAGCTTGAAATTTTTTTTTCTCGAAAATCCACAGTACCTTCCCTTGGAAAAATGACTCAGAAAAATCATGGCATTCGAAACAGATTTTTTCGATTTTTTTCTCACGGGTACGAGTTACGCGGTTACGGTTGACTTTTCCTTATTCGAAATCTGATTCTCTATAAAATGCACCTAATGGTTTCCTTTTAGCTTGAAATTTTTTTTTCTCGAAAATCCACAGTACCTTCCCTTGGAAAAATGACTCAGAAAAATCATGGCATTCGAAACAGATTTTTTCGATTTTTTTCTCACGGGTACGAGTTACGCGGTTACGGTTGACTTTTCCTTATTCGAAATCTGATTCTCTATAAAATGCACCTAATGGTTTCCTTTTAGCTTGAAATTTTTTTTTCTCGAAAATCCACAGTACCCTCCCTTGGAAAAATGACTCAGAAAAATCATGGCATTCGAAACAGATTTTTTCGATTTTTTTCTCACGGGTACGAGTTACGCGGTTACGGTTGACATTTTCTTATTCGAAATCTGATTCCCTATAAAATGCACCTAATGGTTTCCTTTTAGCTTGAAATTTTTTTTTGTCGAAAATCCACAGTACCCTCCCTTGGAAAAATGACTCAGAAAAATCATGGCATTCGAAACAGATTTTTTCGATTTTTTTCTCACGGGTACGAGTTACGCGGTTACGGTTGACTTTTCCTTATTCGAAATCTGATTCTCTATAAAATGCACCTAATGGTTTCCTTTTAGCTGGAATTTTTTTTTTCTCGAAAATCCACAGTACCCTCCCTTGGAAAAATGACTCAGAAAAATCATGGCATTCGAAACAGATTTTTTCGATTTTTTTCTCACGGGTACGAGTTACGCGGTTACGGTTGACTTTTTCTTATTCGAAATCTGATTCTCTATAAAATGCACCTAATGGTTTCCTTTTAGCTTGAAATTTTTTTTTGTCGAAAATCCACAGTACCCTCCCTTGGAAAAATTACTCAGAAAAATCATGGCATTCGAAACAGATTTTTTCGATTTTTTTCTCACGGGTACGAGTTACGCGGTTACGGTTGACTTTTTCTTATTCGAAATCTGATTCTCTATAAAATGCACCTAATGGTTTCCTTTTAGCTTGAAATTTTTTTTTGTCGAAAATCCACAGTACCCTCCCTTGGAAAAATGACTCAGAAAAATCATGGCATTCGAAACAGATTTTTTCGATTTTTTTCTCACGGGTACGAGTTACGCGGTTACGGTTGACATTTTGTTATTCGAAATTTGATTCTCTATAAAATGCACCTAATGGTTTCCTTTTAGCTTGAAATTTTTTTTTGTCGAAAATCCACAGTACCCTCCCTTGGAAAAATGACTCAGAAAAATCATGGCATTCGAAACAGATTTTTTCGATTTTTTTCTCACGGGTACGAGTTACGCGGTTACGGTTGACTTTTCCTTATTCGAAATCTGATTCTCTATAAAATGCACCTAATGGTTTCCTTTTAGCTTGAAATTTTTTTTTCTCGAAAATCCACAGTACCTTCCCTTGGAAAAATGACTCAGAAAAATCATGGCATTCGAAACAGATTTTTTCGATTTTTTTCTCACGGGTACGAGTTACGCGGTTACGGTTGACTTTTCCTTATTCGAAATCTGATTCTCTATAAAATGCACCTAATGGTTTCCTTTTAGCTTGAAATTTTTTTTTCTCGAAAATCCACAGTACCCTCCCTTGGAAAAATGACTCAGAAAAATCATGGCATTCGAAACAGATTTTTTCGATTTTTTTCTCACGGGTACGAGTTACGCGGTTACGGTTGACTTTTCCTTATTCGAAATCTGATTCTCTATAAAATGCACCTAATGGTTTCCTTTTAGCTGGAATTTTTTTTTTCTCGAAAATCCACAGTACCCTCCCTTGGAAAAATGACTCAGAAAAATCATGGCATTCGAAACAGATTTTTTCGATTTTTTTCTCACGGGTACGAGTTACGCGGTTACGGTTGACTTTTTCTTATTCGAAATCTGATTCTCTATAAAATGCACCTAATGGTTTCCTTTTAGCTTGAAATTTTTTTTTGTCGAAAATCCACAGTACCCTCCCTTGGAAAAATTACTCAGAAAAATCATGGCATTCGAAACAGATTTTTTCGATTTTTTTCTCACGGGTACGAGTTACGCGGTTACGGTTGACTTTTTCTTATTCGAAATCTGATTCTCTATAAAATGCACCTAATGGTTTCCTTTTAGCTTGAAATTTTTTTTTGTCGAAAATCCACAGTACCCTCCCTTGGAAAAATGACTCAGAAAAATCATGGCATTCGAAACAGATTTTTTCGATTTTTTTCTCACGGGTACGAGTTACGCGGTTACGGTTGACATTTTCTTATTCGAAATCTGATTCTCTATAAAATGCACCTAATGGTTTCCTTTTAGCTTGAAATTTTTTTTTTCTCGAAAATCCACAGTACCCTCCCTTGGAAAAATGACTCAGAAAAATCATGGCATTCGAAACAGATTTTTTCGATTTTTTTCTCACGGGTACGAGTTACGCGGTTACGGTTGACTTTTTCTTATTCGAAATCTGATTCGCTATAAAATGCACCTAATGGTTTCCTTTTAGCTTGAAATTTTTTTTTGTCGAAAATCCACAGTACCCTCCCTTGGAAAAATGACTCAGAAAAATCATGGCATTCGAAACAGATTTTTTCGATTTTTTTCTCACGGGTACGAGTTACGCGGTTACGGTTGACTTTTCCTTATTCGAAATCTGATTCTCTATAAAATGCACCTAATGGTTTCCTTTTAGCTGGAATTTTTTTTTTCTCGAAAATCCACAGTACCCTCCCTTGGAAAAATGACTCGGAAAAATCATGGCATTCGAAACAGATTTTTTCGATTTTTTTCTCACGGGTACGAGTTACGCGGTTACGGTTGACTTTTTCTTATTCGAAATCTGATTCTCTATAAAATGCACCTAATGGTTTCCTTTTAGCTTGAAATTTTTTTTTGTCGAAAATCCACAGTACCCTCCCTTGGAAAAATGACTCAGAAAAATCATGGCATTCGAAAGAGATTTTTTCGATTTTTTTCTCACGGGTACGAGTTACGCGGTTACGGTTGACATTTTCTTATTCGAAATCTGATTCTCTATAAAATGCACCTAATGGTTTCCTTTTAGCTTGAAATTTTTTTTTGTCGAAAATCCACAGTACCCTCCCTTGGAAAAATGACTCAGAAAAATCATGGCATTCGAAACAGATTTTTTCGATTTTTTTCTCACGGGTACGAGTTACGCGGTTACGGTTGACTTTTTCTTATTCGAAATCTGATTCTCTATAAAATGCACCTAATGGTTTCCTTTTAGCTTGAAATTTTTTTTTGTCGAAAATCCACAGTACCCTCCCTTGGAAAAATGACTCAGAAAAATCATGGCATTCGAAACAGATTTTTTCGATTTTTTTCTCACGGGTACGAGTTACGCGGTTACGGTTGACATTTTCTTATTCGAAATCTGATTCTCTATAAAATGCACCTAATGGTTTCCTTTTAGCTTGAAATTTTTTTTTTCTCGAAAATCCACAGTACCCTCCCTTGGAAAAATGACTCAGAAAAATCATGGCATTCGAAACAGATTTTTTCGATTTTTTTCTCACGGGTACGAGTTACGCGGTTACGGTTGACTTTTCCTTATTCGAAATCTGATTCTCTACAAAATGCACCTAATGGTTTCCTTTTAGCTTGAAATTTTTTTTTCTCGAAAATCCACAGTACCTTCCCTTGGAAAAATGACTCAGAAAAATCATGGCATTCGAAACAGATTTTTTCGATTTTTTTCTCACGGGTACGAGTTACGCGGTTACGGTTGACTTTTCCTTATTCGAAATCTGATTCTCTATAAAATGCACCTAATGGTTTCCTTTTAGCTTGAAATTTTTTTTTCTCGAAAATCCACAGTACCTTCCCTTGGAAAAATGACTCAGAAAAATCATGGCATTCGAAACAGATTTTTTCGATTTTTTTCTCACGGGTACGAGTTACGCGGTTACGGTTGACATTTTCTTATTCGAAATCTGATTCTCTATAAAATGCACCTAATGGTTTCCTTTTAGCTTGAAATTTTTTTTTGTCGAAAATCCACAGTACCCTCCCTTGGAAAAATGACTCAGGAAAATCATGGCATTCGAAACAGATTTTTTCGATTTTTTTCTCACGGGTACGAGTTACGCGGTTACGGTTGACTTTTTCTTATTCGAAATCTGATTCTCTATAAAATGCACCTAATGGTTTCCTTTTAGCTTGAAATTTTTTTTTATCGAAAATCCACAGTACCCTCCCTTGGAAAAATGACTCAGAAAAATCATGGCATTCGAAACAGATTTTTTCGATTTTTTTCTCACGGGTACGAGTTACGCGGTTACGGTTGACATTTTCTTATTCGAAATTTGATTCTCTATAAAATGCACCTAATGGTTTCCTTTTAGCTTGAAATTTTTTTTTTCTCGAAAATCCACAGTACCCTCCCTTGGAAAAATGACTCAGAAAAATCATGGCATTCGAAACAGATTTTTTCGATTTTTTTCTCACGGGTACGAGTTACGCGGTTACGGTTGACTTTTTCTTATTCGAAATCTGATTCTCTATAAAATGCACCTAATGGTTTCCTTTTAGCTTGAAATTTTTTTTTGTCGAAAATCCACAGTACCCTCCCTTGGAAAAATGACTCAGAAAAATCATGGCATTCGAAACAGATTTTTTCGATTTTTTTCTCACGGGTACGAGTTATGCGGTTACGGTTGACTTTTTCTTATTCGAAATCTGATTCTCTATAAAATGCACCTAATGGTTTCCTTTTAGCTTGAAATTTTTTTTTGTCGAAAATCCACAGTACCCTCCCTTGGAAAAATGACTCAGAAAAATCATGGCATTCGAAACAGATTTTTTCGATTTTTTTCTCACGGGTACGAGTTACGCGGTTACGGTTGACTTTTCCTTATTCGAAATCTGATTCTCTATAAAATGCACCTAATGGTTTCCTTTTAGCTTGAAATTTTTTTTTCTCGAAAATCCACAGTACCTTCCCTTGGAAAAATGACTCAGAAAAATCATGGCATTCGAAACAGATTTTTTCGATTTTTTTCTCACGGGTACGAGTTACGCGGTTACGGTTGACTTTTCCTTATTCGAAATCTGATTCTCTATAAAATGCACCTAATGGTTTCCTTTTAGCTTGAAATTTTTTTTTCTCGAAAATCCACAGTACCTTCCCTTGGAAAAATGACTCAGAAAAATCATGGCATTCGAAACAGATTTTTTCGATTTTTTTCTCACGGGTACGAGTTACGCGGTTACGGTTGACTTTTCCTTATTCGAAATCTGATTCTCTATAAAATGCACCTAATGGTTTCCTTTTAGCTTGAAATTTTTTTTTCTCGAAAATCCACAGTACCCTCCCTTGGAAAAATGACTCAGAAAAATCATGGCATTCGAAACAGATTTTTTCGATTTTTTTCTCACGGGTACGAGTTACGCGGTTACGGTTGACATTTTCTTATTCGAAATCTGATTCCCTATAAAATGCACCTAATGGTTTCCTTTTAGCTTGAAATTTTTTTTTGTCGAAAATCCACAGTACCCTCCCTTGGAAAAATGACTCAGAAAAATCATGGCATTCGAAACAGATTTTTTCGATTTTTTTCTCACGGGTACGAGTTACGCGGTTACGGTTGACTTTTCCTTATTCGAAATCTGATTCTCTATAAAATGCACCTAATGGTTTCCTTTTAGCTGGAATTTTTTTTTTCTCGAAAATCCACAGTACCCTCCCTTGGAAAAATGACTCAGAAAAATCATGGCATTCGAAACAGATTTTTTCGATTTTTTTCTCACGGGTACGAGTTACGCGGTTACGGTTGACTTTTTCTTATTCGAAATCTGATTCTCTATAAAATGCACCTAATGGTTTCCTTTTAGCTTGAAATTTTTTTTTGTCGAAAATCCACAGTACCCTCCCTTGGAAAAATTACTCAGAAAAATCATGGCATTCGAAACAGATTTTTTCGATTTTTTTCTCACGGGTACGAGTTACGCGGTTACGGTTGACTTTTTCTTATTCGAAATCTGATTCTCTATAAAATGCACCTAATGGTTTCCTTTTAGCTTGAAATTTTTTTTTGTCGAAAATCCACAGTACCCTCCCTTGGAAAAATGACTCAGAAAAATCATGGCATTCGAAACAGATTTTTTCGATTTTTTTCTCACGGGTACGAGTTACGCGGTTACGGTTGACATTTTCTTATTCGAAATCTGATTCTCTATAAAATGCACCTAATGGTTTCCTTTTAGCTTGAAATTTTTTTTTCTCGAAAATCCACAGTACCCTCCCTTGGAAAAATGACTCAGAAAAATCATGGCATTCGAAACAGATTTTTTCGATTTTTTTCTCACGGGTACGAGTTACGCGGTTACGGTTGACTTTTTCTTATTCGAAATCTGATTCGCTATAAAATGCACCTAATGGTTTCCTTTTAGCTTGAAATTTTTTTTTGTCGAAAATCCACAGTACCCTCCCTTGGAAAAATGACTCAGAAAAATCATGGCATTCGAAACAGATTTTTTCGATTTTTTTCTCACGGGTACGAGTTACGCGGTTACGGTTGACTTTTCCTTATTCGAAATCTGATTCTCTATAAAATGCACCTAATGGTTTCCTTTTAGCTTGAAATTTTTTTTTCTCGAAAATCCACAGTACCCTCCCTTGGAAAAATGACTCAGAAAAATCATGGCATTCGAAAGAGATTTTTTCGATTTTTTTCTCACGGGTACGAGTTACGCGGTTACGGTTGACATTTTCTTATTCGAAATCTGATTCTCTATAAAATGCACCTAATGGTTTCCTTTTAGCTTGAAATTTTTTTTTGTCGAAAATCCACAGTACCCTCCCTTGGAAAAATGACTCAGAAAAATCATGGCATTCGAAACAGATTTTTTCGATTTTTTTCTCACGGGTACGAGTTACGCGGTTACGGTTGACTTTTTCTTATTCGAAATCTGATTCTCTATAAAATGCACCTAATGGTTTCCTTTTAGCTTGAAATTTTTTTTTGTCGAAAATCCACAGTACCCTCCCTTGGAAAAATGACTCAGAAAAATCATGGCATTCGAAACAGATTTTTTCGATTTTTTTCTCACGGGTACGAGTTACGCGGTTACGGTTGACATTTTCTTATTCGAAATCTGATTCTCTATAAAATGCACCTAATGGTTTCCTTTTAGCTTGAAATTTTTTTTTTCTCGAAAATCCACAGTACCCTCCCTTGGAAAAATGACTCAGAAAAATCATGGCATTCGAAACAGATTTTTTCGATTTTTTTCTCACGGGTACGAGTTACGCGGTTACGGTTGACTTTTCCTTATTCGAAATCTGATTCTCTATAAAATGCACCTAATGGTTTCCTTTTAGCTTGAAATTTTTTTTTCTCGAAAATCCACAGTACCTTCCCTTGGAAAAATGACTCAGAAAAATCATGGCATTCGAAACAGATTTTTTCGATTTTTTTCTCACGGGTACGAGTTACGCGGTTACGGTTGACTTTTCCTTATTCGAAATCTGATTCTCTATAAAATGCACCTAATGGTTTCCTTTTAGCTTGAAATTTTTTTTTCTCGAAAATCCACAGTACCTTCCCTTGGAAAAATGACTCAGAAAAATCATGGCATTCGAAACAGATTTTTTCGATTTTTTTCTCACGGGTACGAGTTACGCGGTTACGGTTGACATTTTCTTATTCGAAATCTGATTCTCTATAAAATGCACCTAATGGTTTCCTTTTAGCTTGAAATTTTTTTTTGTCGAAAATCCACAGTACCCTCCCTTGGAAAAATGACTCAGGAAAATCATGGCATTCGAAACAGATTTTTTCGATTTTTTTCTCACGGGTACGAGTTACGCGGTTACGGTTGACTTTTTCTTATTCGAAATCTGATTCTCTATAAAATGCACCTAATGGTTTCCTTTTAGCTTGAAATTTTTTTTTGTCGAAAATCCACAGTACCCTCCCTTGGAAAAATGACTCAGAAAAATCATGGCATTCGAAACAGATTTTTTCGATTTTTTTCTCACGGGTACGAGTTACGCGGTTACGGTTGACATTTTCTTATTCGAAATTTGATTCTCTATAAAATGCACCTAATGGTTTCCTTTTAGCTTGAAATTTTTTTTTGTCGAAAATCCACAGTACCCTCCCTTGGAAAAATGACTCAGAAAAATCATGGCATTCGAAACAGATTTTTTCGATTTTTTTCTCACGGGTACGAGTTATGCGGTTACGGTTGACTTTTTCTTATTCGAAATCTGATTCTCTATAAAATGCACCTAATGGTTTCCTTTTAGCTTGAAATTTTTTTTTGTCGAAAATCCACAGTACCCTCCCTTGGAAAAATGACTCAGAAAAATCATGGCATTCGAAACAGATTTTTTCGATTTTTTTCTCACGGGTACGAGTTACGCGGTTACGGTTGACTTTTCCTTATTCGAAATCTGATTCTCTATAAAATGCACCTAATGGTTTCCTTTTAGCTTGAAATTTTTTTTTCTCGAAAATCCACAGTACCTTCCCTTGGAAAAATGACTCAGAAAAATCATGGCATTCGAAACAGATTTTTTCGATTTTTTTCTCACGGGTACGAGTTACGCGGTTACGGTTGACTTTTCCTTATTCGAAATCTGATTCTCTATAAAATGCACCTAATGGTTTCCTTTTAGCTTGAAATTTTTTTTTCTCGAAAATCCACAGTACCTTCCCTTGGAAAAATGACTCAGAAAAATCATGGCATTCGAAACAGATTTTTTCGATTTTTTTCTCACGGGTACGAGTTACGCGGTTACGGTTGACTTTTCCTTATTCGAAATCTGATTCTCTATAAAATGCACCTAATGGTTTCCTTTTAGCTTGAAATTTTTTTTTCTCGAAAATCCACAGTACCCTCCCTTGGAAAAATGACTCAGAAAAATCATGGCATTCGAAACAGATTTTTTCGATTTTTTTCTCACGGGTACGAGTTACGCGGTTACGGTTGACATTTTCTTATTCGAAATCTGATTCCCTATAAAATGCACCTAATGGTTTCCTTTTAGCTTGAAATTTTTTTTTGTCGAAAATCCACAGTACCCTCCCTTGGAAAAATGACTCAGAAAAATCATGGCATTCGAAACAGATTTTTTCGATTTTTTTCTCACGGGTACGAGTTACGCGGTTACGGTTGACTTTTTCTTATTGGAAATCTGATTCTCTATAAAATGCACCTAATGGTTTCCTTTTAGCTTGAAATTTTTTTTTCTCGAAAATCCACAGTACCCTCCCTTGGAAAAATGACTCAGAAAAATCATGGCATTCGAAAGAGATTTTTTCGATTTTTTTCTCACGGGTACGAGTTACGCGGTTGCGGTTGACTTTTTCTTATTGGAAATCTGATTCTCTATAAAATGCACCTAATGGTTTCCTTTTAGCTTGAAATTTTTTTTTCTCGAAAATCCACAGTACCCTCCCTTGGAAAAATGACTCAGAAAAATCATGGCATTCGAAACAGATTTTTTCGATTTTTTTCTCACGGGTACGAGTTACGCGGTTACGGTTGACATTTTCTTATTCGAAATCTGATTCTCTATAAAATGCACCTAATGGTTTCCTTTTAGCTTGAAATTTTTTTTTGTCGAAAATCCACAGTACCCTCCCTTGGAAAAATGACTCAGGAAAATCATGGCATTCGAAACAGATTTTTTCGATTTTTTTCTCACGGGTACGAGTTACGCGGTTACGGTTGACTTTTTCTTATTCGAAATCTGATTCTCTATAAAATGCACCTAATGGTTTCCTTTTAGCTTGAAATTTTTTTTTGTCGAAAATCCACAGTACCCTCCCTTGGAAAAATGACTCAGAAAAATCATGGCATTCGAAACAGATTTTTTCGATTTTTTTCTCACGGGTACGAGTTACGCGGTTACGGTTGACATTTTCTTATTCGAAATTTGATTCTCTATAAAATGCACCTAATGGTTTCCTTTTAGCTTGAAATTTTTTTTTTCTCGAAAATCCACAGTACCCTCCCTTGGAAAAATGACTCAGAAAAATCATGGCATTCGAAACAGATTTTTTCGATTTTTTTCTCACGGGTACGAGTTACGCGGTTACGGTTGACTTTTTCTTATTCGAAATCTGATTCTCTATAAAATGCACCTAATGGTTTCCTTTTAGCTTGAAATTTTTTTTTGTCGAAAATCCACAGTACCCTCCCTTGGAAAAATGACTCAGAAAAATCATGGCATTCGAAACAGATTTTTTCGATTTTTTTCTCACGGGTACGAGTTATGCGGTTACGGTTGACTTTTTCTTATTCGAAATCTGATTCTCTATAAAATGCACCTAATGGTTTCCTTTTAGCTTGAAATTTTTTTTTGTCGAAAATCCACAGTACCCTCCCTTGGAAAAATGACTCAGAAAAATCATGGCATTCGAAACAGATTTTTTCGATTTTTTTCTCACGGGTACGAGTTACGCGGTTACGGTTGACTTTTCCTTATTCGAAATCTGATTCTCTATAAAATGCACCTAATGGTTTCCTTTTAGCTTGAAATTTTTTTTTCTCGAAAATCCACAGTACCTTCCCTTGGAAAAATGACTCAGAAAAATCATGGCATTCGAAACAGATTTTTTCGATTTTTTTCTCACGGGTACGAGTTACGCGGTTACGGTTGACTTTTCCTTATTCGAAATCTGATTCTCTATAAAATGCACCTAATGGTTTCCTTTTAGCTTGAAATTTTTTTTTCTCGAAAATCCACAGTACCCTCCCTTGGAAAAATGACTCAGAAAAATCATGGCATTCGAAACAGATTTTTTCGATTTTTTTCTCACGGGTACGAGTTACGCGGTTACGGTTGACTTTTCCTTATTCGAAATCTGATTCTCTATAAAATGCACCTAATGGTTTCCTTTTAGCTGGAATTTTTTTTTTCTCGAAAATCCACAGTACCCTCCCTTGGAAAAATGACTCAGAAAAATCATGGCATTCGAAACAGATTTTTTCGATTTTTTTCTCACGGGTACGAGTTACGCGGTTACGGTTGACTTTTTCTTATTCGAAATCTGATTCTCTATAAAATGCACCTAATGGTTTCCTTTTAGCTTGAAATTTTTTTTTGTCGAAAATCCACAGTACCCTCCCTTGGAAAAATGACTCAGAAAAATCATGGCATTCGAAACAGAATTTTTCGATTTTTTTCTCACGGGTACGAGTTACGCGGTTACGGTTGACTTTTTCTTATTCGAAATCTGATTCTCTATAAAATGCACCTAATGGTTTCCTTTTAGCTTGAAATTTTTTTTTCTCGAAAATCCACAGTACCCTCCCTTGGAAAAATGACTCAGAAAAATCATGGCATTCGAAACAGATTTTTTCGATTTTTTTCTCACGGGTACGAGTTACGCGGTTACGGTTGACTTTTCCTTATTCGAAATCTGATTCTCTATAAAATGCACCTAATGGTTTCCTTTTAGCTGGAATTTTTTTTTTCTCGAAAATCCACAGTACCCTCCCTTGGAAAAATGACTCAGAAAAATCATGGCATTCGAAACAGATTTTTTCGATTTTTTTCTCACGGGTACGAGTTACGCGGTTACGGTTGACTTTTTCTTATTCGAAATCTGATTCTCTATAAAATGCACCTAATGGTTTCCTTTTAGCTTGAAATTTTTTTTTGTCGAAAATCCACAGTACCCTCCCTTGGAAAAATGACTCAGAAAAATCATGGCATTCGAAACAGATTTTTTCGATTTTTTTCTCACGGGTACGAGTTACGCGGTTACGGTTGACTTTTTCTTATTCGAAATCTGATTCTCTATAAAATGCACCTAATGGTTTCCTTTTAGCTTGAAATTTTTTTTTGTCGAAAATCCACAGTACCCTCCCTTGGAAAAATGACTCAGAAAAATCATGGCATTCGAAACAGAATTTTTCGATTTTTTTCTCACGGGTACGAGTTACGCGGTTACGGTTGACTTTTTCTTATTCGAAATCTGATTCTCTATAAAATGCACCTAATGGTTTCCTTTTAGCTTGAAATTTTTTTTTCTCGAAAATCCACAGTACCCTCCCTTGGAAAAATGACTCAGAAAAATCATGGCATTCGAAACAGATTTTTTCGATTTTTTTCTCACGGGTACGAGTTACGCGGTTACGGTTGACTTTTCCTTATTCGAAATCTGATTCTCTATAAAATGCACCTAATGGTTTCCTTTTAGCTGGAATTTTTTTTTTCTCGAAAATCCACAGTACCCTCCCTTGGAAAAATGACTCAGAAAAATCATGGCATTCGAAACAGATTTTTTCGATTTTTTTCTCACGGGTACGAGTTACGCGGTTACGGTTGACTTTTTCTTATTCGAAATCTGATTCTCTATAAAATGCACCTAATGGTTTCCTTTTAGCTTGAAATTTTTTTTTGTCGAAAATCCACAGTACCCTCCCTTGGAAAAATGACTCAGAAAAATCATGGCATTCGAAACAGAATTTTTCGATTTTTTTCTCACGGGTACGAGTTACGCGGTTACGGTTGACTTTTTCTTATTCGAAATCTGATTCTCTATAAAATGCACCTAATGGTTTCCTTTTAGCTTGAAATTTTTTTTTGTCGAAAATCCACAGTACCCTCCCTTGGAAAAATGACTCAGAAAAATCATGGCATTCGAAACAGATTTTTTCGATTTTTTTCTCACGGGTACGAGTTACGCGGTTACGGTTGACTTTTTCTTATTCGAAATCTGATTCTCTATAAAATGCACCTAATGGTTTCCTTTTAGCTTGAAATTTTTTTTTGTCGAAAATCCACAGTACCCTCCCTTGGAAAAATGACTCAGAAAAATCATGGCATTCGAAACAGATTTTTTCGATTTTTTTCTCACGGGTACGAGTTACGCGGTTACGGTTGACTTTTTCTTATTCGAAATCTGATTCTCTATAAAATGCACCTAATGGTTTCCTTTTAGCTGGAATTTTTTTTTTCTCGAAAATCCACAGTACCCTCCCTTGGAAAAATGACTCAGAAAAATCATGGCATTCGAAACAGATTTTTTCGATTTTTTTCTCACGGGTACGAGTTACGCGGTTACGGTTGACTTTTTCTTATTCGAAATCTGATTCTCTATAAAATGCACCTAATGGTTTCCTTTTAGCTTGAAATTTTTTTTTGTCGAAAATCCACAGTACCCTCCCTTGGAAAAATGACTCAGAAAAATCATGGCATTCGAAACAGATTTTTTCGATTTTTTTCTCACGGGTACGAGTTACGCGGTTACGGTTGACTTTTTCTTATTCGAAATCTGATTCTCTATAAAATGCACCTAATGGTTTCCTTTTAGCTTGAAATTTTTTTTTGTCGAAAATCCACAGTACCCTCCCTTGGAAAAATGACTCAGAAAAATCATGGCATTCGAAACAGATTTTTTCGATTTTTTTCTCACGGGTACGAGTTACGCGGTTACGGTTGACATTTTCTTATTCGAAATCTGATTCTCTATAAAATGCACCTAATGGTTTCCTTTTAGCTTGAAATTTTTTTTTTCTCGAAAATCCACAGTACCCTCCCTTGGAAAAATGACTCAGAAAAATCATGGCATTCGAAACAGATTTTTTCGATTTTTTTCTCACGGGTACGAGTTACGCGGTTACGGTTGACTTTTTCTTATTCGAAATCTGATTCTCTATAAAATGCACCTAATGGTTTCCTTTTAGCTTGAAATTTTTTTTTCTCGAAAATCCACAGTACCCTCCCTTGGAAAAATGACTCAGAAAAATCATGGCATTCGAAACAGATTTTTTCGATTTTTTTCTCACGGGTACGAGTTACGCGGTTACGGTTGACATTTTCTTATTCGAAATCTGATTCCCTATAAAATGCACCTAATGGTTTCCTTTTTGCTTGAAATTTTTTTTTGTCGAAAATCCACAGTACCCTCCCTTGGAAAAATGACTCAGAAAAATCATGGCATTCGAAACAGATTTTTTCGATTTTTTTCTCACGGGTACGAGTTACGCGGTTACGGTTGACTTTTTCTTATTGGAAATCTGATTCTCTATAAAATGCACCTAATGGTTTCCTTTTAGCTTGAAATTTTTTTTTCTCGAAAATCCACAGTACCCTCCCTTGGAAAAATGACTCAGAAAAATCATGGCATTCGAAAGAGATTTTTTCGATTTTTTTCTCACGGGTACGAGTTACGCGGTTACGGTTGACTTTTTCTTATTGGAAATCTGATTCTCTATAAAATGCACCTAATGGTTTCCTTTTAGCTTGAAATTTTTTTTTCTCGAAAATCCACAGTACCCTCCCTTGGAAAAATGACTCAGAAAAATCATGGCATTCGAAACAGATTTTTTCGATTTTTTTCTCACGGGTACGAGTTACGCGGTTACGGTTGACATTTTCTTATTCGAAATCTGATTCTCTATAAAATGCACCTAATGGTTTCCTTTTAGCTTGAAATTTTTTTTTGTCGAAAATCCACAGTACCCTCCCTTGGAAAAATGACTCAGGAAAATCATGGCATTCGAAACAGATTTTTTCGATTTTTTTCTCACGGGTACGAGTTACGCGGTTACGGTTGACTTTTTCTTATTCGAAATCTGATTCTCTATAAAATGCACCTAATGGTTTCCTTTTAGCTTGAAATTTTTTTTTGTCGAAAATCCACAGTACCCTCCCTTGGAAAAATGACTCAGAAAAATCATGGCATTCGAAACAGATTTTTTCGATTTTTTTCTCACGGGTACGAGTTACGCGGTTACGGTTGACATTTTCTTATTCGAAATCTGATTCTCTATAAAATGCACCTAATGGTTTCCTTTTAGCTTGAAATTTTTTTTTTCTCGAAAATCCACAGTACCCTCCCTTGGAAAAATGACTCAGAAAAATCATGGCATTCGAAACAGATTTTTTCGATTTTTTTCTCACGGGTACGAGTTACGCGGTTACGGTTGACTTTTTCTTATTCGAAATCTGATTCTCTATAAAATGCACCTAATGGTTTCCTTTTAGCTTGAAATTTTTTTTTCTCGAAAATCCACAGTACCCTCCCTTGGAAAAATGACTCAGAAAAATCATGGCATTCGAAACAGATTTTTTCGATTTTTTTCTCACGGGTACGAGTTACGCGGTTACGGTTGACTTTTTCTTATTGGAAATCTGATTCTCTATAAAATGCACCTAATGGTTTCCTTTTAGCTTGAAATTTTTTTTTCTCGAAAATCCACAGTACCCTCCCTTGGAAAAATGACTCAGAAAAATCATGGCATTCGAAAGAGATTTTTTCGATTTTTTTCTCACGGGTACGAGTTACGCGGTTACGGTTGACTTTTTCTTATTGGAAATCTGATTCTCTATAAAATGCACCTAATGGTTTCCTTTTAGCTTGAAATTTTTTTTTCTCGAAAATCCACAGTACCCTCCCTTGGAAAAATGACTCAGAAAAATCATGGCATTCGAAAGAGATTTTTTCGATTTTTTTCTCACGGGTACGAGTTACGCGGTTGCGGTTGACTTTTTCTTATTGGAAATCTGATTCTCTATAAAATGCACCTAATGGTTTCCTTTTAGCTTGAAATTTTTTTTTCTCGAAAATCCACAGTACCCTCCCTTGGAAAAATGACTCAGAAAAATCATGGCATTCGAAACAGATTTTTTCGATTTTTTTCTCACGGGTACGAGTTACGCGGTTACGGTTGACATTTTCTTATTCGAAATCTGATTCTCTATAAAATGCACCTAATGGTTTCCTTTTAGCTTGAAATTTTTTTTTGTCGAAAATCCACAGTACCCTCCCTTGGAAAAATGACTCAGGAAAATCATGGCATTCGAAACAGATTTTTTCGATTTTTTTCTGACGGGTACGAGTTACGCGGTTACGGTTGACATTTTCTTATTCGAAATCTGATTCCCTATAAAATGCACCTAATGGTTTCCTTTTAGCTTGAAATTTTTTTTTGTCGAAAATCCACAGTACCCTCCCTTGGAAAAATGACTCAGAAAAATCATGGCATTCGAAACAGATTTTTTCGATTTTTTTCTCACGGGTACGAGTTACGCGGTTACGGTTGACTTTTTCTTATTGGAAATCTGATTCTCTATAAAATGCACCTAATGGTTTCCTTTTAGCTTGAAATTTTTTTTTCTCGAAAATCCACAGTACCCTCCCTTGGAAAAATGACTCAGAAAAATCATGGCATTCGAAAGAGATTTTTTCGATTTTTTTCTCACGGGTACGAGTTACGCGGTTACGGTTGACTTTTTCTTATTGGAAATCTGATTCTCTATAAAATGCACCTAATGGTTTCCTTTTAGCTTGAAATTTTTTTTTCTCGAAAATCCACAGTACCCTCCCTTGGAAAAATGACTCAGAAAAATCATGGCATTCGAAAGAGATTTTTTCGATTTTTTTCTCACGGGTACGAGTTACGCGGTTGCGGTTGACTTTTTCTTATTGGAAATCTGATTCTCTATAAAATGCACCTAATGGTTTCCTTTTAGCTTGAAATTTTTTTTTCTCGAAAATCCACAGTACCCTCCCTTGGAAAAATGACTCAGAAAAATCATGGCATTCGAAACAGATTTTTTCGATTTTTTTCTCACGGGTACGAGTTACGCGGTTACGGTTGACATTTTCTTATTCGAAATCTGATTCTCTATAAAATGCACCTAATGGTTTCCTTTTAGCTTGAAATTTTTTTTTGTCGAAAATCCACAGTACCCTCCCTTGGAAAAATGACTCAGGAAAATCATGGCATTCGAAACAGATTTTTTCGATTTTTTTCTGACGGGTACGAGTTACGCGGTTACGGTTGACTTTTTCTTATTCGAAATCTGATTCTCTATAAAATGCACCTAATGGTTTCCTTTTTGCTTGAAATTTTTTTTTGTCGAAAATCCACAGTACCCTCCCTTGGAAAAATGACTCAGAAAAATCATGGCATTCGAAACAGATTTTTTCGATTTTTTTCTCACGGGTACGAGTTACGCGGTTACGGTTGACATTTTCTTATTCGAAATCTGATTCTCTATAAAATGCACCTAATGGTTTCCTTTTAGCTTGAAATTTTTTTTTTCTCGAAAATCCACAGTACCCTCCCTTGGAAAAATGACTCAGAAAAATCATGGCATTCGAAACAGATTTTTTCGATTTTTTTCTCACGGGTACGAGTTACGCGGTTACGGTTGACTTTTTCTTATTCGAAATCTGATTCTCTATAAAATGCACCTAATGGTTTCCTTTTAGCTTGAAATTTTTTTTTGTCGAAGATCCACAGTACCCTCCCTTGGAAAAATGACTCAGAAAAATCATGGCATTCGAAACAGATTTTTTCGATTTTTTTCTCACGGGTACGAGTTACGCGGTTACGGTTGACATTTTCTTATTCGAAATCTGATTCCCTATAAAATGCACCTAATGGTTTCCTTTTAGCTTGAAATTTTTTTTTGTCGAAAATCCACAGTACCCTCCCTTGGAAAAATGACTCAGAAAAATCATGGCATTCGAAACAGATTTTTTCGATTTTTTTCTCACGGGTACGAGTTACGCGGTTACGGTTGACTTTTTCTTATTGGAAATCTGATTCTCTATAAAATGCACCTAATGGTTTCCTTTTAGCTTGAAATTTTTTTTTCTCGAAAATCCACAGTACCCTCCCTTGGAAAAATGACTCAGAAAAATCATGGCATTCGAAAGAGATTTTTTCGATTTTTTTCTCACGGGTACGAGTTACGCGGTTACGGTTGACTTTTTCTTATTGGAAATCTGATTCTCTATAAAATGCACCTAATGGTTTCCTTTTAGCTTGAAATTTTTTTTTCTCGAAAATCCACAGTACCCTCCCTTGGAAAAATGACTCAGAAAAATCATGGCATTCGAAAGAGATTTTTTCGATTTTTTTCTCACGGGTACGAGTTACGCGGTTGCGGTTGACTTTTTCTTATTGGAAATCTGATTCTCTATAAAATGCACCTAATGGTTTCCTTTTAGCTTGAAATTTTTTTTTCTCGAAAATCCACAGTACCCTCAATTGGAAAAATGACTCAGGAAAATCATGGCATTCGAAACAGAATTTTTCGATTTTTTTCTCACGGGTACGAGTTACGCGGTTACGGTTGACTTTTTCTTATTCGAAATCTGATTCTCTATAAAATGCACCTAATGGTTTCCTTTTTGCTTGAAATTTTTTTTTGTCGAAAATCCACAGTACCCTCCCTTGGAAAAATGACTCAGAAAAATCATGGCATTCGAAACAGATTTTTTCGATTTTTTTCTCACGGGTACGAGTTACGCGGTTACGGTTGACATTTTCTTATTCGAAATCTGATTCTCTATAAAATGCACCTAATGGTTTCCTTTTAGCTTGAAATTTTTTTTTTCTCGAAAATCCACAGTACCCTCCCTTGGAAAAATGACTCAGAAAAATCATGGCATTCGAAACAGATTTTTTCGATTTTTTTCTCACGGGTACGAGTTACGCGGTTACGGTTGACTTTTTCTTATTCGAAATCTGATTCTCTATAAAATGCACCTAATGGTTTCCTTTTAGCTTGAAATTTTTTTTTGTCGAAAATCCACAGTACCCTCCCTTGGAAAAATGACTCAGAAAAATCATGGCATTCGAAACAGATTTTTTCGATTTTTTTCTCACGGGTACGAGTTACGCGGTTACGGTTGACTTTTTCTTATTCGAAATCTGATTCTCTATAAAATGCACCTAATGGTTTCCTTTTAGCTTGAAATTTTTTTTTGTCGAAAATCCACAGTACCCTCCCTTGGAAAAATGACTCAGAAAAATCATGGCATTCGAAACAGATTTTTTCGATTTTTTTCTCACGGGTACGAGTTACGCGGTTACGGTTGACTTTTCCTTATTCGAAATCTGATTCTCTATAAAATGCACCTAATGGTTTCCTTTTAGCTTGAAATTTTTTTTTCTCGAAAATCCACAGTACCCTCCCTTGGAAAAATGACTCAGAAAAATCATGGCATTCGAAACAGATTTTTTCGATTTTTTTCTCACGGGTACGAGTTACGCGGTTACGGTTGACTTTTCCTTATTCGAAATCTGATTCTCTATAAAATGCACCTAATGGTTTCCTTTTAGCTGGAATTTTTTTTTTCTCGAAAATCCACAGTACCCTCCCTTGGAAAAATGACTCAGAAAAATCATGGCATTCGAAACAGATTTTTTCGATTTTTTTCTCACGGGTACGAGTTACGCGGTTACGGTTGACTTTTTCTTATTCGAAATCTGATTCTCTATAAAATGCACCTAATGGTTTCCTTTTAGCTTGAAATTTTTTTTTGTCGAAAATCCACAGTACCCTCCCTTGGAAAAATGACTCAGAAAAATCATGGCATTCGAAACAGATTTTTTCGATTTTTTTCTCACGGGTACGAGTTACGCGGTTACGGTTGACTTTTTCTTATTCGAAATCTGATTCTCTATAAAATGCACCTAATGGTTTCCTTTTAGCTTGAAATTTTTTTTTGTCGAAAATCCACAGTACCCTCCCTTGGAAAAATGACTCAGAAAAATCATGGCATTCGAAACAGATTTTTTCGATTTTTTTCTCACGGGTACGAGTTACGCGGTTACGGTTGACTTTTTCTTATTCGAAATCTGATTCTCTATAAAATGCACCTAATGGTTTCCTTTTAGCTTGAAATTTTTTTTTGTCGAAAATCCACAGTACCCTCCCTTGGAAAAATGACTCAGAAAAATCATGGCATTCGAAACAGATTTTTTCGATTTTTTTCTCACGGGTACGAGTTACGCGGTTACGGTTGACATTTTCTTATTCGAAATCTGATTCTCTATAAAATGCACCTAATGGTTTCCTTTTAGCTTGAAATTTTTTTTGTCGAAAATCCACAGTACCCTCCCTTGGAAAAATGACTCAGAAAAATCATGGCATTCGAAACAGATTTTTTCGATTTTTTTCTCACGGGTACGAGTTACGCGGTTACGGTTGACTTTTTCTTATTCGAAATCTGATTCTCTATAAAATGCACCTAATGGTTTCCTTTTAGCTTGAAATTTTTTTTTGTCGAAAATCCACAGTACCCTCCCTTGGAAAAATGACTCAGAAAAATCATGGCATTCGAAACAGATTTTTTCGATTTTTTTCTCACGGGTACGAGTTACGCGGTTACGGTTGACTTTTTCTTATTGGAAATCTGATTCTCTATAAAATGCACCTAATGGTTTCCTTTTAGCTTGAAATTTTTTTTTCTCGAAAATCCACAGTACCCTCCCTTGGAAAAATGACTCAGAAAAATCATGGCATTCGAAAGAGATTTTTTCGATTTTTTTCTCACGGGTACGAGTTACGCGGTTGCGGTTGACTTTTTCTTATTGGAAATCTGATTCTCTATAAAATGCACCTAATGGTTTCCTTTTAGCTTGAAATTTTTTTTTCTCGAAAATCCACAGTACCCTCAATTGGAAAAATGACTCAGGAAAATCATGGCATTCGAAACAGAATTTTTCGATTTTTTTCTCACGGGTACGAGTTACGCGGTTACGGTTGACTTTTTCTTATTCGAAATCTGATTCTCTATAAAATGCACCTAATGGTTTCCTTTTTGCTTGAAATTTTTTTTTGTCGAAAATCCACAGTACCCTCCCTTGGAAAAATGACTCAGAAAAATCATGGCATTCGAAACAGATTTTTTCGATTTTTTTCTCACGGGTACGAGTTACGCGGTTACGGTTGACATTTTCTTATTCGAAATCTGATTCTCTATAAAATGCACCTAATGGTTTCCTTTTAGCTTGAAATTTTTTTTTTCTCGAAAATCCACAGTACCCTCCCTTGGAAAAATGACTCAGAAAAATCATGGCATTCGAAACAGATTTTTTCGATTTTTTTCTCACGGGTACGAGTTACGCGGTTACGGTTGACTTTTTCTTATTCGAAATCTGATTCTCTATAAAATGCACCTAATGGTTTCCTTTTAGCTTGAAATTTTTTTTTGTCGAAAATCCACAGTACCCTCCCTTGGAAAAATGACTCAGAAAAATCATGGCATTCGAAACAGATTTTTTCGATTTTTTTCTCACGGGTACGAGTTACGCGGTTACGGTTGACTTTTTCTTATTCGAAATCTGATTCTCTATAAAATGCACCTAATGGTTTCCTTTTAGCTTGAAATTTTTTTTTGTCGAAAATCCACAGTACCCTCCCTTGGAAAAATGACTCAGAAAAATCATGGCATTCGAAACAGATTTTTTCGATTTTTTTCTCACGGGTACGAGTTACGCGGTTACGGTTGACTTTTCCTTATTCGAAATCTGATTCTCTATAAAATGCACCTAATGGTTTCCTTTTAGCTTGAAATTTTTTTTTCTCGAAAATCCACAGTACCCTCCCTTGGAAAAATGACTCAGAAAAATCATGGCATTCGAAACAGATTTTTTCGATTTTTTTCTCACGGGTACGAGTTACGCGGTTACGGTTGACTTTTCCTTATTCGAAATCTGATTCTCTATAAAATGCACCTAATGGTTTCCTTTTAGCTGGAATTTTTTTTTTCTCGAAAATCCACAGTACCCTCCCTTGGAAAAATGACTCAGAAAAATCATGGCATTCGAAACAGATTTTTTCGATTTTTTTCTCACGGGTACGAGTTACGCGGTTACGGTTGACTTTTTCTTATTCGAAATCTGATTCTCTATAAAATGCACCTAATGGTTTCCTTTTAGCTTGAAATTTTTTTTTGTCGAAAATCCACAGTACCCTCCCTTGGAAAAATGACTCAGAAAAATCATGGCATTCGAAACAGATTTTTTCGATTTTTTTCTCACGGGTACGAGTTACGCGGTTACGGTTGACTTTTTCTTATTCGAAATCTGATTCTCTATAAAATGCACCTAATGGTTTCCTTTTAGCTTGAAATTTTTTTTTGTCGAAAATCCACAGTACCCTCCCTTGGAAAAATGACTCAGAAAAATCATGGCATTCGAAACAGATTTTTTCGATTTTTTTCTCACGGGTACGAGTTACGCGGTTACGGTTGACTTTTTCTTATTCGAAATCTGATTCTCTATAAAATGCACCTAATGGTTTCCTTTTAGCTTGAAATTTTTTTTTGTCGAAAATCCACAGTACCCTCCCTTGGAAAAATGACTCAGAAAAATCATGGCATTCGAAACAGATTTTTTCGATTTTTTTCTCACGGGTACGAGTTACGCGGTTACGGTTGACATTTTCTTATTCGAAATCTGATTCTCTATAAAATGCACCTAATGGTTTCCTTTTAGCTTGAAATTTTTTTTGTCGAAAATCCACAGTACCCTCCCTTGGAAAAATGACTCAGAAAAATCATGGCATTCGAAACAGATTTTTTCGATTTTTTTCTCACGGGTACGAGTTACGCGGTTACGGTTGACTTTTTCTTATTCGAAATCTGATTCTCTATAAAATGCACCTAATGGTTTCCTTTTAGCTTGAAATTTTTTTTTGTCGAAAATCCACAGTACCCTCCCTTGGAAAAATGACTCAGAAAAATCATGGCATTCGAAACAGATTTTTTCGATTTTTTTCTCACGGGTACGAGTTACGCGGTTACGGTTGACATTTTCTTATTCGAAATCTGATTCTCTATAAAATGCACCTAATGGTTTCCTTTTAGCTTGAAATTTTTTTTTTCTCGAAAATCCACAGTACCCTCCCTTGGAAAAATGACTCAGAAAAATCATGGCATTCGAAACAGATTTTTTCGATTTTTTTCTCACGGGTACGAGTTACGCGGTTACGGTTGACTTTTCCTTATTCGAAATCTGATTCTCTATAAAATGCACCTAATGGTTTCCTTTTAGCTTGAAATTTTTTTTTGTCGAAAATCCACAGTACCCTCCCTTGGAAAAATGACTCAGGAAAATCATGGCATTCGAAACAGATTTTTTCGATTTTTTTCTCACGGGTACGAGTTACGCGGTTACGGTTGACTTTTTCTTATTCGAAATCTGATTCTCTATAAAATGCACCTAATGGTTTCCTTTTAGCTTGAAATTTTTTTTTGTCGAAAATCCACAGTACCCTCCCTTGGAAAAATGACTCAGAAAAATCATGGCATTCGAAACAGATTTTTTCGATTTTTTTCTCACGGGTACGAGTTACGCGGTTACGGTTGACTTTTTCTTATTCGAAATCTGATTCTCTATAAAATGCACCTAATGGTTTCCTTTTAGCTTGAAATTTTTTTTTGTCGAAAATCCACAGTACCCTCCCTTGGAAAAATGACTCAGAAAAATCATGGCATTCGAAACAGATTTTTTCGATTTTTTTCTCACGGGTACGAGTTATGCGGTTACGGTTGACTTTTTCTTATTCGAAATCTGATTCTCTATAAAATGCACCTAATGGTTTCCTTTTAGCTTGAAATTTTTTTTTGTCGAAAATCCACAGTACCCTCCCTTGGAAAAATGACTCAGAAAAATCATGGCATTCGAAACAGATTTTTCCGATTTTTTTCTCACGGGTACGAGTTACGCGGTTACGGTTGACTTTTCCTTATTCGAAATCTGATTCTCTATAAAATGCACCTAATGGTTTCCTTTTAGCTTGAAATTTTTTTTTCTCGAAAATCCACAGTACCTTCCCTTGGAAAAATGACTCAGAAAAATCATGGCATTCGAAACAGATTTTTTCGATTTTTTTCTCACGGGTACGAGTTACGCGGTTACGGTTGACTTTTCCTTATTCGAAATCTGATTCTCTATAAAATGCACCTAATGGTTTCCTTTTAGCTGGAATTTTTTTTTTCTCGAAAATCCACAGTACCCTCCCTTGGAAAAATGACTCAGAAAAATCATGGCATTCGAAACAGATTTTTTCGATTTTTTTCTCACGGGTACGAGTTACGCGGTTACGGTTGACTTTTTCTTATTCGAAATCTGATTCTCTATAAAATGCACCTAATGGTTTCCTTTTAGCTTGAAATTTTTTTTTGTCGAAAATCCACAGTACCCTCCCTTGGAAAAATGACTCAGAAAAATCATGGCATTCGAAACAGATTTTTTCGATTTTTTTCTCACGGGTACGAGTTACGCGGTTACGGTTGACTTTTTCTTATTCGAAATCTGATTCTCTATAAAATGCACCTAATGGTTTCCTTTTAGCTTGAAATTTTTTTTTGTCGAAAATCCACAGTACCCTCCCTTGGAAAAATGACTCAGAAAAATCATGGCATTCGAAACAGATTTTTTCGATTTTTTTCTCACGGGTACGAGTTACGCGGTTACGGTTGACTTTTTCTTATTCGAAATCTGATTCTCTATAAAATGCACCTAATGGTTTCCTTTTAGCTTGAAATTTTTTTTTGTCGAAAATCCACAGTACCCTCCCTTGGAAAAATGACTCAGAAAAATCATGGCATTCGAAACAGATTTTTTCGATTTTTTTCTCACGGGTACGAGTTACGCGGTTACGGTTGACATTTTCTTATTCGAAATCTGATTCTCTATAAAATGCACCTAATGGTTTCCTTTTAGCTTGAAATTTTTTTTGTCGAAAATCCACAGTACCCTCCCTTGGAAAAATGACTCAGAAAAATCATGGCATTCGAAACAGATTTTTTCGATTTTTTTCTCACGGGTACGAGTTACGCGGTTACGGTTGACTTTTTCTTATTCGAAATCTGATTCTCTATAAAATGCACCTAATGGTTTCCTTTTAGCTTGAAATTTTTTTTTGTCGAAAATCCACAGTACCCTCCCTTGGAAAAATGACTCAGAAAAATCATGGCATTCGAAACAGATTTTTTCGATTTTTTTCTCACGGGTACGAGTTACGCGGTTACGGTTGACATTTTCTTATTCGAAATCTGATTCTCTATAAAATGCACCTAATGGTTTCCTTTTAGCTTGAAATTTTTTTTTTCTCGAAAATCCACAGTACCCTCCCTTGGAAAAATGACTCAGAAAAATCATGGCATTCGAAACAGATTTTTTCGATTTTTTTCTCACGGGTACGAGTTACGCGGTTACGGTTGACTTTTCCTTATTCGAAATCTGATTCTCTATAAAATGCACCTAATGGTTTCCTTTTAGCTTGAAATTTTTTTTTGTCGAAAATCCACAGTACCCTCCCTTGGAAAAATGACTCAGAAAAATCATGGCATTCGAAACAGATTTTTTCGATTTTTTTCTCACGGGTACGAGTTACGCGGTTACGGTTGACATTTTCTTATTCGAAATCTGATTCTCTATAAAATGCACCTAATGGTTTCCTTTTAGCTTGAAATTTTTTTTTTCTCGAAAATCCACAGTACCCTCCCTTGGAAAAATGACTCAGAAAAATCATGGCATTCGAAACAGATTTTTTCGATTTTTTTCTCACGGGTACGAGTTACGCGGTTACGGTTGACTTTTCCTTATTCGAAATCTGATTCTCTATAAAATGCACCTAATGGTTTCCTTTTAGCTTGAAATTTTTTTTTGTCGAAAATCCACAGTACCCTCCCTTGGAAAAATGACTCAGGAAAATCATGGCATTCGAAACAGATTTTTTCGATTTTTTTCTCACGGGTACGAGTTACGCGGTTACGGTTGACTTTTTCTTATTCGAAATCTGATTCTCTATAAAATGCACCTAATGGTTTCCTTTTAGCTTGAAATTTTTTTTTGTCGAAAATCCACAGTACCCTCCCTTGGAAAAATGACTCAGAAAAATCATGGCATTCGAAACAGATTTTTTCGATTTTTTTCTCACGGGTACGAGTTACGCGGTTACGGTTGACTTTTTCTTATTCGAAATCTGATTCTCTATAAAATGCACCTAATGGTTTCCTTTTAGCTTGAAATTTTTTTTTGTCGAAAATCCACAGTACCCTCCCTTGGAAAAATGACTCAGAAAAATCATGGCATTCGAAACAGATTTTTTCGATTTTTTTCTCACGGGTACGAGTTATGCGGTTACGGTTGACTTTTTCTTATTCGAAATCTGATTCTCTATAAAATGCACCTAATGGTTTCCTTTTAGCTTGAAATTTTTTTTTGTCGAAAATCCACAGTACCCTCCCTTGGAAAAATGACTCAGAAAAATCATGGCATTCGAAACAGATTTTTCCGATTTTTTTCTCACGGGTACGAGTTACGCGGTTACGGTTGACTTTTCCTTATTCGAAATCTGATTCTCTATAAAATGCACCTAATGGTTTCCTTTTAGCTTGAAATTTTTTTTTCTCGAAAATCCACAGTACCTTCCCTTGGAAAAATGACTCAGAAAAATCATGGCATTCGAAACAGATTTTTTCGATTTTTTTCTCACGGGTACGAGTTACGCGGTTACGGTTGACTTTTCCTTATTCGAAATCTGATTCTCTATAAAATGCACCTAATGGTTTCCTTTTAGCTGGAATTTTTTTTTTCTCGAAAATCCACAGTACCCTCCCTTGGAAAAATGACTCAGAAAAATCATGGCATTCGAAACAGATTTTTTCGATTTTTTTCTCACGGGTACGAGTTACGCGGTTACGGTTGACTTTTTCTTATTCGAAATCTGATTCTCTATAAAATGCACCTAATGGTTTCCTTTTAGCTTGAAATTTTTTTTTGTCGAAAATCCACAGTACCCTCCCTTGGAAAAATGACTCAGAAAAATCATGGCATTCGAAACAGATTTTTTCGATTTTTTTCTCACGGGTACGAGTTACGCGGTTACGGTTGACTTTTTCTTATTCGAAATCTGATTCTCTATAAAATGCACCTAATGGTTTCCTTTTAGCTTGAAATTTTTTTTTGTCGAAAATCCACAGTACCCTCCCTTGGAAAAATGACTCAGAAAAATCATGGCATTCGAAACAGATTTTTTCGATTTTTTTCTCACGGGTACGAGTTACGCGGTTACGGTTGACTTTTTCTTATTCGAAATCTGATTCTCTATAAAATGCACCTAATGGTTTCCTTTTAGCTTGAAATTTTTTTTTGTCGAAAATCCACAGTACCCTCCCTTGGAAAAATGACTCAGAAAAATCATGGCATTCGAAACAGATTTTTTCGATTTTTTTCTCACGGGTACGAGTTACGCGGTTACGGTTGACATTTTCTTATTCGAAATCTGATTCTCTATAAAATGCACCTAATGGTTTCCTTTTAGCTTGAAATTTTTTTTGTCGAAAATCCACAGTACCCTCCCTTGGAAAAATGACTCAGAAAAATCATGGCATTCGAAACAGATTTTTTCGATTTTTTTCTCACGGGTACGAGTTACGCGGTTACGGTTGACTTTTTCTTATTCGAAATCTGATTCTCTATAAAATGCACCTAATGGTTTCCTTTTAGCTTGAAATTTTTTTTTGTCGAAAATCCACAGTACCCTCCCTTGGAAAAATGACTCAGAAAAATCATGGCATTCGAAACAGATTTTTTCGATTTTTTTCTCACGGGTACGAGTTACGCGGTTACGGTTGACATTTTCTTATTCGAAATCTGATTCTCTATAAAATGCACCTAATGGTTTCCTTTTAGCTTGAAATTTTTTTTTTCTCGAAAATCCACAGTACCCTCCCTTGGAAAAATGACTCAGAAAAATCATGGCATTCGAAACAGATTTTTTCGATTTTTTTCTCACGGGTACGAGTTACGCGGTTACGGTTGACTTTTCCTTATTCGAAATCTGATTCTCTATAAAATGCACCTAATGGTTTCCTTTTAGCTTGAAATTTTTTTTTGTCGAAAATCCACAGTACCCTCCCTTGGAAAAATGACTCAGGAAAATCATGGCATTCGAAACAGATTTTTTCGATTTTTTTCTCACGGGTACGAGTTACGCGGTTACGGTTGACTTTTTCTTATTCGAAATCTGATTCTCTATAAAATGCACCTAATGGTTTCCTTTTAGCTTGAAATTTTTTTTTGTCGAAAATCCACAGTACCCTCCCTTGGAAAAATGACTCAGAAAAATCATGGCATTCGAAACAGATTTTTTCGATTTTTTTCTCACGGGTACGAGTTACGCGGTTACGGTTGACTTTTTCTTATTCGAAATCTGATTCTCTATAAAATGCACCTAATGGTTTCCTTTTAGCTTGAAATTTTTTTTTGTCGAAAATCCACAGTACCCTCCCTTGGAAAAATGACTCAGAAAAATCATGGCATTCGAAACAGATTTTTTCGATTTTTTTCTCACGGGTACGAGTTATGCGGTTACGGTTGACTTTTTCTTATTCGAAATCTGATTCTCTATAAAATGCACCTAATGGTTTCCTTTTAGCTTGAAATTTTTTTTTGTCGAAAATCCACAGTACCCTCCCTTGGAAAAATGACTCAGAAAAATCATGGCATTCGAAACAGATTTTTCCGATTTTTTTCTCACGGGTACGAGTTACGCGGTTACGGTTGACTTTTCCTTATTCGAAATCTGATTCTCTATAAAATGCACCTAATGGTTTCCTTTTAGCTTGAAATTTTTTTTTCTCGAAAATCCACAGTACCTTCCCTTGGAAAAATGACTCAGAAAAATCATGGCATTCGAAACAGATTTTTTCGATTTTTTTCTCACGGGTACGAGTTACGCGGTTACGGTTGACTTTTCCTTATTCGAAATCTGATTCTCTATAAAATGCACCTAATGGTTTCCTTTTAGCTTGAAATTTTTTTTTCTCGAAAATCCACAGTACCCTCCCTTGGAAAAATGACTCAGAAAAATCATGGCATTCGAAACAGATTTTTTCGATTTTTTTCTCACGGGTACGAGTTACGCGGTTACGGTTGACTTTTCCTTATTCGAAATCTGATTCTCTATAAAATGCACCTAATGGTTTCCTTTTAGCTGGAATTTTTTTTTTCTCGAAAATCCACAGTACCCTCCCTTGGAAAAATGACTCAGAAAAATCATGGCATTCGAAACAGATTTTTTCGATTTTTTTCTCACGGGTACGAGTTACGCGGTTACGGTTGACTTTTTCTTATTCGAAATCTGATTCTCTATAAAATGCACCTAATGGTTTCCTTTTAGCTTGAAATTTTTTTTTGTCGAAAATCCACAGTACCCTCCCTTGGAAAAATGACTCAGAAAAATCATGGCATTCGAAACAGATTTTTTCGATTTTTTTCTCACGGGTACGCGTTACGCGGTTACGGTTGACTTTTTCTTATTCGAAATCTGATTCTCTATAAAATGCACCTAATGGTTTCCTTTTAGCTTGAAATTTTTTTTTGTCGAAAATCCACAGTACCCTCCCTTGGAAAAATGACTCAGAAAAATCATGGCATTCGAAACAGATTTTTTCGATTTTTTTCTCACGGGTACGAGTTACGCGGTTACGGTTGACTTTTTCTTATTCGAAATCTGATTCTCTATAAAATGCACCTAATGGTTTCCTTTTAGCTTGAAATTTTTTTTTGTCGAAAATCCACAGTACCCTCCCTTGGAAAAATGACTCAGAAAAATCATGGCATTCGAAACAGATTTTTTCGATTTTTTTCTCACGGGTACGAGTTACGCGGTTACGGTTGACATTTTCTTATTCGAAATCTGATTCTCTATAAAATGCACCTAATGGTTTCCTTTTAGCTTGAAATTTTTTTTCTCGAAAATCCACAGTACCCTCCCTTGGAAAAATGACTCAGAAAAATCATGGCATTCGAAACAGATTTTTTCGATTTTTTTCTCACGGGTACGAGTTACGCGGTTACGGTTGACTTTTTCTTATTCGAAATCTGATTCTCTATAAAATGCACCTAATGGTTTCCTTTTAGCTGGAATTTTTTTTTTCTCGAAAATCCACAGTACCCTCCCTTGGAAAAATGACTCAGAAAAATCATGGCATTCGAAACAGATTTTTTCGATTTTTTTCTCACGGGTACGAGTTACGCGGTTACGGTTGACATTTTCTTATTCGAAATCTGATTCCCTATAAAATGCACCTAATGGTTTCCTTTTAGCTTGAAATTTTTTTTTGTCGAAAATCCACAGTACCCTCCCTTGGAAAAATGACTCAGAAAAATCATGGCATTCGAAACAGATTTTTTCGATTTTTTTCTCACGGGTACGAGTTACGCGGTTACGGTTGACTTTTTCTTATTGGAAATCTGATTCTCTATAAAATGCACCTAATGGTTTCCTTTTAGCTTGAAATTTTTTTTTCTCGACAATCCACAGTACCCTCCCTTGGAAAAATGACTCAGAAAAATCATGGCATTCGAAAGAGATTTTTTCGATTTTTTTCTCACGGGTACGAGTTACGCGGTTGCGGTTGACTTTTTCTTATTGGAAATCTGATTCTCTATAAAATGCACCTAATGGTTTCCTTTTAGCTTGAAATTTTTTTTTCTCGAAAATCCACAGTACCCTCCCTTGGAAAAATGACTCAGAAAAATCATGGCATTCGAAACAGATTTTTTCGATTTTTTTCTCACGGGTACGAGTTACGCGGTTACGGTTGACATTTTCTTATTCGAAATCTGATTCTCTATAAAATGCACCTAATGGTTTCCTTTTAGCTTGAAATTTTTTTTTGTCGAAAATCCACAGTACCCTCCCTTGGAAAAATGACTCAGGAAAATCATGGCATTCGAAACAGATTTTTTCGATTTTTTTCTCACGGGTACGAGTTACGCGGTTACGGTTGACTTTTTCTTATTCGAAATCTGATTCTCTATAAAATGCACCTAATGGTTTCCTTTTTGCTTGAAATTTTTTTTTGTCGAAAATCCACAGTACCCTCCCTTGGAAAAATGACTCAGAAAAATCATGGCATTCGAAACAGATTTTTTCGATTTTTTTCTCACGGGTACGAGTTACGCGGTTACGGTTGACATTTTCTTATTCGAAATCTGATTCTCTATAAAATGCACCTAATGGTTTCCTTTTAGCTTGAAATTTTTTTTTTCTCGAAAATCCACAGTACCCTCCCTTGGAAAAATGACTCAGAAAAATCATGGCATTCGAAACAGATTTTTTCGATTTTTTTCTCACGGGTACGAGTTACGCGGTTACGGTTGACTTTTTCTTATTCGAAATCTGATTCTCTATAAAATGCACCTAATGGTTTCCTTTTAGCTTGAAATTTTTTTTTGTCGAAGATCCACAGTACCCTCCCTTGGAAAAATGACTCAGAAAAATCATGGCATTCGAAACAGATTTTTTCGATTTTTTTCTCACGGGTACGAGTTACGCGGTTACGGTTGACATTTTCTTATTCGAAATCTGATTCCCTATAAAATGCACCTAATGGTTTCCTTTTAGCTTGAAATTTTTTTTTGTCGAAAATCCACAGTACCCTCCCTTGGAAAAATGACTCAGAAAAATCATGGCATTCGAAACAGATTTTTTCGATTTTTTTCTCACGGGTACGAGTTACGCGGTTACGGTTGACTTTTTCTTATTGGAAATCTGATTCTCTATAAAATGCACCTAATGGTTTCCTTTTAGCTTGAAATTTTTTTTTCTCGAAAATCCACAGTACCCTCCCTTGGAAAAATGACTCAGAAAAATCATGGCATTCGAAAGAGATTTTTTCGATTTTTTTCTCACGGGTACGAGTTACGCGGTTACGGTTGACTTTTTCTTATTGGAAATCTGATTCTCTATAAAATGCACCTAATGGTTTCCTTTTAGCTTGAAATTTTTTTTTCTCGAAAATCCACAGTACCCTCCCTTGGAAAAATGACTCAGAAAAATCATGGCATTCGAAAGAGATTTTTTCGATTTTTTTCTCACGGGTACGAGTTACGCGGTTGCGGTTGACTTTTTCTTATTGGAAATCTGATTCTCTATAAAATGCACCTAATGGTTTCCTTTTAGCTTGAAATTTTTTTTTCTCGAAAATCCACAGTACCCTCCCTTGGAAAAATGACTCAGAAAAATCATGGCATTCGAAACAGATTTTTTCGATTTTTTTCTCACGGGTACGAGTTACGCGGTTACGGTTGACATTTTCTTATTCGAAATCTGATTCTCTATAAAATGCACCTAATGGTTTCCTTTTAGCTTGAAATTTTTTTTTGTCGAAAATCCACAGTACCCTCCCTTGGAAAAATGACTCAGGAAAATCATGGCATTCGAAACAGATTTTTTCGATTTTTTTCTCACGGGTACGAGTTACGCGGTTACGGTTGACATTTTCTTATTCGAAATCTGATTCTCTATAAAATGCACCTAATGCTTTCCTTTTAGCTTGAAATTTTTTTTTTCTCGAAAATCCACAGTACCCTCCCTTGGAAAAATGACTCAGAAAAATCATGGCATTCGAAACAGATTTTTTCGATTTTTTTCTCACGGGTACGAGTTACGCGGTTACGGTTGACTTTTTCTTATTCGAAATCTGATTCTCTATAAAATGCACCTAATGGTTTCCTTTTAGCTTGAAATTTTTTTTTGTCGAAAATCCACAGTACCCTCCCTTGGAAAAATGACTCAGAAAAATCATGGCATTCGAAACAGATTTTTTCGATTTTTTTCTCACGGGTACGAGTTACGCGGTTACGGTTGACTTTTTCTTATTCGAAATCTGATTCTCTATAAAATGCACCTAATGGTTTCCTTTTAGCTTGAAATTTTTTTTTGTCGAAAATCCACAGTACCCTCCCTTGGAAAAATGACTCAGAAAAATCATGGCATTCGAAACAGATTTTTTCGATTTTTTTCTCACGGGTACGAGTTACGCGGTTACGGTTGACTTTTCCTTATTCGAAATCTGATTCTCTATAAAATGCACCTAATGGTTTCCTTTTAGCTTGAAATTTTTTTTTTCTCGAAAATCCACAGTACCCTCCCTTGGAAAAATGACTCAGGAAAATCATGGCATTCGAAACAGATTTTTTCGATTTTTTTCTCACGGGTACGAGTTACGCGGTTACGGTTGACTTTTTTTTATTCGAAATCTGATTCTCTATAAAATGCACCTAATGGTTTCCTTTTAGCTGGAATTTTTTTTTTCTCGAAAATCCACAGTACCCTCCCTTGGAAAAATGACTCAGAAAAATCATGGCATTCGAAACAGATTTTTTCGATTTTTTTCTCACGGGTACGAGTTACGCGGTTACGGTTGACTTTTTCTTATTCAAAATCTGATTCTCTATAAAATGCACCTAATGGTTTCCTTTTAGCTTGAAATTTTTTTTTGTCGAAAATCCACAGTACCCTCCCTTGGAAAAATGACTCAGAAAAATCATGGCATTCGAAACAGATTTTTTCGATTTTTTTCTCACGGGTACGAGTTACGCGGTTACGGTTGACTTTTTCTTATTCGAAATCTGATTCTCTATAAAATGCACCTAATGGTTTCCTTTTAGCTTGAAATTTTTTTTTGTCGAAAATCCACAGTACCCTCCCTTGGAAAAATGACTCAGAAAAATCATGGCATTCGAAACAGATTTTTTCGATTTTTTTCTCACGGGTACGAGTTACGCGGTTACGGTTGACTTTTTCTTATTCGAAATCTGATTCTCTATAAAATGCACCTAATGGTTTCCTTTTAGCTTGAAATTTTTTTTTGTCGAAAATCCACAGTACCCTCCCTTGGAAAAATGACTCAGAAAAATCATGGCATTCGAAACAGATTTTTTCGATTTTTTTCTCACGGGTACGAGTTACGCGGTTACGGTTGACATTTTCTTATTCGAAATCTGATTCTCTATAAAATGCACCTAATGGTTTCCTTTTAGCTTGAAATTTTTTTTTCTCGAAAATCCACAGTACCCTCCCTTGGAAAAATGACTCAGAAAAATCATGGCATTCGAAACAGATTTTTTCGATTTTTTTCTCACGGGTACGAGTTACGCGGTTACGGTTGACTTTTTCTTATTCGAAATCTGATTCTCTATAAAATGCACCTAATGGTTTCCTTTTAGCTGGAATTTTTTTTTTCTCGAAAATCCACAGTACCCTCCCTTGGAAAAATGACTCAGAAAAATCATGGCATTCGAAACAGATTTTTTCGATTTTTTTCTCACGGGTACGAGTTACGCGGTTACGGTTGACATTTTCTTATTCGAAATCTGATTCTCTATAAAATGCACCTAATGGTTTCCTTTCAGCTTGAAATTTTTTTTTCTCGAAAATCCACAGTACCCTCCCTTGGAAAAATGACTCAGAAAAATCATGGCATTCGAAACAGATTTTTTCGATTTTTTTCTCACGGGTACGAGTTACGCGGTTACGGTTGACTTTTTCTTATTCGAAATCTGATTCTCTATAAAATGCACCTAATGGTTTCCTTTTAGCTGGAATTTTTTTTTTCTCGAAAATCCACAGTACCCTCCCTTGGAAAAATGACTCAGAAAAATCATGGCATTCGAAACAGATTTTTTCGATTTTTTTCTCACGGGTACGAGTTACGCGGTTACGGTTGACTTTTCCTTATTCGAAATCTGATTCTCTATAAAATGCACCTAATGGTTTCCTTTTAGCTTGAAATTTTTTTTTGTCGAAAATCCACAGTACCCTCCCTTGGAAAAATGACTCAGAAAAATCATGGCATTCGAAACAGATTTTTTCGATTTTTTTCTCACGGGTACGAGTTACGCGGTTACGGTTGACTTTTCCTTATTCGAAATCTGATTCTCTATAAAATGCACCTAATGGTTTCCTTTTAGCTTGAAATTTTTTTTTTCTCGAAAATCCACAGTACCCTCCCTTGGAAAAATGACTCAGGAAAATCATGGCATTCGAAACAGATTTTTTCGATTTTTTTCTCACGGGTACGAGTTACGCGGTTACGGTTGACTTTTTTTTATTCGAAATCTGATTCTCTATAAAATGCACCTAATGGTTTCCTTTTAGCTTGAAATTTTTTTTTCTCGAAAATCCACAGTACCCTCCCTTGGAAAAATGACTCAGAAAAATCATGGCATTCGAAACAGATTTTTTCGATTTTTTTCTCACGGGTACGAGTTACGCGGTTACGGTTGACATTTTCTTATTCGAAATCTGATTCTCTATAAAATGCACCTAATGCTTTCCTTTTAGCTTGAAATTTTTTTTTTCTCGAAAATCCACAGTACCCTCCCTTGGAAAAATGACTCAGAAAAATCATGGCATTCGAAACAGATTTTTTCGATTTTTTTCTCACGGGTACGAGTTACGCGGTTACGGTTGACTTTTTCTTATTCGAAATCTGATTCTCTATAAAATGCACCTAATGGTTTCCTTTTAGCTTGAAATTTTTTTTTGTCGAAAATCCACAGTACCCTCCCTTGGAAAAATGACTCAGAAAAATCATGGCATTCGAAACAGATTTTTTCGATTTTTTTCTCACGGGTACGAGTTACGCGGTTACGGTTGACTTTTTCTTATTCGAAATCTGATTCTCTATAAAATGCACCTAATGGTTTCCTTTTAGCTTGAAATTTTTTTTTGTCGAAAATCCACAGTACCCTCCCTTGGAAAAATGACTCAGAAAAATCATGGCATTCGAAACAGATTTTTTCGATTTTTTTCTCACGGGTACGAGTTACGCGGTTACGGTTGACTTTTTCTTATTCGAAATCTGATTCTCTATAAAATGCACCTAATGGTTTCCTTTTAGCTTGAAATTTTTTTTTGTCAAAAATCCACAGTACCCTCCCTTGGAAAAATGACTCAGAAAAATCATGGCATTCGAAACAGATTTTTTCGATTTTTTTCTCACGGGTACGAGTTACGCGGTTACGGTTGACTTTTTCTTATTCGAAATCTGATTCTCTATAAAATGCACCTAATGGTTTCCTTTTAGCTTAAATTTTTTTTTGTCGAAAATCCACAGTACCCTCCCTTGGAAAAATGACTCAGAAAAATCATGGCATTCGAAACAGATTTTTTCGATTTTTTTCTCACGGGTACGAGTTATGCGGTTACGGTTGACTTTTTCTTATTCGAAATCTGATTCTCTATAAAATGCACCTAATGGTTTCCTTTTAGCTTGAAATTTTTTTTTGTCGAAAATCCACAGTACCCTCCCTTGGAAAAATGACTCAGAAAAATCATGGCATTCGAAACAGATTTTTCCGATTTTTTTCTCACGGGTACGAGTTACGCGGTTACGGTTGACTTTTCCTTATTCGAAATCTGATTCTCTATAAAATGCACCTAATGGTTTCCTTTTAGCTTGAAATTTTTTTTTCTCGAAAATCCACAGTACCTTCCCTTGGAAAAATGACTCAGAAAAATCATGGCATTCGAAACAGATTTTTTCGATTTTTTTCTCACGGGTACGAGTTACGCGGTTACGGTTGACTTTTCCTTATTCGAAATCTGATTCTCTATAAAATGCACCTAATGGTTTCCTTTTAGCTTGAAATTTTTTTTTCTCGAAAATCCACAGTACCCTCCCTTGGAAAAATGACTCAGAAAAATCATGGCATTCGAAACAGATTTTTTCGATTTTTTTCTCACGGGTACGAGTTACGCGGTTACGGTTGACTTTTCCTTATTCGAAATCTGATTCTCTATAAAATGCACCTAATGGTTTCCTTTTAGCTGGAATTTTTTTTTTCTCGAAAATCCACAGTACCCTCCCTTGGAAAAATGACTCAGAAAAATCATGGCATTCGAAACAGATTTTTTCGATTTTTTTCTCACGGGTACGAGTTACGCGGTTACGGTTGACTTTTTCTTATTCAAAATCTGATTCTCTATAAAATGCACCTAATGGTTTCCTTTTAGCTTGAAATTTTTTTTTGTCGAAAATCCACAGTACCCTCCCTTGGAAAAATGACTCAGAAAAATCATGGCATTCGAAACAGATTTTTTCGATTTTTTTCTCACGGGTACGAGTTACGCGGTTACGGTTGACTTTTTCTTATTCGAAATCTGATTCTCTATAAAATGCACCTAATGGTTTCCTTTTAGCTTGAAATTTTTTTTTGTCGAAAATCCACAGTACCCTCCCTTGGAAAAATGACTCAGAAAAATCATGGCATTCGAAACAGATTTTTTCGATTTTTTTCTCACGGGTACGAGTTACGCGGTTACGGTTGACTTTTTCTTATTCGAAATCTGATTCTCTATAAAATGCACCTAATGGTTTCCTTTTAGCTTGAAATTTTTTTTTGTCGAAAATCCACAGTACCCTCCCTTGGAAAAATGACTCAGAAAAATCATGGCATTCGAAACAGATTTTTTCGATTTTTTTCTCACGGGTACGAGTTACGCGGTTACGGTTGACATTTTCTTATTCGAAATCTGATTCTCTATAAAATGCACCTAATGGTTTCCTTTTAGCTTGAAATTTTTTTTTCTCGAAAATCCACAGTACCCTCCCTTGGAAAAATGACTCAGAAAAATCATGGCATTCGAAACAGATTTTTTCGATTTTTTTCTCACGGGTACGAGTTACGCGGTTACGGTTGACTTTTTCTTATTCGAAATCTGATTCTCTATAAAATGCACCTAATGGTTTCCTTTTAGCTGGAATTTTTTTTTTCTCGAAAATCCACAGTACCCTCCCTTGGAAAAATGACTCAGAAAAATCATGGCATTCGAAACAGATTTTTTCGATTTTTTTCTCACGGGTACGAGTTACGCGGTTACGGTTGACTTTTTTTTATTCGAAATCTGATTCTCTATAAAATGCACCTAATGGTTTCCTTTTAGCTTGAAATTTTTTTTTGTCGAAAATCCACAGTACCCTCCCTTGGAAAAATGACTCAGAAAAATCATGGCATTCGAAACAGATTTTTTCGATTTTTTTCTCACGGGTACGAGTTACGCGGTTACGGTTGACTTTTTCTTATTCGAAATCTGATTCTCTATAAAATGCACCTAATGGTTTCCTTTTAGCTTGAAATTTTTTTTTGTCGAAAATCCACAGTACCCTCCCTTGGAAAAATGACTCAGAAAAATCATGGCATTCGAAACAGATTTTTTCGATTTTTTTCTCACGGGTACGAGTTACGCGGTTACGGTTGACATTTTCTTATTCGAAATCTGATTCTCTATAAAATGCACCTAATGGTTTCCTTTTAGCTTGAAATTTTTTTTTGTCGAAAATCCACAGTACCCTCCCTTGGAAAAATGACTCAGAAAAATCATGGCATTCGAAACAGATTTTTTCGATTTTTTTCTCACGGGTACGAGTTACGCGGTTACGGTTGACTTTTTCTTATTCGAAATCTGATTCTCTATAAAATGCACCTAATGGTTTCCTTTTAGCTTGAAATTTTTTTTTGTCGAAAATCCACAGTACCCTCCCTTGGAAAAATGACTCAGAAAAATCATGGCATTCGAAACAGATTTTTTCGATTTTTTTCTCACGGGTACGAGTTACGCGGTTACGGTTGACATTTTCTTATTCGAAATCTGATTCTCTATAAAATGCACCTAATGGTTTCCTTTTAGCTTGAAATTTTTTTTTTCTCGAAAATCCACAGTACCCTCCCTTGGAAAAATGACTCAGAAAAATCATGGCATTCGAAACAGATTTTTTCGATTTTTTTCTCACGGGTACGAGTTACGCGGTTACGGTTGACTTTTTCTTATTCGAAATCTGATTCTCTATAAAATGCACCTAATGGTTTCCTTTTAGCTGGAATTTTTTTTTTCTCGAAAATCCACAGTACCCTCCCTTGGAAAAATGACTCAGAAAAATCATGGCATTCGAAACAGATTTTTTCGATTTTTTTCTCACGGGTACGAGTTACGCGGTTACGGTTGACTTTTTTTTATTCGAAATCTGATTCTCTATAAAATGCACCTAATGGTTTCCTTTTAGCTTGAAATTTTTTTTTGTCGAAAATCCACAGTACCCTCCCTTGGAAAAATGACTCAGAAAAATCATGGCATTCGAAACAGATTTTTTCGATTTTTTTCTCACGGGTACGAGTTACGCGGTTACGGTTGACTTTTTCTTATTCGAAATCTGATTCTCTATAAAATGCACCTAATGGTTTCCTTTTAGCTTGAAATTTTTTTTTGTCGAAAATCCACAGTACCCTCCCTTGGAAAAATGACTCAGAAAAATCATGGCATTCGAAACAGATTTTTTCGATTTTTTTCTCACGGGTACGAGTTACGCGGTTACGGTTGACATTTTCTTATTCGAAATCTGATTCTCTATAAAATGCACCTAATGGTTTCCTTTTAGCTTGAAATTTTTTTTTGTCGAAAATCCACAGTACCCTCCCTTGGAAAAATGACTCAGAAAAATCATGGCATTCGAAACAGATTTTTTCGATTTTTTTCTCACGGGTACGAGTTACGCGGTTACGGTTGACTTTTTCTTATTCGAAATCTGATTCTCTATAAAATGCACCTAATGGTTTCCTTTTAGCTTGAAATTTTTTTTTGTCGAAAATCCACAGTACCCTCCCTTGGAAAAATGACTCAGAAAAATCATGGCATTCGAAACAGATTTTTTCGATTTTTTTCTCACGGGTACGAGTTACGCGGTTACGGTTGACATTTTCTTATTCGAAATCTGATTCTCTATAAAATGCACCTAATGGTTTCCTTTTAGCTTGAAATTTTTTTTTTCTCGAAAATCCACAGTACCCTCCCTTGGAAAAATGACTCAGAAAAATCATGGCATTCGAAACAGATTTTTTCGATTTTTTTCTCACGGGTACGAGTTACGCGGTTACGGTTGACTTTTTCTTATTCGAAATCTGATTCTCTATAAAATGCACCTAATGGTTTCCTTTTAGCTGGAATTTTTTTTTTCTCGAAAATCCACAGTACCCTCCCTTGGAAAAATGACTCAGAAAAATCATGGCATTCGAAACAGATTTTTTCGATTTTTTTCTCACGGGTACGAGTTACGCGGTTACGGTTGACTTTTTTTTATTCGAAATCTGATTCTCTATAAAATGCACCTAATGGTTTCCTTTTAGCTTGAAATTTTTTTTTGTCGAAAATCCACAGTACCCTCCCTTGGAAAAATGACTCAGAAAAATCATGGCATTCGAAACAGATTTTTTCGATTTTTTTCTCACGGGTACGAGTTACGCGGTTACGGTTGACTTTTTCTTATTCGAAATCTGATTCTCTATAAAATGCACCTAATGGTTTCCTTTTAGCTTGAAATTTTTTTTTGTCGAAAATCCACAGTACCCTCCCTTGGAAAAATGACTCAGAAAAATCATGGCATTCGAAACAGATTTTTTCGATTTTTTTCTCACGGGTACGAGTTACGCGGTTACGGTTGACATTTTCTTATTCGAAATCTGATTCTCTATAAAATGCACCTAATGGTTTCCTTTTAGCTTGAAATTTTTTTTTCTCGAAAATCCACAGTACCCTCCCTTGGAAAAATGACTCAGAAAAATCATGGCATTCGAAACAGATTTTTTCGATTTTTTTCTCACGGGTACGAGTTACGCGGTTACGGTTGACTTTTTCTTATTCGAAATCTGATTCTCTATAAAATGCACCTAATGGTTTCCTTTTAGCTTGAAATTTTTTTTTGTCGAAAATCCACAGTACCCTCCCTTGGAAAAATGACTCAGAAAAATCATGGCATTCGAAACAGATTTTTTCGATTTTTTTCTCACGGGTACGAGTTACGCGGTTACGGTTGACATTTTCTTATTCGAAATCTGATTCTCTATAAAATGCACCTAATGGTTTCCTTTTAGCTTGAAATTTTTTTTTTCTCGAAAATCCACAGTACCCTCCCTTGGAAAAATGACTCAGAAAAATCATGGCATTCGAAACAGATTTTTTCGATTTTTTTCTCACGGGTACGAGTTACGCGGTTACGGTTGACTTTTCCTTATTCGAAATCTGATTCTCTATAAAATGCACCTAATGGTTTCCTTTTAGCTTGAAATTTTTTTTTCTCGAAAATCCACAGTACCTTCCCTTGGAAAAATGACTCAGAAAAATCATGGCATTCGAAACAGATTTTTTCGATTTTTTTCTCACGGGTACGAGTTACGCGGTTACGGTTGACTTTTCCTTATTCGAAATCTGATTCTCTATAAAATGCACCTAATGGTTTCCTTTTAGCTTGAAATTTTTTTTTCTCGAAAATCCACAGTACCCTCCCTTGGAAAAATGACTCAGTAAAATCATGGCATTCGAAACTGATTTTTTCGATTTTTTCCTCACGGGTGCGAGTTACGCGGTTACGGTTGACTTTTTTTTATTCGAAATCTGATTCTCTATAAAATGCACCTAATGGTTTCCTTTTAGCATGAAATTTTTTTTCTCGAAAATTCACACTACCCTCCCTTGGAAAAATGACTCAGAAAAATCATGGCATTCGAAACAGATTTTTTCGATTTTTTTCTCACGGGTACGAGTTACGCGGTTACGGTTGACTTTTCCTTATTCGAAATCTGATTCTCTATAAAATGCACCTAATGGTTTCCTTTTAGCTTGAAATTTTTTTTTCTCGAAAATCCACAGTACCCTCCCTTGGAAAAATGACTCAGAAAAATCATGGCATTCGAAACAGATTTTTTCGATTTTTTTCTCACGGGTACGAGTTACGCGGTTACGGTTGACTTTTCCTTATTCGAAATCTGATTCTCTATAAAATGCACCTAATGGTTTCCTTTTAGCTTGAAATTTTTTTTTCTCGAAAATCCACAGTACCCTCCCTTGGAAAAATGACTCAGAAAAATCATGGCATTCGAAACAGATTTTTTCGATTTTTTTCTCACGGGTACGAGTTACGCGGTTACGGTTGACTTTTCCTTATTCGAAATCTGATTCTCTATAAAATGCACCTAATGGTTTCCTTTTAGCTGGAATTTTTTTTTTCTCGAAAATCCACAGTACCCTCCCTTGGAAAAATGACTCAGAAAAATCATGGCATTCGAAACAGATTTTTTCGATTTTTTTCTCACGGGTACGAGTTACGCGGTTACGGTTGACTTTTCCTTATTCGAAATCTGATTCTCTATAAAATGCACCTAATGGTTTCCTTTTAGCATGAAATTTTTTTTTCTCGAAAATCCACAGTACCCTCCCTTGGAAAAATGACTCAGAAAAATCATGGCATTCGAAACAGATTTTTTCGATTTTTTTCTCACGGGTACGAGTTATGCGGTTACGGTTGACTTTTTCTTATTCGAAATCTGATTCTCTATAAAATGCACCTAATGGTTTCCTTTTAGCTTGAAATTTTTTTTTGTCGAAAATCCACAGTACCCTCCCTTGGAAAAATGACTCAGAAAAATCATGGCATTCGAAACAGATTTTTTCGATTTTTTTCTCACGGGTACGAGTTACGCGGTTACGGTTGACATTTTCTTATTCGAAATCTGATTCTCTATAAAATGCACCTAATGGTTTCCTTTTAGCTTGAAATTTTTTTTTTCTCGAAAATCCACAGTACCCTCCCTTGGAAAAATGACTCAGAAAAATCATGGCATTCGAAACAGATTTTTTCGATTTTTTTCTCACGGGTACGAGTTACGCGGTTACGGTTGACTTTTCCTTATTCGAAATCTGATTCTCTATAAAATGCACCTAATGGTTTCCTTTTAGCTTGAAATTTTTTTTTCTCGAAAATCCACAGTACCTTCCCTTGGAAAAATGACTCAGAAAAATCATGGCATTCGAAACAGATTTTTTCGATTTTTTTCTCACGGGTACGAGTTACGCGGTTACGGTTGACTTTTCCTTATTCGAAATCTGATTCTCTATAAAATGCACCTAATGGTTTCCTTTTAGCTTGAAATTTTTTTTCTCGAAAATCCACAGTACCCTCCCTTGGAAAAATGACTCAGTAAAATCATGGCATTCGAAACTGATTTTTTCGATTTTTTCCTCACGGGTGCGAGTTACGCGGTTACGGTTGACTTTTTTTTATTCGAAATCTGATTCTCTATAAAATGCACCTAATGGTTTCCTTTTAGCTTGAAATTTTTTTTTTTCTCGAAAATTCACACTACCCTCCCTTGGAAAAATGACTCAGAAAAATCATGGCATTCGAAACAGATTTTTTCGATTTTTTTCTCACGGGTACGAGTTACGCGGTTACGGTTGACTTTTCCTTATTCGAAATCTGATTCTCTATAAAATGCACCTAATGGTTTCCTTTTAGCTTGAAATTTTTTTTCTCGAAAATCCACAGTACCCTCCCTTGGTAAAATGACTCAGAAAAATCATGGCATTCGAAACAGATTTTTTCGATTTTTTTCTCACGGGTACGAGTTACGCGGTTACGGTTGACTTTTCCTTATTCGAAATCTGATTCTCTATAAAATGCACCTAATGGTTTCCTTTTAGCTTGAAATTTTTTTTTCTCGAAAATCCATAGTACCCTCCCTTGGAAAAATGACTCAGAAAAATCATGGCATTCGAAACAGATTTTTTCGATTTTTTTCTCACGGGTACGAGTTACGCGGTTACGGTTGACTTTTCCTTATTCGAAATCTGATTCTCTATAAAATGCACCTAATGGTTTCCTTTTAGCTGGAATTTTTTTTTTCTCGAAAATCCACAGTACCCTCCCTTGGAAAAATGACTCAGAAAAATCATGGCATTCGAAACAGATTTTTTCGATTTTTTTCTCACGGGTACGAGTTACGCGGTTACGGTTGACTTTTCCTTATTCGAAATCTGATTCTCTATAAAATGCACCTAATGGTTTCCTTTTAGCTTGAAATTTTTTTTTCTCGAAAATCCACAGTACCCTCCCTTGGAAAAATGACTCAGAAAAATCATGGCATTCGAAACAGATTTTTTCGATTTTTTTCTCACGGGTACGAGTTACGCGGTTACGGTTGACTTTTCCTTATTCGAAATCTGATTCTCTATAAAATGCACCTAATGGTTTTCTTTTAGCTGGAATTTTTTTTTTCTCGAAAATCCACAGTACCCTCCCTTGGAAAAATGACTCAGAAAAATCATGGCATTCGAAACAGATTTTTTCGATTTTTTTCTCACGGGTACGAGTTACGCGGTTACGGTTGACTTTTTCTTATTCGAAATCTGATTCTCTATAAAATGCACCTAATGGTTTCCTTTTAGCTTGAAATTTTTTTTTGTCGAAAATCCACAGTACCCTCCCTTGGAAAAATGACTCAGAAAAATCATGGCATTCGAAACAGATTTTTTCGATTTTTTTCTCACGGGTACGAGTTACGCGGTTACGGTTGACTTTTTCTTATTCGAAATCTGATTCTCTATAAAATGCACCTAATGGTTTCCTTTTAGCTTGACATTTTTTTTTGTCGAAAATCCACAGTACCCTCCCTTGGAAAAATGACTCAGAAAAATCATGGCATTCGAAACAGATTTTTTCAATTTTTTTCTCACGGGTACGAGTTACGCGGTTACGGTTGACATTTTCTTATTCGAAATCTGATTCTCTATAAAATGCACCTAATGGTTTCCTTTTAGCTTGAAATTTTTTTTTCTCGAAAATCCACAGTACCCTCCCTTGGAAAAATGACTCAGAAAAATCATGGCATTCGAAACAGATTTTTTCGATTTTTTTCTCACGGGTACGAGTTACGCGGTTACGGTTGACTTTTTCTTATTCGAAATCTGATTCGCTATAAAATGCACCTAATGGTTTCCTTTTAGCTTGAAATTTTTTTTTGTCGAAAATCCACAGTACCCTCCCTTGGAAAAATGACTCAGAAAAATCATGGCATTCGAAACAGATTTTTTCGATTTTTTTCTCACGGGTACGAGTTACGCGGTTACGGTTGACTTTTCCTTATTCGAAATCTGATTCTCTATAAAATGCACCTAATGGTTTCCTTTTAGCTGGAATTTTTTTTTTCTCGAAAATCCACAGTACCCTCCCTTGGAAAAATGACTCAGAAAAATCATGGCATTCGAAACAGATTTTTTCGATTTTTTTCTCACGGGTACGAGTTACGCGGTTACGGTTGACTTTTTCTTATTCGAAATCTGATTCTCTATAAAATGCACCTAATGGTTTCCTTTTAGCTTGAAATTTTTTTTTGTCGAAAATCCACAGTACCCTCCCTTGGAAAAATGACTCAGAAAAATCATGGCATTCGAAACAGATTTTTTCGATTTTTTTCTCACGGGTACGAGTTACGCGGTTACGGTTGATATTTTCTTATTCGAAATCTGATTCTCTATAAAATGCACATAATGGTTTCCTTTTAGCTTGAAATTTTTTTTTTCTCGAAAATCCACAGTACCCTCCCTTGGAAAAATGACTCAGAAAAATCATGGCATTCGAAACAGATTTTTTCGATTTTTTTCTCACGGGTACGAGTTACGCGGTTACGGTTGACTTTTCCTTATTCGAAATCTGATTCTCTATAAAATGCACCTAATGGTTTCCTTTTAGCTTGAAATTTTTTTTTCTCGAAAATCCACAGTACCTTCCCTTGGAAAAATGACTCAGAAGAATCATGGCATTCGAAACAGATTTTTTCGATTTTTTTCTCACGGGTACGAGTTACGCGGTTACGGTTGACATTTTCTTATTCGAAATCTGATTCTCTATAAAATGCACCTAATGGTTTCCTTTTAGCTTGAAATTTTTTTTTCTCGAAAATCCACAGTACCCTCCCTTGGAAAAATGACTCAGAAAAATCATGGCATTCGAAACAGATTTTTTCGATTTTTTTCTCACGGGTACGAGTTACGCGGTTACGGTTGACTTTTTCTTATTCGAAATCTGATTCGCTATAAAATGCACCTAATGGTTTCCTTTTAGCTTGAAATTTTTTTTTGTCGAAAATCCACAGTACCCTCCCTTGGAAAAATGACTCAGAAAAATCATGGCATTCGAAACAGATTTTTTCGATTTTTTTCTCACGGGTACGAGTTACGCGGTTACGGTTGACTTTTCCTTATTCGAAATCTGATTCTCTATAAAATGCACCTAATGGTTTCCTTTTAGCTGGAATTTTTTTTTTCTCGAAAATCCACAGTACCCTCCCTTGGAAAAATGACTCAGAAAAATCATGGCATTCGAAACAGATTTTTTCGATTTTTTTCTCACGGGTACGAGTTACGCGGTTACGGTTGACTTTTTCTTATTCGAAATCTGATTCTCTATAAAATGCACCTAATGGTTTCCTTTTAGCTTGAAATTTTTTTTTGTCGAAAATCCACAGTACCCTCCCTTGGAAAAATGACTCAGAAAAATCATGGCATTCGAAACAGATTTTTTCGATTTTTTTCTCACGGGTACGAGTTACGCGGTTACGGTTGATATTTTCTTATTCGAAATCTGATTCTCTATAAAATGCACATAATGGTTTCCTTTTAGCTTGAAATTTTTTTTTTCTCGAAAATCCACAGTACCCTCCCTTGGAAAAATGACTCAGAAAAATCATGGCATTCGAAACAGATTTTTTCGATTTTTTTCTCACGGGTACGAGTTACGCGGTTACGGTTGACTTTTCCTTATTCGAAATCTGATTCTCTATAAAATGCACCTAATGGTTTCCTTTTAGCTTGAAATTTTTTTTTCTCGAAAATCCACAGTACCTTCCCTTGGAAAAATGACTCAGAAGAATCATGGCATTCGAAACAGATTTTTTCGATTTTTTTCTCACGGGTACGAGTTACGCGGTTACGGTTGACTTTTCCTTATTCGAAATCTGATTCTCTATAAAATGCACCTAATGGTTTCCTTTTAGCTGGAATTTTTTTTTTCTCGAAAATCCACAGTACCCTCCCTTGGAAAAATGACTCAGAAAAATCATGGCATTCGAAACAGATTTTTTCGATTTTTTTCTCACGGGTACGAGTTACGCGGTTACGGTTGACTTTTTCTTATTCGAAATCTGATTCTCTATAAAATGCACCTAATGGTTTCCTTTTAGCTTGAAATTTTTTTTTGTCGAAAATCCACAGTACCCTCCCTTGGAAAAATGACTCAGAAAAATCATGGCATTCGAAACAGATTTTTTCGATTTTTTTCTCACGGGTACGAGTTACGCGGTTACGGTTGATATTTTCTTATTCGAAATCTGATTCTCTATAAAATGCACCTAATGGTTTCCTTTTAGCTTGAAATTTTTTTTTTCTCGAAAATCCACAGTACCCTCCCTTGGAAAAATGACTCAGAAAAATCATGGCATTCGAAACAGATTTTTTCGATTTTTTTCTCACGGGTACGAGTTACGCGGTTACGGTTGACTTTTCCTTATTCGAAATCTGATTCTCTATAAAATGCACCTAATGGTTTCCTTTTAGCTTGAAATTTTTTTTTCTCGAAAATCCACAGTACCTTCCCTTGGAAAAATGACTCAGAAGAATCATGGCATTCGAAACAGATTTTTTCGATTTTTTTCTCACGGGTACGAGTTACGCGGTTACGGTTGACTTTTCCTTATTCGAAATCTGATTCTCTATAAAATGCACCTAATGGTTTCCTTTTAGCTGGAATTTTTTTTTTCTCGAAAATCCACAGTACCCTCCCTTGGAAAAATGACTCAGAAAAATCATGGCATTCGAAACAGATTTTTTCGATTTTTTTCTCACGGGTACGAGTTACGCGGTTACGGTTGACTTTTTTTTATTCGAAATCTGATTCTCTATAAAATGCACCTAATGGTTTCCTTTTAGCTTGAAATTTTTTTTTCTCGAAAATTCACACTACCCTCCCTTGGAAAAATGACTCAGAAAAATCATGGCATTCGAAACAGATTTTTTCGATTTTTTTCTCACGGGTACGAGTTACGCGGTTACGGTTGACTTTTCCTTATTCGAAATCTGATTCTCTATAAAATGCACCTAATGGTTTCCTTTTAGCTTGAAATTTTTTTTTCTCGAAAATCCACAGTACCCTCCCTTGGAAAAATGACTCAGAAAAATCATGGCATTCGAAACAGATTTTTTCGATTTTTTTCTCACGGGTACGAGTTACGCGGTTACGGTTGACTTTTCCTTATTCGAAATCTGATTCTCTATAAAATGCACCTAATGGTTTCCTTTTAGCTTGAAATTTTTTTTTCTCGAAAATCCACAGCACCCTCCCTTGGAAAAATGACTCAGAAAAATCATGGCATTCGAAACAGATTTTTTCGATTTTTTTCTCACGGGTACGAGTTACGCGGTTACGGTTGACTTTTCCTTATTCGAAATCTGATTCTCTATAAAATGCACCTAATGGTTTCCTTTTAGCTTGAAATTTTTTTTTCTCGAAAATCCACAGTACCCTCCCTTGGTAAAATGACTCAGAAAAATCATGGCATTCGAAACAGATTTTTTCGATTTTTTTCTCACGGGTACGAGTTACGCGGTTACGGTTGACTTTTCCTTATTCGAAATCTGATTCTCTATAAAATGCACCTAATGGTTTCCTTTTAGCTTGAAATTTTTTTTTCTCGAAAATCCATAGTACCCTCCCTTGGAAAAATGACTCAGAAAAATCATGGCATTCGAAACAGATTTTTTCGATTTTTTTCTCACGGGTACGAGTTACGCGGTTACGGTTGACTTTTCCTTATTCGAAATCTGATTCTCTGTAAAATGCACCTAATGGTTTCCTTTTAGCTGGAATTTTTTTTTTCTCGAAAATCCACAGTACCCTCCCTTGGAAAAATGACTCAGAAAAATCATGGCATTCGAAACAGATTTTTTCGATTTTTTTCTCACGGGTACGAGTTACGCGGTTACGGTTGACTTTTCCTTATTCGAAATCTGATTCTCTATAAAATGCACCTAATGGTTTCCTTTTAGCTTGAAATTTTTTTTTCTCGAAAATCCACAGTACCCTCCCTTGGAAAAATGACTCAGTTAAATCATGGCATTCGAAACTGATTTTTTCGATTTTTTCCTCACGGGTGCGAGTTACGCGGTTACGGTTGACTTTTTTTATTCGAAATCTGATTCTCTGTAAAATGCACCTAATGGTTTCCTTTTAGCTGGAATTTTTTTTTTCTCGAAAATCCACAGTACCCTCCCTTGGAAAAATGACTCAGAAGAATCATGGCATTCGAAACAGATTTTTTCGATTTTTTTCTCACGGGTACGAGTTACGCGGTTACGGTTGACTTTTCCTTATTCGAAATCTGATTCTCTATAAAATGCACCTAATGGTTTCCTTTTAGCTGGAATTTTTTTTTTCTCGAAAATCCACAGTACCCTCCCTTGGAAAAATGACTCAGAAAAATCATGGCATTCGAAACAGATTTTTTCGATTTTTTTCTCACGGGTACGAGTTACGCGGTTACGGTTGACTTTTTTTTATTCGAAATCTGATTCTCTATAAAATGCACCTAATGGTTTCCTTTTAGCTTGAAATTTTTTTTTCTCGAAAATTCACACTACCCTCCCTTGGAAAAATGACTCAGAAAAATCATGGCATTCGAAACAGATTTTTTCGATTTTTTTCTCACGGGTACGAGTTACGCGGTTACGGTTGACTTTTCCTTATTCGAAATCTGATTCTCTATAAAATGCACCTAATGGTTTCCTTTTAGCTTGAAATTTTTTTTTCTCGAAAATCCACAGTACCCTCCCTTGGAAAAATGACTCAGAAAAATCATGGCATTCGAAACAGATTTTTTCGATTTTTTTCTCACGGGTACGAGTTACGCGGTTACGGTTGACTTTTCCTTATTCGAAATCTGATTCTCTATAAAATGCACCTAATGGTTTCCTTTTAGCTTGAAATTTTTTTTTCTCGAAAATCCACAGCACCCTCCCTTGGAAAAATGACTCAGAAAAATCATGGCATTCGAAACAGATTTTTTCGATTTTTTTCTCACGGGTACGAGTTACGCGGTTACGGTTGACTTTTCCTTATTCGAAATCTGATTCTCTATAAAATGCACCTAATGGTTTCCTTTTAGCTTGAAATTTTTTTTTCTCGAAAATCCACAGTACCCTCCCTTGGTAAAATGACTCAGAAAAATCATGGCATTCGAAACAGATTTTTTCGATTTTTTTCTCACGGGTACGAGTTACGCGGTTACGGTTGACTTTTCCTTATTCGAAATCTGATTCTCTATAAAATGCACCTAATGGTTTCCTTTTAGCTTGAAATTTTTTTTTCTCGAAAATCCATAGTACCCTCCCTTGGAAAAATGACTCAGAAAAATCATGGCATTCGAAACAGATTTTTTCGATTTTTTTCTCACGGGTACGAGTTACGCGGTTACGGTTGACTTTTCCTTATTCGAAATCTGATTCTCTGTAAAATGCACCTAATGGTTTCCTTTTAGCTGGAATTTTTTTTTTCTCGAAAATCCACAGTACCCTCCCTTGGAAAAATGACTCAGAAAAATCATGGCATTCGAAACAGATTTTTTCGATTTTTTTCTCACGGGTACGAGTTACGCGGTTACGGTTGACTTTTCCTTATTCGAAATCTGATTCTCTATAAAATGCACCTAATGGTTTCCTTTTAGCTTGAAATTTTTTTTTCTCGAAAATCCACAGTACCCTCCCTTGGAAAAATGACTCAGTTAAATCATGGCATTCGAAACTGATTTTTTCGATTTTTTCCTCACGGGTGCGAGTTACGCGGTTACGGTTGACTTTTTTTATTCGAAATCTGATTCTCTATAAAATGCACCTAATGGTTTCCTTTTAGCTTGAAATTTTTTTTTCTCGAAAATTCACACTACCCTCCCTTGGAAAAATGACTCAGAAAAATCATGGCATTCGAAAGAGATTTTTTCGATTTTTTTCTCACGGGTACGAGTTACGCGGTTACGGTTGACTTTTCCTTATTCGAAATCTGATTCTCTATAAAATGCACCTAATGGTTTCCTTTTAGCTGGAATTTTTTTTTTCTCGAAAATCCACAGTACCCTCCCTTGGAAAAATGACTCAGAAAAATCATGGCATTCGAAACAGATTTTTTCGATTTTTTTCTCACGGGTACGAGTTACGCGGTTACGGTTGACTTTTTCTTATTCGAAATCTGATTCTCTATAAAATGCACCTAATGGTTTCCTTTTAGCTTGAAATTTTTTTTTGTCGAAAATCCACAGTACCCTCCCTTGGAAAAATGACTCAGAAAAATCATGGCATTCGAAACAGATTTTTTCGATTTTTTTCTCACGGGTACGAGTTACGCGGTTACGGTTGACTTTTTCTTATTCGAAATCTGATTCTCTATAAAATGCACCTAATGGTTTCCTTTTAGCTTGAAATTTTTTTTTCTCGAAAATCCACAGTACCCTCCCTTGGAAAAATGACTCAGAAAAATCATGGCATTCGAAACAGATTTTTTCGATTTTTTTCTCACGGGTACGAGTTACGCGGTTACGGTTGACTTTTTCTTATTCGAAATCTGATTCGCTATAAAATGCACCTAATGGTTTCCTTTTAGCTTGAAATTTTTTTTTCTCGAAAATCCACAGTACCCTCCCTTGGAAAAATGACTCAGAAAAATCATGGCATTCGAAACAGATTTTTTCGATTTTTTTCTCACGGGTACGAGTTACGCGGTTACGGTTGACTTTTTCTTATTCGAAATCTGATTCTCTATAAAATGCACCTAATGGTTTCCTTTTAGCTTGAAATTTTTTTTTGTCGAAAATCCACAGTACCCTCCCTTGGAAAAATGACTCAGAAAAATCATGGCATTCGAAACAGATTTTTTCGATTTTTTTCTCACGGGTACGAGTTACGCGGTTACGGTTGACATTTTCTTATTCGAAATCTGATTCTCTATAAAATGCACCTAATGGTTTCCTTTTAGCTTGAAATTTTTTTTTTCTCGAAAATCCACAGTACCCTCCCTTGGAAAAATGACTCAGAAAAATCATGGCATTCGAAACAGATTTTTTCGATTTTTTTCTCACGGGTACGAGTTACGCGGTTACGGTTGACTTTTCCTTATTCGAAATCTGATTCTCTATAAAATGCACCTAATGGTTTCCTTTTAGCTTGAAATTTTTTTTTCTCGAAAATCCACAGTACCTTCCCTTGGAAAAATGACTCAGAAAAATCATGGCATTCGAAACAGATTTTTTCGATTTTTTTCTCACGGGTACGAGTTACGCGGTTACGGTTGACTTTTCCTTATTCGAAATCTGATTCTCTATAAAATGCACCTAATGGTTTCCTTTTAGCTTGAAATTTTTTTTTCTCGAAAATCCACAGTACCCTCCCTTGGAAAAATGACTCAGTAAAATCATGGCATTCGAAACTGATTTTTTCGATTTTTTCCTCACGGGTGCGAGTTACGCGGTTACGGTTGACTTTTTTTTATTCGAAATCTGATTCTCTATAAAATGCACCTAATGGTTTCCTTTTAGCTTGAAATTTTTTTTCTCGAAAATTCACACTACCCTCCCTTGGAAAAATGACTCAGAAAAATCATGGCATTCGAAACAGATTTTTTCGATTTTTTTCTCACGGGTACGAGTTACGCGGTTACGGTTGACTTTTCCTTATTCGAAATCTGATTCTCTATAAAATGCACCTAATGGTTTCCTTTTAGCTTGAAATTTTTTTTTCTCGAAAATCCACAGTACCCTCCCTTGGAAAAATGACTCAGAAAAATCATGGCATTCGAAACAGATTTTTTCGATTTTTTTCTCACGGGTACGAGTTACGCGGTTACGGTTGACTTTTCCTTATTCGAAATCTGATTCTCTATAAAATGCACCTAATGGTTTCCTTTTAGCTTGAAATTTTTTTTTCTCGAAAATCCACAGTACCCTCCCTTGGAAAAATGACTCAGAAAAATCATGGCATTCGAAACAGATTTTTTCGATTTTTTTCTCACGGGTACAAGTTACGCGGTTACGGTTGACTTTTCCTTATTCGAAATCTGATTCTCTATAAAATGCACCTAATGGTTTCCTTTTAGCTGGAATTTTTTTTTTCTCGAAAATCCACAGTACCCTCCCTTGGAAAAATGACTCAGAAAAATCATGGCATTCGAAACAGATTTTTTCGATTTTTTTCTCACGGGTACGAGTTACGCGGTTACGGTTGACTTTTCCTTATTCGAAATCTGATTCTCTATAAAATGCACCTAATGGTTTCCTTTTAGCTTGAAATTTTTTTTTCTCGAAAATCCACAGTACCCTCCCTTGGAAAAATGACTCAGAAAAATCATGGCATTCGAAACAGATTTTTTCGATTTTTTTCTCACGGGTACGAGTTACGCGGTTACGGTTGACTTTTTCTTATTCGAAATCTGATTCTCTATAAAATGCACCTAATGGTTTCCTTTTAGCTTGAAATTTTTTTTTGTCGAAAATCCACAGTACCCTCCCTTGGAAAAATGACTCAGAAAAATCATGGCATTCGAAACAGATTTTTTCGATTTTTTTCTCACGGGTACGAGTTACGCGGTTACGGTTGACATTTTCTTATTCGAAATCTGATTCTCTATAAAATGCACCTAATGGTTTCCTTTTAGCTTGAAATTTTTTTTTTCTCGAAAATCCACAGTACCCTCCCTTGGAAAAATGACTCAGAAAAATCATGGCATTCGAAACAGATTTTTTCGATTTTTTTCTCACGGGTACGAGTTACGCGGTTACGGTTGACTTTTCCTTATTCGAAATCTGATTCTCTATAAAATGCACCTAATGGTTTCCTTTTAGCTTGAAATTTTTTTTTCTCGAAAATCCACAGTACCTTCCCTTGGAAAAATGACTCAGAAAAATCATGGCATTCGAAACAGATTTTTTCGATTTTTTTCTCACGGGTACGAGTTACGCGGTTACGGTTGACTTTTCCTTATTCGAAATCTGATTCTCTATAAAATGCACCTAATGGTTTCCTTTTAGCTTGAAATTTTTTTTCTCGAAAATCCACAGTACCCTCCCTTGGAAAAATGACTCAGTAAAATCATGGCATTCGAAACTGATTTTTTCGATTTTTTCCTCACGGGTGCGAGTTACGCGGTTACGGTTGACTTTTTTTTATTCGAAATCTGATTCTCTATAAAATGCACCTAATGGTTTCCTTTTAGCTTGAAATTTTTTTTTTCTCGAAAATTCACACTACCCTCCCTTGGAAAAATGACTCAGAAAAATCATGGCATTCGAAACAGATTTTTTCGATTTTTTTCTCACGGGTACGAGTTACGCGGTTACGGTTGACTTTTCCTTATTCGAAATCTGATTCTCTATAAAATGCACCTAATGGTTTCCTTTTAGCTTGAAATTTTTTTTCTCGAAAATCCACAGTACCCTCCCTTGGTAAAATGACTCAGAAAAATCATGGCATTCGAAACAGATTTTTTCGATTTTTTTCTCACGGGTACGAGTTACGCGGTTACGGTTGACTTTTCCTTATTCGAAATCTGATTCTCTATAAAATGCACCTAATGGTTTCCTTTTAGCTTGAAATTTTTTTTCTCGAAAATTCACACTACCCTCCCTTGGAAAAATGACTCAGAAAAATCATGGCATTCGAAACAGATTTTTTCGATTTTTTTCTCACGGGTACGAGTTACGCGGTTACGGTTGACTTTTCCTTATTCGAAATCTGATTCTCTATAAAATGCACCTAATGGTTTCCTTTTAGCTTGAAATTTTTTTTTCTCGAAAATCCACAGTACCCTCCCTTGGAAAAATGACTCAGAAAAATCATGGCATTCGAAACAGATTTTTTCGATTTTTTTCTCACGGGTACGAGTTACGCGGTTACGGTTGACTTTTCCTTATTCGAAATCTGATTCTCTATAAAATGCACCTAATGGTTTCCTTTTAGCTTGAAATTTTTTTTTCTCGAAAATCCACAGTACCCTCCCTTGGAAAAATGACTCAGAAAAATCATGGCATTCGAAACAGATTTTTTCGATTTTTTTCTCACGGGTACGAGTTACGCGGTTACGGTTGACTTTTCCTTATTCGAAATCTGATTCTCTATAAAATGCACCTAATGGTTTCCTTTTAGCTGGAATTTTTTTTTTCTCGAAAATCCACAGTACCCTCCCTTGGAAAAATGACTCAGAAAAATCATGGCATTCGAAACAGATTTTTTCGATTTTTTTCTCACGGGTACGAGTTACGCGGTTACGGTTGACTTTTCCTTATTCGAAATCTGATTCTCTATAAAATGCACCTAATGGTTTCCTTTTAGCTTGAAATTTTTTTTTCTCGAAAATCCACAGTACCCTCCCTTGGAAAAATGACTCAGAAAAATCATGGCATTCGAAACAGATTTTTTCGATTTTTTTCTCACGGGTACGAGTTACGCGGTTACGGTTGACTTTTTCTTATTCGAAATCTGATTCTCTATAAAATGCACCTAATGGTTTCCTTTTAGCTTGAAATTTTTTTTTGTCGAAAATCCACAGTACCCTCCCTTGGAAAAATGACTCAGAAAAATCATGGCATTCGAAACAGATTTTTTCGATTTTTTTCTCACGGGTACGAGTTACGCGGTTACGGTTGACATTTTCTTATTCGAAATCTGATTCTCTATAAAATGCACCTAATGGTTTCCTTTTAGCTTGAAATTTTTTTTTTCTCGAAAATCCACAGTACCCTCCCTTGGAAAAATGACTCAGAAAAATCATGGCATTCGAAACAGATTTTTTCGATTTTTTTCTCACGGGTACGAGTTACGCGGTTACGGTTGACTTTTCCTTATTCGAAATCTGATTCTCTATAAAATGCACCTAATGGTTTCCTTTTAGCTTGAAATTTTTTTTTCTCGAAAATCCACAGTACCTTCCCTTGGAAAAATGACTCAGAAAAATCATGGCATTCGAAACAGATTTTTTCGATTTTTTTCTCACGGGTACGAGTTACGCGGTTACGGTTGACTTTTCCTTATTCGAAATCTGATTCTCTATAAAATGCACCTAATGGTTTCCTTTTAGCTTGAAATTTTTTTTCTCGAAAATCCACAGTACCCTCCCTTGGAAAAATGACTCAGTAAAATCATGGCATTCGAAACTGATTTTTTCGATTTTTTCCTCACGGGTGCGAGTTACGCGGTTACGGTTGACTTTTTTTTATTCGAAATCTGATTCTCTATAAAATGCACCTAATGGTTTCCTTTTAGCTTGAAATTTTTTTTTTCTCGAAAACTCACACTACCCTCCCTTGGAAAAATGACTCAGAAAAATCATGGCATTCGAAACAGATTTTTTCGATTTTTTTCTCACGGGTACGAGTTACGCGGTTACGGTTGACTTTTCCTTATTCGAAATCTGATTCTCTATAAAATGCACCTAATGGTTTCCTTTTAGCTTGAAATTTTTTTTCTCGAAAATCCACAGTACCCTCCCTTGGTAAAATGACTCAGAAAAATCATGGCATTCGAAACAGATTTTTTCGATTTTTTTCTCACGGGTACGAGTTACGCGGTTACGGTTGACTTTTCCTTATTCGAAATCTGATTCTCTATAAAATGCACCTAATGGTTTCCTTTTAGCTTGAAATTTTTTTTTCTCGAAAATCCATAGTACCCTCCCTTGGAAAAATGACTCAGAAAAATCATGGCATTCGAAACAGATTTTTTCGATTTTTTTCTCACGGGTACGAGTTACGCGGTTACGGTTGACTTTTCCTTATTCGAAATCTGATTCTCTATAAAATGCACCTAATGGTTTCCTTTTAGCTGGAATTTTTTTTTTCTCGAAAATCCACAGTACCCTCCCTTGGAAAAATGACTCAGAAAAATCATGGCATTCGAAACAGATTTTTTCGATTTTTTTCTCACGGGTACGAGTTACGCGGTTACGGTTGACTTTTCCTTATTCGAAATCTGATTCTCTATAAAATGCACCTAATGGTTTCCTTTTAGCTTGAAATTTTTTTTTCTCGAAAATCCACAGTACCCTCCCTTGGAAAAATGACTCAGAAAAATCATGGCATTCGAAACAGATTTTTTCGATTTTTTTCTCACGGGTACGAGTTACGCGGTTACGGTTGACTTTTCCTTATTCGAAATCTGATTCTCTATAAAATGCACCTAATGGTTTTCTTTTAGCTGGAATTTTTTTTTTCTCGAAAATCCACAGTACCCTCCCTTGGAAAAATGACTCAGAAAAATCATGGCATTCGAAACAGATTTTTTCGATTTTTTTCTCACGGGTACGAGTTACGCGGTTACGGTTGACTTTTTCTTATTCGAAATCTGATTCTCTATAAAATGCACCTAATGGTTTCCTTTTAGCTTGAAATTTTTTTTTGTCGAAAATCCACAGTACCCTCCCTTGGAAAAATGACTCAGAAAAATCATGGCATTCGAAACAGATTTTTTCAATTTTTTTCTCACGGGTACGAGTTACGCGGTTACGGTTGACATTTTCTTATTCGAAATCTGATTCTCTATAAAATGCACCTAATGGTTTCCTTTTAGCTTGAAATTTTTTTTTCTCGAAAATCCACAGTACCCTCCCTTGGAAAAATGACTCAGAAAAATCATGGCATTCGAAACAGATTTTTTCGATTTTTTTCTCACGGGTACGAGTTACGCGGTTACGGTTGACTTTTTCTTATTCGAAATCTGATTCGCTATAAAATGCACCTAATGGTTTCCTTTTAGCTTGAAATTTTTTTTTGTCGAAAATCCACAGTACCCTCCCTTGGAAAAATGACTCAGAAAAATCATGGCATTCGAAACAGATTTTTTCGATTTTTTTCTCACGGGTACGAGTTACGCGGTTACGGTTGACTTTTTCTTATTCGAAATCTGATTCGCTATAAAATGCACCTAATGGTTTCCTTTTAGCTTGAAATTTTTTTTTGTCGAAAATCCACAGTACCCTCCCTTGGAAAAATGACTCAGAAAAATCATGGCATTCGAAACAGATTTTTTCGATTTTTTTCTCACGGGTACGAGTTACGCGGTTACGGTTGACTTTTTCTTATTCGAAATCTGATTCTCTATAAAATGCACCTAATGGTTTCCTTTTAGCTTGAAATTTTTTTTTGTCGAAAATCCACAGTACCCTCCCTTGGAAAAATGACTCAGAAAAATCATGGCATTCGAAACAGATTTTTTCGATTTTTTTCTCACGGGTACGAGTTACGCGGTTACGGTTGATATTTTCTTATTCGAAATCTGATTCTCTATAAAATGCACCTAATGGTTTCCTTTTAGCTTGAAATTTTTTTTTTCTCGAAAATCCACAGTACCCTCCCTTGGAAAAATGACTCAGAAAAATCATGGCATTCGAAACAGATTTTTTCGATTTTTTTCTCACGGGTACGAGTTACGCGGTTACGGTTGACTTTTCCTTATTCGAAATCTGATTCTCTATAAAATGCACCTAATGGTTTCCTTTTAGCTTGAAATTTTTTTTTCTCGAAAATCCACAGTACCTTCCCTTGGAAAAATGACTCAGAAGAATCATGGCATTCGAAACAGATTTTTTCGATTTTTTTCTCACGGGTACGAGTTACGCGGTTACGGTTGACTTTTCCTTATTCGAAATCTGATTCTCTATAAAATGCACCTAATGGTTTCCTTTTAGCTGGAATTTTTTTTTTCTCGAAAATCCACAGTACCCTCCCTTGGAAAAATGACTCAGAAAAATCATGGCATTCGAAACAGATTTTTTCGATTTTTTTCTCACGGGTACGAGTTACGCGGTTACGGTTGACTTTTTTTTATTCGAAATCTGATTCTCTATAAAATGCACCTAATGGTTTCCTTTTAGCTTGAAATTTTTTTTTCTCGAAAATTCACACTACCCTCCCTTGGAAAAATGACTCAGAAAAATCATGGCATTCGAAACAGATTTTTTCGATTTTTTTCTCACGGGTACGAGTTACGCGGTTACGGTTGACTTTTCCTTATTCGAAATCTGATTCTCTATAAAATGCACCTAATGGTTTCCTTTTAGCTTGAAATTTTTTTTTCTCGAAAATCCACAGTACCCTCCCTTGGAAAAATGACTCAGAAAAATCATGGCATTCGAAACAGATTTTTTCGATTTTTTTCTCACGGGTACGAGTTACGCGGTTACGGTTGACTTTTCCTTATTCGAAATCTGATTCTCTATAAAATGCACCTAATGGTTTCCTTTTAGCTTGAAATTTTTTTTTCTCGAAAATCCACAGTACCCTCCCTTGGAAAAATGACTCAGTAAAATCATGGCATTCGAAACTGATTTTTTCGATTTTTTCCTCACGGGTGCGAGTTACGCGGTTACGGTTGACTTTTTTTTATTCGAAATCTGATTCTCTATAAAATGCACCTAATGGTTTCCTTTTAGCTTGAAATTTTTTTTTTCTCGAAAATTCACACTACCCTCCCTTGGAAAAATGACTCAGAAAAATCATGGCATTCGAAACAGATTTTTTCGATTTTTTTCTCACGGGTACGAGTTACGCGGTTACGGTTGACTTTTCCTTATTCGAAATCTGATTCTCTATAAAATGCACCTAATGGTTTCCTTTTAGCTTGAAATTTTTTTTTCTCGAAAATCCACAGTACCCTCCCTTGGTAAAATGACTCAGAAAAATCATGGCATTCGAAACAGATTTTTTCGATTTTTTTCTCACGGGTACGAGTTACGCGGTTACGGTTGACTTTTCCTTATTCGAAATCTGATTCTCTATAAAATGCACCTAATGGTTTCCTTTTAGCTTGAAATTTTTTTTTCTCGAAAATCCATAGTACCCTCCCTTGGAAAAATGACTCAGAAAAATCATGGCATTCGAAACAGATTTTTTCGATTTTTTTCTCACGGGTACGAGTTACGCGGTTACGGTTGACTTTTCCTTATTCGAAATCTGATTCTCTGTAAAATGCACCTAATGGTTTCCTTTTAGCTGGAATTTTTTTTTTCTCGAAAATCCACAGTACCCTCCCTTGGAAAAATGACTCAGAAAAATCATGGCATTCGAAACAGATTTTTTCGATTTTTTTCTCACGGGTACGAGTTACGCGGTTACGGTTGACTTTTCCTTATTCGAAATCTGATTCTCTATAAAATGCACCTAATGGTTTCCTTTTAGCTTGAAATTTTTTTTTCTCGAAAATCCACAGTACCCTCCCTTGGAAAAATGACTCAGAAAAATCATGGCATTCGAAACAGATTTTTTCGATTTTTTTCTCACGGGTACGAGTTACGCGGTTACGGTTGACTTTTCCTTATTCGAAATCTGATTCTCTATAAAATGCACCTAATGGTTTCCTTTTAGCTGGAATTTTTTTTTTCTCGAAAATCCACAGTACCCTCCCTTGGAAAAATGACTCAGAAAAATCATGGCATTCGAAACAGATTTTTTCGATTTTTTTCTCACGGGTACGAGTTACGCGGTTACGGTTGACTTTTTCTTATTCGAAATCTGATTCTCTATAAAATGCACCTAATGGTTTCCTTTTAGCTTGAAATTTTTTTTTGTCGAAAATCCACAGTACCCTCCCTTGGAAAAATGACTCAGAAAAATCATGGCATTCGAAACAGATTTTTTCGATTTTTTTCTCACGGGTACGAGTTACGCGGTTACGGTTGACTTTTTCTTATTCGAAATCTGATTCTCTATAAAATGCACCTAATGGTTTCCTTTTAGCTTGAAATTTTTTTTTCTCGAAAATCCACAGTACCCTCCCTTGGAAAAATGACTCAGAAAAATCATGGCATTCGAAACAGATTTTTTCGATTTTTTTCTCACGGGTACGAGTTACGCGGTTACGGTTGACTTTTTCTTATTCGAAATCTGATTCGCTATAAAATGCACCTAATGGTTTCCTTTTAGCTTGAAATTTTTTTTTGTCGAAAATCCACAGTACCCTCCCTTGGAAAAATGACTCAGAAAAATCATGGCATTCGAAAGAGATTTTTTCGATTTTTTTCTCACGGGTACGAGTTACGCGGTTACGGTTGACTTTTCCTTATTCGAAATCTGATTCTCTATAAAATGCACCTAATGGTTTCCTTTTAGCTTGAAATTTTTTTTTCTCGAAAATCCACAGTACCCTCCCTTGGAAAAATGACTCAGAAAAATCATGGCATTCGAAACAGATTTTTTCGATTTTTTTCTCACGGGTACGAGTTACGCGGTTACGGTTGACTTTTCCTTATTCGAAATCTGATTCTCTATAAAATGCACCTAATGGTTTCCTTTTAGCTGGAATTTTTTTTTTCTCGAAAATCCACAGTACCCTCCCTTGGAAAAATGACTCAGAAAAATCATGGCATTCGAAACAGATTTTTTCGATTTTTTTCTCACGGGTACGAGTTACGCGGTTACGGTTGACTTTTCCTTATTCGAAATCTGATTCTCTATAAAATGCACCTAATGGTTTCCTTTTAGCTTGAAATTTTTTTTTCTCGAAAATCCACAGTACCCTCCCTTGGAAAAATGACTCAGAAAAATCATGGCATTCGAAACAGATTTTTTCGATTTTTTTCTCACGGGTACGAGTTACGCGGTTACGGTTGACTTTTTCTTATTCGAAATCTGATTCTCTATAAAATGCACCTAATGGTTTCCTTTTAGCTTGAAATTTTTTTTTGTCGAAAATCCACAGTACCCTCCCTTGGAAAAATGACTCAGAAAAATCATGGCATTCGAAACAGATTTTTTCGATTTTTTTCTCACGGGTACGAGTTACGCGGTTACGGTTGACTTTTCCTTATTCGAAATCTGATTCTCTATAAAATGCACCTAATGGTTTCCTTTTAGCTTGAAATTTTTTTTCTCGAAAATCCACAGTACCCTCCCTTGGAAAAATGACTCAGTAAAATCATGGCATTCGAAACTGATTTTTTCGATTTTTTCCTCACGGGTGCGAGTTACGCGGTTACGGTTGACTTTTTTTTATTCGAAATCTGATTCTCTATAAAATGCACCTAATAGTTTCCTTTTAGCTTGAAATTTTTTTTTTCTCGAAAATTCACACTACCCTCCCTTGGAAAAATGACTCAGAAAAATCATGGCATTCGAAACAGATTTTTTCGATTTTTTTCTCACGGGTACGAGTTACGCGGTTACGGTTGACTTTTCCTTATTCGAAATCTGATTCTCTATAAAATGCACCTAATGGTTTCCTTTTAGCTTGAAATTTTTTTTTTCTCGAAAATCCACAGTACCCTCCCTTGGAAAAATGACTCAGAAAAATCATGGCATTCGAAACAGATTTTTTCGATTTTTTTTCTCACGGGTACGAGTTACGCGGTTACGGTTGACTTTTCCTTATTCGAAATCTGATTCTCTATAAAATGCACCTAATGGTTTCCTTTTAGCTTGAAATTTTTTTTTCTCGAAAATCCACAGTACCTTCCCTTGGAAAAATGACTCAGAAAAATCATGGCATTCGAAACAGATTTTTTCGATTTTTTTCTCACGGGTACGAGTTACGCGGTTACGGTTGACTTTTCCTTATTCGAAATCTGATTCTCTATAAAATGCACCTAATGGTTTCCTTTTAGCTTGAAATTTTTTTTCTCGAAAATCCACAGTACCCTCCCTTGGAAAAATGACTCAGTAAAATCATGGCATTCGAAACTGATTTTTTCGATTTTTTCCTCACGGGTGCGAGTTACGCGGTTACGGTTGACTTTTTTTTATTCGAAATCTGATTCTCTATAAAATGCACCTAATGGTTTCCTTTTAGCTTGAAATTTTTTTTTTCTCGAAAATTCACACTACCCTCCCTTGGAAAAATGACTCAGAAAAATCATGGCATTCGAAACAGATTTTTTCGATTTTTTTCTCACGGGTACGAGTTACGCGGTTACGGTTGACTTTTCCTTATTCGAAATCTGATTCTCTATAAAATGCACCTAATGGTTTCCTTTTAGCTTGAAATTTTTTTTCTCGAAAATCCACAGTACCCTCCCTTGGTGAAATGACTCAGAAAAATCATGGCATTCGAAACAGATTTTTTCGATTTTTTTCTCACGGGTACGAGTTACGCGGTTACGGTTGACTTTTCCTTATTCGAAATCTGATTCTCTATAAAATGCACCTAATGGTTTCCTTTTAGCTTGAAATTTTTTTTTCTCGGAAATCCATAGTACCCTCCGTTGGAAAAATGACTCAGAAAAATCATGGCATTCGAAACAGATTTTTTCGATTTTTTTCTCACGGGTACGAGTTACGCGGTTACGGTTGACTTTTCCTTATTCGAAATCTGATTCTCTATAAAATGCACCTAATGGTTTCCTTTTAGCTTGACATTTTTTTTTGTCGAAAATCCACAGTACCCTCCCTTGGAAAAATGACTCAGAAAAATCATGGCATTCGAAAGAGATTTTTTCGATTTTTTTCTCACGGGTACGAGTTACGCGGTTACGGTTGACTTTTCCTTATTCGAAATCTGATTCTCTATAAAATGCACCTAATGGTTTCCTTTTAGCTTGAAATTTTTTTTTCTCGAAAATCCACAGTACCCTCCCTTGGAAAAATGACTCAGAAAAATCATGGCATTCGAAACAGATTTTTTCGATTTTTTTCTCACGGGTACGAGTTACGCGGTTACGGTTGACTTTTCCTTATTCGAAATCTGATTCTCTATAAAATGCACCTAATGGTTTCCTTTTAGCTGGAATTTTTTTTTTCTCGAAAATCCACAGTACCCTCCCTTGGAAAAATGACTCAGAAAAATCATGGCATTCGAAACAGATTTTTTCGATTTTTTTCTCACGGGTACGAGTTACGCGGTTACGGTTGACTTTTCCTTATTCGAAATCTGATTCTCTATAAAATGCACCTAATGGTTTGCTTTTAGCTTGAAATTTTTTTTTCTCGAAAATCCACAGTACCCTCCCTTGGAAAAATGACTCAGAAAAATCATGGCATTCGAAACAGATTTTTTCGATTTTTTTCTCACGGGTACGAGTTACGCGGTTACGGTTGACTTTTTCTTATTCGAAATCTGATTCTCTATAAAATGCACCTAATGGTTTCCTTTTAGCTTGAAATTTTTTTTTGTCGAAAATCCACAGTACCCTCCCTTGGAAAAATGACTCAGAAAAATCATGGCATTCGAAACAGATTTTTTCGATTTTTTTCTCACGGGTACGAGTTACGCGGTTACGGTTGACATTTTCTTATTCGAAATCTGATTCTCTATAAAATGCACCTAATGGTTTCCTTTTAGCTTGAAATTTTTTTTTTCTCGAAAATCCACAGTACCCTCCCTTGGAAAAATGACTCAGAAAAATCATGGCATTCGAAACAGATTTTTTCGATTTTTTTCTCACGGGTACGAGTTACGCGGTTACGGTTGACTTTTCCTTATTCGAAATCTGATTCTCTATAAAATGCACCTAATGGTTTCCTTTTAGCTTGAAATTTTTTTTTCTCGAAAATCCACAGTACCTTCCCTTGGAAAAATGACTCAGAAAAATCATGGCATTCGAAACAGATTTTTTCGATTTTTTTCTCACGGGTACGAGTTACGCGGTTACGGTTGACTTTTCCTTATTCGAAATCTGATTCTCTATAAAATGCACCTAATGGTTTCCTTTTAGCTTGAAATTTTTTTTCTCGAAAATCCACAGTACCCTCCCTTGGAAAAATGACTCAGTAAAATCATGGCATTCGAAACTGATTTTTTCGATTTTTTCCTCACGGGTGCGAGTTACGCGGTTACGGTTGACTTTTTTTTATTCGAAATCTGATTCTCTATAAAATGCACCTAATGGTTTCCTTTTAGCTTGAAATTTTTTTTTTCTCGAAAATTCACACTACCCTCCCTTGGAAAAATGACTCAGAAAAATCATGGCATTCGAAACAGATTTTTTCGATTTTTTTCTCACGGGTACGAGTTACGCGGTTACGGTTGACTTTTCCTTATTCGAAATCTGATTCTCTATAAAATGCACCTAATGGTTTCCTTTTAGCTTGAAATTTTTTTTCTCGAAAATCCACAGTACCCTCCCTTGGTGAAATGACTCAGAAAAATCATGGCATTCGAAACAGATTTTTTCGATTTTTTTCTCACGGGTACGAGTTACGCGGTTACGGTTGACTTTTCCTTATTCGAAATCTGATTCTCTATAAAATGCACCTAATGGTTTCCTTTTAGCTTGAAATTTTTTTTTCTCGGAAATCCATAGTACCCTCCGTTGGAAAAATGACTCAGAAAAATCATGGCATTCGAAACAGATTTTTTCGATTTTTTTCTCACGGGTACGAGTTACGCGGTTACGGTTGACTTTTCCTTATTCGAAATCTGATTCTCTATAAAATGCACCTAATGGTTTCCTTTTAGCTGGAATTTTTTTTTTCTCGAAAATCCACAGTACCCTCCCTTGGAAAAATGACTCAGAAAAATCATGGCATTCGAAACAGATTTTTTCGATTTTTTTCTCACGGGTACGAGTTACGCGGTTACGGTTGACTTTTCCTTATTCGAAATCTGATTCTCTATAAAATGCACCTAATGGTTTCCTTTTAGCTTGAAATTTTTTTTTCTCGAAAATCCACAGTACCCTCCCTTGGAAAAATGACTCAGAAAAATCATGGCATTCGAAACAGATTTTTTCGATTTTTTTCTCACGGGTACGAGTTACGCGGTTACGGTTGACTTTTCCTTATTCGAAATCTGATTCTCTATAAAATGCACCTAATGGTTTTCTTTTAGCTGGAATTTTTTTTTTCTCGAAAATCCACAGTACCCTCCCTTGGAAAAATGACTCAGAAAAATCATGGCATTCGAAACAGATTTTTTCGATTTTTTTCTCACGGGTACGAGTTACGCGGTTACGGTTGACTTTTTCTTATTCGAAATCTGATTCTCTATAAAATGCACCTAATGGTTTCCTTTTAGCTTGAAATTTTTTTTTGTCGAAAATCCACAGTACCCTCCCTTGGAAAAATGACTCAGAAAAATCATGGCATTCGAAACAGATTTTTTCGATTTTTTTCTCACGGGTACGAGTTACGCGGTTACGGTTGACTTTTTCTTATTCGAAATCTGATTCTCTATAAAATGCACCTAATGGTTTCCTTTTAGCTTGACATTTTTTTTTGTCGAAAATCCACAGTACCCTCCCTTGGAAAAATGACTCAGAAAAATCATGGCATTCGAAACAGATTTTTTCAATTTTTTTCTCACGGGTACGAGTTACGCGGTTACGGTTGACATTTTCTTATTCGAAATCTGATTCTCTATAAAATGCACCTAATGGTTTCCTTTTAGCTTGAAATTTTTTTTTCTCGAAAATCCACAGTACCCTCCCTTGGAAAAATGACTCAGAAAAATCATGGCATTCGAAACAGATTTTTTCGATTTTTTTCTCACGGGTACGAGTTACGCGGTTACGGTTGACTTTTTCTTATTCGAAATCTGATTCGCTATAAAATGCACCTAATGGTTTCCTTTTAGCTTGAAATTTTTTTTTGTCGAAAATCCACAGTACCCTCCCTTGGAAAAATGACTCAGAAAAATCATGGCATTCGAAACAGATTTTTTCGATTTTTTTCTCACGGGTACGAGTTACGCGGTTACGGTTGACTTTTTCTTATTCGAAATCTGATTCGCTATAAAATGCACCTAATGGTTTCCTTTTAGCTTGAAATTTTTTTTTGTCGAAAATCCACAGTACCCTCCCTTGGAAAAATGACTCAGAAAAATCATGGCATTCGAAACAGATTTTTTCGATTTTTTTCTCACGGGTACGAGTTACGCGGTTACGGTTGACTTTTTCTTATTCGAAATCTGATTCTCTATAAAATGCACCTAATGGTTTCCTTTTAGCTTGAAATTTTTTTTTGTCGAAAATCCACAGTACCCTCCCTTGGAAAAATGACTCAGAAAAATCATGGCATTCGAAACAGATTTTTTCGATTTTTTTCTCACGGGTACGAGTTACGCGGTTACGGTTGATATTTTCTTATTCGAAATCTGATTCTCTATAAAATGCACCTAATGGTTTCCTTTTAGCTTGAAATTTTTTTTTTCTCGAAAATCCACAGTACCCTCCCTTGGAAAAATGACTCAGAAAAATCATGGCATTCGAAACAGATTTTTTCGATTTTTTTCTCACGGGTACGAGTTACGCGGTTACGGTTGACTTTTCCTTATTCGAAATCTGATTCTCTATAAAATGCACCTAATGGTTTCCTTTTAGCTTGAAATTTTTTTTTCTCGAAAATCCACAGTACCTTCCCTTGGAAAAATGACTCAGAAGAATCATGGCATTCGAAACAGATTTTTTCGATTTTTTTCTCACGGGTACGAGTTACGCGGTTACGGTTGACTTTTCCTTATTCGAAATCTGATTCTCTATAAAATGCACCTAATGGTTTCCTTTTAGCTGGAATTTTTTTTTTCTCGAAAATCCACAGTACCCTCCCTTGGAAAAATGACTCAGAAAAATCATGGCATTCGAAACAGATTTTTTCGATTTTTTTCTCACGGGTACGAGTTACGCGGTTACGGTTGACTTTTTTTTATTCGAAATCTGATTCTCTATAAAATGCACCTAATGGTTTCCTTTTAGCTTGAAATTTTTTTTTCTCGAAAATTCACACTACCCTCCCTTGGAAAAATGACTCAGAAAAATCATGGCATTCGAAACAGATTTTTTCGATTTTTTTCTCACGGGTACGAGTTACGCGGTTACGGTTGACTTTTCCTTATTCGAAATCTGATTCTCTATAAAATGCACCTAATGGTTTCCTTTTAGCTTGAAATTTTTTTTTCTCGAAAATCCACAGTACCCTCCCTTGGAAAAATGACTCAGAAAAATCATGGCATTCGAAACAGATTTTTTCGATTTTTTTCTCACGGGTACGAGTTACGCGGTTACGGTTGACTTTTCCTTATTCGAAATCTGATTCTCTATAAAATGCACCTAATGGTTTCCTTTTAGCTGGAAATTTTTTTTTCTCGAAAATCCACAGTACCCTCCCTTGGAAAAATGACTCAGTAAAATCATGGCATTCGAAACTGATTTTTTCGATTTTTTCCTCACGGGTGCGAGTTACGCGGTTACGGTTGACTTTTTTTTATTCGAAATCTGATTCTCTATAAAATGCACCTAATGGTTTCCTTTTAGCTTGAAATTTTTTTTTTCTCGAAAATTCACACTACCCTCCCTTGGAAAAATGACTCAGAAAAATCATGGCATTCGAAACAGATTTTTTCGATTTTTTTCTCACGGGTACGAGTTACGCGGTTACGGTTGACTTTTCCTTATTCGAAATCTGATTCTCTATAAAATGCACCTAATGGTTTCCTTTTAGCTTGAAATTTTTTTTTCTCGAAAATCCACAGTACCCTCCCTTGGTAAAATGACTCAGAAAAATCATGGCATTCGAAACAGATTTTTTCGATTTTTTTCTCACGGGTACGAGTTACGCGGTTACGGTTGACTTTTCCTTATTCGAAATCTGATTCTCTGTAAAATGCACCTAATGGTTTCCTTTTAGCTGGAATTTTTTTTTTCTCGAAAATCCACAGTACCCTCCCTTGGAAAAATGACTCAGAAAAATCATGGCATTCGAAACAGATTTTTTCGATTTTTTTCTCACGGGTACGAGTTACGCGGTTACGGTTGACTTTTCCTTATTCGAAATCTGATTCTCTATAAAATGCACCTAATGGTTTCCTTTTAGCTTGAAATTTTTTTTTCTCGAAAATCCACAGTACCCTCCCTTGGAAAAATGACTCAGAAAAATCATGGCATTCGAAACAGATTTTTTCGATTTTTTTCTCACGGGTACGAGTTACGCGGTTACGGTTGACTTTTCCTTATTCGAAATCTGATTCTCTATAAAATGCACCTAATGGTTTCCTTTTAGCTGGAATTTTTTTTTTCTCGAAAATCCACAGTACCCTCCCTTGGAAAAATGACTCAGAAAAATCATGGCATTCGAAACAGATTTTTTCGATTTTTTTCTCACGGGTACGAGTTACGCGGTTACGGTTGACTTTTTCTTATTCGAAATCTGATTCTCTATAAAATGCACCTAATGGTTTCCTTTTAGCTTGAAATTTTTTTTTGTCGAAAATCCACAGTACCCTCCCTTGGAAAAATGACTCAGAAAAATCATGGCATTCGAAACAGATTTTTTCGATTTTTTTCTCACGGGTACGAGTTACGCGGTTACGGTTGACTTTTTCTTATTCGAAATCTGATTCTCTATAAAATGCACCTAATGGTTTCCTTTTAGCTTGAAATTTTTTTTTCTCGAAAATCCACAGTACCCTCCCTTGGAAAAATGACTCAGAAAAATCATGGCATTCGAAACAGATTTTTTCGATTTTTTTCTCACGGGTACGAGTTACGCGGTTACGGTTGACTTTTTCTTATTCGAAATCTGATTCGCTATAAAATGCACCTAATGGTTTCCTTTTAGCTTGAAATTTTTTTTTGTCGAAAATCCACAGTACCCTCCCTTGGAAAAATGACTCAGAAAAATCATGGCATTCGAAAGAGATTTTTTCGATTTTTTTCTCACGGGTACGAGTTACGCGGTTACGGTTGACTTTTCCTTATTCGAAATCTGATTCTCTATAAAATGCACCTAATGGTTTCCTTTTAGCTGGAATTTTTTTTTTCTCGAAAATCCACAGTACCCTCCCTTGGAAAAATGACTCAGAAAAATCATGGCATTCGAAACAGATTTTTTCGATTTTTTTCTCACGGGTACGAGTTACGCGGTTACGGTTGACTTTTTCTTATTCGAAATCTGATTCTCTATAAAATGCACCTAATGGTTTCCTTTTAGCTTGAAATTTTTTTTTGTCGAAAATCCACAGTACCCTCCCTTGGAAAAATGACTCAGAAAAATCATGGCATTCGAAACAGATTTTTTCGATTTTTTTCTCACGGGTACGAGTTACGCGGTTACGGTTGATATTTTCTTATTCGAAATCTGATTCTCTATAAAATGCACCTAATGGTTTCCTTTTAGCTTGAAATTTTTTTTTCTCGAAAATCCACAGTACCCTCCCTTGGAAAAATGACTCAGAAAAATCATGGCATTCGAAACAGATTTTTTCGATTTTTTTCTCACGGGTACGAGTTACGCGGTTACGGTTGACTTTTCCTTATTCGAAATCTGATTCTCTATAAAATGCACCTAATGGTTTCCTTTTAGCTTGAAATTTTTTTTTCTCGAAAATCCACAGTACCTTCCCTTGGAAAAATGACTCAGAAGAATCATGGCATTCGAAACAGATTTTTTCGATTTTTTTCTCACGGGTACGAGTTACGCGGTTACGGTTGACTTTTCCTTATTCGAAATCTGATTCTCTATAAAATGCACCTAATGGTTTCCTTTTAGCTTGAAATTTTTTTTTCTCGAAAATCCACAGTACCCTCCCTTGGAAAAATGACTCAGTAAAATCATGGCATTCGAAACTGATTTTTTCGATTTTTTCCTCACGGGTGCGAGTTACGCGGTTACGGTTGACTTTTTTTTATTCGAAATCTGATTCTCTATAAAATGCACCTAATGGTTTCCTTTTAGCTTGAAATTTTTTTTTCTTGAAAATTCACACTACCCTCCCTTGGAAAAATGAATCAGAAAAATCATGGCATTCGAAACAGATTTTTTCGATTTTTTTCTCACGGGTACGAGTTACGCGGTTACGGTTGACTTTTCCTTATTCGAAATCTGATTCTCTATAAAATGCACCTAATGGTTTCCTTTTAGCTTGAAATTTTTTTTTCTCGAAAATCCACAGTACCCTCCCTTGGAAAAATGACTCAGAAAAATCATGGCATTCGAAACAGATTTTTTCGATTTTTTTCTCACGGGTACGAGTTACGCGGTTACGGTTGACATTTTCTTATTCGAAATCTGATTCCCTATAAAATGCACCTAATGGTTCCCTTTTAGCTTGAAATTTTTTTTTGTCGAAAATCCACAGTACCCTCCCTTGGAAAAATGACTCAGAAAAATCATGGCATTCGAAACAGATTTTTTCGATTTTTTTCTCACGGGTACGAGTTACGCGGTTACGGTTGACTTTTTCTTATTGGAAATCTGATTCTCTATAAAATGCACCTAATGGTTTCCTTTTAGCTTGAAATTTTTTTTTCTCGAAAATCCACAGTACCCTCCCTTGGAAAAATGACTCAGAAAAATCATGGCATTCGAAAGAGATTTTTTCGATTTTTTTCTCACGGGTACGAGTTACGCGGTTGCGGTTGACTTTTTCTTATTGGAAATCTGATTCTCTATAAAATGCACCTAATGGTTTCCTTTTAGCTTGAAATTTTTTTTTGTCGAAAATCCACAGTACCCTCCCTTGGAAAAATGACTCAGAAAAATCATGGCATTCGAAACAGATTTTTTCAATTTTTTTCTCACGGGTACGAGTTACGCGGTTACGGTTGACATTTTCTTATTCGAAATCTGATTCTCTATAAAATGCACCTAATGGTTTCCTTTTAGCTTGAAATTTTTTTTTCTCGAAAATCCACAGTACCCTCCCTTGGAAAAATGACTCAGAAAAATCATGGCATTCGAAACAGATTTTTTCGATTTTTTTCTCACGGGTACGAGTTACGCGGTTACGGTTGACTTTTCCTTATTCGAAATCTGATTCTCTATAAAATGCACCTAATGGTTTTCTTTTAGCTGGAATTTTTTTTTTCTCGAAAATCCACAGTACCCTCCCTTGGAAAAATGACTCAGAAAAATCATGGCATTCGAAACAGATTTTTTCGATTTTTTTCTCACGGGTACGAGTTACGCGGTTACGGTTGACTTTTTCTTATTCGAAATCTGATTCTCTATAAAATGCACCTAATGGTTTCCTTTTAGCTTGAAATTTTTTTTTGTCGAAAATCCACAGTACCCTCCCTTGGAAAAATGACTCAGAAAAATCATGGCATTCGAAACAGATTTTTTCGATTTTTTTCTCACGGGTACGAGTTACGCGGTTACGGTTGACTTTTTCTTATTCGAAATCTGATTCTCTATAAAATGCACCTAATGGTTTCCTTTTAGCTTGACATTTTTTTTTGTCGAAAATCCACAGTACCCTCCCTTGGAAAAATGACTCAGAAAAATCATGGCATTCGAAACAGATTTTTTCAATTTTTTTCTCACGGGTACGAGTTACGCGGTTACGGTTGACATTTTCTTATTCGAAATCTGATTCTCTATAAAATGCACCTAATGGTTTCCTTTTAGCTTGAAATTTTTTTTTCTCGAAAATCCACAGTACCCTCCCTTGGAAAAATGACTCAGAAAAATCATGGCATTCGAAACAGATTTTTTCGATTTTTTTCTCACGGGTACGAGTTACGCGGTTACGGTTGACTTTTTCTTATTCGAAATCTGATTCGCTATAAAATGCACCTAATGGTTTCCTTTTAGCTTGAAATTTTTTTTTGTCGAAAATCCACAGTACCCTCCCTTGGAAAAATGACTCAGAAAAATCATGGCATTCGAAACAGATTTTTTCGATTTTTTTCTCACGGGTACGAGTTACGCGGTTACGGTTGACTTTTTCTTATTCGAAATCTGATTCGCTATAAAATGCACCTAATGGTTTCCTTTTAGCTTGAAATTTTTTTTTGTCGAAAATCCACAGTACCCTCCCTTGGAAAAATGACTCAGAAAAATCATGGCATTCGAAACAGATTTTTTCGATTTTTTTCTCACGGGTACGAGTTACGCGGTTACGGTTGACTTTTTCTTATTCGAAATCTGATTCTCTATAAAATGCACCTAATGGTTTCCTTTTAGCTTGAAATTTTTTTTTGTCGAAAATCCACAGTACCCTCCCTTGGAAAAATGACTCAGAAAAATCATGGCATTCGAAACAGATTTTTTCGATTTTTTTCTCACGGGTACGAGTTACGCGGTTACGGTTGATATTTTCTTATTCGAAATCTGATTCTCTATAAAATGCACCTAATGGTTTCCTTTTAGCTTGAAATTTTTTTTTTCTCGAAAATCCACAGTACCCTCCCTTGGAAAAATGACTCAGAAAAATCATGGCATTCGAAACAGATTTTTTCGATTTTTTTCTCACGGGTACGAGTTACGCGGTTACGGTTGACTTTTCCTTATTCGAAATCTGATTCTCTATAAAATGCACCTAATGGTTTCCTTTTAGCTTGAAATTTTTTTTTCTCGAAAATCCACAGTACCTTCCCTTGGAAAAATGACTCAGAAGAATCATGGCATTCGAAACAGATTTTTTCGATTTTTTTCTCACGGGTACGAGTTACGCGGTTACGGTTGACTTTTCCTTATTCGAAATCTGATTCTCTATAAAATGCACCTAATGGTTTCCTTTTAGCTGGAATTTTTTTTTTCTCGAAAATCCACAGTACCCTCCCTTGGAAAAATGACTCAGAAAAATCATGGCATTCGAAACAGATTTTTTCGATTTTTTTCTCACGGGTACGAGTTACGCGGTTACGGTTGACTTTTTTTTATTCGAAATCTGATTCTCTATAAAATGCACCTAATGGTTTCCTTTTAGCTTGAAATTTTTTTTTCTCGAAAATTCACACTACCCTCCCTTGGAAAAATGACTCAGAAAAATCATGGCATTCGAAACAGATTTTTTCGATTTTTTTCTCACGGGTACGAGTTACGCGGTTACGGTTGACTTTTCCTTATTCGAAATCTGATTCTCTATAAAATGCACCTAATGGTTTCCTTTTAGCTTGAAATTTTTTTTTCTCGAAAATCCACAGTACCCTCCCTTGGAAAAATGACTCAGAAAAATCATGGCATTCGAAACAGATTTTTTCGATTTTTTTCTCACGGGTACGAGTTACGCGGTTACGGTTGACTTTTCCTTATTCGAAATCTGATTCTCTATAAAATGCACCTAATGGTTTCCTTTTAGCTGGAAATTTTTTTTTCTCGAAAATCCACAGTACCCTCCCTTGGAAAAATGACTCAGTAAAATCATGGCATTCGAAACTGATTTTTTCGATTTTTTCCTCACGGGTGCGAGTTACGCGGTTACGGTTGACTTTTTTTTATTCGAAATCTGATTCTCTATAAAATGCACCTAATGGTTTCCTTTCAGCTTGAAATTTTTTTTTTCTCGAAAATTCACACTACCCTCCCTTGGAAAAATGACTCAGAAAAATCATGGCATTCGAAACAGATTTTTTCGATTTTTTTCTCACGGGTACGAGTTACGCGGTTACGGTTGACTTTTCCTTATTCGAAATCTGATTCTCTATAAAATGCACCTAATGGTTTCCTTTTAGCTTGAAATTTTTTTTTCTCGAAAATCCACAGTACCCTCCCTTGGTAAAATGACTCAGAAAAATCATGGCATTCGAAACAGAATTTTTCGATTTTTTTCTCACGGGTACGAGTTACGCGGTTACGGTTGACTTTTCCTTATTCGAAATCTGATTCTCTGTAAAATGCACCTAATGGTTTCCTTTTAGCTGGAATTTTTTTTTTCTCGAAAATCCACAGTACCCTCCCTTGGAAAAATGACTCAGAAAAATCATGGCATTCGAAACAGATTTTTTCGATTTTTTTCTCACGGGTACGAGTTACGCGGTTACGGTTGACTTTTCCTTATTCGAAATCTGATTCTCTATAAAATGCACCTAATGGTTTCCTTTTAGCTTGAAATTTTTTTTTCTCGAAAATCCACAGTACCCTCCCTTGGAAAAATGACTCAGAAAAATCATGGCATGCGAAACAGATTTTTTCGATTTTTTTCTCACGGGTACGAGTTACGCGGTTACGGTTGACTTTTCCTTATTCGAAATCTGATTCTCTATAAAATGCACCTAATGGTTTCCTTTTAGCTGGAATTTTTTTTTTCTCGAAAATCCACAGTACCCTCCCTTGGAAAAATGACTCAGAAAAATCATGGCATTCGAAACAGATTTTTTCGATTTTTTTCTCACGGGTACGAGTTACGCGGTTACGGTTGACTTTTTCTTATTCGAAATCTGATTCTCTATAAAATGCACCTAATGGTTTCCTTTTAGCTTGAAATTTTTTTTTGTCGAAAATCCACAGTACCCTCCCTTGGAAAAATGACTCAGAAAAATCATGGCATTCGAAACAGATTTTTTCGATTTTTTTCTCACGGGTACGAGTTACGCGGTTACGGTTGACTTTTTCTTATTCGAAATCTGATTCTCTATAAAATGCACCTAATGGTTTCCTTTTAGCTTGAAATTTTTTTTTCTCGAAAATCCACAGTACCCTCCCTTGGAAAAATGACTCAGAAAAATCATGGCATTCGAAACAGATTTTTTCGATTTTTTTCTCACGGGTACGAGTTACGCGGTTACGGTTGACTTTTTCTTATTCGAAATCTGATTCGCTATAAAATGCACCTAATGGTTTCCTTTTAGCTTGAAATTTTTTTTTGTCGAAAATCCACAGTACCCTCCCTTGGAAAAATGACTCAGAAAAATCATGGCATTCGAAAGAGATTTTTTCGATTTTTTTCTCACGGGTACGAGTTACGCGGTTACGGTTGACTTTTCCTTATTCGAAATCTGATTCTCTATAAAATGCACCTAATGGTTTCCTTTTAGCTGGAATTTTTTTTTTCTCGAAAATCCACAGTACCCTCCCTTGGAAAAATGACTCAGAAAAATCATGGCATTCGAAACAGATTTTTTCGATTTTTTTCTCACGGGTACGAGTTACGCGGTTACGGTTGACTTTTTCTTATTCGAAATCTGATTCTCTATAAAATGCACCTAATGGTTTCCTTTTAGCTTGAAATTTTTTTTTGTCGAAAATCCACAGTACCCTCCCTTGGAAAAATGACTCAGAAAAATCATGGCATTCGAAACAGATTTTTTCGATTTTTTTCTCACGGGTACGAGTTACGCGGTTACGGTTGATATTTTCTTATTCGAAATCTGATTCTCTATAAAATGCACCTAATGGTTTCCTTTTAGCTTGAAATTTTTTTTTCTCGAAAATCCACAGTACCCTCCCTTGGAAAAATGACTCAGAAAAATCATGGCATTCGAAACAGATTTTTTCGATTTTTTTCTCACGGGTACGAGTTACGCGGTTACGGTTGACTTTTCCTTATTCGAAATCTGATTCTCTATAAAATGCACCTAATGGTTTCCTTTTAGCTTGAAATTTTTTTTTCTCGAAAATCCACAGTACCTTCCCTTGGAAAAATGACTCAGAAGAATCATGGCATTCGAAACAGATTTTTTCGATTTTTTTCTCACGGGTACGAGTTACGCGGTTACGGTTGACTTTTCCTTATTCGAAATCTGATTCTCTATAAAATGCACCTAATGGTTTCCTTTTAGCTTGAAATTTTTTTTTCTCGAAAATCCACAGTACCCTCCCTTGGAAAAATGACTCAGTAAAATCATGGCATTCGAAACTGATTTTTTCGATTTTTTCCTCACGGGTGCGAGTTACGCGGTTACGGTTGACTTTTTTTTATTCGAAATCTGATTCTCTATAAAATGCACCTAATGGTTTCCTTTTAGCTTGAAATTTTTTTTTCTTGAAAATTCACACTACCCTCCCTTGGAAAAATGAATCAGAAAAATCATGGCATTCGAAACAGATTTTTTCGATTTTTTTCTCACGGGTACGAGTTACGCGGTTACGGTTGACTTTTCCTTATTCGAAATCTGATTCTCTATAAAATGCACCTAATGGTTTCCTTTTAGCTTGAAATTTTTTTTTCTCGAAAATCCACAGTACCCTCCCTTGGAAAAATGACTCAGAAAAATCATGGCATTCGAAACAGATTTTTTCGATTTTTTTCTCACGGGTACGAGTTACGCGGTTACGGTTGACATTTTCTTATTCGAAATCTGATTCCCTATAAAATGCACCTAATGGTTCCCTTTTAGCTTGAAATTTTTTTTTGTCGAAAATCCACAGTACCCTCCCTTGGAAAAATGACTCAGAAAAATCATGGCATTCGAAACAGATTTTTTCGATTTTTTTCTCACGGGTACGAGTTACGCGGTTACGGTTGACTTTTTCTTATTGGAAATCTGATTCTCTATAAAATGCACCTAATGGTTTCCTTTTAGCTTGAAATTTTTTTTTCTCGAAAATCCACAGTACCCTCCCTTGGAAAAATGACTCAGAAAAATCATGGCATTCGAAAGAGATTTTTTCGATTTTTTTCTCACGGGTACGAGTTACGCGGTTGCGGTTGACTTTTTCTTATTGGAAATCTGATTCTCTATAAAATGCACCTAATGGTTTCCTTTTAGCTTGAAATTTTTTTTTCTCGAAAATCCACAGTACCCTCCCTTGGAAAAATGACTCAGTAAAATCATGGCATTCGAAACTGATTTTTTCGATTTTTTCCTCACGGGTGCGAGTCACGCGGTTACGGTTGACTTTTTTTTATTCGAAATATGATTCTCTATAAAATGCACCTAATGGTTTCCTTTTAGCTTGAAATTTTTTTTTCTCGAAAATTCACACTACCCTCCCTTGGAAAAATGACTCAGAAAAATCATGGCATTCGAAACAGATTTTTTCGATTTTTTTCTCACGGGTACGAGTTACGCGGTTACGGTTGACTTTTCCTTATTCGAAATCTGATTCTCTATAAAATGCACCTAATGGTTTCCTTTTAGCTTGAAATTTTTTTTTGTCGAAAATCCACAGTACCCTCCCTTGGAAAAATGACTCAGAAAAATCATGGCATTCGAAAGAGATTTTTTCGATTTTTTTCTCACGGGTACGAGTTACGCGGTTACGGTTGACTTTTTCTTATTCGAAATCTGATTCTCTATAAAATGCACCTAATGGTTCCCTTTTAGCTTGAAATTTTTTTTTGTCGAAAATCCACAGTACCCTCCCTTGGAAAAATGACTCAGAAAAATCATGGCATTCGAAACAGATTTTTTCGATTTTTTTCTCACGGGTACGAGTTACGCGGTTACGGTTGACTTTTTCTTATTCGAAATCTGATTCGCTATAAAATGCACCTAATGGTTTCCTTTTAGCTTGAAATTTTTTTTTGTCGAAAATCCACAGTACCCTCCCTTGGAAAAATGACTCAGAAAAATCATGGCATTCGAAAGAGATTTTTTCGATTTTTTTCTCACGGGTACGAGTTACGCGGTTACGGTTGACTTTTCCTTATTCGAAATCTGATTCTCTATAAAATGCACCTAATGGTTTCCTTTTAGCTGGAATTTTTTTTTTCTCGAAAATCCACAGTACCCTCCCTTGGAAAAATGACTCAGAAAAATCATGGCATTCGAAACAGATTTTTTCGATTTTTTTCTCACGGGTACGAGTTACGCGGTTACGGTTGACTTTTTCTTATTCGAAATCTGATTCTCTATAAAATGCACCTAATGGTTTCCTTTTAGCTTGAAATTTTTTTTTGTCGAAAATCCACAGTACCCTCCCTTGGAAAAATGACTCAGAAAAATCATGGCATTCGAAACAGATTTTTTCGATTTTTTTCTCACGGGTACGAGTTACGCGGTTACGGTTGATATTTTCTTATTCGAAATCTGATTCTCTATAAAATGCACCTAATGGTTTCCTTTTAGCTTGAAATTTTTTTTTCTCGAAAATCCACAGTACCCTCCCTTGGAAAAATGACTCAGAAAAATCATGGCATTCGAAACAGATTTTTTCGATTTTTTTCTCACGGGTACGAGTTACGCGGTTACGGTTGACTTTTCCTTATTCGAAATCTCACTCTCTATAAAATGCACCTAATGGTTTCCTTTTAGCTTGAAATTTTTTTTTCTCGAAAATCCACAGTACCTTCCCTTGGAAAAATGACTCAGAAGAATCATGGCATTCGAAACAGATTTTTTCGATTTTTTTCTCACGGGTACGAGTTACGCGGTTACGGTTGACTTTTCCTTATTCGAAATCTGATTCTCTATAAAATGCACCTAATGGTTTCCTTTTAGCTTGAAATTTTTTTTTCTCGAAAATCCACAGTACCCTCCCTTGGAAAAATGACTCAGTTAAATCATGGCATTCGAAACTGATTTTTTCGATTTTTTCCTCACGGGTGCGAGTTACGCGGTTACGGTTGACTTTTTTTTATTCGAAATCTGATTCTCTATAAAATGCACCTAATGGTTTCCTTTTAGCTTGAAATTTTTTTTTCTCGAAAATTCACACTACCCTCCCTTGGAAAAATGACTCAGAAAAATCATGGCATTCGAAAGAGATTTTTTCGATTTTTTTCTCACGGGTACGAGTTACGCGGTTACGGTTGACTTTTCCTTATTCGAAATCTGATTCTCTATAAAATGCACCTAATGGTTTCCTTTTAGCTTGAAATTTTTTTTTCTCGAAAATCCACAGTACCTTCCCTTGGAAAAATGACTCAGAAGAATCATGGCATTCGAAACAGATTTTTTCGATTTTTTTCTCACGGGTACGAGTTACGCGGTTACGGTTGACTTTTCCTTATTCGAAATCTGATTCTCTATAAAATGCACCTAATGGTTTCCTTTTAGCTTGAAATTTTTTTTTCTCGAAAATCCACAGTACCCTCCCTTGGAAAAATGACTCAGTTAAATCATGGCATTCGAAACTGATTTTTTCGATTTTTTCCTCACGGGTGCGAGTTACGCGGTTACGGTTGACTTTTTTTTATTCGAAATCTGATTCTCTATAAAATGCACCTAATGGTTTCCTTTTAGCTTGAAATTTTTTTTTCTCGAAAATTCACACTACCCTCCCTTGGAAAAATGACTCAGAAAAATCATGGCATTCGAAACAGATTTTTTCGATTTTTTTCTCACGGGTACGAGTTACGCGGTTACGGTTGACTTTTCCTTATTCGAAATCTGATTCTCTATAAAATGCACCTAATGGTTTCCTTTTAGCTTGAAATTTTTTTTTCTCGAAAATCCACAGTACCCTCCCTTGAAAAAATGACTCAGAAAAATCATGGCATTCGAAACAGATTTTTTCGATTTTTTTCTCACGGGTACGAGTTACGCGGTTACGGTTGACATTTTCTTATTCGAAATCTGATTCCCTATAAAATGCACCTAATGGTTTCCTTTTAGCTTGAAATTTTTTTTTGTCGAAAATCCACAGTACCCTCCCTTGGAAAAATGACTCAGAAAAATCATGGCATTCGAAACAGATTTTTTCGATTTTTTTCTCACGGGTACGAGTTACGCGGTTACGGTTGACTTTTTCTTATTGGAAATCTGATTCTCTATAAAATGCACCTAATGGTTTCCTTTTAGCTTGAAATTTTTTTTTCTCGAAAATCCACAGTACCCTCCCTTGGAAAAATGACTCAGAAAAATCATGGCATTCGAAAGAGATTTTTTCGATTTTTTTCTCACGGGTACGAGTTACGCGGTTGCGGTTGACTTTTTCTTATTGGAAATCTGATTCTCTATAAAATGCACCTAATGGTTTCCTTTTAGCTTGAAATTTTTTTTTCTCGAAAATCCACAGTACCCTCCCTTGGAAAAATGACTCAGTAAAATCATGGCATTCGAAACTGATTTTTTCGATTTTTTCCTCACGGGTGCGAGTTACGCGGTTACGGTTGACTTTTTTTTATTCGAAATATGATTCTCTATAAAATGCACCTAATGGTTTCCTTTTAGCTTGAAATTTTTTTTTCTCGAAAATTCACACTACCCTCCCTTGGAAAAATGACTCAGAAAAATCATGGCATTCGAAACAGATTTTTTCGATTTTTTTCTCACGGGTACGAGTTACGCGGTTACGGTTGACTTTTCCTTATTCGAAATCTGATTCTCTATAAAATGCACCTAATGGTTTCCTTTTAGCTTGAAATTTTTTTTTCTCGAAAATCCACAGTACCCTCCCTTGGAAAAATGACTCAGAAAAATCATGGCATTCGAAACAGATTTTTTCGATTTTTTTCTCACGGGTACGAGTTACGCGGTTACGGTTGATATTTTCTTATTCGAAATCTGATTCTCTATAAAATGCACCTAATGGTTTCCTTTTAGCTTGAAATTTTTTTTTCTCGAAAATCCACAGTACCCTCCCTTGGAAAAATGACTCAGAAAAATCATGGCATTCGAAACAGATTTTTTCGATTTTTTTCTCACGGGTACGAGTTACGCGGTTACGGTTGACTTTTCCTTATTCGAAATCTGATTCTCTATAAAATGCACCTAATGGTTTCCTTTTAGCTTGAAATTTTTTTTTCTCGAAAATCCACAGTACCTTCCCTTGGAAAAATGACTCAGAAGAATCATGGCATTCGAAACAGATTTTTTCGATTTTTTTCTCACGGGTACGAGTTACGCGGTTACGGTTGACTTTTCCTTATTCGAAATCTGATTCTCTATAAAATGCACCTAATGGTTTCCTTTTAGCTTGAAATTTTTTTTTCTCGAAAATCCACAGTACCCTCCCTTGGAAAAATGACTCAGTTAAATCATGGCATTCGAAACTGATTTTTTCGATTTTTTCCTCACGGGTGCGAGTTACGCGGTTACGGTTGACTTTTTTTTATTCGAAATCTGATTCTCTATAAAATGCACCTAATGGTTTCCTTTTAGCTTGAAATTTTTTTTCTCGAAAATTCACACTACCCTCCCTTGGAAAAATGACTCAGAAAAATCATGGCATTCGAAACAGATTTTTTCGATTTTTTTCTCACGGGTACGAGTTACGCGGTTACGGTTGACTTTTCCTTATTCGAAATCTGATTCTCTATAAAATGCACCTAATGGTTTCCTTTTAGCTTGAAATTTTTTTTTCTCGAAAATCCACAGTACCCTCCCTTGAAAAAATGACTCAGAAAAATCATGGCATTCGAAACAGATTTTTTCGATTTTTTTCTCACGGGTACGAGTTACGCGGTTACGGTTGACATTTTCTTATTCGAAATCTGATTCCCTATAAAATGCACCTAATGGTTTCCTTTTAGCTTGAAATTTTTTTTTGTCGAAAATCCACAGTACCCTCCCTTGGAAAAATGACTCAGAAAAATCATGGCATTCGAAACAGATTTTTTCGATTTTTTTCTCACGGGTACGAGTTACGCGGTTACGGTTGACTTTTTCTTATTGGAAATCTGATTCTCTATAAAATGCACCTAATGGTTTCCTTTTAGCTTGAAATTTTTTTTTCTCGAAAATCCACAGTACCCTCCCTTGGAAAAATGACTCAGAAAAATCATGGCATTCGAAAGAGATTTTTTCGATTTTTTTCTCACGGGTACGAGTTACGCGGTTGCGGTTGACTTTTTCTTATTGGAAATCTGATTCTCTATAAAATGCACCTAATGGTTTCCTTTTAGCTTGAAATTTTTTTTTCTCGAAAATCCACAGTACCCTCCCTTGGAAAAATGACTCAGTAAAATCATGGCATTCGAAACTGATTTTTTCGATTTTTTCCTCACGGGTGCGAGTTACGCGGTTACGGTTGACTTTTTTTTATTCGAAATATGATTCTCTATAAAATGCACCTAATGGTTTCCTTTTAGCTTGAAATTTTTTTTTCTCGAAAATTCACACTACCCTCCCTTGGAAAAATGACTCAGAAAAATCATGGCATTCGAAACAGATTTTTTCGATTTTTTTCTCACGGGTACGAGTTACGCGGTTACGGTTGACTTTTCCTTATTCGAAATCTGATTCTCTATAAAATGCACCTAATGGTTTCCTTTTAGCTTGAAATTTTTTTTTCTCGAAAATCCACAGTACCCTCCCTTGGAAAAATGACTCAGAAAAATCATGGCATTCGAAAGAGATTTTTTCGATTTTTTTCTCACGGGTACGAGTTACGCGGTTACGGTTGACTTTTTCTTATTCGAAATCTGATTCTCTATAAAATGCACCTAATGGTTCCCTTTTAGCTTGAAATTTTTTTTTGTCGAAAATCCACAGTACCCTCCCTTGGAAAAATGACTCAAAAAAACCATGGCATTCGAAAGAGATTTTTTCGATTTTTTTCTCACGGGTACGAGTTACGCGGTTACGGTTGACTTTTTCTTATTCGAAATCTGATTCTCTATAAAATGCACCTAATGGTTTCCTTTTAGCTTGAAATTTTTTTTTGTCGAAAATCCACAGTACCCTCCCTTGGAAAAATGACTCAGAAAAATCATGGCATTCGAAACAGATTTTTTCGATTTTTTTCTCACGGGTACGAGTTACGCGGTTACGGTTGACTTTGTCTTATTCGAAATCTGATTCTCTATAAAATGCACCTAATGGTTTCCTTTTAGCTTGAAATTTTTTTTGTCGAAAATCCACAGTACCCTCCCTTGGAAAAATGACTCAGAAAAATCATGGCATTCGAAACAGATTTTTTCGATTTTTTTCTCACGGGTACGAGTTACGCGGTTACGGTTGACATTTTCTTATTCGAAATCTGATTCTCTATAAAATGCACCTAATGGTTTCCTTTTAGCTTGAAATTTTTTTTTGTCGAAAATCCACAGTACCCTCCCTTGGAAAAATGACTCAGAAAAATCATGGCATTCGAAACAGATTTTTTCGATTTTTTTCTCACGGGTACGAGTTACGCGGTTACGGTTGACTTTTCCTTATTCGAAATCTGATTCTCTATAAAATGCACCTAATGGTTTCCTTTTAGCTTGAAATTTTTTTTTCTCGAAAATCCACAGTACCCTCCCTTGGAAAAATGACTCAGAAAAATCATGGCATTCGAAACAGATTTTTTCGATTTTTTTCTCACGGGTACGAGTTACGCGGTTACGGTTGACATTTTCTTATTCGAAATCTGATTCCCTATAAAATGCACCTAATGGTTTCCTTTTAGCTTGAAATTTTTTTTGTCGAAAATCCACAGTACCCTCCCTTGGAAAAATGACTCAGAAAAATCATGGCATTCGAAACAGATTTTTTCGATTTTTTTCTCACGGGTACGAGTTACGCGGTTACGGTTGACTTTTTCTTATTCGAAATCTGATTCTCTATAAAATGCACCTAATGGTTTCCTTTTAGCTTGAAATTTTTTTTTGTCGAAAATCCACAGTACCCTCCCTTGGAAAAATGACTCAGAAAAATCATGGCATTCGAAACAGATTTTTTCGATTTTTTTCTCACGGGTACGAGTTACGCGGTTACGGTTGACTTTGTCTTATTCGAAATCTGATTCTCTATAAAATGCACCTAATGGTTTCCTTTTAGCTTGAAATTTTTTTTGTCGAAAATCCACAGTACCCTCCCTTGGAAAAATGACTCAGAAAAATCATGGCATTCGAAACAGATTTTTTCGATTTTTTTCTCACGGGTACGAGTTACGCGGTTACGGTTGACATTTTCTTATTCGAAATCTGATTCTCTATAAAATGCACCTAATGGTTTCCTTTTAGCTTGAAATTTTTTTTTGTCGAAAATCCACAGTACCCTCCCTTGGAAAAATGACTCAGAAAAATCATGGCATTCGAAACAGATTTTTTCGATTTTTTTCTCACGGGTACGAGTTACGCGGTTACGGTTGACTTTTCCTTATTCGAAATCTGATTCTCTATAAAATGCACCTAATGGTTTCCTTTTAGCTTGAAATTTTTTTTTCTCGAAAATCCACAGTACCCTCCCTTGGAAAAATGACTCAGAAAAATCATGGCATTCGAAACAGATTTTTTCGATTTTTTTCTCACGGGTACGAGTTACGCGGTTACGGTTGACATTTTCTTATTCGAAATCTGATTCCCTATAAAATGCACCTAATGGTTTCCTTTTAGCTTGAAATTTTTTTTTGTCGAAAATCCACAGTACCCTCCCTTGGAAAAATGACTCAGAAAAATCATGGCATTCGAAACAGATTTTTTCGATTTTTTTCTCACGGGTACGAGTTACGCGGTTACGGTTGACTTTTTCTTATTGGAAATCTGATTCTCTATAAAATGCACCTAATGGTTTCCTTTTAGCTTGAAATTTTTTTTTCTCGAAAATCCACAGTACCCTCCCTTGGAAAAATGACTCAGAAAAATCATGGCATTCGAAAGAGATTTTTTCGATTTTTTTCTCACGGGTACGAGTTACGCGGTTGCGGTTGACTTTTTCTTATTGGAAATCTGATTCTCTATAAAATGCACCTAATGGTTTCCTTTTAGCTTGAAATTTTTTTTTCTCGAAAATCCACAGTACCCTCCCTTGGAAAAATGACTCAGAAAAATCATGGCATTCGAAACAGATTTTTTCGATTTTTATCTCACGGGTACGAGTTACGCGGTTACGGTTGACATTTTCTTATTCGAAATCTGATTCTCTATAAAATGCACCTAATGGTTTCCTTTTAGATTGAAATTTTTTTTTGTCGAAAATCCACAGTACCCTCCCTTGGAAAAATGACTCAGGAAAATCATGGCATTCGAAACAGATTTTTTCGATTTTTTTCTCACGGGTACGAGTTACGCGGTTACGGTTGACTTTTTCTTATTCGAAATCTGATTCTCTATAAAATGCACCTAATGGTTTCCTTTTAGCTTGAAATTTTTTTTTGTCGAAAATCCACAGTACCCTCCCTTGGAAAAATGACTCAGAAAAATCATGGCATTCGAAACAGATTTTTTCGATTTTTTTCTCACGGGTACGAGTTACGCGGTTACGGTTGACATTTTCTTATTCGAAATCTGATTCTCTATAAAATGCACCTAATGGTTTCCTTTTAGCTTGAAATTTTTTTTTCTCGAAAATCCACAGTACCCTCCCTTGGAAAAATGACTCAGAAAAATCATGGCATTCGAAACAGATTTTTTCGATTTTTTTCTCACGGGTACGAGTTACGCGGTTACGGTTGACTTTTTCTTATTCGAAATCTGATTCTCTATAAAATGCACCTAATGGTTTCCTTTTACCTTGAAATTTTTTTTTGTCGAAAATCCACAGTACCCTCCCTTGGAAAAATGACTCAGAAAAATCATGGCATTCGAAACAGATTTTTTCGATTTTTTTCTCACGGGTACGAGTTACGCGGTTACGGTTGACTTTTCCTTATTCGAAATCTGATTTTCTATAAAATGCACCTAATGGTTTCCTTTTAGCTTGAAATTTTTTTTTCTCGAAAATCCACAGTACCTTCCCTTGGAAAAATGACTCAGAAAAATCATGGCATTCGAAACAGATTTTTTCGATTTTTTTCTCACGGGTACGAGTTACGCGGTTACGGTTGACTTTTCCTTATTCGAAATCTGATTCTCTATAAAATGCACCTAATGGTTTCCTTTTAGCTTGAAATTTTTTTTTCTCGAAAATCCACAGTAGCCTCCCTTGGAAAAATGACTCAGAAAAATCATGGCATTCGAGACAGATTTTTTCGATTTTTTTCTCACGGGTACGAGTTACGCGGTTACGGTTGACTTTTCCTTATTCGAAATCTGATTCTCTATAAAATGCACCTAATGGTTTCCTTTTAGCTGGAATTTTTTTTTTCTCGAAAATCCACAGTACCCTCCCTTGGAAAAATGACTCAGAAAAATCATGGCATTCGAAACAGATTTTTTCGATTTTTTTCTCACGGGTACGAGTTACGCGGTTACGGTTGACTTTTTCTTATTCGAAATCTGATTCTCTATAAAATGCACCTAATGGTTTCCTTTTAGCTGGAATTTTTTTTTTCTCGAAAATCCACAGTACCCTCCCTTGGAAAAATGACTCAGAAAAATCATGGCATTCGAAACAGATTTTTTCGATTTTTTTCTCACGGGTACGAGTTACGCGGTTACGGTTGACTTTTTCTTATTCGAAATCTGATTCTCTATAAAATGCACCTAATGGTTTCCTTTTAGCTTGAAATTTTTTTTTGTCGAAAATCCACAGTACCCTCCCTTGGAAAAATGACTCAGAAAAATCATGGCATTCGAAAGAGATTTTTTCGATTTTTTTCTCACGGGTACGAGTTACGCGGTTACGGTTGACATTTTCTTATTCGAAATCTGATTCTCTATAAAATGCACCTAATGGTTTCCTTTTAGCTTGAATTTTTTTTTTTCTCGAAAATCCACAGTACCCTCCCTTGGAAAAATGACTCAGAAAAATCATGGCATTCGAAACAGATTTTTTCGATTTTTTTCTCACGGGTACGAGTTACGCGGTTACGGTTGACTTTTTCTTATTCGAAATCTGATTCTCTATAAAATGCACCTAATGGTTTCCTTTTAGCTTGAAATTTTTTTTTGTCGAAAATCCACAGTACCCTCCCTTGGAAAAATGACTCAGAAAAATCATGGCATTCGAAACAGATTTTTTCGATTTTTTTCTCACGGGTACGAGTTACGCGGTTACGGTTGACATTTTCTTATTCGAAATCTGATTCTCTATAAAATGCACCTAATGGTTTCCTTTTAGCTTGAAATTTTTTTTTTCTCGAAAATCCACAGTACCCTCCCTTGGAAAAATGACTCAGAAAAATCATGGCATTCGAAACAGATTTTTTCGATTTTTTTCTCACGGGTACGAGTTACGCGGTTACGGTTGACTTTTCCTTATTCGAAATCTGATTCTCTATAAAATGCACCTAATGGTTTCCTTTTAGCTTGAAATTTTTTTTTCTCGAAAATCCACAGTACCTTCCCTTGGAAAAATGACTCAGAAAAATCATGGCATTCGAAACAGATTTTTTCGATTTTTTTCTCACGGGTACGAGTTACGCGGTTACGGTTGACTTTTCCTTATTCGAAATCTGATTCTCTATAAAATGCACCTAATGGTTTCCTTTTAGCTTGAAATTTTTTTTTCTCGAAAATCCACAGTACCCTCCCTTGGAAAAATGACTCAGTAAAATCATGGCATTCGAAACTGATTTTTTCGATTTTTTCCTCACGGGTGCGAGTTACGCGGTTACGGTTGACTTTTTCTTATTCGAAATCTGATTCTCTATAAAATGCACCTAATGGTTTCCTTTTAGCTTGAAATTTTTTTTTCTCGAAAATCCACAGTACCTTCCCTTGGAAAAATGACTCAGAAAAATCATGGCATTCGAAACAGATTTTTTCGATTTTTTTCTCACGGGTACGAGTTACGCGGTTACGGTTGACTTTTCCTTATTCGAAATCTGATTCTCTATAAAATGCACCTAATGGTTTCCTTTTAGCTTGAAATTTTTTTTTCTCGAAAATCCACAGTAGCCTCCCTTGGAAAAATGACTCAGAAAAATCATGGCATTCGAGACAGATTTTTTCGATTTTTTTCTCACGGGTACGAGTTACGCGGTTACGGTTGACTTTTCCTTATTCGAAATCTGATTCTCTATAAAATGCACCTAATGGTTTCCTTTTAGCTGGAATTTTTTTTTTCTCGAAAATCCACAGTACCCTCCCTTGGAAAAATGACTCAGAAAAATCATGGCATTCGAAACAGATTTTTTCGATTTTTTTCTCACGGGTACGAGTTACGCGGTTACGGTTGACTTTTTCTTATTCGAAATCTGATTCTCTATAAAATGCACCTAATGGTTTCCTTTTAGCTTGAAATTTTTTTTTGTCGAAAATCCACAGTACCCTCCCTTGGAAAAATGACTCAGAAAAATCATGGCATTCGAAACAGATTTTTTCGATTTTTTTCTCACGGGTACGAGTTACGCGGTTACGGTTGACTTTTTCTTATTCGAAATCTGATTCTCTATAAAATGCACCTAATGGTTTCCTTTTAGCTGGAATTTTTTTTTTCTCGAAAATCCACAGTACCCTCCCTTGGAAAAATGACTCAGAAAAATCATGGCATTCGAAACAGATTTTTTCGATTTTTTTCTCACGGGTACGAGTTACGCGGTTACGGTTGACTTTTTCTTATTCGAAATCTGATTCTCTATAAAATGCACCTAATGGTTTCCTTTTAGCTTGAAATTTTTTTTTGTCGAAAATCCACAGTACCCTCCCTTGGAAAAATGACTCAGAAAAATCATGGCATTCGAAAGAGATTTTTTCGATTTTTTTCTCACGGGTACGAGTTACGCGGTTACGGTTGACATTTTCTTATTCGAAATCTGATTCTCTATAAAATGCACCTAATGGTTTCCTTTTAGCTTGAATTTTTTTTTTTCTCGAAAATCCACAGTACCCTCCCTTGGAAAAATGACTCAGAAAAATCATGGCATTCGAAACAGATTTTTTCGATTTTTTTCTCACGGGTACGAGTTACGCGGTTACGGTTGACTTTTTCTTATTCGAAATCTGATTCTCTATAAAATGCACCTAATGGTTTCCTTTTAGCTTGAAATTTTTTTTTGTCGAAAATCCACAGTACCCTCCCTTGGAAAAATGACTCAGAAAAATCATGGCATTCGAAACAGATTTTTTCGATTTTTTTCTCACGGGTACGAGTTACGCGGTTACGGTTGACATTTTCTTATTCGAAATCTGATTCTCTATAAAATGCACCTAATGGTTTCCTTTTAGCTTGAAATTTTTTTTTTCTCGAAAATCCACAGTACCCTCCCTTGGAAAAATGACTCAGAAAAATCATGGCATTCGAAACAGATTTTTTCGATTTTTTTCTCACGGGTACGAGTTACGCGGTTACGGTTGACTTTTCCTTATTCGAAATCTGATTCTCTATAAAATGCACCTAATGGTTTCCTTTTAGCTTGAAATTTTTTTTTCTCGAAAATCCACAGTACCTTCCCTTGGAAAAATGACTCAGAAAAATCATGGCATTCGAAACAGATTTTTTCGATTTTTTTCTCACGGGTACGAGTTACGCGGTTACGGTTGACTTTTCCTTATTCGAAATCTGATTCTCTATAAAATGCACCTAATGGTTTCCTTTTAGCTTGAAATTTTTTTTTCTCGAAAATCCACAGTACCCTCCCTTGGAAAAATGACTCAGTAAAATCATGGCATTCGAAACTGATTTTTTCGATTTTTTCCTCACGGGTGCGAGTTACGCGGTTACGGTTGACTTTTTTTTATTCGAAATCTGATTCTCTATAAAATGCACCTAATGGTTTCCTTTTAGCTTGAAATTTTTTTTTCTCGAAAATTCACACTACCCTCCCTTGGAAAAATGACTCAGAAAAATCATGGCATTCGAAACAGATTTTTTCGATTTTTTTCTCACGGGTACGAGTTACGCGGTTACGGTTGACTTTTCCTTATTCGAAATCTGATTCTCTATAAAATGCACCTAATGGTTTCCTTTTAGCTTGAAATTTTTTTTTCTCGAAAATCCACAGTACCCTCCCTTGGAAAAATGACTCAGAAAAATCATGGCATTCGAAACAGATTTTTTCGATTTTTTTCTCACGGGTACGAGTTACGCGGTTACGGTTGACATTTTCTTATTCGAAATCTGATTCCCTATAAAATGCACCTAATGGTTTCCTTTTAGCTTGAAATTTTTTTTTGTCGAAAATCCACAGTACCCTCCCTTGGAAAAATGGCTCAGAAAAATCATGGCATTCGAAACAGATTTTTTCGATTTTTTTCTCACGGGTACGAGTTACGCGGTTACGGTTGACTTTTTCTTATTGGAAATCTGATTCTCTATAAAATGCACCTAATGGTTTCCTTTTAGCTTGAAATTTTTTTTTCTCGAAAATCCACAGTACCCTCCCTTGGAAAAATGACTCAGAAAAATCATGGCATTCGAAAGAGATTTTTTCGATTTTTTTCTCACGGGTACGAGTTACGCGGTTACGGTTGACTTTTCCTTATTCGAAATCTGATTCTCTATAAAATGCACCTAATGGTTTCCTTTTAGCTTGAAATTTTTTTTTCTCGAAAATCCACAGTACCCTCCCTTGGAAAAATGACTCAGAAAAATCATGGCATTCGAAACAGATTTTTTCGATTTTTTTCTCACGGGTACGAGTTACGCGGTTACGGTTGACATTTTCTTATTCGAAATCTGATTCCCTATAAAATGCACCTAATGGTTTCCTTTTAGCTTGAAATTTTTTTTTGTCGAAAATCCACAGTACCCTCCCTTGGAAAAATGACTCAGAAAAATCATGGCATTCGAAAGAGATTTTTTCGATTTTTTTCTCACGGGTACGAGTTACGCGGTTACGGTTGACTTTTCCTTATTCGAAATCTGATTCTCTATAAAATGCACCTAATGGTTTCCTTTTAGCTTGAAATTTTTTTTTCTCGAAAATCCACAGTACCCTCCCTTGGAAAAATGACTCAGAAAAATCATGGCATTCGAAACAGATTTTTTCGATTTTTTTCTCACGGGTACGAGTTACGCGGTTACGGTTGACATTTTCTTATTCGAAATCTGATTCCCTATAAAATGCACCTAATGGTTTCCTTTTAGCTTGAAATTTTTTTTTGTCGAAAATCCACAGTACCCTCCCTTGGAAAAATGACTCAGAAAAATCATGGCATTCGAAACAGATTTTTTCGATTTTTTTCTCACGGGTACGAGTTACGCGGTTACGGTTGACTTTTTCTTATTGGAAATCTGATTCTCTATAAAATGCACCTAATGGTTTCCTTTTAGCTTGAAATTTTTTTTTCTCGAAAATCCACAGTACCCTCCCTTGGAAAAATGACTCAGAAAAATCATGGCATTCGAAAGAGATTTTTTCGATTTTTTTCTCACGGGTACGAGTTACGCGGTTGCGGTTGACTTTTTCTTATTGGAAATCTGATTCTCTATAAAATGCACCTAATGGTTTCCTTTTAGCTTGAAATTTTTTTTTCTCGAAAATCCACAGTACCCTCCCTTGGAAAAATGACTCAGAAAAATCATGGCATTCGAAACAGATTTTTTCGATTTTTTTCTCACGGGTACGAGTTACGCGGTTACGGTTGACTTTTCCTTATTCGAAATCTGATTCTCTATAAAATGCACCTAATGGTTTCCTTTTAGCTTGAAATTTTTTTTTCTCGAAAATCCACAGTACCTTCCCTTGGAAAAATGACTCAGAAAAATCATGGCATTCGAAACAGATTTTTTCGATTTTTTTCTCACGGGTACGAGTTACGCGGTTACGGTTGACTTTTCCTTATTCGAAATCTGATTCTCTATAAAATGCACCTAATGGTTTCCTTTTAGCTTGAAATTTTTTTTTCTCGAAAATCCACAGTACCCTCCCTTGGAAAAATGACTAAGAAAAATCATGGCATTCGAAACAGATTTTTTCGATTTTTTTCTCACGGGTACGAGTTACGCGGTTACGGTTGACTTTTCCTTATTCGAAATCTGATTCTCTATAAAATGCACCTAATGGTTTCCTTTTAGCTGGAATTTTTTTTTTCTCGAAAATCCACAGTACCCTCCCTTGGAAAAATGACTCAGAAAAATCATGGCATTCGAAACAGATTTTTTCGATTTTTTTCTCACGGGTACGAGTTACGCGGTTACGGTTGACTTTTTCTTATTCGAAATCTGATTCTCTATAAAATGCACCTAATGGTTTCCTTTTAGCTTGAAATTTTTTTTTGTCGAAAATCCACAGTACCCTCCCTTGGAAAAATGACTCAGAAAAATCATGGCATTCGAAACAGATTTTTTCGATTTTTTTCTCACGGGTACGAGTTACGCGGTTACGGTTGACTTTTTCTTATTCGAAATCTGATTCTCTATAAAATGCACCTAATGGTTTCCTTTTAGCTTGAAATTTTTTTTTGTCGAAAATCCACAGTACCCTCCCTTGGAAAAATGACTCAGAAAAATCATGGCATTCGAAACAGATTTTTTCGATTTTTTTCTCACGGGTACGAGTTACGCGGTTACGGTTGACTTTTTCTTATTCGAAATCTGATTCTCTATAAAATGCACCTAATGGTTTCCTTTTAGCTTGAAATTTTTTTTTGTCGAAAATCCACAGTACCCTCCCTTGGAAAAATGACTCAGAAAAATCATGGCATTCGAAAGAGATTTTTTCGATTTTTTTCTCACGGGTACGAGTTACGCGGTTACGGTTGACTTTTCCTTATTCGAAATCTGATTCTCTATAAAATGCACCTAATGGTTTCCTTTTAGCTGGAATTTTTTTTTTCTCGAAAATCCACAGTACCCTCCCTTGGAAAAATGACTCAGAAAAATCATGGCATTCGAAACAGATTTTTTCGATTTTTTTCTCACGGGTACGAGTTACGCGGTTACGGTTGACTTTTTCTTATTCGAAATCTGATTCCCTATAAAATGCACCTAATGGTTTCCTTTTAGCTTGAAATTTTTTTTTGTCGAAAATCCACAGTACCCTCCCTTGGAAAAATGACTCAGAAAAATCATGGCATTCGAAACAGATTTTTTCGATTTTTTTCTCACGGGTACGAGTTACGCGGTTACGGTTGACTTTTTCTTATTCGAAATCTGATTCTCTATAAAATGCACCTAATGGTTTCCTTTTAGCTTGAAATTTTTTTTTGTCGAAAATCCACAGTACCCTCCCTTGGAAAAATGACTCAGAAAAATCATGGCATTCGAAAGAGATTTTTTCGATTTTTTTCTCACGGGTACGAGTTACGCGGTTACGGTTGACATTTTCTTATTCGAAATCTGATTCTCTATAAAATGCACCTAATGGTTTCCTTTTAGCTTGAATTTTTTTTTTCTCGAAAATCCACAGTACCCTCCCTTGGAAAAATGACTCAGAAAAATCATGGCATTCGAAACAGATTTTTTCGATTTTTTTCTCACGGGTACGAGTTACGCGGTTACGGTTGACTTTTTCTTATTCGAAATCTGATTCTCTATAAAATGCACCTAATGGTTTCCTTTTAGCTTGAAATTTTTTTTTGTCGAAAATCCACAGTACCCTCCCTTGGAAAAATGACTCAGAAAAATCATGGCATTCGAAACAGATTTTTTCGATTTTTTTCTCACGGGTACGAGTTACGCGGTTACGGTTGACATTTTCTTATTCGAAATCTGATTCTCTATAAAATGCACCTAATGGTTTCCTTTTAGCTTGAAATTTTTTTTTTCTCGAAAATCCACAGTACCCTCCCTTGGAAAAATGACTCAGAAAAATCATGGCATTCGAAACAGATTTTTTCGATTTTTTTCTCACGGGTACGAGTTACGCGGTTACGGTTGACTTTTCCTTATTCGAAATCTGATTCTCTATAAAATGCACCTAATGGTTCCCTTTTAGCTTGAAATTTTTTTTTCTCGAAAATCCACAGTACCTTCCCTTGGAAAAATGACTCAGAAAAATCATGGCATTCGAAACAGATTTTTTCGATTTTTTTCTCACGGGTACGAGTTACGCGGTTACGGTTGACTTTTCCTTATTCGAAATCTGATTCTCTATAAAATGCACCTAATGGTTTCCTTTTAGCTTGAAATTTTTTTTTCTCCAAAATCCACAGTACCCTCCCTTGGAAAAATGACTCAGTAAAATCATGGCATTCGAAACTGATTTTTTCGATTTTTTCCTCACGGGTGCGAGTTACGCGGTTACGGTTGACTTTTTTTTATTCGAAATCTGATTCTCTATAAAATGCACCTAATGGTTTCCTTTTAGCTTGAAATTTTTTTTTCTCGAAAATTCACACTACCCTCCCTTGGAAAAATGACTCAGAAAAATCATGGCATTCGAAACAGATTTTTTCGATTTTTTTCTCACGGGTACGAGTTACGCGGTTACGGTTGACTTTTCCTTATTCGAAATCTGATTCTCTATAAAATGCACCTAATGGTTTCCTTTTAGCTTGAAATTTTTTTTTCTCGAAAATCCACAGTACCCTCCCTTGGAAAAATGACTCAGAAAAATCATGGCATTCGAAACAGATTTTTTCGATTTTTTTCTCACGGGTACGAGTTACGCGGTTACGGTTGACATTTTCTTATTCGAAATCTGATTCCCTATAAAATGCACCTAATGGTTTCCTTTTAGCTTGAAATTTTTTTTTGTCGAAAATCCACAGTACCCTCCCTTGGAAAAATGACTCAGAAAAATCATGGCATTCGAAACAGATTTTTTCGATTTTTTTCTCACGGGTACGAGTTACGCGGTTACGGTTGACTTTTTCTTATTGGAAATCTGATTCTCTATAAAATGCACCTAATGGTTTCCTTTTAGCTTGAAATTTTTTTTTGTCGAAAATCCACAGTACCCTCCCTTGGAAAAATGACTCAGAAAAATCATGGCATTCGAAACAGATTTTTTCGATTTTTTTCTCACGGGTACGAGTTACGCGGTTACGGTTGACATTTTCTTATTCGAAATCTGATTCTCTATAAAATGCACCTAATGGTTTCCTTTTAGCTTGAATTTTTTTTTTTCTCGAAAATCCACAGTACCCTCCCTTGGAAAAATGACTCAGAAAAATCATGGCATTCGAAACAGATTTTTTCGATTTTTTTCTCACGGGTACGAGTTACGCGGTTACGGTTGACTTTTTCTTATTCGAAATCTGATTCTCTATAAAATGCACCTAATGGTTTCCTTTTAGCTTGAAATTTTTTTTTGTCGAAAATCCACAGTACCCTCCCTTGGAAAAATGACTCAGAAAAATCATGGCATTCGAAACAGATTTTTTCGATTTTTTTCTCACGGGTACGAGTTACGCGGTTACGGTTGACATTTTCTTATTCGAAATCTGATTCTCTATAAAATGCACCTAATGGTTTCCTTTTAGCTTGAAATTTTTTTTTCTCGAAAATCCACAGTACCCTCCCTTGGAAAAATGACTCAGAAAAATCATGGCATTCGAAACAGATTTTTTCGATTTTTTTCTCACGGGTACGAGTTACGCGGTTACGGTTGACTTTTCCTTATTCGAAATCTGATTCTCTATAAAATGCACCTAATGGTTCCCTTTTAGCTTGAAATTTTTTTTTCTCGAAAATCCACAGTACCTTCCCTTGGAAAAATGACTCAGAAAAATCATGGCATTCGAAACAGATTTTTTCGATTTTTTTCTCACGGGTACGAGTTACGCGGTTACGGTTGACTTTTCCTTATTCGAAATCTGATTCTCTATAAAATGCACCTAATGGTTTCCTTTTAGCTTGAAATTTTTTTTTCTCGAAAATCCACAGTACCCTCCCTTGGAAAAATGACTCAGAAAAATCATGGCATTCGAAACAGATTTTTTCGATTTTTTTCTCACGGGTACGAGTTACGCGGTTACGGTTGACATTTTCTTATTCGAAATCTGATTCCCTATAAAATGCACCTAATGGTTTCCTTTTAGCTTGAAATTTTTTTTTGTCGAAAATCCACAGTACCCTCCCTTGGAAAAATGACTCAGAAAAATCATGGCATTCGAAACAGATTTTTTCGATTTTTTTCTCACGGGTACGAGTTACGCGGTTACGGTTGACTTTTTCTTATTGGAAATCTGATTCTCTATAAAATGCACCTAATGGTTTCCTTTTAGCTTGAAATTTTTTTTTGTCGAAAATCCACAGTACCCTCCCTTGGAAAAATGACTCAGAAAAATCATGGCATTCGAAACAGATTTTTTCGATTTTTTTCTCACGGGTACGAGTTACGCGGTTACGGTTGACTTTTTCTTATTCGAAATCTGATTCTCTATAAAATGCACCTAATGGTTTCCTTTTAGCTTGAAATTTTTTTTTGTCGAAAATCCACAGTACCCTCCCTTGGAAAAATGACTCAGAAAAATCATGGCATTCGAAAGAGATTTTTTCGATTTTTTTCTCACGGGTACGAGTTACGCGGTTACGGTTGACTTTTCCTTATTCGAAATCTGATTCTCTATAAAATGCACCTAATGGTTTCCTTTTAGCTGGAATTTTTTTTTTCTCGAAAATCCACAGTACCCTCCCTTGGAAAAATGACTCAGAAAAATCATGGCATTCGAAACAGATTTTTTCGATTTTTTTCTCACGGGTACGAGTTACGCGGTTACGGTTGACTTTTTCTTATTCGAAATCTGATTCTCTATAAAATGCACCTAATGGTTTCCTTTTAGCTTGAAATTTTTTTTTGTCGAAAATCCACAGTACCCTCCCTTGGAAAAATGACTCAGAAAAATCATGGCATTCGAAACAGATTTTTTCGATTTTTTTCTCACGGGTACGAGTTACGCGGTTACGGTTGACTTTTTCTTATTCGAAATCTGATTCTCTATAAAATGCACCTAATGGTTTCCTTTTAGCTGGAATTTTTTTTTTCTCGAAAATCCACAGTACCCTCCCTTGGAAAAATGACTCGGAAAAATCATGGCATTCGAAACAGATTTTTTCGATTTTTTTCTCACGGGTACGAGTTACGCGGTTACGGTTGACATTTTCTTATTCGAAATCTGATTCCCTATAAAATGCACCTAATGGTTTCCTTTTAGCTTGAAATTTTTTTTTGTCGAAAATCCACAGTACCCTCCCTTGGAAAAATGACTCAGAAAAATCATGGCATTCGAAACAGATTTTTTCGATTTTTTTCTCACGGGTACGAGTTACGCGGTTACGGTTGACTTTTCCTTATTCGAAATCTGATTCTCTATAAAATGCACCTAATGGTTTCCTTTTAGCTTGAAATTTTTTTTTCTCGAAAATCCACAGTACCCTCCCTTGGAAAAATGACTCAGAAAAATCATGGCATTCGAAACAGATTTTTTCGATTTTTTTCTCACGGGTACGAGTTACGCGGTTACGGTTGACATTTTCTTATTCGAAATCTGATTCCCTATAAAATGCACCTAATGGTTTCCTTTTAGCTTGAAATTTTTTTTTGTCGAAAATCCACAGTACCCTCCCTTGGAAAAATGACTCAGAAAAATCATGGCATTCGAAACAGATTTTTTCGATTTTTTTCTCACGGGTACGAGTTACGCGGTTACGGTTGACTTTTTCTTATTGGAAATCTGATTCTCTATAAAATGCACCTAATGGTTTCCTTTTAGCTTGAAATTTTTTTTTGTCGAAAATCCACAGTACCCTCCCTTGGAAAAATGACTCAGAAAAATCATGGCATTCGAAACAGATTTTTTCGATTTTTTTCTCACGGGTACGAGTTACGCGGTTACGGTTGACATTTTCTTATTCGAAATCTGATTCTCTATAAAATGCACCTAATGGTTTCCTTTTAGCTTGAATTTTTTTTTTTCTCGAAAATCCACAGTACCCTCCCTTGGAAAAATGACTCAGAAAAATCATGGCATTCGAAACAGATTTTTTCGATTTTTTTCTCACGGGTACGAGTTACGCGGTTACGGTTGACTTTTTCTTATTCGAAATCTGATTCTCTATAAAATGCACCTAATGGTTTCCTTTTAGCTTGAAATTTTTTTTTGTCGAAAATCCACAGTACCCTCCCTTGGAAAAATGACTCAGAAAAATCATGGCATTCGAAACAGATTTTTTCGATTTTTTTCTCACGGGTACGAGTTACGCGGTTACGGTTGACATTTTCTTATTCGAAATCTGATTCTCTATAAAATGCACCTAATGGTTTCCTTTTAGCTTGAAATTTTTTTTTTCTTGAAAATCCACAGTACCCTCCCTTGGAAAAATGACTCAGAAAAATCATGGCATTCGAAACAGATTTTTTCGATTTTTTTCTCACGGGTACGAGTTACGCGGTTACGGTTGACTTTTCCTTATTCGAAATCTGATTCTCTATAAAATGCACCTAATGGTTCCCTTTTAGCTTGAAATTTTTTTTTCTCGAAAATCCACAGTACCTTCCCTTGGAAAAATGACTCAGAAAAATCATGGCATTCGAAACAGATTTTTTCGATTTTTTTCTCACGGGTACGAGTTACGCGGTTACGGTTGACTTTTCCTTATTCGAAATCTGATTCTCTATAAAATGCACCTAATGGTTTCCTTTTAGCTTGAAATTTTTTTTTCTCCAAAATCCACAGTACCCTCCCTTGGAAAAATGACTCAGTAAAATCATGGCATTCGAAACTGATTTTTTCGATTTTTTCCTCACGGGTGCGAGTTACGCGGTTACGGTTGACTTTTTTTTATTCGAAATCTGATTCTCTATAAAATGCACCTAATGGTTTCCTTTTAGCTTGAAATTTTTTTTTCTCGAAAATTCACACTACCCTCCCTTGGAAAAATGACTCAGAAAAATCATGGCATTCGAAACAGATTTTTTCGATTTTTTTCTCACGGGTACGAGTTACGCGGTTACGGTTGACTTTTCCTTATTCGAAATCTGATTCTCTATAAAATGCACCTAATGGTTTCCTTTTAGCTTGAAATTTTTTTTTCTCGAAAATCCACAGTACCCTCCCTTGGAAAAATGACTCAGAAAAATCATGGCATTCGAAACAGATTTTTTCGATTTTTTTCTCACGGGTACGAGTTACGCGGTTACGGTTGACATTTTCTTATTCGAAATCTGATTCCCTATAAAATGCACCTAATGGTTTCCTTTTAGCTTGAAATTTTTTTTTGTCGAAAATCCACAGTACCCTCCCTTGGAAAAATGACTCAGAAAAATCATGGCATTCGAAACAGATTTTTTCGATTTTTTTCTCACGGGTACGAGTTACGCGGTTACGGTTGACTTTTTCTTATTGGAAATCTGATTCTCTATAAAATGCACCTAATGGTTTCCTTTTAGCTTGAAATTTTTTTTTGTCGAAAATCCACAGTACCCTCCCTTGGAAAAATGACTCAGAAAAATCATGGCATTCGAAACAGATTTTTTCGATTTTTTTCTCACGGGTACGAGTTACGCGGTTACGGTTGACTTTTTCTTATTCGAAATCTGATTCTCTATAAAATGCACCTAATGGTTTCCTTTTAGCTTGAAATTTTTTTTTGTCGAAAATCCACAGTACCCTCCCTTGGAAAAATGACTCAGAAAAATCATGGCATTCGAAAGAGATTTTTTCGATTTTTTTCTCACGGGTACGAGTTACGCGGTTACGGTTGACTTTTCCTTATTCGAAATCTGATTCTCTATAAAATGCACCTAATGGTTTCCTTTTAGCTGGAATTTTTTTTTTCTCGAAAATCCACAGTACCCTCCCTTGGAAAAATGACTCAGAAAAATCATGGCATTCGAAACAGATTTTTTCGATTTTTTTCTCACGGGTACGAGTTACGCGGTTACGGTTGACTTTTTCTTATTCGAAATCTGATTCTCTATAAAATGCACCTAATGGTTTCCTTTTAGCTTGAAATTTTTTTTTGTCGAAAATCCACAGTACCCTCCCTTGGAAAAATGACTCAGAAAAATCATGGCATTCGAAACAGATTTTTTCGATTTTTTTCTCACGGGTACGAGTTACGCGGTTACGGTTGACTTTTTCTTATTCGAAATCTGATTCTCTATAAAATGCACCTAATGGTTTCCTTTTAGCTGGAATTTTTTTTTTCTCGAAAATCCACAGTACCCTCCCTTGGAAAAATGACTCAGAAAAATCATGGCATTCGAAAGAGATTTTTTCGATTTTTTTCTCACGGGTACGAGTTACGCGGTTACGGTTGACATTTTCTTATTCGAAATCTGATTCTCTATAAAACGCACCTAATGGTTTCCTTTTAGCTTGAATTTTTTTTTCTCGAAAATCCACAGTACCCTCCCTTGGAAAAATGACTCAGAAAAATCATGGCATTCGAAACAGATTTTTTCGATTTTTTTCTCACGGGTACGAGTTACGCGGTTACGGTTGACTTTTTCTTATTCGAAATCTGATTCTCTATAAAATGCACCTAATGGTTTCCTTTTAGCTTGAATTTTTTTTTTCTCGAAAATCCACAGTACCCTCCCTTGGAAAAATGACTCAGAAAAATCATGGCATTCGAAACAGATTTTTTCGATTTTTTTCTCACGGGTACGAGTTACGCGGTTACGGTTGACTTTTTCTTATTCGAAATCTGATTCTCTATAAAATGCACCTAATGGTTTCCTTTTAGCTTGAAATTTTTTTTTGTCGAAAATCCACAGTACCCTCCCTTGGAAAAATGACTCAGAAAAATCATGGCATTCGAAACAGATTTTTTCGATTTTTTTCTCACGGGTACGAGTTACGCGGTTACGGTTGACATTTTCTTATTCGAAATCTGATTCTCTATAAAATGCACCTAATGGTTTCCTTTTAGCTTGAAATTTTTTTTTCGAAAATCCACAGTACCCTCCCTTGGAAAAATGACTCAGAAAAATCATGGCATTCGAAACAGATTTTTTCGATTTTTTTCTCACGGGTACGAGTTACGCGGTTACGGTTGACTTTTCCTTATTCGAAATCTGATTCTCTATAAAATGCACCTAATGGTTCCCTTTTAGCTTGAAATTTTTTTTTCTCGAAAATCCACAGTACCTTCCCTTGGAAAAATGACTCAGAAAAATCATGGCATTCGAAACAGATTTTTTCGATTTTTTTCTCACGGGTACGAGTTACGCGGTTACGGTTGACTTTTTCTTATTCGAAATCTGATTCTCTATAAAATGCACCTAATGGTTTCCTTTTAGCTTGAAATTTTTTTTTGTCGAAAATCCACAGTACCCTCCCTTGGAAAAATGACTCAGAAAAATCATGGCATTCGAAAGAGATTTTTTCGATTTTTTTCTCACGGGTACGAGTTACGCGGTTACGGTTGACATTTTCTTATTCGAAATCTGATTCTCTATAAAATGCACCTAATGGTTTCCTTTTAGCTTGAATTTTTTTTTTCTCGAAAATCCACAGTACCCTCCCTTGGAAAAATGACTCAGAAAAATCATGGCATTCGAAACAGATTTTTTCGATTTTTTTCTCACGGGTACGAGTTACGCGGTTACGGTTGACTTTTTCTTATTCGAAATCTGATTCTCTATAAAATGCACCTAATGGTTTCCTTTTAGCTTGAAATTTTTTTTTGTCGAAAATCCACAGTACCCTCCCTTGGAAAAATGACTCAGAAAAATCATGGCATTCGAAACAGATTTTTTCGATTTTTTTCTCACGGGTACGAGTTACGCGGTTACGGTTGACATTTTCTTATTCGAAATCTGATTCTCTATAAAATGCACCTAATGGTTTCCTTTTAGCTTGAAATTTTTTTTTTCTCGAAAATCCACAGTACCCTCCCTTGGAAAAATGACTCAGAAAAATCATGGCATTCGAAACAGATTTTTTCGATTTTTTTCTCACGGGTACGAGTTACGCGGTTACGGTTGACTTTTCCTTATTCGAAATCTGATTCTCTATAAAATGCACCTAATGGTTTCCTTTTAGCTTGAAATTTTTTTTTGTCGAAAATCCACAGTACCCTCCCTTGGAAAAATGACTCAGAAAAATCATGGCATTCGAAACAGATTTTTTCGATTTTTTTCTCACGGGTACGAGTTACGCGGTTACGGTTGACTTTTTCTTATTCGAAATCTGATTCTCTATAAAATGCACCTAATGGTTTCCTTTTAGCTGGAATTTTTTTTTTCTCGAAAATCCACAGTACCCTCCCTTGGAAAAATGACTCAGAAAAATCATGGCATTCGAAAGAGATTTTTTCGATTTTTTTCTCACGGGTACGAGTTACGCGGTTACGGTTGACATTTTCTTATTCGAAATCTGATTCTCTATAAAACGCACCTAATGGTTTCCTTTTAGCTTGAATTTTTTTTTCTCGAAAATCCACAGTACCCTCCCTTGGAAAAATGACTCAGAAAAATCATGGCATTCGAAACAGATTTTTTCGATTTTTTTCTCACGGGTACGAGTTACGCGGTTACGGTTGACTTTTTCTTATTCGAAATCTGATTCTCTATAAAATGCACCTAATGGTTTCCTTTTAGCTTGAATTTTTTTTTTCTCGAAAATCCACAGTACCCTCCCTTGGAAAAATGACTCAGAAAAATCATGGCATTCGAAACAGATTTTTTCGATTTTTTTCTCACGGGTACGAGTTACGCGGTTACGGTTGACTTTTTCTTATTCGAAATCTGATTCTCTATAAAATGCACCTAATGGTTTCCTTTTAGCTTGAAATTTTTTTTTGTCGAAAATCCACAGTACCCTCCCTTGGAAAAATGACTCAGAAAAATCATGGCATTCGAAACAGATTTTTTCGATTTTTTTCTCACGGGTACGAGTTACGCGGTTACGGTTGACATTTTCTTATTCGAAATCTGATTCTCTATAAAATGCACCTAATGGTTTCCTTTTAGCTTGAAATTTTTTTTTTCGAAAATCCACAGTACCCTCCCTTGGAAAAATGACTCAGAAAAATCATGGCATTCGAAACAGATTTTTTCGATTTTTTTCTCACGGGTACGAGTTACGCGGTTACGGTTGACTTTTCCTTATTCGAAATCTGATTCTCTATAAAATGCACCTAATGGTTCCCTTTTAGCTTGAAATTTTTTTTTCTCGAAAATCCACAGTACCTTCCCTTGGAAAAATGACTCAGAAAAATCATGGCATTCGAAACAGATTTTTTCGATTTTTTTCTCACGGGTACGAGTTACGCGGTTACGGTTGACTTTTTCTTATTCGAAATCTGATTCTCTATAAAATGCACCTAATGGTTTCCTTTTAGCTTGAAATTTTTTTTTGTCGAAAATCCACAGTACCCTCCCTTGGAAAAATGACTCAGAAAAATCATGGCATTCGAAAGAGATTTTTTCGATTTTTTTCTCACGGGTACGAGTTACGCGGTTACGGTTGACATTTTCTTATTCGAAATCTGATTCTCTATAAAATGCACCTAATGGTTTCCTTTTAGCTTGAATTTTTTTTTTTCTCGAAAATCCACAGTACCCTCCCTTGGAAAAATGACTCAGAAAAATCATGGCATTCGAAACAGATTTTTTCGATTTTTTTCTCACGGGTACGAGTTACGCGGTTACGGTTGACTTTTTCTTATTCGAAATCTGATTCTCTATAAAATGCACCTAATGGTTTCCTTTTAGCTTGAAATTTTTTTTTGTCGAAAATCCACAGTACCCTCCCTTGGAAAAATGACTCAGAAAAATCATGGCATTCGAAACAGATTTTTTCGATTTTTTTCTCACGGGTACGAGTTACGCGGTTACGGTTGACATTTTCTTATTCGAAATCTGATTCTCTATAAAATGCACCTAATGGTTTCCTTTTAGCTTGAAATTTTTTTTTTCTCGAAAATCCACAGTACCCTCCCTTGGAAAAATGACTCAGAAAAATCATGGCATTCGAAACAGATTTTTTCGATTTTTTTCTCACGGGTACGAGTTACGCGGTTACGGTTGACTTTTCCTTATTCGAAATCTGATTCTCTATAAAATGCACCTAATGGTTCCCTTTTAGCTTGAAATTTTTTTTTCTCGAAAATCCACAGTACCTTCCCTTGGAAAAATGACTCAGTAAAATCATGGCATTCGAAACTGATTTTTTCGATTTTTTCCTCACGGGTGCGAGTTACGCGGTTACGGTTGACTTTTTTTTATTCGAAATCTGATTCTCTATAAAATGCACCTAATGGTTTCCTTTTAGCTTGAAATTTTTTTTTCTCGAAAATTCACACTACCCTCCCTTGGAAAAATGACTCAGAAAAATCATGGCATTCGAAACAGATTTTTTCGATTTTTTTCTCACGGGTACGAGTTACGCGGTTACGGTTGACTTTTCCTTATTCGAAATCTGATTCTCTATAAAATGCACCTAATGGTTTCCTTTTAGCTTGAAATTTTTTTTTCTCGAAAATCCACAGTACCCTCCCTTGGAAAAATGACTCAGAAAAATCATGGCATTCGAAACAGATTTTTTCGATTTTTTTCTCACGGGTACGAGTTACGCGGTTACGGTTGACATTTTCTTATTCGAAATCTGATTCCCTATAAAATGCACCTAATGGTTTCCTTTTAGCTTGAAATTTTTTTTTGTCGAAAATCCACAGTACCCTCCCTTGGAAAAATGACTCAGAAAAATCATGGCATTCGAAACAGATTTTTTCGATTTTTTTCTCACGGGTACGAGTTACGCGGTTACGGTTGACTTTTTCTTATTGGAAATCTGATTCTCTATAAAATGCACCTAATGGTTTCCTTTTAGCTTGAAATTTTTTTTTGTCGAAAATCCACAGTACCCTCCCTTGGAAAAATGACTCAGAAAAATCATGGCATTCGAAACAGATTTTTTCGATTTTTTTCTCACGGGTACGAGTTACGCGGTTACGGTTGACTTTTTCTTATTCGAAATCTGATTCTCTATAAAATGCACCTAATGGTTTCCTTTTAGCTTGAAATTTTTTTTTGTCGAAAATCCACAGTACCCTCCCTTGGAAAAATGACTCAGAAAAATCATGGCATTCGAAAGAGATTTTTTCGATTTTTTTCTCACGGGTACGAGTTACGCGGTTACGGTTGACTTTTCCTTATTCGAAATCTGATTCTCTATAAAATGCACCTAATGGTTTCCTTTTAGCTGGAATTTTTTTTTTCTCGAAAATCCACAGTACCCTCCCTTGGAAAAATGACTCAGAAAAATCATGGCATTCGAAACAGATTTTTTCGATTTTTTTCTCACGGGTACGAGTTACGCGGTTACGGTTGACTTTTTCTTATTCGAAATCTGATTCTCTATAAAATGCACCTAATGGTTTCCTTTTAGCTTGAAATTTTTTTTTGTCGAAAATCCACAGTACCCTCCCTTGGAAAAATGACTCAGAAAAATCATGGCATTCGAAACAGATTTTTTCGATTTTTTTCTCACGGGTACGAGTTACGCGGTTACGGTTGACTTTTTCTTATTCGAAATCTGATTCTCTATAAAATGCACCTAATGGTTTCCTTTTAGCTTGAAATTTTTTTTTGTCGAAAATCCACAGTACCCTCCCTTGGAAAAATGACTCAGAAAAATCATGGCATTCGAAAGAGATTTTTTCGATTTTTTTCTCACGGGTACGAGTTACGCGGTTACGGTTGACTTTTCCTTATTCGAAATCTGATTCTCTATAAAATGCACCTAATGGTTTCCTTTTAGCTGGAATTTTTTTTTTCTCGAAAATCCACAGTACCCTCCCTTGGAAAAATGACTCAGAAAAATCATGGCATTCGAAACAGATTTTTTCGATTTTTTTCTCACGGGTACGAGTTACGCGGTTACGGTTGACTTTTTCTTATTCGAAATCTGATTCTCTATAAAATGCACCTAATGGTTTCCTTTTAGCTTGAAATTTTTTTTTGTCGAAAATCCACAGTACCCTCCCTTGGAAAAATGACTCAGAAAAATCATGGCATTCGAAACAGATTTTTTCGATTTTTTTCTCACGGGTACGAGTTACGCGGTTACGGTTGACTTTTTCTTATTCGAAATCTGATTCTCTATAAAATGCACCTAATGGTTTCCTTTTAGCTGGAATTTTTTTTTTCTCGAAAATCCACAGTACCCTCCCTTGGAAAAATGACTCAGAAAAATCATGGCATTCGAAAGAGATTTTTTCGATTTTTTTCTCACGGGTACGAGTTACGCGGTTACGGTTGACATTTTCTTATTCGAAATCTGATTCTCTATAAAACGCACCTAATGGTTTCCTTTTAGCTTGAATTTTTTTTTTCTCGAAAATCCACAGTACCCTCCCTTGGAAAAATGACTCAGAAAAATCATGGCATTCGAAACAGATTTTTTCGATTTTTTTCTCACGGGTACGAGTTACGCGGTTACGGTTGACTTTTTCTTATTCGAAATCTGATTCTCTATAAAATGCACCTAATGGTTTCCTTTTAGCTTGAAATTTTTTTTGTCGAAAATCCACAGTACCCTCCCTTGGAAAAATGACTCAGAAAAATCATGGCATTCGAAACAGATTTTTTCGATTTTTTTCTCACGGGTACGAGTTACGCGGTTACGGTTGACATTTTCTTATTCGAAATCTGATTCTCTATAAAATGCACCTAATGGTTTCCTTTTAGCTTGAAATTTTTTTTTTCTCGAAAATCCACAGTACCCTCCCTTGGAAAAATGACTCAGAAAAATCATGGCATTCGAAACAGATTTTTTCGATTTTTTTCTCACGGGTACGAGTTACGCGGTTACGGTTGACTTTTCCTTATTCGAAATCTGATTCTCTATAAAATGCACCTAATGGTTCCCTTTTAGCTTGAAATTTTTTTTTCTCGAAAATCCACAGTACCTTCCCTTGGAAAAATGACTCAGAAAAATCATGGCATTCGAAACAGATTTTTTCGATTTTTTTCTCACGGGTACGAGTTACGCGGTTACGGTTGACTTTTTCTTATTCGAAATCTGATTCTCTATAAAATGCACCTAATGGTTTCCTTTTAGCTTGAATTTTTTTTTTCTCGAAAATCCACAGTACCCTCCCTTGGAAAAATGACTCAGAAAAATCATGGCATTCGAAACAGATTTTTTCGATTTTTTTCTCACGGGTACGAGTTACGCGGTTACGGTTGACTTTTTCTTATTCGAAATCTGATTCTCTATAAAATGCACCTAATGGTTTCCTTTTAGCTTGAAATTTTTTTTTGTCGAAAATCCACAGTACCCTCCCTTGGAAAAATGACTCAGAAAAATCATGGCATTCGAAACAGATTTTTTCGATTTTTTTCTCACGGGTACGAGTTACGCGGTTACGGTTGACATTTTCTTATTCGAAATCTGATTCTCTATAAAATGCACCTAATGGTTTCCTTTTAGCTTGAAATTTTTTTTTTTCGAAAATCCACAGTACCCTCCCTTGGAAAAATGACTCAGAAAAATCATGGCATTCGAAACAGATTTTTTCGATTTTTTTCTCACGGGTACGAGTTACGCGGTTACGGTTGACTTTTCCTTATTCGAAATCTGATTCTCTATAAAATGCACCTAATGGTTCCCTTTTAGCTTGAAATTTTTTTTTCTCGAAAATCCACAGTACCTTCCCTTGGAAAAATGACTCAGAAAAATCATGGCATTCGAAACAGATTTTTTCGATTTTTTTCTCACGGGTACGAGTTACGCGGTTACGGTTGACTTTTCCTTATTCGAAATCTGATTCTCTATAAAATGCACCTAATGGTTTCCTTTTAGCTTGAAATTTTTTTTTCTCCAAAATCCACAGTACCCTCCCTTGGAAAAATGACTCAGTAAAATCATGGCATTCGAAACTGATTTTTTCGATTTTTTCCTCACGGGTGCGAGTTACGCGGTTACGGTTGACTTTTTTTTATTCGAAATCTGATTCTCTATAAAATGCACCTAATGGTTTCCTTTTAGCTTGAATTTTTTTTTTTCTCGAAAATCCACAGTACCCTCCCTTGGAAAAATGACTCAGAAAAATCATGGCATTCGAAACAGATTTTTTCGATTTTTTTCTCACGGGTACGAGTTACGCGGTTACGGTTGACTTTTTCTTATTCGAAATCTGATTCTCTATAAAATGCACCTAATGGTTTCCTTTTAGCTTGAAATTTTTTTTTGTCGAAAATCCACAGTACCCTCCCTTGGAAAAATGACTCAGAAAAATCATGGCATTCGAAACAGATTTTTTCGATTTTTTTCTCACGGGTACGAGTTACGCGGTTACGGTTGACATTTTCTTATTCGAAATCTGATTCTCTATAAAATGCACCTAATGGTTTCCTTTTAGCTTGAAATTTTTTTTTTCTCGAAAATCCACAGTACCCTCCCTTGGAAAAATGACTCAGAAAAATCATGGCATTCGAAACAGATTTTTTCGATTTTTTTCTCACGGGTACGAGTTACGCGGTTACGGTTGACTTTTCCTTATTCGAAATCTGATTCTCTATAAAATGCACCTAATGGTTCCCTTTTAGCTTGAAATTTTTTTTTCTCGAAAATCCACAGTACCTTCCCTTGGAAAAATGAATCAGTAAAATCATGGCATTCGAAACTGATTTTTTCGATTTTTTCCTCACGGGTGCGAGTTACGCGGTTACGGTTGACTTTTTTTTATTCGAAATCTGATTCTCTATAAAATGCACCTAATGGTTTCCTTTTAGCTTGAAATTTTTTTTTCTCGAAAATTCACACTACCCTCCCTTGGAAAAATGACTCAGAAAAATCATGGCATTCGAAACAGATTTTTTCGATTTTTTTCTCACGGGTACGAGTTACGCGGTTACGGTTGACTTTTCCTTATTCGAAATCTGATTCTCTATAAAATGCACCTAATGGTTTCCTTTTAGCTTGAAATTTTTTTTTCTCGAAAATCCACAGTACCCTCCCTTGGAAAAATGACTCAGAAAAATCATGGCATTCGAAACAGATTTTTTCGATTTTTTTCTCACGGGTACGAGTTACGCGGTTACGGTTGACATTTTCTTATTCGAAATCTGATTCCCTATAAAATGCACCTAATGGTTTCCTTTTAGCTTGAAATTTTTTTTTGTCGAAAATCCACAGTACCCTCCCTTGGAAAAATGACTCAGAAAAATCATGGCATTCGAAACAGATTTTTTCGATTTTTTTCTCACGGGTACGAGTTACGCGGTTACGGTTGACTTTTTCTTATTGGAAATCTGATTCTCTATAAAATGCACCTAATGGTTTCCTTTTAGCTTGAAATTTTTTTTTGTCGAAAATCCACAGTACCCTCCCTTGGAAAAATGACTCAGAAAAATCATGGCATTCGAAACAGATTTTTTCGATTTTTTTCTCACGGGTACGAGTTACGCGGTTACGGTTGACTTTTTCTTATTCGAAATCTGATTCTCTATAAAATGCACCTAATGGTTTCCTTTTAGCTTGAAATTTTTTTTTGTCGAAAATCCACAGTACCCTCCCTTGGAAAAATGACTCAGAAAAATCATGGCATTCGAAAGAGATTTTTTCGATTTTTTTCTCACGGGTACGAGTTACGCGGTTACGGTTGACTTTTCCTTATTCGAAATCTGATTCTCTATAAAATGCACCTAATGGTTTCCTTTTAGCTGGAATTTTTTTTTTCTCGAAAATCCACAGTACCCTCCCTTGGAAAAATGACTCAGAAAAATCATGGCATTCGAAACAGATTTTTTCGATTTTTTTCTCACGGGTACGAGTTACGCGGTTACGGTTGACTTTTTCTTATTCGAAATCTGATTCTCTATAAAATGCACCTAATGGTTTCCTTTTAGCTTGAAATTTTTTTTTGTCGAAAATCCACAGTACCCTCCCTTGGAAAAATGACTCAGAAAAATCATGGCATTCGAAACAGATTTTTTCGATTTTTTTCTCACGGGTACGAGTTACGCGGTTACGGTTGACTTTTTCTTATTCGAAATCTGATTCTCTATAAAATGCACCTAATGGTTTCCTTTTAGCTTGAAATTTTTTTTTGTCGAAAATCCACAGTACCCTCCCTTGGAAAAATGACTCAGAAAAATCATGGCATTCGAAAGAGATTTTTTCGATTTTTTTCTCACGGGTACGAGTTACGCGGTTACGGTTGACTTTTCCTTATTCGAAATCTGATTCTCTATAAAATGCACCTAATGGTTTCCTTTTAGCTGGAATTTTTTTTTTCTCGAAAATCCACAGTACCCTCCCTTGGAAAAATGACTCAGAAAAATCATGGCATTCGAAACAGATTTTTTCGATTTTTTTCTCACGGGTACGAGTTACGCGGTTACGGTTGACTTTTTCTTATTCGAAATCTGATTCTCTATAAAATGCACCTAATGGTTTCCTTTTAGCTTGAAATTTTTTTTTGTCGAAAATCCACAGTACCCTCCCTTGGAAAAATGACTCAGAAAAATCATGGCATTCGAAACAGATTTTTTCGATTTTTTTCTCACGGGTACGAGTTACGCGGTTACGGTTGACTTTTTCTTATTCGAAATCTGATTCTCTATAAAATGCACCTAATGGTTTCCTTTTAGCTGGAATTTTTTTTTTCTCGAAAATCCACAGTACCCTCCCTTGGAAAAATGACTCAGAAAAATCATGGCATTCGAAAGAGATTTTTTCGATTTTTTTCTCACGGGTACGAGTTACGCGGTTACGGTTGACATTTTCTTATTCGAAATCTGATTCTCTATAAAACGCACCTAATGGTTTCCTTTTAGCTTGAATTTTTTTTTTCTCGAAAATCCACAGTACCCTCCCTTGGAAAAATGACTCAGAAAAATCATGGCATTCGAAACAGATTTTTTCGATTTTTTTCTCACGGGTACGAGTTACGCGGTTACGGTTGACTTTTTCTTATTCGAAATCTGATTCTCTATAAAATGCACCTAATGGTTTCCTTTTAGCTTGAAATTTTTTTTTCTCGAAAATTCACACTACCCTCCCTTGGAAAAATGACTCAGAAAAATCATGGCATTCGAAACAGATTTTTTCGATTTTTTTCTCACGGGTACGAGTTACGCGGTTACGGTTGACTTTTCCTTATTCGAAATCTGATTCTCTATAAAATGCACCTAATGGTTTCCTTTTAGCTTGAAATTTTTTTTTCTCGAAAATCCACAGTACCCTCCCTTGGAAAAATGACTCAGAAAAATCATGGCATTCGAAACAGATTTTTTCGATTTTTTTCTCACGGGTACGAGTTACGCGGTTACGGTTGACATTTTCTTATTCGAAATCTGATTCCCTATAAAATGCACCTAATGGTTTCCTTTTAGCTTGAAATTTTTTTTTGTCGAAAATCCACAGTACCCTCCCTTGGAAAAATGACTCAGAAAAATCATGGCATTCGAAACAGATTTTTTCGATTTTTTTCTCACGGGTACGAGTTACGCGGTTACGGTTGACTTTTTCTTATTGGAAATCTGATTCTCTATAAAATGCACCTAATGGTTTCCTTTTAGCTTGAAATTTTTTTTTGTCGAAAATCCACAGTACCCTCCCTTGGAAAAATGACTCAGAAAAATCATGGCATTCGAAACAGATTTTTTCGATTTTTTTCTCACGGGTACGAGTTACGCGGTTACGGTTGACTTTTTCTTATTCGAAATCTGATTCTCTATAAAATGCACCTAATGGTTTCCTTTTAGCTTGAAATTTTTTTTTGTCGAAAATCCACAGTACCCTCCCTTGGAAAAATGACTCAGAAAAATCATGGCATTCGAAAGAGATTTTTTCGATTTTTTTCTCACGGGTACGAGTTACGCGGTTACGGTTGACTTTTCCTTATTCGAAATCTGATTCTCTATAAAATGCACCTAATGGTTTCCTTTTAGCTGGAATTTTTTTTTTCTCGAAAATCCACAGTACCCTCCCTTGGAAAAATGACTCAGAAAAATCATGGCATTCGAAACAGATTTTTTCGATTTTTTTCTCACGGGTACGAGTTACGCGGTTACGGTTGACTTTTTCTTATTCGAAATCTGATTCTCTATAAAATGCACCTAATGGTTTCCTTTTAGCTTGAAATTTTTTTTTGTCGAAAATCCACAGTACCCTCCCTTGGAAAAATGACTCAGAAAAATCATGGCATTCGAAACAGATTTTTTCGATTTTTTTCTCACGGGTACGAGTTACGCGGTTACGGTTGACTTTTTCTTATTCGAAATCTGATTCTCTATAAAATGCACCTAATGGTTTCCTTTTAGCTTGAAATTTTTTTTTGTCGAAAATCCACAGTACCCTCCCTTGGAAAAATGACTCAGAAAAATCATGGCATTCGAAAGAGATTTTTTCGATTTTTTTCTCACGGGTACGAGTTACGCGGTTACGGTTGACTTTTCCTTATTCGAAATCTGATTCTCTATAAAATGCACCTAATGGTTTCCTTTTAGCTGGAATTTTTTTTTTCTCGAAAATCCACAGTACCCTCCCTTGGAAAAATGACTCAGAAAAATCATGGCATTCGAAACAGATTTTTTCGATTTTTTTCTCACGGGTACGAGTTACGCGGTTACGGTTGACTTTTTCTTATTCGAAATCTGATTCTCTATAAAATGCACCTAATGGTTTCCTTTTAGCTTGAAATTTTTTTTTGTCGAAAATCCACAGTACCCTCCCTTGGAAAAATGACTCAGAAAAATCATGGCATTCGAAACAGATTTTTTCGATTTTTTTCTCACGGGTACGAGTTACGCGGTTACGGTTGACTTTTTCTTATTCGAAATCTGATTCTCTATAAAATGCACCTAATGGTTTCCTTTTAGCTGGAATTTTTTTTTTCTCGAAAATCCACAGTACCCTCCCTTGGAAAAATGACTCAGAAAAATCATGGCATTCGAAAGAGATTTTTTCGATTTTTTTCTCACGGGTACGAGTTACGCGGTTACGGTTGACATTTTCTTATTCGAAATCTGATTCTCTATAAAACGCACCTAATGGTTTCCTTTTAGCTTGAATTTTTTTTTTCTCGAAAATCCACAGTACCCTCCCTTGGAAAAATGACTCAGAAAAATCATGGCATTCGAAACAGATTTTTTCGATTTTTTTCTCACGGGTACGAGTTACGCGGTTACGGTTGACTTTTTCTTATTCGAAATCTGATTCTCTATAAAATGCACCTAATGGTTTCCTTTTAGCTTGAAATTTTTTTTGTCGAAAATCCACAGTACCCTCCCTTGGAAAAATGACTCAGAAAAATCATGGCATTCGAAACAGATTTTTTCGATTTTTTTCTCACGGGTACGAGTTACGCGGTTACGGTTGACATTTTCTTATTCGAAATCTGATTCTCTATAAAATGCACCTAATGGTTTCCTTTTAGCTTGAAATTTTTTTTTTCTCGAAAATCCACAGTACCCTCCCTTGGAAAAATGACTCAGAAAAATCATGGCATTCGAAACAGATTTTTTCGATTTTTTTCTCACGGGTACGAGTTACGCGGTTACGGTTGACTTTTCCTTATTCGAAATCTGATTCTCTATAAAATGCACCTAATGGTTCCCTTTTAGCTTGAAATTTTTTTTTCTCGAAAATCCACAGTACCTTCCCTTGGAAAAATGACTCAGAAAAATCATGGCATTCGAAACAGATTTTTTCGATTTTTTTCTCACGGGTACGAGTTACGCGGTTACGGTTGACTTTTTCTTATTCGAAATCTGATTCTCTATAAAATGCACCTAATGGTTTCCTTTTAGCTTGAATTTTTTTTTTCTCGAAAATCCACAGTACCCTCCCTTGGAAAAATGACTCAGAAAAATCATGGCATTCGAAACAGATTTTTTCGATTTTTTTCTCACGGGTACGAGTTACGCGGTTACGGTTGACTTTTTCTTATTCGAAATCTGATTCTCTATAAAATGCACCTAATGGTTTCCTTTTAGCTTGAAATTTTTTTTTGTCGAAAATCCACAGTACCCTCCCTTGGAAAAATGACTCAGAAAAATCATGGCATTCGAAACAGATTTTTTCGATTTTTTTCTCACGGGTACGAGTTACGCGGTTACGGTTGACATTTTCTTATTCGAAATCTGATTCTCTACAAAATGCACCTAATGGTTTCCTTTTAGCTTGAAATTTTTTTTTTTCGAAAATCCACAGTACCCTCCCTTGGAAAAATGACTCAGAAAAATCATGGCATTCGAAACAGATTTTTTCGATTTTTTTCTCACGGGTACGAGTTACGCGGTTACGGTTGACTTTTCCTTATTCGAAATCTGATTCTCTATAAAATGCACCTAATGGTTCCCTTTTAGCTTGAAATTTTTTTTTCTCGAAAATCCACAGTACCTTCCCTTGGAAAAATGACTCAGAAAAATCATGGCATTCGAAACAGATTTTTTCGATTTTTTTCTCACGGGTACGAGTTACGCGGTTACGGTTGACTTTTCCTTATTCGAAATCTGATTCTCTATAAAATGCACCTAATGGTTTCCTTTTAGCTTGAAATTTTTTTTTCTCCAAAATCCACAGTACCCTCCCTTGGAAAAATGACTCAGTAAAATCATGGCATTCGAAACTGATTTTTTCGATTTTTTCCTCACGGGTGCGAGTTACGCGGTTACGGTTGACTTTTTTTTATTCGAAATCTGATTCTCTATAAAATGCACCTAATGGTTTCCTTTTAGCTTGAAATTTTTTTTTCTCGAAAATTCATACTACCCTCCCTTGGAAAAATGACTCAGAAAAATCATGGCATTCGAAACAGATTTTTTCGATTTTTTTCTCACGGGTACGAGTTACGCGGTTACGGTTGACTTTTCCTTATTCGAAATCTGATTCTCTATAAAATGCACCTAATGGTTTCCTTTTAGCTTGAAATTTTTTTTTCTCGAAAATCCACAGTACCCTCCCTTGGAAAAATGACTCAGAAAAATCATGGCATTCGAAACAGATTTTTTCGATTTTTTTCTCACGGGTACGAGTTACGCGGTTACGGTTGACATTTTCTTATTCGAAATCTGATTCCCTATAAAATGCACCTAATGGTTTCCTTTTAGCTTGAAATTTTTTTTTGTCGAAAATCCACAGTACCCTCCCTTGGAAAAATGACTCAGAAAAATCATGGCATTCGAAACAGATTTTTTCGATTTTTTTCTCACGGGTACGAGTTACGCGGTTACGGTTGACTTTTTCTTATTGGAAATCTGATTCTCTATAAAATGCACCTAATGGTTTCCTTTTAGCTTGAAATTTTTTTTTGTCGAAAATCCACAGTACCCTCCCTTGGAAAAATGACTCAGAAAAATCATGGCATTCGAAACAGATTTTTTCGATTTTTTTCTCACGGGTACGAGTTACGCGGTTACGGTTGACTTTTTCTTATTCGAAATCTGATTCTCTATAAAATGCACCTAATGGTTTCCTTTTAGCTTGAAATTTTTTTTTGTCGAAAATCCACAGTACCCTCCCTTGGAAAAATGACTCAGAAAAATCATGGCATTCGAAACAGATTTTTTGGATTTTTTTCTCACGGGTACGAGTTACGCGGTTACGGTTGACTTTTCCTTATTCGAAATCTGATTCTCTATAAAATGCACCTAATGGTTTCCTTTTAGCTGGAATTATTTTTTTCTCGAAAATCCACAGTACCCTCCCTTGGAAAAATGACTCAGAAAAATCATGGCATTCGAAACAGATTTTTTCGATTTTTTTCTCACGGGTACGAGTTACGCGGTTACGGTTGACTTTTTCTTATTCGAAATCTGATTCTCTATAAAATGCACCTAATGGTTTCCTTTTAGCTTGAAATTTTTTTTTGTCGAAAATCCACAGTACCCTCCCTTGGAAAAATGACTCAGAAAAATCATGACATTCGAAACAGATTTTTTCGATTTTTTTCTCACGGGTACGAGTTACGCGGTTACGGTTGACTTTTCCTTATTCGAAATCTGATTCTCTATAAAATGCACCTAATGGTTTCCTTTTAGCTGGAATTATTTTTTTCTCGAAAATCCACAGTACCCTCCCTTGGAAAAATGACTCAGAAAAATCATGGCATTCGAAACAGATTTTTTCGATTTTTTTCTCACGGGTACGAGTTACGCGGTTACGGTTGACTTTTTCTTATTCGAAATCTGATTCTCTATAAAATGCACCTAATGGTTTCCTTTTAGCTTGAAATTTTTTTTTGTCGAAAATCCACAGTACCCTCCCTTGGAAAAATGACTCAGAAAAATCATGGCATTCGAAACAGATTTTTTCGATTTTTTTCTCACGGGTACGAGTTACGCGGTTACGGTTGACTTTTTCTTATTCGAAATCTGATTCTCTATAAAATGCACCTAATGGTTTCCTTTTAGCTTGAAATTTTTTTTTGTCGAAAATCCACAGTACCCTCCCTTGGAAAAATGACTCAGAAAAATCATGGCATTCGAAAGAGATTTTTTCGATTTTTTTCTCACGGGTACGAGTTACGCGGTTACGGTTGACATTTTCTTATTCGAAATCTGATTCTCTATAAAATGCACCTAATGGTTTCCTTTTAGCTTGAATTTTTTTTTCTCGAAAATCCACAGTACCCTCCCTTGGAAAAATGACTCAGAAAAATCATGGCATTCGAAACAGATTTTTTCGATTTTTTTCTCACGGGTACGAGTTACGCGGTTACGGTTGACTTTTTCTTATTCGAAATCTGATTCTCTATAAAATGCACCTAATGGTTTCCTTTTAGCTTGAAATTTTTTTTTGTCGAAAATCCACAGTACCCTCCCTTGGAAAAATGACTCAGAAAAACCATGGCATTCGAAACAGATTTTTTCGATTTTTTTCTCACGGGTACGAGTTACGCGGTTACGGTTGACATTTTCTTATTCGAAATCTGATTCTCTATAAAATGCACCTAATGGTTTCCTTTTAGCTTGAAATTTTTTTTTTCTCGAAAATCCACAGTACCCTCCCTTGGAAAAATGACTCAGAAAAATCATGGCATTCGAAACAGATTTTTTCGATTTTTTTCTCACGGGTACGAGTTACGCGGTTACGGTTGACTTTTCCTTATTCGAAATCTGATTCTCTATAAAATGCACCTAATGGTTCCCTTTTAGCTTGAAATTTTTTTTTCTCGAAAATCCACAGTACCTTCCCTTGGAAAAATGACTCAGAAAAATCATGGCATTCGAAACAGATTTTTTCGATTTTTTTCTCACGGGTACGAGTTACGCGGTTACGGTTGACTTTTCCTTATTCGAAATCTGATTCTCTATAAAATGCACCTAATGGTTTCCTTTTAGCTTGAAATTTTTTTTTCTCCAAAATCCACAGTACCCTCCCTTGGAAAAATGACTCAGAAAAATCATGGCATTCGAAACAGATTTTTTCGATTTTTTTCTCACGGGTACGAGTTACGCGGTTACGGTTGACTTTTCCTTATTCGAAATCTGATTCTCTATAAAATGCACCTAATGGTTCCCTTTTAGCTTGAAATTTTTTTTTCTCGAAAATCCACAGTACCTTCCCTTGGAAAAATGACTCAGAAAAATCATGGCATTCGAAACAGATTTTTTCGATTTTTTTCTCACGGGTACGAGTTACGCGGTTACGGTTGACTTTTCCTTATTCGAAATCTGATTCTCTATAAAATGCACCTAATGGTTTCCTTTTAGCTTGAAATTTTTTTTTGTCGAAAATCCACAGTACCCTCCCTTGGAAAAATGACTCAGAAAAATCATGGCATTCGAAACAGATTTTTTAGATTTTTTTCTCACGGGTACGAGTTACGCGGTTACGGTTGACATTTTCTTATTCGAAATCTGATTCTCTATAAAATGCACCTAATGGTTTCCTTTTAGCTTGAAATTTTTTTTTGTCGAAAATCCACAGTACCCTCCCTTGGAAAAATGACTCAGAAAAATCATGGCATTCGAAACAGATTTTTTCGATTTTTTTCTCACGGGTACGAGTTACGCGGTTACGGTTGACTTTTCCTTATTGGAAATCTGATTCTCTATAAAATGCACCTAATGGTTCCCTTTTAGCTTGAAATTTTTTTTTCTCGAAAATCCACAGTACCTTCCCTTGGAAAAATGACTCAGAAAAATCATGGCATTCGAAACAGATTTTTTCGATTTTTTTCTCACGGGTACGAGTTACGCGGTTACGGTTGACTTTTCCTTATTCGAAATCTGATTCTCTATAAAATGCACCTAATGGTTTCCTTTTAGCTTGAAATTTTTTTTTCTCCAAAATCCACAGTACCCTCCCTTGGAAAAATGACTCAGTAAAATCATGGCATTCGAAACTGATTTTTTCGATTTTTTCCTCACGGGTGCGAGTTACGCGGTTACGGTTGACTTTTTTTTATTCGAAATCTGATTCTCTATAAAATGCACCTAATGGTTTCCTTTTAGCTTGAAATTTTTTTTTCTCGAAAATCCACAGTACCCTCCCTTGGAAAAATGACTCAGAAAAATCATGGCATTCGAAACAGATTTTTTCGATTTTTTTCTCACGGGTACGAGTTACGCGGTTACGGTTGACATTTTCTTATTCGAAATCTGATTCCCTATAAAATGCACCTAATGGTTTCCTTTTAGCTTGAAATTTTTTTTTGTCGAAAATCCACAGTACCCTCCCTTGGAAAAATGACTCAGAAAAATCATGGCATTCGAAACAGATTTTTTCGATTTTTTTCTCACGGGTACGAGTTACGCGGTTACGGTTGACTTTTTCTTATTGGAAATCTGATTCTCTATAAAATGCACCTAATGGTTTCCTTTTAGCTTGAAATTTTTTTTTCTCGAAAATCCACAGTACCCTCCCTTGGAAAAATGACTCAGAAAAATCATGGCATTCGAAAGAGATTTTTTCGATTTTTTTCTCACGGGTACGAGTTACGCGGTTGCGGTTGACTTTTTCTTATTGGAAATCTGATTCTCTATAAAATGCACCTAATGGTTTCCTTTTAGCTTGAAATTTTTTTTTCTCGAAAATCCACAGTACCCTCCCTTGGAAAAATGACTCAGAAAAATCATGGCATTCGAAACAGATTTTTTCGATTTTTTTCTCACGGGTACGAGTTACGCGGTTACGGTTGACTTTTCCTTATTCGAAATCTGATTCTCTATAAAATGCACCTAATGGTTTCCTTTTAGCTTGAAATTTTTTTTTCTCGAAAATCCACAGTACCTTCCCTTGGAAAAATGACTCAGAAAAATCATGGCATTCGAAACAGATTTTTTCGATTTTTTTCTCACGGGTACGAGTTACGCGGTTACGGTTGACTTTTCCTTATTCGAAATCTGATTCTCTATAAAATGCACCTAATGGTTTCCTTTTAGCTTGAAATTTTTTTTTCTCGAAAATCCACAGTACCCTCCCTTGGAAAAATGACTCAGAAAAATCATGGCATTCGAAACAGATTTTTTCGATTTTTTTCTCACGGGTACGAGTTACGCGGTTACGGTTGACTTTTCCTTATTCGAAATCTGATTCTCTATAAAATGCACCTAATGGTTTCCTTTTAGCTGGAATTTTTTTTTTCTCGAAAATCCACAGTACCCTCCCTTGGAAAAATGACTCAGAAAAATCATGGCATTCGAAACAGATTTTTTCGATTTTTTTCTCACGGGTACGAGTTACGCGGTTACGGTTGACTTTTTCTTATTCGAAATCTGATTCTCTATAAAATGCACCTAATGGTTTCCTTTTAGCTTGAAATTTTTTTTTGTCGAAAATCCACAGTACCCTCCCTTGGAAAAATGACTCAGAAAAATCATGGCATTCGAAACAGATTTTTTCGATTTTTTTCTCACGGGTACGAGTTACGCGGTTACGGTTGACTTTTTCTTATTCGAAATCTGATTCTCTATAAAATGCACCTAATGGTTTCCTTTTAGCTTGAAATTTTTTTTTGTCGAAAATCCACAGTACCCTCCCTTGGAAAAATGACTCAGAAAAATCATGGCATTCGAAACAGATTTTTTCGATTTTTTTCTCACGGGTACGAGTTACGCGGTTACGGTTGACTTTTTCTTATTCGAAATCTGATTCTCTATAAAATGCACCTAATGGTTTCCTTTTAGCTTGAAATTTTTTTTTGTCGAAAATCCACAGTACCCTCCCTTGGAAAAATGACTCAGAAAAATCATGGCATTCGAAACAGATTTTTTCGATTTTTTTCTCACGGGTACGAGTTACGCGGTTACGGTTGACATTTTCTTATTCGAAATCTGATTCTCTATAAAATGCACCTAATGGTTTCCTTTTAGCTTGAAATTTTTTTTTTCTCGAAAATCCACAGTACCCTCCCTTGGAAAAATGACTCAGAAAAATCATGGCATTCGAAAGAGATTTTTTCGATTTTTTTCTCACGGGTACGAGTTACGCGGTTGCGGTTGACTTTTTCTTATTGGAAATCTGATTCTCTATAAAATGCACCTAATGGTTTCCTTTTAGCTTGAAATTTTTTTTTCTCGAAAATCCACAGTACCCTCCCTTGGAAAAATGACTCAGAAAAATCATGGCATTCGAAACAGATTTTTTCGATTTTTTTCTCACGGGTACGAGTTACGCGGTTACGGTTGACTTTTCCTTATTCGAAATCTGATTCTCTATAAAATGCACCTAATGGTTTCCTTTTAGCTTGAAATTTTTTTTTCTCGAAAATCCACAGTACCTTCCCTTGGAAAAATGACTCAGAAAAATCATGGCATTCGAAACAGATTTTTTCGATTTTTTTCTCACGGGTACGAGTTACGCGGTTACGGTTGACTTTTCCTTATTCGAAATCTGATTCTCTATAAAATGCACCTAATGGTTTCCTTTTAGCTTGAAATTTTTTTTTCTCGAAAATCCACAGTACCCTCCCTTGGAAAAATGACTCAGAAAAATCATGGCATTCGAAACAGATTTTTTCGATTTTTTTCTCACGGGTACGAGTTACGCGGTTACGGTTGACTTTTCCTTATTCGAAATCTGATTCTCTATAAAATGCACCTAATGGTTTCCTTTTAGCTGGAATTTTTTTTTTCTCGAAAATCCACAGTACCCTCCCTTGGAAAAATGACTCAGAAAAATCATGGCATTCGAAACAGATTTTTTCGATTTTTTTCTCACGGGTACGAGTTACGCGGTTACGGTTGACTTTTTCTTATTCGAAATCTGATTCTCTATAAAATGCACCTAATGGTTTCCTTTTAGCTTGAAATTTTTTTTTGTCGAAAATCCACAGTACCCTCCCTTGGAAAAATGACTCAGAAAAATCATGGCATTCGAAACAGATTTTTTCGATTTTTTTCTCACGGGTACGAGTTACGCGGTTACGGTTGACTTTTTCTTATTCGAAATCTGATTCTCTATAAAATGCACCTAATGGTTTCCTTTTAGCTTGAAATTTTTTTTTGTCGAAAATCCACAGTACCCTCCCTTGGAAAAATGACTCAGAAAAATCATGGCATTCGAAACAGATTTTTTCGATTTTTTTCTCACGGGTACGAGTTACGCGGTTACGGTTGACTTTTTCTTATTCGAAATCTGATTCTCTATAAAATGCACCTAATGGTTTCCTTTTAGCTTGAAATTTTTTTTTGTCGAAAATCCACAGTACCCTCCCTTGGAAAAATGACTCAGAAAAATCATGGCATTCGAAACAGATTTTTTCGATTTTTTTCTCACGGGTACGAGTTACGCGGTTACGGTTGACTTTTTCTTATTCGAAATCTGATTCTCTATAAAATGCACCTAATGGTTTCCTTTTAGCTTGAAATTTTTTTTTGTCGAAAATCCACAGTACCCTCCCTTGGAAAAATGACTCATAAAAATCATGGCATTCGAAACAGATTTTTTCGATTTTTTTCTCACGGGTACGAGTTACGCGGTTACGGTTGACATTTTCTTATTCGAAATCTGATTCTCTATAAAATGCACCTAATGGTTTCCTTTTAGCTTGAAATTTTTTTTTTCTCGAAAATCCACAGTACCCTCCCTTGGAAAAATGACTCAGAAAAATCATGGCATTCGAAAGAGATTTTTTCGATTTTTTTCTCACGGGTACGAGTTACGCGGTTGCGGTTGACTTTTTCTTATTGGAAATCTGATTCTCTATAAAATGCACCTAATGGTTTCCTTTTAGCTTGAAATTTTTTTTTCTCGAAAATCCACAGTACCCTCCCTTGGAAAAATGACTCAGAAAAATCATGGCATTCGAAACAGATTTTTTCGATTTTTTTCTCACGGGTACGAGTTACGCGGTTACGGTTGACTTTTCCTTATTCGAAATCTGATTCTCTATAAAATGCACCTAATGGTTTCCTTTTAGCTTGAAATTTTTTTTTCTCGAAAATCCACAGTACCTTCCCTTGGAAAAATGACTCAGAAAAATCATGGCATTCGAAACAGATTTTTTCGATTTTTTTCTCACGGGTACGAGTTACGCGGTTACGGTTGACTTTTCCTTATTCGAAATCTGATTCTCTATAAAATGCACCTAATGGTTTCCTTTTAGCTTGAAATTTTTTTTTCTCGAAAATCCACAGTACCCTCCCTTGGAAAAATGACTCAGAAAAATCATGGCATTCGAAACAGATTTTTTCGATTTTTTTCTCACGGGTACGAGTTACGCGGTTACGGTTGACTTTTCCTTATTCGAAATCTGATTCTCTATAAAATGCACCTAATGGTTTCCTTTTAGCTGGAATTTTTTTTTTCTCGAAAATCCACAGTACCCTCCCTTGGAAAAATGACTCAGAAAAATCATGGCATTCGAAACAGATTTTTTCGATTTTTTTCTCACGGGTACGAGTTACGCGGTTACGGTTGACTTTTTCTTATTCGAAATCTGATTCTCTATAAAATGCACCTAATGGTTTCCTTTTAGCTTGAAATTTTTTTTTGTCGAAAATCCACAGTACCCTCCCTTGGAAAAATGACTCAGAAAAATCATGGCATTCGAAACAGATTTTTTCGATTTTTTTCTCACGGGTACGAGTTACGCGGTTACGGTTGACTTTTTCTTATTCGAAATCTGATTCTCTATAAAATGCACCTAATGGTTTCCTTTTAGCTTGAAATTTTTTTTTGTCGAAAATCCACAGTACCCTCCCTTGGAAAAATGACTCAGAAAAATCATGGCATTCGAAACAGATTTTTTCGATTTTTTTCTCACGGGTACGAGTTACGCGGTTACGGTTGACTTTTTCTTATTCGAAATCTGATTCTCTATAAAATGCACCTAATGGTTTCCTTTTAGCTTGAAATTTTTTTTTGTCGAAAATCCACAGTACCCTCCCTTGGAAAAATGACTCAGAAAAATCATGGCATTCGAAACAGATTTTTTCGATTTTTTTCTCACGGGTACGAGTTACGCGGTTACGGTTGACATTTTCTTATTCGAAATCTGATTCTCTATAAAATGCACCTAATGGTTTCCTTTTAGCTTGAAATTTTTTTTTTCTCGAAAATCCACAGTACCCTCCCTTGGAAAAATGACTCAGAAAAATCATGGCATTCGAAAGAGATTTTTTCGATTTTTTTCTCACGGGTACGAGTTACGCGGTTGCGGTTGACTTTTTCTTATTGGAAATCTGATTCTCTATAAAATGCACCTAATGGTTTCCTTTTAGCTTGAAATTTTTTTTTCTCGAAAATCCACAGTACCCTCCCTTGGAAAAATGACTCAGAAAAATCATGGCATTCGAAACAGATTTTTTCGATTTTTTTCTCACGGGTACGAGTTACGCGGTTACGGTTGACTTTTCCTTATTCGAAATCTGATTCTCTATAAAATGCACCTAATGGTTTCCTTTTAGCTTGAAATTTTTTTTTCTCGAAAATCCACAGTACCTTCCCTTGGAAAAATGACTCAGAAAAATCATGGCATTCGAAACAGATTTTTTCGATTTTTTTCTCACGGGTACGAGTTACGCGGTTACGGTTGACTTTTCCTTATTCGAAATCTGATTCTCTATAAAATGCACCTAATGGTTTCCTTTTAGCTTGAAATTTTTTTTTCTCGAAAATCCACAGTACCCTCCCTTGGAAAAATGACTCAGAAAAATCATGGCATTCGAAACAGATTTTTTCGATTTTTTTCTCACGGGTACGAGTTACGCGGTTACGGTTGACTTTTCCTTATTCGAAATCTGATTCTCTATAAAATGCACCTAATGGTTTCCTTTTAGCTGGAATTTTTTTTTTCTCGAAAATCCACAGTACCCTCCCTTGGAAAAATGACTCAGAAAAATCATGGCATTCGAAACAGATTTTTTCGATTTTTTTCTCACGGGTACGAGTTACGCGGTTACGGTTGACTTTTTCTTATTCGAAATCTGATTCTCTATAAAATGCACCTAATGGTTTCCTTTTAGCTTGAAATTTTTTTTTGTCGAAAATCCACAGTACCCTCCCTTGGAAAAATGACTCAGAAAAATCATGGCATTCGAAACAGATTATTTCGATTTTTTTCTCACGGGTACGAGTTACGCGGTTACGGTTGACTTTTTCTTATTCGAAATCTGATTCTCTATAAAATGCACCTAATGGTTTCCTTTTAGCTTGAAATTTTTTTTTGTCGAAAATCCACAGTACCCTCCCTTGGAAAAATGACTCAGAAAAATCATGGCATTCGAAACAGATTTTTTCGATTTTTTTCTCACGGGTACGAGTTACGCGGTTACGGTTGACTTTTTCTTATTCGAAATCTGATTCTCTATAAAATGCACCTAATGGTTTCCTTTTAGCTTGAAATTTTTTTTTGTCGAAAATCCACAGTACCCTCCCTTGGAAAAATGACTCAGAAAAATCATGGCATTCGAAACAGATTTTTTCGATTTTTTTCTCACGGGTACGAGTTACGCGGTTACGGTTGACATTTTCTTATTCGAAATCTGATTCTCTATAAAATGCACCTAATGGTTTCCTTTTAGCTTGAAATTTTTTTTTTCTCGAAAATCCACAGTACCCTCCCTTGGAAAAATGACTCAGAAAAATCATGGCATTCGAAACAGATTTTTTCGATTTTTTTCTCACGGGTACGAGTTACGCGGTTACGGTTGACTTTTTCTTATTCGAAATCTGATTCTCTATAAAATGCACCTAATGGTTTCCTTTTAGCTGGAATTTTTTTTTTCTCGAAAATCCACAGTACCCTCCCTTGGAAAAATGACTCAGAAAAATCATGGCATTCGAAAGAGATTTTTTCGATTTTTTTCTCACGGGTACGAGTTACGCGGTTGCGGTTGACTTTTTCTTATTGGAAATCTGATTCTCTATAAAATGCACCTAATGGTTTCCTTTTAGCTTGAAATTTTTTTTTCTCGAAAATCCACAGTACCCTCCCTTGGAAAAATGACTCAGAAAAATCATGGCATTCGAAACAGATTTTTTCGATTTTTTTCTCACGGGTACGAGTTACGCGGTTACGGTTGACTTTTCCTTATTCGAAATCTGATTCTCTATAAAATGCACCTAATGGTTTCCTTTTAGCTTGAAATTTTTTTTTCTCGAAAATCCACAGTACCTTCCCTTGGAAAAATGACTCAGAAAAATCATGGCATTCGAAACAGATTTTTTCGATTTTTTTCTCACGGGTACGAGTTACGCGGTTACGGTTGACTTTTTCTTATTCGAAATCTGATTCTCTATAAAATGCACCTAATGGTTTCCTTTTAGCTTGAAATTTTTTTTTCTCGAAAATCCACAGTACCCTCCCTTGGAAAAATGACTCAGAAAAATCATGGCATTCGAAACAGATTTTTTCGATTTTTTTCTCACGGGTACGAGTTACGCGGTTACGGTTGACTTTTCCTTATTCGAAATCTGATTCTCTATAAAATGCACCTAATGGTTTCCTTTTAGCTGGAATTTTTTTTTTCTCGAAAATCCACAGTACCCTCCCTTGGAAAAATGACTCAGAAAAATCATGGCATTCGAAACAGATTTTTTCGATTTTTTTCTCACGGGTACGAGTTACGCGGTTACGGTTGACTTTTTCTTATTCGAAATCTGATTCTCTATAAAATGCACCTAATGGTTTCCTTTTAGCTTGAAATTTTTTTTTGTCGAAAATCCACAGTACCCTCCCTTGGAAAAATGACTCAGAAAAATCATGGCATTCGAAACAGATTTTTTCGATTTTTTTCTCACGGGTACGAGTTACGCGGTTACGGTTGACTTTTTCTTATTCGAAATCTGATTCTCTATAAAATGCACCTAATGGTTTCCTTTTAGCTTGAAATTTTTTTTTGTCGAAAATCCACAGTACCCTCCCTTGGAAAAATGACTCAGAAAAATCATGGCATTCGAAACAGATTTTTTCGATTTTTTCTCACGGGTACGAGTTACGCGGTTACGGTTGACTTTTTCTTATTCGAAATCTGATTCTCTATAAAATGCACCTAATGGTTTCCTTTTAGCTTGAAATTTTTTTTTGTCGAAAATCCACAGTACCCTCCCTTGGAAAAATGACTCAGAAAAATCATGGCATTCGAAACAGATTTTTTCGATTTTTTTCTCACGGGTACGAGTTACGCGGTTACGGTTGACATTTTCTTATTCGAAATCTGATTCTCTATAAAATGCACCTAATGGTTTCCTTTTAGCTTGAAATTTTTTTTTTCTCGAAAATCCACAGTACCCTCCCTTGGAAAAATGACTCAGAAAAATCATGGCATTCGAAACAGATTTTTTCGATTTTTTTCTCACGGGTACGAGTTACGCGGTTACGGTTGACTTTTTCTTATTCGAAATCTGATTCTCTATAAAATGCACCTAATGGTTTCCTTTTAGCTGGAATTTTTTTTTTCTCGAAAATCCACAGTACCCTCCCTTGGAAAAATGACTCAGAAAAATCATGGCATTCGAAACAGATTTTTTCGATTTTTTTCTCACGGGCACGAGTTACGCGGTTACGGTTGACTTTTTCTTATTCGAAATCTGATTCTCTATAAAATGCACCTAATGGTTTCCTTTTAGCTTGAAATTTTTTTTTGTCGAAAATCCACAGTACCCTCCCTTGGAAAAATGACTCAGAAAAATCATGGCATTCGAAACAGATTTTTTCGATTTTTTTCTCACGGGTACGAGTTACGCGGTTACGGTTGACTTTTTCTTATTCGAAATCTGATTCTCTATAAAATGCACCTAATGGTTTCCTTTTAGCTTGAAATTTTTTTTTGTCGAAAATCCACAGTACCCTCCCTTGGAAAAATGACTCAGAAAAATCATGGCATTCGAAACAGATTTTTTCGATTTTTTTCTCACGGGTACGAGTTACGCGGTTACGGTTGACTTTTTCTTATTCGAAATCTGATTCTCTATAAAATGCACCTAATGGTTTCCTTTTAGCTTGAAATTTTTTTTTCTCGAAAATCCACAGTACCCTCCCTTGGAAAAATGACTCAGAAAAATCATGGCATTCGAAACAGATTTTTTCGATTTTTTTCTCACGGGCACGAGTTACGCGGTTACGGTTGACTTTTTCTTATTCGAAATCTGATTCTCTATAAAATGCACCTAATGGTTTCCTTTTAGCTTGAAATTTTTTTTTGTCGAAAATCCACAGTACCCTCCCTTGGAAAAATGACTCAGAAAAATCATGGCATTCGAAACAGATTTTTTCGATTTTTTTCTCACGGGTACGAGTTACGCGGTTACGGTTGACTTTTTCTTATTCGAAATCTGATTCTCTATAAAATGCACCTAATGGTTTCCTTTTAGCTTGAAATTTTTTTTTGTCGAAAATCCACAGTACCCTCCCTTGGAAAAATGACTCAGAAAAATCATGGCATTCGAAACAGATTTTTTCGATTTTTTTCTCACGGGTACGAGTTACGCGGTTACGGTTGACTTTTTCTTATTCGAAATCTGATTCTCTATAAAATGCACCTAATGGTTTCCTTTTAGCTTGAAATTTTTTTTTCTCGAAAATCCACAGTACCCTCCCTTGGAAAAATGACTCAGAAAAATCATGGCATTCGAAACAGATTTTTTCGATTTTTTTCTCACGGGTACGAGTTACGCGGTTACGGTTGACTTTTCCTTATTCGAAATCTGATTCTCTATAAAATGCACCTAATGGTTTCCTTTTAGCTGGAATTTTTTTTTTCTCGAAAATCCACAGTACCCTCCCTTGGAAAAATGACTCAGAAAAATCATGGCATTCGAAACAGATTTTTTCGATTTTTTTCTCACGGGTACGAGTTACGCGGTTACGGTTGACTTTTTCTTATTCGAAATCTGATTCTCTATAAAATGCACCTAATGGTTTCCTTTTAGCTTGAAATTTTTTTTTGTCGAAAATCCACAGTACCCTCCCTTGGAAAAATGACTCAGAAAAATCATGGCATTCGAAACAGATTTTTTCGATTTTTTTCTCACGGGTACGAGTTACGCGGTTACGGTTGACTTTTTCTTATTCGAAATCTGATTCTCTATAAAATGCACCTAATGGTTTCCTTTTAGCTTGAAATTTTTTTTTGTCGAAAATCCACAGTACCCTCCCTTGGAAAAATGACTCAGAAAAATCATGGCATTCGAAACAGATTTTTTCGATTTTTTCTCACGGGTACGAGTTACGCGGTTACGGTTGACTTTTTCTTATTCGAAATCTGATTCTCTATAAAATGCACCTAATGGTTTCCTTTTAGCTTGAAATTTTTTTTTGTCGAAAATCCACAGTACCCTCCCTTGGAAAAATGACTCAGAAAAATCATGGCATTCGAAACAGATTTTTTCGATTTTTTTCTCACGGGTACGAGTTACGCGGTTACGGTTGACATTTTCTTATTCGAAATCTGATTCTCTATAAAATGCACCTAATGGTTTCCTTTTAGCTTGAAATTTTTTTTTTCTCGAAAATCCACAGTACCCTCCCTTGGAAAAATGACTCAGAAAAATCATGGCATTCGAAACAGATTTTTTCGATTTTTTTCTCACGGGTACGAGTTACGCGGTTACGGTTGACTTTTTCTTATTCGAAATCTGATTCTCTATAAAATGCACCTAATGGTTTCCTTTTAGCTGGAATTTTTTTTTTCTCGAAAATCCACAGTACCCTCCCTTGGAAAAATGACTCAGAAAAATCATGGCATTCGAAACAGATTTTTTCGATTTTTTTCTCACGGGCACGAGTTACGCGGTTACGGTTGACTTTTTCTTATTCGAAATCTGATTCTCTATAAAATGCACCTAATGGTTTCCTTTTAGCTTGAAATTTTTTTTTGTCGAAAATCCACAGTACCCTCCCTTGGAAAAATGACTCAGAAAAATCATGGCATTCGAAACAGATTTTTTCGATTTTTTTCTCACGGGTACGAGTTACGCGGTTACGGTTGACTTTTTCTTATTCGAAATCTGATTCTCTATAAAATGCACCTAATGGTTTCCTTTTAGCTTGAAATTTTTTTTTGTCGAAAATCCACAGTACCCTCCCTTGGAAAAATGACTCAGAAAAATCATGGCATTCGAAACAGATTTTTTCGATTTTTTTCTCACGGGTACGAGTTACGCGGTTACGGTTGACTTTTTCTTATTCGAAATCTGATTCTCTATAAAATGCACCTAATGGTTTCCTTTTAGCTTGAAATTTTTTTTTCTCGAAAATCCACAGTACCCTCCCTTGGAAAAATGACTCAGAAAAATCATGGCATTCGAAACAGATTTTTTCGATTTTTTTCTCACGGGTACGAGTTACGCGGTTACGGTTGACTTTTCCTTATTCGAAATCTGATTCTCTATAAAATGCACCTAATGGTTTCCTTTTAGCTGGAATTTTTTTTTTCTCGAAAATCCACAGTACCCTCCCTTGGAAAAATGACTCAGAAAAATCATGGCATTCGAAAGAGATTTTTTCGATTTTTTTCTCACGGGTACGAGTTACGCGGTTGCGGTTGACTTTTTCTTATTGGAAATCTGATTCTCTATAAAATGCACCTAATGGTTTCCTTTTAGCTTGAAATTTTTTTTTCTCGAAAATCCACAGTACCCTCCCTTGGAAAAATGACTCAGAAAAATCATGGCATTCGAAACAGATTTTTTCGATTTTTTTCTCACGGGTACGAGTTACGCGGTTACGGTTGACTTTTCCTTATTCGAAATCTGATTCTCTATAAAATGCACCTAATGGTTTCCTTTTAGCTTGAAATTTTTTTTTCTCGAAAATCCACAGTACCTTCCCTTGGAAAAATGACTCAGAAAAATCATGGCATTCGAAACAGATTTTTTCGATTTTTTTCTCACGGGTACGAGTTACGCGGTTACGGTTGACTTTTCCTTATTCGAAATCTGATTCTCTATAAAATGCACCTAATGGTTTCCTTTTAGCTTGAAATTTTTTTTTCTCGAAAATCCACAGTACCCTCCCTTGGAAAAATGACTCAGAAAAATCATGGCATTCGAAACAGATTTTTTCGATTTTTTTCTCACGGGTACGAGTTACGCGGTTACGGTTGACTTTTCCTTATTCGAAATCTGATTCTCTATAAAATGCACCTAATGGTTTCCTTTTAGCTGGAATTTTTTTTTTCTCGAAAATCCACAGTACCCTCCCTTGGAAAAATGACTCAGAAAAATCATGGCATTCGAAACAGATTTTTTCGATTTTTTTCTCACGGGTACGAGTTACGCGGTTACGGTTGACTTTTTCTTATTCGAAATCTGATTCTCTATAAAATGCACCTAATGGTTTCCTTTTAGCTTGAATTTTTTTTTTGTCGAAAATCCACAGTACCCTCCCTTGGAAAAATGACTCAGAAAAATCATGGCATTCGAAACAGATTTTTTCGATTTTTTTCTCACGGGTACGAGTTACGCGGTTACGGTTGACTTTTTCTTATTCGAAATCTGATTCTCTATAAAATGCACCTAATGGTTTCCTTTTAGCTTGAAATTTTTTTTTGTCGAAAATCCACAGTACCCTCCCTTGGAAAAATGACTCAGAAAAATCATGGCATTCGAAACAGATTTTTTCGATTTTTTTCTCACGGGTACGAGTTACGCGGTTACGGTTGACTTTTTCTTATTCGAAATCTGATTCTCTATAAAATGCACCTAATGGTTTCCTTTTAGCTTGAAATTTTTTTTTGTCGAAAATCCACAGTACCCTCCCTTGGAAAAATGACTCAGAAAAATCATGGCATTCGAAACAGATTTTTTCGATTTTTTTCTCACGGGTACGAGTTACGCGGTTACGGTTGACATTTTCTTATTCGAAATCTGATTCTCTATAAAATGCACCTAATGGTTTCCTTTTAGCTTGAAATTTTTTTTTTCTCGAAAATCCACAGTACCCTCCCTTGGAAAAATGACTCAGAAAAATCATGGCATTCGAAACAGATTTTTTCGATTTTTTTCTCACGGGTACGAGTTACGCGGTTACGGTTGACTTTTTCTTATTCGAAATCTGATTCTCTATAAAATGCACCTAATGGTTTCCTTTTAGCTGGAATTTTTTTTTTCTCGAAAATCCACAGTACCCTCCCTTGGAAAAATGACTCAGAAAAATCATGGCATTCGAAAGAGATTTTTTCGATTTTTTTCTCACGGGTACGAGTTACGCGGTTGCGGTTGACTTTTTCTTATTGGAAATCTGATTCTCTATAAAATGCACCTAATGGTTTCCTTTTAGCTTGAAATTTTTTTTTCTCGAAAATCCACAGTACCCTCCCTTGGAAAAATGACTCAGAAAAATCATGGCATTCGAAACAGATTTTTTCGATTTTTTTCTCACGGGTACGAGTTACGCGGTTACGGTTGACTTTTCCTTATTCGAAATCTGATTCTCTATAAAATGCACCTAATGGTTTCCTTTTAGCTTGAAATTTTTTTTTCTCGAAAATCCACAGTACCTTCCCTTGGAAAAATGACTCAGAAAAATCATGGCATTCGAAACAGATTTTTTCGATTTTTTTCTCACGGGTACGAGTTACGCGGTTACGGTTGACTTTTTATTATTCGAAATCTGATTCTCTATAAAATGCACCTAATGGTTTCCTTTTAGCTTGAAATTTTTTTTTCTCGAAAATCCACAGTACCCTCCCTTGGAAAAATGACTCAGAAAAATCATGGCATTCGAAACAGATTTTTTCGATTTTTTTCTCACGGGTACGAGTTACGCGGTTACGGTTGACTTTTCCTTATTCGAAATCTGATTCTCTATAAAATGCACCTAATGGTTTCCTTTTAGCTGGAATTTTTTTTTTCTCGAAAATCCACAGTACCCTCCCTTGGAAAAATGACTCAGAAAAATCATGGCATTCGAAACAGATTTTTTCGATTTTTTTCTCACGGGTACGAGTTACGCGGTTACGGTTGACTTTTTCTTATTCGAAATCTGATTCTCTATAAAATGCACCTAATGGTTTCCTTTTAGCTTGAAATTTTTTTTTGTCGAAAATCCACAGTACCCTCCCTTGGAAAAATGACTCAGAAAAATCATGGCATTCGAAACAGATTTTTTCGATTTTTTTCTCACGGGTACGAGTTACGCGGTTACGGTTGACTTTTTCTTATTCGAAATCTGATTCTCTATAAAATGCACCTAATGGTTTCCTTTTAGCTTGAAATTTTTTTTTGTCGAAAATCCACAGTACCCTCCCTTGGAAAAATGACTCAGAAAAATCATGGCATTCGAAACAGATTTTTTCGATTTTTTCTCACGGGTACGAGTTACGCGGTTACGGTTGACTTTTTCTTATTCGAAATCTGATTCTCTATAAAATGCACCTAATGGTTTCCTTTTAGCTTGAAATTTTTTTTTGTCGAAAATCCACAGTACCCTCCCTTGGAAAAATGACTCAGAAAAATCATGGCATTCGAAACAGATTTTTTCGATTTTTTTCTCACGGGTACGAGTTACGCGGTTACGGTTGACATTTTCTTATTCGAAATCTGATTCTCTATAAAATGCACCTAATGGTTTCCTTTTAGCTTGAAATTTTTTTTTTCTCGAAAATCCACAGTACCCTCCCTTGGAAAAATGACTCAGAAAAATCATGGCATTCGAAACAGATTTTTTCGATTTTTTTCTCACGGGTACGAGTTACGCGGTTACGGTTGACTTTTTCTTATTCGAAATCTGATTCTCTATAAAATGCACCTAATGGTTTCCTTTTAGCTGGAATTTTTTTTTTCTCGAAAATCCACAGTACCCTCCCTTGGAAAAATGACTCAGAAAAATCATGGCATTCGAAACAGATTTTTTCGATTTTTTTCTCACGGGCACGAGTTACGCGGTTACGGTTGACTTTTTCTTATTCGAAATCTGATTCTCTATAAAATGCACCTAATGGTTTCCTTTTAGCTTGAAATTTTTTTTTGTCGAAAATCCACAGTACCCTCCCTTGGAAAAATGACTCAGAAAAATCATGGCATTCGAAACAGATTTTTTCGATTTTTTTCTCACGGGTACGAGTTACGCGGTTACGGTTGACTTTTTCTTATTCGAAATCTGATTCTCTATAAAATGCACCTAATGGTTTCCTTTTAGCTTGAAATTTTTTTTTGTCGAAAATCCACAGTACCCTCCCTTGGAAAAATGACTCAGAAAAATCATGGCATTCGAAACAGATTTTTTCGATTTTTTTCTCACGGGTACGAGTTACGCGGTTACGGTTGACTTTTTCTTATTCGAAATCTGATTCTCTATAAAATGCACCTAATGGTTTCCTTTTAGCTTGAAATTTTTTTTTCTCGAAAATCCACAGTACCCTCCCTTGGAAAAATGACTCAGAAAAATCATGGCATTCGAAACAGATTTTTTCGATTTTTTTCTCACGGGCACGAGTTACGCGGTTACGGTTGACTTTTTCTTATTCGAAATCTGATTCTCTATAAAATGCACCTAATGGTTTCCTTTTAGCTTGAAATTTTTTTTTGTCGAAAATCCACAGTACCCTCCCTTGGAAAAATGACTCAGAAAAATCATGGCATTCGAAACAGATTTTTTCGATTTTTTTCTCACGGGTACGAGTTACGCGGTTACGGTTGACTTTTTCTTATTCGAAATCTGATTCTCTATAAAATGCACCTAATGGTTTCCTTTTAGCTTGAAATTTTTTTTTGTCGAAAATCCACAGTACCCTCCCTTGGAAAAATGACTCAGAAAAATCATGGCATTCGAAACAGATTTTTTCGATTTTTTTCTCACGGGTACGAGTTACGCGGTTACGGTTGACTTTTTCTTATTCGAAATCTGATTCTCTATAAAATGCACCTAATGGTTTCCTTTTAGCTTGAAATTTTTTTTTCTCGAAAATCCACAGTACCCTCCCTTGGAAAAATGACTCAGAAAAATCATGGCATTCGAAACAGATTTTTTCGATTTTTTTCTCACGGGTACGAGTTACGCGGTTACGGTTGACTTTTCCTTATTCGAAATCTGATTCTCTATAAAATGCACCTAATGGTTTCCTTTTAGCTGGAATTTTTTTTTTCTCGAAAATCCACAGTACCCTCCCTTGGAAAAATGACTCAGAAAAATCATGGCATTCGAAACAGATTTTTTCGATTTTTTTCTCACGGGTACGAGTTACGCGGTTACGGTTGACTTTTTCTTATTCGAAATCTGATTCTCTATAAAATGCACCTAATGGTTTCCTTTTAGCTTGAAATTTTTTTTTGTCGAAAATCCACAGTACCCTCCCTTGGAAAAATGACTCAGAAAAATCATGGCATTCGAAACAGATTTTTTCGATTTTTTTCTCACGGGTACGAGTTACGCGGTTACGGTTGACTTTTTCTTATTCGAAATCTGATTCTCTATAAAATGCACCTAATGGTTTCCTTTTAGCTTGAAATTTTTTTTTGTCGAAAATCCACAGTACCCTCCCTTGGAAAAATGACTCAGAAAAATCATGGCATTCGAAACAGATTTTTTCGATTTTTTCTCACGGGTACGAGTTACGCGGTTACGGTTGACTTTTTCTTATTCGAAATCTGATTCTCTATAAAATGCACCTAATGGTTTCCTTTTAGCTTGAAATTTTTTTTTGTCGAAAATCCACAGTACCCTCCCTTGGAAAAATGACTCAGAAAAATCATGGCATTCGAAACAGATTTTTTCGATTTTTTTCTCACGGGTACGAGTTACGCGGTTACGGTTGACATTTTCTTATTCGAAATCTGATTCTCTATAAAATGCACCTAATGGTTTCCTTTTAGCTTGAAATTTTTTTTTTCTCGAAAATCCACAGTACCCTCCCTTGGAAAAATGACTCAGAAAAATCATGGCATTCGAAACAGATTTTTTCGATTTTTTTCTCACGGGTACGAGTTACGCGGTTACGGTTGACTTTTTCTTATTCGAAATCTGATTCTCTATAAAATGCACCTAATGGTTTCCTTTTAGCTGGAATTTTTTTTTTCTCGAAAATCCACAGTACCCTCCCTTGGAAAAATGACTCAGAAAAATCATGGCATTCGAAACAGATTTTTTCGATTTTTTTCTCACGGGCACGAGTTACGCGGTTACGGTTGACTTTTTCTTATTCGAAATCTGATTCTCTATAAAATGCACCTAATGGTTTCCTTTTAGCTTGAAATTTTTTTTTGTCGAAAATCCACAGTACCCTCCCTTGGAAAAATGACTCAGAAAAATCATGGCATTCGAAACAGATTTTTTCGATTTTTTTCTCACGGGTACGAGTTACGCGGTTACGGTTGACTTTTTCTTATTCGAAATCTGATTCTCTATAAAATGCACCTAATGGTTTCCTTTTAGCTTGAAATTTTTTTTTGTCGAAAATCCACAGTACCCTCCCTTGGAAAAATGACTCAGAAAAATCATGGCATTCGAAACAGATTTTTTCGATTTTTTTCTCACGGGTACGAGTTACGCGGTTACGGTTGACTTTTTCTTATTCGAAATCTGATTCTCTATAAAATGCACCTAATGGTTTCCTTTTAGCTTGAAATTTTTTTTTCTCGAAAATCCACAGTACCCTCCCTTGGAAAAATGACTCAGAAAAATCATGGCATTCGAAACAGATTTTTTCGATTTTTTTCTCACGGGTACGAGTTACGCGGTTACGGTTGACTTTTCCTTATTCGAAATCTGATTCTCTATAAAATGCACCTAATGGTTTCCTTTTAGCTGGAATTTTTTTTTTCTCGAAAATCCACAGTACCCTCCCTTGGAAAAATGACTCAGAAAAATCATGGCATTCGAAACAGATTTTTTCGATTTTTTTCTCACGGGTACGAGTTACGCGGTTACGGTTGACTTTTTCTTATTCGAAATCTGATTCTCTATAAAATGCACCTAATGGTTTCCTTTTAGCTTGAAATTTTTTTTTGTCGAAAATCCACAGTACCCTCCCTTGGAAAAATGACTCAGAAAAATCATGGCATTCGAAACAGATTTTTTCGATTTTTTTCTCACGGGTACGAGTTACGCGGTTACGGTTGACTTTTTCTTATTCGAAATCTGATTCTCTATAAAATGCACCTAATGGTTTCCTTTTAGCTTGAAATTTTTTTTTGTCGAAAATCCACAGTACCCTCCCTTGGAAAAATGACTCAGAAAAATCATGGCATTCGAAACAGATTTTTTCGATTTTTTCTCACGGGTACGAGTTACGCGGTTACGGTTGACTTTTTCTTATTCGAAATCTGATTCTCTATAAAATGCACCTAATGGTTTCCTTTTAGCTTGAAATTTTTTTTTGTCGAAAATCCACAGTACCCTCCCTTGGAAAAATGACTCAGAAAAATCATGGCATTCGAAACAGATTTTTTCGATTTTTTTCTCACGGGTACGAGTTACGCGGTTACGGTTGACATTTTCTTATTCGAAATCTGATTCTCTATAAAATGCACCTAATGGTTTCCTTTTAGCTTGAAATTTTTTTTTTCTCGAAAATCCACAGTACCCTCCCTTGGAAAAATGACTCAGAAAAATCATGGCATTCGAAACAGATTTTTTCGATTTTTTTCTCACGGGTACGAGTTACGCGGTTACGGTTGACTTTTTCTTATTCGAAATCTGATTCTCTATAAAATGCACCTAATGGTTTCCTTTTAGCTGGAATTTTTTTTTTCTCGAAAATCCACAGTACCCTCCCTTGGAAAAATGACTCAGAAAAATCATGGCATTCGAAACAGATTTTTTCGATTTTTTTCTCACGGGCACGAGTTACGCGGTTACGGTTGACTTTTTCTTATTCGAAATCTGATTCTCTATAAAATGCACCTAATGGTTTCCTTTTAGCTTGAAATTTTTTTTTGTCGAAAATCCACAGTACCCTCCCTTGGAAAAATGACTCAGAAAAATCATGGCATTCGAAACAGATTTTTTCGATTTTTTTCTCACGGGTACGAGTTACGCGGTTACGGTTGACTTTTTCTTATTCGAAATCTGATTCTCTATAAAATGCACCTAATGGTTTCCTTTTAGCTTGAAATTTTTTTTTGTCGAAAATCCACAGTACCCTCCCTTGGAAAAATGACTCAGAAAAATCATGGCATTCGAAACAGATTTTTTCGATTTTTTTCTCACGGGTACGAGTTACGCGGTTACGGTTGACTTTTTCTTATTCGAAATCTGATTCTCTATAAAATGCACCTAATGGTTTCCTTTTAGCTTGAAATTTTTTTTTCTCGAAAATCCACAGTACCCTCCCTTGGAAAAATGACTCAGAAAAATCATGGCATTCGAAACAGATTTTTTCGATTTTTTTCTCACGGGCACGAGTTACGCGGTTACGGTTGACTTTTTCTTATTCGAAATCTGATTCTCTATAAAATGCACCTAATGGTTTCCTTTTAGCTTGAAATTTTTTTTTGTCGAAAATCCACAGTACCCTCCCTTGGAAAAATGACTCAGAAAAATCATGGCATTCGAAACAGATTTTTTCGATTTTTTTCTCACGGGTACGAGTTACGCGGTTACGGTTGACTTTTTCTTATTCGAAATCTGATTCTCTATAAAATGCACCTAATGGTTTCCTTTTAGCTTGAAATTTTTTTTTGTCGAAAATCCACAGTACCCTCCCTTGGAAAAATGACTCAGAAAAATCATGGCATTCGAAACAGATTTTTTCGATTTTTTTCTCACGGGTACGAGTTACGCGGTTACGGTTGACTTTTTCTTATTCGAAATCTGATTCTCTATAAAATGCACCTAATGGTTTCCTTTTAGCTTGAAATTTTTTTTTCTCGAAAATCCACAGTACCCTCCCTTGGAAAAATGACTCAGAAAAATCATGGCATTCGAAACAGATTTTTTCGATTTTTTTCTCACGGGTACGAGTTACGCGGTTACGGTTGACTTTTCCTTATTCGAAATCTGATTCTCTATAAAATGCACCTAATGGTTTCCTTTTAGCTGGAATTTTTTTTTTCTCGAAAATCCACAGTACCCTCCCTTGGAAAAATGACTCAGAAAAATCATGGCATTCGAAACAGATTTTTTCGATTTTTTTCTCACGGGTACGAGTTACGCGGTTACGGTTGACTTTTTCTTATTCGAAATCTGATTCTCTATAAAATGCACCTAATGGTTTCCTTTTAGCTTGAAATTTTTTTTTGTCGAAAATCCACAGTACCCTCCCTTGGAAAAATGACTCAGAAAAATCATGGCATTCGAAACAGATTTTTTCGATTTTTTTCTCACGGGTACGAGTTACGCGGTTACGGTTGACTTTTTCTTATTCGAAATCTGATTCTCTATAAAATGCACCTAATGGTTTCCTTTTAGCTTGAAATTTTTTTTTGTCGAAAATCCACAGTACCCTCCCTTGGAAAAATGACTCAGAAAAATCATGGCATTCGAAACAGATTTTTTCGATTTTTTCTCACGGGTACGAGTTACGCGGTTACGGTTGACTTTTTCTTATTCGAAATCTGATTCTCTATAAAATGCACCTAATGGTTTCCTTTTAGCTTGAAATTTTTTTTTGTCGAAAATCCACAGTACCCTCCCTTGGAAAAATGACTCAGAAAAATCATGGCATTCGAAACAGATTTTTTCGATTTTTTTCTCACGGGTACGAGTTACGCGGTTACGGTTGACATTTTCTTATTCGAAATCTGATTCTCTATAAAATGCACCTAATGGTTTCCTTTTAGCTTGAAATTTTTTTTTTCTCGAAAATCCACAGTACCCTCCCTTGGAAAAATGACTCAGAAAAATCATGGCATTCGAAACAGATTTTTTCGATTTTTTTCTCACGGGTACGAGTTACGCGGTTACGGTTGACTTTTTCTTATTCGAAATCTGATTCTCTATAAAATGCACCTAATGGTTTCCTTTTAGCTGGAATTTTTTTTTTCTCGAAAATCCACAGTACCCTCCCTTGGAAAAATGACTCAGAAAAATCATGGCATTCGAAACAGATTTTTTCGATTTTTTTCTCACGGGCACGAGTTACGCGGTTACGGTTGACTTTTTCTTATTCGAAATCTGATTCTCTATAAAATGCACCTAATGGTTTCCTTTTAGCTTGAAATTTTTTTTTGTCGAAAATCCACAGTACCCTCCCTTGGAAAAATGACTCAGAAAAATCATGGCATTCGAAACAGATTTTTTCGATTTTTTTCTCACGGGTACGAGTTACGCGGTTACGGTTGACTTTTTCTTATTCGAAATCTGATTCTCTATAAAATGCACCTAATGGTTTCCTTTTAGCTTGAAATTTTTTTTTGTCGAAAATCCACAGTACCCTCCCTTGGAAAAATGACTCAGAAAAATCATGGCATTCGAAACAGATTTTTTCGATTTTTTTCTCACGGGTACGAGTTACGCGGTTACGGTTGACTTTTTCTTATTCGAAATCTGATTCTCTATAAAATGCACCTAATGGTTTCCTTTTAGCTTGAAATTTTTTTTTCTCGAAAATCCACAGTACCCTCCCTTGGAAAAATGACTCAGAAAAATCATGGCATTCGAAACAGATTTTTTCGATTTTTTTCTCACGGGTACGAGTTACGCGGTTACGGTTGACTTTTTCTTATTCGAAATCTGATTCTCTATAAAATGCACCTAATGGTTTCCTTTTAGCTTGAAATTTTTTTTTGTCGAAAATCCACAGTACCCTCCCTTGGAAAAATGACTCAGAAAAATCATGGCATTCGAAACAGATTTTTTCGATTTTTTTCTCACGGGTACGAGTTACGCGGTTACGGTTGACTTTTTCTTATTCGAAATCTGATTCTCTATAAAATGCACCTAATGGTTTCCTTTTAGCTTGAAATTTTTTTTTGTCGAAAATCCACAGTACCCTCCCTTGGAAAAATGACTCAGAAAAATCATGGCATTCGAAACAGATTTTTTCGATTTTTTTCTCACGGGTACGAGTTACGCGGTTACGGTTGACTTTTTCTTATTCGAAATCTGATTCTCTATAAAATGCACCTAATGGTTTCCTTTTAGCTTGAAATTTTTTTTTCTCGAAAATCCACAGTACCCTCCCTTGGAAAAATGACTCAGAAAAATCATGGCATTCGAAACAGATTTTTTCGATTTTTTTCTCACGGGCACGAGTTACGCGGTTACGGTTGACTTTTTCTTATTCGAAATCTGATTCTCTATAAAATGCACCTAATGGTTTCCTTTTAGCTTGAAATTTTTTTTTGTCGAAAATCCACAGTACCCTCCCTTGGAAAAATGACTCAGAAAAATCATGGCATTCGAAACAGATTTTTTCGATTTTTTTCTCACGGGTACGAGTTACGCGGATACGGTTGACTTTTTCTTATTCGAAATCTGATTCTCTATAAAATGCACCTAATGGTTTCCTTTTAGCTTGAAATTTTTTTTTGTCGAAAATCCACAGTACCCTCCCTTGGAAAAATGACTCAGAAAAATCATGGCATTCGAAACAGATTTTTTCGATTTTTTTCTCACGGGTACGAGTTACGCGGTTACGGTTGACTTTTTCTTATTCGAAATCTGATTCTCTATAAAATGCACCTAATGGTTTCCTTTTAGCTTGAAATTTTTTTTTCTCGAAAATCCACAGTACCCTCCCTTGGAAAAATGACTCAGAAAAATCATGGCATTCGAAACAGATTTTTTCGATTTTTTTCTCACGGGTACGAGTTACGCGGTTACGGTTGACTTTTCCTTATTCGAAATCTGATTCTCTATAAAATGCACCTAATGGTTTCCTTTTAGCTGGAATTTTTTTTTTCTCGAAAATCCACAGTACCCTCCCTTGGAAAAATGACTCAGAAAAATCATGGCATTCGAAACAGATTTTTTCGATTTTTTTCTCACGGGTACGAGTTACGCGGTTACGGTTGACTTTTTCTTATTCGAAATCTGATTCTCTATAAAATGCACCTAATGGTTTCCTTTTAGCTTGAAATTTTTTTTTGTCGAAAATCCACAGTACCCTCCCTTGGAAAAATGACTCAGAAAAATCATGGCATTCGAAACAGATTTTTTCGATTTTTTTCTCACGGGTACGAGTTACGCGGTTACGGTTGACTTTTTCTTATTCGAAATCTGATTCTCTATAAAATGCACCTAATGGTTTCCTTTTAGCTTGAAATTTTTTTTTGTCGAAAATCCACAGTACCCTCCCTTGGAAAAATGACTCAGAAAAATCATGGCATTCGAAACAGATTTTTTCGATTTTTTCTCACGGGTACGAGTTACGCGGTTACGGTTGACTTTTTCTTATTCGAAATCTGATTCTCTATAAAATGCACCTAATGGTTTCCTTTTAGCTTGAAATTTTTTTTTGTCGAAAATCCACAGTACCCTCCCTTGGAAAAATGACTCAGAAAAATCATGGCATTCGAAACAGATTTTATCGATTTTTTTCTCACGGGTACGAGTTACGCGGTTACGGTTGACATTTTCTTATTCGAAATCTGATTCTCTATAAAATGCACCTAATGGTTTCCTTTTAGCTTGAAATTTTTTTTTTCTCGAAAATCCACAGTACCCTCCCTTGGAAAAATGACTCAGAAAAATCATGGCATTCGAAACAGATTTTTTCGATTTTTTTCTCACGGGTACGAGTTACGCGGTTACGGTTGACTTTTTCTTATTCGAAATCTGATTCTCTATAAAATGCACCTAATGGTTTCCTTTTAGCTGGAATTTTTTTTTTCTCGAAAATCCACAGTACCCTCCCTTGGAAAAATGACTCAGAAAAATCATGGCATTCGAAACAGATTTTTTCGATTTTTTTCTCACGGGCACGAGTTACGCGGTTACGGTTGACTTTTTCTTATTCGAAATCTGATTCTCTATAAAATGCACCTAATGGTTTCCTTTTAGCTTGAAATTTTTTTTTGTCGAAAATCCACAGTACCCTCCCTTGGAAAAATGACTCAGAAAAATCATGGCATTCGAAACAGATTTTTTCGATTTTTTTCTCACGGGTACGAGTTACGCGGTTACGGTTGACTTTTTCTTATTCGAAATCTGATTCTCTATAAAATGCACCTAATGGTTTCCTTTTAGCTTGAAATTTTTTTTTGTCGAAAATCCACAGTACCCTCCCTTGGAAAAATGACTCAGAAAAATCATGGCATTCGAAACAGATTTTTTCGATTTTTTTCTCACGGGTACGAGTTACGCGGTTACGGTTGACATTTTCTTATTCGAAATCTGATTCTCTATAAAATGCACCTAATGGTTTCCTTTTAGCTTGAAATTTTTTTTTCTCGAAAATCCACAGTACCCTCCCTTGGAAAAATGACTCAGAAAAATCATGGCATTCGAAACAGATTTTTTCGATTTTTTTCTCACGGGTACGAGTTACGCGGTTACGGTTGACTTTTCCTTATTCGAAATCTGATTCTCTATAAAATGCACCTAATGGTTTCCTTTTAGCTGGAATTTTTTTTTTCTCGAAAATCCACAGTACCCTCCCTTGGAAAAATGACTCAGAAAAATCATGGCATTCGAAACAGATTTTTTCGATTTTTTTCTCACGGGTACGAGTTACGCGGTTACGGTTGACTTTTTCTTATTCGAAATCTGATTCTCTATAAAATGCACCTAATGGTTTCCTTTTAGCTTGAAATTTTTTTTTGTCGAAAATCCACAGTACCCTCCCTTGGAAAAATGACTCAGAAAAATCATGGCATTCGAAACAGATTTTTTCGATTTTTTTCTCACGGGTACGAGTTACGCGGTTACGGTTGACTTTTTCTTATTCGAAATCTGATTCTCTATAAAATGCACCTAATGGTTTCCTTTTAGCTTGAAATTTTTTTTTGTCGAAAATCCACAGTACCCTCCCTTGGAAAAATGACTCAGAAAAATCATGGCATTCGAAACAGATTTTTTCGATTTTTTTCTCACGGGTACGAGTTACGCGGTTACGGTTGACTTTTTCTTATTCGAAATCTGATTCTCTATAAAATGCACCTAATGGTTTCCTTTTAGCTTGAAATTTTTTTTTCTCGAAAATCCACAGTACCCTCCCTTGGAAAAATGACTCAGAAAAATCATGGCATTCGAAACAGATTTTTTCGATTTTTTTCTCACGGGTACGAGTTACGCGGTTACGGTTGACTTTTCCTTATTCGAAATCTGATTCTCTATAAAATGCACCTAATGGTTTCCTTTTAGCTGGAATTTTTTTTTTCTCGAAAATCCACAGTACCCTCCCTTGGAAAAATGACTCAGAAAAATCATGGCATTCGAAACAGATTTTTTCGATTTTTTTCTCACGGGTACGAGTTACGCGGTTACGGTTGACTTTTTCTTATTCGAAATCTGATTCTCTATAAAATGCACCTAATGGTTTCCTTTTAGCTTGAAATTTTTTTTTGTCGAAAATCCACAGTACCCTCCCTTGGAAAAATGACTCAGAAAAATCATGGCATTCGAAACAGATTTTTTCGATTTTTTTCTCACGGGTACGAGTTACGCGGTTACGGTTGACTTTTTCTTATTCGAAATCTGATTCTCTATAAAATGCACCTAATGGTTTCCTTTTAGCTTGAAATTTTTTTTTGTCGAAAATCCACAGTACCCTCCCTTGGAAAAATGACTCAGAAAAATCATGGCATTCGAAACAGATTTTTTCGATTTTTTTCTCACGGGTACGAGTTACGCGGTTACGGTTGACTTTTTCTTATTCGAAATCTGATTCTCTATAAAATGCACCTAATGGTTTCCTTTTAGCTTGAAATTTTTTTTTGTCGAAAATCCACAGTACCCTCCCTTGGAAAAATGACTCAGAAAAATCATGGCATTCGAAACAGATTTTTTCGATTTTTTTCTCACGGGTACGAGTTACGCGGTTACGGTTGACATTTTCTTATTCGAAATCTGATTCTCTATAAAATGCACCTAATGGTTTCCTTTTAGCTTGAAATTTTTTTTTCTCGAAAATCCACAGTACCCTCCCTTGGAAAAATGACTCAGAAAAATCATGGCATTCGAAACAGATTTTTTCGATTTTTTTCTCACGGGTACGAGTTACGCGGTTACGGTTGACTTTTTCTTATTCGAAATCTGATTCTCTATAAAATGCACCTAATGGTTTCCTTTTAGCTTGAAATTTTTTTTTGTCGAAAATCCACAGTACCCTCCCTTGGAAAAATGACTCAGAAAAATCATGGCATTCGAAACAGATTTTTTCGATTTTTTTCTCACGGGTACGAGTTACGCGGTTACGGTTGACATTTTCTTATTCGAAATCTGATTCTCTATAAAATGCACCTAATGGTTTCCTTTTAGCTTGAAATTTTTTTTTGTCGAAAATCCACAGTACCCTCCCTTGGAAAAATGACTCAGAAAAATCATGGCATTCGAAACAGATTTTTTCGATTTTTTTCTCACGGGTACGAGTTACGCGGTTACGGTTGACTTTTTCTTATTCGAAATCTGATTCTCTATAAAATGCACCTAATGGTTTCCTTTTAGCTTGAAATTTTTTTTTGTCGAAAATCCACAGTACCCTCCCTTGGAAAAATGACTCAGAAAAATCATGGCATTCGAAACAGATTTTTTCGATTTTTTTCTCACGGGTACGAGTTACGCGGTTACGGTTGACTTTTTCTTATTCGAAATCTGATTCTCTATAAAATGCACCTAATGGTTTCCTTTTAGCTTGAAATTTTTTTTTCTCGAAAATCCACAGTACCCTCCCTTGGAAAAATGACTCAGAAAAATCATGGCATTCGAAACAGATTTTTTCGATTTTTTTCTCACGGGTACGAGTTACGCGGTTACGGTTGACTTTTCCTTATTCGAAATCTGATTCTCTATAAAATGCACCTAATGGTTTCCTTTTAGCTGGAATTTTTTTTTTCTCGAAAATCCACAGTACCCTCCCTTGGAAAAATGACTCAGAAAAATCATGGCATTCGAAACAGATTTTTTCGATTTTTTTCTCACGGGTACGAGTTACGCGGTTACGGTTGACTTTTTCTTATTCGAAATCTGATTCTCTATAAAATGCACCTAATGGTTTCCTTTTAGCTTGAAATTTTTTTTTGTCGAAAATCCACAGTACCCTCCCTTGGAAAAATGACTCAGAAAAATCATGGCATTCGAAACAGATTTTTTCGATTTTTTTCTCACGGGTACGAGTTACGCGGTTACGGTTGACTTTTTCTTATTCGAAATCTGATTCTCTATAAAATGCACCTAATGGTTTCCTTTTAGCTTGAAATTTTTTTTTGTCGAAAATCCACAGTACCCTCCCTTGGAAAAATGACTCAGAAAAATCATGGCATTCGAAACAGATTTTTTCGATTTTTTTCTCACGGGTACGAGTTACGCGGTTACGGTTGACTTTTTCTTATTCGAAATCTGATTCTCTATAAAATGCACCTAATGGTTTCCTTTTAGCTTGAAATTTTTTTTTCTCGAAAATCCACAGTACCCTCCCTTGGAAAAATGACTCAGAAAAATCATGGCATTCGAAACAGATTTTTTCGATTTTTTTCTCACGGGTACGAGTTACGCGGTTACGGTTGACTTTTCCTTATTCGAAATCTGATTCTCTATAAAATGCACCTAATGGTTTCCTTTTAGCTGGAATTTTTTTTTTCTCGAAAATCCACAGTACCCTCCCTTGGAAAAATGACTCAGAAAAATCATGGCATTCGAAACAGATTTTTTCGATTTTTTTCTCACGGGTACGAGTTACGCGGTTACGGTTGACTTTTTCTTATTCGAAATCTGATTCTCTATAAAATGCACCTAATGGTTTCCTTTTAGCTTGAAATTTTTTTTTGTCGAAAATCCACAGTACCCTCCCTTGGAAAAATGACTCAGAAAAATCATGGCATTCGAAACAGATTTTTTCGATTTTTTTCTCACGGGTACGAGTTACGCGGTTACGGTTGACTTTTTCTTATTCGAAATCTGATTCTCTATAAAATGCACCTAATGGTTTCCTTTTAGCTTGAAATTTTTTTTTGTCGAAAATCCACAGTACCCTCCCTTGGAAAAATGACTCAGAAAAATCATGGCATTCGAAACAGATTTTTTCGATTTTTTCTCACGGGTACGAGTTACGCGGTTACGGTTGACTTTTTCTTATTCGAAATCTGATTCTCTATAAAATGCACCTAATGGTTTCCTTTTAGCTTGAAATTTTTTTTTGTCGAAAATCCACAGTACCCTCCCTTGGAAAAATGACTCAGAAAAATCATGGCATTCGAAACAGATTTTTTCGATTTTTTTCTCACGGGTACGAGTTACGCGGTTACGGTTGACTTTTTCTTATTCGAAATCTGATTCTCTATAAAATGCACCTAATGGTTTCCTTTTAGCTGGAATTTTTTTTTTCTCGAAAATCCACAGTACCCTCCCTTGGAAAAATGACTCAGAAAAATCATGGCATTCGAAACAGATTTTTTCGATTTTTTTCTCACGGGCACGAGTTACGCGGTTACGGTTGACTTTTTCTTATTCGAAATCTGATTCTCTATAAAATGCACCTAATGGTTTCCTTTTAGCTTGAAATTTTTTTTTTCTCGAAAATCCACAGTACCCTCCCTTGGAAAAATGACTCAGAAAAATCATGGCATTCGAAACAGATTTTTTCGATTTTTTTCTCACGGGTACGAGTTACGCGGTTACGGTTGACTTTTCCTTATTCGAAATCTGATTCTCTATAAAATGCACCTAATGGTTTCCTTTTAGCTTGAAATTTTTTTTTCTCGAAAATCCACAGTACCCTCCCTTGGAAAAATGACTCAGAAAAATCATGGCATTCGAAACAGATTTTTTCGATTTTTTTCTCACGGGTACGAGTTACGCGGTTACGGTTGACATTTTCTTATTCGAAATCTGATTCTCTATAAAATGCACCTAATGGTTTCCTTTTAGCTTGAAATTTTTTTTTCTCGAAAATCCACAGTACCCTCCCTTGGAAAAATGACTCAGAAAAATCATGGCATTCGAAACAGATTTTTTCGATTTTTTTCTCACGGGTACGAGTTACGCGGTTACGGTTGACTTTTTCTTATTCGAAATCTGATTCTCTATAAAATGCACCTAATGGTTTCCTTTTAGCTTGAAATTTTTTTTTGTCGAAAATCCACAGTACCCTCCCTTGGAAAAATGACTCAGAAAAATCATGGCATTCGAAACAGATTTTTTCGATTTTTTTCTCACGGGTACGAGTTACGCGGTTACGGTTGACTTTTTCTTATTCGAAATCTGATTCTCTATAAAATGCACCTAATGGTTTCCTTTTAGCTGGAATTTTTTTTTTCTCGAAAATCCACAGTACCCTCCCTTGGAAAAATGACTCAGAAAAATCATGGCATTCGAAACAGATTTTTTCGATTTTTTTCTCACGGGCACGAGTTACGCGGTTACGGTTGACTTTTTCTTATTCGAAATCTGATTCTCTATAAAATGCACCTAATGGTTTCCTTTTAGCTTGAAATTTTTTTTTGTCGAAAATCCACAGTACCCTCCCTTGGAAAAATGACTCAGAAAAATCATGGCATTCGAAACAGATTTTTTCGATTTTTTTCTCACGGGTACGAGTTACGCGGTTACGGTTGACTTTTTCTTATTCGAAATCTGATTCTCTATAAAATGCACCTAATGGTTTCCTTTTAGCTTGAAATTTTTTTTTGTCGAAAATCCACAGTACCCTCCCTTGGAAAAATGACTCAGAAAAATCATGGCATTCGAAACAGATTTTTTCGATTTTTTTCTCACGGGTACGAGTTACGCGGTTACGGTTGACATTTTCTTATTCGAAATCTGATTCTCTATAAAATGCACCTAATGGTTTCCTTTTAGCTTGAAATTTTTTTTTCTCGAAAATCCACAGTACCCTCCCTTGGAAAAATGACTCAGAAAAATCATGGCATTCGAAACAGATTTTTTCGATTTTTTTCTCACGGGTACGAGTTACGCGGTTACGGTTGACTTTTTCTTATTCGAAATCTGATTCTCTATAAAATGCACCTAATGGTTTCCTTTTAGCTTGAAATTTTTTTTTGTCGAAAATCCACAGTACCCTCCCTTGGAAAAATGACTCAGAAAAATCATGGCATTCGAAACAGATTTTTTCGATTTTTTTCTCACGGGTACGAGTTACGCGGTTACGGTTGACATTTTCTTATTCGAAATCTGATTCTCTATAAAATGCACCTAATGGTTTCCTTTTAGCTTGAAATTTTTTTTTTCTCGAAAATCCACAGTACCCTCCCTTGGAAAAATGACTCAGAAAAATCATGGCATTCGAAACAGATTTTTTCGATTTTTTTCTCACGGGTACGAGTTACGCGGTTACGGTTGACTTTTCCTTATTCGAAATCTGATTCTCTATAAAATGCACCTAATGGTTTCCTTTTAGCTTGAAATTTTTTTTTCTCGAAAATCCACAGTACCCTCCCTTGGAAAAATGACTCAGAAAAATCATGGCATTCGAAACAGATTTTTTCGATTTTTTTCTCACGGGTACGAGTTACGCGGTTACGGTTGACATTTTCTTATTCGAAATCTGATTCTCTATAAAATGCACCTAATGGTTTCCTTTTAGCTTGAAATTTTTTTTTCTCGAAAATCCACAGTACCCTCCCTTGGAAAAATGACTCAGAAAAATCATGGCATTCGAAACAGATTTTTTCGATTTTTTTCTCACGGGTACGAGTTACGCGGTTACGGTTGACTTTTCCTTATTCGAAATCTGATTCTCTATAAAATGCACCTAATGGTTTCCTTTTAGCTTGAAATTTTTTTTTCTCGAAAATCCACAGTACCCTCCCTTGGAAAAATGACTCAGAAAAATCATGGCATTCGAAACAGATTTTTTCGATTTTTTTCTCACGGGTACGAGTTACGCGGTTACGGTTGACATTTTCTTATTCGAAATCTGATTCTCTATAAAATGCACCTAATGGTTTCCTTTTAGCTTGAAATTTTTTTTTCTCGAAAATCCACAGTACCCTCCCTTGGAAAAATGACTCAGAAAAATCATGGCATTCGAAACAGATTTTTTCGATTTTTTTCTCACGGGTACGAGTTACGCGGTTACGGTTGACATTTTCTTATTCGAAATCTGATTCTCTATAAAATGCACCTAATGGTTTCCTTTTAGCTTGAAATTTTTTTTTCTCGAAAATCCACAGTACCCTCCCTTGGAAAAATGACTCAGAAAAATCATGGCATTCGAAACAGATTTTTTCGATTTTTTTCTCACGGGTACGAGTTACGCGGTTGCGGTTGACTTTTTCTTATTGGAAATCTGATTCTCTATAAAATGCACCTAATGGTTTCCTTTTAGCTTGAAATTTTTTTTTCTCGAAAATCCACAGTACCCTCCCTTGGAAAAATGACTCAGAAAAATCATGGCATTCGAAACAGATTTTTTCGATTTTTTTCTCACGGGTACGAGTTACGCGGTTACGGTTGACTTTTCCTTATTCGAAATCTGATTCTCTATAAAATGCACCTAATGGTTTCCTTTTAGCTTGAAATTTTTTTTTCTCGAAAATCCACAGTACCTTCCCTTGGAAAAATGACTCAGAAAAATCATGGCATTCGAAACAGATTTTTTCGATTTTTTTCTCACGGGTACGAGTTACGCGGTTACGGTTGACTTTTTCTTATTCGAAATCTGATTCTCTATAAAATGCACCTAATGGTTTCCTTTTAGCTTGAAATTTTTTTTTCTCGAAAATCCACAGTACCCTCCCTTGGAAAAATGACTCAGAAAAATCATGGCATTCGAAACAGATTTTTTCGATTTTTTTCTCACGGGTACGAGTTACGCGGTTACGGTTGACTTTTCCTTATTCGAAATCTGATTCTCTATAAAATGCACCTAATGGTTTCCTTTTAGCTGGAATTTTTTTTTTCTCGAAAATCCACAGTACCCTCCCTTGGAAAAATGACTCAGAAAAATCATGGCATTCGAAACAGATTTTTTCGATTTTTTTCTCACGGGTACGAGTTACGCGGTTACGGTTGACTTTTTCTTATTCGAAATCTGATTCTCTATAAAATGCACCTAATGGTTTCCTTTTAGCTTGAAATTTTTTTTTGTCGAAAATCCACAGTACCCTCCCTTGGAAAAATGACTCAGAAAAATCATGGCATTCGAAACAGATTTTTTCGATTTTTTTCTCACGGGTACGAGTTACGCGGTTACGGTTGACTTTTTCTTATTCGAAATCTGATTCTCTATAAAATGCACCTAATGGTTTCCTTTTAGCTTGAAATTTTTTTTTGTCGAAAATCCACAGTACCCTCCCTTGGAAAAATGACTCAGAAAAATCATGGCATTCGAAACAGATTTTTTCGATTTTTTTCTCACGGGTACGAGTTACGCGGTTACGGTTGACTTTTTCTTATTGGAAATCTGATTCTCTATAAATTGCACCTAATGGTTTCCTTTTAGCTTGAAATTTTTTTTTCTCGAAAATCCACAGTACCCTCCCTTGGAAAAATGATTCAGAAAAATCATGGCATTCGAAACAGATTTTTTCGATTTTTTTCTCACGGGTACGAGTTACGCGGTTACGGTTGACATTTTCTTATTCGAAATCTGATTCTCTATAAAATGCACCTAATGGTTTCCTTTTAGCTTGAAATTTTTTTTTGTCGAAAATCCACAGTACCCTCCCTTGGAAAAATGACTCAGAAAAATCATGGCATTCGAAAGATATTTTTTCGATTTTTTTCTCACGGGTACGAGTTACGCGGTTACGGTTGACTTTTTCTTATTCGAAATCTGATTCTCTATAAAATGCACCTAATGGTTTCCTTTTAGCTTGAAATTTTTTTTTGTCGAAAATCCACAGTACCCTCCCTTGGAAAAATGACTCAGAAAAATCATGGCATTCGAAACAGATTTTTTCGATTTTTTTCTCACGGGTACGAGTTACGCGGTTACGGTTGACTTTTTCTTATTCGAAATCTGATTCTCTATAAAATGCACCTAATGGTTTCCTTTTAGCTTGAAATTTTTTTTTGTCGAAAATCCACAGTACCCTCCCTTGAAAAAATGACTCAGAAAAATCATGGCATTCGAAACAGATTTTTTCGATTTTTTTCTCACGGGTACGAGTTACGCGGTTACGGTTGACTTTTTCTTATTCGAAATCTGATTCTCTATAAAATGCACCTAATGGTTTCCTTTTAGCTTGAAATTTTTTTTTCTCGAAAATCCGCAGTACCCTCCCTTGGAAAAATGACTCAGAAAAATCATGGCATTCGAAACAGATTTTTTCGATTTTCTTCTCACGGGTACGAGTTACGCGGTTACGGTTGACTTTTTCTTATTGGAAATCTGATTCTCTATAAAATGCACCTAATGGTTTCCTTTTAGCTTGAAATTTTTTTTCTCGAAAATCCACAGTACCCTCCCTTGGAAAAATGATTCAGAAAAATCATGGCATTCGAAACAGATTTTTTCGATTTTTTTCTCACGGGTACGAGTTACGCGGTTACGGTTGACATTTTCTTATTCGAAATCTGATTCTCTATAAAATGCACCTAATGGTTTCCTTTTAGCTTGAAATTTTTTTTTGTCGAAAATCCACAGTACCCTTCCTTGGAAAAATGACTCAGAAAAATCAAAGCATTCGAAACAGATTTTTTCGATTTTTTTCTCACGGGTACGAGTTACGCGGTTACGGTTGACTTTTCCTTATTCGAAATCTGATTCTCTATAAAATGCACCTAATGGTTTCCTTTTAGCTGGAATTTTTTTTTTCTCGAAAATCCACAGTACCCTCCCTTGGAAAAATGACTCAGAAAAATCATGGCATTCGAAACAGATTTTTTCGATTTTTTTCTCACGGGTACGAGTTACGCGGTTACGGTTGACTTTTTCTTATTCGAAATCTGATTCTCTATAAAATGCACCTAATGGTTTCCTTTTAGCTTGAAATTTTTTTTTGTCGAAAATCCACAGTACCCTCCCTTGGAAAAATGACACAGAAAAATCATGGCATTCGAAACAGATTTTTTCGATTTTTTTCTCACGGGTACGAGTTACGCGGTTACGGTTGACTTTTTCTTATTCGAAATCTGATTCTCTATAAAATGCACCTAATGGTTTCCTTTTAGCTTGAATTTTTTTTTTGTCGAAAATCCACAGTACCCTCCCTTGGAAAAATGACTCAGAAAAATCATGGCATTCGAAACAGATTTTTTCGATTTTTTTCTCACGGGTACGAGTTACGCGGTTACGGTTGACTTTTCCTTATCCGAAATCTGATTCTCTATAAAATGCACCTAATGGTTTCCTTTTAGCTTGAAATTTTTTTTCTCGAAAATCCACAGTACCTTCCCTTGGAAAAATGACTCAGAAAAATCATGGCATTCGAAACAGATTTTTTCGATTTTTTTCTCACGGGTACGAGTTACGCGGTTACGGTTGACTTTTCCTTATTCGAAATCTGATTCTCTATAAAATGCACCTAATGGTTTCCTTTTAGCTTGAATTTTTTTTTTCTCGAAAATCCACAGTACCCTCCCTTGGAAAAATGACTCAGAAAAATCATGGCATTCGAAACAGATTTTTACGATTTTTTTCTCACGGGTACGAGTTACGCGGTTACGGTTGACTTTTTCTTATTCGAAATCTGATTCTCTATAAAATGCACCTAATGGTTTCCTTTTAGCTTGAAATTTTTTTTTGTCGAAAATCCACAGTACCCTCCCTTGGAAAAATGACTCAGAAAAATCATGGCATTCGAAACAGATTTTTTCGATTTTTTTCTCACGGGTACGAGTTACGCGGTTACGGTTGACTTTTTCTTATTCGAAATCTGATTCTCTATAAAATGCACCTAATGGTTTCCTTTTAGCTTGAAATTTTTTTTTGTCGAAAATCCACAGTACCCTCCCTTGGAAAAATGACTCAGAAAAATCATGGCATTCGAAACAGATTTTTTCGATTTTTTCTCACGGGTACGAGTTACGCGGTTACGGTTGACTTTTTCTTATTCGAAATCTGATTCTCTATAAAATGCACCTAATGGTTTCCTTTTAGCTTGAAATTTTTTTTCCTCGAAAATCCACAGTACCCTCCCTTGAAAAAATGACTCAGAAAAATCATGGCATTCGAAACAGATTTTTTCGATTTTTTTCTCACGGGTACGAGTTACGCGGTTACGGTTGACTTTTTCTTATTCGAAATCTGATTCTCTATAAAATGCACCTAATGGTTTCCTTTTAGCTTGAAATTTTTTTTTCTCGAAAATCCACAGTACCCTCCCTTGGAAAAATGACTCAGAAAAATCATGGCATTCGAAACAGATTTTTTCGATTTTTTTCTCACGGGTACGAGTTACGCGGTTACGGTTGACTTTTTCTTATTGGAAATCTGATTCTCTATAAAATGCACCTAATGGTTTCCTTTTAGCTTGAAATTTTTTTTTCTCGAAAATCCACAGTACCCTCCCTTGGAAAAATGATTCAGAAAAATCATGGCATTCGAAACAGATTTTTTCGATTTTTTTCTCACGGGTACGAGTTACGCGGTTACGGTTGACATTTTCTTATTCGAAATCTGATTCTCTATAAAATGCACCTAATGGTTTCCTTTTAGCTTGAAATTTTTTTTTGTCGAAAATCCACAGTACCCTCCCTTGGAAAAATGACTCAGAAAAATCATGGCATTCGAAAGATATTTTTTCGATTTTTTTCTCACGGGTACGAGTTACGCGGTTACGGTTGACTTTTTCTTATTCGAAATCTGATTCTCTATAAAATGCACCTAATGGTTTCCTTTTAGCTTGAAATTTTTTTTTCTCGAAAATCCACAGTACCCTCCCTTGGAAAAATGACTCAGAAAAATCATGGCATTCGAAACAGATTTTTTCGATTTTCTTCTCACGGGTACGAGTTACGCGGTTACGGTTGACTTTTTCTTATTGGAAATCTGATTCTCTATAAAATGCACCTAATGGTTTCCTTTTAGCTTGAAATTTTTTTTTCTCGAAAATCCACAGTACCCTCCCTTGGAAAAATGATTCAGAAAAATCATGGCATTCGAAACCGATTTTTTCGATTTTTTTCTCACGGGTACGAGTTACGCGGTTACGGTTGTCATTTTCTTATTCGAAATCTGATTCTCTATAAAATGCACCTAATGGTTTCCTTTTAGCTTGAAATTTTTTTTTGTCGAAAATCCACAGTACCCTTCCTTGGAAAAATGACTCAGAAAAATCATGGCATTCGAAACAGATTTTTTCGATTTTTTTCTCACGGGTACGAGTTACGCGGTTACGGTTGACTTTTCCTTATTCGAAATCTGATTCTCTATAAAATGCACCTAATGGTTTCCTTTTAGCTGGAATTTTTTTTTTCTCGAAAATCCACAGTACCCTCCCTTGGAAAAATGACTCAGAAAAATCATGGCATTCGAAACAGATTTTTTCGATTTTTTTCTCACGGGTACGAGTTACGCGGTTACGGTTGACTTTTTCTTATTCGAAATCTGATTCTCTATAAAATGCACCTAATGGTTTCCTTTTAGCTTGAAATTTTTTTTTGTCGAAAATCCACAGTACCCTCCCTTGGAAAAATGACTCAGAAAAATCATGGCATTCGAAACAGATTTTTTCGATTTTTTTCTCACGGGTACGAGTTACGCGGTTACGGTTGACTTTTTCTTATTCGAAATCTGATTCTCTATAAAATGCACCTAATGGTTTCCTTTTAGCTTGAATTTTTTTTTTGTCGAAAATCCACAGTACCCTCCCTTGGAAAAATGACTCAGAAAAATCATGGCATTCGAAACAGATTTTTTCGATTTTTTTCTCACGGGTACGAGTTACGCGGTTACGGTTGACTTTTCCTTATTCGAAATCTGATTCTCTATAAAATGCACCTAATGGTTTCCTTTTAGCTGGAATTATTTTTTTCTCGAAAATCCACAGTACCCTCCCTTGGAAAAATGACTCAGAAAAATCATGGCATTCGAAACAGATTTTTTCGATTTTTTTCTCACGGGTACGAGTTACGCGGTTACGGTTGACTTTTTCTTATTCGAAATCTGATTCTCTATAAAATGCACCAAATGGTTTCCTTTTAGCTTGAAATTTTTTTTTCTCGAAAATCCACAGTACCCTCCCTTGGAAAAATGACTCAGAAAAATCATGGCATTCGAAACAGATTTTTTCGATTTTTTTCTCACGGGTACGAGTTACGCGGTTACGGTTGACTTTTTCTTATTCGAAATCTGATTCTCTATAAAATGCACCTAATGGTTTCCTTTTAGCTTGAAATTTTTTTTTGTCGAAAATCCACAGTACCCTCCCTTGGAAAAATGACTCAGAAAAATCATGGCATTCGAAACAGATTTTTTCGATTTTTTTCTCACGGGTACGAGTTACGCGGTTACGGTTGACTTTTCCTTATTCGAAATCTGATTCTCTATAAAATGCACCTAATGGTTTCCTTTTAGCTTGAAATTTTTTTTTCTCGAAAATCCACAGTACCCTCCCTTGGAAAAATGACTCAGAAAAATCATGGCATTCGAAACAGATTTTTTCGATTTTTTTCTCACGGGTACGAGTTACGCGGTTACGGTTGACTTTTCCTTATTCGAAATCTGATTCTCTATAAAATGGACCTAATGGTTTCCTTTTAGCTGGAATTTTTTTTTCTCGAAAATCCACAGTACCCTCCCTTGGAAAAATGACTCAGAAAAATCATGGCATTCGAAACAGATTTTTTTGATTTTTTTCTCACGGGTACGAGTTACGCGGTTACGGTTGACTTTTCCTTATTCGAAATCTGATTCTCTATAAAATGCACCTAATGGTTTCCTTTTAGCTTGAAATTTTTTTTTCTCGAAAATCCACAGTACCCTCCCTTGGAAAAAAGACTCAGAAAAATCATGGCATTCGAAAGAGATTTTTTCGATTTTTTTCTCACGGGTACGAGTTACGCGGTTACGGTTGACTTTTTCTTATTCGAAATCTGATTCTCTATAAAATGCACCTAATGGTTCCCTTTTAGCTTGAAATTTTTTTTTGTCGAAAATCCACAGTACCCTCCCTTGGAAAAATGACTCAGAAAAATCATGGCATTCGAAAGAGATTTTTTCGATTTTTTTCTCACGGGTACGAGTTACGCGGTTACGGTTGACTTTTTCTTATTCGAAATCTGATTCTCTATAAAATGCACCTAATGGTTTCCTTTTAGCTTGAAATTTTTTTTTGTCGAAAATCCACAGTACCCTCCCTTGGAAAAATGACTCAGAAAAATCATGGCATTCGAAACAGATTTTTTCGATTTTTTTCTCACGGGTACGAGTTACGCGGTTACGGTTGACTTTTTCTTATTCGAAATCTGATTCTCTATAAAATGCACCTAATGGTTTCCTTTTAGCTTGAAATTTTTTTTTGTCGAAAATCCACAGTACCCTCCCTTGGAAAAATGACTCAGAAAAATCATGGCATTCGAAACAGATTTTTTCGATTTTTTTCTCACGGGTACGAGTTACGCGGTTACGGTTGACTTTTCCTTATTCGAAATCTGATTCTCTATAAAATGCACCTAATGGTTTCCTTTTAGCTTGAAATTTTTTTTTCTCGAAAATCCACAGTACCTTCCCTTGGAAAAATGACTCAGAAAAATCATGGCATTCGAAACAGATTTTTTCGATTTTTTTCTCACGGGTACGAGTTACGCGGTTACGGTTGACTTTTCCTTATTCGAAATCTGATTCTCTATAAAATGCACCTAATGGTTTCCTTTTAGCTTGAAATTTTTTTTTCTCGAAAATCCACAGTACCCTCCCTTGGAAAAATGACTCAGAAAAATCATGGCATTCGAAACAGATTTTTTCGATTTTTTTCTCACGGGTACGAGTTACGCGGTTACGGTTGACTTTTCCTTATTCGAAATCTGATTCTCTATAAAATGGACCTAATGGTTTCCTTTTAGCTGGAATTTTTTTTTCTCGAAAATCCACAGTACCCTCCCTTGGAAAAATGACTCAGAAAAATCATGGCATTCGAAACAGATTTTTTCGATTTTTTTCTCACGGGTACGAGTTACGCGGTTACGGTTGACTTTTCCTTATTCGAAATCTGATTCTCTATAAAATGCACCTAATGGTTTCCTTTTAGCTTGAAATTTTTTTTTCTCGAAAATCCACAGTACCCTCCCTTGGAAAAAAGACTCAGAAAAATCATGGCATTCGAAAGAGATTTTTTCGATTTTTTTCTCACGGGTACGAGTTACGCGGTTACGGTTGACTTTTCCTTATTCGAAATCTGATTCTCTATAAAATGCACCTAATGGTTTCCTTTTAGCTTGAAATTTTTTTTTCTCGAAAATCCACAGTACCCTCCCTTGGAAAAATGACTCAGAAAAATCATGGCATTCGAAACAGATTTTTTCGATTTTTTTCTCACGGGTACGAGTTACGCGGTTACGGTTGACTTTTCCTTATTCGAAATCTGATTCTCTATAAAATGGACCTAATGGTTTCCTTTTAGCTGGAATTTTTTTTTCTCGAAAATCCACAGTACCCTCCCTTGGAAAAATGACTCAGAAAAATCATGGCATTCGAAACAGATTTTTTCGATTTTTTTCTCACGGGTACGAGTTACGCGGTTACGGTTGACTTTTCCTTATTCGAAATCTGATTCTCTATAAAATGCACCTAATGGTTTCCTTTTAGCTTGAAATTTTTTTTTCTCGAAAATCCACAGTACCCTCCCTTGGAAAAAAGACTCAGAAAAATCATGGCATTCGAAAGAGATTTTTTCGATTTTTTTCTCACGGGTACGAGTTACGCGGTTACGGTTGACTTTTTCTTATTCGAAATCTGATTCTCTATAAAATGCACCTAATGGTTTCCTTTTAGCTTGAAATTTTTTTTTCTCGAAAATCCACAGTACCCTCCCTTGAAAAAATGACTCAGAAAAATCATGGCATTCGAAACAGATTTTTTCGATTTTTTTCTCACGGGTACGAGTTACGCGGTTACGGTTGACTTTTTCTTATTCGAAATCTGATTCTCTATAAAATGCACCTAATGGTTTCCTTTTAGCTTGAAATTTTTTTTTCTCGAAAATCCACAGTACCCTCCCTTGGAAAAATGACTCAGAAAAATCATGGCATTCGAAACAGATTTTTTCGATTTTTTTCTCACGGGTACGAGTTACGCGGTTACGGTTGACTTTTTCTTATTGGAAATCTGATTCTCTATAAAATGCACCTAATGGTTTCCTTTTAGCTTGAAATTTTTTTTTCTCGAAAATCCACAGTACCCTCCCTTGGAAAAATGATTCAGAAAAATCATGGCATTCGAAACAGATTTTTTCGATTTTTTTCTCACGGGTACGAGTTACGCGGTTACGGTTGACATTTTCTTATTCGAAATCTGATTCTCTATAAAATGCACCTAATGGTTTCCTTTTAGCTTGAAATTTTTTTTTGTCGAAAATCCACAGTACCCTTCCTTGGAAAAATGACTCAGAAAAATCATGGCATTCGAAACAGATTTTTTCGATTTTTTTCTCACGGGTACGAGTTACGCGGTTACGGTTGACTTTTCCTTATTCGAAATCTGATTCTCTATAAAATGCACCTAATGGTTTCCTTTTAGCTGGAATTATTTTTTTCTCGAAAATCCACAGTACCCTCCCTTGGAAAAATGACTCAGAAAAATCATGGCATTCGAAACAGATTTTTTCGATTTTTTTCTCACGGGTACGAGTTACGCGGTTACGGTTGACTTTTTCTTATTCGAAATCTGATTCTCTATAAAATGCACCTAATGGTTTCCTTTTAGCTTGAAATTTTTTTTTCTCGAAAATCCACAGTACCCTCCCTTGGAAAAATGACTCAGAAAAATCATGGCATTCGAAACAGATTTTTTCGATTTTTTTCTCACGGGTACGAGTTACGCGGTTACGGTTGACTTTTTCTTATTCGAAATCTGATTCTCTATAAAATGCACCTAATGGTTTCCTTTTAGCTTGAAATTTTTTTTTGTCGAAAATCCACAGTACCCTCCCTTGGAAAAATGACTCAGAAAAATCATGGCATTCGAAACAGATTTTTTCGATTTTTTTCTCACGGGTACGAGTTACGCGGTTACGGTTGACTTTTCCTTATTCGAAATCTGATTCTCTATAAAATGCACCTAATGGTTTCCTTTTAGCTTGAAATTTTTTTTCTCGAAAATCCACAGTACCTTCCCTTGGAAAAATGACTCAGAAAAATCATGGCATTCGAAACAGATTTTTTCGATTTTTTTCTCACGGGTACGAGTTACGCGGTTACGGTTGACTTTTCCTTATTCGAAATCTGATTCTCTATAAAATGCACCTAATGGTTTCCTTTTAGCTTGAAATTTTTTTTTCTCGAAAATCCACAGTACCCTCCCTTGGAAAAATGACTCAGAAAAATCATGGCATTCGAAACAGATTTTTTCGATTTTTTTCTCACGGGTACGAGTTACGCGGTTACGGTTGACTTTTCCTTATTCGAAATCTGATTCTCTATAAAATGCACCTAATGGTTTCCTTTTAGCTTGAAATTTTTTTTTCTCGAAAATCCACAGTACCCTCCCTTGGAAAAAAGACTCAGAAAAATCATGGCATTCGAAAGAGATTTTTTCGATTTTTTTCTCACGGGTACGAGTTACGCGGTTACGGTTGACTTTTTCTTATTCGAAATCTGATTCTCTATAAAATGCACCTAATGGTTCCCTTTTAGCTTGAAATTTTTTTTTGTCGAAAATCCACAGTACCCTCCCTTGGAAAAATGACTCAGAAAAATCATGGCATTCGAAAGAGATTTTTTCGATTTTTTTCTCACGGGTACGAGTTACGCGGTTACGGTTGACTTTTTCTTATTCGAAATCTGATTCTCTATAAAATGCACCTAATGGTTTCCTTTTAGCTTGAAATTTTTTTTTGTCGAAAATCCACAGTACCCTCCCTTGGAAAAATGACTCAGAAAAATCATGGCATTCGAAACAGATTTTTTCGATTTTTTTCTCACGGGTACGAGTTACGCGGTTACGGTTGACTTTTTCTTATTCGAAATCTGATTCTCTATAAAATGCACCTAATGGTTTCCTTTTAGCTTGAAATTTTTTTTGTCGAAAATCCACAGTACCCTCCCTTGGAAAAATGACTCAGAAAAATCATGGCATTCGAAACAGATTTTTTCGATTTTTTTCTCACGGGTACGAGTTACGCGGTTACGGTTGACTTTTCCTTATTCGAAATCTGATTCTCTATAAAATGCACCTAATGGTTTCCTTTTAGCTTGAAATTTTTTTTTCTCGAAAATCCACAGTACCTTCCCTTGGAAAAATGACTCAGAAAAATCATGGCATTCGAAACAGATTTTTTCGATTTTTTTCTCACGGGTACGAGTTACGCGGTTACGGTTGACTTTTTCTTATTGGAAATCTGATTCTCTATAAAATGCACCTAATGGTTTCCTTTTAGCTTGAAATTTTTTTTTGTCGAAAATCCACAGTACCCTCCCTTGGAAAAATGACTCAGAAAAATCATGGCATTCGAAACAGATTTTTTCGATTTTTTTCTCACGGGTACGAGTTACGCGGTTACGGTTGACTTTTTCTTATTGGAAATCTGATTCTCTATAAAATGCACCTAATGGTTTCCTTTTAGCTTGAAATTTTTTTTTGTCGAAAATCCACAGTACCCTCCCTTGGAAAAATGACTCAGAAAAATCATGGCATTCGAAACAGATTTTTTCGATTTTTTTCTCACGGGTACGAGTTACGCGGTTACGGTTGACATTTTCTTATTCGAAATCTGATTCGCTATAAAATGCACTTAATGGTTTCCTTTTAGCTTGAAATTTTTTTTTTGTCGAAAATCCACAGTACCCTCCCTTGGAAAAATGACTCAGAAAAATCATGGCATTCGAAACAGATTTTTTCGATTTTTTTCTCACGGGTACGAGTTACGCGGTTACGGTTGACTTTTTCTTATTCGAAATCTGATTCTCTATAAAATGCACCTAATGGTTTCCTTTTAGCTTGAAATTTTTTTTTCTCGAAAATCCACAGTACCCTCCCTTGGAAAAATGACTCAGAAAAATCATGGCATTCGAAACAGATTTTTTCGATTTTTTTCTCACGGGTACGAGTTACGCGGTTACGGTTGACTTTTCCTTATTCGAAATCTGATTCTCTATAAAATGCACCTAATGGTTTCCTTTTAGCTTGAAATTTTTTTTTGTCGAAAATCCACAGTACCCTCCCTTGGAAAAATGACTCAGAAAAATCATGGCATTCGAAACAGATTTTTTCGATTTTTTTCTCACGGGTACGAGTTACGCGGTTACGGTTGACTTTTTCTTATTCGAAATCTGATTCTCTATAAAATGCACCTAATGGTTTCCTTTTAGCTTGAAATTTTTTTTTGTCGAAAATCCACAGTACCCTCCCTTGGAAAAATGACTCAGAAAAATCATGGCATTCGAAACAGATTTTTTCGATTTTTTTCTCACGGGTACGAGTTACGCGGTTACGGTTGACATTTTCTTATTCGAAATCTGATTCTCTATAAAATGCACCTAATGGTTTCCTTTTAGCTTGAAATTTTTTTTTCTCGAAAATCCACAGTACCCTCCCTTGGAAAAATGACTCAGAAAAATCATGGCATTCGAAACAGATTTTTTCGATTTTTTTCTCACGGGTACGAGTTACGCGGTTACGGTTGACATTTTCTTATTCGAAATCTGATTCGCTATAAAATGCACTTAATGGTTTCCTTTTAGCTTGAAATTTTTTTTTTGTCGAAAATCCACAGTACCCTCCCTTGGAAAAATGACTCAGAAAAATCATGGCATTCGAAACAGATTTTTTCGATTTTTTTCTCACGGGTACGAGTTACGCGGTTACGGTTGACTTTTTCTTATTCGAAATCTGATTCTCTATAAAATGCACCTAATGGTTTCCTTTTAGCTTGAAATTTTTTTTTCTCGAAAATCCACAGTACCCTCCCTTGGAAAAATGACTCAGAAAAATCATGGCATTCGAAACAGATTTTTTCGATTTTTTTCTCACGGGTACGAGTTACGCGGTTACGGTTGACTTTTTCTTATTCGAAATCTGATTCTCTATAAAATGCACCTAATGGTTTCCTTTTAGCTTGAAATTTTTTTTTGTCGAAAATCCACAGTACCCTCCCTTGGAAAAATGACTCAGTAAAATCATGGCATTCGAAACTGATTTTTTCGATTTTTTCCTCACGGGTGCGAGTTACGCGGTTACGGTTGACTTTTTTTTATTCGAAATCTGATTCTCTATAAAATGCACCTAATGGTTTCCTTTTAGCTTGAAATTTTTTTTTCTCGAAAATTCACACTACCCTCCCTTGGAAAAATGACTCAGTAAAATCATGGCATTCGAAACTGATTTTTTCGATTTTTTCCTCACGGGTGCGAGTTACGCGGTTACGGTTGACTTTTTTTTATTCGAAATCTGATTCTCTATAAAATGCACCTAATGGTTTCCTTTTAGCTTGAAATTTTTTTTTCTCGAAAATTCACACTACCCTCCCTTGGAAAAATGACTCAGAAAAATCATGGCATTCGAAACAGATTTTTTCGATTTTTTTCTCACGGGTACGAGTTACGCGGTTACGGTTGACTTTTCCTTATTCGAAATCTGATTCTCTATAAAATGCACCTAATGGTTTCCTTTTAGCTTGAAATTTTTTTTTGTCGAAAATCCACAGTACCCTCCCTTGGAAAAATGACTCAGAAAAATCATGGCATTCGAAACAGATTTTTTCGATTTTTTTCTCACGGGTACGAGTTACGCGGTTACGGTTGACTTTTCCTTATTCGAAATCTGATTCTCTATAAAATGCACCTAATGGTTTCCTTTTAGCTTGAAATTTTTTTTTGTCGAAAATCCACAGTACCTTCCCTTGGAAAAATGACTCAGAAAAATCATGGCATTCGAAACAGATTTTTTCGATTTTTTTCTCACGGGTACGAGTTACGCGGTTACGGTTGACTTTTCCTTATTCGAAATCTGATTCTCTATAAAATGCACCTAATGGTTTCCTTTTAGCTTGAAATTTTTTTTTCTCGAAAATCCACAGTACCCTCCCTTGGAAAAATGACTCAGTAAAATCATGGTATTCGAAACTGATTTTTTCGATTTTTTCCTCACGGGTGCGAGTTACGCGGTTACGGTTGACTTTTCCTTATTCGAAATCTGATTCTCTATAAAATGCACCTAATGGTTTCCTTTTAGCTTGAAATTTTTTTTTCTCGAAAATCCACAGTACCTTCCCTTGGAAAAATGACTCAGAAAAATCATGGCATTCGAAACAGATTTTTTCGATTTTTTTCTCACGGGTACGAGTTACGCGGTTACGGTTGACTTTTCCTTATTCGAAATCTGATTCTCTATAAAATGCACCTAATGGTTTCCTTTTAGCTTGAAATTTTTTTTTCTCGAAAATCCACAGTACCCTCCCTTGGAAAAATGACTCAGTAAAATCATGGCATTCGAAACTGATTTTTTCGATTTTTTCCTCACGGGTGCGAGTTACGCGGTTACGGTTGACTTTTTTTTATTCGAAATCTGATTCTCTATAAAATGCACCTAATGGTTTCCTTTTAGCTTGAAATTTTTTTTTCTCGAAAATTCACACTACCCTCCCTTGGAAAAATGACTCAGAAAAATCATGGCATTCGAAACAGATTTTTTCGATTTTTTTCTCACGGGTACGAGTTACGCGGTTACGGTTGACTTTTCCTTATTCGAAATCGGATTCTCTATAAAATGCACCAAATGGTTTCCTTTTAGCTTGAAATTTTTTTTTCTCGAAAATCCACAGTACCTTCCCTTGGAAAAATGACTCAGAAAAATCATGGCATTCGAAACAGATTTTTTCGATTTTTTTCTCACGGGTACGAGTTACGCGGTTACGGTTGACTTTTCCTTATTCGAAATTTGATTCTCTATAAAATGCACCTAATGGTTTCCTTTTAGCTTGAAATTTTTTTTTCTCGAAAATCCACAGGTACTGTGGATTTTCGAGTACCTTCCCTCCCTTGGAAAAATGACTCAGTAAAATCATGGCATTCGAAACTGATTTTTTCGATTTTTTCCTCACGGGTGCGAGTTACGCGGTTACGGTTGACTTTTCCTTATTCGAAATCTGATTCTCTATAAAATGCACCTAATGGTTTCCTTTTAGCTTGAAATTTTTTTTTCTCGAAAATCCACAGTACCTTCCCTTGGAAAAATGACTCAGAAAAATCATGGCATTCGAAACAGATTTTTTCGATTTTTTTCTCACGGGTACGAGTTACGCGGTTACGGTTGACTTTTCCTTATTCGAAATCTGATTCTCTATAAAATGCACCTAATGGTTTCCTTTTAGCTTGAAATTTTTTTTTCTCGAAAATTCACACTACCCTCCCTTGGAAAAATGACTCAGAAAAATCATGGCATTCGAAACAGATTTTTTCGATTTTTTTCTCACGGGTACGAGTTACGCGGTTACGGTTGACTTTTTCTTATTCGAAATCTGATTCTCTATAAAATGCACCTAATGGTTTCCTTTTAGCTTGAAATTTTTTTTTGTCGAAAATCCACAGTACCCTCCCTTGGAAAAATGACTCAGAAAAATCATGGCATTCGAAACAGATTTTTTCGATTTTTTTCTCACGGGTACGAGTTACGCGGTTACGGTTGACTTTTCCTTATTCGAAATCTGATTCTCTATAAAATGCACCTAATGGTTTCCTTTTAGCTTGAAATTTTTTTTTGTCGAAAATCCACAGTACCCTCCCTTGGAAAAATGACTCAGAAAAATCATGGCATTCGAAACAGATTTTTTCGATTTTTTTCTCACGGGTACGAGTTACGCGGTTACGGTTGACTTTTTTTTATTCGAAATCTGATTCTCTATAAAATGCACCTAATGGTTTCCTTTTTGCTTGAAATTTTTTTTTCTCGAAAATTCACACTACCCTCCCTTGGAAAAATGACTCAGAAAAATCATGGCATTCGAAACAGATTTTTTCGATTTTTTTCTCACGGGTACGAGTTACGCGGTTACGGTTGACTTTTTCTTATTCGAAATCTGATTCTCTATAAAATGCACCTAATGGTTTCCTTTTAGCTTGAAATTTTTTTTTGTCGAAAATCCACAGTACCCTCCCTTGGAAAAATGACTCAGAAAAATCATGGCATTCGAAACAGATTTTTTCGATTTTTTTCTCACGGGTACGAGTTACGCGGTTACGGTTGACTTTTCCTTATTCGAAATCTGATTCTCTATAAAATGCACCTAATGGTTTCCTTTTAGCTTGAAATTTTTTTTTGTCGAAAATCCACAGTACCCTCCCTTGGAAAAATGACTCAGAAAAATCATGGCATTCGAAACAGATTTTTTCGATTTTTTTCTCACGGGTACGAGTTACGCGGTTACGGTTGACTTTTTCTTATTGGAAATCTGATTCTCTATAAAATGCACCTAATGGTTTCCTTTTAGCTTGAAATTTTTTTTTCTCGAAAATCCACAGTACCCTCCCTTGGAAAAATGACTCAGAAAAATCATGGCATTCGAAACAGATTTTTTCGATTTTTTTCTCACGGGTACGAGTTACGCGGTTACGGTTGACATTTTCTTATTCGAAATCTGATTCTCTATAAAATGCACCTAATGGTTTCCTTTTAGCTTGAAATTTTTTTTTTCTCGAAAATCCACAGTACCCTCCCTTGGAAAAATGACTCAGAAAAATCATGGCATTCGAAACAGATTTTTTCGATTTTTTTCTCACGGGTACGAGTTACGCGGTTACGGTTGACTTTTCCTTATTCGAAATCTGATTCTCTATAAAATGCACCTAATGGTTTCCTTTTAGCTTGAAATTTTTTTTTCTCGAAAATCCACAGTACCTTCCCTTGGAAAAATGACTCAGAAAAATCATGGCATTCGAAACAGATTTTTTCGATTTTTTTCTCACGGGTACGAGTTACGCGGTTACGGTTGACTTTTCCTTATTCGAAATCTGATTCTCTATAAAATGCACCTAATGGTTTCCTTTTAGCTTGAAATTTTTTTTTGTCGAAAATCCACAGTACCCTCCCTTGGAAAAATGACTCAGAAAAATCATGGCATTCGAAACAGATTTTTTCGATTTTTTTCTCACGGGTACGAGTTACGCGGTTACGGTTGACTTTTTCTTATTCGAAATCTGATTCTCTATAAAATGCACCTAATGGTTTCCTTTTAGCTTGAAATTTTTTTTTGTCGAAAATCCACAGTACCCTCCCTTGGAAAAATGACTCAGAAAAATCATGGCATTCGAAACAGATTTTTTCGATTTTTTTCTCACGGGTACGAGTTACGCGGTTACGGTTGACATTTTCTTATTCGAAATCTGATTCTCTATAAAATGCACCTAATGGTTTCCTTTTAGCTTGAAATTTTTTTTTCTCGAAAATCCACAGTACCCTCCCTTGGAAAAATGACTCAGAAAAATCATGGCATTCGAAACAGATTTTTTCGATTTTTTTCTCACGTGTACGAGTTACGCGGTTACGGTTGACATTTTCTTATTCGAAATCTGATTCGCTATAAAATGCACTTAATGGTTTCCTTTTAGCTTGAAATTTTTTTTTTGTCGAAAATCCACAGTACCCTCCCTTGGAAAAATGACTCAGAAAAATCATGGCATTCGAAACAGATTTTTTCGATTTTTTTCTCACGGGTACGAGTTACGCGGTTACGGTTGACTTTTTCTTATTCGAAATCTGATTCTCTATAAAATGCACCTAATGGTTTCCTTTTAGCTTGAAATTTTTTTTTCTCGAAAATCCACAGTACCCTCCCTTGGAAAAATGACTCAGAAAAATCATGGCATTCGAAACAGATTTTTTCGATTTTTTTCTCACGGGTACGAGTTACGCGGTTACGGTTGACTTTTCCTTATTCGAAATCTGATTCTCTATAAAATGCACCTAATGGTTTCCTTTTAGCTTGAAATTTTTTTTTGTCGAAAATCCACAGTACCCTCCCTTGGAAAAATGACTCAGAAAAATCATGGCATTCGAAACAGATTTTTTCGATTTTTTTCTCACGGGTACGAGTTACGCGGTTACGGTTGACTTTTTCTTATTCGAAATCTGATTCTCTATAAAATGCACCTAATGGTTTCCTTTTAGCTTGAAATTTTTTTTTGTCGAAAATCCACAGTACCCTCCCTTGGAAAAATGACTCAGAAAAATCATGGCATTCGAAACAGATTTTTTCGATTTTTTTCTCACGGGTACGAGTTACGCGGTTACGGTTGACATTTTCTTATTCGAAATCTGATTCTCTATAAAATGCACCTAATGGTTTCCTTTTAGCTTGAAATTTTTTTTTCTCGAAAATCCACAGTACCCTCCCTTGGAAAAATGACTCAGAAAAATCATGGCATTCGAAACAGATTTTTTCGATTTTTTTCTCACGGGTACGAGTTACGCGGTTACGGTTGACATTTTCTTATTCGAAATCTGATTCGCTATAAAATGCACTTAATGGTTTCCTTTTAGCTTGAAATTTTTTTTTTGTCGAAAATCCACAGTACCCTCCCTTGGAAAAATGACTCAGAAAAATCATGGCATTCGAAACAGATTTTTTCGATTTTTTTCTCACGGGTACGAGTTACGCGGTTACGGTTGACTTTTTCTTATTCGAAATCTGATTCTCTATAAAATGCACCTAATGGTTTCCTTTTAGCTTGAAATTTTTTTTTCTCGAAAATCCACAGTACCCTCCCTTGGAAAAATGACTCAGAAAAATCATGGCATTCGAAACAGATTTTTTCGATTTTTTTCTCACGGGTACGAGTTACGCGGTTACGGTTGACTTTTCCTTATTCGAAATCGGATTCTCTATAAAATGCACCAAATGGTTTCCTTTTAGCTTGAAATTTTTTTTTCTCGAAAATCCACAGTACCTTCCCTTGGAAAAATGACTCAGAAAAATCATGGCATTCGAAACAGATTTTTTCGATTTTTTTCTCACGGGTACGAGTTACGCGGTTACGGTTGACTTTTCCTTATTCGAAATTTGATTCTCTATAAAATGCACCTAATGGTTTCCTTTTAGCTTGAAATTTTTTTTTCTCGAAAATCCACAGGTACTGTGGATTTTCGAGTACCTTCCCTCCCTTGGAAAAATGACTCAGTAAAATCATGGCATTCGAAACTGATTTTTTCGATTTTTTCCTCACGGGTGCGAGTTACGCGGTTACGGTTGACTTTTCCTTATTCGAAATCTGATTCTCTATAAAATGCACCTAATGGTTTCCTTTTAGCTTGAAATTTTTTTTTCTCGAAAATCCACAGTACCTTCCCTTGGAAAAATGACTCAGAAAAATCATGGCATTCGAAACAGATTTTTTCGATTTTTTTCTCACGGGTACGAGTTACGCGGTTACGGTTGACTTTTCCTTATTCGAAATCTGATTCTCTATAAAATGCACCTAATGGTTTCCTTTTAGCTTGAAATTTTTTTTTCTCGAAAATTCACACTACCCTCCCTTGGAAAAATGACTCAGAAAAATCATGGCATTCGAAACAGATTTTTTCGATTTTTTTCTCACGGGTACGAGTTACGCGGTTACGGTTGACTTTTTCTTATTCGAAATCTGATTCTCTATAAAATGCACCTAATGGTTTCCTTTTAGCTTGAAATTTTTTTTTGTCGAAAATCCACAGTACCCTCCCTTGGAAAAATGACTCAGAAAAATCATGGCATTCGAAACAGATTTTTTCGATTTTTTTCTCACGGGTACGAGTTACGCGGTTACGGTTGACTTTTCCTTATTCGAAATCTGATTCTCTATAAAATGCACCTAATGGTTTCCTTTTAGCTTGAAATTTTTTTTTGTCGAAAATCCACAGTACCCTCCCTTGGAAAAATGACTCAGAAAAATCATGGCATTCGAAACAGATTTTTTCGATTTTTTTCTCACGGGTACGAGTTACGCGGTTACGGTTGACTTTTTTTTATTCGAAATCTGATTCTCTATAAAATGCACCTAATGGTTTCCTTTTTGCTTGAAATTTTTTTTTCTCGAAAATTCACACTACCCTCCCTTGGAAAAATGACTCAGAAAAATCATGGCATTCGAAACAGATTTTTTCGATTTTTTTCTCACGGGTACGAGTTACGCGGTTACGGTTGACTTTTTCTTATTCGAAATCTGATTCTCTATAAAATGCACCTAATGGTTTCCTTTTAGCTTGAAATTTTTTTTTGTCGAAAATCCACAGTACCCTCCCTTGGAAAAATGACTCAGAAAAATCATGGCATTCGAAACAGATTTTTTCGATTTTTTTCTCACGGGTACGAGTTACGCGGTTACGGTTGACTTTTCCTTATTCGAAATCTGATTCTCTATAAAATGCACCTAATGGTTTCCTTTTAGCTTGAAATTTTTTTTTGTCGAAAATCCACAGTACCCTCCCTTGGAAAAATGACTCAGAAAAATCATGGCATTCGAAACAGATTTTTTCGATTTTTTTCTCACGGGTACGAGTTACGCGGTTACGGTTGACTTTTTCTTATTGGAAATCTGATTCTCTATAAAATGCACCTAATGGTTTCCTTTTAGCTTGAAATTTTTTTTTCTCGAAAATCCACAGTACCCTCCCTTGGAAAAATGACTCAGAAAAATCATGGCATTCGAAACAGATTTTTTCGATTTTTTTCTCACGGGTACGAGTTACGCGGTTACGGTTGACATTTTCTTATTCGAAATCTGATTCTCTATAAAATGCACCTAATGGTTTCCTTTTAGCTTGAAATTTTTTTTTTCTCGAAAATCCACAGTACCCTCCCTTGGAAAAATGACTCAGAAAAATCATGGCATTCGAAACAGATTTTTTCGATTTTTTTCTCACGGGTACGAGTTACGCGGTTACGGTTGACTTTTCCTTATTCGAAATCTGATTCTCTATAAAATGCACCTAATGGTTTCCTTTTAGCTTGAAATTTTTTTTTCTCGAAAATCCACAGTACCTTCCCTTGGAAAAATGACTCAGAAAAATCATGGCATTCGAAACAGATTTTTTCGATTTTTTTCTCACGGGTACGAGTTACGCGGTTACGGTTGACTTTTCCTTATTCGAAATCTGATTCTCTATAAAATGCACCTAATGGTTTCCTTTTAGCTTGAAATTTTTTTTTGTCGAAAATCCACAGTACCCTCCCTTGGAAAAATGACTCAGAAAAATCATGGCATTCGAAACAGATTTTTTCGATTTTTTTCTCACGGGTACGAGTTACGCGGTTACGGTTGACTTTTTCTTATTCGAAATCTGATTCTCTATAAAATGCACCTAATGGTTTCCTTTTAGCTTGAAATTTTTTTTTGTCGAAAATCCACAGTACCCTCCCTTGGAAAAATGACTCAGAAAAATCATGGCATTCGAAACAGATTTTTTCGATTTTTTTCTCACGGGTACGAGTTACGCGGTTACGGTTGACATTTTCTTATTCGAAATCTGATTCTCTATAAAATGCACCTAATGGTTTCCTTTTAGCTTGAAATTTTTTTTTCTCGAAAATCCACAGTACCCTCCCTTGGAAAAATGACTCAGAAAAATCATGGCATTCGAAACAGATTTTTTCGATTTTTTTCTCACGTGTACGAGTTACGCGGTTACGGTTGACATTTTCTTATTCGAAATCTGATTCGCTATAAAATGCACTTAATGGTTTCCTTTTAGCTTGAAATTTTTTTTTTGTCGAAAATCCACAGTACCCTCCCTTGGAAAAATGACTCAGAAAAATCATGGCATTCGAAACAGATTTTTTCGATTTTTTTCTCACGGGTACGAGTTACGCGGTTACGGTTGACTTTTTCTTATTCGAAATCTGATTCTCTATAAAATGCACCTAATGGTTTCCTTTTAGCTTGAAATTTTTTTTTCTCGAAAATCCACAGTACCCTCCCTTGGAAAAATGACTCAGAAAAATCATGGCATTCGAAACAGATTTTTTCGATTTTTTTCTCACGGGTACGAGTTACGCGGTTACGGTTGACTTTTCCTTATTCGAAATCTGATTCTCTATAAAATGCACCTAATGGTTTCCTTTTAGCTTGAAATTTTTTTTTGTCGAAAATCCACAGTACCCTCCCTTGGAAAAATGACTCAGAAAAATCATGGCATTCGAAACAGATTTTTTCGATTTTTTTCTCACGGGTACGAGTTACGCGGTTACGGTTGACTTTTTCTTATTCGAAATCTGATTCTCTATAAAATGCACCTAATGGTTTCCTTTTAGCTTGAAATTTTTTTTTGTCGAAAATCCACAGTACCCTCCCTTGGAAAAATGACTCAGAAAAATCATGGCATTCGAAACAGATTTTTTCGATTTTTTTCTCACGGGTACGAGTTACGCGGTTACGGTTGACATTTTCTTATTCGAAATCTGATTCTCTATAAAATGCACCTAATGGTTTCCTTTTAGCTTGAAATTTTTTTTTCTCGAAAATCCACAGTACCCTCCCTTGGAAAAATGACTCAGAAAAATCATGGCATTCGAAACAGATTTTTTCGATTTTTTTCTCACGGGTACGAGTTACGCGGTTACGGTTGACATTTTCTTATTCGAAATCTGATTCGCTATAAAATGCACTTAATGGTTTCCTTTTAGCTTGAAATTTTTTTTTTGTCGAAAATCCACAGTACCCTCCCTTGGAAAAATGACTCAGAAAAATCATGGCATTCGAAACAGATTTTTTCGATTTTTTTCTCACGGGTACGAGTTACGCGGTTACGGTTGACTTTTTCTTATTCGAAATCTGATTCTCTATAAAATGCACCTAATGGTTTCCTTTTAGCTTGAAATTTTTTTTTCTCGAAAATCCACAGTACCCTCCCTTGGAAAAATGACTCAGAAAAATCATGGCATTCGAAACAGATTTTTTCGATTTTTTTCTCACGGGTACGAGTTACGCGGTTACGGTTGACTTTTTCTTATTCGAAATCTGATTCTCTATAAAATGCACCTAATGGTTTCCTTTTAGCTTGAAATTTTTTTTTCTCGAAAATCCACAGTACCCTCCCTTGGAAAAATGACTCAGAAAAATCATGGCATTCGAAACAGATTTTTTCGATTTTTTTCTCACGGGTACGAGTTACGCGGTTACGGTTGACATTTTCTTATTCGAAATCTGATTCTCTATAAAATGCACCTAATGGTTTCCTTTTAGCTTGAAATTTTTTTTTTCTCGAAAATCCACAGTACCCTCCCTTGGAAAAATGACTCAGAAAAATCATGGCATTCGAAACAGATTTTTTCGATTTTTTTCTCACGGGTACGAGTTACGCGGTTACGGTTGACTTTTCCTTATTCGAAATCTGATTCTCTATAAAATGCACCTAATGGTTTCCTTTTAGCTTGAAATTTTTTTTTCTCGAAAATCCACAGTACCTTCCCTTGGAAAAATGACTCAGAAAAATCATGGCATTCGAAACAGATTTTTTCGATTTTTTTCTCACGGGTACGAGTTACGCGGTTACGGTTGACTTTTCCTTATTCGAAATCTGATTCTCTATAAAATGCACCTAATGGTTTCCTTTTAGCTTGAAATTTTTTTTTGTCGAAACTCCACAGTACCCTCCCTTGGAAAAATGACTCAGAAAAATCATGGCATTCGAAACAGATTTTTTCGATTTTTTTCTCACGGGTACGAGTTACGCGGTTACGGTTGACTTTTTCTTATTCGAAATCTGATTCTCTATAAAATGCACCTAATGGTTTCCTTTTAGCTTGAAATTTTTTTTTGTCGAAAATCCACAGTACCCTCCCTTGGAAAAATGACTCAGAAAAATCATGGCATTCGAAACAGATTTTTTCGATTTTTTTCTCACGGGTACGAGTTACGCGGTTACGGTTGACATTTTCTTATTCGAAATCTGATTCTCTATAAAATGCACCTAATGGTTTCCTTTTAGCTTGAAATTTTTTTTTCTCGAAAATCCACAGTACCCTCCCTTGGAAAAATGACTCAGAAAAATCATGGCATTCGAAACAGATTTTTTCGATTTTTTTCTCACGTGTACGAGTTACGCGGTTACGGTTGACATTTTCTTATTCGAAATCTGATTCGCTATAAAATGCACTTAATGGTTTCCTTTTAGCTTGAAATTTTTTTTTCTCGAAAATCCACAGTACCCTCCCTTGGAAAAATGACTCAGAAAAATCATGGCATTCGAAACAGATTTTTTCGATTTTTTTCTCACGGGTACGAGTTACGCGGTTACGGTTGACTTTTTCTTATTCGAAATCTGATTCTCTATAAAATGCACCTAATGGTTTCCTTTTAGCTTGAAATTTTTTTTTGTCGAAAATCCACAGTACCCTCCCTTGGAAAAATGACTCAGAAAAATCATGGCATTCGAAACAGATTTTTTCGATTTTTTTCTCACGGGTACGAGTTACGCGGTTACGGTTGACTTTTTCTTATTCGAAATCTGATTCTCTATAAAATGCACCTAATGGTTTCCTTTTAGCTTGAAATTTTTTTTTCTCGAAAATCCACAGTACCCTCCCTTGGAAAAATGACTCAGAAAAATCATGGCATTCGAAACAGATTTTTTCGATTTTTTTCTCACGGGTACGAGTTACGCGGTTACGGTTGACATTTTCTTATTCGAAATCTGATTCTCTATAAAATGCACCTAATGGTTTCCTTTTAGCTTGAAATTTTTTTTTTCTCGAAAATCCACAGTACCCTCCCTTGGAAAAATGACTCAGAAAAATCATGGCATTCGAAACAGATTTTTTCGATTTTTTTCTCACGGGTACGAGTTACGCGGTTACGGTTGACTTTTCCTTATTCGAAATCTGATTCTCTATAAAATGCACCTAATGGTTTCCTTTTAGCTTGAAATTTTTTTTTGTCGAAAATCCACAGTACCCTCCCTTGGAAAAATGACTCAGAAAAATCATGGCATTCGAAACAGATTTTTTCGATTTTTTTCTCACGGGTACGAGTTACGCGGTTACGGTTGACTTTTTCTTATTCGAAATCTGATTCTCTATAAAATGCACCTAATGGTTTCCTTTTAGCTTGAAATTTTTTTTTGTCGAAAATCCACAGTACCCTCCCTTGGAAAAATGACTCAGAAAAATCATGGCATTCGAAACAGATTTTTTCGATTTTTTTCTCACGGGTACGAGTTACGCGGTTACGGTTGACATTTTCTTATTCGAAATCTGATTCTCTATAAAATGCACCTAATGGTTTCCTTTTAGCTTGAAATTTTTTTTTCTCGAAAATCCACAGTACCCTCCCTTGGAAAAATGACTCAGAAAAATCATGGCATTCGAAACAGATTTTTTCGATTTTTTTCTCACGTGTACGAGTTACGCGGTTACGGTTGACATTTTCTTATTCGAAATCTGATTCGCTATAAAATGCACTTAATGGTTTCCTTTTAGCTTGAAATTTTTTTTTTGTCGAAAATCCACAGTACCCTCCCTTGGAAAAATGACTCAGAAAAATCATGGCATTCGAAACAGATTTTTTCGATTTTTTTCTCACGGGTACGAGTTACGCGGTTACGGTTGACTTTTTCTTATTCGAAATCTGATTCTCTATAAAATGCACCTAATGGTTTCCTTTTAGCTTGAAATTTTTTTTTCTCGAAAATCCACAGTACCCTCCCTTGGAAAAATGACTCAGAAAAATCATGGCATTCGAAACAGATTTTTTCGATTTTTTTCTCACGGGTACGAGTTACGCGGTTACGGTTGACTTTTCCTTATTCGAAATCTGATTCTCTATAAAATGCACCTAATGGTTTCCTTTTAGCTTGAAATTTTTTTTTGTCGAAAATCCACAGTACCCTCCCTTGGAAAAATGACTCAGAAAAATCATGGCATTCGAAACAGATTTTTTCGATTTTTTTCTCACGGGTACGAGTTACGCGGTTACGGTTGACTTTTTCTTATTCGAAATCTGATTCTCTATAAAATGCACCTAATGGTTTCCTTTTAGCTTGAAATTTTTTTTTGTCGAAAATCCACAGTACCCTCCCTTGGAAAAATGACTCAGAAAAATCATGGCATTCGAAACAGATTTTTTCGATTTTTTTCTCACGGGTACGAGTTACGCGGTTACGGTTGACATTTTCTTATTCGAAATCTGATTCTCTATAAAATGCACCTAATGGTTTCCTTTTAGCTTGAAATTTTTTTTTCTCGAAAATCCACAGTACCCTCCCTTGGAAAAATGACTCAGAAAAATCATGGCATTCGAAACAGATTTTTTCGATTTTTTTCTCACGGGTACGAGTTACGCGGTTACGGTTGACATTTTCTTATTCGAAATCTGATTCGCTATAAAATGCACTTAATGGTTTCCTTTTAGCTTGAAATTTTTTTTTTGTCGAAAATCCACAGTACCCTCCCTTGGAAAAATGACTCAGAAAAATCATGGCATTCGAAACAGATTTTTTCGATTTTTTTCTCACGGGTACGAGTTACGCGGTTACGGTTGACTTTTTCTTATTCGAAATCTGATTCTCTATAAAATGCACCTAATGGTTTCCTTTTAGCTTGAAATTTTTTTTTCTCGAAAATCCACAGTACCCTCCCTTGGAAAAATGACTCAGAAAAATCATGGCATTCGAAACAGATTTTTTCGATTTTTTTCTCACGGGTACGAGTTACGCGGTTACGGTTGACTTTTTCTTATTCGAAATCTGATTCTCTATAAAATGCACCTAATGGTTTCCTTTTAGCTTGAAATTTTTTTTTCTCGAAAATCCACAGTACCCTCCCTTGGAAAAATGACTCAGAAAAATCATGGCATTCGAAACAGATTTTTTCGATTTTTTTCTCACGGGTACGAGTTACGCGGTTACGGTTGACATTTTCTTATTCGAAATCTGATTCTCTATAAAATGCACCTAATGGTTTCCTTTTAGCTTGAAATTTTTTTTTTCTCGAAAATCCACAGTACCCTCCCTTGGAAAAATGACTCAGAAAAATCATGGCATTCGAAACAGATTTTTTCGATTTTTTTCTCACGGGTACGAGTTACGCGGTTACGGTTGACTTTTCCTTATTCGAAATCTGATTCTCTATAAAATGCACCTAATGGTTTCCTTTTAGCTTGAAATTTTTTTTTCTCGAAAATCCACAGTACCTTCCCTTGGAAAAATGACTCAGAAAAATCATGGCATTCGAAACAGATTTTTTCGATTTTTTTCTCACGGGTACGAGTTACGCGGTTACGGTTGACTTTTCCTTATTCGAAATCTGATTCTCTATAAAATGCACCTAATGGTTTCCTTTTAGCTTGAAATTTTTTTTTGTCGAAAATCCACAGTACCCTCCCTTGGAAAAATGACTCAGAAAAATCATGGCATTCGAAACAGATTTTTTCGATTTTTTTCTCACGGGTACGAGTTACGCGGTTACGGTTGACTTTTTCTTATTCGAAATCTGATTCTCTATAAAATGCACCTAATGGTTTCCTTTTAGCTTGAAATTTTTTTTTGTCGAAAATCCACAGTACCCTCCCTTGGAAAAATGACTCAGAAAAATCATGGCATTCGAAACAGATTTTTTCGATTTTTTTCTCACGGGTACGAGTTACGCGGTTACGGTTGACATTTTCTTATTCGAAATCTGATTCTCTATAAAATGCACCTAATGGTTTCCTTTTAGCTTGAAATTTTTTTTTCTCGAAAATCCACAGTACCCTCCCTTGGAAAAATGACTCAGAAAAATCATGGCATTCGAAACAGATTTTTTCGATTTTTTTCTCACGTGTACGAGTTACGCGGTTACGGTTGACATTTTCTTATTCGAAATCTGATTCGCTATAAAATGCACTTAATGGTTTCCTTTTAGCTTGAAATTTTTTTTTTGTCGAAAATCCACAGTACCCTCCCTTGGAAAAATGACTCAGAAAAATCATGGCATTCGAAACAGATTTTTTCGATTTTTTTCTCACGGGTACGAGTTACGCGGTTACGGTTGACTTTTTCTTATTCGAAATCTGATTCTCTATAAAATGCACCTAATGGTTTCCTTTTAGCTTGAAATTTTTTTTTCTCGAAAATCCACAGTACCCTCCCTTGGAAAAATGACTCAGAAAAATCATGGCATTCGAAACAGATTTTTTCGATTTTTTTCTCACGGGTACGAGTTACGCGGTTACGGTTGACTTTTCCTTATTCGAAATCTGATTCTCTATAAAATGCACCTAATGGTTTCCTTTTAGCTTGAAATTTTTTTTTGTCGAAAATCCACAGTACCCTCCCTTGGAAAAATGACTCAGAAAAATCATGGCATTCGAAACAGATTTTTTCGATTTTTTTCTCACGGGTACGAGTTACGCGGTTACGGTTGACTTTTTCTTATTCGAAATCTGATTCTCTATAAAATGCACCTAATGGTTTCCTTTTAGCTTGAAATTTTTTTTTGTCGAAAATCCACAGTACCCTCCCTTGGAAAAATGACTCAGAAAAATCATGGCATTCGAAACAGATTTTTTCGATTTTTTTCTCACGGGTACGAGTTACGCGGTTACGGTTGACATTTTCTTATTCGAAATCTGATTCTCTATAAAATGCACCTAATGGTTTCCTTTTAGCTTGAAATTTTTTTTTCTCGAAAATCCACAGTACCCTCCCTTGGAAAAATGACTCAGAAAAATCATGGCATTCGAAACAGATTTTTTCGATTTTTTTCTCACGGGTACGAGTTACGCGGTTACGGTTGACATTTTCTTATTCGAAATCTGATTCGCTATAAAATGCACTTAATGGTTTCCTTTTAGCTTGAAATTTTTTTTTCTCGAAAATCCACAGTACCCTCCCTTGGAAAAATGACTCAGAAAAATCATGGCATTCGAAACAGATTTTTTCGATTTTTTTCTCACGGGTACGAGTTACGCGGTTACGGTTGACATTTTCTTATTCGAAATCTGATTCTCTATAAAATGCACCTAATGGTTTCCTTTTAGCTTGAAATTTTTTTTTTCTCGAAAATCCACAGTACCCTCCCTTGGAAAAATGACTCAGAAAAATCATGGCATTCGAAACAGATTTTTTCGATTTTTTTCTCACGGGTACGAGTTACGCGGTTACGGTTGACTTTTCCTTATTCGAAATCTGATTCTCTATAAAATGCACCTAATGGTTTCCTTTTAGCTTGAAATTTTTTTTTCTCGAAAATCCACAGTACCTTCCCTTGGAAAAATGACTCAGAAAAATCATGGCATTCGAAACAGATTTTTTCGATTTTTTTCTCACGGGTACGAGTTACGCGGTTACGGTTGACTTTTTCTTATTCGAAATCTGATTCTCTATAAAATGCACCTAATGGTTTCCTTTTAGCTTGAAATTTTTTTTTGTCGAAAATCCACAGTACCCTCCCTTGGAAAAATGACTCAGAAAAATCATGGCATTCGAAACAGATTTTTTCGATTTTTTTCTCACGGGTACGAGTTACGCGGTTACGGTTGACATTTTCTTATTCGAAATCTGATTCTCTATAAAATGCACCTAATGGTTTCCTTTTAGCTTGAAATTTTTTTTTCTCGAAAATCCACAGTACCCTCCCTTGGAAAAATGACTCAGAAAAATCATGGCATTCGAAACAGATTTTTTCGATTTTTTTCTCACGTGTACGAGTTACGCGGTTACGGTTGACATTTTCTTATTCGAAATCTGATTCGCTATAAAATGCACTTAATGGTTTCCTTTTAGCTTGAAATTTTTTTTTTGTCGAAAATCCACAGTACCCTCCCTTGGAAAAATGACTCAGAAAAATCATGGCATTCGAAACAGATTTTTTCGATTTTTTTCTCACGGGTACGAGTTACGCGGTTACGGTTGACTTTTTCTTATTCGAAATCTGATTCTCTATAAAATGCACCTAATGGTTTCCTTTTAGCTTGAAATTTTTTTTTCTCGAAAATCCACAGTACCCTCCCTTGGAAAAATGACTCAGAAAAATCATGGCATTCGAAACAGATTTTTTCGATTTTTTTCTCACGGGTACGAGTTACGCGGTTACGGTTGACTTTTCCTTATTCGAAATCTGATTCTCTATAAAATGCACCTAATGGTTTCCTTTTAGCTTGAAATTTTTTTTTGTCGAAAATCCACAGTACCCTCCCTTGGAAAAATGACTCAGAAAAATCATGGCATTCGAAACAGATTTTTTCGATTTTTTTCTCACGGGTACGAGTTACGCGGTTACGGTTGACTTTTTCTTATTCGAAATCTGATTCTCTATAAAATGCACCTAATGGTTTCCTTTTAGCTTGAAATTTTTTTTTGTCGAAAATCCACAGTACCCTCCCTTGGAAAAATGACTCAGAAAAATCATGGCATTCGAAACAGATTTTTTCGATTTTTTTCTCACGGGTACGAGTTACGCGGTTACGGTTGACATTTTCTTATTCGAAATCTGATTCTCTATAAAATGCACCTAATGGTTTCCTTTTAGCTTGAAATTTTTTTTTCTCGAAAATCCACAGTACCCTCCCTTGGAAAAATGACTCAGAAAAATCATGGCATTCGAAACAGATTTTTTCGATTTTTTTCTCACGGGTACGAGTTACGCGGTTACGGTTGACATTTTCTTATTCGAAATCTGATTCGCTATAAAATGCACTTAATGGTTTCCTTTTAGCTTGAAATTTTTTTTTTGTCGAAAATCCACAGTACCCTCCCTTGGAAAAATGACTCAGAAAAATCATGGCATTCGAAACAGATTTTTTCGATTTTTTTCTCACGGGTACGAGTTACGCGGTTACGGTTGACTTTTTCTTATTCGAAATCTGATTCTCTATAAAATGCACCTAATGGTTTCCTTTTAGCTTGAAATTTTTTTTTCTCGAAAATCCACAGTACCCTCCCTTGGAAAAATGACTCAGAAAAATCATGGCATTCGAAACAGATTTTTTCGATTTTTTTCTCACGGGTACGAGTTACGCGGTTACGGTTGACTTTTTCTTATTCGAAATCTGATTCTCTATAAAATGCACCTAATGGTTTCCTTTTAGCTTGAAATTTTTTTTTCTCGAAAATCCACAGTACCCTCCCTTGGAAAAATGACTCAGAAAAATCATGGCATTCGAAACAGATTTTTTCGATTTTTTTCTCACGGGTACGAGTTACGCGGTTACGGTTGACATTTTCTTATTCGAAATCTGATTCTCTATAAAATGCACCTAATGGTTTCCTTTTAGCTTGAAATTTTTTTTTTCTCGAAAATCCACAGTACCCTCCCTTGGAAAAATGACTCAGAAAAATCATGGCATTCGAAACAGATTTTTTCGATTTTTTTCTCACGGGTACGAGTTACGCGGTTACGGTTGACTTTTCCTTATTCGAAATCTGATTCTCTATAAAATGCACCTAATGGTTTCCTTTTAGCTTGAAATTTTTTTTTCTCGAAAATCCACAGTACCTTCCCTTGGAAAAATGACTCAGAAAAATCATGGCATTCGAAACAGATTTTTTCGATTTTTTTCTCACGGGTACGAGTTACGCGGTTACGGTTGACTTTTCCTTATTCGAAATCTGATTCTCTATAAAATGCACCTAATGGTTTCCTTTTAGCTTGAAATTTTTTTTTGTCGAAAATCCACAGTACCCTCCCTTGGAAAAATGACTCAGAAAAATCATGGCATTCGAAACAGATTTTTTCGATTTTTTTCTCACGGGTACGAGTTACGCGGTTACGGTTGACTTTTTCTTATTCGAAATCTGATTCTCTATAAAATGCACCTAATGGTTTCCTTTTAGCTTGAAATTTTTTTTTGTCGAAAATCCACAGTACCCTCCCTTGGAAAAATGACTCAGAAAAATCATGGCATTCGAAACAGATTTTTTCGATTTTTTTCTCACGGGTACGAGTTACGCGGTTACGGTTGACATTTTCTTATTCGAAATCTGATTCTCTATAAAATGCACCTAATGGTTTCCTTTTAGCTTGAAATTTTTTTTTCTCGAAAATCCACAGTACCCTCCCTTGGAAAAATGACTCAGAAAAATCATGGCATTCGAAACAGATTTTTTCGATTTTTTTCTCACGTGTACGAGTTACGCGGTTACGGTTGACATTTTCTTATTCGAAATCTGATTCGCTATAAAATGCACTTAATGGTTTCCTTTTAGCTTGAAATTTTTTTTTTGTCGAAAATCCACAGTACCCTCCCTTGGAAAAATGACTCAGAAAAATCATGGCATTCGAAACAGATTTTTTCGATTTTTTTCTCACGGGTACGAGTTACGCGGTTACGGTTGACTTTTTCTTATTCGAAATCTGATTCTCTATAAAATGCACCTAATGGTTTCCTTTTAGCTTGAAATTTTTTTTTCTCGAAAATCCACAGTACCCTCCCTTGGAAAAATGACTCAGAAAAATCATGGCATTCGAAACAGATTTTTTCGATTTTTTTCTCACGGGTACGAGTTACGCGGTTACGGTTGACTTTTCCTTATTCGAAATCTGATTCTCTATAAAATGCACCTAATGGTTTCCTTTTAGCTTGAAATTTTTTTTTGTCGAAAATCCACAGTACCCTCCCTTGGAAAAATGACTCAGAAAAATCATGGCATTCGAAACAGATTTTTTCGATTTTTTTCTCACGGGTACGAGTTACGCGGTTACGGTTGACTTTTTCTTATTCGAAATCTGATTCTCTATAAAATGCACCTAATGGTTTCCTTTTAGCTTGAAATTTTTTTTTGTCGAAAATCCACAGTACCCTCCCTTGGAAAAATGACTCAGAAAAATCATGGCATTCGAAACAGATTTTTTCGATTTTTTTCTCACGGGTACGAGTTACGCGGTTACGGTTGACATTTTCTTATTCGAAATCTGATTCTCTATAAAATGCACCTAATGGTTTCCTTTTAGCTTGAAATTTTTTTTTCTCGAAAATCCACAGTACCCTCCCTTGGAAAAATGACTCAGAAAAATCATGGCATTCGAAACAGATTTTTTCGATTTTTTTCTCACGGGTACGAGTTACGCGGTTACGGTTGACATTTTCTTATTCGAAATCTGATTCGCTATAAAATGCACTTAATGGTTTCCTTTTAGCTTGAAATTTTTTTTTTGTCGAAAATCCACAGTACCCTCCCTTGGAAAAATGACTCAGAAAAATCATGGCATTCGAAACAGATTTTTTCGATTTTTTTCTCACGGGTACGAGTTACGCGGTTACGGTTGACTTTTTCTTATTCGAAATCTGATTCTCTATAAAATGCACCTAATGGTTTCCTTTTAGCTTGAAATTTTTTTTTCTCGAAAATCCACAGTACCCTCCCTTGGAAAAATGACTCAGAAAAATCATGGCATTCGAAACAGATTTTTTCGATTTTTTTCTCACGGGTACGAGTTACGCGGTTACGGTTGACTTTTTCTTATTCGAAATCTGATTCTCTATAAAATGCACCTAATGGTTTCCTTTTAGCTTGAAATTTTTTTTTGTCGAAAATCCACAGTACCCTCCCTTGGAAAAATGACTCAGTAAAATCATGGCATTCGAAACTGATTTTTTCGATTTTTTCCTCACGGGTGCGAGTTACGCGGTTACGGTTGACTTTTTTTTATTCGAAATCTGATTCTCTATAAAATGCACCTAATGGTTTCCTTTTAGCTTGAAATTTTTTTTTCTCGAAAATTCACACTACCCTCCCTTGCAAAAATGACTCAGAAAAATCATGGCATTCGAAACAGATTTTTTCGATTTTTTTCTCACGGGTACGAGTTACGCGGTTACGGTTGCCTTTTCCTTATTCGAAATCTGATTCTCTATAAAATGCACCTAATGGTTTCCTTTTAGCTTGAAATTTTTTTTTGTCGAAAATCCACAGTACCCTCCCTTGGAAAAATGACTCAGAAAAATCATGGCATTCGAAACAGATTTTTTCGATTTTTTTCTCACGGGTACGAGTTACGCGGTTACGGTTGACATTTTCTTATTCGAAATCTGATTCGCTATAAAATGCACCTAATGGTTTCCTTTTAGCTTGAAATTTTTTTTTGTCGAAAATCCACAGTACCCTCCCTTGGAAAAATGACTCAGAAAAATCATGGCATTCGAAACAGATTTTTTCGATTTTTTTCTCACGGGTACGAGTTACGCGGTTACGGTTGACTTTTCCTTATTCGAAATCTGATTCTCTATAAAATGCACCTAATGGTTTCCTTTTAGCTTGAAATTTTTTTTTCTCGAAAATCCACAGTACCCTCCCTTGGAAAAATGACTCAGAAAAATCATGGCATTCGAAACAGATTTTTTCGATTTTTTTCTCACGTGTACGAGTTACGCGGTTACGGTTGACATTTTCTTATTCGAAATCTGATTCGCTATAAAATGCACTTAATGGTTTCCTTTTAGCTTGAAATTTTTTTTTTGTCGAAAATCCACAGTACCCTCCCTTGGAAAAATGACTCAGAAAAATCATGGCATTCGAAACAGATTTTTTCGATTTTTTTCTCACGGGTACGAGTTACGCGGTTACGGTTGACTTTTTCTTATTCGAAATCTGATTCTCTATAAAATGCACCTAATGGTTTCCTTTTAGCTTGAAATTTTTTTTTCTCGAAAATCCACAGTACCCTCCCTTGGAAAAATGACTCAGAAAAATCATGGCATTCGAAACAGATTTTTTCGATTTTTTTCTCACGGGTACGAGTTACGCGGTTACGGTTGACTTTTCCTTATTCGAAATCTGATTCTCTATAAAATGCACCTAATGGTTTCCTTTTAGCTTGAAATTTTTTTTTGTCGAAAATCCACAGTACCCTCCCTTGGAAAAATGACTCAGAAAAATCATGGCATTCGAAACAGATTTTTTCGATTTTTTTCTCACGGGTACGAGTTACGCGGTTACGGTTGACTTTTTCTTATTCGAAATCTGATTCTCTATAAAATGCACCTAATGGTTTCCTTTTAGCTTGAAATTTTTTTTTGTCGAAAATCCACAGTACCCTCCCTTGGAAAAATGACTCAGAAAAATCATGGCATTCGAAACAGATTTTTTCGATTTTTTTCTCACGGGTACGAGTTACGCGGTTACGGTTGACATTTTCTTATTCGAAATCTGATTCTCTATAAAATGCACCTAATGGTTTCCTTTTAGCTTGAAATTTTTTTTTCTCGAAAATCCACAGTACCCTCCCTTGGAAAAATGACTCAGAAAAATCATGGCATTCGAAACAGATTTTTTCGATTTTTTTCTCACGGGTACGAGTTACGCGGTTACGGTTGACATTTTCTTATTCGAAATCTGATTCGCTATAAAATGCACTTAATGGTTTCCTTTTAGCTTGAAATTTTTTTTTCTCGAAAATCCACAGTACCCTCCCTTGGAAAAATGACTCAGAAAAATCATGGCATTCGAAACAGATTTTTTCGATTTTTTTCTCACGGGTACGAGTTACGCGGTTACGGTTGACATTTTCTTATTCGAAATCTGATTCTCTATAAAATGCACCTAATGGTTTCCTTTTAGCTTGAAATTTTTTTTTTCTCGAAAATCCACAGTACCCTCCCTTGGAAAAATGACTCAGAAAAATCATGGCATTCGAAACAGATTTTTTCGATTTTTTTCTCACGGGTACGAGTTACGCGGTTACGGTTGACTTTTCCTTATTCGAAATCTGATTCTCTATAAAATGCACCTAATGGTTTCCTTTTAGCTTGAAATTTTTTTTTCTCGAAAATCCACAGTACCTTCCCTTGGAAAAATGACTCAGAAAAATCATGGCATTCGAAACAGATTTTTTCGATTTTTTTCTCACGGGTACGAGTTACGCGGTTACGGTTGACTTTTTCTTATTCGAAATCTGATTCTCTATAAAATGCACCTAATGGTTTCCTTTTAGCTTGAAATTTTTTTTTGTCGAAAATCCACAGTACCCTCCCTTGGAAAAATGACTCAGAAAAATCATGGCATTCGAAACAGATTTTTTCGATTTTTTTCTCACGGGTACGAGTTACGCGGTTACGGTTGACATTTTCTTATTCGAAATCTGATTCTCTATAAAATGCACCTAATGGTTTCCTTTTAGCTTGAAATTTTTTTTTCTCGAAAATCCACAGTACCCTCCCTTGGAAAAATGACTCAGAAAAATCATGGCATTCGAAACAGATTTTTTCGATTTTTTTCTCACGTGTACGAGTTACGCGGTTACGGTTGACATTTTCTTATTCGAAATCTGATTCGCTATAAAATGCACTTAATGGTTTCCTTTTAGCTTGAAATTTTTTTTTTGTCGAAAATCCACAGTACCCTCCCTTGGAAAAATGACTCAGAAAAATCATGGCATTCGAAACAGATTTTTTCGATTTTTTTCTCACGGGTACGAGTTACGCGGTTACGGTTGACTTTTTCTTATTCGAAATCTGATTCTCTATAAAATGCACCTAATGGTTTCCTTTTAGCTTGAAATTTTTTTTTCTCGAAAATCCACAGTACCCTCCCTTGGAAAAATGACTCAGAAAAATCATGGCATTCGAAACAGATTTTTTCGATTTTTTTCTCACGGGTACGAGTTACGCGGTTACGGTTGACTTTTCCTTATTCGAAATCTGATTCTCTATAAAATGCACCTAATGGTTTCCTTTTAGCTTGAAATTTTTTTTTGTCGAAAATCCACAGTACCCTCCCTTGGAAAAATGACTCAGAAAAATCATGGCATTCGAAACAGATTTTTTCGATTTTTTTCTCACGGGTACGAGTTACGCGGTTACGGTTGACTTTTTCTTATTCGAAATCTGATTCTCTATAAAATGCACCTAATGGTTTCCTTTTAGCTTGAAATTTTTTTTTGTCGAAAATCCACAGTACCCTCCCTTGGAAAAATGACTCAGAAAAATCATGGCATTCGAAACAGATTTTTTCGATTTTTTTCTCACGGGTACGAGTTACGCGGTTACGGTTGACATTTTCTTATTCGAAATCTGATTCTCTATAAAATGCACCTAATGGTTTCCTTTTAGCTTGAAATTTTTTTTTCTCGAAAATCCACAGTACCCTCCCTTGGAAAAATGACTCAGAAAAATCATGGCATTCGAAACAGATTTTTTCGATTTTTTTCTCACGGGTACGAGTTACGCGGTTACGGTTGACATTTTCTTATTCGAAATCTGATTCGCTATAAAATGCACTTAATGGTTTCCTTTTAGCTTGAAATTTTTTTTTTGTCGAAAATCCACAGTACCCTCCCTTGGAAAAATGACTCAGAAAAATCATGGCATTCGAAACAGATTTTTTCGATTTTTTTCTCACGGGTACGAGTTACGCGGTTACGGTTGACTTTTTCTTATTCGAAATCTGATTCTCTATAAAATGCACCTAATGGTTTCCTTTTAGCTTGAAATTTTTTTTTCTCGAAAATCCACAGTACCCTCCCTTGGAAAAATGACTCAGAAAAATCATGGCATTCGAAACAGATTTTTTCGATTTTTTTCTCACGGGTACGAGTTACGCGGTTACGGTTGACTTTTTCTTATTCGAAATCTGATTCTCTATAAAATGCACCTAATGGTTTCCTTTTAGCTTGAAATTTTTTTTTCTCGAAAATCCACAGTACCCTCCCTTGGAAAAATGACTCAGAAAAATCATGGCATTCGAAACAGATTTTTTCGATTTTTTTCTCACGGGTACGAGTTACGCGGTTACGGTTGACATTTTCTTATTCGAAATCTGATTCTCTATAAAATGCACCTAATGGTTTCCTTTTAGCTTGAAATTTTTTTTTTCTCGAAAATCCACAGTACCCTCCCTTGGAAAAATGACTCAGAAAAATCATGGCATTCGAAACAGATTTTTTCGATTTTTTTCTCACGGGTACGAGTTACGCGGTTACGGTTGACTTTTCCTTATTCGAAATCTGATTCTCTATAAAATGCACCTAATGGTTTCCTTTTAGCTTGAAATTTTTTTTTCTCGAAAATCCACAGTACCTTCCCTTGGAAAAATGACTCAGAAAAATCATGGCATTCGAAACAGATTTTTTCGATTTTTTTCTCACGGGTACGAGTTACGCGGTTACGGTTGACTTTTCCTTATTCGAAATCTGATTCTCTATAAAATGCACCTAATGGTTTCCTTTTAGCTTGAAATTTTTTTTTGTCGAAAATCCACAGTACCCTCCCTTGGAAAAATGACTCAGAAAAATCATGGCATTCGAAACAGATTTTTTCGATTTTTTTCTCACGGGTACGAGTTACGCGGTTACGGTTGACTTTTTCTTATTCGAAATCTGATTCTCTATAAAATGCACCTAATGGTTTCCTTTTAGCTTGAAATTTTTTTTTGTCGAAAATCCACAGTACCCTCCCTTGGAAAAATGACTCAGAAAAATCATGGCATTCGAAACAGATTTTTTCGATTTTTTTCTCACGGGTACGAGTTACGCGGTTACGGTTGACATTTTCTTATTCGAAATCTGATTCTCTATAAAATGCACCTAATGGTTTCCTTTTAGCTTGAAATTTTTTTTTCTCGAAAATCCACAGTACCCTCCCTTGGAAAAATGACTCAGAAAAATCATGGCATTCGAAACAGATTTTTTCGATTTTTTTCTCACGTGTACGAGTTACGCGGTTACGGTTGACATTTTCTTATTCGAAATCTGATTCGCTATAAAATGCACTTAATGGTTTCCTTTTAGCTTGAAATTTTTTTTTTGTCGAAAATCCACAGTACCCTCCCTTGGAAAAATGACTCAGAAAAATCATGGCATTCGAAACAGATTTTTTCGATTTTTTTCTCACGGGTACGAGTTACGCGGTTACGGTTGACTTTTTCTTATTCGAAATCTGATTCTCTATAAAATGCACCTAATGGTTTCCTTTTAGCTTGAAATTTTTTTTTCTCGAAAATCCACAGTACCCTCCCTTGGAAAAATGACTCAGAAAAATCATGGCATTCGAAACAGATTTTTTCGATTTTTTTCTCACGGGTACGAGTTACGCGGTTACGGTTGACTTTTCCTTATTCGAAATCTGATTCTCTATAAAATGCACCTAATGGTTTCCTTTTAGCTTGAAATTTTTTTTTGTCGAAAATCCACAGTACCCTCCCTTGGAAAAATGACTCAGAAAAATCATGGCATTCGAAACAGATTTTTTCGATTTTTTTCTCACGGGTACGAGTTACGCGGTTACGGTTGACTTTTTCTTATTCGAAATCTGATTCTCTATAAAATGCACCTAATGGTTTCCTTTTAGCTTGAAATTTTTTTTTGTCGAAAATCCACAGTACCCTCCCTTGGAAAAATGACTCAGAAAAATCATGGCATTCGAAACAGATTTTTTCGATTTTTTTCTCACGGGTACGAGTTACGCGGTTACGGTTGACATTTTCTTATTCGAAATCTGATTCTCTATAAAATGCACCTAATGGTTTCCTTTTAGCTTGAAATTTTTTTTTCTCGAAAATCCACAGTACCCTCCCTTGGAAAAATGACTCAGAAAAATCATGGCATTCGAAACAGATTTTTTCGATTTTTTTCTCACGGGTACGAGTTACGCGGTTACGGTTGACATTTTCTTATTCGAAATCTGATTCGCTATAAAATGCACTTAATGGTTTCCTTTTAGCTTGAAATTTTTTTTTTGTCGAAAATCCACAGTACCCTCCCTTGGAAAAATGACTCAGAAAAATCATGGCATTCGAAACAGATTTTTTCGATTTTTTTCTCACGGGTACGAGTTACGCGGTTACGGTTGACTTTTTCTTATTCGAAATCTGATTCTCTATAAAATGCACCTAATGGTTTCCTTTTAGCTTGAAATTTTTTTTTCTCGAAAATCCACAGTACCCTCCCTTGGAAAAATGACTCAGAAAAATCATGGCATTCGAAACAGATTTTTTCGATTTTTTTCTCACGGGTACGAGTTACGCGGTTACGGTTGACTTTTTCTTATTCGAAATCTGATTCTCTATAAAATGCACCTAATGGTTTCCTTTTAGCTTGAAATTTTTTTTTGTCGAAAATCCACAGTACCCTCCCTTGGAAAAATGACTCAGTAAAATCATGGCATTCGAAACTGATTTTTTCGATTTTTTCCTCACGGGTGCGAGTTACGCGGTTACGGTTGACTTTTTTTTATTCGAAATCTGATTCTCTATAAAATGCACCTAATGGTTTCCTTTTAGCTTGAAATTTTTTTTTCTCGAAAATTCACACTACCCTCCCTTGCAAAAATGACTCAGAAAAATCATGGCATTCGAAACAGATTTTTTCGATTTTTTTCTCACGGGTACGAGTTACGCGGTTACGGTTGCCTTTTCCTTATTCGAAATCTGATTCTCTATAAAATGCACCTAATGGTTTCCTTTTAGCTTGAAATTTTTTTTTGTCGAAAATCCACAGTACCCTCCCTTGGAAAAATGACTCAGAAAAATCATGGCATTCGAAACAGATTTTTTCGATTTTTTTCTCACGGGTACGAGTTACGCGGTTACGGTTGACATTTTCTTATTCGAAATCTGATTCGCTATAAAATGCACCTAATGGTTTCCTTTTAGCTTGAAATTTTTTTTTGTCGAAAATCCACAGTACCCTCCCTTGGAAAAATGACTCAGAAAAATCATGGCATTCGAAACAGATTTTTTCGATTTTTTTCTCACGGGTACGAGTTACGCGGTTACGGTTGACTTTTCCTTATTCGAAATCTGATTCTCTATAAAATGCACCTAATGGTTTCCTTTTAGCTTGAAATTTTTTTTTGTCGAAAATCCACAGTACCCTCCCTTGGAAAAATGACTCAGAAAAATCATGGCATTCGAAACAGATTTTTGCGATTTTTTTCTCACGGGTACGAGTTACGCGGTTACGGTTGACTTTTCCTTATTCGAAATCTGATTCTCTATAAAATGCACCTAATGGTTTCCTTTTAGCTTGAAATTTTTTTTTGTCGAAAATCCACAGTACCCTCCCTTGGAAAAATGACTCAGAAAAATCATGGCATTCGAAACAGATTTTTTCGATTTTTTTCTCACGGGTACGAGTTACGCGGTTACGGTTGACTTTTTCTTATTCGAAATCTGATTCTCTATAAAATGCACCTAATGGTTTCCTTTTAGCTTGAAATTTTTTTTTGTCGAAAATCCACAGTACCCTCCCTTGGAAAAATGACTCAGAAAAATCATGGCATTCGAAACAGATTTTTTCGATTTTTTTCTCACGGGTACGAGTTACGCGGTTACGGTTGACATTTTCTTATTCGAAATCTGATTCTCTATAAAATGCACCTAATGGTTTCCTTTTAGCTTGAAATTTTTTTTTCTCGAAAATCCACAGTACCCTCCCTTGGAAAAATGACTCAGAAAAATCATGGCATTCGAAACAGATTTTTTCGATTTTTTTCTCACGGGTACGAGTTACGCGGTTACGGTTGACATTTTCTTATTCGAAATCTGATTCGCTATAAAATGCACTTAATGGTTTCCTTTTAGCTTGAAATTTTTTTTTTGTCGAAAATCCACAGTACCCTCCCTTGGAAAAATGACTCAGAAAAATCATGGCATTCGAAACAGATTTTTTCGATTTTTTTCTCACGGGTACGAGTTACGCGGTTACGGTTGACTTTTTCTTATTCGAAATCTGATTCTCTATAAAATGCACCTAATGGTTTCCTTTTAGCTTGAAATTTTTTTTTCTCGAAAATCCACAGTACCCTCCCTTGGAAAAATGACTCAGAAAAATCATGGCATTCGAAACAGATTTTTTCGATTTTTTTCTCACGGGTACGAGTTACGCGGTTACGGTTGACTTTTTCTTATTCGAAATCTGATTCTCTATAAAATGCACCTAATGGTTTCCTTTTAGCTTGAAATTTTTTTTTGTCGAAAATCCACAGTACCCTCCCTTGGAAAAATGACTCAGTAAAATCATGGCATTCGAAACTGATTTTTTCGATTTTTTCCTCACGGGTGCGAGTTACGCGGTTACGGTTGACTTTTTTTTATTCGAAATCTGATTCTCTATAAAATGCACCTAATGGTTTCCTTTTAGCTTGAAATTTTTTTTTCTCGAAAATTCACACTACCCTCCCTTGCAAAAATGACTCAGAAAAATCATGGCATTCGAAACAGATTTTTTCGATTTTTTTCTCACGGGTACGAGTTACGCGGTTACGGTTGCCTTTTCCTTATTCGAAATCTGATTCTCTATAAAATGCACCTAATGGTTTCCTTTTAGCTTGAAATTTTTTTTTGTCGAAAATCCACAGTACCCTCCCTTGGAAAAATGACTCAGAAAAATCATGGCATTCGAAACAGATTTTTTCGATTTTTTTCTCACGGGTACGAGTTACGCGGTTACGGTTGACATTTTCTTATTCGAAATCTGATTCGCTATAAAATGCACCTAATGGTTTCCTTTTAGCTTGAAATTTTTTTTTGTCGAAAATCCACAGTACCCTCCCTTGGAAAAATGACTCAGAAAAATCATGGCATTCGAAACAGATTTTTTCGATTTTTTTCTCACGGGTACGAGTTACGCGGTTACGGTTGACTTTTCCTTATTCGAAATCTGATTCTCTATAAAATGCACCTAATGGTTTCCTTTTAGCTTGAAATTTTTTTTTGTCGAAAATCCACAGTACCCTCCCTTGGAAAAATGACTCAGAAAAATCATGGCATTCGAAACAGATTTTTGCGATTTTTTTCTCACGGGTACGAGTTACGCGGTTACGGTTGACTTTTCCTTATTCGAAATCTGATTCTCTATAAAATGCACCTAATGGTTTCCTTTTAGCTTGAAATTTTTTTTTGTCGAAAATCCACAGTACCCTCCCTTGGAAAAATGACTCAGAAAAATCATGGCATTCGAAACAGATTTTTTCGATTTTTTTCTCACGGGTACGAGTTACGCGGTTACGGTTGACATTTTCTTATTCGAAATCTGATTCTCTATAAAATGCACCTAATGGTTTCCTTTTAGCTTGAAATTTTTTTTTCTCGAAAATCCACAGTACCCTCCCTTGGAAAAATGACTCAGAAAAATCATGGCATTCGAAACAGATTTTTTCGATTTTTTTCTCACGTGTACGAGTTACGCGGTTACGGTTGACATTTTCTTATTCGAAATCTGATTCGCTATAAAATGCACTTAATGGTTTCCTTTTAGCTTGAAATTTTTTTTTTGTCGAAAATCCACAGTACCCTCCCTTGGAAAAATGACTCAGAAAAATCATGGCATTCGAAACAGATTTTTTCGATTTTTTTCTCACGGGTACGAGTTACGCGGTTACGGTTGACTTTTTCTTATTCGAAATCTGATTCTCTATAAAATGCACCTAATGGTTTCCTTTTAGCTTGAAATTTTTTTTTCTCGAAAATCCACAGTACCCTCCCTTGGAAAAATGACTCAGAAAAATCATGGCATTCGAAACAGATTTTTTCGATTTTTTTCTCACGGGTACGAGTTACGCGGTTACGGTTGACTTTTTCTTATTCGAAATCTGATTCTCTATAAAATGCACCTAATGGTTTCCTTTTAGCTTGAAATTTTTTTTTGTCGAAAATCCACAGTACCCTCCCTTGGAAAAATGACTCAGAAAAATCATGGCATTCGAAACAGATTTTTTCGATTTTTTTCTCACGGGTACGAGTTACGCGGTTACGGTTGACTTTTCCTTATTCGAAATCTGATTCTCTATAAAATGCACCTAATGGTTTCCTTTTAGCTTGAAATTTTTTTTTCTCGAAAATCCACAGTACCTTCCCTTGGAAAAATGACTCAGAAAAATCATGGCATTCGAAACAGATTTTTTCGATTTTTTTCTCACGGGTACGAGTTACGCGGTTACGGTTGACTTTTCCTTATTCGAAATCTGATTCTCTATAAAATGCACCTAATGGTTTCCTTTTAGCTTGAAATTTTTTTTCTCGAAAATCCACAGTACCCTCCCTTGGAAAAATGACTCAGTAAAATCATGGCATTCGAAACTGATTTTTTCGATTTTTTCCTCACGGGTGCGAGTTACGCGGTTACGGTTGACTTTTTTTTATTCGAAATCTGATTCTCTATAAAATGCACCTAATGGTTTCCTTTTAGCTTGAAATTTTTTTTTCTCGAAAATTCACACTACCCTCCCTTGGAAAAATGACTCAGAAAAATCATGGCATTCGAAACAGATTTTTTCGATTTTTTTCTCACGGGTACGAGTTACGCGGTTACGGTTGACTTTTCCTTATTCGAAATCTGATTCTCTATAAAATGCACCTAATGGTTTCCTTTTAGCTTGAAATTTTTTTTTGTCGAAAATCCACAGTACCCTCCCTTGGAAAAATGACTCAGAAAAATCATGGCATTCGAAACAGATTTTTTCGATTTTTTTCTCACGGGTACGAGTTACGCGGTTACGGTTGACTTTTCCTTATTCGAAATCTGATTCTCTATAAAATGCACCTAATGGTTTCCTTTTAGCTTGAAATTTTTTTTTGTCGAAAATCCACAGTACCTTCCCTTGGAAAAATGACTCAGAAAAATCATGGCATTCGAAACAGATTTTTTCGATTTTTTTCTCACGGGTACGAGTTACGCGGTTACGGTTGACTTTTCCTTATTCGAAATCTGATTCTCTATAAAATGCACCTAATGGTTTCCTTTTAGCTTGAAATTTTTTTTTCTCGAAAATCCACAGTACCCTCCCTTGGAAAAATGACTCAGTAAAATCATGGTATTCGAAACTGATTTTTTCGATTTTTTCCTCACGGGTGCGAGTTACGCGGTTACGGTTGACTTTTTTTTATTCGAAATCTGATTCTCTATAAAATGCACCTAATGGTTTCCTTTTAGCTTGAAATTTTTTTTTCTCGAAAATTCACACTACCCTCCCTTGGAAAAATGACTCAGAAAAATCATGGCATTCGAAACAGATTTTTTCGATTTTTTTCTCACGGGTACGAGTTACGCGGTTACGGTTGACTTTTCCTTATTCGAAATCTGATTCTCTATAAAATGCACCTAATGGTTTCCTTTTAGCTTGAAATTTTTTTTTCTCGAAAATCCACAGTACCTTCCCTTGGAAAAATGACTCAGAAAAATCATGGCATTCGAAACAGATTTTTTCGATTTTTTTCTCACGGGTACGAGTTACGCGGTTACGGTTGACTTTTCCTTATTCGAAATCTGATTCTCTATAAAATGCACCTAATGGTTTCCTTTTAGCTTGAAATTTTTTTTTCTCGAAAATCCACAGTACCCTCCCTTGGAAAAATGACTCAGTAAAATCATGGCATTCGAAACTGATTTTTTCGATTTTTTCCTCACGGGTGCGAGTTACGCGGTTACGGTTGACTTTTTTTTATTCGAAATCTGATTCTCTATAAAATGCACCTAATGGTTTCCTTTTAGCTTGAAATTTTTTTTTCTCGAAAATTCACACTACCCTCCCTTGGAAAAATGACTCAGAAAAATCATGGCATTCGAAACAGATTTTTTCGATTTTTTTCTCACGGGTACGAGTTACGCGGTTACGGTTGACTTTTCCTTATTCGAAATCGGATTCTCTATAAAATGCACCTAATGGTTTCCTTTTAGCTTGAAATTTTTTTTTCTCGAAAATCCACAGTACCTTCCCTTGGAAAAATGACTCAGAAAAATCATGGCATTCGAAACAGATTTTTTCGATTTTTTTCTCACGGGTACGAGTTACGCGGTTACGGTTGACTTTTCCTTATTCGAAATCTGATTCTCTATAAAATGCACCTAATGGTTTCCTTTTAGCTTGAAATTTTTTTTTCTCGAAAATCCACAGTACCTTCCCTCCCTTGGAAAAATGACTCAGTAAAATCATGGCATTCGAAACTGATTTTTTCGATTTTTTCCTCACGGGTGCGAGTTACGCGGTTACGGTTGACTTTTCCTTATTCGAAATCTGATTCTCTATAAAATGCACCTAATGGTTTCCTTTTAGCTTGAAATTTTTTTTTCTCGAAAATCCACAGTACCTTCCCTTGGAAAAATGACTCAGAAAAATCATGGCATTCGAAACAGATTTTTTCGATTTTTTTCTCACGGGTACGAGTTACGCGGTTACGGTTGACTTTTCCTTATTCGAAATCTGATTCTCTATAAAATGCACCTAATGGTTTCCTTTTAGCTTGAAATTTTTTTTTGTCGAAAATCCACAGTACCTTCCCTTGGAAAAATGACTCAGAAAAATCATGGCATTCGAAACAGATTTTTTCGATTTTTTTCTCACGGGTACGAGTTACGCGGTTACGGTTGACTTTTCCTTATTCGAAATCTGATTCTCTATAAAATACACCTAATGGTTTCCTTTTAGCTTGAAATTTTTTTTTCTCGAAAATCCACAGTACCCTCCCTTGGAAAAATGACTCAGTAAAATCATGGTATTCGAAACTGATTTTTTCGATTTTTTCCTCACGGGTGCGAGTTACGCGGTTACGGTTGACTTTTTTTTATTCGAAATCTGATTCTCTATAAAATGCACCTAATGGTTTCCTTTTAGCTTGAAATTTTTTTTTCTCGAAAATTCACACTACCCTCCCTTGGAAAAATGACTCAGAAAAATCATGGCATTCGAAACAGATTTTTTCGATTTTTTTCTCACGGGTACGAGTTACGCGGTTACGGTTGACTTTTCCTTATTCGAAATCTGATTCTCTATAAAATGCACCTAATGGTTTCCTTTTAGCTTGAAATTTTTTTTTCTCGAAAATCCACAGTACCTTCCCTTGGAAAAATGACTCAGAAAAATCATGGCATTCGAAACAGATTTTTTCGATTTTTTTCTCACGGGTACGAGTTACGCGGTTACGGTTGACTTTTCCTTATTCGAAATCTGATTCTCTATAAAATGCACCTAATGGTTTCCTTTTAGCTTGAAATTTTTTTTTCTCGAAAATCCACAGTACCCTCCCTTGGAAAAATGACTCAGTAAAATCATGGCATTCGAAACTGATTTTTTCGATTTTTTCCTCACGGGTGCGAGTTACGCGGTTACGGTTGACTTTTTTTTATTCGAAATCTGATTCTCTATAAAATGCACCTAATGGTTTCCTTTTAGCTTGAAATTTTTTTTTCTCGAAAATTCACACTACCCTCCCTTGGAAAAATGACTCAGAAAAATCATTGCATTCGAAACAGATTTTTTCGATTTTTTTCTCACGGGTACGAGTTACGCGGTTACGGTTGACTTTTCCTTATTCGAAATCGGATTCTCTATAAAATGCACCTAATGGTTTCCTTTTAGCTTGAAATTTTTTTTTCTCGAAAATCCACAGTACCTTCCCTTGGAAAAATGACTCAGAAAAATCATGGCATTCGAAACAGATTTTTTCGATTTTTTTCTCACGGGTACGAGTTACGCGGTTACGGTTGACTTTTCCTTATTCGAAATCTGATTCTCTATAAAATGCACCTAATGGTTTCCTTTTAGCTTGAAATTTTTTTTTCTCGAAAATCCACAGTACCTTCCCTCCCTTGGAAAAATGACTCAGTAAAATCATGGCATTCGAAACTGATTTTTTCGATTTTTTCCTCACGGGTGCGAGTTACGCGGTTACGGTTGACTTTTCCTTATTCGAAATCTGATTCTCTATAAAATGCACCTAATGGTTTCCTTTTAGCTTGAAATTTTTTTTTCTCGAAAATCCACAGTACCTTCCCTTGGAAAAATGACTCAGAAAAATCATGGCATTCGAAACAGATTTTTTCGATTTTTTTCTCACGGGTACGAGTTACGCGGTTACGGTTGACTTTTCCTTATTCGAAATCTGATTCTCTATAAAATGCACCTAATGGTTTCCTTTTAGCTTGAAATTTTTTTTTCTCGAAAATCCACAGTACCCTCCCTTGGAAAAATGACTCAGTAAAATCATGGTATTCGAAACTGATTTTTTCGATTTTTTCCTCACGGGTGCGAGTTACGCGGTTACGGTTGACTTTTTTTTATTCGAAATCTGATTCTCTATAAAATGCACCTAATGGTTTCCTTTTAGCTTGAAATTTTTTTTTCTCGAAAATTCACACTACCCTCCCTTGGAAAAATGACTCAGAAAAATCATGGCATTCGAAACAGATTTTTTCGATTTTTTTCTCACGGGTACGAGTTACGCGGTTACGGTTGACTTTTCCTTATTCGAAATCTGATTCTCTATAAAATGCACCTAATGGTTTCCTTTTAGCTTGAAATTTTTTTTTCTCGAAAATCCACAGTACCTTCCCTTGGAAAAATGACTCAGAAAAATCATGGCATTCGAAACAGATTTTTTCGATTTTTTTCTCACGGGTACGAGTTACGCGGTTACGGTTGACTTTTCCTTATTCGAAATCTGATTCTCTATAAAATGCACCTAATGGTTTCCTTTTAGCTTGAAATTTTTTTTTCTCGAAAATCCACAGTACCCTCCCTTGGAAAAATGACTCAGTAAAATCATGGCATTCGAAACTGATTTTTTCGATTTTTTCCTCACGGGTGCGAGTTACGCGGTTACGGTTGACTTTTTTTTATTCGAAATCTGATTCTCTATAAAATGCACCTAATGGTTTCCTTTTAGCTTGAAATTTTTTTTTCTCGAAAATTCACACTACCCTCCCTTGGAAAAATGACTCAGAAAAATCATGGCATTCGAAACAGATTTTTTCGATTTTTTTCTCACGGGTACGAGTTACGCGGTTACGGTTGACTTTTCCTTATTCGAAATCGGATTCTCTATAAAATGCACCTAATGGTTTCCTTTTAGCTTGAAATTTTTTTTTGTCGAAAATCCACAGTACCTTCCCTTGGAAAAATGACTCAGAAAAATCATGGCATTCGAAACAGATTTTTTCGATTTTTTTCTCACGGGTACGAGTTACGCGGTTACGGTTGACTTTTCCTTATTCGAAATCTGATTCTCTATAAAATGCACCTAATGGTTTCCTTTTAGCTTGAAATTTTTTTTTCTCGAAAATCCACAGTACCCTCCCTTGGAAAAATGACTCAGTAAAATCATGGTATTCGAAACTGATTTTTTCGATTTTTTCCTCACGGGTGCGAGTTACGCGGTTACGGTTGACTTTTTTTTATTCGAAATCTGATTCTCTATAAAATGCACCTAATGGTTTCCTTTTAGCTTGAAATTTTTTTTTCTCGAAAATTCACACTACCCTCCCTTGGAAAAATGACTCAGAAAAATCATGGCATTCGAAACAGATTTTTTCGATTTTTTTCTCACGGGTACGAGTTACGCGGTTACGGTTGACTTTTCCTTATTCGAAATCTGATTCTCTATAAAATGCACCTAATGGTTTCCTTTTAGCTTGAAATTTTTTTTTCTCGAAAATCCACAGTACCTTCCCTTGGAAAAATGACTCAGAAAAATCATGGCATTCGAAACAGATTTTTTCGATTTTTTTCTCACGGGTACGAGTTACGCGGTTACGGTTGACTTTTCCTTATTCGAAATCTGATTCTCTATAAAATGCACCTAATGGTTTCCTTTTAGCTTGAAATTTTTTTTTCTCGAAAATCCACAGTACCCTCCCTTGGAAAAATGACTCAGTAAAATCATGGCATTCGAAACTGATTTTTTCGATTTTTTCCTCACGGGTGCGAGTTACGCGGTTACGGTTGACTTTTTTTTATTCGAAATCTGATTCTCTATAAAATGCACCTAATGGTTTCCTTTTAGCTTGAAATTTTTTTTTCTCGAAAATTCACACTACCCTCCCTTGGAAAAATGACTCAGAAAAATCATGGCATTCGAAACAGATTTTTTCGATTTTTTTCTCACGGGTACGAGTTACGCGGTTACGGTTGACTTTTCCTTATTCGAAATCGGATTCTCTATAAAATGCACCTAATGGTTTCCTTTTAGCTTGAAATTTTTTTTTCTCGAAAATCCACAGTACCTTCCCTTGGAAAAATGACTCAGAAAAATCATGGCATTCGAAACAGATTTTTTCGATTTTTTTCTCACGGGTACGAGTTACGCGGTTACGGTTGACTTTTCCTTATTCGAAATCTGATTCTCTATAAAATGCACCTAATGGTTTCCTTTTAGCTTGAAATTTTTTTTTCTCGAAAATCCACAGTACCTTCCCTCCCTTGGAAAAATGACTCAGTAAAATCATGGCATTCGAAACTGATTTTTTCGATTTTTTCCTCACGGGTGCGAGTTACGCGGTTACGGTTGACTTTTCCTTATTCGAAATCTGATTCTCTATAAAATGCACCTAATGGTTTCCTTTTAGCTTGAAATTTTTTTTTCTCGAAAATCCACAGTACCTTCCCTTGGAAAAATGACTCAGAAAAATCATGGCATTCGAAACAGATTTTTTCGATTTTTTTCTCACGGGTACGAGTTACGCGGTTACGGTTGACTTTTCCTTATTCGAAATCTGATTCTCTATAAAATGCACCTAATGGTTTCCTTTTAGCTTGAAATTTTTTTTTGTCGAAAATCCACAGTACCTTCCCTTGGAAAAATGACTCAGAAAAATCATGGCATTCGAAACAGATTTTTTCGATTTTTTTCTCACGGGTACGAGTTACGCGGTTACGGTTGACTTTTCCTTATTCGAAATCTGATTCTCTATAAAATACACCTAATGGTTTCCTTTTAGCTTGAAATTTTTTTTTCTCGAAAATCCACAGTACCCTCCCTTGGAAAAATGACTCAGTAAAATCATGGTATTCGAAACTGATTTTTTCGATTTTTTCCTCACGGGTGCGAGTTACGCGGTTACGGTTGACTTTTTTTTATTCGAAATCTGATTCTCTATAAAATGCACCTAATGGTTTCCTTTTAGCTTGAAATTTTTTTTTCTCGAAAATTCACACTACCCTCCCTTGGAAAAATGACTCAGAAAAATCATGGCATTCGAAACAGATTTTTTCGATTTTTTTCTCACGGGTACGAGTTACGCGATTACGGTTGACTTTTCCTTATTCGAAATCTGATTCTCTATAAAATGCACCTAATGGTTTCCTTTTAGCTTGAAATTTTTTTTTCTCGAAAATCCACAGTACCTTCCCTTGGAAAAATGACTCAGAAAAATCATGGCATTCGAAACAGATTTTTTCGATTTTTTTCTCACGGGTACGAGTTACGCGGTTACGGTTGACTTTTCCTTATTCGAAATCTGATTCTCTATAAAATGCACCTAATGGTTTCCTTTTAGCTTGAAATTTTTTTTTCTCGAAAATCCACAGTACCCTCCCTTGGAAAAATGACTCAGTAAAATCATGGCATTCGAAACTGATTTTTTCGATTTTTTCCTCACGGGTGCGAGTTACGCGGTTACGGTTGACTTTTTTTTATTCGAAATCTGATTCTCTATAAAATGCACCTAATGGTTTCCTTTTAGCTTGAAATTTTTTTTTCTCGAAAATTCACACTACCCTCCCTTGGAAAAATGACTCAGAAAAATCATGGCATTCGAAACAGATTTTTTCGATTTTTTTCTCACGGGTACGAGTTACGCGGTTACGGTTGACTTTTCCTTATTCGAAATCGGATTCTCTATAAAATGCACCTAATGGTTTCCTTTTAGCTTGAAATTTTTTTTTCTCGAAAATCCACAGTACCTTCCCTTGGAAAAATGACTCAGAAAAATCATGGCATTCGAAACAGATTTTTTCGATTTTTTTCTCACGGGTACGAGTTACGCGGTTACGGTTGACTTTTCCTTATTCGAAATCTGATTCTCTATAAAATGCACCTAATGGTTTCCTTTTAGCTTGAAATTTTTTTTTCTCGAAAATCCACAGTACCTTCCCTCCCTTGGAAAAATGACTCAGTAAAATCATGGCATTCGAAACTGATTTTTTCGATTTTTTCCTCACGGGTGCGAGTTACGCGGTTACGGTTGACTTTTCCTTATTCGAAATCTGATTCTCTATAAAATGCACCTAATGGTTTCCTTTTAGCTTGAAATTTTTTTTTCTCGAAAATCCACAGTACCTTCCCTTGGAAAAATGACTCAGAAAAATCATGGCATTCGAAACAGATTTTTTCGATTTTTTTCTCACGGGTACGAGTTACGCGGTTACGGTTGACTTTTCCTTATTCGAAATCTGATTCTCTATAAAATGCACCTAATGGTTTCCTTTTAGCTTGAAATTTTTTTTTCTCGAAAATCCACAGTACCCTCCCTTGGAAAAATGACTCAGTAAAATCATGGTATTCGAAACTGATTTTTTCGATTTTTTCCTCACGGGTGCGAGTTACGCGGTTACGGTTGACTTTTCCTTATTCGAAATCTGATTCTCTATAAAATGCACCTAATGGTTTCCTTTTAGCTTGAAATTTTTTTTTCTCGAAAATCCACAGTACCTTCCCTTGGAAAAATGACTCAGAAAAATCATGGCATTCGAAACAGATTTTTTCGATTTTTTTCTCACGGGTACGAGTTACGCGGTTACGGTTGACTTTTCTTTATTCGAAATCTGATTCTCTATAAAATGCACCTAATGGTTTCCTTTTAGCTTGAAATTTTTTTTTCTCGAAAATCCACAGTACCCTCCCTTGGAAAAATGACTCAGTAAAATCATGGCATTCGAAACTGATTTTTTCGATTTTTTCCTCACGGGTGCGAGTTACGCGGTTACGGTTGACTTTTTTTTATTCGAAATCTGATTCTCTATAAAATGCACCTAATGGTTTCCTTTTAGCTTGAAATTTTTTTTTCTCGAAAATTCACACTACCCTCCCTTGGAAAAATGACTCAGAAAAATCATGGCATTCGAAACAGATTTTTTCGATTTTTTTCTCACGGGTACGAGTTACGCGGTTACGGTTGACTTTTCCTTATTCGAAATCGGATTCTCTATAAAATGCACCTAATGGTTTCCTTTTAGCTTGAAATTTTTTTTTCTCGAAAATCCACAGTACCTTCCCTTGGAAAAATGACTCAGAAAAATCATGGCATTCGAAACAGATTTTTTCGATTTTTTTCTCACGGGTACGAGTTACGCGGTTACGGTTGACTTTTCCTTATTCGAAATCTGATTCTCTATAAAATGCACCTAATGGTTTCCTTTTAGCTTGAAATTTTTTTTTCTCGAAAATCCACAGTACCTTCCCTCCCTTGGAAAAATGACTCAGTAAAATCATGGCATTCGAAACTGATTTTTTCGATTTTTTCCTCACGGGTGCGAGTTACGCGGTTACGGTTGACTTTTCCTTATTCGAAATCTGATTCTCTATAAAATGCACCTAATGGTTTCCTTTTAGCTTGAAATTTTTTTTTCTCGAAAATCCACAGTACCTTCCCTTGGAAAAATGACTCAGAAAAATCATGGCATTCGAAACAGATTTTTTCGATTTTTTTCTCACGGGTACGAGTTACGCGGTTACGGTTGACTTTTCCTTATTCGAAATCTGATTCTCTATAAAATGCACCTAATGGTTTCCTTTTAGCTTGAAATTTTTTTTTCTCGAAAATCCACAGTACCCTCCCTTGGAAAAATGACTCAGTAAAATCATGGCATTCGAAACTGATTTTTTCGATTTTTTCCTCACGGGTGCGAGTTACGCGGTTACGGTTGACTTTTTTTTATTCGAAATCTGATTCTCTATAAAATGCACCTAATGGTTTCCTTTTAGCTTGAAATTTTTTTTTCTCGAAAATTCACACTACCCTCCCTTGGAAAAATGACTCAGAAAAATCATGGCATTCGAAACAGATTTTTTCGATTTTTTTCTCACGGGTACGAGTTACGCGGTTACGGTTGACTTTTTCTTATTCGAAATCTGATTCTCTATAAAATGCACCTAATGGTTTCCTTTTAGCTTGAAATTTTTTTTTGTCGAAAATCCACAGTACCCTCCCTTGGAAAAATGACTCAGAAAAATCATGGCATTCGAAACAGATTTTTTCGATTTTTTTCTCACGGGTACGAGTTACGCGGTTACGGTTGACTTTTCCTTATTCGAAATCTGATTCTCTATAAAATGCACCTAATGGTTTCCTTTTAGCTTGAAATTTTTTTTTCTCGAAAATCCACAGTACCTTCCCTTGGAAAAATGACTCAGAAAAATCATGGCATTCGAAACTGATTTTTTCGATTTTTTCCTCACGGGTGCGAGTTACGCGGTTACGGTTGACTTTTTTTTATTCGAAATCTGATTCTCTATAAAATGCACCTAATGGTTTCCTTTTAGCTTGAAATTTTTTTTTCTCGAAAATTCACACTACCCTCCCTTGGAAAAATGACTCAGAAAAATCATGGCATTCGAAACAGATTTTTTCGATTTTTTTCTCACGGGTACGAGTTACGCGGTTACGGTTGACTTTTTCTTATTCGAAATCTGATTCTCTATAAAATGCACCTAATGGTTTCCTTTTAGCTTGAAATTTTTTTTTGTCGAAAATCCACACTACCCTCCCTTGGAAAAATGACTCAGAAAAATCATGGCATTCGAAACAGATTTTTTCGATTTTTTTCTCACGGGTACGAGTTACGCGGTTTCGGTTGACTTTTTCTTATTCGAAATCTGATTCTCTATAAAATGCACCTAATGGTTTCCTTTTAGCTTGAAATTTTTTTTTGTCGAAAATCCACAGTACCCTCCCTTGGAAAAATGACTCAGAAAAATCATGGCATTCGAAACAGATTTTTTCGATATTTTTCTCACGGGTACGAGTTACGCGGTTACGGTTGACTTTTCCTTATTCGAAATCTGATTCTCTATAAAATGCACCTAATGGTTTCCTTTTAGCTTGAAATTTTTTTTTCTCGAAAATCCACAGTACCTTCCCTTGGAAAAATGACTCAGAAAAATCATGGCATTCGAAACAGATTTTTTCGATTTTTTTCTCACGGGTACGAGTTACGCGGTTACGGTTGACTTTTCCTTATTCGAAATCTGATTCTCTATAAAATGCACCTAATGGTTTCCTTTTAGCTTGAAATTTTTTTTTCTCGAAAATCCACAGTACCCTCCCTTGGAAAAATGACTCAGTAAAATCATGGCATTCGAAACTGATTTTTTCGATTTTTTCCTCACGGGTGCGAGTTACGCGGTTACGGTTGACTTTTTTTTATTCGAAATCTGATTCTCTATAAAATGCACCTAATGGTTTCCTTTTAGCTTGAAATTTTTTTTTCTCGAAAATTCACACTACCCTCCCTTGGAAAAATGACTCAGAAAAATCATGGCATTCGAAACAGATTTTTTCGATTTTTTTCTCACGGGTACGAGTTACGCGGTTACGGTTGACTTTTTCTTATTCGAAATCTGATTCTCTATAAAATGCACCTAATGGTTTCCTTTTAGCTTGAAATTTTTTTTTGTCGAAAATCGACAGTACCCTCCCTTGGAAAAATGACTCAGAAAAATCATGGCATTCGAAACAGATTTTTTCGATTTTTTTCTCACGGGTACGAGTTACGCGGTTACGGTTGACTTTTCCTTATTCGAAATCTGATTCTCTATAAAATGCACCTAATGGTTTCCTTTTAGCTTGAAATTTTTTTTTCTCGAAAATCCACAGTACCCTCCCTTGGAAAAATGACTCAGTAAAATCATGGCATTCGAAACTGATTTTTTCGATTTTTTCCTCACGGGTGCGAGTTACGCGGTTACGGTTGACTTTTTTTTATTCGAAATCTGATTCTCTATAAAATGCACCTAATGGTTTCCTTTTAGCTTGAAATTTTTTTTTCTCGAAAATTCACACTACCCTCCCTTGGAAAAATGACTCAGAAAAATCATGGCATTCGAAACAGATTTTTTCGATTTTTTTCTCACGGGTACGAGTTACGCGGTTACGGTTGACTTTTCCTTATTCGAAATCTGATTCTCTATAAAATGCACCTAATGGTTTCCTTTTAGCTTGAAATTTTTTTTTCTCGAAAATCCACAGTACCCTCCCTTGGAAAAATGACTCAGAAAAATCATGGCATTCGAAACAGATTTTTTCGATTTTTTTCTCACGGGTACGAGTTACGCGGTTACGGTTGACATTTTCTTATTCGAAATCTGATTCCCTATAAAATGCACCTAATGGTTTCTTTTTAGCTTGAAATTTTTTTTTGTCGAAAATCCACAGTACCCTCCCTTGGAAAAATGACTCAGAAAAATCATGGCATTCGAAACAGATTTTTTCGATTTTTTTCTCACGGGTACGAGTTACGCGGTTACGGTTGACTTTTTCTTATTGGAAATCTGATTCTCTATAAAATGCACCTAATGGTTTCCTTTTAGCTTGAAATTTTTTTTTCTCGAAAATCCACAGTACCCTCCCTTGGAAAAATGACTCAGAAAAATCATGGCATTCGAAACAGATTTTTTCGATTTTTTTCTCACGGGTACGAGTTACGCGGTTACGGTTGACTTTTCCTTATTCGAAATCTGATTCTCTATAAAATGCACCTAATGGTTTCCTTTTAGCTTGAAATTTTTTTTTCTCGAAAATCCACAGTACCTTCCCTTGGAAAAATGACTCAGAAAAATCATGGCATTCGAAACAGATTTTTTCGATTTTTTTCTCACGGGTACGAGTTACGCGGTTACGGTTGACTTTTCCTTATTGGAAATCTGATTCTCTATAAAATGCACCTAATGGTTTCCTTTTAGCTTGAAATTTTTTTTTCTCGAAAATCCACAGTACCCTCCCTTGGAAAAATGACTCAGAAAAATCATGGCATTCGAAACAGATTTTTTCGATTTTTTTCTCACGGGTACGAGTTACGCGGTTACGGTTGACTTTTCCTTATTCGAAATCTGATTCTCTATAAAATGCACCTAATGGTTTCCTTTTAGCTGGAATTTTTTTTTTCTCGAAAATCCACAGTACCCTCCCTTGGAAAAATGACTCAGAAAAATCATGGCATTCGAAACAGATTTTTTCGATTTTTTTCTCACGGGTACGAGTTACGCGGTTACGGTTGACTTTTTCTTATTCGAAATCTGATTCTCTATAAAATGCACCTAATGGTTTCCTTTTAGCTTGAAATTTTTTTTTGTCGAAAATCCACAGTACCCTCCCTTGGAAAAATGACTCAGAAAAATCATGGCATTCGAAACAGATTTTTTCGATTTTTTTCTCACGGGTACGAGTTACGCGGTTACGGTTGACTTTTTCTTATTCGAAATCTGATTCTCTATAAAATGCACCTAATGGTTTCCTTTTAGCTTGAAATTTTTTTTTGTCGAAAATCCACAGTACCCTCCCTTGGAAAAATGACTCAGAAAAATCATGGCATTCGAAACAGATTTTTTCGATTTTTTTCTCACGGGTACGAGTTACGCGGTTACGGTTGACATTTTCTTATTCGAAATCTGATTCTCTATAAAATGCACCTAATGGTTTCCTTTTAGCTTGAAATTTTTTTTTTCTCGAAAATCCACAGTACCCTCCCTTGGAAAAATGACTCAGAAAAATCATGGCATTCGAAACAGATTTTTTCGATTTTTTTCTCACGGGTACGAGTTACGCGGTTACGGTTGACATTTTCTTATTCGAAATCTGATTCGCTATAAAATGCACCTAATGGTTTCCTTTTAGCTTGAAATTTTTTTTTCTCGAAAATCCACAGTACCCTCCCTTGGAAAAAAGACTCAGAAAAATCATGGCATTCGAAAGAGATTTTTTCGATTTTTTTCTCACGGGTACGAGTTACGCGGTTACGGTTGACTTTTTCTTATTCGAAATCTGATTCTCTATAAAATGCACCTAATGGTTCCCTTTTAGCTTGAAATTTTTTTTTGTCGAAAATCCACAGTACCCTCCCTTGGAAAAATGACTCAGAAAAATCATGGCATTCGAAAGAGATTTTTTCGATTTTTTTCTCACGGGTACGAGTTACGCGGTTACGGTTGACTTTTTCTTATTCGAAATCTGATTCTCTATAAAATGCACCTAATGGTTTCCTTTTAGCTTGAAATTTTTTTTTGTCGAAAATCCACAGTACCCTCCCTTGGAAAAATGACTCAGAAAAATCATGGCATTCGAAACAGATTTTTTCGATTTTTTTCTCACGGGTACGAGTTACGCGGTTACGGTTGACTTTTTCTTATTGGAAATCTGATTCTCTATGAAATGCACCTAATGGTTTCCTTTTAGCTTGAAATTTTTTTTTCTCGAAAATCCACAGTACCCTCCCTTGGAAAAATGACTCAGAAAAATCATGGCATTCGAAACAGATTTTTTCGATTTTTTTCTCACGGGTACGAGTTACGCGGTTACGGTTGACTTTTCCTTATTCGAAATCTGATTCTCTATAAAATGCACCTAATGGTTTCCTTTTAGCTTGAAATTTTTTTTTCTCGAAAATCCACAGTACCTTCCCTCCCTTGGAAAAATGACTCAGTAAAATCATGGCATTCGAAACTGATTTTTTCGATTTTTTCCTCACGGGTGCGAGTTACGCGGTTACGGTTGACTTTTCCTTATTCGAAATCTGATTCTCTATAAAATGCACCTAATGGTTTCCTTTTAGCTTGAAATTTTTTTTTCTCGAAAATCCACAGTACCTTCCCTTGGAAAAATGACTCAGAAAAATCATGGCATTCGAAACAGATTTTTTCGATTTTTTTCTCACGGGTACGAGTTACGCGGTTACGGTTGACTTTTCCTTATTCGAAATCTGATTCTCTATAAAATGCACCTAATGGTTTCCTTTTAGCTTGAAATTTTTTTTTGTCGAAAATCCACAGTACCTTCCCTTGGAAAAATGACTCAGAAAAATCATGGCATTCGAAACAGATTTTTTCGATTTTTTTCTCACGGGTACGAGTTACGCGGTTACGGTTGACTTTTCCTTATTCGAAATCTGATTCTCTATAAAATACACCTAATGGTTTCCTTTTAGCTTGAAATTTTTTTTTCTCGAAAATCCACAGTACCCTCCCTTGGAAAAATGACTCAGTAAAATCATGGTATTCGAAACTGATTTTTTCGATTTTTTCCTCACGGGTGCGAGTTACGCGGTTACGGTTGACTTTTTTTTATTCGAAATCTGATTCTCTATAAAATGCACCTAATGGTTTCCTTTTAGCTTGAAATTTTTTTTTCTCGAAAATTCACACTACCCTCCCTTGGAAAAATGACTCAGAAAAATCATGGCATTCGAAACAGATTTTTTCGATTTTTTTCTCACGGGTACGAGTTACGCGGTTACGGTTGACTTTTCCTTATTCGAAATCTGATTCTCTATAAAATGCACCTAATGGTTTCCTTTTAGCTTGAAATTTTTTTTTCTCGAAAATCCACAGTACCTTCCCTTGGAAAAATGACTCAGAAAAATCATGGCATTCGAAACAGATTTTTTCGATTTTTTTCTCACGGGTACGAGTTACGCGGTTACGGTTGACTTTTCCTTATTCGAAATCTGATTCTCTATAAAATGCACCTAATGGTTTCCTTTTAGCTTGAAATTTTTTTTTCTCGAAAATCCACAGTACCCTCCCTTGGAAAAATGACTCAGTAAAATCATGGCATTCGAAACTGATTTTTTCGATTTTTTCCTCACGGGTGCGAGTTACGCGGTTACGGTTGACTTTTTTTTATTCGAAATCTGATTCTCTATAAAATGCACCTAATGGTTTCCTTTTAGCTTGAAATTTTTTTTTCTCGAAAATTCACACTACCCTCCCTTGGAAAAATGACTCAGAAAAATCATGGCATTCGAAACAGATTTTTTCGATTTTTTTCTCACGGGTACGAGTTACGCGGTTACGGTTGACTTTTCCTTATTCGAAATCGGATTCTCTATAAAATGCACCTAATGGTTTCCTTTTAGCTTGAAATTTTTTTTTTCTCGAAAATCCACAGTACCTTCCCTTGGAAAAATGACTCAGAAAAATCATGGCATTCGAAACAGATTTTTTCGATTTTTTTCTCACGGGTACGAGTTACGCGGTTACGGTTGACTTTTCCTTATTCGAAATCTGATTCTCTATAAAATGCACCTAATGGTTTCCTTTTAGCTTGAAATTTTTTTTTCTCGAAAATCCACAGTACCTTCCCTCCCTTGGAAAAATGACTCAGTAAAATCATGGCATTCGAAACTGATTTTTTCGATTTTTTCCTCACGGGTGCGAGTTACGCGGTTACGGTTGACTTTTCCTTATTCGAAATCTGATTCTCTATAAAATGCACCTAATGGTTTCCTTTTAGCTTGAAATTTTTTTTTCTCGAAAATCCACAGTACCTTCCCTTGGAAAAATGACTCAGAAAAATCATGGCATTCGAAACAGATTTTTTCGATTTTTTTCTCACGGGTACGAGTTACGCGGTTACGGTTGACTTTTCCTTATTCGAAATCTGATTCTCTATAAAATGCACCTAATGGTTTCCTTTTAGCTTGAAATTTTTTTTTCTCGAAAATCCACAGTACCCTCCCTTGGAAAAATGACTCAGTAAAATCATGGTATTCGAAACTGATTTTTTCGATTTTTTCCTCACGGGTGCGAGTTACGCGGTTACGGTTGACTTTTTTTTATTCGAAATCTGATTCTCTATAAAATGCACCTAATGGTTTCCTTTTAGCTTGAAATTTTTTTTTCTCGAAAATTCACACTACCCTCCCTTGGAAAAATGACTCAGAAAAATCATGGCATTCGAAACAGATTTTTTCGATTTTTTTCTCACGGGTACGAGTTACGCGGTTACGGTTGACTTTTCCTTATTCGAAATCTGATTCTCTATAAAATGCACCTAATGGTTTCCTTTTAGCTTGAAATTTTTTTTTCTCGAAAATCCACAGTACCTTCCCTTGGAAAAATGACTCAGAAAAATCATGGCATTCGAAACAGATTTTTTCGATTTTTTTCTCACGGGTACGAGTTACGCGGTTACGGTTGACTTTTCCTTATTCGAAATCTGATTCTCTATAAAATGCACCTAATGGTTTCCTTTTAGCTTGAAATTTTTTTTTCTCGAAAATCCACAGTACCCTCCCTTGGAAAAATGACTCAGTAAAATCATGGCATTCGAAACTGATTTTTTCGATTTTTTCCTCACGGGTGCGAGTTACGCGGTTACGGTTGACTTTTTTTTATTCGAAATCTGATTCTCTATAAAATGCACCTAATGGTTTCCTTTTAGCTTGAAATTTTTTTTTCTCGAAAATTCACACTACCCTCCCTTGGAAAAATGACTCAGAAAAATCATGGCATTCGAAACAGATTTTTTCGATTTTTTTCTCACGGGTACGAGTTACGCGGTTACGGTTGACTTTTCCTTATTCGAAATCGGATTCTCTATAAAATGCACCTAATGGTTTCCTTTTAGCTTGAAATTTTTTTTTGTCGAAAATCCACAGTACCTTCCCTTGGAAAAATGACTCAGAAAAATCATGGCATTCGAAACAGATTTTTTCGATTTTTTTCTCACGGGTACGAGTTACGCGGTTACGGTTGACTTTTCCTTATTCGAAATCTGATTCTCTATAAAATGCACCTAATGGTTTCCTTTTAGCTTGAAATTTTTTTTTCTCGAAAATCCACAGTACCCTCCCTTGGAAAAATGACTCAGTAAAATCATGGTATTCGAAACTGATTTTTTCGATTTTTTCCTCACGGGTGCGAGTTACGCGGTTACGGTTGACTTTTTTTTATTCGAAATCTGATTCTCTATAAAATGCACCTAATGGTTTCCTTTTAGCTTGAAATTTTTTTTTCTCGAAAATTCACACTACCCTCCCTTGGAAAAATGACTCAGAAAAATCATGGCATTCGAAACAGATTTTTTCGATTTTTTTCTCACGGGTACGAGTTACGCGGTTACGGTTGACTTTTCCTTATTCGAAATCTGATTCTCTATAAAATGCACCTAATGGTTTCCTTTTAGCTTGAAATTTTTTTTTCTCGAAAATCCACAGTACCTTCCCTTGGAAAAATGACTCAGAAAAATCATGGCATTCGAAACAGATTTTTTCGATTTTTTTCTCACGGGTACGAGTTACGCGGTTACGGTTGACTTTTCCTTATTCGAAATCTGATTCTCTATAAAATGCACCTAATGGTTTCCTTTTAGCTTGAAATTTTTTTTTCTCGAAAATCCACAGTACCCTCCCTTGGAAAAATGACTCAGTAAAATCATGGCATTCGAAACTGATTTTTTCGATTTTTTCCTCACGGGTGCGAGTTACGCGGTTACGGTTGACTTTTTTTTATTCGAAATCTGATTCTCTATAAAATGCACCTAATGGTTTCCTTTTAGCTTGAAATTTTTTTTTCTCGAAAATTCACACTACCCTCCCTTGGAAAAATGACTCAGAAAAATCATGGCATTCGAAACAGATTTTTTCGATTTTTTTCTCACGGGTACGAGTTACGCGGTTACGGTTGACTTTTCCTTATTCGAAATCGGATTCTCTATAAAATGCACCTAATGGTTTCCTTTTAGCTTGAAATTTTTTTTTCTCGAAAATCCACAGTACCTTCCCTTGGAAAAATGACTCAGAAAAATCATGGCATTCGAAACAGATTTTTTCGATTTTTTTCTCACGGGTACGAGTTACGCGGTTACGGTTGACTTTTCCTTATTCGAAATCTGATTCTCTATAAAATGCACCTAATGGTTTCCTTTTAGCTTGAAATTTTTTTTTCTCGAAAATCCACAGTACCTTCCCTCCCTTGGAAAAATGACTCAGTAAAATCATGGCATTCGAAACTGATTTTTTCGATTTTTTCCTCACGGGTGCGAGTTACGCGGTTACGGTTGACTTTTCCTTATTCGAAATCTGATTCTCTATAAAATGCACCTAATGGTTTCCTTTTAGCTTGAAATTTTTTTTTCTCGAAAATCCACAGTACCTTCCCTTGGAAAAATGACTCAGAAAAATCATGGCATTCGAAACAGATTTTTTCGATTTTTTTCTCACGGGTACGAGTTACGCGGTTACGGTTGACTTTTCCTTATTCGAAATCTGATTCTCTATAAAATGCACCTAATGGTTTCCTTTTAGCTTGAAATTTTTTTTTGTCGAAAATCCACAGTACCTTCCCTTGGAAAAATGACTCAGAAAAATCATGGCATTCGAAACAGATTTTTTCGATTTTTTTCTCACGGGTACGAGTTACGCGGTTACGGTTGACTTTTCCTTATTCGAAATCTGATTCTCTATAAAATACACCTAATGGTTTCCTTTTAGCTTGAAATTTTTTTTTCTCGAAAATCCACAGTACCCTCCCTTGGAAAAATGACTCAGTAAAATCATGGTATTCGAAACTGATTTTTTCGATTTTTTCCTCACGGGTGCGAGTTACGCGGTTACGGTTGACTTTTTTTTATTCGAAATCTGATTCTCTATAAAATGCACCTAATGGTTTCCTTTTAGCTTGAAATTTTTTTTTCTCGAAAATTCACACTACCCTCCCTTGGAAAAATGACTCAGAAAAATCATGGCATTCGAAACAGATTTTTTCGATTTTTTTCTCACGGGTACGAGTTACGCGATTACGGTTGACTTTTCCTTATTCGAAATCTGATTCTCTATAAAATGCACCTAATGGTTTCCTTTTAGCTTGAAATTTTTTTTTCTCGAAAATCCACAGTACCTTCCCTTGGAAAAATGACTCAGAAAAATCATGGCATTCGAAACAGATTTTTTCGATTTTTTTCTCACGGGTACGAGTTACGCGGTTACGGTTGACTTTTCCTTATTCGAAATCTGATTCTCTATAAAATGCACCTAATGGTTTCCTTTTAGCTTGAAATTTTTTTTTCTCGAAAATCCACAGTACCCTCCCTTGGAAAAATGACTCAGTAAAATCATGGCATTCGAAACTGATTTTTTCGATTTTTTCCTCACGGGTGCGAGTTACGCGGTTACGGTTGACTTTTTTTTATTCGAAATCTGATTCTCTATAAAATGCACCTAATGGTTTCCTTTTAGCTTGAAATTTTTTTTTCTCGAAAATTCACACTACCCTCCCTTGGAAAAATGACTCAGAAAAATCATGGCATTCGAAACAGATTTTTTCGATTTTTTTCTCACGGGTACGAGTTACGCGGTTACGGTTGACTTTTCCTTATTCGAAATCGGATTCTCTATAAAATGCACCTAATGGTTTCCTTTTAGCTTGAAATTTTTTTTTCTCGAAAATCCACAGTACCTTCCCTTGGAAAAATGACTCAGAAAAATCATGGCATTCGAAACAGATTTTTTCGATTTTTTTCTCACGGGTACGAGTTACGCGGTTACGGTTGACTTTTCCTTATTCGAAATCTGATTCTCTATAAAATGCACCTAATGGTTTCCTTTTAGCTTGAAATTTTTTTTTCTCGAAAATCCACAGTACCTTCCCTCCCTTGGAAAAATGACTCAGTAAAATCATGGCATTCGAAACTGATTTTTTCGATTTTTTCCTCACGGGTGCGAGTTACGCGGTTACGGTTGACTTTTCCTTATTCGAAATCTGATTCTCTATAAAATGCACCTAATGGTTTCCTTTTAGCTTGAAATTTTTTTTTCTCGAAAATCCACAGTACCTTCCCTTGGAAAAATGACTCAGAAAAATCATGGCATTCGAAACAGATTTTTTCGATTTTTTTCTCACGGGTACGAGTTACGCGGTTACGGTTGACTTTTCCTTATTCGAAATCTGATTCTCTATAAAATGCACCTAATGGTTTCCTTTTAGCTTGAAATTTTTTTTTCTCGAAAATCCACAGTACCCTCCCTTGGAAAAATGACTCAGTAAAATCATGGTATTCGAAACTGATTTTTTCGATTTTTTCCTCACGGGTGCGAGTTACGCGGTTACGGTTGACTTTTTTTTATTCGAAATCTGATTCTCTATAAAATGCACCTAATGGTTTCCTTTTAGCTTGAAATTTTTTTTTCTCGAAAATTCACACTACCCTCCCTTGGAAAAATGACTCAGAAAAATCATGGCATTCGAAACAGATTTTTTCGATTTTTTTCTCACGGGTACGAGTTACGCGGTTACGGTTGACTTTTCCTTATTCGAAATCTGATTCTCTATAAAATGCACCTAATGGTTTCCTTTTAGCTTGAAATTTTTTTTTCTCGAAAATCCACAGTACCTTCCCTTGGAAAAATGACTCAGAAAAATCATGGCATTCGAAACAGATTTTTTCGATTTTTTTCTCACGGGTACGAGTTACGCGGTTACGGTTGACTTTTCTTTATTCGAAATCTGATTCTCTATAAAATGCACCTAATGGTTTCCTTTTAGCTTGAAATTTTTTTTTCTCGAAAATCCACAGTACCCTCCCTTGGAAAAATGACTCAGTAAAATCATGGCATTCGAAACTGATTTTTTCGATTTTTTCCTCACGGGTGCGAGTTACGCGGTTACGGTTGACTTTTTTTTATTCGAAATCTGATTCTCTATAAAATGCACCTAATGGTTTCCTTTTAGCTTGAAATTTTTTTTTCTCGAAAATTCACACTACCCTCCCTTGGAAAAATGACTCAGAAAAATCATGGCATTCGAAACAGATTTTTTCGATTTTTTTCTCACGGGTACGAGTTACGCGGTTACGGTTGACTTTTCCTTATTCGAAATCGGATTCTCTATAAAATGCACCTAATGGTTTCCTTTTAGCTTGAAATTTTTTTTTCTCGAAAATCCACAGTACCTTCCCTTGGAAAAATGACTCAGAAAAATCATGGCATTCGAAACAGATTTTTTCGATTTTTTTCTCACGGGTACGAGTTACGCGGTTACGGTTGACTTTTCCTTATTCGAAATCTGATTCTCTATAAAATGCACCTAATGGTTTCCTTTTAGCTTGAAATTTTTTTTTCTCGAAAATCCACAGTACCTTCCCTCCCTTGGAAAAATGACTCAGTAAAATCATGGCATTCGAAACTGATTTTTTCGATTTTTTCCTCACGGGTGCGAGTTACGCGGTTACGGTTGACTTTTCCTTATTCGAAATCTGATTCTCTATAAAATGCACCTAATGGTTTCCTTTTAGCTTGAAATTTTTTTTTCTCGAAAATCCACAGTACCTTCCCTTGGAAAAATGACTCAGAAAAATCATGGCATTCGAAACAGATTTTTTCGATTTTTTTCTCACGGGTACGAGTTACGCGGTTACGGTTGACTTTTCCTTATTCGAAATCTGATTCTCTATAAAATGCACCTAATGGTTTCCTTTTAGCTTGAAATTTTTTTTTCTCGAAAATCCACAGTACCCTCCCTTGGAAAAATGACTCAGTAAAATCATGGCATTCGAAACTGATTTTTTCGATTTTTTCCTCACGGGTGCGAGTTACGCGGTTACGGTTGACTTTTTTTTATTCGAAATCTGATTCTCTATAAAATGCACCTAATGGTTTCCTTTTAGCTTGAAATTTTTTTTTCTCGAAAATTCACACTACCCTCCCTTGGAAAAATGACTCAGAAAAATCATGGCATTCGAAACAGATTTTTTCGATTTTTTTCTCACGGGTACGAGTTACGCGGTTACGGTTGACTTTTTCTTATTCGAAATCTGATTCTCTATAAAATGCACCTAATGGTTTCCTTTTAGCTTGAAATTTTTTTTTGTCGAAAATCCACAGTACCCTCCCTTGGAAAAATGACTCAGAAAAATCATGGCATTCGAAACAGATTTTTTCGATTTTTTTCTCACGGGTACGAGTTACGCGGTTACGGTTGACTTTTCCTTATTCGAAATCTGATTCTCTATAAAATGCACCTAATGGTTTCCTTTTAGCTTGAAATTTTTTTTTCTCGAAAATCCACAGTACCTTCCCTTGGAAAAATGACTCAGAAAAATCATGGCATTCGAAACTGATTTTTTCGATTTTTTCCTCACGGGTGCGAGTTACGCGGTTACGGTTGACTTTTTTTTATTCGAAATCTGATTCTCTATAAAATGCACCTAATGGTTTCCTTTTAGCTTGAAATTTTTTTTTCTCGAAAATTCACACTACCCTCCCTTGGAAAAATGACTCAGAAAAATCATGGCATTCGAAACAGATTTTTTCGATTTTTTTCTCACGGGTACGAGTTACGCGGTTACGGTTGACTTTTTCTTATTCGAAATCTGATTCTCTATAAAATGCACCTAATGGTTTCCTTTTAGCTTGAAATTTTTTTTTGTCGAAAATCCACACTACCCTCCCTTGGAAAAATGACTCAGAAAAATCATGGCATTCGAAACAGATTTTTTCGATTTTTTTCTCACGGGTACGAGTTACGCGGTTTCGGTTGACTTTTTCTTATTCGAAATCTGATTCTCTATAAAATGCACCTAATGGTTTCCTTTTAGCTTGAAATTTTTTTTTGTCGAAAATCCACAGTACCCTCCCTTGGAAAAATGACTCAGAAAAATCATGGCATTCGAAACAGATTTTTTCGATATTTTTCTCACGGGTACGAGTTACGCGGTTACGGTTGACTTTTCCTTATTCGAAATCTGATTCTCTATAAAATGCACCTAATGGTTTCCTTTTAGCTTGAAATTTTTTTTTCTCGAAAATCCACAGTACCTTCCCTTGGAAAAATGACTCAGAAAAATCATGGCATTCGAAACAGATTTTTTCGATTTTTTTCTCACGGGTACGAGTTACGCGGTTACGGTTGACTTTTCCTTATTCGAAATCTGATTCTCTATAAAATGCACCTAATGGTTTCCTTTTAGCTTGAAATTTTTTTTTCTCGAAAATCCACAGTACCCTCCCTTGGAAAAATGACTCAGTAAAATCATGGCATTCGAAACTGATTTTTTCGATTTTTTCCTCACGGGTGCGAGTTACGCGGTTACGGTTGACTTTTTTTTATTCGAAATCTGATTCTCTATAAAATGCACCTAATGGTTTCCTTTTAGCTTGAAATTTTTTTTTCTCGAAAATTCACACTACCCTCCCTTGGAAAAATGACTCAGAAAAATCATGGCATTCGAAACAGATTTTTTCGATTTTTTTCTCACGGGTACGAGTTACGCGGTTACGGTTGACTTTTTCTTATTCGAAATCTGATTCTCTATAAAATGCACCTAATGGTTTCCTTTTAGCTTGAAATTTTTTTTTGTCGAAAATCGACAGTACCCTCCCTTGGAAAAATGACTCAGAAAAATCATGGCATTCGAAACAGATTTTTTCGATTTTTTTCTCACGGGTACGAGTTACGCGGTTACGGTTGACTTTTCCTTATTCGAAATCTGATTCTCTATAAAATGCACCTAATGGTTTCCTTTTAGCTTGAAATTTTTTTTTCTCGAAAATCCACAGTACCCTCCCTTGGAAAAATGACTCAGTAAAATCATGGCATTCGAAACTGATTTTTTCGATTTTTTCCTCACGGGTGCGAGTTACGCGGTTACGGTTGACTTTTTTTTATTCGAAATCTGATTCTCTATAAAATGCACCTAATGGTTTCCTTTTAGCTTGAAATTTTTTTTTCTCGAAAATTCACACTACCCTCCCTTGGAAAAATGACTCAGAAAAATCATGGCATTCGAAACAGATTTTTTCGATTTTTTTCTCACGGGTACGAGTTACGCGGTTACGGTTGACTTTTCCTTATTCGAAATCTGATTCTCTATAAAATGCACCTAATGGTTTCCTTTTAGCTTGAAATTTTTTTTTCTCGAAAATCCACAGTACCCTCCCTTGGAAAAATGACTCAGAAAAATCATGGCATTCGAAACAGATTTTTTCGATTTTTTTCTCACGGGTACGAGTTACGCGGTTACGGTTGACATTTTCTTATTCGAAATCTGATTCCCTATAAAATGCACCTAATGGTTTCTTTTTAGCTTGAAATTTTTTTTTGTCGAAAATCCACAGTACCCTCCCTTGGAAAAATGACTCAGAAAAATCATGGCATTCGAAACAGATTTTTTCGATTTTTTTCTCACGGGTACGAGTTACGCGGTTACGGTTGACTTTTTCTTATTGGAAATCTGATTCTCTATAAAATGCACCTAATGGTTTCCTTTTAGCTTGAAATTTTTTTTTCTCGAAAATCCACAGTACCCTCCCTTGGAAAAATGACTCAGAAAAATCATGGCATTCGAAACAGATTTTTTCGATTTTTTTCTCACGGGTACGAGTTACGCGGTTACGGTTGACTTTTCCTTATTCGAAATCTGATTCTCTATAAAATGCACCTAATGGTTTCCTTTTAGCTTGAAATTTTTTTTTCTCGAAAATCCACAGTACCTTCCCTTGGAAAAATGACTCAGAAAAATCATGGCATTCGAAACAGATTTTTTCGATTTTTTTCTCACGGGTACGAGTTACGCGGTTACGGTTGACTTTTCCTTATTGGAAATCTGATTCTCTATAAAATGCACCTAATGGTTTCCTTTTAGCTTGAAATTTTTTTTTCTCGAAAATCCACAGTACCCTCCCTTGGAAAAATGACTCAGAAAAATCATGGCATTCGAAACAGATTTTTTCGATTTTTTTCTCACGGGTACGAGTTACGCGGTTACGGTTGACTTTTCCTTATTCGAAATCTGATTCTCTATAAAATGCACCTAATGGTTTCCTTTTAGCTGGAATTTTTTTTTTCTCGAAAATCCACAGTACCCTCCCTTGGAAAAATGACTCAGAAAAATCATGGCATTCGAAACAGATTTTTTCGATTTTTTTCTCACGGGTACGAGTTACGCGGTTACGGTTGACTTTTTCTTATTCGAAATCTGATTCTCTATAAAATGCACCTAATGGTTTCCTTTTAGCTTGAAATTTTTTTTTGTCGAAAATCCACAGTACCCTCCCTTGGAAAAATGACTCAGAAAAATCATGGCATTCGAAACAGATTTTTTCGATTTTTTTCTCACGGGTACGAGTTACGCGGTTACGGTTGACTTTTTCTTATTCGAAATCTGATTCTCTATAAAATGCACCTAATGGTTTCCTTTTAGCTTGAAATTTTTTTTTGTCGAAAATCCACAGTACCCTCCCTTGGAAAAATGACTCAGAAAAATCATGGCATTCGAAACAGATTTTTTCGATTTTTTTCTCACGGGTACGAGTTACGCGGTTACGGTTGACATTTTCTTATTCGAAATCTGATTCTCTATAAAATGCACCTAATGGTTTCCTTTTAGCTTGAAATTTTTTTTTTCTCGAAAATCCACAGTACCCTCCCTTGGAAAAATGACTCAGAAAAATCATGGCATTCGAAACAGATTTTTTCGATTTTTTTCTCACGGGTACGAGTTACGCGGTTACGGTTGACATTTTCTTATTCGAAATCTGATTCGCTATAAAATGCACCTAATGGTTTCCTTTTAGCTTGAAATTTTTTTTTCTCGAAAATCCACAGTACCCTCCCTTGGAAAAAAGACTCAGAAAAATCATGGCATTCGAAAGAGATTTTTTCGATTTTTTTCTCACGGGTACGAGTTACGCGGTTACGGTTGACTTTTTCTTATTCGAAATCTGATTCTCTATAAAATGCACCTAATGGTTCCCTTTTAGCTTGAAATTTTTTTTTGTCGAAAATCCACAGTACCCTCCCTTGGAAAAATGACTCAGAAAAATCATGGCATTCGAAAGAGATTTTTTCGATTTTTTTCTCACGGGTACGAGTTACGCGGTTACGGTTGACTTTTTCTTATTCGAAATCTGATTCTCTATAAAATGCACCTAATGGTTTCCTTTTAGCTTGAAATTTTTTTTTGTCGAAAATCCACAGTACCCTCCCTTGGAAAAATGACTCAGAAAAATCATGGCATTCGAAACAGATTTTTTCGATTTTTTTCTCACGGGTACGAGTTACGCGGTTACGGTTGACTTTTTCTTATTCGAAATCTGATTCTCTATAAAATGCACCTAATGGTTTCCTTTTAGCTTGAAATTTTTTTTTGTCGAAAATCCACAGTACCCTCCCTTGGAAAAATGACTCAGAAAAATCATGGCATTCGAAACAGATTTTTTCGATTTTTTTCTCACGGGTACGAGTTACGCGGTTACGGTTGACATTTTCTTATTCGAAATCTGATTCTCTATAAAATGCACCTAATGGTTTCCTTTTAGCTTGAAATTTTTTTTTCTCGAAAATCCACAGTACCCTCCCTTGGAAAAATGACTCAGAAAAATCATGGCATTCGAAACAGATTTTTTCGATTTTTTTCTCACGGGTACGAGTTACGCGGTTACGGTTGACTTTTCCTTATTCGAAATCTGATTCTCTATAAAATGCACCTAATGGTTTCCTTTTAGCTTGAAATTTTTTTTTCTCGAAAATCCACAGTACCTTCCCTTGGAAAAATGACTCAGAAAAATCATGGCATTCGAAACAGATTTTTTCGATTTTTTTCTCACGGGTACGAGTTACGCGGTTACGGTTGACTTTTCCTTATTCGAAATCTGATTCTCTATAAAATGCACCTAATGGTTTCCTTTTAGCTTGAAATTTTTTTTTCTCGAAAATCCACAGTACCCTCCCTTGGAAAAATGACTCAGTAAAATCATGGCATTCGAAACAGATTTTTTCGATTTTTTTCTCACGGGTACGAGTTACGCGGTTACGGTTGACTTTTTCTTATTCGAAATCTGATTCTCTATAAAATGCACCTAATGGTTTCCTTTTAGCTTGAAATTTTTTTTTGTCGAAAATCCACAGTACCCTCCCTTGGAAAAATGACTCAGAAAAATCATGGCATTCGAAACAGATTTTTTCGATTTTTTTCTCACGGGTACGAGTTACGCGGTTACGGTTGACTTTTTCTTATTCGAAATCTGATTCTCTATAAAATGCACCTAATGGTTTCCTTTTAGCTTGAAATTTTTTTTTTCTCGAAAATCCACAGTACCCTCCCTTGGAAAAATGACTCAGAAAAATCATGGCATTCGAAACAGATTTTTTCGATTTTTTTCTCACGGGTACGAGTTACGCGGTTACGGTTGACTTTTCCTTATTCGAAATCTGATTCTCTATAAAATGCACCTAATGGTTTCCTTTTAGCTTGAAATTTTTTTTTCTCGAAAATCCACAGTACCTTCCCTTGGAAAAATGACTCAGAAAAATCATGGCATTCGAAACAGATTTTTTCGATTTTTTTCTCACGGGTACGAGTTACGCGGTTACGGTTGACTTTTCCTTATTCGAAATCTGATTCTCTATAAAATGCACCTAATGGTTTCCTTTTAGCTTGAAATTTTTTTTTCTCGAAAATCCACAGTACCCTCCCTTGGAAAAATGACTCAGTAAAATCATGGCATTCGAAACTGATTTTTTCGATTTTTTCCTCACGGGTGCGAGTTACGCGGTTACGGTTGACTTTTTTTTATTCGAAATCTGATTCTCTATAAAATGCACCTAATGGTTTCCTTTTAGCTTGAAATTTTTTTTTCTCGAAAATTCACACTACCCTCCCTTGGAAAAATGACTCAGAAAAATCATGGCATTCGAAACAGATTTTTTCGATTTTTTTCTCACGGGTACGAGTTACGCGGTTACGGTTGACTTTTTCTTATTCGAAATCTGATTCTCTATAAAATGCACCTAATGGTTTCCTTTTAGCTTGAAATTTTTTTTTGTCGAAAATCCACAGTACCCTCCCTTGGAAAAATGACTCAGAAAAATCATGGCATTCGAAACAGATTTTTTCGATTTTTTTCTCACGGGTACGAGTTACGCGGTTACGGTTGACTTTTTCTTATTGGAAATCTGATTCTCTATGAAATGCACCTAATGGTTTCCTTTTAGCTTGAAATTTTTTTTTCTCGAAAATCCACAGTACCCTCCCTTGGAAAAATGACTCAGAAAAATCATGGCATTCGAAACAGATTTTTTCGATTTTTTTCTCACGGGTACGAGTTACGCGGTTACGGTTGACTTTTCCTTATTCGAAATCTGATTCTCTATAAAATGCACCTAATGGTTTCCTTTTAGCTTGAAATTTTTTTTTCTCGAAAATCCACAGTACCTTCCCTTGGAAAAATGACTCAGAAAAATCATGGCATTCGAAACAGATTTTTTCGATTTTTTTCTCACGGGTACGAGTTACGCGGTTACGGTTGACTTTTCCTTATTCGAAATCTGATTCTCTATAAAATGCACCTAATGGTTTCCTTTTAGCTTGAAATTTTTTTTTCTCGAAAATCCACAGTACCCTCCCTTGGAAAAATGACTCAGAAAAATCATGGCATTCGAAACAGATTTTTTCGATTTTTTTCTCACGGGTACGAGTTACGCGGTTACGGTTGACTTTTCCTTATTCGAAATCTGATTCTCTATAAAATGCACCTAATGGTTTCCTTTTAGCTGGAATTTTTTTTTTCTCGAAAATCCACAGTACCCTCCCTTGGAAAAATGACTCAGAAAAATCATGGCATTCGAAACAGATTTTTTCGATTTTTTTCTCACGGGTACGAGTTACGCGGTTACGGTTGACTTTTTCTTATTCGAAATCTGATTCTCTATAAAATGCACCTAATGGTTTCCTTTTAGCTTGAAATTTTTTTTTGTCGAAAATCCACAGTACCCTCCCTTGGAAAAATGACTCAGAAAAATCATGGCATTCGAAACAGATTTTTTCGATTTTTTTGTCACGGGTACGAGTTACGCGGTTACGGTTGACATTTTCTTATTCGAAATCTGATTCTCTATAAAATGCACCTAATGGTTTCCTTTTAGCTTGAAATTCTTTTTTTCTCGAAAATCCACAGTACCCTCCCTTGGAAAAATGACTCAGAAAAATCATGGCATTCGAAACAGATTTTTTCGATTTTTTTCTCACGGGTACGAGTTACGCGGTTACGGTTGACATTTTCTTATTCGAAATCTGATTCGCTATAAAATGCACCTAATGGTTTCCTTTTAGCTTGAAATTTTTTTTTGTCGAAAATCCACAGTACCCTCCCTTGGAAAAATGACTCAGAAAAATCATGGCATTCGAAACAGATTTTTTCGATTTTTTTCTCACGGGTACGAGTTACGCGGTTACGGTTGACTTTTTCTTATTCGAAATCTGATTCTCTATAAAATGCACCTAATGGTTTCCTTTTAGCTTGAAATTTTTTTTTGTCGAAAATCCACAGTACCCTCCCTTGGAAAAATGACTCAGAAAAATCATGGCATTCGAAACAGATTTTTTCAATTTTTTTCTCACGGGTACGAGTTACGCGGTTACGGTTGACTTTTCCTTATTCGAAATTTGATTCTCTATAAAATGCACCTAATGGTTTCCTTTTAGCTTGAAATTTTTTTTTCTCGAAAATCCACAGTACCTTCCCTTGGAAAAATGACTCAGAAAAATCATGGCATTCGAAACAGATTTTTTCGATTTTTTTCTCACGGGTACGAGTTACGCAGTTACGGTTGACTTTTCCTTAGTCGAAATCTGATTCTCTATAAAATGCACCTAATGGTTTCCTTTTAGCTTGAAATTTTTTTTTCTCGAAAATCCACAGTACCCTCCCTTGGAAAAAAGACTCAGAAAAATCATGGCATTCGAAAGAGATTTTTTCGATTTTTTTCTCACGGGTACGAGTTACGCGGTTACGGTTGACTTTTTCTTATTCGAAATCTGATTCTCTATAAAATGCACCTAATGGTTCCCTTTTAGCTTGAAATTTTTTTTTGTCGAAAATCCACAGTACCCTCCCTTGGAAAAATGACTCAGAAAAATCATGGCATTCGAAAGAGATTTTTTCGATTTTTTTCTCACGGGTACGAGTTACGCGGTTACGGTTGACTTTTTCTTATTCGAAATCTGATTCTCTATAAAATGCACCTAATGGTTTCCTTTTAGCTTGAAATTTTTTTTTGTCGAAAATCCACAGTACCCTCCCTTGGAAAAATGACTCAGAAAAATCATGGCATTCGAAACAGATTTTTTCGATTTTTTTCTCACGGGTACGAGTTACGCGGTTACGGTTGACTTTTTCTTATTCGAAATCTGATTCTCTATAAAATGCACCTAATGGTTTCCTTTTAGCTTGAAATTTTTTTTTCTCGAAAATCCACAGTACCCTCCCTTGGAAAAATGACTCAGAAAAATCATGGCATTCGAAACAGATTTTTTCGATTTTTTTCTCACGGGTACGAGTTACGCGGTTACGGTTGACTTTTCCTTATTCGAAATCTGATTCTCTATAAAATGCACCTAATGGTTTCCTTTTAGCTTGAAATTTTTTTTTCTCGAAAATCCACAGTACCTTCCCTTGGAAAAATGACTCAGAAAAATCATGGCATTCGAAACAGATTTTTTCGATTTTTTTCTCACGGGTACGAGTTACGCGGTTACGGTTGACTTTTCCTTATTCGAAATCTGATTCTCTATAAAATGCACCTAATGGTTTCCTTTTAGCTTGAAATTTTTTTTTCTCGAAAATCCACAGTACCCTCCCTTGGAAAAATGACTCAGTAAAATCATGGCATTCGAAACAGATTTTTTCGATTTTTTTCTCACGGGTACGAGTTACGCGGTTACGGTTGACTTTTTCTTATTCGAAATCTGATTCTCTATAAAATGCACCTAATGGTTTCCTTTTAGCTTGAAATTTTTTTTTGTCGAAAATCCACAGTACCCTCCCTTGGAAAAATGACTCAGAAAAATCATGGCATTCGAAACAGATTTTTTCGATTTTTTTCTCACGGGTACGAGTTACGCGGTTACGGTTGACTTTTTCTTATTCGAAATCTGATTCTCTATAAAATGCACCTAATGGTTTCCTTTTAGCTTGAAATTTTTTTTTTCTCGAAAATCCACAGTACCCTCCCTTGGAAAAATGACTCAGAAAAATCATGGCATTCGAAACAGATTTTTTCGATTTTTTTCTCACGGGTACGAGTTACGCGGTTACGGTTGACATTTTCTTATTCGAAATCTGATTCGCTATAAAATGCACCTAATGGTTTCCTTTTAGCTTGAAATTTTTTTTTCTCGAAAATCCACAGTACCCTCCCTTGGAAAAATGACTCAGAAAAATCATGGCATTCGAAACAGATTTTTTCGATTTTTTTCTCACGGGTACGAGTTACGCGGTTACGGTTGACTTTTCCTTATTCGAAATCTGATTCTCTATAAAATGCACCTAATGGTTTCCTTTTAGCTTGAAATTTTTTTTTCTCGAAAATCCACAGTACCTTCCCTTGGAAAAATGACTCAGAAAAATCATGGCATTCGAAACAGATTTTTTCGATTTTTTTCTCACGGGTACGAGTTACGCGGTTACGGTTGACTTTTCCTTATTCGAAATCTGATTCTCTATAAAATGCACCTAATGGTTTCCTTTTAGCTTGAAATTTTTTTTTCTCGAAAATCCACAGTACCCTCCCTTGGAAAAATGACTCAGTAAAATCATGGCATTCGAAACAGATTTTTTCGATTTTTTTCTCACGGGTACGAGTTACGCGGTTACGGTTGACTTTTTCTTATTCGAAATCTGATTCTCTATAAAATGCACCTAATGGTTTCCTTTTAGCTTGAAATTTTTTTTTGTCGAAAATCCACAGTACCCTCCCTTGGAAAAATGACTCAGAAAAATCATGGCATACGAAACAGATTTTTTCGATTTTTTTCTCACGGGTACGAGTTACGCGGTTACGGTTGACATTTTCTTATTCGAAATCTGATTCTCTATAAAATGCACCTAATGGTTTCCTTTTAGCTTGAAATTTTTTTTTTCTCGAAAATCCACAGTACCCTCCCTTGGAAAAATGACTCAGAAAAATCATGGCATTCGAAACAGATTTTTTCGATTTTTTTCTCACGGGTACGAGTTACGCGGTTACGGTTGACATTTTCTTATTCGAAATCTGATTCGCTATAAAATGCACCTAATGGTTTCCTTTTAGCTTGAAATTTTTTTTTTGTCGAAAATCCACAGTACCCTCCCTTGGAAAAATGACTCAGAAAAATCATGGCATTCGAAACAGATTTTTTCGATTTTTTTCTCACGGGTACGAGTTACGCGGTTACGGTTGACTTTTTCTTATTCGAAATCTGATTCTCTATAAAATGCACCTAATGGTTTCCTTTTAGCTTGAAATTTTTTTTTGTCGAAAATCCACAGTACCCTCCCTTGGAAAAATGACTCAGAAAAATCATGGCATTCGAAACAGATTTTTTCGATTTTTTTCTCACGGGTACGAGTTACGCGGTTACGGTTGACTTTTCCTTATTCGAAATCTGATTCTCTATAAAATGCACCTAATGGTTTCCTTTTAGCTTGAAATTTTTTTTTCTCGAAAATCCACAGTACCTTCCCTTGGAAAAATGACTCAGAAAAATCATGGCATTCGAAACAGATTTTTTCGATTTTTTTCTCACGGGTACAAGTTACGCGGTTACGGTTGACTTTTCCTTATTCGAAATCTGATTCTCTATAAAATGCACCTAATGGTTTCCTTTTAGCTTGAAATTTTTTTTTCTCGAAAATCCACAGTACCCTCCCTTGGAAAAATGACTCAGAAAAATCATGGCATTCGAAACAGATTTTTTCGATTTTTTTCTCACGAGTACGAGTTACGCGGTTACGGTTGACTTTTCCTTATTCGAAATCTGATTCTCTATAAAATGCACCTAATGGTTTCCTTTTAGCTTGAAATTTTTTTTTCTCGAAAATCCACAGTACCCTCCCTTGGAAAAATGACTCAGTAAAATCATGGCATTCGAAACAGATTTTTTCGATTTTTTTCTCACGGGTACGAGTTACGCGGTTACGGTTGACATTTTCTTATTCGAAATCTGATTCTCTATAAAATGCACCTAATGGTTTCCTTTTAGCTTGAAATTTTTTTTTTCTCGAAAATCCACAGTACCCTCCCTTGGAAAAATGACTCAGAAAAATCATGGCATTCGAAACAGATTTTTTCGATTTTTTTCTCACGGGTACGAGTTACGCGGTTACGGTTGACTTTTTCTTATTCGAAATCTGATTCTCTATAAAATGCACCTAATGGTTTCCTTTTAGCTTGAAATTTTTTTTTCTCGAAAATCCACAGTACCCTCCCTTGGAAAAATGACTCAGAAAAATCATGGCATTCGAAACAGATTTTTTCGATTTTTTTCTCACGGGTACGAGTTACGCGGTTACGGTTGACTTTTCCTTATTCGAAATCTGATTCTCTATAAAATGCACCTAATGGTTTCCTTTTAGCTTGAAATTTTTTTTTGTCGAAAATCCACAGTACCCTCCCTTGGAAAAATGACTCAGAAAAATCATGGCATTCGAAACAGATTTTTTCGATTTTTTTCTCACGGGTACGAGTTACGCGGTTACGGTTGACTTTTTCTTATTCGAAATCTGATTCTCTATAAAATGCACCTAATGGTTTCCTTTTAGCTTGAAATTTTTTTTTCTCGAAAATCCACAGTACCCTCCCTTGGAAAAATGACTCAGAAAAATCATGGCATTCGAAACAGATTTTTTCGATTTTTTTCTCACGGGTACGAGTTACGCGGTTACGGTTGACTTTTCCTTATTCGAAATCTGATTCTCTATAAAATGCACCTAATGGTTTCCTTTTAGCTTGAAATTTTTTTTTGTCGAAAATCCACAGTACCCTCCCTTGGAAAAATGACTCAGAAAAATCATGGCATTCGAAACAGATTTTTTCGATTTTTTTCTCACGGGTACGAGTTACGCGGTTACGGTTGACTTTTTCTTATTCGAAATCTGATTCTCTATAAAATGCACCTAATGGTTTCCTTTTAGCTTGAAATTTTTTTTTGTCGAAAATCCACAGTACCCTCCCTTGGAAAAATGACTCAGAAAAATCATGGCATTCGAAACAGATTTTTTCGATTTTTTTCTCACGGGTACGAGTTACGCGGTTACGGTTGACATTTTCTTATTCGAAATCTGATTCTCTATAAAATGCACCTAATGGTTTCCTTTTAGCTTGAAATTTTTTTTTCTCGAAAATCCACAGTACCCTCCCTTGGAAAAATGACTCAGAAAAATCATGGCATTCGAAACAGATTTTTTCGATTTTTTTCTCACGGGTACGAGTTACGCGGTTACGGTTGACATTTTCTTATTCGAAATCTGATTCGCTATAAAATGCACTTAATGGTTTCCTTTTAGCTTGAAATTTTTTTTTTGTCGAAAATCCACAGTACCCTCCCTTGGAAAAATGACTCAGAAAAATCATGGCATTCGAAACAGATTTTTTCGATTTTTTTCTCACGGGTACGAGTTACGCGGTTACGGTTGACTTTTTCTTATTCGAAATCTGATTCTCTATAAAATGCACCTAATGGTTTCCTTTTAGCTTGAAATTTTTTTTTCTCGAAAATCCACAGTACCCTCCCTTGGAAAAATGACTCAGAAAAATCATGGCATTCGAAACAGATTTTTTCGATTTTTTTCTCACGGGTACGAGTTACGCGGTTACGGTTGACTTTTTCTTATTCGAAATCTGATTCTCTATAAAATGCACCTAATGGTTTCCTTTTAGCTTGAAATTTTTTTTTCTCGAAAATCCACAGTACCCTCCCTTGGAAAAATGACTCAGAAAAATCATGGCATTCGAAACAGATTTTTTCGATTTTTTTCTCACGGGTACGAGTTACGCGGTTACGGTTGACTTTTCCTTATTCGAAATCTGATTCTCTATAAAATGCACCTAATGGTTTCCTTTTAGCTTGAAATTTTTTTTTGTCGAAAATCCACAGTACCCTCCCTTGGAAAAATGACTCAGAAAAATCATGGCATTCGAAACAGATTTTTTCGATTTTTTTCTCACGGGTACGAGTTACGCGGTTACGGTTGACTTTTTCTTATTCGAAATCTGATTCTCTATAAAATGCACCTAATGGTTTCCTTTTAGCTTGAAATTTTTTTTTGTCGAAAATCCACAGTACCCTCCCTTGGAAAAATGACTCAGAAAAATCATGGCATTCGAAACAGATTTTTTCGATTTTTTTCTCACGGGTACGAGTTACGCGGTTACGGTTGACATTTTCTTATTCGAAATCTGATTCTCTATAAAATGCACCTAATGGTTTCATTTTAGCTTGAAATTTTTTTTTCTCGAAAATCCACAGTACCCTCCCTTGGAAAAATGACTCAGAAAAATCATGGCATTCGAAACAGATTTTTTCGATTTTTTTCTCACGGGTACGAGTTACGCGGTTACGGTTGACATTTTCTTATTCGAAATCTGATTCGCTATAAAATGCACTTAATGGTTTCCTTTTAGCTTGAAATTTTTTTTTTGTCGAAAATCCACAGTACCCTCCCTTGGAAAAATGACTCAGAAAAATCATGGCATTCGAAACAGATTTTTTCGATTTTTTTCTCACGGGTACGAGTTACGCGGTTACGGTTGACTTTTTCTTATTCGAAATCTGATTCTCTATAAAATGCACCTAATGGTTTCCTTTTAGCTTGAAATTTTTTTTTCTCGAAAATCCACAGTACCCTCCCTTGGAAAAATGACTCAGAAAAATCATGGCATTCGAAACAGATTTTTTCGATTTTTTTCTCACGGGTACGAGTTACGCGGTTACGGTTGACTTTTTCTTATTCGAAATCTGATTCTCTATAAAATGCACCTAATGGTTTCCTTTTAGCTTGAAATTTTTTTTTGTCGAAAATCCACAGTACCCTCCCTTGGAAAAATGACTCAGTAAAATCATGGCATTCGAAACTGATTTTTTCGATTTTTTCCTCACGGGTGCGAGTTACGCGGTTACGGTTGACTTTTTTTTTATTCGAAATCTGATTCTCTATAAAATGCACCTAATGGTTTCCTTTTAGCTTGAAATTTTTTTTTCTCGAAAATTCACACTACCCTCCCTTGGAAAAATGACTCAGAAAAATCATGGCATTCGAAACAGATTTTTTCGATTTTTTTCTCACGGGTACGAGTTACGCGGTTACGGTTGCCTTTTCCTTATTCGAAATCTGATTCTCTATAAAATGCACCTAATGGTTTCCTTTTAGCTTGAAATTTTTTTTTGTCGAAAATCCACAGTACCCTCCCTTGGAAAAATGACTCAGAAAAATCATGGCATTCGAAAGAGATTTTTTCGATTTTTTTCTCACGGGTACGAGTTACGCGGTTACGGTTGACTTTTTCTTATTCGAAATCTGATTCTCTATAAAATGCACCTAATGGTTTCCTTTTAGCTTGAAATTTTTTTTTGTCGAAAATCCACAGTACCCTCCCTTGGAAAAATGACTCAGAAAAATCATGGCATTCGAAACAGATTTTTTCGATTTTTTTCTCACGGGTACGAGTTACGCGGTTACGGTTGACTTTTTCTTATTCGAAATCTGATTCTCTATAAAATGCACCTAATGGTTTCCTTTTAGCTTGAAATTTTTTTTTCTCGAAAATCCACAGTACCCTCCCTTGGAAAAATGACTCAGAAAAATCATGGCATTCGAAACAGATTTTTTCGATTTTTTTCTCACGGGTACGAGTTACGCGGTTACGGTTGACTTTTCCTTATTCGAAATCTGATTCTCTATAAAATGCACCTAATGGTTTCCTTTTAGCTTGAAATTTTTTTTTCTCGAAAATCCACAGTACCTTCCCTTGGAAAAATGACTCAGAAAAATCATGGCATTCGAAACAGATTTTTTCGATTTTTTTCTCACGGGTACGAGTTACGCGGTTACGGTTGACTTTTCCTTATTCGAAATCTGATTCTCTATAAAATGCACCTAATGGTTTCCTTTTAGCTTGAAATTTTTTTTTCTCGAAAATCCACAGTACCCTCCCTTGGAAAAATGACTCAGTAAAATCATGGCATTCGAAACAGATTTTTTCGATTTTTTTCTCACGGGTACGAGTTACGCGGTTACGGTTGACTTTTTCTTATTCGAAATCTGATTCTCTATAAAATGCACCTAATGGTTTCCTTTTAGCTTGAAATTTTTTTTTGTCGAAAATCCACAGTACCCTCCCTTGGAAAAATGACTCAGAAAAATCATGGCATTCGAAACAGATTTTTTCGATTTTTTTCTCACGGGTACGAGTTACGCGGTTACGGTTGACTTTTTCTTATTCGAAATCTGATTCTCTATAAAATGCACCTAATGGTTTCCTTTTAGCTTGAAATTTTTTTTTTCTCGAAAATCCACAGTACCCTCCCTTGGAAAAATGACTCAGAAAAATCATGGCATTCGAAACAGATTTTTTCGATTTTTTTCTCACGGGTACGAGTTACGCGGTTACGGTTGACATTTTCTTATTCGAAATCTGATTCGCTATAAAATGCACCTAATGGTTTCCTTTTAGCTTGAAATTTTTTTTTCTCGAAAATCCACAGTACCCTCCCTTGGAAAAATGACTCAGAAAAATCATGGCATTCGAAACAGATTTTTTCGATTTTTTTCTCACGGGTACGAGTTACGCGGTTACGGTTGACTTTTCCTTATTCGAAATCTGATTCTCTATAAAATGCACCTAATGGTTTCCTTTTAGCTTGAAATTTTTTTTTCTCGAAAATCCACAGTACCTTCCCTTGGAAAAATGACTCAGAAAAATCATGGCATTCGAAACAGATTTTTTCGATTTTTTTCTCACGGGTACGAGTTACGCGGTTACGGTTGACTTTTCCTTATTCGAAATCTGATTCTCTATAAAATGCACCTAATGGTTTCCTTTTAGCTTGAAATTTTTTTTTCTCGAAAATCCACAGTACCCTCCCTTGGAAAAATGACTCAGTAAAATCATGGCATTCGAAACAGATTTTTTCGATTTTTTTCTCACGGGTACGAGTTACGCGGTTACGGTTGACTTTTTCTTATTCGAAATCTGATTCTCTATAAAATGCACCTAATGGTTTCCTTTTAGCTTGAAATTTTTTTTTGTCGAAAATCCACAGTACCCTCCCTTGGAAAAATGACTCAGAAAAATCATGGCATACGAAACAGATTTTTTCGATTTTTTTCTCACGGGTACGAGTTACGCGGTTACGGTTGACATTTTCTTATTCGAAATCTGATTCTCTATAAAATGCACCTAATGGTTTCCTTTTAGCTTGAAATTTTTTTTTTCTCGAAAATCCACAGTACCCTCCCTTGGAAAAATGACTCAGAAAAATCATGGCATTCGAAACAGATTTTTTCGATTTTTTTCTCACGGGTACGAGTTACGCGGTTACGGTTGACATTTTCTTATTCGAAATCTGATTCGCTATAAAATGCACCTAATGGTTTCCTTTTAGCTTGAAATTTTTTTTTTGTCGAAAATCCACAGTACCCTCCCTTGGAAAAATGACTCAGAAAAATCATGGCATTCGAAACAGATTTTTTCGATTTTTTTCTCACGGGTACGAGTTACGCGGTTACGGTTGACTTTTTCTTATTCGAAATCTGATTCTCTATAAAATGCACCTAATGGTTTCCTTTTAGCTTGAAATTTTTTTTTGTCGAAAATCCACAGTACCCTCCCTTGGAAAAATGACTCAGAAAAATCATGGCATTCGAAACAGATTTTTTCGATTTTTTTCTCACGGGTACGAGTTACGCGGTTACGGTTGACTTTTCCTTATTCGAAATCTGATTCTCTATAAAATGCACCTAATGGTTTCCTTTTAGCTTGAAATTTTTTTTTCTCGAAAATCCACAGTACCTTCCCTTGGAAAAATGACTCAGAAAAATCATGGCATTCGAAACAGATTTTTTCGATTTTTTTCTCACGGGTACAAGTTACGCGGTTACGGTTGACTTTTCCTTATTCGAAATCTGATTCTCTATAAAATGCACCTAATGGTTTCCTTTTAGCTTGAAATTTTTTTTTCTCGAAAATCCACAGTACCCTCCCTTGGAAAAATGACTCAGAAAAATCATGGCATTCGAAACAGATTTTTTCGATTTTTTTCTCACGAGTACGAGTTACGCGGTTACGGTTGACTTTTCCTTATTCGAAATCTGATTCTCTATAAAATGCACCTAATGGTTTCCTTTTAGCTTGAAATTTTTTTTTCTCGAAAATCCACAGTACCCTCCCTTGGAAAAATGACTCAGTAAAATCATGGCATTCGAAACAGATTTTTTCGATTTTTTTCTCACGGGTACGAGTTACGCGGTTACGGTTGACATTTTCTTATTCGAAATCTGATTCTCTATAAAATGCACCTAATGGTTTCCTTTTAGCTTGAAATTTTTTTTTTCTCGAAAATCCACAGTACCCTCCCTTGGAAAAATGACTCAGAAAAATCATGGCATTCGAAACAGATTTTTTCGATTTTTTTCTCACGGGTACGAGTTACGCGGTTACGGTTGACTTTTTCTTATTCGAAATCTGATTCTCTATAAAATGCACCTAATGGTTTCCTTTTAGCTTGAAATTTTTTTTTCTCGAAAATCCACAGTACCCTCCCTTGGAAAAATGACTCAGAAAAATCATGGCATTCGAAACAGATTTTTTCGATTTTTTTCTCACGGGTACGAGTTACGCGGTTACGGTTGACTTTTCCTTATTCGAAATCTGATTCTCTATAAAATGCACCTAATGGTTTCCTTTTAGCTTGAAATTTTTTTTTGTCGAAAATCCACAGTACCCTCCCTTGGAAAAATGACTCAGAAAAATCATGGCATTCGAAACAGATTTTTTCGATTTTTTTCTCACGGGTACGAGTTACGCGGTTACGGTTGACTTTTTCTTATTCGAAATCTGATTCTCTATAAAATGCACCTAATGGTTTCCTTTTAGCTTGAAATTTTTTTTTCTCGAAAATCCACAGTACCCTCCCTTGGAAAAATGACTCAGAAAAATCATGGCATTCGAAACAGATTTTTTCGATTTTTTTCTCACGGGTACGAGTTACGCGGTTACGGTTGACTTTTCCTTATTCGAAATCTGATTCTCTATAAAATGCACCTAATGGTTTCCTTTTAGCTTGAAATTTTTTTTTGTCGAAAATCCACAGTACCCTCCCTTGGAAAAATGACTCAGAAAAATCATGGCATTCGAAACAGATTTTTTCGATTTTTTTCTCACGGGTACGAGTTACGCGGTTACGGTTGACTTTTTCTTATTCGAAATCTGATTCTCTATAAAATGCACCTAATGGTTTCCTTTTAGCTTGAAATTTTTTTTTGTCGAAAATCCACAGTACCCTCCCTTGGAAAAATGACTCAGAAAAATCATGGCATTCGAAACAGATTTTTTCGATTTTTTTCTCACGGGTACGAGTTACGCGGTTACGGTTGACATTTTCTTATTCGAAATCTGATTCTCTATAAAATGCACCTAATGGTTTCCTTTTAGCTTGAAATTTTTTTTTCTCGAAAATCCACAGTACCCTCCCTTGGAAAAATGACTCAGAAAAATCATGGCATTCGAAACAGATTTTTTCGATTTTTTTCTCACGGGTACGAGTTACGCGGTTACGGTTGACATTTTCTTATTCGAAATCTGATTCGCTATAAAATGCACTTAATGGTTTCCTTTTAGCTTGAAATTTTTTTTTTGTCGAAAATCCACAGTACCCTCCCTTGGAAAAATGACTCAGAAAAATCATGGCATTCGAAACAGATTTTTTCGATTTTTTTCTCACGGGTACGAGTTACGCGGTTACGGTTGACTTTTTCTTATTCGAAATCTGATTCTCTATAAAATGCACCTAATGGTTTCCTTTTAGCTTGAAATTTTTTTTTCTCGAAAATCCACAGTACCCTCCCTTGGAAAAATGACTCAGAAAAATCATGGCATTCGAAACAGATTTTTTCGATTTTTTTCTCACGGGTACGAGTTACGCGGTTACGGTTGACTTTTTCTTATTCGAAATCTGATTCTCTATAAAATGCACCTAATGGTTTCCTTTTAGCTTGAAATTTTTTTTTCTCGAAAATCCACAGTACCCTCCCTTGGAAAAATGACTCAGAAAAATCATGGCATTCGAAACAGATTTTTTCGATTTTTTTCTCACGGGTACGAGTTACGCGGTTACGGTTGACTTTTCCTTATTCGAAATCTGATTCTCTATAAAATGCACCTAATGGTTTCCTTTTAGCTTGAAATTTTTTTTTGTCGAAAATCCACAGTACCCTCCCTTGGAAAAATGACTCAGAAAAATCATGGCATTCGAAACAGATTTTTTCGATTTTTTTCTCACGGGTACGAGTTACGCGGTTACGGTTGACTTTTTCTTATTCGAAATCTGATTCTCTATAAAATGCACCTAATGGTTTCCTTTTAGCTTGAAATTTTTTTTTGTCGAAAATCCACAGTACCCTCCCTTGGAAAAATGACTCAGAAAAATCATGGCATTCGAAACAGATTTTTTCGATTTTTTTCTCACGGGTACGAGTTACGCGGTTACGGTTGACATTTTCTTATTCGAAATCTGATTCTCTATAAAATGCACCTAATGGTTTCCTTTTAGCTTGAAATTTTTTTTTCTCGAAAATCCACAGTACCCTCCCTTGGAAAAATGACTCAGAAAAATCATGGCATTCGAAACAGATTTTTTCGATTTTTTTCTCACGGGTACGAGTTACGCGGTTACGGTTGACATTTTCTTATTCGAAATCTGATTCGCTATAAAATGCACTTAATGGTTTCCTTTTAGCTTGAAATTTTTTTTTTGTCGAAAATCCACAGTACCCTCCCTTGGAAAAATGACTCAGAAAAATCATGGCATTCGAAACAGATTTTTTCGATTTTTTTCTCACGGGTACGAGTTACGCGGTTACGGTTGACTTTTTCTTATTCGAAATCTGATTCTCTATAAAATGCACCTAATGGTTTCCTTTTAGCTTGAAATTTTTTTTTCTCGAAAATCCACAGTACCCTCCCTTGGAAAAATGACTCAGAAAAATCATGGCATTCGAAACAGATTTTTTCGATTTTTTTCTCACGGGTACGAGTTACGCGGTTACGGTTGACTTTTTCTTATTCGAAATCTGATTCTCTATAAAATGCACCTAATGGTTTCCTTTTAGCTTGAAATTTTTTTTTGTCGAAAATCCACAGTACCCTCCCTTGGAAAAATGACTCAGTAAAATCATGGCATTCGAAACTGATTTTTTCGATTTTTTCCTCACGGGTGCGAGTTACGCGGTTACGGTTGACTTTTTTTTATTCGAAATCTGATTCTCTATAAAATGCACCTAATGGTTTCCTTTTAGCTTGAAATTTTTTTTTCTCGAAAATTCACACTACCCTCCCTTGGAAAAATGACTCAGAAAAATCATGGCATTCGAAACAGATTTTTTCGATTTTTTTCTCACGGGTACGAGTTACGCGGTTACGGTTGCCTTTTCCTTATTCGAAATCTGATTCTCTATAAAATGCACCTAATGGTTTCCTTTTAGCTTGAAATTTTTTTTTGTCGAAAATCCACAGTACCCTCCCTTGGAAAAATGACTCAGAAAAATCATGGCATTCGAAACAGATTTTTTCGATTTTTTTCTCACGGGTACGAGTTACGCGGTTACGGTTGACTTTTTCTTATTCGAAATCTGATTCTCTATAAAATGCACCTAATGGTTTCCTTTTAGCTTGAAATTTTTTTTTGTTGAAAATCCACAGTACCCTCCCTTGGAAAAATGACTCAGAAAAATCATGGCATTCGAAACAGATTTTTTCGATTTTTTTCTCACGGGTACGAGTTACGCGGTTACGGTTGACTTTTCCTTATTCGAAATCTGATTCTCTATAAAATGCACCTAATGGTTTCCTTTTAGCTTGAAATTTTTTTTCTCGAAAATCCACAGTACCCTCCCTTGGAAAAATGACTCAGTAAAATCATGGCATTCGAAACTGATTTTTTCGATTTTTTCCTCACGGGTGCGAGTTACGCGGTTACGGTTGACTTTTTTTTATTCGAAATCTGATTCTCTATAAAATGCACCTAATGGTTTCCTTTTAGCTTGAAATTTTTTTTTCTCGAAAATTCACACTACCCTCCCTTGGAAAAATGACTCAGAAAAATCATGGCATTCGAAACAGATTTTTTCGATTTTTTTCTCACGGGTACGAGTTACGCGGTTACGGTTGACTTTTCCTTATTCGAAATCTGATTCTCTATAAAATGCACCTAATGGTTTCCTTTTAGCTTGAAATTTTTTTTTGTCGAAAATCCACAGTACCCTCCCTTGGAAAAATGACTCAGAAAAATCATGGCATTCGAAACAGATTTTTTCGATTTTTTTCTCACGGGTACGAGTTACGCGGTTACGGTTGACTTTTCCTTATTCGAAATCTGATTCTCTATAAAATGCACCTAATGGTTTCCTTTTAGCTTGAAATTTTTTTTTGTCGAAAATCCACAGTACCTTCCCTTGGAAAAATGACTCAGAAAAATCATGGCATTCGAAACAGATTTTTTCGATTTTTTTCTCACGGGTACGAGTTACGCGGTTACGGTTGACTTTTCCTTATTCGAAATCTGATTCTCTATAAAATGCACCTAATGGTTTCCTTTTAGCTTGAAATTTTTTTTTCTCGAAAATCCACAGTACCCTCCCTTGGAAAAATGACTCAGTAAAATCATGGTATTCGAAACTGATTTTTTCGATTTTTTCCTCACGGGTGCGAGTTACGCGGTTACGGTTGACTTTTTTTTATTCGAAATCTGATTCTCTATAAAATGCACCTAATGGTTTCCTTTTAGCTTGAAATTTTTTTTTCTCGAAAATTCACACTACCCTCCCTTGGAAAAATGACTCAGAAAAATCATGGCATTCGAAACAGATTTTTTCGATTTTTTTCTCACGGGTACGAGTTACGCGGTTACGGTTGACTTTTCCTTATTCGAAATCTGATTCTCTATAAAATGCACCTAATGGTTTCCTTTTAGCTTGAAATTTTTTTTTCTCGAAAATCCACAGTACCTTCCCTTGGAAAAATGACTCAGAAAAATCATGGCATTCGAAACAGATTTTTTCGATTTTTTTCTCACGGGTACGAGTTACGCGGTTACGGTTGACTTTTCCTTATTCGAAATCTGATTCTCTATAAAATGCACCTAATGGTTTCCTTTTAGCTTGAAATTTTTTTTTCTCGAAAATCCACAGTACCCTCCCTTGGAAAAATGACTCAGTAAAATCATGGCATTCGAAACTGATTTTTTCGATTTTTTCCTCACGGGTGCGAGTTACGCGGTTACGGTTGACTTTTTTTTATTCGAAATCTGATTCTCTATAAAATGCACCTAATGGTTTCCTTTTAGCTTGAAATTTTTTTTTCTCGAAAATTCACACTACCCTCCCTTGGAAAAATGACTCAGAAAAATCATGGCATTCGAAACAGATTTTTTCGATTTTTTTCTCACGGGTACGAGTTACGCGGTTACGGTTGACTTTTCCTTATTCGAAATCTGATTCTCTATAAAATGCACCTAATGGTTTCCTTTTAGCTTGAAATTTTTTTTTCTCGAAAATCCACAGTACCTTCCCTTGGAAAAATGACTCAGAAAAATCATGGCATTCGAAACAGATTTTTTCGATTTTTTTCTCACGGGTACGAGTTACGCGGTTACGGTTGACTTTTCCTTATTCGAAATCTGATTCTCTATAAAATGCACCTAATGGTTTCCTTTTAGCTTGAAATTTTTTTTTCTCGAAAATCCACAGTACCTTCCCTCCCTTGGAAAAATGACTCAGTAAAATCATGGCATTCGAAACTGATTTTTTCGATTTTTTCCTCACGGGTGCGAGTTACGCGGTTACGGTTGACTTTTCCTTATTCGAAATCTGATTCTCTATAAAATGCACCTAATGGTTTCCTTTTAGCTTGAAATTTTTTTTTCTCGAAAATCCACAGTACCTTCCCTTGGAAAAATGACTCAGAAAAATCATGGCATTCGAAACAGATTTTTTCGATTTTTTTCTCACGGGTACGAGTTACGCGGTTACGGTTGACTTTTCCTTATTCGAAATCTGATTCTCTATAAAATGCACCTAATGGTTTCCTTTTAGCTTGAAATTTTTTTTTCTCGAAAATCCACAGTACCCTCCCTTGGAAAAATGACTCAGTAAAATCATGGCATTCGAAACTGATTTTTTCGATTTTTTCCTCACGGGTGCGAGTTACGCGGTTACGGTTGACTTTTTTTTATTCGAAATCTGATTCTCTATAAAATGCACCTAATGGTTTCCTTTTAGCTTGAAATTTTTTTTTCTCGAAAATTCACACTACCCTCCCTTGGAAAAATGACTCAGAAAAATCATGGCATTCGAAACAGATTTTTTCGATTTTTTTCTCACGGGTACGAGTTACGCGGTTACGGTTGACTTTTTCTTATTCGAAATCTGATTCTCTATAAAATGCACCTAATGGTTTCCTTTTAGCTTGAAATTTTTTTTTGTCGAAAATCCACAGTACCCTCCCTTGGAAAAATGACTCAGAAAAATCATGGCATTCGAAACAGATTTTTTCGATTTTTTTCTCACGGGTACGAGTTACGCGGTTACGGTTGACTTTTCCTTATTCGAAATCTGATTCTCTATAAAATGCACCTAATGGTTTCCTTTTAGCTTGAAATTTTTTTTTCTCGAAAATCCACAGTACCTTCCCTTGGAAAAATGACTCAGAAAAATCATGGCATTCGAAACTGATTTTTTCGATTTTTTCCTCACGGGTGCGAGTTACGCGGTTACGGTTGACTTTTTTTTATTCGAAATCTGATTCTCTATAAAATGCACCTAATGGTTTCCTTTTAGCTTGAAATTTTTTTTTCTCGAAAATTCACACTACCCTCCCTTGGAAAAATGACTCAGAAAAATCATGGCATTCGAAACAGATTTTTTCGATTTTTTTCTCACGGGTACGAGTTACGCGGTTACGGTTGACTTTTTCTTATTCGAAATCTGATTCTCTATAAAATGCACCTAATGGTTTCCTTTTAGCTTGAAATTTTTTTTTGTCGAAAATCCACACTACCCTCCCTTGGAAAAATGACTCAGAAAAATCATGGCATTCGAAACAGATTTTTTCGATTTTTTTCTCACGGGTACGAGTTACGCGGTTACGGTTGACTTTTTCTTATTCGAAATCTGATTCTCTATAAAATGCACCTAATGGTTTCCTTTTAGCTTGAAATTTTTTTTTGTCGAAAATCCACAGTACCCTCCCTTGGAAAAATGACTCAGAAAAATCATGGCATTCGAAACAGATTTTTTCGATATTTTTCTCACGGGTACGAGTTACGCGGTTACGGTTGACTTTTCCTTATTCGAAATCTGATTCTCTATAAAATGCACCTAATGGTTTCCTTTTAGCTTGAAATTTTTTTTTCTCGAAAATCCACAGTACCTTCCCTTGGAAAAATGACTCAGAAAAATCATGGCATTCGAAACAGATTTTTTCGATTTTTTTCTCACGGGTACGAGTTACGCGGTTACGGTTGACTTTTCCTTATTCGAAATCTGATTCTCTATAAAATGCACCTAATGGTTTCCTTTTAGCTTGAAATTTTTTTTTCTCGAAAATCCACAGTACCCTCCCTTGGAAAAATGACTCAGTAAAATCATGGCATTCGAAACTGATTTTTTCGATTTTTTCCTCACGGGTGCGAGTTACGCGGTTACGGTTGACTTTTTTTTATTCGAAATCTGATTCTCTATAAAATGCACCTAATGGTTTCCTTTTAGCTTGAAATTTTTTTTTCTCGAAAATTCACACTACCCTCCCTTGGAAAAATGACTCAGAAAAATCATGGCATTCGAAACAGATTTTTTCGATTTTTTTCTCACGGGTACGAGTTACGCGGTTACGGTTGACTTTTTCTTATTCGAAATCTGATTCTCTATAAAATGCACCTAATGGTTTCCTTTTAGCTTGAAATTTTTTTTTGTCGAAAATCCACAGTACCCTCCCTTGGAAAAATGACTCAGAAAAATCATGGCATTCGAAACAGATTTTTTCGATTTTTTTCTCACGGGTACGAGTTACGCGGTTACGGTTGACTTTTCCTTATTCGAAATCTGATTCTCTATAAAATGCACCTAATGGTTTCCTTTTAGCTTGAAATTTTTTTTTCTCGAAAATCCACAGTACCCTCCCTTGGAAAAATGACTCAGTAAAATCATGGCATTCGAAACTGATTTTTTCGATTTTTTCCTCACGGGTGCGAGTTACGCGGTTACGGTTGACTTTTTTTTATTCGAAATCTGATTCTCTATAAAATGCACCTAATGGTTTCCTTTTAGCTTGAAATTTTTTTTTCTCGAAAATTCACACTACCCTCCCTTGGAAAAATGACTCAGAAAAATCATGGCATTCGAAACAGATTTTTTCGATTTTTTTCTCACGGGTACGAGTTACGCGGTTACGGTTGACTTTTCCTTATTCGAAATCTGATTCTCTATAAAATGCACCTAATGGTTTCCTTTTAGCTTGAAATTTTTTTTTCTCGAAAATCCACAGTACCCTCCCTTGGAAAAATGACTCAGAAAAATCATGGCATTCGAAACAGATTTTTTCGATTTTTTTCTCACGGGTACGAGTTACGCGGTTACGGTTGACATTTTCTTATTCGAAATCTGATTCCCTATAAAATGCACCTAATGGTTTCTTTTTAGCTTGAAATTTTTTTTTGTCGAAAATCCACAGTACCCTCCCTTGGAAAAATGACTCAGAAAAATCATGGCATTCGAAACAGATTTTTTCGATTTTTTTCTCACGGGTACGAGTTACGCGGTTACGGTTGACTTTTTCTTATTGGAAATCTGATTCTCTATAAAATGCACCTAATGGTTTCCTTTTAGCTTGAAATTTTTTTTTCTCGAAAATCCACAGTACCCTCCCTTGGAAAAATGACTCAGAAAAATCATGGCATTCGAAACAGATTTTTTCGATTTTTTTCTCACGGGTACGAGTTACGCGGTTACGGTTGACTTTTCCTTATTCGAAATCTGATTCTCTATAAAATGCACCTAATGGTTTCCTTTTAGCTTGAAATTTTTTTTTCTCGAAAATCCACAGTACCTTCCCTTGGAAAAATGACTCAGAAAAATCATGGCATTCGAAACAGATTTTTTCGATTTTTTTCTCACGGGTACGAGTTACGCGGTTACGGTTGACTTTTCCTTATTCGAAATCTGATTCTCTATAAAATGCACCTAATGGTTTCCTTTTAGCTTGAAATTTTTTTTTCTCGAAAATCCACAGTACCCTCCCTTGGAAAAATGACTCAGAAAAATCATGGCATTCGAAACAGATTTTTTCGATTTTTTTCTCACGGGTACGAGTTACGCGGTTACGGTTGACTTTTCCTTATTCGAAATCTGATTCTCTATAAAATGCACCTAATGGTTTCCTTTTAGCTGGAATTTTTTTTTTCTCGAAAATCCACAGTACCCTCCCTTGGAAAAATGACTCAGAAAAATCATGGCATTCGAAACAGATTTTTTCGATTTTTTTCTCACGGGTACGAGTTACGCGGTTACGGTTGACTTTTTCTTATTCGAAATCTGATTCTCTATAAAATGCACCTAATGGTTTCCTTTTAGCTTGAAATTTTTTTTTGTCGAAAATCCACAGTACCCTCCCTTGGAAAAATGACTCAGAAAAATCATGGCATTCGAAACAGATTTTTTCGATTTTTTTCTCACGGGTACGAGTTACGCGGTTACGGTTGACATTTTCTTATTCGAAATCTGATTCTCTATAAAATGCACCTAATGGTTTCCTTTTAGCTTGAAATTTTTTTTTTCTCGAAAATCCACAGTACTCTCCCTTGGAAAAATGACTCAGAAAAATCATGGCATTCGAAACAGATTTTTTCGATTTTTTTCTCACGGGTACGAGTTACGCGGTTACGGTTGACATTTTCTTATTCGAAATCTGATTCGCTATAAAATGCACCTAATGGTTTCCTTTTAGCTTGAAATTTTTTTTTTGTCGAAAATCCACAGTACCCTCCCTTGGAAAAATGACTCAGTAAAATCATGGCATTCGAAACTGATTTTTTCGATTTTTTCCTCACGGGTGCGAGTTACGCGGTTACGGTTGACTTTTTTTTATTCGAAATCTGATTCTCTATAAAATGCACCTAATGGTTTCCTTTTAGCTTGAAATTTTTTTTTCTCGAAAATTCACACTACCCTCCCTTGGAAAAATGACTCAGAAAAATCATGGCATTCGAAACAGATTTTTTCGATTTTTTTCTCACGAGTACGAGTTACGCGGTTACGGTTGACTTTTCCTTATTCGAAATCTGATTCTCTATAAAATGCACCTAATGGTTTCCTTTTAGCTTGAAATTTTTTTTTCTCGAAAATCCACAGTACCCTCCCTTGGAAAAAAGACTCAGAAAAATCATGGCATTCGAAAGAGATTTTTTCGATTTTTTTCTCACGGGTACGAGTTACGCGGTTACGGTTGACTTTTTCTTATTCGAAATCTGATTCTCTATAAAATGCACCTAATGGTTCCCTTTTAGCTTGAAATTTTTTTTTGTCGAAAATCCACAGTACCCTCCCTTGGAAAAATGACTCAGAAAAATCATGGCATTCGAAAGAGATTTTTTCGATTTTTTTCTCACGGGTACGAGTTACGCGGTTACGGTTGACTTTTTCTTATTCGAAATCTGATTCTCTATAAAATGCACCTAATGGTTTCCTTTTAGCTTGAAATTTTTTTTTGTCGAAAATCCACAGTACCCTCCCTTGGAAAAATGACTCAGAATAATCATGGCATTCGAAACAGATTTTTTCGATTTTTTTCTCACGGGTACGAGTTACGCGGTTACGGTTGACTTTTTCTTATTCGAAATCTGATTCTCTATAAAATGCACCTAATGGTTTCCTTTTAGCTTGAAATTTTTTTTTGTCGAAAATCCACAGTACCCTCCCTTGGAAAAATGACTCAGAAAAATCATGGCATTCGAAACAGATTTTTTCGATTTTTTTCTCACGGGTACGAGTTACGCGGTTACGGTTGACATTTTCTTATTCGAAATCTGATTCTCTATAAAATGCACCTAATGGTTTCCTTTTAGCTTGAAATTTTTTTTTCTCGAAAATCCACAGTACCCTCCCTTGGAAAAATGACTCAGAAAAATCATGGCATTCGAAACAGATTTTTTCGATTTTTTTCTCACGGGTACGAGTTACGCGGTTACGGTTGACTTTTCCTTATTCGAAATCTGATTCTCTATAAAATGCACCTAATGGTTTCCTTTTAGCTTGAAATTTTTTTTTCTCGAAAATCCACAGTACCTTCCCTTGGAAAAATGACTCAGAAAAATCATGGCATTCGAAACAGATTTTTTCGATTTTTTTCTCACGGGTACGAGTTACGCGGTTACGGTTGACTTTTCCTTATTCGAAATCTGATTCTCTATAAAATGCACCTAATGGTTTCCTTTTAGCTTGAAATTTTTTTTTCTCGAAAATCCACAGTACCCTCCCTTGGAAAAATGACTCAGTAAAATCATGGCATTCGAAACTGATTTTTTCGATTTTTTCCTCACGGGTGCGAGTTACGCGGTTACGGTTGACTTTTTTTTATTCGAAATCTGATTCTCTATAAAATGCACCTAATGGTTTCCTTTTAGCTTGAAATTTTTTTTTCTCGAAAATTCACACTACCCTCCCTTGGAAAAATGACTCAGAAAAATCATGGCATTCGAAACAGATTTTTTCGATTTTTTTCTCACGGGTACGAGTTACGCGGTTACGGTTGACTTTTTCTTATTCGAAATCTGATTCTCTATAAAATGCACCTAATGGTTTCCTTTTAGCTTGAAATTTTTTTTTGTCGAAAATCCACAGTACCCTCCCTTGGAAAAATGACTCAGAATAATCATGGCATTCGAAACAGATTTTTTCGATTTTTTTCTCACGGGTACGAGTTACGCGGTTACGGTTGACTTTTTCTTATTCGAAATCTGATTCTCTATAAAATGCACCTAATGGTTTCCTTTTAGCTTGAAATTTTTTTTTGTCGAAAATCCACAGTACCCTCCCTTGGAAAAATGACTCAGAAAAATCATGGCATTCGAAACAGATTTTTTCGATTTTTTTCTCACGGGTACGAGTTACGCGGTTACGGTTGACATTTTCTTATTCGAAATCTGATTCTCTATAAAATGCACCTAATGGTTTCCTTTTAGCTTGAAATTTTTTTTTCTCGAAAATCCACAGTACCCTCCCTTGGAAAAATGACTCAGAAAAATCATGGCATTCGAAACAGATTTTTTCGATTTTTTTCTCACGGGTACGAGTTACGCGGTTACGGTTGACTTTTCCTTATTCGAAATCTGATTCTCTATAAAATGCACCTAATGGTTTCCTTTTAGCTTGAAATTTTTTTTTCTCGAAAATCCACAGTACCTTCCCTTGGAAAAATGACTCAGAAAAATCATGGCATTCGAAACAGATTTTTTCGATTTTTTTCTCACGGGTACGAGTTACGCGGTTACGGTTGACTTTTCCTTATTCGAAATCTGATTCTCTATAAAATGCACCTAATGGTTTCCTTTTAGCTTGAAATTTTTTTTTCTCGAAAATCCACAGTACCCTCCCTTGGAAAAATGACTCAGTAAAATCATGGCATTCGAAACTGATTTTTTCGATTTTTTCCTCACGGGTGCGAGTTACGCGGTTACGGTTGACTTTTTTTTATTCGAAATCTGATTCTCTATAAAATGCACCTAATGGTTTCCTTTTAGCTTGAAATTTTTTTTTCTCGAAAATTCACACTACCCTCCCTTGGAAAAATGACTCAGAAAAATCATGGCATTCGAAACAGATTTTTTCGATTTTTTTCTCACGGGTACGAGTTACGCGGTTACGGTTGACTTTTTCTTATTCGAAATCTGATTCTCTATAAAATGCACCTAATGGTTTCCTTTTAGCTTGAAATTTTTTTTTGTCGAAAATCCACAGTACCCTCCCTTGGAAAAATGACTCAGAAAAATCATGGCATTCGAAACAGATTTTTTCGATTTTTTTCTCACGGGTACGAGTTACGCGGTTACGGTTGACTTTTTCTTATTGGAAATCTGATTCTCTATAAAATGCACCTAATGGTTTCCTTTTAGCTTGAAATTTTTTTTTCTCGAAAATCCACAGTACCCTCCCTTGGAAAAATGACTCAGAAAAATCATGGCATTCGAAACAGATTTTTTCGATTTTTTTCTCACGGGTACGAGTTACGCGGTTACGGTTGACTTTTCCTTATTCGAAATCTGATTCTCTATAAAATGCACCTAATGGTTTCCTTTTAGCTTGAAATTTTTTTTTCTCGAAAATCCACAGTACCTTCCCTTGGAAAAATGACTCAGAAAAATCATGGCATTCGAAACAGATTTTTTCGATTTTTTTCTCACGGGTACGAGTTACGCGGTTACGGTTGACTTTTCCTTATTCGAAATCTGATTCTCTATAAAATGCACCTAATGGTTTCCTTTTAGCTTGAAATTTTTTTTTCTCGAAAATCCACAGTACCCTCCCTTGGAAAAATGACTCAGAAAAATCATGGCATTCGAAACAGATTTTTTCGATTTTTTTCTCACGGGTACGAGTTACGCGGTTACGGTTGACTTTTCCTTATTCGAAATCTGATTCTCTATAAAATGCACCTAATGCTTTCCTTTTAGCTGGAATTTTTTTTTTCTCGAAAATCCACAGTACCCTCCCTTGGAAAAATGACTCAGAAAAATCATGGCATTCGAAACAGATTTTTTCGATTTTTTTCTCACGGGTACGAGTTACGCGGTTACGGTTGACTTTTTCTTATTCGAAATCTGATTCTCTATAAAATGCACCTAATGGTTTCCTTTTAGCTTGAAATTTTTTTTTGTCGAAAATCCACAGTACCCTCCCTTGGAAAAATGACTCAGAAAAATCATGGCATTCGAAACAGATTTTTTCGATTTTTTTCTCACGGGTACGAGTTACGCGGTTACGGTTGACATTTTCTTATTCGAAATCTGATTCTCTATAAAATGCACCTAATGGTTTCCTTTTAGCTTGAAATTTTTTTTTTCTCGAAAATCCACAGTACCCTCCCTTGGAAAAATGACTCAGAAAAATCATGGCATTCGAAACAGATTTTTTCGATTTTTTTCTCACGGGTACGAGTTACGCGGTTACGGTTGACATTTTCTTATTCGAAATCTGATTCGCTATAAAATGCACCTAATGGTTTCCTTTTAGCTTGAAATTTTTTTTTGTCGAAAATCCACAGTACCCTCCCTTGGAAAAATGACTCAGAAAAATCATGGCATTCGAAACAGATTTTTTCGATTTTTTTCTCACGGGTACGAGTTACGCGGTTACGGTTGACTTTTTCTTATTCGAAATCTGATTCTCTATAAAATGCACCTAATGGTTTCCTTTTAGCTTGAAATTTTTTTTTGTCGAAAATCCACAGTACCCTCCCTTGGAAAAATGACTCAGAAAAATCATGGCATTCGAAACAGATTTTTTCGATTTTTTTCTCACGGGTACGAGTTACGCGGTTACGGTTGACTTTTCCTTATTCGAAATCTGATTCTCTATAAAATGCACCTAATGGTTTCCTTTTAGCTTGAAATTTTTTTTTCTCGAAAATCCACAGTACCTTCCCTTGGAAAAATGACTCAGAAAAATCATGGCATTCGAAACAGATTTTTTCGATTTTTTTCTCACGGGTACGAGTTACGCAGTTACGGTTGACTTTTCCTTAGTCGAAATCTGATTCTCTATAAAATGCACCTAATGGTTTCCTTTTAGCTTGAAATTTTTTTTTCTCGAAAATCCACAGTACCCTCCCTTGGAAAAATGACTCAGAAAAATCATGGCATTCGAAACAGATTTTTTCGATTTTTTTCTCACGAGTACGAGTTACGCGGTTACGGTTGACTTTTCCTTATTCGAAATCTGATTCTCTATAAAATGCACCTAATGGTTTCCTTTTAGCTTGAAATTTTTTTTTCTCGAAAATCCACAGTACCCTCCCTTGGAAAAAAGACTCAGAAAAATCATGGCATTCGAAAGAGATTTTTTCGATTTTTTTCTCACGGGTACGAGTTACGCGGTTACGGTTGACTTTTTCTTATTCGAAATCTGATTCTCTATAAAATGCACCTAATGGTTCCCTTTTAGCTTGAAATTTTTTTTTGTCGAAAATCCACAGTACCCTCCCTTGGAAAAATGACTCAGAAAAATCATGGCATTCGAAAGAGATTTTTTCGATTTTTTTCTCACGGGTACGAGTTACGCGGTTACGGTTGACTTTTTCTTATTCGAAATCTGATTCTCTATAAAATGCACCTAATGGTTTCCTTTTAGCTTGAAATTTTTTTTTGTCGAAAATCCACAGTACCCTCCCTTGGAAAAATGACTCAGAAAAATCATGGCATTCGAAACAGATTTTTTCGATTTTTTTCTCACGGGTACGAGTTACGCGGTTACGGTTGACTTTTTCTTATTCGAAATCTGATTCTCTATAAAATGCACCTAATGGTTTCCTTTTAGCTTGAAATTTTTTTTTGTCGAAAATCCACAGTACCCTCCCTTGGAAAAATGACTCAGAAAAATCATGGCATTCGAAACAGATTTTTTCGATTTTTTTCTCACGGGTACGAGTTACGCGGTTACGGTTGACATTTTCTTATTCGAAATCTGATTCTCTATAAAATGCACCTAATGGTTTCCTTTTAGCTTGAAATTTTTTTTTCTCGAAAATCCACAGTACCCTCCCTTGGAAAAATGACTCAGAAAAATCATGGCATTCGAAACAGATTTTTTCGATTTTTTTCTCACGGGTACGAGTTACGCGGTTACGGTTGACTTTTCCTTATTCGAAATCTGATTCTCTATAAAATGCACCTAATGGTTTCCTTTTAGCTTGAAATTTTTTTTTCTCGAAAATCCACAGTACCCTCCCTTGGAAAAATGACTCAGTAAAATCATGGCATTCGAAACAGATTTTTTCGATTTTTTTCTCACGGGTACGAGTTACGCGGTTACGGTTGACTTTTTCTTATTCGAAATCTGATTCTCTATAAAATGCACCTAATGGTTTCCTTTTAGCTTGAAATTTTTTTTTGTCGAAAATCCACAGTACCCTCCCTTGGAAAAATGACTCAGAAAAATCATGGCATTCGAAACAGATTTTTTCGATTTTTTTCTCACGGGTACGAGTTACGCGGTTACGGTTGACTTTTTCTTATTCGAAATCTGATTCTCTATAAAATGCACCTAATGGTTTCCTTTTAGCTTGAAATTTTTTTTTTCTCTAAAATCCACAGTACCCTCCCTTGGAAAAATGACTCAGAAAAATCATGGCATTCGAAACAGATTTTTTCGATTTTTTTCTCACGGGTACGAGTTACGCGGTTACGGTTGACATTTTCTTATTCGAAATCTGATTCGCTATAAAATGCACCTAATGGTTTCCTTTTAGCTTGAAATTTTTTTTTCTCGAAAATCCACAGTACCCTCCCTTGGAAAAATGACTCAGAAAAATCATGGCATTCGAAACAGATTTTTTCGATTTTTTTCTCACGGGTACGAGTTACGCGGTTACGGTTGACTTTTCCTTATTCGAAATCTGATTCTCTATAAAATGCACCTAATGGTTTCCTTTTAGCTTGAAATTTTTTTTTCTCGAAAATCCACAGTACCTTCCCTTGGAAAAATGACTCAGAAAAATCATGGCATTCGAAACAGATTTTTTCGATTTTTTTCTCACGGGTACGAGTTACGCGGTTACGGTTGACTTTTCCTTATTCGAAATCTGATTCTCTATAAAATGCACCTAATGGTTTCCTTTTAGCTTGAAATTTTTTTTTCTCGAAAATCCACAGTACCCTCCCTTGGAAAAATGACTCAGTAAAATCATGGCATTCGAAACAGATTTTTTCGATTTTTTTCTCACGGGTACGAGTTACGCGGTTACGGTTGACTTTTTCTTATTCGAAATCTGATTCTCTATAAAATGCACCTAATGGTTTCCTTTTAGCTGGAATTTTTTTTTTCTCGAAAATCCACAGTACCCTCCCTTGGAAAAATGACTCAGAAAAATCATGGCATTCGAAACAGATTTTTTCGATTTTTTTCTCACGGGTACGAGTTACGCGGTTACGGTTGACTTTTTCTTATTCGAAATCTGATTCTCTATAAAATGCACCTAATGGTTTCCTTTTAGCTTGAAATTTTTTTTTGTCGAAAATCCACAGTACCCTCCCTTGGAAAAATGACTCAGAAAAATCATGGCATTCGAAACAGATTTTTTCGATTTTTTTCTCACGGGTACGAGTTACGCGGTTACGGTTGACTTTTTCTTATTCGAAATCTGATTCTCTATAAAATGCACCTAATGGTTTCCTTTTAGCTTGAAATTTTTTTTTGTCGAAAATCCACAGTACCCTCCCTTGGAAAAATGACTCAGAAAAATCATGGCATTCGAAAGAGATTTTTTCGATTTTTTTCCCACGGGTACGAGTTACGCGGTTACGGTTGACATTTTCTTATTCGAAATCTGATTCTCTATAAAATGCACCTAATGGTTTCCTTTTAGCTTGAAATTTTTTTTTTGTCGAAAATCCACAGTACCCTCCCTTGGAAAAATGACTCAGAAAAATCATGGCATTCGAAACAGATTTTTTCGATTTTTTTCTCACGGGTACGAGTTACGCGGTTACGGTTGACTTTTCCTTATTCGAAATCTGATTCTCTATAAAATGCACCTAATGGTTTCCTTTTAGCTTGAAATTTTTTTTCTCGAAAATCCACAGTACCTTCCCTTGGAAAAATGACTCAGAAAAATCATGGCATTCGAAACAGATTTTTTCGATTTTTTTCTCACGGGTACGAGTTACGCGGTTACGGTTGACTTTTCCTTATTCGAAATCTGATTCTCTATAAAATGCTCCTAATGGTTTCCTTTTAGCTTGAAATTTTTTTTTCTCGAAAATCCACAGTACCCTCCCTTGGAAAAATGACTCAGAAAAATCATGGCATTCGAAACAGATTTTTTCGATTTTTTTCTCACGAGTACGAGTTACGCGGTTACGGTTGACTTTTCCTTATTCGAAATCTGATTCTCTATAAAATGCACCTAATGGTTTCCTTTTAGCTTGAAATTTTTTTTTGTCGAAAATCCACAGTACCCTCCCTTGGAAAAATGACTCAGTAAAATCATGGCATTCGAAACAGATTTTTTCGATTTTTTTCTCACGGGTACGAGTTACGCGGTTACGGTTGACATTTTCTTATTCGAAATCTGATTCTCTATAAAATGCACCTAATGGTTTCCTTTTAGCTTGAAATTTTTTTTTTCTCGAAAATCCACAGTACCCTCCCTTGGAAAAATGACTCAGAAAAATCATGGCATTCGAAACAGATTTTTTCGATTTTTTTCTCACGGGTACGAGTTACGCGGTTACGGTTGACTTTTTCTTATTCGAAATCTGATTCTCTATAAAATGCACCTAATGGTTTCCTTTTAGCTTGAAATTTTTTTTTGTCGAAAATCCACAGTACCCTCCCTTGGAAAAATGACTCAGAAAAATCATGGCATTCGAAACAGATTTTTTCGATTTTTTTCTCACGGGTACGAGTTACGCGGTTACGGTTGACTTTTCCTTATTCGAAATCTGATTCTCTATAAAATGCACCTAATGGTTTCCTTTTAGCTTGAAATTTTTTTTTCTCGAAAATCCACAGTACCTTCCCTTGGAAAAATGACTCAGAAAAATCATGGCATTCGAAACAGATTTTTTCGATTTTTTTCTCACGGGTACGAGTTACGCGGTTACGGTTGACTTTTCCTTATTCGAAATCTGATTCTCTATAAAATGCACCTAATGGTTTCCTTTTAGCTTGAAATTTTTTTTTCTCGAAAATCCACAGTACCCTCCCTTGGAAAAATGACTCAGTAAAATCATGGCATTCGAAACTGATTTTTTCGATTTTTTCCTCACGGGTGCGAGTTACGCGGTTACGGTTGACTTTTTTTTATTCGAAATCTGATTCTCTATAAAATGCACCTAATGGTTTCCTTTTAGCTTGAAATTTTTTTTTCTCGAAAATTCACACTACCCTCCCTTGGAAAAATGACTCAGAAAAATCATGGCATTCGAAACAGATTTTTTCGATTTTTTTCTCACGAGTACGAGTTACGCGGTTACGGTTGACTTTTCCTTATTCGAAATCTGATACTCTATAAAATGCACCTAATGGTTTCCTTTTAGCTTGAAATTTTTTTTTCTCGAAAATCCACAGTACCCTCCCTTGGAAAAATGACTCAGTAAAATCATGGCATTCGAAACAGATTTTTTCGATTTTTTTCTCACGGGTACGAGTTACGCGGTTACGGTTGACATTTTCTTATTCGAAATCTGATTCTCTATAAAATGCACCTAATGGTTTCCTTTTAGCTTGAAATTTTTTTTTTCTCGAAAATCCACAGTACCCTCCCTTGGAAAAATGACTCAGAAAAATCATGGCATTCGAAACAGATTTTTTCGATTTTTTTCTCACGGGTACGAGTTACGCGGTTACGGTTGACTTTTCCTTATTCGAAATCTGATTCTCTATAAAATGCACCTAATGGTTTCCTTTTAGCTTGAAATTTTTTTTTCTCGAAAATCCACAGTACCTTCCCTTGGAAAAATGACTCAGAAAAATCATGGCATTCGAAACAGATTTTTTCGATTTTTTTCTCACGGGTACGAGTTACGCGGTTACGGTTGACTTTTCCTTATTCGAAATCTGATTCTCTATAAAATGCACCTAATGGTTTCCTTTTAGCTTGAAATTTTTTTTTCTCGAAAATCCACAGTACCCTCCCTTGGAAAAATGACTCAGTAAAATCATGGCATTCGAAACTGATTTTTTCGATTTTTTCCTCACGGGTGCGAGTTACGCGGTTACGGTTGACTTTTTTTTATTCGAAATCTGATTCTCTATAAAATGCACCTAATGGTTTCCTTTTAGCTTGAAATTTTTTTTTCTCGAAAATTCACACTACCCTCCCTTGGAAAAATGACTCAGAAAAATCATGGCATTCGAAACAGATTTTTTCGATTTTTTTCTCACGAGTACGAGTTACGCGGTTACGGTTGACTTTTCCTTATTCGAAATCTGATTCTCTATAAAATGCACCTAATGGTTTCCTTTTAGCTTGAATTTTTTTTTTCTCGAAAATCCAATGTACCCTCCCTTGGAAAAAAGACTCAGAAAAATCATGGCATTCGAAAGAGATTTTTTCGATTTTTTTCTCACGGGTACGAGTTACGCGGTTACGGTTGACTTTTTCTTATTCGAAATCTGATTCTCTATAAAATGCACCTAATGGTTCCCTTTTAGCTTGAAATTTTTTTTTGTCGAAAATCCACAGTACCCTCCCTTGGAAAAATGACTCAGAAAAATCATGGCATTCGAAAGAGATTTTTTCGATTTTTTTCTCACGGGTACGAGTTACGCGGTTACGGTTGACTTTTTCTTATTCGAAATCTGATTCTCTATAAAATGCACCTAATGGTTTCCTTTTAGCTTGAAATTTTTTTTTGTCGAAAATCCACAGTACCCTCCCTTGGAAAAATGACTCAGAAAAATCATGGCATTCGAAACAGATTTTTTCGATTTTTTTCTCACGGGTACGAGTTACGCGGTTACGGTTGACTTTTTCTTATTCGAAATCTGATTCTCTATAAAATGCACCTAATGGTTTCCTTTTAGCTTGAAATTTTTTTTTGTCGAAAATCCACAGTACCCTCCCTTGGAAAAATGACTCAGAAAAATCATGGCATTCGAAACAGATTTTTTCGATTTTTTTTCTCACGGGTACGAGTTACGCGGTTACGGTTGACATTTTCTTATTCGAAATCTGATTCTCTATAAAATGCACCTAATGGTTTCCTTTTAGCTTGAAATTTTTTTTTCTCGAAAATTCACACTACCCTCCCTTGGAAAAATGACTCAGAAAAATCATGGCATTCGAAACTGATTTTTTCGATTTTTTCCTCACGGGTGCGAGTTACGCGGTTACGGTTGACTTTTTTTTATTCGAAATCTGATTCTCTATAAAATGAACCTAATGGTTTCCTTTTAGCTTGAAATTTTTTTTTCTCGAAAATCCAATGTACCCTCCCTTGGAAAAAAGACTCAGAAAAATCATGGCATTCGAAAGAGATTTTTTCGATTTTTTTCTCACGGGTACGAGTTACGCGGTTACGGTTGACTTTTTCTTATTCGAAATCTGATTCTCTATAAAATGCACCTAATGGTTCCCTTTTAGCTTGAAATTTTTTTTTGTCGAAAATCCACAGTACCCTCCCTTGGAAAAATGACTCAGAAAAATCATGGCATTCGAAAGAGATTTTTTCGATTTTTTTCTCACGGGTACGAGTTACGCGGTTACGGTTGACTTTTTCTTATTGGAAATCTGATTCTCTATAAAATGCACCTAATGGTTTCCTTTTAGCTTGAAATTTTTTTTCTCGAAAATCCACAGTACCCTCCCTTGGAAAAATGACTCAGAAAAATCATGGCATTCGAAACAGATTTTTTCGATTTTTTTCTCACGGGTACGAGTTACGCGGTTACGGTTGACTTTTTCTTATTGGAAATCTGATTCTCTATAAAATGCACCTAATGGTTTCCTTTTAGCTTGAAATTTTTTTTTCTCGAAAATCCACAGTACCCTCCCTTGGAAAAATGACTCAGTAAAATCATGGCATTCGAAACTGATTTTTTCGATTTTTTCCTCACGGGTGCGAGTTACGCGGTTACGGTTGACTTTTTTTTATTCGAAATCTGATTCTCTATAAAATGAACCTAATGGTTTCCTTTTAGCTTGAAATTTTTTTTTCTCGAAAATTCACACTACCCTCCCTTGGAAAAATGACTCAGAAAAATCATGGCATTCGAAACAGATTTTTTCGATTTTTTTCTCACGAGTACGAGTTACGCGGTTACGGTTGACTTTTCCTTATTCGAAATCTGATTCTCTATAAAATGCACCTAATGGTTTCCTTTTAGCTTGAAATTTTTTTTTCTCGAAAATCCAATGTACCCTCCCTTGGAAAAAAGACTCAGAAAAATCATGGCATTCGAAAGAGATTTTTTCGATTTTTTTCTCACGGGTACGAGTTACGCGGTTACGGTTGACTTTTTCTTATTCGAAATCTGATTCTCTATAAAATGCACCTAATGGTTCCCTTTTAGCTTGAAATTTTTTTTTGTCGAAAATCCACAGTACCCTCCCTTGGAAAAATGACTCAGAAAAATCATGGCATTCGAAACAGATTTTTTCGATTTTTTTCTCACGGGTACGAGTTACGCGGTTACGGTTGACTTTTTCTTATTCGAAATCTGATTCTCTATAAAATGCACCTAATGGTTTCCTTTTAGCTTGAAATTTTTTTTTGTCGAAAATCCACAGTACCCTCCCTTGGAAAAATGACTCAGAAAAATCATGGCATTCGAAACAGATTTTTTCGATTTTTTTCTCACGGGTACGAGTTACGCGGTTACGGTTGACTTTTTCTTATTCGAAATCTGATTCTCTATAAAATGCACCTAATGGTTTCCTTTTAGCTTGAAATTTTTTTTTGTCGAAAATCCACAGTACCCTCCCTTGGAAAAATGACTCAGAAAAATCATGGCATTCGAAACAGATTTTTTCGATTTTTTTTCTCACGGGTACGAGTTACGCGGTTACGGTTGACATTTTCTTATTCGAAATCTGATTCTCTATAAAATGCACCTAATGGTTTCCTTTTAGCTTGAAATTTTTTTTTCTCGAAAATTCACACTACCCTCCCTTGGAAAAATGACTCAGAAAAATCATGGCATTCGAAACAGATTTTTTCGATTTTTTTCTCACGAGTACGAGTTACGCGGTTACGGTTGACTTTTCCTTATTCGAAATCTGATTCTCTATAAAATGCACCTAATGGTTTCCTTTTAGCTTGAAATTTTTTTTTCTCGAAAATCCAATGTACCCTCCCTTGGAAAAAAGACTCAGAAAAATCATGGCATTCGAAAGAGATTTTTTCGATTTTTTTCTCACGGGTACGAGTTACGCGGTTACGGTTGACTTTTTCTTATTCGAAATCTGATTCTCTATAAAATGCACCTAATGGTTCCCTTTTAGCTTGAAATTTTTTTTTGTCGAAAATCCACAGTACCCTCCCTTGGAAAAATGACTCAGAAAAATCATGGCATTCGAAAGAGATTTTTTCGATTTTTTTCTCACGGGTACGAGTTACGCGGTTACGGTTGACTTTTTCTTATTGGAAATCTGATTCTCTATAAAATGCACCTAATGGTTTCCTTTTAGCTTGAAATTTTTTTTTCTCGAAAATCCACAGTACCCTCCCTTGGAAAAATGACTCAGAAAAATCATGGCATTCGAAACAGATTTTTTCGATTTTTTTCTCACGGGTACGAGTTACGCGGTTACGGTTGACTTTTTCTTATTGGAAATCTGATTCTCTATAAAATGCACCTAATGGTTTCCTTTTAGCTTGAAATTTTTTTTTCTCGAAAATCCACAGTACCCTCCCTTGGAAAAATGACTCAGAAAAATCATGGCATTCGAAACAGATTTTTTCGATTTTTTTCTCACGGGTACGAGTTACGCGGTTACGGTTGACTTTTCCTTATTCGAAATCTGATTCTCTATAAAATGCACCTAATGGTTTCCTTTTAGCTTGAAATTTTTTTTTCTCGAAAATCCACAGTACATTCCCTTGGAAAAATGACTCAGAAAAATCATGGCATTCGAAACAGATTTTTTCGATTTTTTTCTCACGGGTACGAGTTACGCGGTTACGGTTGACTTTTCCTTATTCGAAATCTGATTCTCTATAAAATGCACCTAATGGTTTCCTTTTAGCTTGAAATTTTTTTTTCTCGAAAATCCACAGTACCCTCCCTTGGAAAAATGACTCAGAAAAATCATGGCATTCGAAACAGATTTTTTCGATTTTTTTCTCACGGGTACGAGTTACGCGGTTACGGTTGACTTTTCCTTATTCGAAATCTGATTCTCTATAAAATGCACCTAATGGTTTCCTTTTAGCTGGAATTTTTTTTTTCTCGAAAATCCACAGTACCCTCCCTTGGAAAAATGACTCAGAAAAATCATGGCATTCGAAACAGATTTTTTCGATTTTTTTCTCACGGGTACGAGTTACGCGGTTACGGTTGACTTTTTCTTATTCGAAATCTGATTCTCTATAAAATGCACGTAATGGTTTCCTTTTAGCTTGAAATTTTTTTTTGTCGAAAATCCACAGTACCCTCCCTTGGAAAAATGACTCAAAAAAATCATGGCATTCGAAACAGATTTTTTCGATTTTTTTCTCACGGGTACGAGTTACGCGGTTACGGTTGACTTTTTCTTATTCGAAATCTGATTCTCTATAAAATGCACCTAATGGTTTCCTTTTAGCTTGAAATTTTTTTTTGTCGAAAATCCACAGTACCCTCCCTTGGAAAAATGACTCAGAAAAATCATGGCATTCGAAACAGATTTTTTCGATTTTTTTCTCACGGGTACGAGTTACGCGGTTACGGTTGACTTTTTCTTATTCGAAATCTGATTCTCTATAAAATGCACCTAATGGTTTCCTTTTAGCTTGAAATTTTTTTTTGTCGAAAATCCACAGTACCCTCCCTTGGAAAAATGACTCAGAAAAATCATGGCATTCGAAAGAGATTTTTTCGATTTTTTTCCCACGGGTACGAGTTACGCGGTTACGGTTGACATTTTCTTATTCGAAATCTGATTCTCTATAAAATGCACCTAATGGTTTCCTTTTAGCTTGAAATTTTTTTTTTGTCGAAAATCCACAGTACCCTCCCTTGGAAAAATGACTCAGAAAAATCATGGCATTCGAAACAGATTTTTTCGATTTTTTTCTCACGGGTACGAGTTACGCGGTTACGGTTGACTTTTCCTTATTCGAAATCTGATTCTCTATAAAATGCACCTAATGGTTTCCTTTTAGCTTGAAATTTTTTTTTGTCGAAAATCCACAGTACCCTCCCTTGGAAAAATGACTCAGAAAAATCATGGCATTCGAAACAGATTTTTTCGATTTTTTTCTCACGGGTACGAGTTACGCGGTTACGGTTGACTTTTCCTTATTCGAAATCTGATTCTCTATAAAATGCACCTAATGGTTTCCTTTTAGCTTGAAATTTTTTTTTCTCGAAAATCCACAGTACCTTCCCTTGGAAAAATGACTCAGAAAAATCATGGCATTCGAAACAGATTTTTTCGATTTTTTTCTCACGGGTACGAGTTACGCGGTTACGGTTGACTTTTTCTTATTCGAAATCTGATTCTCTATAAAATGCACCTAATGGTTTCCTTTTAGCTTGAAATTTTTTTTGTCGAAAATCCACAGTACCCTCCCTTGGAAAAATGACTCAGAAAAATCATGGCATTCGAAACAGATTTTTTCGATTTTTTTCTCACGGGTACGAGTTACGCGGTTACGGTTGACATTTTCTTATTCGAAATCTGATTCTCTATAAAATGCACCTAATGGTTTCCTTTTAGCTTGAAATTTTTTTTTCTCGAAAATCCACAGTACCCTCCCTTGGAAAAATGACTCAGAAAAATCATGGCATTCGAAACAGATTTTTTCGATTTTTTTCTCACGGGTACGAGTTACGCGGTTACGGTTGACTTTTTCTTATTCGAAATCTGATTCGCTATAAAATGCACCTAATGGTTTCCTTTTAGCTTGAAATTTTTTTTTGTCGAAAATCCACAGTACCCTCCCTTGGAAAAATGACTCAGAAAAATCATGGCATTCGAAACAGATTTTTTCGATTTTTTTCTCACGGGTACGAGTTACGCGGTTACGGTTGACTTTTCCTTATTCGAAATCTGATTCTCTATAAAATGCACCTAATGGTTTCCTTTTAGCTTGAAATTTTTTTTTCTCGAAAATCCACAGTACCCTTCCTTGGAAAAATGACTCAGAAAAATCATGGCATTCGAAACAGATTTTTTCGATTTTTTTCTCACGGGTACGAGTTACGCGGTTACGGTTGACTTTTTCTTATTCGAAATCTGATTCGCTATAAAATGCACCTAATGGTTTCCTTTTAGCTTGAAATTTTTTTTTGTCGAAAATCCACAGTACCCTCCCTTGGAAAAATGACTCAGAAAAATCATGGCATTCGAAACAGATTTTTTCGATTTTTTTCTCACGGGTACGAGTTACGCGGTTACGGTTGACTTTTCCTTATTCGAAATCTGATTCTCTATAAAATGCACCTAATGGTTTCCTTTTAGCTGGAATTTTTTTTTTCTCGAAAATCCACAGTACCCTCCCTTGGAAAAATGACTCAGAAAAATCATGGCATTCGAAACAGATTTTTTCGATTTTTTTCTCACGGGTACGAGTTACGCGGTTACGGTTGACTTTTTCTTATTCGAAATCTGATTCTCTATAAAATGCACCTAATGGTTTCCTTTTAGCTTGAAATTTTTTTTTGTCGAAAATCCACAGTACCCTCCCTTGGAAAAATGACTCAGAAAAATCATGGCATTCGAAACAGATTTTTTCGATTTTTTTCTCACGGGTACGAGTTACGCGGTTACGGTTGACTTTTTCTTATTCGAAATCTGATTCTCTATAAAATGCACCTAATGGTTTCCTTTTAGCTTGAAATTTTTTTTTGTCGAAAATCCACAGTACCCTCCCTTGGAAAAATGACTCAGAAAAATCATGGCATTCGAAAGAGATTTTTTCGATTTTTTTCCCACGGGTACGAGTTACGCGGTTACGGTTGACATTTTCTTATTCGAAATCTGATTCTCTATAAAATGCACCTAATGGTTTCCTTTTAGCTTGAAATTTTTTTTTTGTCGAAAATCCACAGTACCCTCCCTTGGAAAAATGACTCAGAAAAATCATGGCATTCGAAACAGATTTTTTCGATTTTTTTCTCACGGGTACGAGTTACGCGGTTACGGTTGACTTTTCCTTATTCGAAATCTGATTCTCTATAAAATGCACCTAATGGTTTCCTTTTAGCTTGAAATTTTTTTTTGTCGAAAATCCACAGTACCCTCCCTTGGAAAAATGACTCAGAAAAATCATGGCATTCGAAACAGATTTTTTCGATTTTTTTCTCACGGGTACGAGTTACGCGGTTACGGTTGACTTTTCCTTATTCGAAATCTGATTCTCTATAAAATGCACCTAATGGTTTCCTTTTAGCTTGAAATTTTTTTTTCTCGAAAATCCACAGTACCTTCCCTTGGAAAAATGACTCAGAAAAATCATGGCATTCGAAACAGATTTTTTCGATTTTTTTCTCACGGGTACGAGTTACGCGGTTACGGTTGACTTTTTCTTATTCGAAATCTGATTCTCTATAAAATGCACCTAATGGTTTCCTTTTAGCTTGAAATTTTTTTTGTCGAAAATCCACAGTACCCTCCCTTGGAAAAATGACTCAGAAAAATCATGGCATTCGAAACAGATTTTTTCGATTTTTTTCTCACGGGTACGAGTTACGCGGTTACGGTTGACATTTTCTTATTCGAAATCTGATTCTCTATAAAATGCACCTAATGGTTTCCTTTTAGCTTGAAATTTTTTTTTCTCGAAAATCCACAGTACCCTCCCTTGGAAAAATGACTCAGAAAAATCATGGCATTCGAAACAGATTTTTTCGATTTTTTTCTCACGGGTACGAGTTACGCGGTTACGGTTGACTTTTTCTTATTCGAAATCTGATTCGCTATAAAATGCACCTAATGGTTTCCTTTTAGCTTGAAATTTTTTTTTGTCGAAAATCCACAGTACCCTCCCTTGGAAAAATGACTCAGAAAAATCATGGCATTCGAAACAGATTTTTTCGATTTTTTTCTCACGGGTACGAGTTACGCGGTTACGGTTGACTTTTCCTTATTCGAAATCTGATTCTCTATAAAATGCACCTAATGGTTTCCTTTTAGCTGGAATTTTTTTTTTCTCGAAAATCCACAGTACCCTCCCTTGGAAAAATGACTCAGAAAAATCATGGCATTCGAAACAGATTTTTTCGATTTTTTTCTCACGGGTACGAGTTACGCGGTTACGGTTGACTTTTTCTTATTCGAAATCTGATTCTCTATAAAATGCACCTAATGGTTTCCTTTTAGCTTGAAATTTTTTTTTGTCGAAAATCCACAGTACCCTCCCTTGGAAAAATGACTCAGAAAAATCATGGCATTCGAAACAGATTTTTTCGATTTTTTTCTCACGGGTACGAGTTACGCGGTTACGGTTGACTTTTTCTTATTCGAAATCTGATTCTCTATAAAATGCACCTAATGGTTTCCTTTTAGCTTGAAATTTTTTTTTGTCGAAAATCCACAGTACCCTCCCTTGGAAAAATGACTCAGAAAAATCATGGCATTCGAAAGAGATTTTTTCGATTTTTTTCCCACGGGTACGAGTTACGCGGTTACGGTTGACATTTTCTTATTCGAAATCTGATTCTCTATAAAATGCACCTAATGGTTTCCTTTTAGCTTGAAATTTTTTTTTTGTCGAAAATCCACAGTACCCTCCCTTGGAAAAATGACTCAGAAAAATCATGGCATTCGAAACAGATTTTTTCGATTTTTTTCTCACGGGTACGAGTTACGCGGTTACGGTTGACTTTTTCTTATTCGAAATCTGATTCTCTATAAAATGCACCTAATGGTTTCCTTTTAGCTTGAAATTTTTTTTGTCGAAAATCCACAGTACCCTCCCTTGGAAAAATGACTCAGAAAAATCATGGCATTCGAAAGAGATTTTTTCGATTTTTTTCCCACGGGTACGAGTTACGCGGTTACGGTTGACATTTTCTTATTCGAAATCTGATTCTCTATAAAATGCACCTAATGGTTTCCTTTTAGCTTGAAATTTTTTTTTTGTCGAAAATCCACAGTACCCTCCCTTGGAAAAATGACTCAGAAAAATCATGGCATTCGAAACAGATTTTTTCGATTTTTTTCTCACGGGTACGAGTTACGCGGTTACGGTTGACTTTTCCTTATTCGAAATCTGATTCTCTATAAAATGCACCTAATGGTTTCCTTTTAGCTTGAAATTTTTTTTTGTCGAAAATCCACAGTACCCTCCCTTGGAAAAATGACTCAGAAAAATCATGGCATTCGAAACAGATTTTTTCGATTTTTTTCTCACGGGTACGAGTTACGCGGTTACGGTTGACTTTTCCTTATTCGAAATCTGATTCTCTATAAAATGCACCTAATGGTTTCCTTTTAGCTTGAAATTTTTTTTTCTCGAAAATCCACAGTACCTTCCCTTGGAAAAATGACTCAGAAAAATCATGGCATTCGAAACAGATTTTTTCGATTTTTTTCTCACGGGTACGAGTTACGCGGCTACGGTTGACTTTTTCTTATTCGAAATCTGATTCTCTATAAAATGCACCTAATGGTTTCCTTTTAGCTTGAAATTTTTTTTTGTCGAAAATCCACAGTACCCTCCCTTGGAAAAATGACTCAGAAAAATCATGGCATTCGAAACAGATTTTTTCGATTTTTTTCTCACGGGTACGAGTTACGCGGTTACGGTTGACATTTTCTTATTCGAAATCTGATTCTCTATAAAATGCACCTAATGGTTTCCTTTTAGCTTGAAATTTTTTTTTCTCGAAAATCCACAGTACCCTCCCTTGGAAAAATGACTCAGAAAAATCATGGCATTCGAAACAGATTTTTTCGATTTTTTTCTCACGGGTACGAGTTACGCGGTTACGGTTGACTTTTTCTTATTCGAAATCTGATTCGCTATAAAATGCACCTAATGGTTTCCTTTTAGCTTGAAATTTTTTTTTGTCGAAAATCCACAGTACCCTCCCTTGGAAAAATGACTCAGAAAAATCATGGCATTCGAAACAGATTTTTTCGATTTTTTTCTCACGGGTACGAGTTACGCGGTTACGGTTGACTTTTCCTTATTCGAAATCTGATTCTCTATAAAATGCACCTAATGGTTTCCTTTTAGCTGGAATTTTTTTTTTCTCGAAAATCCACAGTACCCTCCCTTGGAAAAATGACTCAGAAAAATCATGGCATTCGAAACAGATTTTTTCGATTTTTTTCTCACGGGTACGAGTTACGCGGTTACGGTTGACTTTTTCTTATTCGAAATCTGATTCTCTATAAAATGCACCTAATGGTTTCCTTTTAGCTTGAAATTTTTTTTTGTCGAAAATCCACAGTACCCTCCCTTGGAAAAATGACTCAGAAAAATCATGGCATTCGAAACAGATTTTTTCGATTTTTTTCTCACGGGTACGAGTTACGCGGTTACGGTTGACTTTTTCTTATTCGAAATCTGATTCTCTATAAAATGCACCTAATGGTTTCCTTTTAGCTTGAAATTTTTTTTTGTCGAAAATCCACAGTACCCTCCCTTGGAAAAATGACTCAGAAAAATCATGGCATTCGAAAGAGATTTTTTCGATTTTTTTCTCACGGGTACGAGTTACGCGGTTACGGTTGACTTTTTCTTATTCGAAATCTGATTCTCTATAAAATGCACCTAATGGTTTCCTTTTAGCTTGAAATTTTTTTTTGTCGAAAATCCACAGTACCCTCCCTTGGAAAAATGACTCAGTAAAATCATGGCATTCGAAACTGATTTTTTCGATTTTTTCCTCACGGGTGCGAGTTACGCGGTTACGGTTGACTTTTTTTTATTCGAAATCTGATTCTCTATAAAATGCACCTAATGGTTTCCTTTTAGCTTGAAATTTTTTTTTCTCGAAAATTCACACTGCCCTCCCTTGGAAAAATGACTCAGAAAAATCATGGCATTCGAAACAGATTTTTTCGATTTTTTTCTCACGAGTACGAGTTACGCGGTTACGGTTGACTTTTCCTTATTCGAAATCTGATTCTCTATAAAATGCACCTAATGGTTTCCTTTTAGCTTGAAATTTTTTTTTCTCGAAAATCCACAGTACCCTCCCTTGGAAAAAAGACTCAGAAAAATCATGGCATTCGAAAGAGATTTTTTCGATTTTTTTCTCACGGGTACGAGTTACGCGGTTACGGTTGACTTTTTCTTATTCGAAATCTGATTCTCTATAAAATGCACCTAATGGTTCCCTTTTAGCTTGAAATTTTTTTTTGTCGAAAATCCACAGTACCCTCCCTTGGAAAAATGACTCAGAAAAATCATGGCATTCGAAAGAGATTTTTTCGATTTTTTTCTCACGGGTACGAGTTACGCGGTTACGGTTGACTTTTTCTTATTCGAAATCTGATTCTCTATAAAATGCACCTAATGGTTTCCTTTTAGCTTGAAATTTTTTTTTGTCGAAAATCCACAGTACCCTCCCTTGGAAAAATGACTCAGAAAAATCATGGCATTCGAAACAGATTTTTTCGATTTTTTTCTCACGGGTACGAGTTACGCGGTTACGGTTGACTTTTTCTTATTCGAAATCTGATTCTCTATAAAATGCACCTAATGGTTTCCTTTTAGCTTGAAATTTTTTTTTGTCGAAAATCCACAGTACCCTCCCTTGGAAAAATGACTCAGAAAAATCATGGCATTCGAAACAGATTTTTTCGATTTTTTTCTCACGGGTACGAGTTACGCGGTTACGGTTGACATTTTCTTATTCGAAATCTGATTCTCTATAAAATGCACCTAATGGTTTCCTTTTAGCTTGAAATTTTTTTTTCTCGAAAATCCACAGTACCCTCCCTTGGAAAAATGACTCAGAAAAATCATGGCATTCGAAACAGATTTTTTCGATTTTTTTTCTCACGGGTACGAGTTACGCGGTTACGGTTGACTTTTCCTTATTCGAAATCTGATTCTCTATAAAATGCACCTAATGGTTTCCTTTTAGCTTGAAATTTTTTTTTCTCGAAAATCCACAGTACCTTCCCTTGGAAAAATGACTCAGAAAAATCATGGCATTCGAAACAGATTTTTTCGATTTTTTTCTCACGGGTACGAGTTACGCGGTTACGGTTGACTTTTCCTTATTCGAAATCTGATTCTCTATAAAATGCACCTAATGGTTTCCTTTTAGCTTGAAATTTTTTTTTCTCGAAAATCCACAGTACCCTCCCTTGGAAAAATGACTCAGTAAAATCATGGCATTCGAAACTGATTTTTTCGATTTTTTCCTCACGGGTGCGAGTTACGCGGTTACGGTTGACTTTTTTTTATTCGAAATCTGATTCTCTATAAAATGCACCTAATGGTTTCCTTTTAGCTTGAAATTTTTTTTTCTCGAAAATTCACAGTACCCTCCCTTGGAAAAATGACTCAGAAAAATCATGGCATTCGAAACAGATTTTTTCGATTTTTTTCTCACGGGTACGAGTTACGCGGTTACGGTTGACTTTTCCTTATTCGAAATCTGATTCTCTATAAAATGCACCTAATGGTTTCCTTTTAGCTTGAAATTTTTTTTTCTCGAAAATCCACAGTACCCTCCCTTGGAAAAATGACTCAGAAAAATCATGGCATTCGAAACAGATTTTTTCGATTTTTTTCTCACGGGTACGAGTTACGCGGTTACGGTTGACATTTTCTTATTCGAAATCTGATTCCCTATAAAATGCACCTAATGGTTTCCTTTTAGCTTGAAATTTTTTTTTGTCGAAAATCCACAGTACCCTCCCTTGGAAAAATGACTCAGAAAAATCATGGCATTCGAAACAGATTTTTTCGATTTTTTTCTCACGGGTACGAGTTACGCGGTTACGGTTGACTTTTTCTTATTCGAAATCTGATTCTCTATAAAATGCACCTAATGGTTTCCTTTTAGCTTGAAATTTTTTTTTGTCGAAAATCCACAGTACCCTCCCTTGGAAAAATGACTCAGAAAAATCATGGCATTCGAAACAGATTTTTTCGATTTTTTTCTCACGGGTACGAGTTACGCGGTTACGGTTGACATTTTCTTATTCGAAATCTGATTCTCTATAAAATGCACCTAATGGTTTCCTTTTAGCTTGAAATTTTTTTTTCTCGAAAATCCACAGTACCCTCCCTTGGAAAAATGACTCAGAAAAATCATGGCATTCGAAACAGATTTTTTCGATTTTTTTTCTCACGGGTACGAGTTACGCGGTTACGGTTGACTTTTCCTTATTCGAAATCTGATTCTCTATAAAATGCACCTAATGGTTTCCTTTTAGCTTGAAATTTTTTTTTCTCGAAAATCCACAGTACCTTCCCTTGGAAAAATGACTCAGAAAAATCATGGCATTCGAAACAGATTTTTTCGATTTTTTTCTCACGGGTACGAGTTACGCGGTTACGGTTGACTTTTCCTTATTCGAAATCTGATTCTCTATAAAATGCACCTAATGGTTTCCTTTTAGCTTGAAATTTTTTTTTCTCGAAAATCCACAGTACCCTCCCTTGGAAAAATGACTCAGAAAAATCATGGCATTCGAAAGAGATTTTTTCGATTTTTTTCTCACGGGTACGAGTTACGCGGTTGCGGTTGACTTTTTCTTATTGGAAATCTGATTCTCTATAAAATGCACCTAATGGTTTCCTTTTAGCTTGAAATTTTTTTTTCTCGAAAATCCACAGTACCCTCCCTTGGAAAAATGACTCAGAAAAATCATGGCATTCGAAACAGATTTTTTCGATTTTTTTCTCACGGGTACGAGTTACGCGGTTACGGTTGACATTTTCTTATTCGAAATCTGATTCTCTATAAAATGCACCTAATGGTTTCCTTTTAGCTTGAAATTTTTTTTTGTCGAAAATCCGCAGTACCCTCCCTTGGAAAAATGACTCAGGAAAATCATGGCATTCGAAACAGATTTTTTCGATTTTTTTCTCACGGGTACGAGTTACGCGGTTACGGTTGACTTTTTCTTATTCGAAATCTGATTCTCTATAAAATGCACCTAATGGTTTCCTTTTTGCTTGAAATTTTTTTTTGTCGAAAATCCACAGTACCCTCCCTTGGAAAAATGACTCAGAAAAATCATGGCATTCGAAACAGATTTTTTCGATTTTTTTCTCACGGGTACGAGTTACGCGGTTACGGTTGACATTTTCTTATTCGAAATGTGATTCTCTATAAAATGCACCTAATGGTTTCCTTTTAGCTTGAAATTTTTTTTTCTCGAAAATCCACAGTACCCTCCCTTGGAAAAATGACTCAGAAAAATCATGGCATTCGAAACAGATTTTTTCGATTTTTTTCTCACGGGTACGAGTTACGCGGTTACGGTTGACTTTTTCTTATTCGAAATCTGATTCTCTATAAAATGCACCTAATGGTTTCCTTTTAGCTTGAAATTTTTTTTTGTCGAAAATCCACAGTACCCTCCCTTGGAAAAATGACTCAGAAAAATCATGGCATTCGAAACAGATTTTTTCGATTTTTTTCTCACGGGTACGAGTTACGCGGTTACGGTTGACTTTTCCTTATTCGAAATCTGATTCTCTATAAAATGCACCTAATGGTTTCCTTTTAGCTTGAAATTTTTTTTTCTCGAAAATCCACAGTACCTTCCCTTGGAAAAATGACTCAGAAAAATCATGGCATTCGAAACAGATTTTTTCGATTTTTTTCTCACGGGTACGAGTTACGCGGTTACGGTTGACTTTTCCTTATTCGAAATCTGATTCTCTATAAAATGCACCTAATGGTTTCCTTTTAGCTTGAAATTTTTTTTTCTCGAAAATCCACAGTACCCTCCCTTGGAAAAATGACTCAGAAAAATCATGGCATTCGAAACAGATTTTTTCGATTTTTTTCTCACGGGTACGAGTTACGCGGTTACGGTTGACTTTTCCTTATTCGAAATCTGATTCTCTATAAAATGCACCTAATGGTTTCCTTTTAGCTTGAAATTTTTTTTTCTCGAAAATCCACAGTACCTTCCCTTGGAAAAATGACTCAGAAAAATCATGGCATTCGAAACAGATTTTTTCGATTTTTTTCTCACGGGTACGAGTTACGCGGTTACGGTTGACTTTTCCTTATTCGAAATCTGATTCTCTATAAAATGCACCTAATGGTTTCCTTTTAGCTTGAAATTTTTTTTTCTCGAAAAGCCACAGTACCCTCCCTTGGAAAAATGACTCAGTAAAATCATGGCATTCGAAACTGATTTTTTCGATTTTTTCCTCACGGGTACGAGTTACGCGGTTACGGTTGACTTTTTCTTATTCTTAATCTGATTCTCTACAAAATGCACCTAATGGTTTCCTTTTAGCTTGAAATTTTTTTTTCTCGAAAATCCACAGTACCCTCCCTTGGAAAAATGTCTCAGAAAAATCATGGCATTCGAAACAGATTTTTTCGATTTTTTTCTCACGGGTACGAGTTACGCGGTTACGGTTGACTTTTCCTTATTCGAAATCTGATTCTCTATAAAATGCACCTAATGGTTTCCTTTTAGCTTGAAATTTTTTTTTCTCGAAAATCCACAGTACCCTCCCTTGGAAAAATGTCTCAGAAAAATCATGGCATTCGAAACAGATTTTTTCGATTTTTTTCTCACGGGTACGAGTTACGCGGTTACGGTTGACTTTTTCTTATTCGAAATCTGATTCTCTATAAAATGCACCTAATGGTTTCCTTTTAGCTTGAAATTTTTTTTTGTCGAAAATCCACAGTACCCTCCCTTGGAAAAATGACTCAGAAAAATCATGGCATTCGAAACAGATTTTTTCGATTTTTTTCTCACGGGTACGAGTTACGCGGTCACGGTTGACTTTTCCTTATTCGAAATCTGATTCTCTATAAAATGCACCTAATGGTTTCCTTTTAGCTTGAAATTTTTTTTTCTCGAAAATCCACAGTACCTTCCCTTGGAAAAATGACTCAGAAAAATCATGGCATTCGAAACAGATTTTTTCGATTTTTTTCTCACGGGTACGAGTTACGCGGTTACGGTTGACTTTTCCTTATTCGAAATCTGATTCTCTATAAAATGCACCTAATGGTTTCCTTTTAGCTTGAAATTTTTTTTTCTCGAAAATCCACAGTACCCTCCCTTGGAAAAATGACTCAGAAAAATCATGGCATTCGAAACAGATTTTTTCGATTTTTTTCTCACGGGTACGAGTTACGCGGTTACGGTTGACTTTTCCTTATTCGAAATCTGATTCTCTATAAAATGCACCTAATGGTTTCCTTTTAGCTGGAATTTTTTTTTTCTCGAAAATCCACAGTACCCTCCCTTGGAAAAATGACTCAGAAAAATCATGGCATTCGAAACAGATTTTTTCGATTTTTTTCTCACGGGTACGAGTTACGCGGTTACGGTTGACTTTTTCTTATTCGAAATCTGATTCTCTATAAAATGCACCTAATGGTTTCCTTTTAGCTGGAATTTTTTTTTTCTCGAAAATCCACAGTACCCTCCCTTGGAAAAATGACTCAGAAAAATCATGGCATTCGAAACAGATTTTTTCGATTTTTTTCTCACGGGTACGAGTTACGCGGTTACGGTTGACTTTTTCTTATTCGAAATCTGATTCTCTATAAAATGCACCTAATGGTTTCCTTTTAGCTTGAAATTTTTTTTTGTCGAAAATCCACAGTACCCTCCCTTGGAAAAATGACTCAGAAAAATCATGGCATTCGAAACAGATTTTTTCGATTTTTTTCTCACGGGTACGAGTTACGCGGTTACGGTTGACTTTTTCTTATTCGAAATCTGATTCTCTATAAAATGCACCTAATGGTTTCCTTTTAGCTTGAAATTTTTTTTTGTCGAAAATCCACAGTACCCTCCCTTGGAAAAATGACTCAGAAAAATCATGGCATTCGAAAGAGATTTTTTCGATTTTTTTCCCACGGGTACGAGTTACGCGGTTACGGTTGACATTTTCTTATTCGAAATCTGATTCTCTATAAAATGCACCTAATGGTTTCCTTTTAGCTTGAAATTTTTTTTTTCTCGAAAATCCACAGTACCCTCCCTTGGAAAAATGACTCAGAAAAATCATGGCATTCGAAACAGATTTTTTCGATTTTTTTCTCACGGGTACGAGTTACGCGGTTACGGTTGACTTTTTCTTATTCGAAATCTGATTCTCTATAAAATGCACCTAATGGTTTCCTTTTAGCTTGAAATTTTTTTTTGTCGAAAATCCACAGTACCCTCCCTTGGAAAAATGACTCAGAAAAATCATGGCATTCGAAACAGATTTTTTCGATTTTTTTCTCACGGGTACGAGTTACGCGGTTACGGTTGACATTTTCTTATTCGAAATCTGATTCTCTATAAAATGCACCTAATGGTTTCCTTTTAGCTTGAAATTTTTTTTTTCTCGAAAATCCACAGTACCCTCCCTTGGAAAAATGACTCAGAAAAATCATGGCATTCGAAAGAGATTTTTTCGATTTTTTTCTCACGGGTACGAGTTACGCGGTTACGGTTGACTTTTTCTTATTCGAAATCTGATTCTCTATAAAATGCACCTAATGGTTTCCTTTTAGCTTGAAATTTTTTTTCTCGAAAATCCACAGTACCCTCCCTTGGAAAAATAACTCAGAAAAATCATGGCATTCGAAAGAGATTTTTTCGATTTTTTTCTCACGGGTACGAGTTACGCGGTTACGGTTGACTTTTTCTTATTCGAAATCTGATTCTCTATAAAATGCACCTAATGGTTCCCTTTTAGCTTGAAATTTTTTTTTGTCGAAAATCCACAGTACCCTCCCTTGGAAAAATGACTCAGAAAAATCATGGCATTCGAAAGAGATTTTTTCGATTTTTTTCTCACGGGTACGAGTTACGCGGTTACGGTTGACTTTTTCTTATTCGAAATCTGATTCTCTATAAAATGCACCTAATGGTTTCCTTTTAGCTTGAAATTTTTTTTTCTCGAAAATCCACAGTACCCTCCCTTGGAAAAATGTCTCAGAAAAATCATGGCATTCGAAACAGATTTTTTCGATTTTTTTCTCACGGGTACGAGTTACGCGGTTACGGTTGACTTTTTCTTATTCGAAATCTGATTCTCTATAAAATGCACCTAATGGTTTCCTTTTAGCTTGAAATTTTTTTTTGTCGAAAATCCACAGTACCCTCCCTTGGAAAAATGACTCAGAAAAATCATGGAATTCGAAACAGATTTTTTCGATTTTTTTCTCACGGGTACGAGTTACGCGGTTACGGTTGACTTTTCCTTATTCGAAATCTGATTCTCTATAAAATGCACCTAATGGTTTCCTTTTAGCTTGAAATTTTTTTTTCTCGAAAATCCACAGTACCTTCCCTTGGAAAAATGACTCAGAAAAATCATGGCATTCGAAACAGATTTTTTCGATTTTTTTCTCACGGGTACGAGTTACGCGGTTACGGTTGACTTTTCCTTATTCGAAATCTGATTCTCTATAAAATGCACCTAATGGTTTCCTTTTAGCTTGAAATTTTTTTTTCTCGAAAATCCACAGTACCCTTCCTTGGAAAAATGACTCAGTAAAATCATGGCATTCGAAACTGATTTTTTCGATTTTTTTCTCACGGGTACGAGTTACGCGGTTACGGTTGACTTTTCCTTATTCGAAATCTGATTCTCTATAAAATGCACCTAATGGTTTCCTTTTAGCTTGAAATTTTTTTTTCTCGAAAATCCACAGTACCCCCCCCCCTTGGAAAAATGACTCAGAAAAATCATGGCATTCGAAACAGATTTTTTCGATTTTTTTCTCACGGGTACGAGTTACGCGGTTACGGTTGACTTTTTCTTATTCGAAATCTGATTCTCTATAAAATGCACCTAATGGTTTCCTTTTAGCTTGAAATTTTTTTTTGTCGAAAATCCACAGTACCCTCCCTTGGAAAAATGACTCAGAAAAATCATGGCATTCGAAACAGATTTTTTCGATTTTTTTCTCACGGGTACGAGTTACGCGGTTACGGTTGACATTTTCTTATTCGAAATCTGATTCTCTATAAAATGCACCTAATGGTTTCCTTTTAGCTTGAAATTTTTTTTTTCTCGAAAATCCACAGTACCCTCCCTTGGAAAAATGACTCAGAAAAATCATGGCATTCGAAGCAGATTTTTTCGATTTTTTTCTCACGGGTACGAGTTACGCGGTTACGGTTGACTTTTTCTTATTCGAAATCTGATTCTCTATAAAATGCACCTAATGGTTTCCTTTTAGCTTGAAATTTTTTTTTTCTCGAAAATCCACAGTACCCTCCCTTGGAAAAATGACTCAGAAAAATCATGGCATTCGAAACAGATTTTTTCGATTTTTTTCTCACGGGTACGAGTTACGCGGTTACGGTTGACTTTTTCTTATTCGAAATCTGATTCTCTATAAAATGCACCTAATGGTTTCCTTTTAGCTTGAAATTTTTTTTTCTCGAAAATCCACAGTACCCTCCCTTGGAAAAATGTCTCAGAAAAATCATGGCATTCGAAACAGATTTTTTCGATTTTTTTCTCACGGGTACGAGTTACGCGGTTACGGTTGACTTTTCCTTATTCGAAATCTGATTCTCTATAAAATGCACCTAATGGTTTCCTTTTAGCTTGAAATTTTTTTTTCTCGAAAATCCACAGTACCCTCCCTTGGAAAAATGTCTCAGAAAAATCATGGCATTCGAAACAGATTTTTTCGATTTTTTTCTCACGGGTACGAGTTACGCGGTTACGGTTGACTTTTCCTTATTCGAAATCTGATTCTCTATAAAATGCACCTAATGGTTTCCTTTTAGCTGGAATTTTTTTTTGTCGAAAATCCACAGTACCCTCCCTTGGAAAAATGACTCAGAAAAATCATGGCATTCGAAACAGATTTTTTCGATTTTTTTCTCACGGGTACGAGTTACGCGGTTACGGTTGACATTTTCTTATTCGAAATCTGATTCTCTATAAAATGCACCTAATGGTTTCCTTTTAGCTTGAAATTTTTTTTTTCTCGAAAATCCACAGTACCCTCCCTTGGAAAAATGACTCAGAAAAATCATGGCATTCGAAACAGATTTTTTCGATTTTTTTCTCACGGGTACGAGTTACGCGGTTACGGTTGACTTTTTCTTATTCGAAATCTGATTCGCTATAAAATGCACCTAATGGTTTCCTTTTAGCTTGAAATTTTTTTTTGTGGAAAATCCACAGTACCCTCCCTTGGAAAAATGACTCAGAAAAATCATGGCATTCGAAACAGATTTTTTCGATTTTTTTCTCACGGGTACGAGTTACGCGGTTACGGTTGACTTTTCCTTATTCGAAATCTGATTCTCTATAAAATGCACCTAATGGTTTCCTTTTAGCTGGAATTTTTTTTTTCTCGAAAATCCACAGTACCCTCCCTTGGAAAAATGACTCAGAAAAATCATGGCATTCGAAACAGATTTTTTGGATTTTTTTCTCACGGGTACGAGTTACGCGGTTACGGTTGACTTTTTCTTATTCGAAATCTGATTCTCTATAAAATGCACCTAATGGTTTCCTTTTAGCTTGAAATTTTTTTTTGTCGAAAATCCACAGTACCCTCCCTTGGAAAAATGACTCAGAAAAATCATGGCATTCGAAACAGATTTTTTCGATTTTTTTCTCACGGGTACGAGTTACGCGGTTACGGTTGACTTTTTCTTATTCGAAATCTGATTCTCTATAAAATGCACCTAATGGTTTCCTTTTAGCTTGAAATTTTTTTTTGTCGAAAATCCACAGTACCCTCCCTTGGAAAAATGACTCAGAAAAATCATGGCATTCGAAAGAGATTTTTTCGATTTTTTTCCCACGGGTACGAGTTACGCGGTTACGGTTGACATTTTCTTATTCGAAATCTGATTCTCTATAAAATGCACCTAATGTTTTCCTTTTAGCTTGAAATTTTTTTTTTCTCGAAAATCCACAGTACCCTCCCTTGGAAAAATGACTCAGAAAAATCATGGCATTCGAAACAGATTTTTTCGATTTTTTTCTCACGGGTACGAGTTACGCGGTTACGGTTGACTTTTTCTTATTCGAAATCTGATTCTCTATAAAATGCACCTAATGGTTTCCTTTTAGCTTGAAATTTTTTTTTGTCGAAAATCCACAGTACCCTCCCTTGGAAAAATGACTCAGAAAAATCATGGCATTCGAAACAGATTTTTTCGATTTTTTTCTCACGGGTACGAGTTACGCGGTTACGGTTGACTTTTTCTTATTCGAAATCTGATTCTCTATAAAATGCACCTAATGGTTTCCTTTTAGCTTGAAATTTTTTTTTGTCGAAAATCCACAGTACCCTCCCTTGGAAAAATGACTCAGAAAAATCATGGCATTCGAAACAGATTTTTTCGATTTTTTTCTCACGGGTACGAGTTACGCGGTTACGGTTGACTTTTCCTTATTCGAAATCTGATTCTCTATAAAATGCACCTAATGGTTTCCTTTTAGCTGGAATTTTTTTTTCCTCGAAAATCCACAGTACCCTCCCTTGGAAAAATGACTCAGAAAAATCATGGCATTCGAAACAGATTTTTTGGATTTTTTTCTCACGGGTACGAGTTACGCGGTTACGGTTGACTTTTTCTTATTCGAAATCTGATTCTCTATAAAATGCACCTAATGGTTTCCTTTTAGCTTGAAATTTTTTTTTGTCGAAAATCCACAGTACCCTCCCTTGGAAAAATGACTCAGAAAAATCATGGCATTCGAAACAGATTTTTTCGATTTTTTTCTCACGGGTACGAGTTACGCGGTTACGGTTGACTTTTTCTTATTCGAAATCTGATTCTCTATAAAATGCACCTAATGGTTTCCTTTTAGCTTGAAATTTTTTTTTGTCGAAAATCCACAGTACCCTCCCTTGGAAAAATGACTCAGAAAAATCATGGCATTCGAAAGAGATTTTTTCGATTTTTTTCCCACGGGTACGAGTTACGCGGTTACGGTTGACATTTTCTTATTCGAAATCTGATTCTCTATAAAATGCACCTAATGGTTTCCTTTTAGCTGGAATTTTTTTTTTCTCGAAAATCCACAGTACCCTCCCTTGGAAAAATGACTCAGAAAAATCATGGCATTCGAAACAGATTTTTTCGATTTTTTTCTCACGGGTACGAGTTACGCGGTTACGGTTGACTTTTTCTTATTCGAAATCTGATTCTCTATAAAATGCACCTAATGGTTTCCTTTTAGCTTGAAATTTTTTTTTGTCGAAAATCCACAGTACCCTCCCTTGGAAAAATGACTCAGAAAAATCATGGCATTCGAAACAGATTTTTTCGATTTTTTTCTCACGGGTACGAGTTACGCGGTTACGGTTGACTTTTTCTTATTCGAAATCTGATTCTCTATAAAATGCACCTAATGGTTTCCTTTTAGCTTGAAATTTTTTTTTGTCGAAAATCCACAGTACCCTCCCTTGGAAAAATGACTCAGAAAAATCATGGCATTCGAAAGAGATTTTTTCGATTTTTTTCCCACGGGTACGAGTTACGCGGTTACGGTTGACATTTTCTTATTCGAAATCTGATTCTCTATAAAATGCACCTAATGGTTTCCTTTTAGCTTGAAATTTTTTTTTTCTCGAAAATCCACAGTACCCTCCCTTGGAAAAATGACTCAGAAAAATCATGGCATTCGAAACAGATTTTTTCGATTTTTTTCTCACGGGTACGAGTTACGCGGTTACGGTTGACTTTTTCTTATTCGAAATCTGATTCTCTATAAAATGCACCTAATGGTTTCCTTTTAGCTTGAAATTTTTTTTTGTCGAAAATCCACAGTACCCTCCCTTGGAAAAATGACTCAGAAAAATCATGGCATTCGAAACAGATTTTTTCGATTTTTTTCTCACGGGTACGAGTTACGCGGTTACGGTTGACATTTTCTTATTCGAAATCTGATTCTCTATAAAATGCACCTAATGGTTTCCTTTTAGCTTGAAATTTTTTTTTTCTCGAAAATCCACAGTACACTCCCTTGGAAAAATGACTCAGAAAAATCATGGCATTCGAAACAGATTTTTTCGATTTTTTTCTCACGGGTACGAGTTACGCGGTTACGGTTGACTTTTTCTTATTCGAAATCTGATTCTCTATAAAATGCACCTAATGGTTTCCTTTTAGCTTGAAATTTTTTTTTGTCGAAAATCCACAGTACCCTCCCTTGGAAAAATGACTCAGAAAAATCATGGCATTCGAAACAGATTTTTTCGATTTTTTTCTCACGGGTACGAGTTACGCGGTTACGGTTGACTTTTTCTTATTCGAAATCTGATTCTCTATAAAATGCACCTAATGGTTTCCTTTTAGCTTGAAATTTTTTTTTTCTCGAAAATCCACAGTACCCTCCCTTGGAAAAATGACTCAGAAAAATCATGGCATTCGAAACAGATTTTTTCGATTTTTTTCTCACGGGTACGAGTTACGCGGTTACGGTTGACTTTTTCTTATTCGAAATCTGATTCTCTATAAAATGCACCTAATGGTTTCCTTTTAGCTTGAAATTTTTTTTTGTCGAAAATCCACAGTACCCTCCCTTGGAAAAATGACTCAGAAAAATCATGGCATTCGAAACAGATTTTTTCGATTTTTTTCTCACGGGTACGAGTTACGCGGTTACGGTTGACATTTTCTTATTCGAAATCTGATTCTCTATAAAATGCACCTAATGGTTTCCTTTTAGCTTGAAATTTTTTTTTTCTCGAAAATCCACAGTACCCTCCCTTGGAAAAATGACTCAGAAAAATCATGGCATTCGAAACAGATTTTTTCGATTTTTTTCTCACGGGTACGAGTTACGCGGTTACGGTTGACTTTTCCTTATTCGAAATCTGATTCTCTATAAAATGCACCTAATGGTTTCCTTTTAGCTTGAAATTTTTTTTTCTCGAAAATCCACAGTACCTTCCCTTGGAAAAATGACTCAGAAAAATCATGGCATTCGAAACAGATTTTTTCGATTTTTTTCTCACGGGTACGAGTTACGCGGTTACGGTTGACTTTTCCTTATTCGAAATCTGATTCTCTATAAAATGCACCTAATGGTTTCCTTTTAGCTTGAAATTTTTTTTTCTCGAAAATCCACAGTACCCTCCCTTGGAAAAATGACTCAGTAAAATCATGGCATTCGAAACTGATTTTTTCGATTTTTTTCTCACGGGTACGAGTTACGCGGTTACGGTTGACTTTTTCTTATTCGAAATCTGATTCTCTATAAAATGCACCTAATGGTTTCCTTTTAGCTTGAAATTTTTTTTTGTCGAAAATCCACAGTACCCTCCCTTGGAAAAATGACTCAGAAAAATCATGGCATTCGAAACAGATTTTTTCGATTTTTTTCTCACGGGTACGAGTTACGCGGTTACGGTTGACTTTTTCTTATTCGAAATCTGATTCTCTATAAAATGCACCTAATGGTTTCCTTTTAGCTTGAAATTTTTTTTGTCGAAAATCCACAGTACCCTCCCTTGGAAAAATGACTCAGAAAAATCATGGCATTCGAAACAGATTTTTTCGATTTTTTTCTCACGGGTACGAGTTACGCGGTTACGGTTGACTTTTCCTTATTCGAAATCTGATTCTCTATAAAATGCACCTAATGGTTTCCTTTTAGCTTGAAATTTTTTTTTCTCGAAAATCCACAGTACCTTCCCTTGGAAAAATGACTCAGAAAAATCATGGCATTCGAAACAGATTTTTTCGATTTTTTTCTCACGGGTACGAGTTACGCGGTTACGGTTGACTTTTCCTTATTCGAAATCTGATTCTCTATAAAATGCACCTAATGGTTTCCTTTTAGCTTGAAATTTTTTTTTCTCGAAAATCCACAGTACCCTCCCTTGGAAAAATGACTCAGAAAAATCATGGCATTCGAAACAGATTTTTTCGATTTTTTTCTCACGGGTGCGAGTTACGCGGTTACGGTTGACTTTTCCTTATTCGAAATCTGATTCTCTATAAAATGCACCTAATGGTTTCCTTTTAGCTTGAAATTTTTTTTTCTCGAAAATTCACACTACCCTCCCTTGGAAAAATGACTCAGTAAAATCATGGCATTCGAAACTGATTTTTTCGATTTTTTCCTCACGGGTGCGAGTTACGCGGTTACGGTTGACTTTTTTTTATTCGAAATCTGATTCTCTATAAAATGCACCTAATGGTTTCCTTTTAGCTTGAAATTTTTTTTTCTCGAAAATCCACAGTACCCTCCCTTGGAAAAATGACTCAGAAAAATCATGGCATTCGAAACAGATTTTTTCGATTTTTTTCTCACGGGTACGAGTTACGCGGTTAAGGTTGACTTTTTCTTATTCGAAATCTGATTCTCTATAAAATGCACCTAATGGTTTCCTTTTAGCTTGGAATTTTTTTTTCTCGAAAATCCACAGTACCCTTCCTTGGAAAAATGACTCCGAAAAATCATGGAATTCGAAACAGATTTTTTCGAATTTTTTCTCACGGGTACGAGTTACGCGGTTACGGTCGACTTTTTCTTATTCGAAATCTGATTCTCTATAAAATGCACCTAATGGTTTCCTTTTAGCTTGAAATTTTTTTTTTGTCGAAAATCCACAGTACCCTCCCTTGGAAAAATGACTCAGAAAAATCATGGCATTCGAAACAGATTTTTTCGATTTTTTTCTCACGGGTACGAGTTACGCGGTTACGGTTGACTTTTCCTTATTCGAAATCTGATTCTCTATAAAATGCACCTAATGGTTTCCTTTTAGCTTGAAATTTTTTTTTGTCGAAAATCCACAGTACCCTCCCTTGGAAAAATGACTCAGAAAAATCATGGCATTCGAAACAGATTTTTTCGATTTTTTTCTCACGGGTACGAGTTACGCGGTTACGGTTGACTTTTCCTTATTCGAAATCTGATTCTCTATAAAATGCACCTAATGGTTTCCTTTTAGCTGGAATTTTTTTTTCCTCGAAAATCCACAGTACCCTCCCTTGGAAAAATGACTCAGAAAAATCATGGCATTCGAAACAGATTTTTTGGATTTTTTTCTCACGGGTACGAGTTACGCGGTTACGGTTGACTTTTTCTTATTCGAAATCTGATTCTCTATAAAATGCACCTAATGGTTTCCTTTTAGCTTGAAATTTTTTTTTGTCGAAAATCCACAGTACCCTCCCTTGGAAAAATGACTCAGAAAAATCATGGCATTCGAAACAGATTTTTTCGATTTTTTTCTCACGGGTACGAGTTACGCGGTTACGGTTGACTTTTTCTTATTCGAAATCTGATTCTCTATAAAATGCACCTAATGGTTTCCTTTTAGCTTGAAATTTTTTTTTGTCGAAAATCCACAGTACCCTCCCTTGGAAAAATGACTCAGAAAAATCATGGCATTCGAAAGAGATTTTTTCGATTTTTTTCCCACGGGTACGAGTTACGCGGTTACGGTTGACATTTTCTTATTCGAAATCTGATTCTCTATAAAATGCACCTAATGGTTTCCTTTTAGCTGGAATTTTTTTTTTCTCGAAAATCCACAGTACCCTCCCTTGGAAAAATGACTCAGAAAAATCATGGCATTCGAAACAGATTTTTTCGATTTTTTTCTCACGGGTACGAGTTACGCGGTTACGGTTGACTTTTTCTTATTCGAAATCTGATTCTCTATAAAATGCACCTAATGGTTTCCTTTTAGCTTGAAATTTTTTTTTGTCGAAAATCCACAGTACCCTCCCTTGGAAAAATGACTCAGAAAAATCATGGCATTCGAAACAGATTTTTTCGATTTTTTTCTCACGGGTACGAGTTACGCGGTTACGGTTGACTTTTTCTTATTCGAAATCTGATTCTCTATAAAATGCACCTAATGGTTTCCTTTTAGCTTGAAATTTTTTTTTGTCGAAAATCCACAGTACCCTCCCTTGGAAAAATGACTCAGAAAAATCATGGCATTCGAAAGAGATTTTTTCGATTTTTTTCCCACGGGTACGAGTTACGCGGTTACGGTTGACATTTTCTTATTCGAAATCTGATTCTCTATAAAATGCACCTAATGGTTTCCTTTTAGCTTGAAATTTTTTTTTTCTCGAAAATCCACAGTACCCTCCCTTGGAAAAATGACTCAGAAAAATCATGGCATTCGAAACAGATTTTTTCGATTTTTTTCTCACGGGTACGAGTTACGCGGTTACGGTTGACTTTTTCTTATTCGAAATCTGATTCTCTATAAAATGCACCTAATGGTTTCCTTTTAGCTTGAAATTTTTTTTTGTCGAAAATCCACAGTACCCTCCCTTGGAAAAATGACTCAGAAAAATCATGGCATTCGAAACAGATTTTTTCGATTTTTTTCTCACGGGTACGAGTTACGCGGTTACGGTTGACATTTTCTTATTCGAAATCTGATTCTCTATAAAATGCACCTAATGGTTTCCTTTTAGCTTGAAATTTTTTTTTTCTCGAAAATCCACAGTACCCTCCCTTGGAAAAATGACTCAGAAAAATCATGGCATTCGAAACAGATTTTTTCGATTTTTTTCTCACGGGTACGAGTTACGCGGTTACGGTTGACTTTTTCTTATTCGAAATCTGATTCTCTATAAAATGCACCTAATGGTTTCCTTTTAGCTTGAAATTTTTTTTTGTCGAAAATCCACAGTACCCTCCCTTGGAAAAATGACTCAGAAAAATCATGGCATTCGAAACAGATTTTTTCGATTTTTTTCTCACGGGTACGAGTTACGCGGTTACGGTTGACTTTTTCTTATTCGAAATCTGATTCTCTATAAAATGCACCTAATGGTTTCCTTTTAGCTTGAAATTTTTTTTTTCTCGAAAATCCACAGTACCCTCCCTTGGAAAAATGACTCAGAAAAATCATGGCATTCGAAACAGATTTTTTCGATTTTTTTCTCACGGGTACGAGTTACGCGGTTACGGTTGACTTTTTCTTATTCGAAATCTGATTCTCTATAAAATGCACCTAATGGTTTCCTTTTAGCTTGAAATTTTTTTTTGTCGAAAATCCACAGTACCCTCCCTTGGAAAAATGACTCAGAAAAATCATGGCATTCGAAACAGATTTTTTCGATTTTTTTCTCACGGGTACGAGTTACGCGGTTACGGTTGACATTTTCTTATTCGAAATCTGATTCTCTATAAAATGCACCTAATGGTTTCCTTTTAGCTTGAAATTTTTTTTTTCTCGAAAATCCACAGTACCCTCCCTTGGAAAAATGACTCAGAAAAATCATGGCATTCGAAACAGATTTTTTCGATTTTTTTCTCACGGGTACGAGTTACGCGGTTACGGTTGACTTTTCCTTATTCGAAATCTGATTCTCTATAAAATGCACCTAATGGTTTCCTTTTAGCTTGAAATTTTTTTTTCTCGAAAATCCACAGTACCTTCCCTTGGAAAAATGACTCAGAAAAATCATGGCATTCGAAACAGATTTTTTCGATTTTTTTCTCACGGGTACGAGTTACGCGGTTACGGTTGACTTTTCCTTATTCGAAATCTGATTCTCTATAAAATGCACCTAATGGTTTCCTTTTAGCTTGAAATTTTTTTTTCTCGAAAATCCACAGTACCCTCCCTTGGAAAAATGACTCAGTAAAATCATGGCATTCGAAACTGATTTTTTCGATTTTTTTCTCACGGGTACGAGTTACGCGGTTACGGTTGACTTTTTCTTATTCGAAATCTGATTCTCTATAAAATGCACCTAATGGTTTCCTTTTAGCTTGAAATTTTTTTTTGTCGAAAATCCACAGTACCCTCCCTTGGAAAAATGACTCAGAAAAATCATGGCATTCGAAACAGATTTTTTCGATTTTTTTCTCACGGGTACGAGTTACGCGGTTACGGTTGACTTTTTCTTATTCGAAATCTGATTCTCTATAAAATGCACCTAATGGTTTCCTTTTAGCTTGAAATTTTTTTTGTCGAAAATCCACAGTACCCTCCCTTGGAAAAATGACTCAGAAAAATCATGGCATTCGAAACAGATTTTTTCGATTTTTTTCTCACGGGTACGAGTTACGCGGTTACGGTTGACTTTTCCTTATTCGAAATCTGATTCTCTATAAAATGCACCTAATGGTTTCCTTTTAGCTTGAAATTTTTTTTTCTCGAAAATCCACAGTACCTTCCCTTGGAAAAATGACTCAGAAAAATCATGGCATTCGAAACAGATTTTTTCGATTTTTTTCTCACGGGTACGAGTTACGCGGTTACGGTTGACTTTTCCTTATTCGAAATCTGATTCTCTATAAAATGCACCTAATGGTTTCCTTTTAGCTTGAAATTTTTTTTTCTCGAAAATCCACAGTACCCTCCCTTGGAAAAATGACTCAGTAAAATCATGGCATTCGAAACTGATTTTTTCGATTTTTTCCTCACGGGTGCGAGTTACGCGGTTACGGTTGACTTTTTTTTATTCGAAATCTGATTCTCTATAAAATGCACCTAATGGTTTCCTTTTAGCTTGAAATTTTTTTTTCTCGAAAATTCACACTACCCTCCCTTGGAAAAATGACTCAGAAAAATCATGGCATTCGAAACAGATTTTTTCGATTTTTTTCTCACGGGTACGAGTTACGCGGTTACGGTTGACTTTTCCTTATTCGAAATCTGATTCTCTATAAAATGCACCTAATGGTTTCCTTTTAGCTTGAAATTTTTTTTTCTCGAAAATCCACAGTACCCTCCCTTGGAAAAATGACTCAGAAAAATCATGGCATTCGAAACAGATTTTTTCGATTTTTTTCTCACGGGTACGAGTTACGCGGTTACGGTTGACTTTTTCTTATTCGAAATCTGATTCTCTATAAAATGCACCTAATGGTTTCCTTTTAGCTTGAAATTTTTTTTTGTCGAAAATCCACAGTACCCTCCCTTGGAAAAATGACTCAGAAAAATCATGGCATTCGAAAGAGATTTTTTCGATTTTTTTCCCACGGGTACGAGTTACGCGGTTACGGTTGACTTTTTCTTATTCGAAATCTGATTCTCTATAAAATGCACCTAATGGTTTCCTTTTAGCTTGAAATTTTTTTTTGTCGAAAATCCACAGTACCCTCCCTTGGAAAAATGACTCAGAAAAATCATGGCATTCGAAACAGATTTTTTCGATTTTTTTCTCACGGGTACGAGTTACGCGGTTACGGTTGACTTTTCCTTATTCGAAATCTGATTCTCTATAAAATGCACCTAATGGTTTCCTTTTAGCTTGAAATTTTTTTTTCTCGAAAATCCACAGTACCTTCCCTTGGAAAAATGACTCAGAAAAATCATGGCATTCGAAACAGATTTTTTCGATTTTTTTCTCACGGGTACGAGTTACGCGGTTACGGTTGACTTTTCCTTATTCGAAATCTGATTCTCTATAAAATGCACCTAATGGTTTCCTTTTAGCTTGAAATTTTTTTTTCTCGAAAATCCACAGTACCCTCCCTTGGAAAAATGACTCAGTAAAATCATGGCATTCGAAACTGATTTTTTCGATTTTTTCCTCACGGGTGCGAGTTACGCGGTTACGGTTGACTTTTTTTTATTCGAAATCTGATTCTCTATAAAATGCACCTAATGGTTTCCTTTTAGCTTGAAATTTTTTTTTCTCGAAAATTCACACTACCCTCCCTTGGAAAAATGACTCAGAAAAATCATGGCATTCGAAACAGATTTTTTCGATTTTTTTCTCACGGGTACGAGTTACGCGGTTACGGTTGACTTTTCCTTATTCGAAATCTGATTCTCTATAAAATGCACCTAATGGTTTCCTTTTAGCTTGAAATTTTTTTTTCTCGGAAATCCACAGTACCCTCCCTTGGAAAAATGACTCAGAAAAATCATGGCATTCGAAACAGATTTTTTCGATTTTTTTCTCACGGGTACGAGTTACGCGGTTACGGTTGACTTTTTCTTATTCGAAATCTGATTCTCTATAAAATGCACCTAATGGTTTCCTTTTAGCTTGAAATTTTTTTTTGTCGAAAATCCACAGTACCCTCCCTTGGAAAAATGACTCAGGAAAATCATGGCATTCGAAACAGATTTTTTCGATTTTTTTCTCACGGGTACGAGTTACGCGGTTACGGTTGACATTTTCTTATTCGAAATCTGATTCTCTATAAAATGCACCTAATGGTTTCCTTTTAGCTTGAAATTTTTTTTTTCTCGAAAATCCACAGTACCCTCCCTTGGAAAAATGACTCAGAAAAATCATGGCATTCGAAGCAGATTTTTTCGATTTTTTTCTCACGGGTACGAGTTACGCGGTTACGGTTGACTTTTTCTTATTCGAAATCTGATTCTCTATAAAATGCACCTAATGGTTTCCTTTTAGCTTGAAATTTTTTTTTGTCGAAAATCCACAGTACCCTCCCTTGGAAAAATGACTCAGAAAAATCATGGCATTCGAAACAGATTTTTTCGATTTTTTTCTCACGGGTACGAGTTACGCGGTTACGGTTGACTTTTCCTTATTCGAAATCTGATTCTCTATAAAGTGCACCTAATGGTTTCCTTTTAGCTTGAAATTTTTTTTTCTCGAAAATCCACAGTACCTTCCCTTGGAAAAATGACTCAGAAAAATCATGGCATTCGAAACAGATTTTTTCGATTTTTTTCTCACGGGTACGAGTTACGCGGTTACGGTTGACTTTTCCTTATTCGAAATCTGATTCTCTATAAAATGCACCTAATGGTTTCCTTTTAGCTTGAAATTTTTTTTTCTCGAAAATCCACAGTACCCTCCCTTGGAAAAATGACTCAGTAAAATCATGGCATTCGAAACTGATTTTTTCGATTTTTTCCTCACGGGTGCGAGTTACGCGGTTACGGTTGACTTTTTTTTATTCGAAATCTGATTCTCTATAAAATGCACCTAATGGTTTCCTTTTAGCTTGAAATTTTTTTTTCTCGAAAATTCACACTACCCTCCCTTGGAAAAATGACTCAGAAAAATCATGGCATTCGAAACAGATTTTTTCGATTTTTTTCTCACGGGTACGAGTTACGCGGTTACGGTTGACTTTTCCTTATTCGAAATCTGATTCTCTATAAAATGCACCTAATGGTTTCCTTTTAGCTTGAAATTTTTTTTTCTCGAAAATCCACAGTACCCTCCCTTGGAAAAATGACTCAGAAAAATCATGGCATTCGAAACAGATTTTTTCGATTTTTTTCTCACGGGTACGAGTTACGCGGTTACGGTTGACTTTTTCTTATTCGAAATCTGATTCTCTATAAAATGCACCTAATGGTTTCCTTTTAGCTTGAAATTTTTTTTTGTCGAAAATCCACAGTACCCTCCCTTGGAAAAATGACTCAGAAAAATCATGGCATTCGAAAGAGATTTTTTCGATTTTTTTCCCACGGGTACGAGTTACGCGGTTACGGTTGACTTTTTCTTATTCGAAATCTGATTCTCTATAAAATGCACCTAATGGTTTCCTTTTAGCTTGAAATTTTTTTTTGTCGAAAATCCACAGTACCCTCCCTTGGAAAAATGACTCAGAAAAATCATGGCATTCGAAACAGATTTTTTCGATTTTTTTCTCACGGGTACGAGTTACGCGGTTACGGTTGACTTTTCCTTATTCGAAATCTGATTCTCTATAAAATGCACCTAATGGTTTCCTTTTAGCTTGAAATTTTTTTTTCTCGAAAATCCACAGTACCTTCCCTTGGAAAAATGACTCAGAAAAATCATGGCATTCGAAACAGATTTTTTCGATTTTTTTCTCACGGGTACGAGTTACGCGGTTACGGTTGACTTTTCCTTATTCGAAATCTGATTCTCTATAAAATGCACCTAATGGTTTCCTTTTAGCTTGAAATTTTTTTTTCTCGAAAATCCACAGTACCCTCCCTTGGAAAAATGACTCAGTAAAATCATGGCATTCGAAACTGATTTTTTCGATTTTTTCCTCACGGGTGCGAGTTACGCGGTTACGGTTGACTTTTTTTTATTCGAAATCTGATTCTCTATAAAATGCACCTAATGGTTTCCTTTTAGCTTGAAATTTTTTTTTCTCGAAAATTCACACTACCCTCCCTTGGAAAAATGACTCAGAAAAATCATGGCATTCGAAACAGATTTTTTCGATTTTTTTCTCACGGGTACGAGTTACGCGGTTACGGTTGACTTTTCCTTATTCGAAATCTGATTCTCTATAAAATGCACCTAATGGTTTCCTTTTAGCTTGAAATTTTTTTTTCTCGAAAATCCACAGTACCCTCCCTTGGAAAAATGACTCAGAAAAATCATGGCATTCGAAACAGATTTTTTCGATTTTTTTCTCACGGGTACGAGTTACGCGGTTACGGTTGACTTTTTCTTATTCGAAATCTGATTCTCTATAAAATGCACCTAATGGTTTCCTTTTAGCTTGAAATTTTTTTTTGTCGAAAATCCACAGTACCCTCCCTTGGAAAAATGACTCAGGAAAATCATGGCATTCGAAACAGATTTTTTCGATTTTTTTCTCACGGGTACGAGTTACGCGGTTACGGTTGACATTTTCTTATTCGAAATCTGATTCTCTATAAAATGCACCTAATGGTTTCCTTTTAGCTTGAAATTTTTTTTTTCTCGAAAATCCACAGTACCCTCCCTTGGAAAAATGACTCAGAAAAATCATGGCATTCGAAGCAGATTTTTTCGATTTTTTTCTCACGGGTACGAGTTACGCGGTTACGGTTGACTTTTTCTTATTCGAAATCTGATTCTCTATAAAATGCACCTAATGGTTTCCTTTTAGCTTGAAATTTTTTTTTGTCGAAAATCCACAGTACCCTCCCTTGGAAAAATGTCTCAGAAAAATCATGGCATTCGAAACAGATTTTTTCGATTTTTTTCTCACGGGTACGAGTTACGCGGTTACGTTTGACTTTTCCTTATTCGAAATCTGATTCTCTATAAAGTGCACCTAATGGTTTCCTTTTAGCTTGAAATTTTTTTTTCTCGAAAATCCACAGTACCTTCCCTTGGAAAAATGACTCAGAAAAATCATGGCATTCGAAACAGATTTTTTCGATTTTTTTCTCACGGGTACGAGTTACGCGGTTACGGTTGACTTTTCCTTATTCGAAATCTGATTCTCTATAAAATGCACCTAATGGTTTCCTTTTAGCTTGAAATTTTTTTTTCTCGAAAATCCACAGTACCCTCCCTTGGAAAAATGACTCAGTAAAATCATGGCATTCGAAACTGATTTTTTCGATTTTTTCCTCACGGGTGCGAGTTACGCGGTGACGGTTGACTTTTTTTTATTCGAAATCTGATTCTCTATAAAATGCGCCTAATGGTTACCTTTTAGCTTGAAATTTTTTTTTCTCGAAAATTCACACTACCCTCCCTTGGAAAAATGACTCAGAAAAATCATGGCATTCGAAACAGATTTTTTCGATTTTTTTCTCACGGGTACGAGTTACGCGGTTACGGTTGACTTTTTCTTATTGGAAATCTGATACTCTATAAAATGCACCTAATGGTTTCCTTTTAGCTTGAAATTTTTTTTTCTCGAAAATCCACAGTACCCTCCCTTGGAAAAATGACTCAGAAAAATCATGGCATTCGAAAGAGATTTTTTCGATTTTTTTCTCACGGGTACGAGTTACGCGGTTGCGGTTGACTTTTTCTTATTGGAAATCTGATTCTCTATAAAATGCACCTAATGGTTTCCTTTTAGCTTGAAATTTTTTTTTCTCGAAAATCCACAGTACCCTCCCTTGGAAAAATGACTCAGAAAAATCATGGCATTCGAAAGAGATTTTTTCGATTTTTTTCTCACGGGTACGAGTTACGCGGTTACGGTTGACATTTTCTTATTCGAAATCTGATTCTCTATAAAATGCACCTAATGGTTTCCTTTTAGCTTGAAATTTTTTTTTGTCGAAAATCCACAGTACCCTCCCTTGGAAAAATGACTCAGGAAAATCATGGCATTCGAAACAGATTTTTTCGATTTTTTTCTCACGGGTACGAGTTACGCGGTTACGGTTGACTTTTTCTTATTCGAAATCTGATTCTCTATAAAATGCACCTAATGGTTTCCTTTTAGCTTGAAATTTTTTTTTGTCGAAAATCCACAGTACCCTCCCTTGGAAAAATGACTCAGAAAAATCATGGCATTCGAAACAGATTTTTTCGATTTTTTTCTCACGGGTACGAGTTACGCGGTTACGGTTGACATTTTCTTATTCGAAATCTGATTCTCTATAAAATGCACCTAATGGTTTCCTTTTAGCTTGAAATTTTTTTTTCTCGAAAATCCACAGTACCCTCCCTTGGAAAAATGACTCAGAAAAATCATGGCATTCGAAACAGATTTTTTTGATTTTTTTCTCACGGGTACGAGTTACGCGGTTACGGTTGACTTTTTCTTATTCGAAATCTGATTCTCTATAAAATGCACCTAATGGTTTCCTTTTAGCTTGAAATTTTTTTTTGTCGAAAATCCACAGTACCCTCCCTTGGAAAAATGACTCAGTAAAATCATGGCATTCGAAACTGATTTTTTCGATTTTTTCCTCACGGGTGCGAGTTACGCGGTTACGGTTGACTTTTTTTTATTCGAAATCTGATTCTCTATAAAATGCACCTAATGGTTTCCTTTTAGCTTGAAATTTTTTTTTCTCGAAAATTCACACTACCCTCCCTTGGAAAAATGACTCAGAAAAATCATGGCATTCGAAACAGATTTTTTCGATTTTTTTCTCACGGGTACGAGTTACGCGGTTACGGTTGACTTTTCCTTATTCGAAATCTGATTCTCTATAAAATGCACCTAATGGTTTCCTTTTAGCTTGAAATTTTTTTTTCTCGAAAATCCACAGTACCCTCCCTTGGAAAAATGACTCAGAAAAATCATGGCATTCGAAACAGATTTTTTCGATTTTTTTCTCACGGGTACGAGTTACGCGGTTACGGTTGACTTTTTCTTATTCGAAATCTGATTCTCTATAAAATGCACCTAATGGTTTCCTTTTAGCTTGAAATTTTTTTTTGTCGAAAATCCACAGTACCCTCCCTTGGAAAAATGACTCAGGAAAATCATGGCATTCGAAACAGATTTTTTCGATTTTTTTCTCACGGGTACGAGTTACGCGGTTACGGTTGACATTTTCTTATTCGAAATCTGATTCTCTATAAAATGCACCTAATGGTTTCCTTTTAGCTTGAAATTTTTTTTTTCTCGAAAATCCACAGTACCCTCCCTTGGAAAAATGACTCAGAAAAATCATGGCATTCGAAACAGATTTTTTCGATTTTTTTCTCACGGGTACGAGTTACGCGGTTACGGTTGACATTTTCTTATTCGAAATCTGATTCTCTATAAAATGCACCTAATGGTTTCCTTTTAGCTTGAAATTTTTTTTTGTCGAAAATCCACAGTACCCTCCCTTGGAAAAATGACTCAGGAAAATCATGGCATTCGAAACAGATTTTTTCGATTTTTTTCTCACGGGTACGAGTTACGCGGTTACGGTTGACTTTTTCTTATTCGAAATCTGATTCTCTATAAAATGCACCTAATGGTTTCCTTTTAGCTTGAAATTTTTTTTTGTCGAAAATCCACAGTACCCTCCCTTGGAAAAATGACTCAGAAAAATCATGGCATTCGAAACAGATTTTTTCGATTTTTTTCTCACGGGTACGAGTTACGCGGTTACGGTTGACATTTTCTTATTCGAAATCTGATTCTCTATAAAATGCACCTAATGGTTTCCTTTTAGCTTGAAATTTTTTTTTCTCGAAAATCCACAGTACCCTCCCTTGGAAAAATGACTCAGAAAAATCATGGCATTCGAAACAGATTTTTTTGATTTTTTTCTCACGGGTACGAGTTACGCGGTTACGGTTGACTTTTTCTTATTCGAAATCTGATTCTCTATAAAATGCACCTAATGGTTTCCTTTTAGCTTGAAATTTTTTTTTGTCGAAAATCCACAGTACCCTCCCTTGGAAAAATGACTCAGTAAAATCATGGCATTCGAAACTGATTTTTTCGATTTTTTCCTCACGGGTGCGAGTTACGCGGTTACGGTTGACTTTTTTTTATTCGAAATCTGATTCTCTATAAAATGCACCTAATGGTTTCCTTTTAGCTTGAAATTTTTTTTTCTCGAAAATTCACACTACCCTCCCTTGGAAAAATGACTCAGAAAAATCATGGCATTCGAAACAGATTTTTTCGATTTTTTTCTCACGGGTACGAGTTACGCGGTTACGGTTGACTTTTCCTTATTCGAAATCTGATTCTCTATAAAATGCACCTAATGGTTTCCTTTTAGCTTGAAATTTTTTTTTCTCGAAAATCCACAGTACCCTCCCTTGGAAAAATGACTCAGAAAAATCATGGCATTCGAAACAGATTTTTTCGATTTTTTTCTCACGGGTACGAGTTACGCGGTTACGGTTGACTTTTTCTTATTCGAAATCTGATTCTCTATAAAATGCGCCTAATGGTTTCCTTTTAGCTTGAAATTTTTTTTTCTCGAAAATTCACACTACCCTCCCTTGGAAAAATGACTCAGAAAAATCATGGCATTCGAAAGAGATTTTTTCGATTTTTTTCTCACGGGTACGAGTTACGCGGTTACGGTTGACTTTTTCTTATTCGAAATCTGATTCTCTATAAAATGCGCCTAATGGTTTCCTTTTAGCTTGAAATTTTTTTTTCTCGAAAATTCACACTACCCTCCCTTGGAAAAATGACTCAGAAAAATCATGGCATTCGAAACAGATTTTTTCGATTTTTTTCTCACGGGTACGAGTTACGCGGTTACGGTTGACTTTTTCTTATTGGAAATCTGATACTCTATAAAATGCACCTAATGGTTTCCTTTTAGCTTGAAATTTTTTTTTCTCGAAAATCCACAGTACCCTCCCTTGGAAAAATGACTCAGAAAAATCATGGCATTCGAAAGAGATTTTTTCGATTTTTTTCTCACGGGTACGAGTTACGCGGTTGCGGTTGACTTTTTCTTATTGGAAATCTGATTCTCTATAAAATGCACCTAATGGTTTCCTTTTAGCTTGAAATTTTTTTTTCTCGAAAATCCACAGTACCCTCCCTTGGAAAAATGACTCAGAAAAATCATGGCATTCGAAAGAGATTTTTTCGATTTTTTTCTCACGGGTACGAGTTACGCGGTTACGGTTGACATTTTCTTATTCGAAATCTGATTCTCTATAAAATGCACCTAATGGTTTCCTTTTAGCTTGAAATTTTTTTTTGTCGAAAATCCACAGTACCCTCCCTTGGAAAAATGACTCAGGAAAATCATGGCATTCGAAACAGATTTTTTCGATTTTTTTCTCACGGGTACGAGTTACGCGGTTACGGTTGACTTTTTCTTATTCGAAATCTGATTCTCTATAAAATGCACCTAATGGTTTCCTTTTAGCTTGAAATTTTTTTTTGTCGAAAATCCACAGTACCCTCCCTTGGAAAAATGACTCAGAAAAATCATGGCATTCGAAACAGATTTTTTCGATTTTTTTCTCACGGGTACGAGTTACGCGGTTACGGTTGACATTTTCTTATTCGAAATCTGATTCTCTATAAAATGCACCTAATGGTTTCCTTTTAGCTTGAAATTTTTTTTTCTCGAAAATCCACAGTACCCTCCCTTGGAAAAATGACTCAGAAAAATCATGGCATTCGAAACAGATTTTTTTGATTTTTTTCTCACGGGTACGAGTTACGCGGTTACGGTTGACTTTTTCTTATTCGAAATCTGATTCTCTATAAAATGCACCTAATGGTTTCCTTTTAGCTTGAAATTTTTTTTTGTCGAAAATCCACAGTACCCTCCCTTGGAAAAATGACTCAGTAAAATCATGGCATTCGAAACTGATTTTTTCGATTTTTTCCTCACGGGTGCGAGTTACGCGGTTACGGTTGACTTTTTTTTATTCGAAATCTGATTCTCTATAAAATGCACCTAATGGTTTCCTTTTAGCTTGAAATTTTTTTTTCTCGAAAATTCACACTACCCTCCCTTGGAAAAATGACTCAGAAAAATCATGGCATTCGAAACAGATTTTTTCGATTTTTTTCTCACGGGTACGAGTTACGCGGTTACGGTTGACTTTTCCTTATTCGAAATCTGATTCTCTATAAAATGCACCTAATGGTTTCCTTTTAGCTTGAAATTTTTTTTTCTCGAAAATCCACAGTACCCTCCCTTGGAAAAATGACTCAGAAAAATCATGGCATTCGAAACAGATTTTTTCGATTTTTTTCTCACGGGTACGAGTTACGCGGTTACGGTTGACTTTTTCTTATTCGAAATCTGATTCTCTATAAAATGCACCTAATGGTTTCCTTTTAGCTTGAAATTTTTTTTTGTCGAAAATCCACAGTACCCTCCCTTGGAAAAATGACTCAGGAAAATCATGGCATTCGAAACAGATTTTTTCGATTTTTTTCTCACGGGTACGAGTTACGCGGTTACGGTTGACATTTTCTTATTCGAAATCTGATTCTCTATAAAATGCACCTAATGGTTTCCTTTTAGCTTGAAATTTTTTTTTTCTCGAAAATCCACAGTACCCTCCCTTGGAAAAATGACTCAGAAAAATCATGGCATTCGAAACAGATTTTTTCGATTTTTTTCTCACGGGTACGAGTTACGCGGTTACGGTTGACATTTTCTTATTCGAAATCTGATTCTCTATAAAATGCACCTAATGGTTTCCTTTTAGCTTGAAATTTTTTTTTGTCGAAAATCCACAGTACCCTCCCTTGGAAAAATGACTCAGGAAAATCATGGCATTCGAAACAGATTTTTTCGATTTTTTTCTCACGGGTACGAGTTACGCGGTTACGGTTGACTTTTTCTTATTCGAAATCTGATTCTCTATAAAATGCACCTAATGGTTTCCTTTTAGCTTGAAATTTTTTTTTGTCGAAAATCCACAGTACCCTCCCTTGGAAAAATGACTCAGAAAAATCATGGCATTCGAAACAGATTTTTTCGATTTTTTTCTCACGGGTACGAGTTACGCGGTTACGGTTGACATTTTCTTATTCGAAATCTGATTCTCTATAAAATGCACCTAATGGTTTCCTTTTAGCTTGAAATTTTTTTTTCTCGAAAATCCACAGTACCCTCCCTTGGAAAAATGACTCAGAAAAATCATGGCATTCGAAACAGATTTTTTTGATTTTTTTCTCACGGGTACGAGTTACGCGGTTACGGTTGACTTTTTCTTATTCGAAATCTGATTCTCTATAAAATGCACCTAATGGTTTCCTTTTAGCTTGAAATTTTTTTTTGTCGAAAATCCACAGTACCCTCCCTTGGAAAAATGACTCAGTAAAATCATGGCATTCGAAACTGATTTTTTCGATTTTTTCCTCACGGGTGCGAGTTACGCGGTTACGGTTGACTTTTTTTTATTCGAAATCTGATTCTCTATAAAATGCACCTAATGGTTTCCTTTTAGCTTGAAATTTTTTTTTCTCGAAAATTCACACTACCCTCCCTTGGAAAAATGACTCAGAAAAATCATGGCATTCGAAACAGATTTTTTCGATTTTTTTCTCACGGGTACGAGTTACGCGGTTACGGTTGACTTTTCCTTATTCGAAATCTGATTCTCTATAAAATGCACCTAATGGTTTCCTTTTAGCTTGAAATTTTTTTTTCTCGAAAATCCACAGTACCCTCCCTTGGAAAAATGACTCAGAAAAATCATGGCATTCGAAACAGATTTTTTCGATTTTTTTCTCACGGGTACGAGTTACGCGGTTACGGTTGACTTTTTCTTATTCGAAATCTGATTCTCTATAAAATGCACCTAATGGTTTCCTTTTAGCTTGAAATTTTTTTTTGTCGAAAATCCACAGTACCCTCCCTTGGAAAAATGACTCAGGAAAATCATGGCATTCGAAACAGATTTTTTCGATTTTTTTCTCACGGGTACGAGTTACGCGGTTACGGTTGACATTTTCTTATTCGAAATCTGATTCTCTATAAAATGCACCTAATGGTTTCCTTTTAGCTTGAAATTTTTTTTTTCTCGAAAATCCACAGTACCCTCCCTTGGAAAAATGACTCAGAAAAATCATGGCATTCGAAGCAGATTTTTTCGATTTTTTTCTCACGGGTACGAGTTACGCGGTTACGGTTGACTTTTTCTTATTCGAAATCTGATTCTCTATAAAATGCACCTAATGGTTTCCTTTTAGCTTGAAATTTTTTTTTGTCGAAAATCCACAGTACCCTCCCTTGGAAAAATGTCTCAGAAAAATCATGGCATTCGAAACAGATTTTTTCGATTTTTTTCTCACGGGTACGAGTTACGCGGTTACGTTTGACTTTTCCTTATTCGAAATCTGATTCTCTATAAAGTGCACCTAATGGTTTCCTTTTAGCTTGAAATTTTTTTTTCTCGAAAATCCACAGTACCTTCCCTTGGAAAAATGACTCAGAAAAATCATGGCATTCGAAACAGATTTTTTCGATTTTTTTCTCACGGGTACGAGTTACGCGGTTACGGTTGACTTTTCCTTATTCGAAATCTGATTCTCTATAAAATGCACCTAATGGTTTCCTTTTAGCTTGAAATTTTTTTTTCTCGAAAATCCACAGTACCCTCCCTTGGAAAAATGACTCAGTAAAATCATGGCATTCGAAACTGATTTTTTCGATTTTTTCCTCACGGGTGCGAGTTACGCGGTGACGGTTGACTTTTTTTTATTCGAAATCTGATTCTCTATAAAATGCGCCTAATGGTTTCCTTTTAGCTTGAAATTTTTTTTTCTCGAAAATTCACACTACCCTCCCTTGGAAAAATGACTCAGAAAAATCATGGCATTCGAAACAGATTTTTTCGATTTTTTTCTCACGGGTACGAGTTACGCGGTTACGGTTGACTTTTTCTTATTGGAAATCTGATACTCTATAAAATGCACCTAATGGTTTCCTTTTAGCTTGAAATTTTTTTTTCTCGAAAATCCACAGTACCCTCCCTTGGAAAAATGACTCAGAAAAATCATGGCATTCGAAAGAGATTTTTTCGATTTTTTTCTCACGGGTACGAGTTACGCGGTTGCGGTTGACTTTTTCTTATTGGAAATCTGATTCTCTATAAAATGCACCTAATGGTTTCCTTTTAGCTTGAAATTTTTTTTTCTCGAAAATCCACAGTACCCTCCCTTGGAAAAATGACTCAGAAAAATCATGGCATTCGAAAGAGATTTTTTCGATTTTTTTCTCACGGGTACGAGTTACGCGGTTACGGTTGACATTTTCTTATTCGAAATCTGATTCTCTATAAAATGCACCTAATGGTTTCCTTTTAGCTTGAAATTTTTTTTTGTCGAAAATCCACAGTACCCTCCCTTGGAAAAATGACTCAGGAAAATCATGGCATTCGAAACAGATTTTTTCGATTTTTTTCTCACGGGTACGAGTTACGCGGTTACGGTTGACTTTTTCTTATTCGAAATCTGATTCTCTATAAAATGCACCTAATGGTTTCCTTTTAGCTTGAAATTTTTTTTTGTCGAAAATCCACAGTACCCTCCCTTGGAAAAATGACTCAGAAAAATCATGGCATTCGAAACAGATTTTTTCGATTTTTTTCTCACGGGTACGAGTTACGCGGTTACGGTTGACATTTTCTTATTCGAAATCTGATTCTCTATAAAATGCACCTAATGGTTTCCTTTTAGCTTGAAATTTTTTTTTCTCGAAAATCCACAGTACCCTCCCTTGGAAAAATGACTCAGAAAAATCATGGCATTCGAAACAGATTTTTTCGATTTTTTTCTCACGGGTACGAGTTACGCGGTTACGGTTGACTTTTTCTTATTCGAAATCTGATTCTCTATAAAATGCACCTAATGGTTTCCGTTTAGCTTGAAATTTTTTTTTGTCGAAAATCCACAGTACCCTCCCTTGGAAAAATGACTCAGAAAAATCATGGCATTCGAAACAGATTTTTTCGATTTTTTCCTCACGGGTACGAGTTACGCGGTTACGGTTGACTTTTCCTTATTCGAAATCTGATTCTCTATAAAATGCACCTAATGGTTTCCTTTTAGCTTGAAATTTTTTTTTCTCGAAAATCCACAGTACCCTCCCTTGGAAAAATGACTCAGAAAAATCATGGCATTCGAAACAGATTTTTTCGATTTTTTTCTCACGGGTACGAGTTACGCGGTTACGGTTGACTTTTTCTTATTCGAAATCTGATTCTCTATAAAATGCACCTAATGGTTTCCTTTTAGCTTGAAATTTTTTTTTGTCGAAAATCCACAGTACCCTCCCTTGGAAAAATGACTCAGGAAAATCATGGCATTCGAAACAGATTTTTTCGATTTTTTCTCACGGGTACGAGTTACGCGGTTACGGTTGACATTTTCTTATTCGAAATCTGATTCTCTATAAAATGCACCTAATGGTTTCCTTTTAGCTTGAAATTTTTTTTTTCTCGAAAATCCACAGTACCCTCCCTTGGAAAAATGACTCAGAAAAATCATGGCATTCGAAACAGATTTTTTCGATTTTTTTCTCACGGGTACGAGTTACGCGGTTACGGTTGACATTTTCTTATTCGAAATCTGATTCTCTATAAAATGCACCTAATGGTTTCCTTTTAGCTTGAAATTTTTTTTTGTCGAAAATCCACAGTACCCTCCCTTGGAAAAATGACTCAGGAAAATCATGGCATTCGAAACAGATTTTTTCGATTTTTTTCTCACGGGTACGAGTTACGCGGTTACGGTTGACTTTTTCTTATTCGAAATCTGATTCTCTATAAAATGCACCTAATGGTTTCCTTTTAGCTTGAAATTTTTTTTTGTCGAAAATCCACAGTACCCTCCCTTGGAAAAATGACTCAGAAAAATCATGGCATTCGAAACAGATTTTTTCGATTTTTTTCTCACGGGTACGAGTTACGCGGTTACGGTTGACATTTTCTTATTCGAAATCTGATTCTCTATAAAATGCACCTAATGGTTTCCTTTTAGCTTGAAATTTTTTTTTCTCGAAAATCCACAGTACCCTCCCTTGGAAAAATGACTCAGAAAAATCATGGCATTCGAAACAGATTTTTTTGATTTTTTTCTCACGGGTACGAGTTACGCGGTTACGGTTGACTTTTTCTTATTCGAAATCTGATTCTCTATAAAATGCACCTAATGGTTTCCTTTTAGCTTGAAATTTTTTTTTGTCGAAAATCCACAGTACCCTCCCTTGGAAAAATGACTCAGTAAAATCATGGCATTCGAAACTGATTTTTTCGATTTTTTCCTCACGGGTGCGAGTTACGCGGTTACGGTTGACTTTTTTTTATTCGAAATCTGATTCTCTATAAAATGCACCTAATGGTTTCCTTTTAGCTTGAAATTTTTTTTTGTCGAAAATCCACAGTACCCTCCCTTGGAAAAATGACTCAGAAAAATCATGGCATTCGAAACAGATTTTTTCGATTTTTTTCTCACGGGTACGAGTTACGCGGTTACGGTTGACTTTTTCTTATTCGAAATCTGATTCTCTATAAAATGCACCTAATGGTTTCCTTTTAGCTTGAAATTTTTTTTTGTCGAAAATCCACAGTACCCTCCCTTGGAAAAATGACTCAGAAAAATCATGGCATTCGAAACAGATTTTTTCGATTTTTTTCTCACGGGTACGAGTTACGCGGTTACGGTTGACATTTTCTTATTCGAAATCTGATTCTCTATAAAATGCACCTAATGGTTTCCTTTTAGCTTGAAATTTTTTTTTCTCGAAAATCCACAGTACCCTCCCTTGGAAAAATGACTCAGAAAAATCATGGCATTCGCAACAGATTTTTTTGATTTTTTTCTCACGGGTACGAGTTACGCGGTTACGGTTGACTTTTTCTTATTCGAAATCTGATTCTCTATAAAATGCACCTAATGGTTTCCTTTTAGCTTGAAATTTTTTTTTGTCGAAAATCCACAGTACCCTCCCTTGGAAAAATGACTCAGAAAAATCATGGCATTCGAAACAGATTTTTTCGATTTTTTTCTCACGGGTACGAGTTACGCGGTTACGGTTGACTTTTTCTTATTCGAAATCTGATTCTCTATAAAATGCACCTAATGGTTTCCGTTTAGCTTGAAATTTTTTTTTGTCGAAAATCCACAGTACCCTCCCTTGGAAAAATGACTCAGAAAAATCATGGCATTCGAAACAGATTTTTTCGATTTTTTCCTCACGGGTACGAGTTACGCGGTTACGGTTGACTTTTCCTTATTCGAAATCTGATTCTCTATAAAATGCACCTAATGGTTTCCTTTTAGCTTGAAATTTTTTTTTCTCGAAAATCCACAGTACCCTCCCTTGGAAAAATGACTCAGAAAAATCATGGCATTCGAAACAGATTTTTTCGATTTTTTTCTCACGGGTACGAGTTACGCGGTTACGGTTGACTTTTTCTTATTCGAAATCTGATTCTCTATAAAATGCACCTAATGGTTTCCTTTTAGCTTGAAATTTTTTTTTGTCGAAAATCCACAGTACCCTCCCTTGGAAAAATGACTCAGGAAAATCATGGCATTCGAAACAGATTTTTTCGATTTTTTTCTCACGGGTACGAGTTACGCGGTTACGGTTGACATTTTCTTATTCGAAATCTGATTCTCTATAAAATGCACCTAATGGTTTCCTTTTAGCTTGAAATTTTTTTTTTCTCGAAAATCCACAGTACCCTCCCTTGGAAAAATGACTCAGAAAAATCATGGCATTCGAAACAGATTTTTTCGATTTTTTTCTCACGGGTACGAGTTACGCGGTTACGGTTGACATTTTCTTATTCGAAATCTGATTCTCTATAAAATGCACCTAATGGTTTCCTTTTAGCTTGAAATTTTTTTTTGTCGAAAATCCACAGTACCCTCCCTTGGAAAAATGACTCAGGAAAATCATGGCATTCGAAACAGATTTTTTCGATTTTTTTCTCACGGGTACGAGTTACGCGGTTACGGTTGACTTTTTCTTATTCGAAATCTGATTCTCTATAAAATGCACCTAATGGTTTCCTTTTAGCTTGAAATTTTTTTTTGTCGAAAATCCACAGTACCCTCCCTTGGAAAAATGACTCAGAAAAATCATGGCATTCGAAACAGATTTTTTCGATTTTTTTCTCACGGGTACGAGTTACGCGGTTACGGTTGACATTTTCTTATTCGAAATCTGATTCTCTATAAAATGCACCTAATGGTTTCCTTTTAGCTTGAAATTTTTTTTTCTCGAAAATCCACAGTACCCTCCCTTGGAAAAATGACTCAGAAAAATCATGGCATTCGAAACAGATTTTTTTGATTTTTTTCTCACGGGTACGAGTTACGCGGTTACGGTTGACTTTTTCTTATTCGAAATCTGATTCTCTATAAAATGCACCTAATGGTTTCCTTTTAGCTTGAAATTTTTTTTTGTCGAAAATCCACAGTACCCTCCCTTGGAAAAATGACTCAGTAAAATCATGGCATTCGAAACTGATTTTTTCGATTTTTTCCTCACGGGTGCGAGTTACGCGGTTACGGTTGACTTTTTTTTATTCGAAATCTGATTCTCTATAAAATGCACCTAATGGTTTCCTTTTAGCTTGAAATTTTTTTTTCTCGAAAATTCACACTACCCTCCCTTGGAAAAATGACTCAGAAAAATCATGGCATTCGAAACAGATTTTTTCGATTTTTTTCTCACGGGTACGAGTTACGCGGTTACGGTTGACTTTTCCTTATTCGAAATCTGATTCTCTATAAAATGCACCTAATGGTTTCCTTTTAGCTTGAAATTTTTTTTTCTCGAAAATCCACAGTACCCTCCCTTGGAAAAATGACTCAGAAAAATCATGGCATTCGAAACAGATTTTTTTGATTTTTTTCTCACGGGTACGAGTTACGCGGTTACGGTTGACTTTTTCTTATTCGAAATCTGATTCTCTATAAAATGCACCTAATGGTTTCCTTTTAGCTTGAAATTTTTTTTTGTCGAAAATCCACAGTACCCTCCCTTGGAAAAATGACTCAGTAAAATCATGGCATTCGAAACTGATTTTTTCGATTTTTTCCTCACGGGTGCGAGTTACGCGGTTACGGTTGACTTTTTTTTATTCGAAATCTGATTCTCTATAAAATGCACCTAATGGTTTCCTTTTAGCTTGAAATTTTTTTTTGTCGAAAATCCACAGTACCCTCCCTTGGAAAAATGACTCAGAAAAATCATGGCATTCGAAACAGATTTTTTCGATTTTTTTCTCACGGGTACGAGTTACGCGGTTACGGTTGACTTTTTCTTATTCGAAATCTGATTCTCTATAAAATGCACCTAATGGTTTCCTTTTAGCTTGAAATTTTTTTTTGTCGAAAATCCACAGTACCCTCCCTTGGAAAAATGACTCAGAAAAATCATGGCATTCGAAACAGATTTTTTCGATTTTTTTCTCACGGGTACGAGTTACGCGGTTACGGTTGACATTTTCTTATTCGAAATCTGATTCTCTATAAAATGCACCTAATGGTTTCCTTTTAGCTTGAAATTTTTTTTTCTCGAAAATCCACAGTACCCTCCCTTGGAAAAATGACTCAGAAAAATCATGGCATTCGCAACAGATTTTTTTGATTTTTTTCTCACGGGTACGAGTTACGCGGTTACGGTTGACTTTTTCTTATTCGAAATCTGATTCTCTATAAAATGCACCTAATGGTTTCCTTTTAGCTTGAAATTTTTTTTTGTCGAAAATCCACAGTACCCTCCCTTGGAAAAATGACTCAGAAAAATCATGGCATTCGAAACAGATTTTTTCGATTTTTTTCTCACGGGTACGAGTTACGCGGTTACGGTTGACTTTTTCTTATTCGAAATCTGATTCTCTATAAAATGCACCTAATGGTTTCCGTTTAGCTTGAAATTTTTTTTTGTCGAAAATCCACAGTACCCTCCCTTGGAAAAATGACTCAGAAAAATCATGGCATTCGAAACAGATTTTTTCGATTTTTTCCTCACGGGTACGAGTTACGCGGTTACGGTTGACTTTTCCTTATTCGAAATCTGATTCTCTATAAAATGCACCTAATGGTTTCCTTTTAGCTTGAAATTTTTTTTTCTCGAAAATCCACAGTACCCTCCCTTGGAAAAATGACTCAGAAAAATCATGGCATTCGAAACAGATTTTTTCGATTTTTTTCTCACGGGTACGAGTTACGCGGTTACGGTTGACTTTTTCTTATTCGAAATCTGATTCTCTATAAAATGCACCTAATGGTTTCCTTTTAGCTTGAAATTTTTTTTTGTCGAAAATCCACAGTACCCTCCCTTGGAAAAATGACTCAGGAAAATCATGGCATTCGAAACAGATTTTTTCGATTTTTTTCTCACGGGTACGAGTTACGCGGTTACGGTTGACATTTTCTTATTCGAAATCTGATTCTCTATAAAATGCACCTAATGGTTTCCTTTTAGCTTGAAATTTTTTTTTTCTCGAAAATCCACAGTACCCTCCCTTGGAAAAATGACTCAGAAAAATCATGGCATTCGAAACAGATTTTTTCGATTTTTTTCTCACGGGTACGAGTTACGCGGTTACGGTTGACATTTTCTTATTCGAAATCTGATTCTCTATAAAATGCACCTAATGGTTTCCTTTTAGCTTGAAATTTTTTTTTGTCGAAAATCCACAGTACCCTCCCTTGGAAAAATGACTCAGGAAAATCATGGCATTCGAAACAGATTTTTTCGATTTTTTTCTCACGGGTACGAGTTACGCGGTTACGGTTGACTTTTTCTTATTCGAAATCTGATTCTCTATAAAATGCACCTAATGGTTTCCTTTTAGCTTGAAATTTTTTTTTGTCGAAAATCCACAGTACCCTCCCTTGGAAAAATGACTCAGAAAAATCATGGCATTCGAAACAGATTTTTTCGATTTTTTTCTCACGGGTACGAGTTACGCGGTTACGGTTGACATTTTCTTATTCGAAATCTGATTCTCTATAAAATGCACCTAATGGTTTCCTTTTAGCTTGAAATTTTTTTTTCTCGAAAATCCACAGTACCCTCCCTTGGAAAAATGACTCAGAAAAATCATGGCATTCGAAACAGATTTTTTTGATTTTTTTCTCACGGGTACGAGTTACGCGGTTACGGTTGACTTTTTCTTATTCGAAATCTGATTCTCTATAAAATGCACCTAATGGTTTCCTTTTAGCTTGAAATTTTTTTTTGTCGAAAATCCACAGTACCCTCCCTTGGAAAAATGACTCAGTAAAATCATGGCATTCGAAACTGATTTTTTCGATTTTTTCCTCACGGGTGCGAGTTACGCGGTTACGGTTGACTTTTTTTTATTCGAAATCTGATTCTCTATAAAATGCACCTAATGGTTTCCTTTTAGCTTGAAATTTTTTTTTCTCGAAAATTCACACTACCCTCCCTTGGAAAAATGACTCAGAAAAATCATGGCATTCGAAACAGATTTTTTCGATTTTTTTCTCACGGGTACGAGTTACGCGGTTACGGTTGACTTTTCCTTATTCGAAATCTGATTCTCTATAAAATGCACCTAATGGTTTCCTTTTAGCTTGAAATTTTTTTTTCTCGAAAATCCACAGTACCCTCCCTTGGAAAAATGACTCAGAAAAATCATGGCATTCGAAACAGATTTTTTCGATTTTTTTCTCACGGGTACGAGTTACGCGGTTACGGTTGACTTTTTCTTATTCGAAATCTGATTCTCTATAAAATGCACCTAATGGTTTCCTTTTAGCTTGAAATTTTTTTTTGTCGAAAATCCACAGTACCCTCCCTTGGAAAAATGACTCAGGAAAATCATGGCATTCGAAACAGATTTTTTCGATTTTTTTCTCACGGGTACGAGTTACGCGGTTACGGTTGACATTTTCTTATTCGAAATCTGATTCTCTATAAAATGCACCTAATGGTTTCCTTTTAGCTTGAAATTTTTTTTTGTCGAAAATCCACAGTACCCTCCCTTGGAAAAATGACTCAGTAAAATCATGGCATTCGAAACTGATTTTTTCGATTTTTTCCTCACGGGTGCGAGTTACGCGGTTACGGTTGACTTTTTTTTATTCGAAATCTGATTCTCTATAAAATGCACCTAATGGTTTCCTTTTAGCTTGAAATTTTTTTTTCTCGAAAATTCACACTACCCTCCCTTGGAAAAATGACTCAGAAAAATCATGGCATTCGAAACAGATTTTTTCGATTTTTTTCTCACGGGTACGAGTTACGCGGTTACGGTTGACTTTTCCTTATTCGAAATCTGATTCTCTATAAAATGCACCTAATGGTTTCCTTTTAGCTTGAAATTTTTTTTTCTCGAAAATCCACAGTACCCTCCCTTGGAAAAATGACTCAGAAAAATCATGGCATTCGAAACAGATTTTTTCGATTTTTTTCTCACGGGTACGAGTTACGCGGTTACGGTTGACTTTTTCTTATTCGAAATCTGATTCTCTATAAAATGCACCTAATGGTTTCCTTTTAGCTTGAAATTTTTTTTTGTCGAAAATCCACAGTACCCTCCCTTGGAAAAATGACTCAGGAAAATCATGGCATTCGAAACAGATTTTTTCGATTTTTTTCTCACGGGTACGAGTTACGCGGTTACGGTTGACATTTTCTTATTCGAAATCTGATTCTCTATAAAATGCACCTAATGGTTTCCTTTTAGCTTGAAATTTTTTTTTTCTCGAAAATCCACAGTACCCTCCCTTGGAAAAATGACTCAGAAAAATCATGGCATTCGAAGCAGATTTTTTCGATTTTTTTCTCACGGGTACGAGTTACGCGGTTACGGTTGACTTTTTCTTATTCGAAATCTGATTCTCTATAAAATGCACCTAATGGTTTCCTTTTAGCTTGAAATTTTTTTTTGTCGAAAATCCACAGTACCCTCCCTTGGAAAAATGTCTCAGAAAAATCATGGCATTCGAAACAGATTTTTTCGATTTTTTTCTCACGGGTACGAGTTACGCGGTTACGTTTGACTTTTCCTTATTCGAAATCTGATTCTCTATAAAGTGCACCTAATGGTTTCCTTTTAGCCTGAAATTTTTTTTTCTCGAAAATCCACAGTACCTTCCCTTGGAAAAATGACTCAGAAAAATCATGGCATTCGAAACAGATTTTTTCGATTTTTTTCTCACGGGTACGAGTTACGCGGTTACGGTTGACTTTTCCTTATTCGAAATCTGATTCTCTATAAAATGCACCTAATGGTTTCCTTTTAGCTTGAAATTTTTTTTTCTCGAAAATCCACAGTACCCTCCCTTGGAAAAATGACTCAGTAAAATCATGGCATTCGAAACTGATTTTTTCGATTTTTTCCTCACGGGTGCGAGTTACGCGGTTACGGTTGACTTTTTCTTATTGGAAATCTGATACTCTATAAAATGCGCCTAATGGTTTCCTTTTAGCTTGAAATTTTTTTTTCTCGAAAATCCACAGTACCCTCCCTTGGAAAAATGACTCAGAAAAATCATGGCATTCGAAAGAGATTTTTTCGATTTTTTTCTCACGGGTACGAGTTACGCGGTTGCGGTTGACTTTTTCTTATTGGAAATCTGATTCTCTATAAAATGCACCTAATGGTTTCCTTTTAGCTTGAAATTTTTTTTTCTCGAAAATCCACAGTACCCTCCCTTGGAAAAATGACTCAGAAAAATCATGGCATTCGAAAGAGATTTTTTCGATTTTTTTCTCACGGGTACGAGTTACGCGGTTACGGTTGACATTTTCTTATTCGAAATCTGATTCTCTATAAAATGCACCTAATGGTTTCCTTTTAGCTTGAAATTTTTTTTTGTCGAAAATCCACAGTACCCTCCCTTGGAAAAATGACTCAGGAAAATCATGGCATTCGAAACAGATTTTTTCGATTTTTTTCTCACGGGTACGAGTTACGCGGTTACGGTTGACTTTTTCTTATTCGAAATCTGATTCTCTATAAAATGCACCTAATGGTTTCCTTTTAGCTTGAAATTTTTTTTTGTCGAAAATCCACAGTACCCTCCCTTGGAAAAATGACTCAGAAAAATCATGGCATTCGAAACAGATTTTTTCGATTTTTTTCTCACGGGTACGAGTTACGCGGTTACGGTTGACATTTTCTTATTCGAAATCTGATTCTCTATAAAATGCACCTAATGGTTTCCTTTTAGCTTGAAATTTTTTTTTCTCGAAAATCCACAGTACCCTCCCTTGGAAAAATGACTCAGAAAAATCATGGCATTCGAAACAGATTTTTTTGATTTTTTTCTCACGGGTACGAGTTACGCGGTTACGGTTGACTTTTTCTTATTCGAAATCTGATTCTCTATAAAATGCACCTAATGGTTTCCTTTTAGCTTGAAATTTTTTTTTGTCGAAAATCCACAGTACCCTCCCTTGGAAAAATGACTCAGAAAAATCATGGCATTCGAAACAGATTTTTTCGATTTTTTTCTCACGGGTACGAGTTACGCGGTTACGGTTGACTTTTTCTTATTCGAAATCTGATTCTCTATAAAATGCACCTAATGGTTTCCGTTTAGCTTGAAATTTTTTTTTGTCGAAAATCCACAGTACCCTCCCTTGGAAAAATGACTCAGAAAAATCATGGCATTCGAAACAGATTTTTTCGATTTTTTCCTCACGGGTGCGAGTTACGCGGTTACGGTTGACTTTTTTTTATTCGAAATCTGATTCTCTATAAAATGCACCTAATGGTTTCCTTTTAGCTTGAAATTTTTTTTTCTCGAAAATTCACACTACCCTCCCTTGGAAAAATGACTCAGAAAAATCATGGCATTCGAAACAGATTTTTTCGATTTTTTTCTCACGGGTACGAGTTACGCGGTTACGGTTGACTTTTCCTTATTCGAAATCTGATTCTCTATAAAATGCACCTAATGGTTTCCTTTTAGCTTGAAATTTTTTTTTCTCGAAAATCCACAGTACCCTCCCTTGGAAAAATGACTCAGAAAAATCATGGCATTCGAAACAGATTTTTTCGATTTTTTTCTCACGGGTACGAGTTACGCGGTTACGGTTGACTTTTTCTTATTCGAAATCTGATTCTCTATAAAATGCACCTAATGGTTTCCTTTTAGCTTGAAATTTTTTTTTGTCGAAAATCCACAGTACCCTCCCTTGGAAAAATGACTCAGAAAAATCATGGCATTCGAAACAGATTTTTTCGATTTTTTTCTCACGGGTACGAGTTACGCGGTTACGGTTGACATTTTCTTATTCGAAATCTGATTCTCTATAAAATGCACCTAATGGTTTCCTTTTAGCTTGAAATTTTTTTTTTCTCGAAAATCCACAGTACCCTCCCTTGGAAAAATGACTCAGAAAAATCATGGCATTCGAAGCAGATTTTTTCGATTTTTTTCTCACGGGTACGAGTTACGCGGTTACGGTTGACTTTTTCTTATTCGAAATCTGATTCTCTATAAAATGCACCTAATGGTTTCCTTTTAGCTTGAAATTTTTTTTTGTCAAAAATCCACAGTACCCTCCCTTGGAAAAATGACTCAGAAAAATCATGGCATTCGAAACAGATTTTTTCGATTTTTTTCTCACGGGTACGAGTTACGCGGTTACGGTTGACTTTTCCTTATTCGAAATCTGATTCTCTATAAAATGCACCTAATGGTTTCCTTTTAGCTTGAAATTTTTTTTTCTCGAAAATCCACAGTACCTTCCCTTATAAAAATGACTCAGAAAAATCATGGCATTCGAAACAGATTTTTTCGATTTTTTTCTCACGGGTACGAGTTACGCGGTTACGGTTGACTTTTCCTTATTCGAAATCTGATTCTCTATAAAATGCACCTAATGGTTTCCTTTTAGCTTGAAATTTTTTTTTCTCGAAAATCCACAGTACCCTCCCTTGGAAAAATGACTCAGAAAAATCATGGCATTCGAAAGAGATTTTTTCGATTTTTTTCTCACGGGTACGAGTTACGCGGTTACGGTTGACTTTTTCTTATTCGAAATCTGATTCTCTATAAAATGCACCTAATGGTTTCCTTTTAGCTTGAAATTTTTTTTTGTCGAAAATCCACAGTACCCTCCCTTGGAAAAATGACTCAGAAAAATCATGGCATTCGAAACAGATTTTTTCGATTTTTTTCTCACGGGTACGAGTTACGCGGTTACGGTTGACTTTTCCTTATTCGAAATCTGATTCTCTATAAAATGCACCTAATGGTTTCCTTTTAGCTTGAAATTTTTTTTTCTCGAAAATCCACAGTACCCTCCCTTGGAAAAATGACTCAGTAAAATCATGGCATTCGAAACTGATTTTTTCGATTTTTTCCTCACGGGTGCGAGTTACGCGGTTACGGTTGACTTTTTTTTATTCGAAATCTGATTCTCTATAAAATGCACCTAATGGTTTCCTTTTAGCTTGAAATTTTTTTTTGTCGAAAATCCACAGTACCCTCCCTTGGAAAAATGACTCAGAAAAATCATGGCATTCGAAACAGATTTTTTCGATTTTTTCCTCACGGGTGCGAGTTACGCGGTTACGGTTGACTTTTTTTTATTCGAAATCTGATTCTCTATAAAATGCACCTAATGGTTTCCTTTTAGCTTGAAATTTTTTTTTCTCGAAAATTCACACTACCCTCCCTTGGAAAAATGACTCAGAAAAATCATGGCATTCGAAACAGATTTTTTCGATTTTTTTCTCACGGGTACGAGTTACGCGGTTACGGTTGACTTTTCCTTATTCGAAATCTGATTCTCTATAAAATGCACCTAATGGTTTCCTTTTAGCTTGAAATTTTTTTTTCTCGAAAATCCACAGTACCCTCCCTTGGAAAAATGACTCAGAAAAATCATGGCATTCGAAACAGATTTTTTCGATTTTTTTCTCACGGGTACGAGTTACGCGGTTACGGTTGACTTTTTCTTATTCGAAATCTGATTCTCTATAAAATGCACCTAATGGTTTCCTTTTAGCTTGAAATTTTTTTTTGTCGAAAATCCACAGTACCCTCCCTTGGAAAAATGACTCAGAAAAATCATGGCATTCGAAACAGATTTTTTCGATTTTTTTCTCACGGGTACGAGTTACGCGGTTACGGTTGACATTTTCTTATTCGAAATCTGATTCTCTATAAAATGCACCTAATGGTTTCCTTTTAGCTTGAAATTTTTTTTTTCTCGAAAATCCACAGTACCCTCCCTTGGAAAAATGACTCAGAAAAATCATGGCATTCGAAGCAGATTTTTTCGATTTTTTTCTCACGGGTACGAGTTACGCGGTTACGGTTGACTTTTCCTTATTCGAAATCTGATTCTCTATAAAATGCACCTAATGGTTTCCTTTTAGCTTGAAATTTTTTTTTGTCGAAAATCCACAGTACCCTCCCTTGGAAAAATGACTCAGAAAAATCATGGCATTCGAAACAGATTTTTTCGATTTTTTTCTCACGGGTACGAGTTACGCGGTTACGGTTGACTTTTCCTTATTCGAAATCTGATTCTCTATAAAATGCACCTAATGGTTTCCTTTTAGCTTGAAATTTTTTTTTCTCGAAAATCCACAGTACCCTCCCTTGGAAAAATGACTCAGTAAAATCATGGCATTCGAAACTGATTTTTTCGATTTTTTCCTCACGGGTGCGAGTTACGCGGTTACGGTTGACTTTTTTTTATTCGAAATCTGATTCTCTATAAAATGCACCTAATGGTTTCCTTTTAGCTTGAAATTTTTTTTTGTCGAAAATCCACAGTACCCTCCCTTGGAAAAATGACTCAGAAAAATCATGGCATTCGAAACAGATTTTTTCGATTTTTTTCTCACGGGTATGAGTTACGCGGTTACGGTTGACATTTTCTTATTCGAAATCTGATTCTCTATAAAATGCACCTAATGGTTTCCTTTTAGCTTGAAATTTTTTTTTTCTCGAAAATCCACAGTACCCTCCCTTGGAAAAATGACTCAGAAAAATCATGGCATTCGAAGCAGATTTTTTCGATTTTTTTCTCACGGGTACGAGTTACGCGGTTACGGTTGACTTTTTCTTATTCGAAATCTGATTCTCTATAAAATGCACCTAATGGTTTCCTTTTAGCTTGAAATTTTTTTTTGTCGAAAATCCACAGTACCCTCCCTTGGAAAAATGACTCAGAAAAATCATGGCATTCGAAACAGATTTTTTCGATTTTTTTCTCACGGGTACGAGTTACGCGGTTACGGTTGACTTTTTCTTATTCGAAATCTGATTCTCTATAAAATGCACCTAATGGTTTCCTTTTAGCTTGAAATTTTTTTTTGTCGAAAATCCACAGTACCCTCCCTTGGAAAAATGACTCAGGAAAATCATGGCATTCGAAACAGATTTTTTCGATTTTTTTCTCACGGGTACGAGTTACGCGGTTACGGTTGACATTTTCTTATTCGAAATCTGATTCTCTATAAAATGCACCTAATGGTTTCCTTTTAGCTTGAAATTTTTTTTTTCTCGAAAATCCACAGTACCCTCCCTTGGAAAAATGACTCAGAAAAATCATGGCATTCGAAGCAGATTTTTTCGATTTTTTTCTCACGGGTACGAGTTACGCGGTTACGGTTGACTTTTTCTTATTCGAAATCTGATTCTCTATAAAATGCACCTAATGGTTTCCTTTTAGCTTGAAATTTTTTTTTGTCGAAAATCCACAGTACCCTCCCTTGGAAAAATGACTCAGAAAAATCATGGCATTCGAAACAGATTTTTTCGATTTTTTTCTCACGGGTACGAGTTACGCGGTTACGGTTGACTTTTCCTTATTCGAAATCTGATTCTCTATAAAATGCACCTAATGGTTTCCTTTTAGCTTGAAATTTTTTTTTCTCGAAAATCCACAGTACCTTCCCTTGGAAAAATGACTCAGAAAAATCATGGCATTCGAAACAGATTTTTTCGATTTTTTTCTCACGGGTACGAGTTACGCGGTTACGGTTGACATTTTCTTATTCGAAATCTGATTCCCTATAAAATGCACCTAATGGTTTCCTTTTAGCTTGAAATTTTTTTTTGTCGAAAATCCACAGTACCCTCCCTTGGAAAAATGACTCAGAAAAATCATGGCATTCGAAACAGATTTTTTCGATTTTTTTCTCACGGGTACGAGTTACGCGGTTACGGTTGACTTTTTCTTATTGGAAATCTGATTCTCTATAAAATGCACCTAATGGTTTCCTTTTAGCTTGAAATTTTTTTTTCTCGAAAATCCACAGTACCCTCCCTTGGAAAAATGACTCAGAAAAATCATGGCATTCGAAAGAGATTTTTTCGATTTTTTTCTCACGGGTACGAGTTACGCGGTTGCGGTTGACTTTTTCTTATTGGAAATCTGATTCTCTATAAAATGCACCTAATGGTTTCCTTTTAGCTTGAAATTTTTTTTTCTCGAAAATCCACAGTACCCTCCCTTGGAAAAATGACTCAGAAAAATCATGGCATTCGAAAGAGATTTTTTCGATTTTTTTCTCACGGGTACGAGTTACGCGGTTACGGTTGACCTTTTCTTATTCGAAATCTGATTCTCTATAAAATGCACCTAATGGTTTCCTTTTAGCTTGAAATTCTTTTTTGTCGAAAATCCACAGTACCCTCCCTTGGAAAAATGACTCAGGAAAATCATGGCATTCGAAACAGATTTTTTCGATTTTTTTCTCACGGGTACGAGTTACGCGGTTACGGTTGACTTTTTCTTATTCGAAATCTGATTCTCTATAAAATGCACCTAATGGTTTCCTTTTAGCTTGAAATTTTTTTTTGTCGAAAATCCACAGTACCCTCCCTTGGAAAAATGACTCAGAAAAATCATGGCATTCGAAACAGATTTTTTCGATTTTTTTCTCACGGGTACGAGTTACGCGGTTACGGTTGACATTTTCTTATTCGAAATCTGATTCTCTATAAAATGCACCTAATGGTTTCCTTTTAGCTTGAAATTTTTTTTTCTCGAAAATCCACAGTACCCTCCCTTGGAAAAATGACTCAGAAAAATCATGGCATTCGAAACAGATTTTTTTGATTTTTTTCTCACGGGTACGAGTTACGCGGTTACGGTTGACTTTTTCTTATTCGAAATCTGATTCTCTATAAAATGCACCTAATGGTTTCCTTTTAGCTTGAAATTTTTTTTTGTCGAAAATCCACAGTACCCTCCCTTGGAAAAATGACTCAGAAAAATCATGGCATTCGAAACAGATTTTTTCGATTTTTTTCTCACGGGTACGAGTTACGCGGTTACGGTTGACTTTTTCTTATTCGAAATCTGATTCTCTATAAAATGCACCTAATGGTTTCCTTTTAGCTTGAAATTTTTTTTTGTCGAAAATCCACAGTACCCTCCCTTGGAAAAATGACTCAGAAAAATCATGGCATTCGAAACAGATTTTTTCGATTTTTTCCTCACGGGTGCGAGTTACGCGGTTACGGTTGACTTTTTTTCATTCGAAATCTGATTCTCTATAAAATGCACCTAATGGTTTCCTTTTAGCTTGAAATTTTTTTTTCTCGAAAATTCACACTACCCTCCCTTGGAAAAATGACTCAGAAAAATCATGGCATTCGAAACAGATTTTTTCGATTTTTTTCTCACGGGTACGAGTTACGCGGTTACGGTTGACTTTTCCTTATTCGAAATCTGATTCTCTATAAAATGCACCTAATGGTTTCCTTTTAGCTTGAAATTTTTTTTTCTCGAAAATCCACAGTACCCTCCCTTGGAAAAATGACTCAGAAAAATCATGGCATTCGAAACAGATTTTTTCGATTTTTTTCTCACGGGTACGAGTTACGCGGTTACGGTTGACTTTTTCTTATTCGAAATCTGATTCTCTATAAAATGCACCTAATGGTTTCCTTTTAGCTTGAAATTTTTTTTTGTCGAAAATCCACAGTACCCTCCCTTGGAAAAATGACTCAGAAAAATCATGGCATTCGAAACAGATTTTTTCGATTTTTTTCTCACGGGTACGAGTTACGCGGTTACGGTTGACATTTTCTTATTCGAAATCTGATTCTCTATAAAATGCACCTAATGGTTTCCTTTTAGCTTGAAATTTTTTTTTTCTCGAAAATCCACAGTACCCTCCCTTGGAAAAATGACTCAGAAAAATCATGGCATTCGAAGCAGATTTTTTCGATTTTTTTCTCACGGGTACGAGTTACGCGGTTACGGTTGACTTTTTCTTATTCGAAATCTGATTCTCTATAAAATGCACCTAATGGTTTCCTTTTAGCTTGAAATTTTTTTTTGTCGAAAATCCACAGTACCCTCCCTTGGAAAAATGACTCAGAAAAATCATGGCATTCGAAACAGATTTTTTCGATTTTTTTCTCACGGGTACGAGTTACGCGGTTACGGTTGACTTTTCCTTATTCGAAATCTGATTCTCTATAAAATGCACCTAATGGTTTCCTTTTAGCTTGAAATTTTTTTTTCTCGAAAATCCACAGTACCTTCCCTTATAAAAATGACTCAGAAAAATCATGGCATTCGAAACAGATTTTTTCGATTTTTTTCTCACGGGTACGAGTTACGCGGTTACGGTTGACTTTTCCTTATTCGAAATCTGATTCTCTATAAAATGCACCTAATGGTTTCCTTTTAGCTTGAAATTTTTTTTTGTCGAAAATCCACAGTACCCTCCCTTGGAAAAATGACTCAGTAAAATCATGGCATTCGAAACTGATTTTTTCGATTTTTTCCTCACGGGTGCGAGTTACGCGGTGACGGTTGACTTTTTTTTATTCGAAATCTGATTCTCTATAAAATGCGCCTAATGGTTTCCTTTTAGCTTGAAATTTTTTTTTCTCGAAAATTCACACTACCCTCCCTTGGAAAAATGACTCAGAAAAATCATGGCATTCGAAACAGATTTTTTCGATTTTTTTCTCACGGGTACGAGTTACGCGGTTACGGTTGACTTTTCCTTATTCGAAATCTGATTCTCTATAAAATGCACCTAATGGTTTCCTTTTAGCTTGAAATTTTTTTTTCTCGAAAATCCACAGTACCCTCCCTTGGAAAAATGACTCAGAAAAATCATGGCATTCGAAACAGATTTTTTCGATTTTTTTCTCACGGGTACGAGTTACGCGGTTACGGTTGACATTTTCTTATTCGAAATCTGATTCCCTATAAAATGCACCTAATGGTTTCCTTTTAGCTTGAAATTTTTTTTTGTCGAAAATCCACAGTACCCTCCCTTGGAAAAATGACTCAGAAAAATCATGGCATTCGAAACAGATTTTTTCGATTTTTTTATCACGGGTACGAGTTACGCGGTTACGGTTGACTTTTTCTTATTGGAAATCTGATTCTCTATAAAATGCACCTAATGGTTTCCTTTTAGCTTGAAATTTTTTTTTCTCGAAAATCCACAGTACCCTCCCTTGGAAAAATGACTCAGAAAAATCATGGCATTCGAAAGAGATTTTTTCGATTTTTTTCTCACGGGTACGAGTTACGCGGTTGCGGTTGACTTTTTCTTATTGGAAATCTGATTCTCTATAAAATGCACCTAATGGTTTCCTTTTAGCTTGAAATTTTTTTTTCTCGAAAATCCACAGTACCCTCCCTTGGAAAAATGACTCAGAAAAATCATGGCATCCGAAAGAGATTTTTTCGATTTTTTTCTCACGGGTACGAGTTACGCGGTTACGGTTGACTTTTTCTTATTCGAAATCTGATTCTCTATAAAATGCACCTAATGGTTTCCTTTTAGCTTGAAATTTTTTTTTGTCGAAAATCCACAGTACCCTCCCTTGGAAAAATGACTCAGAAAAATCATGGCATTCGAAACAGATTTTTTCGATTTTTTCCTCACGGGTGCGAGTTACGCGGTTACGGTTGACTTTTTTTCATTCGAAATCTGATTCTCTATAAAATGCACCTAATGGTTTCCTTTTAGCTTGAAATTTTTTTTTCTCGAAAATTCACACTACCCTCCCTTGGAAAAATGACTCAGAAAAATCATGGCATTCGAAACAGATTTTTTCGATTTTTTTCTCACGGGTACGAGTTACGCGGTTACGGTTGACTTTTCCTTATTCGAAATCTGATTCTCTATAAAATGCACCTAATGGTTTCCTTTTAGCTTGAAATTTTTTTTTCTCGAAAATCCACAGTACCCTCCCTTGGAAAAATGACTCAGAAAAATCATGGCATTCGAAACAGATTTTTTCGATTTTTTTCTCACGGGTACGAGTTACGCGGTTACGGTTGACTTTTTCTTATTCGAAATCTGATTCTCTATAAAATGCACCTAATGGTTTCCTTTTAGCTTGAAATTTTTTTTTGTCGAAAATCCACAGTACCCTCCCTTGGAAAAATGACTCAGAAAAATCATGGCATTCGAAACAGATTTTTTCGATTTTTTTCTCACGGGTACGAGTTACGCGGTTACGGTTGACATTTTCTTATTCGAAATCTGATTCTCTATAAAATGCACCTAATGGTTTCCTTTTAGCTTGAAATTTTTTTTTCTCGAAAATCCACAGTACCCTCCCTTGGAAAAATGACTCAGAAAAATCATGGCATTCGAAGCAGATTTTTTCGATTTTTTTCTCACGGGTACGAGTTACGCGGTTACGGTTGACTTTTTCTTATTCGAAATCTGATTCTCTATAAAATGCACCTAATGGTTTCCTTTTAGCTTGAAATTTTTTTTTGTCGAAAATCCACAGTACCCTCCCTTGGAAAAATGACTCAGAAAAATCATGGCATTCGAAACAGATTTTTTCGATTTTTTTCTCACGGGTACGAGTTACGCGGTTACGGTTGACTTTTCCTTATTCGAAATCTGATTCTCTATAAAATGCACCTAATGGTTTCCTTTTAGCTTGAAATTTTTTTTTCTCGAAAATCCACAGTACCTTCCCTTATAAAAATGACTCAGAAAAATCATGGCATTCGAAACAGATTTTTTCGATTTTTTTCTCACGGGTACGAGTTACGCGGTTACGGTTGACTTTTCCTTATTCGAAATCTGATTCTCTATAAAATGCACCTAATGGTTTCCTTTTTGCTTGAAATTTTTTTTTCTCGAAAATCCACAGTACCCTCCCTTGGAAAAATGACTCAGTAAAATCATGGCATTCGAAACTGATTTTTTCGATTTTTTCCTCACGGGTGCGAGTTACGCGGTGACGGTTGACTTTTTTTTATTCGAAATCTGATTCTCTATAAAATGCGCCTAATGGTTTCCTTTTAGCTTGAAATTTTTTTTTCTCGAAAATTCACACTACCCTCCCTTGGAAAAATGACTCAGAAAAATCATGGCATTCGAAACAGATTTTTTCGATTTTTTTCTCACGGGTACGAGTTACGCGGTTACGGTTGACTTTTCCTTATTCGAAATCTGATTCTCTATAAAATGCACCTAATGGTTTCCTTTTAGCTTGAAATTTTTTTTTCTCGAAAATCCACAGTACCCTCCCTTGGAAAAATGACTCAGAAAAATCATGGCATTCGAAACAGATTTTTTCGATTTTTTTCTCACGGGTACGAGTTACGCGGTTACGGTTGACTTTTCCTTATTCGAAATCTGATTCTCTATAAAATGCACCTAATGGTTTCCTTTTTGCTTGAAATTTTTTTTTCTCGAAAATCCACAGTACCCTCCCTTGGAAAAATGACTCAGTAAAATCATGGCATTCGAAACTGATTTTTTCGATTTTTTCCTCACGGGTGCGAGTTACGCGGTGACGGTTGACTTTTTTTTATTCGAAATCTGATTCTCTATAAAATGCGCCTAATGGTTTCCTTTTAGCTTGAAATTTTTTTTTCTCGAAAATTCACACTACCCTCCCTTGGAAAAATGACTCAGAAAAATCATGGCATTCGAAACAGATTTTTTCGATTTTTTTCTCACGGGTACGAGTTACGCGGTTACGGTTGACTTTTCCTTATTCGAAATCTGATTCTCTATAAAATGCACCTAATGGTTTCCTTTTAGCTTGAAATTTTTTTTTCTCGAAAATCCACAGTACCCTCCCTTGGAAAAATGACTCAGAAAAATCATGGCATTCGAAACAGATTTTTTCGATTTTTTTCTCACGGGTACGAGTTACGCGGTTACGGTTGACATTTTCTTATTCGAAATCTGATTCCCTATAAAATGCACCTAATGGTTTCCTTTTAGCTTGAAATTTTTTTTTGTCGAAAATCCACAGTACCCTCCCTTGGAAAAATGACTCAGAAAAATCATGGCATTCGAAACAGATTTTTTCGATTTTTTTATCACGGGTACGAGTTACGCGGTTACGGTTGACTTTTTCTTATTGGAAATCTGATTCTCTATAAAATGCACCTAATGGTTTCCTTTTAGCTTGAAATTTTTTTTTCTCCAAAATCCACAGTACCCTCCCTTGGAAAAATGACTCAGAAAAATCATGGCATTCGAAAGAGATTTTTTTCGATTTTTTTCTCACGGGTACGAGTTACGCGGTTGCGGTTGACTTTTTCTTATTGGAAATCTGATTCTCTATAAAATGCACCTAATGGTTTCCTTTTAGCTTGAAATTTTTTTTTCTCGAAAATCCACAGTACCCTCCCTTGGAAAAATGACTCAGAAAAATCATGGCATCCGAAAGAGATTTTTTCGATTTTTTTCTCACGGGTACGAGTTACGCGGTTACGGTTGACTTTTTCTTATTCGAAATCTGATTCTCTATAAAATGCACCTAATGGTTTCCTTTTAGCTTGAAATTTTTTTTTGTCGAAAATCCACAGTACCCTCCCTTGGAAAAATGACTCAGAAAAATCATGGCATTCGAAACAGATTTTTTCGATTTTTTCCTCACGGGTGCGAGTTACGCGGTTACGGTTGACTTTTTTTCATTCGAAATCTGATTCTCTATAAAATGCACCTAATGGTTTCCTTTTAGCTTGAAATTTTTTTTTCTCGAAAATTCACACTACCCTCCCTTGGAAAAATGACTCAGAAAAATCATGGCATTCGAAACAGATTTTTTCGATTTTTTTCTCACGGGTACGAGTTACGCGGTTACGGTTGACTTTTCCTTATTCGAAATCTGATTCTCTATAAAATGCACCTAATGGTTTCCTTTTAGCTTGAAATTTTTTTTTCTCGAAAATCCACAGTACCCTCCCTTGGAAAAATGACTCAGAAAAATCATGGCATTCGAAACAGATTTTTTCGATTTTTTTCTCACGGGTACGAGTTACGCGGTTACGGTTGACTTTTTCTTATTCGAAATCTGATTCTCTATAAAATGCACCTAATGGTTTCCTTTTAGCTTGAAATTTTTTTTTGTCGAAAATCCACAGTACCCTCCCTTGGAAAAATGACTCAGAAAAATCATGGCATTCGAAACAGATTTTTTCGATTTTTTTCTCACGGGTACGAGTTACGCGGTTACGGTTGACATTTTCTTATTCGAAATCTGATTCTCTATAAAATGCACCTAATGGTTTCCTTTTAGCTTGAAATTTTTTTTTTCTCGAAAATCCACAGTACCCTCCCTTGGAAAAATGACTCAGAAAAATCATGGCATTCGAAGCAGATTTTTTCGATTTTTTTCTCACGGGTACGAGTTACGCGGTTACGGTTGACTTTTTCTTATTCGAAATCTGATTCTCTATAAAATGCACCTAATGGTTTCCTTTTAGCTTGAAATTTTTTTTTGTCGAAAATCCACAGTACCCTCCCTTGGAAAAATGACTCAGAAAAATCATGGCATTCGAAACAGATTTTTTCGATTTTTTTCTCACGGGTACGAGTTACGCGGTTACGGTTGACTTTTCCTTATTCGAAATCTGATTCTCTATAAAATGCACCTAATGGTTTCCTTTTAGCTTGAAATTTTTTTTTCTCGAAAATCCACAGTACCTTCCCTTATAAAAATGACTCAGAAAAATCATGGCATTCGAAACAGATTTTTTCGATTTTTTTCTCACGGGTACGAGTTACGCGGTTACGGTTGACTTTTCCTTATTCGAAATCTGATTCTCTATAAAATGCACCTAATGGTTTCCTTTTAGCTTGAAATTTTTTTTCTCGAAAATCCACAGTACCCTCCCTTGGAAAAATGACTCAGTAAAATCATGGCATTCGAAACTGATTTTTTCGATTTTTTCCTCACGGGTGCGAGTTACGCGGTGACGGTTGACTTTTTTTTATTCGAAATCTGATTCTCTATAAAATGCGCCTAATGGTTTCCTTTTAGCTTGAAATTTTTTTTTCTCGAAAATTCACACTACCCTCCCTTGGAAAAATGACTCAGAAAAATCATGGCATTCGAAACAGATTTTTTCGATTTTTTTCTCACGGGTACGAGTTACGCGGTTACGGTTGACTTTTCCTTATTCGAAATCTGATTCTCTATAAAATGCACCTAATGGTTTCCTTTTAGCTTGAAATTTTTTTTTCTCGAAAATCCACAGTACCCTCCCTTGGAAAAATGACTCAGAAAAATCATGGCATTCGAAACAGATTTTTTCGATTTTTTTCTCACGGGTACGAGTTACGCGGTTACGGTTGACATTTTCTTATTCGAAATCTGATTCCCTATAAAATGCACCTAATGGTTTCCTTTTAGCTTGAAATTTTTTTTTGTCGAAAATCCACAGTACCCTCCCTTGGAAAAATGACTCAGAAAAATCATGGCATTCGAAACAGATTTTTTCGATTTTTTTATCACGGGTACGAGTTACGCGGTTACGGTTGACTTTTTCTTATTCGAAATCTGATTCTCTATAAAATGCACCTAATGGTTTCCTTTTAGCTTGAAATTTTTTTTTCTCGAAAATCCACAGTACCCTCCCTTGGAAAAATGACTCAGAAAAATCATGGCATTCGAAAGAGATTTTTTCGATTTTTTTCTCACGGGTACGAGTTACGCGGTTGCGGTTGACTTTTTCTTATTGGAAATCTGATTCTCTATAAAATGCACCTAATGGTTTCCTTTTAGCTTGAAATTTTTTTTTCTCGAAAATCCACAGTACCCTCCCTTGGAAAAATGACTCAGAAAAATCATGGCATCCGAAAGAGATTTTTTCGATTTTTTTCTCACGGGTACGAGTTACGCGGTTACGGTTGACATTTTCTTATTCGAAATCTGATTCTCTATAAAATGCACCTAATGGTTTCCTTTTAGCTTGAAATTTTTTTTTTCTCGAAAATCCACAGTACCCTCCCTTGGAAAAATGACTCAGAAAAATCATGGCATTCGAAACAGATTTTTTTGATTTTTTTCTCACGGGTACGAGTTACGCGGTTACGGTTGACTTTTTCTTATTCGAAATCTGATTCTCTATAAAATGCACCTAATGGTTTCCTTTTAGCTTGAAATTTTTTTTTGTCGAAAATCCACAGTACCCTCCCTTGGAAAAATGACTCAGAAAAATCATGGCATTCGAAACAGATTTTTTCGATTTTTTTCTCACGGGTACGAGTTACGCGGTTACGGTTGACTTTTTCTTATTCGAAATCTGATTCTCTATAAAATGCACCTAATGGTTTCCTTTTAGCTTGAAATTTTTTTTTGTCGAAAATCCACAGTACCTTCCCTTGGAAAAATGACTCAGAAAAATCATGGCATTCGAAACAGATTTTTTCGATTTTTTTCTCACGGGTACGAGTTACGCGGTTACGGTTGACTTTTCCTTATTCGAAATCTGATTCTCTATAAAATGCACCTAATGGTTTCCTTTTAGCTTGAAATTTTTTTTTCTCGAAAATCCACAGTACCCTCCCTTGGAAAAATGACTCAGAAAAATCATGGCATTCGAAACAGATTTTTTCGATTTTTTTCTCACGGGTACGAGTTACGCGGTTACGGTTGACTTTTCCTTATTCGAAATCTGATTCTCTATAAAATGCACCTAATGGTTTCCTTTTAGCTGGAATTTTTTTTTTCTCGAAAATCCACAGTACCCTCCCTTGGAAAAATGACTCAGAAAAATCATGGCATTCGAAACAGATTTTTTCGATTTTTTTCTCACGGGTACGAGTTACGCGGTTACGGTTGACTTTTTCTTATTCGAAATCTGATTCTCTATAAAATGCACCTAATGGTTTCCTTTTAGCTTGAAATTTTTTTTTTCTCGAAAATCCACAGTACCCTCCCTTGGAAAAATGACTCAGAAAAATCATGGCATTCGAAACAGATTTTTTCGATTTTTTTCTCACGGGTACGAGTTACGCGGTTACGGTTGACTTTTTCTTATTCGAAATCTGATTCTCTATAAAATGCACCTAATGGTTTCCTTTTAGCTTGAAATTTTTTTTTCTCGAAAATCCACAGTACCCTCCCTTGGAAAAATGACTCAGTAAAATCATGGCATTCGAAACTGATTTTTTCGATTTTTTCCTCACGGGTGCGAGTTACGCGGTTACGGTTGACTTTTTTTTATTCGAAATCTGATTCTCTATAAAATGCACCTAATGGTTTCCTTTTAGCTTGAAATTTTTTTTTCTCGAAAATTCACACTACCCTCCCTTGGAAAAATGACTCAGAAAAATCATGGCATTCGAAACAGATTTTTTTGATTTTTTTCTCACGGGTACGAGTTACGCGGTTACGGTTGACTTTTTCTTATTCGAAATCTGATTCTCTATAAAATGCACCTAATGGTTTCCTTTTAGCTTGAAATTTTTTTTTGTCGAAAATCCACAGTACCCTCCCTTGGAAAAATGACTCAGAAAAATCATGGCATTCGAAACAGATTTTTTCGATTTTTTTCTCACGGGTACGAGTTACGCGGTTACGGTTGACTTTTTCTTATTCGAAATCTGATTCTCTATAAAATGCACCTAATGGTTTCCTTTTAGCTTGAAATTTTTTTTTGTCGAAAATCCACAGTACCTTCCCTTGGAAAAATGACTCAGAAAAATCATGGCATTCGAAACAGATTTTTTCGATTTTTTTCTCACGGGTACGAGTTACGCGGTTACGGTTGACTTTTCCTTATTCGAAATCTGATTCTCTATAAAATGCACCTAATGGTTTCCTTTTAGCTTGAAATTTTTTTTTCTCGAAAATCCACAGTACCCTCCCTTGGAAAAATGACTCAGAAAAATCATGGCATTCGAAACAGATTTTTTCGATTTTTTTCTCACGGGTACGAGTTACGCGGTTACGGTTGACTTTTCCTTATTCGAAATCTGATTCTCTATAAAATGCACCTAATGGTTTCCTTTTAGCTGGAATTTTTTTTTTCTCGAAAATCCACAGTACCCTCCCTTGGAAAAATGACTCAGAAAAATCATGGCATTCGAAACAGATTTTTTCGATTTTTTTCTCACGGGTACGAGTTACGCGGTTACGGTTGACTTTTTCTTATTCGAAATCTGATTCTCTATAAAATGCACCTAATGGTTTCCTTTTAGCTTGAAATTTTTTTTTTCTCGAAAATCCACAGTACCCTCCCTTGGAAAAATGACTCAGAAAAATCATGGCATTCGAAACAGATTTTTTCGATTTTTTTCTCACGGGTACGAGTTACGCGGTTACGGTTGACTTTTTCTTATTCGAAATCTGATTCTCTATAAAATGCACCTAATGGTTTCCTTTTAGCTTGAAATTTTTTTTTCTCGAAAATCCACAGTACCCTCCCTTGGAAAAATGACTCAGTAAAATCATGGCATTCGAAACTGATTTTTTCGATTTTTTCCTCACGGGTGCGAGTTACGCGGTTACGGTTGACTTTTTTTTATTCGAAATCTGATTCTCTATAAAATGCACCTAATGGTTTCCTTTTAGCTTGAAATTTTTTTTTCTCGAAAATTCACACTACCCTCCCTTGGAAAAATGACTCAGAAAAATCATGGCATTCGAAACAGATTTTTTCGATTTTTTTCTCACGGGTACGAGTTACGCGGTTACGGTTGACTTTTCCTTATTCGAAATCTGATTCTCTATAAAATGCACCTAATGGTTTCCTTTTAGCTTGAAATTTTTTTTTCTCGAAAATCCACAGTACCCTCCCTTGGAAAAATGACTCAGAAAAATCATGGCATTCGAAACAGATTTTTTCGATTTTTTTCTCACGGGTACGAGTTACGCGGTTACGGTTGACTTTTTCTTATTCGAAATCTGATTCTCTATAAAATGCACCTAATGGTTTCCTTTTAGCTTGAAATTTTTTTTTGTCGAAAATCCACAGTACCCTCCCTTGGAAAAATGACTCAGAAAAATCATGGCATTCGAAACAGATTTTTTCGATTTTTTTCTCACGGGTACGAGTTACGCGGTTACGGTTGACATTTTCTTATTCGAAATCTGATTCTCTATAAAATGCACCTAATGGTTTCCTTTTAGCTTGAAATTTTTTTTTTCTCGAAAATCCACAGTACCCTCCCTTGGAAAAATGACTCAGAAAAATCATGGCATTCGAAGCAGATTTTTTCGATTTTTTTCTCACGGGTACGAGTTACGCGGTTACGGTTGACTTTTTCTTATTCGAAATCTGATTCTCTATAAAATGCACCTAATGGTTTCCTTTTAGCTTGAATTTTTTTTTTGTCGAAAATCCACAGTACCCTCCCTTGGAAAAATGACTCAGAAAAATCATGGCATTCGAAACAGATTTTTTCGATTTTTTTCTCACGGGTACGAGTTACGCGGTTACGGTTGACTTTTCCTTATTCGAAATCTGATTCTCTATAAAATGCACCTAATGGTTTCCTTTTAGCTTGAAATTTTTTTTTCTCGAAAATCCACAGTACCTTCCCTTGGAAAAATGACTCAGAAAAATCATGGCATTCGAAACAGATTTTTTCGATTTTTTTCTCACGGGTACGAGTTACGCGGTTACGGTTGACTTTTCCTTATTCGAAATCTGATTCTCTATAAAATGCACCTAATGGTTTCCTTTTAGCTTGAAATTTTTTTTTCTCGAAATTCCACAGTACCCTCCCTTGGAAAAATGACTCAGTAAAATCATGGCATTCGAAACTGATTTTTTCGATTTTTTCCTCACGGGTGCGAGTTACGCGGTGACGGTTGACTTTTTTTTATTCGAAATCTGATTCTCTATAAAATGCGCCTAATGGTTTCCTTTTAGCTTGAAATTTTTTTTTCTCGAAAATCCACCGTACCCTCCCTTGGAAAAATGACTCAGAAAAATCATGGCATTCGAAAGAGATTTTTTCGATTTTTTTCTCACGGGTACGAGTTACGCGGTTACGGTTGACTTTTCCTTATTCGAAATCTGATTCTCTATAAAAATGCACCTAATGGTTTCTTTTTGGCTTGAAATTTTTTTTTCTCGAAAATCCACAGTACCCTCCCTTGGAAAAATGACTCAGAAAAATCATGGCATTCGAAACAGATTTTTTCGATTTTTTTCTCACGGGTAGGAGTTACGCGGTTACGGTTGACATTTTCTTATTCGAAATCTGATTCCCTATAAAATGCACCTAATGGTTTCCTTTTAGCTTGAAATTTTTTTTTCTCGAAAATCCACAGTACCCTCCCTTGGAAAAATGACTCAGAAAAATCATGGCATTCGAAAGAGATTTTTTCGATTTTTTTCTCACGGGTACGAGTTACGCGGTTGCGGTTGACTTTTTCTTATTGGAAATCTGATTCTCTATAAAATGCACCTAATGGTTTCCTTTTAGCTTGAAATTTTTTTTTCTCGAAAATCCACAGTACCCTCCCTTGGAAAAATGACTCAGAAAAATCATGGCATTCGAAAGAGATTTTTTCGATTTTTTTCTCACGGGTACGAGTTACGCGGTTACGGTTGACATTTTCTTATTCGAAATCTGATTCTCTATAAAATGCACCTAATGGTTTCCTTTTAGCTTGAAATTTTTTTTTGTCGAAAATCCACAGTACCCTCCCTTCGAAAAATGACTCAGAAAAATCATGGCATTCGAAACAGATTTTTTTGATTTTTTTCTCACGGGTACGAGTTACGCGGTTACGGTTGACTTTTTCTGATTCGAAATCTGATTCTCTATAAAATGCACCTAATGGTTTCCTTTTAGCTTGAAATTTTTTTTTGTCGAAAATCCACAGTACCCTCCCTTGGAAAAATGACTCAGAAAAATCATGGCATTCGAAAGAGATTTTTTCGATTTTTTTCTCACGGGTACGAGTTACGCGGTTGCGGTTGACTTTTTCTTATTGGAAATCTGATTCTCTATAAAATGCACCTAATGGTTTCCTTTTAGCTTGAAATTTTTTTTTCTCGAAAATCCACAGTACCCTCCCTTGGAAAAATGACTCAGAAAAATCATGGCATTCGAAAGAGATTTTTTCGATTTTTTTCTCACGGGTACGAGTTACGCGGTTACGGTTGACATTTTCTTATTCGAAATCTGATTCTCTATAAAATGCACCTAATGGTTTCCTTTTAGCTTGAAATTTTTTTTTGTCGAAAATCCACAGTACCCTCCCTTGGAAAAATGACTCAGGAAAATCATGGCATTCGAAACAGATTTTTTCGATTTTTTTCTCACGGGTACGAGTTACGCGGTTACGGTTGACATTTTCTTATTCGAAATCTGATTCTCTATAAAATGCACCTAATGGTTTCCTTTTAGCTTGAAATTTTTTTTTTCTCGAAAATCCACAGTACCCTCCCTTGGAAAAATGACTCAGAAAAATCATGGCATTCGAAAGAGATTTTTTCGATTTTTTTCTCACGGGTACGAGTTACGCGGTTACGGTTGACATTTTCTTATTCGAAATCTGATTCTCTATAAAATGCACCTAATGGTTTCCTTTTAGCTTGAAATTTTTTTTTGTCGAAAATCCACAGTACCCTCCCTTGGAAAAATGACTCAGAAAAATCATGGCATTCGAAACAGATTTTTTCGATTTTTTTCTCACGGGTACGAGTTACGCGGTTACGGTTGACATTTTCTTATTCGAAATCTGATTCTCTATAAAATGCACCTAATGGTTTCCTTTTAGCTTGAAATTTTTTTTTTCTCGAAAATCCACAGTACCCTCCCTTGGAAAAATGACTCAGAAAAATCATGGCATTCGAAACAGATTTTTTTGATTTTTTTCTCACGGGTACGAGTTACGCGGTTACGGTTGACTTTTTCTTATTCGAAATCTGATTCTCTATAAAATGCACCTAATGGTTTCCTTTTAGCTTGAAATTTTTTTTTGTCGAAAATCCACAGTACCCTCCCTTGGAAAAATGACTCAGTAAAATCATGGCATTCGAAACTGATTTTTTCGATTTTTTCCTCACGGGTGCGAGTTACGCGGTTACGGTTGACTTTTTTTTATTCGAAATCTGATTCTCTATAAAATGCACCTAATGGTTTCCTTTTAGCTTGAAATTTTTTTTTCTCGAAAATTCACACTACCCTCCCTTGGAAAAATGACTCAGAAAAATCATGGCATTCGAAACAGATTTTTTCGATTTTTTTCTCACGGGTACGAGTTACGCGGTTACGGTTGACTTTTCCTTATTCGAAATCTGATTCTCTATAAAATGCACCTAATGGTTTCCTTTTAGCTTGAAATTTTTTTTTCTCGAAAACCCACAGTACCCTCCCTTGGAAAAATGACTCAGAAAAATCATGGCATTCGAAACAGATTTTTTCGATTTTTTTCTCACGGGTACGAGTTACGCGGTTACGGTTGACTTTTTCTTATTCGAAATCTGATTCTCTATAAAATGCACCTAATGGTTTCCTTTTAGCTTGAAATTTTTTTTTGTCGAAAATCCACAGTACCCTCCCTTGGAAAAATGACTCAGAAAAATCATGGCATTCGAAACAGATTTTTTCGATTTTTTTTCTCACGGGTACGAGTTACGCGGTTACGGTTGACATTTTCTTATTCGAAATCTGATTCTCTATAAAATGCACCAAATGGTTTCCTTTTAGCTTGAAATTTTTTTTTTCTCGAAAATCCACAGTACCCTCCCTTGGAAAAATGACTCAGAAAAATCATGGCATTCGAAGCAGATTTTTTCGATTTTTTTCTCACGGGTACGAGTTACGCGGTTACGGTTGACTTTTTCTTATTCGAAATCTGATTCTCTATAAAATGCACCTAATGGTTTCCTTTTAGCTTGAAATTTTTTTTTGTCGAAAATCCACAGTACCCTCCCTTGGAAAAATGACTCAGAAAAATCATGGCATTCGAAACAGATTTTTTCGATTTTTTTCTCACGGGTACGAGTTACGCGGTTACGGTTGACTTTTCCTTATTCGAAATCTGATTCTCTATAAAATGCACCTAATGGTTTCCTTTTAGCTTGAAATTTTTTTTTCTCGAAAATCCACAGTACCTTCCCTTGGAAAAATGACTTAGAAAAATCATGGCATTCGAAACAGATTTTTTCGATTTTTTCCTCACGGGTGCGAGTTACGCGGTGACGGTTGACTTTTTTTTATTCGAAATCTGATTCCCTATAAAATGCACCTAATGGTTTCCTTTTAGCTTGAAATTTTTTTTTCTCGAAAATCCACAGTACCCTCCCTTGGAAAAATGACTCAGAAAAATCATGGCATTCGAAAGAGATTTTTTCGATTTTTTTCTCACGGGTACGAGTTACGCGGTTGCGGTTGACTTTTTCTTATTGGAAATCTGATTCTCTATAAAATGCACCTAATGGTTTCCTTTTAGCTTGAAATTTTTTTTTGTCGAAAATCCACCGTACCCTCCCTTGGAAAAATGACTCAGAAAAATCATGGCATTCGAAAGAGATTTTTTCGATTTTTTTCTCACGGGTACGAGTTACGCGGTTGCGGTTGACTTTTTCTTATTGGAAATCTGATTCTCTATAAAATGCACCTAATGGTTTCCTTTTAGCTTGAAATTTTTTTTTCTCGAAAATCCACAGTACCCTCCCTTGGAAAAATGACTCAGAAAAATCATGGCATTCGAAAGAGATTTTTTCGATTTTTTTCTCACGGGTACGAGTTACGCGGTTACGGTTGACATTTTCTTATTCGAAATCTGATTCTCTATAAAATGCACCTAATGGTTTCCTTTTAGCTTGAAATTTTTTTTTGTCGAAAATCCACAGTACCCTCCCTTGGAAAAATGACTCAGGAAAATCATGGCATTCGAAACAGATTTTTTCGATTTTTTTCTCACGGGTACGAGTTACGCGGTTACGGTTGACATTTTCTTATTCGAAATCTGATTCTCTATAAAATGCACCTAATGGTTTCCTTTTAGCTTGAAATTTTTTTTTGTCGAAAATCCACAGTACCCTCCCTTGGAAAAATGACTCAGAAAAATCATGGCATTCGAAAGAGATTTTTTCGATTTTTTTCTCACGGGTACGAGTTACGCGGTTGCGGTTGACTTTTTCTTATTGGAAATCTGATTCTCTATAAAATGCACCTAATGGTTTCCTTTTAGCTTGAAATTTTTTTTTCTCGAAAATCCACAGTACCCTCCCTTGGAAAAATGACTCAGAAAAATCATGGCATTCGAAAGAGATTTTTTCGATTTTTTTCTCACGGGTACGAGTTACGCGGTTACGGTTGACATTTTCTTATTCGAAATCTGATTCTCTATAAAATGCACCTAATGGTTTCCTTTTAGCTTGAAATTTTTTTTTGTCGAAAATCCACAGTACCCTCCCTTGGAAAAATGACTCAGGAAAATCATGGCATTCGAAACAGATTTTTTCGATTTTTTTCTCACGGGTACGAGTTACGCGGTTACGGTTGACATTTTCTTATTCGAAATCTGATTCTCTATAAAATGCACCTAATGGTTTCCTTTTAGCTTGAAATTTTTTTTTTGTCGAAAATCCACAGTACCCTCCCTTGGAAAAATGACTCAGAAAAATCATGGCATTCGAAAGAGATTTTTTCGATTTTTTTCTCACGGGTACGAGTTACGCGGTTACGGTTGACATTTTCTTATTCGAAATCTGATTCTCTATAAAATGCACCTAATGGTTTCCTTTTAGCTTGAAATTTTTTTTTGTCGAAAATCCACAGTACCCTCCCTTGGAAAAATGACTCAGAAAAATCATGGCATTCGAAACAGATTTTTTCGATTTTTTTCTCACGGGTACGAGTTACGCGGTTACGGTTGACATTTTCTTATTCGAAATCTGATTCTCTATAAAATGCACCTAATGGTTTCCTTTTAGCTTGAAATTTTTTTTTTCTCGAAAATCCACAGTACCCTCCCTTGGAAAAATGACTCAGAAAAATCATGGCATTCGAAACAGATTTTTTTGATTTTTTTCTCACGGGTACGAGTTACGCGGTTACGGTTGACTTTTTCTTATTCGAAATCTGATTCTCTATAAAATGCACCTAATGGTTTCCTTTTAGCTTGAAATTTTTTTTTGTCGAAAATCCACAGTACCCTCCCTTGGAAAAATGACTCAGTAAAATCATGGCATTCGAAACTGATTTTTTCGATTTTTTCCTCACGGGTGCGAGTTACGCGGTTACGGTTGACTTTTTTTTATTCGAAATCTGATTCTCTATAAAATGCACCTAATGGTTTCCTTTTAGCTTGAAATTTTTTTTTCTCGAAAATTCACACTACCCTCCCTTGGAAAAATGACTCAGAAAAATCATGGCATTCGAAACAGATTTTTTCGATTTTTTTCTCACGGGTACGAGTTACGCGGTTACGGTTGACTTTTCCTTATTCGAAATCTGATTCTCTATAAAATGCACCTAATGGTTTCCTTTTAGCTTGAAATTTTTTTTTCTCGAAAATCCACAGTACCCTCCCTTGGAAAAATGACTCAGAAAAATCATGGCATTCGAAACAGATTTTTTCGATTTTTTTCTCACGGGTACGAGTTACGCGGTTACGGTTGACTTTTTCTTATTCGAAATCTGATTCTCTATAAAATGCACCTAATGGTTTCCTTTTAGCTTGAAATTTTTTTTTGTCGAAAATCCACAGTACCCTCCCTTGGAAAAATGACTCAGAAAAATCATGGCATTCGAAACAGATTTTTTCGATTTTTTTTCTCACGGGTACGAGTTACGCGGTTACGGTTGACATTTTCTTATTCGAAATCTGATTCTCTATAAAATGCACCTAATGGTTTCCTTTTAGCTTGAAATTTTTTTTTTCTCGAAAATCCACAGTACCCTCCCTTGGAAAAATGACTCAGAAAAATCATGGCATTCGAAGCAGATTTTTTCGATTTTTTTCTCACGGGTACGAGTTACGCGGTTACGGTTGACTTTTTCTTATTCGAAATCTGATTCTCTATAAAATGCACCTAATGGTTTCCTTTTAGCTTGAAATTTTTTTTTGTCGAAAATCCACAGTACCCTCCCTTGGAAAAATGACTCAGAAAAATCATGGCATTCGAAACAGATTTTTTCGATTTTTTTCTCACGGGTACGAGTTACGCGGTTACGGTTGACTTTTCCTTATTCGAAATCTGATTCTCTATAAAATGCACCTAATGGTTTCCTTTTAGCTTGAAATTTTTTTTTCTCGAAAATCCACAGTACCTTCCCTTGGAAAAATTGACTCAGAAAAATCATGGCATTCGAAACAGATTTTTTCGATTTTTTCCTCTCGGGTGCGAGTTACGCGGTGACGGTTGACTTTTTTTTATTCGAAATCTGATTCCCTATAAAATGCACCTAATGGTTTCCTTTTAGCTTGAAATTTTTTTTTCTCGAAAATCCACAGTACCCTCCCTTGGAAAAATGACTCAGAAAAATCATGGCATTCGAAAGAGATTTTTTCGATTTTTTTCTCACGGGTACGAGTTACGCGGTTGCGGTTGACTTTTTCTTATTGGAAATCTGATTCTCTATAAAATGCACCTAATGGTTTCCTTTTAGCTTGAAAATTTTTTTTCTCGAAAATCCACAGTACCCTCCCTTGGAAAAATGACTCAGAAAAATAATGGCATTCGAAAGAGATTTTTTCGATTTTTTTCTCACGGGTACGAGTTACGCGGTTACGGTTGACATTTTCTTATTCGAAATCTGATTCTCTATAAAATGCACCTAATGGTTTCCTTTTAGCTTGAAATTTTTTTTTGTCGAAAATCCACAGTACCCTCCCTTGGAAAAATGACTCAGAAAAATCATGGCATTCGAAACAGATTTTTTTGATTTTTTTCTCACGGGTACGAGTTACGCGGTTACGGTTGACTTTTTCTTATTCGAAATCTGATTCTCTATAAAATGCACCTAATGGTTTCCTTTTAGCTTGAAATTTTTTTTTGTCGAAAATCCACCGTACCCTCCCTTGGAAAAATGACTCAGAAAAATCATGGCATTCGAAAGAGATTTTTTCGATTTTTTTCTCACGGGTACGAGTTACGCGGTTGCGGTTGACTTTTTCTTATTGGAAATCTGATTCTCTATAAAATGCACCTAATGGTTTCCTTTTAGCTTGAAATTTTTTTTTCTCGAAAATCCACAGTACCCTCCCTTGGAAAAATGACTCAGAAAAATCATGGCATTCGAAAGAGATTTTTTCGATTTTTTTCTCACGGGTACGAGTTACGCGGTTACGGTTGACATTTTCTTATTCGAAATCTGATTCTCTATAAAATGCACCTAATGGTTTCCTTTTAGCTTGAAATTTTTTTTTGTCGAAAATCCGCAGTACCCTCCCTTGGAAAAATGACTCAGGAAAATCATGGCATTCGAAACAGATTTTTTCGATTTTTTTCTCACGGGTACGAGTTACGCGGTTACGGTTGACATTTTCTTATTCGAAATCTGATTCTCTATAAAATGCACCTAATGGTTTCCTTTTAGCTTGAAATTTTTTTTTTCTCGAAAATCCACAGTACCCTCCCTTGGAAAAATGACTCAGAAAAATCATGGCATTCGAAAGAGATTTTTTCGATTTTTTTCTCACGGGTACGAGTTACGCGGTTACGGTTGACATTTTCTTATTCGAAATCTGATTCTCTATAAAATGCACCTAATGGTTTCCTTTTAGCTTGAAATTTTTTTTTGTCGAAAATCCACAGTACCCTCCCTTGGAAAAATGACTCAGAAAAATCATGGCATTCGAAACAGATTTTTTCGATTTTTTTCTCACGGGTACGAGTTACGCGGTTACGGTTGACATTTTCTTATTCGAAATCTGATTCTCTATAAAATGCACCTAATGGTTTCCTTTTAGCTTGAAATTTTTTTTTTCTCGAAAATCCACAGTACCCTCCCTTGGAAAAATGACTCAGAAAAATCATGGCATTCGAAACAGATTTTTTTGATTTTTTTCTCACGGGTACGAGTTACGCGGTTACGGTTGACTTTTTCTTATTCGAAATCTGATTCTCTATAAAATGCACCTAATGGTTTCCTTTTAGCTTGAAATTTTTTTTTGTCGAAAATCCACAGTACCCTCCCTTGGAAAAATGACTCAGAAAAATCATGGCATTCGAAACAGATTTTTTCGATTTTTTTCTCACGGGTACGAGTTACGCGGTTACGGTTGACTTTTTCTTATTCGAAATCTGATTCTCTATAAAATGCACCTAATGGTTTCCTTTTAGCTTGAAATTTTTTTTTGTCGAAAATCCACAGTACCCTCCCTTGGAAAAATGACTCACAAAAATCATGGCATTCGAAACCGATTTTTTCGATTTTTTTCTCACGGGTACGAGTTACGCGGTTACGGTTGACTTTTCCTTATTCGAAATCTGATTCTCTATAAAATGCACCTAATGGTTTCCTTTTAGCTTGAAATTTTTTTTTCTCGAAAATCCACAGTACCTTCCCTTGGAAAAATGACTCAGAAAAATCATGGCATTCGAAACAGATTTTTTCGATTTTTTTCTCACGGGTACGAGTTACGCGGTTACGGTTGACTTTTCCTTATTCGAAATCTGATTCTCTATAAAATGCACCTAATGGTTTCCTTTTAGCTTGAAATTTTTTTTTCTCGAAAATCCACAGTACCCTCCCTTGGAAAAATGACTCAGAAAAATCATGGCATTCGAAACAGATTTTTTCGATTTTTTTCTCACGGGTACGAGTTACGCGGTTACGATTGACTTTTTCTTATTCGAAATCTGATTCTCTATAAAATGCACCTAATGGTTTCCTTTTAGCTTGAAATTTTTTTTTGTCGAAAATCCACAGTACCCTCCCTTGGAAAAATGACTCAGAAAAATCATGGCATTCGAAACAGATTTTTTCGATTTTTTTCTCACGGGTACGAGTTACGCGGTTACGGTTGACTTTTCCTTATTCGAAATCTGATTCTCTATAAAATGCACCTAATGGTTTCCTTTTAGCTGGAATTTTTTTTTCTCGAAAATCCACAGTACCCTCCCTTGGAAAAATGACTCAGAAAAATCATGGCATTCGAAACAGATTTTTTCGATTTTTTTCTCACGGGTACGAGTTACGCGGTTACGGTTGACTTTTCCTTATTCGAAATCTGATACTCTATAAAATGCACCTAATGGTTTCCTTTTAGCTTGAAATTTTTTTTTCTCGAAAATCCACAGTACCCTCCCTTGGAAAAATGACTCAGAAAAATCATGGCATTCGAAACAGATTTTTTCGATTTTTTTCTCACGGGTACGAGTTACGCGGTTACGGTTGACTTTTTCTTATTCGAAATCTGATTCTCTATAAAATGCACCTAATGGTTTCCTTTTAGCTTGAAATTTTTTTTTGTCGAAAATCCACAGTACCCTCCCTTGGAAAAATGACTCAGGAAAATCATGGCATTCGAAACAGATTTTTTCGATTTTTTTTCTCACGGGTACGAGTTACGCGGTTACGGTTGACTTTTTCTTATTCGAAATCTGATTCTCTATAAAATGCACCTAATGGTTTCCTTTTAGCTTGAAATTTTTTTTTGTCGAAAATCCACAGTACCCTCCCTTGGAAAAATGACTCAGAAAAATCATGGCATTCGAAACAGATTTTTTCGATTTTTTTCTCACGGGTACGAGTTACGCGGTTACGGTTGACTTTTTCTTATTCGAAATCTGATTCTCTATAAAATGCACCTAATGGTTTCCTTTTAGCTTGAAATTTTTTTTTTCTCGAAAATCCACAGTACCCTCCCTTGGAAAAATGACTCAGAAAAATCATGGCATTCGAAACAGATTTTTTCGATTTTTTTCTCACGGGTACGAGTTACGCGGTTACGGTTGACTTTTCCTTATTCGAAATCTGATACTCTATAAAATGCACCTAATGGTTTCCTTTTAGCTTGAAATTTTTTTTTGTCGAAAATCCACAGTACCCTCCCTTGGAAAAATGACTCAGAAAAATCATGGCATTCGAAACAGATTTTTTCGATTTTTTTCTCACGGGTACGAGTTACGCGGTTACGGTTGACTTTTTCTTATTCGAAATCTGATTCTCTATAAAATGCACCTAATGGTTTCCTTTTAGCTTGAAATTTTTTTTTGTCGAAAATCCACAGTACCCTCCCTTGCAAAAATGACTCAGAAAAATCATGGCATTCGAAACAGATTTTTTCGATTTTTTTTCTCACGGGTACGAGTTACGCGGTTACGGTTGACTTTTTCTTATTCGAAATCTGATTCTCTATAAAATGCACCTAATGGTTTCCTTTTAGCTTGAAATTTTTTTTTGTCGAAAATCCACAGTACCCTCCCTTGGAAAAATGACTCAGAAAAATCATGGCATTCGAAACAGATTTTTTCGATTTTTTTCTCACGGGTACGAGTTACGCGGTTACGGTTGACTTTTTCTTATTCGAAATCTGATTCTCTATAAAATGCACCTAATGGTTTCCTTTTAGCTTGAAATTTTTTTTTTCTCGAAAATCCACAGTACCCTCCCTTGGAAAAATGACTCAGAAAAATCATGGCATTCGAAACAGATTTTTTCGATTTTTTTCTCACGGGTACGAGTTACGCGGTTACGGTTGACTTTTTCTTATTCGAAATCTGATTCTCTATAAAATGCACCTAATGGTTTCCTTTTAGCTTGAAATTTTTTTTTGTCGAAAATCCACAGTACCCTCCCTTGGAAAAATGACTCAGAAAAATCATGGCATTCGAAACAGATTTTTTCGATTTTTTTTCTCACGGGTACGAGTTACGCGGTTACGGTTGACATTTTCTTATTCGAAATCTGATTCTCTATAAAATGCACCTAATGGTTTCCTTTTAGCTTGAAATTTTTTTTTTCTCGAAAATCCACAGTACCCTCCCTTGGAAAAATGACTCAGAAAAATCATGGCATTCGAAGCAGATTTTTTCGATTTTTTTCTCACGGGTACGAGTTACGCGGTTACGGTTGACTTTTTCTTATTCGAAATCTGATTCTCTATAAAATGCACCTAATGGTTTCCTTTTAGCTTGAAATTTTTTTTTGTCGAAAATCCACAGTACCCTCCCTTGGAAAAATGACTCAGAAAAATCATGGCATTCGAAACAGATTTTTTCGATTTTTTTCTCACGGGTACGAGTTACGCGGTTACGGTTGACTTTTCCTTATTCGAAATCTGATTCTCTATAAAATGCACCTAATGGTTTCCTTTTAGCTTGAAATTTTTTTTTCTCGAAAATCCACAGTACCTTCCCTTGGAAAAATGACTCAGAAAAATCATGGCATTCGAAACAGATTTTTTCGATTTTTTCCTCACGGGTGCGAGTTACGCGGTGACGGTTGACTTTTTTTTATTCGAAATCTGATTCCCTATAAAATGCACCTAATGGTTTCCTTTTAGCTTGAAATTTTTTTTTCTCGAAAATCCACAGTACCCTCCCTTGGAAAAATGACTCAGAAAAATCATGGCATTCGAAAGAGATTTTTTCGATTTTTTTCTCACGGGTACGAGTTACGCGGTTGCGGTTGACTTTTTCTTATTGGAAATCTGATTCTCTATAAAATGCACCTAATGGTTTCCTTTTAGCTTGAAATTTTTTTTTCTCGAAAATCCACAGTACCCTCCCTTGGAAAAATGACTCAGAAAAATCATGGCATTCGAAAGAGATTTTTTCGATTTTTTTCTCACGGGTACGAGTTACGCGGTTACGGTTGACATTTTCTTATTCGAAATCTGATTCTCTATAAAATGCACCTAATGGTTTCCTTTTAGCTTGAAATTTTTTTTTGTCGAAAATCCACAGTACCCTCCCTTGGAAAAATGACTCAGAAAAATCATGGCATTCGAAACAGATTTTTTTGATTTTTTTCTCACGGGTACGAGTTACGCGGTTACGGTTGACTTTTTCTTATTCGAAATCTGATTCTCTATAAAATGCACCTAATGGTTTCCTTTTAGCTTGAAATTTTTTTTTGTCGAAAATCCACCGTACCCTCCCTTGGAAAAATGACTCAGAAAAATCATGGCATTCGAAAGAGATTTTTTCGATTTTTTTCTCACGGGTACGAGTTACGCGGTTGCGGTTGACTTTTTCTTATTGGAAATCTGATTCTCTATAAAATGCACCTAATGGTTTCCTTTTAGCTTGAAATTTTTTTTTCTCGAAAATCCACAGTACCCTCCCTTGGAAAAATGACTCAGAAAAATCATGGCATTCGAAAGAGATTTTTTCGATTTTTTTCTCACGGGTACGAGTTACGCGGTTACGGTTGACATTTTCTTATTCGAAATCTGATTCTCTATAAAATGCACCTAATGGTTTCCTTTTAGCTTGAAATTTTTTTTTGTCGAAAATCCGCAGTACCCTCCCTTGGAAAAATGACTCAGGAAAATCATGGCATTCGAAACAGATTTTTTCGATTTTTTTCTCACGGGTACGAGTTACGCGGTTACGGTTGACATTTTCTTATTCGAAATCTGATTCTCTATAAAATGCACCTAATGGTTTCCTTTTAGCTTGAAATTTTTTTTTTCTCGAAAATCCACAGTACCCTCCCTTGGAAAAATGACTCAGAAAAATCATGGCATTCGAAAGAGATTTTTTCGATTTTTTTCTCACGGGTACGAGTTACGCGGTTACGGTTGACATTTTCTTATTCGAAATCTGATTCTCTATAAAATGCACCTAATGGTTTCCTTTTAGCTTGAAATTTTTTTTTGTCGAAAATCCACAGTACCCTCCCTTGGAAAAATGACTCAGAAAAATCATGGCATTCGAAACAGATTTTTTCGATTTTTTTCTCACGGGTACGAGTTACGCGGTTACGGTTGACATTTTCTTATTCGAAATCTGATTCTCTATAAAATGCACCTAATGGTTTCCTTTTAGCTTGAAATTTTTTTTTTCTCGAAAATCCACAGTACCCTCCCTTGGAAAAATGACTCAGAAAAATCATGGCATTCGAAACAGATTTTTTTGATTTTTTTCTCACGGGTACGAGTTACGCGGTTACGGTTGACTTTTTCTTATTCGAAATCTGATTCTCTATAAAATGCACCTAATGGTTTCCTTTTAGCTTGAAATTTTTTTTTGTCGAAAATCCACAGTACCCTCCCTTGGAAAAATGACTCAGAAAAATCATGGCATTCGAAACAGATTTTTTCGATTTTTTTCTCACGGGTACGAGTTACGCGGTTACGGTTGACTTTTTCTTATTCGAAATCTGATTCTCTATAAAATGCACCTAATGGTTTCCTTTTAGCTTGAAATTTTTTTTTGTCGAAAATCCACAGTACCCTCCCTTGGAAAAATGACTCACAAAAATCATGGCATTCGAAACCGATTTTTTCGATTTTTTTCTCACGGGTACGAGTTACGCGGTTACGGTTGACTTTTCCTTATTCGAAATCTGATTCTCTATAAAATGCACCTAATGGTTTCCTTTTAGCTTGAAATTTTTTTTTCTCGAAAATCCACAGTACCTTCCCTTGGAAAAATGACTCAGAAAAATCATGGCATTCGAAACAGATTTTTTCGATTTTTTTCTCACGGGTACGAGTTACGCGGTTACGGTTGACTTTTCCTTATTCGAAATCTGATTCTCTATAAAATGCACCTAATGGTTTCCTTTTAGCTTGAAATTTTTTTTTCTCGAAAATCCACAGTACCCTCCCTTGGAAAAATGACTCAGAAAAATCATGGCATTCGAAACAGATTTTTTCGATTTTTTTCTCACGGGTACGAGTTACGCGGTTACGATTGACTTTTTCTTATTCGAAATCTGATTCTCTATAAAATGCACCTAATGGTTTCCTTTTAGCTTGAAATTTTTTTTTGTCGAAAATCCACAGTACCCTCCCTTGGAAAAATGACTCAGAAAAATCATGGCATTCGAAACAGATTTTTTCGATTTTTTTCTCACGGGTACGAGTTACGCGGTTACGGTTGACATTTTCTTATTCGAAATCTGATTCTCTATAAAATGCACCTAATGGTTTCCTTTTAGCTTGAAATTTTTTTTTTCTCGAAAATCCACAGTACCCTCCCTTGGAAAAATGACTCAGAAAAATCATGGCATTCGAAACAGATTTTTTCGATTTTTTTCTCACGGGTACGAGTTACGCGGTTACGGTTGACTTTTCCTTATTCGAAATCTGATTCTCTATAAAATGCACCTAATGGTTTCCTTTTAGCTGGAATTTTTTTTTCTCGAAAATCCACAGTACCCTCCCTTGGAAAAATGACTCAGAAAAATCATGGCATTCGAAACAGATTTTTTCGATTTTTTTCTCACGGGTACGAGTTACGCGGTTACGGTTGACTTTTCCTTATTCGAAATCTGATACTCTATAAAATGCACCTAATGGTTTCCTTTTAGCTTGAAATTTTTTTTTCTCGAAAATCCACAGTACCCTCCCTTGGAAAAATGACTCAGAAAAATCATGGCATTCGAAACAGATTTTTTCGATTTTTTTCTCACGGGTACGAGTTACGCGGTTACGGTTGACTTTTTCTTATTCGAAATCTGATTCTCTATAAAATGCACCTAATGGTTTCCTTTTAGCTTGAAATTTTTTTTTGTCGAAAATCCACAGTACCCTCCCTTGGAAAAATGACTCAGGAAAATCATGGCATTCGAAACAGATTTTTTCGATTTTTTTTCTCACGGGTACGAGTTACGCGGTTACGGTTGACTTTTTCTTATTCGAAATCTGATTCTCTATAAAATGCACCTAATGGTTTCCTTTTAGCTTGAAATTTTTTTTTGTCGAAAATCCACAGTACCCTCCCTTGGAAAAATGACTCAGAAAAATCATGGCATTCGAAACAGATTTTTTCGATTTTTTTCTCACGGGTACGAGTTACGCGGTTACGGTTGACTTTTTCTTATTCGAAATCTGATTCTCTATAAAATGCACCTAATGGTTTCCTTTTAGCTTGAAATTTTTTTTTTCTCGAAAATCCACAGTACCCTCCCTTGGAAAAATGACTCAGAAAAATCATGGCATTCGAAACAGATTTTTTCGATTTTTTTCTCACGGGTACGAGTTACGCGGTTACGGTTGACTTTTTCTTATTCGAAATCTGATTCTCTATAAAATGCACCTAATGGTTTCCTTTTAGCTTGAAATTTTTTTTTGTCGAAAATCCACAGTACCCTCCCTTGGAAAAATGACTCAGAAAAATCATGGCATTCGAAACAGATTTTTTCGATTTTTTTCTCACGGGTACGAGTTACGCGGTTACGGTTGACTTTTTCTTATTCGAAATCTGATTCTCTATAAAATGCACCTAATGGTTTCCTTTTAGCTTGAAATTTTTTTTTTCTCGAAAATCCACAGTACCCTCCCTTGGAAAAATGACTCAGAAAAATCATGGCATTCGAAACAGATTTTTTCGATTTTTTTCTCACGGGTACGAGTTACGCGGTTACGGTTGACTTTTTCTTATTCGAAATCTGATTCTCTATAAAATGCACCTAATGGTTTCCTTTTAGCTTGAAATTTTTTTTTGTCGAAAATCCACAGTACCCTCCCTTGGAAAAATGACTCAGAAAAATCATGGCATTCGAAACAGATTTTTTCGATTTTTTTCTCACGGGTACGAGTTACGCGGTTACGGTTGACTTTTTCTTATTCGAAATCTGATTCTCTATAAAATGCACCTAATGGTTTCCTTTTAGCTTGAAATTTTTTTTTGTCGAAAATCCACAGTACCCTCCCTTGGAAAAATGACTCAGAAAAATCATGGCATTCGAAAGAGATTTTTTCGATTTTTTTCTCACGGGTACGAGTTACGCGGTTACGGTTGACATTTTCTTATTCGAAATCTGATTCTCTATAAAATGCACCTAATGGTTTCCTTTTAGCTTGAAATTTTTTTTTGTCGAAAATCCACAGTACCCTCCCTTGGAAAAATGACTCAGAAAAATCATGGCATTCGAAACAGATTTTTTCGATTTTTTTCTCACGGGTACGAGTTACGCGGTTACGGTTGACATTTTCTTATTCGAAATCTGATTCTCTATAAAATGCACCTAATGGTTTCCTTTTAGCTTGAAATTTTTTTTTTCTCGAAAATCCACAGTACCCTCCCTTGGAAAAATGACTCAGAAAAATCATGGCATTCGAAACAGATTTTTTTGATTTTTTTCTCACGGGTACGAGTTACGCGGTTACGGTTGACTTTTTCTTATTCGAAATCTGATTCTCTATAAAATGCACCTAATGGTTTCCTTTTAGCTTGAAATTTTTTTTTGTCGAAAATCCACAGTACCCTCCCTTGGAAAAATGACTCAGAAAAATCATGGCATTCGAAACAGATTTTTTCGATTTTTTTCTCACGGGTACGAGTTACGCGGTTACGGTTGACTTTTTCTTATTCGAAATCTGATTCTCTATAAAATGCACCTAATGGTTTCCTTTTAGCTTGAAATTTTTTTTTGTCGAAAATCCACAGTACCCTCCCTTGGAAAAATGACTCACAAAAATCATGGCATTCGAAACAGATTTTTTCGATTTTTTTCTCACGGGTACGAGTTACGCGGTTACGGTTGACTTTTCCTTATTCGAAATCTGATTCTCTATAAAATGCACCTAATGGTTTCCTTTTAGCTTGAAATTTTTTTTTCTCGAAAATCCACAGTACCTTCCCTTGGAAAAATGACTCAGAAAAATCATGGCATTCGAAACAGATTTTTTCGATTTTTTTCTCACGGGTACGAGTTACGCGGTTACGATTGACTTTTTCTTATTCGAAATCTGATTCTCTATAAAATGCACCTAATGGTTTCCTTTTAGCTTGAAATTTTTTTTTCTCGAAAATCCACAGTACCCTCCCTTGGAAAAATGACTCAGAAAAATCATGGCATTCGAAACAGATTTTTTCGATTTTTTTCTCACGGGTACGAGTTACGCGGTTACGGTTGACATTTTCTTATTCGAAATCTGATTCTCTATAAAATGCACCTAATGGTTTCCTTTTAGCTTGAAATTTTTTTTTTCTCGAAAATCCACAGTACCCTCCGTTGGAAAAATGACTCAGAAAAATCATGGCATTCGAAACAGATTTTTTCGATTTTTTTCTCACGGGTACGAGTTACGCGGTTACGGTTGACTTTTTCTTATTCGAAATCTGATTCTCTATAAAATGCACCTAATGGTTTCCTTTTAGCTTGAAATTTTTTTTTGTCGAAAATCCACAGTACCCTCCCTTGGAAAAATGACTCAGAAAAATCATGGCATTCGAAACAGATTTTTTCGATTTTTTTCTCACGGGTACGAGTTACGCGGTTACGGTTGACTTTTTCTTATTCGAAATCTGATTCTCTATAAAATGCACCTAATGGTTTCCTTTTAGCTTGAAATTTTTTTTTTCTCGAAAATCCACAGTACCCTCCCTTGGAAAAATGACTCAGAAAAATCATGGCATTCGAAACAGATTTTTTCGATTTTTTTCTCACGGGTACGAGTTACGCGGTTACGGTTGACTTTTTCTTATTCGAAATCTGATTCTCTATAAAATGCACCTAATGGTTTCCTTTTAGCTTGAAATTTTTTTTTGTCGAAAATCCACAGTACCCTCCCTTGGAAAAATGACTCAGAAAAATCATGGCATTCGAAACAGATTTTTTCGATTTTTTTCTCACGGGTACGAGTTACGCGGTTACGGTTGACTTTTTCTTATTCGAAATCTGATTCTCTATAAAATGCACCTAATGGTTTCCTTTTAGCTTGAAATTTTTTTTTGTCGAAAATCCACAGTACCCTCCCTTGGAAAAATGACTCAGAAAAATCATGGCATTCGAAACAGATTTTTTCGATTTTTTTCTCACGGGTACGAGTTACGCGGTTACGGTTGACATTTTCTTATTCGAAATCTGATTCTCTATAAAATGCACCTAATGGTTTCCTTTTAGCTTGAAATTTTTTTTTCTCGAAAATCCACAGTACCCTCCCTTGGAAAAATGACTCAGAAAAATCATGGCATTCGAAACAGATTTTTTCGATTCTTTTCTCACGGGTACGAGTTACGCGGTTACGGTTGACTTTTTCTTATTCGAAATCTGATTCTCTATAAAATGCACCTAATGGTTTTCTTTTAGCTGGAATTTTTTTTTTCTCGAAAATCCACAGTACCCTCCCTTGGAAAAATGACTCAGAAAAATCATGGCATTCGAAACAGATTTTTTCGATTTTTTTCTCACGGGTACGAGTTACGCGGTTACGGTTGACTTTTTCTTATTCGAAATCTGATTCTCTATAAAATGCACCTAATGGTTTCCTTTTAGCTTGAAATTTTTTTTTGTCGAAAATCCACAGTACCCTCCCTTGGAAAAATGACTCAGAAAAATCATGGCATTCGAAACAGATTTTTTCGATTTTTTTCTCACGGGTACGAGTTACGCGGTTACGGTTGACTTTTTCTTATTCGAAATCTGATTCTCTATAAAATGCACCTAATGGTTTCCTTTTAGCTTGAAATTTTTTTTTGTCGAAAATCCACAGTACCCTCCCTTGGAAAAATGACTCAGGAAAATCATGGCATTCGAAACAGATTTTTTCGATTTTTTTCTCACGGGTACGAGTTACGTGGTTACGGTTGACTTTTTCTTATTCGAAATCTGATTCTCTATAAAATGCACCTAATGGTTTCCTTTTAGCTTGAAATTTTTTTTTGTCGAAAATCCACAGTACCCTCCCTTGGAAAAATGACTCAGCAAAATCATGGCATTCGAAACAGATTTTTTCGATTTTTTTCTCACGGGTACGAGTTACGCGGTTACGGTTGACTTTTTCTTATTCGAAATCTGATTCTCTATAAAATGCACCTAATGGTTTCCTTTTAGCTGGAATTTTTTTTTTCTCGAAAATCCACAGTACCCTCCCTTGGAAAAATGACTCAGAAAAATCATGGCATTCGAAACAGATTTTTTCGATTTTTTTCTCACGGGTACGAGTTACGCGGTTACGGTTGACTTTTTCTTATTCGAAATCTGATTCTCTATAAAATGCACCTAATGGTTTCCTTTTAGCTTGAAATTTTTTTTTGTCGAAAATCCACAGTACCCTCCCTTGGAAAAATGACTCAGAAAAATCATGGCATTCGAAACAGATTTTTTCGATTTTTTTCTCACGGGTACGAGTTACGCGGTTACGGTTGACTTTTTCTTATTGGAAATCTGATTCTCTATAAAATGCACCTAATGGTTTCCTTTTAGCTTGAAATTTTTTTTTCTCGAAAATCCACAGTACCCTCCCTTGGAAAAATGACTCAGAAAAATCATGGCATTCGAAAGAGATTTTTTCGATTTTTTTCTCACGGGTACGAGTTACGCGGTTGCGGTTGACTTTTTCTTATTGGAAATCTGATTCTCTATAAAATGCACCTAATGGTTTCCTTTTAGCTTGAAATTTTTTTTTCTCGAAAATCCACAGTACCCTCCCTTGGAAAAATGACTCAGAAAAATCATGGCATTCGAAACAGATTTTTTCGATTTTTTTCTCACGGGTACGAGTTACGCGGTTACGGTTGACATTTTCTTATTCGAAATCTGATTCTCTATAAAATGCACCTAATGGTTTCCTTTTAGCTTGAAATTTTTTTTTGTCGAAAATCCACAGTACCCTCCCTTGGAAAAATGACTCAGGAAAATCATGGCATTCGAAACAGATTTTTTCGATTTTTTTCTCACGGGTACGAGTTACGCGGTTACGGTTGACTTTTTCTTATTCGAAATCTGATTCTCTATAAAATGCACCTAATGGTTTCCTTTTAGCTTGAAATTTTTTTTTGTCGAAAATCCACAGTACCCTCCCTTGGAAAAATGACTCAGAAAAATCATGGCATTCGAAACAGATTTTTTCGATTTTTTTCTCACGGGTACGAGTTACGCGGTTACGGTTGACATTTTCTTATTCGAAATCTGATTCTCTATAAAATGCACCTAATGGTTTCCTTTTAGCTTGAAATTTTTTTTTCTCGAAAATCCACAGTACCCTCCCTTGGAAAAATGACTCAGAAAAATCATGGCATTCGAAACAGATTTTTTCGATTTTTTTCTCACGGGTACGAGTTACGCGGTTACGGTTGACTTTTTCTTATTCGAAATCTGATTCTCTATAAAATGCACCTAATGGTTTCCTTTTAGCTTGAAATTTTTTTTTGTCGAAAATCCACAGTACCCTCCCTTGGAAAAATGACTCAGAAAAATCATGGCATTCGAAACAGATTTTTTCGATTTTTTTCTCACGGGTACGAGTTACGCGGTTACGGTTGACTTTTTCTTATTCGAAATCTGATTCTCTATAAAATGCACCTAATGGTTTCCTTTTAGCTTGAAATTTTTTTTTGTCGAAAATCCACAGTACCCTCCCTTGGAAAAATGACTCAGAAAAATCATGGCATTCGAAACAGATTTTTTCGATTTTTTTCTCACGGGTACGAGTTACGCGGTTACGGTTGACTTTTCCTTATTCGAAATCTGATTCTCTATAAAATGCACCTAATGGTTTCCTTTTAGCTTGAAATTTTTTTTTCTCGAAAATCCACAGTACCCTCCCTTGGAAAAATGACTCAGAAAAATCATGGCATTCGAAAGAGATTTTTTCGATTTTTTTCTCACGGGTACGAGTTACGCGGTTGCGGTTGACTTTTTCTTATTGGAAATCTGATTCTCTATAAAATGCACCTAATGGTTTCCTTTTAGCTTGAAATTTTTTTTTCTCGAAAATCCACAGTACCCTCCCTTGGAAAAATGACTCAGAAAAATCATGGCATTCGAAACAGATTTTTTCGATTTTTTTCTCACGGGTACGAGTTACGCGGTTACGGTTGACATTTTCTTATTCGAAATCTGATTCTCTATAAAATGCACCTAATGGTTTCCTTTTAGCTTGAAATTTTTTTTTGTCGAAAATCCACAGTACCCTCCCTTGGAAAAATGACTCAGGAAAATCATGGCATTCGAAACAGATTTTTTCGATTTTTTTCTCACGGGTACGAGTTACGCGGTTACGGTTGACATTTTCTTATTCGAAATCTGATTCTCTATAAAATGCACCTAATGGTTTCCTTTTAGCTTGAAATTTTTTTTTGTCGAAAATCCACAGTACCCTCCCTTGGAAAAATGACTCAGAAAAATCATGGCATTCGAAACAGATTTTTTCGATTTTTTTCTCACGGGTACGAGTTACGCGGTTACGGTTGACTTTTCCTTATTCGAAATCTGATTCTCTATAAAATGCACCTAATGGTTTCCTTTTAGCTTGAAATTTTTTTTTCTCGAAAATCCACAGTACCTTCCCTTGGAAAAATGACTCAGAAAAATCATGGCATTCGAAACAGATTTTTTCGATTTTTTTCTCACGGGTACGAGTTACGCGGTTACGGTTGACTTTTCCTTATTCGAAATCTGATTCTCTATAAAATGCACCTAATGGTTTCCTTTTAGCTTGAAATTTTTTTTTCTCGAAAATCCACAGTACCTTCCCTTGGAAAAATGACTCAGAAAAATCATGGCATTCGAAACAGATTTTTTCGATTTTTTTCTCACGGGTACGAGTTACGCGGTTACGGTTGACTTTTCCTTATTCGAAATTTGATTCTCTATAAAATGCACCTAATGGTTTCCTTTTAGCTGGAATTTTTTTTTTCTCGAAAATCCACAGTACCCTCCCTTGGAAAAATGACTCAGAAAAATCATGGCATTCGAAACAGATTTTTTCGATTTTTTTCTCACGGGTACGAGTTACGCGGTTGCGGTTGACTTTTTCTTATTGGAAATCTGATTCTCTATAAAATGCACGTAATGGTTTCCTTTTAGCTTGAAATTTTTTTTTCTCGAAAATCCACAGTACCCTCCCTTGGAAAAATGACTCAGAAAAATCATGGCATTCGAAACAGATTTTTTCGATTTTTTTCTCACGGGTACGAGTTACGCGGTTACGGTTGACATTTTCTTATTCGAAATCTGATTCTCTATAAAATGCACCTAATGGTTTCCTTTTAGCTTGAAATTTTTTTTTCTCGAAAATCCACAGTACCCTCCCTTGGAAAAATGACTCAGAAAAATCATGGCATTCGAAACAGATTTTTTCGATTTTTTTCTCACGGGTACGAGTTACGCGGTTACGGTTGACTTTTTCTTATTCGAAAAAAGATTCTCTATAAAATGCACCTAATGGTTTCCTTTTAGCTTGAAATTTTTTTTTGTCGAAAATCCACAGTACCCTCCCTTGGAAAAATGACTCAGAAAAATCATGGCATTCGAAACAGATTTTTTCGATTTTTTTCTCACGGGTACGAGTTACGCGGTTACGGTTGACTTTTCCTTATTCGAAATCTGATTCTCTATAAAATGCACCTAATGGTTTCCTTTTAGCTTGAAATTTTTTTTTCTCGAAAATCCACAGTACCCTCCCTTGGAAAAATGACTCAGAAAAATCATGGCATTCGAAACAGATTTTTTCGATTTTTTTCTCACGGGTACGAGTTACGCGGTTACGGTTGACTTTTCCTTATTCGAAATCTGATTCTCTATAAAATGCACCTAATGGTTTCCTTTTAGCTTGAAATTTTTTTTTCTCGAAAATCCACAGTACCTTCCCTTGGAAAAATGACTCAGAAAAATCATGGCATTCGAAACAGATTTTTTCGATTTTTTTCTCACGGGTACGAGTTACGCGGTTACGGTTGACTTTTCCTTATTCGAAATCTGATTCTCTATAAAATGCACCTAATGGTTTCCTTTTAGCTTGAAATTTTTTTTTCTCGAAAATCCACAGTACCCTCCCTTGGAAAAATGACTCAGAAAAATCATGGCATTCGAAACAGATTTTTTCGATTTTTTTCTCACGGGTACGAGTTACGCGGTTACGGTTGACTTTTCCTTATTCGAAATCTGACTCTCTATAAAATGCACCTAATGGTTTCCTTTTAGCTGGAATTTTTTTTTCTCGAAAATCCACAGTACCCTCCCTTGGAAAAATGACTCAGAAAAATCATGGCATTCGAAAGAGATTTTTTCGATTTTTTTCTCACGGGTACGAGTTACGCGGTTACGGTTGACTTTTTCTTATTCGAAATCTGATTCTCTATAAAATGCACCTAATGGTTTCCTTTTAGCTTGAAATTTTTTTTTGTCGAAAATCCACAGTACCCTCCCTTGGAAAAATGACTCAGAAAAATCATGGCATTCGAAACAGATTTTTTCGATTTTTTTCTCACGGGTACGAGTTACGCGGTTACGGTTGACTTTTTCTTAGTCGAAATCTGATTCTCTATAAAATGCACCTAATGGTTTCCTTTTAGCTTGAAATTTTTTTTTGTCGAAAATCCACAGTACCCTCCCTTGGAAAAATGACTCAGAAAAATCATGGCATTCGAAACAGATTTTTTCGATTTTTTTCTCACGGGTACGAGTTACGCGGTTACGGTTGACATTTTCTTATTCGAAATCTGATTCTCTATAAAATGCACCTAATGGTTTCCTTTTAGCTTGAAATTTTTTTTTTCTCGAAAATCCACAGTACCCTCCCTTGGAAAAATGACTCAGAAAAATCATGGCATTCGAAACAGATTTTTTCGATTTTTTTCTCACGGGTACGAGTTACGCGGTTACGGTTGACTTTTTCTTATTCGAAATCTGATTCGCTATAAAATGCACCTAATGGTTTCCTTTTAGCTTGAAATTTTTTTGTGTCGAAAATCCACAGTACCCTCCCTTGGAAAAATGACTCAGAAAAATCATGGCATTCGAAACAGATTTTTTCGATTTTTTTCTCACGGGTACGAGTTACGCGGTTACGGTTGACTTTTCCTTATTCGAAATCTGATTCTCTATAAAATGCACCTAATGGTTTCCTTTTAGCTGGAATTTTTTTTTTCTCGAAAATCCACAGTACCCTCCCTTGGAAAAATGACTCAGAAAAATCATGGCATTCGAAACAGATTTTTTCGATTTTTTTCTCACGGGTACGAGTTACGCGGTTACGGTTGACTTTTTCTTATTCGAAATCTGATTCGCTATAAAATGCACCTAATGGTTTCCTTTTAGCTTGAAATTTTTTTTTCTCGAAAATCCACAGTACCCTCCCTTGGAAAAATGACTCAGAAAAATCATGGCATTCGAAACAGATTTTTTCGATTTTTTTCTCACGGGTACGAGTTACGCGGTTACGGTTGACTTTTTCTTATTCGAAATCTGATTCGCTATAAAATGCACCTAATGGTTTCCTTTTAGCTTGAAATTTTTTTGTGTCGAAAATCCACAGTACCCTCCCTTGGAAAAATGACTCAGAAAAATCATGGCATTCGAAACAGATTTTTTCGATTTTTTTCTCACGGGTACGAGTTACGCGGTTACGGTTGACTTTTTCTTATTCGAAATCTGATTCTCTATAAAATGCACCTAATGGTTTCCTTTTAGCTTGAAATTTTTTTTTGTCGAAAATCCACTGTACCCTCCCTTGGAAAAATGACTCAGAAAAATCATGGCATTCGAAACAGATTTTTTCGATTTTTTTCTCACGGGTACGAGTTACGCGGTTACGGTTGACTTTTCCTTATTCAAAATCTGATTCTCTATAAAATGCACCTAATGGTTTCCTTTTAGCTTGAAATTTTTTTTTCTCGAAAATCCACAGTACCTTCCCTTGGAAAAATGACTCAGAAAAATCATGGCATTCGAAACAGATTTTTTCGATTTTTTTCTCACGGGTACGAGTTACGCGGTTACGGTTGACTTTTCCTTATTCGAAATCTGATTCTCTATAAAATGCACCTAATGGTTTCCTTTTTGCTTGAAATTTTTTTTTCTCGAAAATCCACAGTACCCTCCCTTGGAAAAATGACTCAGTAAAATCATGGCATTCGAAACTGATTTTTTCGATTTTTTCCTCACGGGTGCGAGTTACGCGGTTACGGTTGACTTTTCCTTATTCGAAATCTGATTCTCTATAAAATGCACCTAATGGTTTCCTTTTAGCTTGAAATTTTTTTTTCTCGAAAATCCACAGTACCTTCCCTTGGAAAAATGACTCAGAAAAATCATGGCATTCGAAACAGATTTTTTCGATTTTTTTCTCACGGGTACGAGTTACGCGGTTACGGTTGACTTTTCCTTATTCGAAATCTGATTCTCTATAAAATGCACCTAATGGTTTCCTTTTAGCTTGAAATTTTTTTATCTCGAAAATCCACAGTACCCTCCCTTGGAAAAATGACTCAGAAAAATCATGGCATTCGAAACAGATTTTTTCGATTTTTTTCTCACGGGTACGAGTTACGCGGTTACGGTTGACTTTTCCTGATTCGAAATCTGATTCTCTATAAAATGCACCTAATGGTTTCCTTTTAGCTGGAATTTTTTTTTTCTCGAAAATCCACAGTACCCTCCCTTGGAAAAATGACTCAGAAAAATCATGGCATTCGAAACAGATTTTTTCGATTTTTTTCTCACGGGTACGAGTTACGCGGTTACGGTTGACTTTTTCTTATTCGAAATCTGATTCTCTATAAAATGCACCTAATGGTTTCCTTTTAGCTTGAAATTTTTTTTTGTCGAAAATCCACAGTACCCTCCCTTGGAAAAATGACTCAGAAAAATCATGGCATTCGAAAGAGATTTTTTCGATTTTTTTCTCACGGGTACGAGTTACGCGGTTACGGTTGACTTTTTCTTATTCGAAATCTGATTCTCTATAAAATGCACCTAATGGTTTCCTTTTAGCTTGAAATTTTTTTTTGTCGAAAATCCACAGTACCCTCCCTTGGAAAAATGACTCAGAAAAATCATGGCATTCGAAACAGATTTTTTCGATTTTTTTCTCACGGGTACGAGTTACGCGGTTACGGTTGACTTTTTCTTAGTCGAAATCTGATTCTCTATAAAATGCACCTAATGGTTTCCTTTTAGCTTGAAATTTTTTTTTGTCGAAAATCCACAGTACCCTCCCTTGGAAAAATGACTCAGAAAAATCATGGCATTCGAAACAGATTTTTTCGATTTTTTTCTCACGGGTACGAGTTACGCGGTTACGGTTGACATTTTCTTATTCGAAATCTGATTCTCTATAAAATGCACCTAATGGTTTCCTTTTAGCTTGAAATTTTTTTTTTCTCGAAAATCCACAGTACCCTCCCTTGGAAAAATGACTCAGAAAAATCATGGCATTCGAAACAGATTTTTTCGATTTTTTTCTCACGGGTACGAGTTACGCGGTTACGGTTGACTTTTTCTTATTCGAAATCTGATTCGCTATAAAATGCACCTAATGGTTTCCTTTTAGCTTGAAATTTTTTTGTGTCGAAAATCCACAGTACCCTCCCTTGGAAAAATGACTCAGAAAAATCATGGCATTCGAAACAGATTTTTTCGATTTTTTTCTCACGGGTACGAGTTACGCGGTTACGGTTGACTTTTCCTTATTCGAAATCTGATTCTCTATAAAATGCACCTAATGGTTTCCTTTTAGCTGGAATTTTTTTTTTCTCGAAAATCCACAGTACCCTCCCTTGGAAAAATGACTCAGAAAAATCATGGCATTCGAAACAGATTTTTTCGATTTTTTTCTCACGGGTACGAGTTACGCGGTTACGGTTGACTTTTTCTTATTCGAAATCTGATTCGCTATAAAATGCACCTAATGGTTTCCTTTTAGCTTGAAATTTTTTTTTCTCGAAAATCCACAGTACCCTCCCTTGGAAAAATGACTCAGAAAAATCATGGCATTCGAAACAGATTTTTTCGATTTTTTTCTCACGGGTACGAGTTACGCGGTTACGGTTGACTTTTTCTTATTCGAAATCTGATTCGCTATAAAATGCACCTAATGGTTTCCTTTTAGCTTGAAATTTTTTTGTGTCGAAAATCCACAGTACCCTCCCTTGGAAAAATGACTCAGAAAAATCATGGCATTCGAAACAGATTTTTTCGATTTTTTTCTCACGGGTACGAGTTACGCGGTTACGGTTGACTTTTTCTTATTCGAAATCTGATTCTCTATAAAATGCACCTAATGGTTTCCTTTTAGCTTGAAATTTTTTTTTGTCGAAAATCCACTGTACCCTCCCTTGGAAAAATGACTCAGAAAAATCATGGCATTCGAAACAGATTTTTTCGATTTTTTTCTCACGGGTACGAGTTACGCGGTTACGGTTGACTTTTCCTTATTCAAAATCTGATTCTCTATAAAATGCACCTAATGGTTTCCTTTTAGCTTGAAATTTTTTTTTCTCGAAAATCCACAGTACCTTCCCTTGGAAAAATGACTCAGAAAAATCATGGCATTCGAAACAGATTTTTTCGATTTTTTTCTCACGGGTACGAGTTACGCGGTTACGGTTGACTTTTCCTTATTCGAAATCTGATTCTCTATAAAATGCACCTAATGGTTTCCTTTTTGCTTGAAATTTTTTTTTCTCGAAAATCCACAGTACCCTCCCTTGGAAAAATGACTCAGTAAAATCATGGCATTCGAAACTGATTTTTTCGATTTTTTCCTCACGGGTGCGAGTTACGCGGTTACGGTTGACTTTTCCTTATTCGAAATCTGATTCTCTATAAAATGCACCTAATGGTTTCCTTTTAGCTTGAAATTTTTTTTTCTCGAAAATCCACAGTACCTTCCCTTGGAAAAATGACTCAGAAAAATCATGGCATTCGAAACAGATTTTTTCGATTTTTTTCTCACGGGTACGAGTTACGCGGTTACGGTTGACTTTTCCTTATTCGAAATCTGATTCTCTATAAAATGCACCTAATGGTTTCCTTTTAGCTTGAAATTTTTTTATCTCGAAAATCCACAGTACCCTCCCTTGGAAAAATGACTCAGAAAAATCATGGCATTCGAAACAGATTTTTTCGATTTTTTTCTCACGGGTACGAGTTACGCGGTTACGGTTGACTTTTCCTGATTCGAAATCTGATTCTCTATAAAATGCACCTAATGGTTTCCTTTTAGCTGGAATTTTTTTTTTCTCGAAAATCCACAGTACCCTCCCTTGGAAAAATGACTCAGAAAAATCATGGCATTCGAAACAGATTTTTTCGATTTTTTTCTCACGGGTACGAGTTACGCGGTTACGGTTGACTTTTTCTTATTCGAAATCTGATTCTCTATAAAATGCACCTAATGGTTTCCTTTTAGCTTGAAATTTTTTTTTGTCGAAAATCCACAGTACCCTCCCTTGGAAAAATGACTCAGAAAAATCATGGCATTCGAAACAGATTTTTTCGATTTTTTTCTCACGGGTACGAGTTACGCGGTTACGGTTGACTTTTTCTTATTCGAAATCTGATTCTCTATAAAATGCACCTAATGGTTTCCTTTTAGCTTGAAATTTTTTTTTGTCGAAAATCCACAGTACCCTCCCTTGGAAAAATGACTCAGAAAAATCATGGCATTCGAAACAGATTTTTTCGATTTTTTTCTCACGGGTACGAGTTACGCGGTTACGGTTGACATTTTCTTATTCGAAATCTGATTCTCTATAAAATGCACCTAATGGTTTCCTTTTAGCTTGAAATTTTTTTTTTCTCGAAAATCCACAGTACCCTCCCTTGGAAAAATGACTCAGTAAAATCATGGCATTCGAAACTGATTTTTTCGATTTTTTCCTCACGGGTGCGAGTTACGCGGTTACGGTTGACTTTTCCTTATTCGAAATCTGATTCTCTATAAAATGCACCTAATGGTTTCCTTTTAGCTTGAAATTTTTTTTTCTCGAAAATCCACAGTACCCTCCCTTGGAAAAATGACTCAGAAAAATCATGGCATTCGAAACAGATTTTTTCGATTTTTTTCTCACGGGTACGAGTTACGCGGTTACGGTTGACTTTTTCTTATTGGAAATCTGATTCTCTATAAAATGCACCTAATGGTTTCCTTTTAGCTTGAAATTTTTTTTTCTCGAAAATCCACAGTACCTTCCCTTGGAAAAATGACTCAGAAAAATCATGGCATTCGAAACAGATTTTTTCGATTTTTTTCTCACGGGTACGAGTTACGCGGTTACGGTTGACTTTTCCTTATTCGAAATCTGATTCTCTATAAAATGCACCTAATGGTTTCCTTTTAGCTTGAAATTTTTTTATCTCGAAAATCCACAGTACCCTCCCTTGGAAAAATGACTCAGAAAAATCATGGCATTCGAAACAGATTTTTTCGATTTTTTTCTCACGGGTACGAGTTACGCGGTTACGGTTGACTTTTCCTTATTCGAAATCTGATTCTCTATAAAATGCACCTAATGGTTTCCTTTTAGCTGGAATTTTTTTTTTCTCGAAAATCCACAGTACCCTCCCTTGGAAAAATGACTCAGAAAAATCATGGCATTCGAAACAGATTTTTTCGATTTTTTTCTCACGGGTACGAGTTACGCGGTTACGGTTGACTTTTTCTTATTCGAAATCTGATTCTCTATAAAATGCACCTAATGGTTTCCTTTTAGCTTGAAATTTTTTTTTGTCGAAAATCCACAGTACCCTCCCTTGGAAAAATGACTCAGAAAAATCATGGCATTCGAAACAGATTTTTTCGATTTTTTTCTCACGGGTACGAGTTACGCGGTTACGGTTGACTTTTTCTTATTCGAAATCTGATTCTCTATAAAATGCACCTAATGGTTTCCTTTTAGCTTGAAATTTTTTTTTGTCGAAAATCCACAGTACCCTCCCTTGGAAAAATGACTCAGAAAAATCATGGCATTCGAAACAGATTTTTTCGATTTTTTGCTCACGGGTACGAGTTACGCGGTTACGGTTGACTTTTTCTTATTCGAAATCTGATTCTCTATAAAATGCACCTAATGGTTTCCTTTTAGCTTGAAATTTTTTTTTGTCGAAAATCCACAGTACCCTCCCTTGGACAAATGACTCAGAAAAATCATGGCATTCGAAACAGATTTTTTCGATTTTTTGCTCACGGGTACGAGTTACGCGGTTACGGTTGACATTTTCTTATTCGAAATCTGATTCTCTATAAAATGCACCTAATGGTTTCCTTTTAGCTTGAAATTTTTTTTTTCTCGAAAATCCACAGTACCCTCCCTTGGAAAAATGACTCAGAAAAATCATGGCATTCGAAACAGATTTTTTCGATTTTTTTCTCACGGGTACGAGTTACGCGGTTACGGTTGACTTTTTCTTATTCGAAATCTGATTCTCTATAAAATGCACCTAATGGTTTCCTTTTAGCTTGAAATTTTTTTTTTCTCGAAAATCCACAGTACCCTCCCTTGGAAAAATGACTCAGAAAAATCATGGCATTCGAAACAGATTTTTTCGATTTTTTTCTCACGGGTACGAGTTACGCGGTTACGGTTGACTTTTTCTTATTCGAAATCTGATTCGCTATAAAATGCACCTAATGGTTTCCTTTTAGCTTGAAATTTTTTTGTGTCGAAAATCCACAGTACCCTCCCTTGGAAAAATGACTCAGAAAAATCATGGCATTCGAAACAGATTTTTTCGATTTTTTTCTCACGGGTACGAGTTACGCGGTTACGGTTGACTTTTCCTTATTCGAAATCTGATTCTCTATAAAATGCACCTAATGGTTTCCTTTTAGCTGGAATTTTTTTTTTCTCGAAAATCCACAGTACCCTCCCTTGGAAAAATGACTCAGAAAAATCATGGCATTCGAAACAGATTTTTTCGATTTTTTTCTCACGGGTACGAGTTACGCGGTTACGGTTGACTTTTTCTTATTCGAAATCTGATTCGCTATAAAATGCACCTAATGGTTTCCTTTTAGCTTGAAATTTTTTTTTCTCGAAAATCCACAGTACCCTCCCTTGGAAAAATGACTCAGAAAAATCATGGCATTCGAAACAGATTTTTTCGATTTTTTTCTCACGGGACGAGTTACGCGGTTACGGTTGACTTTTTCTTATTCGAAATCTGATTCGCTATAAAATGCACCTAATGGTTTCCTTTTAGCTTGAAATTTTTTTGTGTCGAAAATCCACAGTACCCTCCCTTGGAAAAATGACTCAGAAAAATCATGGCATTCGAAACAGATTTTTTCGATTTTTTTCTCACGGGTACGAGTTACGCGGTTACGGTTGACTTTTTCTTATTCGAAATCTGATTCTCTATAAAATGCACCTAATGGTTTCCTTTTAGCTTGAAATTTTTTTTTGTCGAAAATCCACAGTACCCTCCCTTGGAAAAATGACTCAGAAAAATCATGGCATTCGAAACAGATTTTTTCGATTTTTTTTCTCACGGGTACGAGTTACGCGGTTACGGTTGACTTTTTCTTATTCGAAATCTGATTCTCTATAAAATGCACCTAATGGTTTCCTTTTAGCTTGAAATTTTTTTTTGTCGAAAATCCACTGTACCCTCCCTTGGAAAAATGACTCAGAAAAATCATGGCATTCGAAACAGATTTTTTCGATTTTTTTCTCACGGGTACGAGTTACGCGGTTACGGTTGACTTTTCCTTATTCAAAATCTGATTCTCTATAAAATGCACCTAATGGTTTCCTTTTAGCTTGAAATTTTTTTTTCTCGAAAATCCACAGTACCTTCCCTTGGAAAAATGACTCAGAAAAATCATGGCATTCGAAACAGATTTTTTCGATTTTTTTCTCACGGGTACGAGTTACGCGGTTACGGTTGACTTTTCCTTATTCGAAATCTGATTCTCTATAAAATGCACCTAATGGTTTCCTTTTTGCTTGAAATTTTTTTTTCTCGAAAATCCACAGTACCCTCCCTTGGAAAAATGACTCAGTAAAATCATGGCATTCGAAACTGATTTTTTCGATTTTTTCCTCACGGGTGCGAGTTACGCGGTTACGGTTGACTTTTCCTTATTCGAAATCTGATTCTCTATAAAATGCACCTAATGGTTTCCTTTTAGCTTGAAATTTTTTTTTCTCGAAAATCCACAGTACCTTCCCTTGGAAAAATGACTCAGAAAAATCATGGCATTCGAAACAGATTTTTTCGATTTTTTTCTCACGGGTACGAGTTACGCGGTTACGGTTGACTTTTCCTTATTCGAAATCTGATTCTCTATAAAATGCACCTAATGGTTTCCTTTTAGCTTGAAATTTTTTTATCTCGAAAATCCACAGTACCCTCCCTTGGAAAAATGACTCAGAAAAATCATGGCATTCGAAACAGATTTTTTCGATTTTTTTCTCACGGGTACGAGTTACGCGGTTACGGTTGACTTTTCCTTATTCGAAATCTGATTCTCTATAAAATGCACCTAATGGTTTCCTTTTAGCTGGAATTTTTTTTTTCTCGAAAATCCACAGTACCCTCCCTTGGAAAAATGACTCAGAAAAATCATGGCATTCGAAACAGATTTTTTCGATTTTTTTCTCACGGGTACGAGTTACGCGGTTACGGTTGACTTTTTCTTATTCGAAATCTGATTCTCTATAAAATGCACCTAATGGTTTCCTTTTAGCTTGAAATTTTTTTTTGTCGAAAATCCACAGTACCCTCCCTTGGAAAAATGACTCAGAAAAATCATGGCATTCGAAACAGATTTTTTCGATTTTTTTCTCACGGGTACGAGTTACGCGGTTACGGTTGACTTTTTCTTATTCGAAATCTGATTCTCTATAAAATGCACCTAATGGTTTCCTTTTAGCTTGAAATTTTTTTTTGTCGAAAATCCACAGTACCCTCCCTTGGAAAAATGACTCAGAAAAATCATGGCATTCGAAACAGATTTTTTCGATTTTTTGCTCACGGGTACGAGTTACGCGGTTACGGTTGACTTTTTCTTATTCGAAATCTGATTCTCTATAAAATGCACCTAATGGTTTCCTTTTAGCTTGAAATTTTTTTTTGTCGAAAATCCACAGTACCCTCCCTTGGACAAATGACTCAGAAAAATCATGGCATTCGAAACAGATTTTTTCGATTTTTTGCTCACGGGTACGAGTTACGCGGTTACGGTTGACATTTTCTTATTCGAAATCTGATTCTCTATAAAATGCACCTAATGGTTTCCTTTTAGCTTGAAATTTTTTTTTTCTCGAAAATCCACAGTACCCTCCCTTGGAAAAATGACTCAGAAAAATCATGGCATTCGAAACAGATTTTTTCGATTTTTTTCTCACGGGTACGAGTTACGCGGTTACGGTTGACTTTTTCTTATTCGAAATCTGATTCTCTATAAAATGCACCTAATGGTTTCCTTTTAGCTTGAAATTTTTTTTTTCTCGAAAATCCACAGTACCCTCCCTTGGAAAAATGACTCAGAAAAATCATGGCATTCGAAACAGATTTTTTCGATTTTTTTCTCACGGGTACGAGTTACGCGGTTACGGTTGACTTTTTCTTATTCGAAATCTGATTCGCTATAAAATGCACCTAATGGTTTCCTTTTAGCTTGAAATTTTTTTGTGTCGAAAATCCACAGTACCCTCCCTTGGAAAAATGACTCAGAAAAATCATGGCATTCGAAACAGATTTTTTCGATTTTTTTCTCACGGGTACGAGTTACGCGGTTACGGTTGACTTTTCCTTATTCGAAATCTGATTCTCTATAAAATGCACCTAATGGTTTCCTTTTAGCTGGAATTTTTTTTTTCTCGAAAATCCACAGTACCCTCCCTTGGAAAAATGACTCAGAAAAATCATGGCATTCGAAACAGATTTTTTCGATTTTTTTCTCACGGGTACGAGTTACGCGGTTACGGTTGACTTTTTCTTATTCGAAATCTGATTCGCTATAAAATGCACCTAATGGTTTCCTTTTAGCTTGAAATTTTTTTGTGTCGAAAATCCACAGTACCCTCCCTTGGAAAAATGACTCAGAAAAATCATGGCATTCGAAACAGATTTTTTCGATTTTTTTCTCACGGGTACGAGTTACGCGGTTACGGTTGACTTTTTCTTATTCGAAATCTGATTCTCTATAAAATGCACCTAATGGTTTCCTTTTAGCTTGAAATTTTTTTTTGTCGAAAATCCACAGTACCCTCCCTTGGAAAAATGACTCAGAAAAATCATGGCATTCGAAACAGATTTTTTCGATTTTTTTTCTCACGGGTACGAGTTACGCGGTTACGGTTGACTTTTTCTTATTCGAAATCTGATTCTCTATAAAATGCACCTAATGGTTTCCTTTTAGCTTGAAATTTTTTTTTGTCGAAAATCCACTGTACCCTCCCTTGGAAAAATGACTCAGAAAAATCATGGCATTCGAAACAGATTTTTTCGATTTTTTTCTCACGGATACGAGTTACGCGGTTACGGTTGACTTTTCCTTATTCAAAATCTGATTCTCTATAAAATGCACCTAATGGTTTCCTTTTAGCTTGAAATTTTTTTTTCTCGAAAATCCACAGTACCTTCCCTTGGAAAAATGACTCAGAAAAATCATGGCATTCGAAACAGATTTTTTCGATTTTTTTCTCACGGGTACGAGTTACGCGGTTACGGTTGACTTTTCCTTATTCGAAATCTGATTCTCTATAAAATGCACCTAATGGTTTCCTTTTTGCTTGAAATTTTTTTTTCTCGAAAATCCACAGTACCCTCCCTTGGAAAAATGACTCAGTAAAATCATGGCATTCGAAACTGATTTTTTCGATTTTTTCCTCACGGGTGCGAGTTACGCGGTTACGGTTGACTTTTCCTTATTCGAAATCTGATTCTCTATAAAATGCACCTAATGGTTTCCTTTTAGCTTGAAATTTTTTTTTCTCGAAAATCCACAGTACCTTCCCTTGGAAAAATGACTCAGAAAAATCATGGCATTCGAAACAGATTTTTTCGATTTTTTTCTCACGGGTACGAGTTACGCGGTTACGGTTGACTTTTCCTTATTCGAAATCTGATTCTCTATAAAATGCACCTAATGGTTTCCTTTTAGCTTGAAATTTTTTTATCTCGAAAATCCACAGTACCCTCCCTTGGAAAAATGACTCAGAAAAATCATGGCATTCGAAACAGATTTTTTCGATTTTTTTCTCACGGGTACGAGTTACGCGGTTACGGTTGACTTTTCCTTATTCGAAATCTGATTCTCTATAAAATGCACCTAATGGTTTCCTTTTAGCTGGAATTTTTTTTTTGTCGAAAATCCACAGTACCCTCCCTTGGAAAAATGACTCAGAAAAATCATGGCATTCGAAACAGATTTTTTCGATTTTTTTCTCACGGGTACGAGTTACGCGGTTACGGTTGACTTTTTCTTATTCGAAATCTGATTCTCTATAAAATGCACCTAATGGTTTCCTTTTAGCTTGAAATTTTTTTTTGTCGAAAATCCACAGTACCCTCCCTTGGAAAAATGACTCAGAAAAATCATGGCATTCGAAACAGATTTTTTCGATTTTTTTCTCACGGGTACGAGTTACGCGGTTACGGTTGACTTTTCCTTATTCAAAATCTGATTCTCTATAAAATGCACCTAATGGTTTCCTTTTAGCTTGAAATTTTTTTTTCTCGAAAATCCACAGTACCTTCCCTTGGAAAAATGACTCAGAAAAATCATGGCATTCGAAACAGATTTTTTCGATTTTTTTCTCACGGGTACGAGTTACGCGGTTACGGTTGACTTTTCCTTATTCGAAATCTGATTCTCTATAAAATGCACCTAATGGTTTCCTTTTTGCTTGAAATTTTTTTTTCTCGAAAATCCACAGTACCCTCCCTTGGAAAAATGACTCAGTAAAATCATGGCATTCGAAACTGATTTTTTCGATTTTTTCCTCACGGGTGCGAGTTACGCGGTTACGGTTGACTTTTCCTTATTCGAAATCTGATTCTCTATAAAATGCACCTAATGGTTTCCTTTTAGCTTGAAATTTTTTTTTCTCGAAAATCCACAGTACCTTCCCTTGGAAAAATGACTCAGAAAAATCATGGCATTCGAAACAGATTTTTTCGATTTTTTTCTCACGGGTACGAGTTACGCGGTTACGGTTGACTTTTCCTTATTCGAAATCTGATTCTCTATAAAATGCACCTAATGGTTTCCTTTTAGCTTGAAATTTTTTTATCTCGAAAATCCACAGTACCCTCCCTTGGAAAAATGACTCAGAAAAATCATGGCATTCGAAACAGATTTTTTCGATTTTTTTCTCACGGGTACGAGTTACGCGGTTACGGTTGACTTTTCCTTATTCGAAATCTGATTCTCTATAAAATGCACCTAATGGTTTCCTTTTAGCTGGAATTTTTTTTTTCTCGAAAATCCACAGTACCCTCCCTTGGAAAAATGACTCAGAAAAATCATGGCATTCGAAACAGATTTTTTCGATTTTTTTCTCACGGGTACGAGTTACGCGGTTACGGTTGACTTTTTCTTATTCGAAATCTGATTCTCTATAAAATGCACCTAATGGTTTCCTTTTAGCTTGAAATTTTTTTTTGTCGAAAATCCACAGTACCCTCCCTTGGAAAAATGACTCAGAAAAATCATGGCATTCGAAACAGATTTTTTCGATTTTTTTCTCACGGGTACGAGTTACGCGGTTACGGTTGACTTTTTCTTATTCGAAATCTGATTCTCTATAAAATGCACCTAATGGTTTCCTTTTAGCTTGAAATTTTTTTTTCTCGAAAATCCACAGTACCCTCCCTTGGAAAAATGACTCAGAAAAATCATGGCATTCGAAACAGATTTTTTCGATTTTTTTCTCACGGGTACGAGTTACGCGGTTACGGTTGACATTTTCTTATTCGAAATCTGATTCTCTATAAAATGCACCTAATGGTTTCCTTTTAGCTTGAAATTTTTTTTTTCTCGAAAATCCACAGTACCCTCCCTTGGAAAAATGACTCAGTAAAATCATGGCATTCGAAACTGATTTTTTCGATTTTTTCCTCACGGGTGCGAGTTACGCGGTTACGGTTGACTTTTCCTTATTCGAAATCTGATTCTCTATAAAATGCACCTAATGGTTTCCTTTTAGCTTGAAATTTTTTTTTCTCGAAAATCCACAGTACCCTCCCTTGGAAAAATGACTCAGAAAAATCATGGCATTCGAAACAGATTTTTTCGATTTTTTTCTCACGGGTACGAGTTACGCGGTTACGGTTGACTTTTTCTTATTGGAAATCTGATTCTCTATAAAATGCACCTAATGGTTTCCTTTTAGCTTGAAATTTTTTTTTCTCGAAAATCCACAGTACCTTCCCTTGGAAAAATGACTCAGAAAAATCATGGCATTCGAAACAGATTTTTTCGATTTTTTTCTCACGGGTACGAGTTACGCGGTTACGGTTGACTTTTCCATATTCGAAATCTGATTCTCTATAAAATGCACCTAATGGTTTCCTTTTAGCTTGAAATTTTTTTATCTCGAAAATCCACAGTACCCTCCCTTGGAAAAATGACTCAGAAAAATCATGGCATTCGAAACAGATTTTTTCGATTTTTTTCTCACGGGTACGAGTTACGCGGTTACGGTTGACTTTTCCTTATTCGAAATCTGATTCTCTATAAAATGCACCTAATGGTTTCCTTTTAGCTGGAATTTTTTTTTTCTCGAAAATCCACAGTACCCTCCCTTGGAAAAATGACTCAGAAAAATCATGGCATTCGAAACAGATTTTTTCGATTTTTTTCTCACGGGTACGAGTTACGCGGTTACGGTTGACTTTTTCTTATTCGAAATCTGATTCTCTATAAAATGCACCTAATGGTTTCCTTTTAGCTTGAAATTTTTTTTTGTCGAAAATCCACAGTACCCTCCCTTGGAAAAATGACTCAGAAAAATCATGGCATTCGAAACAGATTTTTTCGATTTTTTTCTCACGGGTACGAGTTACGCGGTTACGGTTGACTTTTTCTTATTCGAAATCTGATTCTCTATAAAATGCACCTAATGGTTTCCTTTTAGCTTGAAATTTTTTTTTGTCGAAAATCCACAGTACCCTCCCTTGGAAAAATGACTCAGAAAAATCATGGCATTCGAAACAGATTTTTTCGATTTTTTGCTCACGGGTACGAGTTACGCGGTTACGGTTGACTTTTTCTTATTCGAAATCTGATTCTCTATAAAATGCACCTAATGGTTTCCTTTTAGCTTGAAATTTTTTTTTGTCGAAAATCCACAGTACCCTCCCTTGGACAAATGACTCAGAAAAATCATGGCATTCGAAACAGATTTTTTCGATTTTTTTCTCACGGGTACGAGTTACGCGGTTACGGTTGACTTTTTCTTATTCGAAATCTGATTCTCTATAAAATGCACCTAATGGTTTCCTTTTAGCTTGAAATTTTTTTTTCTCGAAAATCCACAGTACCCTCCCTTGGAAAAATGACTCAGAAAAATCATGGCATTCGAAATAGATTTTTTCGATTTTTTTCTCACGATTACGAGTTACGCGGTTACGGTTGACTTTTCCTTATTCGAAATCTGATTCTCTATAAAATGCACCTAATGGTTTCCTTTTAGCTTGAAATTTTTCTTTCTCAAAAATCCACAGTACCCTCCCTTGGAAAAATGACTCAGAAAAATCATGGCATTCGAAACAGATTTTTTCGATTTTTTTCTCACGGGTACGAGTTACGCGGTTACGGTTGACTTTTTCTTATTCGAAATCTGATTCTCTATAAAATGCACCTAATGGTTTCCTTTTAGCTTGAAATTTTTTTTTGTCGAAAATCCACAGTACCCTCCCTTGGAAAAATGACTCAGAAAAATCATGGCATTCGAAACAGATTTTTTCGATTTTTTTCTCACGGGTACGAGTTACGCGGTTACGGTTGACTTTTTCTTATTCGAAATCTGATTCTCTATAAAATGCACCTAATGGTTTCCTTTTAGCTTGAAATTTTTTTTTCTCGAAAATCCACAGTACCCTCCCTTGGAAAAATGACTCAGAAAAATCATGGCATTCGAAATAGATTTTTTCGATTTTTTTCTCACGATTACGAGTTACGCGGTTACGGTTGACTTTTCCTTATTCGAAATCTGATTCTCTATAAAATGCACCTAATGGTTTCCTTTTAGCTTGAAATTTTTTTTTGTCGAAAATCCACAGTACCCTCCCTTGGAAAAATGACTCAGAAAAATCATGGCATTCGAAACAGATTTTTTCGATTTTTTTCTCACGGGTGCGAGTTACGCGGTTACGGTTGACTTTTTCTTATTCGAAATCTGATTCTCTATAAAATGCACCTAATGGTTTCCTTTTACCTTGAAATTTTTTTTTCTCGAAAATCCACAGTACCCTCCCTTGGAAAAATGACTCAGAAAAATCATGGCATTCGAAATAGATTTTTTCGATTTTTTTCTCACGATTACGAGTTACGCGGTTACGGTTGACTTTTCCTTATTCGAAATCTGATTCTCTATAAAATGCACCTAATGGTTTCCTTTTAGCTTGAAATTTTTTTTTGTCGAAAATCCACAGTACCCTCCCTTGGAAAAATGACTCAGAAAAATCATGGCATTCGAAACAGATTTTTTCGATTTTTTTCTCACGGGTACGAGTTACGCGGTTACGGTTGACATTTTCTTATTCGAAATCTGATTCTCTATAAAATGCACCTAATGGTTTCCTTTTAGCTTGAAATTTTTTTTGTCGAAAATCCACAGTACCCTCCCTTGGAAAAATGACTCAGAAAAATCATGGCATTCGAAACAGATTTTTTCGATTTTTTTCTCACGGGTACGAGTTACGCGGTTACGGTTGACATTTTCTTATTCGAAATCTGATTCTCTATAAAATGCACCTAATGGTTTCCTTTTAGCTTGAAATTTTTTTTTCTCGAAAATCCACAGTACCCTCCCTTGGAAAAATGACTCAGAAAAATCATGGCATTCGAAACAGATTTTTTCGATTTTTTTCTCACGGGTACGAGTTACGCGGTTACGGTTGACTTTTTCTTATTCGAAATCTGATTCTCTATAAAATGCACCTAATGGTTTCCTTTTAGCTTGAAATTTTTTTTTGTCGAAAATCCACAGTACCCTCCCTTGGAAAAATGACTCAGAAAAATCATGGCATTCGAAAGAGATTTTTTCGATTTTTTTCTCACGGGTACGAGTTACGCGGTTACGGTTGACTTTTTCTTATTCGAAATCTGATTCTCTATAAAATGCACCTAATGGTTTCCTTTTAGCTTGAAATTTTTTTTTCTCGAAAATCCACAGTACCCTCCCTTGGAAAAATGACTCAGAAAAATCATGGCATTCGAAACAGATTTTTTCGATTTTTTTCTCACGGGTACGAGTTACGCGGTTACGGTTGACATTTTCTTATTCGAAATCTGATTCTCTATAAAATGCACCTAATGGTTTCCTTTTAGCTTGAAATTTTTTTTTGTCGAAAATCCACAGTACCCTCCCTTGGAAAAATGACTCAGAAAAATCATGGCATTCGAAACAGATTTTTTCGATTTTTTTCTCACGGGTACGAGTTACGCGGTTACGGTTGACTTTTTCTTATTCGGAATCTGATTCTCTATAAAATGCACCTAATGGTTTCCTTTTAGCTTGAAATTTTTTTTTCTCGAAAATCCACAGTACCCTCCCTTGGAAAAATGACTCAGAAAAATCATGGCATTCGAAAGAGATTTTTTCGATTTTTTTCTCACGGGTACGAGTTACGCGGTTACGGTTGACTTTTCCTTATTCGAAATCTGATTCTCTATAAAATGCACCTAATGGTTTCCTTTTAGCTTGAAATTTTTTTTTCTCAAAAATCCACAGTACCCTCCCTTGGAAAAATGACTCAGAAAAATCATGGCATTCGAAACAGATTTTTTCGATTTTTTTCTCACGGGTACGAGTTACGCGGTTACGGTTGACTTTTTCTTATTCGAAATCTGATTCTCTATAAAATGCACCTAATGGTTTCCTTTTAGCTTGAAATTTTTTTTTGTCGAAAATCCACAGTACCCTCCCTTGGAAAAATGACTCAGAAAAATCATGGCATTCGAAACAGATTTTTTCGATTTTTTTCTCACGGGTACGAGTTACGCGGTTACGGTTGACTTTTTCTTATTCGAAATCTGATTCTCTATAAAATGCACCTAATGGTTTCCTTTTAGCTTGAAATTTTTTTTTCTCGAAAATCCACAGTACCCTCCCTTGGAAAAATGACTCAGAAAAATCATGGCATTCGAAATAGATTTTTTCGATTTTTTTCTCACGATTACGAGTTACGCGGTTACGGTTGACTTTTCCTTATTCGAAATCTGATTCTCTATAAAATGCACCTAATGGTTTCCTTTTAGCTTGAAATTTTTTTTTGTCGAAAATCCACAGTACCCTCCCTTGGAAAAATGACTCAGAAAAATCATGGCATTCGAAACAGATTTTTTCGATTTTTTTCTCACGGGTACGAGTTACGCGGTTACGGTTGACATTTTCTTATTCGAAATCTGATTCTCTATAAAATGCACCTAATGGTTTCCTTTTAGCTTGAAAATTTTTTTTCTCGAAAATCCACAGTACCCTCCCTTGGAAAAATGACTCAGAAAAATCATGGCATTCGAAATAGATTTTTTCGATTTTTTTCTCACGATTACGAGTTACGCGGTTACGGTTGACTTTTCCTTATTCGAAATCTGATTCTCTATAAAATGCACCTAATGGTTTCCTTTTAGCTTGAAATTTTTTTTTGTCGAAAATCCACAGTACCCTCCCTTGGAAAAATGACTCAGAAAAATCATGGCATTCGAAACAGATTTTTTCGATTTTTTTCTCACGGGTACGAGTTACGCGGTTACGGTTGACTTTTTCTTATTCGAAATCTGATTCTCTATAAAATGCACCTAATGGTTTCCTTTTAGCTTGAAATTTTTTTTTCTCGAAAATCCACAGTACCCTCCCTTGGAAAAATGACTCAGAAAAATCATGGCATTCGAAATAGATTTTTTCGATTTTTTTCTCACGATTACGAGTTACGCGGTTACGGTTGACTTTTCCTTATTCGAAATCTGATTCTCTATAAAATGCACCTAATGGTTTCCTTTTAGCTTGAAATTTTTTTTTGTCGAAAATCCACAGTACCCTCCCTTGGAAAAATGACTCAGAAAAATCATGGCATTCGAAATAGATTTTTTCGATTTTTTTCTCACGATTACGAGTTACGCGGTTACGGTTGACTTTTCCTTATTCGAAATCTGATTCTCTATAAAATGCACCTAATGGTTTCCTTTTAGCTTGAAATTTTTTTTTGTCGAAAATCCACAGTACCCTCCCTTGGAAAAATGACTCAGAAAAATCATGGCATTCGAAACAGATTTTTTCGATTTTTTTCTCACGGGTACGAGTTACGCGGTTACGGTTGACATTTTCTTATTCGAAATCTGATTCTCTATAAAATGCACCTAATGGTTTCCTTTTAGCTTGAAATTTTTTTTGTCGAAAATCCACAGTACCCTCCCTTGGAAAAATGACTCAGAAAAATCATGGCATTCGAAACAGATTTTTTCGATTTTTTTCTCACGGGTACGAGTTACGCGGTTACGGTTGACTTTTTCTTATTCGAAATCTGATTCTCTATAAAATGCACCTAATGGTTTCCTTTTAGCTTGAAATTTTTTTTTCTCGAAAATCCACAGTACCCTCCCTTGGAAAAATGACTCAGAAAAATCATGGCATTCGAAACAGATTTTTTCGATTTTTTTCTCACGGGTACGAGTTACGCGGTTACGGTTGACTTTTTCTTATTCGAAATCTGATTCTCTATAAAATGCACCTAATGGTTTCCTTTTAGCTTGAAATTTTTTTTTCTCGAAAATCCACAGTACCCTCCCTTGGAAAAATGACTCAGAAAAATCATGGCATTCGAAATAGATTTTTTCGATTTTTTTCTCACGATTACGAGTTACGCGGTTACGGTTGACTTTTCCTTATTCGAAATCTGATTCTCTATAAAATGCACCTAATGGTTTCCTTTTAGCTTGAAATTTTTCTTTCTCAAAAATCCACAGTACCCTCCCTTGGAAAAATGACTCAGAAAAATCATGGCATTCGAAACAGATTTTTTCGATTTTTTTCTCACGGGTACGAGTTACGCGGTTACGGTTGACTTTTTCTTATTCGAAATCTGATTCTCTATAAAATGCACCTAATGGTTTCCTTTTAGCTTGAAATTTTTTTTTGTCGAAAATCCACAGTACCCTCCCTTGGAAAAATGACTCAGAAAAATCATGGCATTCGAAACAGATTTTTTCGATTTTTTTCTCACGGGTACGAGTTACGCGGTTACGGTTGACTTTTTCTTATTCGAAATCTGATTCTCTATAAAATGCACCTAATGGTTTCCTTTTAGCTTGAAATTTTTTTTTCTCGAAAATCCACAGTACCCTCCCTTGGAAAAATGACTCAGAAAAATCATGGCATTCGAAATAGATTTTTTCGATTTTTTTCTCACGATTACGAGTTACGCGGTTACGGTTGACTTTTCCTTATTCGAAATCTGATTCTCTATAAAATGCACCTAATGGTTTCCTTTTAGCTTGAAATTTTTTTTTGTCGAAAATCCACAGTACCCTCCCTTGGAAAAATGACTCAGAAAAATCATGGCATTCGAAACAGATTTTTTCGATTTTTTTCTCACGGGTACGAGTTACGCGGTTACGGTTGACTTTTTCTTATTCGAAATCTGATTCTCTATAAAATGCACCTAATGGTTTCCTTTTACCTTGAAATTTTTTTTTCTCGAAAATCCACAGTACCCTCCCTTGGAAAAATGACTCAGAAAAATCATGGCATTCGAAATAGATTTTTTCGATTTTTTTCTCACGATTACGAGTTACGCGGTTACGGTTGACTTTTCCTTATTCGAAATCTGATTCTCTATAAAATGCACCTAATGGTTTCCTTTTAGCTTGAAATTTTTTTTTGTCGAAAATCCACAGTACCCTCCCTTGGAAAAATGACTCAGAAAAATCATGGCATTCGAAACAGATTTTTTCGATTTTTTTCTCACGGGTACGAGTTACGCGGTTACGGTTGACATTTTCTTATTCGAAATCTGATTCTCTATAAAATGCACCTAATGGTTTCCTTTTAGCTTGAAATTTTTTTTGTCGAAAATCCACAGTACCCTCCCTTGGAAAAATGACTCAGAAAAATCATGGCATTCGAAACAGATTTTTTCGATTTTTTTCTCACGGGTACGAGTTACGCGGTTACGGTTGACATTTTCTTATTCGAAATCTGATTCTCTATAAAATGCACCTAATGGTTTCCTTTTAGCTTGAAATTTTTTTTTCTCGAAAATCCACAGTACCCTCCCTTGGAAAAATGACTCAGAAAAATCATGGCATTCGAAACAGATTTTTTCGATTTTTTTCTCACGGGTACGAGTTACGCGGTTACGGTTGACTTTTTCTTATTCGAAATCTGATTCTCTATAAAATGCACCTAATGGTTTCCTTTTAGCTTGAAATTTTTTTTTGTCGAAAATCCACAGTACCCTCCCTTGGAAAAATGACTCAGAAAAATCATGGCATTCGAAAGAGATTTTTTCGATTTTTTTCTCACGGGTACGAGTTACGCGGTTACGGTTGACTTTTTCTTATTCGAAATCTGATTCTCTATAAAATGCACCTAATGGTTTCCTTTTAGCTTGAAATTTTTTTTTCTCGAAAATCCACAGTACCCTCCCTTGGAAAAATGACTCAGAAAAATCATGGCATTCGAAACAGATTTTTTCGATTTTTTTCTCACGGGTACGAGTTACGCGGTTACGGTTGACATTTTCTTATTCGAAATCTGATTCTCTATAAAATGCACCTAATGGTTTCCTTTTAGCTTGAAATTTTTTTTTGTCGAAAATCCACAGTACCCTCCCTTGGAAAAATGACTCAGAAAAATCATGGCATTCGAAACAGATTTTTTCGATTTTTTTCTCACGGGTACGAGTTACGCGGTTACGGTTGACTTTTTCTTATTCGGAATCTGATTCTCTATAAAATGCACCTAATGGTTTCCTTTTAGCTTGAAATTTTTTTTTCTCGAAAATCCACAGTACCCTCCCTTGGAAAAATGACTCAGAAAAATCATGGCATTCGAAAGAGATTTTATCGATTTTTTTCTCACGGGTACGAGTTACGCGGTTACGGTTGACTTTTCCTTATTCGAAATCTGATTCTCTATAAAATGCACCTAATGGTTTCCTTTTAGCTTGAAATTTTTTTTTCTCAAAAATCCACAGTACCCTCCCTTGGAAAAATGACTCAGAAAAATCATGGCATTCGAAACAGATTTTTTCGATTTTTTTCTCACGGGTACGAGTTACGCGGTTACGGTTGACTTTTTCTTATTCGAAATCTGATTCTCTATAAAATGCACCTAATGGTTTCCTTTTAGCTTGAAATTTTTTTTTGTCGAAAATCCACAGTACCCTCCCTTGGAAAAATGACTCAGAAAAATCATGGCATTCGAAACAGATTTTTTCGATTTTTTTCTCACGGGTACGAGTTACGCGGTTACGGTTGACTTTTTCTTATTCGAAATCTGATTCTCTATAAAATGCACCTAATGGTTTCCTTTTAGCTTGAAATTTTTTTTTCTCGAAAATCCACAGTACCCTCCCTTGGAAAAATGACTCAGAAAAATCATGGCATTCGAAATAGATTTTTTCGATTTTTTTCTCACGATTACGAGTTACGCGGTTACGGTTGACTTTTCCTTATTCGAAATCTGATTCTCTATAAAATGCACCTAATGGTTTCCTTTTAGCTTGAAATTTTTTTTTGTCGAAAATCCACAGTACCCTCCCTTGGAAAAATGACTCAGAAAAATCATGGCATTCGAAACAGATTTTTTCGATTTTTTTCTCACGGGTACGAGTTACGCGGTTACGGTTGACATTTTCTTATTCGAAATCTGATTCTCTATAAAATGCACCTAATGGTTTCCTTTTAGCTTGAAATTTTTTTTTCTCGAAAATCCACAGTACCCTCCCTTGGAAAAATGACTCAGAAAAATCATGGCATTCGAAATAGATTTTTTCGATTTTTTTCTCACGATTACGAGTTACGCGGTTACGGTTGACTTTTCCTTATTCGAAATCTGATTCTCTATAAAATGCACCTAATGGTTTCCTTTTAGCTTGAAATTTTTTTTTGTCGAAAATCCACAGTACCCTCCCTTGGAAAAATGACTCAGAAAAATCATGGCATTCGAAACAGATTTTTTCGATTTTTTTCTCACGGGTACGAGTTACGCGGTTACGGTTGACTTTTTCTTATTCGAAATCTGATTCTCTATAAAATGCACCTAATGGTTTCCTTTTAGCTTGAAATTTTTTTTTCTCGAAAATCCACAGTACCCTCCCTTGGAAAAATGACTCAGAAAAATCATGGCATTCGAAATAGATTTTTTCGATTTTTTTCTCACGATTACGAGTTACGCGGTTACGGTTGACTTTTCCTTATTCGAAATCTGATTCTCTATAAAATGCACCTAATGGTTTCCTTTTAGCTTGAAATTTTTTTTTGTCGAAAATCCACAGTACCCTCCCTTGGAAAAATGACTCAGAAAAATCATGGCATTCGAAATAGATTTTTTCGATTTTTTTCTCACGATTACGAGTTACGCGGTTACGGTTGACTTTTCCTTATTCGAAATCTGATTCTCTATAAAATGCACCTAATGGTTTCCTTTTAGCTTGAAATTTTTTTTTGTCGAAAATCCACAGTACCCTCCCTTGGAAAAATGACTCAGAAAAATCATGGCATTCGAAACAGATTTTTTCGATTTTTTTCTCACGGGTACGAGTTACGCGGTTACGGTTGACATTTTCTTATTCGAAATCTGATTCTCTATAAAATGCACCTAATGGTTTCCTTTTAGCTTGAAATTTTTTTTGTCGAAAATCCACAGTACCCTCCCTTGGAAAAATGACTCAGAAAAATCATGGCATTCGAAAGAGATTTTTTCGATTTTTTTCTCACGGGTACGAGTTACGCGGTTACGGTTGACATTTTCTTATTCGAAATCTGATTCTCTATAAAATGCACCTAATGGTTTCCTTTTAGCTTGAAATTTTTTTTTGTCGAAAATCCACAGTACCCTCCCTTGGAAAAATGACTCAGAAAAATCATGGCATTCGAAACAGATTTTTTCGATTTTTTTCTCACGGGTACGAGTTACGCGGTTACGGTTGACTTTTTCTTATTCGAAATCTGATTCTCTATAAAATGCACCTAATGGTTTCCTTTTAGCTTGAAATTTTTTTTTGTCGAAAATCCACAGTACCCTCCCTTGGAAAAATGACTCAGAAAAATCATGGCATTCGAAACAGATTTTTTCGATTTTTTTCTCACGGGTACGAGTTACGCGGTTACGGTTGACTTTTTCTTATTCGAAATCTGATTCTCTATAAAATGCACCTAATGGTTTCCTTTTAGCTTGAAATTTTTTTTTGTCGAAAATCCACAGTACCCTCCCTTGGAAAAATGACTCAGAAAAATCATGGCATTCGAAACAGATTTTTTCGATTTTTTTCTCACGGGTACGAGTTACGCGGTTACGGTTGACTTTTTCTTATTCGAAATCTGATTCTCTATAAAATGCACCTAATGGTTTCCTTTTAGCTTGAAATTTTTTTTTCTCGAAAATCCACAGTACCCTCCCTTGGAAAAATGACTCAGAAAAATCATGGCATTCGAAACAGATTTTTTCGATTTTTTTCTCACGGGTACGTGTTACGCGGTTACGGTTGACTTTTTCTTATTCGAAATCTGATTCTCTATAAAATGCACCTAATGGTTTCCTTTTAGCTTGAAATTTTTTTTTCTCGAAAATCCACAGTACCCTCCCTTGGAAAAATGACTCAGAAAAATCATGGCATTCGAAACAGATTTTTTCGATTTTTTTCTCACGGGTACGAGTTACGCGGTTACGGTTGACTTTTTCTTATTCGAAATCTGATTCTCTATAAAATGCACCTAATGGTTTCCTTTTAGCTTGAAATTTTTTTTTCTCGAAAATCCACAGTACCCTCCCTTGGAAAAATGACTCAGAAAAATCATGGCATTCGAAATAGATTTTTTCGATTTTTTTCTCACGATTACGAGTTACGCGGTTACGGTTGACTTTTTCTTATTCGAAATCTGATTCTCTATAAAATGCACCTAATGGTTTCCTTTTAGATTGAAATTTTTTTTTGTCGAAAATCCACAGTACCCTCCCTTGGAAAAATGACTCAGAAAAATCATGGCATTCGAAACAGATTTTTTCGATTTTTTTCTCACGGGTACGAGTTACGCGGTTACGGTTGACATTTTCTTATTCGAAATCTGATTCTCTATAAAATGCACCTAATGGTTTCCTTTTAGCTTGAAATTTTTTTTGTCGAAAATCCACAGTACCCTCCCTTGGAAAAATGACTCAGAAAAATCATGGCATTCGAAACAGATTTTTTCGATTTTTTTCTCACGGGTACGAGTTACGCGGTTACGGTTGACATTTTCTTATTCGAAATCTGATTCTCTATAAAATGCACCTAATGGTTTCCTTTTAGCTTGAAATTTTTTTTTGTCGAAAATTCACAGTACCCTCCCTTGGAAAAATGACTCAGAAAAATCATGGCATTCGAAACAGATTTTTTCGATTTTTTTCTCACGGGTACGAGTTACGCGGTTCGGTTGACTTTTTCTTATTCGAAATCTGATTCTCTATAAAATGCACCTAATGGTTTCCTTTTAGCTTGAAATTTTTTTTTCTCGAAAATCCACAGTACCCTCCCTTGGAAAAATGACTCAGAAAAATCATGGCATTCGAAACAGATTTTTTCGATTTTTTTCTCACGGGTACGAGTTACGCGGTTACGGTTGACTTTTTCTTATTCGAAATCTGATTCTCTATAAAATGCACCTAATGGTTTCCTTTTAGCTTGAAATTTTTTTTTGTCGAAAATCCACAGTACCCTCCCTTGGAAAAATGACTCAGAAAAATCATGGCATTCGAAACAGATTTTTTCGATTTTTTTCTCACGGGTACGAGTTACGCGGTTACGGTTGACTTTTTCTTATTCGAAATCTGATTCTCTATAAAATGCACCTAATGGTTTCCTTTTAGCTTGAAATTTTTTTTTCTCGAAAATCCACAGTACCCTCCCTTGGAAAAATTACTCAGAAAAATCATGGCATTCGAAACAGATTTTTTCGATTTTTTTCTCACGGGTACGAGTTACGCGGTTACGGTTGACTTTTTCTTATTCGAAATCTGATTCTCTATAAAATGCACCTAATGGTTTCCTTTTAGCTTGAAATTTTTTTTTGTCGAAAATCCACAGTACCCTCCCTTGGAAAAATGACTCAGAAAAATCATGGCATTCGAAACAGATTTTTTCGATTTTTTTCTCACGGGTACGAGTTACGCGGTTACGGTTGACTTTTTCTTATTCGAAATCTGATTCTCTATAAAATGCACCTAATGGTTTCCTTTTAGCTTGAAATTTTTTTTTCTCGAAAATCCACAGTACCCTCCCTTGGAAAAATGACTCAGAAAAATCATGGCATTCGAAACAGATTTTTTCGATTTTTTTCTCACGGGTACGAGTTACGCGGTTACGGTTGACTTTTTCTTATTCGAAATCTGATTCTCTATAAAATGCACCTAATGGTTTCCTTTTAGCTTGAAATTTTTTTTTCTCGAAAATCCACAGTACCCTCCCTTGGAAAAATGACTCAGAAAAATCATGGCATTCGAAACAGATTTTTTCGATTTTTTTCTCACGGGTACGAGTTACGCGGTTACGGTTGACTTTTTCTTATTCGAAATCTGATTCTCTATAAAATGCACCTAATGGTTTCCTTTTAGCTTGACATTTTTTTTTCTCGAAAATCCACAGTACCCTCCCTTGGAAAAATGACTCAGAAAAATCATGGCATTCGAAACAGATTTTTTCGATTTTTTTCTCACGGATACGAGTTACGCGGTTACGGTTGACTTTTTCTTATTCGAAATCTGATTCTCTATAAAATGCACCTAATGGTTTCCTTTTAGCTTGAAATTTTTTTTTCTCGAAAATCCACAGTACCTTCCCTTGGAAAAATGACTCAGAAAAATCATGGCATTCGAAACAGATTTTTTCGATTTTTTTCTCACGGGTACGAGTTACGCGGTTACGGTTGACTTTTCCTTATTCGAAATCTGATTCTGTATAAAATGCACCTAATGGTTTCCTTTTAGCTTGAAATTTTTTTTTCTCGAAAATCCACAGTACCCTCCCTTGGAAAAATGACTCAGAAAAATCATGGCATTCGAAACAGATTTTTTCGATTTTTTTCTCACGGGTACGAGTTACGCGGTTACGGTTGACATTTTCTTATTCGAAATCTGATTCTCTATAAAATGCACCTAATGGTTTCCTTTTAGCTTGAAATTTTTTTTTGTCGAAAATTCACAGTACCCTCCCTTGGAAAAATGACTCAGAAAAATCATGGCATTCGAAACAGATTTTTTCGATTTTTTTCTCACGGGTACGAGTTACGCGGTTACGGTTGACTTTTTCTTATTCGAAATCTGATTCTCTATAAAATGCACCTAATGGTTTCCTTTTAGCTTGAAATTTTTTTTTCTCGAAAATCCACAGTACCCTCCCTTGGAAAAATGACTCAGAAAAATCATGGCATTCGAAACAGATTTTTTCGATTTTTTTCTCACGGGTACGAGTTACACGGTTACGGTTGACTTTTTCTTATTCGAAATCTGATTCTCTATAAAATGCACCTAATGGTTTCCTTTTAGCTTGACATTTTTTTTTCTCGAAAATCCACAGTACCCTCCCTTGGAAAAATGACTCAGAAAAATCATGGCATTCGAAACAGATTTTTTCGATTTTTTTCTCACGGGTACGAGTTACGCGGTTACGGTTGACTTTTCCTTATTCGAAATCTGATTCTCTATAAAATGCACCTAATTGTTTCCTTTTAGCTTGAAATTTTTTTTTCTCGAAAATCCACAGTACCCTCCCTTGGAAAAATGACTCAGAAAAATCATGGCATTCGAAACAGATTTTTTCGATTTTTTTCTCACGGGTACGAGTTACGCGGTTACGGTTGACTTTTTCTTATTCGAAATCTGATTCTCTATAAAATGCACCTAATGGTTTCCTTTTAGCTTGACATTTTTTTTTCTCGAAAATCCACAGTACCCTCCCTTGGAAAAATGACTCAGAAAAATCATGGCATTCGAAACAGATTTTTTCGATTTTTTTCTCACGGATACGAGTTACGCGGTTACGGTTGACTTTTTCTTATTCGAAATCTGATTCTCTATAAAATGCACCTAATGGTTTCCTTTTAGCTTGAAATTTTTTTTTCTCGAAAATCCACAGTACCTTCCCTTGGAAAAATGACTCAGAAAAATCATGGCATTCGAAACAGATTTTTTCGATTTTTTTCTCACGGGTACGAGTTACGCGGTTACGGTTGACTTTTCCTTATTCGAAATCTGATTCTGTATAAAATGCACCTAATGGTTTCCTTTTAGCTTGAAATTTTTTTTTCTCGAAAATCCACAGTACCCTCCCTTGGAAAAATGACTCAGAAAAATCATGGCATTCGAAACAGATTTTTTCGATTTTTTTCTCACGGGTACGAGTTACGCGGTTACGGTTGACTTTTTCTTATTCGAAATCTGATTCTCTATAAAATGCACCTAATGGTTTCCTTTTAGCTTGAAATTTTTTTTTCTCGAAAATCCACAGTACCCTCCCTTGGAAAAATGACTCAGAAAAATCATGGCATTCGAAACAGATTTTTTCGATTTTTTTCTCACGGGTACGAGTTACGCGGTTACGGTTGACATTTTCTTATTCGAAATCTGATTCTCTATAAAATGCACCTAATGGTTTCCTTTTAGCTTGAAATTTTTTTTTGTCGAAAATTCACAGTACCCTCCCTTGGAAAAATGACTCAGAAAAATCATGGCATTCGAAACAGATTTTTTCGATTTTTTTCTCACGGGTACGAGTTACGCGGTTACGGTTGACTTTTTCTTATTCGAAATCTGATTCTCTATAAAATGCACCTAATGGTTTCCTTTTAGCTTGAAATTTTTTTTTCTCGAAAATCCACAGTACCCTCCCTTGGAAAAATGACTCAGAAAAATCATGGCATTCGAAACAGATTTTTTCGATTTTTTTCTCACGGGTACGAGTTACACGGTTACGGTTGACTTTTTCTTATTCGAAATCTGATTCTCTATAAAATGCACCTAATGGTTTCCTTTTAGCTTGACATTTTTTTTTCTCGAAAATCCACAGTACCCTCCCTTGGAAAAATGACTCAGAAAAATCATGGCATTCGAAACAGATTTTTTCGATTTTTTTCTCACGGGTACGAGTTACGCGGTTACGGTTGACTTTTCCTTATTCGAAATCTGATTCTCTATAAAATGCACCTAATGGTTTCCTTTTAGCTTGAAATTTTTTTTTCTCGAAAATCCACAGTACCCTCCCTTGGAAAAATGACTCAGAAAAATCATGGCATTCGAAACAGATTTTTTCGATTTTTTTCTCACGGGTACGAGTTACGCGGTTACGGTTGACTTTTTCTTATTCGAAATCTGATTCTCTATAAAATGCACCTAATGGTTTCCTTTTAGCTTGACATTTTTTTTTCTCGAAAATCCACAGTACCCTCCCTTGGAAAAATGACTCAGAAAAATCATGGCATTCGAAACAGATTTTTTCGATTTTTTTCTCACGGATACGAGTTACGCGGTTACGGTTGACTTTTTCTTATTCGAAATCTGATTCTCTATAAAATGCACCTAATGGTTTCCTTTTAGCTTGAAATTTTTTTTTCTCGAAAATCCACAGTACCTTCCCTTGGAAAAATGACTCAGAAAAATCATGGCATTCGAAACAGATTTTTTCGATTTTTTTCTCACGGGTACGAGTTACGCGGTTACGGTTGACTTTTCCTTATTCGAAATCTGATTCTGTATAAAATGCACCTAATGGTTTCCTTTTAGCTTGAAATTTTTTTTTCTCGAAAATCCACAGTACCCTCCCTTGGAAAAATGACTCAGAAAAATCATGGCATTCGAAACAGATTTTTTCGATTTTTTTCTCACGGGTACGAGTTACGCGGTTACGGTTGACTTTTTCTTATTCGAAATCTGATTCTCTATAAAATGCACCTAATGGTTTCCTTTTAGCTTGAAATTTTTTTTTCTCGAAAATCCACAGTACCCTCCCTTGGAAAAATGACTCAGAAAAATCATGGCATTCGAAAGAGATTTTTTCGATTTTTTTCTCACGGGTACGAGTTACGCGGTTACGGTTGACTTTTCCTTATTCGAAATCTGATTCTCTATAAAATGCACCTAATGGTTTCCTTTTAGCTTGAAATTTTTTTTTCTCGAAAATCCACAGTACCCTCCCTTGGAAAAATGACTCAGAAAAATCATGGCATTCGAAACAGATTTTTTCGATTTTTTTCTCACGGGTACGAGTTACGCGGTTACGGTTCACTTTTTCTTATTCGAAATCTGATTCTCTATAAAATGCACCTAATGGTTTCCTTTTAGCTTGAAATTTTTTTTTCTCGAAAGTCCACAGTACCCTCCCTTGGAAAAATGACTCAGAAAAATCATGGCATTCGAAACAGATTTTTTCGATTTTTTTCTCACGGGTACGAGTTACGCGGTTACGGTTGACTTTTTCTTATTCGAAATCTGATTCTCTATAAAATGCACCTAATGGTTTCCTTTTAGCTTGAAATTTTTTTTTCTCGAAAATCCACAGTACCCTCCCTTGGAAAAATGACTCAGAAAAATCATGGCATTCGAAATAGATTTTTTCGATTTTTTTCTCACGATTACGAGTTACGCGGTTACGGTTGACTTTTCCTTATTCGAAATCTGATTCTCTATAAAATGCACCTAATGGTTTCCTTTTAGCTTGAAATTTTTTTTTGTCGAAAATCCACAGTACCCTCCCTTGGAAAAATGACTCAGAAAAATCATGGCATTCGAAACAGATTTTTCGATTTTTTTCTCACGGGTACGAGTTACGCGGTTACGGTTGACTTTTTCTTATTCGAAATCTGATTCTCTATAAAATGCACCTAATGGTTTCCTTTTAGCTTGAAATTTTTTTTTCTCGAAAATCCACAGTACCCTCCCTTGGAAAAATGACTCAGAAAAATCATGGCATTCGAAACAGATTTTTTCGATTTTTTTCTCACGGGTACGAGTTACGCGGTTACGGTTGACTTTTTCTTATTCGAAATCTGATTCTCTATAAAATGCACCTAATGGTTTCCTTTTAGCTTGACATTTTTTTTTCTCGAAAATCCACAGTACCCTCCCTTGGAAAAATGACTCAGAAAAATCATGGCATTCGAAACAGATTTTTTCGATTTTTTTCTCACGGGTACGAGTTACGCGGTTACGGTTGACTTTTCCTTATTCGAAATCTGATTCTGTATAAAATGCACCTAATGGTTTCCTTTTAGCTTGAAATTTTTTTTTGTCGAAAATCCACAGTACCCTCCCTTGGAAAAATGACTCAGAAAAATCATGGCATTCGAAACAGATTTTTTCGATTTTTTTCTCACGGGTACGAGTTACGCGGTTACGGTTGACTTTTTCTTATTCGAAATCTGATTCTCTATAAAATGCACCTAATGGTTTCCTTTTAGCTTGAAATTTTTTTTTCTCGAAAATCCACAGTACCCTCCCTTGGAAAAATGACTCAGAAAAATCATGGCATTCGAAACAGATTTTTTCGATTTTTTTCTCACGGGTACGAGTTACGCGGTTACGGTTGACTTTTCCTTATTCGAAATCTGATTCTCTATAAAATGCACCTAATGGTTTCCTTTTAGCTTGAAATTTTTTTTTCTCGAAAATCCACAGTACCCTCCCTTGGAAAAATGACTCAGAAAAATCATGGCATTCGAAACAGATTTTTTCGATTTTTTTCTCACGGGTACGAGTTACGCGGTTACGGTTGACTTTTTCTTATTCGAAATCTGATTCTCTATAAAATGCACCTAATGGTTTCCTTTTAGCTTGAAATTTTTTTTTGTCGAAAGTCCACAGTACCCTCCCTTGGAAAAATGACTCAGAAAAATCATGGCATTCGAAACAGATTTTTTCGATTTTTTTCTCACGGGTACGAGTTACGCGGTTACGGTTGACTTTTTCTTATTCGAAATCTGATTCTCTATAAAATGCACCTAATGGTTTCCTTTTAGCTTGAAATTTTTTTTTCTCGAAAATCCACAGTACCCTCCCTTGGAAAAATGACTCAGAAAAATCATGGCATTCGAAACAAATTTTTTCGATTTTTTTCTCACGGGTACGAGTTACGCGGTTACGGTTGACTTTTTCTTATTCGAAATCTGATTCTCTATAAAATGCACCTAATGGTTTCCTTTTAGCTTGAAATTTTTTTTTCTCGAAAATCCACAGTACCCTCCCTTGGAAAAATGACTCAGAAAAATCATGGCATTCGAAATAGATTTTTTCGATTTTTTTCTCACGATTACGAGTTACGCGGTTACGGTTGACTTTTCCTTATTCGAAATCTGATTCTCTATAAAATGCACCTAATGGTTTCCTTTTAGCTTGAAATTTTTTTTTGTCGAAAATCCACAGTACCCTCCCTTGGAAAAATGACTCAGAAAAATCATGGCATTCGAAACAGATTTTTTCGATTTTTTTCTCACGGGTACGAGTTACGCGGTTACGGTTGACATTTTCTTATTCGAAATCTGATTCTCTATAAAATGCACCTAATGGTTTCCTTTTAGCTTGAAATTTTTTTTGTCGAAAATCCACAGTACCCTCCCTTGGAAAAATGACTCAGAAAAATCATGGCATTCGAAACAGATTTTTTCGATTTTTTTCTCACGGGTACGAGTTACGCGGTTACGGTTGACATTTTCTTATTCGAAATCTGATTCTCTATAAAATGCACCTAATGGTTTCCTTTTAGCTTGAAATTTTTTTTTGTCGAAAATTCACAGTACCCTCCCTTGGAAAAATGACTCAGAAAAATCATGGCATTCGAAACAGATTTTTTCGATTTTTTTCTCACGGGTACGAGTTACGCGGTTACGGTTGACTTTTTCTTATTCGAAATCTGATTCTCTATAAAATGCACCTAATGGTTTCCTTTTAGCTTGACATTTTTTTTTCTCGAAAATCCACAGTACCCTCCCTTGGAAAAATGACTCAGAAAAATCATGGCATTCGAAACAGATTTTTTCGATTTTTTTCTCACGGGTACGAGTTACGCGGTTACGGTTGACTTTTCCTTATTCGAAATCTGATTCTGTATAAAATGCACCTAATGGTTTCCTTTTAGCTTGAAATTTTTTTTTGTCGAAAATCCACAGTACCCTCCCTTGGAAAAATGACTCAGAAAAATCATGGCATTCGAAACAGATTTTTTCGATTTTTTTCTCACGGGTACGAGTTACGCGGTTACGGTTGACTTTTTCTTATTCGAAATCTGATTCTCTATAAAATGCACCTAATGGTTTCCTTTTAGCTTGAAATTTTTTTTTCTCGAAAATCCACAGTACCCTCCCTTGGAAAAATGACTCAGAAAAATCATGGCATTCGAAACAGATTTTTTCGATTTTTTTCTCACGGGTACGAGTTACGCGGTTACGGTTGACTTTTCCTTATTCGAAATCTGATTCTCTATAAAATGCACCTAATGGTTTCCTTTTAGCTTGAAATTTTTTTTTCTCGAAAATCCACAGTACCCTCCCTTGGAAAAATGACTCAGAAAAATCATGGCATTCGAAACAGATTTTTTCGATTTTTTTCTCACGGGTACGAGTTACGCGGTTACGGTTGACTTTTTCTTATTCGAAATCTGATTCTCTATAAAATGCACCTAATGGTTTCCTTTTAGCTTGAAATTTTTTTTTGTCGAAAGTCCACAGTACCCTCCCTTGGAAAAATGACTCAGAAAAATCATGGCATTCGAAACAGATTTTTTCGATTTTTTTCTCACGGGTACGAGTTACGCGGTTACGGTTGACTTTTTCTTATTCGAAATCTGATTCTCTATAAAATGCACCTAATGGTTTCCTTTTAGCTTGAAATTTTTTTTTCTCGAAAATCCACAGTACCCTCCCTTGGAAAAATGACTCAGAAAAATCATGGCATTCGAAACAAATTTTTTCGATTTTTTTCTCACGGGTACGAGTTACGCGGTTACGGTTGACTTTTTCTTATTCGAAATCTGATTCTCTATAAAATGCACCTAATGGTTTCCTTTTAGCTTGAAATTTTTTTTTCTCGAAAATCCACAGTACCCTCCCTTGGAAAAATGACTCAGAAAAATCATGGCATTCGAAATAGATTTTTTCGATTTTTTTCTCACGATTACGAGTTACGCGGTTACGGTTGACTTTTCCTTATTCGAAATCTGATTCTCTATAAAATGCACCTAATGGTTTCCTTTTAGCTTGAAATTTTTTTTTGTCGAAAATCCACAGTACCCTCCCTTGGAAAAATGACTCAGAAAAATCATGGCATTCGAAACAGATTTTTTCGATTTTTTTCTCACGGGTACGAGTTACGCGGTTACGGTTGACATTTTCTTATTCGAAATCTGATTCTCTATAAAATGCACCTAATGGTTTCCTTTTAGCTTGAAATTTTTTTTCTCGAAAATCCACAGTACCCTCCCTTGGAAAAATGACTCAGAAAAATCATGGCATTCGAAATAGATTTTTTCGATTTTTTTCTCACGATTACGAGTTACGCGGTTACGGTTGACTTTTCCTTATTCGAAATCTGATTCTCTATAAAATGCACCTAATGGTTTCCTTTTAGCTTGAAATTTTTTTTTGTCGAAAATCCACAGTACCCTCCCTTGGAAAAATGACTCAGAAAAATCATATCATTCGAAACAGATTTTTTCGATTTTTTTCTCACGGGTACGAGTTACGCGGTTACGGTTGACATTTTCTTATTCGAAATCTGATTCTCTATAAAATGCACCTAATGGTTTCCTTTTAGCTTGAAATTTTTTTTGTCGAAAATCCACAGTACCCTCCCTTGGAAAAATGACTCAGAAAAATCATGGCATTCGAAACAGATTTTTTCGATTTTTTTCTCACGGGTACGAGTTACGCGGTTACGGTTGACATTTTCTTATTCGAAATCTGATTCTCTATAAAATGCACCTAATGGTTTCCTTTTAGCTTGAAATTTTTTTTTGTCGAAAATTCACAGTACCCTCCCTTGGAAAAATGACTCAGAAAAATCATGGCATTCGAAACAGATTTTTTCGATTTTTTTCTCACGGGTACGAGTTACGCGGTTACGGTTGACTTTTTCTTATTCGAAATCTGATTCTCTATAAAATGCACCTAATGGTTTCCTTTTAGCTTGAAATTTTTTTTTCTCGAAAATCCACAGTACCCTCCCTTGGAAAAATGACTCAGAAAAATCATGGCATTCGAAACAGATTTTTTCGATTTTTTTCTCACGGGTACGAGTTACGCGGTTACGGTTGACTTTTTCTTATTCGAAATCTGATTCTCTATAAAATGCACCTAATGGTTTCCTTTTAGCTTGACATTTTTTTTTCTCGAAAATCCACAGTACCCTCCCTTGGAAAAATGACTCAGAAAAATCATGGCATTCGAAACAGATTTTTTCGATTTTTTTCTCACGGGTACGAGTTACGCGGTTACGGTTGACTTTTCCTTATTCGAAATCTGATTCTCTATAAAATGCACCTAATGGTTTCCTTTTAGCTTGAAATTTTTTTTTCTCGAAAATCCACAGTACCCTCCCTTGGAAAAATGACTCAGAAAAATCATGGCATTCGAAACAGATTTTTTCGATTTTTTTCTCACGGGTACGAGTTACGCGGTTACGGTTGACTTTTTCTTATTCGAAATCTGATTCTCTATAAAATGCACCTAATGGTTTCCTTTTAGCTTGACATTTTTTTTTCTCGTAAATCCACAGTACCCTCCCTTGGAAAAATGACTCAGAAAAATCATGGCATTCGAAACAGATTTTTTCGATTTTTTTCTCACGGATACGAGTTACGCGGTTACGGTTGACTTTTTCTTATTCGAAATCTGATTCTCTATAAAATGCACCTAATGGTTTCCTTTTAGCTTGAAATTTTTTTTTCTCGAAAATCCACAGTACCCTCCCTTGGAAAAATGACTCAGAAAAATCATGGCATTCGAAACAGATTTTTTCGATTTTTTTCTCACGGGTACGAGTTACGCGGTTACGGTTGACTTTTCCTTATTCGAAATCTGATTCTGTATAAAATGCACCTAATGGTTTCCTTTTAGCTTGAAATTTTTTTTTGTCGAAAATCCACAGTACCCTCCCTTGGAAAAATGACTCAGAAAAATCATGGCATTCGAAACAGATTTTTTCGATTTTTTTCTCACGGGTACGAGTTACGCGGTTACGGTTGACTTTTTCTTATTCGAAATCTGATTCTCTATAAAATGCACCTAATGGTTTCCTTTTAGCTTGAAATTTTTTTTTCTCGAAAATCCACAGTACCCTCCCTTGGAAAAATGACTCAGAAAAATCATGGCATTCGAAACAGATTTTTTCGATTTTTTTCTCACGGGTACGAGTTACGCGGTTACGGTTGACTTTTTCTTATTCGAAATCTGATTCTCTATAAAATGCACCTAATGGTTTCCTTTTAGCTTGAAATTTTTTTTTCTCGAAAATCCACAGTACCCTCCCTTGGAAAAATGACTCAGAAAAATCATGGCATTCGAAACAGATTTTTTCGATTTTTTCTCACGGGTACGAGTTACGCGGTTACGGTTGACTTTTTCTTATTCGAAATCTGATTCTCTATAAAATGCACCTAATGGTTTCCTTTTAGCTTGAAATTTTTTTTTCTCGAAAATCCACAGTACCCTCCCTTGGAAAAATGACTCAGAAAAATCATGGCATTCGAAACAGATTTTTTCGATTTTTTTTTCACGGGTACGAGTTACGCGGTTACGGTTGACTTTTCCTTATTCGAAATCTGATTCTCTATAAAATGCACCTAATGGTTTCCTTTTAGCTTGAAATTTTTTTTTCTCGAAAATCCACAGTACCCTCCCTTGGAAAAATGACTCAGAAAAATCATGGCATTCGAAACAGATTTTTTCGATTTTTTTCTCACGGGTACGAGTTACGCGGTTACGGTTGACTTTTTCTTATTCGAAATCTGATTCTCTATAAAATGCACCTAATGGTTTCCTTTTAGCTTGAAATTTTTTTTTCTCGAAAATCCACAGTACCCTCCCTTGGAAAAATGACTCAGAAAAATCATGGCATTCGAAATAGATTTTTTCGATTTTTTTCTCACGGGTACGAGTTACGCGGTTACGGTTGACTTTTCCTTATTCGAAATCTGAATCTCTATAAAATGCACCTAATGGTTTCCTTTTAGCTTGAAATTTTTTTTTCTCGAAAATCCACAGTACCCTCCCTTGGAAAAATGACTCAGAAAAATCATGGCATTCGAAACAGATTTTTTCGATTTTTTTCTCACGGGTACGAGTTACGCGGTTACGGTTGACTTTTCCTTATTCGAAATCTGATTCTCTATAAAATGCACCTAATGGTTTCCTTTTAGCTTGAAATTTTTTTTTCTCGAAAATCCACAGTACCCTCCCTTGGAAAAATGACTCAGAAAAATCATGGCATTCGAAACAGATTTTTTCGATTTTTTTCTCACGGGTACGAGTTACGCGGTTACGGTTGACTTTTTCTTATTCGAAATCTGATTCTCTATAAAATGCACCTAATGGTTTCCTTTTAGCTTGAAATTTTTTTTTCTCGAAAATCCACAGTACCCTCCCTTGGAAAAATGACTCAGAAAAATCATGGCATTCGAAACAGATTTTTTCGATTTTTTTCTCACGATTACGAGTTACGCGGTTACGGTTGACTTTTTCTTATTCGAAATCTGATTCTCTATAAAATGCACCTAATGGTTTCCTTTTAGCTTGAAATTTTTTTTTGTCGAAAATCCACAGTACCCTCCCTTGGAAAAATGACTCAGAAAAATCATGGCATTCGAAACAGATTTTTTCGATTTTTTTCTCACGGGTACGAGTTACGCGGTTACGGTTGACTTTTTCTTATTCGAAATCTGATTCTCTATAAAATGCACCTAATGGTTTCCTTTTAGCTTGAAATTTTTTTTTCTCGAAAATCCACAGTACCCTCCCTTGGAAAAATGACTCAGAAAAATCATGGCATTCGAAACAGATTTTTTCGATTTTTTTCTCACGGGTACGAGTTACGCGGTTACGGTTGACTTTTCCTTATTCGAAATCTGATTCTCTATAAAATGCACCTAATGGTTTCCTTTTAGCTTGAAATTTTTTTTTGTCGAAAATCCACAGTACCCTCCCTTGGAAAAATGACTCAGAAAAATCATGGCATTCGAAACAGATTTTTTCGATTTTTTTCTCACGGGTACGAGTTACGCGGTTACGGTTGACTTTTTCTTATTCGAAATCTGATTCTCTATAAAATGCACCTAATGGTTTCCTTTTAGCTTGAAATTTTTTTTTCTCGAAAATCCACAGTACCCTCCCTTGGAAAAATGACTCAGAAAAATCATGGCATTCGAAATAGATTTTTTCGATTTTTTTCTCACGATTACGAGTTACGCGGTTACGGTTGACTTTTCCTTATTCGAAATCTGATTCTCTATAAAATGCACCTAATGGTTTCCTTTTAGCTTGAAATTTTTTTTTGTCGAAAATCCACAGTACCCTCCCTTGGAAAAATGACTCAGAAAAATCATGGCATTCGAAACAGATTTTTTCGATTTTTTTCTCACGGGTACGAGTTACGCGGTTACGGTTGACATTTTCTTATTCGAAATCTGATTCTCTATAAAATGCACCTAATGGTTTCCTTTTAGCTTGAAATTTTTTTTGTCGAAAATCCACAGTACCCTCCCTTGGAAAAATGACTCAGAAAAATCATGGCATTCGAAACAGATTTTTTCGATTTTTTTCTCACGGGTACGAGTTACGCGGTTACGGTTGACATTTTCTTATTCGAAATCTGATTCTCTATAAAATGCACCTAATGGTTTCCTTTTAGCTTGAAATTTTTTTTTGTCGAAAATTCACAGTACCCTCCCTTGGAAAAATGACTCAGAAAAATCATGGCATTCGAAACAGATTTTTTCGATTTTTTTCTCACGGGTACGAGTTACGCGGTTACGGTTGACTTTTTCTTATTCGAAATCTGATTCTCTATAAAATGCACCTAATGGTTTCCTTTTAGCTTGACATTTTTTTTTCTCGAAAATCCACAGTACCCTCCCTTGGAAAAATGACTCAGAAAAATCATGGCATTCGAAACAGATTTTTTCGATTTTTTTCTCACGGGTACGAGTTACGCGGTTACGGTTGACTTTTCCTTATTCGAAATCTGATTCTGTATAAAATGCACCTAATGGTTTCCTTTTAGCTTGAAATTTTTTTTTGTCGAAAATCCACAGTACCCTCCCTTGGAAAAATGACTCAGAAAAATCATGGCATTCGAAACAGATTTTTTCGATTTTTTTCTCACGGGTACGAGTTACGCGGTTACGGTTGACTTTTTCTTATTCGAAATCTGATTCTCTATAAAATGCACCTAATGGTTTCCTTTTAGCTTGAAATTTTTTTTTCTCGAAAATCCACAGTACCCTCCCTTGGAAAAATGACTCAGAAAAATCATGGCATTCGAAACAGATTTTTTCGATTTTTTTCTCACGGGTACGAGTTACGCGGTTACGGTTGACTTTTCCTTATTCGAAATCTGATTCTCTATAAAATGCACCTAATGGTTTCCTTTTAGCTTGAAATTTTTTTTTCTCGAAAATCCACAGTACCCTCCCTTGGAAAAATGACTCAGAAAAATCATGGCATTCGAAACAGATTTTTTCGATTTTTTTCTCACGGGTACGAGTTACGCGGTTACGGTTGACTTTTTCTTATTCGAAATCTGATTCTCTATAAAATGCACCTAATGGTTTCCTTTTAGCTTGAAATTTTTTTTTGTCGAAAGTCCACAGTACCCTCCCTTGGAAAAATGACTCAGAAAAATCATGGCATTCGAAACAGATTTTTTCGATTTTTTTCTCACGGGTACGAGTTACGCGGTTACGGTTGACTTTTTCTTATTCGAAATCTGATTCTCTATAAAATGCACCTAATGGTTTCCTTTTAGCTTGAAATTTTTTTTTCTCGAAAATCCACAGTACCCTCCCTTGGAAAAATGACTCAGAAAAATCATGGCATTCGAAACAAATTTTTTCGATTTTTTTCTCACGGGTACGAGTTACGCGGTTACGGTTGACTTTTTCTTATTCGAAATCTGATTCTCTATAAAATGCACCTAATGGTTTCCTTTTAGCTTGAAATTTTTTTTTCTCGAAAATCCACAGTACCCTCCCTTGGAAAAATGACTCAGAAAAATCATGGCATTCGAAATAGATTTTTTCGATTTTTTTCTCACGATTACGAGTTACGCGGTTACGGTTGACTTTTCCTTATTCGAAATCTGATTCTCTATAAAATGCACCTAATGGTTTCCTTTTAGCTTGAAATTTTTTTTTCTCGAAAATCCACAGTACCTTCCCTTGGAAAAATGACTCAGAAAAATCATGGCATTCGAAACAGATTTTTTCGATTTTTTTCTCACGGGTACGAGTTACGCGGTTACGGTTGACTTTTCCTTATTCGAAATCTGATTCTGTATAAAATGCACCTAATGGTTTCCTTTTAGCTTGAAATTTTTTTTTCTCGAAAATCCACAGTACCCTCCCTTGGAAAAATGACTCAGAAAAATCATGGCATTCGAAACAGATTTTTTCGATTTTTTTCTCACGGGTACGAGTTACGCGGTTACGGTTGACTTTTTCTTATTCGAAATCTGATTCTCTATAAAATGCACCTAATGGTTTCCTTTTAGCTTGAAATTTTTTTTTCTCGAAAATCCACAGTACCCTCCCTTGGAAAAATGACTCAGAAAAATCATGGCATTCGAAACAGATTTTTTCGATTTTTTTCTCACGGGTACGAGTTACGCGGTTACGGTTGACATTTTCTTATTCGAAATCTGATTCTCTATAAAATGCACCTAATGGTTTCCTTTTAGCTTGAAATTTTTTTTTGTCGAAAATTCACAGTACCCTCCCTTGGAAAAATGACTCAGAAAAATCATGGCATTCGAAACAGATTTTTTCGATTTTTTTCTCACGGGTACGAGTTACGCGGTTACGGTTGACTTTTTCTTATTCGAAATCTGATTCTCTATAAAATGCACCTAATGGTTTCCTTTTAGCTTGAAATTTTTTTTTCTCGAAAATCCACAGTACCCTCCCTTGGAAAAATGACTCAGAAAAATCATGGCATTCGAAACAGATTTTTTCGATTTTTTTCTCACGGGTACGAGTTACACGGTTACGGTTGACTTTTTCTTATTCGAAATCTGATTCTCTATAAAATGCACCTAATGGTTTCCTTTTAGCTTGACATTTTTTTTTCTCGAAAATCCACAGTACCCTCCCTTGGAAAAATGACTCAGAAAAATCATGGCATTCGAAACAGATTTTTTCGATTTTTTTCTCACGGGTACGAGTTACGCGGTTACGGTTGACTTTTCCTTATTCGAAATCTGATTCTCTATAAAATGCACCTAATGGTTTCCTTTTAGCTTGAAATTTTTTTTTCTCGAAAATCCACAGTACCCTCCCTTGGAAAAATGACTCAGAAAAATCATGGCATTCGAAACAGATTTTTTCGATTTTTTTCTCACGGGTACGAGTTACGCGGTTACGGTTGACTTTTTCTTATTCGAAATCTGATTCTCTATAAAATGCACCTAATGGTTTCCTTTTAGCTTGACATTTTTTTTTCTCGAAAATCCACAGTACCCTCCCTTGGAAAAATGACTCAGAAAAATCATGGCATTCGAAACAGATTTTTTCGATTTTTTTCTCACGGATACGAGTTACGCGGTTACGGTTGACTTTTTCTTATTCGAAATCTGATTCTCTATAAAATGCACCTAATGGTTTCCTTTTAGCTTGAAATTTTTTTTTCTCGAAAATCCACAGTACCTTCCCTTGGAAAAATGACTCAGAAAAATCATGGCATTCGAAACAGATTTTTTCGATTTTTTTCTCACGGGTACGAGTTACGCGGTTACGGTTGACTTTTCCTTATTCGAAATCTGATTCTGTATAAAATGCACCTAATGGTTTCCTTTTAGCTTGAAATTTTTTTTTCTCGAAAATCCACAGTACCCTCCCTTGGAAAAATGACTCAGAAAAATCATGGCATTCGAAACAGATTTTTTCGATTTTTTTCTCACGGGTACGAGTTACGCGGTTACGGTTGACTTTTTCTTATTCGAAATCTGATTCTCTATAAAATGCACCTAATGGTTTCCTTTTAGCTTGAAATTTTTTTTTCTCGAAAATCCACAGTACCCTCCCTTGGAAAAATGACTCAGAAAAATCATGGCATTCGAAAGAGATTTTTTCGATTTTTTTCTCACGGGTACGAGTTACGCGGTTACGGTTGACTTTTCCTTATTCGAAATCTGATTCTCTATAAAATGCACCTAATGGTTTCCTTTTAGCTTGAAATTTTTTTTTCTCGAAAATCCACAGTACCCTCCCTTGGAAAAATGACTCAGAAAAATCATGGCATTCGAAACAGATTTTTTCGATTTTTTTCTCACGGGTACGAGTTACGCGGTTACGGTTCACTTTTTCTTATTCGAAATCTGATTCTCTATAAAATGCACCTAATGGTTTCCTTTTAGCTTGAAATTTTTTTTTCTCGAAAGTCCACAGTACCCTCCCTTGGAAAAATGACTCAGAAAAATCATGGCATTCGAAACAGATTTTTTCGATTTTTTTCTCACGGGTACGAGTTACGCGGTTACGGTTGACTTTTTCTTATTCGAAATCTGATTCTCTATAAAATGCACCTAATGGTTTCCTTTTAGCTTGAAATTTTTTTTTCTCGAAAATCCACAGTACCCTCCCTTGGAAAAATGACTCAGAAAAATCATGGCATTCGAAATAGATTTTTTCGATTTTTTTCTCACGATTACGAGTTACGCGGTTACTGTTGACTTTTCCTTATTCGAAATCTGATTCTCTATAAAATGCACCTAATGGTTTCCTTTTAGCTTGAAATTTTTTTTTGTCGAAAATCCACAGTACCCTCCCTTGGAAAAATGACTCAGAAAAATCATGGCATTCGAAACAGATTTTTCGATTTTTTTCTCACGGGTACGAGTTACGCGGTTACGGTTGACTTTTTCTTATTCGAAATCTGATTCTCTATAAAATGCACCTAATGGTTTCCTTTTAGCTTGAAATTTTTTTTTCTCGAAAATCCACAGTACCCTCCCTTGGAAAAATGACTCAGAAAAATCATGGCATTCGAAACAGATTTTTTCGATTTTTTTCTCACGGGTACGAGTTACGCGGTTACGGTTGACTTTTTCTTATTCGAAATCTGATTCTCTATAAAATGCACCTAATGGTTTCCTTTTAGCTTGACATTTTTTTTTCTCGAAAATCCACAGTACCCTCCCTTGGAAAAATGACTCAGAAAAATCATGGCATTCGAAACAGATTTTTTCGATTTTTTTCTCACGGGTACGAGTTACGCGGTTACGGTTGACTTTTCCTTATTCGAAATCTGATTCTGTATAAAATGCACCTAATGGTTTCCTTTTAGCTTGAAATTTTTTTTTGTCGAAAATCCACAGTACCCTCCCTTGGAAAAATGACTCAGAAAAATCATGGCATTCGAAACAGATTTTTTCGATTTTTTTCTCACGGGTACGAGTTACGCGGTTACGGTTGACTTTTTCTTATTCGAAATCTGATTCTCTATAAAATGCACCTAATGGTTTCCTTTTAGCTTGAAATTTTTTTTTCTCGAAAATCCACAGTACCCTCCCTTGGAAAAATGACTCAGAAAAATCATGGCATTCGAAACAGATTTTTTCGATTTTTTTCTCACGGGTACGAGTTACGCGGTTACGGTTGACTTTTCCTTATTCGAAATCTGATTCTCTATAAAATGCACCTAATGGTTTCCTTTTAGCTTGAAATTTTTTTTTCTCGAAAATCCACAGTACCCTCCCTTGGAAAAATGACTCAGAAAAATCATGGCATTCGAAACAGATTTTTTCGATTTTTTTCTCACGGGTACGAGTTACGCGGTTACGGTTGACTTTTTCTTATTCGAAATCTGATTCTCTATAAAATGCACCTAATGGTTTCCTTTTAGCTTGAAATTTTTTTTTGTCGAAAGTCCACAGTACCCTCCCTTGGAAAAATGACTCAGAAAAATCATGGCATTCGAAACAGATTTTTTCGATTTTTTTCTCACGGGTACGAGTTACGCGGTTACGGTTGACTTTTTCTTATTCGAAATCTGATTCTCTATAAAATGCACCTAATGGTTTCCTTTTAGCTTGAAATTTTTTTTTCTCGAAAATCCACAGTACCCTCCCTTGGAAAAATGACTCAGAAAAATCATGGCATTCGAAACAAATTTTTTCGATTTTTTTCTCACGGGTACGAGTTACGCGGTTACGGTTGACTTTTTCTTATTCGAAATCTGATTCTCTATAAAATGCACCTAATGGTTTCCTTTTAGCTTGAAATTTTTTTTTCTCGAAAATCCACAGTACCCTCCCTTGGAAAAATGACTCAGAAAAATCATGGCATTCGAAATAGATTTTTTCGATTTTTTTCTCACGATTACGAGTTACGCGGTTACGGTTGACTTTTCCTTATTCGAAATCTGATTCTCTATAAAATGCACCTAATGGTTTCCTTTTAGCTTGAAATTTTTTTTTGTCGAAAATCCACAGTACCCTCCCTTGGAAAAATGACTCAGAAAAATCATGGCATTCGAAACAGATTTTTTCGATTTTTTTCTCACGGGTACGAGTTACGCGGTTACGGTTGACATTTTCTTATTCGAAATCTGATTCTCTATAAAATGCACCTAATGGTTTCCTTTTAGCTTGAAATTTTTTTTGTCGAAAATCCACAGTACCCTCCCTTGGAAAAATGACTCAGAAAAATCATGGCATTCGAAACAGATTTTTTCGATTTTTTTCTCACGGGTACGAGTTACGCGGTTACGGTTGACATTTTCTTATTCGAAATCTGATTCTCTATAAAATGCACCTAATGGTTTCCTTTTAGCTTGAAATTTTTTTTTGTCGAAAATTCACAGTACCCTCCCTTGGAAAAATGACTCAGAAAAATCATGGCATTCGAAACAGATTTTTTCGATTTTTTTCTCACGGGTACGAGTTACGCGGTTACGGTTGACTTTTTCTTATTCGAAATCTGATTCTCTATAAAATGCACCTAATGGTTTCCTTTTAGCTTGACATTTTTTTTTCTCGAAAATCCACAGTACCCTCCCTTGGAAAAATGACTCAGAAAAATCATGGCATTCGAAACAGATTTTTTCGATTTTTTTCTCACGGGTACGAGTTACGCGGTTACGGTTGACTTTTCCTTATTCGAAATCTGATTCTGTATAAAATGCACCTAATGGTTTCCTTTTAGCTTGAAATTTTTTTTTGTCGAAAATCCACAGTACCCTCCCTTGGAAAAATGACTCAGAAAAATCATGGCATTCGAAACAGATTTTTTCGATTTTTTTCTCACGGGTACGAGTTACGCGGTTACGGTTGACTTTTTCTTATTCGAAATCTGATTCTCTATAAAATGCACCTAATGGTTTCCTTTTAGCTTGAAATTTTTTTTTCTCGAAAATCCACAGTACCCTCCCTTGGAAAAATGACTCAGAAAAATCATGGCATTCGAAACAGATTTTTTCGATTTTTTTCTCACGGGTACGAGTTACGCGGTTACGGTTGACTTTTCCTTATTCGAAATCTGATTCTCTATAAAATGCACCTAATGGTTTCCTTTTAGCTTGAAATTTTTTTTTCTCGAAAATCCACAGTACCCTCCCTTGGAAAAATGACTCAGAAAAATCATGGCATTCGAAACAGATTTTTTCGATTTTTTTCTCACGGGTACGAGTTACGCGGTTACGGTTGACTTTTTCTTATTCGAAATCTGATTCTCTATAAAATGCACCTAATGGTTTCCTTTTAGCTTGAAATTTTTTTTTGTCGAAAGTCCACAGTACCCTCCCTTGGAAAAATGACTCAGAAAAATCATGGCATTCGAAACAGATTTTTTCGATTTTTTTCTCACGGGTACGAGTTACGCGGTTACGGTTGACTTTTTCTTATTCGAAATCTGATTCTCTATAAAATGCACCTAATGGTTTCCTTTTAGCTTGAAATTTTTTTTTCTCGAAAATCCACAGTACCCTCCCTTGGAAAAATGACTCAGAAAAATCATGGCATTCGAAACAAATTTTTTCGATTTTTTTCTCACGGGTACGAGTTACGCGGTTACGGTTGACTTTTTCTTATTCGAAATCTGATTCTCTATAAAATGCACCTAATGGTTTCCTTTTAGCTTGAAATTTTTTTTTCTCGAAAATCCACAGTACCCTCCCTTGGAAAAATGACTCAGAAAAATCATGGCATTCGAAATAGATTTTTTCGATTTTTTTCTCACGATTACGAGTTACGCGGTTACGGTTGACTTTTCCTTATTCGAAATCTGATTCTCTATAAAATGCACCTAATGGTTTCCTTTTAGCTTGAAATTTTTTTTTGTCGAAAATCCACAGTACCCTCCCTTGGAAAAATGACTCAGAAAAATCATGGCATTCGAAACAGATTTTTTCGATTTTTTTCTCACGGGTACGAGTTACGCGGTTACGGTTGACATTTTCTTATTCGAAATCTGATTCTCTATAAAATGCACCTAATGGTTTCCTTTTAGCTTGAAATTTTTTTTCTCGAAAATCCACAGTACCCTCCCTTGGAAAAATGACTCAGAAAAATCATGGCATTCGAAATAGATTTTTTCGATTTTTTTCTCACGATTACGAGTTACGCGGTTACGGTTGACTTTTCCTTATTCGAAATCTGATTCTCTATAAAATGCACCTAATGGTTTCCTTTTAGCTTGAAATTTTTTTTTGTCGAAAATCCACAGTACCCTCCCTTGGAAAAATGACTCAGAAAAATCATATCATTCGAAACAGATTTTTTCGATTTTTTTCTCACGGGTACGAGTTACGCGGTTACGGTTGACATTTTCTTATTCGAAATCTGATTCTCTATAAAATGCACCTAATGGTTTCCTTTTAGCTTGAAATTTTTTTTGTCGAAAATCCACAGTACCCTCCCTTGGAAAAATGACTCAGAAAAATCATGGCATTCGAAACAGATTTTTTCGATTTTTTTCTCACGGGTACGAGTTACGCGGTTACGGTTGACATTTTCTTATTCGAAATCTGATTCTCTATAAAATGCACCTAATGGTTTCCTTTTAGCTTGAAATTTTTTTTTGTCGAAAATTCACAGTACCCTCCCTTGGAAAAATGACTCAGAAAAATCATGGCATTCGAAACAGATTTTTTCGATTTTTTTCTCACGGGTACGAGTTACGCGGTTACGGTTGACTTTTTCTTATTCGAAATCTGATTCTCTATAAAATGCACCTAATGGTTTCCTTTTAGCTTGAAATTTTTTTTTCTCGAAAATCCACAGTACCCTCCCTTGGAAAAATGACTCAGAAAAATCATGGCATTCGAAACAGATTTTTTCGATTTTTTTCTCACGGGTACGAGTTACGCGGTTACGGTTGACTTTTTCTTATTCGAAATCTGATTCTCTATAAAATGCACCTAATGGTTTCCTTTTAGCTTGACATTTTTTTTTCTCGAAAATCCACAGTACCCTCCCTTGGAAAAATGACTCAGAAAAATCATGGCATTCGAAACAGATTTTTTCGATTTTTTTCTCACGGGTACGAGTTACGCGGTTACGGTTGACTTTTCCTTATTCGAAATCTGATTCTCTATAAAATGCACCTAATGGTTTCCTTTTAGCTTGAAATTTTTTTTTCTCGAAAATCCACAGTACCCTCCCTTGGAAAAATGACTCAGAAAAATCATGGCATTCGAAACAGATTTTTTCGATTTTTTTCTCACGGGTACGAGTTACGCGGTTACGGTTGACTTTTTCTTATTCGAAATCTGATTCTCTATAAAATGCACCTAATGGTTTCCTTTTAGCTTGACATTTTTTTTTCTCGAAAATCCACAGTACCCTCCCTTGGAAAAATGACTCAGAAAAATCATGGCATTCGAAACAGATTTTTTCGATTTTTTTCTCACGGATACGAGTTACGCGGTTACGGTTGACTTTTTCTTATTCGAAATCTGATTCTCTATAAAATGCACCTAATGGTTTCCTTTTAGCTTGAAATTTTTTTTTCTCGAAAATCCACAGTACCCTCCCTTGGAAAAATGACTCAGAAAAATCATGGCATTCGAAACAGATTTTTTCGATTTTTTTCTCACGGGTACGAGTTACGCGGTTACGGTTGACTTTTCCTTATTCGAAATCTGATTCTGTATAAAATGCACCTAATGGTTTCCTTTTAGCTTGAAATTTTTTTTTGTCGAAAATCCACAGTACCCTCCCTTGGAAAAATGACTCAGAAAAATCATGGCATTCGAAACAGATTTTTTCGATTTTTTTCTCACGGGTACGAGTTACGCGGTTACGGTTGACTTTTTCTTATTCGAAATCTGATTCTCTATAAAATGCACCTAATGGTTTCCTTTTAGCTTGAAATTTTTTTTTCTCGAAAATCCACAGTACCCTCCCTTGGAAAAATGACTCAGAAAAATCATGGCATTCGAAACAGATTTTTTCGATTTTTTTCTCACGGGTACGAGTTACGCGGTTACGGTTGACTTTTTCTTATTCGAAATCTGATTCTCTATAAAATGCACCTAATGGTTTCCTTTTAGCTTGAAATTTTTTTTTCTCGAAAATCCACAGTACCCTCCCTTGGAAAAATGACTCAGAAAAATCATGGCATTCGAAACAGATTTTTTCGATTTTTTCTCACGGGTACGAGTTACGCGGTTACGGTTGACTTTTTCTTATTCGAAATCTGATTCTCTATAAAATGCACCTAATGGTTTCCTTTTAGCTTGAAATTTTTTTTTCTCGAAAATCCACAGTACCCTCCCTTGGAAAAATGACTCAGAAAAATCATGGCATTCGAAACAGATTTTTTCGATTTTTTTTTCACGGGTACGAGTTACGCGGTTACGGTTGACTTTTCCTTATTCGAAATCTGATTCTCTATAAAATGCACCTAATGGTTTCCTTTTAGCTTGAAATTTTTTTTTCTCGAAAATCCACAGTACCCTCCCTTGGAAAAATGACTCAGAAAAATCATGGCATTCGAAACAGATTTTTTCGATTTTTTTCTCACGGGTACGAGTTACGCGGTTACGGTTGACTTTTTCTTATTCGAAATCTGATTCTCTATAAAATGCACCTAATGGTTTCCTTTTAGCTTGAAATTTTTTTTTCTCGAAAATCCACAGTACCCTCCCTTGGAAAAATGACTCAGAAAAATCATGGCATTCGAAATAGATTTTTTCGATTTTTTTCTCACGGGTACGAGTTACGCGGTTACGGTTGACTTTTCCTTATTCGAAATCTGAATCTCTATAAAATGCACCTAATGGTTTCCTTTTAGCTTGAAATTTTTTTTTCTCGAAAATCCACAGTACCCTCCCTTGGAAAAATGACTCAGAAAAATCATGGCATTCGAAACAGATTTTTTCGATTTTTTTCTCACGGGTACGAGTTACGCGGTTACGGTTGACTTTTCCTTATTCGAAATCTGATTCTCTATAAAATGCACCTAATGGTTTCCTTTTAGCTTGAAATTTTTTTTTCTCGAAAATCCACAGTACCCTCCCTTGGAAAAATGACTCAGAAAAATCATGGCATTCGAAACAGATTTTTTCGATTTTTTTCTCACGGGTACGAGTTACGCGGTTACGGTTGACTTTTTCTTATTCGAAATCTGATTCTCTATAAAATGCACCTAATGGTTTCCTTTTAGCTTGAAATTTTTTTTTCTCGAAAATCCACAGTACCCTCCCTTGGAAAAATGACTCAGAAAAATCATGGCATTCGAAACAGATTTTTTCGATTTTTTTCTCACGATTACGAGTTACGCGGTTACGGTTGACTTTTTCTTATTCGAAATCTGATTCTCTATAAAATGCACCTAATGGTTTCCTTTTAGCTTGAAATTTTTTTTTGTCGAAAATCCACAGTACCCTCCCTTGGAAAAATGACTCAGAAAAATCATGGCATTCGAAACAGATTTTTTCGATTTTTTTCTCACGGGTACGAGTTACGCGGTTACGGTTGACTTTTTCTTATTCGAAATCTGATTCTCTATAAAATGCACCTAATGGTTTCCTTTTAGCTTGAAATTTTTTTTTCTCGAAAATCCACAGTACCCTCCCTTGGAAAAATGACTCAGAAAAATCATGGCATTCGAAACAGATTTTTTCGATTTTTTTCTCACGGGTACGAGTTACGCGGTTACGGTTGACTTTTCCTTATTCGAAATCTGATTCTCTATAAAATGCACCTAATGGTTTCCTTTTAGCTTGAAATTTTTTTTTGTCGAAAATCCACAGTACCCTCACTTGGAAAAATGACTCAGAAAAATCATGGCATTCGAAACAGATTTTTTCGATTTTTTTCTCACGGGTACGAGTTACGCGGTTACGGTTGACTTTTTCTTATTCGAAATCTGATTGTCTATAAAATGCACCTAATGGTTTCCTTTTAGCTTGAAATTTTTTTTTCTCGAAAATCCACAGTACCCTCCCTTGGAAAAATGACTCAGAAAAATCATGGCATTCGAAATAGATTTTTTCGATTTTTTTCTCACGATTACGAGTTACGCGGTTACGGTTGACTTTTCCTTATTCGAAATCTGATTCTCTATAAAATGCACCTAATGGTTTCCTTTTAGCTTGAAATTTTTTTTTGTCGAAAATCCACAGTACCCTCCCTTGGAAAAATGACTCAGAAAAATCATGGCATTCGAAACAGATTTTTTCGATTTTTTTCTCACGGGTACGAGTTACGCGGTTACGGTTGACATTTTCTTATTCGAAATCTGATTCTCTATAAAATGCACCTAATGGTTTCCTTTTAGCTTGAAATTTTTTTTGTCGAAAATCCACAGTACCCTCCCTTGGAAAAATGACTCAGAAAAATCATGGCATTCGAAACAGATTTTTTCGATTTTTTTCTCACGGGTACGAGTTACGCGGTTACGGTTGACATTTTCTTATTCGAAATCTGATTCTCTATAAAATGCACCTAATGGTTTCCTTTTAGCTTGAAATTTTTTTTTGTCGAAAATTCACAGTACCCTCCCTTGGAAAAATGACTCAGAAAAATCATGGCATTCGAAACAGATTTTTTCGATTTTTTTCTCACGGGTACGAGTTACGCGGTTACGGTTGACTTTTTCTTATTCGAAATCTGATTCTCTATAAAATGCACCTAATGGTTTCCTTTTAGCTTGACATTTTTTTTTCTCGAAAATCCACAGTACCCTCCCTTGGAAAAATGACTCAGAAAAATCATGGCATTCGAAACAGATTTTTTCGATTTTTTTCTCACGGGTACGAGTTACGCGGTTACGGTTGACTTTTCCTTATTCGAAATCTGATTCTGTATAAAATGCACCTAATGGTTTCCTTTTAGCTTGAAATTTTTTTTTGTCGAAAATCCACAGTACCCTCCCTTGGAAAAATGACTCAGAAAAATCATGGCATTCGAAACAGATTTTTTCGATTTTTTTCTCACGGGTACGAGTTACGCGGTTACGGTTGACTTTTTCTTATTCGAAATCTGATTCTCTATAAAATGCACCTAATGGTTTCCTTTTAGCTTGAAATTTTTTTTTCTCGAAAATCCACAGTACCCTCCCTTGGAAAAATGACTCAGAAAAATCATGGCATTCGAAACAGATTTTTTCGATTTTTTTCTCACGGGTACGAGTTACGCGGTTACGGTTGACTTTTCCTTATTCGAAATCTGATTCTCTATAAAATGCACCTAATGGTTTCCTTTTAGCTTGAAATTTTTTTTTCTCGAAAATCCACAGTACCCTCCCTTGGAAAAATGACTCAGAAAAATCATGGCATTCGAAACAGATTTTTTCGATTTTTTTCTCACGGGTACGAGTTACGCGGTTACGGTTGACTTTTTCTTATTCGAAATCTGATTCTCTATAAAATGCACCTAATGGTTTCCTTTTAGCTTGAAATTTTTTTTTGTCGAAAGTCCACAGTACCCTCCCTTGGAAAAATGACTCAGAAAAATCATGGCATTCGAAACAGATTTTTTCGATTTTTTTCTCACGGGTACGAGTTACGCGGTTACGGTTGACTTTTTCTTATTCGAAATCTGATTCTCTATAAAATGCACCTAATGGTTTCCTTTTAGCTTGAAATTTTTTTTTCTCGAAAATCCACAGTACCCTCCCTTGGAAAAATGACTCAGAAAAATCATGGCATTCGAAACAAATTTTTTCGATTTTTTTCTCACGGGTACGAGTTACGCGGTTACGGTTGACTTTTTCTTATTCGAAATCTGATTCTCTATAAAATGCACCTAATGGTTTCCTTTTAGCTTGAAATTTTTTTTTCTCGAAAATCCACAGTACCCTCCCTTGGAAAAATGACTCAGAAAAATCATGGCATTCGAAATAGATTTTTTCGATTTTTTTCTCACGATTACGAGTTACGCGGTTACGGTTGACTTTTCCTTATTCGAAATCTGATTCTCTATAAAATGCACCTAATGGTTTCCTTTTAGCTTGAAATTTTTTTTTGTCGAAAATCCACAGTACCCTCCCTTGGAAAAATGACTCAGAAAAATCATGGCATTCGAAACAGATTTTTTCGATTTTTTTCTCACGGGTACGAGTTACGCGGTTACGGTTGACATTTTCTTATTCGAAATCTGATTCTCTATAAAATGCACCTAATGGTTTCCTTTTAGCTTGAAATTTTTTTTCTCGAAAATCCACAGTACCCTCCCTTGGAAAAATGACTCAGAAAAATCATGGCATTCGAAATAGATTTTTTCGATTTTTTTCTCACGATTACGAGTTACGCGGTTACGGTTGACTTTTCCTTATTCGAAATCTGATTCTCTATAAAATGCACCTAATGGTTTCCTTTTAGCTTGAAATTTTTTTTTGTCGAAAATCCACAGTACCCTCCCTTGGAAAAATGACTCAGAAAAATCATATCATTCGAAACAGATTTTTTCGATTTTTTTCTCACGGGTACGAGTTACGCGGTTACGGTTGACATTTTCTTATTCGAAATCTGATTCTCTATAAAATGCACCTAATGGTTTCCTTTTAGCTTGAAATTTTTTTTGTCGAAAATCCACAGTACCCTCCCTTGGAAAAATGACTCAGAAAAATCATGGCATTCGAAACAGATTTTTTCGATTTTTTTCTCACGGGTACGAGTTACGCGGTTACGGTTGACATTTTCTTATTCGAAATCTGATTCTCTATAAAATGCACCTAATGGTTTCCTTTTAGCTTGAAATTTTTTTTTGTCGAAAATTCACAGTACCCTCCCTTGGAAAAATGACTCAGAAAAATCATGGCATTCGAAACAGATTTTTTCGATTTTTTTCTCACGGGTACGAGTTACGCGGTTACGGTTGACTTTTTCTTATTCGAAATCTGATTCTCTATAAAATGCACCTAATGGTTTCCTTTTAGCTTGAAATTTTTTTTTCTCGAAAATCCACAGTACCCTCCCTTGGAAAAATGACTCAGAAAAATCATGGCATTCGAAACAGATTTTTTCGATTTTTTTCTCACGGGTACGAGTTACGCGGTTACGGTTGACTTTTTCTTATTCGAAATCTGATTCTCTATAAAATGCACCTAATGGTTTCCTTTTAGCTTGACATTTTTTTTTCTCGAAAATCCACAGTACCCTCCCTTGGAAAAATGACTCAGAAAAATCATGGCATTCGAAACAGATTTTTTCGATTTTTTTCTCACGGGTACGAGTTACGCGGTTACGGTTGACTTTTTCTTATTCGAAATCTGATTCTCTATAAAATGCACCTAATGGTTTCCTTTTAGCTTGAAATTTTTTTTGTCGAAAATCCACAGTACCCTCCCTTGGAAAAATGACTCAGAAAAATCATGGCATTCGAAACAGATTTTTTCGATTTTTTTCTCACGGGTACGAGTTACGCGGTTACGGTTGACTTTTTCTTATTCGAAATCTGATTCTCTATAAAATGCACCTAATGGTTTCCTTTTAGCTTGAAATTTTTTTTTCTCGAAAATCCACAGTACCCTCCCTTGGAAAAATGACTCAGAAAAATCATGGCATTCGAAACAGATTTTTTCGATTTTTTTCTCACGGGTACGAGTTACGCGGTTACGGTTGACTTTTTCTTATTCGAAATCTGATTCTCTATAAAATGCACCTAATGGTTTCCTTTTAGCTTGAAATTTTTTTTGTCGAAAATCCACAGTACCCTCCCTTGGAAAAATGACTCAGAAAAATCATGGCATTCGAAACAGATTTTTTCGATTTTTTTCTCACGGGTACGAGTTACGCGGTTACGGTTGACTTTTTCTTATTCGAAATCTGATTCTCTATAAAATGCACCTAATGGTTTCCTTTTAGCTTGAAATTTTTTTTTCTCGAAAATCCACAGTACCCTCCCTTGGAAAAATGACTCAGAAAAATCATGGCATTCGAAACAGATTTTTTCGATTTTTTTCTCACGGGTACGAGTTACGCGGTTACGGTTGACTTTTCCTTATTCGAAATCTGAATCTCTATAAAATGCACCTAATGGTTTCCTTTTAGCTTGAAATTTTTTTTTCTCGAAAATCCACAGTACCCTCCCTTGGAAAAATGACTCAGAAAAATCATGGCATTCGAAACAGATTTTTTCGATTTTTTTCTCACGGGTACGAGTTACGCGGTTACGGTTGACTTTTCCTTATTCGAAATCTGATTCTCTATAAAATGCACCTAATGGTTTCCTTTTAGCTTGAAATTTTTTTTTCTCGAAAATCCACAGTACCCTCCCTTGGAAAAATGACTCAGAAAAATCATGGCATTCGAAACAGATTTTTTCGATTTTTTTCTCACGGGTACGAGTTACGCGGTTACGGTTGACTTTTTCTTATTCGAAATCTGATTCTCTATAAAATGCACCTAATGGTTTCCTTTTAGCTTGAAATTTTTTTTTCTCGAAAATCCACAGTACCCTCCCTTGGAAAAATGACTCAGAAAAATCATGGCATTCGAAACAGATTTTTTCGATTTTTTTCTCACGATTACGAGTTACGCGGTTACGGTTGACTTTTTCTTATTCGAAATCTGATTCTCTATAAAATGCACCTAATGGTTTCCTTTTAGCTTGAAATTTTTTTTTGTCGAAAATCCACAGTACCCTCCCTTGGAAAAATGACTCAGAAAAATCATGGCATTCGAAACAGATTTTTTCGATTTTTTTCTCACGGGTACGAGTTACGCGGTTACGGTTGACTTTTTCTTATTCGAAATCTGATTCTCTATAAAATGCACCTAATGGTTTCCTTTTAGCTTGAAATTTTTTTTTCTCGAAAATCCACAGTACCCTCCCTTGGAAAAATGACTCAGAAAAATCATGGCATTCGAAACAGATTTTTTCGATTTTTTTCTCACGGGTACGAGTTACGCGGTTACGGTTGACTTTTCCTTATTCGAAATCTGATTCTCTATAAAATGCACCTAATGGTTTCCTTTTAGCTTGAAATTTTTTTTTGTCGAAAATCCACAGTACCCTCACTTGGAAAAATGACTCAGAAAAATCATGGCATTCGAAACAGATTTTTTCGATTTTTTTCTCACGGGTACGAGTTACGCGGTTACGGTTGACTTTTTCTTATTCGAAATCTGATTGTCTATAAAATGCACCTAATGGTTTCCTTTTAGCTTGAAATTTTTTTTTCTCGAAAATCCACAGTACCCTCCCTTGGAAAAATGACTCAGAAAAATCATGGCATTCGAAATAGATTTTTTCGATTTTTTTCTCACGATTACGAGTTACGCGGTTACGGTTGACTTTTCCTTATTCGAAATCTGATTCTCTATAAAATGCACCTAATGGTTTCCTTTTAGCTTGAAATTTTTTTTTGTCGAAAATCCACAGTACCCTCCCTTGGAAAAATGACTCAGAAAAATCATGGCATTCGAAACAGATTTTTTCGATTTTTTTCTCACGGGTACGAGTTACGCGGTTACGGTTGACATTTTCTTATTCGAAATCTGATTCTCTATAAAATGCACCTAATGGTTTCCTTTTAGCTTGAAATTTTTTTTGTCGAAAATCCACAGTACCCTCCCTTGGAAAAATGACTCAGAAAAATCATGGCATTCGAAACAGATTTTTTCGATTTTTTTCTCACGGGTACGAGTTACGCGGTTACGGTTGACATTTTCTTATTCGAAATCTGATTCTCTATAAAATGCACCTAATGGTTTCCTTTTAGCTTGAAATTTTTTTTTGTCGAAAATTCACAGTACCCTCCCTTGGAAAAATGACTCAGAAAAATCATGGCATTCGAAACAGATTTTTTCGATTTTTTTCTCACGGGTACGAGTTACGCGGTTACGGTTGACTTTTTCTTATTCGAAATCTGATTCTCTATAAAATGCACCTAATGGTTTCCTTTTAGCTTGACATTTTTTTTTCTCGAAAATCCACAGTACCCTCCCTTGGAAAAATGACTCAGAAAAATCATGGCATTCGAAACAGATTTTTTCGATTTTTTTCTCACGGGTACGAGTTACGCGGTTACGGTTGACTTTTCCTTATTCGAAATCTGATTCTGTATAAAATGCACCTAATGGTTTCCTTTTAGCTTGAAATTTTTTTTTGTCGAAAATCCACAGTACCCTCCCTTGGAAAAATGACTCAGAAAAATCATGGCATTCGAAACAGATTTTTTCGATTTTTTTCTCACGGGTACGAGTTACGCGGTTACGGTTGACTTTTTCTTATTCGAAATCTGATTCTCTATAAAATGCACCTAATGGTTTCCTTTTAGCTTGAAATTTTTTTTTCTCGAAAATCCACAGTACCCTCCCTTGGAAAAATGACTCAGAAAAATCATGGCATTCGAAACAGATTTTTTCGATTTTTTTCTCACGGGTACGAGTTACGCGGTTACGGTTGACTTTTCCTTATTCGAAATCTGATTCTCTATAAAATGCACCTAATGGTTTCCTTTTAGCTTGAAATTTTTTTTTCTCGAAAATCCACAGTACCCTCCCTTGGAAAAATGACTCAGAAAAATCATGGCATTCGAAACAGATTTTTTCGATTTTTTTCTCACGGGTACGAGTTACGCGGTTACGGTTGACTTTTTCTTATTCGAAATCTGATTCTCTATAAAATGCACCTAATGGTTTCCTTTTAGCTTGAAATTTTTTTTTGTCGAAAGTCCACAGTACCCTCCCTTGGAAAAATGACTCAGAAAAATCATGGCATTCGAAACAGATTTTTTCGATTTTTTTCTCACGGGTACGAGTTACGCGGTTACGGTTGACTTTTTCTTATTCGAAATCTGATTCTCTATAAAATGCACCTAATGGTTTCCTTTTAGCTTGAAATTTTTTTTTCTCGAAAATCCACAGTACCCTCCCTTGGAAAAATGACTCAGAAAAATCATGGCATTCGAAACAAATTTTTTCGATTTTTTTCTCACGGGTACGAGTTACGCGGTTACGGTTGACTTTTTCTTATTCGAAATCTGATTCTCTATAAAATGCACCTAATGGTTTCCTTTTAGCTTGAAATTTTTTTTTCTCGAAAATCCACAGTACCCTCCCTTGGAAAAATGACTCAGAAAAATCATGGCATTCGAAATAGATTTTTTCGATTTTTTTCTCACGATTACGAGTTACGCGGTTACGGTTGACTTTTCCTTATTCGAAATCTGATTCTCTATAAAATGCACCTAATGGTTTCCTTTTAGCTTGAAATTTTTTTTTGTCGAAAATCCACAGTACCCTCCCTTGGAAAAATGACTCAGAAAAATCATGGCATTCGAAACAGATTTTTTCGATTTTTTTCTCACGGGTACGAGTTACGCGGTTACGGTTGACATTTTCTTATTCGAAATCTGATTCTCTATAAAATGCACCTAATGGTTTCCTTTTAGCTTGAAATTTTTTTTCTCGAAAATCCACAGTACCCTCCCTTGGAAAAATGACTCAGAAAAATCATGGCATTCGAAATAGATTTTTTCGATTTTTTTCTCACGATTACGAGTTACGCGGTTACGGTTGACTTTTCCTTATTCGAAATCTGATTCTCTATAAAATGCACCTAATGGTTTCCTTTTAGCTTGAAATTTTTTTTTGTCGAAAATCCACAGTACCCTCCCTTGGAAAAATGACTCAGAAAAATCATATCATTCGAAACAGATTTTTTCGATTTTTTTCTCACGGGTACGAGTTACGCGGTTACGGTTGACATTTTCTTATTCGAAATCTGATTCTCTATAAAATGCACCTAATGGTTTCCTTTTAGCTTGAAATTTTTTTTGTCGAAAATCCACAGTACCCTCCCTTGGAAAAATGACTCAGAAAAATCATGGCATTCGAAACAGATTTTTTCGATTTTTTTCTCACGGGTACGAGTTACGCGGTTACGGTTGACATTTTCTTATTCGAAATCTGATTCTCTATAAAATGCACCTAATGGTTTCCTTTTAGCTTGAAATTTTTTTTTGTCGAAAATTCACAGTACCCTCCCTTGGAAAAATGACTCAGAAAAATCATGGCATTCGAAACAGATTTTTTCGATTTTTTTCTCACGGGTACGAGTTACGCGGTTACGGTTGACTTTTTCTTATTCGAAATCTGATTCTCTATAAAATGCACCTAATGGTTTCCTTTTAGCTTGAAATTTTTTTTTCTCGAAAATCCACAGTACCCTCCCTTGGAAAAATGACTCAGAAAAATCATGGCATTCGAAACAGATTTTTTCGATTTTTTTCTCACGGGTACGAGTTACGCGGTTACGGTTGACTTTTTCTTATTCGAAATCTGATTCTCTATAAAATGCACCTAATGGTTTCCTTTTAGCTTGACATTTTTTTTTCTCGAAAATCCACAGTACCCTCCCTTGGAAAAATGACTCAGAAAAATCATGGCATTCGAAACAGATTTTTTCGATTTTTTTCTCACGGGTACGAGTTACGCGGTTACGGTTGACTTTTTCTTATTCGAAATCTGATTCTCTATAAAATGCACCTAATGGTTTCCTTTTAGCTTGAAATTTTTTTTGTCGAAAATCCACAGTACCCTCCCTTGGAAAAATGACTCAGAAAAATCATGGCATTCGAAACAGATTTTTTCGATTTTTTTCTCACGGGTACGAGTTACGCGGTTACGGTTGACTTTTTCTTATTCGAAATCTGATTCTCTATAAAATGCACCTAATGGTTTCCTTTTAGCTTGAAATTTTTTTTTCTCGAAAATCCACAGTACCCTCCCTTGGAAAAATGACTCAGAAAAATCATGGCATTCGAAACAGATTTTTTCGATTTTTTTCTCACGGGTACGAGTTACGCGGTTACGGTTGACTTTTTCTTATTCGAAATCTGATTCTCTATAAAATGCACCTAATGGTTTCCTTTTAGCTTGAAATTTTTTTTGTCGAAAATCCACAGTACCCTCCCTTGGAAAAATGACTCAGAAAAATCATGGCATTCGAAACAGATTTTTTCGATTTTTTTCTCACGGGTACGAGTTACGCGGTTACGGTTGACTTTTTCTTATTCGAAATCTGATTCTCTATAAAATGCACCTAATGGTTTCCTTTTAGCTTGAAATTTTTTTTTCTCGAAAATCCACAGTACCCTCCCTTGGAAAAATGACTCAGAAAAATCATGGCATTCGAAACAGATTTTTTCGATTTTTTTCTCACGGGTACGAGTTACGCGGTTACGGTTGACTTTTTCTTATTCGAAATCTGATTCTCTATAAAATGCACCTAATGGTTTCCTTTTAGCTTGACATTTTTTTTTCTCGAAAATCCACAGTACCCTCCCTTGGAAAAATGACTCAGAAAAATCATGGCATTCGAAACAGATTTTTTCGATTTTTTTCTCACGGGTACGAGTTACGCGGTTACGGTTGACTTTTCCTTATTCGAAATCTGATTCTCTATAAAATGCACCTAATGGTTTCCTTTTAGCTTGAAATTTTTTTTTCTCGAAAATCCACAGTACCCTCCCTTGGAAAAATGACTCAGAAAAATCATGGCATTCGAAACAGATTTTTTCGATTTTTTTCTCACGGGTACGAGTTACGCGGTTACGGTTGACTTTTTCTTATTCGAAATCTGATTCTCTATAAAATGCACCTAATGGTTTCCTTTTAGCTTGACATTTTTTTTTCTCGAAAATCCACAGTACCCTCCCTTGGAAAAATGACTCAGAAAAATCATGGCATTCGAAACAGATTTTTTCGATTTTTTTCTCACGGATACGAGTTACGCGGTTACGGTTGACTTTTTCTTATTCGAAATCTGATTCTCTATAAAATGCACCTAATGGTTTCCTTTTAGCTTGAAATTTTTTTTTCTCGAAAATCCACAGTACCCTCCCTTGGAAAAATGACTCAGAAAAATCATGGCATTCGAAACAGATTTTTTCGATTTTTTTCTCACGGGTACGAGTTACGCGGTTACGGTTGACTTTTCCTTATTCGAAATCTGATTCTGTATAAAATGCACCTAATGGTTTCCTTTTAGCTTGAAATTTTTTTTTGTCGAAAATCCACAGTACCCTCCCTTGGAAAAATGACTCAGAAAAATCATGGCATTCGAAACAGATTTTTTCGATTTTTTTCTCACGGGTACGAGTTACGCGGTTACGGTTGACTTTTTCTTATTCGAAATCTGATTCTCTATAAAATGCACCTAATGGTTTCCTTTTAGCTTGAAATTTTTTTTTCTCGAAAATCCACAGTACCCTCCCTTGGAAAAATGACTCAGAAAAATCATGGCATTCGAAACAGATTTTTTCGATTTTTTTCTCACGGGTACGAGTTACGCGGTTACGGTTGACTTTTTCTTATTCGAAATCTGATTCTCTATAAAATGCACCTAATGGTTTCCTTTTAGCTTGAAATTTTTTTTTCTCGAAAATCCACAGTACCCTCCCTTGGAAAAATGACTCAGAAAAATCATGGCATTCGAAACAGATTTTTTCGATTTTTTCTCACGGGTACGAGTTACGCGGTTACGGTTGACTTTTTCTTATTCGAAATCTGATTCTCTATAAAATGCACCTAATGGTTTCCTTTTAGCTTGAAATTTTTTTTTCTCGAAAATCCACAGTACCCTCCCTTGGAAAAATGACTCAGAAAAATCATGGCATTCGAAACAGATTTTTTCGATTTTTTTTTCACGGGTACGAGTTACGCGGTTACGGTTGACTTTTCCTTATTCGAAATCTGATTCTCTATAAAATGCACCTAATGGTTTCCTTTTAGCTTGAAATTTTTTTTTCTCGAAAATCCACAGTACCCTCCCTTGGAAAAATGACTCAGAAAAATCATGGCATTCGAAACAGATTTTTTCGATTTTTTTCTCACGGGTACGAGTTACGCGGTTACGGTTGACTTTTTCTTATTCGAAATCTGATTCTCTATAAAATGCACCTAATGGTTTCCTTTTAGCTTGAAATTTTTTTTTCTCGAAAATCCACAGTACCCTCCCTTGGAAAAATGACTCAGAAAAATCATGGCATTCGAAATAGATTTTTTCGATTTTTTTCTCACGGGTACGAGTTACGCGGTTACGGTTGACTTTTCCTTATTCGAAATCTGAATCTCTATAAAATGCACCTAATGGTTTCCTTTTAGCTTGAAATTTTTTTTTCTCGAAAATCCACAGTACCCTCCCTTGGAAAAATGACTCAGAAAAATCATGGCATTCGAAACAGATTTTTTCGATTTTTTTCTCACGGGTACGAGTTACGCGGTTACGGTTGACTTTTCCTTATTCGAAATCTGATTCTCTATAAAATGCACCTAATGGTTTCCTTTTAGCTTGAAATTTTTTTTTCTCGAAAATCCACAGTACCCTCCCTTGGAAAAATGACTCAGAAAAATCATGGCATTCGAAACAGATTTTTTCGATTTTTTTCTCACGGGTACGAGTTACGCGGTTACGGTTGACTTTTTCTTATTCGAAATCTGATTCTCTATAAAATGCACCTAATGGTTTCCTTTTAGCTTGAAATTTTTTTTTCTCGAAAATCCACAGTACCCTCCCTTGGAAAAATGACTCAGAAAAATCATGGCATTCGAAACAGATTTTTTCGATTTTTTTCTCACGATTACGAGTTACGCGGTTACGGTTGACTTTTTCTTATTCGAAATCTGATTCTCTATAAAATGCACCTAATGGTTTCCTTTTAGCTTGAAATTTTTTTTTGTCGAAAATCCACAGTACCCTCCCTTGGAAAAATGACTCAGAAAAATCATGGCATTCGAAACAGATTTTTTCGATTTTTTTCTCACGGGTACGAGTTACGCGGTTACGGTTGACTTTTTCTTATTCGAAATCTGATTCTCTATAAAATGCACCTAATGGTTTCCTTTTAGCTTGAAATTTTTTTTTCTCGAAAATCCACAGTACCCTCCCTTGGAAAAATGACTCAGAAAAATCATGGCATTCGAAACAGATTTTTTCGATTTTTTTCTCACGGGTACGAGTTACGCGGTTACGGTTGACTTTTCCTTATTCGAAATCTGATTCTCTATAAAATGCACCTAATGGTTTCCTTTTAGCTTGAAATTTTTTTTTGTCGAAAATCCACAGTACCCTCCCTTGGAAAAATGACTCAGAAAAATCATGGCATTCGAAACAGATTTTTTCGATTTTTTTCTCACGGGTACGAGTTACGCGGTTACGGTTGACTTTTCCTTATTCGAAATCTGATTCTCTATAAAATGCACCTAATGGTTTCCTTTTAGCTTGAAATTTTTTTTTCTCGAAAATCCACAGTACCCTCCCTTGGAAAAATGACTCAGAAAAATCATGGCATTCGAAACAGATTTTTTCGATTTTTTCTCACGGGTACGAGTTACGCGGTTACGGTTGACTTTTTCTTATTCGAAATCTGATTCTCTATAAAATGCACCTAATGGTTTCCTTTTAGCTTGAAATTTTTTTTTCTCGAAAATCCACAGTACCCTCCCTTGGAAAAATGACTCAGAAAAATCATGGCATTCGAAACAGATTTTTTCGATTTTTTTTTCACGGGTACGAGTTACGCGGTTACGGTTGACTTTTCCTTATTCGAAATCTGATTCTCTATAAAATGCACCTAATGGTTTCCTTTTAGCTTGAAATTTTTTTTTCTCGAAAATCCACAGTACCCTTGGAAAAATGACTCAGAAAAATCATGGCATTCGAAACAGATTTTTTCGATTTTTTTCTCACGGGTACGAGTTACGCGGTTACGGTTGACTTTTTCTTATTCGAAATCTGATTCTCTATAAAATGCACCTAATGGTTTCCTTTTAGCTTGAAATTTTTTTTTCTCGAAAATCCACAGTACCCTCCCTTGGAAAAATGACTCAGAAAAATCATGGCATTCGAAATAGATTTTTTCGATTTTTTTCTCACGGGTACGAGTTACGCGGTTACGGTTGACTTTTCCTTATTCGAAATCTGAATCTCTATAAAATGCACCTAATGGTTTCCTTTTAGCTTGAAATTTTTTTTTCTCGAAAATCCACAGTACCCTCCCTTGGAAAAATGACTCAGAAAAATCATGGCATTCGAAACAGATTTTTTCGATTTTTTTCTCACGGGTACGAGTTACGCGGTTACGGTTGACTTTTCCTTATTCGAAATCTGATTCTCTATAAAATGCACCTAATGGTTTCCTTTTAGCTTGAAATTTTTTTTTCTCGAAAATCCACAGTACCCTCCCTTGGAAAAATGACTCAGAAAAATCATGGCATTCGAAACAGATTTTTTCGATTTTTTTCTCACGGGTACGAGTTACGCGGTTACGGTTGACTTTTTCTTATTCGAAATCTGATTCTCTATAAAATGCACCTAATGGTTTCCTTTTAGCTTGAAATTTTTTTTTCTCGAAAATCCACAGTACCCTCCCTTGGAAAAATGACTCAGAAAAATCATGGCATTCGAAACAGATTTTTTCGATTTTTTTCTCACGATTACGAGTTACGCGGTTACGGTTGACTTTTTCTTATTCGAAATCTGATTCTCTATAAAATGCACCTAATGGTTTCCTTTTAGCTTGAAATTTTTTTTTGTCGAAAATCCACAGTACCCTCCCTTGGAAAAATGACTCAGAAAAATCATGGCATTCGAAACAGATTTTTTCGATTTTTTTCTCACGGGTACGAGTTACGCGGTTACGGTTGACTTTTTCTTATTCGAAATCTGATTCTCTATAAAATGCACCTAATGGTTTCCTTTTAGCTTGAAATTTTTTTTTCTCGAAAATCCACAGTACCCTCCCTTGGAAAAATGACTCAGAAAAATCATGGCATTCGAAACAGATTTTTTCGATTTTTTTCTCACGGGTACGAGTTACGCGGTTACGGTTGACTTTTCCTTATTCGAAATCTGATTCTCTATAAAATGCACCTAATGGTTTCCTTTTAGCTTGAAATTTTTTTTTGTCGAAAATCCACAGTACCCTCCCTTGGAAAAATGACTCAGAAAAATCATGGCATTCGAAACAGATTTTTTCGATTTTTTTCTCACGGGTACGAGTTACGCGGTTACGGTTGACTTTTCCTTATTCGAAATCTGATTCTCTATAAAATGCACCTAATGGTTTCCTTTTAGCTTGAAATTTTTTTTTCTCGAAAATCCACAGTACCCTCCCTTGGAAAAATGACTCAGAAAAATCATGGCATTCGAAATAGATTTTTTCGATTTTTTTCTCACGGGTACGAGTTACGCGGTTACGGTTGACTTTTCCTTATTCGAAATCTGAATCTCTATAAAATGCACCTAATGGTTTCCTTTTAGCTTGAAATTTTTTTTTCTCGAAAATCCACAGTACCCTCCCTTGGAAAAATGACTCAGAAAAATCATGGCATTCGAAACAGATTTTTTCGATTTTTTTCTCACGGGTACGAGTTACGCGGTTACGGTTGACTTTTTCTTATTCGAAATCTGATTCTCTATAAAATGCACCTAATGGTTTCCTTTTAGCTTGAAATTTTTTTTTGTCGAAAATCCACAGTACCCTCCCTTGGAAAAATGACTCAGAAAAATCATGGCATTCGAAACAGATTTTTTCGATTTTTTTCTCACGATTACGAGTTACGCGGTTACGGTTGACTTTTTCTTATTCGAAATCTGATTCTCTATAAAATGCACCTAATGGTTTCCTTTTAGCTTGAAATTTTTTTTTCTCGAAAATCCACAGTACCCTCCCTTGGAAAAATGACTCAGAAAAATCATGGCATTCGAAACAGATTTTTTCGATTTTTTTCTCACGGGTACGAGTTACGCGGTTACGGTTGACTTTTTCTTATTCGAAATCTGATTCTCTATAAAATGCACCTAATGGTTTCCTTTTAGCTTGAAATTTTTTTTTCTCGAAAATCCACAGTACCCTCCCTTGGAAAAATGACTCAGAAAAATCATGGCATTCGAAACAGATTTTTTCGATTTTTTTCTCACGATTACGAGTTACGCGGTTACGGTTGACTTTTTCTTATTCGAAATCTGATTCTCTATAAAATGCACCTAATGGTTTCCTTTTAGCTTGAAATTTTTTTTTGTCGAAAATCCACAGTACCCTCCCTTGGAAAAATGACTCAGAAAAATCATGGCATTCGAAACAGATTTTTTCGATTTTTTTCTCACGGGTACGAGTTACGCGGTTACGGTTGACTTTTTCTTATTCGAAATCTGATTCTCTATAAAATGCACCTAATGGTTTCCTTTTAGCTTGAAATTTTTTTTTCTCGAAAATCCACAGTACCCTCCCTTGGAAAAATGACTCAGAAAAATCATGGCATTCGAAACAGATTTTTTCGATTTTTTTCTCACGATTACGAGTTACGCGGTTACGGTTGACTTTTTCTTATTCGAAATCTGATTCTCTATAAAATGCACCTAATGGTTTCCTTTTAGCTTGAAATTTTTTTTTGTCGAAAATCCACAGTACCCTCCCTTGGAAAAATGACTCAGAAAAATCATGGCATTCGAAACAGATTTTTTCGATTTTTTTCTCACGGGTACGAGTTACGCGGTTACGGTTGACTTTTCCTTATTCGAAATCTGATTCTCTATAAAATGCACCTAATGGTTTCCTTTTAGCTTGAAATTTTTTTTTGTCGAAAATCCACAGTACCCTCCCTTGGAAAAATGACTCAGAAAAATCATGGCATTCGAAAGAGATTTTTTCGATTTTTTTCTCACGGGTACGAGTTACGCGGTTACGGTTGACATTTTCTTATTCGAAATCTGATTCTCTATAAAATGCACCTAATGGTTTCCTTTTAGCTTGAAATTTTTTTTGTCGAAAATCCACAGTACCCTCCCTTGGAAAAATGACTCAGAAAAATCATGGCATTCGAAACAGATTTTTTCGATTTTTTTCTCACGAGTACGAGTTACGCGGTTACGGTTGACTTTTTCTTATTCGAAATCTGATTCTCTATAAAATGCACCTAATGGTTTCCTTTTAGCTTGAAATTTTTTTTTCTCGAAAATCCACAGTACCCTCCCTTGGAAAAATGACTCAGAAAAATCATGGCATTCGAAACAGATTTTTTCGATTTTTTTCTCACGGGTACGAGTTACGCGGTTACGGTTGACTTTTTCTTATTCGAAATCTGATTCTCTATAAAATGCACCTAATGGTTTCCTTTTAGCTTGAAATTTTTTTTTCTCGAAAATCCACAGTACCCTCCCTTGGAAAAATGACTCAGAAAAATCATGGCATTCGAAATAGATTTTTTCGATTTTTTTCTCACGATTACGAGTTACGCGGTTACGGTTGACTTTTCCTTATTCGAAATCTGATTCTCTATAAAATGCACCTAATGGTTTCCTTTTAGCTTGAAATTTTTTTTTGTCGAAAATCCACAGTACCCTCCCTTGGAAAAATGACTCAGAAAAATCATGGCATTCGAAACAGATTTTTTCGATTTTTTTCTCACGGGTACGAGTTACGCGGTTACGGTTGACATTTTCTTATTCGAAATCTGATTCTCTATAAAATGCACCTAATGGTTTCCTTTTAGCTTGAAATTTTTTTTTGTCGAAAATTCACAGTACCCTCCCTTGGAAAAATGACTCAGAAAAATCATGGCATTCGAAACAGATTTTTTCGATTTTTTTCTCACGATTACGAGTTACGCGGTTACGGTTGACTTTTTCTTATTCGAAATCTGATTCTCTATAAAATGCACCTAATGGTTTCCTTTTAGCTTGAAATTTTTTTTTGTCGAAAATCCACAGTACCCTCCCTTGGAAAAATGACTCAGAAAAATCATGGCATTCGAAAGAGATTTTTTCGATTTTTTTCTCACGGGTACGAGTTACGCGGTTACGGTTGACTTTTTCTTATTCGAAATCTGATTCTCTATAAAATGCACCTAATGGTTTCCTTTTAGCTTGAAATTTTTTTTTCTCGAAAATCCACAGTACCCTCCCTTGGAAAAATGACTCAGAAAAATCATGGCATTCGAAACAGATTTTTTCGATTTTTTTCTCACGGGTACGAGTTACGCGGTTACGGTTGACTTTTCCTTATTCGAAATCTGATTCTCTATAAAATGCACCTAATGGTTTCCTTTTAGCTTGAAATTTTTTTTTGTCGAAAATCCACAGTACCCTCCCTTGGAAAAATGACTCAGAAAAATCATGGCATTCGAAACAGATTTTTTCGATTTTTTTCTCACGGGTACGAGTTACGCGGTTACGGTTGACTTTTCCTTATTCGAAATCTGATTCTCTATAAAATGCACCTAATGGTTTCCTTTTAGCTTGAAATTTTTTTTTCTCGAAAATCCACAGTACCCTCCCTTGGAAAAATGACTCAGAAAAATCATGGCATTCGAAACAGATTTTTTCGATTTTTTTCTCACGGGTACGAGTTACGCGGTTACGGTTGACTTTTTCTTATTCGAAATCTGATTCTCTATAAAATGCACCTAATGGTTTCCTTTTAGCTTGAAATTTTTTTTTCTCGAAAATCCACAGTACCCTCCCTTGGAAAAATGACTCAGAAAAATCATGGCATTCGAAATAGATTTTTTCGATTTTTTTCTCACGGGTACGAGTTACGCGGTTACGGTTGACTTTTCCTTATTCGAAATCTGAATCTCTATAAAATGCACCTAATGGTTTCCTTTTAGCTTGAAATTTTTTTTTCTCGAAAATCCACAGTACCCTCCCTTGGAAAAATGACTCAGAAAAATCATGGCATTCGAAACAGATTTTTTCGATTTTTTTCTCACGGGTACGAGTTACGCGGTTACGGTTGACTTTTCCTTATTCGAAATCTGATTCTCTATAAAATGCACCTAATGGTTTCCTTTTAGCTTGAAATTTTTTTTCCTCGAAAATCCACAGTACCCTCCCTTGGAAAAATGACTCAGAAAAATCATGGCATTCGAAACAGATTTTTTCGATTTTTTTCTCACGGGTACGAGTTACGCGGTTACGGTTGACTTTTTCTTATTCGAAATCTGATTCTCTATAAAATGCACCTAATGGTTTCCCTTTAGCTTGAAATTTTTTTTTCTCGAAAATCCACAGTACCCTCCCTTGGAAAAATGACTCAGAAAAATCATGGCATTCGAAACAGATTTTTTCGATTTTTTTTCTCACGATTACGAGTTACGCGGTTACGGTTGACTTTTTCTTATTCGAAATCTGATTCTCTATAAAATGCACCTAATGGTTTCCTTTTAGCTTGAAATTTTTTTTTGTCGAAAATCCACAGTACCCTCCCTTGGAAAAATGACTCAGAAAAATCATGGCATTCGAAACAGATTTTTTCGATTTTTTTCTCACGGGTACGAGTTACGCGGTTACGGTTGACTTTTTCTTATTCGAAATCTGATTCTCTATAAAATGCACCTAATGGTTTCCTTTTAGCTTGAAATTTTTTTTTCTCGAAAATCCACAGTACCCTCCCTTGGAAAAATGACTCAGAAAAATCATGGCATTCGAAAGAGATTTTTTCGATTTTTTTCTCACGGGTACGAGTTACGCGGTTACGGTTGACTTTTTCTTATTCGAAATCTGATTCTCTATAAAATGCACCTAATGGTTTCCTTTTAGCTTGAAATTTTTTTTTCTCGAAAATCCACAGTACCCTCCCTTGGAAAAATGACTCAGAAAAATCATGGCATTCGAAACAGATTTTTTCGATTTTTTTCTCACGGGTACGAGTTACGCGGTTACGGTTGACTTTTCCTTATTCGAAATCTGATTCTCTATAAAATGCACCTAATGGTTTCCTTTTAGCTTGAAATTTTTTTTTGTCGAAAATCCACAGTACCCTCCCTTGGAAAAATGACTCAGAAAAATCATGGCATTCGAAACAGATTTTTTCGATTTTTTTCTCACGGGTACGAGTTACGCGGTTACGGTTGACTTTTCCTTATTCGAAATCTGATTCTCTATAAAATGCACCTAATGGTTTCCTTTTAGCTTGAAATTTTTTTTTCTCGAAAATCCACAGTACCCTCCCTTGGAAAAATGACTCAGAAAAATCATGGCATTCGAAACAGATTTTTTCGATTTTTTTCTCACGGGTACGAGTTACGCGGTTACGGTTGACTTTTTCTTATTCGAAATCTGATTCTCTATAAAATGCACCTAATGGTTTCCTTTTAGCTTGAAATTTTTTTTTCTCGAAAATCCACAGTACCCTCCCTTGGAAAAATGACTCAGAAAAATCATGGCATTCGAAATAGATTTTTTCGATTTTTTTCTCACGGGTACGAGTTACGCGGTTACGGTTGACTTTTCCTTATTCGAAATCTGAATCTCTATAAAATGCACCTAATGGTTTCCTTTTAGCTTGAAATTTTTTTTTCTCGAAAATCCACAGTACCCTCCCTTGGAAAAATGACTCAGAAAAATCATGGCATTCGAAACAGATTTTTTCGATTTTTTTCTCACGGGTACGAGTTACGCGGTTACGGTTGACTTTTCCTTATTCGAAATCTGATTCTCTATAAAATGCACCTAATGGTTTCCTTTTAGCTTGAAATTTTTTTTCCTCGAAAATCCACAGTACCCTCCCTTGGAAAAATGACTCAGAAAAATCATGGCATTCGAAACAGATTTTTTCGATTTTTTTCTCACGGGTACGAGTTACGCGGTTACGGTTGACTTTTTCTTATTCGAAATCTGATTCTCTATAAAATGCACCTAATGGTTTCCCTTTAGCTTGAAATTTTTTTTTCTCGAAAATCCACAGTACCCTCCCTTGGAAAAATGACTCAGAAAAATCATGGCATTCGAAACAGATTTTTTCGATTTTTTTTCTCACGATTACGAGTTACGCGGTTACGGTTGACTTTTTCTTATTCGAAATCTGATTCTCTATAAAATGCACCTAATGGTTTCCTTTTAGCTTGAAATTTTTTTTTGTCGAAAATCCACAGTACCCTCCCTTGGAAAAATGACTCAGAAAAATCATGGCATTCGAAACAGATTTTTTCGATTTTTTTCTCACGGGTACGAGTTACGCGGTTACGGTTGACTTTTTCTTATTCGAAATCTGATTCTCTATAAAATGCACCTAATGGTTTCCTTTTAGCTTGAAATTTTTTTTTCTCGAAAATCCACAGTACCCTCCCTTGGAAAAATGACTCAGAAAAATCATGGCATTCGAAACAGATTTTTTCGATTTTTTTCTCACGGGTACGAGTTACGCGGTTACGGTTGACTTTTCCTTATTCGAAATCTGATTCTCTATAAAATGCACCTAATGGTTTCCTTTTAGCTTGAAATTTTTTTTTGTCGAAAATCCACAGTACCCTCCCTTGGAAAAATGACTCAGAAAAATCATGGCATTCGAAAGAGATTTTTTCGATTTTTTTCTCACGGGTACGAGTTACGCGGTTACGGTTGACATTTTCTTATTCGAAATCTGATTCTCTATAAAATGCACCTAATGGTTTCCTTTTAGCTTGAAATTTTTTTTGTCGAAAATCCACAGTACCCTCCCTTGGAAAAATGACTCAGAAAAATCATGGCATTCGAAACAGATTTTTTCGATTTTTTTTCTCACGATTACGAGTTACGCGGTTACGGTTGACTTTTTCTTATTCGAAATCTGATTCTCTATAAAATGCACCTAATGGTTTCCTTTTAGCTTGAAATTTTTTTTTGTCGAAAATCCACAGTACCCTCCCTTGGAAAAATGACTCAGAAAAATCATGGCATTCGAAACAGATTTTTTCGATTTTTTTCTCACGGGTACGAGTTACGCGGTTACGGTTGACTTTTTCTTATTCGAAATCTGATTCTCTATAAAATGCACCTAATGGTTTCCTTTTAGCTTGAAATTTTTTTTTCTCGAAAATCCACAGTACCCTCCCTTGGAAAAATGACTCAGAAAAATCATGGCATTCGAAACAGATTTTTTCGATTTTTTTCTCACGGGTACGAGTTACGCGGTTACGGTTGACTTTTCCTTATTCGAAATCTGATTCTCTATAAAATGCACCTAATGGTTTCCTTTTAGCTTGAAATTTTTTTTTGTCGAAAATCCACAGTACCCTCCCTTGGAAAAATGACTCAGAAAAATCATGGCATTCGAAAGAGATTTTTTCGATTTTTTTCTCACGGGTACGAGTTACGCGGTTACGGTTGACATTTTCTTATTCGAAATCTGATTCTCTATAAAATGCACCTAATGGTTTCCTTTTAGCTTGAAATTTTTTTTGTCGAAAATCCACAGTACCCTCCCTTGGAAAAATGACTCAGAAAAATCATGGCATTCGAAAGAGATTTTTTCGATTTTTTTCTCACGGGTACGAGTTACGCGGTTACGGTTGACTTTTTCTTATTCGAAATCTGATTCTCTATAAAATGCACCTAATGGTTTCCTTTTAGCTTGAAATTTTTTTTTCTCGAAAATCCACAGTACCCTCCCTTGGAAAAATGACTCAGAAAAATCATGGCATTCGAAACAGATTTTTTCGATTTTTTTCTCACGATTACGAGTTACGCGGTTACGGTTGACTTTTTCTTATTCGAAATCTGATTCTCTATAAAATGCACCTAATGGTTTCCTTTTAGCTTGAAATTTTTTTTTGTCGAAAATCCACAGTACCCTCCCTTGGAAAAATGACTCAGAAAAATCATGGCATTCGAAACAGATTTTTTCGATTTTTTTCTCACGGGTACGAGTTACGCGGTTACGGTTGACTTTTCCTTATTCGAAATCTGATTCTCTATAAAATGCACCTAATGGTTTCCTTTTAGCTTGAAATTTTTTTTTGTCGAAAATCCACAGTACCCTCCCTTGGAAAAATGACTCAGAAAAATCATGGCATTCGAAAGAGATTTTTTCGATTTTTTTCTCACGGGTACGAGTTACGCGGTTACGGTTGACATTTTCTTATTCGAAATCTGATTCTCTATGAAATGCACCTAATGGTTTCCTTTTAGCTTGAAATTTTTTTTGTCGAAAATCCACAGTACCCTCCCTTGGAAAAATGACTCAGAAAAATCATGGCATTCGAAAGAGATTTTTTCGATTTTTTTCTAACGGGTACGAGTTACGCGGTTACGGTTGACATTTTCTTATTCGAAATCTGATTCTCTATAAAATGCACCTAATGGTTTCCTTTTAGCTTGAAATTTTTTTTTGTCGAAAATCCACAGTACCCTCCCTTGGAAAAATGACTCAGAAAAATCATGGCATTCGAAACAGATTTTTTCGATTTTTTTCTCACGGGTACGAGTTACGCGGTTACGGTTGACTTTTCCTTATTCGAAATCTGATTCTCTATAAAATGCACCTAATGGTTTCCTTTTAGCTTGAAATTTTTTTTTCTCGAAAATCCACAGTACCCTCCCTTGGAAAAATGACTCAGAAAAATCATGGCATTCGAAACAGATTTTTTCGATTTTTTTCTCACGGGTACGAGTTACGCGGTTACGGTTGACTTTTTCTTATTCGAAATCTGATTCTCTATAAAATGCACCTAATGGTTTCCTTTTAGCTTGAAATTTTTTTTTCTCGAAAATCCACAGTACCCTCCCTTGGAAAAATGACTCAGAAAAATCATGGCATTCGAAATAGATTTTTTCGATTTTTTTCTCACGGGTACGAGTTACGCGGTTACGGTTGACTTTTCCTTATTCGAAATCTGAATCTCTATAAAATGCACCTAATGGTTTCCTTTTAGCTTGAAATTTTTTTTTCTCGAAAATCCACAGTACCCTCCCTTGGAAAAATGACTCAGAAAAATCATGGCATTCGAAACAGATTTTTTCGATTTTTTTCTCACGGGTACGAGTTACGCGGTTACGGTTGACTTTTCCTTATTCGAAATCTGATTCTCTATAAAATGCACCTAATGGTTTCCTTTTAGCTTGAAATTTTTTTTTCTCGAAAATCCACAGTACCCTCCCTTGGAAAAATGACTCAGAAAAATCATGGCATTCGAAACAGATTTTTTCGATTTTTTTCTCACGGGTACGAGTTACGCGGTTACGGTTGACTTTTTCTTATTCGAAATCTGATTCTCTATAAAATGCACCTAATGGTTTCCTTTTAGCTTGAAATTTTTTTTTCTCGAAAATCCACAGTACCCTCCCTTGGAAAAATGACTCAGAAAAATCATGGCATTCGAAACAGATTTTTTCGATTTTTTTCTCACGATTACGAGTTACGCGGTTACGGTTGACTTTTTCTTATTCGAAATCTGATTCTCTATAAAATGCACCTAATGGTTTCCTTTTAGCTTGAAATTTTTTTTTGTCGAAAATCCACAGTACCCTCCCTTGGAAAAATGACTCAGAAAAATCATGGCATTCGAAACAGATTTTTTCGATTTTTTTCTCACGGGTACGAGTTACGCGGTTACGGTTGACTTTTTCTTATTCGAAATCTGATTCTCTATAAAATGCACCTAATGGTTTCCTTTTAGCTTGAAATTTTTTTTTCTCGAAAATCCACAGTACCCTCCCTTGGAAAAATGACTCAGAAAAATCATGGCATTCGAAACAGATTTTTTCGATTTTTTTCTCACGGGTACGAGTTACGCGGTTACGGTTGACTTTTTCTTATTCGAAATCTGATTCTCTATAAAATGCACCTAATGGTTTCCTTTTAGCTTGAAATTTTTTTTTCTCGAAAATCCACAGTACCCTCCCTTGGAAAAATGACTCAGAAAAATCATGGCATTCGAAATAGATTTTTTCGATTTTTTTCTCACGGGTACGAGTTACGCGGTTACGGTTGACTTTTCCTTATTCGAAATCTGAATCTCTATAAAATGCACCTAATGGTTTCCTTTTAGCTTGAAATTTTTTTTTGTCGAAAATCCACAGTACCCTCCCTTGGAAAAATGACTCAGAAAAATCATGGCATTCGAAACAGATTTTTTCGATTTTTTTCTCACGATTACGAGTTACGCGGTTACGGTTGACTTTTTCTTATTCGAAATCTGATTCTCTATAAAATGCACCTAATGGTTTCCTTTTAGCTTGAAATTTTTTTTTGTCGAAAATCCACAGTACCCTCCCTTGGAAAAATGACTCAGAAAAATCATGGCATTCGAAACAGATTTTTTCGATTTTTTTCTCACGGGTACGAGTTACGCGGTTACGGTTGACTTTTTCTTATTCGAAATCTGATTCTCTATAAAATGCACCTAATGGTTTCCTTTTAGCTTGAAATTTTTTTTTCTCGAAAATCCACAGTACCCTCCCTTGGAAAAATGACTCAGAAAAATCATGGCATTCGAAATAGATTTTTTCGATTTTTTTCTCACGGGTACGAGTTACGCGGTTACGGTTGACTTTTCCTTATTCGAAATCTGAATCTCTATAAAATGCACCTAATGGTTTCCTTTTAGCTTGAAATTTTTTTTTCTCGAAAATCCACAGTACCCTCCCTTGGAAAAATGACTCAGAAAAATCATGGCATTCGAAACAGATTTTTTCGATTTTTTTCTCACGGGTACGAGTTACGCGGTTACGGTTGACTTTTCCTTATTCGAAATCTGATTCTCTATAAAATGCACCTAATGGTTTCCTTTTAGCTTGAAATTTTTTTTTCTCGAAAATCCACAGTACCCTCCCTTGGAAAAATGACTCAGAAAAATCATGGCATTCGAAACAGATTTTTTCGATTTTTTTCTCACGGGTACGAGTTACGCGGTTACGGTTGACTTTTTCTTATTCGAAATCTGATTCTCTATAAAATGCACCTAATGGTTTCCTTTTAGCTTGAAATTTTTTTTTCTCGAAAATCCACAGTACCCTCCCTTGGAAAAATGACTCAGAAAAATCATGGCATTCGAAACAGATTTTTTCGATTTTTTTCTCACGATTACGAGTTACGCGGTTACGGTTGACTTTTTCTTATTCGAAATCTGATTCTCTATAAAATGCACCTAATGGTTTCCTTTTAGCTTGAAATTTTTTTTTGTCGAAAATCCACAGTACCCTCCCTTGGAAAAATGACTCAGAAAAATCATGGCATTCGAAACAGATTTTTTCGATTTTTTTCTCACGGGTACGAGTTACGCGGTTACGGTTGACTTTTTCTTATTCGAAATCTGATTCTCTATAAAATGCACCTAATGGTTTCCTTTTAGCTTGAAATTTTTTTTTCTCGAAAATCCACAGTACCCTCCCTTGGAAAAATGACTCAGAAAAATCATGGCATTCGAAACAGATTTTTTCGATTTTTTTCTCACGGGTACGAGTTACGCGGTTACGGTTGACTTTTCCTTATTCGAAATCTGATTCTCTATAAAATGCACCTAATGGTTTCCTTTTAGCTTGAAATTTTTTTTTGTCGAAAATCCACAGTACCCTCCCTTGGAAAAATGACTCAGAAAAATCATGGCATTCGAAAGAGATTTTTTCGATTTTTTTCTCACGGGTACGAGTTACGCGGTTACGGTTGACATTTTCTTATTCGAAATCTGATTCTCTATAAAATGCACCTAATGGTTTCCTTTTAGCTTGAAATTTTTTTTGTCGAAAATCCACAGTACCCTCCCTTGGAAAAATGACTCAGAAAAATCATGGCATTCGAAACAGATTTTTTCGATTTTTTTCTCACGGGTACGAGTTACGCGGTTACGGTTGACTTTTTCTTATTCGAAATCTGATTCTCTATAAAATGCACCTAATGGTTTCCTTTTAGCTTGAAATTTTTTTTTCTCGAAAATCCACAGTACCCTCCCTTGGAAAAATGACTCAGAAAAATCATGGCATTCGAAACAGATTTTTTCGATTTTTTTCTCACGGGTACGAGTTACGCGGTTACGGTTGACTTTTCCTTATTCGAAATCTGATTCTCTATAAAATGCACCTAATGGTTTCCTTTTAGCTTGAAATTTTTTTTTGTCGAAAATCCACAGTACCCTCCCTTGGAAAAATGACTCAGAAAAATCATGGCATTCGAAAGAGATTTTTTCGATTTTTTTCTCACGGGTACGAGTTACGCGGTTACGGTTGACATTTTCTTATTCGAAATCTGATTCTCTATAAAATGCACCTAATGGTTTCCTTTTAGCTTGAAATTTTTTTTGTCGAAAATCCACAGTACCCTCCCTTGGAAAAATGACTCAGAAAAATCATGGCATTCGAAAGAGATTTTTTCGATTTTTTTCTCACGGGTACGAGTTACGCGGTTACGGTTGACATTTTCTTATTCGAAATCTGATTCTCTATAAAATGCACCTAATGGTTTCCTTTTAGCTTGAAATTTTTTTTTGTCGAAAATCCACAGTACCCTCCCTTGGAAAAATGACTCAGAAAAATCATGGCATTCGAAAGAGATTTTTTCGATTTTTTTCTCACGGGTACGAGTTACGCGGTTACGGTTGACATTTTCTTATTCGAAATCTGATTCTCTATAAAATGCACCTAATGGTTTCCTTTTAGCTTGAAATTTTTTTTGTCGAAAATCCACAGTACCCTCCCTTGGAAAAATGACTCAGAAAAATCATGGCATTCGAAAGAGATTTTTTCGATTTTTTTCTCACGGGTACGAGTTACGCGGTTACGGTTGACTTTTCCTTATTCGAAATCTGAATCTCTATAAAATGCACCTAATGGTTTCCTTTTAGCTTGAAATTTTTTTTTCTCGAAAATCCACAGTACCCTCCCTTGGAAAAATGACTCAGAAAAATCATGGCATTCGAAACAGATTTTTTCGATTTTTTTCTCACGATTACGAGTTACGCGGTTACGGTTGACTTTTTCTTATTCGAAATCTGATTCTCTATAAAATGCACCTAATGGTTTCCTTTTAGCTTGAAATTTTTTTTTGTCGAAAATCCACAGTACCCTCCCTTGGAAAAATGACTCAGAAAAATCATGGCATTCGAAACAGATTTTTTCGATTTTTTTCTCACGGGTACGAGTTACGCGGTTACGGTTGACTTTTTCTTATTCGAAATCTGATTCTCTATAAAATGCACCTAATGGTTTCCTTTTAGCTTGAAATTTTTTTTTCTCGAAAATCCACAGTACCCTCCCTTGGAAAAATGACTCAGAAAAATCATGGCATTCGAAATAGATTTTTTCGATTTTTTTCTCACGGGTACGAGTTACGCGGTTACGGTTGACTTTTCCTTATTCGAAATCTGAATCTCTATAAAATGCACCTAATGGTTTCCTTTTAGCTTGAAATTTTTTTTTCTCGAAAATCCACAGTACCCTCCCTTGGAAAAATGACTCAGAAAAATCATGGCATTCGAAACAGATTTTTTCGATTTTTTTCTCACGGGTACGAGTTACGCGGTTACGGTTGACTTTTCCTTATTCGAAATCTGATTCTCTATAAAATGCACCTAATGGTTTCCTTTTAGCTTGAAATTTTTTTTTCTCGAAAATCCACAGTACCCTCCCTTGGAAAAATGACTCAGAAAAATCATGGCATTCGAAACAGATTTTTTCGATTTTTTTCTCACGGGTACGAGTTACGCGGTTACGGTTGACTTTTTCTTATTCGAAATCTGATTCTCTATAAAATGCACCTAATGGTTTCCTTTTAGCTTGAAATTTTTTTTTCTCGAAAATCCACAGTACCCTCCCTTGGAAAAATGACTCAGAAAAATCATGGCATTCGAAACAGATTTTTTCGATTTTTTTCTCACGATTACGAGTTACGCGGTTACGGTTGACTTTTTCTTATTCGAAATCTGATTCTCTATAAAATGCACCTAATGGTTTCCTTTTAGCTTGAAATTTTTTTTTGTCGAAAATCCACAGTACCCTCCCTTGGAAAAATGACTCAGAAAAATCATGGCATTCGAAACAGATTTTTTCGATTTTTTTCTCACGGGTACGAGTTACGCGGTTACGGTTGACTTTTTCTTATTCGAAATCTGATTCTCTATAAAATGCACCTAATGGTTTCCTTTTAGCTTGAAATTTTTTTTTCTCGAAAATCCACAGTACCCTCCCTTGGAAAAATGACTCAGAAAAATCATGGCATTCGAAACAGATTTTTTCGATTTTTTTCTCACGGGTACGAGTTACGCGGTTACGGTTGACTTTTCCTTATTCGAAATCTGATTCTCTATAAAATGCACCTAATGGTTTCCTTTTAGCTTGAAATTTTTTTTTGTCGAAAATCCACAGTACCCTCCCTTGGAAAAATGACTCAGAAAAATCATGGCATTCGAAAGAGATTTTTTCGATTTTTTTCTCACGGGTACGAGTTACGCGGTTACGGTTGACATTTTCTTATTCGAAATCTGATTCTCTATAAAATGCACCTAATGGTTTCCTTTTAGCTTGAAATTTTTTTTGTCGAAAATCCACAGTACCCTCCCTTGGAAAAATGACTCAGAAAAATCATGGCATTCGAAACAGATTTTTTCGATTTTTTTCTCACGGGTACGAGTTACGCGGTTACGGTTGACTTTTTCTTATTCGAAATCTGATTCTCTATAAAATGCACCTAATGGTTTCCTTTTAGCTTGAAATTTTTTTTTCTCGAAAATCCACAGTACCCTCCCTTGGAAAAATGACTCAGAAAAATCATGGCATTCGAAACAGATTTTTTCGATTTTTTTCTCACGGGTACGAGTTACGCGGTTACGGTTGACTTTTCCTTATTCGAAATCTGATTCTCTATAAAATGCACCTAATGGTTTCCTTTTAGCTTGAAATTTTTTTTTGTCGAAAATCCACAGTACCCTCCCTTGGAAAAATGACTCAGAAAAATCATGGCATTCGAAAGAGATTTTTTCGATTTTTTTCTCACGGGTACGAGTTACGCGGTTACGGTTGACATTTTCTTATTCGAAATCTGATTCTCTATAAAATGCACCTAATGGTTTCCTTTTAGCTTGAAATTTTTTTTGTCGAAAATCCACAGTACCCTCCCTTGGAAAAATGACTCAGAAAAATCATGGCATTCGAAAGAGATTTTTTCGATTTTTTTCTCACGGGTACGAGTTACGCGGTTACGGTTGACATTTTCTTATTCGAAATCTGATTCTCTATAAAATGCACCTAATGGTTTCCTTTTAGCTTGAAATTTTTTTTTGTCGAAAATCCACAGTACCCTCCCTTGGAAAAATGACTCAGAAAAATCATGGCATTCGAAAGAGATTTTTTCGATTTTTTTCTCACGGGTACGAGTTACGCGGTTACGGTTGACATTTTCTTATTCGAAATCTGATTCTCTATAAAATGCACCTAATGGTTTCCTTTTAGCTTGAAATTTTTTTTGTCGAAAATCCACAGTACCCTCCCTTGGAAAAATGACTCAGAAAAATCATGGCATTCGAAAGAGATTTTTTCGATTTTTTTCTCACGGGTACGAGTTACGCGGTTACGGTTGACTTTTCCTTATTCGAAATCTGAATCTCTATAAAATGCACCTAATGGTTTCCTTTTAGCTTGAAATTTTTTTTTCTCGAAAATCCACAGTACCCTCCCTTGGAAAAATGACTCAGAAAAATCATGGCATTCGAAACAGATTTTTTCGATTTTTTTCTCACGATTACGAGTTACGCGGTTACGGTTGACTTTTTCTTATTCGAAATCTGATTCTCTATAAAATGCACCTAATGGTTTCCTTTTAGCTTGAAATTTTTTTTTGTCGAAAATCCACAGTACCCTCCCTTGGAAAAATGACTCAGAAAAATCATGGCATTCGAAACAGATTTTTTCGATTTTTTTCTCACGGGTACGAGTTACGCGGTTACGGTTGACTTTTTCTTATTCGAAATCTGATTCTCTATAAAATGCACCTAATGGTTTCCTTTTAGCTTGAAATTTTTTTTTCTCGAAAATCCACAGTACCCTCCCTTGGAAAAATGACTCAGAAAAATCATGGCATTCGAAATAGATTTTTTCGATTTTTTTCTCACGGGTACGAGTTACGCGGTTACGGTTGACTTTTCCTTATTCGAAATCTGAATCTCTATAAAATGCACCTAATGGTTTCCTTTTAGCTTGAAATTTTTTTTTCTCGAAAATCCACAGTACCCTCCCTTGGAAAAATGACTCAGAAAAATCATGGCATTCGAAACAGATTTTTTCGATTTTTTTCTCACGGGTACGAGTTACGCGGTTACGGTTGACTTTTCCTTATTCGAAATCTGATTCTCTATAAAATGCACCTAATGGTTTCCTTTTAGCTTGAAATTTTTTTTTCTCGAAAATCCACAGTACCCTCCCTTGGAAAAATGACTCAGAAAAATCATGGCATTCGAAACAGATTTTTTCGATTTTTTTCTCACGGGTACGAGTTACGCGGTTACGGTTGACTTTTTCTTATTCGAAATCTGATTCTCTATAAAATGCACCTAATGGTTTCCTTTTAGCTTGAAATTTTTTTTTCTCGAAAATCCACAGTACCCTCCCTTGGAAAAATGACTCAGAAAAATCATGGCATTCGAAACAGATTTTTTCGATTTTTTTCTCACGATTACGAGTTACGCGGTTACGGTTGACTTTTTCTTATTCGAAATCTGATTCTCTATAAAATGCACCTAATGGTTTCCTTTTAGCTTGAAATTTTTTTTTGTCGAAAATCCACAGTACCCTCCCTTGGAAAAATGACTCAGAAAAATCATGGCATTCGAAACAGATTTTTTCGATTTTTTTCTCACGGGTACGAGTTACGCGGTTACGGTTGACTTTTTCTTATTCGAAATCTGATTCTCTATAAAATGCACCTAATGGTTTCCTTTTAGCTTGAAATTTTTTTTTCTCGAAAATCCACAGTACCCTCCCTTGGAAAAATGACTCAGAAAAATCATGGCATTCGAAACAGATTTTTTCGATTTTTTTCTCACGGGTACGAGTTACGCGGTTACGGTTGACTTTTCCTTATTCGAAATCTGATTCTCTATAAAATGCACCTAATGGTTTCCTTTTAGCTTGAAATTTTTTTTTGTCGAAAATCCACAGTACCCTCCCTTGGAAAAATGACTCAGAAAAATCATGGCATTCGAAAGAGATTTTTTCGATTTTTTTCTCACGGGTACGAGTTACGCGGTTACGGTTGACATTTTCTTATTCGAAATCTGATTCTCTATAAAATGCACCTAATGGTTTCCTTTTAGCTTGAAATTTTTTTTGTCGAAAATCCACAGTACCCTCCCTTGGAAAAATGACTCAGAAAAATCATGGCATTCGAAACAGATTTTTTCGATTTTTTTCTCACGGGTACGAGTTACGCGGTTACGGTTGACTTTTTCTTATTCGAAATCTGATTCTCTATAAAATGCACCTAATGGTTTCCTTTTAGCTTGAAATTTTTTTTTCTCGAAAATCCACAGTACCCTCCCTTGGAAAAATGACTCAGAAAAATCATGGCATTCGAAAGAGATTTTTTCGATTTTTTTCTCACGGGTACGAGTTACGCGGTTACGGTTGACATTTTCTTATTCGAAATCTGATTCTCTATAAAATGCACCTAATGGTTTCCTTTTAGCTTGAAATTTTTTTTGTCGAAAATCCACAGTACCCTCCCTTGGAAAAATGACTCAGAAAAATCATGGCATTCGAAACAGATTTTTTCGATTTTTTTCTCACGGGTACGAGTTACGCGGTTACGGTTGACTTTTTCTTATTCGAAATCTGATTCTCTATAAAATGCACCTAATGGTTTCCTTTTAGCTTGAAATTTTTTTTTCTCGAAAATCCACAGTACCCTCCCTTGGAAAAATGACTCAGAAAAATCATGGCATTCGAAACAGATTTTTTCGATTTTTTTCTCACGGGTACGAGTTACGCGGTTACGGTTGACTTTTCCTTATTCGAAATCTGATTCTCTATAAAATGCACCTAATGGTTTCCTTTTAGCTTGAAATTTTTTTTTGTCGAAAATCCACAGTACCCTCCCTTGGAAAAATGACTCAGAAAAATCATGGCATTCGAAAGAGATTTTTTCGATTTTTTTCTCACGGGTACGAGTTACGCGGTTACGGTTGACATTTTCTTATTCGAAATCTGATTCTCTATAAAATGCACCTAATGGTTTCCTTTTAGCTTGAAATTTTTTTTGTCGAAAATCCACAGTACCCTCCCTTGGAAAAATGACTCAGAATAATCATGGCATTCGAAAGAGATTTTTTCGATTTTTTTCTAACGGGTACGAGTTACGCGGTTACGGTTGACATTTTCTTATTCGAAATCTGATTCTCTATAAAATGCACCTAATGGTTTCCTTTTAGCTTGAAATTTTTTTTTGTCGAAAATTCACAGTACCCTCCCTTGGAAAAATGACTCAGAAAAATCATGGCATTCGAAACAGATTTTTTCGATTTTTTTCTCACGAGTACGAGTTACGCGGTTACGGTTGACTTTTTCTTATTCGAAATCTGATTCTCTATAAAATGCACCTAATGGTTTCCTTTTAGCTTGAAATTTTTTTTTCTCGAAAATCCACAGTACCCTCCCTTGGAAAAATGACTCAGAAAAATCATGGCATTCGAAACAGATTTTTTCGATTTTTTTCTCACGGGTACGAGTTACGCGGTTACGGTTGACTTTTTCTTATTCGAAATCTGATTCTCTATAAAATGCACCTAATGGTTTCCTTTTAGCTTGAAATTTTTTTTTCTCGAAAATCCACAGTACCCTCCCTTGGAAAAATGACTCAGAAAAATCATGGCATTCGAAATAGATTTTTTCGATTTTTTTCTCACGATTACGAGTTACGCGGTTACGGTTGACTTTTCCTTATTCGAAATCTGATTCTCTATAAAATGCACCTAATGGTTTCCTTTTAGCTTGAAATTTTTTTTTGTCGAAAATCCACAGTACCCTCCCTTGGAAAAATGACTCAGAAAAATCATGGCATTCGAAACAGATTTTTTCGATTTTTTTCTCACGGGTACGAGTTACGCGGTTACGGTTGACATTTTCTTATTCGAAATCTGATTCTCTATAAAATGCACCTAATGGTTTCCTTTTAGCTTGAAATTTTTTTTTGTCGAAAATTCACAGTACCCTCCCTTGGAAAAATGACTCAGAAAAATCATGGCATTCGAAACAGATTTTTTCGATTTTTTTCTCACGGGTACGAGTTACGCGGTTACGGTTGACTTTTTCTTATTCGAAATCTGATTCTCTATAAAATGCACCTAATGGTTTCCTTTTAGCTTGAAATTTTTTTTTGTCGAAAATCCACAGTACCCTCCCTTGGAAAAATGACTCAGAAAAATCATGGCATTCGAAACAGATTTTTTCGATTTTTTTCTCACGGGTACGAGTTACGCGGTTACGGTTGACTTTTCCTTATTCGAAATCTGATTCTCTATAAAATGCACCTAATGGTTTCCTTTTAGCTTGAAATTTTTTTTTCTCGAAAATCCACAGTACCCTCCCTTGGAAAAATGACTCAGAAAAATCATGGCATTCGAAACAGATTTTTTCGATTTTTTTCTCACGGGTACGAGTTACGCGGTTACGGTTGACTTTTTCTTATTCGAAATCTGATTCTCTATAAAATGCACCTAATGGTTTCCTTTTAGCTTGACATTTTTTTTTCTCGAAAATCCACAGTACCCTCCCTTGGAAAAATGACTCAGAAAAATCATGGCATTCGAAACAGATTTTTTCGATTTTTTTCTCACTGGTACGAGTTACGCGGTTACGGTTGACTTTTTCTTATTCGAAATCTGATTCTCTATAAAATGCACCTAATGGTTTCCTTTTAGCTTGAAATTTTTTTTTGTCGAAAATCCACAGTACCCTCCCTTGGAAAAATGACTCAGAAAAATCATGGCATTCGAAACAGATTTTTTCGATTTTTTTCTCACGGGTACGAGTTACGCGGTTACGGTTGACATTTTCTTATTCGAAATCTGATTCTCTATAAAATGCACCTAATGGTTTCCTTCTAGCTTGAAATTTTTTTTTGTCGAAAATCCACAGTACCCTCCCTTGGAAAAATGACTCAGAAAAATCATGGCATTCGAAACAGATTTTTTCGATTTTTTTCTCACGGGTACGAGTTACGCGGTTACGGTTGACTTTTTCTTATTCGAAATCTGATTCTCTATAAAATGCACCTAATGGTTTCCTTTTAGCTTGAAATTTTTTTTTCTCGAAAATCCACAGTACCCTCCCTTGGAAAAATGACTCAGAAAAATCATGGCATTCGAAATAGATTTTTTCGATTTTTTTCTCACGGGTACGAGTTACGCGGTTACGGTTGACTTTTCCTTATTCGAAATCTGATTCTCTATAAAATGCACCTAATGGTTTCCTTTTAGCTTGAAATTTTTTTTTCTCGAAAATCCACAGTACCCTCCCTTGGAAAAATGACTCAGAAAAATCATGGCATTCGAAACAGATTTTTTCGATTTTTTTCTCACGGGTACGAGTTACGCGGTTACGGTTGACTTTTCCTTATTCGAAATCTGATTCTCTATAAAATGCACCTAATGGTTTCCTTTTAGCTTGAAATTTTTTTTTCTCGAAAATCCACAGTACCCTCCCTTGGAAAAATGACTCAGAAAAATCATGGCATTCGAAACAGATTTTTTCGATTTTTTTCTCACGGGTACGAGTTACGCGGTTACGGTTGACTTTTCCTTATTCGAAATCTGATTCTCTATAAAATGCACCTAATGGTTTCCTTTTAGTTTGAAATTTTTTTTTCTCGAAAATCCACAGTACCCTCCCTTGGAAAAATGACTCAGAAAAATCATGGCATTCGAAACAGATTTTTTCGATTTTTTTCTAACGGGTACGAGTTACGCGGTTACGGTTGACTTTTTCTTATTCGAAATCTGATTCTCTATAAAATGCACCTAATGGTTTCCTTTTAGCTTGAAATTTTTTTTTCTCGAAAATCCACAGTACCCTCCCTTGGAAAAATGACTCAGAAAAATCATGGCATTCGAAACAGATTTTTTCGATTTTTTTCTCACGGGTACGAGTTACGCGGTTACGGTTGACTTTTTCTTATTCGAAATCTGATTCTCTATAAAATGCACCTAATGGTTTCCTTTTAGCTTGAAATTTTTTTTTCTCGAAAATCCACAGTACCCTCCCTTGGAAAAATGACTCAGAAAAATCATGGCATTCGAAATAGAGTTTTTCGATTTTTTTCTCACGATTACGAGTTACGCGGTTACGGTTGACTTTTCCTTATTCGAAATCTGATTCTCTATAAAATGCACCTAATGGTTTCCTTTTAGCTTGAAATTTTTTTTTGTCGAAAATCCACAGTACCCTCCCTTGGAAAAATGACTCAGAAAAATCATGGCATTCGAAACAGATTTTTTCGATTTTTTTCTCACGGGTACGAGTTACGCGGTTACGGTTGACATTTTCTTATTCGAAATCTGATTCTCTATAAAATGCACCTAATGGTTTCCTTTTAGCTTGAAATTTTTTTTTGTCGAAAATTCACAGTACCCTCCCTTGGAAAAATGACTCAGAAAAATCATGGCATTCGAAACAGATTTTTTCGATTTTTTTCTCACGGGTACGAGTTACGCGGTTACGGTTGACTTTTTCTTATTCGAAATCTGATTCTCTATAAAATGCACCTAATGGTTTCCTTTTAGCTTGAAATTTTTTTTTGTCGAAAATCCACAGTACCCTCCCTTGGAAAAATGACTCAGAAAAATCATGGCATTCGAAACAGATTTTTTCGATTTTTTTCTCACGGGTACGAGTTACGCGGTTACGGTTGACTTTTCCTTATTCGAAATCTGATTCTCTATAAAATGCACCTAATGGTTTCCTTTTAGCTTGAAATTTTTTTTTCTCGAAAATCCACAGTACCCTCCCTTGGAAAAATGACTCAGAAAAATCATGGCATTCGAAACAGATTTTTTCGATTTTTTTCTCACGGGTACGAGTTACGCGGTTACGGTTGACTTTTTCTTATTCGAAATCTGATTCTCTATAAAATGCACCTAATGGTTTCCTTTTAGCTTGACATTTTTTTTTCTCGAAAATCCACAGTACCCTCCCTTGGAAAAATGACTCAGAAAAATCATGGCATTCGAAACAGATTTTTTCGATTTTTTTCTCACTGGTACGAGTTACGCGGTTACGGTTGACTTTTTCTTATTCGAAATCTGATTCTCTATAAAATGCACCTAATGGTTTCCTTTTAGCTTGAAATTTTTTTTTCTCAAAAATCCACAGTACCCTCCCTTGGAAAAATGACTCAGAAAAATCATGGCATTCGAAACAGATTTTTTCGATTTTTTTCTCACGGGTACGAGTTACGCGGTTACGGTTGACATTTTCTTATTCGAAATCTGATTCTCTATAAAATGCACCTAATGGTTTCCTTTTAGCTTGAAATTTTTTTTTGTCGAAAATCCACAGTACCCTCCCTTGGAAAAATGACTCAGAAAAATCATGGCATTCGAAACAGATTTTTTCGATTTTTTTCTCACGGGTACGAGTTACGCGGTTACGGTTGACATTTTCTTATTCGAAATCTGATTCTCTATAAAATGCACCTAATGGTTTCCTTTTAGCTTGAAATTTTTTTTTGTCGAAAATCCACAGTACCCTCCCTTGGAAAAATGACTCAGAAAAATCATGGCATTCGAAACAGATTTTTTCGATTTTTTTCTCACGGGTACGAGTTACGCGGTTACGGTTGACTTTTTCTTATTCGAAATCTGATTCTCTATAAAATGCACCTAATGGTTTCCTTTTAGCTTCAAATTTTTTTTTGTCGAAAGTCCACAGTACCCTCCCTTGGAAAAATGACTCAGAAAAATCATGGCATTCGAAACAGATTTTTTCGATTTTTTTCTCACGGGTACGAGTTACGCGGTTACGGTTGACTTTTTCTTATTCGAAATCTGATTCTCTATAAAATGCACCTAATGGTTTCCTTTTAGCTTGAAATTTTTTTTTCTCGAAAATCCACAGTACCCTCCCTTGGAAAAATGACTCAGAAAAATCATGGCATTCGAAACAGATTTTTTCGATTTTTTTCTCACGGGTACGAGTTACGCGGTTACGGTTGACTTTTTCTTATTCGAAATCTGATTCTCTATAAAATGCACCTAATGGTTTCCTTTTAGCTTGAAATTTTTTTTTCTCGAAAATCCACAGTACCCTCCCTTGGAAAAATGACTCAGAAAAATCATGGCATTCGAAATAGATTTTTTCGATTTTTTTCTCACGATTACGAGTTACGCGGTTACGGTTGACTTTTCCTTATTCGAAATCTGATTCTCTATAAAATGCACCTAATGGTTTCCTTTTAGCTTGAAATTTTTTTTTGTCGAAAATCCACAGTACCCTCCCTTGGAAAAATGACTCAGAAAAATCATGGCATTCGAAACAGATTTTTTCGATTTTTTTCTCACGGGTACGAGTTACGCGGTTACGGTTGACATTTTCTTATTCGAAATCTGATTCTCTATAAAATGCACCTAATGGTTTCCTTTTAGCTTGAAATTTTTTTTTGTCGAAAATCCACAGTACCCTCCCTTGGAAAAATGACTCAGAAAAATCATGGCATTCGAAACAGATTTTTTCGATTTTTTTCTTACGGGTACGAGTTACGCGGTTACGGTTGACTTTTTCTTATTCGAAATCTGATTCTCTATAAAATGCACCTAATGGTTTCCTTTTAGCTTGAAATTTTTTTTTCTCGAAAATCCACAGTACCCTCCCTTGGAAAAATGACTCAGAAAAATCATGGCATTCGAAACAGATTTTTTCGGTTTTTTTCTCACGGGTACGAGTTACGCGGTTACGGTTGACTTTTCCTTATTCGAAATCTGATTCTCTATAAAATGCACCTAATGGTTTCCTTTTAGCTTGAAATTTTTTTTTGTCGAAAATCCACAGTACCCTCCCTTGGAAAAATGACTCAGAAAAATCATGGCATTCGAAAGAGATTTTTTCGATTTTTTTCTCACGGGTACGAGTTACGCGGTTACGGTTGACATTTTCTTATTCGAAATCTGATTCTCTATAAAATGCACCTAATGGTTTCCTTTTAGCTTGAAATTTTTTTTGTCGAAAATCCACAGTACCCTCCCTTGGAAAAATGACTCAGAAAAATCATGGCATTCGAAAGAGATTTTTTCGATTTTTTTCTCACGGGTACGAGTTACGCGGTTACGGTTGACATTTTCTTATTCGAAATCTGATTCTCTATAAAATGCACCTAATGGTTTCCTTTTAGCTTGAAATTTTTTTTTGTCGAAAATTCACAGTACCCTCCCTTGGAAAAATGACTCAGAAAAATCATGGCATTCGAAACAGATTTTTTCGATTTTTTTCTCACGGGTACGAGTTACGCGGTTACGGTTGACTTTTTCTTATTCGAAATCTGATTCTCTATAAAATGCACCTAATGGTTTCCTTTTAGCTTGAAATTTTTTTTTGTCGAAAATCCACAGTACCCTCCCTTGGAAAAATGACTCAGAAAAATCATGGCATTCGAAACAGATTTTTTCGATTTTTTTCTCACGGGTACGAGTTACGCGGTTACGGTTGACTTTTCCTTATTCGAAATCTGATTCTCTATAAAATGCACCTAATGGTTTCCTTTTAGCTTGAAATTTTTTTTTTCTCGAAAATCCACAGTACCCTCCCTTGGAAAAATGACTCAGAAAAATCATGGCATTCGAAACAGATTTTTTCGATTTTTTTCTCACTGGTACGAGTTACGCGGTTACGGTTGACTTTTTCTTATTCGAAATCTGATTCTCTATAAAATGCACCTAATGGTTTCCTTTTAGCTTGAAATTTTTTTTTCTCAAAAATCCACAGTACCCTCCCTTGGAAAAATGACTCAGAAAAATCATGGCATTCGAAACAGATTTTTTCGATTTTTTTCTCACGGGTACGAGTTGCGCGGTTACGGTTGACATTTTCTTATTCGAAATCTGATTCTCTATAAAATGCACCTAATGGTTTCCTTTTAGCTTGAAATTTTTTTTTCTCGAAAATCCACAGTACCCTCCCTTGGAAAAATGACTCAGAAAAATCATGGCATTCGAAACAGATATTTTCGATTTTTTTCTCACGGGTACGAGTTACGCGGTTACGGTTGACTTTTCCTTATTCGAAATCTGATTCTCTATAAAATGCACCTAATGGTTTCCTTTTAGCTTGAAATTTTTTTTTCTCGAAAATCCACAGTACCCTCCCTTGGAAAAATGACTCAGAAAAATCATGGCATTCGAAACAGATTTTTTCGATTTTTTTCTCACGGGTACGAGTTACGCGGTTACGGTTGACTTTTTCTTATTCGAAATCTGATTCTCTATAAAATGCACCTAATGGTTTCCTTTTAGCTTCAAATTTTTTTTTGTCGAAAGTCCACAGTACCCTCCCTTGGAAAAATGACTCAGAAAAATCATGGCATTCGAAACAGATTTTTTCGATTTTTTTCTCACGGGTACGAGTTACGCGGTTACGGTTGACTTTTTCTTATTCGAAATCTGATTCTCTATAAAATGCACCTAATGGTTTCCTTTTAGCTTGAAATTTTTTTTTCTCGAAAATCCACAGTACCCTCCCTTGGAAAAATGACTCAGAAAAATCATGGCATTCGAAACAGATTTTTTCGATTTTTTTCTCACGGGTACGAGTTACGCGGTTACGGTTGACTTTTTCTTATTCGAAATCTGATTCTCTATAAAATGCACCTAATGGTTTCCTTTTAGCTTGAAATTTTTTTTTCTCGAAAATCCACAGTACCCTCCCTTGGAAAAATGACTCAGAAAAATCATGGCATTCGAAATAGATTTTTTCGATTTTTTTCTCACGATTACGAGTTACGCGGTTACGGTTGACTTTTCCTTATTCGAAATCTGATTCTCTATAAAATGCACCTAATGGTTTCCTTTTAGCTTGAAATTTTTTTTTGTCGAAAATCCACAGTACCCTCCCTTGGAAAAATGACTCAGAAAAATCATGGCATTCGAAACAGATTTTTTCGATTTTTTTCTCACGGGTACGAGTTACGCGGTTACGGTTGACATTTTCTTATTCGAAATCTGATTCTCTATAAAATGCACCTAATGGTTTCCTTTTAGCTTGAAATTTTTTTTGTCGAAAATCCACAGTACCCTCCCTTGGAAAAATGACTCAGAAAAATCATGGCATTCGAAACAGATTTTTTCGATTTTTTTCTCACGGGTACGAGTTACGCGGTTACGGTTGACTTTTTCTTATTCGAAATCTGATTCTCTATAAAATGCACCTAATGGTTTCCTTTTAGCTTGAAATTTTTTTTTGTCGAAAATCCACAGTACCCTCCCTTGGAAAAATGACTCAGAAAAATCATGGCATTCGAAACAGATTTTTTCGATTTTTTTCTCACGGGTACGAGTTACGCGGTTACGGTTGACATTTTCTTATTCGAAATCTGATTCTCTATAAAATGCACCTAATGGTTTCCTTTTAGCTTGAAATTTTTTTTTGTCGAAAATCCACAGTACCCTCCCTTGGAAAAATGACTCAGAAAAATCATGGCATTCGAAACAGATTTTTTCGATTTCTTTCTCACGGGTACGAGTTACGCGGTTACGGTTGACTTTTTCTTATTCGAAATCTGATTCTCTATAAAATGCACCTAATGGTTTCCTTTTAGCTTGAAATTTTTTTTTCTCGAAAATCCACAGTACCCTCCCTTGGAAAAATGACTCAGAAAAATCATGGCATTCGAAACAGATTTTTTCGATTTTTTTCTCACGGGTACGAGTTACGCGGTTACGGTTGACTTTTTCTTATTCGAAATCTGATTCTCTATAAAATGCACCTACTGGTTTCCTTTTAGCTTGAAATTTTTTTTTCTCGAAAATCCACAGTACCCTCCCTTGGAAAAATGACTCAGAAAAATCATGGCATTCGAAACAGATTTTTTCGATTTTTTTCTCACGGGTACGAGTTACGCGGTTACGGTTGACTTTTTCTTATTCGAAATCTGATTCTCTATAAAATGCACCTAATGGTTTCCTTTTAGCTTGAAATTTTTTTTCTCGAAAATCCACAGTACCCTCCCTTGGAAAAATGACTCAGAAAAATCATGGCATTCGAAACAGATTTTTTCGATTTTTTTCTCACGGGTACGAGTTACGCGGTTACGGTTGACTTTTCCTTATTCGAAATCTGATTCTCTATAAAATGCACCTAATGGTTTCCTTTTAGCTTGAAATTTTTTTTTCTCGAAAATCCACAGTACCCTCCCTTGGAAAAATGACTCAGAAAAATCATGGCATTCGAAACAGATTTTTTCGATTTTTTTCTCACGGGTACGAGTTACGCGGTTACGGTTGACTTTTTCTTATTCGAAATCTGATTCTCTATAAAATGCACCTAATGGTTTCCTTTTAGCTTGACATTTTTTTTTCTCGAAAATCCACAGTACCCTCCCTTGGAAAAATGACTCAGAAAAATCATGGCATTCGAAACAGATTTTTTCGATTTTTTTCTCACTGGTACGAGTTACGCGGTTACGGTTGACATTTTCTTATTCGAAATCTGATTCTCTATAAAATGCACCTAATGGTTTCCTTTTAGCTTGAAATTTTTTTTTGTCGAAAATCCACAGTACCCTCCCTTGGAAAAATGACTCAGAAAAATCATGGCATTCGAAACAGATTTTTTCGATTTTTTTCTCACGGGTACGAGTTACGCGGTTACGGTTGACATTTTCTTATTCGAAATCTGATTCTCTATAAAATGCACCTAATGGTTTCCTTCTAGCTTGAAATTTTTTTTTGTCGAAAATCCACAGTACCCTCCCTTGGAAAAATGACTCAGAAAAATCATGGCATTCGAAACAGATTTTTTCGATTTTTTTCTCACGGGTACGAGTTACGCGGTTACGGTTGACTTTTTCTTATTCGAAATCTGATTCTCTATAAAATGCACCTAATGGTTTCCTTTTAGCTTCAAATTTTTTTTTGTCGAAAGTCCACAGTACCCTCCCTTGGAAAAATGACTCAGAAAAATCATGGCATTCGAAACAGATTTTTTCGATTTTTTTCTCACGGGTACGAGTTACGCGGTTACGGTTGACTTTTTCTTATTCGAAATCTGATTCTCTATAAAATGCACCTAATGGTTTCCTTTTAGCTTGAAATTTTTTTTTCTCGAAAATCCACAGTACCCTCCCTTGGAAAAATGACTCAGAAAAATCATGGCATTCGAAACAGATTTTTTCGATTTTTTTCTCACGGGTACGAGTTACGCGGTTACGGTTGACTTTTTCTTATTCGAAATCTGATTCTCTATAAAATGCACCTAATGGTTTCCTTTTAGCTTGAAATTTTTTTTTCTCGAAAATCCACAGTACCCTCCCTTGGAAAAATGACTCAGAAAAATCATGGCATTCGAAATAGATTTTTTCGATTTTTTTCTCACGATTACGAGTTACGCGGTTACGGTTGACTTTTCCTTATTCGAAATCTGATTCTCTATAAAATGCACCTAATGGTTTCCTTTTAGCTTGAAATTTTTTTTTCTCGAAAATCCACAGTACCCTCCCTTGGAAAAATGACTCAGAAAAATCATGGCATTCGAAACAGATTTTTTCGATTTTTTTCTCACGGGTACGAGTTACGCGGTTACGGTTGACATTTTCTTATTCGAAATCTGATTCTCTATAAAATGCACCTAATGGTTTCCTTTTAGCTTGAAATTTTTTTTTGTCGAAAATCCACAGTACCCTCCCTTGGAAAAATGACTCAGAAAAATCATGGCATTCGAAACAGATTTTTTCGATTTTTTTCTTACGGGTACGAGTTACGCGGTTACGGTTGACTTTTTCTTATTCGAAATCTGATTCTCTATAAAATGCACCTAATGGTTTCCTTTTAGCTTGAAATTTTTTTTTCTCGAAAATCCACAGTACCCTCCCTTGGAAAAATGACTCAGAAAAATCATGGCATTCGAAACAGATTTTTTCGATTTTTTTCTCACGGGTACGAGTTACGCGGTTACGGTTGACTTTTCCTTATTCGAAATCTGATTCTCTATAAAATGCACCTAATGGTTTCCTTTTAGCTTGAAATTTTTTTTTGTCGAAAATCCACAGTACCCTCCCTTGGAAAAATGACTCAGAAAAATCATGGCATTCGAAAGAGATTTTTTCGATTTTTTTCTCACGGGTACGAGTTACGCGGTTACGGTTGACATTTTCTTATTCGAAATCTGATTCTCTATAAAATGCACCTAATGGTTTCCTTTTAGCTTGAAATTTTTTTTGTCGAAAATCCACAGTACCCTCCCTTGGAAAAATGACTCAGAAAAATCATGGCATTCGAAAGAGATTTTTTCGATTTTTTTCTCACGGGTACGAGTTACGCGGTTACGGTTGACATTTTCTTATTCGAAATCTGATTCTCTATAAAATGCACCTAATGGTTTCCTTTTAGCTTGAAATTTTTTTTTGTCGAAAATTCACAGTACCCTCCCTTGGAAAAATGACTCAGAAAAATCATGGCATTCGAAACAGATTTTTTCGATTTTTTTCTCACGGGTACGAGTTACGCGGTTACGGTTGACTTTTTCTTATTCGAAATCTGATTCTCTATAAAATGCACCTAATGGTTTCCTTTTAGCTTGAAATTTTTTTTTGTCGAAAATCCACAGTACCCTCCCTTGGAAAAATGACTCAGAAAAATCATGGCATTCGAAACAGATTTTTTCGATTTTTTTCTCACGGGTACGAGTTACGCGGTTACGGTTGACTTTTCCTTATTCGAAATCTGATTCTCTATAAAATGCACCTAATGGTTTCCTTTTAGCTTGAAATTTTTTTTTTCTCGAAAATCCACAGTACCCTCCCTTGGAAAAATGACTCAGAAAAATCATGGCATTCGAAACAGATTTTTTCGATTTTTTTCTCACTGGTACGAGTTACGCGGTTACGGTTGACTTTTTCTTATTCGAAATCTGATTCTCTATAAAATGCACCTAATGGTTTCCTTTTAGCTTGAAATTTTTTTTTCTCGAAAATCCACAGTACCCTCCCTTGGAAAAATGACTCAGAAAAATCATGGCATTCGAAACAGATTTTTTCGATTTTTTTCTCACGGGTACGAGTTACGCGGTTACGGTTGACATTTTCTTATTCGAAATCTGATTCTCTATAAAATGCACCTAATGGTTTCCTTTTAGCTTGAAATTTTTTTTTGTCGAAAATCCACAGTACCCTCCCTTGGAAAAATGACTCAGAAAAATCATGGCATTCGAAACAGATTTTTTCGATTTTTTTCTCACGGGTACGAGTTACGCGGTTACGGTTGACTTTTCCTTATTCGAAATCTGATTCTCTATAAAATGCACCTAATGGTTTCCTTTTAGCTTGAAATTTTTTTTTTCTCGAAAATCCACAGTACCCTCCCTTGGAAAAATGACTCAGAAAAATCATGGCATTCGAAACAGATTTTTTCGATTTTTTTCTCACTGGTACGAGTTACGCGGTTACGGTTGACTTTTTCTTATTCGAAATCTGATTCTCTATAAAATGCACCTAATGGTTTCCTTTTAGCTTGAAATTTTTTTTTCTCAAAAATCCACAGTACCCTCCCTTGGAAAAATGACTCAGAAAAATCATGGCATTCGAAACAGATTTTTTCGATTTTTTTCTCACGGGTACGAGTTGCGCGGTTACGGTTGACATTTTCTTATTCGAAATCTGATTCTCTATAAAATGCACCTAATGGTTTCCTTTTAGCTTGAAATTTTTTTTTCTCGAAAATCCACAGTACCCTCCCTTGGAAAAATGACTCAGAAAAATCATGGCATTCGAAACAGATTTTTTCGATTTTTTTCTCACGGGTACGAGTTACGCGGTTACGGTTGACTTTTTCTTATTCGAAATCTGATTCTCTATAAAATGCACCTAATGGTTTCCTTTTAGCTTCAAATTTTTTTTTGTCGAAAGTCCACAGTACCCTCCCTTGGAAAAATGACTCAGAAAAATCATGGCATTCGAAACAGATTTTTTCGATTTTTTTCTCACGGGTACGAGTTACGCGGTTACGGTTGACTTTTTCTTATTCGAAATCTGATTCTCTATAAAATGCACCTAATGGTTTCCTTTTAGCTTGAAATTTTTTTTTCTCGAAAATCCACAGTACCCTCCCTTGGAAAAATGACTCAGAAAAATCATGGCATTCGAAACAGATTTTTTCGATTTTTTTCTCACGGGTACGAGTTACGCGGTTACGGTTGACTTTTTCTTATTCGAAATCTGATTCTCTATAAAATGCACCTAATGGTTTCCTTTTAGCTTGAAATTTTTTTTTCTCGAAAATCCACAGTACCCTCCCTTGGAAAAATGACTCAGAAAAATCATGGCATTCGAAATAGATTTTTTCGATTTTTTTCTCACGATTACGAGTTACGCGGTTACGGTTGACTTTTCCTTATTCGAAATCTGATTCTCTATAAAATGCACCTAATGGTTTCCTTTTAGCTTGAAATTTTTTTTTGTCGAAAATCCACAGTACCCTCCCTTGGAAAAATGACTCAGAAAAATCATGGCATTCGAAACAGATTTTTTCGATTTTTTTCTCACGGGTACGAGTTACGCGGTTACGGTTGACATTTTCTTATTCGAAATCTGATTCTCTATAAAATGCACCTAATGGTTTCCTTTTAGCTTGAAATTTTTTTTGTCGAAAATCCACAGTACCCTCCCTTGGAAAAATGACTCAGAAAAATCATGGCATTCGAAACAGATTTTTTCGATTTTTTTCTCACGGGTACGAGTTACGCGGTTACGGTTGACTTTTTCTTATTCGAAATCTGATTCTCTATAAAATGCACCTAATGGTTTCCTTTTAGCTTGAAATTTTTTTTTGTCGAAAATCCACAGTACCCTCCCTTGGAAAAATGACTCAGAAAAATCATGGCATTCGAAACAGATTTTTTCGATTTTTTTCTCACGGGTACGAGTTACGCGGTTACGGTTGACATTTTCTTATTCGAAATCTGATTCTCTATAAAATGCACCTAATGGTTTCCTTTTAGCTTGAAATTTTTTTTTGTCGAAAATCCACAGTACCCTCCCTTGGAAAAATGACTCAGAAAAATCATGGCATTCGAAACAGATTTTTTCGATTTCTTTCTCACGGGTACGAGTTACGCGGTTACGGTTGACTTTTTCTTATTCGAAATCTGATTCTCTATAAAATGCACCTAATGGTTTCCTTTTAGCTTGAAATTTTTTTTTCTCGAAAATCCACAGTACCCTCCCTTGGAAAAATGACTCAGAAAAATCATGGCATTCGAAACAGATTTTTTCGATTTTTTTCTCACGGGTACGAGTTACGCGGTTACGGTTGACTTTTTCTTATTCGAAATCTGATTCTCTATAAAATGCACCTACTGGTTTCCTTTTAGCTTGAAATTTTTTTTTCTCGAAAATCCACAGTACCCTCCCTTGGAAAAATGACTCAGAAAAATCATGGCATTCGAAAGAGATTTTTGCGATTTTTTTCTCACGGGTACGAGTTACGCGGTTACGGTTGACATTTTCTTATTCGAAATCTGATTCTCTATAAAATGCACCTAATTGTTTCCTTTTAGCATGAAATTTTTTTTTCTCGAAAATCCACAGTACCCTCCCTTGGAAAAATGACTCAGAAAAATCATGGCATTCGAAACAGATTTTTTCGATTTTTTTCTCACGGGTACGAGTTACGCGGTTACGGTTGACTTTTTCTTATTCGAAATCTGATTCTCTATAAAATGCACCTAATGGTTTCCTTTTAGCTTGAAATTTTTTTTTCTCGAAAATCCACAGTACCCTCCCTTGGAAAAATGACTCAGAAAAATCATGGCATTCGAAACAGATTTTTTCGATTTTTTTCTCACGGGTACGAGTTACGCGGTTACGGTTGACATTTTCTTATTCGAAATCTGATTCTCTATAAAATGCACCTAATGGTTTCCTTTTAGCTTGAAATTTTTTTTTGTCGAAAATCCACAGTACCCTCCCTTGGAAAAATGACTCAGAAAAATCATGGCATTCGAAACAGATTTTTTCGATTTCTTTCTCACGGGTACGAGTTACGCGGTTACGGTTGACTTTTTCTTATTCGAAATCTGATTCTCTATAAAATGCACCTAATGGTTTCCTTTTAGCTTGAAATTTTTTTTTCTCGAAAATCCACAGTACCCTCCCTTGGAAAAATGACTCAGAAAAATCATGGCATTCGAAACAGATTTTTTCGATTTTTTTCTCACGGGTACGAGTTACGCGGTTACGGTTGACATTTTCTTATTCGAAATCTGATTCTCTATAAAATGCACCTAATGGTTTCCTTTTAGCTTGAAATTTTTTTTTGTCGAAAATCCACAGTACCCTCCCTTGGAAAAATGACTCAGAAAAATCATGGCATTCGAAACAGATTTTTTCGATTTCTTTCTCACGGGTACGAGTTACGCGGTTACGGTTGACTTTTTCTTATTCGAAATCTGATTCTCTATAAAATGCACCTAATGGTTTCCTTTTAGCTTGAAATTTTTTTTTCTCGAAAATCCACAGTACCCTCCCTTGGAAAAATGACTCAGAAAAATCATGGCATTCGAAACAGATTTTTTCGATTTTTTTCTCACGGGTACGAGTTACGCGGTTACGGTTGACTTTTCCTTATTCGAAATCTGATTCTCTATAAAATGCACCTAATGGTTTCCTTTTAGCTTGAAATTTTTTTTTGTCGAAAATCCACAGTACCCTCATTTGGAAAAATGACTCAGAAAAATCATGGCATTCGAAACAGATTTTTTCGATTTTTTTCTCACGGGTACGAGTTACGCGGTTACGGTTGACTTTTCCTTATTCGAAATCTGATTCTCTATAAAATGCACCTAATGGTTTCCTTTTAGCTTGAAATTTTTTTTTGTCGAAAATCCACAGTACCCTCCCTTGGAAAAATGACTCAGAAAAATCATGGCATTCGAAACAGATTTTTTCGATTTTTTTCTCACGGGTACGAGTTACGCGGTTACGGTTGACTTTTTCTTATTCGAAATCTGATTCTCTATAAAATGCACCTACTGGTTTCCTTTTAGCTTGAAATTTTTTTTTCTCGAAAATCCACAGTACCCTCCCTTGGAAAAATGACTCAGAAAAATCATGGCATTCGAAACAGATTTTTTCGATTTTTTTCTCACGGGTACGAGTTACGCGGTTACGGTTGACTTTTTCTTATTCGAAATCTGATTCTCTATAAAATGCACCTAATGGTTTTCTTTTAGCTTGAAATTTTTTTTTCTCGAAAATCCACAGTACCCTCCCTTGGAAAAATGACTCAGAAAAATCATGGCATTCGAAACAGATTTTTTCGATTTTTTTCTCACGGGTACGAGTTACGCGGTTACGGTTGACTTTTCCTTATTCGAAATCTGATTCTCTATAAAATGCACCTAATGGTTTCCTTTTAGCTTGAAATTTTTTTTTGTCGAAAATCCACAGTACCCTCCCTTGGAAAAATGACTCAGAAAAATCATGGCATTCGAAAGAGATTTTTTCGATTTTTTTCTCACGGGTACGAGTTACGCGGTTACGGTTGACTTTTTCTTATTCGAAATCTGATTCTCTATAAAATGCACCTAATGGTTTCCTTTTAGCTTGAAATATTTTTTTCTCGAAAATCCACAGTACCCTCCCTTGGAAAAATGACTCAGAAAAATCATGGCATTCGAAAGAGATTTTTTCGATTTTTTTCTCACGGGTACGAGTTACGCGGTTACGGTTGACTTTTTCTTATTCGAAATCTGATTCTCTATAAAATGCACCTAATGGTTTCCTTTTAGCTTGAAATTTTTTTTTCTCGAAAATCCACAGTACCCTCCCTTGGAAAAATGACTCAGAAAAATCATGGCATTCGAAACAGATTTTTTCGATTTTTTTCTCACGGGTACGAGTTACGTGGTTACGGTTGACTTTTTCTTATTCGAAATCTGATTCTCTATAAAATGCACCTAATGGTTTCCTTTTAGCTTGACATTTTTTTTTCTCGAAAATCCACAGTACCCTTCCTTGGAAAAATGACTCAGAAAAATCATGGCATTCGAAACAGATTTTTTCGATTTTTTTCTCACGGGTACGAGTTACGCGGTTACGGTTGACATTTTCTTATTCGAAATCTGATTCTCTATAAAATGCACCTAATGGTTTCCTTTTAGCTTGAAATTTTTTTTTGTCGAAAATCCACAGTACCCTCCCTTGGAAAAATGACTCAGAAAAATCATGGCATTCGAAACAGATTTTTTCGATTTCTTTCTCACGGGTACGAGTTACGCGGTTACGGTTGACTTTTTCTTATTCGAAATCTGATTCTCTATAAAATGCACCTAATGGTTTCCTTTTAGCTTGAAATTTTTTTTTCTCGAAAATCCACAGTACCCTCCCTTGGAAAAATGACTCGGAAAAATCATGGCATTCGAAACAGATTTTTTCGATTTTTTTCTCACGGGTACGAGTTACGCGGTTACGGTTGACTTTTCCTTATTCGAAATCTGATTCTCTATAAAATGCACCTAATGGTTTCCTTTTAGCTTGAAATTTTTTTTTCTCGAAAATCCACAGTACCCTCCCTTGGAAAAATGACTCAGAAAAATCATGGCATTCGAAACAGATTTTTTCGATTTTTTTCTCACGGGTACGAGTTACGCGGTTACGGTTGACTTTTTCTTATTCGAAATCTGATTCTCTATAAAATGCACCTACTGGTTTCCTTTTAGCTTGAAATTTTTTTTTCTCGAAAATCCACAGTACCCTCCCTTGGAAAAATGACTCAGAAAAATTATGGCATTCGAAACAGATTTTTTCGATTTTTTTCTCACGGGTACGAGTTACGCGGTTACGGTTGACTTTTTCTTATTCGAAATCTGATTCTCTATAAAATGCACCTAATGGTTTTCTTTTAGCTTGAAATTTTTTTTTCTCGAAAATCCACAGTACCCTCCCTTGGAAAAATGACTCAGAAAAATCATGGCATTCGAAACAGATTTTTTCGATTTTTTTCTCACGGGTACGAGTTACGCGGTTACGGTTGACTTTTCCTTATTCGAAATCTGATTCTCTATAAAATGCACCTAATGGTTTCCTTTTAGCTTGAAATTTTTTTTTGTCGAAAATCCACAGTACCCTCCCTTGGAAAAATGACTCAGAAAAATCATGGCATTCGAAAGAGATTTTTGCGATTTTTTTCTCACGGGTACGAGTTACGCGGTTACGGTTGACATTTTCTTATTCGAAATCTGATTCTCTATAAAATGCACCTAATGGTTTCCTTTTAGCTTGAAATTTTTTTTTCTCGAAAATTCACAGTACCCTCCCTTGGAAAAATGACTCAGAAAAATCATGGCATTCGAAAGAGATTTTTTCGATTTTTTTCTCACGGGTACGAGTTACGCGGTTACGGTTGACTTTTTCTTATTCGAAATCTGATTCTCTATAAAATGCACCTAATGGTTTCCTTTTAGCTTGAAATATTTTTCTCTCGAAAATCCACAGTACCCTCCCTTGGAAAAATGACTCAGAAAAATCATGGCATTCGAAACAGATTTTTTCGATTTTTTTCTCACGGGTACGAGTTACGCGGTTACGGTTGACTTTTTCTTATTCGAAATCTGATTCTCTATAAAATGCACCTAATGGTTTCCTTTTAGCTTGAAATTTTTTTTTCTCGAAAATCCACAGTACCCTCCCTTGGAAAAATGACTCAGAAAAATCATGGCATTCGAAACAGATTTTTTCGATTTTTTTCTCACGGGTACGAGTTACGCGGTTACGGTTGACTTTTTCTTATTCGAAATCTGATTCTCTATAAAATGCACCTAATGGTTTCCTTTTAGCTTGACATTTTTTTTTCTCGAAAATCCACAGTACCCTTCCTTGGAAAAATGACTCAGAAAAATCATGGCATTCGAAACAGATTTTTTCGATTTTTTTCTCACGGGTACGAGTTACGCGGTTACGGTTGACTTTTTCTTATTCGAAATCTGATTCTCTATAAAATGCACCTACTGGTTTCCTTTTAGCTTGAAATTTTTTTTTCTCGAAAATCCACAGTACCCTCCCTTGGAAAAATGACTCAGAAAAATTATGGCATTCGAAACAGATTTTTTCGATTTTTTTCTCACGGGTACGAGTTACGCGGTTACGGTTGACTTTTTCTTATTCGAAATCTGATTCTCTATAAAATGCACCTAATGGTTTTCTTTTAGCTTGAAATTTTTTTTTCTCGAAAATCCACAGTACCCTCCCTTGGAAAAATGACTCAGAAAAATCATGGCATTCGAAACAGATTTTTTCGATTTTTTTCTCACGGGTACGAGTTACGCGGTTACGGTTGACTTTTCCTTATTCGAAATCTGATTCTCTATAAAATGCACCTAATGGTTTTCTTTTAGCTTGAAATTTTTTTTTGTCGAAAATCCACAGTACCCTCCCTTGGAAAAATGACTCAGAAAAATCATGGCATTCGAAAGAGATTTTTGCGATTTTTTTCTCACGGGTACGAGTTACGCGGTTACGGTTGACATTTTCTTATTCGAAATCTGATTCTCTATAAAATGCACCTAATGGTTTCCTTTTAGCTTGAAATTTTTTTTTCTCGAAAATTCACAGTACCCTCCCTTGGAAAAATGACTCAGAAAAATCATGGCATTCGAAAGAGATTTTTTCGATTTTTTTCTCACGGGTACGAGTTACGCGGTTACGGTTGACTTTTTCTTATTCGAAATCTGATTCTCTATAAAATGCACCTAATGGTTTCCTTTTAGCTTGAAATATTTTTCTCTCGAAAATCCACAGTACCCTCCCTTGGAAAAATGACTCAGAAAAATCATGGCATTCGAAACAGATTTTTTCGATTTTTTTCTCACGGGTACGAGTTACGCGGTTACGGTTGACTTTTTCTTATTCGAAATCTGATTCTCTATAAAATGCACCTAATGGTTTCCTTTTAGCTTGAAATTTTTTTTTCTCGAAAATCCACAGTACCCTCCCTTGGAAAAATGACTCAGAAAAATCATGGCATTCGAAACAGATTTTTTCGATTTTTTTCTCACGGGTACGAGTTACGCGGTTACGGTTGACTTTTTCTTATTCGAAATCTGATTCTCTATAAAATGCACCTAATGGTTTCCTTTTAGCTTGACATTTTTTTTTCTCGAAAATCCACAGTACCCTTCCTTGGAAAAATGACTCAGAAAAATCATGGCATTCGAAACAGATTTTTTCGATTTTTTTCTCACGGGTACGAGTTACGCGGTTACGGTTGACATTTTCTTATTCGAAATCTGATTCTCTATAAAATGCACCTAATGGTTTCCTTTTAGCTTGAAATTTTTTTTTGTCGAAAATCCACAGTACCCTCCCTTGGAAAAATGACTCAGAAAAATCATGGCATTCGAAACAGATTTTTTCGATTTCTTTCTCACGGGTACGAGTTACGCGGTTACGGTTGACTTTTTCTTATTCGAAATCTGATTCTCTATAAAATGCACCTAATGGTTTCCTTTTAGCTTGAAATTTTTTTTTCTCGAAAATCCACAGTACCCTCCCTTGGAAAAATGACTCAGAAAAATCATGGCATTCGAAACAGATTTTTTCGATTTTTTTCTCACGGGTACGAGTTACGCGGTTACGGTTGACTTTTCCTTATTCGAAATCTGATTCTCTATAAAATGCACCTAATGGTTTCCTTTTAGCTTGAAATTTTTTTTTGTCGAAAATCCACAGTACCCTCATTTGGAAAAATGACTCAGAAAAATCATGGCATTCGAAACAGATTTTTTCGATTTTTTTCTCACGGGTACGAGTTACGCGGTTACGGTTGACTTTTTCTTATTCGAAATCTGATTCTCTATAAAATGCACCTACTGGTTTCCTTTTAGCTTGAAATTTTTTTTTCTCGAAAATCCACAGTACCCTCCCTTGGAAAAATGACTCAGAAAAATCATGGCATTCGAAACAGATTTTTTCGATTTTTTTCTCACGGGTACGAGTTACGCGGTTACGGTTGACTTTTTCTTATTCGAAATCTGATTCTCTATAAAATGCACCTAATGGTTTCCTTTTAGCTTGAAATTTTTTTTCTCGAAAATCCACAGTACCCTCCCTTGGAAAAATGACTCAGAAAAATCATGGCATTCGAAACAGATTTTTTCGATTTTTTTCTCACGGGTACGAGTTACGCGGTTACGGTTGACTTTTCCTTATTCGAAATCTGATTCTCTATAAAATGCACCTAATGGTTTCCTTTTAGCTTGAAATTTTTTTTTGTCGAAAATCCACAGTACCCTCCCTTGGAAAAATGACTCAGAAAAATCATGGCATTCGAAAGAGATTTTTTCGATTTTTTTCTCACGGGTACGAGTTACGCGGTTACGGTTGACATTTTCTTATTCGAAATCTGATTCTCTATAAAATGCACCTAATGGTTTCCTTTTAGCTTGAAATTTTTTTTTCTCGAAAATCCACAGTACCCTCCCTTGGAAAAATGACTCAGAAAAATCATGGCATTCGAAACAGATTTTTTCGATTTTTTTCTCACGGGTACGAGTTACGCGGTTACGGTTGACTTTTTCTTATTCGAAATCTGATTCTCTATAAAATGCACCTACTGGTTTCCTTTTAGCTTGAAATTTTTTTTTCTCGAAAATCCACAGTACCCTCCCTTGGAAAAATGACTCAGAAAAATCATGGCATTCGAAACAGATTTTTTCGATTTTTTTCTCACGGGTACGAGTTACGCGGTTACGGTTGACTTTTTCTTATTCGAAATCTGATTCTCTATAAAATGCACCTAATGGTTTCCTTTTAGCTTGAAATTTTTTTTTCTCGAAAATCCACAGTACCCTCCCTTGGAAAAATGACTCAGAAGAATCATGGCATTCGAAACAGATTTTTTCGATTTTTTTCTCACGGGTACGAGTTACGCGGTTACGGTTGACTTTTCCTTATTCGAAATCTGATTCTCTATAAAATGCACCTAATGGTTTCCTTTTAGCTTGAAATTTTTTTTTGTCGAAAATCCACAGTACCCTCCCTTGGAAAAATGACTCAGAAAAATCATGGCATTCGAAAGAGATTTTTTGCGATTTTTTTCTCACGGGTACGAGTTACGCGGTTACGGTTGACATTTTCTTATTCGAAATCTGATTCTCTATAAAATGCACCTAATGGTTTCCTTTTAGCATGAAATTTTTTTTTCTCGAAAATCCACAGTACCCTCCCTTGGAAAAATGACTCAGAAAAATCATGGCATTCGAAACAGATTTTTTCGATTTTTTTCTCACGGGTACGAGTTACGCGGTTACGGTTGACTTTTTCTTATTCGAAATCTGATTCTCTATAAAATGCACCTAATGGTTTCCTTTTAGCTTGAAATATTTTTTTCTCGAAAATCCACAGTACCCTCCCTTGGAAAAATGACTCAGAAAAATCATGGCATTCGAAACAGATTTTTTCGATTTTTTTCTCACGGGTACGAGTTACGCGGTTACGGTTGACTTTTTCTTATTCGAAATCTGATTCTCTATAAAATGCACCTAATGGTTTCCTTTTAGCTTGAAATTTTTTTTTCTCGAAAATCCACAGTACCCTCCCTTGGAAAAATGACTCAGAAAAATCATGGCATTCGAAACAGATTTTTTCGATTTTTTTCTCACGGGTACGAGTTACGCGGTTACGGTTGACTTTTTCTTATTCGAAATCTGATTCTCTATAAAATGCACCTAATGGTTTCCTTTTAGCTTGACATTTTTTTTTCTCGAAAATCCACAGTACCCTTCCTTGGAAAAATGACTCAGAAAAATCATGGCATTCGAAACAGATTTTTTCGATTTTTTTCTCACGGGTACGAGTTACGCGGTTACGGTTGACTTTTTCTTATTCGAAATCTGATTCTCTATAAAATGCACCTAATGGTTTCCTTTTAGCTTGAAATTTTTTTTTCTCGAAAATCCACAGTACCCTCCCTTGGAAAAATGACTCAGAAAAATCATGGCATTCGAAACAGATTTTTTCGATTTTTTTCTCACGGGTACGAGTTACGCGGTTACGGTTGACTTTTCCTTATTCGAAATCTGATTCTCTATAAAATGCACCTAATGGTTTCCTTTTAGCTTGAAATTTTTTTTTGTCGAAAATCCACAGTACCCTCCCTTGGAAAAATGACTCAGAAAAATCATGGCATTCGAAACAGATTTTTTCGATTTTTTTCTCACGGGTACGAGTTACGCGGTTACGGTTGACATTTTCTTATTCGAAATCTGATTCTCTATAAAATGCACCTATTGGTTTCCTTTTAGCTTGAAATTTTTTTTTGTCGAAAATCCACAGTACTCTCCCTTGGAAAAATGACTCAGAAAAATCATGGCATTCGAAACAGATTTTTTCGATTTTTTTCTCACGGGTACGAGTTACGCGGTTACGGTTGACATTTTCTTATTCGAAATCTGATTCTCTATAAAATGCACCTTATTGTTTCCTTTTAGCTTGAAATTTTTTTTTGTCGAAAATCCACAGTACCCTCCCTTGGAAAAATGACTCAGAAAAATCATGGCATTCGAAACAGATTTTTTCGATTTTTTTCTCACGGGTACGAGTTATGCGGTTACGGTTGACTTTTCCTTATTCGAAATCTGATTCTCTATAAAATGCACCTAATGGTTTCCTTTTAGCTTGAAATTTTTTTTTGTCGAAAATCCACAGTACCCTCCCTTGGAAAAATGACTCAGAAAAATCATGGCATTCGAAAGAGATTTTTTCGATTTTTTTCTCACGGGTACGAGTTACGCGGTTACGGTTGACATTTTCTTATTCGAAATCTGATTCTCTATAAAATGCACCTAATGGTTTCCTTTTAGCTTGAAATTTTTTTTTGTCGAAAATCCACAGTACCCTCCCTTGGAAAAATGACTCAGAAAAATCATGGCATTCGAAACAGATTTTTTCGATTTCTTTCTCACGGGTACGAGTTACGCGGTTACGGTTGACTTTTTCTTATTCGAAATCTGATTCTCTATAAAATGCACCTAATGGTTTCCTTTTAGCTTGAAATTTTTTTTTCTCGAAAATCCACAGTACCCTCCCTTGGAAAAATGACTCAGAAAAATCATGGCATTCGAAACAGATTTTTTCGATTTTTTTCTCACGGGTACGAGTTACGCGGTTACGGTTGACATTTTCTTATTCGAAATCTGATTCTCTATAAAATGCACCTAATGGTTTCCTTTTAGCTTGAAATTTTTTTTTGTCGAAAATCCACAGTACCCTCCCTTGGAAAAATGACTCAGAAAAATCATGGCATTCGAAACAGATTTTTTCGATTTCTTTCTCACGGGTACGAGTTACGCGGTTACGGTTGACTTTTTCTTATTCGAAATCTGATTCTCTATAAAATGCACCTAATGGTTTCCTTTTAGCTTGAAATTTTTTTTTCTCGAAAATCCACAGTACCCTCCCTTGGAAAAATGACTCAGAAAAATCATGGCATTCGAAACAGATTTTTTCGATTTTTTTCTCACGGGTACGAGTTACGCGGTTACGGTTGACTTTTCCTTATTCGAAATCTGATTCTCTATAAAATGCACCTAATGGTTTCCGTTTAGCTTGAAATTTTTTTTTGTCGAAAATCCACAGTACCCTCCCTTGGAAAAATGACTCAGAAAAATCATGGCATCCGAAAGAGATTTTTTGCGATTTTTTTCTCACGGGTACGAGTTACGCGGTTACGGTTGACATTTTCTTATTCGAAATCTGATTCTCTATAAAATGCACCTAATGGTTTCCTTTTAGCATGAAATTTTTTTTTCTCGAAAATCCACAGTACCCTCCCTTGGAAAAATGACTCAGAAAAATCATGGCATTCGAAACAGATTTTTTCGATTTTTTTCTCACGGGTACGAGTTACGCGGTTACGGTTGACTTTTTCTTATTCGAAATCTGATTCTCTATAAAATGCACCTACTGGTTTCCTTTTAGCTTGAAATTTTTTTTTCTCGAAAATCCACAGTACCCTCCCTTGGAAAAATGACTCAGAAAAATCATGGCATTCGAAACAGATTTTTTCGATTTTTTTCTCACGGGTACGAGTTATGCGGTTACGGTTGACTTTTCCTTATTCGAAATCTGATTCTCTATAAAATGCACCTAATGGTTTCCTTTTAGCTTGAAATTTTTTTTTGTCGAAAATCCACAGTACCCTCCCTTGGAAAAATGACTCAGAAAAATCATGGCATTCGAAAGAGATTTTTTCGATTTTTTTCTCACGGGTACGAGTTACGCGGTTACGGTTGACATTTTCTTATTCGAAATCTGATTCTCTATAAAATGCACCTAATGGTTTCCTTTTAGCTTGAAATTTTTTTTTGTCGAAAATCCACAGTACCCTCCCTTGGAAAAATGACTCAGAAAAATCATGGCATTCGAAACAGATTTTTTCGATTTCTTTCTCACGGGTACGAGTTACGCGGTTACGGTTGACTTTTTCTTATTCGAAATCTGATTCTCTATAAAATGCACCTAATGGTTTCCTTTTAGCTTGAAATTTTTTTTTCTCGAAAATCCACAGTACCCTCCCTTGGAAAAATGACTCAGAAAAATCATGGCATTCGAAACAGATTTTTTCGATTTTTTTCTCACGGGTACGAGTTACGCGGTTACGGTTGACATTTTCTTATTCGAAATCTGATTCTCTATAAAATGCACCTAATGGTTTCCTTTTAGCTTGAAATTTTTTTTTGTCGAAAATCCACAGTACCCTCCCTTGGAAAAATGACTCAGAAAAATCATGGCATTCGAAACAGATTTTTTCGATTTCTTTCTCACGGGTACGAGTTACGCGGTTACGGTTGACTTTTTCTTATTCGAAATCTGATTCTCTATAAAATGCACCTAATGGTTTCCTTTTAGCTTGAAATTTTTTTTTCTCGAAAATCCACAGTACCCTCCCTTGGAAAAATGACTCAGAAAAATCATGGCATTCGAAACAGATTTTTTCGATTTTTTTCTCACGGGTACGAGTTACGCGGTTACGGTTGACTTTTCCTTATTCGAAATCTGATTCTCTATAAAATGCACCTAATGGTTTCCGTTTAGCTTGAAATTTTTTTTTGTCGAAAATCCACAGTACCCTCCCTTGGAAAAATGACTCAGAAAAATCATGGCATCCGAAAGAGATTTTTTGCGATTTTTTTCTCACGGGTACGAGTTACGCGGTTACGGTTGACATTTTCTTATTCGAAATCTGATTCTCTATAAAATGCACCTAATGGTTTCCTTTTAGCATGAAATTTTTTTTTCTCGAAAATCCACAGTACCCTCCCTTGGAAAAATGACTCAGAAAAATCATGGCATTCGAAACAGATTTTTTCGATTTTTTTCTCACGGGTACGAGTTACGCGGTTACGGTTGACTTTTTCTTATTCGAAATCTGATTCTCTATAAAATGCACCTACTGGTTTCCTTTTAGCTTGAAATTTTTTTTTCTCGAAAATCCACAGTACCCTCCCTTGGAAAAATGACTCAGAAAAATCATGGCATTCGAAACAGATTTTTTCGATTTTTTTCTCACGGGTACGAGTTACGCGGTTACGGTTGACTTTTTCTTATTCGAAATCTGATTCTCTATAAAATGCACCTAATGGTTTCCTTTTAGCTTGAAATTTTTTTTTCTCGAAAATCCACAGTACCCTCCCTTGGAAAAATGACTCAGAAAAATCATGGCATTCGAAACAGATTTTTTCGATTTTTTTCTCACGGGTACGAGTTACGCGGTTAAGGTTGACTTTTCCTTATTCGAAATCTGATTCTCTATAAAATGCACCTAATGGTTTCCTTTTAGCTTGAAATTTTTTTTTCTCGAAAATCCACAGTACCCTCCCTTGGAAAAATGACTCAGAAAAATCATGGCATTCGAAAGAGATTTTTTGCGATTTTTTTCTCACGGGTACGAGTTACGCGGTTACGGTTGACATTTTCTTATTCGAAATCTGATTCTCTATAAAATGCACCTAATGGTTTCCTTTTAGCATGAAATTTTTTTTTCTCGAAAATCCACAGTACCCTCCCTTGGAAAAATGACTCAGAAAAATCATGGCATTCGAAACAGATTTTTTCGATTTTTTTCTCACGGGTACGAGTTACGCGGTTACGGTTGACTTTTTCTTATTCGAAATCTGATTCTCTATAAAATGCGCCTAATGGTTTCCTTTTAGCTTGAAATATTTTTTTCTCGAAAATCCACAGTACCCTCCCTTGGAAAAATGACTCAGAAAAATCATGGCATTCGAAACAGATTTTTTCGATTTTTTTCTCACGGGTACGAGTTACGCGGTTACGGTTGACTTTTTCTTATTCGAAATCTGATTCTCTATAAAATGCACCTAATGGTTTCCTTTTAGCTTGAAATTTTTTTTTCTCGAAAATCCACAGTACCCTCCCTTGGAAAAATGACTCAGAAAAATCATGGCATTCGAAACAGATTTTTTCGATTTTTTTCTCACGGGTACGAGTTACGCGGTTACGGTTGACTTTTTCTTATTCGAAATCTGATTCTCTATAAAATGCACCTAATGGTTTCCTTTTAGCTTGACATTTTTTTTTCTCGAAAATCCACAGTACCCTTCCTTGGAAAAATGACTCAGAAAAATCATGGCATTCGAAACAGATTTTTTCGATTTTTTTCTCACGGGTACGAGTTACGCGGTTACGGTTGACTTTTTCTTATTCGAAATCTGATTCTCTATAAAATGCACCTAATGGTTTCCTTTTAGCTTGAAATTTTTTTTTCTCGAAAATCCACAGTACCCTCCCTTGGAAAAATGACTCAGAAAAATCATGGCATTCGAAACAGATTTTTTCGATTTTTTTCTCACGGGTACGAGTTACGCGGTTACGGTTGACTTTTCCTTATTCGAAATCTGATTCTCTATAAAATGCACCTAATGGTTTCCTTTTAGCTTGAAATTTTTTTTTGTCGAAAATCCACAGTACCCTCCCTTGGAAAAATGACTCAGAAAAATCATGGCATTCGAAACAGATTTTTTCGATTTTTTTCTCACGGGTACGAGTTACGCGGTTACGGTTGACATTTTCTTATTCGAAATCTGATTCTCTATAAAATGCACCTAATGGTTTCCTTTTAGCTTGAAATTTTTTTTTGTCGAAAATCCACAGTACCCTCCCTTGGAAAAATGACTCAGAAAAATCATGGCATTCGAAACAGATTTTTTCGATTTTTTTCTCACGGGTACGAGTTACGCGGTTACGGTTGACATTTTCTTATTCGAAATCTGATTCTCTATAAAATGCACCTTATTGTTTCCTTTTAGCTTGAAATTTTTTTTTGTCGAAAATCCACAGTACCCTCCCTTGGAAAAATGACTCAGAAAAATCATGGCATTCGAAACAGATTTTTTCGATTTTTTTCTCACGGGTACGAGTTACGCGGTTACGGTTGACTTTTCCTTATTCGAAATCTGATTCTCTATAAAATGCACCTAATGGTTTCCTTTTAGCTTGAAATTTTTTTTTGTCGAAAATCCACAGTACCCTCCCTTGGAAAAATGACTCAGAAAAATCATGGCATTCGAAACAGATTTTTTCGATTTTTTTCTCACGGGTACGAGTTACGCGGTTACGGTTGACTTTTTCTTATTCGAAATCTGATTCTCTATAAAATGCACCTAATGGTTTCCTTTTAGCTTGAAATTTTTTTTTCTCGAAAATCCACAGTACCCTCCCTTGGAAAAATGACTCAGAAAAATCATGGCATTCGAAACAGATTTTTTCGATTTTTTTCTCACGGGTACGAGTTACGCGGTTACGGTTGACATTTTCTTATTCGAAATCTGATTCTCTATAAAATGCACCTAATGGTTTCCTTTTAGCTTGAAATTTTTTTTTGTCGAAAATCCACAGTACCCTCCCTTGGAAAAATGACTCAGAAAAATCATGGCATTCGAAACAGATTTTTTCGATTTCTTTCTCACGGGTACGAGTTACGCGGTTACGGTTGACTTTTTCTTATTCGAAATCTGATTCTCTATAAAATGCACCTAATGGTTTCCTTTTAGCTTGAAATTTTTTTTTCTCGAAAATCCACAGTACCCTCCCTTGGAAAAATGACTCAGAAAAATCATGGCATTCGAAACAGATTTTTTCGATTTTTTTCTCACGGGTACGAGTTACGCGGTTACGGTTGACTTTTCCTTATTCGAAATCTGATTCTCTATAAAATGCACCTAATGGTTTCCTTTTAGCTTGAAATTTTTTTTTGTCGAAAATCCACAGTACCCTCATTTGGAAAAATGACTCAGAAAAATCATGGCATTCGAAACAGATTTTTTCGATTTTTTTCTCACGGGTACGAGTTACGCGGTTACGGTTGACATTTTCTTATTCGAAATCTGATTCTCTATAAAATGCACCTACTGGTTTCCTTTTAGCTTGAAATTTTTTTTTCTCGTAAATCCACAGTACCCTCCCTTGGAAAAATGACTCAGAAAAATCATGGCATTCGAAACAGATTTTTTCGATTTTTTTCTCACGGGTACGTGTTACGCGGTTACGGTTGACTTTTTCTTATTCGAAATCTGATTCTCTATAAAATGCACCTACTGGTTTCCTTTTAGCTTGAAATTTTTTTTTCTCGAAAATCCACAGTACCCTCCGTTGGAAAAATGACTCAGAAAAATCATGGCATTCGAAACAGATTTTTTCGATTTTTTTCTCACGGGTACGAGTTACGCGGTTACGGTTGACTTTTTCTTATTCGAAATCTGATTCTCTATAAAATGCACCTACTGGTTTCCTTTTAGCTTGAAATTTTTTTTTCTCGAAAATCCACAGTACCCTCCCTTGGAAAAATGACTCAGAAAAATCATGGCATTCGAAACAGATTTTTTCGATTTTTTTCTCACGGGTACGAGTTACGCGGTTACGGTTGACTTTTTCTTATTCGAAATCTGATTCTCTATAAAATGCACCTAATGGTTTCCTTTTAGCTTGAAATTTTTTTTTCTCGAAAATCCACAGTACCCTCCCTTGGAAAAATGACTCAGAAAAATCATGGCATTCGAAACAGATTTTTTCGATTTTTTTCTCACGGGTACGAGTTACGCGGTTACGGTTGACTTTTCCTTATTCGAAATCTGATTCTCTATAAAATGCACCTAATGGTTTCCTTTTAGCTTGAAATTTTTTTTTGTCGAAAATCCACAGTACCCTCCCTTGGAAAAATGACTCAGAAAAATCATGGCATTCGAAAGAGATTTTTTCGATTTTTTTCTCACGGGTACGAGTTACGCGGTTACGGTTGACATTTTCTTATTCGAAATCTGATTCTCTATAAAATGCACCTAATGGTTTCCTTTTAGCTTGAAATTTTTTTTTCTCGAAAATCCACAGTACCCTCCCTTGGAAAAATGACTCAGAAAAATCATGGCATTCGAAACAGATTTTTTCGATTTTTTTCTCACGGGTACGAGTTACGCGGTTACGGTTGACTTTTTCTAATTCGAAATCTGATTCTCTATAAAATGCACCTTATTGTTTCCTTTTAGCTTGAAATTTTTTTTTGTCGAAAATCCACAGTACCCTCCCTTGGAAAAATGACTCAGAAAAATCATGGCATTCGAAACAGATTTTTTCGATTTTTTTCTCACGGGTACGAGTTACGCGGTTACGGTTGACTTTTCCTTATTCGAAATCTGATTCTCTATAAAATGCACCTAATGGTTTCCTTTTAGCTTGAAATTTTTTTTTGTCGAAAATCCACAGTACCCTCCCTTGGGAAAATGACTCAGAAAAATCATGGCATTCGAAACAGATTTTTTCGATTTTTTTCTCACGGGTACGAGTTACGCGGTTACGGTTGACTTTTTCTTATTCGAAATCTGATTCTCTATAAAATGCACCTAATGGTTTCCTTTTAGCTTGAAATTTTTTTTTCTCGAAAATCCACAGTACCCTCCCTTGGAAAAATGACTCAGAAAAATCATGGCATTCGAAACAGATTTTTTCGATTTTTTTCTCACGGGTACGAGTTACGCGGTTACGGTTGACATTTTCTTATTCGAAATCTGATTCTCTATAAAATGCACCTAATGGTTTCCTTTTAGCTTGAAATTTTTTTTTGTCGAAAATCCACAGTACCCTCCCTTGGAAAAATGACTCAGAAAAATCATGGCATTCGAAACAGATTTTTTCGATTTCTTTCTCACGGGTACGAGTTACGCGGTTACGGTTGACTTTTTCTTATTCGAAATCTGATTCTCTATAAAATGCACCTAATGGTTTCCTTTTAGCTTGAAATTTTTTTTTCTCGAAAATCCACAGTACCCTCCCTTGGAAAAATGACTCAGAAAAATCATGGCATTCGAAACAGATTTTTTCGATTTTTTTCTCACGGGTACGAGTTACGCGGTTACGGTTGACTTTTCCTTATTCGAAATCTGATTCTCTATAAAATGCACCTAATGGTTTCCTTTTAGCTTGAAATTTTTTTTTGTCGAAAATCCACAGTACCCTCATTTGGAAAAATGACTCAGAAAAATCATGGCATTCGAAACAGATTTTTTCGATTTTTTTCTCACGGGTACGAGTTACGCGGTTACGGTTGACTTTTTCTTATTCGAAATCTGATTCTCTATAAAATGCACCTACTGGTTTCCTTTTAGCTTGAAATTTTTTTTTCTCGTAAATCCACAGTACCCTCCCTTGGAAAAATGACTCAGAAAAATCATGGCATTCGAAACAGATTTTTTCGATTTTTTTCTCACGGGTACGTGTTACGCGGTTACGGTTGACTTTTTCTTATTCGAAATCTGATTCTCTATAAAATGCACCTACTGGTTTCCTTTTAGCTTGAAATTTTTTTTTCTCGAAAATCCACAGTACCCTCCGTTGGAAAAATGACTCAGAAAAATCATGGCATTCGAAACAGATTTTTTCGATTTTTTTCTCACGGGTACGAGTTACGCGGTTACGGTTGACTTTTTCTTATTCGAAATCTGATTCTCTATAAAATGCACCTACTGGTTTCCTTTTAGCTTGAAATTTTTTTTTCTCGAAAATCCACAGTACCCTCCCTTGGAAAAATGACTCAGAAAAATCATGGCATTCGAAACAGATTTTTTCGATTTTTTTCTCACGGGTACGAGTTACGCGGTTACGGTTGACTTTTTCTTATTCGAAATCTGATTCTCTATAAAATGCACCTAATGGTTTCCTTTTAGCTTGAAATTTTTTTTTCTCGAAAATCCACAGTACCCTCCCTTGGAAAAATGACTCAGAAAAATCATGGCATTCGAAACAGATTTTTTCGATTTTTTTCTCACGGGTACGAGTTACGCGGTTACGGTTGACTTTTCCTTATTCGAAATCTGATTCTCTATAAAATGCACCTAATGGTTTCCTTTTAGCTTGAAATTTTTTTTTGTCGAAAATCCACAGTACCCTCCCTTGGAAAAATGACTCAGAAAAATCATGGCATTCGAAACAGATTTTTTCGATTTTTTTCTCACGGGTACGAGTTACGCGGTTACGGTTGACATTTTCTTATTCGAAATCTGATTCTCTATAAAATGCACCTAATGGTTTCCTTTTAGCTTGAAATTTTTTTTTCTCGAAAATCCACAGTACCCTCCCTTGGAAAAATGACTCAGAAAAATCATGGCATTCGAAACAGATTTTTTCGATTTTTTTCTCACGGGTACGAGTTACGCGGTTACGGTTGACTTTTTCTTATTCGAAATCTGATTCTCTATAAAATGCACCTAATGGTTTCCTTTTAGCTTGAAATTTTTTTTTCTCGAAAATCCACAGTACCCTCCCTTGGAAAAATGACTCAGAAAAATCATGGCATTCGAAACAGATTTTTTCGATTTTTTTCTCACGGGTACGAGTTACGCGGTTACGGTTGACTTTTTCTTATTCGAAATCTGATTCTCTATAAAATGCACCTAATGGTTTCCTTTTAGCTTGAAATTTTTTTTTCTCGAAAATCCACAGTACCCTCCCTTGGAAAAATGACTCAGAAAAATCATGGCATTCGAAACAGATTTTTTCGATTTTTTTCTCACGGGTACGAGTTACGCGGTTACGGTTGACTTTTTCTTATTCGAAATCTGATTCTCTATAAAATGCACCTAATGGTTTCCTTTTAGCTTGACATTTTTTTTTCTCGAAAATCCACAGTACCCTTCCTTGGAAAAATGACTCAGAAAAATCATGGCATTCGAAACAGATTTTTTCGATTTTTTTCTCACGGGTACGAGTTACGCGGTTACGGTTGACTTTTTCTTATTCGAAATCTGATTCTCTATAAAATGCACCTAATGGTTTCCTTTTAGCTTGAAATTTTTTTTTCTCGAAAATCCACAGTACCCTCCCTTGGAAAAATGACTCAGAAAAATCATGGCATTCGAAACAGATTTTTTCGATTTTTTTCTCACGGGTACGAGTTACGCGGTTACGGTTGACATTTTCTTATTCGAAATCTGATTCTCTATAAAATGCACCTTATTGTTTCCTTTTAGCTTGAAATTTTTTTTTGTCGAAAATCCACAGTACCCTCCCTTGGAAAAATGACTCAGAAAAATCATGGCATTCGAAACAGATTTTTTCGATTTTTTTCTCACGGGTACGAGTTACGCGGTTACGGTTGACTTTTCCTTATTCGAAATCTGATTCTCTATAAAATGCACCTAATGGTTTCCTTTTAGCTTGAAATTTTTTTTTGTCGAAAATCCACAGTACCCTCCCTTGGAAAAATGACTCAGAAAAATCATGGCATTCGAAAGAGATTTTTTCGATTTTTTTCTCACGGGTACGAGTTACGCGGTTACGGTTGACATTTTCTTATTCGAAATCTGATTCTCTATAAAATGCACCTAATGGTTTCCTTTTAGCTTGAAATTTTTTTTTGTCGAAAATCCACAGTACCCTCCCTTGGAAAAATGACTCAGAAAAATCATGGCATTCGAAACAGATTTTTTCGATTTTTTTCTCACGGGTACGAGTTACGCGGTTACGGTTGACATTTTCTTATTCGAAATCTGATTCTCTATAAAATGCACCTTATTGTTTCCTTTTAGCTTGAAATTTTTTTTTGTCGAAAATCCACAGTACCCTCCCTTGGAAAAATGACTCAGAAAAATCATGGCATTCGAAACAGATTTTTTCGATTTTTTTCTCACGGGTACGAGTTACGCGGTTACGGTTGACTTTTCCTTATTCGAAATCTGATTCTCTATAAAATGCACCTAATGGTTTCCTTTTAGCTTGAAATTTTTTTTTGTCGAAAATCCACAGTACCCTCCCTTGGAAAAATGACTCAGAAAAATCATGGCATTCGAAAGAGATTTTTTCGATTTTTTTCTCACGGGTACGAGTTACGCGGTTACGGTTGACATTTTCTTATTCGAAATCTGATTCTCTATAAAATGCACCTAATGGTTTCCTTTTAGCTTGAAATTTTTTTTTGTCGAAAATCCACAGTACCCTCCCTTGGAAAAATGACTCAGAAAAATCATGGCATTCGAAACAGATTTTTTCGATTTCTTTCTCACGGGTACGAGTTACGCGGTTACGGTTGACTTTTTCTTATTCGAAATCTGATTCTCTATAAAATGCACCTAATGGTTTCCTTTTAGCTTGAAATTTTTTTTTCTCGAAAATCCACAGTACCCTCCCTTGGAAAAATGACTCAGAAAAATCATGGCATTCGAAACAGATTTTTTCGATTTTTTTCTCACGGGTACGAGTTACGCGGTTACGGTTGACTTTTTCTTATTCGAAATCTGATTCTCTATAAAATGCACCTAATGGTTTCCTTTTAGCTTGAAATTTTTTTTTCTCGAAAATCCACAGTACCCTCCCTTGGAAAAATGACTCAGAAAAATCATGGCATTCGAAACAGATTTTTTCGATTTTTTTCTCACGGGTACGAGTTACGCGGTTACGGTTGACTTTTTCTTATTCGAAATCTGATTCTCTATAAAATGCACCTAATGGTTTCCTTTTAGCTTGAAATTTTTTTTTCTCGAAAATCCACAGTACCCTCCCTTGGAAAAATGACTCAGAAAAATCATGGCATTCGAAACAGATTTTTTCGATTTTTTTCTCACGGGTACGAGTTACGCGGTTACGGTTGACTTTTTCTTATTCGAAATCTGATTCTCTATAAAATGCACCTAATGGTTTCCTTTTAGCTTGACATTTTTTTTTCTCGAAAATCCACAGTACCCTTCCTTGGAAAAATGACTCAGAAAAATCATGGCATTCGAAACAGATTTTTTCGATTTTTTTCTCACGGGTACGAGTTACGCGGTTACGGTTGACTTTTTCTTATTCGAAATCTGATTCTCTATAAAATGCACCTAATGGTTTCCTTTTAGCTTGAAATTTTTTTTTCTCGAAAATCCACAGTACCCTCCCTTGGAAAAATGACTCAGAAAAATCATGGCATTCGAAACAGATTTTTTCGATTTTTTTCTCACGGGTACGAGTTACGCGGTTACGGTTGACATTTTCTTATTCGAAATCTGATTCTCTATAAAATGCACCTTATTGTTTCCTTTTAGCTTGAAATTTTTTTTTGTCGAAAATCCACAGTACCCTCCCTTGGAAAAATGACTCAGAAAAATCATGGCATTCGAAACAGATTTTTTCGATTTTTTTCTCACGGGTACGAGTTACGCGGTTACGGTTGACTTTTCCTTATTCGAAATCTGATTCTCTATAAAATGCACCTAATGGTTTCCTTTTAGCTTGAAATTTTTTTTTGTCGAAAATCCACAGTACCCTCCCTTGGAAAAATGACTCAGAAAAATCATGGCATTCGAAAGAGATTTTTTCGATTTTTTTCTCACGGGTACGAGTTACGCGGTTACGGTTGACATTTTCTTATTCGAAATCTGATTCTCTATAAAATGCACCTAATGGTTTCCTTTTAGCTTGAAATTTTTTTTTGTCGAAAATCCACAGTACCCTCCCTTGGAAAAATGACTCAGAAAAATCATGGCATTCGAAACAGATTTTTTCGATTTTTTTCTCACGGGTACGAGTTACGCGGTTACGGTTGACATTTTCTTATTCGAAATCTGATTCTCTATAAAATGCACCTTATTGTTTCCTTTTAGCTTGAAATTTTTTTTTGTCGAAAATCCACAGTACCCTCCCTTGGAAAAATGACTCAGAAAAATCATGGCATTCGAAACAGATTTTTTCGATTTTTTTCTCACGGGTACGAGTTACGCGGTTACGGTTGACTTTTCCTTATTCGAAATCTGATTCTCTATAAAATGCACCTAATGGTTTCCTTTTAGCTTGAAATTTTTTTTTGTCGAAAATCCACAGTACCCTCCCTTGGAAAAATGACTCAGAAAAATCATGGCATTCGAAAGAGATTTTTTCGATTTTTTTCTCACGGGTACGAGTTACGCGGTTACGGTTGACATTTTCTTATTCGAAATCTGATTCTCTATAAAATGCACCTAATGGTTTCCTTTTAGCTTGAAATTTTTTTTTGTCGAAAATCCACAGTACCCTCCCTTGGAAAAATGACTCAGAAAAATCATGGCATTCGAAACAGATTTTTTCGATTTCTTTCTCACGGGTACGAGTTACGCGGTTACGGTTGACTTTTTCTTATTCGAAATCTGATTTTCTATAAAATGCACCTAATGGTTTCCTTTTAGCTTGAAATTTTTTTTTCTCGAAAATCCACAGTACCCTCCCTTGGAAAAATGACTCAGAAAAATCATGGCATTCGAAACAGATTTTTTCGATTTTTTTTCTCACGGGTACGAGTTACGCGGTTACGGTTGACATTTTCTTATTCGAAATCTGATTCTCTATAAAATGCACCTAATGGTTTCCTTTTAGCTTGAAATTTTTTTTTGTCGAAAATCCACAGTACCCTCCCTTGGAAAAATGACTCAGAAAAATCATGGCATTCGAAACAGATTTTTTCGATTTTTTTCTCACGGGTACGAGTTACGCGGTTACGGTTGACTTTTTCTTATTCGAAATCTGATTCTCTATAAAATGCACCTAATGGTTTCCTTTTAGCTTGAAATTTTTTTTTCTCGAAAATCCACAGTACCCTCCCTTGGAAAAATGACTCAGAAAAATCATGGCATTCGAAACAGATTTTTTCGATTTTTTTCTCACGGGTACGAGTTACGCGGTTACGGTTGACTTTTTCTTATTCGAAATCTGATTCTCTATAAAATGCACCTAATGGTTTCCTTTTAGCTTGAAATTTTTTTTTCTCGAAAATCCACAGTACCCTCCCTTGGAAAAATGACTCAGAAAAATCATGGCATTCGAAACAGATTTTTTCGATTTTTTTCTCACGGGTACGAGTTACGCGGTTACGGTTGACTTTTTCTTATTCGAAATCTGATTCTCTATAAAATGCACCTAATGGTTTCCTTTTAGCTTGACATTTTTTTTTCTCGAAAATCCACAGTACCCTTCCTTGGAAAAATGACTCAGAAAAATCATGGCATTCGAAACAGATTTTTTCGATTTTTTTCTCACGGGTACGAGTTACGCGGTTACGGTTGACTTTTTCTTATTCGAAATCTGATTCTCTATAAAATGCACCTAATGGTTTCCTTTTAGCTTGAAATTTTTTTTTCTCGAAAATCCACAGTACCCTCCCTTGGAAAAATGACTCAGAAAAATCATGGCATTCGAAACAGATTTTTTCGATTTTTTTCTCACGGGTACGAGTTACGCGGTTACGGTTGACATTTTCTTATTCGAAATCTGATTCTCTATAAAATGCACCTTATTGTTTCCTTTTAGCTTGAAATTTTTTTTTGTCGAAAATCCACAGTACCCTCCCTTGGAAAAATGACTCAGAAAAATCATGGCATTCGAAACAGATTTTTTCGATTTTTTTCTCACGGGTACGAGTTACGCGGTTACGGTTGACTTTTCCTTATTCGAAATCTGATTCTCTATAAAATGCACCTAATGGTTTCCTTTTAGCTTGAAATTTTTTTTTGTCGAAAATCCACAGTACCCTCCCTTGGAAAAATGACTCAGAAAAATCATGGCATTCGAAAGAGATTTTTTCGATTTTTTTCTCACGGGTACGAGTTACGCGGTTACGGTTGACATTTTCTTATTCGAAATCTGATTCTCTATAAAATGCACCTAATGGTTTCCTTTTAGCTTGAAATTTTTTTTTGTCGAAAATCCACAGTACCCTCCCTTGGAAAAATGACTCAGAAAAATCATGGCATTCGAAACAGATTTTTTCGATTTTTTTCTCACGGGTACGAGTTACGCGGTTACGGTTGACATTTTCTTATTCGAAATCTGATTCTCTATAAAATGCACCTTATTGTTTCCTTTTAGCTTGAAATTTTTTTTTGTCGAAAATCCTCAGTACCCTCCCTTGGAAAAATGACTCAGAAAAATCATGGCATTCGAAACAGATTTTTTCGATTTTTTTCTCACGGGTACGAGTTACGCGGTTACGGTTGACTTTTCCTTATTCGAAATCTGATTCTCTATAAAATGCACCTAATGGTTTCCTTTTAGCTTGAAATTTTTTTTTGTCGAAAATCCACAGTACCCTCCCTTGGAAAAATGACTCAGAAAAATCATGGCATTCGAAAGAGATTTTTTCGATTTTTTTCTCACGGGTACGAGTTACGCGGTTACGGTTGACATTTTCTTATTCGAAATCTGATTCTCTATAAAATGCACCTAATGGTTTCCTTTTAGCTTGAAATTTTTTTTTGTCGAAAATCCACAGTACCCTCCCTTGGAAAAATGACTCAGAAAAATCATGGCATTCGAAACAGATTTTTTCGATTTCTTTCTCACGGGTACGAGTTACGCGGTTACGGTTGACTTTTTCTTATTCGAAATCTGATTTTCTATAAAATGCACCTAATGGTTTCCTTTTAGCTTGAAATTTTTTTTTCTCGAAAATCCACAGTACCCTCCCTTGGAAAAATGACTCAGAAAAATCATGGCATTCGAAACAGATTTTTTCGATTTTTTTTCTCACGGGTACGAGTTACGCGGTTACGGTTGACATTTTCTTATTCGAAATCTGATTCTCTATAAAATGCACCTAATGGTTTCCTTTTAGCTTGAAATTTTTTTTTGTCGAAAATCCACAGTACCCTCCCTTGGAAAAATGACTCAGAAAAATCATGGCATTCGAAACAGATTTTTTCGATTTCTTTCTCACGGGTACGAGTTACGCGGTTACGGTTGACTTTTTCTTATTCGAAATCTGATTCTCTATAAAATGCACCTAATGGTTTCCTTTCAGCTTGAAATTTTTTTTTCTCGAAAATCCACAGTACCCTCCCTTGGAAAAATGACTCAGAAAAATCATGGCATTCGAAACAGATTTTTTCGATTTTTTTCTCACGGGTACGAGTTACGCGGTTACGGTTGACTTTTTCTTATTCGAAATCTGATTCTCTATAAAATGCACCTAATGGTTTCCTTTTAGCTTGAAATTTTTTTTCTCGAAAATCCACAGTACCCTCCCTTGGAAAAATGACTCAGAAAAATCATGGCATTCGAAACAGATTTTTTCGATTTTTTTCTCACGGGTACGAGTTACGCGGTTACGGTTGACTTTTCCTTATTCGAAATCTGATTCTCTATAAAATGCACCTAATGGTTTCCTTTTAGCTTGAAATTTTTTTTTGTCGAAAATCCACAGTACCCTCCCTTGGAAAAATGACTCAGAAAAATCATGGCATTCGAAAGAGATTTTTTCGATTTTTTTCTCACGGGTACGAGTTACGCGGTTACGGTTGAAATTTTCTTATTCGAAATCTGATTCTCTATAAAATGCACCTAATGGTTTCCTTTTAGCTTGAAATTTTTTTTTCTCGAAAATCCACAGTACCCTCCCTTGGAAAAATGACTCAGAAAAATCATGGCATTCGAAACAGATTTTTTCGATTTTTTTCTCACGGGTACGAGTTACGCGGTTACGGTTGACTTTTTCTTATTCGAAATCTGATTCTCTATAAAATGCACCTACTGGTTTCCTTTTAGCTTGAAATTTTTTTTTCTCGAAAATCCACAGTACCCTCCCTTGGAAAAATGACTCAGAAAAATCATGGCATTCGAAACAGATTTTTTCGATTTTTTTCTCACGGGTACGAGTTACGCGGTTACGGTTGACTTTTCCTTATTCGAAATCTGATTCTCTATAAAATGCACCTAATGGTTTCCTTTTAGCTTGAAATTTTTTTTTGTCGAAAATCCACAGTACCCTCCCTTGGAAAAATGACTCAGAAAAATCATGGCATTCGAAAGAGATTTTTTCGATTTTTTTCTCACGGGTACGAGTTACGCGGTTACGGTTGACTTTTTCTTATTCGAAATCTGATTCTCTATAAAATGCACCTAATGGTTTCCTTTTAGCTTGAAATTTTTTTTTCTCGAAAATCCACAGTACCCTCCCTTGGAAAAATGACTCAGAAAAATCATGGCATTCGAAACAGATTTTTTCGATTTTTTTCTCACGGGTACGAGTTACGCGGTTACGGTTGACTTTTTCTTATTCGAAATCTGATTCTCTATAAAATGCACCTAATGGTTTCCTTTTAGCTTGACATTTTTTTTTCTCGAAAATCCACAGTACCCTTCCTTGGAAAAATGACTCAGAAAAATCATGGCATTCGAAACAGATTTTTTCGATTTTTTTCTCACGGGTACGAGTTACGCGGTTACGGTTGACTTTTTCTTATTCGAAATCTGATTCTCTATAAAATGCACCTAATGGTTTCCTTTTAGCTTGAAATTTTTTTTTCTCGAAAATCCACAGTACCCTCCCTTGGAAAAATGACTCAGAAAAATCATGGCATTCGAAACAGATTTTTTCGATTTTTTTCTCACGGGTACGAGTTACGCGGTTACGGTTGACTTTTCCTTATTCGAAATCTGATTCTCTATAAAATGCACCTAATGGTTTCCTTTTAGCTTGAAATTTTTTTTTGTCGAAAATCCACAGTACCCTCCCTTGGAAAAATGACTCCGAAAAATCATGGCATTCGAAACAGATTTTTTCGATTTTTTTCTCACGGGTACGAGTTACGCGGTTACGGTTGACTTTTTCTTATTCGAAATCTGATTCTCTATAAAATGCACCTAATGGTTTCCTTTTAGCTTGAAATTTTTTTTTCTCGAAAATCCACAGTACCCTCCCTTGGAAAAATGACTCAGAAAAATCATGGCATTCGAAACAGATTTTTTCGATTTTTTTCTCACGGGTACGAGTTACGCGGTTACGGTTGACTTTTTCTTATTCGAAATCTGATTCTCTATAAAATGCACCTAATGGTTTCCTTTTAGCTTGACATTTTTTTTTCTCGAAAATCTACAGTACCCTTCCTTGGAAAAATGACTCAGAAAAATCATGGCATTCGAAACAGATTTTTTCGATTTTTTTCTCACGGGTACGAGTTACGCGGTTACGGTTGACTTTTTCTTATTCGAAATCTGATTCTCTATAAAATGCACCTAATGGTTTCCTTTTAGCTTGAAATTTTTTTTTCTCGAAAATCCACAGTACCCTCCCTTGGAAAAATGACTCAGAAAAATCATGGCATTCGAAACAGATTTTTTCGATTTTTTTCTCACGGGTACGAGTTACGCGGTTACGGTTGACTTTTCCTTATTCGAAATCTGATTCTCTATAAAATGCACCTAATGGTTTCCTTTTAGCTTGAAATTTTTTTTTGTCGAAAATCCACAGTACCCTCCCTTGGAAAAATGACTCAGAAAAATCATGGCATTCGAAACAGATTTTTTCGATTTTTTTCTCACGGGTACGAGTTACGCGGTTACGGTTGACATTTTCTTATTCGAAATCTGATTCTCTATAAAATGCACCTAATGGTTTCCTTTTAGCTTGAAATTTTTTTTTGTCGAAAATCCACAGTACCCTCCCTTGGAAAAATGACTCAGAAAAATCATGGCATTCGAAACAGATTTTTTCGATTTTTTTCTCACGGGTACGAGTTACGCGGTTACGGTTGACTTTTTCTTATTCGAAATCTGATTCTCTATAAAATGCACCTTATTGTTTCCTTTTAGCTTGAAATTTTTTTTTGTCGAAAATCCACAGTACCCTCCCTTGGAAAAATGACTCAGAAAAATCATGGCATTCGAAACAGATTTTTTCGATTTTTTTCTCACGGGTACGAGTTACGCGGTTACGGTTGACTTTTTCTTATTCGAAATCTGATTCTCTATAAAATGCACCTAATGGTTTCCTTTTAGCTTGAAATTTTTTTTTGTCGAAAATCCACAGTACCCTCCCTTGGAAAAATGACTCAGAAAAATCATGGCATTCGAAACAGATTTTTTCGATTTTTTTCTCACGGGTACGAGTTACGCGGTTACGGTTGACTTTTTCTTATTCGAAATCTGATTCTCTATAAAATGCACCTAATGGTTTCCTTTTAGCTTGAAATTTTTTTTTCTCGAAAATCCACAGTACCCTCCCTTGGAAAAATGACTCAGAAAAATCATGGCATTCGAAACAGATTTTTTCGATTTTTTTCTCACGGGTACGAGTTACGCGGTTACGGTTGACTTTTTCTTATTCGAAATCTGATTCTCTATAAAATGCACCTAATGGTTTCCTTTTAGCTTGAAATTTTTTTTTCTCGAAAATCCACAGTACCCTCCCTTGGAAAAATGACTCAGAAAAATCATGGCATTCGAAACAGATTTTTTCGATTTTTTTCTCACGGGTACGAGTTACGCGGTTACGGTTGACTTTTTCTTATTCGAAATCTGATTCTCTATAAAATGCACCTAATGGTTTCCTTTTAGCTTGAAATTTTTTTTTCTCGAAAATCCGCAGTACCCTCCCTTGGAAAAATGACTCAGAAAAATCATGGCATTCGAAACAGATTTTTTCGATTTTTTTCTCACGGGTACGAGTTACGCGGTTACGGTTGACTTTTCCTTATTCGAAATCTGATTCTCTATAAAATGCACCTAATGGTTTCCTTTTAGCTTGAAATTTTTTTTTGTCGAAAATCCACAGTACCCTCCCTTGGAAAAATGACTCAGAAAAATCATGGCATTCGAAACAGATTTTTTCGATTTTTTTCTCACGGGTACGAGTTACGCGGTTACGGTTGACATTTTCTTATTCGAAATCTGATTCTCTATAAAATGCACCTAATGGTTTCCTTTTAGCTTGAAATTTTTTTTTGTCGAAAATCCACAGTACCCTCCCTTGGAAAAATGACTCAGAAAAATCATGGCATTCGAAACAGATTTTTTCGATTTTTTTCTCACGGGTACGAGTTACGCGGTTACGGTTGACTTTTCCTTATTCGAAATCTGATTCTCTATAAAATGCACCTAATGGTTTCCTTTTAGCTTGAAATTTTTTTTTGTCGAAAATCCACAGTACTCTCCCTTGGAAAAATGACTCAGAAAAATCATGGCATTCGAAACAGATTTTTTCGATTTTTTTCTCACGGGTACGAGTTACGCGGTTACGGTTGACTTTTTCTTATTCGAAATCTGATTCTCTATAAAATGCACCTAATGATTTCCTTTTAGCTTGAAATTTTTTTTGTCTAAAATCCACAGTAACCTCCCTTGGAAAAATGACTCCGAAAAATCATGGCATTCGAAACAGGTTTTTTCGATTTTTTTCTCACGGGTACGAGTTACGCGGTTACGGTTGACTTTTTCTTATTCGAAATCTGATTCTCTATAAAATGCACCTAATGGTTTCCTTTTAGCTTGAAATTTTTTTTTTGTCGAAAATACACAGTAAACGTCCTTGGAAAAATGACTCCGAAAAATCATGGCATTCGAAACAGATTTTTTCGATTTTTTTCTCACGGGTACGAGTTACGCGGTTACGGTTGACTTTTTCTTATTCGAAATCTGATTCTCTATAAAATGCACCTAATGGTTTCCTTTTAGCTTGAAATTTTTTTTTCTCGAAAATCCACAGTACCCTTCCTTGCAAAAATGACTCCGAAAAATCATGGCATTCGAAACAGATTTTTTCGATTTTTTTCTCACGCGTACGAGTTAGGCGGTTACGGTTGACTTTTTCTTATTCGAAATCTGATTCTCTATAAAATGCACCTAATGATTTCCTTTTAGCTTGAAATTTTTTTTTGTCGAAAATCCACAGTACCCTCCCTTGGAAAAATGACTCAGAAAAATCATGGCATTCGAAACAGATTTTTTCGATTTTTTTCTCACGGGTACGAGTTACGCGGTTACGGTTGACTTTTTCTTATTCGAAATCTGATTCTCTATAAAATGCACCTAATGATTTCCTTTTAGCTTGAAATTTTTTTTGTCTAAAATCCACAGTAACCTCCCTTGGAAAAATGACTCCGAAAAATCATGGCATTCGAAACAGGTTTTTTCGATTTTTTTCTCACGGGTACGAGTTACGCGGTTACGGTTGAGTTTTTCTTATTCGAAATCTGATTCTCTATAAAATGCACCTAATGGTTTCCTTTTAGCTTGAAATTTTTTTTTGTCGAAAATCCACAGTACCCTTCCTTGGAAAAATGACTCCGAAAAATCATGGCATTCGAAACAGATTTTTTCGATTTTTTTCTCACGGGTACGAGTTACGCGGTTACGGTTGAGTTTTTCTTATTCGAAATCTGATTCTCTATAAAATGCACCTAATGATTTCCTTTTAGCTTGAAATTTTTTTTGTCTAAAATCCACAGTAAACTCCCTTGGAAAAATGACTCCGAAAAATCATGGCATTCGAAACAGATTTTTTCGATTTTTTTCTCACGGGTACGAGTTAGGCGGTTACGGTTGACTTTTTCTTATTCGAAATCTGATTCTCTATAAAATGCACGTAATGGTTTCCTTTTAGCTTGAAATTTTTTTTTGTCGAAAATCCACAGTACCCTCCCTTGGAAAAATGACTCCGAAAAATCATGGCATTCGAAACAGATTTTTTCGATTTTTTTCTCACGGGTACGAGTTACGCGGTTACGGTTGACTTTTTCTTATTCGAAATCTGATTCTCTATAAAATGCACCTAATGGTTTCCTTTTAGCTTGAAATTTTTTTTTCTCGAAAATCCACAGTACCCTTCCTTGGAAAAATGACTCCGAAGAATCATGGAATTCGAAACAGATTTTTTCGATTTTTTTCTCACGGGTACGAGTTACGCGGTTACGGTTGACTTTTTCTTATTCGAAATCTGATTCTCTATAAAATGCACCTAATGATTTCCTTTTAGCTTGAAATTTTTTTTGTCTAAAATCCACAGTAACCTCCCTTGGAAAAATGACTCCGAAAAATCATGGCATTCGAAACAGGTTTATTCGATTTTTTTCTCACGGGTACGAGTTACGCGGTTACGGTTGACTTTTTCTTATTCGAAATCTGATTCTCTATAAAATGCACCTAATGGTTTCCTTTTAGCTTGAAATTTTTTTTCTCGAAAATCCACAGTACCCTTCCTTGGAAAAATGACTCCGAAAAATCATGGAATTCGAAACAGATTTTTTCGATTTTTTTCTCACGGGTACGAGTTACGCGGTTACGGTTGACTTTTTCTTATTCGAAATCTGATTCTCTATAAAATGCACCTAATGGTTTCCTTTTAGCTTGAAATTTTTTTTTGTCGAAAATCCACAGTACCCTCCCTTGGAAAAATGACTCCGAAAAATCATGGCATTCGAAACAGGTTTTTTCGATTTTTTTCTCACGGGTACGAGTTACGCGGTTACGGTTGAGTTTTTCTTATTCGAAATCTGATTCTCTATAAAATGCACCTAATGGTTTCCTTTTAGCTTGAAATTTTTTTTTGTCGAAAATCCACAGTACCCTTCCTTGGAAAAATGACTCCGAAAAATCATGGCATTCGAAACAGATTTTTTCGATTTTTTTCTCACGGGTACGAGTTACGCGGTTACGGTTGAGTTTTTCTTATTCGAAATCTGATTCTCTATAAAATGCACCTAATGATTTCCTTTTAGCTTGAAATTTTTTTTGTCTAAAATCCACAGTAAACTCCCTTGGAAAAATGACTCCGAAAAATCATGGCATTCGAAACAGATTTTTTCGATTTTTTTCTCACGGGTACGAGTTAGGCGGTTACGGTTGACTTTTTCTTATTCGAAATCTGATTCTCTATAAAATGCACGTAATGGTTTCCTTTTAGCTTGAAATTTTTTTTTGTCGAAAATCCACAGTACCCTCCCTTGGAAAAATGACTCCGAAAAATCATGGCATTCGAAACAGATTTTTTCGATTTTTTTCTCACGGGTACGAGTTACGCGGTTACGGTTGACTTTTTCTTATTCGAAATCTGATTCTCTATAAAATGCACCTAATGGTTTCCTTTTAGCTTGAAATTTTTTTTTCTCGAAAATCCACAGTACCCTTCCTTGGAAAAATGACTCCGAAGAATCATGGAATTCGAAACAGATTTTTTCGATTTTTTTCTCACGGGTACGAGTTACGCGGTTACGGTTGACTTTTTCTTATTCGAAATCTGATTCTCTATAAAATGCACCTAATGATTTCCTTTTAGCTTGAAATTTTTTTTGTCTAAAATCCACAGTAACCTCCCTTGGAAAAATGACTCCGAAAAATCATGGCATTCGAAACAGGTTTATTCGATTTTTTTCTCACGGGTACGAGTTACGCGGTTACGGTTGACTTTTTCTTATTCGAAATCTGATTCTCTATAAAATGCACCTAATGGTTTCCTTTTAGCTTGAAATTTTTTTTCTCGAAAATCCACAGTACCCTTCCTTGGAAAAATGACTCCGAAAAATCATGGAATTCGAAACAGATTTTTTCGATTTTTTTCTCACGGGTACGAGTTACGCGGTTACGGTTGACTTTTTCTTATTCGAAATCTGATTCTCTATAAAATGCACCTAATGGTTTCCTTTTAGCTTGAAATTTTTTTTTGTCGAAAATCCACAGTACCCTCCCTTGGAAAAATGACTCAGAAAAATCATGGCATTCGAAACAGATTTTTTCGATTTTTTTCTCACGGGTACGAGTTACGCGGTTACGGTTGACATTTTCTTATTCGAAATCTGATTCTCTATAAAATGCACCTTATTGTTTCCTTTTAGCTTGAAATTTTTTTTTGTCGAAAATCCACAGTACCCTCCCTTGGAAAAATGACTCAGAAAAATCATGGCATTCGAAACAGATTTTTTCGATTTTTTTCTCACGGGTACGAGTTACGCGGTTACGGTTGACTTTTTCTTATTCGAAATCTGATTCTCTATAAAATGCACCTAATGGTTTCCTTTTAGCTTGAAATTTTTTTTTCTCGAAAATCCACAGTACCCTCCCTTGGAAAAATGACTCAGAAAAATCATGGCATTCGAAACAGATTTTTTCGATTTTTTTCTCACGGGTACGAGTTACGCGGTTACGGTTGACTTTTTCTTATTCGAAATCTGATTCTCTATAAAATGCACCTAATGATTTCCTTTTAGCTTGAAATTTTTTTTGTCTAAAATCCACAGTAACCTCCCTTGGAAAAATGACTCCGAAAAATCATGGCATTCGAAACAGGTTTTTTCGATTTTTTTCTCACGGGTACGAGTTACGCGGTTACGGTTGACTTTTTCTTATTCGAAATCTGATTCTCTATAAAATGCACCTAATGGTTTCCTTTTAGCTTGAAATTTTTTTTTTGTCGAAAATACACAGAAAACGTCCTTGGAAAAATGACTCCGAAAAATCATGGCATTCGAAACAGATTTTTTCGATTTTTTTCTCACGGGTACGAGTTACGCGGTTACGGTTGACTTTTTCTTATTCGAAATCTGATTCTCTATAAAATGCACCTAATGGTTTCCTTTTAGCTTGAAATTTTTTTTCTCGAAAATCCACAGTACCCTTCCTTGCAAAAATGACTCCGAAAAATCATGGAATTCGAAACAGATTTTTTCGATTTTTTTCTCACGGGTACGAGTTACGCGGTTACGGTTGACTTTTTCTTATTCGAAATCTGATTCTCTATAAAATGCACCTAATGGTTTCCTTTTAGCTTGAAATTTTTTTTTCTCGAAAATCCACAGTACCCTTCCTTGGAAAAATGACTCCGAAAAATCATGGAATTCGAAACAGATTTTTTCGATTTTTTTCTCACGGGTACGAGTTACGCGGTTACGGTTGACTTTTTCTTATTCGAAATCTGATTCTCTATAAAATGCACCTAATGGTTTCCTTTTAGCTTGAAATTTTTTTTTGTCGAAAATCCACAGTACCCTCCCTTGGAAAAATGACTAAGAAAAATCATGGCATTCGAAACAGATTTTTTCGATTTTTTTCTCGCGCGTACGAGTTAGGCGGTTACGGTTGACTTTTTCTTATTCGAAATCTGATTCTCTATAAAATGCACCTAATGATTTCCTTTTAGCTTGAAATTTTTTTTTGTCGAAAATCCACAGTACCCTCCCTTGGAAAAATGACTCAGAAAAATCATGGCATTCGAAACAGATTTTTTCGATTTTTTTCTCACGGGTACGAGTTACGCGGTTACGGTTGACTTTTTCTTATTCGAAATCTGATTCTCTATAAAATGCACCTAATGATTTCCTTTTAGCTTGAAATTTTTTTTGTCTAAAATCCACAGTAACCTCCCTTGGAAAAATGACTCCGAAAAATCATGGCATTCGAAACAGGTTTTTTCGATTTTTTTCTCACGGGTACGAGTTACGCGGTTACGGTTGAGTTTTTCTTATTCGAAATCTGATTCTCTATAAAATGCACCTAATGGTTTCCTTTTAGCTTGAAATTTTTTTTTGTCAAAAATCCACAGTACCCTTCCTTGGAAAAATGACTCCGAAAAATCATGGCATTCGAAACAGATTTTTTCGATTTTTTTCTCACGGGTACGAGTTACGCGGTTACGGTTGAGTTTTTCTTATTCGAAATCTGATTCTCTATAAAATGCACCTAATGATTTCCTTTTAGCTTGAAATTTTTTTTGTCTAAAATCCACAGTAAACTCCCTTGGAAAAATGACTCCGAAAAATCATGGCATTCGAAACAGATTTTTTCGATTTTTTTCTCACGGGTACGAGTTAGGCGGTTACGGTTGACTTTTTCTTATTCGAAATCTGATTCTCTATATAATGCACGTAATGGTTTCCTTTTAGCTTGAAATTTTTTTTTGTCGAAAATCCACAGTACCCTCCCTTGGAAAAATGACTCCGAAAAATCATGGCATTCGAAACAGATTTTTTCGATTTTTTTCTCACGGGTACGAGTTACGCGGTTACGGTTGACTTTTTCTTATTCGAAATCTGATTCTCTATAAAATGCACCTAATGGTTTCCTTTTAGCTTGAAATTTTTTTTTCTCGAAAATCCACAGTACCCTTCCTTGGAAAAATGACTCCGAAGAATCATGGAATTCGAAACAGATTTTTTCGATTTTTTTCTCACGGGTACGAGTTACGCGGTTACGGTTGACTTTTTCTTATTCGAAATCTGATTCTCTATAAAATGCACCTAATGGTTTCCTTTTAGCTTGAAATTTTTTTTCTCGAAAATCCACAGTACCCTTCCTTGGAAAAATGACTCCGAAAAATCATGGAATTCGAAACAGATTTTTTCGATTTTTTTCTCACGGGTACGAGTTACGCGGTTACGGTTGACTTTTTCTTATTCGAAATCTGATTCTCTATAAAATGCACCTAATGGTTTCCTTTTAGCTTGAAATTTTTTTTTGTCGAAAATCCACAGTACCCTCCCTTGGAAAAATGACTCCGAAAAATCATGGCATTCGAAACAGATTTTTTCGATTTTTTTCTCACGGGTACGAGTTACGCGGTTACGGTTGACTTTTTCTTATTCGAAATCTGATTCTCTATAAAATGCACCTAATGGTTTCCTTTTAGCTTGAAATTTTTTTTTGTCGAAAATACACAGTAAACTTCCTTGGAAAAATGACTCCGAAAAATCATGGCATTCGAAACAGATTTTTTCGATTTTTTTCTCACGGGTACGAGTTACGCGGTTACGGTTGACTTTTTCTTATTCGAAATCTGATTCTCTATAAAATGCACCTAATGGTTTCCTTTTAGCTTGAAGTTTTTTTTTGTCGAAAATCCACAGTACCTTGGAAAAATGACTAAGGAAAATCATGGCATTCGAAACAGATTTTTTCGATTTTTTTCTCACGGGTACGAGTTACGCGGTTACGGTTGACTTTTTCTTATTCGAAATCTGATTCTCTATAAAATGCACCTAATGGTTTCCTTTTAGCTTGAAATTTTTTTTCGTCGAAAATACACAGTAAACTTCCTTGGAAAAATGACTCCGAAAAATCATGGCATTCGAAACAGATTTTTTCGATTTTTTTCTCACGGGTACGAGTTACGCGGTTACGGTTGACTTTTTCTTATTCGAAATCTGATTCTCTATAAAATGCACCTAATGGTTTCCTTTTAGCTTGAAATTTTTTTTCTCGACAATCCACAGTACCCTTCCTTGGAAAAATGACTCCGAAAAATCATGGAATTCGAAACAGATTTTTTCGATTTTTTTCTCACGGGTACGAGTTACGCGGTTACGGTTGACTTTTTCTTATTCGAAATCTGATTCTCTATAAAATGCACCTAATGGTTTCCTTTTAGCTTGAAATTTTTTTTTCTCGAAAATCCACAGTACCCTTCCTTGGAAAAATGACTCCGAAAAATCATGGAATTCGAAACAGATTTTTTCGATTTTTTTCTCACGGGTACGAGTTACGCGGTAACGGTTGACTTTTTCTTATTCGAAATCTGATTCTGTATAAAATGCACCTAATGGTTTCCTTTTAGCTTGAAGTTTTTTTTTGTCGAAAATCCACAGTACCCTCCCTTGGAAAAATGACTAAGGAAAATCATGGCATTCGAAACAGATTTTTTCGATTTTTTTTCTCACGGGTACGAGTTACGCGGTTACGGTTGACTTTTTCTTATTCGAAATCTGATTCTCTATAAAATGCACCTAATGGTTTCCTTTTAGCTTGAAATTTTTTTTTGTCGAAAATACACAGTAAACTTCCTTGGAAAAATGACTCCGAAAAATCATGGCATTCGAAACAGATTTTTTCGATTTTTTTCTCACGGGTACGAGTTACGCGGTTACGGTTGACTTTTTCTTATTCGAAATCTGATTCTCTATAAAATGCACCTAATGGTTTCCTTTTAGCTTGAAATTTTTTTTTGTCGAAAATCCACAGTACCCTCCCTTGGAAAAATGACTCCGAAAAATCATGGCATTCGAAACAGATTTTTTCGATTTTTTTCTCACGGGTACGAGTTACGCGGTTACGGTTGACTTTTTCTTATTCGAAATCTGATTCTCTATAAAATGCACCTAATGGTTTCCTTTTAGCTTTAAATTTTTTTTTCTCGAAAATCCACAGTACCCTTCCTTGGAAAAATGACTCCGAAAAATCATGGAATTCGAAACAGATTTTTTCGAATTTTTTCTCACGGGTACGAGTTACGCGGTTACGGTTGACTTTTTCTTATTCGAAATCTGATTCTCTATAAAATGCACCTAATGGTTTTCTTTTAGCTTGAAATTTTTTTTTGTCGAAAATACACAGTAAACTTCCTTGGAAAAATGACTCCGAAAAATCATGTCATTCGAAACAGGTTTTTTCGATTTTTTTCTCACGGGTACGAGTTACGCGGTTAAGGTTGACTTTTTCTTATTCGAAATCTGATTCTCTATAAAATGCACCTAATGGTTTCCTTTTAGCTTGAAATTTTTTTTTCTCGACAATCCACAGTACCCTTCCTTGGAAAAATGACTCCGAAAAATCATGGCATTCGAAACAGATTTTTTCGATTTTTTTCTCACGGGTACGAGTTACGCGGTTACGGTTGACTTTTTCTTATTCGAAATCTGATTCTCTATAAAATGCACCTAATGGTTTCCTTTTAGCTTGAAATTTTTTTTTTGTCGAAAATACACAGTACCCTCCCTTGGAAAAATGACTCAGAAAAATCATGGCATTCGAAACAGATTTTTTCGATTTTTTTCTCACGGGTACGAGTTACGCGGTTACGGTTGACTTTTTCTTATTCGAAATCTGATTCTCTATAAAATGCACCTAATGATTTCCTTTTAGCTTGAAATTTTTTTTGTCTAAAATCCACAGTACCCTCCCTTGGAAAAATGACTCCGAAAAATCATGGCATTCGAAACAGGTTTTTTCGATTTTTTTCTCACGGGTACGAGTTACGCGGTTACGGTTGACTTTTTCTTATTCGAAATCTGATTCTCTATAAAATGCACCTAATGGTTTCCTTTTAGCTTGAAATTTTTTTTTCTCGAAAATCCACAGTACCCTTCCTTGGAAAAATGACTCCGAAAAATCATGGAATTCGAAACAGATTTTTTCGATTTTTTTCTCACGGGTACGAGTTACGCGGTTACGGTTGACTTTTTCTTATTCGAAATCTGATTCTCTATAAAATGCACCTAATGGTTTCCTTTTAGCTTGAAATTTTTTTTTGTCGAAAATCCACAGTACCCTCCCTTGGAAAAATGACTCCGAAAAATCATGGCATTCGAAACAGATTTTTTCGATTTTTTTCTCACGGGTACGAGTTACGCGGTTACGGTTGACTTTTTCTTATTCGAAATCTGATTCTCTATAAAATGCACCTAATGGTTTCCTTTTAGCTTGAAATTTTTTTTTGTCGAAAATACACAGTAAACTTCCTTGGAAAAATGACTCCGAAAAATCATGTCATTCGAAACAGATTTTTTCGATTTTTTTCTCACGGGTACGAGTTACGCGGTTAAGGTTGACTTTTTCTTATTCGAAATCTGATTCTCTATAAAATGCACCTAATGGTTTCCTTTTAGCTTGAAATTTTTTTTTCTCGACAATCCACAGTACCCTTCCTTGGAAAAATGACTCCGAAAAATCATGGAATTCGAAACAGATTTTTTCGATTTTTTTCTCACGGGTACGAGTTACGCGGTTACGGTTGACTTTTTCTTATTCGAAATCTGATTCTCTATAAAATGCACCTAATGGTTTCCTTTTAGCTTGAAATTTTTTTTTCTCGAAAATCCACAGTACCCTTCCTTGGAAAAATGACTCCGAAAAATCATGGCATTCGAAACAGATTTTTTCGATTTTTTTCTCACGGGTACGAGTTACGCGGTTACGGTTGACTTTTTCTTATTCGAAATCTGATTCTCTATAAAATGCACCTAATGGTTTCCTTTTAGCTTGAAATTTTTTTTTTGTCGAAAATACACAGTAAACTTCCTTGGAAAAATGACTCCGAAAAATCATGGCATTCGAAACAGATTTTTTCGATTTTTTTCTCACGGGTACGAGTTACGCGGTTACGGTTGACTTTTTCTTATTCGAAATCTGATTCTCTATAAAATGCACCTAATGGTTTCCTTTTAGCTTGGAATTTTTTTTTCTCGAAAATCCACAGTACCCTTCCTTGGAAAAATGACTCCGAAAAATCATGGAATTCGAAACAGATTTTTTCGAATTTTTTCTCACGGGTACGAGTTACGCGGTTACGGTTGACTTTTTCTTATTCGAAATCTGATTCTCTATAAAATGCACCTAATGGTTTTCTTTTAGCTTGAAATTTTTTTTTCTCGAAAATCCACAGTACCCTTCCTTGGAAAAATGACTCCGAAAAATCATGGAATTCGAAACAGATTTTTTCGATTTTTTTCTCACGGGTACGAGTTACGCGGTTACGGTTGACTTTTTCTTATTCGAAATCTGATTCTCTATAAAATGCACCTAATGATTTCCTTTTAGCTTGAAATTTTTTTTGTCTAAAATCCACAGTAACCTCCCTTGGAAAAATGACTCCGAAAAATCATGGCATTCGAAACAGGTTTTTTCGATTTTTTTCTCACGGGTACGAGTTACGCGGTTACGGTTGACTTTTTCTTATTCGAAATCTGATTCTCTATAAAATGCACCTAATGGTTTCCTTTTAGCTTGAAATTTTTTTTTCTCGAAAATCCACAGTACCCTTCCTTGGAAAAATGACTCCGAAAAATCATGGAATTCGAAACAGATTTTTTCGATTTTTTTCTCACGGGTACGAGTTACGCGGTTACGGTTGACTTTTTCTTATTCGAAATCTGATTCTCTATAAAATGCACCTAATGATTTCCTTTTAGCTTGAAATTTTTTTTGTCTAAAATCCACAGTAACCTCCCTTGGAAAAATGACTCCGAAAAATCATGGCATTCGAAACAGGTATTTTCGATTTTTTTCTCACGGGTACGAGTTACGCGGTTACGGTTGACTTTTTCTTATTCGAAATCTGATTCTCTATAAAATGCACCTAATGGTTTCCTTTTAGCTTGAAATTTTTTTTTCTCGAAAATCCACAGTACCCTTCCTTGGAAAAATGACTCCGAAAAATCATGGAATTCGAAACAGATTTTTTCGATTTTTTTCTCACGGGTACGAGTTACGCGGTTACGGTTGACTTTTTCTTATTCGAAATCTGATTCTCTATAAAATGCACCTAATGGTTTCCTTTTAGCTTGAAATTTTTTTTTGTCGAAAATCCACAGTACCCTCCCTTGGAAAAATGACTCCGAAAAATCATGGCATTCGAAACAGATTTTTTCGATTTTTTTCTCACGGGTACGAGTTACGCGGTTACGGTTGACTTTTTCTTATTCGAAATCTGATTCTCTATAAAATGCACCTAATGGTTTCCTTTTAGCTTGAAATTTTTTTTTGTCGAAAATACACAGTAAACTTCCTTGGAAAAATGACTCCGAAAAATCATGGCATTCGAAACAGATTTTTTCGATTTTTTTCTCACGGGTACGAGTTACGCGGTTAAGGTTGACTTTTTCTTATTCGAAATCTGATTCTCTATAAAATGCACCTAATGGTTTCCTTTTAGCTTGAAATTTTTTTTTCTCGACAATCCACAGTACCCTTCCTTGGAAAAATGACTCCAAAAAATCATGGAATTCGAAACAGATTTTTTCGATTTTTTTCTCACGGGTACGAGTTACGCGGTTACGGTTGACTTTTTCTTATTCGAAATCTGATTCTCTATAAAATGCACCTAATGGTTTCCTTTTAGCTTGAAATTTTTTTTTTGTCGAAAATACACAGTAAACTTCCTTGGAAAAATGACTCCGAAAAATCATGGCATTCGAAACAGATTTTTTCGATTTTTTTCTCACGGGTACGAGTTACGCGGTTACGGTTGACTTTTTCTTATTCGAAATCTGATTCTCTATAAAATGCACCTAATGGTTTCCTTTTAGCTTGGAATTTTTTTTTCTCGAAAATCCACAGTACCCTTCCTTGGAAAAATGACTCCGAAAAATCATGGAATTCGAAACAGATTTTTTCGAATTTTTTCTCACGGGTACGAGTTACGCGGTTACGGTTGACTTTTTCTTATTCGAAATCTGATTCTCTATAAAATGCACCTAATGGTTTCCTTTTAGCTTGAAATTTTTTTTTCTCGAAAATCCACAGTACCCTTCCTTGGAAAAATGACTCCGAAAAATCATGGAATTCGAAACAGATTTTTTCGATTTTTTTCTCACGGGTACGAGTTACGCGGTTACGGTTGACTTTTTCTTATTCGAAATCTGATTCTCTATAAAATGCACCTAATGATTTCCTTTTAGCTTGAAATTTTTTTTGTCTAAAATCCACAGTAACCTCCCTTGGAAAAATGACTCCGAAAAATCATGGCATTCGAAACAGGTTTTTTCGATTTTTTCCTCACGGGTACGAGTTACGCGGTTACGGTTGACTTTTTCTTATTCGAAATCTGATTCTCTATAAAATGCACCTAATGGTTTCCTTTTAGCTTGAAATTTTTTTTTGTCGAAAATACACAGTAAACTTCCTTGGAAAAATGACTCCGAAAAATCATGGCATTCGAAACAGATTTTTTCGATTTTTTTCTCACGGGTACGAGTTACGCGGTTACGGTTGACTTTTTCTTATTCGAAATCTGATTCTCTATAAAATGCACCTAATGGTTTCCTTTTAGCTTGAAATTTTTTTTTCTCGAAAATCCACAGTACCCTTCCTTGCAAAAATGACTCCGAAAAATCATGGAATTCGAAACAGATTTTTTCGATTTTTTTCTCACGGGTACGAGTTACGCGGTTACGGTTGACTTTTTCTTATTCGAAATCTGATTCTCTATAAAATGCACCTAATGGTTTCCTTTTAGCTTGAAATTTTTTTTTGTCGAAAATCCACAGTACCCTCCCTTGGAAAAATGACTCCGAAAAATCATGGCATTCGAAACAGATTTTTTCGATTTTTTTCTCACGGGTACGAGTTACGCGGTTACGGTTGACTTTTTCTTATTCGAAATCTGATTCTCTATAAAATGCACCTAATGGTTTCCTTTTAGCTTGAAATTTTTTTTTGTCGAAAATACACAGTAAACTTCCTTGGAAAAATGACTCCGAAAAATCATGGCATTCGAAACAGATTTTTTCGATTTTTTTCTCACGGGTACGAGTTACGCGGTTAAGGTTGACTTTTTCTTATTCGAAATCTGATTCTCTATAAAATGCACCTAATGGTTTCCTTTTAGCTTGAAATTTTTTTTTCTCGACAATCCACAGTACCCTTCCTTGGAAAAATGACTCCGAAAAATCATGGAATTCGAAACAGATTTTTTCGATTTTTTTCTCACGGGTACGAGTTACGCGGTTACGGTTGACTTTTTCTTATTCGAAATCTGATTCTCTATAAAATGCACCTAATGGTTTCCTTTTAGCTTGGAATTTTTTTTTCTCGAAAATCCACAGTACCCTTCCTTGGAAAAATGACTCCGAAAAATCATGGAATTCGAAACAGATTTTTTCGAATTTTTTCTCACGGGTACGAGTTACGCGGTTACGGTTGACTTTTTCTTATTCGAAATCTGATTCTCTATAAAATGCACCTAATGGTTTCCTTTTAGCTTGAAATTTTTTTTTCTCGAAAATCCACAGTACCCTTCCTTGGAAAAATGACTCCGAAAAATCATGGAATTCGAAACAGATTTTTTCGATTTTTTTCTCACGGGTACGAGTTACGCGGTTACGGTTGACTTTTTCTTATTCGAAATCTGATTCTCTATAAAATGCACCTAATGATTTCCTTTTAGCTTGAAATTTTTTTTGTCTAAAATCCACAGTAACCTCCCTTGGAAAAATGACTCCGAAAAATCATGGCATTCGAAACAGGTTTTTTCGATTTTTTTCTCACGGGTACGAGTTACGCGGTTACGGTTGACTTTTTCTTATTCGAAATCTGATTCTCTATAAAATGCACCTAATGGTTTCCTTTTAGCTTGAAATTTTTTTTTCTCGAAAATCCACAGTACCCTTCCTTGGAAAAATGACTCCGAAAAATCATGGAATTCGAAACAGATTTTTTCGATTTTTTTCTCACGGGTACGAGTTACGCGGTTACGGTTGACTTTTTCTTATTCGAAATCTGATTCTCTATAAAATGCACCTAATGGTTTCCTTTTAGCTTGAAATTTTTTTTTGTCGAAAATACACAGTAAACTTCCTTGGAAAAATGACTCCGAAAAATCATGGCATTCGAAACAGATTTTTTCGATTTTTTTCTCACGGGTACGAGTTACGCGGTTACGGTTGACTTTTTCTTATTCGAAATCTGATTCTCTATAAAATGCACCTAATGGTTTCCTTTTAGCTTGAAATTTTTTTTTGTCGAAAATACACAGTAAACTTCCTTGGAAAAATGACTCCGAAAAATCATGGCATTCGAAACAGATTTTTTCGATTTTTTTCTCACGGGTACGAGTTACGCGGTTAAGGTTGACTTTTTCTTATTCGAAATCTGATTCTCTATAAAATGCACCTAATGGTTTCCTTTTAGCTTGAAATTTTTTTTTCTCGAAAATCCACAGTACCCTTCCTTGGAAAAATGACTCCGAAAAATCATGGAATTCGAAACAGATTTTTTCGATTTTTTTCTCACGGGTACGAGTTACGCGGTAACGGTTGACTTTTTCTTATTCGAAATCTGATTCTGTATAAAATGCACCTAATGGTTTCCTTTTAGCTTGAAGTTTTTTTTTGTCGAAAATCCACAGTACCCTTCCTTGGAAAAATGACTCCGAAAAATCATGGAATTCGAAACAGATTTTTTCGATTTTTTTCTCACGGGTACGAGTTACGCGGTTACGGTTGACTTTTTCTTATTCGAAATCTGATTCTCTATAAAATGCACCTAATGGTTTCCTTTTAGCTTGAAATTTTTTTTTGTCGAAAATACACAGTAAACTTCCTTGGAAAAATGACTCCGAAAAATCATGGCATTCGAAACAGATTTTTTCGATTTTTTTCTCACGGGTACGAGTTACGCGGTTACGGTTGACTTTTTCTTATTCGAAATCTGATTCTGTATAAAATGCACCTAATGATTTCCTTTTAGCTTGAAATTTTTTTTGTCTAAAATCCACAGTAACCTCCCTTGGAAAAATGACTCCGAAAAATCATGGCATTCGAAACAGATTTTTTCGATTTTTTTCTCACGGGTACGAGTTACGCGGTTAAGGTTGACTTTTTCTTATTCGAAATCTGATTCTCTATAAAATGCACCTAATGGTTTCCTTTTAGCTTGAAATTTTTTTTTCTCGAAAATCCACAGTACCCTTCCTTGGAAAAATGACTCCGAAAAATCATGGAATTCGAAACAGATTTTTTCGAATTTTTTCTCACGGGTACGAGTTACGCGGTTACGGTTGACTTTTTCTTATTCGAAATCTGATTCTCTATAAAATGCACCTAATGGTTTCCTTTTAGCTTGAAATTTTTTTTTCTCGAAAATCCACAGTACCCTTCCTTGGAAAAATGACTCCGAAAAATCATGGAATTCGAAACAGATTTTTTCGATTTTTTTCTCACGGGTACGAGTTACGCGGTTACGGTTGACTTTTTCTTATTCGAAATCTGATTCTCTATAAAATGCACCTAATGGTTTCCTTTTAGCTTGGAATTTTTTTTTCTCGAAAATCCACAGTACCCTTCCTTGGAAAAATGACTCCGAAAAATCATGGAATTCGAAACAGATTTTTTCGAATTTTTTCTCACGGGTACGAGTTACGCGGTTACGGTTGACTTTTTCTTATTCGAAATCTGATTCTCTATAAAATGCACCTAATGGTTTCCTTTTAGCTTGAAATTTTTTTTTCTCGAAAATCCACAGTACCCTTCCTTGGAAAAATGACTCCGAAAAATCATGGAATTCGAAACAGATTTTTTCGATTTTTTTCTCACGGGTACGAGTTACGCGGTTACGGTTGACTTTTTCTTATTCGAAATCTGATTCTCTATAAAATGCACCTAATGATTTCCTTTTAGCTTGAAATTTTTTTTGTCTAAAATCCACAGTAACCTCCCTTGGAAAAATGACTCCGAAAAATCATGGCATTCGAAACAGTTTTTTTCGATTTTTTTCTCACGGGTACGAGTTACGCGGTTACGGTTGACTTTTTCTTATTCGAAATCTGATTCTCTATAAAATGCACCTAATGGTTTCCTTTTAGCTTGAAATTTTTTTTTCTCGAAAATCCACAGTACCCTTCCTTGGAAAAATGACTCCGAAAAATCATGGAATTCGAAACAGATTTTTTCGATTTTTTTCTCACGGGTACGAGTTACGCGGTTACGGTTGACTTTTTCTTATTCGAAATCTGATTCTCTATAAAATGCACCTAATGGTTTCCTTTTAGCTTGAAATTTTTTTTTGTCGAAAATACACAGTAAACTTCCTTGGAAAAATGACTCCGAAAAATCATGGCATTCGAAACAGATTTTTTCGATTTTTTTCTCACGGGTACGAGTTACGCGGTTACGGTTGACTTTTTCTTATTCGAAATCTGATTCTCTATAAAATGCACCTAATGGTTTCCTTTTAGCTTGAAATTTTTTTTTGTCGAAAATACACAGTAAACTTCCTTGGAAAAATGACTCCGAAAAATCATGGCATTCGAAACAGATTTTTTCGATTTTTTTCTCACGGGTACGAGTTACGCGGTTAAGGTTGACTTTTTCTTATTCGAAATCTGATTCTCTATAAAATGCACCTAATGGTTTCCTTTTAGCTTGAAATTTTTTTTTCTCGAAAATCCACAGTACCCTTCCTTGGAAAAATGACTCCGAAAAATCATGGAATTCGAAACAGATTTTTTCGATTTTTTTCTCACGGGTACGAGTTACGCGGTAACGGTTGACTTTTTCTTATTCGAAATCTGATTCTGTATAAAATGCACCTAATGGTTTCCTTTTAGCTTGAAGTTTTTTTTTGTCGAAAATCCACAGTACCCTTCCTTGGAAAAATGACTCCGAAAAATCATGGAATTCGAAACAGATTTTTTCGATTTTTTTCTCACGGGTACGAGTTACGCGGTTACGGTTGACTTTTTCTTATTCGAAATCTGATTCTCTATAAAATGCACCTAATGGTTTCCTTTTAGCTTGAAATTTTTTTTTGTCGAAAATACACAGTAAACTTCCTTGGAAAAATGACTCCGAAAAATCATGGCATTCGAAACAGATTTTTTCGATTTTTTTCTCACGGGTACGAGTTACGCGGTTACGGTTGACTTTTTCTTATTCGAAATCTGATTCTGTATAAAATGCACCTAATGATTTCCTTTTAGCTTGAAATTTTTTTTGTCTAAAATCCACAGTAACCTCCCTTGGAAAAATGACTCCGAAAAATCATGGCATTCGAAACAGATTTTTTCGATTTTTTTCTCACGGGTACGAGTTACGCGGTTAAGGTTGACTTTTTCTTATTCGAAATCTGATTCTCTATAAAATGCACCTAATGGTTTCCTTTTAGCTTGAAATTTTTTTTTCTCGAAAATCCACAGTACCCTTCCTTGGAAAAATGACTCCGAAAAATCATGGAATTCGAAACAGATTTTTTCGAATTTTTTCTCACGGGTACGAGTTACGCGGTTACGGTTGACTTTTTCTTATTCGAAATCTGATTCTCTATAAAATGCACCTAATGGTTTCCTTTTAGCTTGAAATTTTTTTTTCTCGAAAATCCACAGTACCCTTCCTTGGAAAAATGACTCCGAAAAATCATGGAATTCGAAACAGATTTTTTCGATTTTTTTCTCACGGGTACGAGTTACGCGGTTACGGTTGACTTTTTCTTATTCGAAATCTGATTCTCTATAAAATGCACCTAATGATTTCCTTTTAGCTTGAAATTTTTTTTGTCTAAAATCCACAGTAACCTCCCTTGGAAAAATGACTCCGAAAAATCATGGCATTCGAAACAGGTTTTTTCGATTTTTTTCTCACGGGTACGAGTTACGCGGTTACGGTTGACTTTTTCTTATTCGAAATCTGATTCTGTATAAAATGCACCTAATGATTTCCTTTTAGCTTGAAATTTTTTTTGTCTAAAATCCACAGTAACCTCCCTTGGAAAAATGACTCCGAAAAATCATGGCATTCGAAACAGATTTTTTCGATTTTTTTCTCACGGGTACGAGTTACGCGGTTAAGGTTGACTTTTTCTTATTCGAAATCTGATTCTCTATAAAATGCACCTAATGGTTTCCTTTTAGCTTGAAATTTTTTTTTCTCGAAAATCCACAGTACCCTTCCTTGGAAAAATGACTCCGAAAAATCATGGAATTCGAAACAGATTTTTTCGAATTTTTTCTCACGGGTACGAGTTACGCGGTTACGGTTGACTTTTTCTTATTCGAAATCTGATTCTCTATAAAATGCACCTAATGGTTTCCTTTTAGCTTGAAATTTTTTTTTCTCGAAAATCCACAGTACCCTTCCTTGGAAAAATGACTCCGAAAAATCATGGAATTCGAAACAGATTTTTTCGATTTTTTTCTCACGGGTACGAGTTACGCGGTTACGGTTGACTTTTTCTTATTCGAAATCTGATTCTCTATAAAATGCACCTAATGGTTTCCTTTTAGCTTGGAATTTTTTTTTCTCGAAAATCCACAGTACCCTTCCTTGGAAAAATGACTCCGAAAAATCATGGAATTCGAAACAGATTTTTTCGAATTTTTTCTCACGGGTACGAGTTACGCGGTTACGGTTGACTTTTTCTTATTCGAAATCTGATTCTCTATAAAATGCACCTAATGGTTTCCTTTTAGCTTGAAATTTTTTTTTCTCGAAAATCCACAGTACCCTTCCTTGGAAAAATGACTCCGAAAAATCATGGAATTCGAAACAGATTTTTTCGATTTTTTTCTCACGGGTACGAGTTACGCGGTTACGGTTGACTTTTTCTTATTCGAAATCTGATTCTCTATAAAATGCACCTAATGATTTCCTTTTAGCTTGAAATTTTTTTTGTCTAAAATCCACAGTAACCTCCCTTGGAAAAATGACTCCGAAAAATCATGGCATTCGAAACAGGTTTTTTCGATTTTTTTCTCACGGGTACGAGTTACGCGGTTACGGTTGACTTTTTCTTATTCGAAATCTGATTCTCTATAAAATGCACCTAATGGTTTCCTTTTAGCTTGAAATTTTTTTTTCTCGAAAATCCACAGTACCCTTCCTTGGAAAAATTACTCCGAAAAATCATGGAATTCGAAACAGATTTTTTCGATTTTTTTCTCACGGGTACGAGTTACGCGGTTACGGTTGACTTTTTCTTATTCGAAATCTGATTCTCTATAAAATGCACCTAATGGTTTCCTTTTAGCTTGAAATTTTTTTTTGTCGAAAATACACAGTAAACTTCCTTGGAAAAATGACTCCGAAAAATCATGGCATTCGAAACAGATTTTTTCGATTTTTTTCTCACGGGTACGAGTTACGCGGTTACGGTTGACTTTTTCTTATTCGAAATCTGATTCTCTATAAAATGCACCTAATGGTTTCCTTTTAGCTTGAAATTTTTTTTTGTCGAAAATACACAGTAAACTTCCTTGGAAAAATGACTCCGAAAAATCATGGCATTCGAAACAGATTTTTTCGATTTTTTTCTCACGGGTACGAGTTACGCGGTTAAGGTTGACTTTTTCTTATTCGAAATCTGATTCTCTATAAAATGCACCTAATGGTTTCCTTTTAGCTTGAAATTTTTTTTTCTCGAAAATCCACAGTACCCTTCCTTGGAAAAATGACTCCGAAAAATCATGGAATTCGAAACAGATTTTTTCGATTTTTTTCTCACGGGTACGAGTTACGCGGTAACGGTTGACTTTTTCTTATTCGAAATCTGATTCTGTATAAAATGCACCTAATGGTTTCCTTTTAGCTTGAAGTTTTTTTTTGTCGAAAATCCACAGTACCCTTCCTTGGAAAAATGACTCCGAAAAATCATGGAATTCGAAACAGATTTTTTCGATTTTTTTCTCACGGGTACGAGTTACGCGGTTACGGTTGACTTTTTCTTATTCGAAATCTGATTCTCTATAAAATGCACCTAATGGTTTCCTTTTAGCTTGAAATTTTTTTTTGTCGAAAATACACAGTAAACTTCCTTGGAAAAATGACTCCGAAAAATCATGGCATTCGAAACAGATTTTTTCGATTTTTTTCTCACGGGTACGAGTTACGCGGTTACGGTTGACTTTTTCTTATTCGAAATCTGATTCTGTATAAAATGCACCTAATGATTTCCTTTTAGCTTGAAATTTTTTTTGTCTAAAATCCACAGTAACCTCCCTTGGAAAAATGACTCCGAAAAATCATGGCATTCGAAACAGATTTTTTCGATTTTTTTCTCACGGGTACGAGTTACGCGGTTAAGGTTGACTTTTTCTTATTCGAAATCTGATTCTCTATAAAATGCACCTAATGGTTTCCTTTTAGCTTGAAATTTTTTTTTCTCGAAAATCCACAGTACCCTTCCTTGGAAAAATGACTCCGAAAAATCATGGAATTCGAAACAGATTTTTTCGAATTTTTTCTCACGGGTACGAGTTACGCGGTTACGGTTGACTTTTTCTTATTCGAAATCTGATTCTCTATAAAATGCACCTAATGGTTTCCTTTTAGCTTGAAATTTTTTTTTCTCGAAAATCCACAGTACCCTTCCTTGGAAAAATGACTCCGAAAAATCATGGAATTCGAAACAGATTTTTTCGATTTTTTTCTCACGGGTACGAGTTACGCGGTTACGGTTGACTTTTTCTTATTCGAAATCTGATTCTCTATAAAATGCACCTAATGATTTCCTTTTAGCTTGAAATTTTTTTTGTCTAAAATCCACAGTAACCTCCCTTGGAAAAATGACTCCGAAAAATCATGGCATTCGAAACAGGTTTTTTCGATTTTTTTCTCACGGGTACGAGTTACGCGGTTACGGTTGACTTTTTCTTATTCGAAATCTGATTCTCTATAAAATGCACCTAATGGTTTCCTTTTAGCTTGAAATTTTTTTTTCTCGAAAATCCACAGTACCCTTCCTTGGAAAAATGACTCCGAAAAATCATGGAATTCGAAACAGATTTTTTCGATTTTTTTCTCACGGGTACGAGTTACGCGGTTACGGTTGACTTTTTCTTATTCGAAATCTGATTCTCTATAAAATGCACCTAATGGTTTCCTTTTAGCTTGAAATTTTTTTTTGTCGAAAATACACAGTAAACTTCCTTGGAAAAATGACTCCGAAAAATCATGGCATTCGAAACAGATTTTTTCGATTTTTTTCTCACGGGTACGAGTTACGCGGTTACGGTTGACTTTTTCTTATTCGAAATCTGATTCTCTATAAAATGCACCTAATGGTTTCCTTTTAGCTTGAAATTTTTTTTTGTCGAAAATACACAGTAAACTTCCTTGGAAAAATGACTCCGAAAAATCATGGCATTCGAAACAGATTTTTTCGATTTTTTTCTCACGGGTACGAGTTACGCGGTTAAGGTTGACTTTTTCTTATTCGAAATCTGATTCTCTATAAAATGCACCTAATGGTTTCCTTTTAGCTTGAAATTTTTTTTTCTCGAAAATCCACAGTACCCTTCCTTGGAAAAATGACTCCGAAAAATCATGGAATTCGAAACAGATTTTTTCGATTTTTTTCTCACGGGTACGAGTTACGCGGTAACGGTTGACTTTTTCTTATTCGAAATCTGATTCTGTATAAAATGCACCTAATGGTTTCCTTTTAGCTTGAAGTTTTTTTTTGTCGAAAATCCACAGTACCCTTCCTTGGAAAAATGACTCCGAAAAATCATGGAATTCGAAACAGATTTTTTCGATTTTTTTCTCACGGGTACGAGTTACGCGGTTACGGTTGACTTTTTCTTATTCGAAATCTGATTCTCTATAAAATGCACCTAATGGTTTCCTTTTAGCTTGAAATTTTTTTTTGTCGAAAATACACAGTAAACTTCCTTGGAAAAATGACTCCGAAAAATCATGGCATTCGAAACAGATTTTTTCGATTTTTTTCTCACGGGTACGAGTTACGCGGTTACGGTTGACTTTTTCTTATTCGAAATCTGATTCTGTATAAAATGCACCTAATGATTTCCTTTTAGCTTGAAATTTTTTTTGTCTAAAATCCACAGTAACCTCCCTTGGAAAAATGACTCCGAAAAATCATGGCATTCGAAACAGATTTTTTCGATTTTTTTCTCACGGGTACGAGTTACGCGGTTAAGGTTGACTTTTTCTTATTCGAAATCTGATTCTCTATAAAATGCACCTAATGGTTTCCTTTTAGCTTGAAATTTTTTTTTCTCGAAAATCCACAGTACCCTTCCTTGGAAAAATGACTCCGAAAAATCATGGAATTCGAAACAGATTTTTTCGATTTTTTTCTCACGGGTACGAGTTACGCGGTTACGGTTGACTTTTTCTTATTCGAAATCTGATTCTCTATAAAATGCACCTAATGGTTTCCTTTTAGCTTGAAATTTTTTTTTGTCGAAAATACACAGTAAACTTCCTTGGAAAAATGACTCCGAAAAATCATGGCATTCGAAACAGATTTTTTCGATTTTTTTCTCACGGGTACGAGTTACGCGGTTACGGTTGACTTTTTCTTATTCGAAATCTGATTCTCTATAAAATGCACCTAATGGTTTCCTTTTAGCTTGAAATTTTTTTTTGTCGAAAATACACAGTAAACTTCCTTGGAAAAATGACTCCGAAAAATCATGGCATTCGAAACAGATTTTTTCGATTTTTTTCTCACGGGTACGAGTTACGCGGTTAAGGTTGACTTTTTCTTATTCGAAATCTGATTCTCTATAAAATGCACCTAATGGTTTCCTTTTAGCTTGAAATTTTTTTTTCTCGAAAATCCACAGTACCCTTCCTTGGAAAAATGACTCCGAAAAATCATGGAATTCGAAACAGATTTTTTCGATTTTTTTCTCACGGGTACGAGTTACGCGGTAACGGTTGACTTTTTCTTATTCGAAATCTGATTCTGTATAAAATGCACCTAATGGTTTCCTTTTAGCTTGAAGTTTTTTTTTGTCGAAAATCCACAGTACCCTTCCTTGGAAAAATGACTCCGAAAAATCATGGAATTCGAAACAGGTTTTTTCGATTTTTTTCTCACGGGTACGAGTTACGCGGTTACGGTTGACTTTTTCTTATTCGAAATCTGATTCTCTATAAAATGCACCTAATGGTTTCCTTTTAGCTTTAAATTTTTTTTTCTCGAAAATCCACAGTACCCTTCCTTGGAAAAATGACTCCGAAAAATCATGGCATTCGAAACAGATTTTTTCGATTTTTTTCTCACGGGTACGAGTTACGCGGTTACGGTTGACTTTTTCTTATTCGAAATCTGATTCTCTATAAAATGCACCTAATGGTTTCCTTTTAGCTTGAAATTTTTTTTTGTCGAAAATACACAGTAAACTTCCTTGGAAAAATGACTCCGAAAAATCATGGCATTCGAAACAGATTTTTTCGATTTTTTTCTCACGGGTACGAGTTACGCGGTTAAGGTTGACTTTTTCTTATTCGAAATCTGATTCTCTATAAAATGCACCTAATGGTTTCCTTTTAGCTTGAAATTTTTTTTTCTCGACAATCCACAGTACCCTTCCTTGGAAAAATGACTCCGAAAAATCATGGAATTCGAAACAGATTTTTTCGATTTTTTTCTCACGGGTACGAGTTACGCGGTTACGGTTGACTTTTTCTTATTCGAAATCTGATTCTCTATAAAATGCACCTAATGGTTTCCTTTTAGCTTGAAATTTTTTTTTTGTCGAAAATACACAGTAAACTTCCTTGGAAAAATGACTCCGAAAAATCATGGCATTCGAAACAGATTTTTTCGATTTTTTTCTCACGGGTACGAGTTACGCGGTTACGGTTGACTTTTTCTTATTCGAAATCTGATTCTCTATAAAATGCACCTAATGGTTTCCTTTTAGCTTGGAATTTTTTTTTCTCGAAAATCCACAGTACCCTTCCTTGGAAAAATGACTCCGAAAAATCATGGAATTCGAAACAGATTTTTTCGAATTTTTTCTCACGGGTACGAGTTACGCGGTTACGGTTGACTTTTTCTTATTCGAAATCTGATTCTCTATAAAATGCACCTAATGGTTTCCTTTTAGCTTGAAATTTTTTTTTCTCGAAAATCCACAGTACCCTTCCTTGGAAAAATGACTCCGAAAAATCATGGAATTCGAAACAGATTTTTTCGATTTTTTTCTCACGGGTACGAGTTACGCAGTTACGGTTGACTTTTTCTTATTCGAAATCTGATTCTCTATAAAATGCACCTAATGATTTCCTTTTAGCTTGAAATTTTTTTTGTCTAAAATCCACAGTAACCTCCCTTGGAAAAATGACTCCGAAAAATCATGGCATTCGAAACAGGTTTTTTCGATTTTTTCCTCACGGGTACGAGTTACGCGGTTACGGTTGACTTTTTCTTATTCGAAATCTGATTCTCTATAAAATGCACCTAATGGTTTCCTTTTAGCTTGAAATTTTTTTTTCTCGAAAATCCACAGTACCCTTCCTTGGAAAAATGACTCCGAAAAATCATGGAATTCGAAACAGATTTTTTCGATTTTTTTCTCACGGGTACGAGTTACGCGGATACGGTTGACTTTTTCTTATTCGAAATCTGATTCTCTATAAAATGCACCTAATGATTTCCTTTTAGCTTGAAATTTTTTTTGTCTAAAATCCACAGTAACCTCCCTTGGAAAAATGACTCCGAAAAATCATGGCATTCGAAACAGGTATTTTCGATTTTTTTCTCACGGGTACGAGTTACGCGGTTACGGTTGACTTTTTCTTATTCGAAATCTGATTCTCTATAAAATGCACCTAATGGTTTCCTTTTAGCTTGAAATTTTTTTTTCTCGAAAATCCACAGTACCCTTCCTTGCAAAAATGACTCCGAAAAATCATGGAATTCGAAACAGATTTTTTCGATTTTTTTCTCACGGGTACGAGTTACGCGGTTACGGTTGACTTTTTCTTATTCGAAATCTGATTCTCTATAAAATGCACCTAATGGTTTCCTTTTAGCTTGAAATTTTTTTTTGTCGAAAATCCACAGTACCCTCCCTTGGAAAAATGACTCCGAAAAATCATGGCATTCGAAACAGATTTTTTCGATTTTTTTCTCACGGGTACGAGTTACGCGGTTACGGTTGACTTTTTCTTATTCGAAATCTGATTCTCTATAAAATGCACCTAATGGTTTCCTTTTAGCTTGAAATTTTTTTTTGTCGAAAATACACAGTAAACTTCCTTGGAAAAATGACTCCGAAAAATCATGGCATTCGAAACAGATTTTTTCGATTTTTGTCTCACGGGTACGAGTTACGCGGTTAAGGTTGACTTTTTCTTATTCGAAATCTGATTCTCTATAAAATGCACCTAATGGTTTCCTTTTAGCTTGAAATTTTTTTTTCTCGACAATCCACAGTACCCTTCCTTGGAAAAATGACTCCGAAAAATCATGGAATTCGAAACAGATTTTTTCGATTTTTTTCTCACGGGTACGAGTTACGCGGTTACGGTTGACTTTTTCTTATTCGAAATCTGATTCTCTATAAAATGCACCTAATGGTTTCCTTTTAGCTTGGAATTTTTTTTTCTCGAAAATCCACAGTACCCTTCCTTGGAAAAATGACTCCGAAAAATCATGGAATTCGAAACAGATTTTTTCGAATTTTTTCTCACGGGTACGAGTTACGCGGTTACGGTTGACTTTTTCTTATTCGAAATCTGATTCTCTATAAAATGCACCTAATGGTTTCCTTTTAGCTTGAAATTTTTTTTTCTCGAAAATCCACAGTACCCTTCCTTGGAAAAATGACTCCGAAAAATCATGGAATTCGAAACAGATTTTTTCGATTTTTTTCTCACGGGTACGAGTTACGCGGTTACGGTTGACTTTTTCTTATTCGAAATCTGATTCTCTATAAAATGCACCTAATGATTTCCTTTTAGCTTGAAATTTTTTTTGTCTAAAATCCACAGTAACCTCCCTTGGAAAAATGACTCCGAAAAATCATGGCATTCGAAACAGGTTTTTTCGATTTTTTTCTCACGGGTACGAGTTACGCGGTTACGGTTGACTTTTTCTTATTCGAAATCTGATTCTCTATAAAATGCACCTAATGGTTTCCTTTTAGCTTGAAATTTTTTTTTCTCGAAAATCCACAGTACCCTTCCTTGGAAAAATGACTCCGAAAAATCATGGAATTCGAAACAGATTTTTTCGATTTTTTTCTCACGGGTACGAGTTACGCGGTTACGGTTGACTTTTTCTTATTCGAAATCTGATTCTCTATAAAATGCACCTAATGGTTTCCTTTTAGCTTGAAATTTTTTTTTGTCGAAAATACACAGTAAACTTCCTTGGAAAAATGACTCCGAAAAATCATGGCATTCGAAACAGATTTTTTCGATTTTTTTCTCACGGGTACGAGTTACGCGGTTACGGTTGACTTTTTCTTATTCGAAATCTGATTCTCTATAAAATGCACCTAATGGTTTCCTTTTAGCTTGAAATTTTTTTTTGTCGAAAATACACAGTAAACTTCCTTGGAAAAATGACTCCGAAAAATCATGGCATTCGAAACAGATTTTTTCGATTTTTTTCTCACGGGTACGAGTTACGCGGTTAAGGTTGACTTTTTCTTATTCGAAATCTGATTCTCTATAAAATGCACCTAATGGTTTCCTTTTAGCTTGAAATTTTTTTTTCTCGAAAATCCACAGTACCCTTCCTTGGAAAAATGACTCCGAAAAATCATGGAATTCGAAACAGATTTTTTCGATTTTTTTCTCACGGGTACGAGTTACGCGGTAACGGTTGACTTTTTCTTATTCGAAATCTGATTCTGTATAAAATGCACCTAATGGTTTCCTTTTAGCTTGAAGTTTTTTTTTGTCGAAAATCCACAGTACCCTTCCTTGGAAAAATGACTCCGAAAAATCATGGAATTCGAAACAGATTTTTTCGATTTTTTTCTCACGGGTACGAGTTACGCGGTTACGGTTGACTTTTTCTTATTCGAAATCTGATTCTCTATAAAATGCACCTAATGGTTTCCTTTTAGCTTGAAATTTTTTTTTGTCGAAAATACACAGTAAACTTCCTTGGAAAAATGACTCCGAAAAATCATGGCATTCGAAACAGATTTTTTCGATTTTTTTCTCACGGGTACGAGTTACGCGGTAACGGTTGACTTTTTCTTATTCGAAATCTGATTCTGTATAAAATGCACCTAATGGTTTCCTTTTAGCTTGAAGTTTTTTTTTGTCGAAAATCCACAGTACCCTCCCTTGGAAAAATGACTAAGGAAAATCATGGCATTCGAAACAGATTTTTTCGATTTTTTTCTCACGGGTACGAGTTACGCGGTTACGGTTGACTTTTTCTTATTCGAAATCTGATTCTCTATAAAATGCACCTAATGGTTTCCTTTTAGCTTGAAATTTTTTTTGTCGAAAATACACAGTAAACTTCCTTGGAAAAATGACTCCGAAAAATCATGGCATTCGAAACAGATTTTTTCGATTTTTTTCTCACGGGTACGAGTTACGCGGTTACGGTTGACTTTTTCTTATTCGAAATCTGATTCTCTATAAAATGCACCTAATGGTTTCCTTTTAGCTTGAAATTTTTTTTTGTCGAAAATCCACAGTACCCTCCCTTGGAAAAATGACTCCGAAAAATCATGGCATTCGAAACAGATTTTTTCGATTTTTTTCTCACGGGTACGAGTTACGCGGTTACGGTTGACTTTTTCTTATTCGAAATCTGATTCTCTATAAAATGCACCTAATGGTTTCCTTTTAGCTTTAAATTTTTTTTTCTCGAAAATCCACAGTACCCTTCCTTGGAAAAATGACTCCGAAAAATCATGGAATTCGAAACAGATTTTTTCGAATTTTTTCTCACGGGTACGAGTTACGCGGTTACGGTTGACTTTTTCTTATTCGAAATCTGATTCTCTATAAAATGCACCTAATGGTTTCCTTTTAGCTTGAAATTTTTTTTTCTCGAAAATCCACAGTACCCTTCCTTGGAAAAATGACTCCGAAAAATCATGGAATTCGAAACAGATTTTTTCGAATTTTTTCTCACGGGTACGAGTTACGCGGTTACGGTTGACTTTTTCTTATTCGAAATCTGATTCTCTATAAAATGCACCTAATGGTTTCCTTTTAGCTTGAAATTTTTTTTTCTCGAAAATCCACAGTACCCTTCCTTGGAAAAATGACTCCGAAAAATCATGGCATTCGAAACAGATTTTTTCGATTTTTTTCTCACGGGTACGAGTTACGCGGTTACGGTTGACTTTTTCTTATTCGAAATCTGATTCTCTATAAAATGCACCTAATGGTTTCCTTTTAGCTTGAAATTTTTTTTTGTCGAAAATACACAGTAAACTTCCTTGGAAAAATGACTCCGAAAAATCATGTCATTCGAAACAGGTTTTTTCGATTTTTTTCTCACGGGTACGAGTTACGCGGTTAAGGTTGACTTTTTCTTATTCGAAATCTGATTCTCTATAAAATGCACCTAATGGTTTCCTTTTAGCTTGAAATTTTTTTTTGTCGAAAATCCACAGTACCCTCCCTTGGAAAAATGACTCCGAAAAATCATGGCATTCGAAACAGATTTTTTCGATTTTTTTCTCACGGGTACGAGTTACGCGGTTACGGTTGACTTTTTCTTATTCGAAATCTGATTCTCTATAAAATGCACCTAATGGTTTCCTTTTAGCTTGAAATTTTTTTTTCTCGAAAATCCACAGTACCCTTCCTTGGAAAAATGACTCCGAAAAATCATGGAATTCGAAACAGATTTTTTCGATTTTTTTCTCACGGGTACGAGTTACGCGGTTACGGTTGACTTTTTCTTATTCGAAATCTGATTCTCTATAAAATGCACCTAATGGTTTCCTTTTAGCTTGAAATTTTTTTTTGTCGAAAATACACAGTAAACTTCCTTGGAAAAATGACTCCGAAAAATCATGGCATTCGAAACAGATTTTTTCGATTTTTTTCTCACGGGTACGAGTTACGCGGTTAAGGTTGACTTTTTCTTATTCGAAATCTGATTCTCTATAAAATGCACCTAATGGTTTCCTTTTAGCTTGAAATTTTTTTTTCTCGACAATCCACAGTACCCTTCCTTGGAAAAATGACTCCGAAAAATCATGGAATTCGAAACAGATTTTTTCGATTTTTTTCTCACGGGTACGAGTTACGCGGTTACGGTTGACTTTTTCTTATTCGAAATCTGATTCTCTATAAAATGCACCTAATGGTTTCCTTTTAGCTTGAAATTTTTTTTTTGTCGAAAATACACAGTAAACTTCCTTGGAAAAATGACTCCGAAAAATCATGGCATTCGAAACAGATTTTTTCGATTTTTTTCTCACGGGTACGAGTTACGCGGTTACGGTTGACTTTTTCTTATTCGAAATCTGATTCTCTATAAAATGCACCTAATGGTTTCCTTTTAGCTTGGAATTTTTTTTTCTCGAAAATCCACAGTACCCTTCCTTGGAAAAATGACTCCGAAAAATCATGGAATTCGAAACAGATTTTTTCGAATTTTTTCTCACGGGTACGAGTTACGCGGTTACGGTTGACTTTTTCTTATTCGAAATCTGATTCTCTATAAAATGCACCTAATGGTTTCCTTTTAGCTTGAAATTTTTTTTTCTCGAAAATCCACAGTACCCTTCCTTGGAAAAATGACTCCGAAAAATCATGGAATTCGAAACAGATTTTTTCGATTTTTTTCTCACGGGTACGAGTTACGCGGTTACGGTTGACTTTTTCTTATTCGAAATCTGATTCTCTATAAAATGCACCTAATGATTTCCTTTTAGCTTGAAATTTTTTTTGTCTAAAATCCACAGTAACCTCCCTTGGAAAAATGACTCCGAAAAATCATGGCATTCGAAACAGGTTTTTTCGATTTTTTTCTCACGGGTACGAGTTACGCGGTTACGGTTGACTTTTTCTTATTCGAAATCTGATTCTCTATAAAATGCACCTAATGGTTTCCTTTTAGCTTGAAATTTTTTTTTCTCGAAAATCCACAGTACCCTTCCTTGGAAAAATGACTCCGAAAAATCATGGAATTCGAAACAGATTTTTTCGATTTTTTTCTCACGGGTACGAGTTACGCGGTTACGGTTGACTTTTTCTTATTCGAAATCTGATTCTCTATAAAATGCACCTAATGGTTTCCTTTTAGCTTGAAATTTTTTTTTGTCGAAAATACACAGTAAACTTCCTTGGAAAAATGACTCCGAAAAATCATGGCATTCGAAACAGATTTTTTCGATTTTTTTCTCACGGGTACGAGTTACGCGGTTACGGTTGACTTTTTCTTATTCGAAATCTGATTCTCTATAAAATGCACCTAATGGTTTCCTTTTAGCTTGAAATTTTTTTTTGTCGAAAATACACAGTAAACTTCCTTGGAAAAATGACTCCGAAAAATCATGGCATTCGAAACAGATTTTTTCGATTTTTTTCTCACGGGTACGAGTTACGCGGTTAAGGTTGACTTTTTCTTATTCGAAATCTGATTCTCTATAAAATGCACCTAATGGTTTCCTTTTAGCTTGAAATTTTTTTTTGTCGAAAATCCACAGTACCCTCCCTTGGAAAAATGACTCCGAAAAATCATGGCATTCGAAACAGATTTTTTCGATTTTTTTCTCACGGGTACGAGTTACGCGGTTACGGTTGACTTTTTCTTATTCGAAATCTGATTCTCTATAAAATGCACCTAATGGTTTCCTTTTAGCTTGAAATTTTTTTTTCTCGAAAATCCACAGTACCCTTCCTTGGAAAAATGACTCCGAAAAATCATGGAATTCGAAACAGATTTTTTCGAATTTTTTCTCACGGGTACGAGTTACGCGGTTACGGTTGACTTTTTCTTATTCGAAATCTGATTCTCTATAAAATGCACCTAATGGTTTCCTTTTAGCTTGAAATTTTTTTTTGTCGAAAATCCACAGTACCCTCCCTTGGAAAAATGACTCCGAAAAATCATGGCATTCGAAACAGATTTTTTCGATTTTTTTCTCACGGGTACGAGTTACGCGGTTACGGTTGACTTTTTCTTATTCGAAATCTGATTCTCTATAAAATGCACCTAATGGTTTCCTTTTAGCTTGAAATTTTTTTTTCTCGAAAATCCACAGTACCCTTCCTTGGAAAAATGACTCCGAAAAATCATGGAATTCGAAACAGATTTTTTCGAATTTTTTCTCACGGGTACGAGTTACGCGGTTACGGTTGACTTTTTCTTATTCGAAATCTGATTCTCTATAAAATGCACCTAATGGTTTCCTTTTAGCTTGAAATTTTTTTTTCTCGAAAATCCACAGTACCCTTCCTTGGAAAAATGACTCCGAAAAATCATGGCATTCGAAACAGATTTTTTGGATTTTTTTCTCACGGGTACGAGTTACGCGGTGACGGTTGACTTTTTCTTATTCGAAATCTGATTCTGTATAAAATGCACCTAATGGTTTCCTTTTAGCTTGAAGTTTTTTTTTGTCGAAAATCCACAGTACCCTCCCTTGGAAAAATGACTAAGGAAAATCATGGCATTCGAAACAGATTTTTTCGATTTTTTTCTCACGGGTACGAGTTACGCGGTTACGGTTGACTTTTTCTTATTCGAAATCTGATTCTCTATAAAATGCACCTAATGGTTTCCTTTTAGCTTGAAATTTTTTTTTGTCGAAAATCCACAGTACCCTCCCTTGGAAAAATGACTCCGAAAAATCATGGCATTCGAAACAGATTTTTTCGATTTTTTTCTCACGGGTACGAGTTACGCGGTTACGGTTGACTTTTTCTTATTCGAAATCTGATTCTCTATAAAATGCACCTAATGGTTTCCTTTTAGCTTGAAATTTTTTTTTGTCGAAAATCCACAGTACCCTCCCTTGGAAAAATGACTCAGAAAAATCATGGCATTCGAAACAGATTTTTTCGATTTTTTTCTCACGGGTACGAGTTACGCGGTTACGGTTGACTTTTCCTTATTCGAAATCTGATTCTCTATAAAATGCACCTAATGGTTTCCTTTTAGCTTGAAATTTTTTTTTTCTCGAAAATCCACAGTACCCTTCCTTGGAAAAATGACTCCGAAAAATCATGGCATTCGAAACAGATTTTTTCGATTTTTTTCTCACGGGTACGAGTTACGCGGTGACGGTTGACTTTTTCTTATTCGAAATCTGATTCTGTATAAAATGCACCTAATGGTTTCCTTTTAGCTTGAAGTTTTTTTTTGTCGAAAATCCACAGTACCCTCCCTTGGAAAAATGACTAAGGAAAATCATGGCATTCGAAACAGATTTTTTCGATTTTTTTCTCACGGGTACGAGTTACGCGGTTACGGTTGACTTTTTCTTATTCGAAATCTGATTCTCTATAAAATGCACCTAATGGTTTCCTTTTAGCTTGAAATTTTTTTTTGTCGAAAATCCACAGTACCCTCCCTTGGAAAAATGACTCCGAAAAATCATGGCATTCGAAACAGATTTTTTCGATTTTTTTCTCACGGGTACGAGTTACGCGGTTACGGTTGACTTTTTCTTATTCGAAATCTGATTCTCTATAAAATGCACCTAATGGTTTCCTTTTAGCTTGAAATTTTTTTTTGTCGAAAATCCACAGTACCCTCCCTTGGAAAAATGACTCCGAAAAATCATGGCATTCGAAACAGATTTTTTCGATTTTTTTCTCACGGGTACGAGTTGCGCGGTTACGGTTGACTTTTTCTTATTCGAAATCTGATTCTCTATAAAATGCACCTAATGGTTTCCTTTTAGCTTGAAATTTTTTTTCGTCGAAAATCCACAGTACCCTCCCTTGGAAAAATGACTAAGAAAAATCATGGCATTCGAAACAGATTTTTTCGATTTTTTTCTCTTGGGTACGAGTTACGCGGTTACGGTTGACTTTTTCTTATTCGAAATCTGATTCTCTATAAAATGCACCTAATGGTTTCCTTTTAGCTTGAAGTTTTTTTTTGTCGAAAATCCACAGTACCCTCCCTTGGAAAAATGACTCAGAAAAATCATGGCATTCGAAACAGATTTTTTCGATTTTTTTCTCTTGGGTACGAGTTACGCGGTTACGGTTGACTTTTTCTTATTCGAAATCTGATTCTCTATAAAATGCACCTAATGGTTTCCTTTTAGCTTGAAGTTTTTTTTTGTCGAAAATCCACAGTACCCTCCCTTGGAAAAATGACTCCGCAAAATCATGGCATTCGAAACAGATTTTTTCGATTTTTTTCTCTCGGGTACGAGTTACGCGGTTACGGTTGACTTTTTCTTATTCGAAATCTGATTCTCTATAAAATGCACCTAATGGTTTCCTTTTAGCTTGAAATTTTTTTTTCTCGACAATCCATAGTACCCTTCCTTGGAAAAATGACTCCGAAAAATCATGGAATTCGAAACAGATTTTTTCGAATTTTTTCTCACGGGTACGAGTTACGCGGTTACGGTTGACTTTTTCTTATTCGAAATCTGATTCTCTATAAAATGCACCTAATGGTTTCCTTTTAGCTTGAAATTTTTTTTTCTCGAAAATCCACAGTACCCTTCCTTGGAAAAATGACTCCGAAAAATCATGGAATTCGAAACAGATTTTTTCGATTTTTTTCTCACGGGTACGAGTTACGCGGTTACGGTTGACTTTTTCTTATTCGAAATCTGATTCTCTATAAAATGCACCTAATGGTTTCCTTTTAGCTTAAAATTTTTTTTTCTCGAAAATCCACAGTACCCTTCCTTGGAAAAATGACTCCGAAAAATCATGGAATTCGAAACAGATTTTTTCGATTTTTTTCTCACGGGTACGAGTTACGCGGTTACGGTTGACTTTTTCTTATTCGAAATCTGATTCTCTATAAAATGCACCTAATGGTTTCCTTTTAGCTTGAAATTTTTTTTTGTCGAAAATACACAGTAAACTTCCTTGGAAAAATGACTCCGAAAAATCATGGCATTCGAAACAGATTTTTTCGATTTTTTTCTCACGGGTACGAGTTACGCGGTTAAGGTTGACTTTTTCTTATTCGAAATCTGATTCTCTATAAAATGCACCTAATGGTTTCCTTTTAGCTTGAAATTTTTTTTTCTCGACAATCCATAGTACCCTTCCTTGGAAAAATGACTCCGAAAAATCATGGAATTCGAAACAGATTTTTTCGATTTTTTTCTCACGGGTACGAGTTACGCGGTTACGGTTGACTTTTTCTTATTCGAAATCTGATTCTCTATAAAATGCACCTAATGGTTTCCTTTTAGCTTGAAATTTTTTTTTCTCGAAAATCCACAGTACCCTTCCTTGGAAAAATGACTCCGAAAAATCATGGAATTCGAAACAGATTTTTTCGATTTTTTTCTCACGGGTACGAGTTACGCGGTTACGGTTGACTTTTTCTTATTCGAAATCTGATTCTCTATAAAATGCACCTAATGGTTTCCTTTTAGCTTGAAATTTTTTTTTGTCGAAAATACACAGTAAACTTCCTTGGAAAAATGACTCCGAAAAATCATGGCATTCGAAACAGATTTTTTCGATTTTTTTCTCACGGGTACGAGTTACGCGGTTAAGGTTGACTTTTTCTTATTCGAAATCTGATTCTCTATAAAATGCACCTAATGGTTTCCTTTTAGCTTGGAATTTTTTTTTCTCGAAAATCCACAGTACCCTTCCTTGGAAAAATGACTCCGAAAAATCATGGAATTCGAAACAGATTTTTTCGAATTTTTTCTCACGGGTACGAGTTACGCGGTTACGGTCGACTTTTTCTTATTCGAAATCTGATTCTCTATAAAATGCACCTAATGGTTTCCTTTTAGCTTGAAATTTTTTTTTTGTCGAAAATCCACAGTACCCTTCCTTGGAAAAATGACTCCGAAAAATCATGGAATTCGAAACAGATTTTTCGATTTTTTTCTCACGGGTACGAGTTACGCGGTTACGGTTGACTTTTTCTTATTCGAAATCTGATTCTCTATAAAATGCACCTAATGATTTCCTTTTAGCTTGAAATTTTTTTTGTCTAAAATCCACAGTAACCTCCCTTGGAAAAATGACTCCGAAAAATCATGGAATTCGAAACAGATTTTTTCGATTTTTTTCTCACGGGTACGAGTTACGCGGTTACGGTTGACTTTTTCTTATTCGAAATCTGATTCTCTATAAAATGCACCTAATGGTTTCCTTTTAGCTTGAAATTTTTTTTTGTCGAAAATACACAGTAAACTTCCTTGGAAAAATGACTCCGAAAAATCATGGCATTCGAAACAGATTTTTTCGATTTTTTTCTCACGGGTACGAGTTACGCGGTTAAGGTTGACTTTTTCTTATTCGAAATCTGATTCTCTATAAAATGCACCTAATGGTTTCCTTTTAGCTTGAAATTTTTTTTTCTCGACAATCCACAGTACCCTTCCTTGGAAAAATGACTCCGAAAAATCATGGAATTCGAAACAGATTTTTTCGATTTTTTTCTCACGGGTACGAGTTACGCGGTTACGGTTGACTTTTTCTTATTCGAAATCTGATTCTCTATAAAATGCACCTAATGGTTTCCTTTTAGCTTGAAATTTTTTTTTCTCGACAATCCATAGTACCCTTCCTTGGAAAAATGACTCCGAAAAATCATGGAATTCGAAACAGATTTTTTCGATTTTTTTCTCACGGGTACGAGTTACGCGGTTACGGTTGACTTTTTCTTATTCGAAATCTGATTCTCTATAAAATGCACCTAATGGTTTCCTTTTAGCTTGAAATTTTTTTTTCTCGAAAATCCACAGTACCCTTCCTTGGAAAAATGACTCCGAAAAATCATGGAATTCGAAACAGATTTTTTCGAATTTTTTCTCACGGGTACGAGTTACGCGGTTACGGTTGACTTTTTCTTATTCGAAATCTGATTCTCTATAAAATGCACCTAATGGTTTCCTTTTAGCTTGAAATTTTTTTTTCTCGAAAATCCACAGTACCCTTCCTTGGAAAAATGACTCCGAAAAATCATGGCATTCGAAACAGATTTTTTCGATTTTTTTCTCACGGGTACGAGTTACGCGGTGACGGTTGACTTTTTCTTATTCGAAATCTGATTCTGTATAAAATGCACCTAATGGTTTCCTTTTAGCTTGAAGTTTTTTTTTGTCGAAAATCCACAGTACCCTCCCTTGGAAAAATGACTAAGGAAAATCATGGCATTCGAAACAGATTTTTTCGATTTTTTTCTCACGGGTACGAGTTACGCGGTTACGGTTGACTTTTTCTTATTCGAAATCTGATTCTCTATAAAATGCACCTAATGGTTTCCTTTTAGCTCGAAATTTTTTTTTGTCGAAAATCCACAGTACCCTCCCTTGGAAAAATGACTCCGAAAAATCATGGCATTCGAAACAGATTTTTTCGATTTTTTTCTCACGGGTACGAGTTACGCGGTTACGGTTGACTTTTTCTTATTCGAAATCTGATTCTCTATAAAATGCACCTAATGGTTTCCTTTTAGCTTGAAATTTTTTTTTGTCGAAAATCCACAGTACCCTCCCTTGGAAAAATGACTCCGAAAAATCATGGCATTCGAAACAGATTTTTTCGATTTTTTTCTCACGGGTACGAGTTGCGCGGTTACGGTTGACTTTTTCTTATTCGAAATCTGATTCTGTATAAAATGCACCTAATGGTTTCCTTTTAGCTTGAAATTTTTTTTCGTTGAAAATCCACAGTACCCTCCCTTGGAAAAATGACTAAGAAAAATCATGGCATTCGAAACAGATTTTTTCGATTTTTTTCTCTTGGGTACGAGTTACGCGGTTACGGTTGACTTTTTCTTATTCGAAATCTGATTCTCTATAAAATGCACCTAATGGTTTCCTTTTAGCTTGAAGTTTTTTTTTGTCGAAAATCCACAGTACCCTCCCTTGGAAAAATGACTCAGAAAAATCATGGCATTCGAAACAGATTTTTTCGATTTTTTTCTCTTGGGTACGAGTTACGCGGTTACGGTTGACTTTTTCTTATTCGAAATCTGATTCTCTATAAAATGCACCTAATGGTTTCCTTTTAGCTTGAAGTTTTTTTTTGTCGAAAATCCACAGTACCCTCCCTTGGAAAAATGACTCCGCAAAATCATGGCATTCGAAACAGATTTTTTCGATTTTTTTCTCTCGGGTACGAGTTACGCGGTTACGGTTGACTTTTTCTTATTCGAAATCTGATTCTCTATAAAATGCACCTAATGGTTTCCTTTTAGCTTGAAATTTTTTTTTCTCGACAATCCATAGTACCCTTCCTTGGAAAAATGACTCCGAAAAATCATGGAATTCGAAACAGATTTTTTCGAATTTTTTCTCACGGGTACGAGTTACGCGGTTACGGTTGACTTTTTCTTATTCGAAATCTGATTCTCTATAAAATGCACCTAATGGTTTCCTTTTAGCTTGAAATTTTTTTTTCTCGAAAATCCACAGTACCCTTCCTTGGAAAAATGACTCCGAAAAATCATGGAATTCGAAACAGATTTTTTCGATTTTTTTCTCACGGGTACGAGTTACGCGGTTACGGTTGACTTTTTCTTATTCGAAATCTGATTCTCTATAAAATGCACCTAATGGTTTCCTTTTAGCTTAAAATTTTTTTTTCTCGAAAATCCACAGTACCCTTCCTTGGAAAAATGACTCCGAAAAATCATGGAATTCGAAACAGATTTTTTCGATTTTTTTCTCACGGGTACGAGTTACGCGGTTACGGTTGACTTTTTCTTATTCGAAATCTGATTCTCTATAAAATGCACCTAATGGTTTCCTTTTAGCTTGAAATTTTTTTTTGTCGAAAATACACAGTAAACTTCCTTGGAAAAATGACTCCGAAAAATCATGGCATTCGAAACAGATTTTTTCGATTTTTTTCTCACGGGTACGAGTTACGCGGTTAAGGTTGACTTTTTCTTATTCGAAATCTGATTCTCTATAAAATGCACCTAATGGTTTCCTTTTAGCTTGAAATTTTTTTTTCTCGACAATCCATAGTACCCTTCCTTGGAAAAATGACTCCGAAAAATCATGGAATTCGAAACAGATTTTTTCGATTTTTTTCTCACGGGTACGAGTTACGCGGTTACGGTTGACTTTTTCTTATTCGAAATCTGATTCTCTATAAAATGCACCTAATGGTTTCCTTTTAGCTTGAAATTTTTTTTTCTCGAAAATCCACAGTACCCTTCCTTGGAAAAATGACTCCGAAAAATCATGGAATTCGAAACAGATTTTTTCGATTTTTTTCTCACGGGTACGAGTTACGCGGTTACGGTTGACTTTTTCTTATTCGAAATCTGATTCTCTATAAAATGCACCTAATGGTTTCCTTTTAGCTTGAAATTTTTTTTTGTCGAAAATACACAGTAAACTTCCTTGGAAAAATGACTCCGAAAAATCATGGCATTCGAAACAGATTTTTTCGATTTTTTTCTCACGGGTACGAGTTACGCGGTTAAGGTTGACTTTTTCTTATTCGAAATCTGATTCTCTATAAAATGCACCTAATGGTTTCCTTTTAGCTTGGAATTTTTTTTTCTCGAAAATCCACAGTACCCTTCCTTGGAAAAATGACTCCGAAAAATCATGGAATTCGAAACAGATTTTTTCGAATTTTTTCTCACGGGTACGAGTTACGCGGTTACGGTCGACTTTTTCTTATTCGAAATCTGATTCTCTATAAAATGCACCTAATGGTTTCCTTTTAGCTTGAAATTTTTTTTTTGTCGAAAATCCACAGTACCCTTCCTTGGAAAAATGACTCCGAAAAATCATGGAATTCGAAACAGATTTTTCGATTTTTTTCTCACGGGTACGAGTTACGCGGTTACGGTTGACTTTTTCTTATTCGAAATCTGATTCTCTATAAAATGCACCTAATGATTTCCTTTTAGCTTGAAATTTTTTTTGTCTAAAATCCACAGTAACCTCCCTTGGAAAAATGACTCCGAAAAATCATGGAATTCGAAACAGATTTTTTCGATTTTTTTCTCACGGGTACGAGTTACGCGGTTACGGTTGACTTTTTCTTATTCGAAATCTGATTCTCTATAAAATGCACCTAATGGTTTCCTTTTAGCTTGAAATTTTTTTTTGTCGAAAATACACAGTAAACTTCCTTGGAAAAATGACTCCGAAAAATCATGGCATTCGAAACAGATTTTTTCGATTTTTTTCTCACGGGTACGAGTTACGCGGTTAAGGTTGACTTTTTCTTATTCGAAATCTGATTCTCTATAAAATGCACCTAATGGTTTCCTTTTAGCTTGAAATTTTTTTTTCTCGACAATCCACAGTACCCTTCCTTGGAAAAATGACTCCGAAAAATCATGGAATTCGAAACAGATTTTTTCGATTTTTTTCTCACGGGTACGAGTTACGCGGTTACGGTTGACTTTTTCTTATTCGAAATCTGATTCTCTATAAAATGCACCTAATGGTTTCCTTTTAGCTTGAAATTTTTTTTTCTCGACAATCCATAGTACCCTTCCTTGGAAAAATGACTCCGAAAAATCATGGAATTCGAAACAGATTTTTTCGATTTTTTTCTCACGGGTACGAGTTACGCGGTTACGGTTGACTTTTTCTTATTCGAAATCTGATTCTCTATAAAATGCACCTAATGGTTTCCTTTTAGCTTGAAATTTTTTTTTCTCGAAAATCCACAGTACCCTTCCTTGGAAAAATGACTCCGAAAAATCATGGAATTCGAAACAGATTTTTTCGATTTTTTTCTCACGGGTACGAGTTACGCGGTTACGGTTGACTTTTTCTTATTCGAAATCTGATTCTCTATAAAATGCACCTAATGGTTTCCTTTTAGCTTGAAATTTTTTTTTGTCGAAAATACACAGTAAACTTCCTTGGAAAAATGACTCCGAAAAATCATGGCATTCGAAACAGATTTTTTCGATTTTTTTCTCACGGGTACGAGTTACGCGGTTAAGGTTGACTTTTTCTTATTCGAAATCTGATTCTCTATAAAATGCACCTAATGGTTTCCTTTTAGCTTGGAATTTGTTTTTCTCGAAAATCCACAGTACCCTTCCTTGGAAAAATGACTCCGAAAAATCATGGAATTCGAAACAGATTTTTTCGAATTTTTTCTCACGGGTACGAGTTACGCGGTTACGGTCGACTTTTTCTTATTCGAAATCTGATTCTCTATAAAATGCACCTAATGGTTTCCTTTTAGCTTGAAATTTTTTTTTTGTCGAAAATCCACAGTACCCTTCCTTGGAAAAATGACTCCGAAAAATCATGGAATTCGAAACAGATTTTTCGATTTTTTTCTCACGGGTACGAGTTACGCGGTTACGGTTGACTTTTTCTTATTCGAAATCTGATTCTCTATAAAATGCACCTAATGGTTTCCTTTTAGCTTGAAATTTTTTTTTGTCGAAAATACACAGTAAACTTCCTTGGAAAAATGACTCCGAAAAATCATGGCATTCGAAACAGATTTTTTCGATTTTTTTCTCACGGGTACGAGTTACGCGGTTAAGGTTGACTTTTTCTTATTCGAAATCTGATTCTCTATAAAATGCACCTAATGGTTTCCTTTTAGCTTGAAATTTTTTTTTCTCGACAATCCACAGTACCCTTCCTTGGAAAAATGACTCCGAAAAATCATGGCATTCGAAACAGATTTTTTCGATTTTTTTCTCACGGGTACGAGTTACGCGGTTAAGGTTGACTTTTTCTTATTCGAAATCTGATTCTCTATAAAATGCACCTAATGGTTTCCTTTTAGCTTGAAATTTTTTTTTCTCGACAATCCACAGTACCCTTCCTTGGAAAAATGACTCCGAAAAATCATGGAATTCGAAACAGATTTTTTCGATTTTTTTCTCACGGGTACGAGTTACGCGGTTACGGTTGACTTTTTCTTATTCGAAATCTGATTCTCTATAAAATGCACCTAATGGTTTCCTTTTAGCTTGAAATTTTTTTTTGTCGAAAATACACAGTAAACTTCCTTGGAAAAATGACTCCGAAAAATCATGGCATTCGAAACAGATTTTTTCGATTTTTTTCTCACGGGTACGAGTTACGCGGTTAAGGTTGACTTTTTCTTATTCGAAATCTGATTCTCTATAAAATGCACCTAATGGTTTCCTTTTAGCTTGGAATTTTTTTTTCTCGAAAATCCACAGTACCCTTCCTTGGAAAAATGACTCCGAAAAATCATGGAATTCGAAACAGATTTTTTCGAATTTTTTCTCACGGGTACGAGTTACGCGGTTACGGTCGACTTTTTCTTATTCGAAATCTGATTCTCTATAAAATGCACCTAATGGTTTCCTTTTAGCTTGAAATTTTTTTTTCGTCGAAAATCCACAGTACCCTTCCTTGGAAAAATGACTCCGAAAAATCATGGAATTCGAAACAGATTTTTCGATTTTTTTCTCACGGGTACGAGTTACGCGGTTACGGTTGACTTTTTCTTATTCGAAATCTGATTCTCTATAAAATGCACCTAATGATTTCCTTTTAGCTTGAAATTTTTTTTGTCTAAAATCCACAGTAACCTCCCTTGGAAAAATGACTCCGAAAAATCATGGAATTCGAAACAGATTTTTTCGATTTTTTTCTCACGGGTACGAGTTACGCGGTTACGGTTGACTTTTTCTTATTCGAAATCTGATTCTCTATAAAATGCACCTAATGGTTTCCTTTTAGCTTGAAATTTTTTTTTGTCGAAAATACACAGTAAACTTCCTTGGAAAAATGACTCCGAAAAATCATGGCATTCGAAACAGATTTTTTCGATTTTTTTCTCACGGGTACGAGTTACGCGGTTAAGGTTGACTTTTTCTTATTCGAAATCTGATTCTCTATAAAATGCACGTAATGGTTTCCTTTTAGCTTGAAATTTTTTTTTCTCGACAATCCACAGTACCCTTCCTTGGAAAAATGACTCCGAAAAATCATGGAATTCGAAACAGATTTTTTCGATTTTTTTCTCACGGGTACGAGTTACGCGGTTACGGTTGACTTTTTCTTATTCGAAATCTGATTCTCTATAAAATGCACCTAATGGTTTCCTTTTAGCTTGAAATTTTTTTTTCTCGAAAATCCACAGTACCCTTCCTTGGAAAAATGACTCCGAAAAATCATGGAATTCGAAACAGATTTTTTCGATTTTTTTCTCACGGGTACGAGTTACGCGGTGACGGTTGACTTTTTCTTATTCGAAATCTGATTCTGTATAAAATGCACCTAATGGTTTCCTTTTAGCTTGAAGTTTTTTTTTGTCGAAAATCCACAGTACCCTCCCTTGGAAAAATGACTAAGGAAAATCATGGCATTCGAAACAGATTTTTTCGATTTTTTTCTCACGGGTACGAGTTACGCGGTTACGGTTGACTTTTTCTTATTCGAAATCTGATTCTCTATAAAATGCACCTAATGGTTTCCTTTTAGCTTGAAATTTTTTTTTGTCGAAAATCCACAGTACCCTCCCTTGGAAAAATGACTCCCGAAAATCATGGCATTCGAAACAGATTTTTTCGATTTTTTTCTCACGGGTACGAGTTACGCGGTTACGGTTGACTTTTTCTTATTCGAAATCTGATTCTCTATAAAATGCACCTAATGGTTTCCTTTTAGCTTGAAATTTTTTTTTGTCGAAAATACACAGTAAACTTCCTTGGAAAAATGACTCCGAAAAATCATGGCATTCGAAACAGATTTTTTCGATTTTTTTCTCACGGGTACGAGTTACGCGGTTAAGGTTGACTTTTTCTTATTCGAAATCTGATTCTCTATAAAATGCACCTAATGGTTTCCTTTTAGCTTGGAATTTTTTTTTCTCGAAAATCCACAGTACCCTTCCTTGGAAAAATGACTCCGAAAAATCATGGAATTCGAAACAGATTTTTTCGAATTTTTTCTCACGGGTACGAGTTACGCGGTTACGGTCGACTTTTTCTTATTCGAAATCTGATTCTCTATAAAATGCACCTAATGGTTTCCTTTTAGCTTGAAATTTTTTTTTCGTCGAAAATCCACAGTACCCTTCCTTGGAAAAATGACTCCGAAAAATCATGGAATTCGAAACAGATTTTTCGATTTTTTTCTCACGGGTACGAGTTACGCGGTTACGGTTGACTTTTTCTTATTCGAAATCTGATTCTCTATAAAATGCACCTAATGATTTCCTTTTAGCTTGAAATTTTTTTTGTCTAAAATCCACAGTAACCTCCCTTGGAAAAATGACTCCGAAAAATCATGGAATTCGAAACAGATTTTTTCGATTTTTTTCTCACGGGTACGAGTTACGCGGTTACGGTTGACTTTTTCTTATTCGAAATCTGATTCTCTATAAAATGCACCTAATGGTTTCCTTTTAGCTTGAAATTTTTTTTTGTCGAAAATACACAGTAAACTTCCTTGGAAAAATGACTCCGAAAAATCATGGCATTCGAAACAGATTTTTTCGATTTTTTTCTCACGGGTACGAGTTACGCGGTTAAGGTTGACTTTTTCTTATTCGAAATCTGATTGTCTATAAAATGCACCTAATGGTTTCCTTTTAGCTTGAAATTTTTTTTTCTCGACAATCCACAGTACCCTTCCTTGGAAAAATGACTCCGAAAAATCATGGAATTCGAAACAGATTTTTTCGATTTTTTTCTCACGGGTACGAGTTACGCGGTTACGGTTGACTTTTTCTTATTCGAAATCTGATTCTCTATAAAATGCACCTAATGGTTTCCTTTTAGCTTGAAATTTTTTTTTCTCGAAAATCCACAGTACCCTTCCTTGGAAAAATGACTCCGAAAAATCATGGAATTCGAAACAGATTTTTTCGATTTTTTTCTCACGGGTACGAGTTACGCGGTGACGGTTGACTTTTTCTTATTCGAAATCTGATTCTGTATAAAATGCACCTAATGGTTTCCTTTTAGCTTGAAATTTTTTTTCGTCGAAAATCCACAGTACCCTCCCTTGGAAAAATGACTAAGAAAAATCATGGCATTCGAAACAGATTTTTTCGATTTTTTTCTCTTGGGTACGAGTTACGCGGTTACGGTTGACTTTTTCTTATTCGAAATCTGATTCTCTATAAAATGCACCTAATGGTTTCCTTTTAGCTTGAAGTTTTTTTTTGTCGAAAATCCACAGTACCCTCCCTTGGAAAAATGACTCAGAAAAATCATGGCATTCGAAACAGATTTTTTCGATTTTTTTCTCTTGGGTACGAGTTACGCGGTTACGGTTGACTTTTTCTTATTCGAAATCTGATTCTCTATAAAATGCACCTAATGGTTTCCTTTTAGCTTGAAGTTTTTTTTTGTCGAAAATCCACAGTACCCTCCCTTGGAAAAATGACTCCGCAAAATCATGGCATTCGAAACAGATTTTTTCGATTTTTTTCTCTCGGGTACGAGTTACGCGGTTACGGTTGACTTTTTCTTATTCGAAATCTGATTCTCTATAAAATGCACCTAATGGTTTCCTTTTAGCTTAAAATTTTTTTTTCTCGAAAATCCACAGTACCCTTCCTTGGAAAAATGACTCCGAAAAATCATGGAATTCCAAACAGATTTTTTCGATTTTTTTCTCACGGGTACGAGTTACGCGGTTACGGTTGACTTTTTCTTATTCGAAATCTGATTCTCTATAAAATGCACCTAATGGTTTCCTTTTAGCTTGAAATTTTTTTTTGTCGAAAATACACAGTAAACTTCCTTGGAAAAATGACTCCGAAAAATCATGGCATTCGAAACAGATTTTTTCGATTTTTTTCTCACGGGTACGAGTTACGCGGTTAAGGTTGACTTTTTCTTATTCGAAATCTGATTCTCTATAAAATGCACCTAATGGTTTCCTTTTAGCTTGAAATTTTTTTTTCTCGACAATCCATAGTACCCTTCCTTGGAAAAATGACTCCGAAAAATCATGGAATTCGAAACAGATTTTTTCGATTTTTTTCTCACGGGTACGAGTTACGCGGTTACGGTTGACTTTTTCTTATTCGAAATCTGATTCTCTATAAAATGCACCTAATGGTTTCCTTTTAGCTTGAAATTTTTTTTTCTCGAAAATCCACAGTACCCTTCCTTGGAAAAATGACTCCGAAAAATCATGGAATTCGAAACAGATTTTTTCGATTTTTTTCTCACGGGTACGAGTTACGCGGTTACGGTTGACTTTTTCTTATTCGAAATCTGATTCTCTATAAAATGCACCTAATGGTTTCCTTTTAGCTTGAAATTTTTTTTTGTCGAAAATACACAGTAAACTTCCTTGGAAAAATGACTCCGAAAAATCATGGCATTCGAAACAGATTTTTTCGATTTTTTTCTCACGGGTACGAGTTACGCGGTTAAGGTTGACTTTTTCTTATTCGAAATCTGATTCTCTATAAAATGCACCTAATGGTTTCCTTTTAGCTTGGAATTTTTTTTTCTCGAAAATCCACAGTACCCTTCCTTGGAAAAATGACTCCGAAAAATCATGGAATTCGAAACAGATTTTTTCGAATTTTTTCTCACGGGTACGAGTTACGCGGTTACGGTCGACTTTTTCTTATTCGAAATCTGATTCTCTATAAAATGCACCTAATGGTTTCCTTTTAGCTTGAAATTTTTTTTTCGTCGAAAATCCACAGTACCCTTCCTTGGAAAAATGACTCCGAAAAATCATGGAATTCGAAACAGATTTTTCGATTTTTTTCTCACGGGTACGAGTTACGCGGTTACGGTTGACTTTTTCTTATTCGAAATCTGATTCTCTATAAAATGCACCTAATGATTTCCTTTTAGCTTGAAATTTTTTTTGTCTAAAATCCACAGTAACCTCCCTTGGAAAAATGACTCCGAAAAATCATGGCATTCGAAACAGATTTTTTCGATTTTTTTCTCACGGGTACGAGTTACGCGGTTACGGTTGACTTTTTCTTATTCGAAATCTGATTCTCTATAAAATGCACCTAATGGTTTCCTTTTAGCTTGAAATTTTTTTTTGTCGAAAATACACAGTAAACTTCCTTGGAAAAATGACTCCGAAAAATCATGGCATTCGAAACAGATTTTTTCGATTTTTTTCTCACGGGTACGAGTTACGCGGTTAAGGTTGACTTTTTCTTATTCGAAATCTGATTGTCTATAAAATGCACCTAATGGTTTCCTTTTAGCTTGAAATTTTTTTTTCTCGACAATCCACAGTACCCTTCCTTGGAAAAATGACTCCGAAAAATCATGGAATTCGAAACAGATTTTTTCGATTTTTTTCTCACGGGTACGAGTTACGCGGTTACGGTTGACTTTTTCTTATTCGAAATCTGATTCTCTATAAAATGCACCTAATGGTTTCCTTTTAGCTTGAAATTTTTTTTTCTCGAAAATCCACAGTACCCTTCCTTGGAAAAATGACTCCGAAAAATCATGGAATTCGAAACAGATTTTTTCGATTTTTTTCTCACGGGTACGAGTTACGCGGTGACGGTTGACTTTTTCTTATTCGAAATCTGATTCTGTATAAAATGCACCTAATGGTTTCCTTTTAGCTTGAAATTTTTTTTCGTCGAAAATCCACAGTACCCTCCCTTGGAAAAATGACTAAGAAAAATCATGGCATTCGAAACAGATTTTTTCGATTTTTTTCTCTTGGGTACGAGTTACGCGGTTACGGTTGACTTTTTCTTATTCGAAATCTGATTCTCTATAAAATGCACCTAATGGTTTCCTTTTAGCTTGAAGTTTTTTTTTGTCGAAAATCCACAGTACCCTCCCTTGGAAAAATGACTCAGAAAAATCATGGCATTCGAAACAGATTTTTTCGATTTTTTTCTCTTGGGTACGAGTTACGCGGTTACGGTTGACTTTTTCTTATTCGAAATCTGATTCTCTATAAAATGCACCTAATGGTTTCCTTTTAGCTTGAAGTTTTTTTTTGTCGAAAATCCACAGTACCCTCCCTTGGAAAAATGACTCCGCAAAATCATGGCATTCGAAACAGATTTTTTCGATTTTTTTCTCTCGGGTACGAGTTACGCGGTTACGGTTGACTTTTTCTTATTCGAAATCTGATTCTCTATAAAATGCACCTAATGGTTTCCTTTTAGCTTAAAATTTTTTTTTCTCGAAAATCCACAGTACCCTTCCTTGGAAAAATGACTCCGAAAAATCATGGAATTCCAAACAGATTTTTTCGATTTTTTTCTCACGGGTACGAGTTACGCGGTTACGGTTGACTTTTTCTTATTCGAAATCTGATTCTCTATAAAATGCACCTAATGGTTTCCTTTTAGCTTGAAATTTTTTTTTGTCGAAAATACACAGTAAACTTCCTTGGAAAAATGACTCCGAAAAATCATGGCATTCGAAACAGATTTTTTCGATTTTTTTCTCACGGGTACGAGTTACGCGGTTAAGGTTGACTTTTTCTTATTCGAAATCTGATTCTCTATAAAATGCACCTAATGGTTTCCTTTTAGCTTGAAATTTTTTTTTCTCGACAATCCATAGTACCCTTCCTTGGAAAAATGACTCCGAAAAATCATGGAATTCGAAACAGATTTTTTCGATTTTTTTCTCACGGGTACGAGTTACGCGGTTACGGTTGACTTTTTCTTATTCGAAATCTGATTCTCTATAAAATGCACCTAATGGTTTCCTTTTAGCTTGAAATTTTTTTTTCTCGAAAATCCACAGTACCCTTCCTTGGAAAAATGACTCCGAAAAATCATGGAATTCGAAACAGATTTTTTCGATTTTTTTCTCACGGGTACGAGTTACGCGGTTACGGTTGACTTTTTCTTATTCGAAATCTGATTCTCTATAAAATGCACCTAATGGTTTCCTTTTAGCTTGAAATTTTTTTTTGTCGAAAATACACAGTAAACTTCCTTGGAAAAATGACTCCGAAAAATCATGGCATTCGAAACAGATTTTTTCGATTTTTTTCTCACGGGTACGAGTTACGCGGTTAAGGTTGACTTTTTCTTATTCGAAATCTGATTCTCTATAAAATGCACCTAATGGTTTCCTTTTAGCTTGGAATTTTTTTTTCTCGAAAATCCACAGTACCCTTCCTTGGAAAAATGACTCCGAAAAATCATGGAATTCGAAACAGATTTTTTCGAATTTTTTCTCACGGGTACGAGTTACGCGGTTACGGTCGACTTTTTCTTATTCGAAATCTGATTCTCTATAAAATGCACCTAATGGTTTCCTTTTAGCTTGAAATTTTTTTTTCGTCGAAAATCCACAGTACCCTTCCTTGGAAAAATGACTCCGAAAAATCATGGAATTCGAAACAGATTTTTCGATTTTTTTCTCACGGGTACGAGTTACGCGGTTACGGTTGACTTTTTCTTATTCGAAATCTGATTCTCTATAAAATGCACCTAATGATTTCCTTTTAGCTTGAAATTTTTTTTGTCTAAAATCCACAGTAACCTCCCTTGGAAAAATGACTCCGAAAAATCATGGAATTCGAAACAGATTTTTTCGATTTTTTTCTCACGGGTACGAGTTACGCGGTTACGGTTGACTTTTTCTTATTCGAAATCTGATTCTCTATAAAATGCACCTAATGGTTTCCTTTTAGCTTGAAATTTTTTTTTGTCGAAAATACACAGTAAACTTCCTTGGAAAAATGACTCCGAAAAATCATGGCATTCGAAACAGATTTTTTCGATTTTTTTCTCACGGGTACGAGTTACGCGGTTAAGGTTGACTTTTTCTTATTCGAAATCTGATTCTCTATAAAATGCACCTAATGGTTTCCTTTTAGCTTGAAATTTTTTTTTCTCGACGATCCACAGTACCCTTCCTTGGAAAAATGACTCCGAAAAATCATGGAATTCGAAACAGATTTTTTCGATTTTTTTCTCACGGGTACGAGTTACGCGGTTACGGTTGACTTTTTCTTATTCGAAATCTGATTCTCTATAAAATGCACCTAATGGTTTCCTTTTAGCTTGAAATTTTTTTTTCTCGAAAATAAACAGTACCCTTCCTTGGAAAAATGACTCCGAAAAATCATGGAATTCGAAACAGATTTTTTCGATTTTTTTCTCACGGGTACGAGTTACGCGGTGACGGTTGACTTTTTCTTATTCGAAATCTGATTCTGTATAAAATGCACCTAATGGTTTCCTTTTAGCTTGAAGTTTTTTTTTGTCGAAAATCCACAGTACCCTCCCTTGGAAAAATGACTAAGGAAAATCATGGCATTCGAAACAGATTTTTTCGATTTTTTTCTCACGGGTACGAGTTACGCGGTTACGGTTGACTTTTTCTTATTCGAAATCTGATTCTCTATAAAATGCACCTAATGGTTTCCTTTTAGCTTGAAATTTTTTTTTGTCGAAAATCCACAGTACCCTCCCTTGGAAAAATGACTCCGAAAAATCATGGCATTCGAAACAGATTTTTTCGATTTTTTTCTCACGGGTACGAGTTACGCGGTTACGGTTGACTTTTTCTTATTCGAAATCTGATTCTCTATAAAATGCACCTAATGGTTTCCTTTTAGCTTGAAATTTTTTTTTGTCGAAAATACACAGTAAACTTCCTTGGAAAAATGACTCCGAAAAATCATGGCATTCGAAACAGATTTTTTCGATTTTTTTCTCACGGGTACGAGTTACGCGGTTAAGGTTGACTTTTTCTTATTCGAAATCTGATTCTCTATAAAATGCACCTAATGGTTTCCTTTTAGCTTGGAATTTTTTTTTCTCGAAAATCCACAGTACCCTTCCTTGGAAAAATGACTCCGAAAAATCATGGAATTCGAAACAGATTTTTTCGAATTTTTTCTCACGGGTACGAGTTACGCGGTTACGGTCGACTTTTTCTTATTCGAAATCTGATTCTCTATAAAATGCACCTAATGGTTTCCTTTTAGCTTGAAATTTTTTTTTCTCGAAAATCCACAGTACCCTTCCTTGGAAAAATGACTCCGAAAAATCATGGAATTCGAAACAGATTTTTTCGAATTTTTTCTCACGGGTACGAGTTACGCGGTTACGGTTGACTTTTTCTTATTCGAAATCTGATTCTCTATAAAATGCACCTAATGATTTCCTTTTAGCTTGAAATTTTTTTTGTCTAAAATCCACAGTAACCTCCCTTGGAAAAATGACTCCGAAAAATCATGGAATTCGAAACAGATTTTTTCGATTTTTTTCTCACGGGTACGAGTTACGCGGTTACGGTTGACTTTTTCTTATTCGAAATCTGATTCTCTATAAAATGCACCTAATGGTTTCCTTTTAGCTTGAAATTTTTTTTTGTCGAAAATACACAGTAAACTTCCTTGGAAAAATGACTCCGAAAAATCATGGCATTCGAAACAGATTTTTTCGATTTTTTTCTCACGGGTACGAGTTACGCGGTTAAGGTTGACTTTTTCTTATTCGAAATCTGATTCTCTATAAAATGCACCTAATGGTTTCCTTTTAGCTTGAAATTTTTTTTTCTCGACAATCCACAGTACCCTTCCTTGGAAAAATGACTCCGAAAAATCATGGAATTCGAAACAGATTTTTTCGATTTTTTTCTCACGGGTACGAGTTACGCGGTTACGGTTGACTTTTTCTTATTCGAAATCTGATTCTCTATAAAATGCACCTAATGGTTTCCTTTTAGCTTGAAATTTTTTTTTCTCGAAAATAAACAGTACCCTTCCTTGGAAAAATGACTCCGAAAAATCATGGAATTCGAAACAGATTTTTTCGATTTTTTTCTCACGGGTACGAGTTACGCGGTGACGGTTGACTTTTTCTTATTCGAAATCTGATTCTGTATAAAATGCACCTAATGGTTTCCTTTTAGCTTGAAGTTTTTTTTTGTCGAAAATCCACAGTACCCTCCCTTGGAAAAATGACTAAGGAAAATCATGGCATTCGAAACAGATTTTTTCGATTTTTTTCTCACGGGTACGAGTTACGCGGTTACGGTTGACTTTTTCTTATTCGAAATCTGATTCTCTATAAAATGCACCTAATGGTTTCCTTTTAGCTTGAAATTTTTTTTTGTCGAAAATCCACAGTACCCTCCCTTGGAAAAATGACTCCGAAAAATCATGGCATTCGAAACAGATTTTTTCGATTTTTTTCTCACGGGTACGAGTTACGCGGTTACGGTTGACTTTTTCTTATTCGAAATCTGATTCTCTATAAAATGCACCTAATGGTTTCCTTTTAGCTTGAAATTTTTTTTTGTCGAAAATACACAGTAAACTTCCTTGGAAAAATGACTCCGAAAAATCATGGCATTCGAAACAGATTTTTTCGATTTTTTTCTCACGGGTACGAGTTACGCGGTTAAGGTTGACTTTTTCTTATTCGAAATCTGATTCTCTATAAAATGCACCTAATGGTTTCCTTTTAGCTTGGAATTTTTTTTTCTCGAAAATCCACAGTACCCTTCCTTGGAAAAATGACTCCGAAAAATCATGGAATTCGAAACAGATTTTTTCGAATTTTTTCTCACGGGTACGAGTTACGCGGTTACGGTCGACTTTTTCTTATTCGAAATCTGATTCTCTATAAAATGCACCTAATGGTTTCCTTTTAGCTTGAAATTTTTTTTTCGTCGAAAATCCACAGTACCCTTCCTTGGAAAAATGACTCCGAAAAATCATGGAATTCGAAACAGATTTTTCGATTTTTTTCTCACGGGTACGAGTTACGCGGTTACGGTTGACTTTTTCTTATTCGAAATCTGATTCTCTATAAAATGCACCTAATGATTTCCTTTTAGCTTGAAATTTTTTTTGTCTAAAATCCACAGTAACCTCCCTTGGAAAAATGACTCCGAAAAATCATGGAATTCGAAACAGATTTTTTCGATTTTTTTCTCACGGGTACGAGTTACGCGGTTACGGTTGACTTTTTCTTATTCGAAATCTGATTCTCTATAAAATGCACCTAATGGTTTCCTTTTAGCTTGAAATTTTTTTTTCTCGACAATCCACAGTACCCTTCCTTGGAAAAATGACTCCGAAAAATCATGGAATTCGAAACAGATTTTTTCGATTTTTTTCTCACGGGTACGAGTTACGCGGTTACGGTTGACTTTTTCTTATTCGAAATCTGATTCTCTATAAAATGCACCTAATGGTTTCCTTTTAGCTTGAAATTTTTTTTTCTCGAAAATCCACAGTACCCTTCCTTGGAAAAATGACTCCGAAAAATCATGGAATTCGAAACAGATTTTTTCGATTTTTTTCTCACGGGTACGAGTTACGCGGTGACGGTTGACTTTTTCTTATTCGAAATCTGATTCTGTATAAAATGCACCTAATGGTTTCCTTTTAGCTTGAAGTTTTTTTTTGTCGAAAATCCACAGTACCCTCCCTTGGAAAAATGACTAAGGAAAATCATGGCATTCGAAACAGATTTTTTCGATTTTTTTCTCACGGGTACGAGTTACGCGGTTACGGTTGACTTTTTCTTATTCGAAATCTGATTCTCTATAAAATGCACCTAATGGTTTCCTTTTAGCTTGAAATTTTTTTTTGTCGAAAATCCACAGTACCCTCCCTTGGAAAAATGACTCCGAAAAATCATGGCATTCGAAACAGATTTTTTCGATTTTTTTCTCACGGGTACGAGTTACGCGGTTACGGTTGACTTTTTCTTATTCGAAATCTGATTCTCTATAAAATGCACCTAATGGTTTCCTTTTAGCTTGAAATTTTTTTTTGTCGAAAATCCACAGTACCCTCCCTTGGAAAAATGACTCCGAAAAATCATGGCATTCGAAACAGATTTTTTCGATTTTTTTCTCACGGGTACGAGTTGCGCGGTTACGGTTGACTTTTTCTTATTCGAAATCTGATTCTGTATAAAATGCACCTAATGGTTTCCTTTTAGCTTGAAATTTTTTTTCGTCGAAAATCCACAGTACCCTCCCTTGGAAAAATGACTAAGAAAAATCATGGCATTCGAAACAGATTTTTTCGATTTTTTTCTCTTGGGTACGAGTTACGCGGTTACGGTTGACTTTTTCTTATTCGAAATCTGATTCTCTATAAAATGCACCTAATGGTTTCCTTTTAGCTTGAAGTTTTTTTTTGTCGAAAATCCACAGTACCCTCCCTTGGAAAAATGACTCAGAAAAATCATGGCATTCGAAACAGATTTTTTCGATTTTTTTCTCACGGGTACGAGTTACGCGGTTAAGGTTGACTTTTTCTTATTCGAAATCTGATTCTCTATAAAATGCACCTAATGGTTTCCTTTTAGCTTGAAGTTTTTTTTTGTCGAAAATCCACAGTACCCTCCCTTGGAAAAATGACTCCGAAAAATCATGGCATTCGAAACAGATTTTTTCGATTTTTTTCTCTCGGGTACGAGTTACGCGGTTACGGTTGACTTTTTCTTATTCGAAATCTGATTCTCTATAAAATGCACCTAATGGTTTCCTTTTAGCTTGAAATTTTTTTTTCTCGACAATCCATAGTACCCTTCCTTGGAAAAATGACTCCGAAAAATCATGGAATTCGAAACAGATTTTTTCGAATTTTTTCTCACGGGTACGAGTTACGCGGTTACGGTTGACTTTTTCTTATTCGAAATCTGATTCTCTATAAAATGCACCTAATGGTTTCCTTTTAGCTTGAAATTTTTTTTTCTCGACAATCCACAGTACCCTTCCTTGGAAAAATGACTCCGAAAAATCATGGAATTCGAAACAGATTTTTTCGATTTTTTTCTCACGGGTACGAGTTACGCGGTTACGGTTGACTTTCTCTTATTCGAAATCTGATTCTCTATAAAATGCACCTAATGGTTTCCTTTTAGCTTGAAATTTTTTTTTTTTGACAATCCATAGTACCCTTCCTTGGAAAAATGACTCCGAAAAATCATGGAATTCGAAACAGATTTTTTCGATTTTTTTCTCACGGGTACGAGTTACGCGGTTACGGTTGACTTTTTCTTATTCGAAATCTGATTCTCTATAAAATGCACCTAATGGTTTCCTTTTAGCTTGAAATTTTTTTTTCTCGAAAATCCACAGTACCCTTCCTTGGAAAAATGACTCCGAAAAATCATGGAATTCGAAACAGATTTTTTCGATTTTTTTCTCACGGGTACGAGTTACGCGGTTACGGTTGACTTTTTCTTATTCGAAATCTGATTCTCTATAAAATGCACCTAATGGTTTCCTTTTAGCTTGAAATTTTTTTTTGTCGAAAATACACAGTAAACTTCCTTGGAAAAATGACTCCGAAAAATCATGGAATTCGAAACAGATTTTTTCGAATTTTTTCTCACGGGTACGAGTTACGCGGTTACGGTCGACTTTTTCTTATTCGAAATCTGATTCTCTATAAAATGCACCTAATGGTTTCCTTTTAGCTTGGAATTTTTTTTTCTCGAAAATCCACAGTACCCTTCCTTGGAAAAATGACTCCGAAAAATCATGGAATTCGAAACAGATTTTTTCGAATTTTTTCTCACGGGTACGAGTTACGCGGTTACGGTCGACTTTTTCTTATTCGAAATCTGATTCTCTATAAAATGCACCTAATGGTTTCCTTTTAGCTTGAAATTTTTTTTTTGTCGAAAATCCACAGTACCCTTCCTTGGAAAAATGACTCCGAAAAATCATGGAATTCGAAACAGATTTTTCGATTTTTTTCTCACGGGTACGAGTTACGCGGTTACGGTTGACTTTTTCTTATTCGAAATCTGATTCTCTATAAAATGCACCTAATGATTTCCTTTTAGCTTGAAATTTTTTTTGTCTAAAATACACAGTAAACTTCCTTGGAAAAATGACTCCGAAAAATCATGGCATTCGAAACAGATTTTTTCGATTTTTTTCTCACGGGTACGAGTTACGCGGTTAAGGTTGACTTTTTCTTATTCGAAATCTGATTCTCTATAAAATGCACCTAATGGTTTCCTTTTAGCTTGAAATTTTTTTTTCTCGACAATCCACAGTACCCTTCCTTGGAAAAATGACTCCGAAAAATCATGGAATTCGAAACAGATTTTTTCGATTTTTTTCTCACGGGTACGAGTTACGCGGTTACGGTTGACTTTTTCTTATTCGAAATCTGATTCTCTATAAAATGCACCTAATGGTTTCCTTTTAGCTTGAAATTTTTTTTTCTCGAAAATAAACAGTACCCTTCCTTGGAAAAATGACTCCGAAAAATCATGGAATTCGAAACAGATTTTTTCGATTTTTTTCTCACGGGTACGAGTTACGCGGTGACGGTTGACTTTTTCTTATTCGAAATCTGATTCTGTATAAAATGCACCTAATGGTTTCCTTTTAGCTTGAAGTTTTTTTTTGTCGAAAATCCACAGTACCCTCCCTTGGAAAAATGACTAAGGAAAATCATGGCATTCGAAACAGATTTTTTCGATTTTTTTCTCACGGGTACGAGTTACGCGGTTACGGTTGACTTTTTCTTATTCGAAATCTGATTCTCTATAAAATGCACCTAATGGTTTCCTTTTAGCTTGAAATTTTTTTTTGTCGAAAATCCACAGTACCCTCCCTTGGAAAAATGACTCCGAAAAATCATGGCATTCGAAACAGATTTTTTCGATTTTTTTCTCACGGGTACGAGTTACGCGGTTACGGTTGACTTTTTCTTATTCGAAATCTGATTCTCTATAAAATGCACCTAATGGTTTCCTTTTAGCTTGAAATTTTTTTTTGTCGAAAATACACAGTAAACTTCCTTGGAAAAATGACTCCGAAAAATCATGGCATTCGAAACAGATTTTTTCGATTTTTTTCTCACGGGTACGAGTTACGCGGTTAAGGTTGACTTTTTCTTATTCGAAATCTGATTCTCTATAAAATGCACCTAATGGTTTCCTTTTAGCTTGGAATTTTTTTTTCTCGAAAATCCACAGTACCCTTCCTTGGAAAAATGACTCCGAAAAATCATGGAATTCGAAACAGATTTTTTCGAATTTTTTCTCACGGGTACGAGTTACGCGGTTACGGTCGACTTTTTCTTATTCGAAATCTGATTCTCTATAAAATGCACCTAATGGTTTCCTTTTAGCTTGAAATTTTTTTTTCGTCGAAAATCCACAGTACCCTTCCTTGGAAAAATGACTCCGAAAAATCATGGAATTCGAAACAGATTTTTCGATTTTTTTCTCACGGGTACGAGTTACGCGGTTACGGTTGACTTTTTCTTATTCGAAATCTGATTCTCTATAAAATGCACCTAATGATTTCCTTTTAGCTTGAAATTTTTTTTGTCTAAAATCCACAGTAACCTCCCTTGGAAAAATGACTCCGAAAAATCATGGAATTCGAAACAGATTTTTTCGATTTTTTTCTCACGGGTACGAGTTACGCGGTTACGGTTGACTTTTTCTTATTCGAAATCTGATTCTCTATAAAATGCACCTAATGGTTTCCTTTTAGCTTGAAATTTTTTTTTCTCGACAATCCACAGTACCCTTCCTTGGAAAAATGACTCCGAAAAATCATGGAATTCGAAACAGATTTTTTCGATTTTTTTCTCACGGGTACGAGTTACGCGGTTACGGTTGACTTTTTCTTATTCGAAATCTGATTCTCTATAAAATGCACCTAATGGTTTCCTTTTAGCTTGAAATTTTTTTTTCTCGAAAATCCACAGTACCCTTCCTTGGAAAAATGACTCCGAAAAATCATGGAATTCGAAACAGATTTTTTCGATTTTTTTCTCACGGGTACGAGTTACGCGGTGACGGTTGACTTTTTCTTATTCGAAATCTGATTCTGTATAAAATGCACCTAATGGTTTCCTTTTAGCTTGAAGTTTTTTTTTGTCGAAAATCCACAGTACCCTCCCTTGGAAAAATGACTAAGGAAAATCATGGCATTCGAAACAGATTTTTTCGATTTTTTTCTCACGGGTACGAGTTACGCGGTTACGGTTGACTTTTTCTTATTCGAAATCTGATTCTCTATAAAATGCACCTAATGGTTTCCTTTTAGCTTGAAATTTTTTTTTGTCGAAAATCCACAGTACCCTCCCTTGGAAAAATGACTCCGAAAAATCATGGCATTCGAAACAGATTTTTTCGATTTTTTTCTCACGGGTACGAGTTACGCGGTTACGGTTGACTTTTTCTTATTCGAAATCTGATTCTCTATAAAATGCACCTAATGGTTTCCTTTTAGCTTGAAATTTTTTTTTGTCGAAAATCCACAGTACCCTCCCTTGGAAAAATGACTCCGAAAAATCATGGCATTCGAAACAGATTTTTTCGATTTTTTTCTCACGGGTACGAGTTGCGCGGTTACGGTTGACTTTTTCTTATTCGAAATCTGATTCTGTATAAAATGCACCTAATGGTTTCCTTTTAGCTTGAAATTTTTTTTCGTCGAAAATCCACAGTACCCTCCCTTGGAAAAATGACTAAGAAAAATCATGGCATTCGAAACAGATTTTTTCGATTTTTTTCTCTTGGGTACGAGTTACGCGGTTACGGTTGACTTTTTCTTATTCGAAATCTGATTCTCTATAAAATGCACCTAATGGTTTCCTTTTAGCTTGAAGTTTTTTTTTGTCGAAAATCCACAGTACCCTCCCTTGGAAAAATGACTCAGAAAAATCATGGCATTCGAAACAGATTTTTTCGATTTTTTTCTCACGGGTACGAGTTACGCGGTTAAGGTTGACTTTTTCTTATTCGAAATCTGATTCTCTATAAAATGCACCTAATGGTTTCCTTTTAGCTTGAAGTTTTTTTTTGTCGAAAATCCACAGTACCCTCCCTTGGAAAAATGACTCCGAAAAATCATGGCATTCGAAACAGATTTTTTCGATTTTTTTCTCTCGGGTACGAGTTACGCGGTTACGGTTGACTTTTTCTTATTCGAAATCTGATTCTCTATAAAATGCACCTAATGGTTTCCTTTTAGCTTGAAATTTTTTTTTCTCGACAATCCATAGTACCCTTCCTTGGAAAAATGACTCCGAAAAATCATGGAATTCGAAACAGATTTTTTCGAATTTTTTCTCACGGGTACGAGTTACGCGGTTACGGTTGACTTTTTCTTATTCGAAATCTGATTCTCTATAAAATGCACCTAATGGTTTCCTTTTAGCTTGAAATTTTTTTTTCTCGACAATCCACAGTACCCTTCCTTGGAAAAATGACTCCGAAAAATCATGGAATTCGAAACAGATTTTTTCGATTTTTTTCTCACGGGTACGAGTTACGCGGTTACGGTTGACTTTCTCTTATTCGAAATCTGATTCTCTATAAAATGCACCTAATGGTTTCCTTTTAGCTTGAAATTTTTTTTTTTTGACAATCCATAGTACCCTTCCTTGGAAAAATGACTCCGAAAAATCATGGAATTCGAAACAGATTTTTTCGATTTTTTTCTCACGGGTACGAGTTACGCGGTTACGGTTGACTTTTTCTTATTCGAAATCTGATTCTCTATAAAATGCACCTAATGGTTTCCTTTTAGCTTGAAATTTTTTTTTCTCGAAAATCCACAGTACCCTTCCTTGGAAAAATGACTCCGAAAAATCATGGAATTCGAAACAGATTTTTTCGATTTTTTTCTCACGGGTACGAGTTACGCGGTTACGGTTGACTTTTTCTTATTCGAAATCTGATTCTCTATAAAATGCACCTAATGGTTTCCTTTTAGCTTGAAATTTTTTTTTGTCGAAAATACACAGTAAACTTCCTTGGAAAAATGACTCCGAAAAATCATGGAATTCGAAACAGATTTTTTCGAATTTTTTCTCACGGGTACGAGTTACGCGGTTACGGTCGACTTTTTCTTATTCGAAATCTGATTCTCTATAAAATGCACCTAATGGTTTCCTTTTAGCTTGGAATTTTTTTTTCTCGAAAATCCACAGTACCCTTCCTTGGAAAAATGACTCCGAAAAATCATGGAATTCGAAACAGATTTTTTCGAATTTTTTCTCACGGGTACGAGTTACGCGGTTACGGTCGACTTTTTCTTATTCGAAATCTGATTCTCTATAAAATGCACCTAATGGTTTCCTTTTAGCTTGAAATTTTTTTTTTGTCGAAAATCCACAGTACCCTTCCTTGGAAAAATGACTCCGAAAAATCATGGAATTCGAAACAGATTTTTCGATTTTTTTCTCACGGGTACGAGTTACGCGGTTACGGTTGACTTTTTCTTATTCGAAATCTGATTCTCTATAAAATGCACCTAATGGTTTCCTTTTAGCTTGAAATTTTTTTTTGTCGAAAATACACAGTAAACTTCCTTGGAAAAATGACTCCGAAAAATCATGGCATTCGAAACAGATTTTTTCGATTTTTTTCTCACGGGTACGAGTTACGCGGTTAAGGTTGACTTTTTCTTATTCGAAATCTGATTCTCTATAAAATGCACCTAATGGTTTCCTTTTAGCTTGAAATTTTTTTTTCTCGACAATCCACAGTACCCTTCCTTGGAAAAATGACTCCGAAAAATCATGGCATTCGAAACAGATTTTTTCGATTTTTTTCTCACGGGTACGAGTTACGCGGTTAAGGTTGACTTTTTCTTATTCGAAATCTGATTCTCTATAAAATGCACCTAATGGTTTCCTTTTAGCTTGAAATTTTTTTTTCTCGACAATCCACAGTACCCTTCCTTGGAAAAATGACTCCGAAAAATCATGGAATTCGAAACAGATTTTTTCGATTTTTTTCTCACGGGTACGAGTTACGCGGTTACGGTTGACTTTTTCTTATTCGAAATCTGATTCTCTATAAAATGCACCTAATGGTTTCCTTTTAGCTTGAAATTTTTTTTTCTCGACAATCCATAGTACCCTTCCTTGGAAAAATGACTCCGAAAAATCATGGAATTCGAAACAGATTTTTTCGATTTTTTTCTCACGGGTACGAGTTACGCGGTTACGGTTGACTTTTTCTTATTCGAAATCTGATTCTCTATAAAATGCACCTAATGGTTTCCTTTTAGCTTGAAATTTTTTTTTGTCGAAAATCCACAGTACCCTCCCTTGGAAAAATGACTCCGAAAAATCATGGCATTCGAAACAGATTTTTTCGATTTTTTTCTCACGGGTACGAGTTACGCGGTTACGGTTGACTTTTTCTTATTCGAAATCTGATTCTCTATAAAATGCACCTAATGGTTTCCTTTTAGCTTGAAATTTTTTTTTGTCGAAAATACACAGTAAACTTCCTTGGAAAAATGACTCCGAAAAATCATGGCATTCGAAACAGATTTTTTCGATTTTTTTCTCACGGGTACGAGTTACGCGGTTAAGGTTGACTTTTTCTTATTCGAAATCTGATTCTCTATAAAATGCACCTAATGGTTTCCTTTTAGCTTGGAATTTTTTTTTCTCGAAAATCCACAGTACCCTTCCTTGGAAAAATGACTCCGAAAAATCATGGAATTCGAAACAGATTTTTTCGAATTTTTTCTCACGGGTACGAGTTACGCGGTTACGGTCGACTTTTTCTTATTCGAAATCTGATTCTCTATAAAATGCACCTAATGGTTTCCTTTTAGCTTGAAATTTTTTTTTCGTCGAAAATCCACAGTACCCTTCCTTGGAAAAATGACTCCGAAAAATCATGGAATTCGAAACAGATTTTTCGATTTTTTTCTCACGGGTACGAGTTACGCGGTTACGGTTGACTTTTTCTTATTCGAAATCTGATTCTCTATAAAATGCACCTAATGATTTCCTTTTAGCTTGAAATTTTTTTTGTCTAAAATCCACAGTAACCTCCCTTGGAAAAATGACTCCGAAAAATCATGGAATTCGAAACAGATTTTTTCGATTTTTTTCTCACGGGTACGAGTTACGCGGTTACGGTTGACTTTTTCTTATTCGAAATCTGATTCTCTATAAAATGCACCTAATGGTTTCCTTTTAGCTTGAAATTTTTTTTTGTCGAAAATACACAGTAAACTTCCTTGGAAAAATGACTCCGAAAAATCATGGCATTCGAAACAGATTTTTTCGATTTTTTTCTCACGGGTACGAGTTACGCGGTTAAGGTTGACTTTTTCTTATTCGAAATCTGATTGTCTATAAAATGCACCTAATGGTTTCCTTTTAGCTTGAAATTTTTTTTTCTCGACAATCCACAGTACCCTTCCTTGGAAAAATGACTCCGAAAAATCATGGAATTCGAAACAGATTTTTTCGATTTTTTTCTCACGGGTACGAGTTACGCGGTTACGGTTGACTTTTTCTTATTCGAAATCTGATTCTCTATAAAATGCACCTAATGGTTTCCTTTTAGCTTGAAATTTTTTTTTCTCGAAAATCCACAGTACCCTTCCTTGGAAAAATGACTCCGAAAAATCATGGAATTCGAAACAGATTTTTTCGATTTTTTTCTCACGGGTACGAGTTACGCGGTGACGGTTGACTTTTTCTTATTCGAAATCTGATTCTGTATAAAATGCACCTAATGGTTTCCTTTTAGCTTGAAATTTTTTTTCGTCGAAAATCCACAGTACCCTCCCTTGGAAAAATGACTAAGAAAAATCATGGCATTCGAAACAGATTTTTTCGATTTTTTTCTCTTGGGTACGAGTTACGCGGTTACGGTTGACTTTTTCTTATTCGAAATCTGATTCTCTATAAAATGCACCTAATGGTTTCCTTTTAGCTTGAAGTTTTTTTTTGTCGAAAATCCACAGTACCCTCCCTTGGAAAAATGACTCAGAAAAATCATGGCATTCGAAACAGATTTTTTCGATTTTTTTCTCTTGGGTACGAGTTACGCGGTTACGGTTGACTTTTTCTTATTCGAAATCTGATTCTCTATAAAATGCACCTAATGGTTTCCTTTTAGCTTGAAGTTTTTTTTTGTCGAAAATCCACAGTACCCTCCCTTGGAAAAATGACTCCGCAAAATCATGGCATTCGAAACAGATTTTTTCGATTTTTTTCTCTCGGGTACGAGTTACGCGGTTACGGTTGACTTTTTCTTATTCGAAATCTGATTCTCTATAAAATGCACCTAATGGTTTCCTTTTAGCTTAAAATTTTTTTTTCTCGAAAATCCACAGTACCCTTCCTTGGAAAAATGACTCCGAAAAATCATGGAATTCGAAACAGATTTTTTCGATTTTTTTCTCACGGGTACGAGTTACGCGGTTACGGTTGACTTTTTCTTATTCGAAATCTGATTCTCTATAAAATGCACCTAATGGTTTCCTTTTAGCTTGAAATTTTTTTTTGTCGAAAATACACAGTAAACTTCCTTGGAAAAATGACTCCGAAAAATCATGGCATTCGAAACAGATTTTTTCGATTTTTTTCTCACGGGTACGAGTTACGCGGTTAAGGTTGACTTTTTCTTATTCGAAATCTGATTCTCTATAAAATGCACCTAATGGTTTCCTTTTAGCTTGAAATTTTTTTTTCTCGACAATCCATAGTACCCTTCCTTGGAAAAATGACTCCGAAAAATCATGGAATTCGAAACAGATTTTTTCGATTTTTTTCTCACGGGTACGAGTTACGCGGTTACGGTTGACTTTTTCTTATTCGAAATCTGATTCTCTATAAAATGCACCTAATGGTTTCCTTTTAGCTTGAAATTTTTTTTTCTCGAAAATCCACAGTACCCTTCCTTGGAAAAATGACTCCGAAAAATCATGGAATTCGAAACAGATTTTTTCGATTTTTTTCTCACGGGTACGAGTTACGCGGTTACGGTTGACTTTTTCTTATTCGAAATCTGATTCTCTATAAAATGCACCTAATGGTTTCCTTTTAGCTTGAAATTTTTTTTTGTCGAAAATACACAGTAAACTTCCTTGGAAAAATGACTCCGAAAAATCATGGCATTCGAAACAGATTTTTTCGATTTTTTTCTCACGGGTACGAGTTACGCGGTTAAGGTTGACTTTTTCTTATTCGAAATCTGATTCTCTATAAAATGCACCTAATGGTTTCCTTTTAGCTTGGAATTTTTTTTTCTCGAAAATCCACAGTACCCTTCCTTGGAAAAATGACTCCGAAAAATCATGGAATTCGAAACAGATTTTTTCGAATTTTTTCTCACGGGTACGAGTTACGCGGTTACGGTCGACTTTTTCTTATTCGAAATCTGATTCTCTATAAAATGCACCTAATGGTTTCCTTTTAGCTTGAAATTTTTTTTTCGTCGAAAATCCACAGTACCCTTCCTTGGAAAAATGACTCCGAAAAATCATGGAATTCGAAACAGATTTTTCGATTTTTTTCTCACGGGTACGAGTTACGCGGTTACGGTTGACTTTTTCTTATTCGAAATCTGATTCTCTATAAAATGCACCTAATGATTTCCTTTTAGCTTGAAATTTTTTTTGTCTAAAATCCACAGTAACCTCCCTTGGAAAAATGACTCCGAAAAATCATGGAATTCGAAACAGATTTTTTCGATTTTTTTCTCACGGGTACGAGTTACGCGGTTACGGTTGACTTTTTCTTATTCGAAATCTGATTCTCTATAAAATGCACCTAATGGTTTCCTTTTAGCTTGAAATTTTTTTTTCTCGACAATCCATAGTACCCTTCCTTGGAAAAATGACTCCGAAAAATCATGGAATTCGAAACAGATTTTTTCGATTTTTTTCTCACGGGTACGAGTTACGCGGTTACGGTTGACTTTTTCTTATTCGAAATCTGATTCTCTATAAAATGCACCTAATGGTTTCCTTTTAGCTTGAAATTTTTTTTTCTCGAAAATCCACAGTACCCTTCCTTGGAAAAATGACTCCGAAAAATCATGGAATTCGAAACAGATTTTTTCGATTTTTTTCTCACGGGTACGAGTTACGCGGTTACGGTTGACTTTTCTCTTATTCGAAATCTGATTCTCTATAAAATGCACCTAATGGTTTCCTTTTAGCTTGAAATTTTTTTTTGTCGAAAATACACAGTAAACTTCCTTGGAAAAATGACTCCGAAAAATCATGGCATTCGAAACAGATTTTTTCGATTTTTTTCTCACGGGTACGAGTTACGCGGTTAAGGTTGACTTTTTCTTATTCGAAATCTGATTCTCTATAAAATGCACCTAATGGTTTCCTTTTAGCTTGGAATTTTTTTTTCTCGAAAATCCACAGTACCCTTCCTTGGAAAAATGACTCCGAAAAATCATGGAATTCGAAACAGATTTTTTCGAATTTTTTCTCACGGGTACGAGTTACGCGGTTACGGTCGACTTTTTCTTATTCGAAATCTGATTCTCTATAAAATGCACCTAATGGTTTCCTTTTAGCTTGAAATTTTTTTTTCGTCGAAAATCCACAGTACCCTTCCTTGGAAAAATGACTCCGAAAAATCATGGAATTCGAAACAGATTTTTCGATTTTTTTCTCACGGGTACGAGTTACGCGGTTACGGTTGACTTTTTCTTATTCGAAATCTGATTCTCTATAAAATGCACCTAATGATTTCCTTTTAGCTTGAAATTTTTTTTGTCTAAAATCCACAGTAACCTCCCTTGGAAAAATGACTCCGAAAAATCATGGAATTCGAAACAGATTTTTTCGATTTTTTTCTCACGGGTACGAGTTACGCGGTTACGGTTGACTTTTTCTTATTCGAAATCTGATTCTCTATAAAATGCACCTAATGGTTTCCTTTTAGCTTGAAATTTTTTTTTGTCGAAAATACACAGTAAACTTCCTTGGAAAAATGACTCCGAAAAATCATGGCATTCGAAACAGATTTTTTCGATTTTTTTCTCACGGGTACGAGTTACGCGGTTAAGGTTGACTTTTTCTTATTCGAAATCTGATTCTCTATAAAATGCACCTAATGGTTTCCTTTTAGCTTGAAATTTTTTTTTCTCGACAATCCACAGTACCCTTCCTTGGAAAAATGACTCCGAAAAATCATGGAATTCGAAACAGATTTTTTCGATTTTTTTCTCACGGGTACGAGTTACGCGGTTACGGTTGACTTTTTCTTATTCGAAATCTGATTCTCTATAAAATGCACCTAATGGTTTCCTTTTAGCTTGAAATTTTTTTTTCTCGAAAATAAACAGTACCCTTCCTTGGAAAAATGACTCCGAAAAATCATGGAATTCGAAACAGATTTTTTCGATTTTTTTCTCACGGGTACGAGTTACGCGGTGACGGTTGACTTTTTCTTATTCGAAATCTGATTCTGTATAAAATGCACCTAATGGTTTCCTTTTAGCTTGAAGTTTTTTTTTGTCGAAAATCCACAGTACCCTCCCTTGGAAAAATGACTAAGGAAAATCATGGCATTCGAAACAGATTTTTTCGATTTTTTTCTCACGGGTACGAGTTACGCGGTTACGGTTGACTTTTTCTTATTCGAAATCTGATTCTCTATAAAATGCACCTAATGGTTTCCTTTTAGCTTGAAATTTTTTTTTGTCGAAAATCCACAGTACCCTCCCTTGGAAAAATGACTCCGAAAAATCATGGCATTCGAAACAGATTTTTTCGATTTTTTTCTCACGGGTACGAGTTACGCGGTTACGGTTGACTTTTTCTTATTCGAAATCTGATTCTCTATAAAATGCACCTAATGGTTTCCTTTTAGCTTGAAATTTTTTTTTGTCGAAAATACACAGTAAACTTCCTTGGAAAAATGACTCCGAAAAATCATGGCATTCGAAACAGATTTTTTCGATTTTTTTCTCACGGGTACGAGTTACGCGGTTAAGGTTGACTTTTTCTTATTCGAAATCTGATTCTCTATAAAATGCACCTAATGGTTTCCTTTTAGCTTGGAATTTTTTTTTCTCGAAAATCCACAGTACCCTTCCTTGGAAAAATGACTCCGAAAAATCATTTCATTCGAAACAGATTTTTTCGAATTTTTTCTCACGGGTACGAGTTACGCGGTTACGGTCGACTTTTTCTTATTCGAAATCTGATTCTCTATAAAATGCACCTAATGGTTTCCTTTTAGCTTGAAATTTTTTTTTCTCGAAAATCCACAGTACCCTTCCTTGGAAAAATGACTCCGAAAAATCATGGAATTCGAAACAGATTTTTTCGAATTTTTTCTCACGGGTACGAGTTACGCGGTTACGGTTGACTTTTTCTTATTCGAAATCTGATTCTCTATAAAATGCACCTAATGATTTCCTTTTAGCTTGAAATTTTTTTTGTCTAAAATCCACAGTAACCTCCCTTGGAAAAATGACTCCGAAAAATCATGGAATTCGAAACAGATTTTTTCGATTTTTTTCTCACGGGTACGAGTTACGCGGTTACGGTTGACTTTTTCTTATTCGAAATCTGATTCTCTATAAAATGCACCTAATGGTTTCCTTTTAGCTTGAAATTTTTTTTTGTCGAAAATACACAGTAAACTTCCTTGGAAAAATGACTCCGAAAAATCATGGCATTCGAAACAGATTTTTTCGATTTTTTTCTCACGGGTACGAGTTACGCGGTTAAGGTTGACTTTTTCTTATTCGAAATCTGATTCTCTATAAAATGCACCTAATGGTTTCCTTTTAGCTTGAAATTTTTTTTTCTCGACAATCCACAGTACCCTTCCTTGGAAAAATGACTCCGAAAAATCATGGAATTCGAAACAGATTTTTTCGATTTTTTTCTCACGGGTACGAGTTACGCGGTGACGGTTGACTTTTTCTTATTCGAAATCTGATTCTGTATAAAATGCACCTAATGGTTTCCTTTTAGCTTGAAGTTTTTTTTTGTCGAAAATCCACAGTACCCTCCCTTGGAAAAATGACTAAGGAAAATCATGGCATTCGAAACAGATTTTTTCGATTTTTTTCTCACGGGTACGAGTTACGCGGTTACGGTTGACTTTTTCTTATTCGAAATCTGATTCTCTATAAAATGCACCTAATGGTTTCCTTTTAGCTTGAAATTTTTTTTTGTCGAAAATCCACAGTACCCTCCCTTGGAAAAATGACTCCGAAAAATCATGGCATTCGAAACAGATTTTTTCGATTTTTTTCTCACGGGTACGAGTTACGCGGTTACGGTTGACTTTTTCTTATTCGAAATCTGATTCTCTATAAAATGCACCTAATGGTTTCCTTTTAGCTTGAAATTTTTTTTTGTCGAAAATACACAGTAAACTTCCTTGGAAAAATGACTCCGAAAAATCATGGCATTCGAAACAGATTTTTTCGATTTTTTTCTCACGGGTACGAGTTACGCGGTTAAGGTTGACTTTTTCTTATTCGAAATCTGATTCTCTATAAAATGCACCTAATGGTTTCCTTTTAGCTTGGAATTTTTTTTTCTCGAAAATCCACAGTACCCTTCCTTGGAAAAATGACTCCGAAAAATCATGGAATTCGAAACAGATTTTTTCGAATTTTTTCTCACGGGTACGAGTTACGCGGTTACGGTCGACTTTTTCTTATTCGAAATCTGATTCTCTATAAAATGCACCTAATGGTTTCCTTTTAGCTTGAAATTTTTTTTTCGTCGAAAATCCACAGTACCCTTCCTTGGAAAAATGACTCCGAAAAATCATGGAATTCGAAACAGATTTTTCGATTTTTTTCTCACGGGTACGAGTTACGCGGTTACGGTTGACTTTTTCTTATTCGAAATCTGATTCTCTATAAAATGCACCTAATGATTTCCTTTTAGCTTGAAATTTTTTTTGTCTAAAATCCACAGTAACCTCCCTTGGAAAAATGACTCCGAAAAATCATGGAATTCGAAACAGATTTTTTCGATTTTTTTCTCACGGGTACGAGTTACGCGGTTACGGTTGACTTTTTCTTATTCGAAATCTGATTCTCTATAAAATGCACCTAATGGTTTCCTTTTAGCTTGAAATTTTTTTTTCTCGACAATCCACAGTACCCTTCCTTGGAAAAATGACTCCGAAAAATCATGGAATTCGAAACAGATTTTTTCGATTTTTTTCTCACGGGAACGAGTTACGCGGTTACGGTTGACTTTTTCTTATTCGAAATCTGATTCTCTATAAAATGCACCTAATGGTTTCCTTTTAGCTTGAAATTTTTTTTTCTCGAAAATCCACAGTACCCTTCCTTGGAAAAATGACTCCGAAAAATCATGGAATTCGAAACAGATTTTTTCGATTTTTTTCTCACGGGTACGAGTTACGCGGTGACGGTTGACTTTTTCTTATTCCAAATCTGATTCTGTATAAAATGCACCTAATGGTTTCCTTTTAGCTTGAAGTTTTTTTTTGTCGAAAATCCACAGTACCCTCCCTTGGAAAAATGACTAAGGAAAATCATGGCATTCGAAACAGATTTTTTCGATTTTTTTCTCACGGGTACGAGTTACGCGGTTACGGTTGACTTTTTCTTATTCGAAATCTGATTCTCTATAAAATGCACCTAATGGTTTCCTTTTAGCTTGAAATTTTTTTTTGTCGAAAATCCACAGTACCCTCCCTTGGAAAAATGACTCCGAAAAATCATGGCATTCGAAACAGATTTTTTCGATTTTTTTCTCACGGGTACGAGTTACGCGGTTACGGTTGACTTTTTCTTATTCGAAATCTGATTCTCTATAAAATGCACCTAATGGTTTCCTTTTAGCTTGAAATTTTTTTTTGTCGAAAATCCACAGTACCCTCCCTTGGAAAAATGACTCCGAAAAATCATGGCATTCGAAACAGATTTTTTCGATTTTTTTCTCACGGGTACGAGTTGCGCGGTTACGGTTGACTTTTTCTTATTCGAAATCTGATTCTGTATAAAATGCACCTAATGGTTTCCTTTTAGCTTGAAATTTTTTTTTCTCGACAATCCATAGTACCCTTCCTTGGAAAAATGACTCCGAAAAATCATGGAATTCGAAACAGATTTTTTCGAATTTTTTCTCACGGGTACGAGTTACGCGGTTACGGTTGACTTTTTCTTATTCGAAATCTGATTCTCTATAAAATGCACCTAATGGTTTCCTTTTAGCTTGAAATTTTTTTTTCTCGAAAATCCACAGTACACTTCCTTGGAAAAATGACTCCGAAAAATCATGGAATTCGAAACAGATTTTTTCGATTTTTTTCTCACGGGTACGAGTTACGCGGTTACGGTTGACTTTTTCTTATTCGAAATCTGATTCTCTATAAAATGCACCTAATGGTTTCCTTTTAGCTTAAAATTTTTTTTTCTCGAAAATCCACAGTACCCTTCCTTGGAAAAATGACTCCGAAAAATCATGGAATTCGAAACAGATTTTTTCGATTTTTTTCTCACGGGTACGAGTTACGCGGTTACGGTTGACTTTTTCTTATTCGAAATCTGATTCTCTATAAAATGCACCTAATGGTTTCCTTTTAGCTTGAAATTTTTTTTTGTCGAAAATACACAGTAAACTTCCTTGGAAAAATGACTCCGAAAAATCATGGCATTCGAAACAGATTTTTTCGATTTTTTTCTCACGGGTACGAGTTACGCGGTTAAGGTTGACTTTTTCTTATTCGAAATCTGATTCTCTATAAAATGCACCTAATGGTTTCCTTTTAGCTTGAAATTTTTTTTTCTCGACAATCCATAGTACCCTTCCTTGGAAAAATGACTCCGAAAAATCATGGAATTCGAAACAGATTTTTTCGATTTTTTTCTCACGGGTACGAGTTACGCGGTTACGGTTGACTTTTTCTTATTCGAAATCTGATTCTCTATAAAATGCACCTAATGGTTTCCTTTTAGCTTGAAATTTTTTTTTCTCGAAAATCCACAGTACCCTTCCTTGGAAAAATGACTCCGAAAAATCATGGAATTCGAAACAGATTTTTTCGATTTTTTTCTCACGGGTACGAGTTACGCGGTTACGGTTGACTTTTTCTTATTCGAAATCTGATTCTCTATAAAATGCACCTAATGGTTTCCTTTTAGCTTGAAATTTTTTTTTGTCGAAAATACACAGTAAACTTCCTTGGAAAAATGACTCCGAAAAATCATGGCATTCGAAACAGATTTTTTCGATTTTTTTCTCACGGGTACGAGTTACGCGGTTAAGGTTGACTTTTTCTTATTCGAAATCTGATTCTCTATAAAATGCACCTAATGGTTTCCTTTTAGCTTGGAATTTTTTTTTCTCGAAAATCCACAGTACCCTTCCTTGGAAAAATGACTCCGAAAAATCATGGAATTCGAAACAGATTTTTTCGAATTTTTTCTCACGGGTACGAGTTACGCGGTTACGGTCGACTTTTTCTTATTCGAAATCTGATTCTCTATAAAATGCACCTAATGGTTTCCTTTTAGCTTGAAATTTTTTTTTCGTCGAAAATCCACAGTACCCTTCCTTGGAAAAATGACTCCGAAAAATCATGGAATTCGAAACAGATTTTTCGATTTTTTTCTCACGGGTACGAGTTACGCGGTTACGGTTGACTTTTTCTTATTCGAAATCTGATTCTCTATAAAATGCACCTAATGATTTCCTTTTAGCTTGAAATTTTTTTTGTCTAAAATCCACAGTAACCTCCCTTGGAAAAATGACTCCGAAAAATCATGGAATTCGAAACAGATTTTTTCGATTTTTTTCTCACGGGTACGAGTTACGCGGTTACGGTTGACTTTTTCTTATTCGAAATCTGATTCTCTATAAAATGCACCTAATGGTTTCCTTTTAGCTTGAAATTTTTTTTTGTCGAAAATACACAGTAAACTTCCTTGGAAAAATGACTCCGAAAAATCATGGCATTCGAAACAGATTTTTTCGATTTTTTTCTCACGGGTACGAGTTACGCGGTTAAGGTTGACTTTTTCTTATTCGAAATCTGATTCTCTATAAAATGCACCTAATGGTTTCCTTTTAGCTTGAAATTTTTTTTTCTCGACAATCCACAGTACCCTTCCTTGGAAAAATGACTCCGAAAAATCATGGAATTCGAAACAGATTTTTTCGATTTTTTTCTCACGGGTACGAGTTACGCGGTTACGGTTGACTTTTTCTTATTCGAAATCTGATTCTCTATAAAATGCACCTAATGGTTTCCTTTTAGCTTGAAATTTTTTTTTCTCGAAAATCCACAGTACCCTTCCTTGGAAAAATGACTCCGAAAAATCATGGAATTCGAAACAGATTTTTTCGATTTTTTTCTCACGGGTACGAGTTACGCGGTGACGGTTGACTTTTTCTTATTCGAAATCTGATTCTGTATAAAATGCACCTAATGGTTTCCTTTTAGCTTGAAGTTTTTTTTTGTCGAAAATCCACAGTACCCTCCCTTGGAAAAATGACTAAGGAAAATCATGGCATTCGAAACAGATTTTTTCGATTTTTTTCTCACGGGTACGAGTTACGCGGTTACGGTTGACTTTTTCTTATTCGAAATCTGATTCTCTATAAAATGCACCTAATGGTTTCCTTTTAGCTTGAAATTTTTTTTTGTCGAAAATCCACAGTACCCTCCCTTGGAAAAATGACTCCGAAAAATCATGGCATTCGAAACAGATTTTTTCGATTTTTTTCTCACGGGTACGAGTTACGCGGTTACGGTTGACTTTTTCTTATTCGAAATCTGATTCTCTATAAAATGCACCTAATGGTTTCCTTTTAGCTTGAAATTTTTTTTTGTCGAAAATACACAGTAAACTTCCTTGGAAAAATGACTCCGAAAAATCATGGCATTCGAAACAGATTTTTTCGATTTTTTTCTCACGGGTACGAGTTACGCGGTTAAGGTTGACTTTTTCTTATTCGAAATCTGATTCTCTATAAAATGCACCTAATGGTTTCCTTTTAGCTTGGAATTTTTTTTTCTCGAAAATCCACAGTACCCTTCCTTGGAAAAATGACTCCGAAAAATCATGGAATTCGAAACAGATTTTTTCGAATTTTTTCTCACGGGTACGAGTTACGCGGTTACGGTCGACTTTTTCTTATTCGAAATCTGATTCTCTATAAAATGCACCTAATGGTTTCCTTTTAGCTTGAAATTTTTTTTTCGTCGAAAATCCACAGTACCCTTCCTTGGAAAAATGACTCCGAAAAATCATGGAATTCGAAACAGATTTTTCGATTTTTTTCTTACGGGTACGAGTTACGCGGTTACGGTTGACTTTTTCTTATTCGAAATCTGATTCTCTATAAAATGCACCTAATGATTTCCTTTTAGCTTGAAATTTTTTTTGTCTAAAATCCACAGTAACCTCCCTTGGAAAAATGACTCCGAAAAATCATGGAATTCGAAACAGATTTTTTCGATTTTTTTCTCACGGGTACGAGTTACGCGGTTACGGTTGACTTTTTCTTATTCGAAATCTGATTCTCTATAAAATGCACCTAATGGTTTCCTTTTAGCTTGAAATTTTTTTTTGTCGAAAATACACAGTAAACTTCCTTGGAAAAATGACTCCGAAAAATCATGGCATTCGAAACAGATTTTTTCGATTTTTTTCTCACGGGTACGAGTTACGCGGTTAAGGTTGACTTTTTCTTATTCGAAATCTGATTCTCTATAAAATGCACCTAATGGTTTCCTTTTAGCTTGAAATTTTTTTTTCTCGACAATCCACAGTACCCTTCCTTGGAAAAATGACTCCGAAAAATCATGGAATTCGAAACAGATTTTTTCGATTTTTTTCTCACGGGTACGAGTTACGCGGTTACGGTTGACTTTTTCTTATTCGAAATCTGATTCTCTATAAAATGCACCTAATGGTTTCCTTTTAGCTTGAAATTTTTTTTTCTCGAAAATCCACAGTACCCTTCCTTGGAAAAATGACTCCGAAAAATCATGGAATTCGAAACAGATTTTTTCGATTTTTTTCTCACGGGTACGAGTTACGCGGTGACGGTTGACTTTTTCTTATTCGAAATCTGATTCTGTATAAAATGCACCTAATGGTTTCCTTTTAGCTTGAAGTTTTTTTTTGTCGAAAATCCACAGTACCCTCCCTTGGAAAAATGACTAAGGAAAATCATGGCATTCGAAACAGATTTTTTCGATTTTTTTCTCACGGGTACGAGTTACGCGGTTACGGTTGACTTTTTCTTATTCGAAATCTGATTCTCTATAAAATGCACCTAATGGTTTCCTTTTAGCTTGAAATTTTTTTTTGTCGAAAATCCACAGTACCCTCCCTTGGAAAAATGACTCCGAAAAATCATGGCATTCGAAACAGATTTTTTCGATTTTTTTCTCACGGGTACGAGTTACGCGGTTACGGTTGACTTTTTCTTATTCGAAATCTGATTCTCTATAAAATGCACCTAATGGTTTCCTTTTAGCTTGAAATTTTTTTTTGTCGAAAATCCACAGTACCCTCCCTTGGAAAAATGACTCCGAAAAATCATGGCATTCGAAACAGATTTTTTCGATTTTTTTCTCACGGGTACGAGTTGCGCGGTTACGGTTGACTTTTTCTTATTCGAAATCTGATTCTGTATAAAATGCACCTAATGGTTTCCTTTTAGCTTGAAATTTTTTTTCGTCGAAAATCCACAGTACCCTCCCTTGGAAAAATGACTAAGAAAAATCATGGCATTCGAAACAGATTTTTTCGATTTTTTTCTCTTGGGTACGAGTTACGCGGTTACGGTTGACTTTTTCTTATTCGAAATCTGATTCTCTATAAAATGCACCTAATGGTTTCCTTTTAGCTTGAAGTTTTTTTTTGTCGAAAATCCACAGTACCCTCCCTTGGAAAAATGACTCAGAAAAATCATGGCATTCGAAACAGATTTTTTCGATTTTTTTCTCTTGGGTACGAGTTACGCGGTTACGGTTGACTTTTTCTTATTCGAAATCTGATTCTCTATAAAATGCACCTAATGGTTTCCTTTTAGCTTGAAGTTTTTTTTTGTCGAAAATCCACAGTACCCTCCCTTGGAAAAATGACTCCGCAAAATCATGGCATTCGAAACAGATTTTTTCGATTTTTTTCTCTCGGGTACGAGTTACGCGGTTACGGTTGACTTTTTCTTATTCGAAATCTGATTCTCTATAAAATGCACCTAATGGTTTCCTTTTAGCTTGAAATTTTTTTTTCTCGACAATCCATAGTACCCTTCCTTGGAAAAATGACTCCGAAAAATCATGGAATTCGAAACAGATTTTTTCGAATTTTTTCTCACGGGTACGAGTTACGCGGTTACGGTTGACTTTTTCTTATTCGAAATCTGATTCTCTATAAAATGCACCTAATGGTTTCCTTTTAGCTTGAAATTTTTTTTTCTCGAAAATCCACAGTACCCTTCCTTGGAAAAATGACTCCGAAAAATCATGGAATTCGAAACAGATTTTTTCGATTTTTTTCTCACGGGTACGAGTTACGCGGTTACGGTTGACTTTTTCTTATTCGAAATCTGATTCTCTATAAAATGCACCTAATGGTTTCCTTTTAGCTTAAAATTTTTTTTTCTCGAAAATCCACAGTACCCTTCCTTGGAAAAATGACTCCGAAAAATCATGGAATTCGAAACAGATTTTTTCGATTTTTTTCTCACGGGTACGAGTTGCGCGGTTACGGTTGACTTTTTCTTATTCGAAATCTGATTCTGTATAAAATGCACCTAATGGTTTCCTTTTAGCTTGAAATTTTTTTTCGTCGAAAATCCACAGTACCCTCCCTTGGAAAAATGACTAAGAAAAATCATGGCATTCGAAACAGATTTTTTCGATTTTTTTCTCTTGGGTACGAGTTACGCGGTTACGGTTGACTTTTTCTTATTCGAAATCTGATTCTCTATAAAATGCACCTAATGGTTTCCTTTTAGCTTGAAGTTTTTTTTTGTCGAAAATCCACAGTACCCTCCCTTGGAAAAATGACTCAGAAAAATCATGGCATTCGAAACAGATTTTTTCGATTTTTTTCTCTTGGGTACGAGTTACGCGGTTACGGTTGACTTTTTCTTATTCGAAATCTGATTCTCTATAAAATGCACCTAATGGTTTCCTTTTAGCTTGAAGTTTTTTTTTGTCGAAAATCCACAGTACCCTCCCTTGGAAAAATGACTCCGCAAAATCATGGCATTCGAAACAGATTTTTTCGATTTTTTTCTCTCGGGTACGAGTTACGCGGTTACGGTTGACTTTTTCTTATTCGAAATCTGATTCTCTATAAAATGCACCTAATGGTTTCCTTTTAGCTTGAAATTTTTTTTTCTCGACAATCCATAGTACCCTTCCTTGGAAAAATGACTCCGAAAAATCATGGAATTCGAAACAGATTTTTTCGAATTTTTTCTCACGGGTACGAGTTACGCGGTTACGGTTGACTTTTTCTTATTCGAAATCTGATTCTCTATAAAATGCACCTAATGGTTTCCTTTTAGCTTGAAATTTTTTTTTCTCGAAAATCCACAGTACCCTTCCTTGGAAAAATGACTCCGAAAAATCATGGAATTCGAAACAGATTTTTTCGATTTTTTTCTCACGGGTACGAGTTACGCGGTTACGGTTGACTTTTTCTTATTCGAAATCTGATTCTCTATAAAATGCACCTAATGGTTTCCTTTTAGCTTAAAATTTTTTTTTCTCGAAAATCCACAGTACCCTTCCTTGGAAAAATGACTCCGAAAAATCATGGAATTCGAAACAGATTTTTTCGATTTTTTTCTCACGGGTACGAGTTACGCGGTTACGGTTGACTTTTTCTTATTCGAAATCTGATTCTCTATAAAATGCACCTAATGGTTTCCTTTTAGCTTGAAATTTTTTTTTGTCGAAAATACACAGTAAACTTCCTTGGAAAAATGACTCCGAAAAATCATGGCATTCGAAACAGATTTTTTCGATTTTTTTCTCACGGGTACGAGTTACGCGGTTAAGGTTGACTTTTTCTTATTCGAAATCTGATTCTCTATAAAATGCACCTAATGGTTTCCTTTTAGCTTGGAATTTTTTTTTCTCGAAAATCCACAGTACCCTTCCTTGGAAAAATGACTCCGAAAAATCATGGAATTCGAAACAGATTTTTTCGAATTTTTTCTCACGGGTACGAGTTACGCGGTTACGGTTGACTTTTTCTTATTCGAAATCTGATTCTCTATAAAATGCACCTAATGGTTTCCTTTTAGCTTGAAATTTTTTTTTCTCGAAAATCCACAGTACCCTTCCTTGGAAAAATGACTCCGAAAAATCATGGAATTCGAAACAGATTTTTTCGATTTTTTTCTCACGGGTACGAGTTACGCGGTTACGGTTGACTTTTTCTTATTCGAAATCTGATTCTCTATAAAATGCACCTAATGATTTCCTTTTAGCTTGAAATTTTTTTTGTCTAAAATCCACAGTAACCTCCCTTGGAAAAATGACTCCGAAAAATCATGGAATTCGAAACAGATTTTTTCGATTTTTTTCTCACGGGTACGAGTTACGCGGTTACGGTTGACTTTTTCTTATTCGAAATCTGATTCTCTATAAAATGCACCTAATGGTTTCCTTTTAGCTTGAAATTTTTTTTTGTCGAAAATACACAGTAAACTTCCTTGGAAAAATGACTCCGATAAAAACATGGCTTTCGAAACAGATTTTTTCGATTTTTTTCTCACGGGTACGAGTTACGCGGTTAAGGTTGACTTTTTCTTATTCGAAATCTGATTCTCTATAAAATGCACCTAATGGTTTCCTTTTAGCTCGAAATTTTTTTTTCTCGACAATCCACAGTACCCTTCCTTGGAAAAATGACTCCGAAAAATCATGGAATTCGAAACAGATTTTTTCGATTTTTTTCTCACGGGTACGAGTTACGCGGTTACGGTTGACTTTTTCTTATTCGAAATCTGATTCTCTATAAAATGCACCTAATGGTTTCCTTTTAGCTTGAAATTTTTTTTTCTCGAAAATCCACAGTACCCTTCCTTGGAAAAATGACTCCGAAAAATCATGGAATTCGAAACAGATTTTTTCGATTTTTTTCTCACGGGTACGAGTTACGCGGTGACGGTTGACTTTTTCTTATTCGAAATCTGATTCTGTATAAAATGCACCTAATGGTTTCCTTTTAGCTTGAAGTTTTTTTTTGTCGAAAATCCACAGTACCCTCCCTTGGAAAAATGACTAAGGAAAATCATGGCATTCGAAACAGATTTTTTCGATTTTTTTCTCACGGGTACGAGTTACGCGGTTACGGTTGACTTTTTCTTATTCGAAATCTGATTCTCTATAAAATGCACCTAATGGTTTCCTTTTAGCTTGAAATTTTTTTTTGTCGAAAATCCACAGTACCCTCCCTTGGAAAAATGACTCCGAAAAATCATGGCATTCGAAACAGATTTTTTCGATTTTTTTCTCACGGGTACGAGTTACGCGGTTACGGTTGACTTTTTCTTATTCGAAATCTGATTCTCTATAAAATGCACCTAATGGTTTCCTTTTAGCTTGAAATTTTTTTTTGTCGAAAATCCACAGTACCCTCCCTTGGAAAAATGACTCCGAAAAATCATGGCATTCGAAACAGATTTTTTCGATTTTTTTCTCACGGGTACGAGTTGCGCGGTTACGGTTGACTTTTTCTTATTCGAAATCTGATTCTGTATAAAATGCACCTAATGGTTTCCTTTTAGCTTGAAATTTTTTTTCGTCGAAAATCCACAGTACCCTCCCTTGGAAAAATGACTAAGAAAAATCATGGCATTCGAAACAGATTTTTTCGATTTTTTTCTCTTGGGTACGAGTTACGCGGTTACGGTTGACTTTTTCTTATTCGAAATCTGATTCTCTATAAAATGCACCTAATGGTTTCCTTTTAGCTTGAAGTTTTTTTTTGTCGAAAATCCACAGTACCCTCCCTTGGAAAAATGTCTCAGAAAAATCATGGCATTCGAAACAGATTTTTTCGATTTTTTTCTCTTGGGTACGAGTTACGCGGTTACGGTTGACTTTTTCTTATTCGAAATCTGATTCTCTATAAAATGCACCTAATGGTTTCCTTTTAGCTTGAAGTTTTTTTTTGTCGAAAATCCACAGTACCCTCCCTTGGAAAAATGACTCCGCAAAATCATGGCATTCGAAACAGATTTTTTCGATTTTTTTCTCTCGGGTACGAGTTACGCGGTTACGGTTGACTTTTTCTTATTCGAAATCTGATTCTCTATAAAATGCACCTAATGGTTTCCTTTTAGCTTGAAATTTTTTTTTCTCGAAAATCCACAGTACCCTTCCTTGGAAAAATGACTCCGAAAAATCATGGAATTCGAAACAGATTTTTTCGATTTTTTTCTCACGGGTACGAGTTACGCGGTTACGGTTGACTTTTTCTTATTCGAAATCTGATTCTGTATAAAATGCACCTAATGGTTTCCTTTTAGCTTGAAGTTTTTTTTTGTCGAAAATCCACAGTAAACTTCCTTGGAAAAATGACTCCGAAAAATCATGGCATTGGAAACAGATTTTTTCGATTTTTTTCTCACGGGTACGAGTTACGCGGTTACGGTTGACTTTTTCTTATTCGAAATCTGATTCTCTATAAAATGCACCTAATGGTTTCCTTTTAGCTTGAAATTTTTTTTTTGTCGAAAATACACAGTAAACTTCCTTGGAAAAATGACTCCGAAAAATCATGGCATTCGAAACAGATTTTTTCGATTTTTTTCTCACGGGTACGAGTTACGCGGTTACGGTTGACTTTTTCTTATTCGAAATCTGATTCTCTATAAAATGCACCTAATGGTTTCCTTTTAGCTTGAAATTTTTTTTTCTCGAAAATCCACAGTACCCTTCCTTGGAAAAATAACTCCGAAAAATCATGGAATTCGAAACAGATTTTTTCGAATTTTTTCTCACGGGTACGAGTTACGCGGTTACGGTTGACTTTTTCTTATTCGAAATCTGATTCTCTATAAAATGCACCTAATGGTTTCCTTTTAGCTTGAAATTTTTTTTTCTCGAAAATCCACAGTACCCTTCCTTGGAAAAATGACTCCGAAAAATCATGGAATTCGAAACAGATTTTTTCGATTTTTTTCTCACGGGTACGAGTTACGCGGTTACGGTTGACTTTTTCTTATTCGAAATCTGATTCTCTATAAAATGCACCTAATGATTTCCTTTTAGCTTGAAATTTTTTTTGTCTAAAATCCACAGTAACCTCCCTTGGAAAAATGACTCCGAAAAATCATGGCATTCGAAACAGGTTTTTTCGATTTTTTTCTCACGGGTACGAATTACGCGGTTACGGTTGACTTTTTCTTATTCGAAATCTGATTCTCTATAAAATGCACCTAATGGTTTCCTTTTAGCTTGAAATTTTTTTTTCTCGAAAATCCACAGTACCCTTCCTTGGAAAAATGACTCCGAAAGATCATGGAATTCGAAACAGATTTTTTCGATTTTTTTCTCACGGGTACGAGTTACGCGGTTACGGTTGACTTTTTCTTATTCGAAATCTGATTCTCTATAAAATGCACCTAATGGTTTCCTTTTAGCTTGAAATTTTTTTTTGTCGAAAATCCACAGTACCCTCCCTTGGAAAAATGACTCCGAAAAATCATGGCATTCGAAACAGATTTTTTCGATTTTTTTCTCACGGGTACGAGTTACGCGGTTACGGTTGACTTTTTCTTATTCGAAATCTGATTCTCTATAAAATGCACCTAATGGTTTCCTTTTAGCTTGAAATTTTTTTTTGTCGAAAATACACAGTAAACTTCCTTGGAAAAATGACTCCGAAAAATCATGGCATTCGAAACAGATTTTTTCGATTTTTTTCTCACGGGTACGAGTTACGCGGTTACGGTTGCCTTTTTCTTATTCGAAATCTGATTCTCTATAAAATGCACCTAATGGTTTCCTTTTAGCTTGAAATTTTTTTTTCTCGAAAATCCACAGTACCCTTCCTTGGAAAAATGACTCCGAAAAATCATGGAATTCGAAACAGATTTTTTCGATTTTTTTCTCACGGGTACGAGTTACGCGGTTACGGTTGACTTTTTCTTATTCGAAATCTGATTCTCTATAAAATGCACCTAATGGTTTCCTTTTAGCTTGAAATTTTTTTTTGTCGAAAATACACAGTAAACTTCCTTGGAAAAATGACTCCGAAAAATCATGGCATTCGAAACAGATTTTTTCGATTTTTTTCTCACGGGTACGAGTTACGCGGTTACGGTTGACTTTTTCTTATTCGAAATCTGATTCTCTATAAAATGCACCTAATGGTTTCCTTTTAGCTTGAAATTTTTTTTTGTCGAAAATCCACAGTACCCTCCCTTGGAAAAATGACTCCGAAAAATCATGGCATTCGAAACAGATTTTTTCGATTTTTTTCTCACGGGTACGAGTTACGCGGTTACGGTTGACTTTTTCTTATTCGAAATCTGATTCTCTATAAAATGCACCTAATGGTTTCCTTTTAGCTTGAAATTTTTTTTTCTCGAAAATCCACAGTACCCTTCCTTGGAAAAATGACTCCGAAAAATCATGGAATTCGAAACAGATTTTTTCGATTTTTTTCTCACGGGTACGAGTTACGCGGTTACGGTTGACTTTTTCTTATTCGAAATCTGATTCTCTATAAAATGCACCTAATGATTTCCTTTTAGCTTGAAATTTTTTTTGTCTAAAATCCACAGTAACCTCCCTTGGAAAAATGACTCCGAAAAATCATGGAATTCGAAACAGATTTTTTCGATTTTTTTCTCACGGGTACGAGTTACGCGGTTACGGTTGACTTTTTCTTATTCGAAATCTGATTCTCTATAAAATGCACCTAATGGTTTCCTTTTAGCTTGAAATTTTTTTTTGTCGAAAATACACAGTAAACTTCCTTGGAAAAATGACTCCGATAAAAACATGGCATTCGAAACAGATTTTTTCGATTTTTTTCTCACGGGTACGAGTTACGCGGTTAAGGTTGACTTTTTCTTATTCGAAATCTGATTCTCTATAAAATGCACCTAATGGTTTCCTTTTAGCTCGAAATTTTTTTTTCTCGACAATCCACAGTACCCTTCCTTGGAAAAATGACTCCGAAAAATCATGGAATTCGAAACAGATTTTTTCGATTTTTTTCTCACGGGTACGAGTTACGCGGTTACGGTTGACTTTTTCTTATTCGAAATCTGATTCTCTATAAAATGCACCTAATGGTTTCCTTTTAGCTTGAAATTTTTTTTTCTCGAAAATCCACAGTACCCTTCCTTGGAAAAATGACTCCGAAAAATCATGGAATTCGAAACAGATTTTTTCGATTTTTTTCTCACGGGTACGAGTTACGCGGTGACGGTTGACTTTTTCTTATTCGAAATCTGATTCTGTATAAAATGCACCTAATGGTTTCCTTTTAGCTTGAAGTTTTTTTTTGTCGAAAATCCACAGTACCCTCCCTTGGAAAAATGACTAAGGAAAATCATGGCATTCGAAACAGATTTTTTCGATTTTTTTCTCACGGGTACGAGTTACGCGGTTACGGTTGACTTTTTCTTATTCGAAATCTGATTCTCTATAAAATGCACCTAATGGTTTCCTTTTAGCTTGAAATTTTTTTTTGTCGAAAATCCACAGTACCCTCCCTTGGAAAAATGACTCCGAAAAATCATGGCATTCGAAACAGATTTTTTCGATTTTTTTCTCACGGGTACGAGTTACGCGGTTACGGTTGACTTTTTCTTATTCGAAATCTGATTCTCTATAAAATGCACCTAATGGTTTCCTTTTAGCTTGAAATTTTTTTTTGTCGAAAATCCACAGTACCCTCCCTTGGAAAAATGACTCCGAAAAATCATGGCATTCGAAACAGATTTTTTCGATTTTTTTCTCACGGGTACGAGTTGCGCGGTTACGGTTGACTTTTTCTTATTCGAAATCTGATTCTGTATAAAATGCACCTAATGGTTTCCTTTTAGCTTGAAATTTTTTTTCGTCGAAAATCCACAGTACCCTTCCTTGGAAAAATGACTCCGAAAAATCATGGAATTCGAAACAGATTTTTTCGAATTTTTTCTCACGGGTACGAGTTACGCGGTTACGGTTGACTTTTTCTTATTCGAAATCTGATTCTCTATAAAATGCACCTAATGGTTTCCTTTTAGCTTGAAGTTTTTTTTTGTCGAAAATCCACAGTACCCTCCCTTGGAAAAATGACTCAGAAAAATCATGGCATTCGAAACAGATTTTTTCGATTTTTTTCTCTTGGGTACGAGTTACGCGGTTACGGTTGACTTTTTCTTATTCGAAATCTGATTCTCTATAAAATACACCTAATGGTTTCCTTTTAGCTTGAAGTTTTTTTTTGTCGAAAATCCACAGTACCCTCCCTTGGAAAAATGACTCCGCAAAATCATGGCATTCGAAACAGATTTTTTCGATTTTTTTCTCTCGGGTACGAGTTACGCGGTTACGGTTGACTTTTTCTTATTCGAAATCTGATTCTCTATAAAATGCACCTAATGGTTTCCTTTTAGCTTGAAATTTTTTTTTTGTCGAAAATACACAGTAAACTTCTTTGGAAAAATGACTCCGAAAAATCATGGCATTCGAAACAGATTTTTTCGATTTTTTTCTCACGGGTACGAGTTACGCGGTTACGGTTGACTTTTTCTTATTCGAAATCTGATTCTCTATAAAATGCACCTAATGGTTTCCTTTTAGCTTGAAATTTTTTTTTCTCGAAAATCCACAGTACCCTTCCTTGGAAAAATGACTCCGAAAAATCATGGAATTCGAAACAGATTTTTTCGATTTTTTTCTCACGGGTACGAGTTACGCGGTTACGGTTGACTTTTTCTTATTCGAAATCTGATTCTGTATAAAATGCACCTAATGGTTTCCTTTCAGCTTGAAGTTTTTTTTTGTCGAAAATCCACAGTAAACTTCCTTGGAAAAATGACTCCGAAAAATCATGGCATTGGAAACAGATTTTTTCGATTTTTTTCTCACGGGTACGAGTTACGCGGTTACGGTTGACTTTTTCTTATTCGAAATCTGATTCTCTATAAAATGCACCTAATGGTTTCCTTTTAGCTTGAAATTTTTTTTTTGTCGAAAATACACAGTAAACTTCCTTGGAAAAATGACTCCGAAAAATCATGGCATTCGAAACAGATTTTTTCGATTTTTTTCTCACGGGTACGAGTTACGCGGTTACGGTTGACTTTTTCTTATTCGAAATCTGATTCTCTATAAAATGCACCTAATGGTTTCCTTTTAGCTTGAAATTTTTTTTTCTCGAAAATCCACAGTACCCTTCCTTGGAAAAATAACTCCGAAAAATCATGGAATTCGAAACAGATTTTTTCGAATTTTTTCTCACGGGTACGAGTTACGCGGTTACGGTTGACTTTTTCTTATTCGAAATCTGATTCTCTATAAAATGCACCTAATGGTTTCCTTTTAGCTTGAAATTTTTTTTTCTCGAAAATCCACAGTACCCTTCCTTGGAAAAATGACTCCGAAAAATCATGGAATTCGAAACAGATTTTTTCGATTTTTTTCTCACGGGTACGAGTTACGCGGTTACGGTTGACTTTTTCTTATTCGAAATCTGATTCTCTATAAAATGCACCTAATGATTTCCTTTTAGCTTGAAATTTTTTTTGTCTAAAATCCACAGTAACCTCCCTTGGAAAAATGACTCCGAAAAATCATGGCATTCGAAACAGGTTTTTTCGATTTTTTTCTCACGGGTACGAATTACGCGGTTACGGTTGACTTTTTCTTATTCGAAATCTGATTCTCTATAAAATGCACCTAATGGTTTCCTTTTAGCTTGAAATTTTTTTTTCTCGAAAATCCACAGTACCCTTCCTTGGAAAAATGACTCCGAAAGATCATGGAATTCGAAACAGATTTTTTCGATTTTTTTCTCACGGGTACGAGTTACGCGGTTACGGTTGACTTTTTCTTATTCGAAATCTGATTCTCTATAAAATGCACCTAATGGTTTCCTTTTAGCTTGAAATTTTTTTTTGTCGAAAATCCACAGTACCCTCCCTTGGAAAAATGACTCCGAAAAATCATGGCATTCGAAACAGATTTTTTCGATTTTTTTCTCACGGGTACGAGTTACGCGGTTACGGTTGACTTTTTCTTATTCGAAATCTGATTCTCTATAAAATGCACCTAATGGTTTCCTTTTAGCTTGAAATTTTTTTTTGTCGAAAATACACAGTAAACTTCCTTGGAAAAATGACTCCGAAAAATCATGGCATTCGAAACAGATTTTTTCGATTTTTTTCTCACGGGTACGAGTTACGCGGTTACGGTTGACTTTTTCTTATTCGAAATCTGATTCTCTATAAAATGCACCTAATGGTTTCCTTTTAGCTTGAAATTTTTTTTTCTCGAAAATCCACAGTACCCTTCCTTGGAAAAATGACTCCGAAAAATCATGGAATTCGAAACAGATTTTTTCGATTTTTTTCTCACGGGTACGAGTTACGCGGTTACGGTTGACTTTTTCTTATTCGAAATCTGATTCTCTATAAAATGCACCTAATGGTTTCCTTTTAGCTTGAAATTTTTTTTTGTCGAAAATACACAGTAAACTTCCTTGGAAAAATGACTCCGAAAAATCATGGCATTCGAAACAGATTTTTTCGATTTTTTTCTCACGGGTACGAGTTACGCGGTTACGGTTGACTTTTTCTTATTCGAAATCTGATTCTCTATAAAATGCACCTAATGGTTTCCTTTTAGCTTGAAATTTTTTTTTGTCGAAAATCCACAGTACCCTCCCTTGGAAAAATGACTCCGAAAAATCATGGCATTCGAAACAGATTTTTTCGATTTTTTTCTCACGGGTACGAGTTACGCGGTTACGGTTGACTTTTTCTTATTCGAAATCTGATTCTCTATAAAATGCACCTAATGGTTTCCTTTTAGCTTGAAATTTTTTTTTGTCGAAAATACACAGTAAACTTCCTTGGAAAAATGACTCCGAAAAATCATGGCATTCGAAACAGATTTTTTCGATTTTTTTCTCACGGGTACGAGTTACGCGGTTACGGTTGACTTTTTCTTATTCGAAATCTGATTCTCTATAAAATGCACCTAATGGTTTCCTTTTAGCTTGAAATTTTTTTTTCTCGAAAATCCACAGTACCCTTCCTTGGAAAAATGACTCCGAAAAATCATGGAATTCGAAACAGATTTTTTCGATTTTTTTCTCACGGGTACGAGTTACGCGGTTACGGTTGACTTTTTGTTATTCGAAATCTGATTCTCTATAAAATGCACCTAATGGTTTCCTTTTAGCTTGAAATTTTTTTTTGTCGAAAATACACAGTAAACTTCCTTGGAAAAATGACTCCGAAAAATCATGGCATTCGAAACAGATTTTTTCGATTTTTTTCTCACGGGTACGAGTTACGCGGTTACGGTTGACTTTTTCTTATTCGAAATCTGATTCTCTATAAAATGCACCTAATGGTTTCCTTTTAGCTTGAAATTTTTTTTGTCGAAAATCCACAGTACCCTCCCTTGGAAAAATGACTCCGAAAAATCATGGCATTCGAAACAGATTTTTTCGATTTTTTTCTCACGGGTACGAGTTACGCGGTTACGGTTGACTTTTTCTTATTCGAAATCTGATTCTCTATAAAATGCACCTAATGGTTTCCTTTTAGCTTGAAATTTTTTTTTGTCGAAAATCCACAGTACCCTCCCTTGGAAAAATGACTCCGAAAAATCATGGCATTCGAAACAGATTTTTTCGATTTTTTTCTCACGGGTACGAGTTGCGCGGTTACGGTTGACTTTTTCTTATTCGAAATCTGATTCTGTATAAAATGCACCTAATGGTTTCCTTTTAGCTTGAAATTTTTTTTCGTCGAAAATCCACAGTACCCTCCCTTGGAAAAATGACTAAGAAAAATCATGGCATTCGAAACAGATTTTTTCGATTTTTTTCTCTTGGGTACGGGTTACGCGGTTACGGTTGACTTTTTCTTATTCGAAATCTGATTCTCTATAAAATGCACCTAATGGTTTCCTTTTTGCTTGAAGTTTTTTTTTGTCGAAAATCCACAGTACCCTCCCTATGGAAAAATGACTCAGAAAAATCATGGCATTCGAAACAGATTTTTTCGATTTTTTTCTCTTGGGTACGAGTTACGCGGTTACGGTTGACTTTTTCTTATTCGAAATCTGATTCTCTATAAAATGCACCTAATGGTTTCCTTTTAGCTTGAAATTTTTTTTTCTCGAAAATCCACAGTACCCTCCCTTGGAAAAATGACTCAGAAAAATCATGGCATTCGAAACAGATTTTTTCGATTTTTTTCTCACGGGTACGTGTTACGCGGTTACGGTTGACTTTTTCTTATTCGAAATCTGATTCTCTATAAAATGCACCTAATGGTTTCCTTTTAGCTTGAAATTTTTTTTTGTCGAAAATACACAGTAAACTTCCTTGGAAAAATGACTCCGAAAAATCATGGCATTCGAAACAGATTTTTTCGATTTTTTTCTCACGGGTACGAGTTACGCGGTTACGGTTGACTTTTTCTTATTCGAAATCTGATTCTCTATAAAATGCACCTAATGGTTTCCTTTTAGCTTGAAATTTTTTTTTGTCGAAAATCCACAGTACCCTCCCTTGGAAAAATGACTCCGAAAAATCATGGCATTCGAAACAGATTTTTTCGATTTTTTTCTCACGGGTACGAGTTACGCGGTTACGGTTGACTTTTTCTTATTCGAAATCTGATTCTCTATAAAATGCACCTAATGGTTTCCTTTTAGCTTGAAATTTTTTTTTGTCGAAAATACACAGTAAACTTCCTTGGAAAAATGACTCCGAAAAATCATGGCATTCGAAACAGATTTTTTCGATTTTTTTCTCACGGGTACGAGTTACGCGGTTACGGTTGACTTTTTCTTATTCGAAATCTGATTCTCTATAAAATGCACCTAATGGTTTCCTTTTAGCTTGAAATTTTTTTTTCTCGAAAATCCACAGTACCCTTCCTTGGAAAAATGACTCCGAAAAATCATGGAATTCGAAACAGATTTTTTCTATTTTTTTCTCACGGGTACGAGTTACGCGGTTACGGTTGACTTTTTCTTATTCGAAATCTGATTCTCTATAAAATGCACCTAATGGTTTCCTTTTAGCTTGAAATTTTTTTTTGTCGAAAATACACAGTAAACTTCCTTGGAAAAATGACTCCGAAAAATCATGGCATTCGAAACAGATTTTTTCGATTTTTTTCTCACGGGTACGAGTTACGCGGTTACGGTTGACTTTTTCTTATTCGAAATCTGATTCTCTATAAAATGCACCTAATGGTTTCCTTTTAGCTTGAAATTTTTTTTTGTCGAAAATCCACAGTACCCTCCCTTGGAAAAATGACTCCGAAAAATCATGGCATTCGAAACAGATTTTTTCGATTTTTTTCTCACGGGTACGAGTTACGCGGTTACGGTTGACTTTTTCTTATTCGAAATCTGATTCTCTATAAAATGCACCTAATGGTTTCCTTTTAGCTTGAAATTTTTTTTTGTCGAAAATCCACAGTACCCTCCCTTGGAAAAATGACTCCGAAAAATCATGGCATTCGAAACACATTTTTTCGATTTTTTTCTCACGGGTACGAGTTGCGCGGTTACGGTTGACTTTTTCTTATTCGAAATCTGATTCTGTATAAAATGCACCTAATGGTTTCCTTTTAGCTTGAAATTTTTTTTTTTTCGTCGAAAATCCACAGTACCCTCCCTTGGAAAAATGACTAAGAAAAATCATGGCATTCGAAACAGATTTTTTCGATTTTTTTCTCTTGGGTACGGGTTACGCGGTTACGGTTGACTTTTTCTTATTCGAAATCTGATTCTCTATAAAATGCACCTAATGGTTTCCTTTTAGCTTGAAGTTTTTTTTTGTCGAAAATCCACAGTACCCTCCCTATGGAAAAATGACTCAGAAAAATCATGGCATTCGAAACAGATTTTTTCGATTTTTTTCTCTTGGGTACGAGTTACGCGGTTACGGTTGACTTTTTCTTATTCGAAATCTGATTCTCTATAAAATGCACCTAATGGTTTCCTTTTAGCTTGAAATTTTTTTTTCTCGAAAATCCACAGTACCCTCCCTTGCAAAAATGACTCAGAAAAATCATGGCATTCGAAACAGATTTTTTCGATTTTTTTCTCACGGGTACGTGTTACGCGGTTACGGTTGACTTTTTCTTATTCGAAATCTGATTCTCTATAAAATGCACCTAATGGTTTCCTTTTAGCTTGAAATTTTTTTTTCTCGAAAATCCACAGTACCCTCCCTTGGAAAAATGACTCAGAAAAATCATGGCATTCGAAACAGAATTTTTCGATTTTTTTCTCACGGGTACGAGTTACGCGGTTACGGTTGACTTTTTCTTATTCGAAATCTGATTCTCTATAAAATGCACCTAATGGTTTCCTTTTAGCTTGAAGTTTTTTTTTGTCGAAAATCCACAGTACCCTCCCTATGGAAAAATGACTCAGAAAAATCATGGCATTCGAAACAGATTTTTTCGATTTTTTTCTCTTGGGTACGAGTTACGCGGTTACGGTTGACTTTTTCTTATTCGAAATCTGATTCTCTATAAAATGCACCTAATGGTTTCCTTTTAGCTTGAAATTTTTTTTTCTCGAAAATCCACAGTACCCTCCCTTGGAAAAATGACTCAGAAAAATCATGGCATTCGAAACAGATTTTTTCGATTTTTTTCTCACGGGTACGTGTTACGCGGTTACGGTTGACTTTTTCTTATTCGAAATCTGATTCTCTATAAAATGCACCTAATGGTTTCCTTTTAGCTTGAAATTTTTTTTTGTCGAAAATACACAGTAAACTTCCTTGGAAAAATGACTCCGAAAAATCATGGCATTCGAAACAGATTTTTTCGATTTTTTTCTCACGGGTACGAGTTACGCGGTTACGGTTGACTTTTTCTTATTCGAAATCTGATTCTCTATAAAATGCACCTAATGGTTTCCTTTTAGCTTGAAATTTTTTTTTGTCGAAAATCCACAGTACCCTCCCTTGGAAAAATGACTCCGAAAAATCATGGCATTCGAAACAGATTTTTTCGATTTTTTTCTCACGGGTACGAGTTACGCGGTTACGGTTGACTTTTTCTTATTCGAAATCTGATTCTCTATAAAATGCACCTAATGGTTTCCTTTTAGCTTGAAATTTTTTTTTGTCGAAAATACACAGTAAACTTCCTTGGAAAAATGACTCCGAAAAATCATGGCATTCGAAACAGATTTTTTCGATTTTTTTCTCACGGGTACGAGTTACGCGGTTACGGTTGACTTTTTCTTATTCGAAATCTGATTCTCTATAAAATGCACCTAATGGTTTCCTTTTAGCTTGAAATTTTTTTTTCTCGAAAATCCACAGTACCCTTCCTTGGAAAAATGACTCCGAAAAATCATGGAATTCGAAACAGATTTTTTCGATTTTTTTCTCACGGGTACGAGTTACGCGGTTACGGTTGACTTTTTCTTATTCGAAATCTGATTCTCTATAAAATGCACCTAATGGTTTCCTTTTAGCTTGAAATTTTTTTTTGTCGAAAATCCACAGTACCCTCCCTTGGAAAAATGACTCCGAAAAATCATGGCATTCGAAACAGATTTTTTCGATTTTTTTCTCACGGGTACGAGTTACGCGGTTACGGTTGACTTTTTCTTATTCGAAATCTGATTCTCTATAAAATGCACCTAATGGTTTCCTTTTAGCTTGAAATTTTTTTTTGTCGAAAATCCACAGTACCCTCCCTTGGAAAAATGACTCCGAAAAATCATGGCATTCGAAACAGATTTTTTCGATTTTTTTCTCACGGGTACGAGTTGCGCGGTTACGGTTGACTTTTTCTTATTCGAAATCTGATTCTGTATAAAATGCACCTAATGGTTTCCTTTTAGCTTGAAATTTTTTTTCGTCGAAAATCCACAGTACCCTCCCTTGGAAAAATGACTAAGAAAAATCATGGCATTCGAAACAGATTTTTTCGATTTTTTTCTCTTGGGTACGGGTTACGCGGTTACGGTTGACTTTTTCTTATTCGAAATCTGATTCTCTATAAAATGCACCTAATGGTTTCCTTTTAGCTTGAAGTTTTTTTTTGTCGAAAATCCACAGTACCCTCCCTATGGAAAAATGACTCAGAAAAATCATGGCATTCGAAACAGATTTTTTCGATTTTTTTCTCTTGGGTACGAGTTACGCGGTTACGGTTGACTTTTTCTTATTCGAAATCTGATTCTCTATAAAATGCACCTAATGGTTTCCTTTTAGCTTGAAATTTTTTTTTCTCGAAAATCCACAGTACCCTCCCTTGGAAAAATGACTCAGAAAAATCATGGCATTCGAAACAGATTTTTTCGATTTTTTTCTCACGGGTACGTGTTACGCGGTTACGGTTGACTTTTTCTTATTCGAAATCTGATTCTCTATAAAATGCACCTAATGGTTTCCTTTTAGCTTGAAATTTTTTTTTCTCGAAAATCCACAGTACCCTCCCTTGGAAAAATGACTCAGAAAAATCATGGCATTCGAAACAGAATTTTTCGATTTTTTTCTCACGGGTACGAGTTACGCGGTTACGGTTGACTTTTTCTTATTCGAAATCTGATTCTCTATAAAATGCACCTAATGGTTTTCTTTTAGCTTGAAGTTTTTTTTGTCGAAAATCCACAGTACCCTCCCTTGGAAAAATGACTAAGAAAAATCATGGCATTCGAAACAGATTTTTTTCGATTTTTTTCGATTTTTTTCTCACGGGTACGAGTTACGCGGTTACGGTTGACTTTTTCTTATTCGAAATCTGATTCTGTATAAAATGCACCTAATGGTTTCCTTTTAGCTTGAAGTTTTTTTTTGTCGAAAATCCACAGTACCCTCCCTTGGAAAAATGACTAAGGAAAATCATGGCATTCGAAACAGATTTTTTCGATTTTTTTCTCACGGGTACGAGTTACGCGGTTACGGTTGACTTTTTCTTATTCGAAATCTGATTCTCTATAAAATGCACCTAATGGTTTCCTTTTAGCTTGAAATTTTTTTTTGTCGAAAATACACAGTAAATTTCCTTGGAAAAATGACTCCGAAAAATCATGGCATTCGAAACAGATTTTTTCGATTTTTTTCTCACGGGTACGAGTTACGCGGTTACGGTTGACTTTTTCTTATTCGAAATCTGATTCTCTATAAAATGCACCTAATGGTTTCCTTTTAGCTTGAAATTTTTTTTTGTCGAAAATCCACAGTACCCTCCCTTGGAAAAATGACTCCGAAAAATCATGGCATTCGAAACAGATTTTTTTGATTTTTTTCTCACGGGTACGAGTTGCGCGGTTACGGTTGACTTTTTCTTATTCGAAATCTGATTCTGTATAAAATGCACCTAATGGTTTCCTTTTAGCTTGAAATTTTTTTTCGTCGAAAATCCACAGTACCCTCCCTTGGAAAAATGACTAAGAAAAATCATGGCATTCGAAACAGATTTTTTCGATTTTTTTCTCTTGGGTACGAGTTACGCGGTTACGGTTGACTTTTTCTTATTCGAAATCTGATTCTCTATAAAATGCACCTAATGGTTTCCTTTTAGCTTGAAGTTTTTTTTTGTCAAAAATCCACAGTACCCTCCCTTGGAAAAATGACTCCGCAAAATCATGGCATTCGAAACAGATTTTTTCGATTTTTTTCTCACGGGTACGAGTTACGCGGTTACGGTTGACTTTTTCTTATTCGAAATCTGATTCTCTATAAAATGCACCTAATGGTTTCCTTTTAGCTTGAAATTTTTTTTTGTCGAAAATACACAGTAAACTTCCTTGGAAAAATGACTCCGAAAAATCATGGCATTCGAAACAGATTTTTTCGATTTTTTTCTCACGGGTACGAGTTACGCGGTTACGGTTGACTTTTTCTTATTCGAAATCTGATTCTCTATAAAATGCACCTAATGGTTTCCTTTTAGCTTGAAATTTTTTTTCCTCGAAAATCCACAGTACCCTTCCTTGGAAAAATGACTCCGAAAAATCATGGAATTCGAAACAGATTTTTTCGATTTTTTTCTCACGGGTACGAGTTACGCGGTTACGGTTGACTTTTTCTTATTCGAAATCTGATTCTCTATAAAATGCACCTAATGGTTTCCTTTTAGCTTGAAATTTTTTTTTGTCGAAAATACACAGTAAACTTCCTTGGAAAAATGACTCCGAAAAATCATGGCATTCGAAACAGATTTTTTCGATTTTTTTCTCACGGGTACGAGTTACGCGGTTACGGTTGACTTTTTCTTATTCGAAATCTGATTCTCTATAAAATGCACCTAATGGTTTCCTTTTAGCTTGAAATTTTTTTTTGTCGAAAATCCACAGTACCCTCCCTTGGAAAAATGACTCCGAAAAATCATGGCATTCGAAACAGATTTTTTCGATTTTTTTCTCACGGGTACGAGTTGCGCGGTTACGGTTGACTTTTTCTTATTCGAAATCTGATTCTGTATAAAATGCACCTAATGGTTTCCTTTTAGCTTGAAATTTTTTTTTTTTCGTCGAAAATCCACAGTACCCTCCCTTGGAAAAATGACTAAGAAAAATCATGGCATTCGAAACAGATTTTTTCGATTTTTTTCTCTTGGGTACGGGTTACGCGGTTACGGTTGACTTTTTCTTATTCGAAATCTGATTCTCTATAAAATGCACCTAATGGTTTCCTTTTAGCTTGAAGTTTTTTTTTGTCGAAAATCCACAGTACCCTCCCTATGGAAAAATGACTCAGAAAAATCATGGCATTCGAAACAGATTTTTTCGATTTTTTTCTCTTGGGTACGAGTTACGCGGTTACGGTTGACTTTTTCTTATTCGAAATCTGATTCTCTATAAAATGCACCTAATGGTTTCCTTTTAGCTTGAAATTTTTTTTTCTCGAAAATCCACAGTACCCTCCCTTGGAAAAATGACTCAGAAAAATCATGGCATTCGAAACAGATTTTTTCGATTTTTTTCTCACGGGTACGTGTTACGCGGTTACGGTTGACTTTTTCTTATTCGAAATCTGATTCTCTATAAAATGCACCTAATGGTTTCCTTTTAGCTTGAAATTTTTTTTTCTCGAAAATCCACAGTACCCTCCCTTGGAAAAATGACTCAGAAAAATCATGGCATTCGAAACAGAATTTTTCGATTTTTTTCTCACGGGTACGAGTTACGCGGTTACGGTTGACTTTTTCTTATTCGAAATCTGATTCTCTATAAAATGCACCTAATGGTTTCCTTTTAGCTTGAAGTTTTTTTTTGTCGAAAATCCACAGTACCCTCCCTATGGAAAAATGACTCAGAAAAATCATGGCATTCGAAACAGATTTTTTCGATTTTTTTCTCTTGGGTACGAGTTACGCGGTTACGGTTGACTTTTTCTTATTCGAAATCTGATTCTCTATAAAATGCACCTAATGGTTTCCTTTTAGCTTGAAATTTTTTTTTGTCGAAAATACACAGTAAACTTCCTTGGAAAAATGACTCCGAAAAATCATGGCATTCGAAACAGATTTTTTCGATTTTTTTCTCACGGGTACGAGTTACGCGGTTACGGTTGACTTTTTCTTATTCGAAATCTGATTCTCTATAAAATGCACCTAATGGTTTCCTTTTAGCTTGAAATTTTTTTTTCTCGAAAATCCACAGTACCCTTCCTTGGAAAAATGACTCCGAAAAATCATGGAATTCGAAACAGATTTTTTCGATTTTTTTCTCACGGGTACGAGTTACGCGGTTACGGTTGACTTTTTCTTATTCGAAATCTGATTCTCTATAAAATGCACCTAATGGTTTCCTTTTAGCTTGAAATTTTTTTTTGTCGAAAATCCACAGTACCCTCCCTTGGAAAAATGACTCCGAAAAATCATGGCATTCGAAACAGATTTTTTCGATTTTTTTCTCACGGGTACGAGTTACGCGGTTACGGTTGACTTTTTCTTATTCGAAATCTGATTCTCTATAAAATGCACCTAATGGTTTCCTTTTAGCTTGAAATTTTTTTTTGTCGAAAATCCACAGTACCCTCCCTTGGAAAAATGACTCCGAAAAATCATGGCATTCGAAACAGATTTTTTCGATTTTTTTCTCACGGGTACGAGTTGCGCGGTTACGGTTGACTTTTTCTTATTCGAAATCTGATTCTGTATAAAATGCACCTAATGGTTTCCTTTTAGCTTGAAATTTTTTTTCGTCGAAAATCCACAGTACCCTCCCTTGGAAAAATGACTAAGAAAAATCATGGCATTCGAAACAGATTTTTTCGATTTTTTTCTCTTGGGTACGGGTTACGCGGTTACGGTTGACTTTTTCTTATTCGAAATCTGATTCTCTATAAAATGCACCTAATGGTTTCCTTTTAGCTTGAAGTTTTTTTTTGTCGAAAATCCACAGTACCCTCCCTATGGAAAAATGACTCAGAAAAATCATGGCATTCGAAACAGATTTTTTCGGTTTTTTTCTCTTGGGTACGAGTTACGCGGTTACGGTTGACTTTTTCTTATTCGAAATCTGATTCTCTATAAAATGCACCTAATGGTTTCCTTTTAGCTTGAAATTTTTTTTTCTCGAAAATCCACAGTACCCTCCCTTGGAAAAATGACTCAGAAAAATCATGGCATTCGAAACAGATTTTTTCGATTTTTTTCTCACGGGTACGTGTTACGCGGTTACGGTTGACTTTTTCTTATTCGAAATCTGATTCTCTATAAAATGCACCTAATGGTTTCCTTTTAGCTTGAAATTTTTTTTTCTCGAAAATCCACAGTACCCTCCCTTGGAAAAATGACTCAGAAAAATCATGGCATTCGAAACAGAATTTTTCGATTTTTTTCTCACGGGTACGAGTTACGCGGTTACGGTTGACTTTTTCTTATTCGAAATCTGATTCTCTATAAAATGCACCTAATGGTTTCCTTTTAGCTTGAAGTTTTTTTTGTCGAAAATCCACAGTACCCTCCCTTGGAAAAATGACTAAGAAAAATCATGGCATTCGAAACAGATTTTTTTCGATTTTTTTCGATTTTTTTCTCACGGGTACGAGTTACGCGGTTACGGTTGACTTTTTCTTATTCGAAATCTGATTCTGTATAAAATGCACCTAATGGTTTCCTTTTAGCTTGAAGTTTTTTTTTGTCGAAAATCCACAGTACCCTCCCTTGGAAAAATGACTAAGGAAAATCATGGCATTCGAAACAGATTTTTTCGATTTTTTTCTCACGGGTACGAGTTACGCGGTTACGGTTGACTTTTTCTTATTCGAAATCTGATTCTCTATAAAATGCACCTAATGGTTTCCTTTTAGCTTGAAATTTTTTTTTGTCGAAAATACACAGTAAATTTCCTTGGAAAAATGACTCCGAAAAATCATGGCATTCGAAACAGATTTTTTCGATTTTTTTCTCACGGGTACGAGTTACGCGGTTACGGTTGACTTTTTCTTATTCGAAATCTGATTCTCTATAAAATGCACCTAATGGTTTCCTTTTAGCTTGAAATTTTTTTTTGTCGAAAATCCACAGTACCCTCCCTTGGAAAAATGACTCCGAAAAATCATGGCATTCGAAACAGATTTTTTTGATTTTTTTCTCACGGGTACGAGTTGCGCGGTTACGGTTGACTTTTTCTTATTCGAAATCTGATTCTGTATAAAATGCACCTAATGGTTTCCTTTTAGCTTGAAATTTTTTTTCGTCGAAAATCCACAGTACCCTCCCTTGGAAAAATGACTAAGAAAAATCATGGCATTCGAAACAGATTTTTTCGATTTTTTTCTCTTGGGTACGAGTTACGCGGTTACGGTTGACTTTTTCTTATTCGAAATCTGATTCTCTATAAAATGCACCTAATGGTTTCCTTTTAGCTTGAAGTTTTTTTTTGTCAAAAATCCACAGTACCCTCCCTTGGAAAAATGACTCCGCAAAATCATGGCATTCGAAACAGATTTTTTCGATTTTTTTCTCACGGGTACGAGTTACGCGGTTACGGTTGACTTTTTCTTATTCGAAATCTGATTCTCTATAAAATGCACCTAATGGTTTCCTTTTAGCTTGAAATTTTTTTTTGTCGAAAATACACAGTAAACTTCCTTGGAAAAATGACTCCGAAAAATCATGGCATTCGAAACAGATTTTTTCGATTTTTTTCTCACGGGTACGAGTTACGCGGTTACGGTTGACTTTTTCTTATTCGAAATCTGATTCTCTATAAAATGCACCTAATGGTTTCCTTTTAGCTTGAAATTTTTTTTTCTCGAAAATCCACAGTACCCTTCCTTGGAAAAATGACTCCGAAAAATCATGGAATTCGAAACAGATTTTTTCGATTTTTTTCTCACGGGTACGAGTTACGCGGTTACGGTTGACTTTTTCTTATTCGAAATCTGATTCTCTATAAAATGCACCTAATGGTTTCCTTTTAGCTTGAAATTTTTTTTTGTCGAAAATACACAGTAAACTTCCTTGGAAAAATGACTCCGAAAAATCATGGCATTCGAAACAGATTTTTTCGATTTTTTTCTCACGGGTACGAGTTACGCGGTTACGGTTGACTTTTTCTTATTCGAAATCTGATTCTCTATAAAATGCACCTAATGGTTTCCTTTTAGCTTGAAATTTTTTTTTGTCGAAAATCCACAGTACCCTCCCTTGGAAAAATGACTCCGAAAAATCATGGCATTCGAAACAGATTTTTTCGATTTTTTTCTCACGGGTACGAGTTACGCGGTTACGGTTGACTTTTTCTTATTCGAAATCTGATTCTCTATAAAATGCACCTAATGGTTTCCTTTTAGCTTGAAATTTTTTTTTGTCGAAAATCCACAGTACCCTCCCTTGGAAAAATGACTCCGAAAAATCATGGCATTCGAAACAGATTTTTTCGATTTTTTTCTCACGGGTACGAGTTGCGCGGTTACGGTTGACTTTTTCTTATTCGAAATCTGATTCTGTATAAAATGCACCTAATGGTTTCCTTTTAGCTTGAAATTTTTTTTTTTTCGTCGAAAATCCACAGTACCCTCCCTTGGAAAAATGACTAAGAAAAATCATGGCATTCGAAACAGATTTTTTCGATTTTTTTCTCTTGGGTACGGGTTACGCGGTTACGGTTGACTTTTTCTTATTCGAAATCTGATTCTCTATAAAATGCACCTAATGGTTTCCTTTTAGCTTGAAGTTTTTTTTTGTCGAAAATCCACAGTACCCTCCCTATGGAAAAATGACTCAGAAAAATCATGGCATTCGAAACAGATTTTTTCGATTTTTTTCTCTTGGGTACGAGTTACGCGGTTACGGTTGACTTTTTCTTATTCGAAATCTGATTCTCTATAAAATGCACCTAATGGTTTCCTTTTAGCTTGAAATTTTTTTTTCTCGAAAATCCACAGTACCCTCCCTTGGAAAAATGACTCAGAAAAATCATGGCATTCGAAACAGATTTTTTCGATTTTTTTCTCACGGGTACGTGTTACGCGGTTACGGTTGACTTTTTCTTATTCGAAATCTGATTCTCTATAAAATGCACCTAATGGTTTCCTTTTAGCTTGAAATTTTTTTTTCTCGAAAATCCACAGTACCCTCCCTTGGAAAAATGACTCAGAAAAATCATGGCATTCGAAACAGAATTTTTCGATTTTTTTCTCACGGGTACGAGTTACGCGGTTACGGTTGACTTTTTCTTATTCGAAATCTGATTCTCTATAAAATGCACCTAATGGTTTCCTTTTAGCTTGAAGTTTTTTTTTGTCGAAAATCCACAGTACCCTCCCTATGGAAAAATGACTCAGAAAAATCATGGCATTCGAAACAGATTTTTTCGATTTTTTTCTCTTGGGTACGAGTTACGCGGTTACGGTTGACTTTTTCTTATTCGAAATCTGATTCTCTATAAAATGCACCTAATGGTTTCCTTTTAGCTTGAAATTTTTTTTTGTCGAAAATACACAGTAAACTTCCTTGGAAAAATGACTCCGAAAAATCATGGCATTCGAAACAGATTTTTTCGATTTTTTTCTCACGGGTACGAGTTACGCGGTTACGGTTGACTTTTTCTTATTCGAAATCTGATTCTCTATAAAATGCACCTAATGGTTTCCTTTTAGCTTGAAATTTTTTTTTGTCGAAAATCCACAGTACCCTCCCTTGGAAAAATGACTCCGAAAAATCATGGCATTCGAAACAGATTTTTTCGATTTTTTTCTCACGGGTACGAGTTACGCGGTTACGGTTGACTTTTTCTTATTCGAAATCTGATTCTCTATAAAATGCACCTAATGGTTTCCTTTTAGCTTGAAATTTTTTTTTGTCGAAAATACACAGTAAACTTCCTTGGAAAAATGACTCCGAAAAATCATGGCATTCGAAACAGATTTTTTCGATTTTTTTCTCACGGGTACGAGTTACGCGGTTACGGTTGACTTTTTCTTATTCGAAATCTGATTCTCTATAAAATGCACCTAATGGTTTCCTTTTAGCTTGAAATTTTTTTTTCTCGAAAATCCACAGTAGCCTTCCTTGGAAAAATGACTCCGAAAAATCATGGAATTCGAAACAGATTTTTTCGATTTTTTTCTCACGGGTACGAGTTACGCGGTTACGGTTGACTTTTTCTTATTCGAAATCTGATTCTCTATAAAATGCACCTAATGGTTTCCTTTTAGCTTGAAATTTTTTTTTGTCGAAAATACACAGTAAACTTCCTTGGAAAAATGACTCCGAAAAATCATGGCATTCGAAACAGATTTTTTCGATTTTTTTCTCACGGGTACGAGTTACGCGGTTACGGTTGACTTTTTCTTATTCGAAATCTGATTCTCTATAAAATGCACCTAATGGTTTCCTTTTAGCTTGAAATTTTTTTTTGTCGAAAATCCACAGTACCCTCCCTTGGAAAAATGACTCCGAAAAATCATGGCATTCGAAACAGATTTTTTCGATTTTTTTCTCACGGGTACGAGTTACGCGGTTACGGTTGACTTTTTCTTATTCGAAATCTGATTCTCTATAAAATGCACCTAATGGTTTCCTTTTAGCTTGAAATTTTTTTTGTCGAAAATCCACAGTACCCTCCCTTGGAAAAATGACTCCGAAAAATCATGGCATTCGAAACAGATTTTTTCGATTTTTTTCTCACGGGTACGAGTTGCGCGGTTACGGTTGACTTTTTCTTATTCGAAATCTGATTCTGTATAAAATGCACCTAATTGTTTCCTTTTAGCTTGAAATTTTTTTTCGTCGAAAATCCACAGTACCCTCCCTTGGAAAAATGACTAAGAAAAATCATGGCATTCGAAACAGATTTTTTCGATTTTTTTCTCTTGGGTACGGGTTACGCGGTTACGGTTGACTTTTTCTTATTCGAAATCTGATTCTCTATAAAATGCACCTAATGGTTTCCTTTTAGCTTGAAGTTTTTTTTTGTCGAAAATCCACAGTACCCTCCCTATGGAAAAATGACTCAGAAAAATCATGGCATTCGAAACAGATTTTTTCGATTTTTTTCTCTTGGGTACGAGTTACGCGGTTACGGTTGACTTTTTCTTATTCGAAATCTGATTCTCTATAAAATGCACCTAATGGTTTCCTTTTAGCTTGAAATTTTTTTTTCTCGAAAATCCACAGTACCCTCCCTTGGAAAAATGACTCAGAAAAATCATGGCATTCGAAACAGAATTTTTCGATTTTTTTCTCACGGGTACGAGTTACGCGGTTACGGTTGACTTTTTCTTATTCGAAATCTGATTCTCTATAAAATGCACCTAATGGTTTCCTTTTAGCTTGAAGTTTTTTTTGTCGAAAATCCACAGTACCCTCCCTTGGAAAAATGACTAAGAAAAATCATGGCATTCGAAACAGATTTTTTTCGATTTTTTTCGATTTTTTTCTCACGGGTACGAGTTACGCGGTTACGGTTGACTTTTTCTTATTCGAAATCTGATTCTGTATAAAATGCACCTAATGGTTTCCTTTTAGCTTGAAGTTTTTTTTTGTCGAAAATCCACAGTACCCTCCCTTGGAAAAATGACTAAGGAAAATCATGGCATTCGAAACAGATTTTTTCGATTTTTTTCTCACGGGTACGAGTTACGCGGTTACGGTTGACTTTTTCTTATTCGAAATCTGATTCTCTATAAAATGCACCTAATGGTTTCCTTTTAGCTTGAAATTTTTTTTTGTCGAAAATACACAGTAAATTTCCTTGGAAAAATGACTCCGAAAAATCATGGCATTCGAAACAGATTTTTTCGATTTTTTTCTCACGGGTACGAGTTACGCGGTTACGGTTGACTTTTTCTTATTCGAAATCTGATTCTCTATAAAATGCACCTAATGGTTTCCTTTTAGCTTGAAATTTTTTTTTGTCGAAAATCCACAGTACCCTCCCTTGGAAAAATGACTCCGAAAAATCATGGCATTCGAAACAGATTTTTTTGATTTTTTTCTCACGGGTACGAGTTGCGCGGTTACGGTTGACTTTTTCTTATTCGAAATCTGATTCTGTATAAAATGCACCTAATGGTTTCCTTTTAGCTTGAAATTTTTTTTCGTCGAAAATCCACAGTACCCTCCCTTGGAAAAATGACTAAGAAAAATCATGGCATTCGAAACAGATTTTTTCGATTTTTTTCTCTTGGGTACGAGTTACGCGGTTACGGTTGACTTTTTCTTATTCGAAATCTGATTCTCTATAAAATGCACCTAATGGTTTCCTTTTAGCTTGAAGTTTTTTTTTGTCAAAAATCCACAGTACCCTCCCTTGGAAAAATGACTCCGCAAAATCATGGCATTCGAAACAGATTTTTTCGATTTTTTTCTCACGGGTACGAGTTACGCGGTTACGGTTGACTTTTTCTTATTCGAAATCTGATTCTCTATAAAATGCACCTAATGGTTTCCTTTTAGCTTGAAATTTTTTTTTGTGGAAAATCCACAGTACCCTCCCTTGGAAAAATAACTCCGAAAAATCATGGCATTCGAAACAGATTTTTTCGATTTTTTTCTCACGGGTACGAGTTACGCGGTTACGGTTGACTTTTTCTTATTCGAAATCTGATTCTCTATAAAATGCACCTAATGGTTTCCTTTTAGCTTGAAATTTTTTTTTGTCGAAAATCCACAGTACCCTCCCTTGGAAAAATGACTAAGAAAAATCATGGCATTCGAAACAGATTTTTTCGATTTTTTTCTCACGGGTACGAGTTAGGCGGTTACGGTTGACTTTTTCTTATTCGAAATCTGATTCTCTATAAAATGCACCTAATGGTTTCCTTTTAGCTCGAAATTTTTTTTTTGTCGAAAATACACAGTAAACTTCGTTGGAAAAATGACTCCGAAAAATCATGGCATTCGAAACAGATTTTTTCGATTTTTTTCTCACGGGTACGAGTTACGCGGTTACGGTTGACTTTTTCTTATTCGAAATCTGATTCTCTATAAAATGCACCTAATGATTTCCTTTTAGCTTGAAATTTCTTTTGTCTAAAATCCACAGTAACCTCCCTTGGAAAAATGACTCCGAAAAATCATGGCATTCGAAACAGGTTTTTTCGATTTTTTTCTCACGGGTACGAGTTACGCGGTTACGGTTGACTTTTTCTTATTCGAAATCTGATTCTCTATAAAATGCACCTAATGGTTTCCTTTTAGCTTGAAATTTTTTTTTCTCGAAAATCCACAGTACCCTCCCTTGGAAAAATGACTCAGAAAAATCATGGCATTCGAAACAGATTTTTTCGATTTTTTTCTCACGGGTACGAGTTACGCGGTTACGGTTGACTTTTTCTTATTCGAAATCTGATTCTCTATAAAATGCACCTAATGGTTTCCTTTTAGCTTGAAGTTTTTTTTGTCGAAAATCCACAGTACCCTCCCTTGGAAAAATGACTAAGAAAAATCATGGCATTCGAAACAGATTTTTTTCGATTTTTTTCTCACGGGTACGAGTTACGATGTTACGGTTGACTTTTTCTTATTCGAAATCTGATTCTCTATAAAATGCACCTAATGATTTCCTTTTAGCTTGAAATTTTTTTTGTCTAAAATCCACAGTAACCTCCCTTGGAAAAATGACTCCGAAAAATTATGGCATTCGAAACAGATTTTTTCGATTTTTTTCTCACGGGTACGAGTTACGCGGTTACGGTTGACTTTTTCTTATTCGAAATCTGATTCTCTATAAAATGGAACCTAATGGTTTCCTTTTAGCTTGAAATTTTTTTTTGTCGAAAATCCACAGTACCCTCCCTTGGAAAAATGACTCCGAAAAATCATGGCATTCGAAACAGATTTTTTCGATTTTTTTCTCACGGGTACGAGTTACGCGGTTACGGTTGACTTTTTCTTATTCGAAATCTGATTCTCTATAAAATGCACCTAATGGTTTCCTTTTAGCTTGAAATTTTTTTTGTCGAAAATCCACAGTGCCCTCCCTTGGAAAAATGACTCAGAAAAATCATGGCATTCGAAACAGATTTTTTCGATTTTTTTCTCACGGGTACGAGTTAGGCGGTTACGGTTGACTTTTTCTTATTCGAAATCTGATTCTCTATAAAATGCACCTAATGGTTTCCTTTTAGCTTGAAGTTTTTTTTTGTCGAAAATCCACAGTACCCTCCCTTGGAAAAATGACTAAGGAAAATCATGGCATTCGAAACAGATTTTTTCGATTTTTTTCTCACGGGTACGAGTTACGCGGTTACGGTTGACTTTTTCTTATTCGAAATCTGATTCTCTATAAAATGCACCTAATGGTTTCCTTTTAGCTTGAAATTTTTTTTTGTCGAAAATACACAGTAAACTTCCTTGGAAAAATGACTCCGAAAAATCATGGCATTCGAAACAGATTTTTTCGATTTTTTTCTCACGGGTACGAGTTACGCGGTTACGGTTGACTTTTTCTTATTCGAAATCTGATTCTCTATAAAATGCACCTAATGGTTTCCTTTTAGCTTGAAATTTTTTTTTGTGGAAAATCCACAGTACCCTCCCTTGGAAAAATGACTCCGAAAAATCATGGCATTCGAAACAGATTTTTTCGATTTTTTTCTCACGGGTACGAGTTACGCGGTTACGGTTGACTTTTTCTTATTCGAAATCTGATTCTCTATAAAATGCACCTAATGGTTTCCTTTTAGCTTGAAATTTTTTTTTGTCGAAAATCCACAGTACCCTCCCTTGGAAAAATGACTCCGAAAAATCATGGCATTCGAAACAGATTTTTTTGATTTTTTTCTCACGGGTACGAGTTGCGCGGTTACGGTTGACTTTTTCTTATTCGAAATCTGATTCTGTATAAAATGCACCTAATGGTTTCCTTTTAGCTTGAAATTTTTTTTCGTCGAAAATCCACAGTACCCTCCCTTGGAAAAATGACTAAGAAAAATCATGGCATTCGAAACAGATTTTTTCGATTTTTTTCTCTTGGGTACGAGTTACGCGGTTACGGTTGACTTTTTCTTATTCGAAATCTGATTCTCTATAAAATGCACCTAATGGTTTCCTTTTAGCTTGAAGTTTTTTTTTGTCGAAAATCCACAGTACCCTCCCTTGGAAAAATGACTCCGCAAAATCATGGCATTCGAAACAGATTTTTTCGATTTTTTTCTCACGGGTACGAGTTACGCGGTTACGGTTGACTTTTTCTTATTCGAAATCTGATTCTCTATAAAATGCACCTAATGGTTTCCTTTTAGCTTGAAATTTTTTTTTGTGGAAAATCCACAGTACCCTCCCTTGGAAAAATAACTCCGAAAAATCATGGCATTCGAAACAGATTTTTTCGATTTTTTTCTCACGGGTACGAGTTACGCGGTTACGGTTGACTTTTTCTTATTCGAAATCTGATTCTCTATAAAATGCACCTAATGGTTTCCTTTTAGCTTGAAATTTTTTTTTGTCGAAAATCCACAGTACCCTCCCTTGGAAAAATGACTAAGAAAAATCATGGCATTCGAAACAGATTTTTTCGATTTTTTTCTCACGGGTACGAGTTAGGCGGTTACGGTTGACTTTTTCTTATTCGAAATCTGATTCTCTATAAAATGCACCTAATGGTTTCCTTTTAGCTTGAAATTTTTTTTTGTCGAAAATACACAGTAAACTTCCTTGGAAAAATGACTCCGAAAAATCATGGCATTCGAAACAGATTTTTTCGATTTTTTTCTCACGGGTACGAGTTACGCGGTTACGGTTGACTTTTTCTTATTCGAAATCTGATTCTCTATAAAATGCACCTAATGGTTTCCTTTTAGCTTGAAATTTTTTTTTGTGGAAAATCCACAGTACCCTCCCTTGGAAAAATGACTCCGAAAAATCATGGCATTCGAAACAGATTTTTTCGATTTTTTTCTCACGGGTACGAGTTACGCGGTTACGGTTGACTTTTTCTTATTCGAAATCTGATTCTCTATAAAATGCACCTAATGGTTTCCTTTTAGCTTGAAATTTTTTTTTGTCGAAAATCCACAGTACCCTCCCTTGGAAAAATGACTCCGAAAAATCATGGCATTCGAAACAGATTTTTTTGATTTTTTTCTCACGGGTACGAGTTGCGCGGTTACGGTTGACTTTTTCTTATTCGAAATCTGATTCTGTATAAAATGCACCTAATGGTTTCCTTTTAGCTTGAAATTTTTTTTCGTCGAAAATCCACAGTACCCTCCCTTGGAAAAATGACTAAGAAAAATCATGGCATTCGAAACAGATTTTTTCGATTTTTTTCTCTTGGGTACGAGTTACGCGGTTACGGTTGACTTTTTCTTATTCGAAATCTGATTCTCTATAAAATGCACCTAATGGTTTCCTTTTAGCTTGAAGTTTTTTTTTGTCGAAAATCCACAGTACCCTCCCTTGGAAAAATGACTCCGCAAAATCATGGCATTCGAAACAGATTTTTTCGATTTTTTTCTCACGGGTACGAGTTACGCGGTTACGGTTGACTTTTTCTTATTCGAAATCTGATTCTCTATAAAATGCACCTAATGGTTTCCTTTTAGCTTGAAATTTTTTTTTGTGGAAAATCCACAGTACCCTCCCTTGGAAAAATAACTCCGAAAAATCATGGCATTCGAAACAGATTTTTTCGATTTTTTTCTCACGGGTACGAGTTACGCGGTTACGGTTGACTTTTTCTTATTCGAAATCTGATTCTCTATAAAATGCACCTAATGGTTTCCTTTTAGCTTGAAATTTTTTTTTGTCGAAAATCCACAGTACCCTCCCTTGGAAAAATGACTAAGAAAAATCATGGCATTCGAAACAGATTTTTTCGATTTTTTTCTCACGGGTACGAGTTAGGCGGTTACGGTTGACTTTTTCTTATTCGAAATCTGATTCTCTATAAAATGCACCTAATGGTTTCCTTTTAGCTTGAAATTTTTTTTTTGTCGAAAATACACAGTAAACTTCCTTGGAAAAATGACTCCGAAAAATCATGGCATTCGAAACAGATTTTTTCGATTTTTTTCTCACGGGTACGAGTTACGCGGTTACGGTTGACTTTTTCTTATTCGAAATCTGATTCTCTATAAAATGCACCTAATGATTTCCTTTTAGCTTGAAATTTTTTTTGTCTAAAATCCACAGTAACCTCCCTTGGAAAAATGACTAAAGGAAAATCATGGCATTCGAAACAGATTTTTTCGATTTTTTTCTCACGGGTACGAGTTACGCGGTTACGGTTGACTTTTTCTTATTCGAAATCTGATTCTCTATAAAATGCACCTAATGGTTTCCTTTTAGCTTGAAATTTTTTTTTGTCGAAAATACACAGTAAATTTCCTTGGAAAAATGACTCCGAAAAATCATGGCATTCGAAACAGATTTTTTCGATTTTTTTCTCACGGGTACGAGTTACGCGGTTACGGTTGACTTTTTCTTATTCGAAATCTGATTCTCTATAAAATGCACCTAATGGTTTCCTTTTAGCTTGAAATTTTTTTTTGTCGAAAATCCACAGTACCCTCCCTTGGAAAAATGACTCCGAAAAATCATGGCATTCGAAACAGATTTTTTTGATTTTTTTCTCACGGGTACGAGTTGCGCGGTTACGGTTGACTTTTTCTTATTCGAAATCTGATTCTGTATAAAATGCACCTAATGGTTTCCTTTTAGCTTGAAATTTTTTTTTGTGGAAAATCCACAGTACCCTCCCTTGGAAAAATAACTCCGAAAAATCATGGCATTCGAAACAGATTTTTTCGATTTTTTTCTCACGGGTACGAGTTACGCGGTTACGGTTGACTTTTTCTTATTCGAAATCTGATTCTCTATAAAATGCACCTAATGGTTTCCTTTTAGCTTGAAATTTTTTTTTGTGGAAAATCCACAGTACCCTCCCTTGGAAAAATAACTCCGAAAAATCATGGCATTCGAAACAGATTTTTTCGATTTTTTTCTCACGGGTACGAGTTACGCGGTTACGGTTGACTTTTTCTTATTCGAAATCTGATTCTCTATAAAATGCACCTAATGGTTTCCTTTTAGCTTGAAATTTTTTTTTGTCGAAAATCCACAGTACCCTCCCTTGGAAAAATGACTAAGAAAAATCATGGCATTCGAAACAGATTTTTTCGATTTTTTTCTCACGGGTACGAGTTAGGCGGTTACGGTTGACTTTTTCTTATTCGAAATCTGATTCTCTATAAAATGCACCTAATGGTTTCCTTTTAGCTCGAAATTTTTTTTTTGTCGAAAATACACAGTAAACTTCGTTGGAAAAATGACTCCGAAAAATCATGGCATTCGAAACAGATTTTTTCGATTTTTTTCTCACGGGTACGAGTTACGCGGTTACGGTTGACTTTTTCTTATTCGAAATCTGATTCTCTATAAAATGCACCTAATGGTTTCCTTTTAGCTTGAAATTTTTTTTTCTCGAAAATCCACAGTACCCTTCCTTGGAAAAATGACTCCGAAAAATCATGGAATTCGAAACAGATTTTTTCGATTTTTTTCTCACGGGTACGAGTTACGCGGTTACGGTTGACTTTTTCTTATTCGAAATCTGATTCTCTATAAAATGCACCTAATGATTTCCTTTTAGCTTGAAATTTCTTTTGTCTAAAATCCACAGTAACCTCCCTTGGAAAAATGACTCCGAAAAATCATGGCATTCGAAACAGGTTTTTTCGATTTTTTTCTCACGGGTACGAGTTACGCGGTTACGGTTGACTTTTTCTTATTCGAAATCTGATTCTCTATAAAATGCACCTAATGGTTTCCTTTTAGCTTGAAATTTTTTTTTCTCGAAAATCCACAGTACCCTCCCTTGGAAAAATGACTCAGAAAAATCATGGCATTCGAAACAGATTTTTTCGATTTTTTTCTCACGGGTACGAGTTACGCGGTTACGGTTGACTTTTTCTTATTCGAAATCTGATTCTCTATAAAATGCACCTAATGGTTTCCTTTTAGCTTGAAGTTTTTTTTGTCGAAAATCCACAGTACCCTCCCTTGGAAAAATGACTAAGAAAAATCATGGCATTCGAAACAGATTTTTTTCGATTTTTTTCTCACGGGTACGAGTTACGATGTTACGGTTGACTTTTTCTTATTCGAAATCTGATTCTCTATAAAATGCACCTAATGATTTCCTTTTAGCTTGAAATTTTTTTTGTCTAAAATCCACAGTAACCTCCCTTGGAAAAATGACTCCGAAAAATTATGGCATTCGAAACAGATTTTTTCGATTTTTTTCTCACGGGTACGAGTTACGCGGTTACGGTTGACTTTTTCTTATTCGAAATCTGATTCTCTATAAAATGGAACCTAATGGTTTCCTTTTAGCTTGAAATTTTTTTTTGTCGAAAATCCACAGTACCCTCCCTTGGAAAAATGACTCCGAAAAATCATGGCATTCGAAACAGATTTTTTCGATTTTTTTCTCACGGGTACGAGTTACGCGGTTACGGTTGACTTTTTCTTATTCGAAATCTGATTCTCTATAAAATGCACCTAATGGTTTCCTTTTAGCTTGAAATTTTTTTTGTCGAAAATCCACAGTGCCCTCCCTTGGAAAAATGACTCAGAAAAATCATGGCATTCGAAACAGATTTTTTCGATTTTTTTCTCACGGGTACGAGTTAGGCGGTTACGGTTGACTTTTTCTTATTCGAAATCTGATTCTCTATAAAATGCACCTAATGGTTTCCTTTTAGCTTGAAGTTTTTTTTTGTCGAAAATCCACAGTACCCTCCCTTGGAAAAATGACTAAGGAAAATCATGGCATTCGAAACAGATTTTTTCGATTTTTTTCTCACGGGTACGAGTTACGCGGTTACGGTTGACTTTTTCTTATTCGAAATCTGATTCTCTATAAAATGCACCTAATGGTTTCCTTTTAGCTTGAAATTTTTTTTTGTCGAAAATACACAGTAAACTTCCTTGGAAAAATGACTCCGAAAAATCATGGCATTCGAAACAGATTTTTTCGATTTTTTTCTCACGAGTACGAGTTACGCGGTTACGGTTGACTTTTTCTTATTCGAAATCTGATTCTCTATAAAATGCACCTAATGGTTTCCTTTTAGCTTGAAGTTTTTTTTTGTCAAAAATCCACAGTACCCTCCCTTGGAAAAATGACTCCGCAAAATCATGGCATTCGAAACAGATTTTTTCGATTTTTTTCTCACGGGTACGAGTTACGCGGTTACGGTTGACTTTTTCTTATTCGAAATCTGATTCTCTATAAAATGCACCTAATGGTTTCCTTTTAGCTTGAAATTTTTTTTTGTGGAAAATCCACAGTACCCTCCCTTGGAAAAATAACTCCGAAAAATCATGGCATTCGAAACAGATTTTTTCGATTTTTTTCTCACGGGTACGAGTTACGCGGTTACGGTTGACTTTTTCTTATTCGAAATCTGATTCTCTATAAAATGCACCTAATGGTTTCCTTTTAGCTTGAAATTTTTTTTTGTCGAAAATCCACAGTACCCTCCCTTGGAAAAATGACTAAGAAAAATCATGGCATTCGAAACAGATTTTTTCGATTTTTTTCTCACGGGTACGAGTTAGGCGGTTACGGTTGACTTTTTCTTATTCGAAATCTGATTCTCTATAAAATGCACCTAATGGTTTCCTTTTAGCTCGAAATTTTTTTTTTGTCGAAAATACACAGTAAACTTCGTTGGAAAAATGACTCCGAAAAATCATGGCATTCGAAACAGATTTTTTCGATTTTTTTCTCACGGGTACGAGTTACGCGGTTACGGTTGACTTTTTCTTATTCGAAATCTGATTCTCTATAAAATGCACCTAATGGTTTCCTTTTAGCTTGAAATTTTTTTTTCTCGAAAATCCACAGTACCCTTCCTTGGAAAAATGACTCCGAAAAATCATGGAATTCGAAACAGATTTTTTCGATTTTTTTCTCACGGGTACGAGTTACGCGGTTACGGTTGACTTTTTCTTATTCGAAATCTGATTCTCTATAAAATGCACCTAATGATTTCCTTTTAGCTTGAAATTTCTTTTGTCTAAAATCCACAGTAACCTCCCTTGGAAAAATGACTCCGAAAAATCATGGCATTCGAAACAGGTTTTTTCGATTTTTTTCTCACGGGTACGAGTTACGCGGTTACGGTTGACTTTTTCTTATTCGAAATCTGATTCTCTATAAAATGCACCTAATGGTTTCCTTTTAGCTTGAAATTTTTTTTTCTCGAAAATCCACAGTACCCTCCCTTGGAAAAATGACTCAGAAAAATCATGGCATTCGAAACAGATTTTTTCGATTTTTTTCTCACGGGTACGAGTTACGCGGTTACGGTTGACTTTTTCTTATTCGAAATCTGATTCTCTATAAAATGCACCTAATGGTTTCCTTTTAGCTTGAAGTTTTTTTTGTCGAAAATCCACAGTACCCTCCCTTGGAAAAATGACTAAGAAAAATCATGGCATTCGAAACAGATTTTTTTCGATTTTTTTCTCACGGGTACGAGTTACGATGTTACGGTTGACTTTTTCTTATTCGAAATCTGATTCTCTATAAAATGCACCTAATGATTTCCTTTTAGCTTGAAATTTTTTTTGTCTAAAATCCACAGTAACCTCCCTTGGAAAAATGACTCCGAAAAATTATGGCATTCGAAACAGATTTTTTCGATTTTTTTCTCACGGGTACGAGTTACGCGGTTACGGTTGACTTTTTCTTATTCGAAATCTGATTCTCTATAAAATGGAACCTAATGGTTTCCTTTTAGCTTGAAATTTTTTTTTGTCGAAAATCCACAGTACCCTCCCTTGGAAAAATGACTCCGAAAAATCATGGCATTCGAAACAGATTTTTTCGATTTTTTTCTCACGGGTACGAGTTACGCGGTTACGGTTGACTTTTTCTTATTCGAAATCTGATTCTCTATAAAATGCACCTAATGGTTTCCTTTTAGCTTGAAATTTTTTTTGTCGAAAATCCACAGTGCCCTCCCTTGGAAAAATGACTCAGAAAAATCATGGCATTCGAAACAGATTTTTTCGATTTTTTTCTCACGGGTACGAGTTAGGCGGTTACGGTTGACTTTTTCTTATTCGAAATCTGATTCTCTATAAAATGCACCTAATGGTTTCCTTTTAGCTTGAAGTTTTTTTTTGTCGAAAATCCACAGTACCCTCCCTTGGAAAAATGACTAAGGAAAATCATGGCATTCGAAACAGATTTTTTCGATTTTTTTCTCACGGGTACGAGTTACGCGGTTACGGTTGACTTTTTCTTATTCGAAATCTGATTCTCTATAAAATGCACCTAATGGTTTCCTTTTAGCTTGAAATTTTTTTTTGTCGAAAATACACAGTAAACTTCCTTGGAAAAATGACTCCGAAAAATCATGGCATTCGAAACAGATTTTTTCGATTTTTTTCTCACGGGTACGAGTTACGCGGTTACGGTTGACTTTTTCTTATTCGAAATCTGATTCTCTATAAAATGCACCTAATGGTTTCCTTTTAGCTTGAAATTTTTTTTTGTGGAAAATCCACAGTACCCTCCCTTGGAAAAATAACTCCGAAAAATCATGGCATTCGAAACAGATTTTTTCGATTTTTTTCTCACGGGTACGAGTTACGCGGTTACGGTTGACTTTTTCTTATTCGAAATCTGATTCTCTATAAAATGCACCTAATGGTTTCCTTTTAGCTTGAAATTTTTTTTTGTCGAAAATCCACAGTACCCTCCCTTGGAAAAATGACTAAGAAAAATCATGGCATTCGAAACAGATTTTTTCGATTTTTTTCTCACGGGTACGAGTTAGGCGGTTACGGTTGACTTTTTCTTATTCGAAATCTGATTCTCTATAAAATGCACCTAATGGTTTCCTTTTAGCTTGAAATTTTTTTTTTGTCGAAAATACACAGTAAACTTCCTTGGAAAAATGACTCCGAAAAATCATGGCATTCGAAACAGATTTTTTCGATTTTTTTCTCACGGGTACGAGTTACGCGGTTACGGTTGACTTTTTCTTATTCGAAATCTGATTCTCTATAAAATGCACCTAATGATTTCCTTTTAGCTTGAAATTTTTTTTGTCTAAAATCCACAGTAACCTCCCTTGGAAAAATGACTAAAGGAAAATCATGGCATTCGAAACAGATTTTTTCGATTTTTTTCTCACGGGTACGAGTTACGCGGTTACGGTTGACTTTTTCTTATTCGAAATCTGATTCTCTATAAAATGCACCTAATGGTTTCCTTTTAGCTTGAAATTTTTTTTTGTCGAAAATACACAGTAAATTTCCTTGGAAAAATGACTCCGAAAAATCATGGCATTCGAAACAGATTTTTTCGATTTTTTTCTCACGGGTACGAGTTACGCGGTTACGGTTGACTTTTTCTTATTCGAAATCTGATTCTCTATAAAATGCACCTAATGGTTTCCTTTTAGCTTGAAATTTTTTTTTGTCGAAAATCCACAGTACCCTCCCTTGGAAAAATGACTCCGAAAAATCATGGCATTCGAAACAGATTTTTTTGATTTTTTTCTCACGGGTACGAGTTGCGCGGTTACGGTTGACTTTTTCTTATTCGAAATCTGATTCTGTATAAAATGCACCTAATGGTTTCCTTTTAGCTTGAAATTTTTTTTTGTGGAAAATCCACAGTACCCTCCCTTGGAAAAATAACTCCGAAAAATCATGGCATTCGAAACAGATTTTTTCGATTTTTTTCTCACGGGTACGAGTTACGCGGTTACGGTTGACTTTTTCTTATTCGAAATCTGATTCTCTATAAAATGCACCTAATGGTTTCCTTTTAGCTTGAAATTTTTTTTTGTGGAAAATCCACAGTACCCTCCCTTGGAAAAATAACTCCGAAAAATCATGGCATTCGAAACAGATTTTTTCGATTTTTTTCTCACGGGTACGAGTTACGCGGTTACGGTTGACTTTTTCTTATTCGAAATCTGATTCTCTATAAAATGCACCTAATGGTTTCCTTTTAGCTTGAAATTTTTTTTTGTCGAAAATCCACAGTACCCTCCCTTGGAAAAATGACTAAGAAAAATCATGGCATTCGAAACAGATTTTTTCGATTTTTTTCTCACGGGTACGAGTTAGGCGGTTACGGTTGACTTTTTCTTATTCGAAATCTGATTCTCTATAAAATGCACCTAATGGTTTCCTTTTAGCTCGAAATTTTTTTTTTGTCGAAAATACACAGTAAACTTCGTTGGAAAAATGACTCCGAAAAATCATGGCATTCGAAACAGATTTTTTCGATTTTTTTCTCACGGGTACGAGTTACGCGGTTACGGTTGACTTTTTCTTATTCGAAATCTGATTCTCTATAAAATGCACCTAATGGTTTCCTTTTAGCTTGAAATTTTTTTTTCTCGAAAATCCACAGTACCCTTCCTTGGAAAAATGACTCCGAAAAATCATGGAATTCGAAACAGATTTTTTCGATTTTTTTCTCACGGGTACGAGTTACGCGGTTACGGTTGACTTTTTCTTATTCGAAATCTGATTCTCTATAAAATGCACCTAATGATTTCCTTTTAGCTTGAAATTTCTTTTGTCTAAAATCCACAGTAACCTCCCTTGGAAAAATGACTCCGAAAAATCATGGCATTCGAAACAGGTTTTTTCGATTTTTTTCTCACGGGTACGAGTTACGCGGTTACGGTTGACTTTTTCTTATTCGAAATCTGATTCTCTATAAAATGCACCTAATGGTTTCCTTTTAGCTTGAAATTTTTTTTTCTCGAAAATCCACAGTACCCTCCCTTGGAAAAATGACTCAGAAAAATCATGGCATTCGAAACAGATTTTTTCGATTTTTTTCTCACGGGTACGAGTTACGCGGTTACGGTTGACTTTTTCTTATTCGAAATCTGATTCTCTATAAAATGCACCTAATGGTTTCCTTTTAGCTTGAAGTTTTTTTTGTCGAAAATCCACAGTACCCTCCCTTGGAAAAATGACTAAGAAAAATCATGGCATTCGAAACAGATTTTTTTCGATTTTTTTCTCACGGGTACGAGTTACGATGTTACGGTTGACTTTTTCTTATTCGAAATCTGATTCTCTATAAAATGCACCTAATGATTTCCTTTTAGCTTGAAATTTTTTTTGTCTAAAATCCACAGTAACCTCCCTTGGAAAAATGACTCCGAAAAATTATGGCATTCGAAACAGATTTTTTCGATTTTTTTCTCACGGGTACGAGTTACGCGGTTACGGTTGACTTTTTCTTATTCGAAATCTGATTCTCTATAAAATGGAACCTAATGGTTTCCTTTTAGCTTGAAATTTTTTTTTGTCGAAAATCCACAGTACCCTCCCTTGGAAAAATGACTCCGAAAAATCATGGCATTCGAAACAGATTTTTTCGATTTTTTTCTCACGGGTACGAGTTACGCGGTTACGGTTGACTTTTTCTTATTCGAAATCTGATTCTCTATAAAATGCACCTAATGGTTTCCTTTTAGCTTGAAATTTTTTTTGTCGAAAATCCACAGTGCCCTCCCTTGGAAAAATGACTCAGAAAAATCATGGCATTCGAAACAGATTTTTTCGATTTTTTTCTCACGGGTACGAGTTAGGCGGTTACGGTTGACTTTTTCTTATTCGAAATCTGATTCTCTATAAAATGCACCTAATGGTTTCCTTTTAGCTTGAAGTTTTTTTTTGTCGAAAATCCACAGTACCCTCCCTTGGAAAAATGACTAAGGAAAATCATGGCATTCGAAACAGATTTTTTCGATTTTTTTCTCACGGGTACGAGTTACGCGGTTACGGTTGACTTTTTCTTATTCGAAATCTGATTCTCTATAAAATGCACCTAATGGTTTCCTTTTAGCTTGAAATTTTTTTTTGTCGAAAATACACAGTAAACTTCCTTGGAAAAATGACTCCGAAAAATCATGGCATTCGAAACAGATTTTTTCGATTTTTTTCTCACGAGTACGAGTTACGCGGTTACGGTTGACTTTTTCTTATTCGAAATCTGATTCTCTATAAAATGCACCTAATGGTTTCCTTTTAGCTTGAAGTTTTTTTTTGTCAAAAATCCACAGTACCCTCCCTTGGAAAAATGACTCCGCAAAATCATGGCATTCGAAACAGATTTTTTCGATTTTTTTCTCACGGGTACGAGTTACGCGGTTACGGTTGACTTTTTCTTATTCGAAATCTGATTCTCTATAAAATGCACCTAATGGTTTCCTTTTAGCTTGAAATTTTTTTTTGTGGAAAATCCACAGTACCCTCCCTTGGAAAAATAACTCCGAAAAATCATGGCATTCGAAACAGATTTTTTCGATTTTTTTCTCACGGGTACGAGTTACGCGGTTACGGTTGACTTTTTCTTATTCGAAATCTGATTCTCTATAAAATGCACCTAATGGTTTCCTTTTAGCTTGAAATTTTTTTTTGTCGAAAATCCACAGTACCCTCCCTTGGAAAAATGACTAAGAAAAATCATGGCATTCGAAACAGATTTTTTCGATTTTTTTCTCACGGGTACGAGTTAGGCGGTTACGGTTGACTTTTTCTTATTCGAAATCTGATTCTCTATAAAATGCACCTAATGGTTTCCTTTTAGCTCGAAATTTTTTTTTTGTCGAAAATACACAGTAAACTTCGTTGGAAAAATGACTCCGAAAAATCATGGCATTCGAAACAGATTTTTTCGATTTTTTTCTCACGGGTACGAGTTACGCGGTTACGGTTGACTTTTTCTTATTCGAAATCTGATTCTCTATAAAATGCACCTAATGGTTTCCTTTTAGCTTGAAATTTTTTTTTCTCGAAAATCCACAGTACCCTTCCTTGGAAAAATGACTCCGAAAAATCATGGAATTCGAAACAGATTTTTTCGATTTTTTTCTCACGGGTACGAGTTACGCGGTTACGGTTGACTTTTTCTTATTCGAAATCTGATTCTCTATAAAATGCACCTAATGATTTCCTTTTAGCTTGAAATTTCTTTTGTCTAAAATCCACAGTAACCTCCCTTGGAAAAATGACTCCGAAAAATCATGGCATTCGAAACAGGTTTTTTCGATTTTTTTCTCACGGGTACGAGTTACGCGGTTACGGTTGACTTTTTCTTATTCGAAATCTGATTCTCTATAAAATGCACCTAATGGTTTCCTTTTAGCTTGAAATTTTTTTTTCTCGAAAATCCACAGTACCCTCCCTTGGAAAAATGACTCAGAAAAATCATGGCATTCGAAACAGATTTTTTCGATTTTTTTCTCACGGGTACGAGTTACGCGGTTACGGTTGACTTTTTCTTATTCGAAATCTGATTCTCTATAAAATGCACCTAATGGTTTCCTTTTAGCTTGAAGTTTTTTTTGTCGAAAATCCACAGTACCCTCCCTTGGAAAAATGACTAAGAAAAATCATGGCATTCGAAACAGATTTTTTTCGATTTTTTTCTCACGGGTACGAGTTACGATGTTACGGTTGACTTTTTCTTATTCGAAATCTGATTCTCTATAAAATGCACCTAATGATTTCCTTTTAGCTTGAAATTTTTTTTGTCTAAAATCCACAGTAACCTCCCTTGGAAAAATGACTCCGAAAAATTATGGCATTCGAAACAGATTTTTTCGATTTTTTTCTCACGGGTACGAGTTACGCGGTTACGGTTGACTTTTTCTTATTCGAAATCTGATTCTCTATAAAATGGAACCTAATGGTTTCCTTTTAGCTTGAAATTTTTTTTTGTCGAAAATCCACAGTACCCTCCCTTGGAAAAATGACTCCGAAAAATCATGGCATTCGAAACAGATTTTTTCGATTTTTTTCTCACGGGTACGAGTTACGCGGTTACGGTTGACTTTTTCTTATTCGAAATCTGATTCTCTATAAAATGCACCTAATGGTTTCCTTTTAGCTTGAAATTTTTTTTGTCGAAAATCCACAGTGCCCTCCCTTGGAAAAATGACTCAGAAAAATCATGGCATTCGAAACAGATTTTTTCGATTTTTTTCTCACGGGTACGAGTTAGGCGGTTACGGTTGACTTTTTCTTATTCGAAATCTGATTCTCTATAAAATGCACCTAATGGTTTCCTTTTAGCTTGAAGTTTTTTTTTGTCGAAAATCCACAGTACCCTCCCTTGGAAAAATGACTAAGGAAAATCATGGCATTCGAAACAGATTTTTTCGATTTTTTTCTCACGGGTACGAGTTACGCGGTTACGGTTGACTTTTTCTTATTCGAAATCTGATTCTCTATAAAATGCACCTAATGGTTTCCTTTTAGCTTGAAATTTTTTTTTGTCGAAAATACACAGTAAACTTCCTTGGAAAAATGACTCCGAAAAATCATGGCATTCGAAACAGATTTTTTCGATTTTTTTCTCACGGGTACGAGTTACGCGGTTACGGTTGACTTTTTCTTATTCGAAATCTGATTCTCTATAAAATGCACCTAATGGTTTCCTTTTAGCTTGAAATTTTTTTTTGTGGAAAATCCACAGTACCCTCCCTTGGAAAAATGACTCCGAAAAATCATGGCATTCGAAACAGATTTTTTCGATTTTTTTCTCACGGGTACGAGTTACGCGGTTACGGTTGACTTTTTCTTATTCGAAATCTGATTCTCTATAAAATGCACCTAATGGTTTCCTTTTAGCTTGAAATTTTTTTTTGTCGAAAATCCACAGTACCCTCCCTTGGAAAAATGACTCCGAAAAATCATGGCATTCGAAACAGATTTTTTTGATTTTTTTCTCACGGGTACGAGTTGCGCGGTTACGGTTGACTTTTTCTTATTCGAAATCTGATTCTGTATAAAATGCACCTAATGGTTTCCTTTTAGCTTGAAATTTTTTTTCGTCGAAAATCCACAGTACCCTCCCTTGGAAAAATGACTAAGAAAAATCATGGCATTCGAAACAGATTTTTTCGATTTTTTTCTCTTGGGTACGAGTTACGCGGTTACGGTTGACTTTTTCTTATTCGAAATCTGATTCTCTATAAAATGCACCTAATGGTTTCCTTTTAGCTTGAAGTTTTTTTTTGTCGAAAATCCACAGTACCCTCCCTTGGAAAAATGACTCCGCAAAATCATGGCATTCGAAACAGATTTTTTCGATTTTTTTCTCACGGGTACGAGTTACGCGGTTACGGTTGACTTTTTCTTATTCGAAATCTGATTCTCTATAAAATGCACCTAATGGTTTCCTTTTAGCTTGAAATTTTTTTTTGTGGAAAATCCACAGTACCCTCCCTTGGAAAAATAACTCCGAAAAATCATGGCATTCGAAACAGATTTTTTCGATTTTTTTCTCACGGGTACGAGTTACGCGGTTACGGTTGACTTTTTCTTATTCGAAATCTGATTCTCTATAAAATGCACCTAATGGTTTCCTTTTAGCTTGAAATTTTTTTTTGTCGAAAATCCACAGTACCCTCCCTTGGAAAAATGACTAAGAAAAATCATGGCATTCGAAACAGATTTTTTCGATTTTTTTCTCACGGGTACGAGTTAGGCGGTTACGGTTGACTTTTTCTTATTCGAAATCTGATTCTCTATAAAATGCACCTAATGGTTTCCTTTTAGCTTGAAATTTTTTTTTTGTCGAAAATACACAGTAAACTTCCTTGGAAAAATGACTCCGAAAAATCATGGCATTCGAAACAGATTTTTTCGATTTTTTTCTCACGGGTACGAGTTACGCGGTTACGGTTGACTTTTTCTTATTCGAAATCTGATTCTCTATAAAATGCACCTAATGATTTCCTTTTAGCTTGAAATTTTTTTTGTCTAAAATCCACAGTAACCTCCCTTGGAAAAATGACTAAAGGAAAATCATGGCATTCGAAACAGATTTTTTCGATTTTTTTCTCACGGGTACGAGTTACGCGGTTACGGTTGACTTTTTCTTATTCGAAATCTGATTCTCTATAAAATGCACCTAATGGTTTCCTTTTAGCTTGAAATTTTTTTTTGTCGAAAATACACAGTAAATTTCCTTGGAAAAATGACTCCGAAAAATCATGGCATTCGAAACAGATTTTTTCGATTTTTTTCTCACGGGTACGAGTTACGCGGTTACGGTTGACTTTTTCTTATTCGAAATCTGATTCTCTATAAAATGCACCTAATGGTTTCCTTTTAGCTTGAAATTTTTTTTTGTCGAAAATCCACAGTACCCTCCCTTGGAAAAATGACTCCGAAAAATCATGGCATTCGAAACAGATTTTTTTGATTTTTTTCTCACGGGTACGAGTTGCGCGGTTACGGTTGACTTTTTCTTATTCGAAATCTGATTCTGTATAAAATGCACCTAATGGTTTCCTTTTAGCTTGAAATTTTTTTTCGTCGAAAATCCACAGTACCCTCCCTTGGAAAAATGACTAAGAAAAATCATGGCATTCGAAACAGATTTTTTCGATTTTTTTCTCTTGGGTACGAGTTACGCGGTTACGGTTGACTTTTTCTTATTCGAAATCTGATTCTCTATAAAATGCACCTAATGGTTTCCTTTTAGCTTGAAGTTTTTTTTTGTCAAAAATCCACAGTACCCTCCCTTGGAAAAATGACTCCGCAAAATCATGGCATTCGAAACAGATTTTTTCGATTTTTTTCTCACGGGTACGAGTTACGCGGTTACGGTTGACTTTTTCTTATTCGAAATCTGATTCTCTATAAAATGCACCTAATGGTTTCCTTTTAGCTTGAAATTTTTTTTTGTGGAAAATCCACAGTACCCTCCCTTGGAAAAATAACTCCGAAAAATCATGGCATTCGAAACAGATTTTTTCGATTTTTTTCTCACGGGTACGAGTTACGCGGTTACGGTTGACTTTTTCTTATTCGAAATCTGATTCTCTATAAAATGCACCTAATGGTTTCCTTTTAGCTTGAAATTTTTTTTTGTCGAAAATCCACAGTACCCTCCCTTGGAAAAATGACTAAGAAAAATCATGGCATTCGAAACAGATTTTTTCGATTTTTTTCTCACGGGTACGAGTTAGGCGGTTACGGTTGACTTTTTCTTATTCGAAATCTGATTCTCTATAAAATGCACCTAATGGTTTCCTTTTAGCTCGAAATTTTTTTTTTGTCGAAAATACACAGTAAACTTCGTTGGAAAAATGACTCCGAAAAATCATGGCATTCGAAACAGATTTTTTCGATTTTTTTCTCACGGGTACGAGTTACGCGGTTACGGTTGACTTTTTCTTATTCGAAATCTGATTCTCTATAAAATGCACCTAATGGTTTCCTTTTAGCTTGAAATTTTTTTTTCTCGAAAATCCACAGTACCCTTCCTTGGAAAAATGACTCCGAAAAATCATGGAATTCGAAACAGATTTTTTCGATTTTTTTCTCACGGGTACGAGTTACGCGGTTACGGTTGACTTTTTCTTATTCGAAATCTGATTCTCTATAAAATGCACCTAATGATTTCCTTTTAGCTTGAAATTTCTTTTGTCTAAAATCCACAGTAACCTCCCTTGGAAAAATGACTCCGAAAAATCATGGCATTCGAAACAGGTTTTTTCGATTTTTTTCTCACGGGTACGAGTTACGCGGTTACGGTTGACTTTTTCTTATTCGAAATCTGATTCTCTATAAAATGCACCTAATGGTTTCCTTTTAGCTTGAAATTTTTTTTTCTCGAAAATCCACAGTACCCTCCCTTGGAAAAATGACTCAGAAAAATCATGGCATTCGAAACAGATTTTTTCGATTTTTTTCTCACGGGTACGAGTTACGCGGTTACGGTTGACTTTTTCTTATTCGAAATCTGATTCTCTATAAAATGCACCTAATGGTTTCCTTTTAGCTTGAAGTTTTTTTTGTCGAAAATCCACAGTACCCTCCCTTGGAAAAATGACTAAGAAAAATCATGGCATTCGAAACAGATTTTTTTCGATTTTTTTCTCACGGGTACGAGTTACGATGTTACGGTTGACTTTTTCTTATTCGAAATCTGATTCTCTATAAAATGCACCTAATGATTTCCTTTTAGCTTGAAATTTTTTTTGTCTAAAATCCACAGTAACCTCCCTTGGAAAAATGACTCCGAAAAATTATGGCATTCGAAACAGATTTTTTCGATTTTTTTCTCACGGGTACGAGTTACGCGGTTACGGTTGACTTTTTCTTATTCGAAATCTGATTCTCTATAAAATGGAACCTAATGGTTTCCTTTTAGCTTGAAATTTTTTTTTGTCGAAAATCCACAGTACCCTCCCTTGGAAAAATGACTCCGAAAAATCATGGCATTCGAAACAGATTTTTTCGATTTTTTTCTCACGGGTACGAGTTACGCGGTTACGGTTGACTTTTTCTTATTCGAAATCTGATTCTCTATAAAATGCACCTAATGGTTTCCTTTTAGCTTGAAATTTTTTTTGTCGAAAATCCACAGTGCCCTCCCTTGGAAAAATGACTCAGAAAAATCATGGCATTCGAAACAGATTTTTTCGATTTTTTTCTCACGGGTACGAGTTAGGCGGTTACGGTTGACTTTTTCTTATTCGAAATCTGATTCTCTATAAAATGCACCTAATGGTTTCCTTTTAGCTTGAAGTTTTTTTTTGTCGAAAATCCACAGTACCCTCCCTTGGAAAAATGACTAAGGAAAATCATGGCATTCGAAACAGATTTTTTCGATTTTTTTCTCACGGGTACGAGTTACGCGGTTACGGTTGACTTTTTCTTATTCGAAATCTGATTCTCTATAAAATGCACCTAATGGTTTCCTTTTAGCTTGAAATTTTTTTTTGTCGAAAATACACAGTAAACTTCCTTGGAAAAATGACTCCGAAAAATCATGGCATTCGAAACAGATTTTTTCGATTTTTTTCTCACGGGTACGAGTTACGCGGTTACGGTTGACTTTTTCTTATTCGAAATCTGATTCTCTATAAAATGCACCTAATGGTTTCCTTTTAGCTTGAAGTTTTTTTTTGTCAAAAATCCACAGTACCCTCCCTTGGAAAAATGACTCCGCAAAATCATGGCATTCGAAACAGATTTTTTCGATTTTTTTCTCACGGGTACGAGTTACGCGGTTACGGTTGACTTTTTCTTATTCGAAATCTGATTCTCTATAAAATGCACCTAATGGTTTCCTTTTAGCTTGAAATTTTTTTTTGTGGAAAATCCACAGTACCCTCCCTTGGAAAAATAACTCCGAAAAATCATGGCATTCGAAACAGATTTTTTCGATTTTTTTCTCACGGGTACGAGTTACGCGGTTACGGTTGACTTTTTCTTATTCGAAATCTGATTCTCTATAAAATGCACCTAATGGTTTCCTTTTAGCTTGAAATTTTTTTTTGTCGAAAATCCACAGTACCCTCCCTTGGAAAAATGACTAAGAAAAATCATGGCATTCGAAACAGATTTTTTCGATTTTTTTCTCACGGGTACGAGTTAGGCGGTTACGGTTGACTTTTTCTTATTCGAAATCTGATTCTCTATAAAATGCACCTAATGGTTTCCTTTTAGCTCGAAATTTTTTTTTTGTCGAAAATACACAGTAAACTTCGTTGGAAAAATGACTCCGAAAAATCATGGCATTCGAAACAGATTTTTTCGATTTTTTTCTCACGGGTACGAGTTACGCGGTTACGGTTGACTTTTTCTTATTCGAAATCTGATTCTCTATAAAATGCACCTAATGGTTTCCTTTTAGCTCGAAATTTTTTTTTCTCGAAAATCCACAGTACCCTTCCTTGGAAAAATGACTCCGAAAAATCATGGAATTCGAAACAGATTTTTTCGATTTTTTTCTCACGGGTACGAGTTACGCGGTTACGGTTGACTTTTTCTTATTCGAAATCTGATTCTCTATAAAATGCACCTAATGATTTCCTTTTAGCTTGAAATTTCTTTTGTCTAAAATCCACAGTAACCTCCCTTGGAAAAATGACTCCGAAAAATCATGGCATTCGAAACAGGTTTTTTCGATTTTTTTCTCACGGGTACGAGTTACGCGGTTACGGTTGACTTTTTCTTATTCGAAATCTGATTCTCTATAAAATGCACCTAATGGTTTCCTTTTAGCTTGAAATTTTTTTTTCTCGAAAATCCACAGTACCCTCCCTTGGAAAAATGACTCAGAAAAATCATGGCATTCGAAACAGATTTTTTCGATTTTTTTCTCACGGGTACGAGTTACGCGGTTACGGTTGACTTTTTCTTATTCGAAATCTGATTCTCTATAAAATGCACCTAATGGTTTCCTTTTAGCTTGAAGTTTTTTTTGTCGAAAATCCTCAGTACCCTCCCTTGGAAAAATGACTAAGAAAAATCATGGCATTCGAAACAGATTTTTTTCGATTTTTTTCTCACGGGTACGAGTTACGATGTTACGGTTGACTTTTTCTTATTCGAAATCTGATTCTCTATAAAATGCACCTAATGATTTCCTTTTAGCTTGAAATTTTTTTTGTCTAAAATCCACAGTAACCTCCCTTGGAAAAATGACTCCGAAAAATTATGGCATTCGAAACAGATTTTTTCGATTTTTTTCTCACGGGTACGAGTTACGCGGTTACGGTTGACTTTTTCTTATTCGAAATCTGATTCTCTATAAAATGGAACCTAATGGTTTCCTTTTAGCTTGAAATTTTTTTTTGTCGAAAATCCACAGTACCCTCCCTTGGAAAAATGACTCCGAAAAATCATGGCATTCGAAACAGATTTTTTCGATTTTTTTCTCACGGGTACGAGTTACGCGGTTACGGTTGACTTTTTCTTATTCGAAATCTGATTCTCTATAAAATGCACCTAATGGTTTCCTTTTAGCTTGAAATTTTTTTTGTCGAAAATCCACAGTGCCCTCCCTTGGAAAAATGACTCAGAAAAATCATGGCATTCGAAACAGATTTTTTCGATTTTTTTCTCACGGGTACGAGTTAGGCGGTTACGGTTGACTTTTTCTTATTCGAAATCTGATTCTCTATAAAATGCACCTAATGGTTTCCTTTTAGCTTGAAGTTTTTTTTTGTCGAAAATCCACAGTACCCTCCCTTGGAAAAATGACTAAGGAAAATCATGGCATTCGAAACAGATTTTTTCGATTTTTTTCTCACGGGTACGAGTTACGCGGTTACGGTTGACTTTTTCTTATTCGAAATCTGATTCTCTATAAAATGCACCTAATGGTTTCCTTTTAGCTTGAAATTTTTTTTTGTCGAAAATACACAGTAAACTTCCTTGGAAAAATGACTCCGAAAAATCATGGCATTCGAAACAGATTTTTTCGATTTTTTTCTCACGGGTACGAGTTACGCGGTTACGGTTGACTTTTTCTTATTCGAAATCTGATTCTCTATAAAATGCACCTAATGGTTTCCTTTTAGCTTGAAATTTTTTTTTGTGGAAAATCCACAGTACCCTCCCTTGGAAAAATGACTCCGAAAAATCATGGCATTCGAAACAGATTTTTTCGATTTTTTTCTCACGGGTACGAGTTACGCGGTTACGGTTGACTTTTTCTTATTCGAAATCTGATTCTCTATAAAATGCACCTAATGGTTTCCTTTTAGCTTGAAATTTTTTTTTGTCGAAAATCCACAGTACCCTCCCTTGGAAAAATGACTCCGAAAAATCATGGCATTCGAAACAGATTTTTTTGATTTTTTTCTCACGGGTACGAGTTGCGCGGTTACGGTTGACTTTTTCTTATTCGAAATCTGATTCTGTATAAAATGCACCTAATGGTTTCCTTTTAGCTTGAAATTTTTTTTCGTCGAAAATCCACAGTACCCTCCCTTGGAAAAATGACTAAGAAAAATCATGGCATTCGAAACAGATTTTTTCGATTTTTTTCTCTTGGGTACGAGTTACGCGGTTACGGTTGACTTTTTCTTATTCGAAATCTGATTCTCTATAAAATGCACCTAATGGTTTCCTTTTAGCTTGAAGTTTTTTTTTGTCGAAAATCCACAGTACCCTCCCTTGGAAAAATGACTCCGCAAAATCATGGCATTCGAAACAGATTTTTTCGATTTTTTTCTCACGGGTACGAGTTACGCGGTTACGGTTGACTTTTTCTTATTCGAAATCTGATTCTCTATAAAATGCACCTAATGGTTTCCTTTTAGCTTGAAATTTTTTTTTGTGGAAAATCCACAGTACCCTCCCTTGGAAAAATAACTCCGAAAAATCATGGCATTCGAAACAGATTTTTTCGATTTTTTTCTCACGGGTACGAGTTACGCGGTTACGGTTGACTTTTTCTTATTCGAAATCTGATTCTCTATAAAATGCACCTAATGGTTTCCTTTTAGCTTGAAATTTTTTTTTGTCGAAAATCCACAGTACCCTCCCTTGGAAAAATGACTAAGAAAAATCATGGCATTCGAAACAGATTTTTTCGATTTTTTTCTCACGGGTACGAGTTAGGCGGTTACGGTTGACTTTTTCTTATTCGAAATCTGATTCTCTATAAAATGCACCTAATGGTTTCCTTTTAGCTTGAAATTTTTTTTTTGTCGAAAATACACAGTAAACTTCCTTGGAAAAATGACTCCGAAAAATCATGGCATTCGAAACAGATTTTTTCGATTTTTTTCTCACGGGTACGAGTTACGCGGTTACGGTTGACTTTTTCTTATTCGAAATCTGATTCTCTATAAAATGCACCTAATGGTTTCCTTTTAGCTTGAAATTTTTTTTTCTCGAAAATCCACAGTACCCTTCCTTGGAAAAATGACTCCGAAAAATCATGGAATTCGAAACAGATTTTTTCGATTTTTTTCTCACGGGTACGAGTTACGCGGTTACGGTTGACTTTTTCTTATTCGAAATCTGATTCTCTATAAAATGCACCTAATGATTTCCTTTTAGCTTGAAATTTTTTTTGTCTAAAATCCACAGTAACCTCCCTTGGAAAAATGACTCCGAAAAATCATGGCATTCGAAACAGGTTTTTTCGATTTTTTTCTCACGGGTACGAGTTACGCGGTTACGGTTGACTTTTTCTTATTCGAAATCTGATTCTCTATAAAATGCACCTAATGGTTTCCTTTTAGCTTGAAATTTTTTTTTGTCGAAAATCCACAGTACCCTTCCTTGGAAAAATGACTCCGAAAAATCATGGCATTCGAAACAGATTTTTTCGATTTTTTTCTCACGGGTACGAGTTACGCGGTTACGGTTGACTTTTTCTTATTCGAAATCTGATTCTCTATAAAATGCACCTAATGGTTTCCTTTGGGCGCGGTAGCCCGGTCGATAAGATGCTCGCCTAAAGTACCAAAGGATGTTTAGAGGTGTCGCGAGTTCGATACCCAGTTTGTCCTTGTCAGAAAATTTTCCTGACACAGGGGTACAACAAAAAACGGCGACTTGACCGCAGCAAAAATTGCTACCGCAGGGAGTCCCCCATCGAGGGGTTAGCGCACCAACCCCTCGACGAGTATAAAAAACAAGCCTGCCGTTCGGAATCGGCAATAAATTGTAGGTTCCGGTCTAATTAGCCCTCGTGTGCAGAAAATGACCGTGGTGCGACAAAAAAATGAATGGTTTCCTTTTAGCTTGAAGTTTTTTTTTGTCGAAAATCCACAGTACCCTCCCTTGGAAAAATGAATAAGAAAAATCATGGCATTCGAAACAGATTTTTTTCGATTTTTTTCTCACGGGTACGAGTTGCGCGGTTACGGTTGACTTTTTCTTATTCGAAATCTGATTCTGTATAAAATGCACCTAATGGTTTCCTTTTAGCTTGAAATTTTTTTTCGTCGAAAATCCACAGTACCCTCCCTTGGAAAAATGACTAAGAAAAATCATGGCATTCGAAACAGATTTTTTCGATTTTTTTCTCTTGGGTACGAGTGACGCGGTTACGGTTGACTTTTTCTTATTCGAAATCTGATTCTCTATAAAATGCACCTAATGGTTTCCTTTTAGCTTGAAATTTTTTTTCGTCGAAAATCCACAGTACCCTCCCTTGGAAAAATGACTAAGAAAAATCATGGCATTCGAAACAGATTTTTTCGATTTTTTTCTCTTGGGTACGAGTTACGCGGTTACGGTTGACTTTTTCTTATTCGAAATCTGATTCTCTATAAAATGCACCTAATGGTTTCCTTTTAGCTTGAAGTTTTTTTTTGTCGAAAATCCACAGTACCCTCCCTTGGAAAAATGACTCCGCAAAATCATGGCATTCGAAACAGATTTTTTCGATTTTTTTCTCACGGGTACGAGTTACGCGGTTACGGTTGACTTTTTCTTATTCGAAATCTGATTCTCTATAAAATGCACCTAATGGTTTCCTTTTAGCTTGAAATTTTTTTTTGTGGAAAATCCACAGTACCCTCCCTTGGAAAAATAACTCCGAAAAATCATGGCATTCGAAACAGATTTTTTCGATTTTTTTCTCACGGGTACGAGTTACGCGGTTACGGTTGACTTTTTCTTATTCGAAATCTGATTCTCTATAAAATGCACCTAATGGTTTCCTTTTAGCTTGAAATTTTTTTTTGTCGAAAATCCACAGTACCCTCCCTTGGAAAAATGACTAAGAAAAATCATGGCATTCGAAACAGATTTTTTCGATTTTTTTCTCACGGGTACGAGTTAGGCGGTTACGGTTGACTTTTTCTTATTCGAAATCTGATTCTCTATAAAATGCACCTAATGGTTTCCTTTTAGCTTGAAATTTTTTTTTTGTCGAAAATACACAGTAAACTTCCTTGGAAAAATGACTCCGAAAAATCATGGCATTCGAAACAGATTTTTTCGATTTTTTTCTCACGGGTACGAGTTACGCGGTTACGGTTGACTTTTTCTTATTCGAAATCTGATTCTCTATAAAATGCACCTAATGGTTTCCTTTTAGCTTGAAATTTTTTTTTCTCGAAAATCCACAGTACCCTTCCTTGGAAAAATGACTCCGAAAAATCATGGAATTCGAAACAGATTTTTTCGATTTTTTTCTCACGGGTACGAGTTACGCGGTTACGGTTGACTTTTTCTTATTCGAAATCTGATTCTCTATAAAATGCACCTAATGATTTCCTTTTAGCTTGAAATTTTTTTTGTCTAAAATCCACAGTAACCTCCCTTGGAAAAATGACTCCGAAAAATCATGGCATTCGAAACAGGTTTTTTCGATTTTTTTCTCACGGGTACGAGTTACGCGGTTACGGTTGACTTTTTCTTATTCGAAATCTGATTCTCTATAAAATGCACCTAATGGTTTCCTTTTAGCTTGAAATTTTTTTTTGTCGAAAATCCACAGTACCCTTCCTTGGAAAAATGACTCCGAAAAATCATGGCATTCGAAACAGATTTTTTCGATTTTTTTCTCACGGGTACGAGTTACGCGGTTACGGTTGACTTTTTCTTATTCGAAATCTGATTCTCTATAAAATGCACCTAATGGTTTCCTTTGGGCGCGGTAGCCCGGTCGATAAGATGCTCGCCTAAAGTACCAAAGGATGTTTAGAGGTGTCGCGAGTTCGATACCCAGTTTGTCCTTGTCAGAAAATTTTCCTGACACAGGGGTACAACAAAAAACGGCGACTTGACCGCAGCAAAAATTGCTACCGCAGGGAGTCCCCCATCGAGGGGTTAGCGCACCAACCCCTCGACGAGTATAAAAAACAAGCCTGCCGTTCGGAATCGGCAATAAATTGTAGGTTCCGGTCTAATTAGCCCTCGTGTGCAGAAAATGACCGTGGTGCGACAAAAAAATGAATGGTTTCCTTTTAGCTTGAAGTTTTTTTTTGTCGAAAATCCACAGTACCCTCCCTTGGAAAAATGAATAAGAAAAATCATGGCATTCGAAACAGATTTTTTTCGATTTTTTTCTCACGGGTACGAGTTGCGCGGTTACGGTTGACTTTTTCTTATTCGAAATCTGATTCTGTATAAAATGCACCTAATGGTTTCCTTTTAGCTTGAAATTTTTTTTCGTCGAAAATCCACAGTACCCTCCCTTGGAAAAATGACTAAGAAAAATCATGGCATTCGAAACAGATTTTTTCGATTTTTTTCTCTTGGGTACGAGTGACGCGGTTACGGTTGACTTTTTCTTATTCGAAATCTGATTCTCTATAAAATGCACCTAATGGTTTCCTTTTAGCTTGAAGTTTTTTTTTGTCGAAAATCCACAGTACCCTCCCTTGGAAAAATGACTCCGAAAAATCATGGCATTCGAAACAGATTTTTTCGATTTTTTTCTCACGGGTACGAGTTACGCGGTTACGGTTGACTTTTTCTTATTCGAAATCTGATTCTCTATAAAATGCACCTAATGGTTTCCTTTTAGCTTGAAATTTTTTTTTGTGGAAAATCCACAGTACCCTCCCTTGGAAAAATGACTCCGAAAAATCATGGCATTCGAAACAGATTTTTTCGATTTTTTTCTCACGGGTACGAGTTACGCGGTTACGGTTGACTTTTTCTTATTCGAAATCTGATTCTCTATAAAATGCACCTAATGGTTTCCTTTTAGCTTGAAATTTTTTTTTGTCGAAAATCCACAGTACCCTCCCTTGGAAAAATGACTATGAAAAATCATGGCATTCGAAACAGATTTTTTTGATTTTTTTCTCACGGGTACGAGTTGCGCGGTTACGGTTGACTTTTTCTTATTCGAAATCTGATTCTGTATAAAATGCACCTAATGGTTTGCTTTTAGCTTGAAATTTTTTTTCGTCGAAAATCCACAGTACCCTCCCTTGGAAAAATGACTAAGAAAAATCATGGCATTCGAAACAGATTTTTTCGATTTTTTTCTCTTGGGTACGAGTTACGCGGTTACGGTTGACTTTTTCTTATTCGAAATCTGATTCTCTATAAAATGCACCTAATGGTTTCCTTTTAGCTTGAAGTTTTTTTTTGTCGAAAATCCACAGTACCCTCCCTTGGAAAAATGACTCCGCAAAATCATGGCATTCGAAACAGATTTTTTCGATTTTTTCTCACGGGTACGAGTTACGCGGTTACGGTTGACTTTTTCTTATTCGAAATCTGATTCTCTATAAAATGCACCTAATGGTTTCCTTTTAGCTTGAAATTTTTTTTTGTGGAAAATCCACAGTACCCTCCCTTGGAAAAATAACTCCGAAAAATCATGGCATTCGAAACAGATTTTTTCGATTTTTTTCTCACGGGTACGAGTTACGCGGTTACGGTTGACTTTTTCTTATTCGAAATCTGATTCTCTATAAAATGCACCTAATGGTTTCCTTTTAGCTTGAAATTTTTTTTTGTCGAAAATCCACAGTACCCTTCCTTGGAAAAATGACTCCGAAAAATCATGGCATTCGAAACAGATTTTTTCGATTTTTTTCTCACGGGTACGAGTTACGCGGTTACGGTTGACTTTTTCTTATTCGAAATCTGATTCTCTATAAAATGCACCTAATGATTTCCTTTTAGCTTGAAATTTTTTTTGTCTAAAATCCACAGTAACCTCCCTTGGAAAAATGACTAAGAAAAATCATGGCATTCGAAACAGATTTTTTCGATTTTTTTCTCACGGGTACGAGTTACGCGGTTACGGTTGACTTTTTCTTATTCGAAATCTGATTCTCTATAAAATGCACCTAATGGTTTCCTTTTAGCTTGAAGTTTTTTTTTGTCGAAAATCCACAGTACCCTCCCTTGGAAAAATGACTAAGAAAAATCATGGCATTCGAAACAGATTTTTTTCGATTTTTTTCTCACGGGTACGAGTTGCGCGGTTACGGTTGACTTTTTCTTATTCGAAATCTGATTCTGTATAAAATGCACCTAATGGTTTCCTTTTAGCTTGAAATTTTTTTTCGTCGAAAATCCACAGTACCCTCCCTTGGAAAAATGACTAAGAAAAATCATGGCATTCGAAACAGATTTTTTCGATTTTTTTCTCTTGGGTACGAGTGACGCGGTTACGGTTGACTTTTTCTTATTCGAAATCTGATTCTCTATAAAATGCACCTAATGGTTTCCTTTTAGCTTGAAGTTTTTTTTTGTCGAAAATCCACAGTACCCTCCCTTGGAAAAATGACTCCGAAAAATCATGGCATTCGAAACAGATTTTTTCGATTTTTTTCTCACGGGTACGAGTTACGCGGTTACGGTTGACTTTTTCTTATTCGAAATCTGATTCTCTATAAAATGCACCTAATGGTTTCCTTTTAGCTTGAAGTTTTTTTTGTCGAAAATCCACAGTACCCTCCCTTGGAAAAATGACTCCGCAAAATCATGGCATTCGAAACAGATTTTTTCGATTTTTTTCTCTCGGGTACGAGTTACGCGGTTACGGTTGACTTTTTCTTATTCGAAATCTGATTCTCTATAAAATGCACCTAATGGTTTCCTTTTAGCTTGAAATTTTTTTTTCTTGAAAATCCACAGTACCCTCCCTTGGAAAAATGACTCAGAAAAATCATGGCATTCGAAACAGATTTTTTCGATTTTTTTCTCACGGGTACGTGTTACGCGGTTACGGTTGACTTTTTCTTATTCGAAATCTGATTCTCTATAAAATGCACCTAATGGTTTCCTTTTAGCTTGAAGTTTTTTTTTGTCGAAAATCCACAGTACCCTCCCTTGGAAAAATGACTAAGAAAAATCATGGCATTCGAAACAGATTTTTTCGATTTTTTTCTCTTGGGTACGAGTTACGCGGTTACGGTTGACTTTTTCTTATTCGAAATCTGATTCTCTATAAAATGCACCTAATGGTTTCCTTTTAGCTTGAAGTTTTTTTTTGTCGAAAATCCACAGTACCCTCCCTTGGAAAAATGACTCAGAAAAATCATGGCATTCGAAACAGATTTTTTCGATTTTTTTCTCTTGGGTACGAGTTACGCGGTTACGGTTGACTTTTTCTTATTCGAAATCTGATTCTCTATAAAATGCACCTAATGGTTTCCTTTTAGCTTGAAGTTTTTTTTTGTCGAAAATCCACAGTACCCTCCCTTGGAAAAATGACTCCGCAAAATCATGGCATTCGAAACAGATTTTTTCGATTTTTTTCTCTCGGGTACGAGTTACGCGGTTACGGTTGACATTTTCTTATTCGAAATCTGATTCTCTATAAAATGCACCTTATTGTTTCCTTTTAGCTTGAAATTTTTTTTTGTCGAAAATCCACAGTACCCTCCCTTGGAAAAATGACTCAGAAAAATCATGGCATTCGAAACAGATTTTTTCGATTTTTTTCTCTCGGGTACGAGTTACGCGGTTACGGTTGACTTTTTCTTATTCGAAATCTGATTCTCTATAAAATGCACCTAATGGTTTCCTTTTAGCTTGAAATTTTTTTTTCTTGAAAATCCACAGTACCCTCCCTTGGAAAAATGACTCAGAAAAATCATGGCATTCGAAACAGATTTTTTCGATTTTTTTCTCACGGGTACGTGTTACGCGGTTACGGTTGACTTTTTCTTATTCGAAATCTGATTCTCTATAAAATGCACCTAATGGTTTCCTTTTAGCTTGAAGTTTTTTTTTGTCGAAAATCCACAGTACCCTCCCTTGGAAAAATGACTCCGAAAAATCATGGCATTCGAAACAGATTTTTTCGATTTTTTTCTCACGGGTACGAGTTACGCGGTTACGGTTGACTTTTTCTTATTCGAAATCTGATTCTCTATAAAATGCACCTAATGGTTTCCTTTTAGCTTGAAATATTTTTTTCTCGACAATCCACAGTACCCTTCCTTGGAAAAATGACTCCGAAAAATCATGGCATTCGAAACAGATTTTTTCAATTTTTTTCTCACGGGTACGAGTTACGCGGTTACGGTTGACTTTTTCTTATTCGAAATCTGATTCTCTATAAAATGCACCTAATGGTTTCCTTTTAGCTTGAAGTTTTTTTTTGTCGAAAATCCACAGTACCCTCCCTTGGAAAAATGACTCAGAAAAATCATGGCATTCGAAACAGATTTTTTCGATTTTTTTCTCACGGGTACGAGTTACGCGGTTACGGTTGACTTTTTCTTATTCGAAATCTGATTCTCTATAAAATGCACCTAATGATTTCCTTTTAGCTTGAAATTTTTTTTGTCTAAAATCCACAGTAACCTCCCTTGGAAAAATGACTCCGAAAAATCATGGCATTCGAAACAGATTTTTTCGATTTTTTTCTCACGGGTACGAGTTACGCGGTTACGGTTGACTTTTTCTTATTCGAAATCTGATTCTCTATAAAATGCACCTAATGGTTTCCTTTTAGCTTGAAATTTTTTTTTCTTGAAAATCCACAGTACCCTCCCTTGGAAAAATGACTCAGAAAAATCATGGCATTCGAAACAGATTTTTTCGATTTTTTTCTCACGGGTACGTGTTACGCGGTTACGGTTGACTTTTTCTTATTCGAAATCTGATTCTCTATAAAATGCACCTAATGGTTTCCTTTTAGCTTGAAGTTTTTTTTTGTCGAAAATCCACAGTACCCTCCCTTGGAAAAATGACTCCGAAAAATCATGGCATTCGAAACAGATTTTTTCGATTTTTTTCTCACGGGTACGAGTTACGCGGTTACGGTTGACTTTTTCTTATTCGAAATCTGATTCTCTATAAAATGCACCTAATGGTTTCCTTTTAGCTTGAAATATTTTTTTCTCGACAATCCACAGTACCCTTCCTTGGAAAAATGACTCCGAAAAATCATGGCATTCGAAACAGATTTTTTCAATTTTTTTCTCACGGGTACGAGTTACGCGGTTACGGTTGACTTTTTCTTATTCGAAATCTGATTCTCTATAAAATGCACCTAATGGTTTCCTTTTAGCTTGAAGTTTTTTTTTGTCGAAAATCCACAGTACCCTCCCTTGGAAAAATGACTCAGAAAAATCATGGCATTCGAAACAGATTTTTTCGATTTTTTTCTCACGGGTACGAGTTACGCGGTTACGGTTGACTTTTTCTTATTCGAAATCTGATTCTCTATAAAATGCACCTAATGATTTCCTTTTAGCTTGAAATTTTTTTTGTCTAAAATCCACAGTAACCTCCCTTGGAAAAATGACTCCGAAAAATCATGGCATTCGAAACAGATTTTTTCGATTTTTTTCTCACGGGTACGAGTTACGCGGTTACGGTTGACTTTTTCTTATTCGAAATCTGATTCTCTATAAAATGCACCTAATGGTTTCCTTTTAGCTTGAAATTTTTTTTTCTTGAAAATCCACAGTACCCTCCCTTGGAAAAATGACTCAGAAAAATCATGGCATTCGAAACAGATTTTTTCGATTTTTTTCTCACGGGTACGTGTTACGCGGTTACGGTTGACTTTTTCTTATTCGAAATCTGATTCTCTATAAAATGCACCTAATGATTTCCTTTTAGCTTGAAATTTTTTTTGTCTAAAATCCACAGTAACCTCCCTTGGAAAAATGACTCCGAAAAATCATGGCATTCGAAACAGATTTTTTCGATTTTTTTCTCACGGGTACGAGTTACGCGGTTACGGTTGACTTTTTCTTATTCGAAATCTGATTCTCTATAAAATGCACCTAATGGTTTCCTTTTAGCTTGAAATTTTTTTTTCTTGAAAATCCACAGTACCCTCCCTTGGAAAAATGACTCAGAAAAATCATGGCATTCGAAACAGATTTTTTCGATTTTTTTCTCACGGGTACGTGTTACGCGGTTACGGTTGACTTTTTCTTATTCGAAATCTGATTCTCTATAAAATGCACCTAATGGTTTCCTTTTAGCTTGAAGTTTTTTTTTGTCGAAAATCCACAGTACCCTCCCTTGGAAAAATGACTCCGAAAAATCATGGCATTCGAAACAGATTTTTTCGATTTTTTTCTCACGGGTACGAGTTACGCGGTTACGGTTGACTTTTTCTTATTCGAAATCTGATTCTCTATAAAATGCACCTAATGGTTTCCTTTTAGCTTGAAATATTTTTTTCTCGAAAATCCACAGTACCCTTCCTTGGAAAAATGACTCCGAAAAATCATGGAATTCGAAACAGGTTTTTTCGATTTTTTTCTCACGGGTACGAGTTACGCGGTTACGGTTGACTTTTTCTTATTCGAAATCTGATTCTCTATAAAATGCACCTAATGGTTTCCTTTTAGCTTGAAATTTTTTTTCGTCGAAAATCCACAGTACCCTCCCTTGGAAAAATGACTAAGAAAAATCATGGCATTCGAAACAGATTTTTTCGATTTTTTTCTCTTGGGTACGAGTTACGCGGTTACGGTTGACTTTTTCTTATTCGAAATCTGATTCTCTATAAAATGCACCTAATGGTTTCCTTTTAGCTTGAAGTTTTTTTTTGTCGAAAATCCACAGTACCCTCCCTTGGAAAAATGACTCCGCAAAATCATGGCATTCGAAACAGATTTTTTCGATTTTTTTCTCACGGGTACGAGTTACGCGGTTACGGTTGACTTTTTCTTATTCGAAATCTGATTCTCTATAAAATGCACCTAATGGTTTCCTTTTAGCTTGAAATTTTTTTTTGTGGAAAATCCACAGTACCCTCCCTTGGAAAAATAACTCCGAAAAATCATGGCATTCGAAACAGATTTTTTCGATTTTTTTCTCACGGGTACGAGTTACGCGGTTACGGTTGACTTTTTCTTATTCGAAATCTGATTCTCTATAAAATGCACCTAATGGTTTCCTTTTAGCTTGAAATTTTTTTTTGTCGAAAATCCACAGTACCCTCCCTTGGAAAAATGACTAAGAAAAATCATGGCATTCGAAACAGATTTTTTCGATTTTTTTCTCACGGGTACGAGTTAGGCGGTTACGGTTGACTTTTTCTTATTCGAAATCTGATTCTCTATAAAATGCACCTAATGGTTTCCTTTTAGCTTGAAATTTTTTTTTTGTCGAAAATACACAGTAAACTTCCTTGGAAAAATGACTCCGAAAAATCATGGCATTCGAAACAGATTTTTTCGATTTTTTTCTCACGGGTACGAGTTACGCGGTTACGGTTGACTTTTTCTTATTCGAAATCTGATTCTCTATAAAATGCACCTAATGGTTTCCTTTTAGCTTGAAATTTTTTTTTCTCGAAAATCCACAGTACCCTTCCTTGGAAAAATGACTCCGAAAAATCATGGAATTCGAAATAGATTTTTTCGATTTTTTTCTCACGGGTACGAGTTACGCGGTTACGGTTGACTTTTTCTTATTCGAAATCTGATTCTCTATAAAATGCACCTAATGATTTCCTTTTAGCTTGAAATTTTTTTTGTCTAAAATCCACAGTAACCTCCCTTGGAAAAATGACTCCGAAAAATCATGGCATTCGAAACAGGTTTTTTCGATTTTTTTCTCACGGGTACGAGTTACGCGGTTACGGTTGACTTTTTCTTATTCGAAATCTGATTCTCTATAAAATGCACCTAATGGTTTCCTTTTAGCTTGAAATTTTTTTTTGTCGAAAATCCACAGTACCCTTCCTTGGAAAAATGACTCCGAAAAATCATGGCATTCGAAACAGATTTTTTCGATTTTTTTCTCACGGGTACGAGTTACGCGGTTACGGTTGACTTTTTCTTATTCGAAATCTGATTCTCTATAAAATGCACCTAATGATTTCCTTTTAGCTTGAAATTTTTTTTGTCTAAAATCCACAGTAACCTCCCTTGGAAAAATGACTCCGAAAAATCATGGCATTCGAAACAGATTTTTTCGATTTTTTTCTCACGGGTACGAGTTACGCGGTTACGGTTGACTTTTTCTTATTCGAAATCTGATTCTCTATAAAATGCACCTAATGGTTTCCTTTTAGCTTGAAATTTTTTTTTGTCGAAAATACACAGTAAACTTCCTTGGAAAAATGACTCCGAAAAATCATGGCATTCGAAACAGATTTTTTCGATTTTTTTCTCACGGGTACGAGTTACGCGGTTACGGTTGACTTTTTCTTATTCGAAATCTGATTCTCTATAAAATGCACCTAATGGTTTCCTTTTAGCTTGAAGTTTTTTTTTGTCGAAAATCCACAGTACCCTCCCTTGGAAAAATGACTCCGCAAAATCATGGCATTCGAAACAGATTTTTTCGATTTTTTTCTCTCGGGTACGAGTTACGCGGTTACGGTTGACTTTTTCTTATTCGAAATCTGATTCTCTATAAAATGCACCTAATGGTTTCCTTTTAGCTTGAAATTTTTTTTTCTTGAAAATCCACAGTACCCTCCCTTGGAAAAATGACTCAGAAAAATCATGGCATTCGAAACAGATTTTTTCGATTTTTTTCTCACGGGTACGTGTTACGCGGTTACGGTTGACTTTTTCTTATTCGAAATCTGATTCTCTATAAAATGCACCTAATGGTTTCCTTTTAGCTTGAAGTTTTTTTTTGTCGAAAATCCACAGTACCCTCCCTTGGAAAAATGACTCCGAAAAATCATGGCATTCGAAACAGATTTTTTCGATTTTTTTCTCACGGGTACGAGTTACGCGGTTACGGTTGACTTTTTCTTATTCGAAATCTGATTCTCTATAAAATGCACCTAATGGTTTCCTTTTAGCTTGAAATTTTTTTTTCTCGAAAATCCACAGTACCCTTCCTTGGAAAAATGACTCCGAAAAATCATGGAATTCGAAACAGATTTTTTCGATTTTTTTCTCACGGGTACGAGTTACGCGGTTACGGTTGACTTTTTCTTATTCGAAATCTGATTCTCTATAAAATGCACCTAATGATTTCCTTTTAGCTTGAAATTTTTTTTGTCTAAAATCCACAGTACCCTCCCTTGGAAAAATGACTCAGAAAAATCATGGCATTCGAAACAGATTTTTTCGATTTTTTTCTCACGGGTACGAGTTACGCGGTTACGGTTGACTTTTTCTTATTCGAAATCTGATTCTCTATAAAATGCACCTAATGATTTCCTTTTAGCTTGAAATTTTTTTTGTCTAAAATCCACAGTAACCTCCCTTGGAAAAATGACTCCGAAAAATCATGGCATTCGAAACAGATTTTTTCGATTTTTTTCTCACGGGTACGAGTTACGCGGTTACGGTTGACTTTTTCTTATTCGAAATCTGATTCTCTATAAAATGCACCTAATGGTTTCCTTTTAGCTTGAAATTTTTTTTTCTTGAAAATCCACAGTACCCTCCCTTGGAAAAATGACTCAGAAAAATCATGGCATTCGAAACAGATTTTTTCGATTTTTTTCTCACGGGTACGTGTTACGCGGTTACGGTTGACTTTTTCTTATTCGAAATCTGATTCTCTATAAAATGCACCTAATGATTTCCTTTTAGCTTGAAATTTTTTTTGTCTAAAATCCACAGTAACCTCCCTTGGAAAAATGACTCCGAAAAATCATGGCATTCGAAACAGATTTTTTCGATTTTTTTCTCACGGGTACGAGTTACGCGGTTACGGTTGACTTTTTCTTATTCGAAATCTGATTCTCTATAAAATGCACCTAATGGTTTCCTTTTAGCTTGAAATTTTTTTTTCTTGAAAATCCACAGTACCCTCCCTTGGAAAAATGACTCAGAAAAATCATGGCATTCGAAACAGATTTTTTCGATTTTTTTCTCACGGGTACGTGTTACGCGGTTACGGTTGACTTTTTCTTATTCGAAATCTGATTCTCTATAAAATGCACCTAATGGTTTCCTTTTAGCTTGAAGTTTTTTTTTGTCGAAAATCCACAGTACCCTCCCTTGGAAAAATGACTCCGAAAAATCATGGCATTCGAAACAGATTTTTTCGATTTTTTTCTCACGGGTACGAGTTACGCGGTTACGGTTGACTTTTTCTTATTCGAAATCTGATTCTCTATAAAATGCACCTAATGGTTTCCTTTTAGCTTGAAATATTTTTTTCTCGAAAATCCACAGTACCCTTCCTTGGAAAAATGACTCCGAAAAATCATGGAATTCGAAACAGGTTTTTTCGATTTTTTTCTCACGGGTACGAGTTACGCGGTTACGGTTGACTTTTTCTTATTCGAAATCTGATTCTCTATAAAATGCACCTAATGGTTTCCTTTTAGCTTGAAATTTTTTTTCGTCGAAAATCCACAGTACCCTCCCTTGGAAAAATGACTAAGAAAAATCATGGCATTCGAAACAGATTTTTTCGATTTTTTTCTCTTGGGTACGAGTTACGCGGTTACGGTTGACTTTTTCTTATTCGAAATCTGATTCTCTATAAAATGCACCTAATGGTTTCCTTTTAGCTTGAAGTTTTTTTTTGTCGAAAATCCACAGTACCCTCCCTTGGAAAAATGACTCCGCAAAATCATGGCATTCGAAACAGATTTTTTCGATTTTTTTCTCACGGGTACGAGTTACGCGGTTACGGTTGACTTTTTCTTATTCGAAATCTGATTCTCTATAAAATGCACCTAATGGTTTCCTTTTAGCTTGAAATTTTTTTTTGTGGAAAATCCACAGTACCCTCCCTTGGAAAAATAACTCCGAAAAATCATGGCATTCGAAACAGATTTTTTCGATTTTTTTCTCACGGGTACGAGTTACGCGGTTACGGTTGACTTTTTCTTATTCGAAATCTGATTCTCTATAAAATGCACCTAATGGTTTCCTTTTAGCTTGAAATTTTTTTTTGTCGAAAATCCACAGTACCCTCCCTTGGAAAAATGACTAAGAAAAATCATGGCATTCGAAACAGATTTTTTCGATTTTTTTCTCACGGGTACGAGTTAGGCGGTTACGGTTGACTTTTTCTTATTCGAAATCTGATTCTCTATAAAATGCACCTAATGGTTTCCTTTTAGCTTGAAATTTTTTTTTTGTCGAAAATACACAGTAAACTTCCTTGGAAAAATGACTCCGAAAAATCATGGCATTCGAAACAGATTTTTTCGATTTTTTTCTCACGGGTACGAGTTACGCGGTTACGGTTGACTTTTTCTTATTCGAAATCTGATTCTCTATAAAATGCACCTAATGGTTTCCTTTTAGCTTGAAATTTTTTTTTCTCGAAAATCCACAGTACCCTTCCTTGGAAAAATGACTCCGAAAAATCATGGAATTCGAAATAGATTTTTTCGATTTTTTTCTCACGGGTACGAGTTACGCGGTTACGGTTGACTTTTTCTTATTCGAAATCTGATTCTCTATAAAATGCACCTAATGATTTCCTTTTAGCTTGAAATTTTTTTTGTCTAAAATCCACAGTAACCTCCCTTGGAAAAATGACTCCGAAAAATCATGGCATTCGAAACAGGTTTTTTCGATTTTTTTCTCACGGGTACGAGTTACGCGGTTACGGTTGACTTTTTCTTATTCGAAATCTGATTCTCTATAAAATGCACCTAATGGTTTCCTTTTAGCTTGAAATTTTTTTTTGTCGAAAATCCACAGTACCCTTCCTTGGAAAAATGACTCCGAAAAATCATGGCATTCGAAACAGATTTTTTCGATTTTTTTCTCACGGGTACGAGTTACGCGGTTACGGTTGACTTTTTCTTATTCGAAATCTGATTCTCTATAAAATGCACCTAATGATTTCCTTTTAGCTTGAAATTTTTTTTGTCTAAAATCCACAGTAACCTCCCTTGGAAAAATGACTCCGAAAAATCATGGCATTCGAAACAGATTTTTTCGATTTTTTTCTCACGGGTACGTGTTACGCGGTTACGGTTGACTTTTTCTTATTCGAAATCTGATTCTCTATAAAATGCACCTAATGGTTTCCTTTTAGCTTGAAATTTTTTTTTGTCGAAAATACACAGTAAACTTCCTTGGAAAAATGACTCCGAAAAATCATGGCATTCGAAACAGATTTTTTCGATTTTTTTCTCACGGGTACGAGTTACGCGGTTACGGTTGACTTTTTCTTATTCGAAATCTGATTCTCTATAAAATGCACCTAATGGTTTCCTTTTAGCTTGAAGTTTTTTTTTGTCGAAAATCCACAGTACCCTCCCTTGGAAAAATGACTCCGCAAAATCATGGCATTCGAAACAGATTTTTTCGATTTTTTTCTCTCGGGTACGAGTTACGCGGTTACGGTTGACTTTTTCTTATTCGAAATCTGATTCTCTATAAAATGCACCTAATGGTTTCCTTTTAGCTTGAAATTTTTTTTTCTTGAAAATCCACAGTACCCTCCCTTGGAAAAATGACTCAGAAAAATCATGGCATTCGAAACAGATTTTTTCGATTTTTTTCTCACGGGTACGTGTTACGCGGTTACGGTTGACTTTTTCTTATTCGAAATCTGATTCTCTATAAAATGCACCTAATGGTTTCCTTTTAGCTTGAAGTTTTTTTTTGTCGAAAATCCACAGTACCCTCCCTTGGAAAAATGACTCCGAAAAATCATGGCATTCGAAACAGATTTTTTCGATTTTTTTCTCACGGGTACGAGTTACGCGGTTACGGTTGACTTTTTCTTATTCGAAATCTGATTCTCTATAAAATGCACCTAATGGTTTCCTTTTAGCTTGAAATTTTTTTTTCTCGAAAATCCACAGTACCCTTCCTTGGAAAAATGACTCCGAAAAATCATGGAATTCGAAACAGATTTTTTCGATTTTTTTCTCACGGGTACGAGTTACGCGGTTACGGTTGACTTTTTCTTATTCGAAATCTGATTCTCTATAAAATGCACCTAATGATTTCCTTTTAGCTTGAAATTTTTTTTGTCTAAAATCCACAGTAACCTCCCTTGGAAAAATGACTCCGAAAAATCATGGCATTCGAAACAGGTTTTTTCGATTTTTTTCTCACGGGTACGAGTTACGCGGTTACGGTTGACTTTTTCTTATTCGAAATCTGATTCTCTATAAAATGCACCTAATGGTTTCCTTTTAGCTTGAAATTTTTTTCGTCGAAAATCCACAGTACCCTCCCTTGAAAAAATGACTAAGAAAAATCATGGCATTCGAAACAGATTTTTTCGATTATTTTCTCTTGGGTACGAGTTACGCGGTTACGGTTGACTTTTTCTTATTCGAAATCTGATTCTCTATAAAATACACCTAATGGTTTCCTTTTAGCTTGAAGTTTTTTTTTGTCGAAAATCCACAGTACCCTCCCTTGGAAAAATGACTCAGAAAAATCATGGCATTCGAAACAGATTTTTTCGATTTTTTTCTCTTGGGTACGAGTTACGCGGTTACGGTTGACTTTTTCTTATTCGAAATCTGATTCTCTATAAAATGCACCTAATGGTTTCCTTTTAGCTTGAAGTTTTTTTTTGTCGAAAATCCACAGTACCCTCCCTTGGAAAAATGACTCCGCAAAATCATGGCATTCGAAACAGATTTTTTCGATTTTTTTCTCTCGGGTACGAGTTACGCGGTTACGGTTGACATTTTCTTATTCGAAATCTGATTCTCTATAAAATGCACCTAATGGTTTCCTTTTAGCTTGAAATATTTTTTTCTCGACAATCCACAGTACCCTTCCTTGGAAAAATGACTCCGAAAAATCATGGAATTCGAAACAGGTTTTTTCGATTTTTTTCTCACGGGTACGAGTTACGCGGTTACGGTTGACTTTTTCTTATTCGAAATCTGATTCTCTATAAAATGCACCTAATGGTTTCCTTTTAGCTTGAAATATTTTTTTCTCGACAATCCACAGTACCCTTCCTTGGAAAAATGACTCCGAAAAATCATGGAATTCGAAACAGGTTTTTTCGATTTTTTTCTCACGGGTACGAGTTACGCGGTTACGGTTGACTTTTTCTTATTCGAAATCTGATTCTCTATAAAATGCACCTAATGGTTTCCTTTTAGCTTGAAATTTTTTTTCGTCGAAAATCCACAGTACCCTCCCTTGGAAAAATGACTAAGAAAAATCATGGCATTCGAAACAGATTTTTTCGATTTTTTTCTCTTGGGTACGAGTTACGCGGTTACGGTTGACTTTTTCTTATTCGAAATCTGATTCTCTATAAAATGCACCTAATGGTTTCCTTTTAGCTTGAAGTTTTTTTTTGTCGAAAATCCACAGTACCCTCCCTTGGAAAAATGACTCAGAAAAATCATGGCATTCGAAACAGATTTTTTCGATTTTTTTCTCTTGGGTACGAGTTACGCGGTTACGGTTGACTTTTTCTTATTCGAAATCTGATTCTCTATAAAATGCACCTAATGGTTTCCTTTTAGCTTGAAGTTTTTTTTTGTCGAAAATCCACAGTACCCTCCCTTGGAAAAATGACTCAGAAAAATCATGGCATTCGAAACAGATTTTTTCGATTTTTTTCTCTTGGGTACGAGTTACGCGGTTACGGTTGACTTTTTCTTATTCGAAATCTGATTCTCTATAAAATGCACCTAATGGTTTCCTTTTAGCTTGAAGTTTTTTTTTGTCGAAAATCCACAGTACCCTCCCTTGGAAAAATGACTCCGCAAAATCATGGCATTCGAAACAGATTTTTTCGATTTTTTTCTCTCGGGTACGAGTTACGCGGTTACGGTTGACTTTTTCTTATTCGAAATCTGATTCTCTATAAAATGCACCTAATGGTTTCCTTTTAGCTTGAAATTTTTTTTTCTTGAAAATCCACAGTACCCTCCCTTGGAAAAATGACTCAGAAAAATCATGGCATTCGAAACAGATTTTTTCGATTTTTTTCTCACGGGTACGTGTTACGCGGTTACGGTTGACTTTTTCTTATTCGAAATCTGATTCTCTATAAAATGCACCTAATGGTTTCCTTTTAGCTTGAAGTTTTTTTTTGTCGAAAATCCACAGTACCCTCCCTTGGAAAAATGACTCCGAAAAATCATGGCATTCGAAACAGATTTTTTCGATTTTTTTCTCACGGGTACGAGTTACGCGGTTACGGTTGACTTTTTCTTATTCGAAATCTGATTCTCTATAAAATGCACCTAATGGTTTCCTTTTAGCTTGAAATATTTTTTTCTCGAAAATCCACAGTACCCTTCCTTGGAAAAATGACTCCGAAAAATCATGGAATTCGAAACAGGTTTTTTCGATTTTTTTCTCACGGGTACGAGTTACGCGGTTACGGTTGACTTTTTCTTATTCGAAATCTGATTCTCTATAAAATGCACCTAATGGTTTCCTTTTAGCTTGAAATTTTTTTTCGTCGAAAATCCACAGTACCCTTCCTTGGAAAAATGACTCCGAAAAATCATGGAATTCGAAACAGGTTTTTTCGATTTTTTTCTCACGGGTACGAGTTACGCGGTTACGGTTGACTTTTTCTTATTCGAAATCTGATTCTCTATAAAATGCACCTAATGGTTTCCTTTTAGCTTGAAATTTTTTTTCGTCGAAAATCCACAGTACCCTCCCTTGGAAAAATGACTCAGAAAAATCATGGCATTCGAAACAGATTTTTTCGATTTTTTTCTCACGGGTACGTGTTACGCGGTTACGGTTGACTTTTTCTTATTCGAAATCTGATTCTCTATAAAATGCACCTAATGGTTTCCTTTTAGCTTGAAGTTTTTTTTGTCGAAAATCCACAGTACCCTCCCTTGGAAAAATGACTCCGAAAAATCATGGCATTCGAAACAGATTTTTTCGATTTTTTTCTCACGGGTACGAGTTACGCGGTTACGGTTGACTTTTTCTTATTCGAAATCTGATTCTCTATAAAATGCACCTAATGGTTTCCTTTTAGCTTGAAATTTTTTTTTCTCGAAAATCCACAGTACCCTTCCTTGGAAAAATGACTCCGAAAAATCATGGAATTCGAAACAGATTTTTTCGATTTTTTTCTCACGGGTACGAGTTACGCGGTTACGGTTGACTTTTTCTTATTCGAAATCTGATTCTCTATAAAATGCACCTAATGATTTCCTTTTAGCTTGAAATTTTTTTTGTCTAAAATCCACAGTAACCTCCCTTGGAAAAATGACTCCGAAAAATCATGGCATTCGAAACAGGTTTTTTCGATTTTTTTCTCACGGGTACGAGTTACGCGGTTACGGTTGACTTTTTCTTATTCGAAATCTGATTCTCTATAAAATGCACCTAATGGTTTCCTTTTAGCTTGAAATTTTTTTTGTCTAAAATCCACAGTAACCTCCCTTGGAAAAATGACTCCGAAAAATCATGGCATTCGAAACAGATTTTTTCGATTTTTTTCTCACGGGTACGAGTTACGCGGTTACGGTTGACTTTTTCTTATTCGAAATCTGATTCTCTATAAAATGCACCTAATGGTTTCCTTTTAGCTTGAAATTTTTTTTTGTCGAAAATACACAGTAAACTTCCTTGGAAAAATGACTCCGAAAAATCATGGCATTCGAAACAGATTTTTTCGATTTTTTTCTCACGGGTACGAGTTACGCGGTTACGGTTGACTTTTTCTTATTCGAAATCTGATTCTCTATAAAATGCACCTAATGGTTTCCTTTTAGCTTGAAGTTTTTTTTTGTCGAAAATCCACAGTACCCTCCCTTGGAAAAATGACTAAGAAAAATCATGGCATTCGAAACAGATTTTTTTCGATTTTTTTCTCACGGGTACGAGTTGCGCGGTTACGGTTGACTTTTTCTTATTCGAAATCTGATTCTGTATAAAATGCACCTAATGGTTTCCTTTTAGCTTGAAATTTTTTTTCGTCGAAAATCCACAGTACCCTCCCTTGGAAAAATGACTAAGAAAAATCATGGCATTCGAAACAGATTTTTTCGATTTTTTTCTCTTGGGTACGAGTTACGCGGTTACGGTTGACTTTTTCTTATTCGAAATCTGATTCTCTATAAAATGCACCTAATGGTTTCCTTTTAGCTTGAAGTTTTTTTTTGTCGAAAATCCACAGTACCCTCCCTTGGAAAAATGACTCCGCAAAATCATGGCATTCGAAACAGATTTTTTCGATTTTTTTCTCTCGGGTACGAGTTACGCGGTTACGGTTGACTTTTTCTTATTCGAAATCTGATTCTCTATAAAATGCACCTAATGGTTTCCTTTTAGCTTGAAATTTTTTTTTCTCGAAAATCCACAGTACCCTCCCTTGGAAAAATGACTCAGAAAAATCATGGCATTCGAAACAGATTTTTTCGATTTTTTTCTCACGGGTACGTGTTACGCGGTTACGGTTGACTTTTTCTTATTCGAAATCTGATTCTCTATAAAATGCACCTAATGGTTTCCTTTTAGCTTGAAATTTTTTTTTCTCGAAAATCCACAGTACCCTCCCTTGGAAAAATGACTCAGAAAAATCATGGCATTCGAAACAGATTTTTTCGATTTTTTTCTCACGGGTACGAGTTACGCGGTTACGGTTGACTTTTTCTTATTCGAAATCTGATTCTCTATAAAATGCACCTAATGGTTTCCTTTTAGCTTGAAGTTTTTTTTGTCGAAAATCCACAGTACCCTCCCTTGGAAAAATGACTAAGAAAAATCATGGCATTCGAAACAGATTTTTTTCGATTTTTTTCTCACGGGTACGAGTTGCGCGGTTACGGTTGACTTTTTCTTATTCGAAATCTGATTCTGTATAAAATGCACCTAATGGTTTCCTTTTAGCTTGAAATTTTTTTTCGTCGAAAATCCACAGTACCCTCCCTTGGAAAAATGACTAAGAAAAATCATGGCATTCGAAACAGATTTTTTCGATTTTTTTCTCTTGGGTACGAGTTACGCGGTTACGGTTGACTTTTTCTTATTCGAAATCTGATTCTCTATAAAATGCACCTAATGGTTTCCTTTTAGCTTGAAGTTTTTTTTTGTCGAAAATCCACAGTACCCTCCCTTGGAAAAATGACTCAGAAAAATCATGGCATTCGAAACAGATTTTTTCGATTTTTTTCTCTTGGGTACGAGTTACGCGGTTACGGTTGACTTTTTCTTATTCGAAATCTGATTCTCTATAAAATGCACCTAATGGTTTCCTTTTAGCTTGAAGTTTTTTTTTGTCGAAAATCCACAGTACCCTCCCTTGGAAAAATGACTCCGCAAAATCATGGCATTCGAAACAGATTTTTTCGATTTTTTTCTCTCGGGTACGAGTTACGCGGTTACGGTTGACTTTTTCTTATTCGAAATCTGATTCTCTATAAAATGCACCTAATGGTTTCCTTTTAGCTTGAAATTTTTTTTTCTCGAAAATCCACAGTACCCTCCCTTGGAAAAATGACTCAGAAAAATCATGGCATTCGAAACAGATTTTTTCGATTTTTTTCTCACGGGTACGTGTTACGCGGTTACGGTTGACTTTTTCTTATTCGAAATCTGATTCTCTATAAAATGCACCTAATGGTTTCCTTTTAGCTTGAAATTTTTTTTTCTCGAAAATCCACAGTACCCTCCCTTGGAAAAATGACTCAGAAAAATCATGGCATTCGAAACAGATTTTTTCGATTTTTTTCTCACGGGTACGAGTTACGCGGTTACGGTTGACTTTTTCTTATTCGAAATCTGATTCTCTATAAAATGCACCTAATGGTTTCCTTTTAGCTTGAAGTTTTTTTTGTCGAAAATCCACAGTACCCTCCCTTGGAAAAATGACTAAGAAAAATCATGGCATTCGAAACAGATTTTTTTCGATTTTTTTCTCACGGGTACGAGTTACGCGGTTACGGTTGACTTTTTCTTATTCGAAATCTGATTCTCTATAAAATGCACCTAATGATTTCCTTTTAGCTTGAAATTTTTTTTGTCTAAAATCCACAGTAACCTCCCTTGGAAAAATGACTCCGAAAAATTATGGCATTCGAAACAGATTTTTTCGATTTTTTTCTCACGGGTACGAGTTACGCGGTTACGGTTGACTTTTTCTTATTCGAAATCTGATTCTCTATAAAATGGAACCTAATGGTTTCCTTTTAGCTTGAAATTTTTTTTTGTCGAAAATCCACAGTACCCTCCCTTGGAAAAATGACTCCGAAAAATCATGGCATTCGAAACAGATTTTTTCGATTTTTTTCTCACGGGTACGAGTTACGCGGTTACGGTTGACTTTTTCTTATTCGAAATCTGATTCTCTATAAAATGCACCTAATGGTTTCCTTTTAGCTTGAAATTTTTTTTTGTCGAAAATCCACAGTGCCCTCCCTTGGAAAAATGACTCAGAAAAATCATGGCATTCGAAACAGATTTTTTCGATTTTTTTCTCACGGGTACGAGTTAGGCGGTTACGGTTGACTTTTTCTTATTCGAAATCTGATTCTCTATAAAATGCACCTAATGGTTTCCTTTTAGCTTGAAATTTTTTTTTTGTCGAAAATACACAGTAAACTTCCTTGGAAAAATGACTCCGAAAAATCATGGCATTCGAAACAGATTTTTTCGATTTTTTTCTCACGGGTACGAGTTACGCGGTTACGGTTGACTTTTTCTTATTCGAAATCTGATTCTCTATAAAATGCACCTAATGGTTTCCTTTTAGCTTGAAATTTTTTTTCGTCGAAAATCCACAGTACCCTCCCTTGGAAAAATGACTCAGAAAAATCATGGCATTCGAAACAGATTTTTTCGATTTTTTTCTCTTGGGTACGAGTTACGCGGTTACGGTTGACTTTTTCTTATTCGAAATCTGATTCTCTATAAAATGCACCTAATGGTTTCCTTTTAGCTTGAAGTTTTTTTTTGTCGAAAATCCACAGTACCCTGCCTTGGAAAAATGACTCCGCAAAATCATGGCATTCGAAACAGATTTTTTCGATTTTTTTCTCTCGGGTACGAGTTACGCGGTTACGGTTGACTTTTTCTTATTCGAAATCTGATTCTCTATAAAATGCACCTAATGGTTTCCTTTTAGCTTGAAATTTTTTTTCGTCGAAAATACACAGTAAACTTCCTTGGAAAAATGACTCCGAAAAATCATGGCATTCGAAACAGATTTTTTCGATTTTTTTCTCACGGGTACGAGTTACGCGGTTACGGTTGACTTTTTCTTATTCGAAATCTGATTCTCTATAAAATGCACCTAATGGTTTCCTTTTAGCTTGAAATTTTTTTTTGTCGAAAATCCACAGTACCCTTCCTTGGAAAAATGACTCCGAAAAATCATGGCATTCGAAACAGATTTTTTCGATTTTTTTCTCACGGGTACGAGTTACGCGGTTACGGTTGACTTTTTCTTATTCGAAATCTGATTCTCTATAAAATGCACCTAATGGTTTCCTTTTTGCTTGAAATTTTTTTTTGTCGAAAATACACAGTAAACTTCCTTGGAAAAATGACTCCGAAAAATCATGGCATTCGAAACAGATTTTTTCGATTTTTTTCTCACGGGTACGAGTTACGCGGTTACGGTTGACTTTTTCTTATTCGAAATCTGATTCTCTATAAAATGCACCTAATGGTTTCCTTTTAGCTTGAAGTTTTTTTTTGTCGAAAATCCACAGTACCCTCCCTTGGAAAAATGACTAAGAAAAATCATGGCATTCGAAACAGATTTTTTTCGATTTTTTTCTCACGGGTACGAGTTGCGCGGTTACGGTTGACTTTTTCTTATTCGAAATCTGATTCTGTATAAAATGCACCTAATGGTTTCCTTTTAGCTTGAAATTTTTTTCGTCGAAAATCCACAGTACCCTCCCTTGGAAAAATGACTAAGAAAAATCATGGCATTCGAAACAGATTTTTTCGTTTTTTTTCTCTTGGGTACGAGTTACGCGGTTACGGTTGACTTTTTCTTATTCGAAATCTGATTCTCTATAAAATGCACCTAATGGTTTCCTTTTAGCTTGAAGTTTTTTTTTTGTCGAAAATCCACAGTACCCTCCCTTGGAAAAATGACTCCGCAAAATCATGGCATTCGAAACAGATTTTTTCGATTTTTTTCTCTCGGGTACGAGTTACGCGGTTACGGTTGACTTTTTCTTATTCGAAATCTGATTCTCTATAAAATGCACCTAATGGTTTTCTTTTAGCTTGAAATTTTTTTTTCTCGAAAATCCACAGTACCCTCCCTTGGAAAAATGACTCAGAAAAATCATGGCATTCGAAACAGATTTTTTCGATTTTTTTCTCACGGGTACGTGTTACGCGGTTACGGTTGACTTTTTCTTATTCGAAATCTGATTCTCTATAAAATGCACCTAATGGTTTCCTTTTAGCTTGAAATTTTTTTTTCTCGAAAATCCACAGTACCCTCCCTTGGAAAAATGACTCAGAAAAATCATGGCATTCGAAACAGATTTTTTCGATTTTTTTCTCACGGGTACGAGTTACGCGGTTACGGTTGACTTTTTCTTATTCGAAATCTGATTCTCTATAAAATGCACCTAATGGTTTCCTTTTAGCTTGAAGTTTTTTTTGTCGAAAATCCACAGTACCCTCCCTTGGAAAAATGACTAAGAAAAATCATGGCATTCGAAACAGATTTTTTTCGATTTTTTTCTCACGGGTACGAGTTACGCGGTTACGGTTGACTTTTTCTTATTCGAAATCTGATTCTCTATAAAATGCACCTAATGATTTCCTTTTAGCTTGAAATTTTTTTTGTCTAAAATCCACAGTACCCTCCCTTGGAAAAATGACTAAGAAAAATCATGGCATTCGAAACAGATTTTTTCGATTTTTTTCTCTCGGGTACGAGTTACGCGGTTACGGTTGACTTTTTCTTATTCGAAATCTGATTCTCTATAAAATGCACCTAATGGTTTTCTTTTAGCTTGAAATTTTTTTTTCTCGAAAATCCACAGTACCCTCCCTTGGAAAAATGACTCAGAAAAATCATGGCATTCGAAACAGATTTTTTCGATTTTTTTCTCACGGGTACGTGTTACGCGGTTACGGTTGACTTTTTCTTATTCGAAATCTGATTCTCTATAAAATGCACCTAATGGTTTCCTTTTAGCTTGAAGTTTTTTTTGTCGAAAATCCACAGTACCCTCCCTTGGAAAAATGACTAAGAAAAATCATGGCATTCGAAACAGATTTTTTTCGATTTTTTTCTCACGGGTACGAGTTACGCGGTTACGGTTGACTTTTTCTTATTCGAAATCTGATTCTCTATAAAATGCACCTAATGGTTTCCTTTTAGCTTGAAGTTTTTTTTGTCGAAAATCCACAGTACCCTCCCTTGGAAAAATGACTAAGAAAAATCATGGCATTCGAAACAGATTTTTTTCGATTTTTTTCTCACGGGTACGAGTTACGCGGTTACGGTTGACTTTTTCTTATTCGAAATCTGATTCTCTATAAAATGCACCTAATGATTTCCTTTTAGCTTGAAATTTTTTTTGTCTAAAATCCACAGTAACCTCCCTTGGAAAAATGACTCCGAAAAATTATGGCATTCGAAACAGATTTTTTCGATTTTTTTCTCACGGGTACGAGTTACGCGGTTACGGTTGACTTTTTCTTATTCGAAATCTGATTCTCTATAAAATGGAACCTAATGGTTTCCTTTTAGCTTGAAATTTTTTTTTGTCGAAAATCCACAGTACCCTCCCTTGGAAAAATGACTCCGAAAAATCATGGCATTCGAAACAGATTTTTTCGATTTTTTTCTCACGGGTACGAGTTACGCGGTTACGGTTGACTTTTTCTTATTCGAAATCTGATTCTCTATAAAATGCACCTAATGGTTTCCTTTTAGCTTGAAATTTTTTTTTGTCGAAAATCCACAGTGCCCTCCCTTGGAAAAATGACTCAGAAAAATCATGGCATTCGAAACAGATTTTTTCGATTTTTTTCTCACGGGTACGAGTTAGGCGGTTACGGTTGACTTTTTCTTATTCGAAATCTGATTCTCTATAAAATGCACCTAATGGTTTCCTTTTAGCTTGAAATTTTTTTTTTGTCGAAAATACACAGTAAACTTCCTTGGAAAAATGACTCCGAAAAATCATGGCATTCGAAACAGATTTTTTCGATTTTTTTCTCACGGGTACGAGTTACGCGGTTACGGTTGACTTTTTCTTATTCGAAATCTGATTCTCTATAAAATGCACCTAATGGTTTCCTTTTAGCTTGAAATTTTTTTTCGTCGAAAATCCACAGTACCCTCCCTTGGAAAAATGACTCAGAAAAATCATGGCATTCGAAACAGATTTTTTCGATTTTTTTCTCTTGGGTACGAGTTACGCGGTTACGGTTGACTTTTTCTTATTCGAAATCTGATTCTCTATAAAATGCACCTAATGGTTTCCTTTTAGCTTGAAGTTTTTTTTTGTCGAAAATCCACAGTACCCTGCCTTGGAAAAATGACTCCGCAAAATCATGGCATTCGAAACAGATTTTTTCGATTTTTTTCTCTCGGGTACGAGTTACGCGGTTACGGTTGACTTTTTCTTATTCGAAATCTGATTCTCTATAAAATGCACCTAATGGTTTCCTTTTAGCTTGAAATTTTTTTTCGTCGAAAATACACAGTAAACTTCCTTGGAAAAATGACTCCGAAAAATCATGGCATTCGAAACAGATTTTTTCGATTTTTTTCTCACGGGTACGAGTTACGCGGTTACGGTTGACTTTTTCTTATTCGAAATCTGATTCTCTATAAAATGCACCTAATGGTTTCCTTTTAGCTTGAAATTTTTTTTTGTCGAAAATCCACAGTACCCTTCCTTGGAAAAATGACTCCGAAAAATCATGGCATTCGAAACAGATTTTTTCGATTTTTTTCTCACGGGTACGAGTTACGCGGTTACGGTTGACTTTTTCTTATTCGAAATCTGATTCTCTATAAAATGCACCTAATGGTTTCCTTTTTGCTTGAAATTTTTTTTTGTCGAAAATACACAGTAAACTTCCTTGGAAAAATGACTCCGAAAAATCATGGCATTCGAAACAGATTTTTTCGATTTTTTTCTCACGGGTACGAGTTACGCGGTTACGGTTGACTTTTTCTTATTCGAAATCTGATTCTCTATAAAATGCACCTAATGGTTTCCTTTTAGCTTGAAGTTTTTTTTTGTCGAAAATCCACAGTACCCTCCCTTGGAAAAATGACTAAGAAAAATCATGGCATTCGAAACAGATTTTTTTCGATTTTTTTCTCACGGGTACGAGTTGCGCGGTTACGGTTGACTTTTTCTTATTCGAAATCTGATTCTGTATAAAATGCACCTAATGGTTTCCTTTTAGCTTGAAATTTTTTTCGTCGAAAATCCACAGTACCCTCCCTTGGAAAAATGACTAAGAAAAATCATGGCATTCGAAACAGATTTTTTCGTTTTTTTTCTCTTGGGTACGAGTTACGCGGTTACGGTTGACTTTTTCTTATTCGAAATCTGATTCTCTATAAAATGCACCTAATGGTTTCCTTTTAGCTTGAAGTTTTTTTTTTGTCGAAAATCCACAGTACCCTCCCTTGGAAAAATGACTCCGCAAAATCATGGCATTCGAAACAGATTTTTTCGATTTTTTTCTCTCGGGTACGAGTTACGCGGTTACGGTTGACTTTTTCTTATTCGAAATCTGATTCTCTATAAAATGCACCTAATGGTTTCCTTTTAGCTTGAAATTTTTTTTTCTCGAAAATCCACAGTACCCTTCCTTGGAAAAATGACTCCGAAAAATCATGGAATTCGAAACAGATTTTTTCGATTTTTTTCTCACGGGTACGAGTTACGCGGTTACGGTTGACTTTTTCTTATTCGAAATCTGATTCTGTATAAAATGCACCTAATGGTTTCCTTTTAGCTTGAAGTTTTTTTTTGTCGAAAATCCACAGTACCCTCCCTTGGAAAAATGACTCAGAAAAATCATGGCATTCGAAACAGATTTTTTCGATTTTTTTCTCACGGGTACGTGTTACGCGGTTACGGTTGACTTTTTCTTATTCGAAATCTGATTCTCTATAAAATGCACCTAATGGTTTCCTTTTAGCTTGAAATTTTTTTTCGTCGAAAATACACAGTAAACTTCCTTGGAAAAATGACTCCGAAAAATCATGGCATTCGAAACAGATTTTTTCGATTTTTTTCTCACGGGTACGAGTTACGCGGTTACGGTTGACTTTTTCTTATTCGAAATCTGATTCTCTATAAAATGCACCTAATGGTTTCCTTTTAGCTTGAAATTTTTTTTTGTCGAAAATCCACAGTACCCTTCCTTGGAAAAATGACTCCGAAAAATCATGGCATTCGAAACAGATTTTTTCGATTTTTTTCTCACGGGTACGAGTTACGCGGTTACGGTTGACTTTTTCTTATTCGAAATCTGATTCTCTATAAAATGCACATAATGATTTCCTTTTAGCTTGAAATTTTTTTTGTCTAAAATCCACAGTAAACTTCCTTGGAAAAATGACTCCGAAAAATCATGGCATTCGAAACAGATTTTTTCGATTTTTTTCTCACGGGTACGTGTTACGCGGTTACGGTTGACTTTTTCTTATTCGAAATCTGATTCTCTATAAAATGCACCTAATGGTTTCCTTTTAGCTTGAAATTTTTTTTTCTCGAAAATCCACAGTACCCTCCCTTGGAAAAATGACTCAGAAAAATCATGGCATTCGAAACAGATTTTTTCGATTTTTTTCTCACGGGTACGAGTTACGCGGTTACGGTTGACTTTTTCTTATTCGAAATCTGATTCTCTATAAAATGCACCTAATGGTTTCCTTTTAGCTTGAAGTTTTTTTTGTCGAAAATCCACAGTACCCTCCCTTGGAAAAATGACTAAGAAAAATCGTGGCATTCGAAACAGATTTTTTTCGATTTTTTTCTCACGGGTACGAGTTACGCGGTTACGGTTGACTTTTTCTTATTCGAAATCTGATTCTCTATAAAATGCACCTAATGATTTCCTTTTAGCTTGAAATTTTTTTTGTCTAAAATCCACAGTAACCTCCCTTGGAAAAATGACTCCGAAAAATTATGGCATTCGAAACAGATTTTTTCGATTTTTTTCTCACGGGTACGAGTTACGCGGTTACGGTTGACTTTTTCTTATTCGAAATCTGATTCTCTATAAAATGCACCTAATGGTTTCCTTTTAGCTTGAAGTTTTTTTTTGTCGAAAATCCACAGTACCCTCCCTTGGAAAAATGACTAAGGAAAATCATGGCATTCGAAACAGATTTTTTCGATTTTTTTCTCACGGGTACGAGTTACGCGGTTACGGTTGACTTTTTCTTATTCGAAATCTGATTCTCTATAAAATGCACCTAATGGTTTCCTTTTAGCTTGAAATTTTTTTTTGTGGAAAATCCACAGTACCCTCCCTTGGACAAATGACTCCGAAAAATCATGGCATTCGAAACAGATTTTTTCGATTTTTTTCTCACGGGTACGAGTTACGCGGTTACGGTTGACTTTTTCTTATTCGAAATCTGATTCTCTATAAAATGCACCTAATGGTTTCCTTTTAGCTTGAAATTTTTTTTTGTCGAAAATCCACAGTACCCTTCCTTGGAAAAATGACTCCGAAAAATCATGGCATTCGAAACAGATTTTTTCGATTTTTTTCTCACGGGTACGAGTTGCGCGGTTACGGTTGACTTTTTCTTATTCGAAATCTGATTCTGTATAAAATGCACCTAATGGTTTCCTTTTAGCTTGAAATTTTTTTTCGTCGAAAATCCACAGTACCCTCCCTTGGAAAAATGACTAAGAAAAATCATGGCATTCGAAACAGATTTTTTCGATTTTTTTCTCTTGGGTACGAGTTACGCGGTTACGGTTGACTTTTTCTTATTCGAAATCTGATTCTCTATAAAATGCACCTAATGGTTTCCTTTTAGCTTGAAGTTTTTTTTTGTCGAAAATCCACAGTACCCTCCCTTGGAAAAATGACTCCGCAAAATCATGGCATTCGAAACAGATTTTTTCGATTTTTTTCTCACGGGTACGAGTTACGCGGTTACGGTTGACTTTTTCTTATTCGAAATCTGATTCTCTATAAAATGCACCTAATGGTTTCCTTTTAGCTTGAAATTTTTTTTTGTGGAAAATCCACAGTACCCTCCCTTGGAAAAATAACTCCGCAAAATCATGGCATTCGAAACAGATTTTTTCGATTTTTTTCTCTCGGGTACGAGTTACGCGGTTACGGTTGACTTTTTCTTATTCGAAATCTGATTCTCTATAAAATGCACCTAATGGTTTCCTTTTAGCTTGAAATTTTTTTTTCTCGAAAATCCACAGTACCCTCCCTTGGAAAAATGACTCAGAAAAATCATGGCATTCGAAACAGATTTTTTCGATTTTTTTCTCACGGGTACGAGTTACGCGGTTACGGTTGACTTTTTCTTATTCGAAATCTGATTCTCTATAAAATGCACCTAATGGTTTCCTTTTAGCTTGAAGTTTTTTTTGTCGAAAATCCACAGTACCCTCCCTTGGAAAAATGACTAAGAAAAATCATGGCATTCGAAACAGATTTTTTTCGATTTTTTTCTCACGGGTACGAGTTACGCGGTTACGGTTGACTTTTTCTTATTCGAAATCTGATTCTCTATAAAATGCACCTAATGATTTCCTTTTAGCTTGAAATTTTTTTTGTCTAAAATCCACAGTAACCTCCCTTGGAAAAATGACTCCGAAAAATTATGGCATTCGAAACAGATTTTTTCGATTTTTTTCTCACGGGTACGAGTTACGCGGTTACGGTTGACTTTTTCTTATTCGAAATCTGATTCTCTATAAAATGGAACCTAATGGTTTCCTTTTAGCTTGAAATTTTTTTTTGTCGAAAATCCACAGTACCCTCCCTTGGAAAAATGACTCCGAAAAATCATGGCATTCGAAACAGATTTTTTCGATTTTTTTCTCACGGGTACGAGTTACGCGGTTACGGTTGACTTTTTCTTATTCGAAATCTGATTCTCTATAAAATGCACCTAATGGTTTCCTTTTAGCTTGAAATTTTTTTTTGTCGAAAATCCACAGTGCCCTCCCTTGGAAAAATGACTCAGAAAAATCATGGCATTCGAAACAGATTTTTTCGATTTTTTTCTCACGGGTACGAGTTAGGCGGTTACGGTTGACTTTTTCTTATTCGAAATCTGATTCTCTATAAAATGCACCTAATGGTTTCCTTTTAGCTTGAAATTTTTTTTTGTCGAAAATACACAGTAAACTTCCTTGGAAAAATGACTCCGAAAAATCATGGCATTCGAAACAGATTTTTTCGATTTTTTTCTCACGGGTACGAGTTACGCGGTTACGGTTGACTTTTTCTTATTCGAAATCTGATTCTCTATAAAATGCACCTAATGGTTTCCTTTTAGCTTGAAATTTTTTTTTCTCGAAAATCCACAGTACCCTTCCTTGGAAAAATGACTCCGAAAAATCATGGAATTCGAAACAGATTTTTTCGATTTTTTTCTCACGGGTACGAGTTACGCGGTTACGGTTGACTTTTTCTTATTCGAAATCTGATTCTGTATAAAATGCACCTAATGGTTTCCTTTTAGCTTGAAGTTTTTTTTTGTCGAAAATCCACAGTACCCTCCCTTGGAAAAATGACTAAGGAAAATCATGGCATTCGAAACAGATTTTTTCGATTTTTTTCTCACGGGTACGAGTTACGCGGTTACGGTTGACTTTTTCTTATTCGAAATCTGATTCTCTATAAAATGCACCTAATGGTTTCCTTTTAGCTTGAAATTTTTTTTTGTCGAAAATACACAGTAAACTTCCTTGGAAAAATGACTCCGAAAAATCATTTCATTCGAAACAGATTTTTTCGATTTTTTTCTCACGGGTACGAGTTACGCGGTTACGGTTGACTTTTTCTCATTCGAAATCTGATTCTCTATAAAATGCACCTAATGGTTTCCTTTTAGCTTGAAATTTTTTTTTGTGGAAAATCCACAGTACCCTCCCTTGGAAAAATGACTCCGAAAAATCATGGCATTCGAAACAGATTTTTTCGATTTTTTTCTCACGGGTACGAGTTACGCGGTTACGGTTGACTTTTTCTTATTCGAAATCTGATTCTCTATAAAATGCACCTAATGGTTTCCTTTTAGCTTGAAGTTTTTTTTTGTCGAAAATCCACAGTACCCTCCCTTGGAAAAATGACTAAGGAAAATCATGGCATTCGAAACAGATTTTTTCGATTTTTTTCTCACGGGTACGAGTTACGCGGTTACGGTTGACTTTTTCTTATTCGAAATCTGATTCTCTATAAAATGCACCTAATGGTTTCCTTTTTGCTTGAAATTTTTTTTTGTCGAAAATCCACAGTACCCTTCCTTGGAAAAATGACTCCGAAAAATCATGGCATTCGAAACAGATTTTTTCGATTTTTTTCTCACGGGTACGAGTTGCGCGGTTACGGTTGACTTTTTCTTATTCGAAATCTGATTCTGTATAAAATGCACCTAATGGTTTCCTTTTAGCTTGAAATTTTTTTTCGTCGAAAATCCACAGTACCCTCCCTTGGAAAAATGACTAAGAAAAATCATGGCATTCGAAACAGATTTTTTCGATTTTTTTCTCTTGGGTACGAGTTACGCGGTTACGGTTGACTTTTTCTTATTCGAAATCTGATTCTCTATAAAATGCACCTAATGGTTTCCTTTTAGCTTGAAGTTTTTTTTTGTCGAAAATCCACAGTACCCTCCCTTGGAAAAATGACTCCGCAAAATCACGGCATTCGAAACAGATTTTTTCGATTTTTTTCTCACGGGTACGAGTTACGCGGTTACGGTTGACTTTTTCTTATTCGAAATCTGATTCTCTATAAAATGCACCTAATGGTTTCCTTTTAGCTTGAAATTTTTTTTTGTGGAAAATCCACAGTACCCTCCCTTGGAAAAATAACTCCGCAAAATCATGGCATTCGAAACAGATTTTTTCGATTTTTTTCTCTCGGGTACGAGTTACGCGGTTACGGTTGACTTTTTCTTATTCGAAATCTGATTCTCTATAAAATGCACCTAATGGTTTCCTTTTAGCTTGAAATTTTTTTTTCTCGAAAATCCACAGTACCCTCCCTTGGAAAAATGACTCAGAAAAATCATGGCATTCGAAACAGATTTTTTCGATTTTTTTCTCACGGGTACGTGTTACGCGGTTACGGTTGACTTTTTCTTATTCGAAATCTGATTCTCTATAAAATGCACCTAATGGTTTCCTTTTAGCTTGAAATTTTTTTTTCTCGAAAATCCACAGTACCCTCCCTTGGAAAAATGACTCAGAAAAATCATGGCATTCGAAACAGATTTTTTCGATTTTTTTCTCACGGGTACGAGTTACGCGGTTACGGTTGACTTTTTCTTATTCGAAATCTGATTCTCTATAAAATGCACCTAATGGTTTCCTTTTAGCTTGAAGTTTTTTTTGTCGAAAATCCACAGTACCCTCCCTTGGAAAAATGACTAAGAAAAATCATGGCATTCGAAACAGATTTTTTTCGATTTTTTTCTCACGGGTACGAGTTACGCGGTTACGGTTGACTTTTTCTTATTCGAAATCTGATTCTCTATAAAATGCACCTAATGATTTCCTTTTAGCTTGAAATTTTTTTTGTCTAAAATCCACAGTAACCTCCCTTGGAAAAATGACTCCGAAAAATTATGGCATTCGAAACAGATTTTTTCGATTTTTTTCTCACGGGTACGAGTTACGCGGTTACGGTTGACTTTTTCTTATTCGAAATCTGATTCTCTATAAAATGGAACCTAATGGTTTCCTTTTAGCTTGAAATTTTTTTTTGTCGAAAATCCACAGTACCCTCCCTTGGAAAAATGACTCCGAAAAATCATGGCATTCGAAACAGATTTTTTCGATTTTTTTCTCACGGGTACGAGTTACGCGGTTACGGTTGACTTTTTCTTATTCGAAATCTGATTCTCTATAAAATGCACCTAATGGTTTCCTTTTAGCTTGAAATTTTTTTTTGTCGAAAATCCACAGTAAACTTCCTTGGAAAAATGACTCCGAAAAATCATGGCATTCGAAACAGATTTTTTCGATTTTTTTCTCACGGGTACGAGTTACGCGGTTACGGTTGACTTTTTCTTATTCGAAATCTGATTCTCTATAAAATGCACCTAATGGTTTCCTTTTAGCTTGAAATTTTTTTTTCTCGAAAATCCACAGTACCCTTCCTTGGAAAAATGACTCCGAAAAATCATGGAATTCGAAACAGATTTTTTCGATTTTTTTCTCATGGGTACGAGTTACGCGGTTACGGTTGACTTTTTCTTATTCGAAATCTGATTCTGTATAAAATGCACCTAATGGTTTCCTTTTAGCTTGAAGTTTTTTTTTGTCGAAAATCCACAGTACCCTCCCTTGGAAAAATGACTAAGGAAAATCATGGCATTCGAAACAGATTTTTTCGATTTTTTTCTCACGGGTACGAGTTACGCGGTTACGGTTGACTTTCTCTTATTCGAAATCTGATTCTCTATAAAATGCACCTAATGGTTTCCTTTTAGCTTGAAATTTTTTTTTCTCGAAAATACACAGTAAACTTCCTTGGAAAAATGACTCCGAAAAATCATTTCATTCGAAACAGATTTTTTCGATTTTTTTCTCACGGGTACGAGTTACGCGGTTACGGTTGACTTTTTCTCATTCGAAATCTGATTCTCTATAAAATGCACCTAATGGTTTCCTTTTAGCTTGAAATTTTTTTTTGTGGAAAATCCACAGTACCCTCCCTTGGAAAAATGACTCCGAAAAATCATGGCATTCGAAACAGATTTTTTCGATTTTTTTCTCACGGGTACGAGTTACGCGGTTACGGTTGACTTTTTCTTATTCGAAATCTGATTCTCTATAAAATGCACCTAATGGTTTCCTTTTAGCTTGAAGTTTTTTTTTGTCGAAAATCCACAGTACCCTCCCTTGGAAAAATGACTAAGGAAAATCATGGCATTCGAAACAGATTTTTTCGATTTTTTTCTCACGGGTACGAGTTACGCGGTTACGGTTGACTTTTTCTTATTCGAAATCTGATTCTCTATAAAATGCACCTAATGGTTTCCTTTTAGCTTGAAATTTTTTTTTGTCGAAAATACACAGTAAACTTCCTTGGAAAAATGACTCCGAAAAATCATTTCATTCGAAACAGATTTTTTCGATTTTTTTCTCACGGGTACGAGTTACGCGGTTACGGTTGACTTTTTCTCATTCGAAATCTGATTCTCTATAAAATGCACCTAATGGTTTCCTTTTAGCTTGAAATTTTTTTTTGTGGAAAATCCACAGTACCCTCCCTTGGAAAAATGACTCCGAAAAATCATGGCATTCGAAACAGATTTTTTCGATTTTTTTCTCACGGGTACGAGTTACGCGGTTACGGTTGACTTTTTCTTATTCGAAATCTGATTCTCTATAAAATGCACCTAATGGTTTCCTTTTAGCTTGAAATTTTTTTTTGTCGAAAATCCACAGTACCCTCCCTTGGAAAAATGACTCCGAAAAATCATGGCATTCGAAACAGATTTTTTCGATTTTTTTCTCTTGGGTACGAGTTACGCGGTTACGGTTGACTTTTTCTTATTCGAAATCTGATTCTCTATAAAATGCACCTAATGGTTTCCTTTTAGCTTGAAGTTTTTTTTTTGTCGAAAATCCACAGTACCCTCCCTTGGAAAAATGACTCCGCAAAATCATGGCATTCGAAACAGATTTTTTCGATTTTTTTCTCTCGGGTACGAGTTACGCGGTTACGGTTGACTTTTTCTTATTCGAAATCTGATTCTCTATAAAATGCACCTAATGGTTTCCTTTTAGCTTGAAATTTTTTTTTCTCGAAAATCCACAGTACCCTCCCTTGGAAAAATGACTCAGAAAAATCATGGCATTCGAAACAGATTTTTTCGATTTTTTTCTCACGGGTACGTGTTACGCGGTTACGGTTGACTTTTTCTTATTCGAAATCTGATTCTCTATAAAATGCACCTAATGGTTTCCTTTTAGCTTGAAATTTTTTTTTCTCGAAAATCCACAGTACCCTCCCTTGGAAAAATGACTCAGAAAAATCATGGCATTCGAAACAGATTTTTTCGATTTTTTTCTCACGGGTACGAGTTACGCGGTTACGGTTGACTTTTTCTTATTCGAAATCTGATTCTCTATAAAATGCACCTAATGATTTCCTTTTAGCTTGAAATTTTTTTTGTCTAAAATCCACAGTAACCTCCCTTGGAAAAATGACTCCGAAAAATTATGGCATTCGAAACAGATTTTTTCGATTTTTTTCTCACGGGTACGAGTTACGCGGTTACGGTTGACTTTTTCTTATTCGAAATCTGATTCTCTATAAAATGCACCTAATGGTTTCCTTTTAGCTTGAAGTTTTTTTTTGTCGAAAATCCACAGTACCCTCCCTTGGAAAAATGACTAAGGAAAATCATGGCATTCGAAACAGATTTTTTCGATTTTTTTCTCACGGGTACGAGTTACGCGGTTACGGTTGACTTTTTCTTATTCGAAATCTGATTCTCTATAAAATGCACCTAATGGTTTCCTTTTAGCTTGAAATTTTTTTTTGTGGAAAATCCACAGTACCCTCCCTTGGACAAATGACTCCGAAAAATCATGGCATTCGAAACAGATTTTTTCGATTTTTTTCTCACGGGTACGAGTTACGCGGTTACGGTTGACTTTTTCTTATTCGAAATCTGATTCTCTATAAAATGCACCTAATGGTTTCCTTTTAGCTTGAAATTTTTTTTTGTCGAAAATCCACAGTACCCTTCCTTGGAAAAAAGACTCCGAAAAATCATGGCATTCGAAACAGATTTTTTCGATTTTTTTCTCACGGGTACGAGTTGCGCGGTTACGGTTGACTTTTTCTTATTCGAAATCTGATTCTGTATAAAATGCACCTAATGGTTTCCTTTTAGCTTGAAATTTTTTTCGTCGAAAATCCACAGTACCCTCCCTTGGAAAAATGACTAAGAAAAATCATGGCATTCGAAACAGATTTTTTCGTTTTTTTTCTCTTGGGTACGAGTTACGCGGTTACGGTTGACTTTTTCTTATTCGAAATCTGATTCTCTATAAAATGCACCTAATGGTTTCCTTTTAGCTTGAAGTTTTTTTTTTGTCGAAAATCCACAGTACCCTCCCTTGGAAAAATGACTCCGCAAAATCATGGCATTCGAAACAGATTTTTTCGATTTTTTTCTCTCGGGTACGAGTTACGCGGTTACGGTTGACTTTTTCTTATTCGAAATCTGATTCTCTATAAAATGCACCTAATGGTTTCCTTTTAGCTTGAAATTTTTTTTTCTCGAAAATCCACAGTACCCTCCCTTGGAAAAATGACTCAGAAAAATCATGGCATTCGAAACAGATTTTTTCGATTTTTTTCTCACGGGTACGTGTTACGCGGTTACGGTTGACTTTTTCTTATTCGAAATCTGATTCTCTATAAAATGCACCTAATGGTTTCCTTTTAGCTTGAAATTTTTTTTTCTCGAAAATCCACAGTACCCTCCCTTGGAAAAATGACTCAGAAAAATCATGGCATTCGAAACAGATTTTTTCGATTTTTTTCTCACGGGTACGAGTTACGCGGTTACGGTTGACTTTTTCTTATTCGAAATCTGATTCTCTATAAAATGCACCTAATGATTTCCTTTTAGCTTGAAATTTTTTTTGTCTAAAATCCACAGTAACCTCCCTTGGAAAAATGACTCCGAAAAATTATGGCATTCGAAACAGATTTTTTCGATTTTTTTCTCACGGGTACGAGTTACGCGGTTACGGTTGACTTTTTCTTATTCGAAATCTGATTCTCTATAAAATGCACCTAATGGTTTCCTTTTAGCTTGAAGTTTTTTTTTGTCGAAAATCCACAGTACCCTCCCTTGGAAAAATGACTAAGGAAAATCATGGCATTCGAAACAGATTTTTTCGATTTTTTTCTCACGGGTACGAGTTACGCGGTTACGGTTGACTTTTTCTTATTCGAAATCTGATTCTCTATAAAATGCACCTAATGGTTTCCTTTTAGCTTGAAATTTTTTTTTGTGGAAAATCCACAGTACCCTCCCTTGGACAAATGACTCCGAAAAATCATGGCATTCGAAACAGATTTTTTCGATTTTTTTCTCACGGGTACGAGTTACGCGGTTACGGTTGACTTTTTCTTATTCGAAATCTGATTCTCTATAAAATGCACCTAATGGTTTCCTTTTAGCTTGAAATTTTTTTTTGTCGAAAATCCACAGTACCCTTCCTTGGAAAAATGACTCCGAAAAATCATGGCATTCGAAACAGATTTTTTCGATTTTTTTCTCACGGGTACGAGTTGCGCGGTTACGGTTGACTTTTTCTTATTCGAAATCTGATTCTGTATAAAATGCACCTAATGGTTTTCTTTTAGCTTGAAATTTTTTTTCGTCGAAAATCCACAGTACCCTCCCTTGGAAAAATGACTAAGAAAAATCATGGCATTCGAAACAGATTTTTTCGATTTTTTTCTCTTGGGTACGAGTTACGCGGTTACGGTTGACTTTTTCTTATTCGAAATCTGATTCTCTATAAAATGCACCTAATGGTTTCCTTTTAGCTTGAAGTTTTTTTTTGTCGAAAATCCACAGTACCCTCCCTTGGAAAAATGACTCCGCAAAATCATGGCATTCGAAACAGATTTTTTCGATTTTTTTCTCACGGGTACGAGTTACGCGGTTACGGTTGACTTTTTCTTATTCGAAATCTGATTCTCTATAAAATGCACCTAATGGTTTCCTTTTAGCTTGAAATTTTTTTTTGTGGAAAATCCACAGTACCCTCCCTTGGAAAAATAACTCCGCAAAATCATGGCATTCGAAACAGATTTTTTCGATTTTTTTCTCTCGGGTACGAGTTACGCGGTTACGGTTGACTTTTTCTTATTCGAAATCTGATTCTCTATAAAATGCACCTAATGGTTTCCTTTTAGCTTGAAATTTTTTTTTCTCGAAAATCCACAGTACCCTCCCTTGGAAAAATGACTCAGAAAAATCATGGCATTCGAAACAGATTTTTTCGATTTTTTTCTCACGGGTACGTGTTACGCGGTTACGGTTGACTTTTTCTTATTCGAAATCTGATTCTCTATAAAATGCACCTAATGGTTTCCTTTTAGCTTGAAATTTTTTTTTCTCGAAAATCCACAGTACCCTCCCTTGGAAAAATGACTCAGAAAAATCATGGCATTCGAAACAGATTTTTTCGATTTTTTTCTCACGGGTACGAGTTACGCGGTTACGGTTGACTTTTTCTTATTCGAAATCTGATTCTCTATAAAATGCACCTAATGGTTTCCTTTTAGCTTGAAGTTTTTTTTGTCGAAAATCCACAGTACCCTCCCTTGGAAAAATGACTAAGAAAAATCATGGCATTCGAAACAGATTTTTTTCGATTTTTTTCTCACGGGTACGAGTTACGCGGTTACGGTTGACTTTTTCTTATTCGAAATCTGATTCTCTATAAAATGCACCTAATGATTTCCTTTTAGCTTGAAATTTTTTTTGTCTAAAATCCACAGTAACCTCCCTTGGAAAAATGACTCCGAAAAATTATGGCATTCGAAACAGATTTTTTCGATTTTTTTCTCACGGGTACGAGTTACGCGGTTACGGTTGACTTTTTCTTATTCGAAATCTGATTCTCTATAAAATGGAACCTAATGGTTTCCTTTTAGCTTGAAATTTTTTTTTGTCGAAAATCCACAGTACCCTCCCTTGGAAAAATGACTCCGAAAAATCATGGCATTCGAAACAGATTTTTTCGATTTTTTTCTCACGGGTACGAGTTACGCGGTTACGGTTGACTTTTTCTTATTCGAAATCTGATTCTCTATAAAATGCACCTAATGGTTTCCTTTTAGCTTGAAATTTTTTTTTCTCGAAAATCCACAGTACCCTTCCTTGGAAAAATGACTCCGAAAAATCATGGAATTCGAAACAGATTTTTTCGATTTTTTTCTCACGGGTACGAGTTACGCGGTTACGGTTGACTTTTTCTTATTCGAAATCTGATTCTGTATAAAATGCACCTAATGGTTTCCTTTTAGCTTGAAGTTTTTTTTTGTCGAAAATCCACAGTACCCTCCCTTGGAAAAATGACTAAGGAAAATCATGGCATTCGAAACAGATTTTTTCGATTTTTTTCTCACGGGTACGAGTTACGCGGTTACGGTTGACTTTTTCTTATTCGAAATCTGATTCTCTATAAAATGCACCTAATGGTTTCCTTTTAGCTTGAAATTTTTTTTTGTCGAAAATACACAGTAAACTTCCTTGGAAAAATGACTCCGAAAAATCATTTCATTCGAAACAGATTTTTTCGATTTTTTTCTCACGGGTACGAGTTACGCGGTTACGGTTGACTTTTTCTCATTCGAAATCTGATTCTCTATAAAATGCACCTAATGGTTTCCTTTTAGCTTGAAATTTTTTTTTGTGGAAAATCCACAGTACCCTCCCTTGGAAAAATGACTCCGAAAAATCATGGCATTCGAAACAGATTTTTTCGATTTTTTTCTCACGGGTACGAGTTACGCGGTTACGGTTGACTTTTTCTTATTCGAAATCTGATTCTCTATAAAATGCACCTAATGGTTTCCTTTTAGCTTGAAATTTTTTTTTGTCGAAAATCCACAGTACCCTCCCTTGGAAAAATGACTCCGAAAAATCATGGCATTCGAAACAGATTTTTTCGATTTTTTTCTCACGGGTACGAGTTGCGCGGTTACGGTTGACTTTTTCTTATTCGAAATCTGATTCTGTATAAAATGCACCTAATGGTTTCCTTTTAGCTTGAAATTTTTTTTCGTCGAAAATCCACAGTACCCTCCCTTGGAAAAATGACTAAGAAAAATCATGGCATTCGAAACAGATTTTTTCGATTTTTTTCTCTTGGGTACGAGTTACGCGGTTACGGTTGACTTTTTCTTATTCGAAATCTGATTCTCTATAAAATGCACCTAATGGTTTCCTTTTAGCTTGAAGTTTTTTTTTGTCGAAAATCCACAGTACCCTCCCTTGGAAAAATGACTCCGCAAAATCATGGCATTCGAAACAGATTTTTTCGATTTTTTTCTCACGGGTACGAGTTACGCGGTTACGGTTGACTTTTTCTTATTCGAAATCTGATTCTCTATAAAATGCACCTAATGGTTTCCTTTTAGCTTGAAATTTTTTTTTGTGGAAAATCCACAGTACCCTCCCTTGGAAAAATAACTCCGCAAAATCATGGCATTCGAAACAGATTTTTTCGATTTTTTTCTCTCGGGTACGAGTTACGCGGTTACGGTTGACTTTTTCTTATTCGAAATCTGATTCTCTATAAAATGCACCTAATGGTTTCCTTTTAGCTTGAAATTTTTTTTTCTCGAAAATCCACAGTACCCTCCCTTGGAAAAATGACTCAGAAAAATCATGGCATTCGAAACAGATTTTTTCGATTTTTTTCTCACGGGTACGTGTTACGCGGTTACGGTTGACTTTTTCTTATTCGAAATCTGATTCTCTATAAAATGCACCTAATGGTTTCCTTTTAGCTTGAAATTTTTTTTTCTCGAAAATCCACAGTACCCTTCCTTGGAAAAATGACTCCGAAAAATCATGGAATTCGAAACAGATTTTTTCGATTTTTTTCTCACGGGTACGAGTTACGCGGTTACGGTTGACTTTTTCTTATTCGAAATCTGATTCTGTATAAAATGCACCTAATGGTTTCCTTTTAGCTTGAAGTTTTTTTTTGTCGAAAATCCACAGTACCCTCCCTTGGAAAAATGACTAAGGAAAATCATGGCATTCGAAACAGATTTTTTCGATTTTTTTCTCACGGGTACGTGTTACGCGGTTACGGTTGACTTTTTCTTATTCGAAATCTGATTCTCTATAAAATGCACCTAATGGTTTCCTTTTAGCTTGAAATTTTTTTTTCTCGAAAATCCACAGTACCCTCCCTTGGAAAAATAACTCCGCAAAATCATGGCATTCGAAACAGATTTTTTCGATTTTTTTCTCTCGGGTACGAGTTACGCGGTTACGGTTGACTTTTTCTTATTCGAAATCTGATTCTCTATAAAATGCACCTAATGGTTTCCTTTTAGCTTGAAATTTTTTTTTCTCGAAAATCCACAGTACCCTCCCTTGGAAAAATGACTCAGAAAAATCATGGCATTCGAAACAGATTTTTTCGATTTTTTTCTCACGGGTACGTGTTACGCGGTTACGGTTGACTTTTTCTTATTCGAAATCTGATTCTCTATAAAATGCACCTAATGGTTTCCTTTTAGCTTGAAATTTTTTTTTCTCGAAAATCCACAGTACCCTTCCTTGGAAAAATGACTCCGAAAAATCATGGAATTCGAAACAGATTTTTTCGATTTTTTTCTCACGGGTACGAGTTACGCGGTTACGGTTGACTTTTTCTTATTCGAAATCTGATTCTGTATAAAATGCACCTAATGGTTTCCTTTTAGCTTGAAGTTTTTTTTTGTCGAAAATCCACAGTACCCTCCCTTGGAAAAATGACTAAGGAAAATCATGGCATTCGAAACAGATTTTTTCGATTTTTTTCTCACGGGTACGTGTTACGCGGTTACGGTTGACTTTTTCTTATTCGAAATCTGATTCTCTATAAAATGCACCTAATGGTTTCCTTTTAGCTTGAAATTTTTTTTTGTCGAAAATCCACAGTACCCTCCCTTGGAAAAATGACTCCGAAAAATCATGGCATTCGAAACAGATTTTTTCGATTTTTTTCTCACGGGTACGAGTTGCGCGGTTACGGTTGACTTTTTCTTATTCGAAATCTGATTCTGTATAAAATGCACCTAATGGTTTCCTTTTAGCTTGAAATTTTTTTTCGTCGAAAATCCACAGTACCCTCCCTTGGAAAAATGACTAAGAAAAATCATGGCATTCGAAACAGATTTTTTCGATTTTTTTCTCTTGGGTACGAGTTACGCGGTTACGGTTGACTTTTTCTTATTCGAAATCTGATTCTCTATAAAATGCACCTAATGGTTTCCTTTTAGCTTGAAGTTTTTTTTTGTCGAAAATCCACAGTACCCTCCCTTGGAAAAATGACTCCGCAAAATCATGGCATTCGAAACAGATTTTTTCGATTTTTTTCTCACGGGTACGAGTTACGCGGTTACGGTTGACTTTTTCTTATTCGAAATCTGATTCTCTATAAAATGCACCTAATGGTTTCCTTTTAGCTTGAAATTTTTTTTTGTGGAAAATCCACAGTACCCTCCCTTGGAAAAATAACTCCGCAAAATCATGGCATTCGAAACAGATTTTTTCGATTTTTTTCTCTCGGGTACGAGTTACGCGGTTACGGTTGACTTTTTCTTATTCGAAATCTGATTCTCTATAAAATGCACCTAATGGTTTCCTTTTAGCTTGAAATTTTTTTTTCTCGAAAATCCACAGTACCCTCCCTTGGAAAAATGACTCAGAAAAATCATGGCATTCGAAACAGATTTTTTCGATTTTTTTCTCACGGGTACGTGTTACGCGGTTACGGTTGACTTTTTCTTATTCGAAATCTGATTCTCTATAAAATGCACCTAATGGTTTCCTTTTAGCTTGAAATTTTTTTTTCTCGAAAATCCACAGTACCCTTCCTTGGAAAAATGACTCCGAAAAATCATTTCATTCGAAACAGATTTTTTCGATTTTTTTCTCACGGGTACGAGTTACGCGGTTACGGTTGACTTTTTCTTATTCGAAATCTGATTCTCTATAAAATGCACCTAATGGTTTCCTTTTAGCTTGAAATTTTTTTTTGTGGAAAATCCACAGTACCCTCCCTTGGAAAAATAACTCCGCAAAATCATGGCATTCGAAACAGATTTTTTCGATTTTTTTCTCTCGGGTACGAGTTACGCGGTTACGGTTGACTTTTTCTTATTCGAAATCTGATTCTCTATAAAATGCACCTAATGGTTTCCTTTTAGCTTGAAATTTTTTTTTGTCGAAAATCCACAGTGCCCTCCCTTGGAAAAATGACTCAGAAAAATCATGGCATTCGAAACAGATTTTTTCGATTTTTTTCTCACGGGTACGAGTTAGGCGGTTACGGTTGACTTTTTCTTATTCGAAATCTGATTCTCTATAAAATGCACCTAATGGTTTCCTTTTAGCTTGAAATTTTTTTTCGTCGAAAATCCACAGTACCCTCCCTTGGAAAAATGACTAAGAAAAATCATGGCATTCGAAACAGATTTTTTCGATTTTTTTCTCTTGGGTACGAGTTACGCGGTTACGGTTGACTTTTTCTTATTCGAAATCTGATTCTCTATAAAATGCACCTAATGGTTTCCTTTTAGCTTGAAGTTTTTTTTTGTCGAAAATCCACAGTACCCTCCCTTGGAAAAATGACTCCGCAAAATCATGGCATTCGAAACAGATTTTTTCGATTTTTTTCTCACGGGTACGAGTTACGCGGTTACGGTTGACTTTTTCTTATTCGAAATCTGATTCTCTATAAAATGCACCTAATGGTTTCCTTTTAGCTTGAAATTTTTTTTTGTGGAAAATCCACAGTACCCTCCCTTGGAAAAATAACTCCGCAAAATCATGGCATTCGAAACAGATTTTTTCGATTTTTTTCTCTCGGGTACGAGTTACGCGGTTACGGTTGACTTTTTCTTATTCGAAATCTGATTCTCTATAAAATGCACCTAATGGTTTCCTTTTAGCTTGAAATTTTTTTTTCTCGAAAATCCACAGTACCCTCCCTTGGAAAAATGACTCAGAAAAATCATGGCATTCGAAACAGATTTTTTCGATTTTTTTCTCACGGGTACGTGTTACGCGGTTACGGTTGACTTTTTCTTATTCGAAATCTGATTCTCTATAAAATGCACCTAATGGTTTCCTTTTAGCTTGAAATTTTTTTTTCTCGAAAATCCACAGTACCCTCCCTTGGAAAAATGACTCAGAAAAATCATGGCATTCCAAACAGATTTTTTCGATTTTTTTCTCACGGGTACGAGTTACGCGGTTACGGTTGACTTTTTCTTATTCGAAATCTGATTCTCTATAAAATGCACCTAATGGTTTCCTTTTAGCTTGAAGTTTTTTTTGTCGAAAATCCACAGTAACCTCCCTTGGAAAAATGACTCCGAAAAATTATGGCATTCGAAACAGATTTTTTCGATTTTTTTCTCACGGGTACGAGTTACGCGGTTACGGTTGACTTTTTCTTATTCGAAATCTGATTCTCTATAAAATGCACCTAATGGTTTCCTTTTAGCTTGAAATTTTTTTTTGTCGAAAATCCACAGTGCCCTCCCTTGGAAAAATGACTCAGAAAAATCATGGCATTCGAAACAGATTTTTTCGATTTTTTTCTCACGGGTACGAGTTAGGCGGTTACGGTTGACTTTTTCTTATTCGAAATCTGATTCTCTATAAAATGCACCTAATGGTTTCCTTTTAGCTTGAAATTTTTTTTTTGTCGAAAATACACAGTAAACTTCCTTGGAAAAATGACTCCGAAAAATCATGGCATTCGAAACAGATTTTTTCGATTTTTTTCTCACGGGTACGAGTTACGCGGTTACGGTTGACTTTTTCTTATTCGAAATCTGATTCTGTATAAAATGCACCTAATGGTTTCCTTTTAGCTTGAAGTTTTTTTTTGTCGAAAATCCACAGTACCCTCCCTTGGAAAGATGACTAAGGAAAATCATGGCATTCGAAACAGATTTTTTCGATTTTTTTCTCACGGGTACGAGTTACGCGGTTACGGTTGACTTTTTCTTATTCGAAATCTGATTCTCTATAAAATGCACCTAATGGTTTCCTTTTAGCTTGAAATTTTTTTTTGTCGAAAATACACAGTAAACTTCCTTGGAAAAATGACTCCGAAAAATCATTTCATTCGAAACAGATTTTTTCGATTTTTTTCTCACGGGTACGAGTTACGCGGTTACGGTTGACTTTTTCTTATTCGAAATCTGATTCTCTATAAAATGCACCTAATGGTTTCCTTTTAGCTTGAAATTTTTTTTTGTGGAAAATCCACAGTAACCTCCCTTGGAAAAATGACTCCGAAAAATCATGGCATTCTAAACAGATTTTTTCGATTTTTTTCTCACGGGTACGAGTTACGCGGTTACGGTTGACTTTTTCTTATTCGAAATCTGATTCTCTATAAAATGCACCTAATGGTTTCCTTTTAGCTTGAAATTTTTTTTTGTCGAAAATCCACAGTACCCTCCCTTGGAAAAATGACTCCGAAAAATCATGGCATTCGAAACAGATTTTTTCGATTTTTTTCTCACGGGTACGAGTTACGCGGTTACGGTTGACTTTTTCTTATTCGAAATCTGATTCTGTATAAAATGCACCTAATGGTTTCCTTTTAGCTTGAAATTTTTTTTCGTCGAAAATCCACAGTACCCTCCCTTGGAAAAATGACTAAGAAAAATCATGGCATTCGAAACAGATTTTTTCGATTTTTTTCTCTTGGGTACGAGTTACGCGGTTACGGTTGACTTTTTCTTATTCGAAATCTGATTCTCTATAAAATGCACCTAATGGTTTCCTTTTAGCTTGAAGTTTTTTTTTGTCGAAAATCCACAGTACCCTCCCTTGGAAAAATGACTCCGCAAAATCATGGCATTCGAAACAGATTTTTTCGATTTTTTTCTCACGGGTACGAGTTACGCGGTTACGGTTGACTTTTTCTTATTCGAAATCTGATTCTCTATAAAATGCACCTAATGGTTTCCTTTTAGCTTGAAATTTTTTTTTGTGGAAAATCCACAGTACCCTCCCTTGGAAAAATAACTCCGAAAAATCATGGAATTCGAAACAGATTTTTTCGATTTTTTTCTCACGGGTACGTGTTACGCGGTTACGGTTGACTTTTTCTTATTCGAAATCTGATTCTCTATAAAATGCACCTAATGATTTCCTTTTAGCTTGAAATTTTTTTTGTCTAAAATCCACAGTAACCTCCCTTGGAAAAATGACTCCGAAAAATCATGGCATTCGAAACAGATTTTTTCGATTTTTTTCTCACGGGTACGAGTTACGCGGTTACGGTTGACTTTTTCTTATTCGAAATCTGATTCTCTATAAAATGCACCTAATGGTTTCCTTTTAGCTTGAAATTTTTTTTTGTCGAAAATACACAGTAAACTTCCTTGGAAAAATGACTCCGAAAAATCATGGCATTCGAAACAGATTTTTTCGATTTTTTTCTCACGGGTACGAGTTACGCGGTTACGATTGACTTTTTCTTATTCGAAATCTGATTCTCTATAAAATGCACCTAATGGTTTCCTTTTAGCTTGAAGTTTTTTTTTGTCGAAAATCCACAGTACCCTCCCTTGGAAAAATGACTCCGCAAAATCATGGCATTCGAAACAGATTTTTTCGATTTTTTTCTCTCGGGTACGAGTTACGCGGTTACGGTTGACTTTTTCTTATTCGAAATCTGATTCTCTATAAAATGCACCTAATGGTTTCCTTTTAGCTTGAAATTTTTTTTTCTCGAAAATCCACAGTACCCTCCCTTGGAAAAATGACTCAGAAAAATCATGGCATTCGAAACAGATTTTTTCGATTTTTTTCTCACGGGTACGTGTTACGCGGTTACGGTTGACTTTTTCTTATTCGAAATCTGATTCTCTATAAAATGCACCTAATGGTTTCCTTTTAGCTTGAAATTTTTTTTTCTCGAAAATCCACAGTACCCTCCCTTGGAAAAATGACTAAGAAAAATCATGGCATTCGAAACAGATTTTTTTCGATTTTTTTCTCACGGGTGCGAGTTACGCGGTTACGGTTGACTTTTTCTTATTCGAAATCTGATTCTCTATAAAATGCACCTAATGATTTCCTTTTAGCTTGAATTTTTTTTTGTCTAAAATCCACAGTAAACTCCCTTGGAAAAATGACTCCGAAAAATCATGGCATTCGAAACAGATTTTTTCGATTTTTTTCTCACGGGTACGAGTTACGCGGTTACGGTTGACTTTTTCTTATTCGAAATCTGATTCTCTATAAAATGCACCTAATGGTTTCCTTTTAGCTTGAAATTTTTTTTTGTCGAAAATCCACATTGCCCTCCCTTGGAAAAATGACTCAGAAAAATCATGGCATTCGAAACAGATTTTTTCGATTTTTTTCTCACGGGTACGAGTTAGGCGGTTACGGTTGACTTTTTCTTATTCGAAATCTGATTCTCTATAAAATGCACCTAATGGTTTCCTTTTAGCTTGAAATTTTTTTTTTGTCGAAAATACACAGTAAACTTCCTTGGAAAAATGACTCCGAAAAATCATGGCATTCGAAACAGATTTTTTCGATTTTTTTCTCACGGGTACGAGTTACGCGGTTACGGTTGACTTTTTCTTATTCGAAATCTGATTCTCTATAAAATGCACCTAATGGTTTCCTTTTAGCTTGAAGTTTTTTTTTGTCGAAAATCCACAGTACCCTCCCTTGGAAAAATGACTAAGGAAAATCATGGCATTCGAAACAGATTTTTTCGATTTTTTTCTCACGGGTACGAGTTACGCGGTTACGGTTGACTTTTTCTTATTCGAAATCTGATTCTCTATAAAATGCACCTAATGGTTTCCTTTTAGCTTGAAATTTTTTTTTGTCGAAAATACACAGTAAACTTCCTTGGAAAAATGACTCCGAAAAATCATGGCATTCGAAACAGATTTTTTCGATTTTTTTCTCACGGGTACGAGTTACGCGGTTACGGTTGACTTTTTCTTATTCGAAATCTGATTCTCTATAAAATGCACCTAATGGTTTCCTTTTAGCTTGAAATTTTTTTTTGTGGAAAATCCACAGTACCCTCCCTTGGAAAAATGACTCAGAAAAATCATGGCATTCGAAACAGATTTTTTCGATTTTTTTCTCACGGGTACGTGTTACGCGGTTACGGTTGACTTTTTCTTATTCGAAATCTGATTCTCTATAAAATGCACCTAATGGTTTCCTTTTAGCTTGAAATTTTTTTTTCTCGAAAATCCACAGTACCCTCCCTTGGAAAAATGACTCAGAAAAATCATGGCATTCCAAACAGATTTTTTCGATTTTTTTCTCACGGGTACGAGTTACGCGGTTACGGTTGACTTTTTCTTATTCGAAATCTGATTCTCTATAAAATGCACCTAATGGTTTCCTTTTAGCTTGAAGTTTTTTTTGTCGAAAATCCACAGTAACCTCCCTTGGAAAAATGACTCCGAAAAATTATGGCATTCGAAACAGATTTTTTCGATTTTTTTCTCACGGGTACGAGTTACGCGGTTACGGTTGACTTTTTCTTATTCGAAATCTGATTCTCTATAAAATGCACCTAATGGTTTCCTTTTAGCTTGAAATTTTTTTTTGTCGAAAATCCACAGTGCCCTCCCTTGGAAAAATGACTCAGAAAAATCATGGCATTCGAAACAGATTTTTTCGATTTTTTTCTCACGGGTACGAGTTAGGCGGTTACGGTTGACTTTTTCTTATTCGAAATCTGATTCTCTATAAAATGCACCTAATGGTTTCCTTTTAGCTTGAAATTTTTTTTTTGTCGAAAATACACAGTAAACTTCCTTGGAAAAATGACTCCGAAAAATCATGGCATTCGAAACAGATTTTTTCGATTTTTTTCTCACGGGTACGAGTTACGCGGTTACGGTTGACTTTTTCTTATTCGAAATCTGATTCTGTATAAAATGCACCTAATGGTTTCCTTTTAGCTTGAAGTTTTTTTTTGTCGAAAATCCACAGTACCCTCCCTTGGAAAGATGACTAAGGAAAATCATGGCATTCGAAACAGATTTTTTCGATTTTTTTCTCACGGGTACGAGTTACGCGGTTACGGTTGACTTTTTCTTATTCGAAATCTGATTCTCTATAAAATGCACCTAATGGTTTCCTTTTAGCTTGAAATTTTTTTTTGTCGAAAATACACAGTAAACTTCCTTGGAAAAATGACTCCGAAAAATCATTTCATTCGAAACAGATTTTTTCGATTTTTTTCTCACGGGTACGAGTTACGCGGTTACGGTTGACTTTTTCTTATTCGAAATCTGATTCTCTATAAAATGCACCTAATGGTTTCCTTTTAGCTTGAAATTTTTTTTTGTGGAAAATCCACAGTAACCTCCCTTGGAAAAATGACTCCGAAAAATCATGGCATTCTAAACAGATTTTTTCGATTTTTTTCTCACGGGTACGAGTTACGCGGTTACGGTTGACTTTTTCTTATTCGAAATCTGATTCTCTATAAAATGCACCTAATGGTTTCCTTTTAGCTTGAAATTTTTTTTTGTCGAAAATCCACAGTACCCTCCCTTGGAAAAATGACTCCGAAAAATCATGGCATTCGAAACAGATTTTTTCGATTTTTTTCTCACGGGTACGAGTTACGCGGTTACGGTTGACTTTTTCTTATTCGAAATCTGATTCTGTATAAAATGCACCTAATGGTTTCCTTTTAGCTTGAAATTTTTTTTCGTCGAAAATCCACAGTACCCTCCCTTGGAAAAATGACTAAGAAAAATCATGGCATTCGAAACAGATTTTTTCGATTTTTTTCTCTTGGGTACGAGTTACGCGGTTACGGTTGACTTTTTCTTATTCGAAATCTGATTCTCTATAAAATGCACCTAATGGTTTCCTTTTAGCTTGAAGTTTTTTTTTGTCGAAAATCCACAGTACCCTCCCTTGGAAAAATGACTCCGCAAAATCATGGCATTCGAAACAGATTTTTTCGATTTTTTTCTCACGGGTACGAGTTACGCGGTTACGGTTGACTTTTTCTTATTCGAAATCTGATTCTCTATAAAATGCACCTAATGGTTTCCTTTTAGCTTGAAATTTTTTTTTGTGGAAAATCCACAGTACCCTCCCTTGGAAAAATAACTCCGAAAAATCATGGAATTCGAAACAGATTTTTTCGATTTTTTTCTCACGGGTACGTGTTACGCGGTTACGGTTGACTTTTTCTTATTCGAAATCTGATTCTCTATAAAATGCACCTAATGATTTCCTTTTAGCTTGAAATTTTTTTTGTCTAAAATCCACAGTAACCTCCCTTGGAAAAATGACTCCGAAAAATCATGGCATTCGAAACAGATTTTTTCGATTTTTTTCTCACGGGTACGAGTTACGCGGTTACGGTTGACTTTTTCTTATTCGAAATCTGATTCTCTATAAAATGCACCTAATGGTTTCCTTTTAGCTTGAAATTTTTTTTTGTCGAAAATACACAGTAAACTTCCTTGGAAAAATGACTCCGAAAAATCATGGCATTCGAAACAGATTTTTTCGATTTTTTTCTCACGGGTACGAGTTACGCGGTTACGGTTGACTTTTTCTTATTCGAAATCTGATTCTCTATAAAATGCACCTAATGGTTTCCTTTTAGCTTGAAGTTTTTTTTTGTCGAAAATCCACAGTACCCTCCCTTGGAAAAATGACTAAGAAAAATCATGGCATTCGAAACAGATTTTTTTCGATTTTTTTCTCACGGGTACGAGTTGCGCGGTTACGGTTGACTTTTTCTTATTCGAAATCTGATTCTGTATAAAATGCACCTAATGGTTTCCTTTTAGCTTGAAATTTTTTTTCGTCGAAAATCCACAGTGCCCTCCCTTGGAAAAATGACTAAGAAAAATCATGGCATTCGAAACAGATTTTTTCGATTTTTTTCTCTTGGGTACGAGTTACGCGGTTACGGTTGACTTTTTCTTATTCGAAATCTGATTCTCTATAAAATGCACCTAATGGTTTCCTTTTAGCTTGAAGTTTTTTTTTGTCGAAAATCCACAGTACCCTCCCTTGGAAAAATGACTCAGAAAAATCATGGCATTCGAAACAGATTTTTTCGATTTTTTTCTCTTGGGTACGAGTTACGCGGTTACGATTGACTTTTTCTTATTCGAAATCTGATTCTCTATAAAATGCACCTAATGGTTTCCTTTTAGCTTGAAGTTTTTTTTTGTCGAAAATCCACAGTACCCTCCCTTGGAAAAATGACTCCGCAAAATCATGGCATTCGAAACAGATTTTTTCGATTTTTTTCTCTCGGGTACGAGTTACGCGGTTACGGTTGACTTTTTCTTATTCGAAATCTGATTCTCTATAAAATGCACCTAATGGTTTCCTTTTAGCTTGAAATTTTTTTTTCTCGAAAATCCACAGTACCCTCCCTTGGAAAAATGACTCAGAAAAATCATGGCATTCGAAACAGATTTTTTCGATTTTTTTCTCACGGGTACGTGTTACGCGGTTACGGTTGACTTTTTCTTATTCGAAATCTGATTCTCTATAAAATGCACCTAATGGTTTCCTTTTAGCTTGAAATTTTTTTTTCTCGAAAATCCACAGTACCCTCCCTTGGAAAAATGACTAAGAAAAATCATGGCATTCGAAACAGATTTTTTTCGATTTTTTTCTCACGGGTGCGAGTTACGCGGTTACGGTTGACTTTTTCTTATTCGAAATCTGATTCTCTATAAAATGCACCTAATGATTTCCTTTTAGCTTGAATTTTTTTTTGTCTAAAATCCACAGTAAACTCCCTTGGAAAAATGACTCCGAAAAATCATGGCATTCGAAACAGATTTTTTCGATTTTTTTCTCACGGGTACGAGTTACGCGGTTACGGTTGACTTTTTCTTATTCGAAATCTGATTCTCTATAAAATGCACCTAATGGTTTCCTTTTAGCTTGAAATTTTTTTTTGTCGAAAATCCACATTGCCCTCCCTTGGAAAAATGACTCAGAAAAATCATGGCATTCGAAACAGATTTTTTCGATTTTTTTCTCACGGGTACGAGTTAGGCGGTTACGGTTGACTTTTTCTTATTCGAAATCTGATTCTCTATAAAATGCACCTAATGGTTTCCTTTTAGCTTGAAATTTTTTTTTTGTCGAAAATACACAGTAAACTTCCTTGGAAAAATGACTCCGAAAAATCATGGCATTCGAAACAGATTTTTTCGATTTTTTTCTCACGGGTACGAGTTACGCGGTTACGGTTGACTTTTTCTTATTCGAAATCTGATTCTCTATAAAATGCACCTAATGGTTTCCTTTTAGCTTGAAGTTTTTTTTTGTCGAAAATCCACAGTACCCTCCCTTGGAAAAATGACTAAGGAAAATCATGGCATTCGAAACAGATTTTTTCGATTTTTTTCTCACGGGTACGAGTTACGCGGTTACGGTTGACTTTTTCTTATTCGAAATCTGATTCTCTATAAAATGCACCTAATGGTTTCCTTTTAGCTTGAAATTTTTTTTTGTCGAAAATACACAGTAAACTTCCTTGGAAAAATGACTCCGAAAAATCATGGCATTCGAAACAGATTTTTTCGATTTTTTTCTCACGGGTACGAGTTACGCGGTTACGGTTGACTTTTTCTTATTCGAAATCTGATTCTCTATAAAATGCACCTAATGGTTTCCTTTTAGCTTGAAATTTTTTTTTGTGGAAAATCCACAGTACCCTCCCTTGGAAAAATGACTCAGAAAAATCATGGCATTCGAAACAGATTTTTTCGATTTTTTTCTCACGGGTACGTGTTACGCGGTTACGGTTGACTTTTTCTTATTCGAAATCTGATTCTCTATAAAATGCACCTAATGGTTTCCTTTTAGCTTGAAATTTTTTTTTCTCGAAAATCCACAGTACCCTTCCTTGGAAAAATGACTCCGAAAAATCATGGAATTCGAAACAGATTTTTTCGATTTTTTTCTCACGGGTACGAGTTACGCGGTTACGGTTGACTTTTTCTTATTCGAAATCTGATTCTGTATAAAATGCACCTAATGGTTTCCTTTTAGCTTGAAGTTTTTTTTTGTCGAAAATCCACAGTACCCTCCCTTGGAAAAATGACTAAGGAAAATCATGGCATTCGAAACAGATTTTTTCGATTTTTTTCTCACGGGTACGAGTTACGCGGTTACGGTTGACTTTTTCTTATTCGAAATCTGATTCTCTATAAAATGCACCTAATGGTTTCCTTTTAGCTTGAAATTTTTTTTTGTCGAAAATACACAGTAAACTTCCTTGGAAAAATGACTCCGAAAAATCATGGCATTCGAAACAGATTTTTTCGATTTTTTTCTCACGGGTACGAGTTACGCGGTTACGGTTGACTTTTTCTTATTCGAAATCTGATTCTCTATAAAATGCACCTAATGGTTTCCTTTTAGCTTGAAATTTTTTTTTGTGGAAAATCCACAGTACCCTCCCTTGGAAAAATGACTCAGAAAAATCATGGCATTCGAAACAGATTTTTTCGATTTTTTTCTCACGGGTACGTGTTACGCGGTTACGGTTGACTTTTTCTTATTCGAAATCTGATTCTCTATAAAATGCACCTAATGGTTTCCTTTTAGCTTGAAATTTTTTTTTCTCGAAAATCCACAGTACCCTCCCTTGGAAAAATGACTCAGAAAAATCATGGCATTCGAAACAGATTTTTTCGATTTTTTTCTCACGGGTACGAGTTACGCGGTTACGGTTGACTTTTTCTTATTCGAAATCTGATTCTCTATAAAATGCACCTAATGGTTTCCTTTTAGCTTGAAGTTTTTTTTGTCGAAAATCCACAGTACCCTCCCTTGGAAAAATGACTAAGAAAAATCATGGCATTCGAAACAGATTTTTTTCGATTTTTTTCTCACGGGTGCGAGTTACGCGGTTACGGTTGACTTTTTCTTATTCGAAATCTGATTCTCTATAAAATGCACCTAATGATTTCCTTTTAGCTTGAAATTTTTTTTGTCTAAAATCCACAGTAAACTCCCTTGGAAAAATGACTCCGAAAAATCATGGCATTCGAAACAGATTTTTTCGATTTTTTTCTCACGGGTACGAGTTACGCGGTTACGGTTGACTTTTTCTTATTCGAAATCTGATTCTCTATAAAATGCACCTAATGGTTTCCTTTTAGCTTGAAATTTTTTTTTGTCGAAAATCCACATTGCCCTCCCTTGGAAAAATGACTCAGAAAAATCATGGCATTCGAAACAGATTTTTTCGATTTTTTTCTCACGGGTACGAGTTAGGCGGTTACGGTTGACTTTTTCTTATTCGAAATCTGATTCTCTATAAAATGCACCTAATGGTTTCCTTTTAGCTTGAAATTTTTTTTTTGTCGAAAATACACAGTAAACTTCCTTGGAAAAATGACTCCGAAAAATCATGGCATTCGAAACAGATTTTTTCGATTTTTTTCTCACGGGTACGAGTTACGCGGTTACGGTTGACTTTTTCTTATTCGAAATCTGATTCTCTATAAAATGCACCTAATGGTTTCCTTTTAGCTTGAAATTTTTTTTTGTGGAAAATCCACAGTACCCTTCCTTGGAAAAATGACTCCGAAAAATCATGGAATTCGAAACAGATTTTTTCGATTTTTTTCTCACGGGTACGAGTTACGCGGTTACGGTTGACTTTTTCTTATTCGAAATCTGATTCTGTATAAAATGCACCTAATGGTTTCCTTTTAGCTTGAAGTTTTTTTTTGTCGAAAATCCACAGTACCCTCCCTTGGAAAAATGACTAAGGAAAATCATGGCATTCGAAACAGATTTTTTCGATTTTTTTCTCACGGGTGCGAGTTACGCGGTTACGGTTGACTTTTTCTTATTCGAAATCTGATTCTCTATAAAATGCACCTAATGATTTCCTTTTAGCTTGAATTTTTTTTTGTCTAAAATCCACAGTAAACTCCCTTGGAAAAATGACTCCGAAAAATCATGGCATTCGAAACAGATTTTTTCGATTTTTTTCTCACGGGTACGAGTTACGCGGTTACGGTTGACTTTTTCTTATTCGAAATCTGATTCTCTATAAAATGCACCTAATGGTTTCCTTTTAGCTTGAAATTTTTTTTTGTCGAAAATCCACATTGCCCTCCCTTGGAAAAATGACTCAGAAAAATCATGGCATTCGAAACAGATTTTTTCGATTTTTTTCTCACGGGTACGAGTTAGGCGGTTACGGTTGACTTTTTCTTATTCGAAATCTGATTCTCTATAAAATGCACCTAATGGTTTCCTTTTAGCTTGAAATTTTTTTTTTGTCGAAAATACACAGTAAACTTCCTTGGAAAAATGACTCCGAAAAATCATGGCATTCGAAACAGATTTTTTCGATTTTTTTCTCACGGGTACGAGTTGCGCGGTTACGGTTGACTTTTTCTTATTCGAAATCTGATTCTGTATAAAATGCACCTAATGGTTTCCTTTTAGCTTGAAGTTTTTTTTTGTCGAAAATCCACAGTACCCTCCCTTGGAAAAATGACTAAGAAAAATCATGGCATTCGAAACAGATTTTTTCGATTTTTTTCTCACGGGTACGAGTTACGCGGTTACGGTTGACTTTTTCTTATTCGAAATCTGATTCTCTATAAAATGCACCTAATGGTTTCCTTTTAGCTTGAAGTTTTTTTTGTCGAAAATCCACAGTACCCTCCCTTGGAAAAATGACTAAGAAAAATCATGGCATTCGAAACAGATTTTTTTCGATTTTTTTCTCACGGGTGCGAGTTACGCGGTTACGGTTGACTTTTTCTTATTCGAAATCTGATTCTCTATAAAATGCACCTAATGATTTCCTTTTAGCTTGAAATTTTTTTTGTCTAAAATCCACAGTAAACTCCCTTGGAAAAATGACTCCGAAAAATCATGGCATTCGAAACAGATTTTTTCGATTTTTTTCTCACGGGTACGAGTTACGCGGTTACGGTTGACTTTTTCTTATTCGAAATCTGATTCTCTATAAAATGCACCTAATGGTTTCCTTTTAGCTTGAAATTTTTTTTTGTCGAAAATCCACATTGCCCTCCCTTGGAAAAATGACTCAGAAAAATCATGGCATTCGAAACAGATTTTTTCGATTTTTTTCTCACGGGTACGAGTTAGGCGGTTACGGTTGACTTTTTCTTATTCGAAATCTGATTCTCTATAAAATGCACCTAATGGTTTCCTTTTAGCTTGAAATTTTTTTTTTGTCGAAAATACACAGTAAACTTCCTTGGAAAAATGACTCCGAAAAATCATGGCATTCGAAACAGATTTTTTCGATTTTTTTCTCACGGGTACGAGTTACGCGGTTACGGTTGACTTTTTCTTATTCGAAATCTGATTCTCTATAAAATGCACCTAATGGTTTCCTTTTAGCTTGAAATTTTTTTTTGTGGAAAATCCACAGTACCCTTCCTTGGAAAAATGACTCCGAAAAATCATGGAATTCGAAACAGATTTTTTCGATTTTTTTCTCACGGGTACGAGTTACGCGGTTACGGTTGACTTTTTCTTATTCGAAATCTGATTCTGTATAAAATGCACCTAATGGTTTCCTTTTAGCTTGAAGTTTTTTTTTGTCGAAAATCCACAGTACCCTCCCTTGGAAAAATGACTAAGGAAAATCATGGCATTCGAAACAGATTTTTTCGATTTTTTTCTCACGGGTGCGAGTTACGCGGTTACGGTTGACTTTTTCTTATTCGAAATCTGATTCTCTATAAAATGCACCTAATGATTTCCTTTTAGCTTGAATTTTTTTTTGTCTAAAATCCACAGTAAACTCCCTTGGAAAAATGACTCCGAAAAATCATGGCATTCGAAACAGATTTTTTCGATTTTTTTCTCACGGGTACGAGTTACGCGGTTACGGTTGACTTTTTCTTATTCGAAATCTGATTCTCTATAAAATGCACCTAATGGTTTCCTTTTAGCTTGAAATTTTTTTTTGTCGAAAATCCACATTGCCCTCCCTTGGAAAAATGACTCAGAAAAATCATGGCATTCGAAACAGATTTTTTCGATTTTTTTCTCACGGGTACGAGTTAGGCGGTTACGGTTGACTTTTTCTTATTCGAAATCTGATTCTCTATAAAATGCACCTAATGGTTTCCTTTTAGCTTGAAATTTTTTTTTTGTCGAAAATACACAGTAAACTTCCTTGGAAAAATGACTCCGAAAAATCATGGCATTCGAAACAGATTTTTTCGATTTTTTTCTCACGGGTACGAGTTGCGCGGTTACGGTTGACTTTTTCTTATTCGAAATCTGATTCTGTATAAAATGCACCTAATGGTTTCCTTTTAGCTTGAAGTTTTTTTTTGTCGAAAATCCACAGTACCCTCCCTTGGAAAAATGACTCCGCAAAATCATGGCATTCGAAACAGATTTTTTCGATTTTTTTCTCACGGGTACGAGTTACGCGGTTACGGTTGACTTTTTCTTATTCGAAATCTGATTCTCTATAAAATGCACCTAATGGTTTCCTTTTAGCTTGAAATTTTTTTTTGTCGAAAATCCACAGTACCCTCCCTTGGAAAAATGACTAAGAAAAATCATGGCATTCGAAACAGATTTTTTCGATTTTTTTCTCACGGGTACGAGTTACGCGGTTACGGTTGACTTTTTCTTATTCGAAATCTGATTCTCTATAAAATGCACCTAATGGTTTCCTTTTAGCTTGAAATTTTTTTTTCTCGAAAATCCACAGTACCCTTCCTTGGAAAAATGACTCCGAAAAATCATGGAATTCGAAACAGATTTTTTCGATTTTTTTCTCACGGGTACGAGTTACGCGGTTACGGTTGACTTTTTCTTATTCGAAATCTGATTCTGTATAAAATGCACCTAATGGTTTCCTTTTAGCTTGAAGTTTTTTTTTGTCGAAAATCCACAGTACCCTCCCTTGGAAAAATGACTAAGGAAAATCATGGCATTCGAAACAGATTTTTTCGATTTTTTTCTCACGGGTACGAGTTACGCGGTTACGGTTGACTTTTTCTTATTCGAAATCTGATTCTCTATAAAATGCACCTAATGGTTTCCTTTTAGCTTGAAATTTTTTTTTGTCGAAAATACACAGTAAACTTCCTTGGAAAAATGACTCCGAAAAATCATGGCATTCGAAACAGATTTTTTCGATTTTTTTCTCACGGGTACGAGTTACGCGGTTACGGTTGACTTTTTCTTATTCGAAATCTGATTCTCTATAAAATGCACCTAATGGTTTCCTTTTAGCTTGAAATTTTTTTTTGTGGAAAATCCACAGTACCCTCCCTTGGAAAAATGACTCCGAAAAATCATGGCATTCGAAACAGATTTTTTCGATTTTTTTCTCACGGGTACGAGTTACGCGGTTACGGTTGACTTTTTCTTATTAGAAATCTGATTCTCTATAAAATGCACCTAATGGTTTCCTTTTAGCTTGAAATTTTTTTTTGTCGAAAATCCACAGTACCCTCCCTTGGAAAAATGACTCCGAAAAATCATGGCATTCGAAACAGATTTTTTCGATTTTTTTCTCACGGGTACGAGTTGCGCGGTTACGGTTGACTTTTTCTTATTCGAAATCTGATTCTGTATAAAATGCACCTAATGGTTTCCTTTTAGCTTGAAGTTTTTTTTTGTCGAAAATCCACAGTACCCTCCCTTGGAAAAATGACTCCGCAAAATCATGGCATTCGAAACAGATTTTTTCGATTTTTTTCTCACGGGTACGAGTTACGCGGTTACGGTTGACTTTTTCTTATTCGAAATCTGATTCTCTATAAAATGCACCTAATGGTTTCCTTTTAGCTTGAAATTTTTTTTTGTGGAAAATCCACAGTACCCTCCCTTGGAAAAATAACTCCGAAAAATCATGGCATTCGAAACAGATTTTTTCGATTTTTTTCTCACGGGTACGAGTTACGCGGTTACGGTTGACTTTTTCTTATTCGAAATCTGATTCTCTATAAAATGCACCTAATGGTTTCCTTTTAGCTTGAAATTTTTTTTTGTCGAAAATCCACAGTACCCTCCCTTGGAAAAATGACTAAGAAAAATCATGGCATTCGAAACAGATTTTTTCGATTTTTTTCTCACGGGTACGAGTTAGGCGGTTACGGTTGACTTTTTCTTATTCGAAATCTGATTCTCTATAAAATGCACCTAATGGTTTCCTTTTAGCTTGAAATTTTTTTTTTGTCGAAAATACACAGTAAACTTCCTTGGAAAAATGACTCCGAAAAATCATGGCATTCGAAACAGATTTTTTCGATTTTTTTCTCACGGGTACGAGTTACGCGGTTACGGTTGACTTTTTCTTATTCGAAATCTGATTCTCTATAAAATGCACCTAATGGTTTCCTTTTAGCTTGAAATTTTTTTTTGTCGAAAATACACAGTAAACTTCCTTGGAAAAATGACTCCGAAAAATCATGGCATTCGAAACAGATTTTTTCGATTTTTTTCTCACGGGTACGAGTTACGCGGTTACGGTTGACTTTTTCTTATTCGAAATCTGATTCTCTATAAAATGCACCTAATGGTTTCCTTTTAGCTTGAAATTTTTTTCTCTCGAAAATCCACAGTAACCTCCCTTGGAAAAATGACTCCGAAAAATCACGGCATTCGAAACAGGTTTTTTCGATTTTTTTCTCACGGGTACGAGTTACGCGGTTACGGTTGACTTTTTCTTATTCGAAATCTGATTCTCTATAAAATGCACCTAATGATTTCCTTTTAGCTTGAAATTTTTTTTGTCTAAAATCCACAGTAACCTCCTTTGGAAAAATGACTCCGAAAAATCATGGCATTCGAAACAGATTTTTTCGATTTTTTTCTCACGGGTACGAGTTACGCGGTTACGGTTGACTTTTTCTTATTCGAAATCTGATTCTGTATAAAATGCACCTAATGGTTTCCTTTTAGCTTGAAATTTTTTTTCGTCGAAAATCCACAGTACCCTCCCTTGGAAAAATGACTCCGAAAAATCATGGCATTCGAAACAGATTTTTTCGATTTTTTTCTCTTGGGTACGAGTTACGCGGTTACGGTTGACTTTTTCTTATTCGAAATCTGATTCTCTATAAAATGCACCTAATGGTTTCCTTTTAGCTTGAAGTTTTTTTTTGTCGAAAATCCACAGTACCCTCCCTTGGAAAAATGACTCAGAAAAATCATGGCATTCGAAACAGATTTTTTCGATTTTTTTCTCTTGGGTACGAGTTACGCGGTTACGGTTGACTTTTTCTTATTCGAAATCTGATTCTCTATAAAATGCACCTAATGGTTTCCTTTTAGCTTGAAGTTTTTTTTTGTCGAAAATCCACAGTACCCTCCCTTGGAAAAATGACTCCGCAAAATCATGGCATTCGAAACAGATTTTTTCGATTTTTTTCTCTCGGGTACGAGTTACGCGGTTACGGTTGACTTTTTCTTATTCGAAATCTGATTCTCTATAAAATGCACCTAATGGTTTCCTTTTAGCTTGAAATTTTTTTTTCTCGAAAATCCACAGTACCCTCCCTTGGAAAAATGACTCAGAAAAATCATGGCATTCGAAACAGATTTTTTCGATTTTTTTCTCACGGGTACGTGTTACGCGGTTACGGTTGACTTTTTCTTATTCGAAATCTGATTCTCTATAAAATGCACCTAATGGTTTCCTTTTAGCTTGAAATTTTTTTTTCTCGAAAATCCACAGTACCCTCCCTTGGAAAAATGACTCAGAAAAATCATGGCATTCGAAACAGATTTTTTCGATTTTTTTCTCACGGGTACGAGTTACGCGGTTACGGTTGACTTTTTCTTATTCGAAATCTGATTCTCTATAAAATGCACCTAATGGTTTCCTTTTAGCTTGAAGTTTTTTTTGTCGAAAATCCACAGTACCCTCCCTTGGAAAAATGACTAAGAAAAATCATGGCATTCGAAACAGATTTTTTTCGATTTTTTTCTCACGGGTACGAGTTACGCGGTTACGGTTGACTTTTTCTTATTCGAAATCTGATTCTCTATAAAATGGAACCTAATGGTTTCCTTTTAGCTTGAAATTTTTTTTTGTCGAAAATCCACAGTACCCTCCCTTGGAAAAATGACTCCGAAAAATCATGGCATTCGAAACAGATTTTTTCGATTTTTTTCTCACGGGTACGAGTTACGCGGTTACGGTTGACTTTTTCTTATTCGAAATCTGATTCTCTATAAAATGCACCTAATGGTTTCCTTTTAGCTTGAAATTTTTTTTTCTCGAAAATCCACAGTACCCTTCCTTGGAAAAATGACTCCGAAAAATCATGGAATTCGAAACAGATTTTTTCGATTTTTTTCTCACGGGTACGAGTTACGCGGTTACGGTTGACTTTTTCTTATTCGAAATCTGATTCTGTATAAAATGCACCTAATGGTTTCCTTTTAGCTTGAAGTTTTTTTTTGTCGAAAATCCACAGTACCCTCCCTTGGAAAAATGACTAAGGAAAATCATGGCATTCGAAACAGATTTTTTCGATTTTTTTCTCACGGGTACGAGTTACGCGGTTACGGTTGACTTTTTCTTATTCAAAATCTGATTCTCTATAAAATGCACCTAATGGTTTCCTTTTAGCTTGAAATTTTTTTTTGTCGAAAATACACAGTAAACTTCCTTGGAAAAATGACTCCGAAAAATCATGGCATTCGAAACAGATTTTTTCGATTTTTTTCTCACGGGTACGAGTTACGCGGTTACGGTTGACTTTTTCTTATTCGAAATCTGATTCTCTATAAAATGCACCTAATGGTTTCCTTTTAGCTTGAAATTTTTTTTTGTGGAAAATCCACAGTAAACTTCCTTGGAAAAATGACTCCGAAAAATCATGGCATTCGAAACAGATTTTTTCGATTTTTTTCTCACGGGTACGAGTTACGCGGTTACGGTTGACTTTTTCTTATTCGAAATCTGATTCTCTATAAAATGCACCTAATGGTTTCCTTTTAGCTTGAAGTTTTTTTTGTCGAAAATCCACAGTACCCTCCCTTGGAAAAATGACTAAGAAAAATCATGGCATTCGAAACAGATTTTTTTCGATTTTTTTCTCACGGGTACGAGTTACGCGGTTACGGTTGACTTTTTCTTATTCGAAATCTGATTCTCTATAAAATGGAACCTAATGGTTTCCTTTTAGCTTGAAATTTTTTTTTGTCGAAAATCCACAGTACCCTCCCTTGGAAAAATGACTCCGAAAAATCATGGCATTCGAAACAGATTTTTTCGATTTTTTTCTCACGGGTACGAGTTACGCGGTTACGGTTGACTTTTTCTTATTCGAAATCTGATTCTCTATAAAATGCACCTAATGGTTTCCTTTTAGCTTGAAATTTTTTTTTGTCGAAAATCCACAGTGCCCTCCCTTGGAAAAATGACTCAGAAAAATCATGGCATTCGAAACAGATTTTTTCGATTTTTTTCTCACGGGTACGAGTTACGCGGTTACGGTTGACTTTTTCTTATTCGAAATCTGATTCTCTATAAAATGCACGTAATGGTTTCCTTTTAGCTTGAAATTTTTTTTTCTCGAAAATCCACAGTACCCTTCCTTGGAAAAATGACTCCGAAAAATCATGGAATTCGAAACAGATTTTTTCGATTTTTTTCTCACGGGTACGAGTTACGCGGTTACGGTTGACTTTTTCTTATTCGAAATCTGATTCTGTATAAAATGCACCTAATGGTTTCCTTTTAGCTTGAAGTTTTTTTTTGTCGAAAATCCACAGTACCCTCCCTTGGAAAAATGACTAAGGAAAATCATGGCATTCGAAACAGATTTTTTCGATTTTTTTCTCACGGGTACGAGTTACGCGGTTACGGTTGACTTTTTCTTATTCGAAATCTGATTCTCTATAAAATGGACCTAATGGTTTCCTTTTAGCTTGAAATTTTTTTTTGTCGAAAATACACAGTAAACTTCCTTGGAAAAATGACTCCGAAAAATCATGGCATTCGAAACAGATTTTTTCGATTTTTTTCTCACGGGTACGAGTTACGCGGTTACGGTTGACTTTTTCTTATTCGAAATCTGATTCTCTATAAAATGCACCTAATGGTTTCCTTTTAGCTTGAAATTTTTTTTTGTGGAAAATCCACAGTAAACTTCCTTGGAAAAATGACTCCGAAAAATCATGGCATTCGAAACAGATTTTTTCGATTTTTTTCTCACGGGTACGAGTTACGCGGTTACGGTTGACTTTTTCTTATTCGAAATCTGATTCTCTATAAAATGCACCTAATGGTTTCCTTTTAGCTTGAAATTTTTTTTTTGTCGAAAATACACAGTAAACTTCCTTGGAAAAATGAGTCCGAAAAATCATGGCATTCGAAACAGATTTTTTCGATTTTTTTCTCACGGGTACGAGTTACGCGGTTACGGTTGACTTTTTCTTATTCGAAATCTGATTCTCTATAAAATGCACCTAATGGTTTCCTTTTAGCTTGAAATTTTTTTTTTGTCGAAAATCCACAGTACCCTCCCTTGGAAAAATGACTCCGAAAAATCATGGCATTCGAAACAGATTTTTTCGATTTTTTTCTCACGGGTACGAGTTGCGCGGTTACGGTTGACTTTTTCTTATTCGAAATCTGATTCTGTATAAAATGCACCTAATGGTTTCCTTTTAGCTTGAAATTTTTTTTCGTCGAAAATCCACAGTACCCTCCCTTGGAAAAATGACTAAGAAAAATCATGGCATTCGAAACAGATTTTTTCGATTTTTTCTCTTGGGTACGAGTTACGCGGTTACGGTTGACTTTTTCTTATTCGAAATCTGATTCTCTATAAAATGCACCTAATGGTTTCCTTTTAGCTTGAAGTTTTTTTTTGTCGAAAATCCACAGTACCCTCCCTTGGAAAAATGACTCCGCAAAATCATGGCATTCGAAACAGATTTTTTCGATTTTTTTCTCACGGGTACGAGTTACGCGGTTACGGTTGACTTTTTCTTATTCGAAATCTGATTCTCTATAAAATGCACCTAATGGTTTCCTTTTAGCTTGAAATTTTTTTTTGTGGAAAATCCACAGTACCCTCCCTTGGAAAAATAACTCCGAAAAATCATGGCATTCGAAACAGATTTTTTCGATTTTTTTCTCACGGGTACGAGTTACGCGGTTACGGTTGACTTTTTCTTATTCGAAATCTGATTCTCTATAAAATGCACCTAATGGTTTCCTTTTAGCTTGAAATTTTTTTTTGTCGAAAATCCACAGTACCCTCCCTTGGAAAAATGACTAAGAAAAATCATGGCATTCGAAACAGATTTTTTCGATTTTTTTCTCACGGGTACGAGTTAGGCGGTTACGGTTGACTTTTTCTTATTCGAAATCTGATTCTCTATAAAATGCACCTAATGGTTTCCTTTTAGCTTGAAATTTTTTTTTCTCGAAAATCCACAGTACCCTTCCTTGGAAAAATGACTCCGAAAAATCATGGAATTCGAAACAGATTTTTTCGATTTTTTCTCTTGGGTACGAGTTACGCGGTTACGGTTGACTTTTTCTTATTCGAAATCTGATTCTCTATAAAATGCACCTAATGGTTTCCTTTTAGCTTGAAGTTTTTTTTTGTCGAAAATCCACAGTACCCTCCCTTGGAAAAATGACTAAGAAAAATCATGGCATTCGAAACAGATTTTTTCGATTTTTTTCTCACGGGTACGAGTTAGGCGGTTACGGTTGACTTTTTCTTATTCGAAATCTGATTCTCTATAAAATGCACCTAATGGTTTCCTTTTAGCTTGAAATTTTTTTTTCTCGAAAATCCACAGTACCCTTCCTTGGAAAAATGACTCCGAAAAATCATGGAATTCGAAACAGATTTTTTCGATTTTTTTCTCACGGGTACGAGTTACGCGGTTACGGTTGACTTTTTCTTATTCGAAATCTGATTCTCTATAAAATGCACCTAATGATTTCCTTTTAGCTTGAAATTTTTTTTGTCTAAAATCCACAGTAACCTCCCTTGGAAAAATGACTCCGAAAAATCATGGCATTCGAAACAGGTTTTTTCGATTTTTTTCTCACGGGTACGAGTTACGCGGTTACGGTTGACTTTTTCTTATTCGAAATCTGATTCTCTATAAAATGCACCTAATGGTTTCCTTTTAGCTTGAAATTTTTTTTTGTCGAAAATCCACAGTACCCTTCCTTGGAAAAATGACTCCGAAAAATCATGGCATTCGAAACAGATTTTTTCGATTTTTTTCTCACGGGTACGAGTTACGCGGTTACGGTTGACTTTTTCTTATTCGAAATCTGATTCTCTATAAAATGCACCTAATGATTTCCTTTTAGCTTGAAATTTTTTTTGTCTAAAATCCACAGTAACCTCCCTTGGAAAAATGACTCCGAAAAATCATGGCATTCGAAACAGATTTTTTCGATTTTTTTCTCACGGGTACGAGTTACGCGGTTACGGTTGACTTTTTCTTATTCGAAATCTGATTCTCTATAAAATGCACCTAATGGTTTCCTTTTAGCTTGAAATTTTTTTTTGTCGAAAATCCACAGTACCCTCCCTTGGAAAAATGACTCCGAAAAATCATGGCATTGGAAACAGATTTTTTCGATTTTTTTCTCACGGGTACGAGTTACGCGGTTACGGTTGACTTTTTCTTATTCGAAATCTGATTCTCTATAAAATGCACCTAATGGTTTCCTTTTAGCTTGAAATTTTTTTTTGTCGAAAATCCACAGTGCCCTCCCTTGGAAAAATGACTCAGAAAAATCATGGCATTCGAAACAGATTTTTTCGATTTTTTTCTCACGGGTACGAGTTACGCGGTTACGGTTGACTTTTTCTTATTCGAAATCTGATTCTGTATAAAATGCACCTAATGGTTTCCTTTTAGCTTGAAGTTTTTTTTTGTCGAAAATCCACAGTACCCTCCCTTGGAAAAATGATTCCGAAAAATCATGGCATTCGAAACAGAATTTTTCGATTTGTTTCTCACGGGTACGTGTTACGCGGTTACGGTTGACTTTTTCTTATTCGAAATCTGATTCTGTATAAAATGCACCTAATGGTTTCCTTTTAGCTTGAAATTTTTTTTCGTCGAAAATCCACAGTACCCTCCCTTGGAAAAATGACTCCGAAAAATCATGGCATTCGAAACAGATTTTTTCGATTTTTTTCTCACGGGTTCTCGATTTTTTTCGCCCTGCAGGGGCGCAAAATTTGAAATGGAGGGCCGAAAAAAATGTTTTGTTAGGAATTGTTTGGATGAATTGTAAGGGAGGGGCATGACCTTCTAAGATTAGGGCTGACAGTTCTCCAGTTTGAGGCCCGGAACTAAATCCTTATAACTTTTTTTTCACTCTATAAATGAACTGTAGAAGGGACCCCGTGGAAAATCGGGCATGGGCCCCACGAAAGAGGTAGGGGTATGAAGGGAGCAATAGGTAGGAGGCGCAAAAAATAAGTCCCACACGGGAGTTTGTCTCTGACAAATCCCACAGATTTTGTCTAGAGTCGCCCAGATAGCTTACATTCTTGTTTCTGGTATTAGTAATACCAGAAACAAGAATGTAAGTCTCTGACCGTAATACCGTATTACGGTCAGAGACTTTGTCTATTTTCTCAACGTTTCCGTTGTCGAGGTGAATTTTTACTGTGTTAAATTTTGTTGTCTTAAGTAAAGTCTATGATGCCGCCCCTTACAACCTGCCGCCCGGGTGCACCGCACCCCTTGCACCCTCGCTTAAGCCGCCCCTGTTCCAATACATTATCACAGCAATGTAGTTTTAAAACATTAAATTTCGCGGGTATTTTTCCTGTTTTGCGGTTATTTGGTCTCTCGGAGTTCGTTATAACTGAATTCGACTTTATTTCTTTTGAGCAGAGGCAATGGATTGGCACCCCCTTTCAAAATTCATAAAAAATTCCCCAAAGCAATCATTCTCTATTCGATTTTTATAAATATATTCCCCATCAGACCACTCATTGCTGGCTGAAGATAGCTTTGTGCTAAACTGGGTGGCTATCCGTCTGTAATTGCATGAAAACGATGGGTTTTTTACAAGCTTTCATTTTTCACCCATCTACTTCTTGGATTACATTTACTACCAGCACTCAAAAGAATGTCAATGAATGGTCACCAAATCTTTGTCTATTTTCTTTATTGCAGCCCTCTTTGAATGAAAAGTCTTTGAACACACACACAATTTTCTGTGTGTGTGTGTCTTTACAGTTATTCCATCTTGCTTAAACCTCTTCTATAGTTTGTGTCAGGGCCTACTATCACCCCCAAGTCGTAAAACCACCGAGATTACCTGAACCACTTTTTTTATTTCCTTCCTCATGTTAATGTTACTTGAATGGGAAAAAATTACGAAAAAGGTATTCTATGAACATTTTGTTTGAAATTAAATTTTTTTAGTCAGAGTGACTAAAAAAAATTTAATGTCACAAATTTTTTCGTGGCCCCCGTATCAGTAGCTGTGGCTCCCCTTTTGCAAGATTTTCATCCGTGGCCTCCCTAGAATATCCTAGGGCCCCCGGTTAAGAACCACTGGTCTAGAGGGTGCGTTTTCATTACATTCTATTTAAATAAAATATTTGTCATAAATTCCTCATTCTGAAAAGCATATTTTCTTAAGTTGAGCGAAACTCGAATAAACTCACTAGATCGCCAAATCTTGCGGAGACGTATATTTCAGTTAAAAGTTAATAAAACTCATTACTTCAATCATTTATTGCCAAAAATTCTATTAAAACATTTAATAATGGCTCATGACATTTGAATTTTACCAAAACTTGGAACTTGGAACTCCAAAACTTGGATTGAGTTAAATCCAAAATGGAATCTTAAAAACTGAGACTACGTCAGAAATCCATTGAATCGTCAATTTAATATTCCAATTTTTAATTTATAAGAAGGGGAATAAGCAAAAAAGTATTCTCTTGTGAAAGGATACTGGTCCCCCTTTCCTAAAGTGTTCAGAACATAAATAAAAATACAACGCCACAACAGGCAAATTGCCCAACGAGGTGGCTGACTTAAGAACATCATGGATCCCCGAGCCATTTTTTTTTGGAGGCCCTACCTACTACTGCTACACCACACATGCATCCCGCCCACACACCCCCCGCGAAACTCCCAACGAATCGGTACATGCGGGAATGTGCGTGTACGTGTAGTGAAACCTGACGAAGTTTTTTTGTTTTTTCTGTAATGCTTGTTATGTGTAGTGCTGCCATCTGCCACCAGTTTTTCTAGCTATGAGTGAAGTGTTATGATTGAATGATTTATCGTTGTAGGACTGTTGCTCTCTGTGGCGAGACTTTTTAAGGGGGGAGATCGGCTCGCATTTGCGCCTTGAAGTTGGGAACCACAGAAAACCAACTTCAGCCGACCACCACTAATCAAAATTCTAATCAAAACCATTCTAATCAAAAATAAGACAGCGCGTGTAGATCGTCATACGAATAGCCATAAGGCAAGCATTGAAAGCGAGATTCTCTGACCACCCTTTTGACCGGAGTCACGTGACTCCGGATCTATGCTGCACAAAGCAACCCCTCGCGCGTTCTCTATATTATTCTTACTCTGTGGTAAGGCGTTCGCTACAGCAGCCTTACCAAGGACCTTATGAAGTTTTGAACAGGACTGATAAATTTTTTACTTTGAAAAAATCAAAGTATGTATCAATAATGAATCTAAGTGTATTTCTATTGATCGTTTAAAACCTGCATTTTTGTTTAATTCTCTCGAATGCACAGTCTAATGTTAGCAAATCATCGCTATGTAATGCTCCAGTCTCACCACAGGGCTTCGTCACGAGGTCCGGATGGAAAGTTCGTTTTGTAACACCTTATCAAGCTTAACGTCCTTTGGACTCGTGGGGGAGTACTGTGGCGGTGCTGTCGGCAAGAGTGCGTAGGTGTTGGCATTCCAATATTATAAATCTGTCAACACATCGTTTTCTTGAGCGCGCCTCGCTGTTGGAGAGAGAAGGTTTTCGTTTCTTTCAGAGTCAAGATGTCATTTTACTATGTGTCCGTGTATATATTCTCGTTTCTTTTTATTTGTGTATCGTAACATGTTTCTTCAAATAAAACTTTATATTTAGCCGTTCTAAGGAATTTAAGTATATTTTGAGTAGATTCACGCTGTATATAGTCAAGTCACTATTTAAATTGAAGTGTCAGCACATCACCTTCATACCAGTGATAACTGTAATGGTGACTACAACTGGTGACTATAGATATCATTCATGATATTTAATGGTTTTTCGTTTTAAATGAAATCGGCGATAATCTTTTAACATGAAACGCCCCCTTTACTTGGTATTTTGAACATCACTTGACCTTGGACATCTTTTGTGATGTTATTATGAAAAGATACAGCACATTGTACACTGAACACCTGCTATGAACGCAGAGTTGGCTGGATCTAATCAATAGGGTGCTTCTTTTTAAACAGTATCATTGTTACTTCAGACATTCAGATAATGGAAGTTTTTTCCACAACCCTAAATCCCTTTTAAAGTTTTTTTTTCTAGTATGTTGAAGTCAAATTTATACTATCAAATTTAAATCAGATGTTCTCAACCTTTTTAGCAGCGACTTAAAAACATCACCATTGTGTTTCCCAGATCTATTTCCAATTTTAAAAATATGCTTATTGAATAAATTTCTAAATAATAAAATGGTTTTTTTTTCCCTCGAAATTTCTGTAGCCAGTAGTAGGCGTCTTAATGGGTGAGAGAACGGAAATGTGTGAAACGAGTGCCAAATCAAAAAAGGGGTCCCAAATTATTGAAAGGATTTTATCTATTCTGAAATTATTTCTTTTTTCACTTCTGGATTTTTATTAATTTTGGAATAATTTCTTTCATCAATTCTCGCATTATTTTGCATTAATTATGGATTTATACACATACTTCTATTGTTAATTTCAAATTTTGAAACTGATCTTTCTTGAAATATTTATTTTCTATTCTCTAAAATAGAACTTATGGGTTAAGAGCCCCTATTTAAACTATTTAAAATTTTTCCCACACCCTGAGGGTAAATGAAAGCTTGTGAAGTTATCAAAATAATAATAGTAATTTAACATATCTATAAATCTGATATAATAATGTTTGTAGAGATAAAGCAACCAAATCGAAGTACGGAAATTATTGCAATAACCTAATAAATGTAATTACGGCATTTGAAATTAATTCATTATTACTTTAAAAAAACAATGCATTGGAAAAAGGAAGAAAAATCGTCAAAAAGACTCTACTACTCTCTCTCTACGTCAAAGAGACTATTGTATACATCTTTTTTAGAACAATAATGAAGGAAGACCATGCAGGATTCGCCCCGTTTTTGCGTTTAGACGTACGATTTTGAGTTCGCGATTGAACGCTGGAATGACCAGTTCCAGTGCGCACTCCTAACCGCACACTTTTTCGCCTTTACATGCACACTCTTGAAGTTGTTTACAGCTATCGCGCGCGCAAAAGCGTACGAGTAAAGGAGCCGTAACACCATCCGGTGAAGCAAAGTTTATGCATGGCAACACCGATCTCCCAGGTAACTTATTTGCATTTGAATGGGGCTGGCAGGTGTTGGGGGAGGGGCGAGACTTACTGATGGTAATTAGTACCGAGTTGGAAAATTTTAAAAAGATCAATTATTTTGCTCTCAATGTTCAAAATATCTAGGTTTTACAGATTATTAGTGAATTTTAGAGGCTATAAACTTAAAAATATATTAAAATAAGCATTTATGGCAGGAAAATTTCAAAAAAGGCAGAAATTACCAAAAAAGTTTGAAAATAGGCAAAAAAAGACATTTATGGCATTTTGCCTGAAACTCCGGGCTCTAGTTATTATGATAAATGACTGTCCTATATCATGGTCGTGCAAGAAGCAAAACTGTATTGCTTTGTCTTCTAGCCTGAAGCCGAAGATATATTGCTATGGTAAAAGCAATTCTCGATATCTTTTGTAGTTCAAGAACGTATCTTCTGAAATAAAGTTGAAAATCTTGTTTGTATATGAATATAATCAATCTTGCATTAAATGTGTAACAAATGAGAACAGTCATAGTACGCTAAAGCACTTGGACATTAAGCTCGAGTGTTTAGGTGATGTTATCAACAGTCTTAACGCATGAGGGTCCACCCGGGGCCTCAGTAAAATGAAAAGTAGTTGAATTTTTCGAGAATTTGCTAGGTAGGGCCTCAGAAAAAATCACTTGGGCCCGGGGGCCCCACGATGCTCTTAAGATGGCCCCGGTTATCAAAGAAAATAATATTCAAATTGAATGATTGTACTAAATTGCTGATATATATCTGTTCACGAAAGAATCGGCCAAATTTGTATTGTCTGAACTTATGCATTTATGTTATCTGAAAATGTGCAAATTAAGGGTGGGTGTTAGAAATGTAATCGCACTGGTTTATGTTAGATATATGTATGTGTATAGATGACGCTGTATGTCTATGAACAATGAACCGGTCGTTTCCAGTTATCTGCATAGGTGTGTGTGCATGCTTGCATTGTGTCCTCTCTTGTATAAGTCTTCTTCCTTAAAAAAGAAGACTTTCTGACACCAGCAATTTACTACTAATTTAGAGTTGTGTTCATTTTGAAAGAAAGGAAAGTTATTTTTTATTGCTGGGGTTTGCTTAGTCCTTTTCAAACTAAGATTACATACATACTATATAAGCATTGGTGTACGCAAATGGGGGGGGGGGGGTTGGGGTTCTAACCCCTGATCAAGCGGAGATCAGTGTTATTTGGCCGTAAAAGACGAAACGCCCCGCCCCCCCTCCCCGAGAAGAAAAAAAAAAATTGAAAACCCCACTTGAGAAAATTCTGCATACGCCTATGCGTATAGCCTATGTAGGATTGCTGGAAAAAAAGAAGTTGGGTCCTTGGAGGGAAAAACAAGAGAAAGAGGGTCTCTCTCTCTCTCTCGAGGAAATTCCAAAATTTAGTCCTTTCTTCTGATTATCCGGAAACTCGAATTTTTGGGCTTGGATTTTCGAGAGACTATTGTAGTAAAAAGGATCTCGTTCTTTGATATTTGTAGGGGGGGGGGGGCAGAAGAAAAAAATGTGGTCTAAATTGGTGAAAAGCATCGAGCATTACTAGAGTGAGACGTCAGAGGTCTTCACCTTGGCAGTGCTGAGAACGTTGTCCGCAACATCATTTGTCGGAAGATCACGTGACTCGGTGAAAACACAATCTCCGTTATTTTCTTATGGCATAAATAGGATTTTACAGGGTCCATACAAAATTTCCTAAATAAAAATTAAGGACTTTTTAAGGAGTCAAACTTCAAAACTTACAGCAAGAAAAAAAAAAGATAGCGGGACACATATGCAAATTTATTTTTAATTTGCCAAACAAATTTTCCTTTTTAAAAATATAGACGGAGAAGTGGTTCAGAAATTACAACTTTTGATTTGTTACCCAGCCTTATAAGAGAATTCACAAGATAATCAATCCACATACAGGTACCCCATACTTTTCTGTTGTCCCCGAAGTGCTCTAAAACCTTCAAGTTTCGGTCAAAAACATAACACATAACAGCATCACATAAATTATAAAAATTCTAAGTGATATTCATTCCCCTCAATTATTCAAAATAAAAACCAAAGCTTATAAAGTTTTTTTTTTACAAAATTATTTGTATTTGCAGCTACTCTTTATTCACCTCTCACTTAAAATGAACCAACACAAATTCTTTAAAATTAAATTTTTCAATTTTTTTGGCATGATTCCTGCTGCCTTCTTGTTTTTCAGTTATACTCAGAAAGCACTTATTGCAAAATAGGAAATTCAGGACATTCAACACAATGTTTGGCGATTTAGCACTCGTTATTTGGCGAAATTTACAAATTAGCACTCATAATTCGGCGGACTAGCCAGTTCAGCCACGACCACCTAGATAACCTCCTAGCCTAGATAACCACCTAGATAAGGTTATATAGGAGGTCGTGGTTCAGCCTGCCAGCCCATTAATTTTTTTTTACTACGAAACATCGGGATTTGATGCAATGACGATCGACTATAGTAATTTCTGCTGCTTTGCAGTGGCGACTTTTTTTCTTCTCATTTTTTGAAAATGGAAACCACGGTCGGTGGATGAGAAACACTGGAATAGAGTAAACCATCTTCAGCTGCACGATCAAGGATATGATCGGGGGTTTCACGATGAAAAGCCCGATGAGGGACCGATAATTTGAATAAGGAGCTGCGGTTACCACAATTCGATTTTCGGGGACAAAATCGAGAGCGGGAACTTGTCGGGAAAATCCAATACACATCTAAATTCAATTTCAATCCTCCATATTTTAGAGGACTGAAAATAAATACTCTTAAATTTTGAGTAATTTTTTTTTTTTCATAAAATAAAATACCGCTTAAAAAATAAAAATTTTTAATAGTAATATCAATTTTTTTTTAAATACCCCTTAAAATTTTGGAGTGAAATTACTCTTCAAAATTATTTTCTCGGATAATTCTAAATGCGACTATGGAAGATCGGGCGGTACTGAAGTATGAAGGAATAAAACACGCTCTCTGGGAATGAATCGTTTCGTGGCATGTGAAAACAAAACTTTTTTTTTGTGCCCTTTTCCGAAAGTCTGGGAATTTAATGCGCTGAGCGCATCATTGTCCATATCATAGAAAAGAAATATAAGTATTTCTCTGTTTCTTCTTAAAGGTACATACAAGGCAGGTATGAAAGTATTTTGAGGCGTTTCCCAGTACACAAAAAAAAAGGAAAAAAAAGGAGCAAGATGTTAATTTTGGCGCAGAGTTCCCACCACTGGTAGTAGCATCATTTTTTGGCAGGAATGATATATAATAAATAAATAATAAATTTTATTGATTTGACCAGTAGGTCCTTCAATGAATGGCAATTCATTGTTGCTACATTTTAGTCATATTTACAAAATATACCATGCATTGGGAATATAATGAAGCACATATGTTGGTGTCAGAACAGTTAATATAAGGCAAGGGGAAATAATGAATGAATGATAAGCAGACACAGAATAAACATTATAATATACCGACAAATAATAATAGGTAATATACAGAGCGGACAAAAAGCAAGTAATAAAAGAAAAAGTAAATTAATAACAATAGAAAAATATGGACTTCAGTCCAAACAGAGCGAGCGTAGGCGAATACATAAGATAAATATATATATTGAGTACAAGTTATCAGTGATCGAAAGTAATTGAGCAATATTAGCGGGACCTGAAGAGAGATTTAAATATTTGGATCTGGGGTTAGAGTAAAAAGGGCAGTGAAAAATTACATGATTCCAATCCTCAAATACCAAAAGGTTGCAATATGTACAATTGCTGATGGGATCTATAGAAAAGTTTTTACCATTAACAAAAATTGATGTCTGATTAAATCTGAGTTGGGCAAAAATCCTTTTGACTGAGATATGAAAAGGGAGGAAAAAATAATATTCCATCAGGAAAGTTGTTTCTATATCTTTATAGTGAGAAAATTTTTTACTATTTACAATACGGGAGAAATCAGTTTGGATACTCTGGTTTTTTATGCTCTCGATAATCAGTGGAAGATAAGCTTTTACAAGACTTGGATTTTGTTGAACCCAAATAAAACCGAAGCCAGCACTGTCAAGAATATTTTTAACGTGAAATGCCCAATTATTTTTATTATTAATGGATGAATTACAAGATTGAAATAGTTGGCCATAACTTATTCTTGTCAAACGGGATTGTTTCATTTCAAGCAAACGTATCCCGAATTTTAAAATATATTTTTTAAACAAAACACTGAGGCTTGACAGGAATGATATATATATATAGTTAGAACTTAGCTAACTTCATTTCACTGCTAATTTTTTCGAACAGCGCAACAATATTCTCTCCCTGTTTTTCTCAGCATATCAGAAGCGGGTGTGGCAAATGAAAAAAAAAAATTTCAGCATCGATGAGATAATTTATTAATGCTGGAATTATCCCTTTTATTAATCTTGAAATTATCTTTCTCTTTTATTCTGGAATTCTTTCATCAATGCTGAAAAATTATCCTTTTCATTAAAGATAATTCCAGAATGAATAGAGATAATTTCAGCATTAATGAAAAATAATTCCAGCATAAATGAAAGATAATTTTACAGTTAATGAAAGAGATAATTGCACCATTGATAAAAGTGATAATTCCAAAATTAGCGCAAGATAATTTCAGAATTAATGAAAGATAAATTCCGGAATTAATGAAAGGTAATTCCAGCATTAATACTGGAATAATTTTTTTCATTAATGAAATATATTAAATTATTTATTATTTTCATCTTTAAAATAAGGATGACTCATCTAATCTTCAAGATGCAATATTTATAGACCAAACTACATTTTAATGGGGAAATTGCCAAGCACAAACTTAGTTTTCACTGAGTCACATGATTCCTTTGCATTCAAGATGTCGCTGCGGCGTATGGATGCTCCTTCCAGTAATATAAGCTCGATGGCGAAAAGAGGTTAAGAAACACTGCTCGCAGTAGTGATAAATCTGGTGATTATGAATAATCACTGGCTTATCACTTTACCATATATATATATAAAATGTAATACATATTTATATAATTACCATATTATATTTATAATATAGAAGCATCATTAAAAAATGTACTTTTCCACATCTTATTTTTGCCAGATTTGTGATGGTAGCAATCAATCGTGAACAATTTTTGAAATTAATATGGCATGAAATAAAAATAAAAATGACTCAACTGATATATAATTGAGAACACTTGCTCAAATAAGTTCAAATATTTAATTGACTATCTGCTTGAACTTACATCCTTATTTTTAATGTAATTACAATGTTCAAGCCTTTTTTCCCACAAATTCTTGAAATTATCTGAATGCTTGTTGACACAAAAACTTGATACTTCTTTAGCCAATAATTGCACTATGCCAACTAGATCACAAATCCTGGAATAAAATTGCCTATGCCGCTTGGTTTCTTTTACCTGAAAAAAAAAACTAAACTGCATAATTTTTACTTTATAGTGGGACACCATTTATAGTCTGTTTCAGGTTAACTTTGCAGTGAAGAGAAAGGTAGAGAGTGTATTCCTTCGCCGCAAAATATAGTTCTCATAAGTCAGAGGTTTAAGATGAACCTTTATACAGAATATTTCAATTTTTTCTGATTTTGAAAAAAAATACTGAAAAAACATCGTTTTGAACCGATGTTTACTTGTTTAAAATTTTTAAATTATAAAAAATATTGGTTACCATTATCAAAAATACATACCAACGGCAACGACATTCTGGCGCGATATCCTAGAAATTTTCCCCGCCAATATCACTGTCGTGTTTTTTACGTTACACAATTGTATACTGTATATATTTTTTTTTTCGTTATTTGGTTGAATTTCCCATAATGATACAATTTTTCATTCAGTTTTACATGCAGTTATAGGCTTACATAAACATGAACATTCAGTTTTATTTTCTCCCAAAAATAGGCTTCAGTGAGTTCAGATATTCACTCATAGATTACAGGAAGTGTTTCTCTTCCAGGAGAGTGCTGATACTATTGTGAGAGACCCTCTATGGGTGCAGAAGTTTTGGTTTTAGGTCCTCCTTTTTTTTAATTATTTATTTTTTGCTATGTTTATGGGATAGTTTTAGTTTCTGATCATGGAGAGTGTTGACAGAGTCGCGACTTCCACTCACACGAACGGAGATGCCATCTTTCGCGCACCTGTTTCTCCCGATGCCCCTTGCCTTTAGTGTCTCTTCAGATAAAATAAATGAGAGGGGCGGGGGGGTCCACAGTGGGGTTTGGGCTTTCATCTTTTATGTGACAGTTGTGTCTTTATTTTCACCAGAGATAGCCACGCTAAAGTTCTCTGCTCTTCCATTCCTGAATACTATATTTTTGGTTTCTGAATACTCGCTGTAAACAAAACTCGATAAGAATCATCCGTAATAACCATGAGCAGCACATCAACCGTAACAAAAAACTAAAGCTGTCGTGAAAACAAGTGGCATCGACGTATACCGTTCGGTGAAGTGGGGGAGGTCAAGCGACGGAAATTTTGGCAACAAAAGTGAGTAAAAAAAATTCTAAACTTTTCCGTATCGTTATTATTATTTGGTGCTATTCCTGCATTTACACGTGAAAACAGAGTTAATCTGCTTCTTCTTAATTTTATTTAACATTAATTTTTTCCATATAAATTGAAGAAAAAACTAAAAATCCCCCCCAAGTTTTTTTTGAGAGCCATGGTTAATCTACAGAATTTTAAAATTATACGTTGCTTTCATAATATTGTTTGGATTTTTTTTGTAAATAAATTTCAGCTGAGGGAAGGGAAATATTGAAGAAAAATATTACTATGTTTTTTGAAATTTTTAGTGTTACTTACTGTACGTCAATGAAGAGTAAGTGACACGCTGATAGAAAATTGTTTTTTCTAAATTTTAAAACACTTTCTAATCAAAAAACAAAACAAATGATTTCAAAAACCTCACTTTAATTTCTGAAAATATTGGCAATGGTTTTCTTTTAATTCTATAATTATTACTAATTTAACTGTGCTATTACGTTACACGTAAAAAAGATTTTTCTCAGTTAGATTGGCGAGAATTGGCCATACCTTACCGAGGCCGCGCATCGATACATTGGTTAAGAGGCTTTCGTTCCCATAGCAACGAGTGATGCGGTTCCCTCGTAGCTTCCCCTTCACTGCAAAGTTAACCTGAAACGGACTATAGATTACTTTCAAGTGACAATGCAATGTCAATGGACTAAAAAATCATAACTAAAATTTTAGTTAGAAAATAAGAGTGAACTGCCTTTTTTTTTTATTTCACTATTATTCCTTTATCACAAACATTGGATGTTTTAGTATGAAAGAAATGCTTTAGCCTATCCAAGGTTTTCTCACAAATAAAAAACAAATCTAAAATATGGGCTGGAAATTAGCATTAATCACAATCTTTAAACATTGCTTTGATAAAAATGAATTTTCACAAAGTTTATGAATAATTAAAAATATTTAAGGGCTATGAAGAAAATATATGAAATCTATAGTTAGATTTTTCTAAAAATTTTATTATATAAAAACACAATTAAAATTATGAAACATTTATGAGAAAAAGTATTGAAGCGAAACATAAGGAAACTAAATATTGTTACAAATTATAGATGATAGATGGTGCGACTCATTTTTAAAGGACCTTTCAAGAAAAATATCACAATGTTTTGTTTGCAACAGCAGTGAATACCGGTTTCGGTTTATCGGAAAAAGGTGCGATTGGTGGGAACATTCTAGAAGGTTTCGCCCCTCAAGACAGTGGTGCCATTTTCTCAGAACTACGAGAACCATCGAGAACTTTCTCTGAGCTGATAAAAAAGATGCAAATAATAGGAGAGTAGTTGTGAGACTACGATTTGAGAAGAGAAAAATTTGATAAAAAGTCAGTTGTGATTGAACTTTGCGAGAAAGTTGTTAGTTCTCTGATTAGCCTGTAAATACGTGTAAATTGCTGTTCTGTAAATAAATCTGTCCGTCAAACCGCTTCTTGTTTTGCAATCTCGAAGTCTTGTGAAAAAAATTATCCGGAACAATATGATGAAAAAAACCATTAAAAAACAAAAATTTGATAAATAGGAATTTTGAAAGAGAAAAATTTCTAGTTTGATTTCAACAAATTTCAAAATTAAAATCAACTCCGAAAGAAATAAGACTTGTCATTTTGTCTGCCCATACCAGCCCAAGTGGGTTGGTTACCATGGTTTTTCGAATTAAAGGATTATTAACTCTTTCATGTTCTGAAATACACCCCGCACAGGGGGTGGCTCTATAGGGCATCACAATAGAAGAAACAACAAATCAGAGGTAAAGGGGAAAAATAATTGCAGAATAAATGTTTTGTGAATAAAATTCAAATCACAACGTGCAGCAAATTCCCCTTAAATGGAATGATTTATAGAGAAAACTAATTTTTGATGCATTTCTTCCTTGGATGCAGATCTATCAAATCAATATAGAGAACAATTTTGAGACCCTATAGCTTTCTTACAATCCAAACCAAGAATGAAAAATACAGAGTTCTAGATCCTATCATATCCACAGATCTGGCCGCGGAAGAGATCACAATGTAGAGCAAATTTCGATCCTAGTGGAAAATATCAATTTGGGAAAGGTCTATATCTTCGTTGGATCTAAAAATTTCATACCTCTGGAAATCCAAAAAATATTTTGCTCCTAAAGCTAGTTTTAAACATAGCGTGGCACAATAATTATGTATTTGAATGGGAAAGTGATTGCAAAGTTTGAGAACTTCAAAGCGACTTATCAAACTGAAAGAGTCTGGCGAGCAAAAGGCATAATCCACAACAGAGGAACCGTTGCTTCAAACGTAGGTTAGAGAGCAATCAAAATCTTTGATATCTCGACCATTTACAACAGTTCCCAACCTTTTTTTTCTCCCATCGCCCCGAACACATAGGATCCTATGCTATACCTGTAGCTTCTACCGCCGTCCCTGGAACTTTCCATAGGGAGTTAACGCGCAGGTTGGGAATCACTGGTTTAGAACAATGAAATCATTTATCCTGCACCAATCCATAAGCATACAGCCCCTAAAATTGATCATGGTATCATAGGAATTCCTAGATTTCCGAATAGAGGGCAAGATATCCCGATCTGTAGAACTATCAAAATGACCTATTCTAGTGTTAAAATAACTGAGCAAGATGAATTTGCAATTTGAGCTTGTTAGATAATTAAAAATATTGTTGAAAATAGCATTCCACTTGAATGAATTAATATACACGAAAATAAAATAGGTTGCATTTGATCGCAACAAAATAATCATCCCTGTGAAGGGTTTGAAAGGATATAAATTTTTTAATACACAGCAGCCAGCTGTTTTTAAATTGACCGATGCTGGCATTTCTGGTTGCTGCAAGTACAAGTCTTGCAGGGGAGAGTAGGTCTGGGTTCGAACCCCACCGTCACCACAGTGGTGGTCGGTTGAAGTTGGTTTCCTGTGGTTCCCAACTTTGAGGTGCAAATGCGAGCTGATCTCCCCATTAAAAAGTCTCGCCACAGAGAGCAACAGGCCTACAACGATAAATCATTCAGTCATTACACTTCACTGATAGTTAGAAAAACTGGTGGCAGATGGCAGTGCAACATTTACATTGCATTTCCTGGTTCTTTAACATTTTTACCCCAGTAACCATTGAATGGATGACAACAATGAAAGAAACAAGATTTTGATTAAACTATAAGCATTTATTCAATTATGTATTAACTATTAATATAACATTTTAACAACAATTATCACAATTAAACCTCTCTCTCAATATTACAACGGAAAAATTAATCTGAACGATCTCACCACCATGTCCAGGTTTTCAGGTATTAGTTCACATCGTCCAGTAGACACTCCCAGGTGTCTACCTCACAGCAGAAGACTCCTCAACACCGGTTTCAGACAGGTTTGGTGTCTTGAAACACACATTGAGGTCACAGCTCAGCCACTGCGTAGGAAACTGGAGGCGAACGTTCACGGGTAGCTGGTCTGGGGCCACTAACCAATCCCCAGGCGACGGGATCACAACGACGTTGGGTTTTCACATGAAGTCCAGTGATGAGAAGGGTGAGGTGCCAAGGGCACACCTCTACAATTTTAATTCATTGTTTTTGAGAGACGATCTAGCTCACTCCTCAACAGGGCGTGACGCCTTGGTGATTAAGACAGGACATTAGTCGGAAGTAGTAGAATTGGAGAATGAAGCACATCTCTATCTGGTTTTTATATAGGAGCATTCCCATAATGCTTTATGACAGAACCAATCACAAGATCGAAGGTGCGGTATTGAACTTGCATCTAATTTACATAATTTCATGAGAGAAAAAGAAATAATACTGAATCTGGCAAATAAACATAACAAATTGGAGATCTGGCCAGGATCCACAACTTTTAGGCCTATTGCACATTGTATAAGCTCATGACATTATAGACCACGAGATGGTCCTAGGACCCACAGACGGCGTGAAGGTAAAATATATTGCACATTTATATAACACTTTGCTGAACATTTGCATTATATTGCACTAATATATTGCACAATTAATTAACATAGAGTTTGACCAATTCCCAGATTACATAAGTGATCCGCGGCATAATCACGCAGGTCCAGAGAACTTGGATCCGCTAAGTATTTAGAGATCACTAAAGTGGCTCTGTAGGGGACTCAATAGGGAGAATGTTAGTTCAGGTGCCCACAAACTTGCCAAAAAGTTTTTGGCGCAGCGAGTAAGATGGCATTAAGAATATTTCATATTTTTATAAAGGGTGGGTGCAGGGCCGTCTTAAGAGTATCATGGGCCCCCGGCCAATTGATTTTTCAGAGGCCCTACCACACAAATTCTCAAAAATTTCAACCAGATCTCATTTTTGAGGCCCCTTTTCGCTTGAGGCCCCCGGGCCGTGCCCGGGTGGGCCCATGCCTTAAGACGGCACTGGGTGGGTGATGAAGTAAGCATCATCCTAACACCCCTCCCCATCATCAAAAGTCAGCAAATCGGAACCCCGTCCATCGATGCTGACGTAATACTTGAATGATCCCGAACATAAAGACACGAAAGTTACTTCCTGACTGTCAAAAAAAAAAAACAACTGGGTTTAGCGAGCGGCTAATCGGCTTGTTCAACACTTTCTAGAGCATAGTTTTCCAACCTTTTTTGTCCCATCGCCCCCTTCTTCAGAAATTTTTTCTCCCACCGCCCCCCCAAAACAATCTAACCCATAGGATCCTATGTTATGCCCGTTGCTTCTACAGCCCCCCTGGAACTTTCCATCGCCCCCAAGGGGTGTTAACACCCACGTTGGGAATCACTGTTCTAGAGCAACCTTCTGCTCTAGAAGGTATTGGCTCGTCCCCCCTGTGGAACTAGACATGGCTCGGGCTCTGCCCCGTAAAGCAGGGTTTTCCTAGGAGCAGGTTTTCTAAGCCGCGCGCAACGTGAATCACCCAGCGCGACACACCATCCACTCACCAATAAGAAAAGCAGTACGACTGTTTTCCTACAGAGCGCAATACGGCTTACGACAGCACTTTACGTCGGGCGTGATTAGAGGACTGCTTCTGGAGGAGTTGAATACGTCGTGTGCTGCGCGTTTCATCGATCTTCATTTTTGTTGTATTCTATTTCTTTTCCCTTCAAACCGGAGCATGCAGCTGATAGAGTAGCTGACCCCAGGGCCATATACTACAATATAGCAGCCCTGATCTGATGAGCCACGCTTGAAAAACACAAATGCGTAGCATGATTATATAACACATTTCCACTGAAGCAAAATGATCCAGTTCGATTCACGTGGTGCAAAACGCCTACTAGGAAAACCCGGCTTTGAACGCTAGTTACTAGATAACGGGAGGCACAGGATAACGGAAACCCATAGTCACTCATGTAACCCCTCGTGTGTGGACAGAGCCTGTCCCTACCCGTCCCCCCTTTTTTTACCTTCTTATTTACGCGGCAACCGATCTCCCAAACAGATTCGCTTTCCCCACTGGACTTCAGTTTTTAGCATTTTAACTATACGGAGCGGGGTGAAAAGATACATTTGTCGTCGCCCCCTGCTCTAGGGGAACTGAAAAAATTTCGTTCTTTTTCCCCCATCTTTTTCAGTAGCGAGTTGTGATGTGAATAAAACGTCAAAAAAAGGATGGAAAGCAGTGACATTTTCGGTTTTTCGAAATTTTCGTAGTGAGGTATTGGCTGTAAACAAAAGGAAGGGATAAAATAGGAATAGTAGGAGAGAATTGGGATAAAGTAAGATGACTGCGACGAAAGTAGGAAAATAGAACATTTCTAAAAACTAAGTAGGAAAAATAGGAGCGCTGCGAGGTCTGCTTATGTGTAGTGCTGCCATCTGCAATCATTTTTTTTAACTATGAGTTTTTTCTCAACTCATAGTTAGTGAAGTGTAATGAATGAATAATTGTAACGTTGTAGGCCTGTTGCTCCATACGGCGAGACTGTTTAACAGAGAGATCGAAGTTGGGAATTGGACCTGCGAATGCGGACCTACTCGAGTGCCCTTGCCAACCTTTTTCTCCACTTTCATGAACAAAAATACAAACTGCAATACAACTTTGTTGGCTTTCGTTACATTGATGATCTAATCATTTTCAACAACTGCAATTTTAACAGTATCTTCCCCAACATCTACCCTGAAGAGCTTTCTCTGAAGAAAACCACAAAAGACCAAATAAATTTCTCGGATATAAAAATACATAAAAACAACAATAAATGGGAAACAGGTGTATACGACAAAAGAAAACTGACTGAAAAAAAAGACTGATTTTTCTGTTAACAGTTTAAGCTACTGGCATTGAAACATCAACATCAAACTATTCAGAAACACTCATTTCGGAAATTAGCAGATTTGGACACATTTGTAACAATAAACAAGAATTCAATATAGCACTCCTCAATCTTTTCAAAACTGCATCTGGCAACAGTATTCCAACCGCCTTCTTCAACAACATTTAAAGAAAAATATTCAAAACAACAAGTTTCCCCATTCTTGAGATATGTCTGGTGAATTTTTGACTACATTTTTGGACATTGATTTTATTTTTGATGTTTTTCGTAATTCTTGTAAAATATTCACTGTAATTATTGTATTCCTTGTAACTTTGTATATATCTTTCTCATACTTCTTTGAGCTTATAATCTGAAGCTCTGTATACATATTTTTTCATTGTCTTTTTTCGTCCAACATGTTTTTGAGAAGGCAGGCGTAGGGAATATGGGTTGGCATTTTTAATGCAATTAGGCATAGCCACCCTTCAGAAACGCCTACACTTTTCAAACCATGCATGAGGTTCCCCGATGACGACCCACAGCATATATGTTCTATTTCACTCTCATATAATTCATTTTTTTCCCTTTTCTTAAAATAATTATTTTTTTGCGGTATATATTTATTATAAAAATATCATTTTTTATATATGAAAAAGAAAACTAATTATGTGAACTGGAAAGCAAAAAATGAACAATGAAAATTTCAAAGGGAAAAAAATATAGAATTAAAAAAATTCAAAAATGAAAAAGTTATAACCAATGTCTAGGGCTCTCATCAGGGGGGAACACCCTGATATTGGCTTAACACAGGACGTTTCTGAGGGCATATCCTGGCATTCATAGCCTAAATAGATACTCGATCCCGACGTTCTGCTAAAGTACATTTGAATTCAAAAATCAAAGAAAAAAACAAGTGCCTTTTTGTCAAATTTATGAAATAGCCAAGTGGCAGTCAATATAATAATATATAAAAGAGAAAAATAGATGCAGAAGGTGCAAGTACATATCATGTGCTAATCCTAGTTTTACCAGGTTGTGTTCAAAGTGAAAAGTTATAGTTATTGGTATGAGGAGGAAGTAAGTCCAAGGCGTAAGGAGGAAACCCATTACATATTAAGACTTTGAGATTATTCAAAGCATTTTTAAAATCGTTGGCATTATTATTATAGATATGTTTGATGCGAGAAACTGCTTTTGTCTGTCAAGGACATCAGCTTGATTATTGTTGTGATTAGTTTTTTTTTCAGATTTAATGTGCTAGGATTGTTGAAGTTGAAGATTATTAAATCATCAATGTATCTGAAACCAGAAATATTAAGAGAAATTAAATTTTTGTTTTCAAAGTAATGCAAGAAAATATTCACAAAAGCACTTAAAAAACAAGTCCCTATAGGAATCCCTGTGGTTTGTTTATACAAGCAAATATAATTAAAAAGATAGAGAGAGAGAGTTCTTGCGCATGTGAAAATACAAAATTTTGCAATATTCAACTATTTGTGTTTTTCCATTTTTATGCTTTGTTCAAAGTTGTTGTAGAGAAATTCACAGATGTTAAGAATCTCATTATGTGGAATGCTAGTGAAAAGATTTTCAAAATCAAATGTCTCAATTGATTTAATTTTACCTGTTTTGAGAAGTTCCAAAACTTTGACATTATTGATGATAATGCCGGATTTGCTGTTTTCAATTTCTTTAAGAATATTATGAAGCAATTTGTGAAGAATTTAAAACCAATTTTATGATTGTACCTATTTGTGTTGCATGTCACAAATCTGAATTTAATTGGATTTTTGTGAAATTTGACAGCAGCAAAGAGATATGGAAATTTAAGATTGTCATTTGCAATTTTGAATTTTTTGAAATTTGCCAAGTTTTTTTTATTGATTTCTTTGATAGGTCTGTCAATTAAAGTGTAAGTGTTGTTAAGAGAATACTCACTGGTAATTAACTCTTTATAAAACACTTTGCAAATAATAGCAAAATTATTTGCAGCCTTATATACAACCGAAATTCTGAATTTTTCTTTGAGTTGCTTGATTTCTTGTAGAAGTTTCTTATCCTCGACAAAATTATTACTGTATGAAATTTCGTGATTATTGAAAAATGTCTTTATATCTTTTAGTATGTGAAATTTCCATTCCAGTGAAATTTCCATTCCACGATGTCTTCCATAGGCCATACACACTTTCAAGATACTTTTGAGATGAATTGATTGATTTCATAAAAGATAGTATTGAAAATTTGAATTTTCGAAATTTTCTTACTTAATCTGAATTTTGTGCCAAGACTCATGATGTTACAAAGATATTCAGATTCAATAACAGACAAATATCTTGTAATAATATGTTTGGTTTGTATTCTTTGTCAATGAATGGTCCATATATTTCTTTGTTACAAAAGCAATGTTCTTTTTTTTATTTCACTGAGATTTTTACTGAAGAAGTTGTAATTGCAAACAGTGCTTTTGATAGGTTTTGTGAATTTATATGCTATTTTTGGTGTACATGTTTTACTCAGAGGAAAAATATCTTTTATGCTTATGAAGAATGGAAGGCAATTTAACTTCATCAAAAATTCTATCGAGGAATGAAATAACACAGTATTCAATATCCTGTTTAAGTGCCGCTTTAAACAGTTTATCAAAATTATCAAAATAAACTGTTTAAAGCGCTGCTTAAACAGTATACTGAATTTATCAAATTTCTATTTTATGTATAGAACTGTCCTTCCAATTCAGGAAGTTTTCCATAAAGAATATCCGCTTTTAATCAAGTTAGAAGGTTTTCCTTGATTATCTCAAAATCAGAAATTCTTTGCAATTCGCTGATGACGTGAAGTTATTCTCTCCAGTGGAAAACACTAGGGGCCTAAGAATTGCATGCCAACAACTTTTCCAGTGGAGTTGTCAGTATAAGCTACCTATTTCATCATCAAAAAGTGGATCAATGCATTTAGGTAGACGCACCGATCCTGAATATTACCAACTAGGTAATGAAACGTTACAGCAATTGGATACATGCGTGGATTTAGGTATTGCAATGAGCCGCATTCTGGATTTCACTGATCATTATCATGGCATAGTCTGCAAAGCTAATAGAATTTCATATTTGTTACGTACGGCATACCGTAAGTGTGATGCGCATACGTTGTCATATGCTTTCTGTGTGTACGTTCGCCCGACTCTGGAGTTCTGTTCGCAAGTATGGAGCCCTTACAAAATCAAGGACATACAGCTCCTCGAAAAGCCACAGAGGTCGTTTACTAAACGAATACCTGGCATGAGTGGTCTATCTTATTGCCAGAGACTTCAATTTCTGGGTTTACACTCACTGGAATGGCGTAGAATCGCTGCAGATCTGAAGATGTGCTACAAACTAGTCCACCAAATTGTTATCTACCATCGAGAGAGCCTTCCTTTGAGATCATAGACAGGCGAGTTAACCTACGTAGGCATCGCTTCCAAATAAGAATACCAACGGCTAGAAGAGATTGCTTTTTCCACGGATATAGATGCCGTGTGGCAAGAATATGGAACAGTCTTCCATCAGAACTTGTATGTGCCTCCTACGCAAGATTTGCTTCCACTATTGGGGATTTCGACCTGGCTCCGTATGCAAAGTGCTTCCCGTACTTACTATTATTTTTTTTTCTTCCAGTATAAGTGCCTTCTGGGGTTATTGTAAATAAATAAAATAAATAAAATTCTACACTTATGGAGTTTCTGAAATAAGAACTTCAATTGCAACAATTTGTAACGGACTGCTGCAGTTTAGGACAGGCATAGAGACATAAGCAGATTCAGATCCCTTGAATGGGAAACTGGGAATGTCCACACCCTCCTACCTATGCCTATAATACAATTTCTTTACTGAATGGGGAGACGTGGGTGTAGAGGGGGGTCCTACCTATGCACAGTGATCGAGTGAGTTCTTTCTCGCTAACCCAAATAGCTCAAGAAAGGTGCACAAGTCTCTAGTGACAAAACAAATACATCTTATACACTAGTACCAAGTGTTTACAAATGTTAAGTGCATGTATAAAATATATATAAAAAAGATTTAATACATACGGAAGAATAGATGACTTTGCTTAATAATACTCAAAACACTAATAATGCCCAATAATACTCAACTTTTTCGAGCATTTAATACATCATCAAATGCGATAATTAAGGTGAAAATTCAGTTATACATAAAAGAGAACTTACTTTTTTGATTTGGCTTTCCATAGTAAATGAGAATCCAAGCTTAAGTCTAATTGGGAAAGAATACCTAGTTAACTGGTGGTTTCTTTCCAGGCACTTGACAGGTATTCCTGAATTTGATAATGAACTTACTGATGTTCGTCTTTCTATCTTCCTTTGATTAAAAACACTTTGATTACCTGCAAAAATGAATGTCATTAGCTTAACCTTATAAATACTTCAATTTCTATTTCCTACAGCAGTTTAACTTGATGAAATTGCTTTAAAAAGAATTGAATAAAATACAACAGAAAATAGCAAACATATAAAAATGAGTTAAAAACTAGTACTGTAAAATATAATTTTCTTAATGAGTCTTATGCATGATGAGTTTAGTTTCCTGACTTTGTAAATCCTGCTATTTATATATTACTGTTTTTCTTTCACCCAAGAGATCCATGTGATCCGTCAAGGTCAATTGTTATTTATGACATGACATGAATGTCGCTCTCCACTTGTTAATACAAGAATTGCAAGAATAGCCTAGGGTCCTGTTTTTGTGTAAAAGCTGCATATTTTTTTAAACATTTAATTTAAAACATTAACATTTAATTTAAAGTAAATTTTGTGGAAAATTACATTTCATAACAATCGAGGTAGTTTAGAAAAAAAAATATTTCCAATCAAATTTATGATTTTAACCATTTATTCAAATACAATTATATAGATCAAGTTCTATTAGATTACCAAATTTACCATAAAGTAATTCAGCTGGTCCACTATTAAAATTTTCTATTGCTTAATGGAGTAAGAGTTCACATAAAATTACAAGTAGCTTTTTTTCATGTCAAAAATTCCCCAATATATCAGCACAATGATAAAATCATGTGGAATTGATATTACCAGACATTTTAAATGAATGATGTCTCTGTCCCTTTTTTCTCATGCCATTTGATAAACTTTCTTTGTACACTGATTAAATTAATTTAACACCACACATTTTTAGATTTCTTAAAGAAAAAAATAAACTTCTGTACCAATAAAACTGAATTTATAAAAACTCTACGAAACATTTGGATATGATTTCCATGTGACTATATAATGTTATGATTTCTGTATGACCTATGTAAGGTTACACAGATCACATCAAACTATTGAAAAATGGCTCAGCAAAGAGTGAAAAACCCAATTTCTTTGATGGATCAGCACCTGATGAATGTGTGTCATTGACTAGTAAACTGGGTCAAAACCATTCATGCAGAATGATGCTGAAAATAAAAAGGAATTATTTTCATTATCATTCCATTTGGTGTGAAAAAGTGGCTTAGATGTAGATTACAACTCAAAAATGTATCAGATAAAAAAAAAGACACCCTATGACTGGGGTTTACCGAAAATAAGGTACCTGTGAGTAATATCGGACATGCTACGATTTAGCGGTTGCTTTTAAAGCCAGTTTCTGCAATATCAACAAGCAGTCGATGGAAAAAATGCCTTAAAATGTTTTCAAAAGATTTTGAAAAAAACAACAACTAAAAATCTAACTTCTTTTTGGAAAATATGAAAGAAAAATTCCAAAAACTCCCAAAGATGTTCCAAAAAAAAAAAAAACACTCAAAAGATATTATCAAAGACTTTGCAAGTAGAACAAAACAGGAGAGGGAGACTTTCAATGCCCATGCTTAGACCATTCACATCATAAGTCTGCCTTAGATTAGTTACTTCTGAAATATTAATTTACAGATTCCATATCGTGTAAAATATACTTGTAGGGACGGGGAAGGGAAGAAAGGGCACCACAACCATTCAAGGGCTTAGGACCTTCCAGCGTCTTGTTCCTGCCCTGGTGATAGTGTATTGGCGACAAGCACGAGCTCGGCAGTTCCTGTGCTGTTCACTTTGAGTGGACCTGGCGGCCATTAAAGTTGGTCGCATTTCTCTATTGTGTTGTACTTAATAGTTTTGGAATAAAGTGTATTATGTTATCATGTGTGAATTATAGTTCTCCTTCAGTCTGACCTGCATAAATGTCATGATATATTTTAGTGGTGATGCAAGAGATGGGATAGATTATCACTTGTAATGTATCACTAGACCCTGGTCAGTGCTTCGGGTGAAATATTTTACTTATCTGTCAGAATATGTATAAATATTTACTGTTTTGTTCTCCCAGAGGTCAATTGCGATTATCTTGCGATCAAAGAGTGCAACCAACTCACCACAGTTATTTTACCATTTTTAGAGTGCCAATTGTTTCAATTTGAAATAAACTGAAGAGCCAAAAAAAACTGGCCAGGCCTGCGTATGCAAATAAAGAGATATGGAACCAATCAGAGTACGGCGCTGCGGTTGGCAATGCCTATATAACATAACAAGTGTCTGGCATAGTCGTTAGATCGGTTACTGCTGCTACAATGGCAGGTTATCGAGATTTAAGTGAGTTTGAACGTGGTGTTACAGTCGGCGCCCGAGAGATGGGACATAGCATCTCCAAGGTAGCAATGAAATTTGGATTTTCACGTACGACCATTTCACGAGTGTACCGTGAATATCGGGAATCCGGTAAAAAATGAAATCTTCGACATCGCTGTGGCCGGAAAAAGATCATGCAAGAACGGGACCAACGACGACTGACGAGAATCATTAAACGTGACAGATGTGCAACCCTTCCACAAATTGCTGCAGATTTCAATGCTGGGCCATCAACAAGTGTCAGCGTGCGAACCATTCAACGAAACATCATCGATATGGGCTTTCGTAGCCGAAGGCCCCCTCATGTATCCTTGATGACTGCACGACACAAAGCTTTATGCCTCGCCTGGGTCCGACAACACCAACATTGGACTGTTGAGGACTGAAAACACGTTGCCTGGTCTGACGAGTCTCGGTTCCAATTGCTTCGAGCTGATGGACGTGTACGGGTATGGACCCTACATGTCAACAGGGGACTGTTCAAGCTGGTAGAGGCTCTGTGATGGTATGAAGCGTGTGCAGTTGGCGTGATACGACTCTGACAGGTGACAGGTACGTAAGCATCCTGTCTGATCACCTGCACCCATTCATGTCCATTGTGCATTCCGACGGACTTGGACAATTTCAGCAGGACAATGCGACACCCCACACGTCCAGAATTGCTACAAAGTGACTCCAGGAACACTCTTCTGCTGGCCACCTAAATCCCCAGACATGAACATTATTGAACATATCTGGAATGCTTTGCAACGTGCTGTTCAGAAGAGATCTCCACCCCCTCTTACTCCTACGGATTTATAGACAGCCCTGCAGGATTCATGGTGTCATTACCTCCAGCACTACTTCAGACATTAGTCGAGTCCGTGCCACGTCGTGTTGCGGCACTTCTGTTTGAACTGTTTAATTGTCATTGTGCACCTGGAAGTCCGGTACGTTCCGGTGAAAACCGCGTGAGAATCGAACTATTATTTGTTAAGATATGGCAGTCGTACTTCATGCTAGCACATTCGCTATGTTGATCCTCCTGTATTACTAGGTATTAGGCTTGGCAGGGTTACAAGAATATCAGATACATACGATCAATATGAAATTTGACCAACTGCGACAACACATAAGACGAGCTAATCCGACTATGTTGGATAACATTAATGATGCTCCCGGAACACCCAGCTCTCAGTTGGTGGCAGCTCTTGATCTTCCCGGCATACCCGACACATTTCCACTAGTAAAACGAAGTCGTCACCGATCCATGAAATCTGCGTTACCGTTACTTAAGATGGTTTTAGAAAGGAATCTTCGAAGGAAGGTTGCCACCCCATCTGATGATGCTATGTCGGATTCGAGCCCACAGGGTATAATAAGCACTCTACCACATCCAGTAATTATCAAAGCACAGGACAATGATAACGTTAAGGACGATCCCGATGCTATGGGGTCATACACGTACGACGCTGCTATGAGTATTTGGAACTTTCTAACAGCCCCGCGAAAGAACTCAGGAAAATCCCGACATCGAATCCCGGTCAGTGAGCATAACTGCTTGGAAAGACAACTCAAAAATGTCATTGATTCTGTGAAAACCATATGGCAGTCTATACGAGTGACAAAGAGGGGAAAGATTCGACTGCCTGTTCGTGACCAAGACAGTGTGGAACGCTTGTTGGTTGAACTCGTCAAAGATATAGTAAACCAGCCGGATGCTAGGCCACAAACATTGACGACCAGCAGTAAATCTCGACTGGACAAGGCAGCTAGTCCGAATTTGAGGCAAAAACGGATTCCTACTACTGGTAATGTTGAAAAGAATCAGGCTACTCTGCAGCAACCTCCGATGGACCTCCGTATGATAGATCAGGGTACACAGACATTGCCGACAGAACTAACACCCAGTGCTGACACGGAAACTCAAACGACTTCGAATCAGAAGGATTTCTTGGACACTGGAACCCAATATGAACGGCATATCATACAAAAGGGTGTGCAAATTGACTTTACAGATCCACACTCCACACTTTCCCCATCGACTAACAAGGCGAGACGACGAAAAGAAGTGAGAAGATCACTACAGGATGCTAAGCGACTCTACCCAGTGGTGCTTCTTGGGAAACAGGCAAGACTCTCACTCCCCGCTGTAATATCACGGGACATTTCCAACACAAACTTTGAAATGGAGGACAGCCGGCCTAGCGTGTTTGAAAGTAATACTAATGAGACTAGTAGAGAAGAGTCTAACAGGGATAGAGAGCCTCAGAGCCCCCCAGCTGTGCCAACCATTATCACAACTCATATGGAAGAAAGGAACAGCAACACACAAGGGTTCGAATATAGTAAGAATGTCCGTCCAAGTCCAACAGCAGTGAGGCACACGCAGTTGCCTCATTCAACTTTTTATGTGGAGGATAGTTGGACCGATAAAACATTGATGCCATGGACACCTCAGAAGCCGCAAAGACTGGCCAAGGCGAGAAAAGCTAGTACTATTAAGGGATGCTCAGCTGATAAAAGTACTGAAAAAGACGATTGGCCCCTATTATGCCCAGAAGACCACTCTATGATCGAAAAAGAGAAGCAGAGAGATGATTTGAATACATCAGAATTCACTATGAACCCTACCGAGAAGCGACTATGGTCTGACGTCACCAGAAGCGGAAAAACCAGCACCCAGTGGCTCAAACAACGAGTCACCTTAAAAAAGCGGACGATTAACAACAAACTCAAGGACAAGAGTACGTCCCAATCCGAGTCCTTTACGCAGACAGTATCTAAGACACTTGGCAATGCAAATGAAGGTCAGTCTACTGACTTTTTGTCTTGGGCGGACCGTTGTGAAGTTTATGATCAAGAGACGAAGATCTGTCCTAGCGACACCAGAGCTATCGGGCATGCTGCATACGTAACCCGTAATAAGGCCTTGAGACGCGATATGCAGAGGATCAGCGAACCATATCAGCAAAAACGTCATACATTCAACCACCATGCGTTATCCGAGCATTATGCCTATATTGATGGTGCAAGGCGAGGGCAGTCACGGCCACATTGCCATACATACCGTCCGCACGAATATGCTATACGACACTGGAGACAACGAAAACATGGCCATTGGCCAATGCCTAGCAAAGGGCTGAACTGGAGACACAATCATCAGACAGATAGCTATAATTACAACAACATGCTGAATGGAAAACACCGCAGATTCTGGCAGCTTGATCATTATAATAAGACCAATCGACCACAAAATTCTACTTACAGCAGGTCGGACGACGGCGATAGAAATGAACCTGCTCGGTGTGTGGATTGCGCGTTCGTCAATGTAGCTTATCACTATTGTTTCAGCACAAACCATCTATCAAGAAGCAGGGCATGCCCCAGCTATCTCCTCACTATAGGCTTGCGCAATACCGGACAAAACATTTCAGTGTGAAGAAATATACTAGCGATGAATACCATATCTCTCAGCAAATGAGATAGACACGGCTGCTTCAGATCAACTTCGATAAAACTCCAGCCTCATATCTATGGCTTAAGGAATTCAACGTAATACGAATCACAGTAAAGTAAATATAATCGTAGCAAGATGTGTACGAATGACCATTTAGTCGACAACCAACGTCATCTAAGACATCAAGAATGAATGACGGGGTACCCAGCAGCAGTTGTGATCACAATTCCCTGAGGCTCCTCCAAATAAATATGGACCGATCAAAAGAATGTACCCGGAACTTGGTGACGTTCTCGAAGAAGAATGCAGTGGATATTCTGCTTATTCAGGAGCCCTGGCTTCATCGCGGTGTCATGTGTGGTTGGCCCCAGGAATGGTCCAGATGGCAATCCCTCGACGGGAAAAGCGCTATTATAGTTCCTTCCATATGCATTCATCCAGCAACCTTCAGAATTGGCCGACATCTTGTAGCTGTACAATTAAGTCTGCTGCATAAGGAGCTGGTTCTCGTGAGTGCCTACGTCTCCCCGTATGAGGATGTGGAAGATACGCTTAAGGAGATGGAGGAAGTGTTTAATATGTCACCAGGGATAGGGAAAATATTCTGTACGGATCTGAACTGCCACTCTTCGCTCTGGGGGTATAAGGATACAGATTCCAGAGGAAGATCACTACAGGAATTTCTAGGAGGTTGCAACATGTTTTTATTCAACTCCAGTCGTACAGCTCCCACGTACGAATTAAAAGGAGCACGGGGTTGGCCCGATTTAACATTCACTACATCCGCTTCAATTATGGAGGAGGTTACCTGGTCAGTGGGAGGCGATGACTCTTTCAGCTCCCACAAATACATTCACATGTTCTTGAGAGCTGCTTATTGTTACCATAACACTCAGACAAGGTACAGAACGACGACAAGAAGGTTACACAAGCTTATGTCAGTAGTTAAGCCGATTGTCTCTGAGTTGCATCATCGAATCAGCCACGTCGCAACCGAGGTCGATGTGAATGCTGCGGTAGACAAATTTATGTTCCAACTTCAGTCATCATGCGCCGACACCCTGGGCTTCACACAGAAGAAAATGTCCCACATGATAAGTTGGTGGACGCAAGAGCTGGCTATCGAGAGGAGAAAAGTAAGAGCTTTGGAACGCAAGTTTTTGAAGGCACCGGAGAATACCAAAGGTGCAGCGAGAATCTCATATAAAAAAGCCAAGGCGAAGTATACGCGGCTGGTGAAAAAGACAAGGGATACGTGTTGGGCGAACTTTTGTGCCAAGCAGAATCGCCCTTTTGGACCAGCGTATCGTTCGGTCTTCAAGTGTCGTCGAATCTCGCCGCAAATTACTATGCGTCAAAGTGGTTCAAACGCTACAATCTTGGAAGCCGCTGAACTCCAGCTTAACACTATCTTCCCGGACCCCACAGACGATATAATCTTGGTACCACGATCCAGTAATACTTTGAGTGGCGACCTCCCAATCTCGACATCTGAAGTGCTGCACATCGTGGAGAAATTAAACAACCGCAAGGCTCCTGGATTTGACAACATAAGTATCCCTATATTGAAGTCACTCTTCAAGAGATACGCCACAGAGATTACATCTATCTTCAACAAACTACTAGAGATGTCGGTGTTCCCACATCATTTCAAAATAGGTAAACTGCTTGACCCGGATTCTCTAAGGTCATATCGCCCGATATGCCTGCTGCCTACTATAGGGAAGGTTTATGAGAAAGTACTGGTGCAGAGAATCGTATTTCACTTAGAGAAGGTCAATTGGATGAGTCCTCTTCAGTTTGGATTCAAAGCTGGCGGATCAGCAGAAAAAGCTATCGCTGAACTCCTTCGAATTATTCGACAGAAGCATGTCCAGGGCCAGTTGACTGCAATAGTCTCTGTGGACATACGTGGAGCTTTTGACTCCTTGTGACACGAAGTCATTATCAATCAGCTCCGAAGAATGCCTCTCCCTGAGAACCTGGTGCGTACAACGGAGAACATGCTACAAGGTAGACATATTACAATGACCACCGATGGCGGCGTTGCAATCAAAGCCCAGCGGAAAGGATGCCCACAAGGTTCTTGCAGCGGTCCACTCCTGTGGTCTTTGGTCCTGGACACTCTGCTTAAGCTTGATTGGGGACAGCACATCCATATTCAAGCTTTTGCGGACAATCTGGTTTTTGTGATTTCTGGTGCTAATCACGACGACATCACTACTGAATCTCAGCTTGCGTTCAACCAACTGACTAGATGGCTTAATGAGAATCATCTTGAGATGGAGGCCGAGAAGACGAAGTTTCTTTGGCCCCATCCTAAGAAAAATAAACTGCGCATTATAATCAACAATATCCGCATTTGGCCTTCGAAGCAAATAAAGTATCTAGGAGTACATATAGATAGCCGGCTTAACTTTATGCCACACTTGATGAAACAGATTGACAAAGTTCATGAGACTCTGCAATTGCTGCGAAGAGTTGCCGGACCACGGTGGGGCCTCCGACAGAATTTCCGGAATATGCTCTACAAGTCGGTGGTGCAGCAGCAATTATCTTATGGATGCGCTTCTTGGTATCGGGATCCCACGCAGAGGCAAAGAAGAGCTCTGGATATTGCCCAGAGACCATTTCTGCTTTATGTTTCAGGGGCATACGTCACCACGGCCAACGCCGTCTTATATGTGGCAACTGGGAATCCACCTCTCAGTAGTTTTCTTGATTACGAGGCGCGTAAAACACGACTGCTTCACCTCGACGAGGATATTGTGGTGGCAGCTAGACGACTGCGAGTTGCAGACTTCGAAAAGATGCTCAAGACCTGGCCACAGCACCCAAGTATGGACATAGCAGTAAACCAGACAATACTGTCCAATAGTAATCTTGTGATAGCGCCCGATAAAAGATTAGTTTTTACGGATGGTTCAAAGACTCCAGAAGGAACCGGTAGTGCATTCGTGGTTTTGCGGCAGGATGACTCTCGTGAAGTATCTTGGATGAGAAGGCTTGCTACTGAGACCAGCGTCTTCCAGGCTGAGGTATATGCAATTTTGCATGCAGTTCAATGGGCGCAATCCGAACAGCATCCAGTGCTCATATTTTCAGGCAGTGCATCTAGTCTGTGGGCCATAAAAAATCCACGTTCACCGTATTACAACGTCAGAGAGATTAATCGCATCCTGTGTGGGAATCCAAGAATACGGTTGGCCTGGGTGAAAGCGCACTCTGGAGTAGCTGGCAACGAGCAAGCTGACCAACTTGCTAAGGAAGCCGCTAATCTTCAAACTCCAGGTGAACACCCATGGCCAAGGAGCTTTGCTCAACGCTTATTGCGTGAGGATCTGTTGAAGACGTGGCAATGTAGTTGGAATTCTAATGCGGCCAAAGACGCCTATAAAGTCCAACGATGGGTCCGTTGGCACCATTATGTTTGGCCCAGAGAAAAGATAATAGTGGTAACAGAGCACGGTCCATTTCCGGTTTATTTCGAACGGTTTAAGCGCTCAACTCATTCTGCTTGTAATTGTGGAGCTTCTGGATCTCTCTGGCACTATGCGACGCAGTGTCCAATGACGGCTCAGTTCCACTTTGGTAAGATGCCAGAGTCTTATACCTTAGCCTGGAAGATAAGGACCCTTCGTAGTCCTACGAACTTTCACCGCCTCATAGGTCTTGTCAGGTTTCTGGAGCAGAACGTTCACCATATGCACGACAAAACCAGAGGAGCACGTGAACCGAGAGGAGGCACCGACCCGACGTATGTGCCATCAAGGGAGTGCAGCAGTCAGTTGAGACAGTACGATTTGCGGCCAAGACTCAGAGGAGTTACTGACGTCACGCACCCGCCCTCGCGAGAGAGCGGCAGCCAGGCGATTATTTACAACTTGCGGCCTAGACGACGGCGGACCGATACTAGACCGATTCACTACTGAAGACTGATACCGACAATCGAACTGATATGTGGGAGCTGGACAATGGATGGCTGTGATTAGCTGATTTGCTCTGCGATTCGAAATTTTATATTTATTATTGACAATCATTAGATTTAGATTATTGACAATCATTCGATTAACTGACGATGGCAAGATTCTTATGGGAGGGCTATCATTGCATAATCTTCTTTATAATTTCGATTGTCGATTGGCGTTTTATGTTTAGAGTTTAATCACCTGTTATATGATTTTAGATTGACGATCGTCTTCATATATATATATATATATATATTTTTTTTTTGGTTGCCTTCGTATGAGGCGACAATGTTTTGTTTTAATAATAAAACTTTCCGAATACACCCACCCTTCGGGAACGCTTCGATATCTCTATGAGATGGGAAGCGGAGTGTGTCCGGTCTTCAAAGGTCAAAGGCACTTCTGCGTGCTCGCGGGGCCCTACACGATATTAGGCAGATATACCAGTTTTTTTTGGCTCTTCAGTGTATATAAATTTCACTGATTTTTCAACTGACATATTTTTTATATCCTGAGACATAAGGTACAAGTAATCTGATTATGCCGTGAAAAATACTGGTTCCATAGTATATAAGCACTTGTTTCAAGTCTGTTGCGATCTGCTCATTTCGATTGATACTAACATGAAGTGATTTAATCACACGTGTGTGTGCGCACCAAGGTACTTTTATCAGCTGGCTCCTTTCAATATAACGTTTTCTCTGAGCTCTTTTACAGACCAAGTGTGGTGATCTTTTTGAGGACAATAAGGTCCTCTGCCTCTGGCGGTTGTTGATTTCAAAGACATTCGAAGTTAGCGTGATGTTGGGTCGTGGTGATCAAAAGCATTTGGTGATATCTGGATATTAGGCGATCCTCTACGTCAACACACTAAGGCTCAGAGGTGACATAGTTTGCCAAGACTGCCATTGGATAACCACTCTGAGAACTTGGTTGATTATCTACAACAGTGTTTCTCAACCTTTCTGAATCCGAGGACTAGTAAAATGTGTGAAAAAATTTGACAGACTACAGACTTACAACATGGTGGTGTCCTGCACTTTATGGGACTGTCATAATGACTAGATTTTTGACTGTTCCGACTATTTTATACACTTTTCCCTTTTTTTTTTTCAATGAAACCTATTTCAATTTGTATAATGCTTATTAAACTCGTGAATGATAATTTCATAACTTATAAATCATATTATGACAGTTATGGCTACATTTAAATTAAGTGATTTCCAGTAGTTCCCGAGCATTTGTAATTATTCAGTAATTTTAGCAACTATTGTTGCTTTTGCCAACTTATGGTAATGTTTTTGGTGACAACTGATGATATCCCATATTATGCTGTATTTAAGATCCTAGCTTCCCATACTTTACTTAATGAAATATGGTCACATGTTGCGGTTGCTTTTTTCTTTTTAAAGAAATACACTGTTTATTGTTTTAAATACACATTGTTTACTCTAATTTTTGTAGCAGCCACCCTTTATTTTCGCTAATTTGTCGTAAATTGAATTTTTTTTACTACAATTAGTGATATCCCATATTGAAGGTTGAAATTTCCAGCATTTTTCTTGATGAGATATGGTTACACCAAGTATGAAGCTGCAATTCTATTTGAACTGATAAGAATATTAGTAATATCAATTACACCAATTCAACAATTTTACAATTGATTTGGAAGTAAATAATTATCAAGTCTGCATGCAGACCACCTTTGTCATCCTCGTGGATCAGAGGTGGTCCGTGGGCAATAGGTTGAAATGCTGATCTACGAAGTAGCTTTACGTCTATAACCCACGAACCGATTCCTGAGGAAAGCTGATTATTTTGTGTCATCAGAAAGAGGACTGCAAAATTCTCAGTTATATATTGAGAACTGTAGACTGTTGGTCAGAAAATGCTATTATAATAAAAACTTGATTCATTAAATGTTTATATCAGAGAAATGATTCATATTTACAAATGCAAGCTTAACTGGCAAACATAATTGCTAGTGTTAATGGTATTCAATTGTTAATAGTGGAAAGAATAAATAATTGTTGTGGAAATGGTTCCGTTTTCATTTTGCTGTCTTCCAATTTGGGTCCAGGGCAATGCAACAAAAGATTTGTTGCACATTCTAAAGGAGTTGAAAATCATCTGAGCAGGGCTGGAATAAAATAAAAAGCAATTCTGAGTGAGGTAGGCTGTTTTTTTTGTGTGCGAATGACTGTTCCGGGTGGCGTCTTTTGGGGGAATAGTAGAATTCTACCATGTTAAAGAGCCCTTTTCGGAGTATGCAAAAAAGGATATTCCAGTATTTTATCACGAATGTTATGGATAAAGTCCACAGATGAGCGATATTCCTAGCGCTGGTGGGTGCACCTACATATGGCTTGCTAAGGAGTCTAGTGTCCCTGGTGTTACCCACAGAAAGAATGCTAGCAGAACTGATAGACATTCTCAGGAATCATTTTGAACCATCTCCAGCAGAAATTGTAGAGCAGTTTAAGTTCAATTGTTTGCTGTAGGAAGCTGGGAGAATGTGCTGACCTTCTTTGCAAAAACTTTGAGCTCTCCCCAGGTTCTGCAATCATGGTCCCACATTAGCCTAAATGCTACAAAATAGGCTTGTGTGTGGAATAAACACTAGATGATGCTATTCAGAAAAGGCTGTTGGCAGAAATAGACCTGTCTTTTGATCGTGCATCTAAGAACCCCATGTTGATGGAAGCTTTCCCAAAAAATGCCTTCAACTTTCGTGGCAACAACGCGTCTCCAGCAGAAGTGCTGTTTGTGAAGCAAAGCAGCTGCGGAATAGTTCCAGAGATCATCACCCACCGCAAGCCAATATTATGTGTTTTCCTGTTATGTGTGTGGTGTGAGTGGACACAAGCCCTCAAAAAGTTTGCCAAGAGTATATGCCATTCATGTAGGAAGATGGGACACTTATCCATAGTAAGCCAGTTAGTCAAGTACAAACTGATAGTCAGAGCTAAAGGCAGAGGACTGTGTGCAAACCAGGTGAATTAAGTAGGCCAGCTGGATGATTTGTCTCCTGTGTTCGAGGTGTTGACATTGGACTCTCTGTGTGAATCTCCACCACATACAGTACAACTCATGGTTCAAGGTTTACCTATGGTGATGGAGGTGGACATAGAAGCACCATTTGCGGTGATGCCTTATTCACTGTAGCATTGCCTTATTAAGGTGATGCCATATTCAAGAAGCATCAATGTAGATTTCCCACCTTTGAAAGACACTAAGATCAAGCTCACTAAGCATAATCTGAAGATAGTGGGCATGATGGATGTTTCAGTGAATGAATCCAAATATGAAGTGCTTCTGATCCTTGTGATAGATCAATGTTTGGTGATTTTGATGGGACGAAACTGGATCTGCGAGATAGGCAGGGGCAGCTCGAATTTACCTGTTGCCCTGGGTACAAAGCCTCATATGCCGCCCCCCTAATGATGACCCTGGCAGAAGGCTAACAAGGCTTCAGTGAAGAGGACCTTGAAATAAACCATATACATTTTTTTTTCAGAAGTCACACACCATTATTTATAGTGCAAAATGTGAGTGACCAGTCCAGCTTTTGAAGTAGATTTTTTGTTTTTTTTTTCTTCCAGAATTATTTTACCATTCTCAATTCCAGGTAACTTAATCCTTGAAACCCCATCATATTTTTGTGAGTCATCAACACATACCCTGTAAAGATAATAAAACCAACCTCGTTATATATCAAGAATTTTTTTTTCAAAGGTGTTTCTGGTACTCCAGGGACCAGAAGGCAAATTTCTCCTTTGCTTTCATTTAACCACTCTGGGAAAAATTATGGGTGAAGGAACCAAAATGCACACTTGCCTTTTGTGATAGAGTACAGGAGTGGCGCTTGGCCATGCGACCCATTGCGCCACTGCTTAAGAAGGGGTGCCGAATCCAAGGTGACTAGGTAAAAAACGTTCTATTGGCCTTTGACCTTTGAAAACCAAACACACCCTGCTTCCCATCTCATTGAGATATCGAAGCGTTCCCGGAGTCTGGAAATTTTATTAAATATCTTCAGAATAATAAATAAAAATATTACATATAGATTACACATATAAATTCACATATAATCAATGTTCGTCAATGGACGTATCAAAATACATGGAGGGAGAAATTAAAAATCAACTGTAAAATCTACATCATAATCTTCTGAAAGTTCTTGATTCCATTCGAAAATGAACATTCTAGCGTCCATGGGCTCTAAACAGCGTCCCTTGACACTGTGGTCATAGCTTTGTTGAGGTACACAAAAATTGAGGTATTGGCCGAAAAAAATCAAAGAAAATGTTTTCTGTCTGTTCTGGAGTGGTGCAAAATTTGAGATGAAAACGAAAGCTGTCTTGGATGACAGGCCTTTAGCCAGAAATTTTGTTCGTGGGGGACCACTTTCATTTTGGGAGAGGGGGGAACAAAGAAAGTGGTGCAAAATTTGAGATGAAAGGGCGAAAGAAATTTTTTTTGTTAGGAATTGTTTGGATAAGTTGTGAGGGAGGGGCATGACACCCCCCCCCCTCGAAGGTTGGGCTGACAGGACTGTAGTTTAGGGGACCCAGGACTAAATCCTCATAATTATTCTTTTTTTCATACTATACATTGGAAAATACTCTCATGGAAAATGTGGTTTGGGTCCTACGAAAGATATTAGCCTTGGGGCCTTGATATAGGATGTAGGACCAGGAGAAATAGACAGGAGATGCAAAAAATAGGTCCTGCACAGGTATAGATTTTGTTTCGAGCTGCCCCGATAGCTTACATTCTTGTTTCTGGTATCATACAAATATAAGGCCCCAACAGGCAAAATGCCCAACGAGGTGGCTGAGAAAAAGATGCCCATATTACAATCAAAGGCCCTGCCTACTTCAACATTTCCATTGTCAAAGTATGACTCAAAACCGTGATGTCATGTGAATTGTTACTGTGTTAAATTTTGGGTCTTAACACCTGGGAGTGCTACACCCCTTGCACCCTCTCTTAAGCCGCCCCTGGAGCTAGGTGCACTATTGATTTGACTGGCTCTACAAAAACATGATTCAAGTTATATAAAATCTTTGTCACAGGACTGGCAAGCTGTCTTGGATGACAGGCCTGTAGCCAGAAATTTCGTTCGTGGGGGACCACTTTCATTTTGGGAGAGGGGGGAACAAAGAATAATAGATTTGGTCATTTTTCCCCCCTTTTGCGGTCATTTTCTTACAATTTAGGGGGGACACCGGACCCCTCAAGAACCCCCCCCCCCCGCTACGGCCTCGTTGGATGATCATCATGAACTGTTTTCAAGGGGCCCAGGGAAGGTGAAAAATGTGAAGGTTCAGCTGAAAAGAAGAGATGGTGTTACACCAAAGTTTTTCGAAGCTCGATCCGTGCCTTACGTATACGAGAAGGTAGAAAAGAAATAAATAGACTTATTAGGATTTAGGTATTCTGGAACAAGTACGGTCATCAGAATGGATGACACTTGTAGTACCAGTCCCGAAGGTGAACGGTAGGATTTGCATGTGTAGTGATTTAAAGTTCACCACCAACATTGCTATGGATCTCAAGAGGTATGTTACTTAAAGTCAAGGAATCGTTTGGGGAGAGTGACCTTTATAACGATAGACTTATCCTTATTTACTTTTGCCTACTGTCAAGTGGAACTAGATGACTAGTAGGACCAGGGACTTACTAGTAATTAACACTCGCAGAGGACCGTTCAGATACATAAGACAGCCTTTTAGTGTAGCATCAGCTCCAATTGTTTCAGAGAGAGAAATGGACAAGCTCTTGCAATGGCATGAAAATGCATTGTACTACATAGATGACTTGCTAATAACAGGCAGCTCTGCTTTGAATCATTTACAGAATTTCAGAAAAGCGTTGTGTAGTTTGCAGGAAGCTGGTATTGAGCTGCATCCCTCAAAGTGCTCATTCATGCAGATGTCAATAGAATATCTGGGACATAGAATCGATTTAGAAGGACTGCAAAATGGCCCCCACATACGGGGGGGGGGGGGGGTGATGATCTGGGGGGTTATCATTTTTTTCCTTTTTAATGCTATAAATTAACTACAGAAGGAGCCCGTTAAAAGTCTGACCGAGGGGTACATAAAAAATTCCAGCCTAGGGGGGCCCACTACAGGATGTGGGGGCCATGGACTACACCCAGTACAAACAAAAAGTTGGAAGCCATTGAAAAAACTCTTGAGCCACAAAGAATGCAAATGAGCTGAGGTCTTTTATCGGTTTGCTGACCTATTATGCCAAATTTCTTCCAAATATGTTCTCTACATACAAGTTGTGGAACATGCTGAAAATGAACTGAGACAGAGAGGAAGTCATTTCCAGGAAGTAAAGAAAAGATTGTCTCAAGTGTGACGCAAGTCTGTACAGCATAGGAGCCGTGTTGTCCCATCCCTCAAAAGTGGGCAATCATCCTATTGCTTTTGCATCAGTCGTTGACAAAAGCAGAAAGGAACCATGGCCACATCAAATAGAGAAGCCTTGTCAGTGGTCTTCGGGGGTTACATATCGTAAATATCTGCTTCGGAAAATGTTCAAGTTGATAACCCGTCATTAGCCATAGGCGTAGACTTGTATCCGGCCCATGGGCCGGGCCCCCCCCCCCCCCCGAAACATTTTAGAGAGCTGGCTCGGCCCCCCCCCCCAAAAAAAAATTCGAGTGGATATGTTTCTCACACTTGACTCAGAAAAAAATTTGACAAAAAATTTCTCTAAATAGTAGAAATCCATCTGCTCAAAATTTTATTGTTTTTTACTTCAGAATCTCAATGCACTTGTTCTGTGACAATGGCAGTCTTATCTCCCAATCACACCGGCATCCATTCATCCTAAATTGCATCCTCCCAGAGTGCTGCCTAAAGGTACCTGTGGAGATAACTTGGGGTGGGGGATCCTTCCTCTTGCTTGCACTGTCGGTAAACTCAAGAGCATCTCTTCCTTCTTTTGTTGAGTGTGACGCTTGGGGATGGGGACATGAGACAACACAAAAAATGAAAAAAAGTGGGAGGAGGTAAAGTGAACAACGATTAAGTTTATTAACAAGTTCGAAGGCCTGATATTTCGAGCCTTCACAACAGACGCGCTGACATGAAGAAATTAAAATTAGGTGGGGGGAGAGCGCTGAAAGTTGCTGACCATCCCGTATATACAGGGCTGAAGCACATATGCAGGAAACAGAGGATGCACTACATTGTTTTTCTAAAAATTATTGGGGGTGGGACCTCAAATATCCTCCGCTCCTAGGTTCCTGTGCCTTTGAGGAATAAAATAAGTAAAAGTAAAATAAAATTAAAAAAAAAAAAAAAAAATGAATGGAAAATTTCAAAGCCTGAGCCGGGTACCATTGCATTCTAATACTAGAAAATAATATAATATGAAATTTCCTCCTTACAAATCAGGGATTCCCAAACTATTTACGTTAGCAGCACTCTTATGCAGAAATTTTAAATACTGTATTTCAAGTAATGTTGAAGAGAGGTTAACCGGCTGACGGTTTGAGGGTGTTGAGAAAATCTACTTGAAAAAGATTCAGGTAATTGTCACAAAACCTCTTCGAAATAAATCCAACAATTTTTCCTTCCTCCCGTACAAACAGCGGGACATCGGATTTAGTGTTGTGTGGTTTAAAATTTTTGTTCCGCCCACTGTTGAATGCTTCTTTGTAGGAGAGGAAAAGAAAAAGTGTGTTCTCTCGTAAAAGGATTCAAACTAAGTACAATACTTTGCTTTTTTGTGGGCTTGGCTTTTTTCCCATGCCTCTGCGAACGTATTTTCTACTTTTCAAGTAAAGATCTGGGCAAAATGGAAGTGATTACACGAGCGCTGATTTGAACAACTATCAAATTATTTTACTCAAAAATGTCAACAAACTTACCGTATTCCCACGCATTGGCCAGCATGCCGTAAAACACGAGGGGCACCAGCTTTTTGTATGTTGTGGTCTTGGCCACTTTTGGTATTCCGGAAAAAGTGAGGGTATAATACTTAGGTTCACAGCATGCATTCAGCTGAATCAGTGGATTTTCCGAATAAAGTTGATATATATGTATATATTTTTCTAAATCACACTTCTTCATTTTAAAAAAAAATCAGTTTTCTTTAAATATTAATTTGTCTCGTTCTTCCTCCGGAATAAATTGAATCTATACATTATCTTGTGTTCATAAAACTTTGAAAAGAAAGTATTTTACTTACATAGTTCCTGAATTTTATAACTCTATGCCATCTGATATGAATTCAACTGTCAGCCTTCATTCATACACAGGGCCGTAACTAGGGGGAGCAGACGGGTCTCGTACCCCGGGCGCTGAATCCGAGGGGGTGCAAATTTCATTCTGAAACCTGTCCTTTACCATTACAAGGGGGCGTAAAAATGTGCGCTTGCCCCGGGTGACCAAGCATCTAGTTGCGGCCCTGTTCATACACATGTATAGAAGACTAATCAAATTTTACCTTCTTTCAATTACAGTACCGACATTGAACAATATTTCTGATTCTCTCTGAAATGTTTCATTTCCTTCTTCCTCCCATTCAGTTATTCATTCAAATATTAAATATTCAACTGCTTGTTTTCACTAACATCCAGTAAGAGCCATCATTGTTGGCTCCGTGGATATGTATAATCTATTTTCCTGATAAGAAATTAATAAAAAATAAAGATATTCAAGAATTTTTCAGAATCCGTGAATCTAATTTATCGGCATTCCGGAAAATACGGATATTTTCAGCATGCTGGTCTGCCTCACTGTTTCCCGGCATGCCAGCTAATGTAGGGGAGTACGATTATTATTTTACTAAGAAATTAGTTTTTCCCACTAATTGAATTGAATTGCTGTGGCCCGTTTTACATCCAGGAGCTGAACTGTTTTTGATCGTTAAATTTCTTCCTAAAAATATTATTGTGCAAATAAATGTCATGTTAGATTGTTTGACCTCAAGACCTGTAAGACCTTTCTATTATGTGGACAATGGTGCTATTGGAAGAGCCGTAGCCAAGAATTTCTTGTGGGTTGGAGGAAGGGAACTGACAGTGCAGTACTTAGTCAAGATTCCACAATATATAAGTAAAATTCTGGCATTTAGGGTTGATGACTGGCAATGGGGGTGGATCCAGAGGGTGCAGTGAGTGCTTGAGTACCTACAGTATTCTGTACCACTGATCTGAGCACCCCCAAAATTCATTCAGGGATCAATGGTTTCCATGTAAAGCTTAAGTCAAGCACCCACGGTTTCGTAACTCTTCCGACGTATCTAATGGCTGGGCCACCAGATCACTATCTTAGATGTAAAAAAAAGAAGTCAGTCAACCATTTGGATGTTTTGTTTGTACAATCAGCACACTTTTTATAAGAAGTGGGATAAATTACCAAAAGATACAATAAATTTTTTTTTTTTTTTAAATTTAAATATACATTGTTTTTCGTTCAATGTTGAGGCATTGTGCTTGATGAGCATGTACAAGCTTATTCATGCCCTGTCACATAAGTGTGAGGAATTGATATATGAGTTGCACATTTTTTTTTTTTGTACGGAATGCTTAATCATAAGCCGTGGCTCAGCTTTTACACCACAATACTTTTTTACTGGATTTTCACCCGTGGCCACTTAGTATATTCTAGAGCTACTGTGTCGTCGCGTGGACATCATTCTGGGATCTCATCACGAGCATCCAGGTTTGTACCTCACTGGCGGCAGAGTGGTGGTCTACCGAAGTTCGTTTTCTGTGGTTTTTCCACTTAATGAACGGTTACAGCAGCGGTTCTCATCCTTTTTGGGCTCGCAGAGTCCTTTTCAGTATATAATTTTTATGGCGGAGCCTTGTTTCACTCAAGGAGCACTTTTTGCATATAATTTTTATGGTAGAACCTTGTAGGCCTCTTATTTTTTATTTATCTATCAAAGTTACTGATTTTTTTTATTTTCCTCGAGTCACCGCGGAGCCCCTGGAAAGTGTACATGGAGCCCCAAGGGCCCCACGGAGCACCGGTTGAGAATCGCTGGGTTACAGGTTAATCCTGCTTGAAAGTTCGAATTTACTCATGACCGGTCAACAATGTGATAACATGATTATATTTATTTCCACTTCCAACTGCTTTTTTTTTTTTAAATTCTTACTATAACCGATAAAATTAAAAAAAAAAAGCCACACACGATTTATTTTTTAGAGCATTGCTCAACGAAGCGATGAACAATGATATAGAAATGTATAAGTACTGGTACTCGCTGAAAATTATCAACTAAGCAATGAAATGTTGCAGAGATTGAATACAGGCGTGGATTTAGGTAGCCGCATTCTCGATTTCACTGAACATTAGCATGGCATAGTTTACAAAGCCAATAGAATTTCATACATGTTATGTACGCCTTACCACAAATGTGATGCGCATACGTTCCCATATGATTTCTCTGTGTACGTTCGCCCAACTCTGGTTCACAAGTATGGGCTGATCCAGGCATAGTCCGGGGGTATAATGTCTTCATGGGGCCTACATGATAAAATTCTGGCACACTATAATTTTCGAAAGTATGTAAATATGTAAGCTGTTACTTCCATCCAAATACTGCCCCCCACCCGAATATCACTTTGCACGCGGGAGGGGGGGTGGGTTGGTTTACTGCCCAGCGTATAACCTTTACAAGAGGGAAGCTCGCTGGACTCTAGAGACATGACAGTCTTGACAGACACTATGACAGTCTTTGTTTATAAAATTTTCGCTTTCACTATAAATTTTTTCAAAAAGAAAATAGTTTGTATACTTAGAAATGGTTTCCTCTGCTGGGTGAGGTTGGAAGCCCAGGCAAAGGCGGAGGCCAAGAAAGAAGTGAGAAGAAAACATGGTCCAAAGAGGGTTACAGGGGGGAGGGTAAAGGAGTTAAGAAACATTGATATCAATTATGCTCTTTGTAAATAAACATGATACTGTATTTTGGTTTTCTGATGTAGGGCTTTCCAATCACATCGGATAATTGAGGTTCTGCCGTATTGTACTTGAGTAGTGATAAAGAGATAAAGATAAACAAATGAAAAATAAAATTAAAAAATTTCGCCTATACTGTAAAAAAATTAAAATCACTGGAAAGCCAGGATGTCACAATTTGGGGGGGGGGGGATCCTGTTTATCTCTATCTTGCATTTAGTGTTTCGCAGTCAATGAGTTTTAATACGATGTAATTTTTTCATGCCAAAATAAAAGTGAATGCCAGTACATATCCTACTATCAAGCGATAAGAATTTCTATAATAAGATAAAGACGTGCCTTTTAGGTGGGGCATTTCTTGCTGAAGAGCAGCCTTTTTTATACTTTCTGAAAATTCCTCTTCGTTTACAAAAGGATTAAGGCTTCTTTGAACTGACTATTCGAGAGCTGCTTGTCAAACGTCTATCTGCTAAGTTAATTGAAAACTGTCCCCTCCCGCCCAAGAGGCAGAAGCCATTTTGTCGTTTTCAACGCCCAGCGCTGTTGCGAGTACAATGGTCATTTTGTGGAGAAAGGAGAGGGGCGTATGCTAAGCCACCTTAGTGAATATTTATGGGGGGGGGGGAAAGCACGGCAGTATATTTACGGTCAGGACCATTTGGGAGTCGAAAAGTTCACACATAAAAATACGGCCTGGACCGTTTGGAAGGCATCAACTTCACATGTACATATACGTGCAGGACCGTCAGTCAGTTAAAGGGTGAAATTTGTGCCCCCCCCCCCCACTCTGGTCCGGCACCCTGGACACTTGACCACCAGCCCTGTTCCCAGTACTCCAACACTTAGGTAGCTAGGGAAGAAGGCAGTTTTAACAGGCGGAAATCTTGTGGGGCTGCTAATTCTGGGGGGGGGGGGAGATGAAAAATTCGTTTCCATCAATTTTTTTAGTGGAGAGGGTGAAAAAATTACACAACTTCCCTCCCTCCACGACTAAAATGATCCCGTCTCCGTTGGACCAGGCTTTTGGACAGATCTTTCGTGAGGACCCCGATTTTTCACAGGGAAGTGATTGGAACCTGTCGTAAGCTTAAACTTGTATTGGGCCAATGGGATCACGAACCCCCCCCCCCCCCCTGTTAAAAAAAAAAAAAATCGAATTCGAATGGATACGTTTTCCACACCTAGACTCTGAATAATAATCATGATGTCACGTCAGCACAGTGTATTTCAGCCTTTACAGCTGTGACATGTAAAAAAAAAAGGGTGATTATTTTAACCAAAAATTTTTTTCCGGCCATTTTACAGGATGAGACTTATTTATCGGAAATTACTGTAATTTTTTTAATGTCCCATTCTAAATTAAATTGGGGAACTTTTCTAAAAAGGATGTAGTATTTCTTACTTATGTTATTCAAAAAATTGTGTTTATTTCAAAATGAAGAATTATTCTCAAGGTTTTAATAGGGTTCCTCCTTTCCTGGTCAATTCTTTCTTACGGACGAATTTTTTTTTGTCCCGCCGGTGACCGCAAAGAGAGAGTTTTACATACCCTGTTTACATTCGCACTTGATGGATGGCCATCAGTGAAACAGAGACACCGACATAGATGATCCTAATTGGAATATAAAGAAATTACGGTGGTGAAGAAATCTCCTATGGACAGGGTTTGTGATTCTGCAAAATAAGAATAGCTTTGTTTGGAACCACTTGAAGTAAACTCCTTGTTTTTCCCTGAAAAAAACCCCACAAATGTTGAGACTATTGAGACTATAGGCAGTTCCACAGTATTTTATGGTATGTGTGGACCACATTTGGTTGTGCACATGCAGTATAACCTTCTGTTAGTAGAACATGTTGCATTACAAGAAAAATCGAAAAAGTTCAATTTCCTCATGATTCCGCAGTTTCCTGACAGAAAAAGTAAGCAATATATTAAATATAGTTAAAATGAATGAATTTATCAAAAATGTGTAAGAATTTTCTTCAATGATAATTTATTCAGAATCTTCAAAAACAATCTAGATACAGTATTTTGCAACCCTCGAATGCTTATAATTAGAATAATTAATAATTAACTTTCTAATTTAAAACCTGATATATGACTCAATATATGGAAGTAAAATAAATCTTAAATAAGTGAAAGATAATTTGATTTTAAGGGAAATATACACTATCATAAAATATAAATAAATACAGAGCTTGACAAAAATCAGAAAAAAATTTAGTAGGAGCCAAGCATGGTTTCTTCACTAGAAAAGTGTCTTAAATAATCTTTTTTCAACCTTTCTGGGAATTGATGACTCCTTCCCAGGGCCACAACTAGATACTTTGCCACCTGGGGCAATCCGGAATTTTGGCGCCCCTTGCATGTAGAAGCAGTTAAAGGGTGAATTTGACTCCCATTCTGTTCCAGCGTCCGGAGCACCAGACCCACCTGCTCTCCCTCTGCCACACACATACAGATTTTCTAGTCGCCATGGTGACCTGGCGCTTGGGATTTGTCACACTCTGGAATAAATAAAGATGTATATACTGTTCTGAATATATTTTTTGTATATAATCATTTTCATGACCCTGCCCAGGGGATTTCGGGATTCATGAGATCCAGGAGACCCAGGAAATCCTGGGAGGATATACTCAGATTTACGACATGACTAGATCTGAATGAATTGCCTACGGCGATAGACCGGAGATGTGCTTGTTTCAATGAGAGAGATAGAATGAAAGTATATTTTTACTTGGACCGTGATCAAACTAGAACGGGGCTCAAGGGCAAAGACGTATGCCCCCAACAATCAAATGAATTTGTATATAAAAATTGACACATTTTCAAGACAAATAAATTCAATTGGTCGAATGGTCGATGCGTTTTGGCTCTTCAATGGAGAGCCGTCATCAGGACCTTGTGGTCAGAATTCACACTAATGAGTCGTGAAGGGGTGATGTTTGCGTCTGGTCGTCCGAAGAGTACGCGTTTGTATTTGCTGCGTCCGAATGGTCTTTGGATGTGAATTGGGGAGCCATCTGTTGCAAAGTGTTGAAAGTTTTGTCATGACTGAGGTTAACAAAGCATGTCCAAGCTGACGAGATAGGTGACGTGTTTCTTTCATCATTAACGAGGAAATTCTGGCATGTTCTGATGAAGTATCCCTCGAGAAAATTCAATTCGGGATTGTGTGTTGCTTTTTTAGAAACAAACACTTTATGAAAATCAAAATAATGTGAACGTTGCCAACAGTGTTGGGCAATAGCCGAACTATCCGTCTGTCCCTTCTCAACATGTTTTCGGTGTTCGAGAACTCGAACATTTAGATTTCTCCTAGTTTGGCCAATATATCCATTTTCGCAATTCTTGAATGGGATGAAGCAGATACCAGATTCTTTGGAGGGTGAGATAGGATCTTTCAGATGGGAAAAGGTGAGTATATTTGTTGGCTGGAATATTGTATGGAAGTCAAATTTCTTTAAGATAGAAGAGATCATGACTCACCTTTTCACATCACTACTCATTCGTGTGAATTCTGACCACAAGGTCCTGATGACGGCTCTCCATTGAAGAGCCGAAACTCGTCAACCATTCGACCAATTGAATTTGTCTTGAAAACATGTCAATTTTTGTATAAATTAAAACCAGGTAACGTTTCTAATTTATTTTGTGATAAAGTAAATTTTTGTTAATTAAATGCTTTTGGAAAATTGGCACCAACTCAAAAATTCTCTGGAATAAATTCCGTGTCCCTCCCCATATAGATCAGTTTTCCTTGGTACACTCCTGCTCAGGGGCAGTCCCATTCCAAGGGCGTAGTGAGTGGGAAGACTTGGGAGGGGTCTGGTCCCCCCACCCGAAATGTGAGAAAATGACCAAAAAAAGGGAAAAAGATGACCAAATCTATTGTTCTATCACTTTGGTCCTCTTCCCCCGCCCGAAATGAAAGTGGTCCTCCTCCCGAACGAAATTTTTGGCTATGCCCCTGTCCCATTCACTTTGGTAACAATACATGAAATGATTGTTATACAGTCGAATCCCATTATAACGAACTCCAAGAAACCGGAGAAAACACTTTGTTATAACGAAATTTCGTTATAAAAGAATTTCAGATTGTTTGCATTGTTCCTATGAATACTTATTAGAGGAATTAGAAAACTGTTCGTTAAAACAAGATTTTCGCTATAACAGTATTAGTTAAAACAGGATTCGACTGTAATTAGAGCCCAAATTTTTCACTTAAAAAATGGCAAAATATGAACTAAAACTGAGAAAATATATGCTAAAGAACAAATAACCACGAAAAAAATGCAAATGCGTTTTTAAATGCATCTTTTCTATTTGTCCCGGTGCATATTCATTTGCAAAAACATATTCTCATGCAAATGACTTCTACATGTATTTTATTTAGGAATTTATAGTTATTAGTACTGTAGCTGCTCACTAATAGAAAGAAAAAGTTGCTCGAAAAAGAAGCAAACTACAAGTGCATACATGAATAATGCCAAAAATGGGCGGATTTTTCTCCTGAGAGATTTTACTTTTTACTTGAAAAAAAAAGAAGAAATGACAAGCAAATAAAGCACCCAAGCTTCAGGTATGAAGAATCAACTGATTTGAGAATAAAAATCAATTTCATGACTAGAGCTCTGTTCATTCGTTTAATATTAGAACGAAATGATCTTAAAGACGTTCCAATGCAGATAAAGCAGCGATTTACAGTAATTTTATGTCCTTAGACTAAAAAGTGAAAATTCGTTTATAATGAGAAGTATGTTACAAGGAAAATTTGTGAGCTGTCATTATAACGAACTTTTATTGTATCATGAGCAATATTAATTTGAAAAATTAATAAAAAGAGGTTAAAATATGTAAATGCAAAAAACAGGACTAATCATAACAAATTTATAAATAGTGCAAAACAAAAATAAAAGGTCAATTTCCTGTCTCCCACTGGGTGACCTTTCATTAAATTAAGTTGTATATAACCAAGAATGGCCACTAAAGTGTTTTCCAAAGTCTATAATAGTCCTGAGGGTCGGTAGAAGCTATGGGTTTATTAAAGGATCCTATGGTTGGGAGAGATGAGAAAGAAATTTTTTTTTAAAGAAAGGGCTATGGGAAACAAAAAGTTTTGGAAACTTTTCATCGGAACAGTGGTTCTCAACCGGTGCTCCGTGTGTACTTCCCGGGGACTTCACAGCCACTTGAAGAAAAGAAAAGAAATCAGTAAATTTGATAAATGTATAAAAGAGGAGCCTACGAGGCTTCGCCATAGAAATTTAACGGCGAGTAGAGGAGACCACTGATGCATATTTGTGTTTGAATACAGGTGATCATTTGTGGAGATTTTACTGCATTTAGGAAAATGTAATGGAACCCTTTCTATTCGTCTCCCCATTATGTTTCTGACCTTACTCATTTGTACGACGTTTGGCTTCAGCTGTACAGTCCTATACATTATCCCTGTATACAGGGCCGAATTTCTGCATGGGCAAATGAAGTCTTCATAACTTTGAGCCCCCAAAATTCAAACAACATACATTCACTGACCAATTAACATCTTTGACTCTTGTCGCAAGAGCCTCCTAATTCCTGCTTTACCCAGGGCCCTGTCTGTATACACTTCAATAAATCGACGTTTTCACTTCGATTCGAACTCCCAAGTCTTTGGAAAACACCATTTCTATCAATCGAATCACATAATTTTTCAATTGGTAAAAATGTGTCCCTCAAATACAGTGTTTCCCAGTTTTCAAAAACACATCACGAAGAAACGTTATAAGCGGAAAAACTAAGCGGGATCGACTGTAGTTTCTCATGCATATACTGAAAAAACCATAAAATTTAAGTTGATTGACTGGTTCAATGGCTTTTGACAGGTAATGAAATAATTGTTGAACAAACTATGGTATGCTGATAGCCAGAGCGTAACTAGGATTTTTGCCGACCAGGGCAAACATGATTTTACCGCCCCCACGTTCGATAATTTTGTAACAGTGTTCTCTGCTCCCACCTAAAACTGCCGCCCCCCTAAATTTTTCCGCCCGGGGCAGTTGCTTCCTCTGCCCCCCCCCCTAGTTCCGGCCCTGCTAATAGCAAATGTGTACACTATTAGTTCTTTAAGAGAAAAAATCTTTCAACAACGGAACTCAATGCATCATTTACTTTTTGCTTAGATATAAAAATCAAAACAAACAAGTATAGGACTGAATTGTCCCTTTATTTATCGATGGTTCGTTCAGCGGAATATTCAGTGCTAGTTATCTTAGACCCATCCTGCAAATCACGCCACAAGATCGTGAACAAGGACGTTTTACATAAGGTTTAAATGAAATTTTTTTCTGTTAAATCTTGAAATGAACACCGTAAAATTGCTTGAGACTTTAGCAACAGTAATGTTAGGATAGTATCATATTTCCATATTTCTTCTCAATTATAAGATTTTGAATCAAAACGACAGATTTCTTACAATTTTTTTTTTTGGGAAACGTCTGTACAAAAAAAAGGGGGGGGGGGGGTAATTTTCAAAAAAAGTTACAGTTATACGTTTTTTGCATTTATACGACGCGGCATATAAACGAGGTTCCATTATTGATCTTGAGCCCCCCCCCCCATTTTCAGTAAGTTTACGCCTACGTCATCAGCCCCTAGCTGGAATCAATGGATGATGGTGCAGTGACTGGATTTCATTTCCAGAAGAAGCTAGATACTAATCCTGTTTAGTTGAAAGTGAAGAAACACATAGTGTGGGGCTGGCCCAGGCATCTAACGACTGAAATTCATCCTTTCTGGCTCTGCTGAACTGGCTTGTCAGCGAAAACTATTATTCTATGTACAAAGAGAATGTAAGTGCTTCCAAAGTACGGGAAGCATGTGCTGTTGGTGCTTCATGGAAGTCACTAAGGCATGGGTGCTCTCAAAGTCTTGGCTAGACAGTCAGTTTGGTGAACGAACATTGACTTGGTACATTTGTGCATCGATTGTCAAGTTGAAGCTTCCATTTGCTCCATCAAACTTGGCACAAGTTTGTGGTGAGATTCGATTTGTATTTTATCTCACAGATGGCGGCACTTGTAAAGCCGACGCCATTGGATTGTCGCGCGGGAAATCGCAGGAGAAGCGATCAAACCATCAAGAGCTTAACATGTCGCTCCGTAGATTTTTTTTATTTCGTCTTATGTTTCGTGTTGTAAATAAATAATTATTTTAAGAAATTAATCAATTATCCTGAATCCATCATTTTATCCAAATCACGCAACCTCATAACCCAAAGTATGGTGACCGCGGACTTCAAACAAGTTCCAGTTTCTTCACTGCAGCACGAGGCAATCTACTGGTGTTTCCCGTGAGTGAACTTTCGCTTTCCGGAACTTGACATCACTTTTCCTGGATTTCCATCATGGAAGTAAGTGCCGTTCAGGTACCACTTTTTAACCACCATGATCCAGCGCTGTGGTTTATCATGTGTGAAAGCACTTTCGCTCTCGCTGTTCCGAAACCGATAACCGAATCTGTCACAAAGTACAACTATGTTGTCGCGAATCTGCCTCCGGAGAGTGCGGCTCTTGTCCGGGACATTCTCGTTAATCCGCCGGCCACGGATCCCTATGAAAGGCTGAAATCGGAACTGATTAAACGGTCGAGCGAGTCGTCGTCCACTCAACTTCGAAAGCTCTTAACATGCGGGTCATTGGGAGATAGGAAACCATCCGACATTCTCCGCGAATTGCGACGACGAGCAGAATCGCATTCTGTCTCCGACGAATTGCTGATGGAGCTTTTTCTCCAACACCTACCGGCATCAACTCAGTCCATTCTCGCTGCTGTCACTCCACTCGTTCTCGAGAAAGCTGCTCAACTCGCCGACAAAATTCATGAAGTGAACCCTCAGCATGTTGACGCAGTTGAGAAACCGCAACAGCCGGATTCCGTCGCGCAACTTCGGGACGAAGTGGCTCAGTTACGCCGCGAGTTGAAAAACGTCCTGCGTTCGCGTAGCAACTCTCGCCAACGTACCTCACGTGCGCGCAGTCCGCATCCACGATCGGAAAACTGCTGGTATCACAACAAATTCGGCAACAACGCCAAAAAGTGCGTGTCGCCGTGCAAGTTTCAAAAAAACGGGGCGGGCGAGGAGTAATCGCGACATGCTCCTTGCCACAGGCATCTCGTCGCCTTTTTACCATGGACAGAAATTCCAAAATTCGATTCCTGATTGACACTGGATCCGATGTTTCTATTCTTCCGGCATCACCATCACAACGACGCCGCGACGCCACTATGAAGCTCTCTGCTGCTAATGCTTCATCCATTAGTGTTTATGGTCAAAAGAGGGTGACATTAGATTTCAATCTCCGTCGTAATTTCACTTGGACTTTCCTACTGGCTAATGTTTCCACACCCATCATTGGGGCAGACTTTCTGTTCAACTTTGATCTTGTTCCGGATCTCCGACGACGATGTTTGCTGGATAGGACAACAAAACTCAATGCTGACTGTGATCTTCACATTGCTGAAGTTCACTCAATCAAACTCATCGAAGGTGACACCATCTACCACAGCCTTCTCAACAAGTTTCCCGACATCATCAAACCACCACAACCAGGACAACCTGTGAAACACTCTGTCGTGCATCATATCGAGACTGTTGGTCCACCTGTGCATGCCAAACCAAGACGTCTACCTCCTGATCGATTGAAAATCGTGAAGCAAGAATTTCAGCAGATGCTTGACCTCGGCCATTTACGACCATCTAACAGCTGCTATGCATCACCTCTGCACTTGGTCCCGAAAAAGGACAGTGATGAATGGCGTCCAGTTGGTGATTACCGAGCTTTAAATGCACAGACTGTGAAAGACCGGTACAGTGTTCCAAATGTTCTGGACTTTTCATGTGGTGAGATTCGATTTGTATTTTATCTCACAGATGGCGGCACTTGTAAAGCCGACGCCATTGGATTGTCGCGCGGGAAATCGCAGGAGAAGCGATCAAACCATCAAGAGCTTAACATGTCGCTCCGTAGATTTTTTTTATTTCGTCTTATGTTTCGTGTTGTAAATAAATAATTATTTTAAGAAATTAATCAATTATCCTGAATCCATCATTTTATCCAAATCACGCAACCTCATAACCCAAAGTATGGTGACCGCGGACTTCAAACAAGTTCCAGTTTCTTCACTGCAGCACGAGGCAATCTACTGGTGTTTCCCGTGAGTGAACTTTCGCTTTCCGGAACTTGACATCACTTTTCCTGGATTTCCATCATGGAAGTAAGTGCCGTTCAGGTACCACTTTTTAACCACCATGATCCAGCGCTGTGGTTTATCATGTGTGAAAGCACTTTCGCTCTCGCTGTTCCGAAACCGATAACCGAATCTGTCACAAAGTACAACTATGTTGTCGCGAATCTGCCTCCGGAGAGTGCGGCTCTTGTCCGGGACATTCTCGTTAATCCGCCGGCCACGGATCCGTATGAAAGGCTGAAATCGGAACTGATTAAACGGTCGAGCGAGTCGTCGTCCACTCAACTTCGAAAGCTCTTAACATGCGGGTCATTGGGAGATAGGAAACCATCCGACATTCTCCGCGAATTGCGACGACGAGCAGAATCGCATTCTGTCTCCGACGAATTGCTGATGGAGCTTTTTCTCCAACACCTACCGGCATCAACTCAGTCCATTCTCGCTGCTGTCACTCCACTCGTTCTCGAGAAAGCTGCTCAACTCGCCGACAAAATTCATGAAGTGAACCCTCAGCATGTTGACGCAGTTGAGAAACCGCAACAGCCGGATTCCGTCGCGCAACTTCGGGACGAAGTGGCTCAGTTACGCCGCGAGTTGAAAAACGTCCTGCGTTCGCGTAGCAACTCTCGCCAACGTACCTCACGTGCGCGCAGTCCGCATCCACGATCGGAAAACTGCTGGTATCACAACAAATTCGGCAACAACGCCAAAAAGTGCGTGTCGCCGTGCAAGTTTCAAAAAAACGGGGCGGGCGAGGAGTAATCGCGACATGCTCCTTGCCACAGGCATCTCGTCGCCTTTTTACCATGGACAGAAATTCCAAAATTCGATTCCTGATTGACACTGGATCCGATGTTTCTATTCTTCCGGCATCACCATCACAACGACGCCGCGACGCCACTATGAAGCTCTCTGCTGCTAATGCTTCATCCATTAGTGTTTATGGTCAAAAGAGGGTGACATTAGATTTCAATCTCCGTCGTAATTTCACTTGGACTTTCCTACTGGCTAATGTTTCCACACCCATCATTGGGGCAGACTTTCTGTTCAACTTTGATCTTGTTCCGGATCTCCGACGACGATGTTTGCTGGATAGGACAACAAAACTCAATGCTGACTGTGATCTTCACATTGCTGAAGTTCACTCAATCAAACTCATCGAAGGTGACACCATCTACCACAGCCTTCTCAACAAGTTTCCCGACATCATCAAACCACCACAACCAGGACAACCTGTGAAACACTCTGTCGTGCATCATATCGAGACTGTTGGTCCACCTGTGCATGCCAAACCAAGACGTCTACCTCCTGATCGATTGAAAATCGTGAAGCAAGAATTTCAGCAGATGCTTGACCTCGGCCATTTACGACCATCTAACAGCTGCTATGCATCACCTCTGCACTTGGTCCCGAAAAAGGACAGTGATGAATGGCGTCCAGTTGGTGATTACCGAGCTTTAAATGCACAGACTGTGAAAGACCGGTACAGTGTTCCAAATGTTCTGGACTTTTCATGTGGTGAGATTCGATTTGTATTTTATCTCACAGATGGCGGCACTTGTAAAGCCGACGCCATTGGATTGTCGCGCGGGAAATCGCAGGAGAAGCGATCAAACCATCAAGAGCTTAACATGTCGCTCCGTAGATTTTTTTTATTTCGTCTTATGTTTCGTGTTGTAAATAAATAATTATTTTAAGAAATTAATCAATTATCCTGAATCCATCATTTTATCCAAATCACGCAACCTCATAACCCAAAGTATGGTGACCGCGGACTTCAAACAAGTTCCAGTTTCTTCACTGCAGCACGAGGCAATCTACTGGTGTTTCCCGTGAGTGAACTTTCGCTTTCCGGAACTTGACATCACTTTTCCTGGATTTCCATCATGGAAGTAAGTGCCGTTCAGGTACCACTTTTTAACCACCATGATCCAGCGCTGTGGTTTATCATGTGTGAAAGCACTTTCGCTCTCGCTGTTCCGAAACCGATAACCGAATCTGTCACAAAGTACAACTATGTTGTCGCGAATCTGCCTCCGGAGAGTGCGGCTCTTGTCCGGGACATTCTCGTTAATCCGCCGGCCACGGATCCGTATGAAAGGCTGAAATCGGAACTGATTAAACGGTCGAGCGAGTCGTCGTCCACTCAACTTCGAAAGCTCTTAACATGCGGGTCATTGGGAGATAGGAAACCATCCGACATTCTCCGCGAATTGCGACGACGAGCAGAATCGCATTCTGTCTCCGACGAATTGCTGATGGAGCTTTTTCTCCAACACCTACCGGCATCAACTCAGTCCATTCTCGCTGCTGTCACTCCACTCGTTCTCGAGAAAGCTGCTCAACTCGCCGACAAAATTCATGAAGTGAACCCTCAGCATGTTGACGCAGTTGAGAAACCGCAACAGCCGGATTCCGTCGCGCAACTTCGGGACGAAGTGGCTCAGTTACGCCGCGAGTTGAAAAACGTCCTGCGTTCGCGTAGCAACTCTCGCCAACGTACCTCACGTGCGCGCAGTCCGCATCCACGATCGGAAAACTGCTGGTATCACAACAAATTCGGCAACAACGCCAAAAAGTGCGTGTCGCCGTGCAAGTTTCAAAAAAACGGGGCGGGCGAGGAGTAATCGCGACATGCTCCTTGCCACAGGCATCTCGTCGCCTTTTTACCATGGACAGAAATTCCAAAATTCGATTCCTGATTGACACTGGATCCGATGTTTCTATTCTTCCGGCATCACCATCACAACGACGCCGCGACGCCACTATGAAGCTCTCTGCTGCTAATGCTTCATCCATTAGTGTTTATGGTCAAAAGAGGGTGACATTAGATTTCAATCTCCGTCGTAATTTCACTTGGACTTTCCTACTGGCTAATGTTTCCACACCCATCATTGGGGCAGACTTTCTGTTCAACTTTGATCTTGTTCCGGATCTCCGACGACGATGTTTGCTGGATAGGACAACAAAACTCAATGCTGACTGTGATCTTCACATTGCTGAAGTTCACTCAATCAAACTCATCGAAGGTGACACCATCTACCACAGCCTTCTCAACAAGTTTCCCGACATCATCAAACCACCACAACCAGGACAACCTGTGAAACACTCTGTCGTGCATCATATCGAGACTGTTGGTCCACCTGTGCATGCCAAACCAAGACGTCTACCTCCTGATCGATTGAAAATCGTGAAGCAAGAATTTCAGCAGATGCTTGACCTCGGCCATTTACGACCATCTAACAGCTGCTATGCATCACCTCTGCACTTGGTCCCGAAAAAGGACAGTGATGAATGGCGTCCAGTTGGTGATTACCGAGCTTTAAATGCACAGACTGTGAAAGACCGGTACAGTGTTCCAAATGTTCTGGACTTTTCATGTGGTGAGATTCGATTTGTATTTTATCTCACAGATGGCGGCACTTGTAAAGCCGACGCCATTGGATTGTCGCGCGGGAAATCGCAGGAGAAGCGATCAAACCATCAAGAGCTTAACATGTCGCTCCGTAGATTTTTTTTATTTCGTCTTATGTTTCGTGTTGTAAATAAATAATTATTTTAAGAAATTAATCAATTATCCTGAATCCATCATTTTATCCAAATCACGCAACCTCATAACCCAAAGTATGGTGACCGCGGACTTCAAACAAGTTCCAGTTTCTTCACTGCAGCACGAGGCAATCTACTGGTGTTTCCCGTGAGTGAACTTTCGCTTTCCGGAACTTGACATCACTTTTCCTGGATTTCCATCATGGAAGTAAGTGCCGTTCAGGTACCACTTTTTAACCACCATGATCCAGCGCTGTGGTTTATCATGTGTGAAAGCACTTTCGCTCTCGCTGTTCCGAAACCGATAACCGAATCTGTCACAAAGTACAACTATGTTGTCGCGAATCTGCCTCCGGAGAGTGCGGCTCTTGTCCGGGACATTCTCGTTAATCCGCCGGCCACGGATCCGTATGAAAGGCTGAAATCGGAACTGATTAAACGGTCGAGCGAGTCGTCGTCCACTCAACTTCGAAAGCTCTTAACATGCGGGTCATTGGGAGATAGGAAACCATCCGACATTCTCCGCGAATTGCGACGACGAGCAGAATCGCATTCTGTCTCCGACGAATTGCTGATGGAGCTTTTTCTCCAACACCTACCGGCATCAACTCAGTCCATTCTCGCTGCTGTCACTCCACTCGTTCTCGAGAAAGCTGCTCAACTCGCCGACAAAATTCATGAAGTGAACCCTCAGCATGTTGACGCAGTTGAGAAACCGCAACAGCCGGATTCCGTCGCGCAACTTCGGGACGAAGTGGCTCAGTTACGCCGCGAGTTGAAAAACGTCCTGCGTTCGCGTAGCAACTCTCGCCAACGTACCTCACGTGCGCGCAGTCCGCATCCACGATCGGAAAACTGCTGGTATCACAACAAATTCGGCAACAACGCCAAAAAGTGCGTGTCGCCGTGCAAGTTTCAAAAAAACGGGGCGGGCGAGGAGTAATCGCGACATGCTCCTTGCCACAGGCATCTCGTCGCCTTTTTACCATGGACAGAAATTCCAAAATTCGATTCCTGATTGACACTGGATCCGATGTTTCTATTCTTCCGGCATCACCATCACAACGACGCCGCGACGCCACTATGAAGCTCTCTGCTGCTAATGCTTCATCCATTAGTGTTTATGGTCAAAAGAGGGTGACATTAGATTTCAATCTCCGTCGTAATTTCACTTGGACTTTCCTACTGGCTAATGTTTCCACACCCATCATTGGGGCAGACTTTCTGTTCAACTTTGATCTTGTTCCGGATCTCCGACGACGATGTTTGCTGGATAGGACAACAAAACTCAATGCTGACTGTGATCTTCACATTGCTGAAGTTCACTCAATCAAACTCATCGAAGGTGACACCATCTACCACAGCCTTCTCAACAAGTTTCCCGACATCATCAAACCACCACAACCAGGACAACCTGTGAAACACTCTGTCGTGCATCATATCGAGACTGTTGGTCCACCTGTGCATGCCAAACCAAGACGTCTACCTCCTGATCGATTGAAAATCGTGAAGCAAGAATTTCAGCAGATGCTTGACCTCGGCCATTTACGACCATCTAACAGCTGCTATGCATCACCTCTGCACTTGGTCCCGAAAAAGGACAGTGATGAATGGCGTCCAGTTGGTGATTACCGAGCTTTAAATGCACAGACTGTGAAAGACCGGTACAGTGTTCCAAATGTTCTGGACTTTTCATGTGGTGAGATTCGATTTGTATTTTATCTCACAGATGGCGGCACTTGTAAAGCCGACGCCATTGGATTGTCGCGCGGGAAATCGCAGGAGAAGCGATCAAACCATCAAGAGCTTAACATGTCGCTCCGTAGATTTTTTTTATTTCGTCTTATGTTTCGTGTTGTAAATAAATAATTATTTTAAGAAATTAATCAATTATCCTGAATCCATCATTTTATCCAAATCACGCAACCTCATAACCCAAAGTATGGTGACCGCGGACTTCAAACAAGTTCCAGTTTCTTCACTGCAGCACGAGGCAATCTACTGGTGTTTCCCGTGAGTGAACTTTCGCTTTCCGGAACTTGACATCACTTTTCCTGGATTTCCATCATGGAAGTAAGTGCCGTTCAGGTACCACTTTTTAACCACCATGATCCAGCGCTGTGGTTTATCATGTGTGAAAGCACTTTCGCTCTCGCTGTTCCGAAACCGATAACCGAATCTGTCACAAAGTACAACTATGTTGTCGCGAATCTGCCTCCGGAGAGTGCGGCTCTTGTCCGGGACATTCTCGTTAATCCGCCGGCCACGGATCCGTATGAAAGGCTGAAATCGGAACTGATTAAACGGTCGAGCGAGTCGTCGTCCACTCAACTTCGAAAGCTCTTAACATGCGGGTCATTGGGAGATAGGAAACCATCCGACATTCTCCGCGAATTGCGACGACGAGCAGAATCGCATTCTGTCTCCGACGAATTGCTGATGGAGCTTTTTCTCCAACACCTACCGGCATCAACTCAGTCCATTCTCGCTGCTGTCACTCCACTCGTTCTCGAGAAAGCTGCTCAACTCGCCGACAAAATTCATGAAGTGAACCCTCAGCATGTTGACGCAGTTGAGAAACCGCAACAGCCGGATTCCGTCGCGCAACTTCGGGACGAAGTGGCTCAGTTACGCCGCGAGTTGAAAAACGTCCTGCGTTCGCGTAGCAACTCTCGCCAACGTACCTCACGTGCGCGCAGTCCGCATCCACGATCGGAAAACTGCTGGTATCACAACAAATTCGGCAACAACGCCAAAAAGTGCGTGTCGCCGTGCAAGTTTCAAAAAAACGGGGCGGGCGAGGAGTAATCGCGACATGCTCCTTGCCACAGGCATCTCGTCGCCTTTTTACCATGGACAGAAATTCCAAAATTCGATTCCTGATTGACACTGGATCCGATGTTTCTATTCTTCCGGCATCACCATCACAACGACGCCGCGACGCCACTATGAAGCTCTCTGCTGCTAATGCTTCATCCATTAGTGTTTATGGTCAAAAGAGGGTGACATTAGATTTCAATCTCCGTCGTAATTTCACTTGGACTTTCCTACTGGCTAATGTTTCCACACCCATCATTGGGGCAGACTTTCTGTTCAACTTTGATCTTGTTCCGGATCTCCGACGACGATGTTTGCTGGATAGGACAACAAAACTCAATGCTGACTGTGATCTTCACATTGCTGAAGTTCACTCAATCAAACTCATCGAAGGTGACACCATCTACCACAGCCTTCTCAACAAGTTTCCCGACATCATCAAACCACCACAACCAGGACAACCTGTGAAACACTCTGTCGTGCATCATATCGAGACTGTTGGTCCACCTGTGCATGCCAAACCAAGACGTCTACCTCCTGATCGATTGAAAATCGTGAAGCAAGAATTTCAGCAGATGCTTGACCTCGGCCATTTACGACCATCTAACAGCTGCTATGCATCACCTCTGCACTTGGTCCCGAAAAAGGACAGTGATGAATGGCGTCCAGTTGGTGATTACCGAGCTTTAAATGCACAGACTGTGAAAGACCGGTACAGTGTTCCAAATGTTCTGGACTTTTCATGTGGTGAGATTCGATTTGTATTTTATCTCACAGATGGCGGCACTTGTAAAGCCGACGCCATTGGATTGTCGCGCGGGAAATCGCAGGAGAAGCGATCAAACCATCAAGAGCTTAACATGTCGCTCCGTAGATTTTTTTTATTTCGTCTTATGTTTCGTGTTGTAAATAAATAATTATTTTAAGAAATTAATCAATTATCCTGAATCCATCATTTTATCCAAATCACGCAACCTCATAACCCAAAGTATGGTGACCGCGGACTTCAAACAAGTTCCAGTTTCTTCACTGCAGCACGAGGCAATCTACTGGTGTTTCCCGTGAGTGAACTTTCGCTTTCCGGAACTTGACATCACTTTTCCTGGATTTCCATCATGGAAGTAAGTGCCGTTCAGGTACCACTTTTTAACCACCATGATCCAGCGCTGTGGTTTATCATGTGTGAAAGCACTTTCGCTCTCGCTGTTCCGAAACCGATAACCGAATCTGTCACAAAGTACAACTATGTTGTCGCGAATCTGCCTCCGGAGAGTGCGGCTCTTGTCCGGGACATTCTCGTTAATCCGCCGGCCACGGATCCGTATGAAAGGCTGAAATCGGAACTGATTAAACGGTCGAGCGAGTCGTCGTCCACTCAACTTCGAAAGCTCTTAACATGCGGGTCATTGGGAGATAGGAAACCATCCGACATTCTCCGCGAATTGCGACGACGAGCAGAATCGCATTCTGTCTCCGACGAATTGCTGATGGAGCTTTTTCTCCAACACCTACCGGCATCAACTCAGTCCATTCTCGCTGCTGTCACTCCACTCGTTCTCGAGAAAGCTGCTCAACTCGCCGACAAAATTCATGAAGTGAACCCTCAGCATGTTGACGCAGTTGAGAAACCGCAACAGCCGGATTCCGTCGCGCAACTTCGGGACGAAGTGGCTCAGTTACGCCGCGAGTTGAAAAACGTCCTGCGTTCGCGTAGCAACTCTCGCCAACGTACCTCACGTGCGCGCAGTCCGCATCCACGATCGGAAAACTGCTGGTATCACAACAAATTCGGCAACAACGCCAAAAAGTGCGTGTCGCCGTGCAAGTTTCAAAAAAACGGGGCGGGCGAGGAGTAATCGCGACATGCTCCTTGCCACAGGCATCTCGTCGCCTTTTTACCATGGACAGAAATTCCAAAATTCGATTCCTGATTGACACTGGATCCGATGTTTCTATTCTTCCGGCATCACCATCACAACGACGCCGCGACGCCACTATGAAGCTCTCTGCTGCTAATGCTTCATCCATTAGTGTTTATGGTCAAAAGAGGGTGACATTAGATTTCAATCTCCGTCGTAATTTCACTTGGACTTTCCTACTGGCTAATGTTTCCACACCCATCATTGGGGCAGACTTTCTGTTCAACTTTGATCTTGTTCCGGATCTCCGACGACGATGTTTGCTGGATAGGACAACAAAACTCAATGCTGACTGTGATCTTCACATTGCTGAAGTTCACTCAATCAAACTCATCGAAGGTGACACCATCTACCACAGCCTTCTCAACAAGTTTCCCGACATCATCAAACCACCACAACCAGGACAACCTGTGAAACACTCTGTCGTGCATCATATCGAGACTGTTGGTCCACCTGTGCATGCCAAACCAAGACGTCTACCTCCTGATCGATTGAAAATCGTGAAGCAAGAATTTCAGCAGATGCTTGACCTCGGCCATTTACGACCATCTAACAGCTGCTATGCATCACCTCTGCACTTGGTCCCGAAAAAGGACAGTGATGAATGGCGTCCAGTTGGTGATTACCGAGCTTTAAATGCACAGACTGTGAAAGACCGGTACAGTGTTCCAAATGTTCTGGACTTTTCATGTGGTGAGATTCGATTTGTATTTTATCTCACAGATGGCGGCACTTGTAAAGCCGACGCCATTGGATTGTCGCGCGGGAAATCGCAGGAGAAGCGATCAAACCATCAAGAGCTTAACATGTCGCTCCGTAGATTTTTTTTATTTCGTCTTATGTTTCGTGTTGTAAATAAATAATTATTTTAAGAAATTAATCAATTATCCTGAATCCATCATTTTATCCAAATCACGCAACCTCATAACCCAAAGTATGGTGACCGCGGACTTCAAACAAGTTCCAGTTTCTTCACTGCAGCACGAGGCAATCTACTGGTGTTTCCCGTGAGTGAACTTTCGCTTTCCGGAACTTGACATCACTTTTCCTGGATTTCCATCATGGAAGTAAGTGCCGTTCAGGTACCACTTTTTAACCACCATGATCCAGCGCTGTGGTTTATCATGTGTGAAAGCACTTTCGCTCTCGCTGTTCCGAAACCGATAACCGAATCTGTCACAAAGTACAACTATGTTGTCGCGAATCTGCCTCCGGAGAGTGCGGCTCTTGTCCGGGACATTCTCGTTAATCCGCCGGCCACGGATCCGTATGAAAGGCTGAAATCGGAACTGATTAAACGGTCGAGCGAGTCGTCGTCCACTCAACTTCGAAAGCTCTTAACATGCGGGTCATTGGGAGATAGGAAACCATCCGACATTCTCCGCGAATTGCGACGACGAGCAGAATCGCATTCTGTCTCCGACGAATTGCTGATGGAGCTTTTTCTCCAACACCTACCGGCATCAACTCAGTCCATTCTCGCTGCTGTCACTCCACTCGTTCTCGAGAAAGCTGCTCAACTCGCCGACAAAATTCATGAAGTGAACCCTCAGCATGTTGACGCAGTTGAGAAACCGCAACAGCCGGATTCCGTCGCGCAACTTCGGGACGAAGTGGCTCAGTTACGCCGCGAGTTGAAAAACGTCCTGCGTTCGCGTAGCAACTCTCGCCAACGTACCTCACGTGCGCGCAGTCCGCATCCACGATCGGAAAACTGCTGGTATCACAACAAATTCGGCAACAACGCCAAAAAGTGCGTGTCGCCGTGCAAGTTTCAAAAAAACGGGGCGGGCGAGGAGTAATCGCGACATGCTCCTTGCCACAGGCATCTCGTCGCCTTTTTACCATGGACAGAAATTCCAAAATTCGATTCCTGATTGACACTGGATCCGATGTTTCTATTCTTCCGGCATCACCATCACAACGACGCCGCGACGCCACTATGAAGCTCTCTGCTGCTAATGCTTCATCCATTAGTGTTTATGGTCAAAAGAGGGTGACATTAGATTTCAATCTCCGTCGTAATTTCACTTGGACTTTCCTACTGGCTAATGTTTCCACACCCATCATTGGGGCAGACTTTCTGTTCAACTTTGATCTTGTTCCGGATCTCCGACGACGATGTTTGCTGGATAGGACAACAAAACTCAATGCTGACTGTGATCTTCACATTGCTGAAGTTCACTCAATCAAACTCATCGAAGGTGACACCATCTACCACAGCCTTCTCAACAAGTTTCCCGACATCATCAAACCACCACAACCAGGACAACCTGTGAAACACTCTGTCGTGCATCATATCGAGACTGTTGGTCCACCTGTGCATGCCAAACCAAGACGTCTACCTCCTGATCGATTGAAAATCGTGAAGCAAGAATTTCAGCAGATGCTTGACCTCGGCCATTTACGACCATCTAACAGCTGCTATGCATCACCTCTGCACTTGGTCCCGAAAAAGGACAGTGATGAATGGCGTCCAGTTGGTGATTACCGAGCTTTAAATGCACAGACTGTGAAAGACCGGTACAGTGTTCCAAATGTTCTGGACTTTTCATGTGGTGAGAATCGATTTGTATTTTATCTCACAGATGGCGGCACTTGTAAAGCCGACGCCATTGGATTGTCGCGCGGGAAATCGCAGGAGAAGCGATCAAACCATCAAGAGCTTAACATGTCGCTCCGTAGATTTTTTTTATTTCGTCTTATGTTTCGTGTTGTAAATAAATAATTATTTTAAGAAATTAATCAATTATCCTGAATCCATCATTTTATCCAAATCACGCAACCTCATAACCCAAAGTATGGTGACCGCGGACTTCAAACAAGTTCCAGTTTCTTCACTGCAGCACGAGGCAATCTACTGGTGTTTCCCGTGAGTGAACTTTCGCTTTCCGGAACTTGACATCACTTTTCCTGGATTTCCATCATGGAAGTAAGTGCCGTTCAGGTACCACTTTTTAACCACCATGATCCAGCGCTGTGGTTTATCATGTGTGAAAGCACTTTCGCTCTCGCTGTTCCGAAACCGATAACCGAATCTGTCACAAAGTACAACTATGTTGTCGCGAATCTGCCTCCGGAGAGTGCGGCTCTTGTCCGGGACATTCTCGTTAATCCGCCGGCCACGGATCCGTATGAAAGGCTGAAATCGGAACTGATTAAACGGTCGAGCGAGTCGTCGTCCACTCAACTTCGAAAGCTCTTAACATGCGGGTCATTGGGAGATAGGAAACCATCCGACATTCTCCGCGAATTGCGACGACGAGCAGAATCGCATTCTGTCTCCGACGAATTGCTGATGGAGCTTTTTCTCCAACACCTACCGGCATCAACTCAGTCCATTCTCGCTGCTGTCACTCCACTCGTTCTCGAGAAAGCTGCTCAACTCGCCGACAAAATTCATGAAGTGAACCCTCAGCATGTTGACGCAGTTGAGAAACCGCAACAGCCGGATTCCGTCGCGCAACTTCGGGACGAAGTGGCTCAGTTACGCCGCGAGTTGAAAAACGTCCTGCGTTCGCGTAGCAACTCTCGCCAACGTACCTCACGTGCGCGCAGTCCGCATCCACGATCGGAAAACTGCTGGTATCACAACAAATTCGGCAACAACGCCAAAAAGTGCGTGTCGCCGTGCAAGTTTCAAAAAAACGGGGCGGGCGAGGAGTAATCGCGACATGCTCCTTGCCACAGGCATCTCGTCGCCTTTTTACCATGGACAGAAATTCCAAAATTCGATTCCTGATTGACACTGGATCCGATGTTTCTATTCTTCCGGCATCACCATCACAACGACGCCGCGACGCCACTATGAAGCTCTCTGCTGCTAATGCTTCATCCATTAGTGTTTATGGTCAAAAGAGGGTGACATTAGATTTCAATCTCCGTCGTAATTTCACTTGGACTTTCCTACTGGCTAATGTTTCCACACCCATCATTGGGGCAGACTTTCTGTTCAACTTTGATCTTGTTCCGGATCTCCGACGACGATGTTTGCTGGATAGGACAACAAAACTCAATGCTGACTGTGATCTTCACATTGCTGAAGTTCACTCAATCAAACTCATCGAAGGTGACACCATCTACCACAGCCTTCTCAACAAGTTTCCCGACATCATCAAACCACCACAACCAGGACAACCTGTGAAACACTCTGTCGTGCATCATATCGAGACTGTTGGTCCACCTGTGCATGCCAAACCAAGACGTCTACCTCCTGATCGATTGAAAATCGTGAAGCAAGAATTTCAGCAGATGCTTGACCTCGGCCATTTACGACCATCTAACAGCTGCTATGCATCACCTCTGCACTTGGTCCCGAAAAAGGACAGTGATGAATGGCGTCCAGTTGGTGATTACCGAGCTTTAAATGCACAGACTGTGAAAGACCGGTACAGTGTTCCAAATGTTCTGGACTTTTCATGTGGTGAGATTCGATTTGTATTTTATCTCACAGATGGCGGCACTTGTAAAGCCGACGCCATTGGATTGTCGCGCGGGAAATCGCAGGAGAAGCGATCAAGAGCTTAACATGTCGCTCCGTAGATTTTTTTTATTTCGTCTTATGTTTCGTGTTGTAAATAAATAATTATTTTAAGAAATTAATCAATTATCCTGAATCCATCATTTTATCCAAATCACGCAACCTCATAACCCAAAAGTTCATAACAGAACCTTGAAACAGAATTCATATCCCATGCAAGCCCGTTTGATAATCATGTAGTGCGACGCACATGATGGCGCTGTGGTATCTCCCCAGCTTACATGATTATTATTCTATTTTCTGCTGGTGGCAACACCACAAAAATCTGGAGTCAAAGCCGCCAGGTTCTGCATGTTGGTTGTTGTTGCTCACCAATGCATATGTCTCTGCCTCTCCCTGCATGGGCTATATATTTCTCTTCCAGCATTCCGGTTTGTATTATGTAAATATCTGTTGTAAATAAAGTGTATATGTATATAAACAAAACAATCTCATGGATCAACTAAAGATTGGCAACATCAGAAGTGAGGCAAAAGAAACTACCATGGCAAAGGCGAGTGGCCATTCAATGTACATGATGTTTCATTATGGTTCGTAATGTGTAAAAGCACAATCCAGTTGGCCCCTCCGAAACCGATAACAGAATCATAAACAAAATACAACTATATCATTGCAAATCTACCTCTCGATAATGCATCTCTAGCAGGAGACATTTGCACGAACCCACCAACTTCGAAGCCATACTAAAAACTAAAGTATGAACTAGTCACCCACATTGCAGTGTGAATCCTCGTTTACAAAGCTTAGAAAACTTCTCACATGAGAGTCATTAGGAGATTGGAAGCCAGCTCACATTCTGAATCACGGCAGAATCTCAGTGTTTCGAACAAACTATTAACCAAATTTTTCCTGTAACTGCCCAAATTTACTTGATCAATACTCACTGCCATCAGCCCATTTTTTCAACCAGGAAGAAGTTTTCAACTACTACTCCACTTGAACCCTCAAACTAAGCAAATGAAAAATTGCCAAATTCCGTATGGCGAATCACATTCGCCGGGTCTCTCTCTCTCTCTGGGTAACTAACTTGTACTAATCACATCCTACAGAAGGGCCAATTAAGCTAGGATCTCTAGCAGGCCTATATACTAGAATTTTCCCAGCCCCCCCCCCCCACTTTTTAGTGTGAAAAAGCAAAAAATTGTGGGAATCCATCCCGGTCCCCCCTGGGCTGGAGCACTGTCAGCCTCACCTTTGTGGGGGGGGGGGGGAATGATGCTAACCACACAATTTTTATTTAAAAGATTTTAAAAGAATACCTATAATAATACTCACGGCTATAAATATTATAGGTATTCTTTTAAAAGACAAAGACCCTCTCAAAGTTTCGAAGGTGAAGAAAGATGCAAGTCCAGGGACATGTGCCGTGCTTGTGGTTTTGAAACCCTTAAAAACACCATATGATGGTCCCTGCTCATTAATATAATGTACCTACATACGTGCATCCCTTCGTTTCCTTCTGAGATTGAGATATAGCAACTTCAACTGCCTTTTGTCCATATTTCACAATTTTATACAATAAAACCTGTCAACAACGGCCACTGACGGGACCAAAATTATAAGCCGTTCTGTTCATTACGAATATTTAATTGACTACATACTTTAATAAGTTTTAAATTTAATTTAAAAAATTTAATTTTTTTCTTTTTAAATTTTTAAAATTATTTAAACAAATATAAATATCTGAAATATTATTTTAAATATTTGTTATTTTTTTAAATTTTTAATCTGTTAATTTTTTTAAACTTTAAAAAAAAATACTTTTATTAAACAACGTTATCCACGTACGGTGTTCACTCAGGGCCGGATTAAGACGTTTGAAGACCCTAGCGCTTGAATAGTTTTGGTGGTTCCCCCCGAATACCTACAAGTATATTTTACTCAATATTTAGTCTATAAACTTAAAAAAATGAAATTTTATATTTCAGAAGTGACTAATCTAAGGATGGGATTTCACTCTAAAAGGTTTATGAAAGTTATTTTATAAAACTTGAAAAAAGCAACTAATAAATTGCAAGTGCAACCGATAAATATATTAGTTGCTTTTTTAAAAGAATTATTATAAAATTTTTATAGTGTAATCCATACTTGAGGCCGGGATTATACTATAAGGTTTTGTAAAAGATCTTTTATAAAAGTTGAAAAATTCAACCAATAGGCGCATCGGTTGCATTCAAGCAAATGCAACCGGTGATCTTAATGGTTGAATTTTTCACGTTTTATCAAAGAGCTTTTACAAAACTTTTATAGTGTAATCCCGGCCTAAGACAGAATTGTGATGTGAATATTTCTAAGCACAGACATTTTGAAAGTCCCAACCCCTCCCTTTTTTTATACTTGCAAATTCTTTGATATTTGCTGAATTTTTTTTTTTTTTTTGGAACATCGAATGTTTTGGATGTTTTTGGATTGGATTTTTCGAACATTGGATGTGTTTTTGGAATTTTCTTTCAAAGATTTTTTTTCAAAATTTTTTGAAAATATTTTAAGATATTTTCTCCCATCGACTACTTGTGAGGATCGGAATGGAGGCATCTTTAGGCTCAATGATAAAAACCGCCAAAGAATGCCTATGGGCACTGAATCAGGGGTGAAGGAGAAAAATAATTACAAAAATTGCGAAAAAAACAGGTTTTATGCACGAATTTCGAACTAAAGATGCGGGCGATTCGTCTGCATCTTCAGTGCTCGTTTGAAAGGGTATGCGGACCCGCGTCCGCATCTGCTCCGTGTGAAAGGGGCCTTACTTGCAAACATTTCGCAGACACAGATGAGAAAACAACTGATTGCCTGTTGGATGATTAGTGTTGGCTGACAGCCAGCATATATCAAATGATTCTGCATGACTACCTAGGGCAAGTCCATTCTGCAGTAGGAGTTGCCTTCCTTATCCACCCGCTCTACCGCTACATAAACATGAAGTTTCACCACAATCATACAAAAATAAACCAAATTATAACTATTCCACTTTCATCTGATCCACTCATGTATCCTATGTTAATATTTAAAAAATAATTACCTTTTCTATGGGGCAAAATTCTTCCTCTTTTCACCAAAACTGGTGAGGGTGGTGAAAATCGTTTTTCTTTGCTCTTAGTGTTTGAGCATAGGTCATCATTTGTTCCTTCATTCACAAAAAACTTACCAAAATTGAATTCTTGTACATTACGCATATTTTTTCCTACTGATGCTGTTTTTGGATTTTGATTAAGAGTGTCCACATAAAAATTCAGCCTGAAAAAAAAAGCACAGTAGAAAAATTAAAAGCTGACCTGAAATAGCAGTATATATTTAACCCCTTTATACAAGCAGGCTTTTGGCAACAAATTTAGACAATGTGCAATTTAACTAGCAGAGGCAAATCGAAAAAAGTAACATCATTATTTAGGCCAGTATTACGTTATAAAAGTTTGATAAAATCCCTTTTATAAAACTTGAAAAATCTAACCAATAAGGTTATTGGCTACATTCTAGAAAATGCAACCTGTGACCTTATTGGCTGCATTTTTCAAGTTTTATAAAAGGACTTTTATCAAACTTTTATAGTGTAATACCAGCCTTACACATGGGGAAATGAAGGGAAATAAAATTGCCATTCCTCTCTCTGCCACCCTCTTCCTGTATGAATGCTATACAATATATTTTCCTAATCCTAGAACCCTAGTGAGGAAGAAAAAATAAAAAATAATGCTGAGGTAAAAGGAGAAGAAAGAGACTTATTTTACAGGGTCACCAATGAAGAGTACAGAAAGAAGGGAGAGAAAAAGCTCAAATGTATTTCTTCCATAGGGACAAGATCAAAAGGGGTTTGTGGTTTAGTTTTACAGCATAGCAAAAAATAGAGATTACATATCTTTAAATGTTGTTGCTTACATAATTTTGGTTCCAAATCCAATTGAGGATTTTCTTTCTAAACTGATAAACAATTTTTTTTTAAATTAATATTTTGATTTTTCAAATAAGTTTTAATGAAAATTTAAAACAATTTTTTCTTTCTGTTAGAAACCATTATCATTGGAAAAGATCCAGAAGTCTACAGAGCCCCACCATCACCACAGTAGTGGTTGGCTGAAGTTGGTTTCCTGTGGTTCCCAACTTCAAGGTGCGAATGCTAGCCGATCTACCTTTTAAAAAGTCTCGCCACAGAGAGCAACAGACCTACAACGATAAACCATTCAATCATTACACTTCACTCATAGTTAGAAAAACTGGTGGCAAGATGGCAGCACTACACATAAGCATTTACACAGAAACAAACTTCATGCCAGGTTTCACTGCACATACACGCACCAATTCGTTAGAGGTTCCACAGAGGAATATGGACGAGGTGCATGTCTGGTTCAGCAGTAGTAGTCTACAGAGTCAGGCAGTTATGCCTAGTGTGGTGATCATGCTGGACTCTCATCCAGAGGTTCAAGGTCAGAAACCTGTTGACGGCACAGTAGTGGTCAGTTGAAGTTGGTTTTCTGCAGTTTTCAAACTTTGAGGCATGAATGGAAGATGATCTCTCATTCGAAAAATTCCACTGACAGTAAAACTTCAACATGATACAGTATAACTTATCACTTTGGACACCTCTGTATCAGGGCTGGTCAAATCTATTGCTCAACATGAATAGGGATTACAATTTTAGAAATTCAAAGAAAATTTTATAACACACCAAACAAACAATACCTTTAACTTCCTCATTTACCTCTTCTAATTTTCAAACGAGACAATAAAATTAAAAAAAAAAAATTCATTAAAAATTGCCAGCTTTGTACACACAATTTATGAAAATTTATGTGAAGGAAATACATATTCTTTGTCTTCAAAAATAAAGTTTCAAATACTACTACGTATAGAGATAGACGTTTAATCCCACCAGTAATCCTGCGTTTTTAGGCTGGTTTTTTTTCGAGCATAGAAGAGATAAACATATCAGCACACATGTTCATGAGCAGGAGTTTGTTATTTAAATGGTTTTTCAATCAACTTGCAGTAATTCTGCTATTTTGATAACCCAGTATACCCTGGTGTGATATGTGCCAGATTAGCGAGAGTATACTCTGTACTAATAATTCATATCTCTATTAGTTCCAGAAATATTAAATTAGATCTGCCAATTTTTTTTTAAACTGATTTTTGTTTTTTTCTCAATTTTATTTTGTAACACTCAAATTTTAATCATGCCTCGCTATTGAAGACAATGCCCTATTTACAGGAGGACTGGGCGGGCTATAGCCCAGGGCAGCGAGATCAGAAGGTCACGCGGAGCCAAAAGCCTACTTCTAGGAAAACCTGGCTTCAGGGATGAACGCTTGTTACTGGATTCCACGAGAGAGAAACCTAGTCTCTCATGGAATCTCTGGTATGTGGATAGAGCCTGTTCCTCCCTCCTTTTTTTGCCTTTTCATTTACGGCAACCGATCTGCGAAACAGATTCAGTTTCCCCACTGGACTGTCAGTTTCCAGCACTTTAAGGCATGCCGGCGAAAAGATACACTTGACGTTGTCCCCTGCTCCAGTTGGAATTGAAAAAAAAATTTCTTTTTCAGTAGCGAGTTGCGATGTGATAAAACACGTAAAATATATCTCAAGCTCAACCCATACACTATATGGGTTGAGCTTGAGAACAAAAGACGTCATAAACTTGTTGTTGGGGTTTGTTACAATCCACCGAATAGGGATCCAAACTACATCGCCAAATTGCATGGTGAAATTTCCTACATGTGTAAGCGTAAGAGGGTTCTCATACTAGGGGATTTCAATTATCCAGGTATTGATTAGGAGAACCTTTCATCTAGAGATCAATACGAAAGAGACTTTCTTAAGTTGGTGCTCGAAAATTTTTTGTATCAGCATGTATCAGAAGCCACTAGGGGTACTGCTATTTTGGATTTAGTTCTTACTAGTTCTGAGGATCTTGTTGAACATGTTTTGGTGGGGGAAGAGTTTTCTTCCAGTGATCATCGTATAGTCAGATTTCACTGTAACTTTTCCTCGTGTAAGGTTGATAACAAAAGACTGGTTCCTTGTTTTCGGAGAACTAACTTTGAAAACTTCCACTAACCTTCCTCTCAAAACATCAAAGACCAGTTGGAATCAGTAGGGGTGGTAAGTCAATGGGTAGAATTTAGTACGAAGCTGTCCTCTGTTTTGCATGACGTCGTACTCTTTGTTTGAAAAAAGCGTGTTTGTACATCCCACCCTCTATGGTTCACGGATCCATAGCGTGCGGAACCTTTATCTTGAAAAGAAAAGAGCATTCAGAGAGTATAAAAGTGGACGAGGTGACCTATCATTGTTTACTGATAAAGAAGACTGTTGAAGAAAGCAATAAGGGATAGTAAAAAGGAAGTTGAATCTAGGTTGGCAGATAACATTGGCTCTGACCCAAAATCATTTCTTCGATACGTCAATAATGGATATAAGGACACGGTTGGCCCCCTCTCGATAGGAGGCTCTAGGTTAGAGAGCAATGTAGGCATGTGCAATGCTTTTAATGACTTTTTCACATCGGTTTTTAATGGAGATAATGATATTCAATATACAAGTGTTGCATGGGGTAATAAAACCCTCAATGATATTCAAGTAGAAGACGTGGAGGTCCTAAATCTTCTAAGAAATGTATGTGCAAGCAAAGCACCAGGACCAGATTATATCTATCCCAGGGTCCTCAGGGAATGTGCAAATGAATTGTTGGTTCCAGTCGCACAGATATACAGGAGTAGTGTAGTGTTGCTGAGGGTATCGTCGCAAGGGATTGGAAACTTGCTAATGTTGTTCCGATATTTAAGAAGGGTAGTAGAGAAGCTGTGTCCAATTATCGTCCAGTAAGTTTGACGAGCTCCCTCTCGAAAATTTTGGAAATTATCATCAAAAGGCAGTTTGTGAAGTGAATAGACGAGAATAATGTATTGTCGGATAATCGGCATGGGTTCAGGAAGGGGAAGTCATGTGTAACTAACCTCCTTCACTTCTATGATCACGTGACTAAGGCTTTGGGTAAAAGCAAAAATGTAGATGTTGTTTACCTTGATTTCCAGAAGGCATTCGATCGTGTCCAACATGGTAAACTCTTGAAGCGTTTACACGAGATTGGAATTGGGGGCAACTTGCTGAATTGGATAGAATCGTGGTTAAGAGATAGGTCGCAACGAGTTATGGTGAACGGGGAATTCTCTGGTTGGACAGACGTCACAAGTGGAGTTACTCAAAGAAGCGTCCTTGGCCCCATACTTTTTGCACTTCTTATTGATAAACTCGATAAGGGTATCGATGGGATTACTAGCAAATTCGCAGATGATGTGAAGTTAATGGGGGTAATCGGGAATCAAAGCCATAGGGAGTCGCTTCAGACCAGTCTAAACAGGATTGCAGCATGGGCAAATGAATGGAGCATGACATTTAGCATTGATTAGTGCATGGTCGCTCATTTTGGTTCGAACAACGAGTCGGTTCTCTTACGAGTCGAATGGTGTCACTATCCTGGATGCAACTACGGTCACCGATTTGGGAATTCTCATTGACGAGCGGCTTAGGTTTTCCGAACATTGTTCAGTGGTGGTCAAAACAACAAATAGAATGCTTGGTTTCATTTTCAAAAAAAGTTTCTTCGCGTTCTCCTAAAGTCATTCTTCCACTTTTTCGAGGCTTAGTTCATCCTCGACTGGAGTATGCTGTAAGGTTTTGGAGACCATACCTACAGAGGGGCATAGACTTGGTTGCAGGGGTACAGAGAAGAGCTACGCATGTCCTTATTGACACACAGGGCTTGAGTTATGAAGAGAGACTTCATTTTTTGAATATGTTTACATTGGATGAACGCAGGTGTCGAGGAGATATGATCAAAGTGTTCAAAATTTTCAATGGGATGGATAGGATGAACCATGAACTTTTAGTACACCGCCAATCGACTGCTTTTACAAGGGGACACCAGTATCGATTGGTGAGAGACAATGCAAGGTTATGGTATCGCAGGGAATTTTTCTCTAATAGGGTTGTTACTAAATGGAATAGCTTACCCCTGGAGGTAGTAAATTGTAACACAATTGACACGTTTAAAAAGAAATACGATAAACATGTTGGGGTAAATTGAGAAGCTATCCATACTTAGAATAAGACAACCATAAGTATTCTATATGGGCATTGTATGATATTTATCACGTGTATATATTTTTTATAATTTTTGTTAATTGAATTTTTAATTTGGTTGCTGTATTTTTGAAATATATGACATCCATATTTTTATGGGCATCTTTTTCTCAGCCACCTCGTTGGGCATTTTGCCTGTTGTGGCGTTGTATTTGTAAAAAAATTGCGGAAAGCAGTGACATTTTGCGGTTTCTGGTAGTGAGATATTGGCTGTAAACAAAAGAAGGGAAGGATAAAATAGAAATAGTAGGAGAGAATTTCGGTAAAAAAGGGCGATTACGACGAAAGTAAGAAAATAGTAGGAAAAATAGGAGTGCTGTGAGGTCTGCACTCAGTATACTGCGTTACTGTATAGGCGGCTGGATACATCGTTTCTCTGCGTAAGCCACACCAGCAAAAAAAAAACTCCCCGGTGAGAAAAAGTTGAACACCGCTGGGTGTGGGGGAATTTTCGGCTACTGGTTCCGCGGAGTGATGTCGTTCAACGGACCATCGATTTCCAACGTTGACCAGTTGGCGACATAGGCAGGAAAACGTCAAAATTAGCGATTCGGTAAAAAAAATTGTATTTTTAGAAGCAAAAGCGTATAGTCATATTAAATATATATATAAATGTATATCATTGCTAAAATCGTACTAATTACGACAAAATCGTAACAGTTGGCAGGTATGCACAACCATTGGATGTTCCAATCCCATCCCCCTGCTTTCACATTTCCTATTATAAAGGAGAAGGGGGTTGTTTTTTTCTCTTTTCTCCCTCTTTATATTGGGGGGAAGCTTCCCCTTAGTTTTCTAGGCAATGCTATTCATCATCATGGGGAATGCCTATTCTAAGAAAGATCATCCCTTCAGAGAAAAAAAAAACTTTCTAAGGAGTGGCTGCAAAAAGTAAGGAGTTATAAGGGCCCTTCTAGAGGGAAATGAAAAGTTAGGACGTTTTAAGGAGTTTGTAAGGATGTGCGAACCCTAATGACGTCACTCTCCGCTACCATACAAAGGTTTTTAACAACTGGCTGTTGCGAAGATTTGAACGCCCTAGACCACTAGACAACAGAGGCACAGAATCTCTCAATCTTTCCTTAGAGCTCGTGTACACTGAAAGGGACTGTACATAGACGGCCGGACCAGACTCAGGCCAAGCTCACAACTGCAGCAGTACCTGTGTAGTCTAGTGCGTTCACCCAGAAAGTGAAAGGACGTGGGTTCGATTCCCCGCAGGGCCAGTTGAATTTTCTCTCTTTCCAAAATATATCTTCGCATCAGCCAGTTATTAAAAACCTTTGTATGGTAGCGGAGAGTGACATCATCCTTGTATAAGTCGCCATCTGGTGGCAGCATCAGCAGTTGTGAGCTTTGCCTGAGTCTGGTCTGGCCGTCCATGTATGGTCCCTTTCAGTGTACATGAGCTCCAAGGAAAGATTGAGAGATTGTGCCTCTGTAGTCTAGTGCGTTCACCCGGAAATTCACCCTTTGGTGATAATTACCAGCATGACAACTTTTTTCCCCTCGTAGGCAGTGGCGGATTACCGCACAGGCGCATGAGGCGCGCGCCTGGGGCCTCGGCAGAGCGGGGGGCCTCCAAATAGTTGTGTGCTTCATCCTACATATGAATTTACATGCGCATCAACAAATCTCTTGAACTAAGTACAGTATCTGCTCTCCCTTTTTTTTTTTTAACCGTAATTTTTTTTTTTTAATGTATACTGTACCTATAACAATTTACAAGACGCAGCTCTCAAGGGCCAGTTCTTCCCCGACAAAGAAAGAAGAGACATTGTAAAGCGATCATTCAGGGAGGGTCATTTTCAAACAGTATTTCCCTAAGCGCACAAGCAGGAGGAGGGGTGAGAACAGCAGGTCCTAATGTCTGTCCGAAATGAAAATTGGAGTGAAGGCATAAACAGATGTCTCATTCCACAGTATTAAATGCTTTTATGCTTATGGGCGCCAATAATACGACAGCTTTGGTGTAAGCTTTTGTATACAGTATAATGGATGACAAGATGGCTATCGGCAAGCGGCGACATCGACAGGAAGAGACACTCGTACTAATTAAAATGAATGTAGTAGAGCTCTTATTGTGATTTTGTCTCCCACTTGTTTGAATGAAATACTATAAGCTGGTTCAAACAACATATACATTTGCAATCTATGACTGGAACCATACGACCATATGACAAAAAAAAAGTGGGGTTTGAAATGAATGCTGAATGACATGCATTCTGAATCACGTGATTTTTCTGTTTCTCTTTTAACACTCCCTCCCCGGCTGAAAAAAATCAAGGGGGTTTCTTTTCCTTCTTTCTAAAAAAAAGAGCTACATTTTTTGATTCGTCAAGGAGGCTTGGGTAGACAACATCTTTGTGTCAGACCGAAAAGTGTTTATTGCTAATGTAATTGTAATGTGTGTTATTGTAATGAAAAAAATTTTCATGCCGATCCTCAAGATTTCCTTTAGGATTTAGATTGCAGAATCTCCAAAAATAACGGTAAGCAAAACTAAAAATATATAAATTATCTGATAAATTTTTATTTGAGCATTTCAATTCAACTACAGTAGTCTCTCGAGAATTCGATCGTGCTCTAATCCAGCACGTCCAGTAGTCCAGGATATTTAGGTGGTGTGGTGTCACTTTTCTCCTGATGCCCTAACCCCTTAACACGTTCTAATATTTCTTAATTGCTGATCAAGTCCTGACTATGTCTTTGCACGAAATTTCATATATTATTTCAATGGGTTTCTTCAAAGTTAATCCAGCAATTTCGGTAAAATCTGGCACACCGTGGATACGGCATACGTACCGGATTAGCGAGAGTCTACTGCAGGGGTCTTCAACCTTTGAGGCATAGCAGGCCATATTGAAACATTTTATAAAGTACGCGGGCCACAATGTTATACTGTGGCATTTTTCGTTATTAAACGAAACGGGGGGGGGGGGGCATAATATAGAAGATTTTTATTCACTCTGAATACAAATAATACAAAGGAAAAGGCCACAACAGGCAGAGTGCCCAACGAGGTGGCTGAAAGAGAAAATAATAATAATATAATAATAGTAAAAATAAAATAGAATAAACAAATAAAAAATAATAATTTCTAAAAAAATTTTTTTAAATAATTTCTTTCATTGACAATAATTTTAATTCATTCTGAAATAATTTCTTTCATTAAATTTAATTCATTCTGAACTAATTTCTTCCATTAAAAATATAATTCTTATATTTACTCTGATATAATTTCTTCCCTCTATTCCCTCTATTGAAGAAATGTTTTTCTATTAAATATTATCAGTATCTTTATATCAAATCAAATATATTATACAAGATATACGGAAGACTGGATGTTGTGAAGATATTTATTATTTGAGATGTTAATTTTTTAAGGAAGGAAAAAACTCATCTCTGCCTCTACCGGGAGTCGAACCCGGGTCCCTACGACTCCCGGTAGAGGCAGAGATGAGTTTTTTCCTTCCTTAAAAAATTAACATCTCAAATAATAAATATCTTCACAACATCCAGTCTTCCGTATATCTTGTATTAACAAGTGGAGAGCGACATTCATGTCATGAATATATTATATTTGAGATATTATCAAATCTTTATTAATCAGTAATATTAAATTACTAAAACTATGACGGATCTCCATTTTTGCCGTGTGGCTGAAGGCACCAGGACGGACATCTTAGATTACTAAAAATATGATGCAGAATTTTACTGTGATTTTTTTTTTAATGGGAGTGTGATTATTTTTCATCTAGTACCAGAGAATATCATTATATTTCCTTATCTTATTTTTGTGTTCATGGTTTTGGTGATGCAAAAATAAAAAAAAAGTTATGATTTTCATAATATTGTTCATTTTAGTGAACCATCTCGTTCTTATTAGGGCCAAAAGGGTGCAGTGGTGGATAAACACAAATTTGTGGGTGGGGGCGGTGGTTGTGACCATGTGTTCAATTTTTCAGGACGGTTCTGATTTTTTTTGGAAAAAATTCTGAATTTTCCCCCTTTTTTAAGCAAATTTATTTTCTTGGTTTGTTACTCAGTCAAAAACGTAGAAAACATTTTTTTTTTCCATTTAATTTTTCTGCTCTCGGGGGGGAAGGGGGGGGGGGTTGACAGCCCCTACCTTTAATCCGCCCGTGATAGGGGGGGCCTCCAGATCAGGTTGCGCCTGGGGCCTCCCAAAATCATGATCCGCCACTGCTCGTAGGGAAAAAAAGGTGAGAGAGAAGTTCATCAAAATAAACCCATCTTTCTTGGGATGGATTGGTGCTCGACACCGACCTTCTCTCCCATAATCCTTTGTACTACAAAAACTACTGTAAGCTCCTTTGTTTGCCATCTTGAATCAATCATTCCGTTCAACCCATGTAACCAGTGATGACTTCTGGAAAGAAGAGGGGGATTACCGGCATAAACTAAACGTCATGTGAATGGTTTGTAGCAAATATTTCCGTTACCGAGAATTTCCTGGGATGTTTTATTGCACATGTGAACGCAGCTTTAATGACTTTTTAAGGAGTTTTTAAGCACCATACGAACCCTGAATGCTATGTAATGCTTCAGCCTCACCAAGGGGCTTAGTCACGAGATCCGAATGGAAAACTCATTTTGTAACACCTTATTAAGCTTAATGCACTTCGTACTTATGGGTAAGTACTGTGGTGGCGCTGTTGACAAGTGTGCATAGGTGTTGCTATTATTGTAAATCTGTCATTACATCGTTCTCGAGTGTGCACCCCATAGTCTAAAGATATTAATAGATGGAGCACGCTATTTATAAAACTTGAACATGAAGAAAAGATAAGCAGTATTGTCGGGGGAAAAACAGGTTCTGCGCCATTACTTTCGGCACGTTTTCGCAGAACCTAGCGATTTCGTGTTAGCGCTAGGATGTTACTGTAACGAAATTTGACTCGATCAAGTTGATGAAAACTTTCCTTCATTTGTTCAGTGAATTTCATTCATTCTTTTGTAAAATATTTAGGGAGTATCAGATTTGGAGGGGAAAAAATCAATTCTATAATATAAACTATTGAAAAACGAATTTTTTTTAATTTTCCATAAGGGATAATTACTAATAATTTAAGACGAGTTTTAAATCATTATATATAGTCGATCTCTTATATATATAGCCTATTTCATTTATATTTTTAAATATTCTCTTCATTCACTTTGCCACTTTTAATTTCGAAAATTTATACTAGGGGTTATTATAACAGAAAAAAATTATCTTTCTAGAACATTACAATTACTCTAATCATATATTATGAGTATATAATTATAAAAACGAACCTTATATATAATTATAATGCAATGTAACACATTCACACTCATACCATATTCAGTCATGAAATAATATTCAAACAATAAGCAAAAAAAGTTTCATCTATATTCCTAAAAAACATTTTATAGCCTTATCCCACAAAAATGTAAACACTCGCATAATGTTTCAGGAATAAAATAAATTTTTCAAGAAAATTAACAAAAAACCTCATCAATAATTTCTCTAAATTATAAGAAATGAAATTTTGTGTAGAGTATATATATGTAATAATTTAAAGTATGTGACATGTGTAACCTCTTCACTCCAGAAGTATACATATGTGTGTGAATCTTCATTCTTTAAGGTATTAAATAGTTTTTAGAATGATTCGTTTTTCAAGTTAACATCTGAGGTATACATACTGACTTTCATTTTAACTCAGATGGTCCTAATAAAGATATTGATTCAAAATTAACTAATTAATTAATTTTCTTGTTTGAGGGCATTTTCACATGCAACATAAATCAAACAATAAAAAAATTTATTTTCTGTAATAGTTTTATCTCAGGCGTGAAAAGGGGTAAAAATACTATTTTTAGAGGTAGTTATACATTTTTATGCAAAACTGCCATTGTCTAGAGGGTGGGGGTGATTTTCATTGCATTCTATTTAAATAAAATATTTGTCATAATTCCTCATTCTGAAAAGCATATTTTCTTCAAGTTGAGCAAAACTCGAATGAAATCACTAGCTCGCCAAATCTTGGGGAGACATATATTTCAATTAAAACTTAATAAAACTCACTACTTCAATCATTTATTACCAAAAATTCCATTAAAACATTTAATAATGACTTGTGCCATTTGAATTTTACCAAAACTTGGAACTTTTAATTGAATTAAATCCAAAATGAAATCGTTAAAAAACCGAGACTACGTCAGAAATCCATTGAATCGTCAATTTAATATTCCAATTTTTTATTTATAAGAAGGGGAATAAGCAAAAAAGTACTCAATTGTGAAAGGATACTGGTCCCCCTTTCCTAAACCGTTCAGAACATCCGAAAGCGACACAAGTGTTAACCATTCTAATCAAAAATATAAGACAGCACATGTAGATCCTCATATAAAGTTATTGCCAGCGAGATTCCCTGACCAGCCTTTTAACCGGAGTCACACGACTCCGATTCTTTCTCCACATTGTAACCTCCCGCACTCTTTCTATACTACTATTATTACTGTATGATGCACCTTTTTCTTATCCCCTTCCGCTGTTCGGAAGAAGGAATTTTTCTCAGAGTCAGATTGCTATTTCTATGTATTCGTGTATATTTGTTTCTTACGTGTAACGTACAATGCCTTACTTCAAATTAATCAATTTTATATTTTGCCAATATCTGAAATTTAAATAATTAATGGAGTCAGATCCAAACAACCTCTAGTATGATGAGAACATTGTATATAATTTTTTTTTGTCACCAAATAATGAATGTTAGTAAAGTAAGTTAGTTCCAACAGGAAAGTTCATTATTTGATCTATTTGTTAATTAGGATTACAAATATAATTTAATACACAATATTTTGCCTTCATAGGGGATAAACAAAATCAGCTTGCGGCCCAGCTGTTGGCCACTCCCTGGTCTATGGCACTAATAAGAAATACAATTTTGTGGGTCCATATTCACTTTATCTTTATCCAAGTTACATAGCTCGGATAACTCTTTCCTTATACAACCCTTCCCGTTTACAAGTTATTTTAGGTTAAAAGAGCACAAACATTTATAAAAAAAAAACAACACAGAATGAATCACAACTCATTTAAATACAAATCAATAAAAGAAATTAACTTTATTTCATATGCCCATACCTGCGACTTTCATTTTCATCAATATATGGGCCATGTTTCAGAATTTGAGAGCCTTCATGCATTGATCTCTGTTGCAATGACCCCAATTTCTTAAGTTTCATATAGGATACATTATTCTCACATTGATACACATAATTCTATGGATAAAAATAAATCCAAATTACACATTCTGACACCAAAAACATTTTCATAGAAACAAATCTTTAGTATTTTAAAGGGCTTCTGGAAACACATTCTAAATCAGAAAAAACCCAATTTTATCGCATATGCAACCTTAGGTACATAAGGATTGGGAATCACTATATATTGCATGCCTCTTTCAAAACTTAGCAGTTCTCAAATAATATTTTTCGTAATAGCTTTAGAGTTTGTAAGTGGAGTGTGGAGAATTCCCCCCCCCCCAACTCCAATTCAAAATTTAATCAACTTGGGAAAATGGAATACAAAATCATGGTTTTAATTGTCCTATGACATTATGTGCCCAAAATAACGAAGAAAAAATTTATAAGCAAAAATTCGATTTGCATATTTTTACCAGGGCACATAGCAGTGCCACTTAAGAGCTGGAACTGATAATATACATATTTTCTAGCTATTTCGCCAAGTGGTCATATCATTATGAAACATAGGCGGTTGGCATCATTGGTGTAAACTTGCATTGCCCCCCCCCCAAATAATTTTGAAGAGCTGGCTCAGCTTCCCCCCCCCCCCAAAAAAAAATTCACATGGATATGTTTCCTAAACTTGGCTCGGAAAAACAATGTTTATGACAAAAATAAATAAAAATAAAATAAATATCCACCCATGTAAACAAACACGCTGAAAAAATAATCAATTTCATTTCAGATTTATATTTACCAGAAAATGTATGAAAGGTGAGAAATTTTGAACTATTGAATCAACCAAGTACTTAAATAGCATTAATTACTGGGAAAACAGGCTTTAAAATTAATTTATGTGACATAAAATATAATCACCTGCAATAATAACAAAGAAAGATTGTGAAGACATCTAGTTTAGCAATCTGAAAGTGCAAACAATAGTAAATATGGAGTGTATGAAGTGCAATGATCCTGTTGCAGATTAATCAGAATTTTCTGAATGCAAAAAATTTCACGATTTATATACATTGTCTGTTGTGAGGGAACAACTGAGGAGGCCTTTAGAAAACCATCAAAGGTGAAAAAGAGACTTTTGTGCTTTGAGGGTGTAAAGGAGACCAACCAGGATAGTGCTGATTCCAGCACCTCTCTGGATAAAATACAGAAAATGATTCAAGATCTTTGACAAGAAATGAGAGCAATTCAATAAATCCAAAGATCTGAAGAAAGAACATGAAAAGACTAGCAAAGAAACCACTGGCAGATGTGCCAACTTTTGGAATCCAGAAATTCTCTTGAGAGAGGGGGGATAGAAGATCCAATCTCAAAAAAAAAAAAAAAAAAAAGATTTTTTTCCATCTATTAAGAAAAAGTTACAACTCTCCCTCCCCACAAGTTCTGCATTGTCTCTGAGCAGAATATAATCAAATGTGTCTTTCCATGCATAATAGAGAAATCGCATCTATATACTGTTCATAAAACATGTGTTTCCTTTCGTGGATGCTATCAGTGATTGATTAATCTTGGGCAAATGAACTCTTAAAAGCAGTTATATATTTTCTTTCTGACGCCATATTTAATCAGAGGAAACAATTAAAAAATCTCAAAATACAAAGCTGCTGACAGAAATACTTACTGTTACAGCATATACGTAGCTGTTAATGGAATACAATTATACAGGCATTTTGGCTGTCCAAGTATTACGTCAGCAAATTTTTAGACATTTTTGACCCCCATCAGCAAAAGTAAGCAAAACTCTGACCCCCCCTCCCCCTTTGTCAGAAAAATTTAATCAGCACTGCCCCCCCCACCTCCTAACACATATATTGGTGGGATCAGAAACATACGCGCATAAGCCTCGGCCCAACAGAAGCTATTTAACACCGTCAAGAATTTTAAAAAAAATCGGTGCCGAAACGTGACTGTGGGTCACATTAACTGCAGGTCAAGGGTTCACCATATATGGCTTAGAGGGTGGGTCGCATTGGATTTCTTAAAAAGAAATTTTGGGTTCTTAACCTTCAAAAATAACATTGAAATTAATTCATACACTCCATTTTATAATAACATACAAGAGGTATTTTCTTTCGAAACTTTAATTTTTAAAAAAAGATTTTTTTAATGCAAAAATTTTTTTTAAAAATTAAAGTTTCCGGCCCTGAAAAATATGTTATTTAAATTATGATTCCAGTCATCATATATGAAAAAATTTGTGCGATTTGGTTACGAATCGTAAAAGCATCAAAAATGGGTCAACTTGTAAGCTGTCTTTTTTCAACTCTGAATTAATTTCAAACGGCAAATATTGTTACAGAAAATTAAAATTTCATTAGATGAATATTTTTATTAGTATATACAGTAAAACTCCTCCTTTTTGTGAACATGGACAGGAAAAAAAATTAAATCCATGTAAAACGGGTTTAAATCCGTTAAAAATAGGTTTGAAATTCATACTTTTATATATTATAACAACTGTAAATTATTATTTGTCCGTAAAAGAGGGAGTATCCGTTAAGAGGGGGCTTTAGTGCAATGCAGCTTATGAGCACTAATATTATGCTAACTGGAGCCAACTTCAGCTTGGCGAAAATAATGTAGCCAATCCCAAGATGTCACGTGACATTAAAAAATAAAAAAACCCCGGTTGCTAACAACAGTGTGTGTTTCACCCAAAATACACTGTTGCTGATAAGATCAACCGCACCAGCCGAACCGTAGTGTGCCGGTAGCCTAAAGGGCCCTACACACGCTCAGTTATACCTGCGCAGTTATGCCTGTACAGGCCAACTGTGCAGGCATAACTGAGCGTGTGTAGGGGCCGTCAGTTGACCTGCACAGGCGACCTGAAGGTAATGGTTTTTCGATTCGGTATGACTGTGCAGTTATGCCTGCGCAGGTATAACTGACCGTGTGTATGGGCCATCAGGTATAACTGCGCAGTTATTTTTTCCCGCTTTCTTATATATTCGCCCTTCTTTCTTCCCTATTCTTTTTTCACTGATAATGTAATAGAACAATAAATAATAACTGAATAACTTGTTTTGGAGTGGGATTCCATTTAATTAGAAGAAATTTTTCCAATGGCGTAATTTTCACGATATTTTCTTACAATTTCATATCGAATAAAAAAATCGAAATAAAATTTTTAAAATACACTGCTGGCCACCGTAAATGCAACACCCTGAAGGAAGCATGCAAATAATATGAAATTTACAACATGCATTAGCGGAGGTGAGATATGCAAATGATTAGAATTTCAGCGCAGACGCACATCACGCGCGCCTGTGTCGCCACTTCAAAGCGCTATTTAAGGCTTGGAGATTTCGACGATTTGAAGTACGGCAATTGTGTTTTTCTTGTGGTTTTTTCAAAAAAACCGATCAATTATGCCTCGTAGAAAACAGCGATCATCTTTTGATCAAGTATCCGAGTTCGACAGAGGAAGGATAGTGGCCTACCGAGATTGTGGATTATCTTTCAGGGAAATCGGTAGTCGTGTTGGACGAAACCAAACAACTGTAATGCGGATATGTGATCGTTGGATGCAAGAGGGTACGACGGGCCGACGTGTTCGATCGCATCCACCTCAGTGCACCACTTCACGTGATGACAGGCGTATTGTGCGTATGGCAGTGACGGATCGCTCAGCCACATCACGAACCATAGCACAGCACATTCAGTCTGTACCGCATCATTCAGTGTCTGCGCGTACCATTCGATGCCGTTTACAGCAGAGTGGTCTGTTCGCAAGACGTCCATTGCTTCGTCTACCCTTGACGCAGAACCACAGACGTCTCCGCCGCCAATGGTGCGATGAAAGAAGGATGTGGACGGCACAATGGAATGAAATTGTCTTTACTGACGAGTCACGCTTCTGTCTGCAACACCACGATGGCCGGATTCGAGTCTGGAGACACCATGGAGAGAGGATGCTGAACAGCTTCGTTATGCACCGCCACACTGGTCCTGCACCGGGTATTATGGTATGGGGCGGTATTGGATATCACTCTCGCACTCCTCTAGTACGCATTGCCGGTACTTTAAAAAGCCAGCGCTACATCTCCGAGGTGTTGGAGCCAGTTGTCCTTCCTTACCTTCAGGGCTTGCCCACAGCCATATTTCAACAGGATAATGCGCGACCACACGTGGCACGCATTGTCCAAAGGTTCTTCGTCAATCGCCAGATTGAATTGCTTTCCTGGCCAGCTCGCTCTCCGGATCTTTCGCCGATAGAAAACATGTGATCCATGGTTGCTCAACGATTGACCCAGATTACATCCCCAGCTGCCACACCAGATCAACTTTGGCAACGCGTGGAAGCTGCTTGGTCTGCTGTACCCCAAGAACACATCCAAAGTCTCTTTGAATCAATGCTGAGGCGTGTGGCAGCGGTGATCTCCAACAATGGCGGCTACTCTGGCTACTGATTTTGGCAGGAACCACACTTCACAGAAGTCTATAAATTTAATCATTTGATGCTTGGTCAACATGTTATCTACAAAATAAATATTGTTGCGATATCTCGTCTTTCTTGGTGTTGCAATTTGGGTGGCCAGCAGTGTATTTCGACCATTGTTAAAATTCGCAATTTTGTTTCTGAAATCACTCTTTTCAATAAATTTGCCCGAAATTATGCACCGAAACACACAAACTCTATATTCAAATAATGTTCTATGACTATTGTTTATTGATTATTTAGAGAGGAGGTCTCTAACCAGGGTTCTTGGAGATTTTAGGGGCCCCGTGACATCAGATTATTTTAGTATTCTTTCACACGTACTTCCTTTAGCAATCAAGATTCCTAGAGATCAAGCAGGTTTTTATACGAGTTAGTTAATGTTTGCAATTTCAAACGCAGGATTCCCACTCCTTTCTTGACCGAAAACCAGCAAGCATCAATAGGACAAAAATCACTAATTTATTATTTTCTTTTACATTCAATGAATCTCATTGAATTTGTTTTTTGGACACATCTCGTCAGATTGCAACGAATTTCAACTTTCAGCTCAAACATTGAAAGAAAAAATTCAGATGAAATTACGCTAGTTAAACGTAAGAAAACAATCGAAAAATTCTTTGAGAGAGAGATGATATACGATTGATAATATAATTATATCATTGAGTAATACTATTAATATACATACTATGCTTAATAATAAGTCAATTTCTAATTGAGTTGAATCAATCGTAAGAGGTCGCGTGAAAATGCAGTTTTCTTTCAAGGAAAAACACTACGTGAGTTACCATAAAAATTTTCAAGTCAAAAAAAATTTTTTTTTTAAATCGACGCTATCGCGAGAAAAAAATGCTATCATACGATGATAAAGGAGCATGTATCCCCCTATCTGTATATTCAGAGGAGAAACAATACTTGTTTTCGAAGATACAGTCGACGCTCGTTATGACAACTTCACGTTATAGCGATCATTCACGTTATAGCGACAAAGACTGGTAGGGTAAGTCCCAAATGTTTTATTTATATAACAACCGTCCCAATCACAACCCCAAGTCTCCCCCTCGCTACGACCTTGCTCCAAATATAACGTCCATTCTCGATGCGACGAAGGGGTCGTTATATCGGGCGTCGATTGTAATACCAAAATTTCTCTTTTATTGCCTATACGTATTGTCATAATCACTGTAGATATGGATAGCATTCTTGATAAGCTTGTAGTGCTTTTACTTAAGTCATGAAAATCGGTCATTATGAGAGGTTTTAATAACATCAAAATACATTATTGTACTTATGGTGTAGATTCAACAAACATCTTCCGTTACAGCAGTCTTCCTCAAAGTGTGCGTCGCGGCTCTTGGGCATCATCCCCCTGCCCCTCCCCACCCACATCCTGCCGCAGGGCACAGAGGCTATTCTCTTTGCCGAGCCGCCACTATAGTGAATTTTTAACGTGGGAAAAAAGAATGATTGGAATCATCTCGGGCTCTGAAACCAGAATCCTGATCCCAATTCCATCTTTGTGGGGGTTGAGGGGAAATGGCTCGCATAATGACAATATTCATTAGTAAAACCAGCCCCCGGGGATGCAGGACCCCAGATGGTGTGGAGATCTGTGACAGTAGGCTCCGATCAATTTACAGTTACAATACATCTGGAATGTATAGCGCACATTCAAAGGGAGAAAAAAACACTTTAGCTCTGATGAAACAAGTACGAATTTCTGTGTGCAATATTAGTTTTCTTTTCTTTTTTTTTGCCCAAGGCCCATATTTACAAAGGCTTCCTTGGTAAAATGGCCCAAGTTTTCGAAAACTGATGTTTTCCTCTCGTCCCCCCCATCACCCCCTAGTGTCCATTCATAGCCTGAATAGTCCTACTTTGGGAAACACCGATTTCGACACTCCACCAGAGTTTAGTTTAGTTTTCACGACTCGAGGTTTAGAATGACGAGTGATCTTCGAAACGGGCAGCGCGAATGTTTGGAAGAATTCACTGAAATGTATAGGAATAAGAAATGCTTGTGGCAGGTGAAAACTAAAGATTACCATAACAAAATTAAGAAAGATGATAGTTATGAAAGATTGGTGTGGAAAATGAGAGAAATCGATCCTCTAGCGAACAGAGACAGTGTTGTTAAAAAAACAAACAGTTTGCGAAGCAATTTCCGAAAGGAATTGAAAAAAAAAAAGCTTTGAGTAGAGGTATCTTGATCCATTCTGAGAAAATTATGCCAATCTTTTGGTGCAAATCTCAATTCCTGTAATAATTTAACGTGCGAATATTGTTGCCTTTTTTTTAACCAATCTTTGTACCATGTTACCCGTTTTTTGAGTTAATAACTTTCAGTGCCATAACTAATCCAACTACACCCCATGGGTGGAGATACGGGGGGGCATTGCCCCCCCCCCAGCATCAAAGGTGAAGTCGACAGATCTAATGCATAGTGTATAGATGAATCGACATCATCATCATCTTGCCCCCCCCCCAGCAATAATGACCGTGCCCCCCACAGACTTCCAAGTCTATCTCCGCCTATGCTACACCCAAAGCATCATCTGTGGAAATCATACTAGAAAATTCCGAACTTTATAGACTATGAAAAAATCCGAACTGATCAAAAGACCGCGAAGACAGATCGAAGAATGAAACCGGAACCGGTTCCAGAAGCTTCGCCTGCACAGGTATAACTTCATGGTGTGGATGCATCGAACCGTTCAGTTATGCCTGTACAGGTATAACTGTGCAGGCATAACTGAACGTGTGTAGGTCCCTTAAGAGAAGACTGATCATACACAGGTTCACGCTTGAGATCAAAATAAACCCCTCCAGAGCGGCAGGTCACGCCTACTGGCGCATGCGCATAGGTCTACTTAACCGGAAAGAGCCACCTTCTCAGCCACCTCGTTGGGCATTTTGCCTGTTGCAGGGGTGCAAGCGCCCCTCATCTATTTCGGAGCAGCAAATTTCATTTTTGGAGCAGAAATTTTGAAAATGGAGCAGAACTAAAAACGAACTATATCTGCAATGTATGGAGTAATTTTTCTGTGAAATGCCAAAAGTTTTGCCAAAAATGGTTGAAACAAATAATTCTAAATAAATTTCCTTCACAAATTAAAATCAATTTAATTTTTTTCTGAATTATCTTATCTGTCACTACTAAAACAGGCATTACTGAAATGACGAATAAAAATTATGAGACTTTTCAAATTAAGCGGCATGCATACTAAAAACCTAAGCAGCAAGAATTTCTGCTGCTTGAACACGAGAATCTTATTCATCCTGATATAGCAAAAAAAGTGTGTGCAGAATATAATAAGGGTTTCGGTGAAAAAAAAAAAAAATTAGCTTCTCACAGAATTTAAAGGAATTATTTAATTTAAAAGCAAAATGTGCAAAAAATAAAATATTTATATTTTTCTCGTTTACTTAAACAATTTCTCAACCTAATAGCATGTTAATATATTACAAATTACGAGTCGCTTTCAGAAGTTCAGCATCTCAATGACAATTTTTTTCAAATATTTCATGCCCTTGAACATAAGATTTTGTGCCTTATTCCATTAAAGCATTGGATGGACAGATTTTTCAATGTTTGAACAGACTTTTATTTATTTGTTAACAATGAACTCTCTTTCACTGTCTGCGTTAGCATGTGCTAAAGATAAAAAAGCCTTCACCAAAACTGGCAAAATTTTGAACATTGGGCTGCTTTCAAGGTTACAAAGTTTGAATATGTCTGCCCAATATCTATCCTCTGAACAGATTTCACTTCTTGTAATTCTTTGCATTGTAGTGCAACCCATTCATCACACATAATTAATAGTTGGTGATACAATGTTAAGCAACATCCCAGCAATATGTCAGGGAGTAATGTACCATCCCAGTAATGCACCAGAGGGAGTGCAAAAAACAAGCAAGGGTGCAAACGTTTCATTCTCTCCAACATGTTTTGGAAAAGGTAGGACATTAATATAAAAAAGGTATCTCACAGAAGTTATGTAAAATGAGCTACAAACTCCTTCCTTTGACTATTGTTAAGAGCATGCCCCTCTCCCACCAATGCAGTGGCGGACCGTGCGGCCATATTGGGCGCCGCTTTAGCAGGGGTGCCAAATGGAGTTCGAAGGGTGAAAAAAAGCTTTGTTGACCAAAAAAAAACGCTGTCAGTAGCGCCAAAAATAGATTCCGCATGGGTAGAAATCTTTTTCCTCGAGCCGCCCCGTTCACCAAATCCGGATTTTCGCAATGTGAAATTGTCACGATCGGCAACCGCCGACGATAACCACACGACCGCATAGTGGCTAGATGACAAAACTATAAAAACTCCAGCTAAAATATTCACAGATCCCATTTTTTCCCAACGATCTTCGAAAAATGTCTAATTTAAAAACGAGTAAACTGTTGGGGGGGGGGGGGGGCAGAGCGTGTCGACTGAGCTGAAGAAAGAAAAACAACGATCGGAAGTTCATTTTGAACTCTAACTTTTATTCAAGGGCGAATGTCGCGATGAGCGGTCCAAATTTGTGTTCTGTCTCGGATCAGTGGCTGCACTCTGTAATAACTCCGCGCCCACTTGGGCAAATGTCACGATGAGCGGTCCAAACTTTGTATTTTGTCTCGGACCAGTGGCTGCACTCTGTAAACAGACCGCGCCCACTTGGGCACCTGTCGCGCTACGAGCGGTCTGCCAAGTGTATAAGAGAACGTGTACATTTGTATATCCTGTATATTTTTTAATTAAGGAAAAATAAAAACCTTCTGGGGGTTTTTGGCTTGGGTCACCGGGGGTGTGGGTGGGGGGGTCGTCGACGGCTGCTGGGTTTGTGGGGTCCTCCGGGGTGTGCCCGGGAGGGGGGGAGCTGTGGGATAATACTGCTCCGGGCAGTGGATGTGGGGAGGCCGGGCCTCTTGGCCTGCTTACGGCCTGGAGCACCAACCTTAGAATTCGAGGGTCGGAGGGCTTGATTTCCGGGCCCTCCGGCCCGGCGTGGCTGGCCCTCCCCCAGCGTGGTCCAACCCTTCTGGGTAAATGGCTTACATCCCATCAGGGACAGAGCCTGGACCGCGACTGGCCTTTAAGTCTATATATCCGTGCTCCCGAGGGTGAGAACACCACGCCGCCGATTTGCATATAGCGTCGGAACAACCGGTTCCCGTTAGTGCATGGAGGGGGAAAAAAAAGAAGGAAAACAGTCCAACATAAACCAACCCCCTTTTCGATGAAATGCAGGTTGGCAGCCGCGAAATTACCGTTATTTTCAGTATATAACCCGCAAGAGAAAAAACGGTCTCCGAAATCGGAAAATTCGGCATATTCATTAAGGGACTTAGATAGCCCACCGGTTAACCAATTACAGTACAGGGGGGTCTATTACGCTCACGTCGTTATACAACGAGGTCGTTAGTGACGTCACGCCCTTAACGCAAATTCTCAACGAGCCTCATAACGCAAATCTCAGTGACCATTGTCAAAAACTTGATTTTTCTCAGCAACCCGCGGTATGTCGTTATCTATTTTACGAAAAACTCCCTGGTCCGAGAGTTGCGTTAGCTCCGAAAGGGATGGACCAATCGGATAATTTTTTCCGCTGCTGATAATAATCATCACTATCAACGAGTGCTGCAGCACGTGCGTTATTATTATTTTATTTACTCGTGCGCGTTTGTCGTCCCTAATTTTCTAAGCTACATTTTTTTTTTTAATTCATCCGGATTCTTTTTATTTTCATCAAATATTTGAGAAAAAGGTAGGCTATGAACGCACATGATACTGGCGCGGGGAAATTTTCTAAATTATTACGTTTAAAAAATGATTTTCTATTGAAGTTCAATGATGTTATGAATTTGCAAAACGACTATCAACAATATCATCATCATATATTACCATGTTTTTAAAACATTTATCTACCGTCTTGATATTAAGTCAAAATCAAGAACAAGTAACCTTTTATTTACATCATTAATTAGAAAATTGGTTTCCTTGTTTCACACATGAAAATGAAGTGCCACCAAATTTACACTGTTGTTGACATTTTTTTTATACTCCGATCAGAACATGCACTAAAGGATTAAAAAAATTTATTAGTTGATTAATAAAATTTACTTTGATTTTTTATAGTGTACTTAGTGCGCAGAGTATAGTGTGTAATGGTGTTTACTGCATTACACTTCTGTGTACTGCACAGAAAGTAGCAATACTTAATTGATATTACAAAATATCAATGTTATTAAACGAATTAAGAAGGGGAAAATCTGGAGACGTTTAAATATATATTGACGTCGATTTTGAACGAGATGTAAAACAAATATTGAGCGAATTTCAAAATGTCTTGAAAACATCGCGATAGAGAGATTTACCAGTTAAATGATATTCTTATATTGAGATGAGTTTAAGATTAGAATAAAGGCATTTCCATGCAAGATTTAAAAAAAAAAAAAATCGTTTTGTAGAGTGATTTATCTTTGTACCGAGTATAATAATTTATAGCGATTTACCACTATGAATAATTTTTTCCAATCAGTATGTGTACAGATAGCATTTTAAACGATAATGCTGTCTCTAAATCATGTTACTAATTAAGTAACGTAATTCAGGTAATTATTATTCATTATAATGAACAACTTGATAAATTAATAATGAATGAATAATTTCCAATTCTAATTTGTCTCCGTTGCTCTCACCTTCATCGAAAAATGTACGCGCGAGCGGCCATGTTTATTTCCGTAACGCGAACATAACGAGTGGTCTCCGGTTCTCGTTAGTTAACGTTTTACGTAACGATGTGAGAAAAATCAACCTTTAGCGATGGTGACGTAAATCTATCCCACAATGCACCGCAAACCCCAAAACACGTTTGAAACGCGGGCATAACGACATGAGCGTAATAGACCCCCAGGACTTTACACTTCAAGGTAGTAGAACTACTTTTCAAGGTCACGAGATAATGCGATTGTGGTAGATGGTGGGAAGTGAAAAAAATTTCTCCGTATCTTTTTCCGTGTCTCGGAAAGAACGCGCCCTGTGAACAAAATTTTCATGTGCTTCTTTTTCTTAAATTCCGGGTATTTGACGCACTACAGTGCATTAGCAGTACCATTCGCGGTACCTCCGCGAACCACAAATAAGAACTGACGCAAACGCGCAGGGATTCGGCGCCTTGGCGCACCATGTAGCAAGAGAACCGTTTCGGCGCATTTTGGCGCAGCTCTTGCACCCCTGCTGTTGTGGCGTTGTATTTGTAAAAAATAGAACCGTTTTTATTTCACTAAATCACTTGTGCACTTGCCAACTAAAGCCGTGTAAACGGCCCTTATCGTCTACATACATTGTATCGTATTTGGCAACTTAAAATTTAGTTACCAACTTAATCACTTACCGCGTGTAAACGGGCCTTAACTCTAACTAGCTTTGCACGTAGTTCAACAATGCATTGGCGCAGAAAACGTTTCGTCCAATCGCTAACATAGGTGCATGCGAATATGCAAATAAGAATCAACAAATCCAGAAATTACTTTCAAGCTACAGCGAGGGGATAAGAAACCATATACTTTATTACGACAAATGAAAGAGTTAGCTAAAAGCTCAGTAACTGAGGAATTTCTCAAAATATCGTTCTTCGAAAAGCTCTCCACTAACGTGCAGGCAGTATTGAGTGTTGCAACGGTGGTCTTGTGAAAATTAGCCCTCATAGCTGATAAGATCTGCGAAGTTCGCATCGATGCAAATTTGTATGCAATATCAGATGAGCCATCCGCATCGAAAAGTGATGAAATTGCTGACTTACGAAAAGCCGTAGCTGAGCTAACGCGAAAAGTAGAGATGAGTTTTCCTACTACACAGCACAGACCACGCTCGAAATCGAAAGTCTTTTGCCCCAAATCAAAATAAGCGACAGGAAACAAATATTTGCAATTACCATGAACGATTTGGGGGAAAAGTCGTATAAATGTCGCAAATCTTGTAACCTTCGGAAAGCAAAAAATGAATAAGGTGTGCTGCGTCATCGAATGGCACTGAAAACAGTGCAGCAAAAACACAAAACCGATTCCATATCTTCGACAAACACTTATTTGAAATTTTAGATTGGTTCTGGAAGTAACATGTGCCACATGCATACCATCGAACTGTAAAATGAAGCCCTCATCGACATTTTCTTGCCGTCAACTGCACTAAAATTCCAATTTTTGGTCAAAAAGTTCTAAACGTTGACCTTGGATCAACAAGGATGGATTTTCATCGTAGCCCCAGTCTCAATTCCGATTATTGGAGCTGATTTCTTGAAAAATTTTGGTCTTTAGACGAAAAACAAAAAGCTTGGACTAAAACAAATTTGCATGTTGTTGGTAAAATACAAAACATTTCGCAATCTGAAATTCGGTTGATTTCGAATAGTTCTAAATATGTGAACATTCAGAAAAAATTCCCAGAACTCATCATTGACGCGCTATAACGCGTCAAATATCCGAAATTTCGGAAAAGGACGCATAAAAATTTTGCTCCCGCGTCCTCCGGGACGCGTTATTTCCTAGTTCTAAGAAAAAAAGTATACGGAGAAAAACCTCCGCACAACTTTTCTCCCTTTTTTTTTCTTTTGCCATGCATCATGATCGCGCAACCTTGAAAAACTGGTTTTACTACTTTGTACACTGTACTGTATTGATATACACACAGGTTGTTGAAGAATAAGATGAGGGATGTAGTTGCTTCCCTGAATGAGGGGCCGTGTACAGAAGTTTCAAATTTCGGACTTTTTATTACCCTGCGGATTTTCTCCCTTCCGGTTACATGCGGGAAATTACGGTACTTTCACGGCTATCTGCCGGCATTCAAAGACCGCGTTTATAAGGCGTAAATTCGTCTTGTTCCTACAATATTGCGAATGCGAATTTTTTTTAAACGCAAAGGACTGGAACGCCCCTTCAAATAGTAAAACTTTCCCGACATCTTGGAAAAAAAACCGAATCTGTAAAAACTCGACCTTGAATATCCAGTTTTGTCATCTAGCTGCTATGTGGTAGTCACAGTTTCGCATCGCGAAAATCACGGGTGTGTACACAGAATCAGCTTTTGGAGAGGCACGAGGATCTAATTCTTCACAGAAAGTCTGCGAGGCAAGTACTTTAGTTGGTAACTTAATTTCAAGTTGCCAAGTACGATACAATGTATGCAGACGATAAGGGCCGTTTACACGGCTTTAGTTGGCAAGTGCACAAATGATTTAGTTGGTAAGTGAATACAAACGGTTCTATTTTTGCCGGTTAAGTAGACTTATGCGCATGCGCCAGTGGGCGTGACCTGCCGCTCTTGGAGGAGTCTCTCTCACGGAGGGGTTTATTTTGATCTCAAGCGTGAACCTGTTCATGCCCCGTTGTGTCCTGAAATTTCGCTAGAATTCCGCGGAAATATTGGATGGTGAGGTGGCCAGAGGACACAACCTTCAAGTTTGTTGAAAAATATCTTCGCCATGAATGTTTGTTGAACTATAGAAACGAAAATTACATTAACAAACAAGCTAAAAATTATTCGATGTTGGAAAAAGCTATAGAATATTCTGTCGACGTGATGTCAGGAGTTGAAAAAAATTGAAGATTCAAAAATATATATCAGGTGTGGAGGATTAATATATTAAAAACTGGAGGGGGGATTCGAATATTTCTCTCGTCCAGAACGAATTTGCTGCTATGTGTTGTAAAAATACATGATCAAATATTTAACATAAAGATATCATCTCTATAGATTAAATTAAAAAATAATAATTTCGAAAATTTGGAAATAATTTTTATGTTTAATGAATTTTTATTATTTACTTTTTAACCCTTAGAATTTCGTACAAATGCCAAGAATCTTCTTCCATATTTTCGGCTTACATAATTCATAATTTATCTCCTCTTTAACTTCGATTAAAATATCATATAACCGATATTTACAACTTTGAGGAGAAATAGAGAAATCTTATATTTCTTCTCGATGACTTACATAAGTTTATAATATGTTGTGTATTCTTTTTTCCCCTCTTGGGTAAGTGAAAGTGAATAAATTTATATTCTTCGAAAAACATATCATATAATGATCATACAATGTGGCTCTGATCACAGTATTCGTAAGTTCTACCTGATCATCTTCATCCATCGTTACGAAAGCTATGAGCTTTAAAAAAAAGCACTTCTCTGAATGCCAGATAAAAAATTATTACTATTATTCTCCCGCCCGTTGCGTCTCTCTCTCCGTGGATTTGAGTAGACTGAAGCGCGCATGCGCTAACTGCGCTCGCCTCTCTAAAAATTATCCAATGAGCATCTACTTACCACTTACGTGTGGGCACTTTCAAGAAGAATCGGTAAGTTAAAATTAAGTTACCAACTAAAGCACTTGCCTCGTGAAAACGGGCCTTAACACTCGAAAATAATTTTAAATCAACAGATATTATTTTATTCCAATATTTTTATTCTCTACAAAAATATTTTTAGTTTTTGATCTTCGCGGGAGGGGGGGGGGGGGAGAGGCCCCCTTATAACCCCTACTCAAATTTTGCTTTTGGTGAAAATCCGGCTTTGGAACCCGCGATTGCGCAATGGTAATCGGCTAAAAATGTGATTTTCCAAGGGTTTCAAATTTTGAGTTGGCTATCCCTTTCAAAAACCTCTGGTTGCCTCGGCGATCACACACACCTACAACACAAATATGTGTACATTAAACTTCAAATGCACGTGTCATGCCATACGACATAAATTTAGTTTTAATTTGTGCTCCACCCCTCAACAGTCACAGTGTAGAAAAACATCGTCCCCTAAATGCTTCAGTTCCGAGAAGTCCAAAATGGGACTGAGCTATTTTTAGATCGAAGCCTTTGAACTCATGGAGGAAAGAATAACAGGAGGTGACGCACAGCGTAAGAATAATATAGAGAGCGCGCGAGGAGTTACAATGTGAAGCAAAGATCCGGAGTCACGTGACTCCGGTCAAAAGGCTGGTCAGGGAATCTCGCTGGCAATGCTTTCCTTATGGCTATTCGTATGACGACCTACACGTGCTGTCTTATTTTTGATTAGAATGGTCAACACTTGCGCAGCTTTCGGATGTTCTGAACGGTTTAGGAAAGGGGGACCAGTATCCTTTCACAAGGGAATACTTTTTTGCTTATTCCCCTTCTTATAAATTAAAAATTGGAAAATTAAATTGACGATTCAATGGATTTCTGACGTAGTCTCAGTTTTTAACGACTCCATTTTGGATTTAATTCAATTAAAGTTCCAAGTTTTAGTAAAATTCAAATGTCATGAGCCATTATTAAATGTTTTAATAGAATTTTTGGTAATAAATGATTGAAGTAATGAGTTTTATTAACTTTTAACTGAAATATACGTCTCCGCAAGATTTGGCGAGCTAGTGAGTTTATTCGAGTTTCGCTCAACTTGAAGAAAATATGCTTTTCAGAATGAGGTATTTATGGCAAATATTTTATTTAAATAGGATGTAATGAAAACTCACCCTCTAGACAATGGCAGTTTTGCATAAAAATGCATAACTACCTCTAAAAATAGTATTTTTGCCTCTCTTCACGCTTGAGTTAAAACTATTACAGAAAAGAAATTTTTTTATTGATTAGTTTGTGTTGTGTGTGTGAAATTGCCCTCAAACAAGAAAAATCAATTAATTAATTGATTAATTAATATTCAGTCAATATATTTATTAGGACCGTCTGAGTTAAGATCTGAAGTCACTATGTGTACCTCAGATGTTAACTTGAAGAAAGAATCATTCTAAAAACTACTTAATGCCTAAAAAAAATGAAGATTCACATATGTATACTTCTGGAGCGAAGAGGTTACACACATGTCACATACATTTACGTATTCTAAATTATTACATATATACGCTACACGAAATTTCATTTCTTATAATTTAGAAAAGTACTAACGATGAGGTATTGCAATTTTCTTGAAAAATTCATTTTATTCCTGAAATATCATGTAAGTGTTTACATTTTTGTGTGATAAGGTTATAAAAGGTTTTTCAAGAATGTTGGAAATGAAACTTTTACTTATTATTTAAATATTTCATGACTGAATATGGTACGAGTGTGAATGTGTTACATTACATAACATAATATGATGCATTATAATTATATACTCAAAATAAATGTATGATTAGAGTAATTTTATTGTTCTTGGAAGATAATTTTTATGTTTTAATAACCCCTAGAGTTAAAATAAATTTTCGAAATTAAAAGTGGCAAAGTGAATGAGAAGAGAATATTTAAAAATATAAATGAAATAGGCTGTATATATAAGAGATAGGTTATAGAATAAGATTTAAAAACTCAAAAGTCTTAAATTATTAGGAATTATCCCTTTTGGAAAATAAAAAAATTTCGTTTTTCAATATTTGTTTATATTATATAGAATTGATTTTTTTTTTCGAATCCCTCATTCCCTAAATATTTTACAAAAGAATGAATGAAATTCATTGAACAAATGAAGGAAAGTTTTCATCAACTCGATCGAGTCAAATTTCGTTACAACAACATCCTAGCATTAACACGAAATCACTATGTTCTGCGAAAACGAGCCAAATGTAATATCGCTGAACCTGTTCTTTCCCCGACATTACTGCTCATCTTTTCTTCACGTTCGACAAGTTTTATGAATAGGGTGCGCGGTCTCAGGTGACGCGACCAGCGCGTCCGTTGAGAAAGCATGGGGAATCAGGGTTGCCAGATGAAGCAAGTGATCGCTCTATTAAAGGGGCCGAGTAAGCCCAAACAAACCGTGGCTTCCCATGGTTTCCTATGAGAAACATCCCCGTTTTTGAAAATCATTTAAAAATTTACTATTCACTTTAGGAACTCGATTCTTTTTCTTCAAATTCCTGTGGATATATTTATACAATTGAACGAGAGCTTTCACAATTTTAGTTATTTGTTTTCGAATATTAACTTCAACAACATGGAACCTTTTGGGAAAATAACCAAAATTTACCCATATCTTGTGCTCCAAAATTCCTTCTCGTCATTTTAATTTTAAAAAAAATTATGCCAAAGCATGTAATACCTCAGTGCTGAGAGAGACACAATGTTTAAAGACACTTGAACAAGCGCTGTTTGAAAAATCTGACCTTTTTTTTTTTGCGAAAAACATTATATATGCAAAACATTAGCATATATAATGCCTTTCAGCTGCTTATATTAAAATATCGTAGAAATATTTCCAGTCCAGATAGAACAAAAACTCGAACACAGACACACACACAATTTTAGATTTAAAATTCAATTCGAAACTCCGTTTTTTGTCAAATTTTCGTACACATAATCACTTTAAAAGCAAAGTAATAGGTACAAAATGAAGAGAAAAAAACAGCCCAGATTATTTTTCTACATACTATAGGCCAGAGAGATGACTCATCGTTGCTCGTAAAAAATGTTTTTTCTTTTTTAATATTTTTTTCTCAATACTACATCTACAGAGTGGAAGGTTCGGATGGGCGGCATATATTTCCAGTAATACGTATTCAAAAATATGAGAGTGGAACGGAAGAAGGGTGGCGAAATTTGTACAGCCTACAGGCAGCAAAACCATAAATACACAGTGGCGGACGACGCTCTAGCACTTCCAGTACTTTGAGGCACGGGGGCGGCAAAATGCTGTTTGCCCCGGACGGCTGAATCATGTTTGCCCCGGGTTTCAAAAATCCTAGCTACGGCCCTGTCAGAAGGTGTTCGAGCACCTCAGAATTGATTCAGAAATAAAAATTCCTCATGTAAAGCTTAAGACGAGCGCCCACGGCCATGAAACACTTTCGAAATGTCCCGGATCTATCATAGTGATGAACGAAACAAAAAGGCAAGATAAACAGTTAAAAGAAAAAAATTATGAAATTGCATTTTATTGGAGCTTCATATTATTTTAAATAATCATATTCCCATAGACATTAATGTGATGCATCAAATTTTTTAAATAAATTGAAACACTGAACTAAAAACTTATGACGAGCCGAGAGTGAAAAGTGATCTTCCCCTTTTTCAAAAATAAAATAAAAACCCCTTATATAAGGATAAGATTTTATTTTTCCCCTTTATTGGATCATGTAGATTACCTGAAGACGCATTAAACAGTCATGGTACTTAAATTTATTTAGTTATTGATATTTTAAAAGAATTCGATCCGGCAAAACACATGTTAAGTATAGGGAAAATAGCGGTTTGTTTGGGCTTACGTGTCAGCCCATAGGGTTGCCACAACGGCTTCAATTTTCGTTCCTGATGTCACCTTGTATTCTTTCCTCCATGCTTTGAACTACTGGCAAAAACATTATATTTTACAAAATATTCACACAGTAAGAGGAGACACTCCCGCACCAAAAAGGATGTGCTGCTGCGCTCTACCAGAATCGGCGTAATATCACTGCACATACACGTCAAAACCATGGTGTAAACTGGTTCTCTCTGGATCGAGGTTCACTTTGCCTTGTTTCCGAGTGCGACGTGGCGATAGATAGCCCGTCTGAAAATCGCCAGAAAGAAAAAGGCGTTCAACGTTGTATTTTCTGTGGCAACCAACACTCAACGATGTAGCTTTCGGCGAGAGAGGTCCGCTTGGGGCCTTGTCCTCTTTGGGCAAAATTTCGTATTATCAGTCATTTTTTTTTTTATCTACACAAAAAAATAGTTAATCCTTCAAAAAAAAAAAAGTGAATCGTTAATTGAACAATTTCATCAAGAAAATAAATTTCGTATTGTCAACCGTGATTGAAATGTCCCAAGTGATGTCGGCGATGTGTCGTAAGAATTTTGAAAAATTCCTAAAAAGAACGCTGCTGCATCCCTTTTTAAGAACTGTGATAAAAAGAGCGAGATGAACGATATATAGTGATGAACATTCTGTGCATCTCCGTGGATTCTTATATCGTGTCGGCGTTGCTGTGTGTCGGAAAGCGATGGTGAAATCGATCTCAATAGCAGAACTTTGCGTTGAAACTCCTCAGTTCCAGGAACCGCCACTCACGAGGTGACTACAATGGACACTCTTAGGTACCGATACAAATCCCTCCCCCCCCTTTGTTTTTAATTTTATTCTCGTCTTTGTGCACAATTTTTTTTAACGTTAATGAGTAATACAGCAGAGCCTAAATATATCTCGCGTTAAATTTCTTTAATATTTCTGGCATTTAATATTTGTATCTATCTTGTTGCATTGAATTTTATTTTGTGCCATAACATGGCAAATGTCATATCAATGTGCATCCAAGCATTTGTTTATCTATTAACTTTCCCCTTATGTGTTTAATAAAGATAACGTTTAAATGTACTTCTCCCTATCGACTCGGCCAAATTAATTCTTGCATTGTTGTTTTTTTTAATCATCTCACCTCTTTCCCATTTTCAGCTTCCCCCAAACAATCAAAAATTATTTTCTCCTTCCTTTTTATTTTTCTTCTATGACAGCACGCATTACCAGTTTGTAGGATAGATGCAGTGCCGCAACTGACAGGGACAGGTGAGTCTAGTGTCCCGGGCTCTAGACTAGAAGGGGGCATCAAATTCACCCTTTATAACTACTGCTTCTACATTACATGGGTGTGCTTGTCCCCGTTTGAGAAAGTATATAGTTACGGCGCCAGATAGATGGCGCCACCTACTGAACACAAAATACGCCAATTTGTGGGGGCACACACATAAGCACACTGTTAAGTTTCTCCAACACAAATCTGACAGCTCCCATATTCAAGTGTGAAAATATGTGGCAGCTAAATGGCGACAGATCAGAGTGGTGGACCATCAGAGAGGGAAAATAAAATCATTTACCAGGAAAACCAAAGTATGAATAGGGAATCAGAAGATAAGTGTCTGAGAGAGGAGAGAATCGAAGTTGCTTTAAATTTAATCAGAAGATATTGAAAGTGCTAAGATTTTTTTAATGAAATGTAAAATCAATCAGAAGGGAATTTATAAGCTGATCTATTAGTATATATATAAATGTGTGCCTCCAACTGTTATTTAAAGTGGATCCTGCTTATAAGGTTTTTCAAAAAACCATCATAAAAAACGTTGTAAATAAGAAACCACGGAAAATATTATGAGAATTACTTATTGTTAGGACCACGAAAATAAGTTGTACTAAGTAGATTTAGAAAATTTAGAAAGAACATTCTAAATGGGAGAAACGTTATAAGCGGGATCAACCAGGGCCCCCACATCCTGGAGCAGGGCCCCTAGGCTGGAATCTTTTGCGGGCCCGCGACCAGACTTTCACGGGGCCCCTTTATGATGAATTTACAGCGTGAAAAAAGCAAAAAATTGTGAAAATTGTCCCGGGCCCCAGGGCTGGAGCCTGCCGCTGCGGTGGTTGAGTGGTCATAATGACGGACTCGCGTAGCGAGGATCCGGGTTCGAACCCCACCGTCACCGCAGTGGTGGTCGGCTGAAGTTGGTTTCCTGTGGTTCCCAACTTCGAGTCGCAAATGCGAGCCGATCTCCCTATTAAAAAGTCTCGCCACAGAGAGCAACAGGCCTACAACGATTAATTATTCAATCATTACACTTCACTCATAGTTAGAAAAAAAACTGGTGGAAGATGGCAGCACTACACATAACAAGCATTACACAGAAACAAAATTCACATCAGGTTTCACCACACGTACACGCACATTCCCGCATGTACCAATTCGTTAGAGGTTCCGCAAAGGAATATGGACGAGGTGCATGTCTGGGTTTAGTAGTAGTAGTAGTAGTAGAGATGGAGCCTTGTCAGCCCACCCCTTGTGGGGGGCCATGGGATCAACTGTATATTTATTTTAGATTTATTACATGTGCGGAATTCCATACGTTAAATTCTCAGTGCTAATGAGCTTCTTTGCAAGCTTTTCCTATTAGTAGACAATAAAGGTAAATGAACCTTTGGATAGAACATATTTTTAGAAATCAGTTACTTGATTCACAGATACCTTCTTCTACCCGAACATGACCCACCGCTCATTCTCAACAAAGAAATATAAGCCGGCGATCAAAGACCTGGGGCATGCTGGAAGAAAATTCATGGAGATACTAGTGAATTATGGGGGGGGGCTAATTTTTTTCAAGATAAATTTCTTTTAGAGGGACCCACTTTCACTTAAAAAGGACCCAGATTTTTCAAATAACCTGGGCCCCGGGACTCAAGTAAATTAAAGTACAGTGGCATATATCCACGATCTGACGAATGTGTTACATGGCATGACAAAAACATTGGACATTGTCCGAGCGTATTTTTATATCCGTTTCTAAAGAAAATATTCCTAAAACAGCCCTCGTGGCCCCTTTTGGAAGTTTGGAATTTCTGTATATCTAAATTTCGGACTTAAATGTGCAGCGCAAACCTTCCAAAGGTTTATGAACGAAGTTTCACATTCTTTCGATTTCGCCATATGCTACTTAGAGATGTTCTCATTTTTTCCGGAAATGAGAAAAATACATGCAAAATGTAGAGAAAGTTCTCGAGAGACTCGATACTTATGGTCTAAATATTAATGTTCCAAAATGCGTCTATGGCCAACCTAAACCTGGGCATGCATGGTCGTTTATTGTGACCTTTTTAGGCTACGAAATTAGCGATGACGGCATACGGCCACTCGAATCAGATTCGAGTGGCCGTTCAAAAATCACTGCTATACAAAATTTTCCTAAACCAATTTGCATTGCAAAACTCAGGAAATATCTTGGATTAATATATTTCTATCGCCGATTCATTAGAAATACCAACCAACTTATTTAAAGGGCCAACAAAAAAGAATGATCAGATGACAAAAATTGAGTGGAATGCAGAACTAAATACTACAAACAGCAACACTGTTAGCATCTCCTAGCGTTGACGGGAAAGTAATACTTCAGTGTGATGCCAGCGACCAAGCAATTGGTGCAACATTGAACACTCGAAAATAACGAGCTAAAATCACTCGCATTTTTTTTCTAAGCATTTAGATAGAACACAACAAAAATATTCGAGTATCGAAAGAGAATTACTAGCAATTTATGAATCAGTAGAAAATTTTAAGCATATGTTAGACGCACGACTGTGCCAAATCCAGACAGATAAGCCGATCATCTATGCTTTTCAAAAAGCAGGTGATAATTATTCAAAGAGACAGTCGCGTTGGATTTCTTGCATATCCGAATTCACAACCGACATAGTCCATGTGACCGGTGACAGAAATACGGCAGCCGGAGCATTGTCACGCATAGCTGAAATACGAATGCTAAGTCCTTCGAATTCCGACGAACTCGCTTTAGAACAAAATAATGATACTGAATTAAAAGAGTATCTTAATGACGAAAATTCAGCGCTAAAATTGAAAAAAATTTCTATGCCAAATTCAAATATCATGGTTTATTGTGACGACATCCACGGGTAAAACACAACCCCATATGTAACAAAGTCGTTGTGCGCAAAGTGTTCTCAAATCTGCATTGTTTAGCACACCCGGGAATCAATAAATCCTTGAATTCAGTGAAAAAAAGATTTATCACAAAAATTAGAACTTCGCCTGATTTTAGTTTATACAAAAAATTGACACGCTTTTAAAACAAATAAAATTTTAACTGGTCTACGCATTTGCGCTCTACAATGGAGAGCCGTCATCAAGACCTCGTGGTCAGAAATCATACAAGTGAGTCATTGAAGGGGTGATGTTTAATCGTCCGGAGAGTTCACCTTTGTATTTGCTGAGGCCGAGTGGCCTTTGCAACAGAAGACGCCTCAATATGCATCCAAAGTGTTGAAAATTCTATCTCAACTGAGGTTAATAAAACCGGCCCAAGCTGACGAAATAGGTGGCGTCATCCATAGGTGACATATCCTTCCATCATTAACGAGGAAATTCTGGCAAGTTCTGATGAAGTATCTCTCGAAAAAATTCAGTTCGGAATTACGTGTTACTATTTTGAAAACAGACGCTTTCTCAACATCAAAATTATGTGAAAGTTGCTAACAGTGTTGGGCAATAGAGCCGTCATCAAGACCTCGTGGTCAGAAATCATACAAGTGAGTCATTGAAGGGGTAATGTTTAATCGTCCGGAGAGTTCGCCTTTGTATTTGCTGAGGCCGAGTGGCCTTTGCAGCAGAAGACGCCTCAATATGCATCCAAAGTGTTGAAAATTCTATCTCAACTGAGGTTAATAAAACCGGCCCAAGCTGACGAAATAGGTGGCGTCATCCATAGGTGACATATCCTTCCATCATTAACGAGGAAATTCTGGCAAGTTCTGATGAAGTATCTCTCGAAAAAATTCAGTTCGGAATTACGTGTTACTATTTTGAAAACAGACGCTTTCTCAACATCAAAATTATGTGAAAGTTGCTAACAGTGTTGGGCAATAGAGCCGTCATCAAGACCTCGTGGTCAGAAATCATACAAGTGAGTCATTGAAGGGGTGATGTTTAATCGTCCGGAGAGTTCGCCTTTGTATTTGCTGAGGCCGAGTGGCCGTTGCAACAGAAGACGCCTCAATATGCATCCAAAGTGTTGAAAATTCTATCTCAACTGAGGTTAATAAAACCGGCCCAAGCTGACGAAATAGGTGGCGTCATCCATAGGTGACATATCCTTCCATCATTAACGAGGGAATTCTGGCAAGTTCTGATGAAGTATCTCTCGAAAAAATTCAGTTCGGAATTACGTGTTACTATTTTGAAAACAGACGCTTTCTCAACATCAAAATTATGTGAAAGTTGCTAACAGTGTTGGGCAATAGCCGAACTATTTGTCTGTCCTTTCTCAACATGCTTTCGGTGTTCGAGAACTCTAATATCAAGATTTCTCCCAGTTTGGCCAATTCTTGCATAGGATGAAGTAGATACCAGATTCTTTGGAGGATGAGATAGGACCTTTTGAGTTGAGAAAAGGCGAGTTTATTTGTTGGCTGGAATATTGTATGGAAGTCTAACTTCTTTAAGATGGATGAGATCATGTGTGTGAAACTTGAAAAATCGAATGGAAGAACGACAGTATCAGAAAACGTTTTTGGGTCAGCTGGGAGCAAATTAGTGGTGCCAGTCAGGGTCTTTTTTTTTTGAGGATCTTGTTGATGAGAGAAGGTGGAAAACCACTATCGGAAGCGATGTCATGAAGGATATTGAGTTCATTCTGGGAGAGGCTGAATCACTGCAAAATTTTAATGCGCGATGAACAAAAGAAAATGCCGAAAGTTTCTGATTGGGAGGATGAAAGGATTTGCCTTTATTGGTCATCTTTATCGGTTTGTCACTTGTTTAACGCTGCCAATATATGTATGTAGTGCTGCCCACACGATCGCGCTGGCGTATCTTCCCAGCTTGTATAATTATTAGTCTATTTTCTGCTGGTGGCATCACAACAGAAATCGGGAGTCAAAGGCGTCTGGCTCGTTTTGTTGATGGTTGATGTCCTACTCACCGACGCGCGTGTCTGTGTCTCACCATGAACGGGCCACATTTTCCTCTACCAGCATTCCCGTTTGTATTGTGTAAATATTATCCGTTGTAAATAAAGTGTAAATATATAAACGAAATCATTTCATCAATCAACTAAAGATTGGCGACATCGGACGTGAAGCAAAAGAAACCAACATGGCAGAGGTGAGTGCCGTAGTTATACCGCCATTCAACGTGCGTGATGTATCGTTATGGTTCGTGATGTGTGAAAGCACTTTTGAGTTAGCCGCTCCGAAACCGATAACAGAGTCAAAAACAAAATACAACTACATCGTTGCAAATCTTCCTCCAGATAACGCATCTCTACTACGAGACATTCTCATGAACCCGCCAACTTCGGAGCCATACAAAAAACTAAAGCACGAACTAGTCACACGTTGTAGTGAATCCTCGTCTACACAGCTTAGGAAACTTCTCACTTGTGAGCCATTAGGAGATTGGAAACCGTCTGACATTCTCCGTGAATTAAAACGAAGAGCGGAAAATCTCAGCGTTTCGGACGAACTATTGGCAGATCTCTTCCTGCAACAACTGCCCAAATCTACTCGATCTATACTCGCTGTCGTGTGTCCACTAACCCGTGACAAAACGGCAGAGCTGGCCGACAAGATCCAAAAAGCAAGCCCACCTCATGTAGACGCCGTGAACAAAAGTCAACAGTCGGACACGATCGCACAACTACAAGAAGAGATTGCCCAACTACGCCGCGAACTGAAAACAGTTTTGCGTGTGCGTTCCCGTAGTGTTTCGTGCTCGCGTTTCTCCCGTTCAAAGAGATCAACATCACCACCTACGTTGCCGGATAGGCAATTTTGTTGATACCATAAGACATTTGGCAATCAAGCCAGAAGGTGCACTTCACCATGCAGGTTTACAAAAAACGGCGAGGGCGGAGAGTTGTCGCGACATGCTCCCTGCCAACGACATCTCGTCGCTTATTTGTAGTCGATCGAAGCACCAACATTTCATTCCTTGTAGACACTGGATCTGACGTTTCAATACTCCCAGCATGCAGCACTGACAAACGTCAACCACTTCTCCAACTTTCCGCTGCAAATTCGTCTCCAATAAACGTCTATGGTGAGCGAACAGACACTTTAGATTTTCAACTCAGCAGAGTCTTTCGGTGGACTTTCCTCTTGGCCGCGGTACCAAAACCGATTCTTGGAGCCGATTTCTTGCACAACTTCAATTTGCTTCCGGACTTACGACGACGATGTCTCCTCGACATGAAGACGAAACTTACTGCAAACTGTCAACTAAAGTCAGAAGTGCACTCAATCAAACTTTTCGACGGTGACGCAACTTATCAAAGCCTGCTCAGTAAATCTTCGCTGAACTCCAAACCATCCTGTGAGCATATCACCGAAACAACAGGTAGGCCAATTTTTGCTAAAGCTCGCCGTCTCTCTCCAGAAAAGTTATCTTGCGCCAAAAAGCAATTTCTGGACATGCAAAAACAAGGATTATGTCGGCCATCAAACAGTGCATGGGCCAGTCCAATTCATATGGTCAAGAATGGGTCAATGGTGCGTGGCGTATCTGCGGTGATTACCGTCAGCTAAATAAGATCACCACACCAGACAGATATCCCATTCCTCATATCCATGACCTAACCCACATGCTTCATGGGACTGCAATATACTCGACTATCGACCTCGTCTCGGCGTATCAACAAATTCCAGTGGCAGAAACTGACGTGCCCAAGACTGCCGTCATCACGCCTTTCGGGCTTTATGAATTTTCTTTCATGCCCTACGGGCTTTGCAATGCCGCCCAGACATTCCAGAGGTACATCGACCAAGTGTTGGCTGGTCTCAGTTTCTCAGCGGGATACATAGATGACATCCTCATCGCATCAGCGAACTCTGAACAGCAAAAAAAACACCTGGACATAGTTTTCAAACGACTGGCCGAACATGGTCTAAAGATCAACTCTCTGAAGTGCAAATTCTTCCAAGATAAAGTCACATTTCTCGGACACAGGATATCATCAAAAGGAATTTCTCCTCTTCATGATAAAGTGAAGGCGATAAAAGATTTCCCAAGACCGGCAACCATCCAAGAACTTCAACGTTTTCTAGGAATGTTGAATTTTTATCGGAGATTCCTTCCTGGGTTAGCAGAAACACAAGCTCCACTATGTTTATATCTTCAAGAAAAAGCCAAAAGCAACGCGAAGATCGAGTGGAAACATCAAATCAAGCTTTCGTAGATTGCAAGAAAAAGCTCATTTCTGCAACTCTTCTTGCTTTTCCACATCCATCAGCCGAACTCTCTATCATGGTAGACGCATCCGATACAGCAATCGGTGCTTGCCTACAACAGCTTGTCAACTCGCACTAGCAACCTCTCGCTTTCTACTCCAGGAAGCTTATCAAAGCTGAGATGAATTATAGCGCTTACGACAGAGAGCTATTAGCAGCATATGCGGCAGTGAAGCAGTTTCAACACATGGTCGAAGGAAAACATTTCATCCTCTACACCGACCATAAATCCTTGACGTTTGCATTTCGTCAAAAGCCTCACAAGACATCTCCCAGACAAACACGACATCTTGACTTCATCGGACAGCATACCACCGACATACGACACGTATCAGGCGTACAGAACCTAGTCTCTGATGCTCTTTCTAGAATACAAGCCATTGCATGCCCTCCATCAATAGACTATTTCAAGATCGCAGAAGCTCAAGCGACCGACAGCGAACTTGACTCTCTCAAGCATTCCTCCTCATTAAAACTCAACATCTGCAATTTAGTTGGCATAGACAAACCACTCTGGACGGGCAGGGGACGGCGACGAACGTCGGAGGCTACGGCACGAGAACGGGGAAACCCAGATTGACTCCGCCCACACACTCCAGATGCTTCAAACCGACCACTCGCGGCCGGCGTACCCCGAGCCAACCTCGACCCGGGCTCCGGAGATCAGCGAGGAGGGAACTTAACGCTTCCCCGTCGAAATACGTAAAGATGGCGGCTGGTTTAACCTGGCACCCTCCATTGAACAAGTGTGTAAACGGGTCTTCGAAGTTAAACATCTTATGAACAGTTATAGAATTTTGTTGCAAAGTACAAGTGATCATGACGCAGTCCTAAGCTTGTGCCGTAGGGAAAACATCGAGGTGCTGAACTTTGCTAAAGATGCCAAAAGTATAGCTAACTATGTACTAAAGGGTCTCGACGCCACCACAAGTGCAAAAGACATTCAGAACGAACTCGCTAAACTGGGTTTCGAAATCTTGAACTTAGTTCAAATAACGTCCAGACGACGTGGACTGTCTGATAAACGTCTAGCACTATGGAAAATTACGATTCCCAAAGATGCAAAAAATGGCAAAATTGATGAAATTCGGCATCCACGCCATGTCATCATCAGCATTAAGCCCTACAAAAAAAGACCTAACAACGCCGAGCCAAAAAGGTGCACGCGGTGCCAAAGATGGCAGCACAAGGAAAACGACTGCAAATTTCCCCCAAGGTGCATTAAATGCGTGAATTCTCATCCCAATTCCCCGTGCGGAAATGTCACAGGAAAAGACCCCCCAGTGTGCGTGAACTGCGGGAAAAATCATCCGGCCTCTTACAGGAACTGTGACGCGTTCAAGGAAGCGGTGAAAACCCTAAGAGCCGAAAAAAAACGCCCGGCTCCGAAGCGCAGACAAACAGCGCCCGAAGTTAATTTCCAAAGTTTAACTGTGACGAGATCGTCAAAAGAATACGGGACCACTACTTTCTTGCCTCGTGCAGTGTGGGATAAGTTCAACACGACCACGAATCCACCATGTTCCAGTGAAAAGAGCAAGTCCGGAAGCTCGAGTCCACCAAAAAAGACTGCTGAACGCACCATCACCAAGAAAAACTCTGGTGAAAAGCGCCCGAAAAGGTCGCGAAAAATCAAAGTCCAACTCTACGGACCTCTGCGACGAGCAGTCTACCGACTTTGAGCAAAACTGAATTTCCCAAGCAAACTTGTGGCGTCTAAGTCCAGCCCTACGGACTTCAGCGCACTGCCTACTGAGTTGCGCAAAAACTTAGAAAAATCCCAAGAGAAAGTGCCCCGAAAAATCTCCAGCTCTACGGACTTCCGACAGCCTACGGACTTGGGGGAAAACTTTCAGCCACAACTCGACCTTTGAAATGTACGAGTTCGCTAAGTCATGCTTTGAAGATATCATGAAGATGAACTCTGGAAGGGACAGGAGAGCGATCATCGATAGATTTCTCGTAGAAGCCGGGAATATCTTAGTGAAAGATTGATCATGGCGAGCTCTCACTGATTCCCTCTTATTTTCTTTTTTATTTCAGGATATTCGGAACTCTAAACTTTTCTTCAATTTCCGTTCACCCATCTTTTTCTACAAAAAATCAAAAAAACCACTCTTCAAAAAATCTTAAAATTGTGAAGAAAAAAAAAAGTGTATTTTAATTTTTTCTTGACTTCTATTTTTTCTGAACTTTGAAAAATAACATACTAATTGTATCTCTGAAATTTCTCTTCTTGTTACTAATCTATATCGATTACAGGTCCAGCCAACCAGGGATCGAGATCGTGCGAGCCAATCCCGTGCGAGCAGAAGCGCAGATACCTTGTCGCATCATCGTCTTCTTCACAGCGAACCATAATCGTAATAGAACTAACACAAGAAGGTTGCTGCCGGCATTTTACCTGCAAACATTTGTTTAAATTTAAAATTTAATTTAAACTCGACCAGAGACCATTTAAAATACCTACTTAGTCAAACTTTCTCAATAGACATGCACTTTAAATCATACACATACTCTCTTGTCTTTCCCTTCATACGTGGCCACAATTTGTAAGCCCGCAGATGGTTCGAAAGAGCCAGGCCCGGGAAGAAAAATTTCAGTCTGGTCTGGTAAGATCTATGAAAAGCAGTTTTCGCCAAATAGAACTATAAATAAAAATTTCGTTCGAAATATTGAAACAGAGGTCAATGATCTTCTGGAAAATGAAATTCCAGTAGACTATACAGTATTCAGACCCATCACAATAGAAGAAAATATGGCAAGTATCAAGCCAAGGAAGTCAACTGGATATGATAACATTACATCAAAAGCAATAAAATTAGTAACACCGAATGTCATTATATCAATAGTAAATACATTTAATTTAATCATGGAAATAGCATATTTTCCAAGCATGTGGAAAAAAGCAATAATAAAAGTAATACACAAAGCTGGAAAACCCAAAGAAGAAGCCAGTTCATACAGGCCAATAGCTTTGTTGCCCCATTTGTCCAAGTTATTGGAAAAATCAATAACAACAAGAATTGTGGAAACTACAAATCGACTCAAACTAGGTCGCATAGAACAATTTGGTTTCAAGACCATGCATGGAACATGCCACCAACTACTAAGGGTAATAGAACATGTTCAAAGAACTAAAATAAAAAAAGAGTATACAGTAGCAGTGGCATTAGACTATAGCAGGGCTTTTGATTGTATATGGCAAGCAGGCGTACTTCATAAAATGCTTACCAGAGGATATCCACCAATTATTATCAAATTTTTATCATATTTCTCAAATAGAATTTTTCAAGTGTGTTGTATTTTTAAGAAATGGTGGAGCCGAAAACGGAATTGTATTTATCAGCACATTGTAGGAAATTAGCTTACTTTAATGTGACAAAAATAACTATTGTATAACATGATTAAAATGTGGTTATACGAAGTGGCAAAACATCGAATTTCTTTGTAGTCAACTGGATAATGAGATATGTATTCATCCACCTGTACATCAATATTGTGACATGCATTCTCTGATTTGTCAAATTCTACATCTGAACCAACTGGAAGTCTTGAAAGGGCATCAGCATTTCCATGCTGCATTGTTGGTCTATATTTGATATCGTACATATATCCCATAAGAATAATTGCCCAACGTTGAAGTCTCTGAGCAGTCATTACGGGAAGTTGCTTGTTGGGATGGAATATGGATACCAGGGGTTGGTGATCCGTGAGGAGTTCGAATTTTCTGCCATACAAATACTGATGAAATTTTTTCACACCATAAATAATGGATAAAGCCTCTTTTTCAATTTGACTGTAGGCTTTTTGTGTATCAGTCAATGTCTTGGAAGCAAAAGCAATCGGTTTTTCTGAACCATCGGAATATCTGTGAGAAATCACAGCACCTATGCCGTAAGATGATGCATCAGTTGCCAAAATCAGTGGCAATTCTGAGTTGTAATGCACTAGTCTGGTAGCTTTAACAATGTTTTCTTTCAATTTCTGGAATGCTTCCTCTTGTTCTTGCTTCCACTTGAATTTGATATTTTTTTCTTCGCAGTTTGTTCAAAGGACCTGCCAGCTGAGAAAAACCAGGAATGAACTTGTTATAGTAGTTGATTTTTCCAATAAATGAATGCAGTTCCTGGATATTTTTAGGTTTGGGTAAGTCTTTCACTGCTGCAATATTAGAATCTGATGGTCGCACCCCATCTGCATTGACTATGTACCCCAAGTACTCAACCTCGGACTGGAATAATTTGCATTTTGGCTTGCTACAGCGAAGACCATTGCTTTCTAGACGATGGAAGAGTCATCGAGAGCTTTGCAGTGTTCCTCGTCATTAGGAGCTGTGACAATAATGTCATCCAGGTAATTAGCACAACCAGGAATACCAGCTATGAGCTGCTCAAGGAAGCACTGGAATATGGCTGGTGCACTAGCCACTCCGAAAGGAAGTCTTTGGCACTCGAACAATCCATAGGGTGTATTAACAACTAACAGTCTCTTTGAATCGTCATCCAACTCAAGTTGAAGATAGGCATCGGAAAGATCTATCTTGGAAAACCTTTGCCCATTTTTGAGTTTCTGGAATAATTCTTCAGGTCTTGGAATAGGGTACTGATTTACATCAATTTGAGAGTTCACTGCAACTTTGTAGTCACCGCAAATGCGAATAGAACCATTCAGTTTATTTACAACAACTATAGGAGCTGCCCATTGACTAGTATTAGTAGTACATGGTTTCCAAATGCCTGCAGAAGTGAGACGATCAATTTCTGCTTTGACAGCAATCTCCTGAGAAAATGGAATGGGACGTGCTTTGCAGAACTTTGGTCGAGCATTTGGCTTCAGAAAAACACTAGCCTTGTAAGAATTACACTTCCCAAGTTCATCTCGAAATACATTTTCATGCCTCTGGAAAACTTGTGCAGACAATTTTTCATGAAGAGTAGTTGTTGCCAATGTAATCACTCGCTGAACAGAGTCATCAATGTGAAAATCAAACGCTTTGAACCAGTCTAGTCCAAAAATGTTACATCCTTCTGCAGTATCCGTAACAAGAAGAGGAAGGTCCATGATTTTACCCTTATATTTTACTGTGACCAGAATTTTTCCTTTTAGCGGAACTTCAACACAGCCATATCCTTTCAGCTTTGTAGTAGATGGACTGCACGGTGGTGACCCAAGAGCTTTGTATCCACTGGTCCCAACTAAGGAACATGAAGCACCCGTATCTAATTGAAAAGGCATCTCTTGGTTATTAACCATCAACGAAATGAGTAATTTGTTATCTGTACAGTCCACGCCAGCATTCACAGTTTCTGTAATCTGAAAAGAGGTATTAGCGCGCTGATGTTTCTGATTTGGAAAATTTTTCTTTGCATTAGATTTTTTTCTTGAATATCAAACGGCAGAAATATGGCCTACTTTTTTGCAAAAATTACAAGTGGCCTCACGAAATTTACACGGGTTCATCCGATTATTTGGACCTCAGGTGTCTGCCGCCACAGCCATAACAGGTACCAGGTACATCACCAGGTTTTTTCGAAGACTGAATATCACTTCTCTTGGAATTCTTCGACCGCGACTTTGAGTATGAATTTTTCATTTGCAGAACTTCACACTGCGGAAGATTATTGAAAGTTGATGGACCATCAGGATTCTCTTTCAGAGTCCGCACGGTGCGCTGGGTAGTTTCAAAAGCTTCCGCAATTTTGAGGACATCTTCAAGACTGGGGTTCGTATGCTGGAGAGCCGCAGAGCGAACTTGGTCGTGAGGAGTATGAAGAACTATAGCATCACGAATTAGAGAGTCCACGAAAGATTGGGAACATCCATCACGACTACATACAAATCTACAGTCCCTTGCAATTCCTCGTAAGTCAGCGACCCATTCCGCGTACGTCTGGCCTGATTGCATATGACATCTGAGAAATTCACATCTAGCAGCAAGCACATGGGTTTTAGATTTGAAATAAGAAGTAAGTTTCTGTACAATGTCCGCATACGAACGAGTTGCGACATCGGCTTCCGTGAACAGTTTCACGGAAGTAATTCAAAAGTTTCAACACCGACCCATGACAAGAAATATGCACGTTTCTGCTCGTCTTCGGTGATGCCGTGGGCTTCGAAATGTTGATTCAGGCAGCACAGGTACGTGCTCCAACGGTCGTGGATCCTATCGAAATGACGAAATGCAGAGACGCTTACCTTCGGTGATCCGGCTCGTTGTCCAAGAATTTGCTCCAGCAGTGCCTGTTGGTTTCGTTGCTGAGCTGCCAACAAATTTTCCATCCACTGCTGCTGTTGAAGTAGCACCTGATGAATATCCGCTGCACTGGGATTAGTTTTCGCCATCGTTCGGAAAAAGATACCAACATTCAAACTTTCCTCGTCGCCATATCTGTTGTATTTTTAAGAAATGGTGGAGCCGAAAACGGAATTGTATTTATCAGCACATTGTAGGAAATTAGCTTACTTTAATGTGACAAAAATAACTATTATATAACATGATTAAAATGTGGTTATACGGAGCGGCAAAACATCGTGGCCCAACCAAGGTAAACAACAGAAGAAGGACGGCATTGACCACAGTTTTTAGTTCGTAGTTGTAGTTTTCACAACAAAGTGCAAATTGGAGAAGAAAAATCAGAAGTGGGAAAGATTACAGCAGGAATTAACCACGGGTCCAACTTGGGTCCATATATTCATAACATATTCATGGATGATTATCCAAACATGGCCAATGGACTTTTGGCTATGTATGCTGATGATGTAATACTAATGACATCAGACGACGACCCACAAAAGGCACTAAAACAGGTTCAAGATGAAATATATAAAATTGAACAATGGAACTATTTCAACAGAGCGAAGTTAAACCCAGGAAAATGTGAAATGGCATGGTTCTCTTCTAGAGTTCTACCCATAAATACTTTTGTTAACATCATGGGTCATATGATATGCCCTTCCGAAGGTATAAAATATCTTGGAGTATACATGGACAATAAACTGAATTTCAAAAAGCATGTGGCAAACAGAATTAAACATGCCACGATAAATATAGATCAAATTCTGAGATTCTGCAACCCCAGAACAAAGTCAAGCATAAAAAACAAAATATTAATGTACACACAAGTAATTAGACCATCTTTACTGTATGCTGCTCCGGCATGGGCTTATGCCTCGAAAGGAAATATCTATATACTACAGGTGTTTCAGAATAAAGTTCTGAGAAGGTTCACAGGAGCACCGAAATATTTTAAGGTAATAGATCTACATAAAGAATTGAATGTGGAATCAATTTACAAATATGTGAAAAGAACAGCAGAAAACTTCTTCAATAGGCTGGAAAACTCAAATATTCACCATTTCCAAGAATTAGTTGCATACAACTATGATGAAAGAATGAGACATTTAAGACTAAAAAATGTACTGATGACTCAGTACAAAAAGGAGTTTTAAAAAAATAATAAAGAAAGAAGTCTAATGGAGACATATTTAGGTGGTTATGTAAATAGGTAAGTAATGACAGGATCACAAGATTTTTTACTAAAAATTTTTTTAGCAAAACAAAAAACCAGTTTCACTAATTATTATCATTTTGTAAATAGTCAATATACCAGTTAAGAGAATTCACTGGTAAAGGGTTAAATAGATCTAGCAAAGAAGAGTTAGATCATTCTTATTTTTATTATGCATAATTATAATCGTATATAGCCACATAATTAGTGTTAATATTTTGAGAATATATATTTCGTAATTTAGAAGATAATTACAGATGTTTTGTATTTCATGTTTAGAATTAATGAAAAATAGAATTGAAGGCAAATGATAAATGAGAAAAATATCAAAAATATTTTGATATTGAATGGTATTGAAAAGTGAGGAAAAAAAAAAAAAAAAGAGAAGGACCAATGATATATGAATGAAGTTGGGAAGAAAACCCAAAGATTCAAAATAAAATAAAGATAGACAAAATGGCGAGTTGACTAACATGGATCCTACGGGCAATGACTGAGTGCACAAGAAATAGTGACAAAAGAAGTCTATTAAGCTTTTCCTGGGGAACTGCAAAATTGCAGTAATTAAATATATTAAAAAAAAAAAAATTTTTTTTGTTATCCAAAGCCCTTTAATCGACCACGCCAATAGTGGTCACAATGATGAAGGAGATGTAGACCATTATTAAAAATGGGTCTGGCGCTCTGTATAACTGTTTCACGGTCACAAATTTTGTCAAAGTAATTAAAACGCAATTTCCTCTCAATATACCATGTTTGATTACGATTTGATTTCAACTATCAACGCGTTCCTGACATAGTGGAAAAAAAGCGTAATAAAATGAGTTCTTCCTGAACAATTTTTCCCCCTTCAAGATTTAAAAGGGGACATTTTATTTTATTTTCAGAAGTCTAACAAATTACAAGTTGGGGAGCGACTGCATAAATTTTTTACAAGCCCGGCCCTGCTTGTATTAAGACCAGGATGTGAGTTAACTTCATGTGGTTTTGCACCCAAAATGAAACTAAAATACAATAAATATTCTTTTTTACTTTAATTTCTAAAACAAACACTAGATCAAACTTTTTTCAATTTATCAATGTATAAAAAAATATGTCTTACACCTTACTGAATCCTTTGCAGATATCCTATTACAGACGATTCCAAATTACCGAAGATTTAATTGTGGTGATTGTTCATAAATTACCATTAAAGAAAACTCTCACAAAATATTAAACGTATGAACTTATCAGAAATGAGTTGAGGAATATTTGATATTTACTTACTGTATACACTCTACACTCGTGTGTAAGACAATTTTTTTTGTGGAAAAATTCATTCCTCAAGTGGGGGAAGGGGGGTCGGCTTATACTTGGGTCAGTTTTTGATGACAAAATATCAACCCCTGCAATAAGTACTCATTTTTGTAGCAGTGTTCGAGAAACCGGCATTATTGGTATATGTTTAAACCTCACAGAACCGATAATGTCAAAGCCAAGGCAAAGAAATCAAAAACATCATTGGCTTTGATACCAGGTGGGCTAATGTCGATTGTACAGCATTTAGTGTGCATCAACGAACCTCTCAAAGACTGAGGAATTTGTGGATCGAATGGATGAGTTCCGATGATAAAGAAACTACAAAAAGTGGTGAATTGAAGAAACCTGACATTGTCCTAGTGTACCAATGGGTACACGAGGTGAAGAATTCTGTTTCAGCTGTAATTATCATCCGATCCTTCAAAAAGTGTTGCATCAGCAATGCGATTGACGGAACTGATGATGAAATTCTCTTTGAAAGTGACAATGGCCATGACAGCCCAGATGAAGATAAACACGAAGATGCCGCACCCTACGATGAGCTTGGAGGCTCAGAAGAAACATTAAAAAGTTTGAATGATTTTATATTGTAAATTTCCGCAATTTCATGAAAATATAAGAATATTTTTTCTTTAAAATGCACTGATTTTTTGGGGTCGGCTTATACACGAGTATATACAGTACTTTGTTTTCATTAGGAAAGTGTAAACAAAGAGGAGATTTTTCCGTTTTGTTGGCAATGATGCGTTTATAACCGAATGCAGTTTTGTAATACTGCAAACAATTAATAAAAATATGTGTTCTGCCAAGCTCCACATTTCTCTTCCCTCCTTTTTTCAGGAAAACGTCACATGAGGAGAGCTGTGCTTATAGGATCAGTAAACAGAATCCCATGATCCCGCCTACCATTCCGTATCATGATTTCTTTATATTCCAATTAGTGACTGCCGATGGATGTTGTTCTGGATTGACCAGAGCTTCATCACATTCTGGTTCCCAAACAAGTTTTAAAAAATTGTATTGTAATTAAATTCAGCCATTCGATTTATAGCCACTTAACACTATTTCTACCCCCTCCCCCCGATGGTCAACCATACTTCAAAGACTCTCACCAAAGTCCCGACCGGCACCAACAAAAGCATCTTTCTTACAGAAGATTTTCACATCTCTGGCGCCATTAAAATCAGTAGAATGTTCTGTCTTTCTAATTTTCAAAGAGAGCCGAAATTGAGCTATTGAAATGTTCTTTGTGGTCAGCTGGGAAGGGTGCAGCAACCTCCAGTCATGGGTGGAAAGAACCCCCTTTCTTTTCTTTTTTTCTGCCCACTGTACCAACACCCTCCATAGATAGTCCTCCAAAGATAACGCCCCGCCCTTCTTTAGGGGATGTCAGCTAAACCCTTTTTTGTCAGCTGAACTGTCTTTTTTCCAACACTTTCAGCAATCTGAAATGAGTGCTGGATGCCTACTCACCCTCTACTTGTGACAATACTATTTGGGAAGGCGGCACACTGTAAATAGGAAGGTTAAGCAATCATATATTTTATTACTTCAATGGTAGTCTGCATGGAAAAAACACAAAAAATAAACATAAATAAAATAAATAATAACTATATATAATTATTATAATTATAATAATAATTTTATATAGTATACGATAGAAATGACACATGGCACTTCCACACGTTTACGAAACGTGAATTTAAAAAAAAGTTGTTTCTCTCCCCTTTTCCTATACTACAAAATTTGGCGCCTGGGTTATACCTGCTTAGCCCCCCATAAATACACTACTGGCTACAGTTTGATGTCATAGTGAATTGACATAGTGATAAACTTGTACCACTGCAAATTAACTGTCAATTAACTAAAATATTTGTGAGCTGAGGGAGAAACTGCAAAAAAAATAAATAAAAATCCTCTGTCAGCCAAAAAACATTTTAAGCAATTGTTAGCCGAGGCATCACTGCAATCAAGCAATTTTTCTATATATGAATCAAGAAAAATATAGTTTATTTTAACTTACCATCAAAATTTGCCTTGACTTCTTATTTAGAGGTGAATGTGAAAATTGACATTGATCTCCAGCAAAGCATGTGCGACTTAAATGATAGAATTTACATGGAAATTCTCTTATGAGGAGTTAAGCATTACTTAGAAGATGAATATTAAAAAAAATTATGATATAATTAAAATTATAAAGAATAATCATCATTTCATAGAACTAAAACCAAAACAAATTAAAACCTTGGTAAGAAAAATAGTTTTTGAGAAAAGATGGAAAGATTTTACTGTCTATTATAGATAAATTTGAAATTTTTTCTATCCATAGATAGATAATCACAAGCAATGGGGGGGGGGGGGCCTCTTTTAATTTTCATATTCTTAAGATAATAACCATATCAAGCTCATTAAAAAATTAATTTATGAATTCATTCCCCGTAACGCCAACTAGGAATGTTACACTTGAAACATTCCTAGTTGATACGTTCTCCCTTTTCTCTCTTTGAACTCTTATAGCTACTCATTAACATTTCCTTTCTGAAGCGTTTTCAAACTCACGTTTTTTCATGATGGTTTTCGAAAAAAGTGAGATTCACTGTATTTATATCTCTTTGCAAGGCACTCATGAATATATTTCCATATACCTTCCTTCATTTAATCTGTGCACAACCCTGGACGTTTCCAGGGTGTAATTTACTACCATTTTACTAGCTGACTCATCAAAAGGTATATTTGCTAAGGCCAGGGTTCGCAAACATTTTCCACCTTTGGCACTCCTTTCCCTAATCAATGCTTCTCCGCAGGCTCCCCAGAGCAGTTTAACAATATGTCTCTTCAAAAAACCTTTGTTAGGGCCGCTGCACTATGACAGTCCTGACAAAAGTTTGCGGCACACAGTTTGAGAATCCCTGCGCTAAGGAATACTTGTATACAGACCCACAAACATTGACCCTTTATTTGACAGTGTTCCTCTCAAAAGAAACAAGGTTTCCTTATATTTTTAATAAAGTTGTTCTATATTTTGAGCTCATTTCAGCATTGAGGCTTCTAAGCAACTCCTAAAAATTCAAGTTTTATTAGTTCATGAACTTGCTAAGGGTGACGGTAGTGCATTTGACTTCGTATTGATGAGACATAGTTTGAGATACATGATATTTAATTATGAGGTTATAAATATATTTACAGGTACATATTTGCATTAGATTAAGAGATAGAAAGACGACGTGAATGCAGTGAGAGAGCTGGACTCGTGTGAGAGCTGAAACAGATCTGCTGTTCTCACATACATGACTGTTCAGACCCTCCAAAGGGGCATCCAGTCACGTGATCATCTCGTGTTACAGTACAGAATGTACCGAGATTCTTTCATGTGACTACAGCGTGCTTGGTAAGACAGCCAATGTGCAAAGTATAATAATATTTAGGCTCTACAAACTTTCTATAACTATCAGCAGAATGGCTCAATGGTACATGTCTCCTATTTCCAGGGGTACAAGCATCCCTGATCCATTTTGGAGCTGCAAACTTTTATTTTTGGAGCAGAAATTTTGAAAATGGAGCAGAATTAAAAACTAACTATATCTGCAATATAAGGAATAGTTTTTCTGTGAAATGCCTAAAGTTTTGCCAAAAATGGATGGAACGAATAATTCCAAATAAATTTCTTTCAGAAATTATAGTGCATTTAAATTTTTTCTGAAGTATCTTATCTCTGTCACTACTAAAACATACATTACTGAAATGACAAAAATTATTAGACTCTTTTCAAATTACAGACCATGCATACTGTAGACCAAGGCAGCAAGAATTTCTGCTGATTGAACACCAAAATCTTATTCATCCTAATGTAGCAAAAAAGTGAGTACAGAATATAATAAGGGTTTCCGTGAAAAAATGTTAGCTTCTCACCGAATTTAAAGAAATGATTAAATTTAAAAGCGAAATGCAAAAAATGAGAAAAAAATATAAATACCTTATTCACTTAAACAATTTCTCAACATAATACACTGCTCAAAACAATTAGGGGAGCAAGCAAAAAAGTGAAGAAAACCGTGCGAGACAGCCACGTATTGGCACACAATGGATAGTACACACGTATCAATGCGCAATACAGAAAAAAGACGTAAAAAAATTTAGAATTAAGCTTTAATTCTTTGAAAATATGGAAAAAACATGAAAAGATGATTTAGGGCAACAATTTGGTTACATGTAAACGATAAAAAAAAGTACTGTTTAGACATGATGCATGAGTTTTAATAGGGCGTGTGGTCTCCTCGAACAGCTAAGACTGCTGCACACCTGTTTGCCATGGATGCGATGAGGTTATCGATCTGACTTTGGGGAATACTGTTCCACTCCTCAAGAAGTGCAATCTGCAAGTCTCGGACAGTAACAGGCGGCCTTGGTCGCGCAGCAATGCGCCGTCCGAGCATGTTTGGGACATGCTCGATTGGATTTAGGTCAGGAGAGCACGCTGGCCATTCCATACGCTGTATTGTTTCAGCTTCAAGCATGTTCTCCACCAGACGAGCTCTATGCGGTCGGGCATTATCATCCTGGAAAACAAAGGAATCTCCAATGGCTCCAGCGTAAGGGATGAAATGAGGTCGCAGTATCTCGTCTGCATACCTTCGGGCCGTCAAAGTGCCATACCATCCAACCAGCTCGTCTGTATTGTGACCTTTCGCGAACAAATGCGGGGTTATTTCGAGTGCCCCTGTCCCTCCATACCAGAACACGTCGGGTGTCACACTCCAGACTGAATCGGGACTCGTCTGTAAACAGCATTTGGCTCCAATCATGTTGCTCCCAATCTCGATGTTCAGCAGCCCATCTTCTTCGGGCCGCACAGTGGCGTGGGGTCAACGGAATGCAGACCATTGGCCTACGTGCATAGAGCCCTCCCTCATGAAGCCGATTACGTACTGTTTGGCTGGACACCCTTCGTCCTGTTGCCAAGAGCAACCGTCTTTGCAGCTGCGTATCATTCTCTGTTCTGTTTCGACGGGCTGTTAACCGTATATACCGGTCATCAGTTGCTGTAGTGGCGCATGGCCCACCTTGCCCTGGTCGACGTCTAACATTTCCTGTTTCTTGGAATTGATTCCACAGCCTTGCAACAACACTTCCGGCGACACCAATAGCGTCCGCGACACTACGTTGTGTTTGCCCGGATTCCAGTCTGCCTATAACACGCCATGCCATGGATTCCGGTAAATCACGTTGTTGAGACATCCTCAAGTCACCTTGTCTCAAAAAAAAAATACTGCGCAATCGAATTTCACAGTTACGGCAGTAAAACAGACGTTTCTGCAACATCCAGATTTCTGCCCTTATCTTTTTCTGGTTTTTGACGTCATGAACTTTGATTTGCATATGAAGTTTTCTTCTTCCGTTTCCTGCTAGGCTTTAAATTATGGATGATTCATTTTATTTTACTTATCAGTATACATCTTTGCGTAATTTTGTTAAAACCATGTGCTCCCCTAATTGTTTTGAGCAGTGTAGTTAATAGATTAAATTTTTTTTTTTCTGCTGTTTTCTCAGCCTGAAGCCTGTTACAAGGGTGGGAAGTGACAAAGTCAATTTTGGAGCAGCAAAATTCAGGATTCAAAGCAGTTTTGGAGCAGCCAAATATAGGATTCGGAGCAGATATTTATAAATTAGAGCAGCGAAATTAACAATATTTTCGTTAACCCTCACCCCTTTTCAAAATAAAACAACTGCACTGTCTTTTTTTATCAAACATCTTTTCATCAGCTTGTTTTTTGTTGTTTCAGGCTTTTGACACCTTGTTTGAAAGAGCGGCTGTCATAAAATTTTTCTCACCAGTCTATTTGAGATGAATTTTGCTTACTTAGGGCACTATTTGCTGTCTGGAACAGCCACCCTTCAAATGGGCTAAAAATTTTCAATTTTTTTCAAGTTTTCAATTTTTTTATACTCGGAAAGAAATTGTTGCAAATTGGGAGAGAATTTCGGAAGAATCAACACGATGTTTGGCGATTCAGCACTCATTATTTGGCAAGATTGGCGATTAAATACTCGTTATTCGGCAACATTGGCAATTTAACACTCGTTATTCGGCAACATTGGCGGTTTAACGCTTATTATTCGGAAAAGTTTCCTAATTAGTAATCGGCGGACATGCGCTTTTTACTCCCGGAAAATTTTTTTCACGAAACATCGGGAATTGATGCAATGGCGATCGGCTACAGTAATTTGTGCTGCTTCCATTGGCGACTTTTTTTTTGAAAACGGAAACTGACTCGCATCTGCGCTTTAAAGCTGAAAGACCATTGCAAAACATCTTCAGTTGCACGATCACGGATAATATCGGGGTTTCGCGATGGAAAGCCCGATGCAGGGGCCGATAGTTTAAATAAGGCGATAGCTCAAGTACAGTGGAATAAAACACGCTCTTCTCGGAAAGAATCGTTTCGCGGCAAGCAGGAACAAAAAATTTTTGGCGTCCTTTTCGAAATTCCGAGCATACTGAAGCAAAATTCGCTATTTGGCGCAGAAAAATACGAAATTACACTATTGGAGCAGGATGGCGCAAGATGTTAATTTTGCCGCAGTGCGGAGCAATTGGCGCAGAGTTCCCACACCTGCTGTTACAATATTTTCTATACGAATCACTAGTGGCTTTCAGAAGTTCAGCATCTCAATGATAATTTTTTTTTCAAATTTTTCATACCTTTGAACGTAAGATTTTGTGTCTTATTCCATTAAAGCAATGGATGGACAGATTTTTCACTGTTCAAACAGACTTTTGTTAACACTGAAGTCTCTTTCACTGCCTGCGTTACATGTGCTAAAGATAATAAAGCCTTCACCAAAACTGGCAAAACTTTGGGCTGCTTTCAAGGTTACAGTTTGAATATATCTATATATATATTCTATGAACTGATTTCACTTCTTTTAATTCTTTGCATTGTAGTACAACCCATTCACCACACATAATTGATAGCGCTGTTGGGGATACAATGTTAAGAAACATCCCAGCAAAAAATACGTGAGGGAGTAATATGCCATCCCAGCAATGCACGAGAGGGAGTACGAAAAACAAGAGGGTGCAAACATTTCATTCTTTCCAACAACGTTTTGGAAAGGTAGGACATTTATACATATAGGTATCTCACAGAAGTTATGTAAAACATGTTATGCAAACATGTTGAGGTAAATCGAGAAGCTATCCATACTTAGAATAAGACAACCATAAGTATTCTTTATAGGCGTTGTATAATATTTTATCACGTGTATATATTGTTTATAATTTTTATTAATTGCATTTTTAATTGGGTTGCTGTATTTTTGAAATATATGACATCCATATTTTTATGGGCATCTTTTTCTCAGCCACCTCGTTGGGCATTTTGCCTGTTGTGGCGTTGTATTTGTATCAAATGAGCATGCTCCTAGTACAAGCTCCTTCCTTAAGACCTTCCACCCCCTTCTCCCACCAATGCAGGGGCTGACTGTGAGGCCATATTGGGTGCCGCTCTAAGAGGAAAAACCAAATGGAGTTAAAAGAGTGAAAAAAGCTTTGTCATCCAAAAAAAGAGGTCAATAGCACCAAACATAGGTTCCACATGGGTAGAGATTTTTTTCCTCGAGTCGCTCATTTGCCAAATCCGGATGCCGCCGCCGATAACTACACGACAGCATGGTGACAAAACCAGATGACAAAACTGGATATTTTAGCTGAGGCTTTTGCAGATCACGTTTTTTCCCAACGATCTTTGAAAAATCTTGGCAATTCTAACAAGTAAACCAATCCCCTTTTTGATCCTTCGCAAAGGCACGTGTGCAATCTTGTGGGAAATAAAGCGAATTTACGCCATAAATATGCTGTCTTTGAACACAGGTTGGTAGCTGCGACATTATAGTCAAATTTTCAGTATATAACCCGCGGGGGAAAGAAACTCTTTCTAAGGGGTATTCACTCTTGCTAATAAAGGGGTATGAAAACTCTTGGTAACGTAATTCAAGTATTACGTTAGCATCGATGGGGGGGAGGATGGTTTCCGATTTGCTGACTTTTGATGACAAGGAGGGAGGGAAGTTTGGATGACGCTTACGTCATAAAGCACCCTTTAAAAAATATGTAATATTCTTGATGGCATCTCACTCTGCGCGCCAAATACGAGAAAAATCATTCACTAGTTTGTGGGCACGTGAACTAACATTCTTCCTATTAATGAGTCCCCCTACAGAGCCACTTTAATGATCTCTAAATGTTTCACGGATCCTTCAAGTGCTCTGAAAATATTTCCGGGCCGTTTAAGTGCTCTGGAACTGTGCAACACATCATTCAAGTGATCCGTAATTATGCCGGGGATCACACTTAAGTAATCTGGGAATGTTCTGCGGGTAACTTGAGTGATGTAGAACCTCAGCTGGGACCGCTTAAGTGCTCTAAAATTGTACTATATTTCACTCAAGGGATCTCTAAATGTGCCATGGATCATTTAAGTGCTCTGGAACTGTGTCGCTGGTTACTTATGTGATCTTTGAATGTGCCACGGACCTACTTCAGTGACCTGAAAATGTGCCATGGGCTACCTAAATACTCTGGAATCATGCTATCCAAGTCACCTAAGCCATCTGTAAACGTGCCACTTACTTGATTTTTACAAAATTAGGTTTGAGGGGCAGGCCACATCAGGTTCCCCCGGGCCACATTTGTGGTCCACGGGCCAAGGATTTATCATTATATGGTTTAGAGGTTGGGTCACAATTAATTTTCTTAAAAGGAAATTTTGAGTTCTTAGTCTTCAAATTGCATTGAAATTAACAAAAATTGATTATAATAACATATAAAGATATTTTCTTTCGAAATTAAAATTTTTTTTTTGCATTTTTGTTTTGTAGGGGGAAGGCACATGAACCCCCCCCCCCCTGTAGGTTTCTGATCCCACAAATAGGTGTTAGGATTCGGAGGAGCACAGCTGATGGCGAAATTTCGCTGACAAGGGGGGAGGGAGTCAAAAATGGCTTAAAATTTGCTTACGTAATACTTGAATGGCCCCAAATGCACTCGCTAGTGTGTCAAATACCCAGAATTTAAGAAAAAGCATGAAAATTTTGTTTAGTTTCCTCCTCCATACCTTTTTCGTTGAATAAAAATCCTCACCCCGTGAAAATTTTTTTTTTTTTTAAATCAAATCTATTCCAATTCAAGATATGTAATAAATTACAATGTACAATATATTGTTAGTCGGCAAGAGGCCGGTGTCTATACAGTCGACCATAAACAATTTTTATGGTCAAACTTTTAGTAGAAGGAAAAGAGTAGATGCTAAATGTGTTAAATAGAATACATCTATACCTCAAACAGTATAAATAATAGTTATAAATGCACATTCGTAATTATATACTATTACAAATGCATACACTATATCCAAATACAATTTTCGTATAATACATTTAAATAAATTTCATATCTGTTGCTGAGTTAGATATAATTATGGCACATGCAGGTATAAAAGTAATAAGAATTTTGCTATTGGATATGAAAGTATGTGTCAATATCATCTATTGATAAGATTAATTTGAAAATGACATTTTTGAATTTTGTGTAGGTAGGTAAATTTTTAATTTCTAAAGGTACATTGTAAAGTTTAGGAGCTAAGTAGTAGAAATGTTTCCAGAAATTTTCATGCTTCTTTTTCATAAATTTCAGGTATTTGACGTCCTACAGTGCATTAGCAGCACCGCCATGAACCACAAACAAGAATTGGTGCAAATGCGCAGGGATTCGGCACCTTGGCACACCATGTAACAAGAGAAGAGAACTGTTTTGGCATAGTTTGGCGCAGCGAGGAGAGACAGTGTTTGGCACCAGTACAGAGGATGAATGGCAACACAGAACACATTTCAATAAACAAACATAATTTATTCTGTATGAACACAGAAAAATATAAAACCTCACCTACGCATGATTTCTTGCCACCTTATGAAAACATTCAATATCATTGCAATTTGTGTTTCTAAGTTACATTGCAACAAGAAAAGTGCAAAGTATGACTGCACAAACATTGTCTACAGCAGGTGAGGTCTCTAATAAAAGTCGTGGTTGCTACACACTCCCACCTAGTATCAATGAAATGCTCTAGTCCAATATCTGTCAGAGAAGTGGACATGACAACAAAAGTGAGAGACAGTTGCTGGTACTGCACTTGTTGGGTGGATGAGAAACTTCAAAGGCACTTGGGTAGGGTCACTAAGGAAAGCTGTGATTAATTTATGGCTAGAAATTCTGGAAGTTCCCTTGAAGTTGGCATAGAAGAAATCTCAATTTGTTACTACACTCATGTCAATTAATTAAGGATAATGCCAGTTCCAGCAAATAAAGGTTCAGAAACAAAACAAACGTTACTTATTCATAAAGCCCATTTATTAAACCAAAGATAAAGAACAAAAACGATGGTGTATGTATGATACCATTCATAAAAACTATGATTTTTGCTCCCTGGAGCAGTTATAAAAAATATCTCCTTTACAAAAACTTACTATTACATGGTTGGTATGATGGTTAATACATTGTATGTCTCCCATGCGATGAAATACAGTCCGTACAACGCCTAGGCATGCTGAGTATCAAATTATCGATCTGATCTTGGGGAAGATCACTCCACTCAGCAAGCAATGCTCTCCGAAGTTCCGGTACACATGTAGGAGGTGGGTGACGGGCTGCAACTCGTCGGCCAAGCATGTCCCACACATGCTCTATCGGATTCAAGTCAGGTGAAAATGCTGGCCATTCCATACGGGTTATATCCTCAGATTCAAGGCATTCGTTTACGATGTTTGCTCGGTGAGGACGGGCGTTGTCATCCATAAACACCAATTCTGCACCCATGGCACCCCTAAACAAACGTACAAGTTGTTCCAGAATGATGTCCCGATAAATTTGGGCTGTTCCGGTTTGAACATGCAGATCTGTTCTGGAACCCATTATAATTCCACCCCAAACGTGCAATGCTGCACCACCGTAACTGTGTCGTTCAATGATGTTGTCTTGGTGGTAACGGGTACCTAGCGTTCACCATATGAAAGTCCGACGTGAATCAGACTGCAAGCTAAACCTGGACTCGTTGGAAAACATCACACAAGCCCACTGTGACTATGTCCCCATTGCATGTTCTCTACTCCAGGCTAATCGCTGCCGACAGTGAGTTGACGTGAGCGGAACACATCTGAAAGGCCTGCGAGCATATAGATCAATATCTCCCAAACGTCTGTACACGGTTTGCCTTGAAACTGTGGTACCCGTGGCTGCAGATAGCTAACGAGACAGGTCGGATGCTGTGCTCTGTCTGCTTCTTTTGGCAGTTACTGCCAAATACCGGTCTTCATTCAATGTTGTAACTCGGGGGCGACCTGTACTGTAATGTCTACTGACATTTCCGTTATCTTGGAATCGTTGCCAAAGCCTAGAGATGACACTTTGGGCAATTCCAAGTTCCTCGGATACTTCCATCTGAGTACGCCCACATTCCAGATGGCCGATAATTCTACCACGTAAAAAATCATCCACATGCGTCCTCTGTGTCATAACTATTCGCTTACTGAACGCCTTACAGAACTCTTGTGAACAATTTCACTTCTTTGCCACCATTCCTTATATAACCCCCCTCTTACACTCTCGTCATTGTGACATACTATCAGCATCATCTGGTAGCTTCCTGAAATTTGCATATCATTCTTGCAGATGTGTGTGATAATTCTACAGGTGAAATTTTTACTTTAAATTTCGATTTCCGTGTGATTCTGAATTATCCTTAATTTATGGACATGAGTGTAGAAATGAGCCTTAATAAGTTTAAGTAAGGCACAGAATATGCTTCATTGCACAGAAAGACATACATGTGAAAGACATGTGTTGACAAAGACAGGGTGTCTACCAAATACAAAAAGCAAAATCTGGTGACTTTTCTGTGACCTTTTTCATTCGCAGGGCTCCCACTCAAAAAATTAGAAAAGTAAGAAAGGAAGGGTATTTCTCTTAGACAACATAATCATGGCATAATAAAAAAAATCCCTAGAAATTTTTCTTTTAATTTTGAAATTAATTTTTTTTTCATAGCACACTATTTCAGTATCCTGTAAGATTGACTCAAGACAAAGCAAAATGACAGAAATGACTTGGTTACAAAAAAGTTTTTGGCCAAAATAGGGTCTTAACAACCAGTGGCGTCGGAGCCGGGGGTGCTCGAGCACCCACGGAAGTTTGTAGAGCGGGTTCGAGCACCCACAGAATTGATTCAAAAATCGAAATTTCCTATATGAATCTCAAGACGGGCACCCACAGGTTCGAAACAGTTCCGACGCCCCTGTTAACAACCACAGATAATTCTTTTCTAGTCTCCTCTCAATATATATTTTAAATTTTTTTGGGAGCCTCCCACAGTCCAGTCTGTCAACTCTCTTCGACAATACACACAGCCAATTATGAAGATATGTACGTTTTTTTAAGAATGACACTCTTTTGATACCATTCCCAAAAGCAAAATGTGTAAATTACAAGGTCCAATATAAATAAGTCAAGGTGGACCAGATAGTTTTACTATGTTGTTCATCCCTTTGAAAAAGGATTTATTTAAATTTTAGTGGTCAATGCCAGTGTAATCATTTTTGACAAATGAAGCACTTTCATTTCTAGCTTTTTACTTGAGCATTGTAAATATTGTTTGTGCCTCTGCATGCCCTAAAAATATAAAGAAAAATTGAATGTTATTAGGTATTATCAAAGTCACAAAACCTAGGGTGGCGATCGTCTTTATTGCCCCCCCCCCCCCGTATCTCCACCCATGGCTTCAACAAACTTTGTGAAATCACCTAAGCCCATAGGTTATCATGAATATTCAATGCAATCCATTCCAGCATACACCCTTGCGAGTCGTATATACGAATGTTTGGCAATCCTAGACTCCTACTCCTCATCAATATTTTTCTTTGCCACCTACGACAAAATTTTCCAAAGCAAGCTCCATGGGCGGACCCGTGCTCATTGAAAACGCGTCCTGTGAATGAAAAACCTTTGAACACTATTGATCAATCAATATTAAGTTGTGTGCACAATAACCTCGTTGCGCTGCGGCACATAACAACAGTGAGCTCAAAACATAGCAAAAGACCTGAACGACGTTGAATGGAGAAAGGTGTGATTGATCGAGTAGTTTTTCAGTCGATTCAACGATCGGTGCCAACTTTCGAAATCTGCAGTTTGCCATCGGAATAGACGTGCATCGCCAGACACGTTGTGCATCAGAAGAAAACACCATCTTAATAGAATGTGCACGAATAAGCCCATTGCATTACTGATTACACACCTACACCAATACGCTTTGTCTGTGTGCTTTACGGATTAATGTAATCAGTAAAGCCCGCAGACAAAGCGTATTGCCGTAGGTAAAATAAAAAAAATGAGAAGAAACGTTTCTTATATACGAGAGCGATACTATCATTTAAGGGTACAAACATAGTCCATCCGATTTTCCAATTTGGCATAAAGCACTTTAGAGGGCTGATCCCTATCCCGGGGACTGAGATAATTCCCATTTTTGTTTTTTCCACTAAAAATTCACTTTACGAGGCATGTGAAAAATTTGGCCTGAGCCCGCCAAAGATCATTAAGTGGCTCTACTGCAAGATGTGGGGCCACTTGAACAGTGTTTCTCACACTTTGGAATCCGGTGGCACGGTTGATTTTTTTTTTCTTGATTTGAAGGCCTGGGCATACACAAGATCAATGGGAAATAAATGGGTAAAAATGACGCAATAAATCACTCATGGCCCAGTTTGTTGGATGCCAGGGCCCAGCGGTTGAGGAACACTGCACTGGATCAACCAAGGGCCCTTTCGAAGGACCGATTTCACATTCCTTTTCCTATTCAAATTTTTTGAAGTTTATTTTCTCTATCGTCATGCTCAGGTGTCTGTCTAGATCAGGCATCTTCAATCCATTACTCGCTATCACCATGGTGCTCCCCAAAGCACCCAGAGTGTTTGATGCTCGTGTCCAATTTGGTCCTTGCGAGCATTTGATAGTTTCATTTAAACACCTTGTGCAAAGTGCATTCAACTATTAAAACCATCTGGATTTCATGCATTTGTATGTCAAACATAATGTAAGAGTGCTTTTCTTTTGATGATGGGTACAGGCAGTGCTCGCAACTGGAAAAAGGTTAAAGACCACTGATCTAGATCACAAGCTTTTTACTGTACTCCAATGGTTCTCTTTTGTCAGCTGCCTCCCTTGCTTAATTCATGGTTCATTCAGGTCTGTCATTTTAACTTTTTCCAGGCAGGGGGGCAAAGAGCATGTACTCAATGCATGTATATATATATATATACATATTTGTATATGCAGTAAAACCTCGATAAGTCATCACATCAAGTTATCAAGCTGAGTGCAGTCAGTTTTAATGTGCAATGTTGTGAAAATCATATAAATTTAAAGTAAGACATTTATTAAAGTATGAATCAAAATAACAATATTAATAAAATTTACAGATTGCGAAAGAAAAATAATAGCAATTTTTTACCTTTATCTATTATTACAGTAAATTATTGTGGTAAAATGTACTATAGACTTTGATTTATACTAGTAATTTTTAATTTAGACTAACAGCGACTGTTAGAATAGGTAGCCTTTCTTCATAATAGAAACTCTCTATTGCACATTAATTTTACATATACATCAAATTTAATTTTAGTTTTAATTCTTCACCAGTAGTTCATGATAGAACTACAAAGTAATCTCGAACACTTTTGACTTTGTGGAGGGGCCCTGGGCAGAGAAAAGTAAACAGAAGACCTCAACTTAGGAAAGAATGACTGATTTTTTTCAACAGAGATATTTTGTTTAAGTAGTAAAATTTCAAGTAGTAAATTAGTAGAGTCCATGCTTTCTATGATAATTTATTACCCATAGCCGCATTGGACTTGAGTAATTTGATTCTTCGATTTACATAATTTTTGATTTCCTTGCACTATATGTAATCTTTGACGTATCAATAAATTTTGGTTTTGCCGGAGATGCCCTGCCCCCCCCCCCCGAGGGGAAGGGGGCGAAGTGCTTACGTTGCTTCTTGCGACAGACCCTGAGTGTCTTGCAGTTTCTCCACCAGAGTCCATGCAGAAATGAGATCTAGCTTGAACATTCCCCAACGTTTCAAAAACATTAGTCGGCAAATGAACTTTCCCAGTGTAACTTTCGTTACTTAAACTGTTCCGTTTGGTGATGACTTTATGGTGGTGATTTTATGGTGACTTTTAAGCATATAGCAATGTTGTTAATAAGCTCTTTTTAATGGGAGCCATAAAAATAGTCTGTTTCTCTTTCTCAAACTTTTTCTTAGTGATGAATTAACCAAAATTAACATTGTTGTCTATGAAAGCTAGAAGGGCCTGATGAAAAATGACGACTTAACCAGAGTGACGACTTATTAGAGTGTGTGACAACTTAATGAGGTTTTACTGTATATACACCATTTTTAGTGTATTTTCAAAAGCCAGCCCCTGACCCCCCCCCCCCCCCAAATGACGGGCCTGGGTTCATCGGCGGCTTCCCAAGAGAAGTTGGACAGTTTTTCTCCATATAAAAGCACTTTAAAGCATAGGTTTTGTGTGCATAAATCCATATTTTCAGTTCACCACAACGCTCCTAGGAGCCCTGACGCACACTTTTGGAAACAATGTGGTACTCCTTTAAATACTGCCTAATAGTTACGTTGCAACAGAATTAATGGAGAAAGAGTCTGAAGTCGGTCTTCTCTTGAACTCTCTCATTCTGTCGCATGCGTATACTGTCACTACCTCCTACCATCATCAACAACCATTTTCAATCCACTGCTGGATGAAGGTTTCCTCTAAATTTTTCCATTCTGCTCTGTCTGATGCTTTAGCCATCCAGTTGACTCCTGTCACTTTCCTGATCTTGTCAATCCATTTTGCGTGGGGACACCTTCTCGGACGTTTAACACCATGGGGTACCAATCTAGAATACTTGTGGTCCATCTGTTGTCCTGTCTTCTTGCAATATGTCCAGCCCATTTCCATTTCAAACGTTTAATTCTTTCCATGATATCATATACCTTTGTGTGATTCCTTATAAAAGCGATTCATTTTCTGTCTCTCCTTGTGATGCCTAGCATACATCTTTCCATGCTCCTTTGTGTTGTCTGTAGCCTTTGTATCGTCTTGCTTGCGAGTGTCCATGTTTCAGCTCTATAAGTCAGTGCTGGTAGCACACACTGGTTAAAAAACTTTTCTTTTCAGGCATAATGGCATGTGGCTCTTCAGTTTTTGCCAAAAGTGCTCCATCCAATCCTGATACTTCTGTTTATTTCATTAATGATTCCGTTGTCCATGGTAATTTCTTGTCCCAGGTATACATAGCTTTCTACTTCTTCTATCTCTGTGTTGTTGAGCAAAATTGTCCTCTTCAACACAAAGGGGTTGAACATAACTTTAGTCTTTTGCAGATTCAATTTTAAGCCCACCTGAATACTTGCCTTCGCCAATTCTTGTATCATTTCCTCTAGTTGGTCTGGATCACTGCTGATAACAACAATGTTATCTACAAAACGCAAATGGTCGAGAAATTCCAATCCAGTTTTCTGAATACTTCTTCTAAAACAGCGGTAAATTTTGGTGAATAGCATCATCCTGTCTGACTCCTTTTCTGAGTTTAATCTTCGTTTTTCCTTTATCCAAACGAATCGTTTTGCAATTGCTTTGTCATATATTTTCTTTATGATATTGATGTAAGTTTTCTATACCCCAATTATATCTAGAGCTTTAACAGCAGATGTGAAGACAGTCAAACGCCCGGGACAATCACCATCATTGTTTTTCCATGCTGTAAATTTACTACAAAGGCCCTACCCTCAGTGAAAACTCTGGCTTGCAGGCCCGCCAAAGATCCAACAGCCCTGCTCCACAATGTGGGGGGGGGGGAAGATCATGTCCTTTCTACAGAAAACCAATATTGTTCCCAAAAGGACTCCCTACTGCCATGGTCTATTACAGTCCCTCTCCTCCTGTAAAAATTATCAGGTGATCCTTCCCCAATGTAGGGTGGCTACATATTGACATTGTTCTTTTCTGTTGCTACTCACCCATCCATCCAGGGCGAACCTGAGAGAGAAGAAATATTAAATGCCACAGCTTCTCCAAAGCCTAGATTTTAGGAAAGAAATCTGGAAAAAAAATCGCTGGAGAATCAAAAATATCTGTGACCTTTACTCAAATATTGACTTTTTCGGGACTTTTTTTCATGACCTTTTTCTCATTCCATGACCTATCCGGGACCTCTTGACTTTCCCGTGATGGCAGACACCCTGTAATCTACAACATTTGCACTGTTTGGCAATATATGGATGATTCCCTGCTCAATTAAAACCAGTTATACAAATTTTGTAGATAGGATTTGTTAAAAAGTAGGAAAAGTAAGACAAAAATGAGAAAGTATGACAAAACCGAGAAAGTAGGACATTTTACAAAAAAAGTAGGAAAAGTAGGACAAGTGGGAGCCCTGCTGAAGGTATAAATATGATTGTTTTCTCTATCCGTGATGAAATTCTCTACAAAAAATATGAAAAATTTTTAATAGCTCGAAAAGTATTGTTCTGGAAAATCTGACAGGATTTTGGACCTCCCTTACAGGTGCGAGAATTAAAAATTCAAACAAATCAATGGAATTTTCTCCTGATTCAAACTGAAGGTATAAATATGGTTCTGTTTTCTCTATCCGTCATGAAATTCTCTACAAAATAAACATGAAAAATTTTAAACAGCTCGAAAAATATTTTTTTGAAAAATTCGAAGGGCTCTTACATTACAGGTAGTATGAAAATTAACAATTCTAACAGATGAGTGGAATTTTATCTTGATTCAAACTGAAGGCATAAATATGGTTCTATTTTCCCTATCCATGAGATTCTCTACAAAATAGATCTAAGATCGGCCCTGGGGCTGACAGAGGATAATAATATAGAAGACTATAAAGAAGTATTGGGAGCATCAGAATCACCAAAACTAGAATAGGCCTATATATTCAACTGCTTTGTTAAGCAAACTGTTGTTTCACCAATACCCAAAATATGCACCATAATTTTGAATGATGAATGCTAATTATTGTCCAAGACCATGAAGTAGTAAACACAAAAAATTACTTTTTCCATCCAGAAGTTGTCAATGAGTAAACCTAGTACCTACTTGGTAAACCTAGACCAAGCTAATAAAAAATTAATAAACCAAATGGTTCACATACACCACCCAAATAACCTTAAAAACGATACAATTCCTACTTTGGCAGAATCCTTGATTGCAACCTGCTGCATTTGTATTGTTTGGCAATACAGTAGAACTTCTTTTAACAAGCTTAATTCGTTTTGCCAACGTGCTCGTTACACGAATCGCTCGTTATTCGAATCAAACTTTCCCATAGAAAATAATGGAAATTCTCACAATTCGTTCCACAATTATTCATCCACACAGAAGTGACTAATAAAAATAGCTTCACTCAATAATACAACATAATATAATAAATAATACAATATTTATATATATATCTAATCTATAATATAAAATCACAAACTCGAAAAGGGCCTGTTTCTAAGCAACCAAAATTAGTGACGATTTTATGTTACGGAAATGGTTGACGTTTTTGTGTTACGATTTTGGGTCGAGTTTTCATTTAACTCCTGAAGACATCGGGAACCGCTTGAACTGTAGGGATCAAGTTTTGCGCATGTACCCAGAGGTATTTATACATTACCAGTGCTCCCAACACACAGGGTCCGGGTACCCAGGGCGGGACATTGGACAGATCTCTTTATGGAGAAATTGACAGGTTTCATTTTGAGTCAAGGATGAATACTTGCTTCTCATTGCGAATTGTGCTACATTGCTTATTGTGGCACTGCAAAAATAATGGTGCATTACTGATTGCAGTGCATCGCATGCTGTATTGCTCATTGTAATGCCGCGTTTAATGCGTATTGTGGTGCATTGCGTACTATAGTGCTTTTTATAGTGCTTTGCTTATTGCGATGCATCATATACTATGCTGCATTGCTTATTTGTGGTGTACAATATTACTGATTACACACATTACTGATTGTGATGCTTTACATGTTGTAGTGCACTGAGTGCTGTATTGCTTATTGTAATGCAGTGTTTATGGATTATTGTGGCTCATTGCGTATTATGGTGCTTTGTTTAGTGTGATGCAACGCATATTATGCGGTATTGCAGTGCACGAGGTATTTTGTGCATGCGTAATATTGTGCTGCATTGCTTATTGTGGTGCACTGTAAATATTGGCCAATTGTGCATTGTTATGCATTACGTATTTTAGTGAATCACGTGCCATATTGCTCATTCTAATGCAGTGCTTATGGTGCACTGCATATTGTGCTGTATTGCGTACAGTGGTGGTGTATTTGTTATTGTGCTGTATTGCCGATGGGGGGTAAATTACGCATTGTGTGGTTTATTGCGTATTGTGCTTAATGTAGTGCACTGAATATAGTGGTGCATTGCTTATTGCAGTGCTTTGAATATGGTGGTGCACTAACTATTTTATTGTATTGCCTGTAGTGGTGCATTGCTTACTGTGCTGTATTGCAGATGGTGGTGCAATAAGCACTGTCCTGTATTGCCGATGGAGATGCATTAAGTATTGTGCTGTATTGCTTAATGTGGTGCCCTGATATCGTGGTGCATTGTTTTTTGTGGTGCCCTTAATATAAGGCTGCACTACTTATTGTGCTGCATTGCCAAAAATGGTGCATTGCATATTGCACCGAATCACCGATGGTGTAGCATTGCGTATAATGCTGTATTGCAGCCCATCGCGTGATATATTAGTTACTGTAATATATTAGTACTTTTTGCATATATTATGGTGCTTCGCTTATTGCAATACATCACATATTGTGGCGCATTACAGTTTATGCTGTATTGCGGGGCACGGTAAATAGTGATACATTGCTATTTTTGGTGCACTGCGTATTCTAATGCATCGCGTGCTGTATTGCTTATTCGAATGCATTGCTTATGTGATGCATCGTGTATTGTACTGTAATGCATATGTATTGTGGTGCATTGCGAGCTGTATTGCTTACTGTGGTGCATTGCTGATTGTTATGCATTATAGTGTATTGCATACTGTATTTCTCATTGCAATGCAGTGCTTATTGCGTATTCTGCTGTATTGCTTATTGGGGTGTACTGCAAATAGTTGTGCATTGCTGATTATAGTGTATCACTTGCTTATTGTGTTTAAGTGGTTATAGCATAATGGTGTGTATTGTGTATTGTTATGCATTACGTGTTGTAGTGCATCAGGTACTGTATTGCTTATTATAATGCAGTACATATTGCATATTGTAGTGTATTGCGTTTTGTGCTACATTGCGTATTGTTATGCATCAATGCAGTATGCACATTGCATGGTACATTACATATTGTGGTGCACCACTGATTGTGTTGCATTGCGTATTGTGGTACACCGCTGATTGTGTGGTGCATTGCGTATTGCATTACATAGTACATCGGGTTTCGTATTGCATTATGTAGTACATCGGGTTCCGTATTGCTTATTATAATGCCGTGTCTACTGCTTATTGTGCTGTAGGCCTTATTGTAGTGCACAGCAATATGGTGCATTGTGTATTGTTATGCATTACGTATTGTAGTGCATTGCATGCGGTATTGCTTACTATAATGCAGTGCTTATTCCGTATTGTGGTACATTATATATTGTGCTGTATTTCTTATTGTAATGCATTGCATATTGTAGGACATTGCATGCTGTATTGCTTATTATAATGCAGTGATTATAACGTATTGTGATGCATGCTGTATTGCTTATTATAATGCAGTGCTTATAACGTATTGTGATGCATGCTGTATTGCTTATTGTAATACATTGCGTATTGTGCTGTATTGCTCATTGTAATGCATTGCGTATTCTAGTGTATTGCTTATTGTAATGCAGTGGTTGTTGCTATTGTGCTGTATTGCGTATAGTGCTGTACTGCTTATTGAAATGCAGTGGGTATCGTTATTATGCTGTACTTATTGTGGTGCACTGCCAATACACTGATGATTTTAATGCATTGCATGCTGGATTGCTTATTATAATGCAGTCCAATGCAGTCTGTATTGCGTGTTGTGGTAAATTGCTTATTGCGAGGTTTCGCTGATTGCAGTGCATTGCTGATTTTGCTGGTTGTTTATTTGTACTGCTATGCATTACGTACCGTGGTGCATAACGTGTTGTGTTGCTCATTGTAATGCAGTTCTTATTGCGTATTGAGGTGCATTGCATATTATTCTGCTTTGCTTGATGTGATACATCATGTTTGCGTATGGTGGTGGATTACATATTATACTGTATTGCTTATTGTGGTGCACTGCAAATAGTGGTGGTGCATTACTGAATGGTGGTAATGCATTGCGTATTGTAGTGCATCGCATGCTTTTTTAATGAGTGCTTATTGCGTATTATTGTGTTTTGTTCAATGCGATACATTGCATACTGTGGCGCATTGCATATTGTGCTGTATTGTTTATTGAAATGCAGTGCTTATGGTGTATTGCGGCACATATTATGGTACTTTGCCTATTGTGATGCATTGCATATTGTGGTGCATTCCTTATCATGGGACACTGCTTATTTTGCAGTATTGATGATGTTGGTTCATTGCATATAGTGGTGCATTGCTTATTGCTGCATTGCTGATGCGGTACATTGCGTTTTGTGCTGTATTGTGGTGCACTGCATATAGTGGTGGATTGCATATTGTGCTTTATTGCCGATAGTGGTGTTTTGCATGTTGTGATACACCGTATATAATGAATCGCTACTTAATTTGCTGTATTGTCTATCGTGGTGTATCACGTATGTATTGCGGTGCATCGAGTATTCTGTTGTATTTATGATGGCAGTGCATTGCTTATCGAAATCAGAATGGGAAACTGGCAATGAATAACTATTTCTACAGATTTGCAGTGCCTGAGGAATATTTTGCTTTATAATTAAAGAAGATGTGATGTTAGTTGAAGTTAGTTGCATTGGAGGAGTTGGGGGGCAAAGCCCCCCCCCCCTCTCCAACTCCTATATATATATATAAAAATTTAATTTATACATAAATTGACACTTTTCAAGACAAATAAATTCTATTGGTTTTTGTGATTAAAAAAACAATATATACATATATATATATATAATATTATATATATACATTACACCATAAGGGGCTGTTCAAGTATGACGTAAGCAAATTTTTAGCCATTTCTGACCACCTCCCCTGTCAGCAAAAGCAAGCAAAACTCTGACCCCCTTTCCCCCACCCTTCTCAGCAAAATCTTATCAGCTCTGCCCTACGAATCTTGACACATATTGGCGGGGTCAGAAACGTACACGGGAGGGGAAATATGGGTTCTTGTGTTCCCCCCCCCCAGATGAGAAAAAATTATTTTTTAATGTAAACATTTTTAAAAAAAAATTAAAATTTCGAAAGAAAATACCTTTATATGTAATTATAGTCAATTTCTGTTAATTTCAATGCTATTTGAAAGGTAAGAACTCAAGAACTCAAAATTTCTCTCAAAAATTCATTGCGACCCACCCTTTAAGCCATATATGGTAAACTCCTGACCCGCGGACCAAATGTGGCCCTGAAGGTTATGTGATTTGGCTTGCCCCCTCAAACCCAATTTCGTAAAAAATAAACTAAGCAGAACAATTCCAGAGCATTTAAGTGGCCAGTGGCACATTTTCAGATCACTGAAGTATGCCCGTTGCACATTCAAAGATCACATAAGTGACCCGCGACACAGTTCCCGAACACTTAAATGATCCGTGGCGCATTTAGAGATCCCTCGAATGAAATGTGGCACAGTTTTAGAGTACTTAAGCGCCTCCCGGTGCGGCTCTACATCACTCAAGTTACCCATGGAACATTCCCAGATTACTTAAGTGTGATTCCTGGCATAATTATAGATCACTTGAATAATGCATTGCACAGTTCCAAAGCACTTGAAGGATCTGTGAAACATTTAGAGATCACTGAAGTAGTTCTGTAAAGGGTTTATAATTAGGGAGAATGCTAGTTCAGGTGCCCACAAACCAACGAAAGATTTTTTTTTTGTATTTGGCGCACAGAGTAAGATACCATCAAAAATATTTCATATTTTCATTGAGTGGTTGATGACGCATCATCAAACCCCCTCCCCATCAAAAGTCAGCAAATCGGAAACCCCCTCCCCAATCGATGCTGACGTAATACTTGAATGGCCCCTAAATATAACCATGCAATATACTAATGTTTACAAATTAACTTATTCTAAATGACGAAAGAGAGGATCAGTGTTCTGGAACTTTGGAACCCACTTTTTTCTGCAAACTTATCCTCTTTGTCAGACTTTGAAAAAGAATGTATCGAATGACACTTGCTTTTGCCTCCTTTTTAGGATTTCTCAAAAATGGGGAATTTGCATTTTTCTTGGACACATTCATTTCTTGTACACTGCTACAGCTTTATTTGATTGATTCTTTTCTACAGAATTTTGCACAGATTCTCACATTTTACAAATCTTTCTCATATTATTTGAAGCGAGGAATTTTCCTCTTCCTCAGAAAAGATATCCTCCATAAGATCTTGCAGTTGCAAGCAATAGAGGTCCATCAGTTTGTCTATAGCAGTGTTTCTCAACCACAGGGCTGCGGCCCAGTATCCGGCCCTAACACTAGTCACACCAGGCCGTTAGTGATTCACAGAGTTTAGTTTGTCCCATTAATTTCTCGTTAGTTGGGTGCAGGGTCATTTGGTTTAAACCTTGGTTTTAATAAAGTAGTTTTTTTTTTAAAAACCACTTGGTCAAATCAAATCAAAAAATCAAATAAAAATTACCTAAATATAATTTTTTTCCTTGTAAAATATCATATTGGTTTATTATTTAGCCAAAATTTTCATTTTTACCACATTTTATATTCTTGGGATACATTCTGATAGTATATCTTTAAATGGCGCATAAGATGATACAAGTGGTTTTTTCAAGAAGTCTAATAAAAAAAGTGGCCTGAATATATATTTTTTTTCCATATAAAGTATCTTAGTTATTTAGTTATATGCAGACGCCAAAATTTCTCATTCTTACCACGTTTTCTAACCTTTGGCTACATTTGATGCTCTATATATCTTAAGTAAATTCATGACTAAGGATTGCATCACACATCTAAATGTAGTGGTGCATCACATCTCACAGGGTTTCTTTTTCCCTTCACAAAGAAGCAGCAACAGTAGTGACACCATCCTGCTAGGAGCAGGTGGTCGTATAATCCAATAAAGACACCAGCTGTCCCTAAAGGACAAAGACTAGTATACTAGTAGTTACATTACCTCACTGACATTTTATCATTATCTCACTGACATTTTAGTTTTCTTTCCCATAAGAAGTAGCGCATCTCATACCATATATCACCAAGTCTTAAGATTGAATAGTTTTTTAATATATATATACTTTTACCTTTAAGCCCAATTAATCAAGGTTCTACTGTATAGTAGTAACAGATTTATGAAAAATTACACTAGTCTGCATGATATCAGATGATTGAAAACTAATAACTGTCCCTGGCTCACTTTTTATGCTGATTACAGAACTGTTCTTAGTTTTCTTCTATTACGTACAGTTCGTTCACAATCGACCCGGGTTGATTTTGAAGATCCATTGCTGAGAGTATTATGTGTTTGTCACATATAACGCAAGTGTGCCTTTGGAAATACTTGCCAACTTATCGAACTGCTTTTAGAACAGTCCGATTGGCGAGAATTAATTGGCAAGAGTTCAAAAAGTAACATTAAAGCTGTCAGATGCTCGCATTTCCAGTTTATTTCTCTTTCTGTTTGCATTTCCACAAGTTTTTAGTTTTTGTCTTGTTTTACAATGTCTACACGCAAGTGTGCAAACGATCCTAATGTTTTCTGTAACATTTGCAAAAATTTTGTAGTGCTTAAGCAAAGAATAGATATAACAGAATTTGTGAAGAAAGCTTACTATGCTTATTTCAAAATGAAACTAGGTGATCAGGATAAGGCATGGGCACCAAAGAAAGTTTGCCGCTATTGTGTTGAAAGGTTAAGGTTATGGACAAAAGGAAAGAAAACGTGCATGTCGTTAGCAATTTCTATGGTGTAGAGGGAGCCAAACCCCCCCCCCCTTAATGACTGTTACTTCTGCTTAATTAATGTACAGGGGTGCAATGCAAAAAATAAGAACAAAATTGTGTATCCAAGCAGTAGCGACACCATCATGCTAGGGGCAGGTGGTCCTATAATCCAATAAAGACACCAGCTGTCCTTAAAGGACAAAGACTTGTGTATTACATTACCTCAGACATTTTCATTTTCTTTCCTATAAGTAGCACATCTCATACTGTATATCACCCAGTCTTAATATTCAACAGTTTTTTTTAATACTTTCACTGTTAAGCCCAGTGCATCAAGGTTCTACTGTATAGTAGTTGTCAGAGCCCAGGTTGTTGTTTGTGTTTCATTTCCTAGATTGCAGCATCTCCTTAGTATCGATGTAGTTGCTTGTTCGTGTTTTCTATTTTTTTTTGCTTGTGTTTTTAGTTTTTCTGTGTGAGGACAGGTGTGCACCTGTCTGTAGCGTTCCTCCGGGAACCGTTTCATATTACGTTCTCTTTATAATTAAATGTTGAATTTCTAAGTGAGCCTGTTCTGCTTTCATGAGCTGAAACCCTTGGAATACAGTCCACTATTTATTGTGCGCTATCATTGTTGGTCCGTCGAGCCGGAGACAATCCAGTGACGAAATGGATACCAAGTTGATACGGCAGAGAGGTTCACTTAAAGCAAAGGTGACTGCAGTGGAAAAGTTCATCAGCAGGTTTCAACACTCCAGTCATTCTATTGTCGCTATAAATGTGAAGTTGATGTCAGTCACTGCAACCAGAGAACTGTTGGAAAAGTTGTGAAATATTCCCTATGATCTCCTAGCAAATGTGAACATTGAGGTTTTCGACGGTGAACTTTATGCCATTGAAGAACGATTAGACGATATCCAGGTAAAATTGACAGCTCTTCAGAATACTTGCCAAGAGGAAACATCGAATGAGCTGTCACAGCCGAAAGAATCTGGGAAAATTAAACTTCCGGAGATCCTGCTCCCACTCTTCACTGGCAAATACGAAGACTGAAATCTATTCAAGGTACAGTTCATTGAACTTATAGAAGCAAATATACATCTAACCAGCGTGCAGAAACTTCATTAATTCAGTTGCAAGGTCCGACTTTTATGTAGACGATCTTGTATCTGGTACTGACGATGTCAGCTCGGCCATTGAAATGCAGACTCAACTGGTGAACATGCTGCAAGCTGGTGGAATGAATCTACGGAAGTGGTGTTTGAACGAAAAACAGCTGATGCAAAATGTGCCATGTGAAAATCAAGGTTATCGGTTTGATGTCTCAAGTGATGGACATTGCGTCAAAACATTAGGTGTTCTCTGTGGAATCCAGTGTATGATACGTTCGAGTTCACTGTATCTTTGTTTGAAAATACATGTTCAGTGCTTAGTAAAAGATCATTGTTGTCATACATCTCTCGATTGTTTGACCCATTGGGGCTTTTAGGTCCAGTCATTGTGAGGGCAAAGATATTCATGCAGAAGCTATGGCTTTTCAAGGTTGATTGCGATCAACCACTTCCTGAGAAAATCACTCAAGAATGGCAGATCTTTGTGATTTATTTGCTCGATCTTAAATATGTACGAGTGCCTCGTTACATTCATGTTGATAATGCGATTCATTCAGAACTTCATGGCTTCTGTGATGCTTGCATATGGTGCTGCAGTTTATCTGAGATGCATGATGTTATCTGGCATCAGGGTGAATTTGGTGTGCAGCAAATCCAGAGTGGCTCCAATCAAAACCATCACAATACCTTATCTAGAGTTATGTGCAGCTGAATTGTTATCCAAACTTATAAATAAGGTCTTGTATTCATTGAAGCTGGAAATTCAGTGTATGTATTTGTGGACTGATTCCACTATTGCCCTGAGTTGGATTCAGACATCCCCACATCTATTGAAAACATTTGTGGCAACAGAGTTTCCAGAATTCAAAAACTCTCTTGCAATGCTCACTGGTCTCATGTAAGGATAGAGGAAAATCCAGCAGATTTAGTCTCCAGAGGTCTTGATCGATCAAAAATTTGTGACGCTTCATTGTGGTGGAGAGGCCCATCCTTCCTTCATGAAGACAAGGTGCAGCGTAGTGACAATTGTCCACACCCTTCTGAAGAGGAATATGAACAAGAATTGAAGGAAATTCAAAGCAATGTGTTAGCCATCATAAAGGATAATGCTCTGCTGTCTCAGATGTTAAGTATCAGCAACAGCTATGTGAAGATTATCAGAATATTGAGTTATGTGTTTAGATTCATACACAATTCGAGAAATCCTCAAGTTAGATGTCATGGTCCACTAACTGTTCAAGAGTTGAAGGAGCAGAAATGTATCTTGTGAAAGAAGTTCAAAAGAAGGAATTCTCAGAGGAACTGTCAGATCTAATTAAAAATGGATCTGTATCTGTTAAGAGTAAGCTGAGATGCCTCAACCCCTTTTTGGATGATACTGGTGTTATTCGTGTTGGAGCACGTCTCTGCAATGCTGAAATTGCCTTTGCAGGGGTGCAAGCGCCCCTCATCTATTTCGGAGCAGCAAAGTTCATTTTTGGAGCAGAAATTTTGAAAATGGAGCAGAACTAAAAACGAACTATATCTGCAATGTATGGAGTAATTTTTCTGTGAAATGCCGAAAGTTTTGCCAAAAATGGTTGAAACAAATAATTCTAAATAAATTTCCTTCACAAATTAAAATCCATTTAAATTTTTTCTGAATTATCTTATCTGTCACTACTAAAACATGCATTACTGAAATGACGAATAAAAATTATGAGACTCTTTTCAAATTAAGCAACATGCATACTAAAAACCTAGGCAACAAGAATTTCTGCTGCTTGAACACCAAAATCTTATTCATCCTGATATATAAAAATAGTGTGTGCAAACAAAGTGTGTGCAGAATATAATAAGGGTTTCCGTGAAAAAAAATTAGCTTCTCACAAAATTTAAAGGAATTATTAAATTTAAAAGCAAAATGCAAAAAACGAGAAAAATATAAATACCTTATTTACTTAAACAATTTTTCAACCTAATAGCATGTTAATATATTACGAATCACGAGTTGCTTTCAGAAGTTCAGCATCTCAATGACAATTTTTTTCAAATATTTCATGCCCTTGAACATAAGATTTTATGTGTCTTATTTCATTAAAGCATTGGATGGACAGATTTTTCAATGTTCGAACAGACTTTTATTTATTTTTTAACAATGAACACTCTTTCACTGTCTGTGTTACCATGTGCTAAAGATAAAAAAGCCTTCACCAAAACTGGCAAAATTTTGAACTTTGGGCTGCTTTCAAGGTTATAAAGTTGGAATATGTCTGCCCAACATCTATCTATTCTCTGAACTGATTTCACTTCTTGTAATTATTTGCATTGTAGTGCAACCCATTCATCACACATCTATATATATAAAATTGATTTTCTGTGTGTGTGTATGTTCTCTATACAAAATCTACAATTTTAGATAGATCGTCGCCAAATTTTGCATATATACCAAATGGGACCCGACTTGAACAATAGGCTACTTTCAAATTTCGTCAGACCAGGGCAAATGCCCCAAATGGGCAAAAAACCGTAGGGCAACAATGGTTTTTGGGCCTCAACAATCACTTTCCGAACGTTTACTTTGGTTACCGTGGTTCCCTAGCAACGCGTTTAAGACGTGTATATGCCTTTACAATGGTTTGTCGTTTCTTCAACGCTGTCAGTATATGTTCTCCCAGTAATGAGAGCTTTTTGAATAGACATCATCATCAGCATCACTTTGAGGGTAAGGCAAAGGATGATGCCCCATAGAAATCAGTGTTAAAATTGCCGATTTTACTGTAGAAATGCTGAAATTTTGTGGAGTTTTCTGTCACATACATAATTTTAAAAATTGTATTGAATTCTAGATTTCTGAAATATTGAGTTTGATTAGAGATATACGAAGCCCAGGAGATCAAATATGAAGTAATTAGCCGGACCTACTTTTGAGTTGGACATTCATGCAATAACATTGATTTCAACTTTTTATTTATATCTTCTCAAGCAAAAATTAATGTCTCCGTATTGTCTTTTGATATTCAACTGCATAAATTCATAGGTTAGGATGTTTTAAAATTAATTATGGGCCCGTAAAGTACATCGAAGAAATTCCACAGCTTCAATTAAGCATTTTTGAAAGCTGAAACAGGCAGATGGAGAACTTCAGGGGAAGTTTGGGGGGGGGGGGGGATTGAAATACCTAGCACCCCTTAAAAAAGAAAAAATATATATATTCGTTTCTATGTTCCTTTAAATCTAGATTTGTTTATTTCATGAAGTCCCACAGGAAGTCGCCACATTGGTTAACTTAGACACGGTTTGCATGTCCCTCAAAGAAAGAGGGAGATATCACGTGATCCAAAAAAGCCTCATTGAAAAAAACCCGGGCAACGCCGGGTATTATAGCTAGTAATTAATAGTTTTGTTGGTGATACAAAGTTGAGCAACATCCCAGCAATATGTGAGGGAGTAATGTACCATCCCAGCAATGCACGAGAGGAAGTGCAAACGTTTCATTCTCTCCAACATGTTTTGGAAAGGTAGGACTTTAATATAAAAAAAAGGTATCTCACAGAAGTTATGTAAAATGAGCACATGCTCCTAGTACAAAAACTATACAATAAGTACTGGTCAGAATGACTTGAAAATTTGCATGGATACTCCTGAAGCAATGGAAATTTCTTTGGCAAAAGAAAAAAAAAGTGCAAGTAATACAAAATGTGCAAGTAGATGGTGCTGTACTTGGCCAGCAGTATAATCTATTTTTTGCAACCACATCATTTCGGCACTTCCACAGCATCAGTGTGTGGATAGAACTTCTATCAAGATGCACATTGCAATACCAGCAAAACAGCTGCTGAAGACAGATTTTGACAATAACAGGATGCCACTTAACCCTTGCAACTTCTGGCTGTGGGAGGGGGGGGGGTTATGAACAGTGGTCAGATTGCGAACTTTGGTGAATTGCAATCTCCAGTGCATCCCCTATATGTTAGAAGTTCCTCAGGAATATTAAGATGGGGCATGTTTGGTTTAATAAAGGTGAATTGCAAGTGCCTCCACATCATGGCCATGGCATACTCTGATCTGTTGTTGAACATGAATTTTTTTGCTTCCACCTCACAGCCAGAAAATGGTGGACAACATATTTAACATTTCTTAAGTTACATTTATTCATTCGATTACTTCACTTTTTGTGATGCTTTCGTGCATTATGTAATTGTGTAATGCTATAATTAAGTTATCATTTTGCCACGACTGCCTGTTGTTTCCATTCTGTAAGCAAATTTCCCATGTGTTGGATGTCATTAATTTTAAATTTTTAAGTATTTTTTTCCCCTTTACTTAATAAAATTCTATTTCTTCGGGAATATTCATGTCAATTTTCAAGTCATTCTGACAATCGTTCTTTTTTTTAGTGTTTTGAAATCAGAACCTTAGCTATAATCACTCTGTGTATCATAAATCATTGCTAATTAATCTACATTATTTATGCTTCATTAAATGCATTATATTCATTTAATTTTTATTATAGTTTTTGCAAAATATCTTCCTAATTAAGCATACTGAAAGTAACTGGAGAAAACATCTTTATATTATATGATTAATAATAGCATAAAAGAATTTTCAAACTTGAAGTAATCCATTGAGTTAAGCAAAAAATAATTAAATTACAAAAGTGGGTTTTGGTTAATTAATCAAAAAATATTTTAATAAACATTTTATTTTAATTATTAGAAGTTTGAATGTTTTTTATTGTTTTTAATATTAATACTATTTAAAACAAAAAACCGGTTTAAACCAAAAAAGCCAGTTTTTTTGCTTTTTTCAAGAAACCCAGTTTTTTTACCAACCCTGTCTGTAATAGAAGTTACACCCGACCTATTTTGTGCACAGAAATCACTTACAGAGTTGTATCCAGGAATATTATACATATATATCTACCATAATCTGTTTAATCCAAATTTTCTTAATAAAATAAAATTAAAAAAAGCATAATTGATTTCATCCAGATATGGCAATAGCTGATTAAAAGTTTAATGTAAACTCTGAATGTTTAAATGAATTAATGCCAGATTTATCATTTAAGAAAAGTTTCAACTTATTCAATGAATTCAGATAATTCACGTCCGAAATCATAAGATCTCTAATACCATTATTTGGATGACAAATTTTGTCCAAGTCATTTACACGCTGAATGTGGTAAACCTGATCACCTTTTTTTCGAAGTAGAACTTTTCCCATCCCTAATCCATGCTAACTTTATTAAAGTTTTCATTTTTGAATTGTCACACTTATAAGTTTTTTAATATCAGGTAGCATGTTCGTTGCATGGTTCGTACTCTTCCAACGAAAAAAAAATTCAAGGGCTATTCAAGAACTTTTCAAGGTAAAACTTAAAAATTCAAGGACTTCTTTTACAAATGCATATTTTTCACATGAATAGGTGCATATTTAATTTTGAATAAAACTTTCAGAGATTACATTTCTACCTACTTTATTTCACATCATTCGTTATTGAATAAAGGAGGCCACATACACATATACTTATATATCATACAAAACATATGACACATTAAATAACACAGTTCGTGCCTGTCAATTTCCTCATTGAAACATAGTTTAGTCTCTAAATATTACAATTAATTTTCTTTTAAAGACTAAAAAAAAAAGAACTCTTCTAAAGATAGAAAAAGATTAACTTATTTCTTTCATTAATTCTGAATTTACTTATTTCATTAATGCTGAAAAATTTTCTTTTGTTAATGCTGGAATAATTTTTTATTAATTCTGGAATTTTTTCATCAATTCTGGAATTTTTTCATCAATTCTGGAATTATTGCTTTATTAATTTTGGAATTTTTCTTTCATTAATTCTGTAATTTTTTCTTTCATTAATTCTGTAATTTTTTCTTTCATTAATTCTGGAACTATCTCTTTCATTAGTTTTGGAATTATATCTCATTAATTTTGGAATCATATCATTGATACTGAAATTCCTTTCATTTATTGTTTGAAACTCCTTTAAACAACTATGGATGCCATTAAAAAATAACGGAGATACGCCGACATTCAACGCGTCACGTGATCTTTCAAGGAATAACGTAGACCACTGATGTCATACCAGTGCCGGTACTAAAAGGGCGCGGGGGGGGGGGGGGAGGGAACTGCCCTGGGTGGCAATTTTTAGGTGAACACCGTTATAAAATTATCGAATTCCGAATTGGTGGGGGCGGCTAAACAATACAAAAATCCTAGTTATGGTTCTGCGTCATACTCCCTTCAGTAATATAAGCTCAATGGATTTCAGCGCCGATTCACCCATTAAAGCACAGCTTGCATTTGGCGGCATTTTTGTCTGGCACACTCAGCAACCAATCTTGATAGAAGGGATTTTTCAGCCACAAGTAATTAAAAGTACACACACTTGTGCTACTCATTTTTTGTTTTCTTTCTTTAAAGAACCTTGTACAAAAGCGCTTCACATCACTCCTAAATAAATATTTTGTTGACAGCATGGGCGAAGTAACGGGGGGGGGGGGAGGGCAGCGTGAAAAATTATGAAACTTTTTTTTCTAAGACATTGATTTCTCAAGTCCTCCAGAAAAAATACCTAGTACAGAAGTTTAATGACTTCCAACGACTCCAAATACGTCTACATACGATCACAGGATACATGCTACCATAAAGCCGGGTTTTCCTAGAAGTGGGTTGTTGGAATACCTTCTAGAACAGAAGGACTTCTACTCTAGAAATAGGTATTGGTTGTTGGGGGCCAGAGTGTGCCGACTGAGCTGAAAAAAAAAAACAACGATCGGAAGTTCATTTTGAACTCTAGCTTTTATTCCATAAAAGTTGCAAGGAAAAAAAACAAGATCATTTATGATCATAAAAGAAATAAATAAATAAAACGGCCGACAAATAACAACCGGCAATCTCAGGGAGAAAAAAAACAATCCGACATAGACGCGGAAAAAAACCAGCCTACAGTACAAAGCCGAGCTCCCGCGAGGGTGAGAGCATGCCGCCAGCGATTTACATATTGCGTCGGGCCGAGCGGTTCCACGTGCACAGAGAATAAAAAGGGAAAAAACATTCCAACATAGGGTTTTGGCGCCGCATGAACCGAACTGGATCATTTCGCGAAACGTGTTACATAATCACACTACGCGTTTGTGTATTCCTATCCCGTGGCGCATCCCGTGTCATCTGCATGTTCCGGTTTGAAGGGAAGCATCGAGATTGATGAAGGGAAGTGAAAGAAAACAAAAATGAAGAGAAGATCGGTAAAACGAGTGGCGCACAACGCATTTGACTCCTCCAGAAGTAGTCGGCCAATCACGCCCGACGTAAAACACTGTCGTAAGGCTTTTTGCGCTCTCTAGGAAAACAGTCAAACTTGTTTTCTTATTATTGGCGAGTGGATGGCGTGTCACGCTGGGCGATTCACTTTGCACACTGCACAGAAAACCTGCTCCTAGGAAAACCCGGCTTAAGAATAATGGGAAAAAACGTGCTTTAAATCCAATTATCCAGGGTTATTGGCTGATAAGGCTTTTTCCCTGTGTTTTGCACTTTTTTAAGGCCGTCACTTACGGAGTAAAAAAAAAGTGGCGAAAACTATTTCGGAAAACACAAATTTTTCAAGGATTCTCACAGAATACTTAAAAAAAAATTCTTTTTCAAGGACTTTCAAGGCCTTGAAACCATTTTCCTTACTTCATTTTTCCAAAAAATTCAATTTTTTTTACTTCCATTAGTTCAGATTTCATTTCTCTCAAGGGTTCATCATTGAATTCTAGGGCTTTCTTGAGTTCTAAATATTTCAACGCGAATAGCTTTTTATTCAGCCATTTTTTTAAGTTGTTGGAACATAGTCATCAGTTTCTTTTTAAACATAGATCTTTTGCCCAATTCTTCCTCCTTTTCCGGTTTGCATAAGCTGCAAAATCATGAGTTTTTTATCCTACTCTAATTTACTGAAACATGATTCTGGAACGGCAGCACATCGAAGATGAAAAATGTAATCGCAGCAAGTACATTTTGGCCCCAAAGCAGAATGTGCCAAAATCTGCGACGTACGTCGCAGAACAATTTGGAGGAATTTTAAGGAAAAAGTGCAAAAACCACTCTTACATGAATGGGGATTTTTACCGCAGAACATTTCCAGTCAACTGAGGGCTCGTCGCAGAACAGTGCTAAACATTCTGCTTTGGGGCATTTTGGTATACTTGTTTTCTTGCAAGACAGGCATTTACACTCCATTCTAAATTTCACGATGAAAAACCTCACTAATCACACTAAAAAGCACTCATTCACCTGAAGTGGTAATATTTGGCTCTTCAAAAATGTCTGTTGTACTCCCATTTCATTAGTTAGTTACATTAAATAAATTTAATTTCATGTAATATCTTAATATCATCATCTAAGTTTGTCTCAGAAATATTATCTATAAAATTTTAAAAAAAGATAAATTTTTCTCATTAAAAAAAAAAGGATATCATGCATATACCTACATCCAGGACCTTTAGGACAAAATCCTTTTGCATACTTATGACATACTTCTGGCTTCTTCTCGATTATGTCACCCTATTATACAGAAAAGTAGAATTATAAATCAGGAAAATATAAATTACTTGAATATCAGAGAATTCCTTTCACACATTCTGAGAAAATTACTTGAAATTATAAAAAAAAAAATTTGAAAAAGCCAAAACACTAATTGTGAGGAAACATCCATATCTTTATAGGCATTCTTTAGTCACCTCATTGTGCAGTTTGCTAGTTTTTGGTCTTTCATTCGAGACCAAGTTGGTCATTGCAGCACAAAATACTAATTATTAGAGCATGATTTCTTAATGAAAAAGTTTATCACTTTACCACTACAGTGCTAGGTTATCAGTGGCATGGTGGCAAGATGTCCGTCTATCATCGTGAAAGTTGCTGTCATGGTCCAGGGTTCGAATCCAAGGGAGGATATAATAGGGAAAATATCTTATTTAACGAGATGACCAACGATAGACAGCGCCTTCATTTCCAACCCATCTCATTAATGGCAGTAAATTACAATATAGCGATATGGCCAAAGTTGATGTTTTGGTGAAGTAGGTTTTCTCTAACATTTCAGCTCATGAAAATCGCATATAGTGTCTACTACAATCATTATCTAATAGCACTAAATCCTAAACTTGTAGGGGGGGGGGGGCTACTTCAAATTCTACAAAATGTTTCAAATATTTGAAATCAATGAGCTTTCTGGATATTATGGCGAGGCACACTTGGCAAAAAAATGTATCTCTTCACCGGGAATCAAACACAGAACCTTTCGTATACCAGAAGAGCACACTGACCATTATACTATACAGAGATGGTCTTTTTTCCCTTAACTCTTTGAAGGACAGATATTTTTCCAAAACCAGGGGTGGGAAGTGACAAGGTTTATTTTGGAGCAGTGAAATTCATGATTGAGACGTTTTGGAGCAGATATTTATAAATTGGAGCAGCGAAATTAATTTACAAGAATATTTTCATTAACCCCGCCCCTTTTCAAAATAAAACAACTGCACTGTCTTTTGTTACTAAACATCTTTTCATCAGCTTGTTTTTTGTTTTTTGGTGTTTCAGGCTTTTGACACCTTGTTTGAAAGAGCAGCTGTCATAAAATTTTTCACACCAGTCTATTTGAGATGATTTTTGCTTACTGAGGGCAAATTTGCTGTCTGGAACAGCAGCAGTTTAAGTGGGCTAGAAATTCTCTAAGTTTTTCAAATTTTTTATACTCGGAAAAAAATTGTTGCAAAATGGGAGAATTTTGGAAGAATCAACACAATGTTTGGCGATTCAGCACTCGTTATTTGGCGATATAGCCTCAAAACTAGTGAAAATAGTGACCAAAATGATTAAAAAAGTGACCAAAATATTTTTAGATAGACCAAATGGACAATGAATTTTTATCACCACCAAATTGAAAGAAAACAAAACAAATTTAGTTTCTACTAAACTTTATATTTCAATGGAACTCTTCGAAATTGCTTTTTTTACACAATCGTGTGAAAAGTTTTGAATAACTTATCAAATTTATCAACAACTATGTGTGAGAGAGTAACTACATTACGTCATTTATAAGTAACAGTTGCAATGCCTTTCTCCCCATGTTGCTTTCCCCAACCCATCTTAAAATCAATTTAAGCAGGAAAAATTTCAAAACAGGAAAAAGTTTTCACATTCAAAGAAAAAAAAAATTGAAATAACAGTTTGATGAGAGAATTTGTCCCATCCACATTCTAGTGGATTTTTCATTCACATTATGCTATGAATGACAGTATACAAAATATATTCAAACTTTTAACTAGTACAAATTTTATTTCCATACCTAGGTTTGTATAATGTTCCGCCAGATGTGTTTTTTTAAACTCTGAGTCATTACAGCACAATTAAGAGAGAAGCAAGAGCAGCAAATATTTCTTATATTTACTGCTTGATCATCTGATCTATATCCCAAATCAGCTGTACATTCAACAATGACATTAGAATCTTTTAATGAATTGTTCATACATAATCCGAAAAACATATTTCACAATTTAAAGTGACTATCAGCGCTAAACTATCTTTTGAAAATTCAGAGATTTAAAGTATATGTTCAAGACAAAGCGGTAGAAATACATTGATTTTGTCAAGCAGTTTATTGTATCTATGTTAAGCACTCAAAAAATAACGAAGATTGATAATATCAGCAAAACATATATTCAAAACCATCTCCTATTGAACATCAAGAATATTTTCACAAGAGCTGCATGTATGACAACAATCCCATAATTTTTTTATTTACCCAACCCATATACAAATATAAATGTGCATAGGAAAGTCCTCTTTTGACCTCAAATAAACTGCAAGTGGAAGGAGCTACAATGCAAGGTGTTCAGTTAATGGACTGGCAAATCCAGAGGGTTGTTAGTAAACATCAAGAGTAATAAGAATTGCATGGAACATGGTGTCACAAACTATGTCGAGAGGGTGAAAAAAGCATGCAGACTCTGAGTCCACAGAAGACGAAAGGTAGATTCGGTTGATCGCTGAATGCATTCATGGGTTCTTCTGACGTCATCTTAAATCATTCGTTTATGCGACGCCTGTGGACACGCTGGAGGGTCTCATAGCGGAGATTGTCATCACTGCAGCAGACATCAAAGCATACCTGGTATCTTCGAGCACATCCGAGTATCGTTTTTATGCTATCGTACACTGTGCGATGACATCAGTGGCAGCTACTTCCACCAACTCTTGTATTAATTAATCAAATAAATCAATTTGTAGTTATTGTGTTTTTTGTCATTCCAGAGTGCTGTCGAAACCTGCATGCATTTTCCACAATTTTCACCCTCTCAATGTGGTTTGCGACAACATGTTCTATTGTAATTTTTGTTCCTCTTGATGTCCATTAACAACCCTCTGAGTTTGTCGATCCATTAACAGAACACCCTATATATGCAACTTAGATAACACTGGAGTAAAATGAGAAGATCGAAAAAATTCTCAATTTAGAAATTGAAAATTCTAAAAAATACTTCATTTTGGTTGGATTTAAAAGAATGAGTGAAATGCTTTACTACATAAATGTCTAATTTTGAACACAAAATTAGGAACAGCTTAATACGTTATGCCAATCAATTTTGGGCAAGAAAATTTTTTGTCAAGATTGTGTTATAAATTGCTGAAGCCTTTCATTCGTGTAGAAAAAAGTACGCAACTGCAGGGGTGGAAAATGAAAATTTGATTTTTGTAGGAGGAAAAATTTAGTTTTTGTAGCAGCATTTATCAGTATTGTAACACTTTAAAATTTTGGCAGTAAATAAAATGCACAGCTTTTATATACATGTATGCAGTATATAGAGTACACAGTATTACTTTTTACTCCAAAAAACTATTATCTCAGCTCAGAAGAAGGGGTTGCTCCCCCCCCCCCCCAAGGCACAAAATACATAAAACTTCCTAGAAAAATTTAAATTTTTTAAAAAAATTTTTGTATCATAAAAGAATTTAGACACTTCTTGATATATAGGCCTATTTATATTTTACATTCTCTATAATAATCAACAAATGTAAACATAAATGCTAACATACGGCATTTCAGATTTCAAAATGAGTTACAATAACAAAGTGAGTGTTTTTAGATTAAGCTTGGAGACTTGGTAATCATTAATTTTAAAAAAATCACTGCAAGAGAGACGAAATACTCATTAGAAAAGTAATCATTTTTCTTGTTTTTACTACTGATGCAAGTCTAAGTGTTCAAGGGCGTAACGAGGGAGTGAGGGACTTAGGGGGGGGGGGGATTTGGTCCTGCCCGAAATGTGAGAAAATGACCGAAAAAAAGGGAAAAAGATGGCCAAATCTATTGTTCTATCACTGGTTGGTCCCCAGAATGAAATTCGTGGCTACATCCCTGTAAGTGTTTCGTTTTGAGTTTGCTCTTGACCATTACCTCGGTTTGATTCAACATACTTTGAGATCTTCGGTAAATTTCCCATAAACCTTGTAAGCGCCAACATGCCGACTTTTTTTTGCTCCAAGAAATCGCTGTTTCGTGGTGATCAATTCAAGATGGCTGACAAAGGGCACATAAAATTACAAAAAAATACATATAATTTATAATATGAACAGGGCCGCAACTAGATGCTTGGTCACCCAGGACAAGTGCATTTTGATGCCCCCTTGTAATGTTGAAGGAGGTTTCAGAATGAAATTTGCTCTCCCTCGGGTCCAGCATCCGGAGCACGAGTCCAGCCTGCTCCCCCCTAGTTGCACCCCTGAATATGAATCAACCTAATATGCGGCAATGTGCGAAAATCAACAGAAATATGGCGGGAAATATGAAGAATTAAAATAAAATTAACATAAAAATTGAATCAACGACATATGGGGTTTATAAAGGTTGCTGTCAGGATTACCTGTTTTCACACGAAGAAAAGTAGCCATGTTAGCGCTGATTCCTCTCGTAATTCTGAATGAACAAAAACAGTTAATTCGCCCCACCTGGGGCATAGGCGGAAATAGACTTGGAAATCTGGGGCACGATGATGTCAATTCATATAATGGTTCATACTCTTTGAAAGTAAAAACATTCAAGGACTATTCAAGCACTTTTCCAGGCAAAATTTTAAAATTCAAGGACATTCATTATCGCGGTTGATAAAAACAGTGATTTTTACAAAACTTGAAAAAATTACTTGGATTTTTTAAATTTATATTCAACATTTACTCATTTTTAATTTTGAAATGCCAATTTTTTAAAGATATATAATTTTTTAAAACAACTATAATTCTCAATTCAACTTGTAGACAACATCAAGTTCTAAAGGTCTTGCTTTTAAAAAAAGCCATTGTAGTAAATGACATTTAAGCAGAAATCATTTTATGTTCGAAACAGCATTGAACTTTGCCTTCGATAAAAAAAATGAGAAAGCAAGTAATCTAGGGTTATTATATGCCCTGTATTTCCTGGGTCATTCCCATATTTTTATGTAATTTTTACCATCCCAATTTTTTCATGAAAATGTCCCATTATTTTACATATATTTTAAAAAACAAAGCCTATTGTAGTTTTCATTCTTTACTGAAATTAAGTATTAAAATTATTTTCCCAATCCTATAAATCATATTATGATATATAATTATGACTTTAAATATTCTCATGTTAACGTCCCCCCCCCATAGAATCCATTTAAATCTACTGCTTCAATGAAATGGTGCTTCATTTTCTGCTTTTGGTATTTTTTTGGCAATTTTAGCAATAATTGGCAACTTTGCTTACCTTTGTTAACATTTTTGGTGACAATTGGCGATTTTCCCGTATTTTTATCAAGGAAATATGGTCAGCTAACATATATTCAAATGACATTCAATAGTTTAAAATATTTCGAAGTGATATCTTAAGTGCAGTTTTTTTGCTGCCATATTTTAGGCAAGCATCTTTTAAAGCATAGAAATACCTCAAGTATGCGAGACCATGTGTCCTGCTTTGAACATTGTCACGTAATCATTGTGTACCATTATTGCCCTACACATTTTCGCCTTAGTGGAATGATTTAGAGGGGGATTTTGAGTTGAAAGGGGAACAAAAATTGATGGAAGAAATTCACACAAAATTTTTTTCAAGCACTTATAAAAAAGTGCTTGAAAACAATTTTTTTTTTTCAAGTACTGCAATGATTTGTCAAGGACTTGAAAATGAATTTTTTTTTTCAAGGACTGTACGAACCCTGTTTGAGAGTGCATCCTCTTTTCTAACAAAAAAGACACAGGGGTGGAAAATGAAAATTTGATTTTTGTAGCAGCATTTATCAGTTTTGTAGCACTTTAAAATTTTGGCAGTAAATAAAATACAGTTTTTATATACTTATAAGCAGTAGCACACATACACATTACATTTTACTTCAAGAAATAGTGTTATTTCAGCTCAGAAGAAGGGGGGCGTCTCCCCCCAAGGTACAAAACACAGAGACTACATATAGAAGAAATAATTATTTTTTAAATCAAAAAAATTTTGAGGGACTTCTTGATACTTATATTTTTGTGCATTCTATACAGTATCAACAAATGAGAGGCTTTTAATATATAGACATTTTAACACATATGTTTCAGATTTTAAAAAATAATTTGAAAATGAGTGTTTTTAGATTTAGCTTGTAGACTTGGTAATCACTAATTTTAAAAAAATCACTAAAGGAGAGGCTTGAAACACTCATTAGAAAAGTAATTATTTTTCTTGGTTTTGCCGCTGATGCAAGTCTAAGTAGTGCTTTTGTTCTCTTCAGTTTCTAGCATTTTTGAATGCTTGATCTTGCTTCTCTTTAATAGAATTTACCCATTTCATATTTAAAATGATTAGTTTATTTTTGAGTTTGCTTGATTATATTACTTCAATTTCATTCACCACAATTTGAAATAACTTCTTTTGCTGGGTCATTACAATATTTATTAGAAATTCTCAGAAATTAAATAGTGATTAAAAACTAGACTTAAATTATTTTTGATTTAAACTATAAAAATAAAAACTATAGAATAATAATTAAACTATTGGAAATTTCTAAATTAGAAAAGTCGAGTTTTTTTGTTGTAACCCTGTGTCAGGAAAGTTTTCTGACAAGGACGAAGCGAGTTTTATAACCTGTTTGTCCTTGTCAGAAAATTTTCCTGACACAGGGGTACAACAAAAAACTGTGACTTGACTGCAGGAAAAAATTGCTACTCCAGGGAGTCCCCGATCGAGGGGTTAGCACACCAATCTCTTGAAATTGTAGGTCTCTGTCTAATTAGCCCTCATGTGCAGAAAATGACTGTGGTGCGACTCAAATGATCAAATTATTTTTAACTTAAACAATAATAATTTAAACTAGAATTGAATTATTTTTAATTTGAACTACAGAAATAAAAACTAAAATAATGATTAAACTATTAGAAATTTAATAGGATGATTCTATTTTCACAAAAAATTCAATCCGAGTACATTTGCTTTCACTCTGATTTGTGATTGCTCTGTGTATTTTATTTTCCAACATCTTTGACAGATTTCCAGTCTCTCGTTTTACTTCCAAGTTTTCTATTATTCATTTTCTACCATTCATTCTCTTGCTATGCTTCTTCCTTTTATGCCATTTACCGACGTGTTTAGTGTTTAATGGAAAATGGTTTCCAGATGAACATTAATTAAAATTACTTTGTCTAGACCATGGTTGTAATTGGTTTCAAAGGAACGAAAAGATATAATTCATGTAAGTGTTGCACTTGTTATGTGTTCAAGTGTTGTGATCTATCTTCCAAATCAAAAATTAAAATGAAAATTTTTTCTGCAAATTTAAAACTGACTGTTTTGGATGGAATTCATTTGCAGAAACCATTCTAATTTCCAATTCATTTCATCTAGCTGGAATTCAGATAGTATACAATAAATGTGTTTAAGTTTATGAAGTATGTGAATATGAAGCCCAAGATAAGAGCTTTAATGACAAAATTGCCTATGTTATCTCTCACAGGTGCAGACCTATGGGGTTGGTCACCCTGATCACTCCCCACAAAGCAAAATGTGAATATGATATTGCATTCAATAAATCCATTGAAAATTACTCGTGTCAATATTTTAAATTAAATAACAAATACAAGAAAACTTGGACTAAAAACCAAAAAACCAGGAGCAAAAGAAAACCATAATTGCCCCGAAAATAAAGGACAATGCGGGGCGCATTGTGCCCCCATCCACAACAGTGTGGGGGGGGGGGGGGAACACCCCTTCCAACAGCAAGCTCTAGATCCGCCCCGATCTCACCATATTACTCATGGCACATACAAAAATCTGTGAGTTTCCCCCAGATAATTTTACTCGTGTGGCTTATATGCCAGAGGAACCAAAATGATGTCTTGAACAGATGAGAATTTTGTCTCAAGCCTTCCCTGCTCCTTCACGTGATTGCACAGGAGCTATTATATATTTTTTTAATAAAGGGACCCATGAAAAATTGTGACCTGGGTGTCCATAGAAAATAACGACTATAAAGCATATCACATTACCAGATGTGCCCTAGCTGTCAGTGTAACTGCTCTATCTAAAAGTACTGCGGCCTGCGTGGGAACCCCACCGTCACCACAGTGGTGGTCGGCTGAAGTTGGTTTTCTGTGTTTCCCAACTTCAAGGTGTGAATGCCAGCCTATCTCCCCTTTAAAAAGTCTCACCACAGAGAGCAACAGACCTACAAGCAGTATAAATTCAATCATAACACAGTACTCATTTCACTTCTGAAATATAGGTGGTGGCACTGGAAAATCAAACACAACACTACATACACGTTCAGACTGTTATATATATATATGTACACACACGATTCCACTTCCGGCACAGTTCACTAGGTAGTGAATCGCCCATAGATGGTGATAGACCTGAGTTGTGCTCGATTTCAAAGAAAGGAAGCCTACGTGGGATTACCATTGAAAAAAAAGATAGGTCCAGGGTAATTTATTTCATAGATCATCTCGTGTTTTATGATACAGACCAATGTTGCTCATAGTATTCAGATATTGGAAGTGGCGATCACCATCCTCTGGAACTGCGTCTGTTTTGGAATTGGCTATAAACTGTAGATCCCAATACAATTAGCCTTGGTATGCAGAATATGATAATGATGAGACAAAATTTGTCACTGTAGCTGTGAGGGATGCTAGCTTGTTACTGTATCATTTTCATTATCAAAGTGTCTACCACATACTCAAAGAAAATTTTTGTAAATTTTTGCTGACCTCTGCTTCCTTGCCTAAATAAGCTTTGCTGGAAAAATTACATCAAATACCTTTCAAACCAACCACGACCACGGTCTAGACAAAGTAATTTTAATTAATGCGCAACGGGAAACCATTTTCCATTAAACACTAAACATGGTGAATGGCGTAAAAGGAAATGGCATATCAAGAGAATGAATAGTAGAAAATGAATAGAAAACTTAGAAGTAAAACGAGAGCCTGGAAATCTGTCAAAGATGCTGGAAAATAAAGTACATGGAGCAATCACACATCAGTTAAAAAAGAAGAGTGAAAAAGTTTTTGCAAAAATAAATCGAAGGAGCCTACTGTTTTTTGTTTTTGAAAAAATAGCTGGAAACAGCGATTGAAAGGGCTTTTGGTTTTTGTTCTGGTAATTTGCTTTGTTTCACCCCATTTTATACGTTGTTGGAAGCTTAGGCGCAAAATCCTGGGGGGGGGGGGGGAGCTCAAGCTAATTCCATTTATGGCCCCTAAGAAATAAAATTGCAAGGACGACAAATGGCGTTTTGGTTGGTCTCAACCTGACCGCTTGTGTTCGATTAAACGAGAGGCATATCCAAGAACGTCAAACTGAGAATTTTCTAACTTAACATGGTTTATTTAAACTTGAACAAAAATTATTAGTTAACCAAACATAATGTTAAAATGTACTGCAGTAAAAATATTATAGCACTGATTGAAGTGTGCGGCTTTCTTATATAGTGGATGAGAACGTGGCAATAGATAACTGGAAACGATCGCATCATCACTTTGTATATAGAAGGAAGTGCCGCCATAACATCATCAAAAAAAAGTCAGCTTCTATTGTGACGCAACTTCAAAGTTTTCTAAGGGAAAATTTTGTTTATGGTGGAAGATGGCGCAGAATTGAAGAATTTTGGCATTTTAATAGCAGTATGTAGCAAATGAAGGGAATATTGTCAAAGTTGTAGCAGACATCGAAAATTGTAGCAATTGTAGCAGATTTTCCACTACTGAAGACAAGTTAGAAATCTGTGTCCCCAATAAACTTGAAGAGAAAAGGAGTGAGCAACACCAATGAAAAAACAACTAAAAATACAATTGACAAAAAAATTATTCAGAGTATCAATGCTTGTCAAAGTTGAAAATGGGCTACCAAAATAGATGGAACATGTTGTGATTGTCAAGCATAAATATCAAGTTATGTGCTGAAACTGGAAAAATGCCTCATCAGATTTATCTATCTCTAAATATGGTTAAATATAATTTTTTTTTTACCATGAACTTCAATTTAATAAACTTCATAGCTGACTATATTTCATTTATTACCAGGTAAAGAAGTGCCCCTAAGAATTTTTTTATTTTCATTATTATTATTTTGAACATTTTTTTTCATTTTTAGTACAATTTTGTTAGAATGACCCATATAAAATATGATTCTAAGTTTTGATGTAAATCTGAAAAAATAAAAATTAAAAATGTATACGCTACTTGTATATTCAAGCTGGGACAGCAAAGATTGAGATTTTGCTACAAACAATTTAAAAAGAAAAAATTACACTATATGAAACAAGATAATATAATAACCGATGCCGTTCAGAATCAGCAATAAATAGTAGATCCCAATCTAATTAGCCCTTATGAGCAGAAAATTACTATGGTGTGGCAAAAATAATCAATGATAAATGCAAAAGTTGTCCATTTTGATGAATTCATATGAAAATTTGACGTTTTACAACTTTTAAGCGAAATCTTGATAATTTACATTTTTTGAAGCAAAACGGCCACAATCTTGCTCAGCACTTGTGGGTATGCATGAAAGGAAAACAACAGGCATAAGTTCTTTACCCTCTTACCTGTCCTGTTTACATGTTTCTAATAGGGGCTTCAATAAAGTTGGTTTGGTGAATATAATCTGTTCAACAAAGTTGTTGAAATTCCTAGGGAAAGAAAAAGGGGAAAAATTTATACTCTCTTGTTTGGTGGATTTCTGTGGTTTCATAACCATTTCCCCATAATCCTTTGCCATTTTTCTTTATTACCAAATCGGGAAAAAATGTGGAGTTATTTCCCTGAGCAAGTCAGCACCGCTTAGAAACGTGTTCATTTTTTGCCATCGATGGTTCATTTCGCTGGTATTTATAGTGATATGTTAAATGTTTGCTAAGAATAGTCATATCAACATGGGCTACCTTGAGAAGAACTTAACTGCCAGAGTGAACTAGTTTAACCACAAGGGACTGTATTTAAGCAATCATGTGCAAGTTATGCAACGTTCAGCAGAAAATTATACTTTGCATACTAACTTTGCTGAACAAATGCACAATTTTTGATTTGAAATTTGTTTAATTTGTGTGTGTGAGCAAAATATAATATTTTTGCAAATAAATACAAAATTTGATTTTCTTTTTGTGAAATTTACGTATTTCTACCCATACCTCTTAGTTTGCACTTGCTGAAAAACAAAAAAAAGGCCTACTTCATTGAAAGAGATTTTTATTGGGTTTAATAATTTTAGCCGAGCTACTTAAAGCCCCCAACTGAAAAATAAAGAAATTGATTGGAAGAAAAATTGCACAAACCTTTGAGCAGTTTCCAATTCTAAGTGGTTTGATTCCGACATTGTTTCCATGTGTTTTAAGCTTTCCTTCTTTGACGAGTTGCAGCCTTTTATTGGCATTTTTAATTGCTCTTCTTTTTTTGGCAGCTTCAGTTTTCTTCCTATTCCAAATTATTACAATAATCAATTGGAGCACAGCACCCACCAACTCAATTCAAAAAAGGAGGACAAAATTATAGTTACAATAATTTAGTAACTTCAATCACCCCACATGCAATGGTTAATAGTACAATAAAACATCTGTACATCTGTTGCAGACACCGGTGGGACAAAAAAAATTGATCATAAAACAGGGAGGGGTGTGACCATTAATCAGGGGTTTGGAAAGCATACTTTAATATACAAAATTATATTTGGGGTCATAAAAGAGGGGCGTCCGTTATGACAAGCTTTACTGTATAATGAAGGAAACTGTCTCTAATATAATAATAATTTCAATGCATATATAGTTTCATAATTATCAGTTAATTGTGCATCAAATCAAAATGAATTTTTAAACACCCCAATTGAGAAAAAGATAAATTAATTTAAATGGTCTACATACATAAAAAAAATACAATACCAACACCTAAAAAAACACACTTTTAGCTTTGGCACTATCATTAGTTACAATCTACTACATTTTTATTACAAGGTGATATTTATGCGATTCCCTCTTAATGTGCAAAAAGTTATGTGAATTTATTTATTTTTTCACAGGATTGTTGCATATCCTGCCAAGCCTCCAATGTTTGGTGAGAAACCTAACACACACACACACACTTCCGCTGGCAGTCATCGTGGAATCAACACGCATAACAACCGTCCTGAAATTGTTAAATTTATGAATTACTAGGGGGGGCAAAGCCCCCTGACGCCTTTGCGTCCAACCCCCTTCCCCAACTCCTGCACCATATTACAGTGCACTACAATAAGACCTACAGCAATAAGCAGTAGACACGGCATTATAATAAGCAATACGGAACACGATGTACTACGTAATGTCTACTGTACGCAATGCACCACAATCAGCGGTGCACCACAATAGGCAATGCAACACAATCAGCGGTGCACCACAATACGTAATGTACCATACAATGTGCATACTGCATTGATGCATAACAATACTCAATGCACCACATTCACCATATTGCAGTGCACCACAATAAGCAGTAGGCACGACATTATAATAAGCAATACGACACACGATGTACGTACAACACACAATGTAGCACAAAACGCATTACACCACAATATGCAATACGTACTGCATTATAATAAGCAATACAGTACGTGATGCACTACAACACGTAATGCATAACAATACGTAATGCACACTATAATAAGCAATACAGCTCAATACGCAATAAAGCACTATACATCGTAATAAGCACCACAATACGCAACACACACCATAATAAGCAATACAGCTCAATACGCAATAAAGCACTATACATCGCAATAAGCAGCACAATACGGCATAACCACTGAAACATAATAACCAAGTGTTACACTATAATCAGCGATGCACAACTATTTGCAGTACACCACAATAAGCAATACAGCCCAATACGCAACGCGCCACAATACGCAATAAGCAATACAGCCCAATACACAATGCGCCACAATACGCAATAAGCACTGCATTGCAATGAGAAATACAGTACGAGATACACTATAATGCATAACAATTAGCAACGCACCACAATAAGCAATATAGCATGCGATGCATTGCAATACAAATTTATACAAATTATACAAATACAACGCCACAACAGGCAAATTGCCCAACGAGGTGGCTGACTTAAGAACATCATGGATCCCCGAGACATTTTTTGGAGGCCCTACCTCCTCCTACCACTACACCCCCCCCCCCCCGGAACCCCCGAACGAATCGGTACATGCGGGAAGTGCGTGTACGTGTAGTGAAACCTGACGTGAAGTTTTTGTTGTTTCTCCGTAATGCTTGTTATGTGTAGTGCTGCCATCTGCCACTAGTTTTTCTAACTATGAGTGAAGTGTTATGATTGAATGATTCATCGTTGTAGGACTGTTGCTCTCTGTGGCGAGACTTTTTAACGGGGAGATCGGCTCGCATTTGCGCCTTGAAGTTGGGAACCACAGAAAACCAACTTCAGCCGACCACCACTGTGGGGTTCGAACCCGGATCCTCGCAGCGCGAGTCCATCACTATAACCACTCGACCACCACAGCGGCCACTATTTACAGTGCCCCACAATACAACTTAAAACGTAATGCACCACAATACGCTATGTATCGCAATAAGTGAAGCACCATAATATACGCAAAAAGTACTGTATTACAGTAAGCAATATATCATGTAATGCGCAATGCACCACGATAAACAAAATGCTACACCATCGGCGATTCGGTGCAATAAGCAATGCACCATTTTAGGCAATGCAGCACAATAAGTAGTGCAGCCTTATATTAATGGCACCACAAAAACAATGCATCACTATATCAGGGCACCACATTAAGGAATACAGCACAATACTTAATGCACCTCCATCTGCAATACAGCACGATACTTAATGCATCTCCATCGGCAATACAGGACAGTGCTTATGTCACCACCATCGGCAATACAGCACAGTCCTTATTGCACCATCACAGGCAATACAGCACAATAATTAGTGCACCAACATATTCAAAGTACCGCAATAAGCAATGCACCACTATATTCAGTGCACCACATTAAGTACAATACACAATACACCACAATAAGCAAAACAACACAATGCGTAATTTACCCACATCGGCAATACAGCACAATAACAAATACACCACCACCGTAGGCAATACAACACAATAAGAAATGCACCACAATATGCAGTGCACCACAATATGCAATGAACCACAATACACCATAAGCACTGCAATATGGCACGTGATTGCATCGCACTAAACAAAGCACCATAATACGCAAGTATTACAGTAAGCCACAATAATCATCAATCCATAAGCACTGCATTACAATGAGCAATACAGCACTCAGTGCACTACAACACGTAAAGCATCACAATCAGTAATGTAGTAATGTGTGTAATCAGTAATATTGTACACCACAAAAAAGCAATGCAGTATAGTATGTGATGCATCGCAACAAGCAAAGCACTATAAAAAGCACTATACAGGGTTCCCAGCAAAATCCACTTGATCATTTCCCTGACTTTCCCTGATCAAATTCAAAAATTTCCCTGACCAAATGCACGTACACTGTCACACGCATATATAATTCTAAACCATCTAATATCAGTAAATCAGTGATTCCCAACGTGGACGTTAATGCCCCCTTGGGGGCGATGGAATGTTCCAGGGGGCAGTAGAAGCTACAGGTATAATATAGGATCCTATGGGTTAGATTGTGTTGGGGCGATGGGTGAAAAAAATTTCTGAAGGGTGGTGATGGGCCAAAAAAGATTAGGAAACTATGCTCTAAATTATAGTCGACCCCCCTACCCCGTATTTGTGGGGGTTACATTCTGGGGGTGGGGAAAATATGGGAAATTGCAAATAACTGAAACCATAGATTTTTTGTTTATTGAACATCATGAGAAGAGCAGGGTAACGCAAAATTATAAGGAAATATAAACGAGGGTGCAGCGATTGATTGTTGGTGATGTTTTCTGAAAGAACATTGTAATTTCTGTTTGCCGTTTCTTCTTCATATCATCAAGTATGTTCGAGTATGTTGACAAGACTTCCTCTACCAATTTTTCTACATGTGAAGAACGTAATATAGAGGGGATCTATGTCATGAAAATCATCTGGTGGTGAGCCACAGCAGCAACTGACTTACTTTCGCCAAGCATAGTCAATATATATAATTTTTTTTTTTTTTTTTTTTTTGTATTTTCGGAGCATTATCAGTAGCACTAGACAAATGAGCCATCCTAAACAGGCACAACTCAAATTTTGTAAACAAAACATGTAAATGACGATTGCTGAGGAAAAAATCCAATAAAGGGAAAAAAACCACAAATACGGGAACCGCGAATACGGGGCGGGGAGACTGTATATCATTTCACGGTAATACACCATTGAAAAGCACATTACAGACAGATGCTAATATTTTGCCGCCACCACCACTCCTTACAAAATCAAACGGTGTATATGATATTGTACACAACACTAGTTTCCTTGGAAATTTTACAGAGATAACTGAATTCAAATCATTATTCAACATATAAAGGTTAAGGGCCCTTTCACGCGGAGCAGATGTGGACGCAGGTCCGGAAGAAGTTTTAACAATTGGTATATACAGAGCATTTCAGACGATGTGGAATGCACCCGCACCTTTGAAGTGTTCATGTGGGTTCGGACGGCATCCGCATGTGTCAAAACCTACGTGCGGGCTCCTTATCCGCACATACAAGTATCGTACATTAGGTTATTTGGAGCTATTCACAGGACACGGATGCGGGTCAAATTAGTCCACATCTTTGGCTACTTTTTCAAGATGATTTTGCATGGAATTTTTTAATTATTTGACATAAATATAAAAACACCATATGAAGGCCCCTGTGCATCAATAGGATGTACCCACATATATGTCTATCCCTCCATTTCCTTCTGAGATAAAGGAGATATAGTAACTTTAACTGCCTTTTGTCCATACTTTACAATTTTATATAATAAAACTTGCCAACAACGAACACTGACGGGACCAAAATTATAAGCCGTTCTGTAAAACAAATATAATTAACTGAATACTTTAATAACTTTTAAATTTAATTACAAATTTTTAATTTTTTCTTTTTAAATTTTTAAAATTATTTTAAAAATATAAATATTTAAAATTGTTTTAAATATTTATTTATTTTTTATTTTTAAAACTAAATACTTTTATTAAACAACGTTATCCATGTACGACGTTCACTCAGGGCTGGATTAACATGTTTGAAAGTCCTAAGCACTTGAATAGTTTTGGTGTGTGTGTGTCCCACCCCCAATACCTACATATATACGTTACATGATATTGAGTCTATAAACTTAAAAAAAAAATGTGACTAATCTAAGGATGGGATTTCACTCTGAAGGTTTTATGAAAGTTATTTTATAAAACTTGAAAAAAAAAAGCAACCAATAAATTTATCGGTTACATTCGGGAAAATGCAACCGATCAGCTTATGGGTTGCATTTGTAAAAGAATTATAAAATTTTTATAGTGCAATCAGGGCTTAACACAGAATTGTGATGTGAATATTTCTAAGCACAGACATTTTGAAAGTCTGCACCCCTCCCCCCTTTTTCTACTTGCAAAGTCTTTGATATCTCCTAATTTTTTTTTTTTTTTTTTGGAACATCATTGGATGTGTTTTTGGAATTTTTTTTCATATTTTCCAAAAAGACAGATCTTAGATTTTTTTTTTCAAAACCTTTTGTGTGTGAAAATATTTTGAGATATATTCTCCCATTGACTAATTGTGACGATCAAACTGAAAAGGCATCTTTATGTTACGATTAAACTATTAAGATTATTCTATGGGGCTCTAGATTAAACCACCAAAGAATAGCTCTAGGCTACCTATGAGCACTGAATCAGGGGTGAAGGAGAAAAATAATTACAAAAATTGGGGAAAAAAGTTTTTATGCACAAATTTCAAACTAAAGATTTTTTAGAACTTTAGTGCTCGTGTGAAAGGGCATGCGGATCTGGTATCTGGACCCACGTCCGCTCAGTGTGAAATGGGCCTAAAGTTTCTCTACCCACAGGCCGGGAAAAAAAAAAAACAAGAAAATAAAATGTTTTTTCAGAAGAAATACAAAAGAAGTTAAGCGCTGGTATATTGGCTTTGCTTTCAACAATGGAAAAAGGAGGGTCTCTCCACTTTAGATCCCTTCATCTATTTGCTCAGAGGGCAGATTGTTTCTTGGCCAACATTGTAAAATCCCACTCTTCAACTGATAAGACATTTCTCTTAGTAGGGGATCTGGAGGAAAATGCTGATAAGGATTTTTTTTCCTCTCCCTGGGGATCTGAAAAATAATCTTCCATGGAAAAAAGTGAAGGTAAACCATTTGAATGTAGATTTATCCTCTGATTTTTTCCTCTTCAAATTTTCTCTGACTTTTCCCAAATATTTAGAATTTTCCCTGACTTTTGACAAATATTTCATATTTTCCCTGACTTTCCCTGACCGTTTTCCAATTCCCTGACTTTCCCTGATTCTCCCTGACTTTCCAGGTTGCTGGGAACCCTGCTATAGTACGCAATGCATCACAATACGCATTAAACGCTCCATTACAATGAGCAATACAGCACGCGATGCATAATAATATGCAATGCACCACAATCAGTAATGTTCCATTATTTTTGCAGTGCCACAATAAGCAATGCAGCACAATGCGCAATGAGAAGAAAGTATTCATCCTCGACTCAAAATGGAAACACTCAATTTCCCCATAAAGAGATCTGTCCAATGTCCCACCCTGGGTACCCGGACCCTGTGTGTTGGGAGCACTGGTGATGTATACATACCTTTGGGTACATGCACAAAACTTGATCCCTACAAGTCAAGCGGTTCCCGATGTCCTCAAGAGTTAAATGAAAAAATTTGACCCAAAATTGTAACCGACTTCCGTAACACAAAAACGTAACTGATTTCCGTCACCCATTTCCGTAACATAAAATCGTCACTAATTTTGGTTGCTTAGAAACAGGCCCTTTTCGAGTTTGTGATTTTATATTATAGAATGGATTAGTAATAAACATTTTATTTTAGCTCGCATCATCGTTATTTTTCTCAACTCCTCCATCGCTCACCAATAGGACAGGATTTAGTAAAAATGTAGGGAAAGTAGCACGATTTGCTCGTTTTTTTGCATTCAGTATACATATTTTTGCAATCGTATACATTTTTTTTCTCTTCTAATTCACGCATTTTACACTAATTATTGATTTGCAAATTCATACTCTACTGCTACTAATATCATTATGCATAGCATTTCATGCACAGTTTTTGTTTGTACTACATATCTCATACATTATTTGTGGCGTATCACATAATATGTGATACACAAAAACAATATATGATATATTGTTTTTGTACTACTTCACGTTTCTCTCAATCGCGACTAAGCTGCTGGGGGAATACTATGTTGCATATCCCGCCAAGCCACCAATGTTTGGCGAGAAACATAACACACGCACTTCCGCTGGCAGTCACAGCAGAATGAACAAACATAACAACCATCCTGAAAGTGTTAAGTTTATAAATTATTTAGTAATAAATATTTTATTTTAGCTCACGTGATCGTTATTTTTCTCAACTCCTCCATCACTCACCAACATGACAATGGTGACCCAGATGTAGCCTTTTAGGTATATGAAGAATTTCTTCATAGTTTCTCATTCGCCTCGTGGTTTCACGGTATCTGTTTCCTTTCTCAACATGGCAGAAGCGTTGGCGATACGGATACCAATTTTTACCGTGTCAGATCTCACCTTGTGGTTTGAAATGTGTGAAGATACCTTTGAACTCGCAACATCAAAACCGATAATGGACTCAAAAACTATATAAAACCATTGTGTTTCTCACTTGCCACCAGAAATAGCTACAATTGTACGCGATTTCATCATGCAGCGTGGGAAAGTCAATCCATATGAAGAACTGAAAGTGGTCATCGAACGATGCAGCAAATCAAAAATGTGCAAGAAATCTGATGTCTCCTGTCCGGGGAACAGCTGTGATAGGAAACCATCCAAACTTCACTGAATCCTGCAGCGTTGTGCGGAAAATCACAATACTGCCAACTCTCTTCTCTTAGAACTGTTCCTACAGCAGCTTCCACCAAAGGTTAACATCAATTCTAGATGCCATATAGCCACTCACACCACAGGAAACATCTGAAGTCAAAGATCGCATCCTGGAGTCAACAAAATCAAAGAGGCTACGAAGTCATAGATCCCTCAAGCTAGGGCATCTTCCTTGAATTCTGAGCTGATAGACTGTGGCAAGATGTTGCTGTTTTGAGGCGAGCCAGGAGCCATTCTCGCGATTGAAACCAGTCCCGTTTTCAATGGAAAAGTCCCTCGAGTATTTCTGACATATGTTGGTATCATCTCAAGCTCTGTTTCAACGCAAGGCAGTGTACGGAGCTATGCTCCCACCAGGGAAATGACAACGGCCAGGGGTAGCGCCAACATGCCACCAAGTTTTTGTTGCCTATTCATTCGCGATCATAAAACAAACATTCGCTTCCTTGTTGATAGTGGTAGTGTAACATATCCATGGGCCCTCTGCATAAAAGTCTGAAGTCATCACTTCAAAACATAAATGTTTTACTTTTTGTTGTTTTTCATTGGCAATGGTTGCATGGCAGCGATCAAGGCCGATTGTGATAATTGCGGTTTGAGATCGCGATATGTAAATGAAATTACCTTGAAGTAGATTGGCTTGTTTAGACACATGAGGCCAGGAGTTTTCCCTTTAAATACCGTCCACATGCTGTCACAATCGCTCTCTTTTCTCCACGCTATTACTTCAACCATTATTTACTTTTTGCTTTTACTACTTGAGTTGCTAAAATTAGTTTATCTCCGCTTCAGTCGTGAAATCTTAACATGAATTCATGCAAGCTTCAATCTGGACAGTCAGAGCACAGGGTTGGCAAGTTTTTGCCGCAGCGGTAAAAACCGTCCCGGCAAAAATAGTTTTTGCCACATTTTTGCCAGTGGCAAAAATTCACAGAATTAAAAAATTGGATTTACCTGTTTTGAATTCTATAAATAGATAACCATAAAATCTTTTACTTATGAATTTTTGATAACAAATCTATAAAAAAATGTTTTAGATGTATATATTTTTTAAGATCAAGTAAAAATCCCCAAAACTGGTTAGAAATCTTTGTTTACTTTTCAAAAAATAGAGAGGGGGGGAAATAGATATGTGAAATTGATGTTTTTATGTAACAAAAATAAATGCCTCCTCCTTCCTTCTTATATCTGTTTTGTATTCTCGATAAATTATAGGCCAAGCCCTTATTTTTTTTTCCTTTTTCCCAACCGTGTGCTCTGATTACCAGTTATGAAAGCTTTTATGTATTTTTTGGGAATGGACAAAGTTAACACACCTTTCATTAGTAAAGTGGTTAATGGAACAAGTTCAGATAATCTTGACTTGCTCTATGAAAGTACAGAATTTTAAACTAAAATCCTTTTTTCCTGGAATCTTAACATTTCATTAAGCAGACAAAGGGGTAGGAAGAGCAATAGAGGGAGAGATCAGCATTGCTGCCAGTCAAGCAGCTTGCCCAAGTCTTTTACCAGTACATATTTTCTCTTTCTCACCACAACCCACTAGTATGAACAATAATGCTAGGATGCAATGAACATAGGAGTGGGAAAAACAACTATATAGGTTTTTGAAGTGCATCACAGTAGAATGGGGTGGGACTGGAGGAAAAAATACTAATTCCTGCTCCTTTCATAGGTTTTGGCAAGTTGGTGCTACATTCTTATTCCCATTCTTATTGCAGTACTGGTCACTATCCTAGACAAAAATCACCATTTACACCAGTGTGTTATATCGAACCACTGGAAGAATATATATATATTCTTCCAGTGGTTAGATATAACAATGGTACCGTGACCATTCCCTTACAGTATTATTCCAAATTTTATTTTCTAATACTGTTCTAAATTCATAAATTTACCCTTTTATCACCTTCAGATAAAAATGTCAAAACATGAACAAATGATGACTCTTGAGAGAATATCCAAATTGATATGGTCATAATGATAATTTAAAAGGAAAAAAGGAAACATTAAGTTGGTACTGAAATTTATTATTGTATAGAAATTTTTTTTTGGGTATGTCTACATTTACTTTCATTGAATTTAATTTTTATAATTTTGTGAAAATATTTGAATATATCGCACTATGGCTGAAGATCCTAGCAATTTTAATAACTTAGCGGGATGCCAGGCATTAATTCCCCATTTTGACAACGTGTCCGCTGTCACTCCCCGATATTTTGTTGACACGTTAGAGGCAATCGCAAAAACAGCAAATTGTACTGAATCAGAGAAATTATTGTTGCTGAAATCCAAAGTTAGGGGAGATGTGTTGACACAGATCATTAACAATGTTGATTTGGAAAATGAGCAGAATTATGAAAACTTTAAACAGAAATTTTTGGATTTTTTCTCCACTAAAACAAGCCTTGCTACACAGCAGCAACTTTTCTCGAATTGTCGCATGTCCTCCGACGAAGGGGTCAAAATCTATGCTGCTCGTGTTTCCACAAATACACAAAAAATTTTCGGCAATGCCGATATCAGTAAACCCGAAGTGAAATCACTTTACGAACAAACACGACTAGCCAAATTCTTGGAAGGCCTCTTACCAAAATATAAAAGTTCTATTTTAGTGAAAGACCCCCAATCGTTTCAAGATGCTGTGAATTTCATTGAAACTTTACAAGTTAATGAATCAACAACCCAACACGAAACCATTTGCAATGTAGGGAGCACGGATAACGAAATGGTCAACTTGATAGAGTTACATGCGAAACAGACTCATGAAACAATTGCAGCAATCCAAAAGCAGGTGGAAAATCTTCAATTGCACTCTGTGCCCAGGCACAAAACCAATACACAATATCATTTTCAAAATAACCCCTACACAACTCAAGCATTCTCTGGACCCCCACAGCCACATACTCACACACAGGCGTGGACCACAGGTTGCGGTGGAAACACTTGCTGCAACGAAACAATTTCACACAGATTTCCACTGAATGATTTTGAAGGTCATAGATACCCTCATTATGCTCAGAATTTTTGTGGTTAACTGTGGTCGAAACAAAAATACAACTTCAGAATGCTATGCTTATAATCCTGAGCACCGTTTCAACCAACGTTCACACGCACTCAAAATTTTCATCAGATATTCCATTCTAATCAAGTGCATTCTAATACACGCAATCATTCACCACATCCTCGAAGAAGCAATAGAGGTAGATCAGTAAGGTTTGAGAACAACAACACATCTCATTCCGGTAATTTAAACGAACGAAAGTGCTTCCACTTCCGCAGCTAGAGTCCGTTCCCCCAACATGAATACCACTTCAACTTCTACAGAGCCGCAACAAGATACATGTATTACACAAGTTAAAATGATAAACACACAGATTCTAGATTCACAAGAAAATGATTTCTACCTTTCCGTTGCTGATGTGAAATTTGCTGGTTGCAAAACAACCAGTTTGATTGATTCTGGCGCGTCAGTCTCATTACTTCAGTATTCTGTTTTTCAGAAAATCAGAAATGGCGCACGGATAAAAAAAGCTAACACTGATGTCAGAGTTAAATCTATTTCAGGAGAGCCACTAGATATTTTGGGGTCATTCAAAATCCCTCTCACTTTGGGAAATAAATGCATTATTCATTCATTTTTTATAGTCAGAAATGATTTAGCTACACAATACCAAGCAATAATTGGCTATGACCTTTTGAAGGCCCACAAATTCACTCTCAACCTTGATAATGACATATTAGAAACTGGTAATACAAAAATTAAAATACGAGACGCCAATTCTCCAACTTGTAACACATTATCCACAGAGTATGCCCGACTAGCAACGAAAATCACACTGTTGCCACACGAATCCAGGGTAGTGTATTTGAAAACTGACATTTTGGCTAGTGAAGGGGATGATATAATGTTGACACCTACACTACAGAACGATGCTATAGAAGTACATAGAGCTGTGTGCTCTATCTTTAAAGATAAAACTATCCCCATTATGCTTTCGAACTTGACCGCTTGAAAAGTGGCTCTAAACAAAAACAGTTGTGTAGGTACAATCATGAATGATGTAGAAATCAGAGACATGGAAGAAATTAAACAGTTACGTAGGCACAAACTGTCGGAAAATGATTTTGAGCAGAGCCACTTAGACCTTCCAACTCGTTCGAAGCTATTGAAATTACTTTTTAAATTTAGTGATACATTTAGTAAACGCTTATACACCATAGGTTGTACAGATAAAATCACTCCTATTTTACAAGTAGATTCATGAAAACTACCATCTACTCACCCCTACAATGTTCCCTATGCTTGGAGAGACGAATTAAAATGTCAGTTAAATGAATTAGAACAAGCAAATTTGATTGAAAAATCAGACAGTCATATAAGCTTCCCTTTGATCATGATAAAGAAGAAAAATCCTTCAGGAGACCCGAAGCAACAGAAATGGCGATTGGTAGTAGACTATAGAAAATTGAACGCTCACTTAAAATATCCAAGATATCCTCTACCAATCATTCATCACTTACTGGAAATGCTACGGGGATCTAATCTTTTTTGCTCCCTTGATCTATCATCTTTATGGCAGATTCCTTTGAAACCGGAGGATAGTGACATGACAACATTTAGTTCTCCATTTGGCTCATTCCGTTACAAAACTATGCCTCAAGGCTTGAATGCTAGTCCGGAAACATTTTCCAATCTTCAGATCAACTTTTAGCTCCTCTTTCGGATTTGAAAATTGCCAATTATATTGATGACTTTTGCTGGGGTGCCGACAATGTCTCACAAATGCTCTACAAATTGAGAAAACTGTTCAAAAGGTTCCGCTATTTTGGTTTGACACTTAATCCAGCTAAATGTTCATTTCTTGTTCCTCAGATCAAATTACTAGGTCATACTTTGAACAGTTCAGTCATTCACCCCATTGAGACAAACATTAGAAAGATACAAGACTTTCCAGTTCCCAACACCGTACGGAAAATTCACCGTTTTATTGGGCTGGTTGGGTATTACAGGCGTTTCATACAAAATTTTTCCGATATTACGGCGTCTATTACTAACCTCACTAGAAAGAGCAGAAAATTTCATTGGACTCAAGAGGCCCAGAATGCTTTTGACATTTTAAAACAAAAACTTTCGCAACCTCCAATTTTGATTCATCCGGATTTCAACAAGGAATTTATCCTTTCTACTGACAGCAGTGACGTTGCCTTAGGTGCAATGATTGGGCAGAGAATAGACAATTCTAATGTTATACATCCAATTGCATATTTTTCCAAGAAGTTAAATCATACAAAAATTTGATACACTATTATGGAAAAAGAATTAATGGCCATTGTGGAATCTGTAAAAGCATTCAAGTACTATTTGTATGGTAGACATTTCACTATTAGGTGTGATAATGCTGCTTTGACCAAATTATCGAAATGGGATTCACCAGGAAGCAGAGTCACTCGATGGTTTGCATTTCTCTCAGAATTTAATTATGATTTTGAATTAATCAAATCTTCGCGAAACCAAGTCGCCGATATTTTTTCACGCGACTTTCATGTGAATACGGTACAGATCACTTTACCAACCATAGAGGAGATAAAGTTGGCTCAGCGCGAAGATCCTAAATTGTCAACCATAATCTCTACATTAGAAGACGATAACACTCAAAGCTCAGGATTAAGTATGTCCTATCGAATGGTCTTCTTATGCACAAAGGGATTATCACTCGCTCAGGGGGTCAGAAGATCATACTACAAATAGTTATACCTAACAAGTTCAAGCCACACATTCTTGCAGCTAATCACTTGACACACTTTGGACACTTAAAAACATACCACGCCATTAAAGAGAAGTATTTCTGGGATAATTTATACACAGACACAAAACATTATGTAGAATCTTGTACACATTGCATATCTTTCCGAAACTGTATGCAGTTCCCGACCAAACATCAAAAACAACTGCAGAGAAATTCCTCGACTTTGCTTGCACTTTTGGATTTCCTGAGAAATTATTATCAGACAAAGGTTCAAATTTTGTGAGTGACCTTTTTAAAACACTTAGTAGTCGCCTAGGGGTAACAAAATTGCAAACAACGGCGATGTGCCCACAATCCAATGGTCAAAGTGAAAGGATAAATTCTAACTTGAAGAAATCCCTGTCTATATTTGCACTAGGAACAACTAATTGGGATGCATACATTAATTACAGGGTTCCCAGCAAAATCTGTTTGATCATTTCCCTGACTTTCCCTGACTAAATTCAAAAATTTCCCTGACCAAATGCGCGTACACTAACACACGCATATATAATTTTAAACCATCTAATATCACTAAATCAGTGATTCCCAATGTGGGCATTAACGCCCCCCTGGGGGCGATGGAATGTTCCAGGGGGCGGTAGAAGCTACAGGTATAACATAGGATCCTATGGGTTAGATTGCGTTGTAGGCGATGGGAGAAAAAAATTTCTGAAGGGGGGCGATATGGGACAAAAAAGGTTAGGAAACTATGCTCTAAATTATAGTCGAACCCCTCCCCCATATTTGTGGGGGGTTACATTCTGGGGGTGGGGAAAGTATGGGAAATTGCAAATAACTGAAACCATAGATTTTTTGTTTATCTTGTTTATTGAACATCACGAGAAGAGCAGGGTAACGCAAAATTATAAGGGAATGTAAACGAGGGTGCAGCGACTGATTGTTGGTGATGTTTTCTGAAAGAACATTGTAATTTCTGTTTGCCGTTTCTTCTTCATATCATCAAGTATGTTGGAGTATGTTGACAAGACTTCCTCTACCAATTTTTCTACATGTGAAGAACGTACCATAGAGGGATCTATATCATGAAAATCATCTGGTGGTGAGCCAAAGCAGCAACTGACTTACTTTCGTCAATATATCTAATTTTTTTTGTAAACTTTTTTTTTTTTGTATTTTCGGAGTATTATTAGTAGCACTAGACAAATGAGCCATCCTAAACAGGCACAACTCAAATTTTGTAAACAAAACATGTAAATGACGATTGCTGAGGAAAAAATCCAATGAAGGGAAAAAACGACAAATACGGGAACCGCGAATACGGGGTGGGGCGACTGTAAAGCATTTCACGGTAATATACCATTGAAAAGCACATTACAGACAGATGCTAATATTTTGCCACCAACACCACTCTTTACAAAATCAAACTGTGTATATTATCTTGCACACAATACTAGTTTCCTTGGAAATTTCACAGAGATAATTGAATTCAAATCATTCTTCAACATATAAAGGTTAAGGGCCCTTTCACACGGAGTGGATGTGGATGCAGGTCCGGAAGAAGTTTTAACAATTGGTATATACAGAGCATTTCAGACAATGTGGAATGCGCCCGCACCTTTGAGGTGTTCATGTGGGTCCAGATGGCATCCGCATGTGTCAAAACCTACGTGCGGGCTCCGCATCCGCACATACAAGTATCGTACATTAGGTTATTTGGTACAGCTATTCACACGACGCAGATGCGGGTCGAATTAGTCCACATCTTTGGCTGCTTTTTCAAGATGATTTTGCATGGAATTTTTTCAATTATTTGACATAAATATAAAAAAAGCCATATGAAGGTCCCTGTGCATCAATAGGATGTACCCACATATATGTCTATCCCTCCGTTTCCTTCTGAGATAAAGGAGATATAGCAACTTTAACTGCCTTTTGTCCATACTTTACAATTTTATATAATAAAACCTGCCAACAACGAACACTGACGGGACCAAAATTATAAGCCGCTCTGTAATTCATTACGAATATATTTGACTGAATACTTTAATAACTTTTAAATTTAATTACAAATTTTTAATTTTTTCTTTTTAAATTTTTAAAATTATTTTAAAAATAAAGATATTTAAAATTGTTTAAAATATTTTTTTATTTTTAAAACTAAATACTTTTATTAAACAACATTATTCATGTATGGCGTTCACTCAGGGCTGGATTAACACGTTTGAAAGCCCTAAGCACTTGAATAGTTTTGGTGTGTGTGTGTCCCACCCCCAATACCTACATATATACGTTACATGATATTGAGTCTATAAACTTAAAAAAAAAATGTGACTAATCTAAGGATGGGATTTCACTCTGAAGGTTTTATGAAAGTTATTTTATAAAACTTGAAAAAAAAAGCAACCAATAAATTTATCGGTTACATTCGGGAAAATGCAACCGATCAGCTTATGGGTTGCATTTGTAAAAGAATTATAAAATTTTTATAGTGCAATCAGGGCTTAACACAGAATTGTGATGTGAATATTTCTAAGCACAGACATTTTGAAAGTCTGCACCCCTCCCCCCTTTTTCTACTTGCAAAGTCTTTGATATCTCCTAATTTTTTTTTTTTTTTTGGAACATCATTGGATGTGTTTTTGGAATTTTTTTTCATATTTTCCAAAAAGACAGATCTTAGATTTTTTTTTTCAAAACCTTTTGTGTGTGAAAATATTTTGAGATATATTCTCCCATTGACTAATTGTGACGATCAAACTGAAAAGGCATCTTTATGTTACGATTAAACTATAAGATTATTCTATGGGGCTCTAGATTAAACCACCAAAGAATAGCTCTAGGCTGCCTATGAGCACTGAATCAGGGGTGAAGGAGAAAAATAATTACGAAAATTGGGAAAAAAAGTTTTTATTCACAAATTTCAAACTAAAGATTTTTTAGAACTTTAGTGCTCGTGTGAAAGGGCATGTGGATCTGGGATCTGGATCCACGTCTGCTCAGTGTGAAATGGGCCTAAAGGTTCTCAACCCACAGGCAGGAAAAAAAACAAGAAAATAAAATGTTTTTTCAGAAGAAATAGAAAAGAAGTTAAGCGCTGGTATATTGGCTTTGCTTTCAACAATGGAAAGGAGGGTCTCTCCACTTTAGATCCCTTCATCTATTTACTCAGAGGGCAGATTGTTTCTTGGCCAACATTGTAAAATCCCACCCTTCAACTGATAAGACATCTCTCAGTAGGGGATCTGGAGGAAAATGCTGATAAGCATTTTTTTCCTCTCCCTGGGGATCTGAAAAATAATCTTCCATGGAAAAAAGTGAAGGTAAACCAATTGAATGTAGATTTATCCTCTGATTTTTTTCCCCTTCAAATTTTCCCTGACTTTTGACAAATATTTCATATTTTCCCTGACTTTCCCTGACCGTTTTCAGATTCCCTGACTTTCCAGGTTGCTGGGAACCCTGAATTACTATGAATTAATTTATAATTCAACTATTCATCAAGCGACATAGGAAAAGCCAGCATATTTACATCTTTCCTACGACCCTACACTTTCAACAGACATTCTTAATTAGACAACTCCACGTGCACGTCTCATATTCTGATTTTGTCACACAAAAAACAACACAACTACAGTACACATTCAACAAAGTGCGTGAAAGTCTAATTACATCAGCAGAGGGAAAGTACATGCAAACAGGTTGATCCCATTCAAAGAAAAACGTCAAGAATTGGATTATATGCACAGTACTATTAGGGGAAACGAGAATAGTAGAAATCCGGCAGACTCCATTGTACAACAAAGGCCACACGCTAGTTTCGAAGAATTGTCTGACCTTCAATGTATTTCTCCTAATGCCACATGTTCGGTGGGGAACCCACCCAGCAGTAGCCCTGGGCACTATTCCGAGGAGCCCTCTCGAAACATAGATAACCCTGCCATTGTAATACCACAATCTTCTATTCAAGGATGTCAAACCCAAAGCCCTTCCACAAGTACAGAAAGTGATGCACCCCCTGCTCTGGATAATATGTCCCGTAATTTATTGCCTCAGCGTTCCGTTGGTCATCGATACAATTTGCCATCTAACCGGCTGGCACAAATTAACACTTTCACTTTTGTAAAAAATACATAAATAATATAGACTTGAAAATGAAAATTTTTTTTAAAACTTCTATAATGATTATTTGAAAATTAATTCATCGAATTTTATAATCGTATTCAGTGATAAACTTTTTTTTATTGCTGAAATTCCGTCGTGGATACAAATATGCTGTTGATTGTTCAGTGAAAAGGGCCCCTCATTGGACGGTGAACGCTTATTTCTTTCCAATTTTTTTTTTTCATGTAAAATTTTTCTTCAAACTGACTATCTCTCCTTCACAAATTAAATTTGAGGTAGACATTGAAGTGCACTGCAAGTTTGATCAAGTCCCATCTTATTTAAAAACAAAAAAAAAAACAATTTCACATATGTACATATCTCTATTTCTGAAGAAGCAGAAGATGAAGCATTCAATAAAAATGACTGTCAAATTATGTTTATATTGAAAAGTATATGTTTAATGGATGCATTTACATTGTTCATTTCTATGTGTAATCAATTTCGCACTATTATATTTGAGAAAAAAATTGTTAAAACCTTGAAAACAAAGAATTATAATGGAATTATGGGAAAAAAAATGAAATTATGAGAAAAAAAAGATGAAAAAAAAATTAAATTATAAAGGAAAATTGAACGTAAAGAAAAAGATGAAAGTATAGAGGAAAAAAAATGAAATGAAAGTATACAAAAAAGACGGAAAAAAAAAGGATGAAAAAAATGAAATTAAGGGAAAAAATGAAATTGTGAAAGAAAAGTGAAGAAAAGAGAAAAAAAATTGTCACAATGTTAAAAATGTGCATGAGGAAGAAAAGTATTAATGTTGTACACTTATGCATGCAAGTACTTTCATGTAAATATCCACATATAGCATATAGGCAATTTTATTTTAAGAATATGACATACTGCGTATTAGTGTAATATAATTTGATGTTGGAATCTATAATCCCTCAGAGTTATTAGGGTTTTAATATTTATATTGAGCATTTAAACAAGTTTAATTTGGGAATGATTATAAATGATCACACTGTAGTAAGATTTTTTCTTTCTCTGCCAAATGTTTTATATACCATGTTTCTATATCCCTTCAACGTTCATAATTCATAAGTGAAATGTGCCTGTACTCTCAGGACACCGCTCACAAATTTCAATTAACTCTGCTTGGAGGAGACAGTTATCAACTGTTTCAAACTCGCCCTTCGAACGATGTAAATTCCTTTTCAGCAGACAACGACATCGATCACTCAGACTCGTTGATGTGATGGTTCACGGAGTAATGTGGCAGTGATGTCTTCAAGCAAAGAAATTTGCTAACTTCACTGATGTGTTCAAAACTTCACATTGAACTGCAATTTCCAGACACCATACACTGAAATTGTTTCCGTGCAATTTCTCTTGGATATGCCTACGGAATGAAATGCTTCGCCGGTGTCGCACTTTGGTTGTCCTCAGTAGTCTGCGCAACAAACAGTGTTCGGGACTGACTGCACGTCTGAACACGAACGAACGGTCAAATAATTCGTTTCGTAATAATTCTGTTTAATAATTTTCGCTTCGACAGTACTCCAGCGTCGTCCTCTATTCAGTGACTGACATGTGAAAAGAACAAACACATTTGACGCTCTCTACGATATACATTCGCTGCAAAGTGCAACCCACGCTGATTAACACGAGGACCGATTCCTGTCATTAGCTCTAGTGCGGATTGAGCCACGACAAGCCAATTTGTTTCCTGTACAGCTGGATTTTGAAAATGTACACTTTTGAACTAATAACTCTCGAGGCACTGAACAAGTACGTTGAAGTTCTGAGTAATGAATGTGCTGTAACTTATCTAGTATCAATGTGCAGCATTTTCAGGGAAACATGTTCTGCGACACTTAATATTACATTTATTTCAGTGATAAATGCAACAGTGATTTTCTTGTTGCTATGTCTAAACGTATTATTGATATATTTTTATGTGACGTTATCCGAAGAAATTATACGTATCTTCGCTATTACGAGAAAAAAAAAAATTCTTCCGATAAATCATCGAAAGGGATGATACGTAATCTACGTTATGAATTCAGGAATTTTTTAAAAGCTTCAGTGTATTTCATGCTCAGTGATTTTTGCAAAGCTATTTTGTATATTATTTTATTTCAGCTTATATTATCTTTCTGCAATTCACTTACGACAATATGGAAGCACATGTATATATCTACAACACACACACATAATGTATATTCACTTCTAATTTTTATATTACACATATATATTTTTTTTTCTTTTCGCATATGTATATCTAGGTACGAGTATTCTTTTCAATGCATTCCCACATAGCTTACCTTTGTTTCAAGTGATGTACATTTGTACATACCGGATTTTCATTCATGTTTTGAAGAGCAAACGTAATTTTTTGCTAGTATTGTAAGCCGATGTGGGGGTCGAGTGGTTATAGTGACGGACTCGCGATGCGAGGATCCGGGTTCGAACCCCACAGTGGTGGTCGGCTGAAGTTGGTTTTCTGTGGCTCCCAACTTCAAGGCGCGAATGCGAGCCGATCTCCCAGTTAAAAAGTCTCACCACAGAGAGCAACAGGCCTACAACGTTACAAATATTCAATCATTACACTTCACTCACAATTTGAAGTATAGATGGCAGCACTGAAATATCATACACAACACTAGCTACACACTCAGACTGTTAGGTGTACACACTCACTTTGTTCCAGACTCTGCCACAAAGCTGGACTGGAAGAGATCTCGGCAACGGGATAAGTTCGGTGGCAGTGACCCTGGCGTTCATTCATTCATGCTAGTATTGTAATTCCCTGACTTATATTTTCTTTTTCTTTTTTTTCTCTTTTTTTTTTTTCTTTTTCCGCAAGATGGACGTGCATTGCTATGGCGTCAATAGCCATTGCTATCAGATGAAGAGGGAGAGTTCCAATTTCCAGTCCAATATAATATAATAAGAGAAAAGGGGACTTAAGCCATTTAAATGTACAATACATGCTCTTTCGCCTCCATCAACACTCCTTAATTTTATGGCCACCTACTTAAAGGGTCCCTTCAAAGTTTGCGTAATAGCCGCTCCGTATTCTTCTTTCTCTCTCTCTCCCCTATAATACTGAAATCTCATCAGTGTATTGCCACCTGCAGGCAATTGACTTCATGGCCGACTTGTTTTGCTTCCTCTCTACTTTTCTTTTCCTTCTTTTTTTTGTACACCCCCCCCCCCCCAGAATAGTCTTCCTCCCATATGCTTCGAAAGATCGTAAGGGGTGAACTTGACCAATGATGTCAATATTAATACTAATTAGTACCTAGGTAATCCTCATTACCCAATGGAAGGATCTTTCTTTGAAGCCGGACTACCAATTAGAAATAGGGGGTTGGTACCCCTCAAAACTTTACTTTTGGAATCTTTGAAAAATTAAAGTAGATTGATTAGTGCAAGCTAGAAATCAAGTTGAGAAAAAGATGTAGTTAGATTTTTGTTTTTAGACATTGAAATTCGATTCCCATCAGGAGCGGCGATCATCCGTGACAAAGGGGATGGAGGAAAGGTATGAAAGAAATTCTTACCACATTTTTAGTAAATTATGGAGGTTCAATTAAAACCTAAATTATGAGGAATTAAAAGGGGACAGATGGCGAAATTAGGTATAAAGAGTGATTAAAACAGAGTTATTCCAACATCAAGTTAAAATTATTATAATTGAACATATAGTATTCTGTCTATGTACACTCATTGCCATAAAAATTTGCGCACCAAGAAATAATTGTGGGATCGAAACGAAAGTTGGCCTGAAGGTACATGTCGGGCAGATATGCAAATGATTAGAAATGCAGCGTGATTGCGCATTACGTAATGCCACTAGAGGGCGTTGCACTTCGTTCTCCTTGGAGTATAAAACAGGTAAGCAGAGCTTGCTGGAGTGTATTTAATCGTTTGCAAAGGAAATGCTGAGGTAGACATGCCGTTACGCCACCGTCAAAGCCCATACGCGCAGTTGTCAGAGTTCGATAGGGGAAGAATCATCAGGATGATGGAAGCTGGGTGGTCAGCTCGGAGAGTAGCTCGTCAACTAGGCCATTCTGATTTTACTGTGAGGAGGTGTTGGGACCAGTGGACAGAAGAGACGTCATTTACATGGCGACCAGGTTCAGGACACCCTCGACAGACCAGTCGTCGAGAAGAAAGTCACATCATCCAAAACGCACGTGTAGAGCCAACTGCCTCATTCGCCGCTATCCGACACAGGCAGCAGCTTCACTACGGGCCCCTGTGTCTTCCCGAACCATCGCAAGGCGCCTGGCTGAAGGACATCTGGTATCGCGGCGCCCATTACGTGTGCTGCCAATGACACCCACCCACCAACGCCTCTGTTTGGAGTGGTGTCGAGCACGACGGGATTGGACTGCAACGGAATGGAACCAGGTCATCTTCAGCGACGAATGAAGATTCAACTTGAGCAGTGATGACAATCGTGTTCGTGTGTGGAGGCCCCATGGTGAACGCTTCAATCCTGCCTTCGCTTTACAGTGACACACCACTCCCACAGCTGGTGTCATGGTATGGGGTGCTATTGCTTACGATACACGGTCACCCCTAATATTGATCCATGGCACAATGACAGCCCAGCGGTACGTCCATAACATCCTTCAGCAACATGTGTTGCCACTCATGGCAGGGCTCCCAGGAGCCATTTTTCAACAAGACAATGCTAGGCCACACACAGCAAGGATGTCACAAGACTGCCTCCGCCACATTACCACCCATCCCTGGCCTGCTCTATCCCCAGATTTGTCACCAATCGAGCATATCTGGGATCATTTGGGACAGCAAGTTGGACACCCTACGAGGTTGGTCGAACTAGAGGCGCATTTACAGCAACTGTGGAACGAGATGTCTCAGGACATCATACGGAACTTGTATGCCTCAATGCCCGCTCGTATTGCATCGTGCATTCACGCTAGAGGGGGGTCCAACAGAGTACTAAAACTTCTGTTCATCTGTACTTTTTTCTGCAATAAATGATCCTTTTTCTTGGATTTTCTAATCACTTACTTATATCAACGTAGTACTTACATGTGTAAAATTTTGTTTCATTTCGACTTCTTCTGGGTGCGCAAATTTTTATGGCAATGAATTATGCAGATTTTGGTATCATGGAAATGGAGTTTTTTAATTGCCTTTTTATTTGTGTAAATATAACTCGTTCTTTTCATATGATCATTTGATTAAATATTAAATGCTATTGAAATTTAACTGATTCTTTTCATGAGTAATCGTTTTATTCTAAATGTATACTGGACCACTAGGAGCCTGGGTTAATCTAGATAATAACATATATTCTTCCAGTGGTTTGATATAACAAGTGGTTCTCAACCTTTTTTTGTCCATGGCCCCCCCCCCTTTCAATCATTTCTCATTCCTGTGGCCCCCTTGCGAACATGAATAATTTTCTACTCCCCCCCCCCCCTTTTCCCATTAGAAGATAGTTATTCAAAAATTGTCTGAAGTATAAATATTTTTGAATTTAATTTGATTAGTTTTTAATTTATGAAAATAACGAAAAAGCAAAATAAGCATAATAGAATACAGTAAAAATAAAATAAATCCCTTGGGGTCACAAAGGGTCTGTATCATCGTAATGTTACTTTTTGTGAAGTTTATTGTTTTGTGTTTTTCTCAGTTGTGATTTGTATGTTTTATGTGTTGTGTCAGTCCAATTGACACAAATATATTTTTAATCAATATAAACTCTGCGCTTGAAGATGGCACAATGTCATCAAGTTACTGTACTGGATGAAATTTTTATTATTTCCAAATTAGTGTTTTTTTTTTTGTTTTTTTTTTTGTATAAAAGATTAGGGTTTCATTGAGAAATGTCAGTTGTAGCTTCCAAAATATGCATTCTTATAATGATAAAAATCATAAAAAGTGGTAGCGCAAGCAGTTTTATTAATTTTATTCTCTTCATGCGGAAAAAAGTAGTAATGAGGGAGTAGCCACACAAATGAATCACAACTGAAAAGTTCAACCTTTCACATCGTTTTCAACAATAATACATGTATCAAGGATATAGGTTCATGTTGTAGCCCTACTATGAATTTAAAAAAAACTAAAATGCATGTGAAAATTTTCTTAAATATTTGTTTGAACCATTCATTTTCCAGAGAAATCATATACGCAGTGACAAAACTGTTCATGTGAACATAATAATGATTCATTATCAGGATTTCAAGCCCATCGGAAAATATAAATAATCAGATTTTCAAATACGAAAATTGTTTGTTGACTTCAATTTCGATGCAGTGAAAATCTGATATTTCATTGGATGACAAGCTACCTTCAAGTGGCTTTTTGGTTCATAATGTGACCGCTCCCTCGCAGGCGATGAAAGCAATGTGCGTGTTGGCTTAAACACTACACAATATTTCACATAACAGTCCGTACTTTATTTAATGTACAGGGCACATAGGTAACGGGGCATATGGCATTTTACTGGCGAACCATTGGTCCTAGAGGCATACTTCCAGTTGGCAAAAGTACCCGAATAATGTGTAGTACTCAGATATTTGATTCATGTTGCCAGGGTTTACAGAGTTATTAAAATAAAAATGTTAACTTTTTATGCGGACACCCTGTGCCCCAAAACCCGATTAGAAAGTTGTTTCCTGGTCTCAGACAAAAAAATTCAATGTGTCTAAGTTCAAATTTTCACTGAGATATTCCAAGAAAGTTGGAAAAAAACAGCATTAAATGAGGAGAAACCATTTTACCCACATTGAATGCTGTTTTTTCCCAAATTTCTTCAAGTTTTTGAATTTGCATATCTCGGTGAATATTGCACTTAGAAACGTGAAATTATTTTAGTTGGCATCGGGAAAGACAGCAACAACTTCTTAATTGGGTTTTTTGGCACACAGGGACGGTATAAAGAGTTGTTGTTTTTTTAATTTTATAGCTATACAACCCCACAACATGAATGACATATCTGAGAAGGACACATGATTTGGATACTTTTTCTAGTTGGGTATGTCTCTAAGACTAATGGCTCACCAGTAAAGTGCCATACACCCTGTTACCCATGCAGCCTCCAAATACACTGCTGAATCTAATGCTAAGTGGTGACGGTAGCGCAATTGCATCTGACTCCGTATGAATGAGACATAGTTATAGATACATTATCTTTAATTATGATGCTATATAGAAGATATTATTTACAGGGTACATATATTAAGAGAGAGAAAGACGACGTTGGTGCATCTCGTGTGAGAGCTGGAGCTGAACTGATGTTCTCACACACATGGCCCTTCGGAGGGTCCGAAGGGGCATCCAGTCACGTGATCATCTCGTGTTTCAGTACAGAATGTACTGAGATTCTTTCATGTGACCAGAGCGTGCTTGTTAAGAGAGAGCCAATGTACAAAGTAAAGTAATAATAATAATACATATAAGAATATATATTGAGGCTCTACAGTACCCCCTCCCCAGTGTCAATGTTGGACACGAAAAAATCCGTGAACCGGACTCGACGTCCAGATCGTGTGGTCACTGGTGGTTTCGATTTCGTGGTCGAGTTCTCTGATGTAGAGTCGTTAGTTTGCGTTTTCGCCACCAGCTGCGTTGTATCTTCCGAGAGGGAGAATGCTGGTTTTAAGCGGTCAATGGAAACCGAAACTGTTTTGCCATTGATGTCAAGTTTGAACACTTTTTCATTTTTGTTAATGACAAGAAAAGGACCATCATATGGTCTCTGGTGGGGTTGACTGACACTATCACTACGTAGTAATACGCGAGTAGCATTCATCAGTTCTGGATACACAAATGTAGCACGTTTTCCATGATGTTTTGTTGGCGTTGGACGGAGCTGCTGCATGTGGCCCGTAACTTATTTACGTAGTCACAAGGGTCAATGTTGACATTCGTTGAGTCGAAAAATTGGCCGGGAAGACGCAAGGGTGCACCCATAGACTTAAGATATAAATAGACCGCGCACGCTATTCATAAAACTTGTCGAACGTGAAGAAAAGATGAGCAGTATTGTCGGGGAAAGAACAGGTTCTGCACTATTACATTTGGCGCATTTTTGCAGAAGCTAGGATGTTGCTGTAACGAAATTTGACTCAATTCGATCAAGTTGATGAAAACTTTCCTTCATTTTTTCAATGAATTTCACTCATTTTTATGTGAAATATTTAGGGAGTATCAGATTTGAAAAAATAAATTCTATAAAATAAACAAATATTGGAAAACGGAATTTTTTTATTTTCCATTAAGGGATAATTCTTAATAATTTCTTAACACATGGGTTTTTAAATTTTAATTGAATATATAATATTTGAAGGAAGTGAATATAAACAGTATAAATTTCATGAAATAAATTTTTTTGGCACAGTTTTTAATAGCTTTCTAAATATCTATACACACACAGGAAACAAAAAATTGTATACAACAAATATATAATGTTTATGTTACTGTAAATTTGATAAATCCGTAGTGCGCGTTATCTTCAGAAATTATGCATAATAGTTGGTAAATATATGCATAATTACCAATATTTTTAGTAAGTTTGATGAATTTCGTAGCATTTATCACTTTTTACGAATGAATCGAATAATTCTCAAAATGAAGTTAGTAAGTTTAATGAATATGGAAAAAATCCATGCTGAAATATCACTTTATTTCAACAACTTAGTTCTGTCCGTATGAGATGCGTGCACTACACATATTTCGCCATAAAAATTAAATTAATAATAAATGCGAAGATAGAGAGAGATTTTTTTTCATCGGCTTAGTTCATGTTGGCTTTTGCTGTATTTATCAGCATATGCAAACATAACCGTTACGAAGAGGGGTAAAAATACTATTATTTTTAGAGGTTGTTATGCATTTTTATGCAAAACTGCAATTGTCTAGGGGGGGGGGAAAGTTTTCCTCACATTCTATTTAAATAAAATATTTTTCATAAATTTCTCCTTCTGAAAAGCATATTTTCTTCCAAGTTGAGCAAAACTCGAATGAACTCACTAGCTCGCCAAATCTTGCGGAGACGTATATTTCAGTTAAAACTTCATAAAACTCACAATTTCAATCATTTATTGCCAAAAATCCTATTAAAACATTTAATAATGATTCATGACATTTGAATTTTACCAAAACTTGGAACTTTAATTGAATTAAATCCAAAATGGAGTCGTTAAAAACTGAGATTACGTCAGAAATCCATTGCATCGTCAATTTAATATTCCAATTTTTAATTTATAAGAAGGGGAATAAGCAAAAAAGTATTCCCATGTGAAAGGACACTGGTCCCCCTTTCCTAAACCGTTCAGACATCCGAAAGCTGCACACGTGGTGACCATTCTAATGAAAAATAAGACAGCACTTGGAGATCGTCATACGAACAGCAATAAGGAAAGCATTGCCAGCGAGATTCCCTGACCAGCCTTTCGACCGGAGTCACGTGACTCTGGATATTTGCTTCACATTGTAACCCCTCGCGCTCACTCTATAGTATTATTACTCTGTGGGTGCACCAAACACGAGTTCGGCTGGCGTACACTGCAGGTCGGCTTTTAGAGCGGCTCGGTAGCCCAGAAGTATAGTTGGTAATACTTCGGTTCAAGGTTCGGTGTTATGGCATTTAATGGCCGTTTTTAGTGGTCGATGAAATTCCTCAATCAAACTATTCGCTTGAGGATGGAAAGCGGTAGTTCTAGCTCATTCAGTGCCTAGAAGTTGTAGGAGTGAGCGGAAAAGGTGGGACTCAAATTGTCGACCTTGATCAGTTGTTATAACTGATGGAGCACCATAACGGGATACCCAACATTCCAACCTTCCGCTACAGTTGGAGCTGTGATGTCTTTTATTGGTTGTGCTTCTGGCCAGCGGGAAAAACGATCGATCATGGTCAAACAGTAAGAATAACCATTTGATGGAGTTAATGGACGCACTATGTCCAGATGAATGTGGTCAAATCTTGCAGATGGCATAGGAAATTCTTTCAAAGGAGATTTGACATGTCTGTGAATTTTACTTTTTTGACAAGCCATGAAAGTTTTTGCCCATTTTGTTATTTCCTTATTGATACCAGGCCAAACAAAGCGAGAACGGATTTGGTGGATCACTCTTCTGATGCCTGGGTGCGCTAAGTTATGAACGTGATCAAACACAGTTTTCCTATACCGCACAGGAATGTAAGGACGCGCACTTCCAGTGGAGATATCACAAATTAAATCTATGTCAGATTCGGGAAGTTTAATTTTTTTCAATTGTAAGCCACAATTTGAATCACCCATCAATTTTGATAATTCATCATCTGTTGCTAGAACTTCAGCGATTTCATTGTAATTAATTGGACTTGGCATTGAAATAGCACATATGCGGGACATTATATCGGCTGCTATGTTTTCTGAGCCAGGGATATGACAAATATCACTCGTGAATTGGGAAATGAAATCCAAATGTCTGGTTTGGCGAGGCGAGCATTTGTCATGCTTCTGCCGAAAAGCATAGACCAAAGGTTTTTGATCTGTAAATAGAGTGAACTGACGTGCTTCGAGCATGTGTCGAAAATATTTGATAGAAGAATATGCAGCCAATAGTTCTCTGTCATATGCGCTATAGCGTGTTTCCGCTGGAGTGAGTCTGCGAGAGAAAAATCCTAGCGGTTGCAAAGAATTGTCCACTACCTGGTGTAATGCACCACCAATTGAAAAATCAGATGCATCAACGTGAAGTGCAAGTTTTGCAGATGTGGAAGGATAAGCTAATAGAGTGGCATTAGCTAGTTGCTCTTTGCATTGATTGAATGCTGCGAGTGCAGAATCGGTCCATTCAATTTTACGATTATATTTTTCACAGCGGGAGCCTTTTAGAAAATCGTGTAAGAGTATTTGTGACTCAGCAGCATGTTTTATGAACCTTCTATAGAAATTTATGAGACCAAGAAATTTTCTCAACTCAGAAATTGTGTCAGGTCTCTTGAAATCTAATATTACTTGCACTTTGCTAGGTAATGGTTTAATGCCAAGAGGAGTGATTAAATGACCTAAAAATTCCAAATTATCTACACCTAATACACATTTAGAAATATTAAGTTTCAAACCATACTTGTGTAAACGCTCAAACATTTGCCACAGGTGATTTTCGTGCTCTTCAACAGATGATGAATATACACTGCTGGCCACCGTAAATGCAACACCCTGAAGGAAGCATGCAAATAATATGAAATTTACAACATGCATTAGAGGAGGTGAGATATGCAAATGATTAAAATTTCAGCACAGACGCACATCACGCGCGCCTGTGGCGCCACTTCAAAGCGCTATTTAAGGCTTGGAGATTTCGACGATTTGAAGTACGGCAATTGTGTTTTTCTTGTGGTTTTTTCAAAAAAACAATCAATTATGCCTCGTAGAAAACAGCGACCATCTTTTGATCAAGTATCCGAGTTCGACAGAGGAAGGATAGTGGCCTACCGAGATTGTGGATTATCTTTCAGGGAAATCGGTAGTCATGTTGGACGAAACCAAACAACTGTAATGCGGATATGTGATCGTTGGATGCAGGAGGGTACGACGGACCGACGTGTTCGATCGCATCCACCTCAGTGCACCACTTCACGTGATGACAGGCGTATTGTGCGTATGGCAGTGACGGATCGCTCAGCCACATCACGAACCATAGCACAGCACATTCAGTCTGTACCGCATCATCCAGTGTCTGCGCGTACCAATCTAATGCTTAAGTGGTGACCGTAGCGCAATTGCATCTGACTCCGTATGAATGAGACGTAGTTGTAGATACATTATCTTTAATTATGATGCTATATAGAAGATATTATTTACAGGGTACATATATTAAGAAAGAGAAAGACGATGTTGGTGCATCTCGTGTGAGAGCTGGAGCTGAACTGATATTCTCACACACATGGCCCTTCGGACCCTCCGAAGGGGCATCCGGTCACGTGATCATCTCGTGTTTCAGTACAGAATGTACTGAGATTCTTTCACATGACCAGAGCGTACTTGTTAAGAGAGAGCCAATGTACAAAGTAAAGTAATAATAATAATACATATAAGAATATATATTGAGGCTCTACAACACGTAAAAAAATAGCTTGAGACGAACTACAGTCAACTCTCATTGTAACAAATACCATTACAACGGGAAAAATATCGTTTTAACGAAAACTTTTCTAATCCCTCGGATAGGTTTACATAGGAACAATATAAAAATCTGGAATTCCTTTGTAACAAAATTTCGTTATTACGAAGTGATTTCTCGGGTCTCTTGGAGTTCCAGTTTAATGGGGTTTGACCAAAGCGTATTAATGAAGGGTCTTTAATACGCTTTGGGTTTGACTATATTTCCCCCCCCCCCCAAAAACAAAACTGACATTTTTGCAGTAAAGTAATTGAACTTCAGCAATTTGATCTGAAAACAGTCCTTTTTATAATGTTTATGTCCTTTTTACTTTTATAAATTTAGGAAGGAAACAAAAGGAAGAAAGGGTGGGGAGAAAAGACAGGCTTGGTTGTGCATAAATGCCTCGAAATTCCACTTGTGCGCAAGGGGATTCGTGCCTCACTCTCAGTTTTATGAAAAAATTTCACATTTATGAGATGTATGACTACGGGCACGAGATTAATCTCTATATATATAGCTTTCAATATTAAAATATTTCATTTATACGAAGCACAATTTCTATTATTTGGCATTTTCATTTTGATTCGAACTCCACATCTTTGGCATTTAGACATTTCCAGCTATCAAATCCAAGCAGTTTTTGCAGATTGTGAAAATGCGTCGCTGAATTGGTTTTGCATGCGTATTATCAACACTAAAAACCATAAATTTTAGGTTGACAGATACAAAGAGACGCATTGAGCGGGTTATTGACATTTCAAAGTGAAGATTTAATCACGGATTTAAATTGCTTTAAATGTAGTCATACGCCTTTTTAGAATTTTTTTTTCTAATGTCCACAACATTGTTCTTGCATGATAGGAAAACTGCATTGAAATTATTTAGGATGCTGCAGGCCAGTAGTAGGGCAGTTAAAAGGAAGCATTACAGTATCAATTAAAAAAACTTTAAAGATGTGGTGTCAATCTTAGAGGAAGTCCCAATACAGGGGTGACTCGAGCTTACCTGCCACCCGCGTGCGAAGCCTCATGTGCCGCCCCTACTGGCGACCCTGCCAGGAGGCTGATAGGAATTCGGTGAAGGGCATCTGGAGATAAACCTGATTTTTTTTTTCAAAAGAAAGCCACACATAATTGTTTACCATGCAAAATATGCGTGACCATACGTCCCGCTTTCAAAACAGAAAATTTTTTGTTCTAGAATTATTTTACCATTCTTAATAAATGCCAGATAACTTAATCCTTGAAAGAGCACTTATTTTTGTGAGCCATCATCACTTATCCTGTGAAGATGATATTTAACGGGATAATTTTTATTAAGAAAATTTTTTCAAAGGTGTTTCTGGTATTCCAGGGGCCGGACAAGTGAAAAACCAAAATTTTTGTTTGCCTTCATTTGACTATTGTGGATCAAATTCTGAGTGAGGGTATGGGTCCCTAGGCTGGAATCTTTCACAGGCCCCCTCCCAGTCAGATTTCTCACGGTCCCTTCTATAGTTAATTTATAGCCTGAAAAAGCCAAAAAATTATGAGAATTATCCCGGGCTCTTGTGGGGGGCCATGGGTGAGGGAACCAAAATGGTGCTTGTAATATAGTACAAGGGCGGCGCTTGGCAACGCGACCCATTGCAGCTACACGGGACACCGCTTGCTAAATCTGGGGTGAATAAGTAAAAGAAAATTCAATTTGCCAAAAAAAACCAAACTGTCGGCTCTGGAGGGGTGCAAAATTGGAAATGAAGAACCGAAAAAATGTTTTGTTAGGAATTGTTTGGATAAATTGTGAGGGAGGGGCATGACCTTCTAAGGGTAGGGCTGACAGGACTCCAGCTTGAGGCCCGGGACTAAATCCTTATCATTTTTCTTTTTTCACTCTATAAATTAACTGTAGAAGAGCCCCCCCCCCCCGTGGAAAATCGGGCATGGGCCCTACGAAAGATTCCCTGACACAGGAGGTAGGGACTATGGAGGGAGCAATAGGTAGGAGATGCAAAAAATAAGTCCCACACGGGTACATAGTTTGTTTCGAGCCAGCCCAGATAGCTGGTATTACGATCAGAGGCCTTGTCTATTTTCGCAACGTTTCCGTTTTCGAGGTATAGTAGGACTCAAAGGCGTAATGTTGTGAATTTTTACTGTGTTAAATTTTGTTGTCTTAAGTAAAGTCAATGTTGCCGCCCCTTACACAGTGCCGTCTTAAAGCATCAGCCCGGGGGCCTCACAAAAATGAGATCTGGTTGAAATTATCGAGAATTTGTTTGGTAGGGCCTCTAAAAAATCAATTGGCCCGGGGGCCCACAATACTCTTAAGATGGCCCTGCCCTTACAACCTGCCGCCCGGGTGTGCCGCACCCCTTGCACCCTTGCTTAAGGCGCCCCTGTTCCAATACATTATCACAGCAATGTAGTTTTAAAAAATTTTAAATTTCGCGGGTATTTTTCCCCATGTATGATTTGATCTCTTGGAGTTCGTTATAACTGAATTCGACTTTATTTCTTTTCAGCAGAGGCAATGGATTGGCACCCCCTTTCAAAATTCATAAAAAATACCCCAGAGCAATCATTCTCTATTCGATTTTTATAAATATATTGCCCATCAGACCACTCAGTGCTGGCTGAAAATAGCTTTGTGCTAAACTAGATGGCTATCCGTCTGTAATTGAATGAAAACGATGGGTTTTTTACAAGCTTTCATTTTTCACCCATCTACTTCTTGGATTACATTTACTACCAGCACTCAAAAGAATGTCAATGAATGGTCAACAAATCTTTGTTTTCTTTATGACAGCCCTCTTTGAATGAAAAGTCTGAACACACACAATTTTCTGCCTTTACAGTTATTCCATTTTGCTTAAACCTCTTCTATAGTTTGTGTCAGGGCCTACTATCACTCCCAAATCGTAAAACCACTGAGATTACATGAACCACTTCTTTTTATTTCCTTCTTCCTCATGTTAACATTACTTGAATGGGGAAAAATTACGAAAAAGATATTCTAGTCACTCTGACTAAAAAAATTTAATGTCACAAATTTCTTCGTGGCCCCCGTATCAGTAGCCGTGGCTCCCCTTTTGCAAGATTTTCATCTGTGGCAACCCCCGGAATATCCTAGGGTCCCCAGTTGAGAACCACTGATTTACACCTCAGTAGTTTATGTATTTATCCCTTTTTGCTAAATCTTTAAATTGTAAGTAAACTGTAATTTTTAATCACATAATTTTTGATTAAAAATTATCAGAAGCGGAAGAAAAAGAGAATGTATGGCACTATTTCCTAGAATTGAAAAGTGATGGCAAAGTTTTAGCTAAGAGCAAAATTGTGGTCATGTGCAAAGTAATAAAGCTGCACGAATGAAAGCACATATTGCCAGATGCAATTATGAACCTTCAACCTCTGTATGTGAAGATAGTGAAATTTCTCTTCCCGCTCTAAACACTGAAAATCATGATTTCCAAGATGAAGAAAATCTATCTATCAAGAAATTTAAAAGTATTTCAACAACCTTTAGATGTGTTTGTTCAAAAGACGAGCAAAAGTGAAAAGGATAAAATTGATGGAGCAGTTGTGAAGTTCTTTTTTGGGTGTAATATTTCCTTTTCGGTCGTGGAAAATGATCTTTTTAAAAATATGCTAAAACTGTTGCGCCCAGGATATAGCCCACCATCTCGAAAAGCTCTTTCAAGTGACCTCCTCACCAACATTCATTGAGATGCAAAAGGAAATGAAGAAGGCAGTATCCAACAAAAGTGCAACTTTAATAATAGATGGTTGGAGCAATATACATAATGATCCAATTACTGCAGCTTGTATCCAGATCGAGGAAAAATCATATCTTGTGGATGCAAAAGATTCTGGAGCAACGAAGAAAACAGCTGAATATTTAACTGAAAAATGCAGAAACATAATAAAAGACCTGTAAAGCAAGTTTCAATGTCAGATAAAAAGTGTTGTAACAGACAATGCAAAGAACATGGAAAAAATATGGCTTGAACTGAAAGATACTGATGAACTTATAATGTATGGATGCTCTGCTCATTGGCTGAATCTTCTTGGTCAAGACATAACACCATCAACAGTTACAAAACATGTGATCAAAGTACAAAAGTACTTCAGGAACCATCATTCTCCAGGTGCTTGGCTCAAAGAATGTGTAGGTTGTGTTAAACCACAATTACCCTGCAGTATTCGCTGGAACAGTCAAATAATTTGTTTAGAAACTTTCATTAAGAATCACAGCTCAGATTGTTAATGATCACTCAAGAGAAACTGACTCGAACATTGTAAATATTGTAAGAGATTATAATCTCTACTGCAATGTTAAAGATTTACTGTTGCAGTTGAAACCAGTTTCAGATGCTTTAAATAGCATACAAAGCAGTCATTCGACATTGGCAGATTCCTGTCATCTGTTGTGCTCTATACTAAAAAAATCTGTTTTGAAGTTTCATATAATTCAAGTCCAAAAGTGTTTCACTCAAGCAGTTCTACCATACCATTTAGTTGCATATTTATTACATCCGAAATAAAGAGGAGAGTTGTTAAATTATGAACAAAAAGAAAATGCTTGAAAGTGGTTATAGAGTGTAGATCCCACTTACAAACCCCTAGCAATAAAATTTGATCTAAAGGAATCACCATTTCCTGAAACATACTTTTCTGCTGGTGTGATTGAATCGGTTGCTGCTAACAAATGGTGGGAAAGTATTTCATCTGTTTGTGACATTTCAAAGGATTTTTGCAAACTAACAGCACATTTACAAATTTGTCCGGCTAGTTCTGCCACTATAGAAAGGACATTCTCAAACTTTTCATTCATTCATTCTGATATCAGGAATAAACTTTCATTGGAAACCTCTTCAAAACTCCTATTTTGCTATGCAATGTTAAAAAAGAAATAATTATCACAATCATCTCTTTGCTTTCTTAAGAATGATGATCTCAATGAAATAGTAAATTTTTGTTTTCATATTTTTGGTTGTTAAATATTCATTTTTATACCATGTCATTTTATAAGTTTCACATTTTTTTTAAGTTTTTATATTCAAAAGACTATTTCATAATTGAAAAACTAAGCTTGGTATATCTTGTAAAAAGAATAATTTTTGACATTTTTGCCTGGTTTTTTCCACTTTTTGCTACTGTCCAGCAAAAATCCATTTTTGCCGGCAAAAAACCCAACCTTGTCAGAGCAGTTAATTTCTCATAAATGAGAGGAGCACTTCCTATGCACGTTTTAAACAGATGACGCTTTAAACATTTGATGTTGGATTCCCACAGTCCACCAAAGTGAGGTGATAACGGAGGAATGAAGTGCTGATTTTCTCTTCAAAGATAACTTTCTGCACATCTTGAGATTTACAGAGTTCGAACTGCACCTTTAAATAATTGGCAGCACCCTTGAAGTTGGTTGAATTGTCCGAATACATATGTCTGCGGGCTTCCCTCTTCTGGATATGAATCTTCTAAATGCTGCAAGGAAAGCTGCAGTACTTAGCTCCGACACAATTTCAATGTGAATTACCATTATTGTGAAGCACACAAACAACGCTAAGTATGACTTGAGTCGAACCTTCGACCTCCTCAGTATCGAAACAATTAATGTCAAATTTTAGACTGTCAGGTAAGTTTCAAAAACCAAGTCTGAAACCACCTGATCAAATTTTAGTGATGGTGTTGCTACATTTATGGATAGATTTTCAAAAAAATTAAATAATTTCATGCATTTAACACTTGAATGAAATTATGGATTAAAGAAACAAAACAAAATATCTACCTCTTTCCTTTTAACTTTACGGTTCCTTTACATAATGACAGTTCTCTACGGTAGTCAATCATCGTCATATTATTTACCCTGAAATTTTTTTTAAGAATCTTGCTTGATCCCTCTACACTTTCTCGTGTCTCATTCACATCCTTCAAAGAAAAAATAATAAATTGAACAAAGTTGCTATGATAAGACTTAACAAGAATAGGGGAATTTCTAGTAAAGTTGATTGGGGAATCAATAATTTTTGAACATAAAGTTGGGAAAAAACAGCATTAAATGGGGGTAAATTGTTTTAACTCATTTTTAATGCTGTTTTTCCCTACCTTTCCTCCATTTCTTGAATTTGGATATCCCAGCAAATGACTAATGTACTTAGAAATGTGAGCTTTTTTTTAGTTGGCATAAAGAGAGACAGGGCAACAACTTTCTAACTGGATTTTTGTACACACTGGGACTGTATAAAAAGTATAATTTTAGTAACTATACAATCACTTGAAACAGAAACATAATATCTGAGTACTACACATTATTTAGGAACAACGGTTCACCATTAAAATGCCATACACCAGGGGTGGAAAATGAAAATTTGATTTTTGTAACAGGAAAAATTACTTTTGTAGCAGTAAAAATATTGTTTTTGTAGCAGCATTTTTATCAGTTTTGTAGCTTCTTTAAAATTTTGGCAGTAAAAATAAAATACAGTTTGTATGGCCCTATACATGCATGTGACAGAGTACAAAGAATTAGTTTTTACTTTGAAAAACGGTGTTATCTCGGCTCAGAAGAAAGAAGAGGGTGTTCTTCCCCCCCCCCCCCCCGTACAAAATAGAGAGAGATTTCCTCTAGAAGAAAAAAAAAAATTTTAATCAAAAATTTCGACAGACTTCTTGATATTTTTGTTTTTACATTCTCTACAATATCAACAAATGAAAGGCTAACATATGAAAAGCAATTATTTTTCTTGTTTTTGCCACTGATGCAAGTTTAAGTTGTGCTTTCATACTCTTCAGTTTCAAGCATTTTTGAACGTTTGATCTTGCTTCTTTTACCAGAATTTACCCATTTCATATTTAAAATGATAAGTGTTTCTTTTTGAGTTCGCACTTGATCATCTCAGTTTGATTCAATATACTTTGAGATGACTTCTTTTCCTGGGTCATTCTTAGAATATTTATTCGAAATTGTCAGAAATTTAATAGAGTGATTAAAAACTATAGACTTAATTATTTTTAACTTAAGCTATAGTAATTTAAACTACAGAATTAAATTATTTTTGATTCAAACTACAGAAATAACTATTAGAAATTTAAATACAATGATTCTATTTTCACAAAAGATTCAATTTGGGTACATCTGTTTTCACTCCCTATTTTTAACTGATTTGTGATTGCTCCTGTGTTTATTTTCCAGCATCTTCAACAGATTTTCAGTCTCTCGTTTTATTTCAAAGTTTTCTATTATTCAGTTTCTACCAGGGTTGGTAAAAAACCAAAAACAGTTTTTTTTTTATTTAAACTGGTTTTTTTTGTTACAACTCTTTAATGCCCAGATAGAAAACCTGGGAGGTTCGTGAAAATACCAAGTTTTTTGTGTTCCAAGTGGACTCGTCCAAATTTCGGCCACTTTCCCTCTCCCCACGCTTTCTCCATGAGTTTCTATTCATGCTACCCTTTGCATTGACGTTCACCCTTTCATTTCAATGGATTTTCGGGATATAATTTGTCTATATACTGAAAACACACCCCTTTCCTCACAGTATTATCTCTTTGTAAAATGCATTGAGTACCCTTATCTTTCCATAAATGATATACATGAGTGTGAGTGCAAGGAGGTGTGATCCATACAGGTCTATTGTGTGAGAGGGTCTACTGTGTCAGTAAGGAAGACAGTACTTTACTTGGATATAATCAGTCCATTCTCAAGGAGCATTCTAGTACATCAGCTTTTAAAGTCCCATTGATAGGGCATTGCAGTTGTCTTTTCCGTTCCCGCCTCTGACAAGAGCTTTCATCTTCTTTTCCGTTGGTGACAAAGCCCACCCAAAGAATCTCTGGTATGTGGATGGAGCCTGTTCCTCCCTCCTTTTTTTGCCTTTTTATTTACGGTAAGGCGACTTGATAAGGGCCTATTATAGCCCCTATTCTAGTGGCTATAATTTACGGCAACCGATCTGTGGGAAAAGCGAATCTGTTTCGCTTTCCCCACTGGACTGTCAGTTTCCAGCACTTTAAGGCGCGCCGGCGAAAAGATACACTTGACGCCGTCCCCCTACTCCAGTTGGAACGGGAAAAAAAAACTATTTCTTTTTCAGTAGCAAGTTGCGATGTGATAAAGCACGTAAAAAAACCTGACATTTTGTGGTTTCTCGTAGTGAGATATTGGCTGTAAACAGAAGAAGGGAGGGATAAAATAGGAATAGTAGGAGAGAATTGTGGTGAAAAAGGTCGATTGCGGCGAAAGTAAGAAAATAGTAGGAAAAATAGGAGTGCTCTCAGTATACTGCGTAATATAGGCGGCTCGATACATCGTTTCGCCGCGTAAGCCACACCAGCAAAAAAAAAAAAATCCCAGTGGTGTTCAACTTTATCTCACCGCTGGGTGTGGTGGAATTTTCGGCTACTGGTTCCGCAGAGTGATGTCGTCCAACGGACCATCGATTTCCAACGTTGACTAGTTGGCAACATAGGCAGGAAAACGTCAAAATTAGCGATTTGGTAAAAAACCGTATTTTTAGAAGCAAAAGCGTATAATCATATAAATTTGCTAAAATCGTACTAAATATGACGAAATCGTAACGGTTGGCAGGTATGCACAACCATTGGATGTTCCAATCCCATCCCCCTGCTTTCACATTTCCTATTATAAAGGAGAAGGGGGTTGTTTTTTTCTCTTTTCTCCCTCTTTATATTGGGGGGAAGCTTCCCCTTATTTTTCTAGGCAATGCTATTCATCACCATGGGGAATGCCTATTCTAAGAAAGATCATCCCTTCAGAGAAAAAATAAGGGCTTTTTAAGGAGTGGCTGCAAAAAGTAAGGAGTTATAAAGGCCCTTCTACAGGGAAATGAAAAGTTAGGACTTTTTAAGCAGTTTGTAAGGATGTGCAAACCCTGCTGTTGCAGAGGACGCTACGGCGGACATCATCAGGGAATTGAAAGAATTCCTGAAAAGTGCCAGGGATGACCGTGACCATCGGAAAGACAAGCCTTTGGTGTGCTGGAGGTGCAACTAGGCTGGCCACCTGCGAAGATCCTGCCCCATGACAGTTCGAGGGCTCGGCACGGGTCACTTTTTTCCCTAAAAGTAACTTTTTTAGAAGCTGTCACTTTTATTACGTATTTTCGGGCACAGGTCACTTTTTCCACTGTTTTAGCGAAAAGCTTCCTCTCTTCATACAGCTTAAGCAACAGACCCTATCAGAGTTGCCAGATTGGCGGTTTTCCCGCCAAATTGGGCTGGTTTAAAAACGGTTAGGCGGGAAATTTTTGTCTTTGGCGGGTGGCGGTTTTTCCAAAATTGTGTTCATGGCGAAAATTTCTCCCTATTTTTCTTTCTTTTTCTTTGCTTGTGAGCAAAGAAGTTTTTATTTTTCACTTCAGTCTCTCATCATGTTTTTTTCCTGACATGGGAGAAGGGGGCATCTCACCCAGCAATGGAAAGTCAGAACATTCAACCTCGCCTCCCCCAAAACTGTATGTACACCTCTACTATTTCCAAACAGCTGTAGGTCAGTGTTTCGTGCCCTACCATGTGGCCAATATCACCCCTCCTCTGTAATTAATCGTCCGGGGAGAGAGGCAACAGAAGCTATAAGCTGGGATGGGATTGCTGTGTAACGGATCAGGATAACATCCTTCTCCTTTACGTCTAGTTATTATTTAGTTTGGGGATTCTCCCGGGGGAGATATCATATCGTCTCGTTATAATGTTATTATAATTTTTACTTACCTGTTTTGGCGGTTGGCTGCAGACTTCCGCCGGAATAATTGTTTTGTTTTTGTGTTTGGCGTAACAGGCGTGATCGGAGAGCCTGGCCAGCTCGCCCGATTACGTTTAGCGTTGCCACTGAGAAATTTTGAAATATTTTTTTACTTTGTTTTGTATGCAAATTATTTTTGTGAAATGTTGAATTTTCTATCAAGAGACGGAGTGTTGCCGGTGGACGAATGGTCCTACAGTTAAAGCCGGGTTTCGATGTATAAAAGCGCCTCTCTCGATCACACTAATCACATTCATTCATTCGTTCACTCAAGTATTCACCTCTTGCTTTGGCTACTTGAGTAGCTTGTTCTTGATTTCGGTCATGAAATTTTAATATAATATGATCTAAATAACTACCATTCTTGCTCCCGGCGGGTCCGGTGAAGATGTTTTTATAAAAGCTAAATAACCAATTAACGAGTCTTGCAGTTCAACCCGTGACTAGCTGCCCTCTGGCAGATGAAACCTTGAATGGTCTGGTTCGTGACAAAACTTCTGGTCTAACGCTATAGAAACGTCCAGTACCTCTATCTTCGACGTTCAACTGGCTGGGCTCCGATGGATTGTCATCGATGATTGCTGGGAGGTCTACCTGAAAACTGGCTGCTGACGACTCGCTCTGAAACTTGGGACACTGTTCTTCGGTTGGTTCCAACGACGTGAACGGATCTACATCGCTATCGTATCTAGTGCACTTGCATCTCTTGGTCAGCGAGAAGAAAGGTGATGTCCGGCTAAATGGACATGGACTTCTGCGGTGAGATCCACGCTTTTTTATAACTAAAATTGATGTCAGAATAATTGACTTTAACGAAAAAAATATTGTTTTAATGAACGAAGTCTAACTTAATGTAAAATAACCGTTACTGTAATAAAGCCCTTTGAAGTGATACAAAACAACTTGTTTGTTTGTTTCCTGCTTGTTGTCTGCTTGTTGCCCAACTGGATAATTCGAACCGGGCACGTAACCCCATTAAGGGATGTTACAGCTGCGCCATAACATTGATTTTCCGAGAAAATTTGGTGCTTCTGCACCAATCGGGGTTCTCTGAAATTTCCCTCTTCAACTTTCGATGACGTCATTTTAGTCATGCTGTCGCGTTAACCTCGGCGTTGCTACTGTAACTTATAGAGCAGTGGTTTTCAACCTTTGTAAGCCCGCGGCCCGGTAGCGTAATTCCATACCGTACATAGGATTTTTAACATTGGATGCGCCTCATTGGCTAAGATCACTAAATCGTCACACCCGATCGTGACTTCGGAACTCGATGTAATGCGCATGAGCGACATATTTATTGGCGCACGTTTTTCCGGCTACTGTTGGTTGGCGCCAATATACTTCCTGGCAACGTTTAATAATGCATATACCTAATTTTAGCTGCAATCTGCGTGTGCCAGTCGGTGTAATGGTTAGAGTACAGGTTTAGTGTATCGAAGGTTGTGGGTTCGAATTACAATGTAAGCCCACTCGAATTCTTTTTTTAATAGTGTTACCCGCGGTCTGTTTTTGGAATATCTTGTTTCAACTTACAAGTTTTGCCCCATTTCCGGTTGTGGTGACAACATAGTTGATAGTTTCAGTCCGGGGGCAGAGGCCCCCTGTAATGGCCGGAGGAGCGAAGCGGCGTCCGAGCCCGAATGAAGTTCGGCCTACATTTATTAATAAAGTAGTAGGAAGCATGTTTTTTTGAGTTGTGATATTATATTGTATATCATTATTATGATAATCATATTATGTTGCTATAAAATTTTGTATCTTTGCAATATTTCGTAATCTTTAATGAATCCTGGTGTTTGGCGATAAGTTGCCAAACGTAACAGCCATAGCTCCGAATCGGTAATGTTCGGCTCTTCGGCTGGTACGTCACGAGAAAGTTTCGGAGTTAGAATTTCCCTCGATCTTAAATGACGTCATTGTGATCTCGCCAATGAGCGTATCCCAGGTTAAAACCTGTGTACATAATGGAATTGTGCGGCCCGGTAAATCTCTTTCGTGTAAGTGAAAGGCTCGGCCATACACGCAACTAACGAGAAATTAATGGGGGGAAATTAAACTGTGAATCACTCTCGCGGCCCGGTGTGACTAGTGTCAGGGCCCGGCAATTGAGAAACACTATTATAGAGAACATTTGTGTATGTTCCGGTTTTTTTTTTTTTTGTAGAATTCAAGATGCCAAGGTTTCCTGCATTTGGGTGTGAACATGGTGTGTCGTCTCCGATTGATTAAAAAATCGAATTTCGAGCTAAAAAAGTCCGGGTTTTTTAACCAATCGGAGACGACGCGGGTTTTCGGAATCTTGAAATACGGATGCACTGTTTGCACCATCGAGCAGGAGGGAGTATGACGTCAGCGGACTTCGCCTTGGCAGAGCTGAGAACGTCGTCCGCAACATCATTCGCCGGAAGATCACGTGACTCGGTGAAAACACACACAATCCCCAGTTATTTTCTTATGGCATAAATAGGAGTTTAAAAAAATAAATGAAGGAAATAATTTCAGCATCTATGAGATACTTCCAAAATTAATGAAAGATAATTTCAGTATTAATGGAAAGTGATTCCAGCATTAATAAAATTCCAAAATTAATGAAAGTGCTAATTTTAACATTAATGAGAGACAATTCCAGAATTAATGAAAGACAAATTCTAAAATTAATGAAATAGATAATTTCAGTTCCAAAATAAATGAAAGATAATTCAGCATTGATAAGAGATAATTCAACACTGTTAAGAGATGAATTATCTCTTATAAGTGTTGAATTAACACTGATGAAAGAAAGAATTCCAGAATTAATGAAAGAAAAATTCTAGTTTAATGAAAGATAATTTCAGTTCCAAAATAAATGAAAGCGATAATTCCAGCATTAATAAAAGAAATAATTTCAGCATTAATGATTTTCGTTTTGAGTCATTTTCATTGGATTTTACATTTTTACGCTGTGTTGAAAAGTTATTTTTTTTTTTATAATAACGTATCCTATACAAAATATGCTCAGGTTCTGCTTTAGTAGACTAGCTGAATTTTTTTTTAGCACGTTTGGTGCTCCTGAATTTTTCTGAAGAAAACCAGAGTTTCAAGATGTATAAAAGAAATAATAAAGGAAATAATTCCAGAATTAATGAAAGAGATAATTCAGCATTGATTCAGAAGTAAGGAGTGGAGTCATTCTCAAAATGCTACAGATATTGATGTCGATGCCAATCTTCTGAAAGCTGTTCGCAGCTCGCATCAGAAGTGTACCAAGACAGACTTCAGCACCAAAAACTTTTGATAAGAAAGTTTCACGACCAGATGAGAATCAAAGACAAAGCAGAAGGAAGGGAGTTGGAAATTCAGTTGTCATTGAAAACTATGTTGAACACTGCAGAGAAAATGATAGAAGTGGGGATAAAGAGAAAAAACTTTGTAGACATCGAAAGTGGGCAAGTTCGTGTGAAAACACTGAAAGAAAAAAATGTGTAGGGTTCTTGAAAAATTAAAGGAAAACAGCATCATGAGTCAACAGAAACAGGAGTCAACAAAATGTCATGAGGTTTTTTTAATGTATGTTTATTTGTTTGATTTGCAACTTTTACCTTTTTTTTACGCCCAGCTTGGATTATGACCAATTTTTACGTCCCTACAAGTGGGTGTAAGTTTTATCAAACATCAAGAGAGTTAAATGAATCAACAAGAGTTAAATGAAAACTTCACCCAAAATTGTAATCGATTTCCGTAACAAAAACGTAACAGATTTGTGTAACACAAAATCATCTTCCGTTACATAAAATCGTCACTAATTTTGGTTGCTTAGAAACAGGCCCTTTTCGAGTTTGTGATTTTATATTATAGAGTAGATTTGTATATGGGTCAGTAAGAAGAAAAATGGATTGTTGTCATTCATGTAGCTCTTAAGAAAATATTCTTGATGTTAAACAGAAGATGGCTAATAAGTATTGAAAACATCTGTTGTGCTGAGGATTTCAACCTTTTTTACTTTTGGAATGCTTAACATAGATACAATAAACTTTGCTTAACAAAATTAATGTATTTCTACTACTGTCTTGAAAACGCTGCATTTTTGAAAGATGGTTAAGCAGCAAAGTATTTCTACCACTTTGTCTTGAAAACGACACAATTCATCACAAGATTCTAATGTTATTGTTGAATGTATTGTCAATTTGGGATATAGAAATGTCCCTCAGCGGATACATTAGAAGAAAAACTAATGAATCCCGAACACGTGCTAGAAAAATTCAGGATGCACCATTTTCTACAGCAAACAGTGAATATAGGACTTAAATTATTTGCTGCTCTTGTGCTTCTTTTAATTATGCTGTAATGACTCAGACGAGTTGAAAAACACATCTGAACAGATTATACAGACTTAGGTATCGTATGTAAATAAAATTTGTACCAGGTAAAAGAAAATTTGATTGTATTTTGTGTGCTGCCATTCATAGCACATAACATGAATAAAAATCCACTACGTGTGGATGGAGAAAAAGTCTCTCCTTCAAACTTTGTTATTTTTTTGTTTTGTTTCTTTAAACGTGAAAACTTTCTACTGTTTTGAAATTTTTCCTGCTTAAATTAATTTTGAGATGAGTTGTGGAAAGCAGCACGAGCAAAGGCATTACAACTGCTGCGTATAGTTGGCGTAATGTAATTCTCTCTCTCGCATAGCTGTTGATAAATTTGCTAAGTTATTCAAAACTTTTCTGTTTAACAAAATGGTTAGTTTGATTTAATTATTTCTTATTATGTAAAAATATTCAATTTGTAAGAGTTCCATTGAAATGCAAAGTTTAGTGAAAACGGTTCATACGATTGCAGATTGTCAAAATTTGGACACTTTTTACAACTATTTATATATATATATATAGGTCACTATTTGGTCACTTTTTTAAACATTTTGGTCACTATTTTCACAAGTCTTGAGGCCATGAGTCGTGCTGAGCCCTGCAGTTCCCAAGAGAGGGGAAACCTCCTGGAACTCCAAGCCGTTAAATTGAAACGCGGCCATCTCGCGGGGCGGAGGGAGCTGCAAGGAGGAGATGCCCCATCAAGTGTCTACCATATCTCGCAGCTGAGCGGCGGAGACCATGGAATGTACGTGGAAGGTGAAATTGACGGATTTCCTTGCCGGGTGGTCATCGACACCGGAGCCAATGTGACCGTGCATGGGAAGATGGAAGCATCGGTGAAATTCGCTGCGGTCCCCTATCGTCACACCGTCTTCGTGGCTGACATTCAAGACCCATGCATTATCAGATTGGACTTTCTCAGGAAATATGGGATCTCCCTTGAACTGAAGAATAACCAGCTGCACACGCCAAAGAGCATGCCGCCCTCTTTGGGTACGACAAGCGAAGAGATCCGTCCCCGGAAAATATTGGCAGTTCGGGACTTCACAATTCCACCAAGAATAGAAAGAATCATCCATGGCACAGCCGGGACAGCCAGATACTTTCAGCTCGGACTGGTGGACTTCCCTAGCGAAAGCAAGAATGGCCTGCTGATTGCCGCTGCACTGGTGGATTCATCGAAGGACATCATCCCTGTCAGACTAGTCAATATTAGCGACAAGTCGAAGGAGATTCAGAAGGGCGAAGTGTCCCCGTCACGTGTGTGGTTTGGGACTCGTTGGGAAATCAACCAGAGGACTCCGAAAGTTTGTTCAAGAACCTGACAGAAGACGCCCAACTGAATCCAGACCAGAGAAGATGCGCAAAGTCGACTATCGAAAAATTCCGAGATGTCTTCTCCATGTCATCAGCTGATGTTGGCCGAACCAGCTTAACGCAGCATCACATCGACACCGGGGACCATTCACCAATTAAACAACATCCTAGAAGACTTCGTTTGCCAAGCAAGAAGTTGGTAAACTACTACAGGAAATGCAAGTTAACAACATCATCGAGCCATCAACGAGTCCATGGGCATCGCCGATAGTGCTGGTGAGAAAGAAAGACAGTTCCACACGATTATGTGTCGACCGTAGACGATTGAACGACGTCACCAAGAAAGACAGTTACCCGCTGCCAAGGATCGACGACACTCTTGACACTTTCCGGACATCAGTGGTTCTCTACCCTGGACCTGAAGAGTGGATATTGGCAAGTGGAAATACACCCGGACGATCGGGAAAAGACGGCCTTCACGACTGGACAAGGACTGTGGCAGTTCAAGGTGATGCCACTCGGCCTGTGCAATGCTCCCACTACTTTCGAACGACTAATGGAGACCGTTTTACATGGACTGTCTTACGAATCGTGTCTCCTGTACTTGGATGACATAATCATTATGGGAAGGACATTCTCGGAACATCTAGAGAATTTGAACAAAGTACTCCAGAAGCTGAGAGATGCCAACTTGAAATTGAGCTCGACAAAGTGCCGTCTGTTTAGACACGAGGTCACCTACTTGGGTCACATCTCCCGAGAAGGAATACGGACAGATCCTGAAAAGACCAAAGCCATGGAAGACTGGAAGCGACCAGAGAATGTGCACGAGCTTCGGAGCTTCTTGGGACTTTGCACATATCACCGAAAATTCGTCCAAGTCTTCTCTAAGATAGCGAGACCCCTCCACCGTCTCACTGAAGTCAAGCAAAAATTCCTGTGGACTGACGAGTGCGAAAGGGCTTTTACATGTCTGAAACAAGCCCTAACATCGGCTCCAATATTGGCGTTCCCACGAGCTGAGAGAGAATTTATCCCCGACACGGACACAAGTAACAACGGGATCGGAGCTGTTCTATCGCAAGAAGTGGACGGCAAAGAACACGTCATTGCCTACTTCAGCAAGAGTTTGTCCAAGCCCGCAAAAAAATTGTGTCACGAGGAAAGAGCGGCTCGCAATCGTCAAAACCAACCGTCAAGCATTTCCATCACTAGCTCTACGGTTAAAAATTTCTCCTTTTTCTCCTTCGCACAGATCACGCCTCCTTGAGCTGGCTGTTGAACTTCAAGAATCCCAAGGGTCAAGTCACTCGATGGATACAACGGTTACAGGAATACGATATGGAGATCCAGCATCATAAAGGAGCCTCACACGGAAATGCCGACGCTCTATCGAGAAGACCGTGTCCACAAAACTGTCGCCATTGCCTCAAGGCAGAGAAGTATGAGCCGGTGAAACCTCTAGTGAGACAGATAACATCACAAGTGACGATCCATGGAGCAATGAGAACACCCGAAAAGCCCAACTAGAAGATCCCGACATATGACCAATAATGGACCTGAAAGAATCTACCGGGAGTAAACCAACGTGGCAAAACGTTGCCTCTTCCAGTCAGACGGCCAAAAGATACTAGGCGCTATGGGACTCTCTGGAGATGAGGGATGGCGTGCTCTACCGCAAATGGGAGTCGGAGAACGGGAAAACGTTCAGATGGCAACTCATCCTACCAAGAGCCCGTGTGAAAGAAGTTTTGAAAGAGTTGCACGGAAGCCCGACCGGTGAACATTTCGGCATCACCAAGACGCTCCAGAAGGTCCATGAACAGTTTTATTGGGACAAGTCCAAGACAGATGTAGAAAAATGGTGAAAGAATTGCGACGATTGCGCCGCTCGCAAAGGACCTCCGAAGCGCACCCGAGCCGCCTCCAACGTTACAACGTTGGTGCTCCGTTCGAGACAATCGCCTTGGGCATCCTCGGACCATTACCCAGAACCCACTAGTGCAGTGGTTCTCAACCTTTGGAAGCCCGCGGCACAGTTTATTTGCTATTTTTGTAAGTGGAAGGCCCGGTCAAACACATGATTAACGGAACGTGAATGGGGGAAAAGGAAACGGCAGATCAGTCGCGGCCCGGTATGAATGATGTCACAGGTTGAGAAACACTGCACTAGTATGTACTTCAGCGGTTTTCGGTGGCATGTGCAAGCTTCTAGGAATGGAGAAGACGCAGACAACTCCGCTCCACCCGGAATCCGATGGGATGGTCCAGAGATTCAACAGAACCATCCTGTATCATCTCTCGCTCTTCGTGTCGAAGAGCCATCAGGATTGGGACGCAAAGTTACCGCTTTTCCTGCTGGCCTACCGAACTGCCGTCCACGAGAGCACCGGATTTTCACTAGCACAGATGCTGATGGGACGAGATCTTCGGCTGCCTGCTGTTTGGGTGGCGGCCAGATGCTTTTCTTCCACCGAAGAATACGTCCAGGGACTCCAGGAGCGCCTCGAGGACATGCATCGAATCGCCAGAGACAGGATCAAAAGACTCCGAAAAGATGAACTGCTACGATGCGAGGGCCACATCTCATGACTTCAAAGAAGACCTCGTCTGGCTCTGGAACCCGAAGAGCCGGAAATCACTGTGCCTGAAATTTCAGACGTCATGGGAAGGACCCTACAGAGTCGTGAAGAGGCTGAACGACGTCATAGCTCGGATCCAGAAAACGCCATCCTCGAAGTGCAAGGGGGTCCACTTCAACAGACTGGCCTCTTACCACAGTGACAACCTGCTGAACTGAATTGTCAGGACGAACCCCTCTAAGAGAGGGGCAATGTTACGAACTATGGACGACAGATGGCGCAATCCTTTATCGCAATCTTCCGTTGGCAACGAGAATTGATATAGGTTTCGGTTTATCAGAGGAAGATGCTATTGTTGAGAACATTCCAGAAAGTCCCACTCCTCCAGACATTGGTTCAACCCCTCCGTACAGTGGCGCCGCCGAGTAGGAAACTGTAAAATAGATTTTTGTGGAATGTTCTGTTTCTCCGGGGTTATAGTGTGGTGCTCACACGATGGCAGGCAAAAAGAGATTCAAATAGAGGTTTGATGTAGTCGTGTTTTAACTTTGCGAGAAAGTTGTTAGCTCTCCAATTAGCTTGTAAATTCGTGTAAATTGCTATTCCGTAAATAAATCTATGTTTGTCCGTCGAACCGCTTCTTGTTTTGCAATCTGGAAGTCTTGTGGAAAATTATCCGGAACAATATTTTCATTCCATCTTCCTTGGCACCTATTCTTCATCTCTTTAATATTCTGGTGAAAGCGTTCACCATGCTCTTCACTGTAATGTCCCAGATTCTCTGGAACGTACTCGATATGGGAGTGTAGAAAGTGCACTTTTACACTCATGTTACAACCTAACTTCTCGAAATTCTCCAACATTGTTTCAACAATGTTCCTGTAATTTGGAACTTTGTTATTCTCTAGAAAATTTTCGGAAACAGATGAGAAGGCGGTCCATGCATCTTTTTCTCTCTCTCATTCATCATTTTTTCAAAATCTTTGTCCTTCATCAGTTTTTTGATTTGAGAACCAACAAAAATTCCAGCTTTCAATTTTTTGTGTGTGATGGAGAGAAATTTCACAGAAAGGTACTTGAAGCAGGACCCATCTTGTGATAGAACCCTTACACAAACTGCTTCATCAAGCCCAATTTTATGTGTAATGGTGGAAGCAAGATTTTTTTTGGAGATCTACGAGCAGTTCGTGCAGGATATTTTTTAGGAGCAACATTTCTTCGCTCTGGCCAGGGCCATTATTTCAACTTTCTCCAGGGGGGCGGCAAAGCACATGTACTCAATGTATGTATGTATATATATATACAAATCTACACCATTTTTAGTGTATTTTCAGAAGCCCCTAAATGACGGGCCTGGCTATAGCCAAACTTTCACAATTCAATGCTTTTGCCCGACTGTCCCGCTCACATAGAAAGCAGGGCATTTTTGTGTACCCAGCTTGTCGTCTTAATAGTATTCCTATAACTTTGAAGTCACCACAGATGAGCCATTTGTGGAATGCATACTGAATATTTTTCAAGTTCCTTCATGTTCTCGAATGTCTTTTCCATTTGAACTGAATGGGCCACAGGAATGGACTCATACACATTCCCATTATGCATGAATGAATGAACGCCAGGGTCTCTGCCACCAGACTTATCCCGTTGCCGAGATCTCTTCCAGCCCAGCTTCCTGGCAGAATCTGGAACAAAGTGAGTGTGTACACCTAACAGTCTGAGTGTGTAGCTAGTGTTGTGTATGATATTTCAGTGCTGTCATCTATACTTCAAATTGTGAGTGAAGTGTAATGATTGAATATTGGTAACGTTGTAGGCCTGTTGCTCTCTGTGGCGAGACTTTCTAACGGGGAGATCAGCTCGCATTCACGCCTTGAAGTTGGGAACCACAAAAAACCAACTTCAGCCGACCACCACTGTGGGGTTTGAACCCGGATCATTCCCATTATGCAGTAACACACCTTTGAGACTCCTCTTGGAGGAGTCAATAAAAAGTCTCCACTCAGTAGGATCATGTTCAATACCATATAAGTGCATCAACTTGTTAAATGTTATTGCAGTAAACCAATGAATCTTTCTTTGAGAATGAAGGAAGTAGTACTTTTTCTGTGTCTGTCCCAGGCAAAATGTGTTGCTGGTGCCAGAAGATTCTTGCTATTAAGCTGGGAGCCAAGTAGTTCTGTAGATTCCTTGGGCAAGTTCAGATCATGTGTACTAGATCATTAAATTCACTCTGGTAGAACCATTGTGAATTAAAGTCATCTTCAGACTCATAGACATTACTATCATCTTCTGAGATTGCTGCAAGTTCACATTCAACATTGTTTGCCATGTTCTGTAAAGCAGTTGGAGGAACAGGGACAGGCAATTCTTGTCCATGTGGAACTGGCATAATGGCGAAGGAATGCTTGGATACACAATACTTATTTTTTGCATTGCACCCCTGTACATTAATTAAGCAGAAGTAACAGTCATTAAGGGGGAATTGCTAACGGCATGCATGTTTTCTTTCCTTTTGTCCATAACCTTAACCTTTTAACACAATAGCGGCAAACTTTCTTTGGTGCCCATGTCTTATCCTGATCACCTAGTTTCATTTTAAAATAAGCATAGTAAGCTTTCTTCACAAATTCTGTTATATCTATTCTTTGCTTAATCACTACAAAATTTTTGCAAATGTAACAGAAAACATTAGGATCGTTTGCGCACTTGCATGTAGACATTGTAAAACAAGACAAAAACTAAGAACTTGTGGAAATGCAAACAGAAAGAGAAATAAACTGGAAATGCGAGCATCTGACAGCTTTAATGTTACTTTTTGAACTCTTGCCAATTAATTCTCGCCAATCAGACTGTTCTAAAAGCAGTTCGATAAGTTGGCAAGTATTTCCAAAAGCACACTTGCGTTATATGTGACAAACACATAATACTATCAGCGATAGATCTTCAAAATCAACCCGGGTCGATTGTGAACGAACTGTACATAATAGAAGAAAACTAAGAACAGTTCTGTAAAAAAAAGTGAGCCAGGGACAGTTATTAGTTTTCAATCATCTGATATCATGCAGACTAGTGTAATTTTTCATAAATCTGTTACTACTATACAGTAGAACCTTGATTAACTGGCCTTAAAGGTAAAAGTATATATATACACTGCTGGCCACCGTAAATGCAACACCCTGAAGGAAGCATGCAAATAATATGAAATTTACAACATGCATTAGCGGAAGTGAGATATGCAAATGATTAGAATTTCAGCGCAGACGCACATCACGCGCGCCTGTGGCGCCACTTCAAAGCGCTATTTAAGGCTTGGAGATTTCGACGATTTGAAGTACGGCAATTGTGTTTTTCTTGTGGTTTTTTCAAAAAAACGATCAATTATGCCTCGTAGAAAACAGCGATCATCTTTTGATCAAGTATCCTAGTTCGACAGAGGAAGGATAGTGGCCTACCGAGATTGTGAATTATCTTTCAGGGAAATCGGTAGTCGTGTTGGACGAAACCAAACAACTGTAATGCGGATATGTGATCGTTGGATGCAGGAGGGTACGACGGACCGACGTGTTCGATCGCATCCACCTCAGTGCACCACTTCACGTGATGACAGGCGTATTGTGCGTATGGCAGTGACGGATCGCTCAGCCACATCACGAACCATAGCACAGCAAATTCAGTCTGTACCGTATCATCCAGTGTCTGCGCGTACCATTCGACGCCGTTTACAGCAGAGTGGTCTGTCTGCAAGACGTCCATTGCTTCGTCTACCCTTGACGCAGAACCACAGACGTCTCCGCCGCCAATGGTGCGATGAAAGAAGGATGTGGACGGCACAATGGAATGAAATTGTCTTTACTGACGAGTCACGCTTCTGTCTGCAACACCACGATGGCCGGATTCGAGTCTGGAGACACCATGGAGAGAGGATGCTGAACAGCTTCGTTATGCACCGCCACACTGGTCCTGCACCGGGTATTATGGTATGGGGCGGTATTGGATATCACTCTCGCACTCCTCTAGTACGCATTGCCGGTACTTTAAAAAGCCAGCGCTACATCTCCGAGGTGTTGGAGCCAGTTGTCCTTCCTTACCTTCAGGGCTTGCCCACAGCCATATTTCAACAGGATAATGCGCGACCACACGTGGCACGCATTGTCCAAAGGTTCTTCGTCAATCGCCAGATTGAATTGCTTTCCTGGCCAGCTCGCTCTCCGGATCTTTCGCTTTGTCCTTTAGGGACAGCTGGTGTCTTTATTGGATTATACGACCACCTGCTCCTAGCAGGATGGTGTCACTACTGTTGCTGCTTCTTTGTGAAGGGGAAAAAAAACAGTGAGATAATAAGCACCCCACTACATTTAGCTGTGTGATGCAATTTTTATTCATGAATTTGCTAAAGTTAGAGCATCAGAATGTAACCAAAAGTTAGAAAATGTTGTAAGAAATAAGTTTAAATAACTAAGATAATTCAAATGAAAAAAAAAATATATATATATATATATATATATATATTCAAGCCACTTTTAGGAGACTTTCTGAAAAAAATCCACTTATATCATCTAAAGATATACCAGGGTTGGGTTTTTGACGTCAAAAACCATGATAGTTTCTGGCGTCAAAAACCTAACCCTGATGCCCTAACTCGGTATTAAAACTATAAAAATCTTACTGTCAATGATATCAAACAGTTTTTGTTAACTTGATAGATATGTTAAATAACAAAACACTTTTATTTAGATTAAAGGGTTTTATTTCAGAATGATAATTACTGAGGAAAAATATCTATTTTGATATTTTAAATTTTCTGATCCGCCCAAAATTTTATTCTATATAAAAATTCCCACGCAGCATTTGTTAATGCACTAATTAAACTCATTTATTTTCACCTAAAAATTTCTTAGATCAGGGTGTATAAATTCACAGAGCTTTAAAGAGTATTTTCAACCAAAGCAGAGCTGACAAGACTTGATACCCACAGCATTTGTTTTGCAGGTTTGAATACAGCTTCAATTGGAAAACCATTGCATTATAAATGCTAGTAAATGTACCATATCATAGTGCAAAATAAAAATAACGAAGTTTGACATACAAGCTAGCATTGCCAAATTAAATGACATTTTAGTCCTACAATTTAGTATTTTGATCACTAGATATATTTCAATGTTATGTGCAATAAGAGTATCGTTTTAAGTATCAGTGGTTATCTAGATAATTTAATAACAACAGAAATCAACATTACATACATGATGTAATAAACTTTTTTAAACACTTATCTGTTGTAAAAAGAGCACAGCAGACGGTTTATATCAATACATAAAGCAGTTGAAGAAATTTTGGAAGGTCAAGGATCATCTTGAATCAAAGAATATCAAATCGTTCCACAGTTTTCCCTTCAATGTTCATGTTATGCTTTATTCAAATTTTATAAGAAAAAAAACATATTTGTCCAAAAATAATTCTGTCGAGAGTAAAAAATTATTTTAGAATCATATTTTTTAAATATTTATTCTTTGTATAACATAGTCACTTTAAACATTACATGTAATTAATGTGTGCATTTCCAATGGGAATTTTTATATCGAAAAGCAATATTTGAGGTTTTTGACAGTTTTTTACAAAGGTTTTTGACGGAGGGTTTTTGACAGTTTTGCCAAAAGTTTTTGATGGAGGGTTTTTCATGTGACAGTTTACACTGAGGTTTAAACCGTCAAAAACTGTCATGTGTCAAAAACCTGCCATACTGATATACCATCAGAATGTACCCCAAGAATATAAAATGTAGTAAAAATGAAAAAATTTGGCTATTAATGAACAAATGATATTTTTCAAGGAAAAAAAATATTTAGGCCACTTTTATTTGATTTTTTGAAAAAATCCAAACTGGTTTTTTAAAAAAAAAAAAATCGCTTGGTTTAAACCAAACAACCCTAGTTTCTACATCCTCTTGATATGCCATTTTCTTTTATGTCATTCACCAGCATGTTTAGTGTTCCATGGAAAATGGTTTCCAGATGAGCATTAATTAAAATTACTTTGTCTAAAAAATTGTTGTGGTTGGTTTGACAGAGAAAAAAAGGTAATGCATGTAAGTGTTGCACTTGTTATGTGTTCAAGTGTTGCCATCTATCTTCCAAATCAAAAATGAGAATGCAAATTTTTTCTGCAAATTTTTCAAACTATAACTGTATTGGATGGAATAATTTGTAGAAACCACTGTAATTTCATCTAGCTGGAACACAACTCAGATAGCATACAATAAATATGTGTCAGCTTATGAAGTAAGTGAAAATAAAGTCAAGGATGCCATAGAAATGTTCTCTCCACTTGTCAATGCAAGATTCTTTGAAAGACTGGTTATTCGTGGAGATGAAGATTACAAGGAAGAAAATTCATCACTGCCTTCATGGAGACCTGAACCCTGGTTTCTCGCTTGCCAGACGAGTGCTCTACCATCTAAGTTATGGAAGCAGATAGAGTATGTATGTGGCCACCTGGTTGGCCTATGTCATTCACAAGCTATTAGTTGATTGTTGACGCCATCTATGTATGGTGCCTTTCAACATATATATATGCTCCAAGGTTGAAATATTCTATCTGCTTCCATAGCTTAGATGGTAGAGCACTCTTCCGGCAAGCGAGAGACTGGGGTTTGAGTCCCCATGGGGGCAGTGATGAATTTTCTTCCTTGTAATCTTCATCTCCACAAATAACCACTCTTTCAATGAATCTTGTATAAACTGTCTATTGTATAAATATGTTGGAGTATTTATAGTATATCCCACAGTAGGAGCTCTTTTTTTGCTCTGTCTTTGTAGCATTTTAAAGTATTTTTAAATAAGCATGAAGTGTCGCAATGTCATAAACTGAGTGAACAAACCGTGCATTAAGTGATTTTTACTGCACGAGTCTACCATGCGTGGTTGCAAAACTAATTGTGATGTTATGAACAGCATGGCTGTCTACGGGGTTTGTGTACTACTTAACGGCCGAACTTGGTAAAGATTTTTCTAGTACAAGTGGTGAGCAAATCCAGAAATTGAGTTCATATTTGAATCCTTTGGGTGGTTTTCTATGTAAAACAATGTTTTGGGCAAATGTTGATAGAAAATTTTAGCTGCTACGAATTTTTGAATCTTCAATATCATGCCTATGGAACAAACTTTGTAAAAATATTGTGAACATTGTTGTAAAGATGCCAATTTAAATGCATATACATTCGGTAGCCTATACATAGTGCTCCACTATCAATATTTTGAAATTTGGAGTTGTATATTAATGATTATGGACATTTTAATTACCATAGGTAATGGCATCTATGCAAAATTAACATGTGAAATTTTTAAGTTTAATTTCGAAATGTTTTTATAATTCTAAAATTAATGTTTTTGAATATTAGGAAGATTTATTCATATATTTTGCTCCGTCGCTTATTTTGGAATTCTATCTTCAATAGCTTAGGTCAGGTGGGGTAAAATGGTCATACTGAACATAAAATGACATAACTTCAGAATTTCAATTGGTATTGCTACCAAATTTCTGTTTTAACTTTCACTTGCAAGCAGCAGAGTTTTTCACTTAAAATTTTATGCCAAGCAACATTTTAGTGGCAATAAACAGTTTTTCTTTATTGTTCAAGCTCGGGTTCCATTCTTTGAGTGCCTGAATAACTTCTCTCTACCATTTTAGTTTCTCAAACTTTTTATAGATTGGCTGTGCAGGGCACTCCAGTAGTGCCTCAAGAACATTATTTCATTCGTTGGTAAGTTGTAAACATTATATTTCATACTTTATAGTAATTCAAACAATGTGGGGTAAAGTGGTCATAGCATTAAGCTTAACTAATACTTAGATGTTAAGAGCTATTTTGCCTAACATATAATTGAACTTCTAAGAATTTTTTTTTATTTGAATTTTTTTACTTGATTTACTTTTTACAGTTCATTTTTTTCTTTTCCAGAGCAAACGTGCTTGGAAAGTAGGTGTTTGAACCTATATGTGAAAAGAATATACAACAGTACTCTGACATCCTTCCATTAGTATTGCTAGCTGTTGGAAAGAGCATCAGAGTATCGTGTGAGCTGCAAGAACACAAGTTGAAGATTCCATATCACTCTTAAAGAAGATGGATCATTAACAAGTCAAGAAAAAAGGATTGTAGAAGAAAATCATGGTTGACATGCAAAGGAGACTGGTATTGAAGGCTTGAAATCTCTTGCTCAATGTGAACAACCCTCATCCTTTTGTAGATGTTGAACTTTCACAATTCATGACCAAGTAAAATAAAGATACAGAATCAATTTCATGAATGGCTGACTTGAACATAGAAGGTGAAGAAGTGTCAAGATTAGTTAATATCAGTGTTGTGTCTGATGAAAGACTTGAAACGAGCCATATACTGACAAACTTGCCCTCGTTAATCTCAGCTGTAAACGAAAGGGTAATACAGAACTCAAAGGCAAAATGAAAACATGTTCAGAATGGCACAGGAGAAACCTTAATTAAGGAAAATAGTTGAACTTTAACTGCCATAAAATAGAAATATGCAAAAATTTCATTAAACTCCCCTAGCCAAAGAAAAAATTTCCTGAAGATCTGAGGCAAATCTATAACTATTCAAACTTTATGGAAGATGTCAGAAGGCTGTGTGTGTGTGGGGTGCTGGTTTATAATGAAGAGAACAAAAAACCAATAATGCAAATTATCAAACAAGTGATTAATTAAGATTATCATGAAAAAACCTAAATAATGAAATTTTATACCTTTCCCGAAAATGACAACATAAATGAAATAAGGGATCAGTTGTATTTGAAGATCCTAATGAAGCCAAGTTTTAACCATAGAGTACATTAAAAGTTATGAATTATTACTACTCACTTACCCCACCCCATGGGGTAAAGTGGTCATAAAAGTGAGGTTTAAAAAGTTGCTGAAAAAAAACTGTTACACTCAAAAAATATTTTTGAAAAATATGCTAATCTTCTCTCTAGAATGTAATTCCCTCAATAAATTTTTTTGAAATTTAAATCTGAGCAGAAGAAAGGTGTAAACAAAGTACCCAAAATATATAGTGCCTTTTTGTCATAGACCATATCTCGATTTCTTTTTCGGGGCATGTTTTACTTGCAGTGTTGCCAGATATACATTATAGACGTTTCAAGGTCCCGATTTTGATTTTAGACTATATTCTGTATTATATATTTCGGGAATCTTAAAATTTTACCCATAGCGTTGTCAGATCATTATAATAGAGATTTCTGTACTGTTCGTTATGTTTAGTCATAATTTGGAGTCATTGATTACAACAAAGTTTTATTGCATAATTTGAAAATAATTTTAGAATCAAAGGTTACAGGAGACAAGTAAAAAAAATATATATAATTTTGAGCTTCAGAGTGATGCTTCAGTGACAAAAGATAGAGAGGAAGATCATTGGTACGAGTTTGAAGAAAAGTCAGAAGAGGGTGCTACTGAGGGAGATTCAGAAAAGAGTTGCTGAGGGAGACTCACCAAGCTCAGAGAATATGACTAATTTCACAAATATCAGGACACCACCATCAAGTACCAAGATAAGGAGGAGCAAAATACAATTGAGACATCAGATGGAGGAATCAACACGACTGTGGGATACGGCACAGAAAGTAAATCAAGACCAAGGTAATCAGATGTCGAATTCAGAGGGAAGAGTGTAACACAAAGATTCTCAAGGACTGGAAATAGGAAGAAGCAAGTGCATTGGAGTGCCTACAAACATGTAGTCACAAAGATAATGGGAAAAACAATATCCAAAAGGACACACAAATAGGGGAAATCGAACAACTACAGTCAACAGATGAGATAGGAAATCAAACTCAAGATCAGGGACATGAAAAGATGCAAGAACTAGAGGAAGGTGTGCAGCAAAACGATCATCAGGGACCTGGAAAAGAGTCAAGAATATCAGAGTGTCTGCCAATATGCAGATACAAAGATAATGGAAATAGTAAGGACAAGGACACATCAACGAAGGAATCAGGATGACTGTGGGCAAGGATAGAGAAAAGAGACCAGAATCAAGATAAAGGATTTAGAAAAGAGCCAAGAGCATTGGAGTTTCTACAAACACATGGACATGAAAGCAGGGAAAACAAAAAGGAAAAGAAAAGAGTATTAGAAGATGACAAAGGAAATAATAAAAACATTAAACATAGTCAGAGCAGTGGTTCTCAACCTTTTTTGACTCGCGGAGCCCTTTTCGGTCTATAATTTCTATGGCGGAGCCCTGCTTGACTCGAGGAGCCCTTTTTGTGAATAGTTTTTATGGTAGAACCCTGTAAGCCTCTTTTTTATATATATATATATTTACTTATCAAATTTGCTAATATATTTTATTTCCCTCGAGTGGCTGAGGAGCCCCTGGAAAGTGCACACGGACCCCAAGGGCTCCGCGGAGCACCGGTTGAGAACTGCTAGTCTAGAGCTACCATCAATACAACAAATAGAAAACAAAAAAAAATAATTTACAAACAAATACATGAAAACGACTTTAATTTTGAAACAGGTTAGCAATGACAGCCAGACAGAGATAGGCAGCCTAGACAAAGAGATGGTATTCAGCAAAGAGAAAGAAGTACAGACTAAGAAGCAAAAGGTTAACATCACGCACATCCATTAAAGAAAGTCAAAAACATAGTGAACTACAATACCACAAATAATAGAGGATCAATCAGATACAACTTACCCAACAGCCAAAGAAAAAGAGCTAATAGAATCCTACTGAACATTATGGAATGAATAGAAAACAACACGGATGAAAATGGAATTTTTTGCATGGGAAAGAAAGAATCAGATGAATTAAGGAAAGAACAAACACGTACTCAGATAGAGGAGAGAAATGAGATTAGACAAGATACCAGTGATACGGAAGTTTATCTTTGTCTCAGAAAATTTCTTCGAATATGTGAACTATGTTGAAGAAATAGGACAACTGGAAAAGGACAGGGAAACAGATGAATTTCAAGAAGTACTCAGGAATAAAAATAAGGTCAAGGAGATTAAAGTTAAGCACAGGAAAGAATTTCAAGAAATTATCATATAAAAGAGAAGGGAAATAATAAAGACAAGCACAACATGAAAACAAAGGATAAGGATAAGTCGAATAACAGGCATTGCTTAATGTTATATCCCAACATCAAAGATAGAACACAAACATTCCAAGAAAAGAAGCAGCATTTAACCAAACAACTGATAGGAAATATGTTTGTTGAAACAAGGGAAATGAAAAATGGAATGGTGATATATTGTAAGAATGATCAGCAGAGACACAAGCTCCGCATAAAAGTACTAATAGACAACTTCTGGAAAAATAGGGTCTATGCATGGATCCCAAGGAACCAAATAACAGGAATAAGGACAGGCCAAGGTATGGAGGAAAAGGTTTCCAACAACAGCGCTATAGAAGGAATGACAATAGCGATGACTGGAGAAGACAGGAACAAAGAGGAAACTGGGTTTACAAGGAAAGAGGACAGCAGCATAACACGAGATACATATAATTACCGCAACTACAACAACACTCATGGGATTACAAATCAAGGTATCAGAATGAGGTGGCCGAATGGCAGGATCAGTTACCCAAGACATCAGACATGGGAAGGACAAACACGTGGATATGGTCAAAGAAACATATGGCAAAATATATCAAATGATGAACGGAGTCGAATGAATAGCACTAGTTATCAGTCAGCAACATCACACGGAGAGTGGAATAGATGCAGCAAGGAAGGAAAAATGGTTTTGAAGAAGATAAGGAACAAACAACACAGATCCAAGGTGCAGAAGAGCATTTTCAAGTACAAGAGGAGAGAGAACACAGCAGGAACTCTGCACCATACAGGGAGGTTACAGAAAAGAGGACAGAGGAATAGTTGTTACAAGGATCTTTCGAAACACAGTGTGACAAATTAAGAGGGATTGCTTAGGACAATCGCAATTAATCCAACACTAAAGACAGCACAGCGAACTTCAATTAAATAAAGTAAATTTAAATATCAATACAATGGGGGTAATAAATTTTGTGCAGATAAATCTCCATAACTCTTACAATGCTACAGTACAGCTCAGTTCAGATACAATCAATGAAAAAATATATGTAATTGGAATCAGTGAACCATATCTTTTACAAGGTGAGATCTGCGGACTTCCACAAAATATAGCAGACTAATAAATTCTTCACAAGAGCCAAGAGCCTCAATATGGATAACAAATTCACAAATAAAAGTAATGGAATTGTATAAAACCAGAAATGTAGCAGCCGCACTGATTACAATTAATAATGACCACCGCTGTGGTGGTCGAGTGGTCATAGTGACGAACTCGCATCGCGGAGACCCAGGTTCAAGCTCCACTGCCACCACAGTGGTGGTCGGCTGAAGTTGGTTTTCTGTGGTTCCCAACTTGAAGGCGCAAATGCAAGCCAATCTCTGTGTTAAAAAGTCTCGCCACAGAGAGCAACAGTCCTACAAACAGTACAAATATTCAGTCATTACACTTCACTCATTTCACTTCTGAGATATAGATGGCAGCACCAAAAAATCATACGCAACACTAAATACGCACACAGACTGTTAGGTACACATACTTACACTTCCGGCACAACTCACTAAGTAGTAAATTGCCCATGGCGATAGACCCGAGTTGTGCTCGGCTTGAAAAAAATAATTAATAATGACCAGATTATATTCATCTCTGCCTACTGCTCCCCAACAGAAGACTTGGAAGAACACACAAGAATTACAAAAAATTCTTGATGGAAACAAGGATGAATTTACTATAATAACTGGGGACTTCAATGTAAAAAATAAAATATGGGGCCAAGACCATCTTGTGCAAGAGGAAGGAAGTTAATGGAATTCATAAATAGGAATGAGATTATTTGTGCCAACAATCCCCATGACATTGCTACATTTTCTTCAACAAGAGAGGTATCTTGGATCGATTTGACGCTTGTCAAAGGCCAACACGAACTCATTCAAAACTGGAGAGTCAGCGACAGGTGTATGCTCAGCGACCAAAGATTACTACTTTTTAAATACCAACAGACTCCTAAAAAAGTTATGATGAAGTACTTCAGTCAAAAGAATATTCAAGATATACAGAAGACTGGATGTTGTGAAGATATTTATTATTTCAGATGTTAATTTTTTAAGGAAGGAAAAAACTCTTCTCTGCCTCTACCGGGAGTCGAACCCGGGTCCCTCGATTGCCGGACGAGTGCTCTGACCACTAAGCTACAGAGGAGATATATATTAATATATATTAGAGGAGATAAGAATATTAATAATCAAGTCTTCATACAAAAAATTTAACATATGTGAGAGCAACACATAGGAGTGGGAGATGATGCTGATCTTAAACAATACGTACAAAACATGATTACAGCAATTATTAAAACATGCCAATCATCTACAATAAAAAGAATAAACAAACTCCATGGTGGAGCACAGCAATTTGCAAATACAAAGAAGTAAAGTACAAGCCCTGCGTAGAGGATATCAAAAGATTAAAAACATGGAAGAGAAAAACTGACTTCTGCTTCTCTATAAAGCAAAATACAACAGGGCTCCCACTCATAAAAGGAGAAAAAGTAAGAAAACGCAGGACTAAAAAGTAGGATGGGGGAGGGTAACCCCCTTAGGCAACATAATAATAGCATAATTGAAAAATATTCCTAAAAACAATTTTTTTTTTGCAAAAAAAATTTAATTAACTTTTTTTTCCCAACACTATTTCTGTCAAGCCAAAACAAAATGACAAATGGCTTGGTTACAAAACCAATTTTTGGCCAAAACAGTGCACTAGCAACCACAGATAATTCTTTGCTGTCTCTCCTCATGTATATTGCATTCTTTTTTGGAGTCTTTCAAAATGAAGAGCTTGTCAACTCTCTTTGACAAAGCACAGCAAATTTCAAACACGTAAGTTTTTTAAGAATGACGCACCTTCGAGACTACTTTCAAAAGCACAATGCAAGATGTGTAAATTAGAAGATCCGACGTAAATAAGTTAAGGTGAACCAGATAGTTTTACTGTGTTGTTCATCATTTTTTAAATTTTACTGTGTTGTTCATCATTTTTTAAATTTTACTGTTTTGTTCACATTTTACTGTTCAATGCCAGTGTAATCATTTTTGACAAATGAAGCATTTCCATTTCTAGATCTTTGCTGAGCATTGTAAATATTGTTTATGCATCTTCATGCCTTAAAAATACAGAAGACAACTGAATGCTATTGGGTAGCATCAGAATCACCAAACCTAGAATAGGCCTATGTATGCAACTGCTTTCAAATGCAAACTGTTGTTTCACCTATTTGCACCATAATTTTGAATGATGAAAATTACTGTCCAAGACCATGAAGTAATAAATACAAAATTATTTTTCTATCCAGACAGACGTTTTTAATGATTACTATACTTGAACCCTCAAACTAAGCAAATGAAAAATTTATCAATTAAATGGTCCACATACACCCCCCCCCCCTTTTCCAAATTACCTTAAAAATTATATAATTTTTGCTTTGGCAGAATCATTAATTACATTCTCCAACATTTGTAATATTTGGCAATATATCAATAATTTCCTGCTCAATTAAAATCAATTAGACAAATTTTGTCGATAGGATTTGATAGAAAAGTAGGACAAAACCGAGAAAGTAGGACAAAGTAGGACATTTTACCAAAAAGTAGGAAAAGTAGGACGAGTGGGAGTCCTGATACAAGAAACTGATCAAAGAAACTAAAAATAATTCTTTTAAAAAATACATCGGAAATATGACCAAAAATAATCTGTATTCTCATTTCTTCATAAGTATTCCAGGACAAGCTGAATTCCCATCATATCATAAACCAAACGGAAGATCCTCAGACAGATTCTGTACAAGACTGAGCAGTGTAAACCCATCGGAGTGCACGAAATTGATATAATCTTCAATGATATAAGAAAAGACAGCACCAGGTCCAGAGGGGATTACCAAATCAATATGATAATTATTATACAGGAAAAAACCTGATCTCATTATTTAACAATATCGTACAGAAAGTAATATTCCCACAACTATAGAAAGAAATAAAAGCTGTATATATCGCAAAGATAAACAAAGGCCAGGAAAAGGTTTTTAATTTTAGGCCTATTTGTCTCTCAACAGATATCGGCAAGATATTTGAGAAATGTAGTTAACCGGTTAGAATTTTATATACAGAAGAATAGAATATTTCAGCCGAATAAATATGGGTAAGGAAAAGGAGCTATTGATGCCCTCCAAAATGTCAAAGATATAGTCAAAATCAACTTCAGGTGAGATCGAATCGTTTGTCTAATATCACTTGATATAATTAATGCATTCAATACATTGAAGATAACTCCTCTTGAACACATATCAAGGATCGACATTCCAGCATATATCAAAAGAATTCTCTTTAGCTATCTGACGGACAGATCTGTTGTTAATGATAATGGAAAAATACATAAATACAACACTGGATTGCCTCAAGGGTCGGTCCTAGGGCGACATTATGGAGTTTGGCTATCAATGAACTCTTAAAAATCAAATCAACCCGGGAAAAGATGTCAACATACAGGCCTTTGCCGATGATATTTTGATAATGGTTTCTGCAGCAGTGCCCAAACACTTTACAAAAAAAGACAAGACATACTCATGAAAACTCAAGAATTTGAGTCCAAAGAAAGGTGCATGTTTTCGATTTGTAAAGAAAAGGGAAAATTAAAAGCATCCAATCAATCAGATTGGCCAATTTTCCCATTGTGTACAAAACCAGCTTTAAATACATGGGAGTAATACTGAACCGCAATTTCACATGGAGTGATCATCTGCACTATATCAAAGAAAAAAACATCTACATCACATCACGAATTGAAAAGAAACTCACGGGCAACATGGGGTGCAAAGCCGGAAGTTTTAAAGATGATTTATTTGGAGGCCATTAGAAAAGAAAATAGTAAGTATGGTTTGAATGCAAAACACATAAAAAACTTCTTCAAATAAAAAAGCAATTCTTGTTAGACATAACAAAATGCTATTCGACGGTTTCATACGAGGCGTTCACACATGCAGGAATACCTGCAATCAACATTACTCTGAAAAATCAAATAAGATGCTATAACATCAGTAAATTGAAAGAGTCTACACAATTTGAAGAACAAACTATAATGCACTCTCAAATACAAGAGCCAGCGTCTAATATTCCACCATGGAATAGAATCAAGATTGAATGAGACGAAAATGCACGTACATTCCTTTTATATAGATGGCTCCAAAATGTTAAGCAGAGTGGGCTGTGCGCACACGTACTATCATGAAAATGAAAGAACATTGGAAAAAATATATAGATTGTCAGACAACAGTACAGTCTTTTTGGCAGAATTATTCTGACTATAACAAGAAAAGCTATAAGCCACAACTTTGTAGGCTAGAATATCGTAAAACTGTAGCTCGCTTGTTGCTTCATAGATGCAGCACATGTTCAAATAATTTGGGCTACTTTTGAAGAGGATTTTGGCTGGAAATTTTTTAAGGACCTGGCAACTCAGCCATATTTGTTACCTTGACTTGAGTTGGGACAGATGAGACATGAGAGAAAAAGTTTTGAAGATGGTGGAACAGAAAATTTGGGAAACTGATCGATATGAATAAAAAATAAATAAATTTTTTAAATTAATATTGCATATTATTAATAAATTAATGTATAACTTACAGAAGTATACATTGTTTTAAGCTCTTTTATAGCTAATATAGTTTTATTAACATCCTTTTGGTTTTATGTAGTTTCTTCCCTTTCGGTTTTGTGCAGTTTCTTCCCTTTCGGTTTTGTGCAGTTTCTTCCAGCTGCTTGGAAGAGCACCAGTTCTCTTGTTAGAAGTTTCAAATTAATCATAAAACATTGGATATCCAAGACAGAGCATGAGGACAGTACTGTTAGTGAATTATGTGCAAGATCTGTGTGATCAACATGCCACGTAATTTGTACGGACTGTGTGTCCAACCTTGAATGACTAATTTCGGTGCTCGTGAAAATATGCTAAATATTATTTGAATGGGTAAATTTCTTTATCTGGGTATATTTCAATGTCATATCTGTCCATTTTTTAATCATGAAAATTACGTTTAAGAAAATTAAGACAGTTGACATATGTTATGACCTTGCTTTACATGACCATTCCATTAAAACAACCCATAGGATAAGTCCCACATAGAGTTGCTATTATATGCATTTTACTTTCGATATAATGCCCACCCACCCTAAATATAAAATCTGTTTTTGACAGGATGAAGTGGCTCATTATATCGAGCGTCGACTGCATATAATTTAAAAAGTTTTTAGTAGTGTATCCCTCCATTTCTTTTGAATGTGTCTATGGTCGGTATTACACTATAAAAGTTTTATATAATTTCATTTATAAAACTTGAAAAAAAAGCAGTTACATTTGCAGGAATGGCTTAGGTATTCATGGCTTACTATGTAACCAATATGCTTATTGGTTGAATTGTTCAAGTTTTATAAAAGAACTTTTCTAAAACTTCCATAGTAAAGGCCAGCCGCCTAGTAAATGATCATTTTAAGAAAATAGTTAAAGAAATTTCAAAATTATAGGTGGCCAAACTGGTAGATGAGCGAAGTCATGTAAAAAAACTCATTGCTTCATTGAAAACTCTTTTCTTGGATTTTTTAAATGCATTAATACTTAGTGGGGGGGGTGGTCAAAATGGCAGTCGTCAGTTCAGGGTAAATCCACAAATGAATCAACATTTAGGCTGTAAAAAGACCGCATCAATAGTTCGAGGGGGGTATGGAAATTCCGGTACTGTTAAACTATGAAGGAAGAAAGATAACAAAACCTACTTGAAGCGCCGGATCCATAATGATGAAGACGACTTAGGTGCCGGTAAAATAAATTAGTGTTTCTGGTATATGTTCTAGTAACCTTTTTTGCTTGTTTCTCAACCAGCTTAAAATATAAATGTTAAATTAGGTAGTAGGTACCAGGCACTGAACTATAAGTAAACGCTATGTATCTTCTTCTTCTTCTTCAATTATACAGGGCTTTATGCCTTCGGGCCATCCCCTGTTAGAGAAAGAACATTCCACAAGAGTAGGGTGACCATACGTCCCGTATTTCCCGGGACAGTCCCGGTATTTTCTGTATTTTTGGTCGTCCCGACTTTTTCGCAAAAGTGTCCCGGTTTTTCCCGTATTTTACACGACGCTTACTTGAATTTTTATTCTTTATTGAAGTCAAAGATTGAAATTATTTTTCAACTAATAAACTATATTATGATAATTATAACTATAAATGAGAATATTTATCTCCCACATTTGTCTCGGTGAACGTTTTTTTCGTGAAATTCATTTTAATCCACTGCAATTTGCAGTAACGTTTCATTTCCCGCCATTGTGATTTTACCGTAATTTTAACAATATTTGGCAACTTTGCTCGGTTTTGGCGTCATTTTTGGCAATAATTGGCGATGTCCCGTATTTTCCCGTATTTGGAATCTCAATGTCCCGTATTTCTCTCGAGGAAATATGGTCAGCCTACACAAGAGCATAGAACATGTTATAAAAATATACTAACGAAAGAGTTGCCATCAATCACAGAACACATAGGAATTCCAGCAATTTCCATTCTTCCCTCTTCTTCAGAAGGGTATGGAGAAGAAAGAAAAAAAAAGGGGGGAAAGGAAAAAAAAAACACAAACCAGACGAAACAAACGCAGATGGAGATGTTATATGAGATGGAGAAGAAGTCTTCAGGCTTAAGGGACGATGCTAAGCTGCTTTAAAATGATATGATGACATGAAGTCCCTGGATGAGTGTGTGGTAACAAAAATGAAACCAAACAACCAAGGCAGAAAAAGACAAAAACCAAACGAGACAAAGAAAGAGGGGGGAAAAAAATAAAAAACTCACGAAAAACGTTGACTAAGGGTAACAAACCTCTCAAAGCTACAGATAATGCTCTCAGGTCTGCCTGAACAGAATTCGGACCAACAACTAACTGGTGGAGAAAAAGAATTAAAAGTTGAGAACCGAACCTGGGAGAACCTAATATAAGAAAACAAAAAATGAGAGGAAGTTTCAGGAATCTTGCATTGTAGACAGAGAGGGTTAGCCATTTTCCTAATACGATGGAGGTAATCATTCAAGGGAGCTCTATTGCAAATGAGTTTGTAAAACAAACATTCCAACCTTCTATTCGAAAAAAAAGCGGAGAAGTTCTGGCAGCAGTTATAGAAGGAGCTAAACTCAGGAATAGATAAGAAAAGAGCATTACGGATATTTTCCTTGAAGTGGCGAGAGTAAAGAGAACGAATGTCCTCCACATAAAGGCTAGAAGGTAGAAGATCAACAGTGGAAGAAGCTACAGTTCGAACATGATTGTCTATTGTCTCATTAATGGCAATGCCCGAATGACTTGGGACCTAAATTAGTGATATGCTGTTAACCAAAGTACTAGTATGAACCAGTTGAGCATATAGGAGATGCGTCACCGTAGACGAATGAATAGAAAAATTGTCGAGAGCCATGATGACTGATTTGGAATCCGTAAACATGAATATTGGAGTATTAGAAGATTGAATGAAGGATCTGAGACCTAAAGTAATAGCAAGGGCCTCCGCAGTGAAAACTGAGGAGTCTTTACCCAAGTCAAAAATGACGTTTTTTGGAAGTCATGAAATGCCTTATTTCTGACGTCATAAAATAGGTGATTATGTCCATTTTGAAGACGTCATCTGGGCGCCATTTCATGACGTGATTAAATGACGCATTAGTAAATAACGCACTCCCCCCCCCCCCCCAAATACGTACCGCTTTATAAATTATTCATGTGGAATAGAACTAAAAAGACAAACACAAGTATTTAAAGAAAAAAAAATGTTTTATTCAGTCAAATATGCATATTATATATCTACACAGTGGTTCAATGGACGAAATGGATTATGAACTGTGCAGCAATGGTAAGCTTACAAACCAATCTTTCAAGGGCAGCAGAACACATTTGGAAACAACATCCTCTAAGGATACTTCAGTATATATATTTGCCAAATCTTTCACAATAAAAACATTCAGTTTAGAAGATGGAAGGGGTATCCCCTTCCATCTAAGTACTAAATCGTAGACCTAAAATACTTAATCTGTCAGCTCTCCTCAATACATTGTGAACCTGAATAACTGATTTTTCTTTAGTAAAACAATAACAATTAGCGGGACTTTGGGAGGAAATTGAAATACAGAATTTATTAAGAAATGACAATTTTTTATATTGATGTCCAATAAAATCACAAGGAACTGGCCCCAAATTATGTTCATTTTGCATCTCAAATAAATCAGACTGAATTTGATTAGAAGGTTCACCATGTTCATCATATTCATTTAGTCTCCGACAAATTTGTTCAAATGGCTTATTGCCAGATTTAATGCTTTTTTTTAAACTGCCTAGAAAACTTTCAAATACAAAAGCTGAGAAATTATCTAAAACACCCAATTTTTTCACATCATTTGCAAGGTGAATCAAAACATGAACATTATATACTAAAAATGATTTGCCATATAACTTTTCAGAGTGGCTTACAAATTCCCTAAGAAAGTTATTAGCAGAACTAGAATAATTCACCAAGTGTGGAGAACATAAAATGCTAATACGACTATGCAATAATAAAAAATGCTCGTATATGGAAGAATGAACTAAATTAAGCAAAACCACAGGGCCAGCATAAAGGAGGAAGGTTCGTAGCTCTGTGGCTTTCCACCTGTCAATTTCATTCAGTCTTCTAGGCTTTCTTATGAATTCTGCAGGAAAAAATGTTTTCAAATAAAGCAAACGAGTATTCAATTCTGCAGTTGTTTTGGCATCTAATTTTAATGGAACTTTGCCACAAAGCCAAAAATTTAACAGTTTCCTCATAACTCCTAAACACACACAATGCATATAATCCAAGGGGAAATGTGAAACCATGTCAATATCAAGAGCTAAAAGTGGTGAAGTTCCAATGTGATGATCTTTGTCTCTTTGTGCTCGAAAAGATTTGTCATTGCGATTTGTCGCATTCAAATCTGCTAAAACAACATTTCTACCCTCTGGAACATACGTCCCATTACAGGTGCATTTATCACATGAAGAGTATCCCCCATGACCCTTTACACATTTTAAAAATGCACGTGCAGGAGCATCGCAAATAAAAGAATACAGCTCAATTTCAATGGTCCTGCCCTTGAAATTAAAACCAACATCAAACAAATGCTTTAGTTCTAAAACTAGATGATTTAGAAATTTTTCCAGAGGCTTTGGTTTCGAGGTGCCACAAAATATGCCAACTACTACAGGAGTGTTTATTAAACAGTCATTAACCGACATCAAAATAGGCCAAAATTGCACTCTGGAGCTTTTGAAAAGTGGTAAACCATCGATGTTGAATATTAATTGCAAGGTATCACAAGGAACAATAGGATGTTTAGAAAAAAATAAAATCGAACGCTTCTCCACACCAAAATAGCAAAACTCACCATTATCTAATTTTTCTGTGTCTAGGGCACATATTAGGGAGGTACCTAACAGAGATCGACTTGTTTTAATCAGATTAGGATGATATGGAGAAAGAAGTTTTAGCAAATCGGTTATTGCTACACCAGGAATTTTATATTTGACAACCCACTTCTTAAGGTCACACTGAAGAAGCTCGTCACTGGGCTCTTTTTCTCTCATAATTTCTTCTGCATGTTTTGGTGCTGTGCAAGAACCACTAAAATTACCACTTAAATACTTACCTCGATTTTCAAAATTGTGTTTATCACAACTATGTATCACTGGATTAATTTCACCATCATTGCAAGTCTCTTCTCTAGATTGATCTTGATTATTTTTACATTCATTTTCTTGACTGAATGAATGAACGCCAGGGGCTCTGTCATTTTCTTGACTATGGTTTTTCAAAAATCTATCAATTACTTTGTTGACTCTTCTTTTTGTTTGTCTCTTACTGATAATTCCTTCTTTTGGCATGTTGCAAACGAACTACAGCTATCTCAAAAATTCACAGTTGTTTTTCAACAACTTCGATTGCCGCTGTGGCGCATGTTTTAACCAAATTTTTATATAATTCTTTATTGTTACATCAGATTCACCTGTGACTTTTTTCACAGCTCCTGCAAAATAGTGGAACAAAAAAAAAATTTACTTAAATATGTAGAATAATAATAAATTTTAAATAAATAGATAACTAAACAAAATTATGATTTCATGAAAAATATATTGTACACGCAGATGGTAAAGATAAGCTCCCAGAATGTCCAGGCTGTTCAATTTGATGCTAAGAGACTTGACTGAAAGGACACCTCCTGCTCTAAAAACATAGGCTCTTTTATTTTTCACTGAATCTTTCATTTCACATGAAACAGTTCAGAAACTTTCATTAAAAAAAAAAAAATTATGCGGAAAAGGTAGAGAAAATATTGCAATTGATTGTGTTTCCTTAAATAGCAATAACAATGGATAATTATTTAACAAATTTAACTTTGAGGTGACAATGGTACATGTATCTCGTGATAGTGATGTACGTGCGGTGAACTTTTGCACCTGCTTTTCCAGCATCTTTAAAATTGAATTTTTAACTTAATTTTTTTGCATGAATGTTAGACGTTTAAAATATAATACAGAGTCGGTTCATGTGACAGTCTGGTCTCAAGACAGTTTTGTCTTATTTCGTCTTTTGTTACTTGCTGGATTAGCCAGGTGCAATCAAGAAGCAGGTGTAAAAGTTTACCACACTCAACTTATTCATGAAAAAAGAGGCAAGCATTTTTATTAATCCTGGCTACTTTTTCGAAATATATGTATATAACAGCAGACTCTCGCTAACCCGGCACATATCAGATCACCAGGGTGTGCCCCGATTACTAGAAGTTAATTGAAGAAGCGCATTCAATTAACATAAACTTCCGTGCACTGACATGCATTAACATGTTTTCCTCTTCAATGGGGTCAACGAAACACACCTAAAAATGCTGGATTACTAGATGGCCAGATTACTAAGTCTGCTTAATTGAAAATTATTTTAACTTCACCACGCAGTTTAGTTCAGTCTTCTATTATTTCTGATATATAAGCACACATTTTCAACACACTTTTTTTAGTGTTGCAAAACATGAAAATCTCTCTCCTGGCATTATGTAACAAAATGAAAGGTTTTACCATAAGTTGAAAGGGATAAAAATTTAAGAAAACCCGATTCTATGGCATATACAACATCAAAATATAATGTTTTATATGGAGACAATGCTTTAAGAGCACCTCTCTTGCTTCAGCAAAACTAAACAAATTAAAAATCTGTCGTCCCCATTAAATTGATGGGAAAAAATAAGAAACACCTAAAAATGTGTTTGACAAAAAAAAAAAAAAAAAATTGTTTTGAGTATCAGTGCTTGGTCAAATTGAAAATGAGCAATGAAAATAGATTATATTTATGCTTCTCAATCAAAATTTTTAAAGTCAAATGCTGAAACTGGCAAAATGCTACATATGCTGACTACTGATACTACATTTGCTGAATATGTATCAGCTTTGGTTGACATTCATTTTCCGTTACTTTTTTTTTTCTATTTCATGAGAATGATCCATATGCGAGAAGAGTAACTTTTGCTGTAAATACCAATTTTCTTTGTTTAAAAACCTGATACATGATATTAAAAACTTACGTAACAAAACATTGCATAGCGATGTGGATTCAAATGCAATTTTGCTGTTTCTTCCTTTAAAGTTGTATTCACACGCCAACCGATCAGTCAATAAATACCGTAATGAGTCATTCACTGCTCGCACAACCCCTTTGCCCACTCTGGAAGACAGGTACTGGCACTGGAAAGCATATTAATTGAAATTGTAATTAGAAAGGAATAACTCCATGCGACAAACTGACATTTATAACTTCATTTGAATATTCTGGTTCTAAGCCCATTTCAGTTTCATAAAAATCACAGTAAGCATGCAATGATTAATTATCAAGATATACTTACCAAATTGAAAAAATTGTTATCATCTTGCAGAAACTCTTCCAATAAAAACATCTCATCTTGCGTGGTAAGAGGAAGAGAAATGGGCAAATCTACAGGAATCTGTGACAATTCCACCTTCATGTTTTTGTTCAGTTGTTTCATGCATTGCAGGAGCTGGTTATTCTGTTCTCGGATTTCCACGAGTATACTTAAAATCTTATCATTAGTTCGTGGACTAACAGGAGTAGATGAGGTTTTAGGAGTACTGAGATACTGACTTGCTTCTATCTCCAATTCTACAGATGGAAAAAATAATTCAATTTAAGCTAATTACTAGAGAATTTAGATGAGAAACTTACAATAAAATATGATTAAGCAAACGAAAAGTGCAAAGCTTGGAGGACTACTCAAGCCCTATAATAATTCAAATATAGCACGGTTATCTTTTTATCCCATTTCCCAGAACTGGAAACTCCACACTCCTCCTAATGTTATCTTCATATCAGAACCTGATCCATGAAAAATACATTAGACTCCAGACTAATGTGGCGAAGGGCAGAGTTGGCAAATTTCTTGTTATGGTGGAAAAAACTGCAGTAAAAACCATGGAAAAAAATTGCTTATTCTACTTGTATATCCTACCTGTTAAGAAACTATTATTCTCATTAAATAATTTCTCTTGCTCAGGCTTCAAATATTCAATAACTGGCCTCGGTTTAGGTAGAGCAATTGTATTTCTCGCATTCTCATCATCACTTTCACTGCTGCTGAGAATTACTGGTTTACGTTTTCGAGGCCTGCGACAATCATCATCCTCTATCTCTGTGCTTGCAATGTCAGTTTCATATTCAGCTTCTTTGGCTCTTTTTCTGGCTTTCAGCAGGTCATCTATTAGAGACAAGACCTACTTGTTGACAAGGTAAAGTATATAAAAGAAATATGCAGCATCATAGAACATTCAACATTACACTTGAATATATTGCCCCGCTCATGCCAGCACAAATGTGCTATGTCCTTGGGAAGAAAAAGAACATGGGAAATGGCATTAGAATGTTTGCTCTACTCATGTATGGTAGACTTATCTATGGAAGTTATTTTCCTAAAATGTTTCATGTATTCCAATAGGAACACATTTACAGTTCAGGGAAACTGTATAGAGCAAAATAAGGTATCCAACCAGCTGATAAAAAAAAAGAAAATTTTCACATTCGGGCATTGGGGGGGGGGGGCGATATATACCACACAGGGCTGGACAAATCTTTCAAAACACTCCAGGTGCCAGAACAATTTTATCAAAAAAGGTCCAAAATAATGCTTCTTTTGACTTTTTCAGGACATAGTGACCCTCTTACATGTTTGCGGACATGTTGCTATAAATTCAAAATATTTTGGGTCGCCGCTGTGGTGGTCGAGTGGTTATAGTGACGGACTCGCGATGCGAGGATCCGGGTTCGAACCCCACAGTGGTGGTCGGCTGAAGTTGGTTTTCTGTGGTTCCCAACTTCAAGGCGCAAATGCGAGCCGATCGCCCCGTTAAAAAGTCTCGCCACAGAGAGCAACAGTCCTACAACGATAAATCATTCAATCATAACACTTCACTCATAGTTAGAAAAACTGGTGGCAGATGGCAGCACTACACATAACAAGCATTACAGAGAAACAATAAAATTTCACGTCAGGTTTCACTACACGTACACTCCCGCATGTACTGATTCGTTGGGGGTTCCGCGGAGGGGGTGTAGCAGTAGTAGGTAGGGCCTCCAAAAAATGGCTCGGGGATCCATGATGTTCTTAAGTCAGCCACCTCGTTGGGCAATTTGCCTGTTGTGGCGTTGTAATTGTAATATGGAATTCCATGTTAAAGAGACCGAAATGCAAAAAAAGAATTAAATAATGCCTCTCAGCCTGCAATTTATTGACTGCATAAAGAATTTTTTAGTCCTCATGGTTAACCGAGATCTTTCCAGCCTTGATAACACAAAATGTATAACAAGGCTCCAACACTTTTTCACTGGACCAAATTCATAACTGTTGATGCTGGAAGATCCATATAAAGGTTTACCGACATTGCCTCTCAAAATTTGACTACAAAATACGTAAATTTCACAAAAATTTTAAAAACCTTTTTAAAGCAAGAACCTAAGGTTTGCCAGCTTCAAAGTTTGGTTTAAAAAAAAATTTTCCCCATTAAAATTGAACTTGATCTTCAGTCATAAATCCCATTGTTACATGAAGTGAAATGGCTACCTGTTTCATAGAGGATTCTGTTTAGTTGTATTATTTTCCAATTTTCATCCGGCTCCTCGCCAGAAATCAGAGCTTTATTGTAATTTTTCACAGTTTTTGATGGCCAAAAACATCTGGTCTTCCGGGGCGTTAACCAATTGCCGTTAACGATAACAACTGGACCATTCCCAGAATCGATTGCCTCCTCTGCAACGCAAAACATTTTTCTACTGAAAAGCAATCGAAGATAAATACGTAAATAATTTTCGAAAAAAAAACCCAGACAGAATTCTAACAAAAAAGCAGAACATGCATAACATTTTACTTTGATAGAAATTGACTGTCGTGACTCATGAAATGAAAATTCGAAAGGAAATTCACCTCTCAGGAAAAACCTCTTGAAAACAACTTGGTCCTTCGTGCTCAAGCTCAAAATCTTCACTTTTTTTAAGGCACGCAACTATAAAAGGCCATCGCTAGCATAAATTGAGCAAAAACAACAAAAAAAAAGAAAACAATTTGATAAAAGTAACGTTGTAGGATTACAAAAAGATCCAGAACATATACCTAAGACAAAAATTTTAACACCATGTAAAACAAAGACTATCATCAACATTCACTGCAGCAGAGAAAAAGAGCGCGCATTCTTTGCGGTTGACGGTTTTTCCAATGGGCACGAAACTCGTGATGTTTATGACTTAAATACATTTACACTATTCACCGACACGTCATTTCATGACCTCGATTGTTCATGAACGTCATGAAATGACGAGTTATTTAAAGAAGGTCATGAAATATCACGTCATTTCATGACCTTCATTGTTCATGGTCATTAAAAGACTTTGAAATGACGTGATTTTTTTTCTCATTGACGTCATTTACAGAAAATGACCAAATTATCACGTCATATTTGACGTCAGGCGACTACTTGGGTATTAATGAACCAAGACTTGATAACTTTAGTAACCAAACAGAAAGCTCCACAAGCCACTTGAGATGATTTAGACGCATCTGTAGCAATTACATGAGCATTCAGCGGCAGAGACTCAATATACTCTTGGAATATTGTTTGATAAGGGATGGTAGACTTAGTTTTTTGAAAATTAAGACCCTCCGATATGAAATAGATATTCGAGGGTATCCACGGCCAAAAGGAATAAATTGGACGCAACATGGACCTATGGGAAAACCCAATGGTATTATTGAACTGTGATATTTCCCTAGCCAAAGATGGAGAGAGGTGACGAAAGCCCGAATCCATATGGTTAGAGTGACCCTGCGTGGGAGAGGCTGTGGCAGAAATACAAGATAACCCAATTCTGAAGAGAATAGAATCCTGAAAGGAGGGTAGGGCGAGAATGGTTCTGAGTTTATCTATGCGAGTTGAAGTAGGGAGGCCTAAGATAGATCTCATCGAGGAATTATAGATGGTGTTGATCTTGGTAAGAGAAGATTTGGCTGCATTAAACCAAGCCACCGCTCCGTAACCAATGGTACCTCCAATGATGCTCATTAGCACAGGTTTGAGGAACTTGCAAGGAATATTTCTTGAGGAGTGAGAGATGGAGCGACAAATGTTTAAAGATTAAGAATGTTAAAGAGTGCCCTTAGAACGCAGAGATGATAATTGTTTTTTCCAGGTGAGGGTACAATCCAGATAAACACCTAAAACTTTCAAGTACGGATCGAACGGAATGGATTCACCATTAATGCTGAAAGAAGGAAAGTATGGAGGTCGTTTCCGTGAGAAAATAGAAAATCGAGATTTGGATAGAGAAATGCACAAGCCACTATCTTCAGCCCATCTGAGAATGTTAGGCAAGGTGTTCATCAACCTGGACTCAGCATACTTCCCATCTAACGCATTCATTTGGAGAAAAATATCATCGGCATACATAAAGAAATTAATGTCATAAGTAATATATGAGGTTATATCTAATGTGAACAGAGTGAAAAGTACGGGGGAGAGGGTAGATCCCTGTAAAAGACCACAGTTGGGAGCAAAAGCCCCAGATCTGGAACCCCTCCAATGAATAACATGTTTACGGTTAGAGAGATAATTAAAGAGCCAAGTTAAAAAATTTCCATGGAAGCCCAAGTGAGCTAATTTGGAAATGAGCAAATCATGCTTCACGGAATCATAAGCAGCTCTCAAATCCAGAGCGATAATGTAGCTAGTGTAGCCCTTTTGGAGGGCATATGAAATGGAGAACACCATATCTTTAATGCAAACCTCGGCACCAGTTTTCGGTCGAAAACCATAAAAGTTTTTTGGAAAGAGCTCAAATCGTAATGCAATCCAAGTGATCCTAAAAAGAATGATTCTCTCAAAGATTTTACTAATAGTGTTTATAAGAGTCAGAGGACGAAAGTTCTTCGGATCAGTTGTTGGCTTTCCTGACTTGGGAATAAAAATAATACGTCCTTCTTTAAAAGACAGCGGCACCAGCGATGAAGACCAAAGGGTATTAAAAGCATTCAGAAATTCAATCCCCTTATTTGGAAGGAGTTTATACACCTTCAATGGAACACCATCTGGACCATGGGTCGTTGAACGACCAGAACAAGTGGCTCTACGAATTTCCGTGGAAGTGAACGGTGCATCCATGTAAGCCTGGAACTCACGAGGAGGACCATAAAAAGTTACGGTGTGAGACCGGCCAGGTGAAGAAAAGTGGTTAAATTTTAAAAATTGGATCTGTACGAGAGGATCGACATAACTATTATTAGCAATCTTGAAAATGTGCCGGGAATCATCCCAAGTTTTCGCCACGATATAACGGTGTCTACGCAAGACAGAAAAAAGAACTGAGGGCTGAGTAAAAGGATTAAGTTCTTGAGCCAGAGTCTTCAATCGTAGAATGCGAAGGTGGCGACGAAAAACAGAAGCTAATCTTTTATATTTAATCCAGTTGTCCTGAGAGGGCACACGGCGAAATAAGCGGAAAGCCCGTTTTTTTTTCGATAAGAGCAATACGCCCTTCTTTATCCAACTTAAGCCAAGGTTGTTTCTTCCGGTACACAGAGTACCTAGCTGAGTTAACAATGGAAACAACATGATTGTAAATATTGTCGAAATCGTTAGTAGCGGGGATGGCAGATAGACCTGCCATTACCGCTGACCATTTAATATAACGGAATTCCTGAGATATGAATTGTTTATTCAAAGAGACGGAAATCTTAATTGGCAAATGATCACTATTGAATAAGGATTCACAGGGAGACCAAATAATATATCTATAAAGACCTGGGCTACAGAAACATAAGTCGATATAGGATTGTGAGTCCTTGCTATAAAAGGTGGGGCAAAAAGGAGGAACTAGACAAAGGTTATGATTAAGATACCAATTAAATAACATAGTACCTGCAGGAGATACAATATGTCCTCCCCAATTTGGATGATGACTGTTGGAATCTCCGATTATGATGAAATTCCCAGAGGTGTATGAGAAAATATTGTCGATAGCAGCGATATTGAAAACACCTGGAGGACGATAAAAATTAACAACATACATAGAAAAATTGTTTAGAAAAACTTGACCAATCATAATTTCAAAAAAGGGGTCAGAAATTTTCCATATCAAAGATGAGGAAAGAGATGAATTCACCGCGGTCACTAAACCACCACCTGGGAGAAGTCGATCATTTCTAAAAATCTGAAAACCAGCAAGAAAAAAGTGGTCCTTCGGTTAAAGAAAAGTCTCCTGTAAACATATCATAGTTTAAACAAAAATTTCTGATAAAGGTTGATTTGGACTTGATGCCTCGGACATTCCATTGAAGAATTCTAAAATTCATATTGTTCATAGTTTTTTTTTTTTTTTGGAAAGGATTAACTAGAAAAGTATATTTAACTGAAGAGAGGGAAAAAGCATCAAATTCACAGAAAAAATAAATACTTATTTTTTGAGAAAGAAAAAGGAAATATCAAGCGAGAAAAACACAATAGGAAAGGGAGGGGGAAAAAATCCAAACCAAACTCGATTTGATCACAAAAATAAGAATACTGAACTTTTGTCAGCTCTAACGGCCGTATTCACCAACACAGTTTCATCTGCGATCGCAGGTTAAACGATCAGCGATCGACACGGATTGGTTAAAATCATTAATTTAACCAATCTGTTTCGATCTTCAATCCTTCCACCTGCGATTGCAGTTGAAACTGTGTTGGTGAATACGGCCGTTAATGAGGTAAAGAAAACCCATTATCAAACTCGATAACAGTGAGAAAGGAAAAAAGATCAAGCGAGGAACAAACTTTAAGCGAGAGGGGGGAAAAAAGGGGGGGGGGAGACAAAAACGAAATAACGTGAAAACTAGGTTCCAACATTTGAGGCCGAGTCATTTTTCAGCCTCTTAGCTAATCGTCTTTGTTTTACCCTTTCCGCAGGAGAAGTATAGAAATATTCGACTCAGGATCTTGAGAAAAGTCACTATCGTCATTATGCTCAGGGGGCAAAGGTTGATTGAAGATAGCAGTCGAAGGACCAGAAGTGTCCATATTCACATTCGAATTAAGTGGCGGTATTATATTCACCTTATGTACAGCTAGGTTAACCGAATTGACTATTTCGGGAATAAGCGCTCTGATAGAGTCATTCAGCGATTCCTGAAGACTTATTTTCAGATCTTTAAGCACAATTGCACTGCCCGCTGGCTGTGTATCTATTTGAACAGCCATAGCTGCACATTTGAAGGAGTCAAACTAGACCCCGGAAACGGGCAAAGCCCTAACCAAGAGCCTTGATCTTCACTTCAGGAAATTAAATAAAATTACTACTTAAAATTCAACAAATAAAGAAAACTGTACTTAAAGAGGGAAACTGGTAAAAAAAAAAATTAAAATGAAAATTAAGAGAGAAAAAAAAAAAATTAAGTAAAGGGTAAGGCACAAACGCAGAACGAGAGGGGCGTAACACCAACCACGCCGAAAACCCAAAAACGCTATATATAATATATATATTGCATTTGCAAGGCTACTCGACTTTCGACTTTTATACGTGGGTTTTATGTGTCGGAAGGCTTTTATCCGCTTCTGCAGTGCAACTAATAATAAGCTGACCATATTGCTTCGAGAAAAATATATGAAACAGGGTTTAGAAGTTGGTTCCTGAGGTGTATACGCATTAGAACCCCTATAAATGCGAAGTTTCTTTAATATCCCTTTTTGTGTTATAGCCACTAGAATTAAGGCATGGAGGAAAGAATAACAGGATATGACGTGACCAGCGCGTCCGTTGAGAAAGTTTGGAGAATAAGGGTTGCCAGATGAAGCCAGTGATCTTTCTATTAAATTGACCAAGTCCAACAAGAGAAACCGCGGCTCCCAATGCATGTTCACGATATCTACAGACAAAATGTTCGGAAGCCCGTATTCTGTTCCCTGATTGGTTAATTTAGTAGAGGGTGGTCAGACCTGGCCATTTATTGTTGGCGAAAAAATAATAACGTTAGTAAACATCCTAACATAAATACCACGGGAAAAAAATAATAATCATTTATTTTCATATCATCGCTTTTTCTCTTCCTTCTTTATTGTGTAAAAAGACAAAAATATGTGGATATGCAAACAATGGAACAGATGCGCCACGCTAGGAAAATACAAACACCTAGCATAATTAAGTTTTTTTACGTTTCTGCCGACCGCAAATGGTCCTATTCGGTTCACGCGGATTTATTATTGCAGATTATATAATTAAAAAAAATTCCCTCCCCAAGTTGAGGGGTGGGTGTTATTTAATGTCTACTTTGCCAAGGCCATGGTCCTCACATCTTGGAGCAGGGCTCCCTAGGCTGGGATCTTTCGCGAGCCCCTATATGATGGATTTATAACGTGAAAAATACTGACAAGCGTCCCAGGCCATCTCGTCCATATTCCTGGGCCCCAGGGCTGGAGATCTGTCAGCTCCACCCTCGTGGGGGCCATGCCCAGGGCCCTTGCAAAAGTTGGTTCCTGAGGTGTATACCCCGAGCAGGGCCGCAACTAGATACTTCGTCATCCGGGGCAAGCTGGCATTTTGGCACCCCTTGATGTAGAAGAAACAGTTAAAAGGTGAATTTGGCGCCCCCTTCTGGTTCAGCGCCCGGGGCACCAGATCCACCTGCCCCCCCAGTTGCAGCCATGGCCCCCACATCCTGGAGCAGGGCCCCTAGGCTGGGATCTTTTACGGGCCCCCCCGGTCAGACTTTCCACGGCTCCTTCTATAGTTAATTTATACCGTGAAAAAGCAAAAAATTATGAGAATTGTCTCGGGCCCCACAGCTAGGGCCCTGTCAGCCCCGCCCATGGGGGGGGGGCGTGGTTGCGGCCCTGAGATCCCAGCCGTAGACAAATATATATAATATATGAATTGACGTCAACGTGTTCCCCCAGATGTTCAAGTCTATCTCCGCCTATGCTGATGACCCATGTCCACCCACAATTACGGGTCTGACAGAGCTCAGGAGATGATTCTTTTAACTTTTTATATTTTTCACAGAACAAATTTGCTGTGGGGGATGGGACGCCAAAGATCTCAGCTGATTGATGTGGGGTAACCTATACATTTTTTGTGTAAGTTATCGTAAATGTAATAAATCCGGTGATTATGGACCATCGTGGCCCCCACAGCCTGAAGCAAGGCCCTTAGGCTGGGATATTTTGTGGGTCCGCAGACCAAACTTTTCATGGACCCTTCAACAGTGAATTCGTAGCATGAAGGGAAATGATTGTCCCGGGCCCTACCTAACCTTGCGGGGCCATGGCGACCATTATATATTGCATATCATCGTGCCCTTCCCCCAGAACTTGTCTATGTATGCCTTACACGGGTGGAACAGTGTCATCTTAACACAAACTCACCCGAGCCTGGCGGGATCGTCTTCAAATTTTCTTTAGTATTGAAACGTCTCTCACTAGACATTTATAAGAGTCAGACTGAAGGAGCATTCGGAATTACACAATAGCATAAATGCGCTTTATTCCAACATTAGTACAATAGTTACGGAGAAACACAACCGACTGCCATGGCCGCCCGAACTCGAATCCCCACAGCAATCGAACGGCGCGCGCGTATTGAAACTCGCGCTCTGCGCTGTTGCCAAGTCATACATATAAATATAACATATATATAACACCTTCCCTTCTAAAAGAAAGTCTGCACTACAATGCACGAGTTCAGTTACGCAACCCCCTACACACCTAGTCTTTCAGGTGGTCGCCTGCGACGTTGTGATCGCCTCAGATGAGGAGGTGATGAATCAACAGCTTGAGGATCACTTGCCTTCGTCGGCTCATTTCTGGTGAACTCGGTATTCTTCGTCTGATCGGGGCCCTCTGATTTATTGGGCTGCTGGGATATCTCGGAACCAGCTGAACGCGAAGGTGACACCGAAAGCCGTTGACGCAATTGGTCCCGATGCCGAACCACGTGACCCGAAGGAGTACTCACTTCTCAAGGTGGAAAAGTCATATCACACTTTTCCCCCTCTTTTGACATATGACATAGAGTTTTTGTAATCGAGAGTTATTCATATCATATTTAAGTTTGATATTTTTGTGTCAAATAGTAGATATGTGTTTTGTGTTGTAAGAAAATTAGTTTGTTGTCCTTTTTTTCAGTTGGGAAAACGAGTAGGTTACACACCTATTTTTAGTACACACGGTATGTGTTTTCAAAATTTTTGATTTTCGATACGATCCCGATATCGTAGACTTTGACCGATTATTCTAAATTAATCCTTTGGAATTTTTGCTGCTTGGTGTCAAGTGTGAGCCGATTTTGAGGCATCTTCGTTGGAGTTTGTAAAAATTTAAATTTGTCCCAGGATAGTAAGGCAGGAGATGGCCATTTTTCGAACTTTCGTTTCCGATCTCGAAGGTGACGTGGAGAGGATATATTTTTTTTAATTTTTTATTTTTGCGGATGGAAACACACAAAATTACCGCTTTTCGTGTTTGAAACTTTTTGCCATGTCATCAGAATTTTTCTGGAGGATGAGACATACATGCTGAACTATTTTTTGGGGTCATTAATTAAGTAATTCATTAATAATTTCTTTTTTTTTTTAAAGGAAACTTACACACGTGCCATTGATATTTGTTAACGTTGAATTTGGATAATAATTCTGATTGGAAAATATTTAGATAATTCAAGAAAGTGTATTCTATGTGTCATCTTGAATTTAAAATCATGTGTTAATTAATTTTTTTAATTTTCTTTGTCATATGACGAAATTCTTCCTGTATCATTAATTATGCGTCGAAGTATGTCATGTGACCTATCATTGGAACGCGGAATTAATTTCCCATCTAATGGTAAAATTTGATTTGTATTTTTTTAATGATGTGTGTGCGTAATTAAGCGTTTTCCTTTTTGTATAACATTTAGTGCATTGTCCTTGGGATCAGAAGAGTCTCCCCGTAGGAAGAAAGTTTCGTTCAGGGCGTTATTTTTGTCCAGATTTTAGACTTGCCCTTTCACCTTAATTGGTCAAAGGTGATGTCGTAAAAATTTACGCCACGAATAAAGTGTGCGCATTTCGAATCCACGCCCACTTTTCAATTTACTTATACCCTCGAAACGTCGGTGGGTTGGTCAGTCTTGGTTCGGTCTTCCATTTTCTCTCGTCGGAAAAAAAAACGCGGTCCATTCGATGTTAGTAATGTGAAATCGTTCTCGCGAGATGTTGCTGTTCGCTACCGCAGTAGTTTATCCATTTTGTTGCCGAGGCGATCCTGAAGCTTGTCACCATGTCCAGAGCAGAGCCTGAGAGCGTGTTATGCCAGCTGAGAAGGATCCGGAGAGTTTTGTCCTATCTTGGATAGGCCGCCTGTTTCCCGATGTCACTCGAACTTGACTTGAGATCCAAGAGCTGTGGCAGTTACCTTTAGAGGATATGGAACACTGACCCTGGGTGACAGAACGTCGAGTCACTCGGAATTTGTAAGTATGTGAATTTATTCCCTTGGTTTTCTCTCTCATTCACTATTTCTTTTGAGTTCGTGGCGGTGATCTGGGAATTTGTAAATTTTTTTTGTGTCTATCATGATTCTTTAAGTTTAGATCCAACTCCCTCCCGTTGAAATTTTTGGTTAAGTAGAAAGTTCTTTAAGGTGTCTTAATTCTAATGATCTCTATGACAATGCACTATTTCGGGTTGATTTTGATATGTTTGTTTCGCTGTTTAAAGTAAAGTTTTGCTAAATGTTGATGTTGGAAAAGCATTTTTCTGCAATGAGAGACTGTTTTGAATTTGCTCAATGTCAATTTTGAGGTATTTTAAGTGATGCTGCTGTATTGTTAAAGTATCTCATTGAGGAAGAAAAGTAATTAAAATTTAATTATCTTAACTATTATAAATGTGTAGGTGTGACTTGTAGTAATTTGGTTCTTTTTACTTGTTTTCATGTGGTAAATCTTAATTAAGATGGAACTTTTGCACTTCCCGTAGATAAGGGTTATTTTGTGGTCAAGGTAACCACGCTCTGTATGCCCTATTCGAATCACTGGCCTTGGTGTTTAAAGATAATCATATAAGGAGCAAATTTGGTCATAGTTCTCATGTTGGTCATAAGTTTCTCTTATAATATTGTTTTGGTGAAATAGTGTCTCTTTGGGAACTACCATGATATTGGTGCTGTGATTGTGCAAGTTAAAATTTTCAGAGAGTAACTTAAGTAAGAGAACATATAGCATATGTGATTGTGTGAAATTAAATTTTTTTTTATACTAAACCAAACATAACACACTTCCGACATGACCCTACCCCCTGAAGCGGAGACCGTTCCTAGCATCTACCGTGGGCCACTTGCGTAGTTTCTGCACCATACCTTATCCTCAGGTGCAAACTTGGGTTTGAGATCGGGATCCGTCGCCAGATGTTGACCTGGTTTCAATAGGTCCAACCTGCTTCTCATGACTCTGTTGAAAATCGCCGTACCAGGAGCTTGACCAGTTGAGGAGACAGGTGTCCTTCGATAGTGAAACAGAAATCTGTCAAGCCTTTCCTGGAATGGGCCGCCCTTAATTTTTCTCAACGCATCCTTCATGGAGCGCACCGCTTTTTCAGCCAACCCATTTGACTGCGGGTGATACGGCGCAGCTCGAACATGGATGACTCCGTTCCTACGGAGGAAATCTGAGAACTCCTGACTAGTGGACGATGTTGCGTTATCACTGACGATAGTCCTGGGCAGTCCGAATCTCGCAAAGAGGGATCGTAGTGTAGCGACCGTAGCAGCTGACGATGTCGAAGACACCGGAATTGCCTTTAGTACCCTTTAGGTATTTCAATGTCCTTTTCACAACATTCCAATGACACTCTTGCGGTTTGTCTAATACCCGAGAGAGCATACCAAGCGTGTAAGCTATATCAGGTCGAGTGACCGTAGCTAGAAACATGAGGCTCCCAATAACCTCTCTGTAAGGAACATCAAGAGCTGGAGCAGCAGACATCTCTGCTGTTAAACAACACTTTTCAATAGGCGTGCCTACCGGATTTGCATCTGTCATATTGAAACGGGCTAAGGTTCGTCTGCAATAAGATTCCTGATGGTCGAAAATCGATCCATCGATCCATCATCCAAATAATTAATTTGCATACCCAAAAAGTACTTGGCATTATCTAATACAACTGCAAGAAGATTTTAAGCCATGATTTCCTAGAAATTTGCTGAATTTTTCATTCCAGCACCTAGGGGACTGTTTCAGTCCATAGATGCTCTTCATCAATTTGCAGACCTGATTTGAACCATTCTCGAAACCTTCTGGCTGTTTCATTTTAGATTTCTTCTTTTAGTTCTCCATGAAGAAATGCTGTTTTGATGTCAAACTGAGCAACCTTTAATTTCTTCTTAGCAGCCACGCTTAACATCGTTCTCACAGTATCCCAGCGAACAACTGGACTGAACGTTTCAGTGTAATCTACACCAGGTATCTGTCCAAATCCTTTAGCGACCAGACGTGCCTTATATCTTGTCACTGCACCATCTGCATTTTTCTTAGCTTTGAACACCCATCGACTTCCTATGGCTTTTCTATCCTTTGGCAAATCCACCAGCTTCCATGTCTTGTTTTCAATTAAAGAATTCATCTCTTCTTGTAAAGCAGCTTGCCAATGACTTGAATCCTTTGATGACATTGCTTCTGTGTAAGTGACTGGTTCATCACATTCTGCCAGCATGACATAATCATCAAACTTGGATGACTTCTTCAGCTTCGACCAGTCTCGTAAATTATACGTATCAGTGTCTGGCTGTGATTCAACTTGCTTGGAACCATCTGTCTCTTCGGTAACTTTTTCAGTAAACTCTGGATTGTTGATGAAAATCTGCTTGCTCGTGATTTGATTCTTGAACACAACGTCCCTCGAAAGCACTATTTCATCTTTACTGGGTATCCATACCCTGTAGCCATCTTTATCGCCACAATACCCAACAAAATATCCTTTCTGAGCTTTCTTATCAAACTTTTTTCTTTTCTGTTTTGGAGCATGCACAAAACATTCAGCACCAAACATACGTAAATGATTGAATGGTGACTCTTTGTTATACCACAGTTCATAAGGAGATTTTTCCTCAACACTACTCGGTCCAGTTCGGTTGATAACATAGGCTGCGGTATTAACAGCTTCTGTCCATAGCTTTTCTGGCAATTCTTTGGCGTGTAGCATAGTCCTGGCGGCTTCCACAAGAATCCGATTTTCCCTCTCAATTGCTCCATTTTGCTCTGGTGTGTATGGCATTGAGTTTCGGTGAATCAATCCAATTTCTTTTACAGTGGATTCAACTTCGGAATTCTTGAACTCTGAACCACCATCAGTTAGTAGCTCTTTAACAGTATGACCTCGAGTTCGTACTTCAGCAAGAAAATGCTTCACCTTTGAAGGAACTTCAGACTTTGCCTTCAAGATACCGATCTGTACCTCGAGAAGTCATCCTTGAATACAACATAATATCTGCTTCCACCCAACGATTTTTCAGGCAACGGCCCACAGACATCTGCATGGATCAGTTCACCAACTGTAGTTCTCCTCGTTGTTCTGGTACCGAAACTGAGTCTATGCATTTTACCATATGCACATGCATCACAAAAATTTCGACTGAACTGAATGTCCATACCTTTACTTTTGAGGAATTTTCTGTACATGTTGATTGTTCTGGTGACCTAGTCGCTCATGCCACAGTTGAATATCAGAATTTTTCACAGCAAGACAAGCTTTAGAAATTACGACACGCATCAAAAGCTTGTACACACCACTGAGTTGACGAATTCCAACAGCAACAGTCTGCTTCCCATTTCGGAACTCTCTTGTGCTTTGTGTAGCAACTTCGATGAGACCATGATTCAGAGCAGATCCCGATGAGAACAGATTCTGGTCAGATTTAGGGACATACCAAGCATTTTTCAATTGACCTGATTTCCACTTCCCACATACCAGCATTTCCACATCAATCGTGCAGTATCCTTCAGCATACATGAAAGTTCCATCACCGAGACGAAGCGGTTTTGGCTCATCAAAAGGAACATACGAAGAGAAGAAATCCGAACGAGTCGATATGTGATGAGAAGCCCCCGAATCAATTATCCAACAGTCCTTGTTAACATCTGTGACAGACATGAATGCTTGTCCCTGAGAACTCTGGTCAGAAGTTTCATAATCTTTACTTGAACGGCAGTTCTTTTTGATATGACCGACTTTCCCGCAGGAGTAGCACTTGACAATTTTCTTCTTCGGCTTTTGAGTTTTCGAAGTTTCGAGCTTTTTCTTAGCCGTCGAACTAGCATTTTTTGCAATAAATGCTACAGTGCCCGGTTCGGAACTGCTAGATCTCTGTTCTTCAAGTCTCTGCTCGTGAAGCCTGAGATGTTCAGTCAAAGTCGCTACACTTCTTTCGTTATGCGGAACTGACTCCCAAGCGTTTTGGAACTCCAGGTACTCACTCAGAAGAGTATTGAGTATCCTATTCAGCAACATTGAAACAGGAAAACTTACATTTTCTTCTTTGAGCTCCTCTTGCAAATCTTGCCAAATTCGTCGCAGTTTTGATACATGGGAGGCGATACTGTCAGCTGGATCCTTGGTGTAGTTAAATAGCTGCGAATACAGTAAGTCCAAGCTTCTCTCATTTTTCTGTTCGTATACAGTGTGCATTCCACATATCTCTGCCAGATTTGCAGGTAAGAATATGCTGCTTTGACTCATCACGAACACTCGACCCGATTATATATCGTGCAATTGCATCAGCCTCCTCAAACGCTTTGACATCAGCGGCAAACTTCGTGCGTTCAGGCTCGGTTGCGTTTTCATCCAACGAAGCAGGACACGTGACTTGTCCCGAAACGACCGGCATCACTTTTTGGATAGTCAGCTTTAGTTCCTCATCGAATTTCCAGCTTGTCCAGTTCTGTATACCTTCCAACTTATCGATGGAATGAAGCTTCTCCATTTTCCCACTTGAATTGGAAACTTAAGCTCGAAAAGTAAACAGATACTAAATTTCGTTTCCGAAGTCAAAATTCCGCAACCGTAGACACACGACCATTAAACAAACTCACTACAAAGTGGAGGGTCACTGGGCCCATAACCTATTCAAATTATTAAAGTACGAGTGAGCAGAGAAACGAATTGAAGTTTAATGGACACACAAAAAAAGCCGTCCGAACTGAACGAACGCAAAAAAAACAAAAAAAACAACGAATGTAAATAAAACATGTGTTGCCACAAATAAAGCATTAAAGTATATCACGGTTAACGGTTAGCAGGTAAATTTTAAATATTCAATAGTAGCCTACTGAAAGCATCAGCATTAGCATTAGAAGATCCTTTCCGATACACAATGTTGTACGAGTACCCTGATAGTACAAGCGCCCATCGCTGAATGCGAGAAGCGGCCATTGGAGCCACTGGTTTAGTCTCAAAAAACAGGCTTACTAGGGGCTGATGATCGGTTACCAAAGTGAATGTTCTTCCAAGAAGATATTTCCGATACCGTGTAACCCCGAAGACCAACGACAAGGCTTCTCTTTCGATCTGGCTGTAGTTCCTTTCCGCTTTCGTCAGGGATCTAGACGCAAAAGCAATAGGACGATCGCCCACAGCTGAGGGATGAGACAACACATCTCCTACTCCATACGGACTAGCGTCACACTCGAGACGAACTTCCTTACTTTCATCGAAGTGGACCAACAACGAAGACGTAGACAATCTTCTCTTTGCTTCTTGGAAGGACTTCCTCTCCTGCTCAGTACATTTCCAACATGAATTCTTATTCAACAACTTATACAATAGTGCTAGCATAGAGGACACATTTGGAAGGAATTTTGCATAATACGTCAGCAAACCTATGAAAGACCTCAGTTCATCCGCATTCTTTGGCTCAGGAGCTTTCTCAATGGCTTCCAACTTCGTTTGCACTGGATGTAGTCCTTCCGTATCGATTCTATGCCCCAGGTATTCTACTGACGTCTCACGAGCACTTCGAGGGATGTAGCTTGATACCAGCTTCCTGCAAAGTACACAACACTTTCCTCAGATTCCTTAAATGATCCGAAACAGAGCTGCCTGTTATCAGCAAGTCGTCTAGGTAGCACAACGCATTTTCATGCCCTTGCAAGAGCTTGTCCATTTCTCTCTGAAAAATTGATGGAGCTGACGCTACTCCAAAAGGCAGTCTCGTGTACCTGAACAAACCTTTATGAGTGTTAATTACCAATAAGTCCCTGGAAGCTTCATCCAATTCCAATTGACAGTACGCATCCGATAAGTCGATCTTTAAAAAAGTCACTCCTCCTGAAAGACGAGCAAACAAATCCTCGACCTTGGGTAACGGATACCTCTCGAGATCTGTAGCAACGTTGGCGGTGAGCTTGAAGTCACCACACAGGCGAATCCTACCGTTCACCTTCAGGACTGGTACTACAGGTGTCACCCATTCCGATGACGACACTCGTTCCAAAACGCCTAAATCCAAAAGTCTACTTATTTCTTCTTCTACCTTCTTCTTATAAGCGTAAGGCACGGGACGAGCTTTGAAGAATTTCGGTGAAGCACAGTCTTTTCTTTTCAGACGAACCTTCAGCTTCCCGAGGCCCCCCGAAAACAGTTCTTGATGTTCATCCAACACGGCCTGCAAGCCCCGTGACGAAGATTTCACGTCAACCTGGATCATGTTTGTAGAACCAGCCGAATAAATAGTGCTCAACACCCCTAGTTCGCGGATCCAGTTTCGACCCATCAAGATCACGGAACACTGATCCACCACAAGGATCGCAAGAATTCCCAATTTGGATTCGTACTTCACAGAAACATCCATCGCGCCCACTATCTTCAGAGTATGCCTTGTAAAAGATCTGAGCTTGATACGAGTCTCTTTCAAAGGTGGAAATCGACATCGGTGCTTCTTGAACATCGAATAAGGCATCACCGAAAAAGGTGCTCCCGTGTCCACCTGCATTACCATAGGTAGCCCTTCAAACACGACTTGCACGGTACAAGGTGGTGGGAAATCAGACATCGAGTTCAACGGAGACGAGTTATCCAGCTGGTCGACTTGATTCACTCTGTTCGCACAGCGTCCTTGGCCTTTGACTCCGCAAATCCATTTGTTCTTCACTGACTTGCATACTCTGGCTAAGTGTCCCGTCTTCCCGCATGAATGGCATGTACTCTTGGCAAACTTGCAAGTTGAGGACTTGTGTCCACTAGCACCACAAGCATAGCAGGAAAACATAACCTTGGCTTGTGACGGGTGATGAACTCTGGAACTTTTCCGTTGCTGCTTCGCTTGCGTCTGCTTTACAAACAGCACTTCCGCTGGAGACGTGTTGTCACCACGCAGGTAAGAGGCGTTTTTCGAGGCCGCTTCCATCGACATCGCGATCTCTGACGCCCGATCGAAAGACAGATCTCTTTCCGCCAACAGCCTTCTCTGAATAGCGTCATCATTTATCCCACATACGAGCCGATCTCGTAGTATTTCCGCTAAAGTACGCCCATAACTGCAAAACCTGGCGAGAGTTCGAAGTTCGGCTATGAAGGTTGGCACAGACTCTCCCGGCTTCCTACAGCGACAGTTGAATTTGAACCGCTCTACGATCTCCGACGGAGCCGGTTCAAAATGATTCCTGAGAACATCTATCAGTTCTGCTAGCGTTCGATCCGTGGGTAAAGCTGGAGACACCAGACTCCTTATCAAGCCATACGTCTGCGCACCCACCAGCGATAGGAATATCGCACGTCTGCGGACATCATCCGTAACTTCATTCGCAACAAAATATTGATACAATCGCTCGGCATACTCCGAAAACGGTTCTTTCGCGCGGTCGAATTCGCCAATTATACCGAAACCTGCCATCCGGAGCGTATGAGGAAATCGCTTGAAGAAACTAAGCCTACCTCGCTAGCGCTTGCTTCTATCTTGTTCCCGTCCTGCCGAGACGATGATTTTCAACTCCTGCAGAATGACGACAGATCCCGTCCTCGTCGCCACTGAAACGTCTCTCACTAGACATTTATAAGAGTCAGACTGAAGGAGCATTCGGAATTACACAATAGCATAAATGCGCTTTATTCCAACATTAGTACAATAGTTGCGGAGAAACACAACCGACCGCCATGGCCGCCAGAACTCAAATCCCCACAGATATCGAACGGCGCGCGCGTATTCAAACTCGCGCTCTGCGCTGTTGCCAAGTCATACATATAAATATAACATATATATAACAAGTATACATGTAAATTCATAGGCAGACCATTTTTAGTCAGGTAGGACCTCAGAAAAATCTTGGCCAGACATCCACCCGCGTCTCAGGTAGCTGTTTAAGATCTGAAGTTCTCTTACATAGTCAGAAATTTTTTTCTGCGGGAGAGAGAAATCTACTCCTTTCAATGACCTTGCTTTGATTGCACCCAGCATAATGTTAATTCTTGAAGTGGTTTCCAATTGGGCTGTTGAACAGCACTCTTGGGTGCTAGCAAGCAATAGGCGAGATGAGTTTTGAATCATTAATCTATAGAGAAATTCAAAGGCATCTCGTTACAGCCTTCGCTCCTCTGGACCATTTCATCACCTCCTCAGAAGTTATTGGTTGACAAATTACAGTATTTATTTCTTCTTGCATAAATTCTGAAATTACTTTTTTCATTGATTTCGAAATTATTTCTTCAATTAATTCTTTGGAATAAATCTTTTTTCAATGTTTTCAACTATTTTCAGAAAATGATCAGCGGGCCACACGTTGAAGACCCCTGGTATAACGGAAAGGCTATAAAGTCAATTCCATAGCGGTTTCTTTGTTTGTCACATCTTTTACTCTAAAAACAACGATTTTTCTCTCCTCGTCATTTCTAATTACTTTATAACAGTAATTACTAGGAAGATCCTCCATTGCGATCAATTTGGTCCTGAGAAGCGCCTTTTGTTAAATTAATAAAATTAAGGTTAAAAATTTAAAAGATAAAAATCGAAAAGGGGAAAAATAAAGCGAGAAAATTTTCCGAGAGAAATGTATAAAGAACGTGATGGTAACCTCTCCCAGCAAAATTTCTCGCAAAAATTTCCCTTTTGACCAAATTTTTCCCACTCATTCCAAAAAATGTGCTGCCATCTACCGGTGCAAATTAGTCAAGTATTTTACAATAGAAAAATATTGCACTGCATTAATATTTTTTTTTTTTCAAAAAATCTTTTGCTTGATGAACTCTCAAAATTTCCCACAAATGCTAAGAAATTTCCCACTTGGCCAAATTTTGGCCAATTTTTCCCACGAATATGGGAAATTTCCCACGAGTTACCAGCACTGATAAAGAATGACACGACATGGAAAGAAAAACTAGTCAAGCAAACGGAAAGTAGCCAGGGCGCAGAATCTGGACTCTCGAACATTTTGTCTGTAGATATGGTGAACTTGCGCTTCCCATCCCATGCTTTCCTATAAGAAACATCCCCGTTTTTAACCCTATCGACGGCTCAGGGTCGAACACAAAACCTCTTCAAAAAAAGCTACTTATTTTCACGAAATCTTTTCAAAATGACCACAGGGTCACGTGATTCTAGAATGCTTTCCCCCCAATATGTGACAATGGGTAATTGGCATGCATGATAAGCCGTCGAGAGGGGGCTGAACCGAAGTGACAGGCTGGTAACGCCCGGTGATTGACCCTTTCTTCCCAGAAATGTACTTTCTCCTTTCATTCTCCAAAGTTTTTCTATTTTCCGAACTAAATAAAAAACACATAAAGGCGGGATATACGCAAAATTTTGAACGAAATTATTGTAGCGTGTTTATAGATTCTCAGCATTCTATGGTAAATAACTCTATCAATATAGATTAGCTTTAACAGGCAATAAAATTTACATGCTTTCGCTTGTGAAATATTGATATGATTAACTTAGTAACGGAATGTCAGAACGTACTGAGAAGAAATTACTAACCCATCCACTAGGTATTTAAAAATGTCCCAATATGTTCAAGTTGAACACTCTAAGTATTCTGAATCTCGAGAAGCATTCTATATATATATGCCCCTTAATATTTTAATTGTATTTTTTAAATTTGCAAGTGTTGCAGTATGTTCTCGCGATTTTGAGGTTCACCTAAAATGTAAATTTTTTTTGAAAATCGCAAAGCTTTTTCGTAAATAATGTGCGTTGATTAAATCAGTGTTGGTGGAATTACTACTATTCGAGGCAAGGCATTGTAACAACTGATATTTATCAGTTGATACAAATCTATTCGAGCAAAACTACAGCCAGCTACTTCCCAACCTTGGAACATCATTAAATAATTAATTTATCAAAACTTTCGGGTATAAAACTGCTTCTCAATGCTTTACTCACATTCTTTTTGAATATTCATTTATTTTTTTCATGATATCTTATGATCGTGGAGTTAATTTCAATAATGAGCGTAGGTTTAGTGAGATTGAATACGCATATTAGATATACAGTCATTTGCATCGGATTATAATGAAAGAATTCTCTCTGAAATATATAAATTTGGTGCATTAAATCATGTTACAAAAAAAAAAAATACATGAAAACAAGTAACATACTGAGAAAATGTTTAAATACGCAAATACTGGAAGTAAATAAAGTCTCTGGAATTCAAAACGGGAAAGAAAGTTGTAACTAGAGCCCGGATTAGACGCTAAAACATGCACTAAAAATAAAGTTTAATCTGCATTTTTAAAAATGTCGGAATATACCATGAAATAAAAACATCCGATCTTTTTCAAAAAATTAGAACACCCTAGAAATTTACGAGAGCAGTTCATAAAGAGCAAGAGCTCAAGTTGGAAAGCTCAAATTAAGGGTATGGTTGTAATTTACATTTTCATCTTTCCACCTATGTGACTTGCTGCAGCAATTAAGTAATAGCTTAGAAAGAGTCAAAATCACGATAGAAAATGCAATTTCTTTCTCCATACCATACGTCTTCAACTTCTGGAATCAAAAGGTAGAGAGCCTAACGTTCACACCTCTATCAAGAAATGTCTTCTAATCCATTGTCCTCTATTTTTTGTTTCCTCTGAAGACTTCGTTTGAAGATGAAAAACGCAGATAGTATCAAGAATTCGCCAATGTTTATCAAACCTCATCGATATTTCGATGGTTTCGTGATATCCGATGATTGTACCTGATACTAGTCTTATCAAGAGATTGCGGACTCGAGCTAAAATAAATAAATTAATAAAAACTGATCAATTGCAAACCGCTATCGGGGAGCCGATAGCGAAGATGGGATTTATAGCTGAGGCCCGATTCGGGTCTGTGCCGGACACTCATAAATTGAATGTCTTGATGCATAAAATCCATGGCCAAGACCAAAGATGGCCACAGCACAATGTATTCGTACGATATCAGCATGCGTCCCCCCCCCCCCACAGTCCTAGCAAATACATTCGTAATTTTCTGCGTTTTTCAGAAATTTCCCGTTTTTCTACCCGTATTGCGAACATTGAATGCTTGTAGGTTTGCATACATAACGAGGAAAGACATGAAACTCTTATTCGATCAAGTTGATGTAAATTTGCATGAAAAAATTCATGTAATACAGTAATAGGTTTTAAGACAAATGTTCTAATTTTCTCAAACAGCATTCGGAGTGTTCCAATTTTTTGAAACAAAGAGGAAAAAATTAATTTGGTATTTTACGACGCGTTTAATCTACTTCATGCAAATTTTTTGACACCGATATGCTCAAGATATGAATGCTCATATGATATGATCATGATAGAAAAGGAAAATGCAAATTAAACTGTACTGCTACAACCTTGAACTGCGCTTTCCAACTTGAATATTTCATGAACTGCTCTCGTAAATTTCTGGGTGTTCTAATTTTTTTGGAAAGGATGTATATATGCGAAAAATTGAAACCATCGTTGAATATTCCCGAATTATGGCATCAAAAATGAAAAAAAAATGCACGCAAAATTGAAAAAAAAATTATATATGCATTTGAAAGAGATAAAAAATGAATTGGAATGTTCCAACAAATCAAAAAAAGAAGCAAAAATACTCATATTATAATGCCGAAATATGCATAAAATATAAAAATATGTGCCTTAAAAATGCGTTAATATGCCTGCCCTAAAGGCTCAGAATATGTAGGGGGGGGGAGTATTGAAAAATATACGTATAATTAAAATATATATATATATATTTATTTATATATATATATGTATTTAAAGTGGGGAAATTTCCCTGAGAGGAAATACACCCAGGAAAAAAAGAAAAATCGTCCATTTCGGAATTCAGAAATAAGTCAGAAATGAAAAATATGCTAAAAAAAAGAAAACGCATTTATAGTGCAAAAATATGCATTTGAAAATTTCCAGAAATATGCCTCAAAATGAACAATAGTCAATGTTGGAATACTTTATTTTAAAAAAAATTGAGTTATCTGATTATATCGAGCGAAAAACTGAATGAGGGGAAGTCATTTTACTCGAGAATCGAGTAATAGTTTGGTATTTTTTATTTTTGTGAAAAATGGCATGGAATCCAAGGAAATGGCTGAATTCGAATTCAAAAAGTAGCAGATCACATGGGCGGAGATACGGGGAGGTGGCATGAGGTGCACTGCGCCCCCCCCCCTTCCCCACCAACGTCAAAGGTTAAGTCGACTAGTCTAATGTATATGTGTATAGATATCATCATCACCTTGCTCCCACAGCAATACTGGCCGTGCCCCCCAGACTTCCAAGTTTATCACCGCCTAAGACGGATAATCTTATCACAAGAGAGATTTCTGCACCTTTTCCAGGAAGTTTACATTCCTCAACTTGTTTTGGGGATCGCGAATCTTTACAAAGAAAACTATTAGTAACATCACAATAAAGGAGAAAAAACAGGACATTCCATCTTTGCATCAACCATTTTGACAAAAAAAAAGGGTTTGCCAACTTGCCTCGGCATTTATTTGATACAATACAGGTTCCTTTTCTGAGAAAAAGCGTTCACTAGTTCTCTCTCTCTCTCTCTCTCTCTCTCTCTCTTTCATTTTCGATTTATTTTTGTTGCACCATGGTCATTTTGTGCACACTTATCTGTTGTACCTACTGTGGGTACTAGAAGAATAGCCAGTTTTAAGAAGTCCGATAAAACAGCTGTTGTATTGGCACACAATAGACAATTGAAAGTGCAACAGAGATGAGATTTTTTTTAATTCAAGCACCTGTTATTTTGCTGTATTTACAAGTCTGGATTTACTGGTTCGCAAGTAAAATGACATGCATTCTGTATAAGAATATCTTAATACTAGAGGGGGCTCTGCCCCCCCCCCTGCCGCTTTTGGCGGCCAATCCCCCCTTCCCTTCTCTTCACAACATATTTTGTTTATCTAGTCCCACTTCATCAGAGTGCTATAGAAAGGGACACGTGAAAGCACCAGCTTACTGAAGAAGCGAATTTTACAATAATAAAGCAACAAAAAACAAATTTGATTCATCAAGTAACCCCACAAAACTTCTCCACGAGGGTCCCCAGACTCCAATTCGCTGAATTTTAGTGAGGGACCCAGACTGGATTCATCTCGGGCTTCTGCTGTTGCAAAATTCCACGGAAAAAAATGATATTCATCCATGGCCCGCCAAAATTAATCCTGTCAATTTCCACATGGGGCCCCCGACCTGGAAGCTTGTCGGTCATCCCCCGCTGCGAGTGCTATGAAATATTTTCATTTGTATTCATTTTACCAACGAATAAAACCCATAGCCCCCAACAAAATACGTTTACAAAATACATTTATTTCGGACTTCAGCTGTTGCAAGTTCCACAATGTTAAACAAAAGACAACAATGAGATTAATCCAGGGCCCCCAAAATGAAACCTATCAATTTCCACATCGGTCCCCGACAGGCTCGTCATTGGGGGGGGGGTTATATATATATATACATTACACATACATTGAGTACATGTTCTTTGCCCCCCCCCCCTGGAAAAAGCTAAATGACGGCCCTGGTCCCCGACCTCGAAGCTTTACCGACTTCCACAGCTGCGAGTGCCACGAAAATTTTTCATTTGTATTCATTTTACCAACGAATAAAACCCATCGCCCCCAACAAAATACGCCGGACCCAGAAAAGAATAAGATTCATCCAGGGCCCCCAAAATGAAACGGGGTCCCCGACTTGGAAGCTTATCGGGTATACCCCTGTGAGGGTCATGGCAAATTTTTATTTGTATTCATTTTACCAACGAATAAAATCCAGCGCCCCACGCAATCACTCTGGACCGAATTCGCAGATTTTTATGAGGTGGGGGGGGGGGCTGGACTGGAAATATCTTGGGCTCCGCTATCGGAAATTTTTCAGTTTTAAAGCAGCAAGAAAACAATGAGGTCCATCGAGGGCCTCTGGAAATTAAGCTTTTTAACTTCCCCATGAAGATATATGTGCAATGCCACCCCCAGGTACCAAGATCCCGTGTGTTGGGAGCACCGGTGATTTATGTATATTATACAATGTCGGCATGACCCCCACAAGGGCAGGGCTGACAGGGGCTGGAACGATTCTTATCACTTTTTGATTTTTCACACTATAAATTAACCACAGAGGGGCCCGTGAAAAAGCTGGTTTGGGGCCCGCTATCTCTCCCATCCTAGGGGCCCCTACTGTAGGAAGTAGGAGCCTCTCGGTACTTACACATAACTTAGTCCCGATGGGGGATATGCAAGAGTTGGTCCCAATATGTAAGAGTTAAATGAAAACTTGAACCAAAATTGTAACCGTAAATGCATACGGAGCACCGGTTGAGAACCGCTGCCCTAACCAAGCTACTAACGAGTGAATTAGCTCAAATATAATTAGTTATAACTGGAGAAAGAACTAATAACTAGTTCTCTTAGCACAAGCTGTAGTTTTCTGCGTGGATGATGAATGAATTATTGGATTTGGAATAAACCTCAGAACAGTGGTTAAATTTCATAGGTTTGAATATATATTCAAACGAATATTCAGATACGAATAATAAATATTTTTGTCAAATCAATTAACAATCTCTAATTTACTGGTAAAAACTTTCCTTTTCTTTCTTTCTTTTTTTCAACTACAACGTGGGTATTTGTGCCATTTTCAAACCAAGTAATCCTTCTTTTCTCAATAAGCTATTCTTCTTTTCAAACATTGATGAGTTTGGGGAGGAGAGGACTGTATTGTTGCAGGAAGGGGCAGTTTGACGACACTGTGTACCTGTCACTTACCGTACAATGAGAAGGGGGAAGGAACTGGTTCTTGGCGAACGCATTTATGAGTTCGAGCCGAAATGACGGTAGTTGTCTTCGGACTCATATATGAGTTCAGGCCGAAATGACGGTAGTTGTCTTCGAACTCATATATGAGTCTTCACCGTTTAGAAGGTTAAAAAACATTTAAAAATTTACTGTTCACTTTAGGAACTCGATTTTTTCCCTCAAATTCTGTGGATATATTTATACAGTTGAACGAGAGCTTTTACAATTTTATAATTGTTATTTGTTTTCGAATATTAATTTCAACAACATGGACCCTTTTGCAAAAATAACGAAAATTGACCCATATCTTGTGTCACGAAATTTCTCTTAAGTATTTTGATTCTAAAAAAAATTCTGCCAAAGCATGTAACCCATAGGCGGAGATAAACTTGGAAGTCTGGGGGGGCACGGTCATTATTGCTGGGGGGGGGGGCACGATGATGATGATGATGATGTCAATTCATATATACATTTATACATTAGATCAGTCGACTCCACCTTTGACGCTGGGCCCCCCCCCCCGTATCTGCCCCCATGATGTAGCACCTCAGTGCTGAGAGAGACACAATGTATTAAAAATGCAAAATATTAGCATATATATAATGTCTGTTTATATTAAAATATTGTAGAAATACTTCCAGTCCAGGTAGAACAAAAACTCGAACACAAACAATTTTAAATGCCTCAGTTTCGAATTGAAATTATTCAATTCAAAACTGGTTTTTTTTGGTCAAATTTTCGTACACACATATACCACTTTAAAAGCAAAGTAATAGGTAACAAAATGAAGATGAAAAAAAACCATCCCAAGTGATTATTTTTCTAAATAGTATAGGCCAGAGAGATGACTCATCGCAGCTCGTAAAAAAAGTTTTTTATTTTTAATATTTTTTTCCTCAATACTATATCCACATGGCGGAAGGTTCGGATGGGCGGCATATATTTCATTAATGCGTGTTCAAAAATATCAGAGTGGAACCGAAGAAGAGTGGTGAAATTTGTACAGCCTACAGACAGCAAAACCATGAATACACAGCGGCGGAGGACGTTCGAGCACTTCCAGTACTTTGTGGCACGGGGGCGGCAAAATGCTGTTTGCCCCGGGTGGGAAAAATCCTAGCTACGGCCTTGTCAGAAGGTGCTCAAGCTCCTCAGAATTGATTCAGAAATCAAAATTCCTCATGTAAAGCTTAAGACGAGCGCCCATGGGCGTGAAACACTTTCAAAATGCCCCGGATCTATCATAATAATGAACGAAACAAAAAGGCGAAATAAACAGTTAAAAGAAAAAATTATGAAAATCGCATTTTATTGGAAACTAGCTGATACCCGGCGACGTTGCCCGCCCTGTAAAAAATTTACATATGTATAAGTAGCTTATTAATTATTTCTTAATTAAAATATTTCTGCATTAAGTAAAAGAAAATTACTTTCATTTTCAAATATTTTAATTAAAAACTTCAGGCAATCGCTTGTGGATACACAATATTTTTGTTTGTCCATCTGGTGTGTAGATGTACAAATTTTTAGGATTATCAACACGCGAACAGGCGACGTAAAGCTGTCCGTGTGAAAAACAGGGCTCAAGTAGGTTGATACCTGCCACTACTAACAACTGGCCTTGCGCTTTGTTTATCGTCACGGCAAAAGCTAAACGAATCGGGAACTGTAATTGCTTGAAAGTGAATGGCATTTTTTCAGTGATAATTGGGGTACGTGGAATGAAGACGTCTTCTCCTCCAGCACATCCAGTTAGAATCGTTGCTTCTATGATGTAAGTGTGCAATTTCTTCACGCAGAGTCTGTTGCCATTGTATCGGTATCTCCAAATTCATTATAGGTGCTCCGGCTTTGAGGGTCAAGTTGTGTGGTGGCACACCCGGAATATCCAAAGGAGTTCAGAAATCCTGCAGGATATAGAACTAAATGTCTGTGATCTTGTTCACACTGTCATTTTTCGGTGCCAGAATCGCTCTCAGAAAGCCACTCATGGTTTTGGTCATTTTGTTGAATGTTTGGGAAGACTTTGTCTGCAAGTTCTTGAACTGAGTTTATATAATAACGTTTATTATAATAACTGGCAAAATCCATTTGGGAACGTTATCAGTCCAGTGCTTGGGTCTACGGGAATTCTTCCATTGCCAAGTTTGATCAACTGATGTGAAAATGATAGCAGTGCTGAGTCATTTTGCAGTTGAACTCGCATGTTGGTGGATAATGATAATTTTTTAGCTTCGTGCCAGAGTGTTGATGTCTTAACAAACTCGAGGCGACCACCGATAGACAGAACCTTCACTTCCAACCCATCTGACTAATGGCAGTAAATTGCAATGTAGCGATATGGCCAGAGTTGGTGTTTGGTGAAGTAGAGTGCTGATGATTTGAGGCAAGCATTGAGTTCATCAGCTGGCGTAGAACATTTTTATTCCCTGTTTTATCGTCGTAGTTGTTGTTCTCTGTTGTCAGTGACGTCATATGTCCAGCTTCTGCAGCGAATATTATTCAAACTCCTTTTAAGCACTTTTTAAATTGAAACTATACCTCAACGATGGGTGGTTGATGAGATAAAGACCACATTAGCACTTACAGGACACCCTGTATACATGCAAGCAACAATACCCGGCGCTTCCCGGGTTTTTTTTAATTACTGGGAGGATTGGAAAAGTGGCAAACCGTTACAAATTAATAAACTGTTATGATGGCAGCGTTAAAGATGTGACAAACTATTGTAAAGGCATATACATGTCTGAAACGCATTCTTGGGAACCACGGTAACCAAAGTAAACGTTCCGAAAGTAATTGTTGAGGCCCCAAAACTATTGTTGCCCGACAGTTTTTCGACCATTTCGGGCATTTGCCCAGCTCTGACGAAGTTTTAAAGTAGCCTACGGTTCAATCCCGGACCTGTTTGGTATATGTGCAAAATCTGGCGACGATCGGTCTAAAACTGTAGATTTGTATAAAGAGCATACATACATACATACATACATACATACATACTTTCACATTTATATATAAGATCAATCATATTCCCATAGACATTAATGGGATACATCGAATTTTTAAAATAAATTGAAGGCACTGAACTAAAAACGTATGACGAGTTGAGAGTGAAAAATGATCTTCCCCTTTCAAAAATAAATTAAAAATATAACAACCCCTCATACAAGGATAAAGTTTTACCTTTCCCCTTTATTGGATCATGTAGATTACCTGAAGACGCATTAAACAGTCATGGTGCTTAAATTTATTTAGTTATTTTAAAAGAATTTTTTTTTCGATCCAGCAAAACACATGTCAAATAAGGGAAAAGAGTGGTTTGTATGGGCTTACTTGTCAACCCATAGGGTTGCCACAACGACTTTAATTTTCGTGCCTGATGTCACCTCCTTGTATTCTTTCCTCCATGAGAATAAGGTAATATTGGTTAGTTACTATGGCCGGTATTACACTATAAAAGTTTGATAAAAGTCCTATTATAAAACTTGAAAAATGCAGCCAATAAGGTCAACGGTTACATTTTCTAGAATGTAACAAATAACCTTATTGATTAGATTTTTCAAGTTTTATAAAAGGGATTTTATCAAACTTTTATAGTGTAATACCGGCCTTACACTGAACTATAAGTAAAGTGGAGTGAGGACTACGCGACCACATCACACCCTTTTGGAGCGAGATAGGCAAAACATTTCCTGACCATGTTAATGCAATGGGACAATTCCAAATACGAGACATGTAAATTACGTTTTTTTTCACTTTTCGGCCAATAATTATGCATTATTCATCTTAAAATGTTTTTTATAAAAATGAACGCTGACTTTCGTACAAGAAAAATACCTTTTTTTCAAAAACTTAAGAGGAACTATTTTTTTTTATAAAAAAACAACAACATACGTTTCTAACATTATGTTTAGCATTTTATTGAAAGCTTCCACTTCGAAAATTCGTAGCAGTGAATATTTCCGCGAATTAACTGCTGAAAAAACAACTTTCAATGCAAGAAATGAGATGAAAATTAGAGAGAAAAAGTTTTTAATATTTTTTTTTCAAACATTATACATACAACAATGTACACATACAAGTTTTTAAATAAACAATTTACAAACAGGTCCACAGAGCATAATTTGGAATATTAAAATCGCAATTCACAAGAGCACTTATATGTTTGCTATGAAATAATTTACAATGCAAAACCGGAACAGCATCATCTTTCAAATGGCGTTGAGGACTTGTAGATGTCAGAGAGAGGGAGCTGTGAAATGCTCAGCACAAAGAACAGATGCTTTAGTTGGATGCCAAGACTTTCTTTTCACAGCTTCAATGAATTGTTTAAGAACATCTGGCTTTCGAAGAGACCTTTATTTAAAAAAAGTGTATTCATTCAGGGCCGTCTTAAGAGTATCATGGGCCCCCTGGCCAATTGATTTTTCGGGGGCCCTACCGAACAAATTCTTGAAAATTTCAACCAGATCTCATTTTTGTGAGGCCCCTCTTCGCTTGAGGCCCCGGGCCGGGCCCGGGTGGGCCCATGCCTTAAGACGGCACTGTATTCATTATATAACCAGGCTTCAAGAAAGCAATAGAAGCGATCAATCATTGTTCGTAATAGTAGCTCAACAATGATAATTGTTTGATAATTATAAGACATTGTAATGTAATTAGATATTATAAACATAATTATAACACTTTGATGATTATGATATATTTATGATTTTGCATATTTCGCTTTCAATATTTAAGCAAAAACTGATTATGTAAATAATTTTAATTGCATTTTACCTTTCTCACATTAGTTTCCCAAAATTATTTTTACCAGAAATAGAAAGGTTTAGGTCCTTCGTTCCTTTAATTTACAAGGGATTATGGAATGCAATTTTTATATTTATTTATTTACAATAACCCCAGAAGGCATGAAATGCACTTATACTGGAAGAAAAAAAAAAAAATAGTCAGTACGGGAAGCACTTCGCATACGGAGCCAGGTTGAAATCCCCAATAGTGGAAGCAAATCTTGCGTAGGAGGCACATACAAGACTGTTCCATATTCTTGCCACACGGCATCTATATCCGTGGAAAAAGCAATCTCTTCTAGCCATTGGTATTCTTATTTGGAAGCGATGCCTACGTAGGTTAACTCGCCTGTCTATGATCTCAAAGAAAGGCTCTCTCGATGGTAGATAAACAATTTGGTGGACTAGTTTGTAGCACATCTTCAGATCTGCAGCGATTCTACGCCATTCCAGTGAGTGTAAACCCAGAAATTGAAGTCTCTGGCAATAAGATAGACCCCTCATGCCAGGTATTCGTTTAGTAAACGACCTCTGTGGCTTTTCGAGGAGCTGTATGTCCTTGATTTTGTAAGGGCTCCATACTTGCGAACAGAACTCCAGAGTCGGGCGAACGTACACACAGAAAGCATATGACAACGTATGCGCATCACACTTACGGTATGCCGTACGTAACAAATATGAAATTCTATTAGCTTTGCAGACTATGCCATGATAATGATCAGTGAAATCCAGAATGCGGCTCATTGCAATACCTAAATCCACGCATGTATCCAATTGCTGTAACGTTTCATTACCTAATTGGTAATATTCAGGATCGGTGCGTCTACCTAAATGCATTGATCCACTTTTTGATGATGAAATAGGTAGCTTATACTGACAACTCCACTGGAAAAGTTGTTGGCATGCAATTCTTAAGCCCCGAGTGTTTTCCACTGGAGAGAATAACTTCACGTCATCAGCGAATTGCAATAGAGAGATGGGTGACACAGCCTGAGTAATATCGTAAGTGTACAAAGTAAATAAGATCGGGCCTAACACCGATCCCTGGACAACTCCGCTTGGCACCTGACATTCTCTAGACATCACGCTGGCTACGCGAACCTGATGAACTCTGTCTGACAGCAGTTCTTGAATTATCCTCACAACTTTATCCGGCACCCCTATGTAAGCTAGCTTCCCCAGTAGTAGCAATCTGTCTACTTTATCAAATGCCTTTTGGAAATCGACGTAAATTACATCAATCTCTTGTCCAGAGTCTATAGCACACTCTCCCATATATCATGACAAATCAACTGCTGCACTGGTAAGGAGCGGCCAGGAATGAAGCCAAACTGAACTGAGGGGATTAAGCCCATATCGTCGGCAAATGGAAGTAACTGATTGACGATGCATCTCTCGAAAATTTTGCAGGATATATCGGTTAACGATATCGGGCGATAATTATTCGGATCTGCCCTGGAGCCTTTATTCTTATAAATTGGACTAATAACTGCAGATTTCCAAGAGCATGGGATAGACCCGTAGTCATAGAAGGATGTGAAGATGGAGCTAAGCAGAGAAGATATCGGGTCTGAAAGACGTTTGTAGAAATAACTGGGTATTCCGTCAGGACCCGGAGATGATCGACCAGGAAGAGAAGCAATAATGGCTTTTATCGTCTGAGTGCTGAACATGTCACGAAAGAAGGGATGATCATTCATAAGGCCTTGATAACGATGGTCATAACCGGAACGACTGAAATTATATGAACCAGAAAATATGTCCGCAAAAACGTTTGCTTTCTCATAATCTTCCATTATCGTGGTGCCATTCACAGTTAGCGTTGGTATGTCCCGGGATACACGAAGTCTACTGCGGACATCTCGGAGGAAAAAGTTCCGATCACGATTTTTACAGAGGTTGAGGAGATGTAAACTCTCTTTCTCTTGGACGTAATTTGCATAGTTCCTAGCCATGACCTTGTATTGTTCTTTAGCGGTTTGACTAGGTATTGATCTATATTGACGCCAAGCATGCAATTTCCTATTGTTTAGCATTCGTAAAACCTTATCTTTTTTTTCTAAATCTCATTTGACGGGGAACATGTTCACGAGATCGCAGAAATAGAGCTGGCAAAGCATCCGCAGCTGAGATAGTTCCAGGCAGTACTTTGTTCTGCAGATCTTTTACAATACCTGATAATCGTGGATAATCTGCATTGTGATAGTTTAGTGTTGATCGGCAATCTAATCCTGTTGTAATATGCAATGAGAAGTGTATCGGCAAGTGCGGTGGATTATCGCTGTTGCAGAAGGGTAGTAGACCACCGAAGGATCGGTAGCAAACAGAAGATCTAAGAAGTTTTCTCCTTTCGTGGGAAAATCGACCAACTGAACAAGGCCTAGTTCTGCTGATATTGACATGAACTGTGACTCCAATTCAGATGAGAATCTCCCGTTTATCCAATCGATTCCCTGCATGTTGAAGTCCCCGACCAAAATCACCGGAAAGCACGCAGAGCAGTAATGCCTTAGTTCTCTCCAAAACTCACACCAATGATCTAAATTACATGCTTTATTTGGTGGAACGTACGCCGTAATAAGCCTGCACTTCCTATTTCCGCTTTTTATATCCACCGATATTATCTCAACATCTTGATTTCCATTATGCACGTTCACCAGCTTAGGTTTCAGGCTGCTTCGAATAATAATGCATACACCTCCTTCCGCAGTAGTTTCTCTGTCGTATCGGAAAATATCGTATCCTGGTAGACATATCAAGGAAGACGAAACTGACTGATGTAACCAAGTCTCTGCTATACACAGAATGTCGACCTCGTATGACTGAATGCAGCAACGCAAATCGTCAATTTTATTCACAATACTTCTGGGCAAGGGCGTAGCGAGGGGGGGGGGACTTGGGGGTCTGGTCCCCCCCCCCCCCGAAATGTGAGAAAATGACCGAAAAAAGGTTAAAAGATGGCCAAATCCATTGTTTTGTCAGTTTGGTCCCCCCCCCCGAACAAAATTTCTGGCTACGCCCCTGCTTCTGGGGTTCATGAATATACCTGTAACTCTTGATTCAGAATCGGATGCGTGTTCATTTGTTGAAGTAATTGACGATGACTCTTGTCCGTACAGTCATTGTTGATTAGAGGTGTCCCTCTGACCGGGCAATGCTTCCGTTATAGTACAATCTCCAGCCGGATCCTCCAGAAGATATCTGGGAATACCAAAAAACTCTCTGATGTGTATACCAGATGGCTAGTGGAATGGATCACTCAATGAATCCCAATTACTATCGACAGTGGTTAGTACAAAAGAATCATAGTTGTTTGAGTTCCTTGTATTCAGCTTAACGCAGTCGTACTCGAGTTGAGTGTCTTGCAGTATGCGACGTACGTCCGAGATAGATGTCTCTGGAGCAAATCTGTTCACCAGCAACCGACGTCTGCGAACCGTCGGCACTAAACGCACCTGCGACGTCGTAGACATTCCCACTCTGAATTCATTACGCCGATCAGTCCCAGTTGCGACGTTGGATCGCTGTAAACGGTCAGGTGGTACTTGATTAATATCATCCACTTTCAAGCGAGGGTGGACTGCCCGAAACGTGTTGTTATTTGACAAATTTTCCTTTCCCCTCAAAGTATCAGTCAATATTTGGGCATACGAAGCGGTAGCAACAGGCTCTGGCAATGATTCACAATTGTTTGCTCCAGATGAGTTCACGTTTGAGCGCATAGCATTTGACAAGTTAGCTATCTCTGACTGCATTCCGGGAATGATCTGGGCAATGCTCTCTAGTCTACTAAAACGTTCCTCAAACTTCTGAAAGTTTATCTCAATAATCTCTGAAATATTAGCAGTTTCATGGATAATAAGCGGCGGCTCAGTGATAGCAACCTCCGACAAAGAACGTTCATTTCCTACGACATGGACTTCATCATACAGCTTCATCATTTCATTCCTCAACACGAGAAACCGGTCTCTCTCGGCTGCCTCTGCCCTTTTCCCATCACAGACTCTTGTGAACAGGAGGGTCATTTCATCCAAATGCTTGTAGAACTCACTATTGAAGACCTTGCTTCCAATAGGCGACAAAGGGCACTCGTCTGTCATCTCGATCTTAACCCTAACTATTCCAGTATTTGTATATTAAACACTACTTTACGCTGCAATTGCAAGCTAGGCTTAAATAAAAACAGAACAATTTTCTCCCAGTATCATATGTTCGTGCAATAAAAAAGACCGTATTAGTTCGAAGTATATCACAATTTACTTCCAAACTCAAAAAAAACGAACGTGAAACCACAAAAACAACAGCAAAAAGTATATAAATTAATTAAAATTATAGCGCTCAAGAACAGAAATGTCAACACATGAGTTGACTTGACTTGACTTCCTTGATAATTTATATGTATATATATATATATATATATATATATATGCTTCATTTTCTGTTATAAAAATTCTAACCCAAATAGCAATAAGGAATTTCTACACGATTTAAAAAAAATATTTACGAGGGTTAAAATTCCTGTGAAATTAATTTGTTATTTCGAATTAATGCTCATCAAACGGAAATTGAATGTGAAATGAAAACTACATGCATTTAATTTTAAAATTTTAGCACTTATTTAATACAAAAATCAATGCATCTTTTACTATAAAACCACGTGCACTTACCTATGAAAAACCGAAGTTTATTTTCATCTTCCTTCAATTTTCTCCATCGGTTGGTGAAAATATAGGCAGAACAGGATATCAGCATTTGTGTATGTGCACATGGACGACTATACTAATGAAATAATATGAAAACAACTGAAAAAAATACTGAAGATAGAAGTTTCCCCCATTGTTTACATGCTGAAATAAGCAATGTTTTGCCTATTTCGCTCGGTCACGCCCACTTTTGTATTCCTCCGCGTCGGCTCGCGCACGTCTGTATTATTGTATTGGAAGTCTTCACTCCAGTTTACTTATAGCTCAGTGGTTACTTATCAAGACGCCTTAGCCTTTGTATATGAAGATTCATTAGTGTGACGTCACGACCGGCAGCGCCGATTCCGAACAAACATGCGCTGGGCGACATTATAAAGGAAAACGCCATAGACGCAGAGGAGCCTCTATTTAAATTATTTATGTCAAAAAAAAAAAATATGCTCAAATAAGACTTGTGAGCTCTTGAAATGAAAACTTCAAACTCTGGTGAATATGCAATGTTAAAAATATATAATAATAGTTCGTCTCTAATTCGCTATAAAAGCTTTATATTTCTTACATGCTATTCGTTCACGTGCGTTTGGCCTAGTAGCTACGCTTTTAGTTCCTACATTGAATCATGAAATCAATGATTGAATCAAATTGAAGAAATAATTTTAGAATTATTGAAAAAAATAGGTATATGAATACAAGGAGAGGTACGGATATATTCACTTGTGTTATACTCTAAAGGAATTAGCGAATTTAAATAATAGTATCGTTCGAGGGATAATGGTATGAAAGGATGGACTTTGAAATTATGTATTTCAAAGCCATACCAGCCAGGTGTTATCCAGGTGTTAGAAGTTGTAGTCCCAAAGAATATGGATCATGAAAGAAACCTACAAATTTGGCGCGTAGCACGTAAGGAATACAGAATCGAAGAAGTAATATAAAAAGTAGCGATAAACAGATCTATAAATATGGGGGCTGAAATGAATCGTATAAAGGGTGCAGACGTTATGAAAGAAATCGGTGTAAGTTGTATAAGAAGAATCTTATATATAAATGTGAAAGTATGTATGTATGTATGCTCTTTATACAAATCTACAGTTTTAGACGGATCGTCGCCAGATTTTGCATATATACCAAACAGGTCCGGGATTGAACCGTAGGCTACTTTAAAACGTCGTCAGAGCTGGGCAAATGCCCGAAATGGGCAAAAAACTGTCGGGCAACAATGGTTTTGGGGCCTCAACAATTACTTTCGGAACGTTTACTTTGGTTACCGTGGTTTCCAACCATGCGTTTCAGACGTGAATATATGCCTTTACAATGGTTTGCCACACCTTTAATTCTATTATTATAACAGTTTATTCATTTATAACGGTTTGTCACATTTCCAATCCTCCCAGTAATTGAAGAAAACCCGGGAAGCGCCGGGTATTTTTGCTTGCCTGTATACAGGGTGTCCTGTAAGTGCTAATGCGGCCTTTATCTCATCAACCGCCCATCGTATAGGTATAGTTACAATTTAAAAAATGCGTAAAAGGCGTTTAAATAATATTCGCTGCACAAGCTGGACGTATGACGTCGCTAACAACAGAGAACAACAACTACGCTGACAAAACTGGGAATAGAAATGTTCAACGCCAACTGATGAACTCAATGCTTGCCTCAAATCATCAACACTCTGGCACGAAGTTAAAAAATTATCATTATCCACCAACATGCGAGTTCAACTGCAAAATGATTCAGCACTGCTATCATTTTCACATCAGTTGAACAACCAGTAGACCCAAGCACTGGACCAATTACGTTCCCAAATGGATTTTGCAGTTGTTAAACTCAGTTCAAGAATTTGCAGACAAAGTCTTCCCAAACATTCAACAAAATGACCAAAACCATGAGTGGCTTTCTGAGAGCGATTCTGGCACCGAAAAATGACAGTGTGAACAAGATCAACGAAAAAATCCTAAAAATTATTCCAGGAGACTCCACATCTTACAAATCGGTTGACACTGTCACAGACACGGCACAGACATTTAGTTCTGTATCCTGCAGAATTTCTGAACTCTTTTGGATATTCCGGTGTGCCACCACACAATTTGATCCTCAAAGTCGGAGCACCTATAATGCTTTTAAGAAATTTGGACACACCGAGACTCTGCAATGGCACCAGACTCTGCGTGAAGAAATTGCACAATTGCATCATTGAAGCAACGATTCTAACTGGATGTGACAAAGAAAAATGTCTTCATTTCACGTATCCTAATTATCACCGAAGAAATGCCATTCACTTTCAAGCGATCACAGTTCCCGATTCATTTAGCTTTTGCCATGACAATCAACAAAGCGCAAGGCCAGTCGTTAGCAGTGGCAGGTATCAACTTACTTGAGCCCTGTTTTTCATACGGACACCTTTTCGTCACCTGTTCACGTGTTGGTAATAGCAAAAGTTTGTACATCTACACACCAGTTGGACAAACAAAAATATTGTGTATCCACAAGCGATTGCCTCAAGTTTTTAATTAAAATATTTAAAAATAAAAGTAATTTTTTTTTACTTGATGCAGAAATTTTTTTCATTAAGATATAATTAATAAGCTATACATATATAAATTTTTTACGGGGCGGGCAACGTCGCCGGGTATCAGCTAGTCTTATATATAAATGTGAAAGTATGTATGTATGTATGCTCTTTATACAAATCTACAGTTTCAGACCGATCGTCGCCAGATTTTGCATATATACCAAACAGGTCCGGGATTGAACCGTAGGCTACTTTAAAAGTTCGTCAGAGCTGGGCAAATGCCCGAAATGGGCGAAAAACTGTCGGGCAACAATGGTTTTGGGGCCTCAACAATTACTTTCGGAACGTTTACTTTGGTTACCGTGGTTTCCAACAATGCGTTTCAGACGTGAATATATGCCTTTACAATGGTTTGTCACACCTTTAATCAAGAAAGAAGTGTAAGAGACCTGCGCTTGAAATAATTTAAAATTACATTTTCTTAAAATATGGACCTATATAATATCGCAGTAACTCTGGCGATTTGAAAAATAAATGGCAGCTAGCTGGAGTCCGACTTAGACACGAAGAGGTCCTGGGCAAGGCAGGAATTGGGGCCTCTGTGACTTGAGTCCAAATATTTTGTTTACCCAGCGAATATAATGCCGGGATAATGTTTTGTATAGGAAATTATCTAAATAAAATATCAGATGTCTTCTTTTTTTATTCATTCATTATCTTCCTTGGTGAGAAATTCCATTTTCTCCTATGGAACCGTTCACACCGGAAATAACATGACAGAAAAAATAAGGTAATATAACAAAAAATACTTGCGTTCGAGTTCGTTTCAGAATTTACTTGGTTAACAAACCAAAAACACCAATGAATGTCTCACGAGCTCCCAAGATCAATAATTTCAAAAATGAATTTATTTTAATGATTAAATTTGGAAACTTCGAAGGGGAAAAGTCATAAAGCAGTAGATTGCCAGGTAAATTTGGTTGCCGACCCATGCTTCAGAGATTGTGAACTCGATTGCGTATTTAGTGCGTTACAACAACACTAATTCTAATTGGATAGCCATGTGCGCATATTTCTAAGACAGCCACTATAAAATCAAAACCACCGAGTAGTTTGCATCAATTCCATATTAAATAAATAAATAAATATATATATATAATTTCTAATTAAGCCGTGCTGCAAGTGGCTTTGTTCGAACTTGAATAATAAGGATTGGCTGAATTTTGTCATCAATGAAGTTTTATGCATTCACCGGAACTTATCATCAAAAACTTATTTTGTGTTCCATGTCAAAGTAGAACACTTAACTCCAATATCCGTTGGTGCGAATAATTTTGTATAAAATAAAATTTCTGGATACGCGATTTCATAAGAGTACGTAACACATGTTAAAGGTAGTTTAAATTGTTTTAGGAATGTGTAAGGTGCAGTTGACAATGGGGAGAGGGAGTTTAAAATAATATTTATTTTATGTAACGTGATCATCACGTATTCCCAAGAGATCCTCACAATCTGCAATGAAATAACAATACAATACAAATACAACGCCACAACAGGCAGATTGCCCAACGAGATGGCCGACTTAAGAACATCATGGATCCCCGAGCCCCAACTACTACTGCTACACCACACATGCACACCACCCGCCCGCCCGCCCGCGGAACCTCCAACGAATCGGTACATGCGGGAATGTGCGTGTAGTGAAACCTGACGTGAAGTTTTTTGTTTCTCTGTAATGCTTGTTATGTGTAGTGCTGTCATCTGCCACCACTTTTTCTAACTATGAGTGAAGTGTTATGATTGAATGATTTATCGTTGTAGGACTGTTGCTCTCTGTGGCGAGACCGGCTCGCATTTGCGCCTTGAAGTTGGGAACCACAGAAAACCAACTTCAGCCGACCACCACCGTGGGGTTCGAACCCGGATCCTCGCATCGCGAGTCCGTCACTATAACCACTCGACCACCACAGCGGCTGATGATATAATGGCAGAATAAATAATCTGTACTGAATGAAAACAAATAACAATTTTCAATACTTTTTTTTTCAATCTCCAACAATAACAATTATCACATTTACAAGAAAGATTGATAGAAATAGCATTAAAAGACCGTCTGACGTTCAAATTTGAAGATGGCTATTAATTTTTCTGGCTACAAAAGCAAATACTGTACCTGGAATTTATGGGGATATACAGTGGAGCCTCCCATAACGGACACTCCCCGTTTTTAGCGGACACCTCCAGTTACCAAATACTTTTTGAATTACGTCAACGGGACTCCGGATATAAAACTGATTTTTTTTACTATCCATTAACGGACACTCCTCGTTAGCGGCGAAAATTTTCGGTCCCGTGAGTCGGTGCCATGAGCTCCGAAGAAAAGAGGGATCTCAGAAAAACGAATGAAGTTTTTGAGACGTTTCCAGGTAGGGTCTCAGAAAAATCACTTGGCCGGGGGGGAATCCATGATGCTCTTAAGACGGCCTTGCCGTCAGTGTCCGTTATTGAGAAGTTCTAATATAGCTGAAAATTTTTCATGTGCGAGACGTTTCAATGCAGTCACAAATTTTTCGAAAAAAATCGAAATCACCGACAGATATTCAATTATTCAATTGTGAGGATTTGAGAACGCTGCTTAGTAAAACTAAGCTACAATCATCACAATTAGAAAACATATGTTAATAATAAAATTATTTTTATTAAAACTAAGTAACAATTGTAGTTGTGCGTCTGTATTTTTTAATAATTTTAACATTAATGGATATTTTTTGTGTGATGCGAATATTACTTTAACCACAATAAATGCAACTAAATGCAAATGTTTTGTGCTATATGCATATATGTTTATAATTCACAAATTTAATTTTTTTTGTTTTGCAATGAAGAATTTATTGTAGTTTTTTTAATTGTAATTATTTTAAAATTTTTAACCTTTTTTATACTAGAAATGTTTCAGGAAAACAATGATGCAAAAAATCGAAAATTTGTCACTGTATCTTTCAACTTTTTAATGTGGGTTTTTAACATCTCTCCCAGGGGGGCGATGAAAAATTTTGTTTTTGAAAAGGGGGCAATAAGCTGAATAAGTTTGGGGAACACTGGCCTATACCTATGTGTATAGTGTAACGAAAATACAGCAAATTAATAGCGTTATCTTAATATTGATGAAAATAGGCACACAGTGCCTTTTACGGATACACAGTATTTTAATTTTTATGTTATATTAATCCCCTTTTTTCATGGAACGAGCATCGCGTTGTCTACGTTTTGAAAAACATGATTTTAGAGGCTGGTGGTGTTTACACTGAGAGAGATGCGACGCGTATGTTCATTTTCGTTTTAAAAAACACAATCTCCAAGAGATTGATCTACTGCATCACATGATATTCAACTGTCAATTAACCGAGTAGCATTTTTAAAAATGGCAAGCATTGCTAAACATTTAGCAAGAATTTCCGAAATTCAAAATAAGCATTTAATAAATTTCATATCAGAAATGTGCGATGAATGCGGGCCTTATGTGTTGCGGGCCCATAAACAAAATGTCATAAATATTGATGGTTCTTTTTTTTCCGATATAGCGACGCATGCGGTACTGTATTAAACTACACGTACCGCAAGAAAAAAATAAATGTGTACATATTGAATATATACACTCTGCATATTCAAGTAATACAAACATTTAAATCACATGAATGAACAAACCACTGGCGGACCCCATCTGGAATTTTAATCGGTCCACGAAACAATTTTGTAAAAGTATTTCATTATTTAAAAATACATTTTAGGACGAGCGGTTAAAGATCAGCGCCCGGGGCCCCGACATTTAAAGGACCCCGAAAAACGCAAACTTCACACTTTTTTTGTAATTTAAGGGGGGGGGGGACCCAATATTTTCTTCCGTGTCCGGGGCCTCGTTCGGCTATTAATCCGCCACTCGTATAGATATTATGTAATGTATTATTGATTTTGTTGCTAGACTATAACCCACAAAGTATCTCGGCACCATTAATTGATGCTCAGATACTTTCATATTCGAATGTGATGCACCATACATTCGAATTAAATTTATCAGTGTTTTTCATCGATGTGTAGATCAGCACCTCCCCCCCCCCCCCGTTATATGTCAAATATGTCAATCATTATGGTAGTTGAACACTAAAAGGGAGAGGGCGGCAAAATTTACATAGCTCACAGGCGGAAAAACCATAAATACGGCCCTGTCCATGAGAGCTTGTTCTGCCGACCTCCCATGGCGAAATCCATATTGAAGGGGGCTGATGACATTGCATTTTTCCAAGAAGAAGATAACTTGATGTAACATAGCATTGATGACTTTTTCGAACAATTTACCCAATGTGATAACAAATGAATGGGTCTATATGATTTAGTTGATGTTGGATCTTTGTCTTTTTTGAGGAAGAAGAGGACATTGCTAATCTTGAAATGTCGTGGAAAATGCTCAAGTTGAAGGCATCTATTACAAAATGCGGAGAACACCCCGGGAAACCTTTGTAGTAGAGCTTGAAGGGTTACATTATTAATTGCGTCTTCGCCATTCGCTGCGCTTTTTTCTTATTTAAATGACTTGCAATGTACCGCAGTTCTTGGCGTGAGATTTCCTTATTATCCGGTTCATGAGGCACCAAACTAGTCGTTGATAAGTTTATTTGAGGATTGGTTGGATAGTTACCCCTCAGGGAAAAATTCTTGAAGTTGCCTTTGGGCTTGCTCCAGGACAGTCAAATTCTCGTTTGTATCAGTTTGGAAAAAAAACGTTGTGGGGACAGAGAAGATTGTTTCACCGTTGCTTTGTAAAATATACCGTATGGATTTGTAGCTGAGCTACATAATTCCCTCCAGGAGTTTCTTTTTGTTTTCCTGATTAATTTTGAATACTTCCTTTACATGGTCATTTGTTGGGCGCAATTCGACCAAACTGGTCCTTGCGCCAATAAATCGAAAATCTAATCTAATTTTGAATATAAGGCCCTGTTACGGTGGAAAATAATTCTCAATACCTCCTTATTATCTGGGTTTGCTCTTACTGGCCCTGAATTTCCGTCTAGCGATCTCTAAATCTTTGGTCCACCACCCGTCGAAATATCGTGTCTTTTGCTTTGATGTAAGGAGATACTTGTTACCCTGCGTTTTCAAGAGATTGAAGAGATCATTCGTGCATTCTTCCAATTGTTCAGTGGATGTAGCAAAGTTGATATTTTGTACATGGAGAGGTAATTGATCAACCAATGATCTCGTGAACTTCTCAATTCGGCGTCTTGAAATGGAGAATTTGGCCGTTTTAATGATTAGTGGTTGATCAGAAATAGAAATTTCTGTATGAGAATGCGGGCTATGTTTACATCGAGATGCCTGGCCTTCCAAGTTAGGTTATCAAGCGGTGGAACAAAATTTGACAATGCAACGTCTTGAGCACCTGTGGCCCCGAAGTATTCGTATGTGTTCGAGCCATCATTGTAAAATATCAGATGATTGGCATTCAGCGACCATTTTCTGTTGTTATTATCCTTATATCCCCAGCTTTGGTGATGGGTGTTCATATCTGCAGATATTGAAATTGGAGAGTTATCAGCTTTCCCACAGATAAGGTTCAGTTCTTGAATGGTATTTTCAATTCTCTGGTATGGGGATGAATGTATCGAGACTAAAATTATTTCTCCAGCAATGGTGCAAACTTTAATTGCCACACAATTTGTCATGATGGAAAAAGTGGCACCGAAGAGATGTTGACTAGCAAGGACTATCGCTGCTTTTTTTTATTTAGAGAGGACCATTTCGGCCAAGACGCTGGAAGTTCGAGTAGTTTACCTCTACCGATCAAAGGTTCTTGTAACATCAATATACCCCAAGAGTTTTTGGTGGCTTGCAGCGGAAGAAGTGCAATTGCATTTCTGCATTTGTTGGCATTAAATTGTAATATTTTGATGCCTTTGTGGAAGATGTTGGAGCAGACACTAAACGTTGATGATTGGGATTAGATGAGCTAGATGAGTGAGAATAGGTTATCAGTAGAAGACATAATCCCATATGATGACAAATAAGGTGTTCCTTTAAAGGGATGTTACACAAGAATTTAGAACCACGAAAAGAAGAAAACTCTTTTAATCTCACGATAAGCCTGAGGATTAGATGACGCGTAGGCGAAGTTTGAGTTTAAAATTGTTACTGATCTCTCTCCTGATCGCTGTTTGTCCATACAAAGATGAACAATCTAAAGAGACCATTCGGGCTTTGAGAAATACGCCGAAGTAGATGTTGGAATCCGGCATATTTGAGCTGTTCCTCCAGGTTTTTCCTTGTGAGAGTTGGATTTCTACTGCTACTGTAGATTATGCCAATTGAAAATTTCTCCTGTTCCTGAGGAGTTAATAATTCTCCTCCGATAACTGACTGTTATCGGAGGAGTTCGAAGATTGTGTTTGATTCCATCAGTCACTCTTTTTACTAGGTGTTTGAGATTTGATAAAGGCAATGGCATAATGATTTAGATAGTCATTATTCTCCAGGGAACTTAATATTGTAGCAAATTTCCATGGATTTATATTGAACAGCCAACCTATTTTTAACTGGACGAGTACGAATAATTTCTGAGTCGAATTCATCAAGAAATTCAATGAGGCTGATTGTTTCTTGACCTGTTGACTCTCTTCTACTGTAAATTAAAACCGTCCCCGTGTGTGGTGCCTTCTCCCGCTCAAGGTAAATATTTGATCGAGATTCAGTATTTTTACTAGATGATAGTGTATTCCCAAGGACTCGATGAATTTTTGAATATTTTGTTGGATGATATTTCTATTCCCCCATTTGGGAGTTGTTCGTGGGGATGTTATAGATATTATCTCTTGTCACTTTTCTAGAGAGGACAGCTACTTTTATTTCTTGACATGTTTTATTTTGGTAGCAATCGAGTGCATATCCTCTGCTTATTTTTCTGATTCTTCCTATGCCATTATGGAATTGGTTTTAAATTATTCGAAACTCATTAAAAATATATTTTTTCGTTGAGTTATTGTTTTTCAAAAGAAGAATGGTAGATAATTTATCTGTATTTCTTTGTTCCTGTGAGATTTCTCCTTCCTGTACCTTTCGATTATTCTTTTTCTTCCTCTTGCGCACCTCTTGAAATTGTTCTTGTATTGTTTCGTCTTCCTGTTTTACGATCGGCTCATCTACAATCTTAAATTGTTCCGATTCTTCTGACACCGTTGCTTTTTCAGAAGCAAATTCTATTGGAGGCGGGATAGTTAGTTGATCAATCTCGGACTTCTCTTAATCCTCCGTATTGTTTTCCTGGGTCTGTGAACAAAGGAAGGTAATTTCCTGAAATATTTTGCTGCAGATTCTGGCTGGCACAATTCTCAATTGCTGCTATGTCCATAAGAAGCTAATTCCCACTCGGAAGAAGAAGTGGCTGGTTCTGTTCAGAAAATACAAAAATTTCATAAATAAAGACTCTGATGCAAGGGAGGCCGAAGAAAAAGCCGACATCGCCGAGACAGTGACGATACTAGTGAAGTCGCTGGAAGAAGATGCCCGGGAAATCTTGGACTTCTCTCTGACTAAGAGGCAATGCAAAGATGACACGCTGTTCCGGAGAGCCTTCGGAGTGGTACAAAACATGGAGACCATGGAGACGACGGAGTGTAAGGAAAGGCTCGCAAATCAAATAGCCCCCAGCCCTCGTAGGGGACGGACGAAAAATTTTTTTGCTCTCAGATAGTCAAATTTTAACTCAACGGCCCGTACCCAGTCGGTGCCTTAATTTTTTCCAAGTAATCTTGCAACATACTAGTTAACTCTTAATAATGTCTAATAACAAAATTTCGTTTCGATGTTTTCTTCATGATATTTCGATGGACGCAAAAAATTGGAGATGGCACGAAATAATCCAGTTATCCGAGGAACAAACTGATGAAGCCAAGCTTGCGGACGCCATCAGAGAACTGCTCAGATTCTCCGAGCGGCACTTTCTCAACTTCCAAAAGATGAAAAAAAAGTGCTAATCTCCACCGACCCTGTAGAGGTGATGCAATTCTACGAAACATCTTTGAACACCAGAAGCGGAAGCTGATGGTATCTCACGCAAGCCTCGTAGACACGATACTTTGGGAAAAATTCCAGGAACTCCTAGAGATTGACTGCTGTGGCCTATGTAATGCCAAATCTCAAATTAGCCATGCTGACGCCCAAGTATGCCAACAGCTCCTGAAATTTCAGGAAAAGAGACCAGGAATAAAGCTACCAGGAAAAAAGGTCGCCGAAAAACCCCCCGGAAAAACAGAAGAGCCACAAACTTCTCAAAAGAGCATCGCACCTTCCCCGTCGATGCCGCTCAGCGACCAATCAAATCATTTTCGCACAAACGAAGCTCCGCCCACTATAGATGCAGGGAACGGTCCTAGCCCGGCGGTGACCATGCGTGCAGAGGACCGGGGAAACTTACTGCGACAGCGGAACGAGTACGAGGAAACTCAGGAAAGCTCCGCCCCGGTAACTCAAACCGAACAATCGCGTCATGGATGCCCCGACGAGACTTCGATCCCGGCTTCGGAAGAAAATGGACTTCCGTCAAAAAATTTTCCAGTGGAAATACGAAATGACGGTGGTTGGTTTCAGCTAGCTACATCTATCGAGCGGGTTTGCAAACAAGAGTTCGATGTCAAACACCAAAAAAATAGTTACAAGATTCTGTTGCGAAGCCCCGATGATCACGATGCCGTATTGAATGTCTTCCGAATCAGTCGAAATTCTGAATTTCATACAGGAAAAGCAGAGCACTGTCAATTTTGTGCTTCGAGGCTTAGACGCGGCCACTGACACGACAGACATAAAAAGCGAGCTTGAAAGTCAGGGTTTTACAATTTTAAATATCTTCCAACTAACATCTCAGCGACGTAGCCGTGAAACAGCTAAACTCGCGATTTGGAAAATCACAATCCCGAAGGACGAAAAAACCAGGAAATTTTCAGAACTTCGTCGTCCAAGACATGTCATCGTAACCATTGAACCCTTCAAAAAAAACCCTTGCCTTGCAGAGCCCAGAAAGTGCGTTCGATGCCAGCGATGGTCGCATTCAGTGAACGAATGTAATTTGCCCTAACGGTGCACCAAGTGCGTAAAATCCCATCCGGACTTGCCATGCGGCAACGTAACTGGAAAAGACCCACCAGTGTGTGTAAATTAGGGCAAAAATCACCCGGGCTCATATAGGAAATGTGTCGCCTTCCTAGGAAGCGGTCAAAAAATTAAGAGCCGAAGTCAAACGTCTGTGTTAGCGAATACCACCTGCTCTTTAGATGTAGGTGCGTATCAGAAAGACACCTGCCATGTAGCGGTACTATCATTTAGTATCATTCGATGTTGAAGTGTGAGACCGGACGCATGCAAGAAAATGCGCTCCCGATGGGTCTCTGATGTATCATATAATTTAATCATTTAATTAAATCTCTCATATTAACGATGCTGTCTCTCCATCAGGAAACGTCTCATTCGTTTAGTCTATATCTGGCTCCCAAGCGCAAACAACAAGCGCCCAAGGATTTGGTCCCAAATCTCATCGAAAAAATTCCAAATCGACGGAAAATTACGGTGATACTACTGTCCTCCCCCGCGCGGCATGAGTTCAACAACACTAGCCCGCCGAAAAACACTGGAAAACACGCCGACATCAGGAAAAACCATGATGGAAATCGCTCGAAAACAGCAGCGAAAAAAGTCAAGTTCACTTCTACGGACTTCAGTGTTTCACAGTCTACCGACTTGGTGGAAAACTTTGAAAATAAAACTGCGACAGCTCAACCTGGAAATCCAAAGTCCAGATCTACGGACTTCAACGCAAAGCCTACCGACTTGCAGCCAAACTCTGATGAAATCCAAGAGAAACAGCCGGAAAATTTTTCAAAGTTCCAATCTACGGACTTGCGAACCTTCTACGGACTTCTGTGAAAACTTCGTGAATTCTTCGAAACCAACAGCTACGAGCAGCCCGTTGCCCGTGAGTGCTTCAAAGCAAGACGCCGAGACACCCACGGCCTCATCCGCAGCCAGCAGTGCGGACTCCTCGGATGCGGACTCGATGAACAGCATCAACTCGACGTTCGAGATGTTCGAATTTGCTAAAACATGTTTAGGGGCGCGGTAGCCCGAAGATGCTCGCTCAAAGTACCAAAGGACGTTTAGAGGTGTCGCGAGTTCGATACCCAGTTCGTCCTTGTCAGAAAACTTTCCTGACACAGGGGTACAACAAAAAAAGGGGACTTGACCACAGCAAAAATTGCTACCGCAGGGAGTCCCCCATCGAGGTGTTAGCGCACCAACCTCTCGATGAGTATGAAAAACAAGCCTGCCGTTCGGAATCGGCAATAAATTGTAGATCCCGGTCTAATTAGCCCTCGTGTGCAGAAAATGACCGTGGTGCGACAAAAATGATCAAATGATTAAAACATGTTTATCATGTTTAAACATGATATCATGAAAATGAACTCTAGAAAAGATAGGAGAGCCATCATTGATAAACTCCTTGTTGAAGCGGGGAATATTTTAGTGAAAGATTAACATCATGAGCTCTCATCAATTATTTTATTCCAGGAATTTTCTCAACTTTTCTTTAAAAAAGTTTTTAAAAAACTTAGACTTCAGAAAATTTTCAAAAAACCCTTCTCCAAAAATTTTTTTTATATTTTGTGAAAAAAAAAGTATTTTATTTTATTTTGACTTCTACCATTTATTTCTGAACTTTGAAAAATAACCATACTAATTCTATCTGTTTTTTCCCTTCTTGTTACTAACTATTATCGATTACAGGTCCAGCCAACTATGGAGCCGAACCACACCGACCAATCCCGTGCGAGCATGAAGCGGAGATACCTTGTCGCATCCTAGCTTTCTTCACAGCGAAGCATAATCGTAATAGTACTAATACAAGAAGGTTGATGCCGGCATTTCACCTGCAAAAATTAGGTTTAAATTTAAAAACCATTTACCAAGAACCAAATACCATTAAAACCAAATACCAGTGACCATTTTACCGATTTTGACAAAAAAGCCCTTTCCTTTCACATACACGCACTCACTTTTACACATACAGCTACGAACTCGTCTTTCCCTTCATACGTAGCCCCGTGGCTACAATTTGTAAGCCCGCAGATGGCTCCATGAGCCAGGCCTGGGAGAAAAAGTTTAATTCTGGTCTGGTCTGGGTCTGTGAAGAAGAGGGATTTTTGAAACTCACTTTCTTCACCTTTTTCTTCCTCTGCGGAAGGGGGGGGGGGGGCAGGGAGCTTGAGAATCTTAGTAGAATTTCCTTTCGTCATGTCTGCACCATCATCTATAATTGAAGGATTTTTCAAAATTGTATTTCCTCCAATTACCTGTTTCTCTTGTGCTGTTTTGGACAATTTCTCATTTTCTCTACAACTTTCTTCTATCCAATCTTCCATGAGTTTGAATTATTTATCTGTTCTTTTGCAAGCGGCTTGAGGAATGTTGTGTCTTATCTTGCTCTCTACAATTGTAGAAGAATGTACAATGTCCGTGATACATCATTTGCAGAATATTTGTGTATTTATCAAATCGTCCATATTCTTTGCATTGGATTTTTTTGCGATCAGGCTGAAGTCGGAATGCCAAGTCTTCCGCTTCTCGGGCTCTGTTTTCACAGTACTCCTCCAAAAAAAAAATTGATGTTTTCTTCAGTACAATGTAGACCTTCTAGTCTCTTCAATAGTTTCTTAGTCACTAAATTTCTAAAAGATGCCTTACAGTGTTCACAAACTGGTTTATATTCTTCTCAACGTCCGAGTCTAGTATTTTGTGGATTACTACCCAGGAGATTAAATTCTTCCGTAATGCAATTTAATTGATTTCTTTCGGTACTGTTTTCATGTTGAGGATTGTTGGGTGTATTCTTATCCCTGATATTCCGAACTTTAAGTTTTTCCCCCTTCTTAGTTGAAGATAAGCTTTGATGTTTTTGTTTTGTTTTCTTGAAACTTTTTCTTCTTGTACTGACTTCGTCCATCAAATCAGCATCGTCCTCTTGTGAAAAACCGCTTGAGTCAGGGCTCCTAAAGTATACAGATTTTTGGTTAACCTCTTTTTCCGTATGAGGTGTTCCCATATACTTAAGATCGTCCTCGGTTTTATTATCTTGACTCGTATGTCCTGATGCGTCCTGTTTTTGTTGGACATTTGTGATTTCATTAGGCTTTTCGATGATCTTCTCCACTGGGTCCTTGGTATGCTGTTCTGTCTGCTCTCTTCGTCTGCTTCCAAAGATTTATCCAAGGCATGATTGATACAGTTTGTGGAAATAGACATGTCTACAAAATTTACGTTTTGAAGAGTATCTGCTGAAATATGGTAGCTTTCCTCAATAGACTCCATTCTAAGACGATGAGAGAGAGAGAGATTCGGCTTATCTTGATTTATTAAAAACCTCTTTCTTAATCGGTGTTTTTTATACGTGTTTTCCCGCTTGAACCATCTATTTGACTTTTCTTCTTGTTTTTGCCTTGTCTTCTGTCTGTTTTGTCTGTTTACAATTCTTTTTAACTCTTACACCTTTCTTTTTAGCGATGTTAATATGAATCCCATCCTGGAGGGTTGGAGATTTCATCATCCCAAGGGCTCCAATTGTGAATCCCAGTTAAAACTCCAAGACTCCATTCTTTCTGTCTCCAATGTTATTTACATCCGATACTTTTTCCAGATTTTTCACTGGGAATGGGATGAATATTTTTCTTTTCTTTTCCCTGGTCTTTTCTTTCTGTAAAGGTTGATCCTTGATCTTTCGGGCATGAAACCATGTTGATTTACTGCTATGAATATATGAATTTGAGGATATATTCTCGCATCTTTAAACGATTCGAAAATTTTTGAAAAACAAGAAATAATTGCCACCGGTCTATAGTTTGTTAGACAGGTCTTATCCCCCTTCTTATAAATTGGAATTATTTTGGATTTTTTCCATTCATGAGGAAAAATTCTAGACTTTATAGGCAAATTAGAAATAATCAATAAAATATATACAAAAAAGTTCCACATGCTTTAACAATATATACAGGAATCCCATCAAGACCTAAAGATTATGTATTCTTGAGGTCATTGACACATTGCCTGATTTCATCAACCGCAATTTTATTCACGCTCACTATGTCATTTTCAATTGCACATGCAGTAGTCGATTTAATGTCGACGTAATCAAGATTATTGATAGAGAAAATAAATCCAAAATATTCTGCGAAGGCATCAGCAATATTAGAATCAGTAGATAAAATATTGTTATGGTACGTCATAGATTGGGCTTCCTTTTTTATTTTTTATTTTGCAAAATGACCAAAAAACGTTCGGGATTTTTTTCGAGTGACACTTCGATGTTTTTGATATATTGAATGTAGTCATTCTTTACGTCATGATTTGTTGAAAAATTTGTATTTTTTGTGTACTTACATACTTATTTAATCTAACATGTAAAATTATTATTGTTTTGTAGAAGATATTGAATATTCTTAGGGTAAGATTACACGATACAGGTTTTAATAGACCAATTATACATTATACAGTATATACATATTATGTATATAGTTATTGGTTATTTAATGAAGATGAAGTACAGATATATATCATAGAATAAAATTTTTTTTCTTCTAGGCAATTATGGGATTTTTACTAGTATTGTAATATATGTTGTTTGATGAAAATGTATAATTTAGAATTTTGTTTTTTTCGATTAATTGTCACTTTTTCTTAGTATGCTAATATGGCTTGTACAGACACATATGTTATATAATCACATTTCTTTACGCTTTTTCTTAGTAAGCTAATATGACTTGTACAGACATATCTATTCTATAATATAAAATCACAAATTCGAACAGGGCCAGTTTCTAAGCAACCGAAATTAGTGACGATTTTATGTTACGGAAATGGGTGACGGAAATCTGTTACGTTTTAGTGTTACGGAAGTCGGTTACGATTTTGGGTCAAATTTTTTCATTTAACTCCTGAGGACATCGGGAACCGCTTGATCTGTAGGGATCAAGTTTGGTGTATGTACCCAAAGGTATGTATACATCACCAGTGCTCCCAACACACAGGATCCAGGTACCCAGGGCGGGGCATTGGACAGATCTCTTTATGGGGAAATTGACAGGTTCCATTTTGAGTCGAGGATGAATACTTGCTTCTCATTGCGCATTGTGCTGCGCTGCTTATTGTGGCACTGCAAAAATAATGGCGCATTACTGATTGCGGTGCATTGCATATTGTAGTGCATCGCGTGCTGTATTGCTCATTGTAATGCAGCGTTTAATGCGTATTGTGGTGCATTGCGTACTATAGTGCTTTTTATAGTGCTTTGCTTGTTGCGATGCATCGCATACTATGCTGCATTGCTTATTTGCGGTGTACAATATTACTGATTACACACATTATTGATTGTGATGCTTTACGTGTTGTAGTGCACTGAGTGCTGTATTGCTCATTGTAATGCAGTGCTTATGGATTGATGATTATTATGGCTTACTGTAATACTTGCGTATCATGGTGCTTTGTTTAGTGCGATACATCGCATATTATGCGGTATTGCGGTGCATGAGGTATTGTGGTGCACTGTAAATATTGGCCAATTGCGCATTGTTATGCATTACGTATTTTAGTGAATCACGTGCCATATTGCTTATTCTAATGTAGTGCTTATGGTGTATTGTGGTTCATTGCATATTGTGGTGCACTGCGTATTGTGGTGCATTTCTTATTGTGTTGTATTGCCTACGGTGGTGGTGTATTTGTTATTGTGCTGTATTGCCGATGTGGGTAAATTACGCATTGTGTTGTTTTGCTTATTGTGGTGTATTGCGTATTGTACTTAATGTGGTGCACTGAATATAGTGGTGCATTGCTTATTGCGGTACTTTGAATATGTTGGTGCACTAATTATTGTGCTGTATTGCCTGTGATGGCGCATTGCATATTGTGCTGTATTGCCGATGGTGGTGCAATAAGCACTGTGCTGTATTGTCGATGGTGGTGCAATAAGCACTGTCCTGTATTGCCGATGGAGATGCATTAAGTATCGTGCTGTATTGCCGATGGAGGTGCATTAAGTATTGTGCTGTATTGCTTAATGTGGTGCCCTGATATAGTGGTGCTTTGTTTTTTGTGGTGCCATTAATATAAGGCTGCACTACTTATTGTGCTGCATTGCCTAAAATGGTGCATTGCTTATTGCACCGAATCGCCGATGGCGTAGCATTGCGTATTATGCTGTATTGCTTATTGCACCGAATCGCCGATGGTGTAGCATTGCGTATTATGCTGTATTGCTTATTGTGGTGCATTGCGCATTGCAGCGCATCGAGTGATATATTGCTTACTGTAATACAGTACTTTTTGCGTATATTATGGTGCTTCACTTATTGCGATACATCGCGTATTGTGGTGCATTACGTTTTAAGCTGTATTGCGGGGCACTGTAAATAGTGGCGTATTGCAATGCATCGCGTGCTATATGGCTTATTGTGGTGCATTGCTGATTGTGGTGCGTTGCTAATTGTTATGCATTATAGTGTATCGCGTACTGTATTTCTCATTACAATGCAGTGCTTATTGCGTATTGTGGCGCATTGCGTATTGGGCTGTATTGCTTATTGCATATTGTGGCGCGTTGCGTATTGGGCTGTATTGCTTATTGTGGTGTACTGCAAATAGTTGTGCATCGCTGATTATAGTACATTGCTGATTATAGTGTATCACTTGGTTATTATGTTTCAGTGGTTATGTCGTATTGTGGTGCTTATTGCGATGTATAGTGCTTTATTGCGTATTGAGCAGTATTGCTTATTATGGTGTGTGTTGCGTATTGCGGTGCTTATTACGATGTATAGTGCTTTATTGCGTATTGAGCTGTATTGCTTATTATAGTGTGCATTACGTATTGTTATGCATTACGTGTTGTAGTGCATCGCGTACTGTATTGCTTATTATAATGCAGTACGTATTGCGTATTGTGGTGTAATGCGTTTTGTGCTACTTGTAAGTACATCGTGTGTCGTATTGCTTAATATAATGTCGTGCCTACTGCTTATTGTGGTGCACTGCAATATGGTGAATATGGTGCATTGCGTATTGTTATGCATCAATGCAGTATGCGCATTGTATGGTACATTACGTATTGTGGTGCACCGCTGATTGTGTTTCATTGCCTATTGTGGTGCACAGCTGATTTTGTTGCATTGCCTATTGTGGTGCACCGCTGATTGTGGTGCATTTCGTAATGTAGGCATTACGTAGTATATTGTGTTCCGTATTGCTTATTATAATGCCGTGTCTACTGCTTATTGCTGTAGGTCTTATTGTAGTGCACTGCAATATGGTGCATTGCGTATTGTTATGCATCACGTATTTTAGTGCATTGCTTATTGTAATACATTGCGTATTGTGGTGTATTGCTTATTGTAATGCATTGGTATTGTAGCGGATTGCTTAATCTAATGCAGTGGTTATTGTGGTGCACTGTATTGCGTATTGTGTATTGCTTATTGTATTGCTTATTGTGGTGTGCTGTATTGCTTATTGTGGTGCACTGTATTGCGTATTGTGTTGTATTGCTTATTGTGGTGCACTGTATTGCGTATTGTGTTGTATTGCTTATTGTGGTGCACTGTATTGCGTATTGTGTTGTATTGCTTATTGTGGTGCACTGTATTGCGTATTGTGCGGTATTGCTTATTGTGGTGCACTGTATTGCGTATTGTGCTGTATTGCTTATTGTGGTGCACTATATTTCGTATTGTACTGTATTGCTTATTGTGGTGCACTGCCAATACAATGCTGATTTTAGTGCATCGCATGCTGCATTGCTTGTCCGATGTAGTCTGCATTGCGTATTGTGGTAAATTGCTTATTGCGATGTTTCGCTGATTGCAGTGCATTGCTGATTTTGCTGGTTGTTGATTTGTACTGTTATGCATTACGTACTGTAGTGCATAAAGTGCTGCTTTGCTTATTGTAATGCAGTTCTTATTGCGTATTTAGGTGCATTGCGCATTATTCTGGTTTGCTTGATGCGATACATCGCGTTTGCGTATTGTGGTGGATTGCATATTATACTGTATTGTGGTGCACTGCAAATTGTGGTGCATTAATGATTGTAATGCATTGCGTATTGTAGTGCATAGCGTGCTGTATTGCTTATTGTAATGCAGTGCTTACGGTGTATTGTGGTACATATTATGGTACTTCGCCTATTGCGATGCATCTCGTGGTGAACTATTTCGCAGGCATTTGCAGTGCCTGAGGAATATTTTGCTTTATAATTACAGAAGATGTGACGAGTAGTTAATTATATTGGAGGAGTTGGGGGGGGGTGGACATATATAGTACTAGGGGGGCAAATCCCCCCTAGTACTATATAATCGTATTTATACTTTTCTCATTGATGCAATAATTTTAGAAATTTTGTGCTTGAAATGTTTTTCAAAAAAATGTGTGTGTAATTGAAAATTGTTTTGAACAAATAGGTGTCGTGAATTGACAAAATAATGTGTATGGTTTGCAGAAAAGTATGGAGGGTAAATGTCATCAATTTTAATTTTTAATTAAAGAAAGAAGTTAAAAATTAATTATAAGACGAAATAGGATATATTTTATGTTTGATGAATGGTGAAAATGAGTGATGCATAATATTGTATAATATGCAATATAAAGATATAGAATTTTACGATCGTTTTTGGTCATAGTCATCTTCCACTTTGCGACATCTTAATTGACCATTGCGATGCATCTTGCATTTTTAAGCTCATTAAAGCCACAATAAATTATAGTTTTCTACAATTCATGTCATTGTTTTACGTTTCACGTTGCTTTTTATCATGCGCAGTTTTATTTTTTTGACATGACAAAAAAAATGACAATTTTTCTTATTTTTATATAATCATTTGTTTTGGCGCAGTTTGACCAAATTGGTCCTTGCTCCAATAAATCCAAAATCCAATTCAATATATAGAAGAAATTGGGGGAATTTCCCTGACCAACGTTCGTTAAAAAATTGGGTGAGGGAAAGAGAGATAATAAGAGTGTTGGAAGATTGACCGATTCTACGTGATGGCTGAGAGCACATTGAAGGGCTTACCAATTTCTATTATGGGGGTTTTAAATGGGGGGTCTTAATTGGAAAAAAAAGAAGTTATCCTAATGTTCAGTAACAGTGATCATGCCATTAGGGATCTCAAAGACGAAGGAGATGCAGATCTTTAAAATTTAATTTTCATCTGGTGCTCTGTATAACTCTGTAGCAACACAATCATGCCATTAGGGATCTCAAAGACGAAGGAGATGCAGATCTTTAAAATTTAAGTCATGGTAGTTAAGTCTGTAGTCATGGTCATGGGATCCACATTGTAATTACTTCTAAAAAAGATTTCTTGGTGGGTCATCATGTGAACGAAGAAACCATCAAACTGACGTAATTCATTAAATATCGAAGTGGGGGGGGGGGGGGGTTGCTAGAAAATTTCATCCAAATTACAAAAAAAAGAAAGAGAGAGAGAGAAAATCGAATAAAATGAATCTTAGCTTAGGATTGCTAGTTTTATTTTCAAAATTTTATTTTCAACTGAATGGTTCTTGTTCTCGTTCAACGAGAACACACACATGCAAATCGGAAGAATTTTGAAGACAAAAAATGTTCGCAAATGGAATACGTGTAAATATTTCGGCTTAGCCTAATAGCACTCACCTGGTGCAATGAATTCGAATAAACTTCAAATATGTCCGAAAGTTACAAAAAGAATAAGTTTTCCTAAGCAGTGGCGATCTTCTAACATTCTGTAGTCCATTTCTATGTCAGACTTCGCACTAATGATAATTTCCAAACTTTTCAGCCAAGAAGTCTCGATGAAGTTGGTGACAGTGATATGTATCGTCATCATTGAAAAATGAGCTGTGCTGTTTTTTATTGCGTTTAAAAAGTTTCTTCATTTTATGATCCACACTTGACGAGATCCAGTGTTTCCAAAGTCTTCTAACCCAGAGGTTATTTTGTACTTTTTCATCTTTGGTGAGCTGCTGGCAGTTGAGAGTATGTCCGTTTTTTTGTCTTCCGAGAATAGACCTTTGTTTTTGTTCTTGGAGACAATGACGAAGACGTCTGGGTTGGAAGAAAGAGATAAGTCAGCTGAACTGTCACTTATGTCGCCCGCATTGATTGAAGGAGCCATCAACATCGAAGATTTAGAGGGTGACAGAGAATCTGAAAACACATCGGAATTCGTAGATGCAGAGGGTGTTGCAGAAACATCTGGATCCTCTATGACAAGTACAGAAGGAAGATTGTCCGAATTAGGGATGTCTAGTAGCTGTCTGACTACAGAATCTGCTAGATTCATGTTCGCTGTTGTCAGAGTGGGCTTTCTGTATCTCGGTGGCAGCTTCAAAGTCTTTACCTGGACATCGGGTGGCAGTGAAGATAGTGAAGAAAGGGAAGGGTAAGTAAGAGGGGGCTTATAGTAATTTCTGTCAGAAGTCAACATAGAAAAAACAAGAGATGAAGGCATCGCTGTCATTGGAGGCATGAGCGATATACTACTAGACAGCGGAAGGTTGATTTTCGTATTCGGAGAAGAATAATATCTTTGCCAAGGAGAAGTTGTGGCAGATCTCGGAGGTGCCGGAGGAGGTGCTACAGGAGATTGAAACATACCCGGTGGAGGTGGCAGATACTTGGAATAATGTCTCTGGGCCGATGCTTTGAGTGGATCTCGTACGAGCTTCATGAGCGGCTTTAGCGGGTTAAGGGAGAACTTCGTATTTCCACCAACTCGAGATTTACTCAGTTTCAACTTGCTTAGTTGTGATTCACTGTGTGGTATGTTGAAAACTAACAGCAAGACTACTAGGAGAAGCTGATTTCTCTGAAAAATAAAAAAAAATAGTTTTAAATAATTATTCGATAGGACATCCCTCCCCCCCTCATATTTACAGTACAGCATCGGTTCCCAAACTGAGGGTCGTGTTAATGTACTGACCCCCCCCCCACAAAAAAAAAAAAAAAAAAAATCAGAATATGCCGAGAACTGCGACAAAAGAAGGGGTTGCGCTTCTAAAAAGCTTGGGAGATATACAAGGCGTAACGGGGCTTATGTAATTTTACTGGCGAACCGTTGTTCTAGAGGTATACTTCCAATTAGTACTCGGGTATGTCATTCCTGTTCCAAGAGAGTTATTAAAATCAAAATGCTAACTTTTTATACGGACACCCTGTGCTCAAGAACCCGATTGCAAAGTTGATGCCCTGCGCCTCTCCTGATTCCCCTCCCCCCCCCCCCAAAAAAATAATCCACGTTTCTAAGTTCAATATTCACTGTGATATTTGAATTCGAAAAAAGGAGGGAAGTTGGGAAAAAACCAGTGTTAATTGTGGAGAGAGAGAGAGAGAGAGAGAAAGAGATAAAACGGTTTATCAGTATTTAACACTGTTTTTTCTCCAACTTTCTTCCGTTATTACTTAATCCTTTGGAACATGAATAACATATCTGAAAACTACTGTTCATTTGGATACTTTTCCTAATTCAAAGTATGCTTCTGGGTTCAATGGCTCTCCAGTAAAATATCACACACGCCCTGTTACCTATGTCCCAGTGGCGTAGCCGGGGGGTGGGGAGCAGAGGGAGCGATTGCTCCCCCAATCAAAATTTTGCCTATATTGGCGCCTATTTTTCTAAATGACTTTTGATCTTTAAAAAAACTTGAAAAATATTGACTTTTTCATTGACTAAAATGATGAATAAGGGGGAAAAAAATCTACATTTATATTTGCGCTTCTTGTAGTTTCACAGTGATTGGGTTTGTACTAAACCTTAAGAAAAGAAGGAAAAAACAAAGTTGAGGTTTTCATTACCATTTTTGCCAATTGCTCTCAAGCTCTTCATCTAGAAGCATGTTCAGATCTCAACCTCTGTTCCCCACCTTTATCAAAGGGCAAAATCTTGCCCGCTTCTAGCTGTAACTTTTTTCTCTTGCTATTGGTAATTCTCGGTAGAGCTCCTAGAAATACCTTTCGTAGCTATGAGGATATGGAGTTCACGAAAGCTCATTCTGTTCTGAAGGGCCACCAAGGGCATTGACCAAGGCGCCTTTTGAAGAAATTAGGCGCGGGAACCTATCGTGGACAGACCACTGAACCTATGAATTAATGGCTAGGATTCAAGCTCCAAGATGTATTGCCTTTCCTTTGGGTGCCTTAGGTAGAGCTTGAGCTCCTAGAAATACTGTACTACTTTATGTATGGGTGACTTAGCTAGATTCATAGTGCCTAGAAATGCCACGTTATCTGCTGGTGCCTTGGCAAGAGCTACTAGCTTGTAGCTTGTGTATAAGGCAGTGTCAAAGACTAGGAAAAGGTGGAAAACTGCTATGAGCTTTCGAACCCTAATAAACCAAAGATTTTGGGGCCAAAAGGGGGTTCTGGAATAGTTTTTCTTAAAGGTGGATAAATAAAAACCTATAATCTTGGGTCAATAGCGCTCTGATATGTAGAGAATGGGAGAGGAAATTATAGACTTCTATATTTGTACGACAATATATTGTACCATATTATACGGTGATAGTGCATAGTTTCACGTTAAAATGCGACTTTTTCAGAAACATAGTCTTTTTTCATAATGTAGTGTCTCTTTTCTATGAATCACTGTTTGTTTCATCATTATGCATATAAACAGCAGTGAGCGGAATCGGAGAAATTATTCCTTGGAAAAAGTTATGGCCGGTGTGTTTGTTAACTCATGACACGTATATCTCCCCTCCAATTAATCCAGTGTTTCAGAAACTTTTGGCACCCGTGCCTCCCCCCCCCCCCTCGGCTTCGTCATCATTTGTCCATGACTGCCCAGAATGGTCTGATGCAGGGGGTTCTCGAACTTTTTCCACCCGAGGTGCCACTTTCCCCTATTCAATGATTATCCGCGAGCTCCGCCATCTTCCTGAAGCTGTTTAACAAAACATATTTTCGAAGAACCTTTGTCAGGGTCACCGCTCCGTGGCGCATCTGATAAAGATTGGAGGCGCACCAGGGTGCCGCGGCGCACAGTTTGAGAATCCCTGGCCTAATGTAAAAAAACCCACTACTAAGTACTGAATAAGCACGCATCAATACACCAACGCGTTGAGACGTCCCTCAAAAAAAGAGTGGCGATGAACCACGAGCACACACACTTTGAGAATTCGTTAATATTGCTGAAATAATATAAATGCACTATATATACTCATCGCTTTTTAAAGCAGAATTCCGGGCGTTATTTGTTTCTTTATTTTGCACAACAACACATAGGTGGTCTACACAGGGTCGCCTTACGAGCATCAAAGGGACTTTTCTAAGGCCTTCTACCTGTTCAGAAATTCCTGCCTAACAGTTCACACTCTCCAAAAATTTTAACTGGATCTCATCTTCATGAAGTTCCTTTTGCACTTGATGCGCCTGGAATTGCCCATGTATAACAAAAAATGTTTAAAAGTAACTGAAAATACATACATATAGTATTTCAGAAAAACAGAAAGTGTCCACGAAACGTTCAGTCTACTCTTAAAAAATTAGTGTTTTTTTCAATTATAGCGCTTATCTCCGAAGGCTTACGATACTTTCTAATATGAACTATGGCGTCGTAAGGTTTGCCAGTACTTACCTGAAGGCTCTCTGGTCAAATTACGAGGGGAAAAATCCAAGAACTTATTAGTCCAGAAGGAAATTCTTAAACTGTGCGTCACCAACCTTTGCTGGGGGTACCGCGGAGCATCCCGAAGATATTTCAAAGAGATTCTTTGTTAAACTGCTCTGGGGAGCCGCAGACAAACATTGATTAAAGTAACGGTGCACCGCGGATGGAAAAAGGTTGAGAACCCCTGCGCTAGTCTTTACCATTAATCACTCATATATTTTCATTCTTCTCTAATTTGTTATAAAACACGTCGCATGAATTTATTTCACTAGAAATAAATATACATATACTATGCACAATGCATTTTTAAGTTTTTCAACTTCGAGCAGAAAAACTCCCCCTTTAAATAGTATCTCCAAAGGAAGCCGGTAGATAATAAAACAAAAAATATTGTATAATAAAATATTTCAATAGATTCATACACTTGCCATTTTCACTTCGATTCGGAAGATGAGCAGTGACATTACAAACACGCCTCAGAGATACTTAAATAGATTACGGACACATACGACAATTTCCGGCGCACACTAATTCGTTTGAAGCAGTGGTTCCTAAACCTTTTTGGATTCAGCCACCCTCTGCTTGTGTGTATGCAATCTACAGTAGTAGTATGTAATAACCACTGCGATCATGATGGATTCATCCCGGTCTGAACCTCACTAGTGGCACAGTGGCGGTTGACTGAAGCGAATCTTTTTTTTCAATTTCTAGGTACGAATGCTAACCGATCTTTCGTTTGGAAAGCCTTCCCGCAGAGAGCAGGCAGGCTTTCACCGTGGTATTTGCATAACACGAAAAACTTCAGGCATCTGCCAGTTTTACTTCTAATATGGAAGACAGATGACAAAACTTCTTAAACTGAAACCATGCATAACTATGACATCATATATACGTTATGGTCACGCACATGGCGTACGCAAAGGAGGGAGGGGGGGGGGGTTTCTGAATACGCCTATGGTCACACATAATATAAGAAAGAACTTTCCGGCATGCATTAATTTATACAAGGATGACGTCACTCCCCACTACCATACGAAAGTTTTAACAACTGGCTGTTGCGAAGATATATTTTGGAAAGAGAGAAAATTCAACTGCCCCCAGTGAGCTTGGCCTGAGTCTGGTCCGGCCGTCCATGTACGGTCCCTTTCAGTGTACACGAGGAAACATTGAGAGATTCGGTGTCTCTGTAGTCTAGGGCGTTCACTCGGAAAGTGAAAGGACGTTGGTTCGATTCCCCGCAGGGGCAGTTGAATTTTCTCTCTTTCCAAAATATATCTTCTCAACAGCCAGTTGTTAAAACCTTCGTATGCATTAATTTGTTAGAAATTCCATAAGACAAATGTCTTGGAAGTACATGCGCGATTGAGTAGAAGCAGTGTACATGTGATACACGTGCTTACGATAAGAGTGTAACATGATAAAAGCGATTAAATGGAAGCATGAAGATTTCTCTGTACTGTCATATCTCGGAATAATTTTAGAGAAAGAGAAAATAATTTTTTTCCTTTTTATTTTATTCTCCTATCATTTTTTATATTTTAATCTAAATTTTTTCCAACTACTTGTTAGGGTGACTTCCCAGTTGTTTTTGGTGTTTGCATTTGTTAAAATACACAAAACATAAAATGGAATTTACGTTTTTTTTAAATTAGTTAAAAAGTTAAAATGCATTAATCAATTGAAAAGTAATTAATTTAATTTAAAAAATAACATCAACTGGAAACAAAATAAATTTGATTTTTTAAATTGGGAAATTTAAAGTTCTTTCCACTAATGCGTAATTTTAAGTTTGCGCCTTAAGCACGAACAAAAAATGGCGCCTTTCACAATTTCGCTCCCCCACGGACCAAAACCTGGCTACGCCACTGTATACACCCTGTATAATATTTCGCAGATTATAAACAATGACATCACGAAAAGTTCATAAAACATGACAATAATATAAATATGAAATGATATTAACTGATGCGTACAAATACAAAGGCCACAACAGGCAAATTGCGCAACGAGGTGGCTGAAAAACGATGCCCATAAAAAATATGGATGTCAAATATCATCAAAACATAGCAACCTATATATATCATATATCACGAAAGAAACGACTAATAATTAATACTATATAATACAATTTTGTTTTATTTTAGTTCAAATTTGTTTTGTAATTTTTAAAGCTGTTTAAAATTAAATCAAATTCAAATCCTTTTCATTGAAATGATTTTAGTATTTTTCTCCGGCAAGAAATTCGCCAAAAATAGAAGCAACGATTTCACATCAATGTAGGGGGAGATGCCTGGTCGGTTAAAATTATTTTCCATGTGTGGATTTGAGATTAGTTTTCGTGATGCTATGTGTTTACAATATAACAAAAGCCGACTTATATATATAGTACAGTATATGAAGATAGGGGACATTTATGAGGGCATTGGTGTACGCAAAGGGGGGTTTTGGAGTTCTAAACCCCCCCCCCCCCTTGAGCCAAGATTATAGTGTTATTTTGCAGGAAAAAAAGTAAAAACCCTCCCCTCAGAAGGATAAAAAATCTGAAACCCCCCCCCCTCGAGAAAATTCTGCGTACGCCTATGTATGAGAGAATACTGCATTTAGTGAAGTTATAGAGAATCAAAGCCGAGAAGAACTTTCTCTAACTCTTTATCATCTCAAATTGCCATACATTCGGCATAACAATGGCAGCGGCGAAATTATGTTTTGCATTTTTGCCATATAATTTCCAACGTAAGATTGTTTCAAAACATTCGAAGAGTTGAAGAAATTTTTACATATTCACACAGATGAGGTGCAAAACCAAATTAAGGACTCGAAGCTTTCCGCTTGGGAATTCCTTCCTGCCTGTTCTTGGGAATTGTTACGATTTCCCGTTCCCGAAATCTTGAGAAATTTAGTCAAGAAATCAGGAAAATTGCTTTGTGTTATAAATTATTTTCCAACAAATTAATAGAAAATATTCGTTAAAAATTTTATTAATCTCCCGTAACATTGCTCAGGAAAGGAAAAAGCTGGAGCTTCCAGTTTCAAATCTTCGTAGAAGGGAACCCTGTCAAGCGCGATCCGTACTGTACAACTATATTTCTCTGTATAACTAGAGCAGGGTTTTCCAACGTGAAAGCTCGAGCGTAACCCTTCATGGTTACGAAGCTATTCCGCAGAACCCTTAACAAATTTTGAATATTTCTTCACTATAAAGGTGTCCCAAAAGTCTGCATTCGCTCTGCGTAACAAGAATCCTCGCTTGTAGAAGATAAAAGTGCCAAAAAATATAGCCTATATTTGTGAGAGTTACACATAGTGTAACCATATAATCCATAATTTTACGGGGCAGAATTATTTTTCATAATATTCAGCTATTTCATTGTTTTAAAAAAAATATATTTTTTTTTTTGTCAAGTTTGCTAAAAAACTCACTTTAAAATTTTTAAATCATGAATTCGTTATTTTAACATATGCATCAATGAAAATGTCCATTTGTTTTTCTTTTTTCAGTTAGCCATCCTAGTTATACACATTGATTTAGGATAGCGAAAAAAATGTTCATTCAATCTTTTTTTTTCTCCACCACTTTCATTTTGTGCACAATAGGACGAATTAGACAGTTACTTATACAGTTCACAGCCGATTCCGAAGGGCTTTTTTATGTCTTCTCACCACGAGGTTTGAATGCCAACAATTTGGTGTGCAGACTTATTTTTATAGCAATGTGCTGTTTGATCAACATGGCACTGTTTTTGCAATAGTTCCTTGTATCTGAAAAAGAACTGGCAAGGACAAATGAGGATATTGAACACATGACATCTCTGAGCAACTTGTGGCAGAGTTTGCGAGTTTTATTATCGACTTTGCTACCATATCCCTCTGCTATTTAAGTAGTATTCCACAAATACCCACGGTATTTTAATCATGACAACTGATACACAAGTATCACTGATTTTTCGTTTAAGTATTCAAATTAAAATTCACGAAATACAAAAAGCTGTCAAAAGAACAAGAAAATAGTAAAAAAAAAAAAGGTTTGATAAAATCAGGGCTGGAACTGGGGAGGGGGGGGGGGGGTAAAGAGGCAACTGCCCCAGGTGGAAAATATCAGGAAAAAACAAAATTACCGTTGGAAAATTATAAGAATTTGAGGTGGAGAGGGCGGCAAAATCATGTTTGCACCTCCTCATAAGAATCGTAGTTACGACCCTGGATGAAATGGTCGTTAACTACAAATAAATAATATTAACAAAAACAGGACAAGAGGAAACAATTACTACTCCCTGTACTTGGTCAGCCGCATTTTCAAAGAAATTTCAATTTTCACGATTTTCACCTTTGTACGACGTTTTGACCCGGTCTCTTGAACGTCCTGTAAACCAGGTTCCATTTGCGGTAATGAATCTGTAGAATGGGAGGGATATAAAACTTCTCTCTCAGAGCCAAGTTAGAAAGTAAACCTTTTCCTCTGCAATCTTAAGATTGCTATTTAGGATTTACTATTCAGAAAAGCGATAAGAATCCGATACCATGAAGCTCAATTATAGATCCTAAGGAAGAGAGGTGGCCGAGGGGGGGGGGGACACACAGAATGCAAATTAACAATTTAAAAGTTCCGAATCTTTGAAGAAAGACCCTCATAAAATCCAAATGTATGTCTTGAGAGTTTCGGGAATACCAATTCCCAGGAAGTCTTCTTGACTTGTTTTCTGAAGTAGTTGTGTGTGAGAATAGGAAGAAAAAAAGAAAGGAGACAACGCGATTATTGTTTGTCTCCTAGTGCTCGAGTGGCGCAGATTATTCCAATATGTTCTCTGAATTGTTTAAGAGTACACGTTCTCAACAAAAATAAAAAAATTGCTTCAGGTGAGACAGTAACAAGAAATTTTTTGAAGCTAGCAGGGTTCCGGGATTTTTAGGGTTCCGTCCCTTTTGATTCCGCGGAACCCCAATAAAGCTCTCCCGGACCACCGGTTGGAAAATCCTGAACTAGAGAAACTTATTAAAAAGCGTGAGGGGCAAAAATGTTTTCTCTCTGTTAATGGGGGCTAATTTTTATGAACATGTTTGGGGAAAGTGGAAACGCAACAGATGAACGCAGACATAAAATTCTCTGGACAGATCATACAAATCTCTTGGGAATACGCGAGGGTCACGTTGTTATTTTAAAAAAAATGATGATACTAACTGTATTTTTGAAATTTAGTCAATTATTCTCTTGAAATTTTACTTTTACTGGGAAAAGAAAAAATACAATGAGACATTAAAAAAAACACGATTATTTATATTTTTTCTTTCATCAATTATTGACACGATATGTAGCCGATATGTTTGTTTTCTATACTACCAGCAAAAAAAAAATCGATAAAAAGTATTACAAGATGGTTATTATATTTTTCAAATTATGTAGGGGTTTATATTAGATATTTTTTAAAAATTCTTGGTGGATCGGTTGTATTCATTTCATCAAAAAATAATTTCAATCTATTAATTTATATATATATATATATAAATATATATATATATAAATTGAAACTTTCTTTTCTCTTCGAATTTTTCAAATCTAAACATATATTTTTACGCGTGTAAAACTTGCTGTTTTTGTATTATAACAGCAATAAAATTAAAAGAGCGAATAGTAATACCTGACTAGTGGGATATCATTTATGTGATATTGGATGGTTTTAAATCAAATCGGCGATGATCTTATAATAAGAAATGTCCTTTATTTTGAACATCGCTTGACCTTGGACATCTTTTGTGATCTTATCATGGAAAAGGACAACATTGTACACTGAACGCCTGCTATAAATAATATAAATAAACATAAATAAAATACTTTGTAAAGTTATGAATATATACAAAGTTGGCTGAATTTAATCAATGGGGTGGTTTTTTTAAACAGCATCATTATTTACCTTCAGACAATGGAAATTCTTTTCATTACCCTTCTCAATTCTTTAAAGCTTTTTTCTAGTACGTCGGAGTCAAATTTATACTGTCAAATTTAAATCCGATTTTCGTAATCTTTTTAGCCGCGACTTGAAAAACAACAGAATTAACCCATGGATCTATTTCGAATTTAAAAATACGCTTATTAAATTTAATAATAAAAATGTTTTAGTTTTGAAATTTCGGTAACCAGTGAATGGCGTTTTAGGTCCACTGTCTCTTTAGTTAACTGGGCAACGAGAGCTGTTTGGAAGTCCGAGTCCGTCTGCAGTTTGGTATGTGGTATTAAATTATACAGTGATGCAAGTCATCTCGCTAGGAATCTGTCTCGACTCCATTGCATACCCTCGAGGACTTCTGTATCATGGCTTCATTGGCCTCAATGAGAGAGGCTATGCGAATAACGGCATCGATGTCCTCGGGATCCAGGTGCATTACAAATCTCTGTAATCCTGGATTCAATCCGACCAAGAATTGAGATAATTTTTCCCTGTCTGACAGTCTTTTCACTTGTTTGTCATCTGAATTGCTGCCCTGCAAGAAGCCAAAGGCCAATCTTTTTAACCAAGATGAAAAATTCTTCACCGATTCACCCGACAGTTGCCTACAAGTGGTAAATCTTTGAAGCCTACAAGCTAACGGAATCTCTTCCTCAAAATGCGTCAAAAACCTAGCCTTGAAAGTCTCAAAATTAGTTTGGGACAATACATCGGGGTTATCGACAAGAAATTCTGCTGTCTCACCCTTCAATTTAGCTTTCGGCGCAATTATCTTCAATCTTATATTCTTATTATCAATTATCTTTTCAAGATCACCCCAATTCGCTAATGCAGCCATATTCACCAAATTTTTAATGAAAACTGAAGCTGCTAAAGTATCTTCAGCTCCACTGTAACTCCCTAACCATTAAAACCATTAAATTTACGATTATTGAGATTATTGCGTTGTGTCGCCTCCGTCAACAAAAGAAAACAAATAATGTAATCAAGCAAGAGTGTCACCAATGCCAAATTAATTTATTAAATTATTGTTACGAAAAATATCAGTAGCGCAATTTTTGAAGAACCCCTCGGGACAATAATCTCCTGTTGCTAAACCGGAAATGTAAAGATAAACACTCGAATCGTGTGAAAAGATCGAGTCTTCGTTGACCTCCAGACTGGTACTACAGTAGAATTTCCGGATAAATAAGTTTGTTTAAAACGATGGGAGGAGAGGTGTTGTTGAGACTTTAAGGCTCAGTGCGAGATTTTTATTTGTCAATCGCGTTCTGTCCGCTTGTAAATACATGTAAAATACAGTAGCTGTTTTCTGTGAATAAATCTGTGCGTCCTGAAAATTGTGTCATCCTTTGCTTCTTTCAAGGACTTGTGAGAAATTATCCGGGACATTATTAAATAAAATATGAATTATTTAAAGGAGAAGATCCAACATGCTCATTGATACAGAACATATGTTATTCAGACGTGTCGACGTTCTCTGATTGAGAGAGATATATACATATAGGGTGGGCGTTGAAAATTTAAAAATTCACAAAAACCGCAAAAATTACCGAAATAAAAAATGGTTTGCCGGGTTAGCATCGCTGGGTCACGGGAATTTCTTATAAGTCAGGAAAAAAAACCCATTGAAAAACAGTCGATAGGTGGCGCTGGCGTACACAAGTTAAAGTAAAGTTACGCAAATAACGAACAGAATGCCTGCAAATCGTTCATTACGGCAGTATGTGTTCCACATGACCACCACTATATTGCAGGCGAGTCACAAATCCAGCAACGGCAGAGTGCAGCAGGCCTACATACACGGTTTACAACGGTGAACTGGTTGTGGATATGGAGCGCAAAGTTTTTATAACCGTCTCATTTGCATATTTCCACCGAAGTCGCTCGTACCAGCGCCACGTATCGGCTGGTTTTTTAGTTATTTTTTCCTATCTTAAAAAAATTCTCGTGCCCTAGCTATGCTAACCCTGCAAACCGTTTATTTCGGTTATTTTTCCTGTTTTCGCTTATTTTTAACGTTTCTACAGACTTCTTGCCCACCCTGTATATGGATTTCAATTAAATTACATTGGCACTCGTGCCCAAATATCCACCTCTCCGATGCATCGGAACTTTTCTCCTCCGTCCTTGTGAAAGCAAACTGTATCACACGCTCCTCTCGTAAATTTCGCTCTGCAACTTCCTCTTTGCACACCACTACGGGAAAAAAAACCCCGTTTTCCCCAATACCCGTTCTTATATAGGCTAGATTACCGGTATTATACTAGGTATTACCGGTTTAACTAAGAAAATTGCTTCGTTCCTTTCGTGTTGGCGATTTTTATATGTGGCATCACATCTGATTCTGGAACACAATCAACGTCATTAGCGGAATATGCATGTTGAATGAATCAGGGCCGATCACAGTTACAAATTGCCTCGATGAGCTCTAACAATTACATTTTAAAATTTTTACGACATCTCATTAATGTTAAGAATGTGCGTATGAAACAGTAGTCCCCTTTTCAAAACAATATTTAAAAGAACAAACAGTAAAACAGTAAAGAGATGGCTTTCATTTTTAAAATTTAGAGCTGGGGGGGGGGGGGGAGATCATATTTTATATAAGAGCATCTCAAAAAAATGGGCTGCAAAATTAGTAGTGACTAGGGCAGCGTCAGCCTGAAGTTCGTCTCTGTAAAGAGGGGCCCCAGAATAAAACTTCATCTGAAAAAATGACCAAGTTCTGCGCAAATCATGCAGGCTATAATGCATTTCGAAAGGGTAATCAATATCTTCCTTGTATATATATATATATATATAATTAAAGTATTTAGTAAATTATATTAGTAATTATAATTAGTAATTTATATTAGTAAATTATGTGCATATATATATATATATATATAAAGTAAATTTATTTACATTTCAGCGCGATAAACATCAACTGCAGTCACAAGGTAATTAAAAATTTTTATTGCAACATATAGAATTTGGTATGAAAATGTGACTTGATGAATAATCAATAGAAAAAATCCGAAACCTCTAATTATATTGAATATGCCAATTAATAAAATAACTAGTTTGATTAAAAGTTTCTTCTAAATCATTGTTATTATTTCCCCGTTCCCACCAGTCACCTTCGTCAACCCACCATTTTTACATCTTTCATTGAAACTTTTTACGCATAACAGTTTCGATGAAATTTTGAAATAACTCAAAAATGTGGCCCTGTTTTATTGACCAACATGTGATTCAATTTGAAAGACAAGGTAGAAAAAAATGATCGCGCAGTAAACACCATGCACAGCCTTCTCTGGCAGAGGAGGTGCATGCAGTGCAGCACTGCACTGTCCTCTCCAAAATTTTCATGCAAAAAGTGTTGATTTGGTTAAAAAAAATTTTCGGATAGACCTATGGCTAACACTTCACAAATCTGGTGATAAATTTGTCAATATAGTTGACGAAACTAACACGTGATTATATGTAACAACAAGGTTATAATATTACACTACATTGAGAGAAAAAGCGCCAATCGTGAAAGAAGGCCCTACTTCTATTCTAACGGGATTCAATATATCAGTTTATTTTCAAGAAGTGGCAACCGCTGCTGGGGCGGAGAAATTTACTTTCGTTGGGTGCTTGGCGCCTAACCTTCTGACCATTCGAAAAATATGTCACAAAAATTCAAATCGTAGAAACTTTCCTGCTTTAATTTCACAAGGAATCACGTGTGTAATTTATTGGGCGGTCTATAGTTAGCACCCTGTATACAGTACACGGAGACTGGGTGACGTTTTCGAATTAATATTTGACAAATTTATAGTATTCCGTCAAGTTTGAAAGTTACGTGTAACGTCAGTTTTTTGTAAGTACGCTGACCTGTAAATAGGCTGGGGCAACCGGAGTGATGAGTTGAATGGGGGTGCGCCCCACCCTCCCTTTTCCCGATCGTAACCCTTTCAAGAGGGCCCCGAGGAAAAATTGCCCCCGGGGCTTCGACAAGGCAGGCTAAGGTCCTGTAAGAACGCGTAAATCAATCACAAAAAAATAATATGCTCTCAGTAGGAACCTACAATCAAGATCTGATGTTGGTATTTACCTTCAAAGGCTGAATATTTACGTGCCATTTATGTTATTATTTTAATTGAGAAGTGTGTATATTTATTTTTCATCTATTAGTTATGATGAGAGGTTCAAATTCTTGCGCAATGCATACCAGCATAGTTCAGATGCGACATGGCCGCTCTTCCCAGACGTGTGTGTGGGACCCCTTTCACGATACGAATAGTTTTCTCTAATTTTCTTATACAGAAAATCTTCCCATAACGATCATCCCCTCGTTTTTGGACATTTTTTAGGGATTTGGAATAGGATTTTAAAGCATAGTATTTCACTCTGTAATGGCACAAAAGTTTCCAGTGCCTAGGTGAGAGGGGGGGTCGGGATATGCTTTTATGAGATCTTATTATCTTATTGTATATCGCAGGCCTCTATTGATTTGTATATTTGGATAATCATTGTCATATATAAGAGAAGAGCAGCGCCACACAAAAATTATTTTATTGTTAGAAAAAGGGGTAAAAAAACATTTATATTCCGCACTTGCGGAATAGAAGTTCAAGAGCCCGTCCAAGTTCTGTGCGATGTGCTGCTGCAGCTTTTCTTTCACCCACACGAACACCCACCCAAGGAAAGGAGCCATCTGTTTTTGCAGATGCTCATTTAGTATCTCTTCGGATAAAATAAACGAGAGGGACCCATACAGTGGCTTGTTGTAAATTTTTTCCTCTTTTATGTGAAAGTTGTCTTGCTACCGGAGATAGCCTACGCGCGAAGCTCGTGACGTCACTGAAGTCGTCCATTTCACCTTCAGTCATTGGATATACTGCAAAAAAGAGTAAAGATTTCGCATACGTCGGACTGATATATCCAATGTCTGCAGGTGAAATGGATTACTTCAGCGACGTTAAAGCTTCGCGCGGAGGCTTTCTGCTATAGAAGATGTTGAGATAGCCACGCTAAAAAAGAGTTCTGCTGTTTCTCATTCCTCAATACAGAGGCGGATTTAACGGCCGGCGTACCGGGCACCCCGACTCTTAAGGGGCCCCAAAAAACCCAAACTTCACATTATTTTCTCATTTAAGGGGCCCAATATTTTCTTTTGCGCTCGGGGTCTCGGCCGACTTTAATCCGCCACTGCCTCAATACCATATTTTTGGTTTTTGAATACTTGCTGTAAATAAAATTTGATAAGAATCATCCGTTACCCATGAGCAGCACTTATACAGTTCTACAACTACAAGTGAGAATTCCATAGAATGGGTATCGGTAACAAAAGCCGAAAATTGTCGTGAACACAAGTTGCATCGATGTATACCGTTCGGGGGGAGTGATCGACATGGGTGGATTTTAATGAAGGCGTGCCTCCAAGAGCATTTCTAGGCATCAAACTGATGTCCTAAATTACCTGAATGTTAGTTTAATGTCTCAAAACTAATATTTATCCTGTGGATTTTATTGCGGTTCAGTTGAAAAACAATATTCTGAAGCGCAATATGGTATGGATTTGCAGGAGAATTATTTAGAACTTGTTGCTAGAGATTCAACTAAACGTCAAGTTCAGTTCATATTTTCGGCGCTCGAGAAGTAGCGCGTGGTCAACTCTGGATGTAGCAGTCGAGAGGGAAAGAATAATCCCACATAGTTTATTATGTCTGCTGGGCGCACTAGAAACCGCAGTAAGGGCCTTCTCTCACACGGAGATACCCAAATCTAACTGGCGAGTAGCCTCAACTTGAGAGTTGAATTTATTCGATCGAGTCGTGTTGCCCGTTCTCCCTCACACGATGCTACTAAAAAAATCGTAGAGCCCGGAAAAATGATTAAAAACGATATTGAAGAGTTCGCCTCCTTAACACCCTGTACATTATGAACCGGGGTAGGAAAAAAATCAAATTTTTAACGATTCTAGTAGTGGTGAAATTGATATTTTATTTTAATTATAAATAATTATCATCCTACACTATTACTTCTGCAAAAAAAAGGGGGGGGGGATAGAGATGAAAATTATCCAATACATTGAAAATAACATTCATCGTACACACGTTACGGCCAACGGAAATCGGATTCGTAAATATCCATATATTTGGAGGGAGTTGTAGTTCTATAACATGAAGAAGCTTTTTATTTCCTTTTAAGAGCTGATTATGCTGCTGCCATACTGAGAGAACAGAGTTTCCCATATACTCCCACGCGCACGTGTGTGCTATGTGTGTGACCTGTAGTTTTATCACACGCATTCTATTCGAGAGGGATTTGGGGTTAGGGTTGCATCAAAGAACATTTCTATAGAAAATAAAAAGAAAGTTACATATAAAATATTATTGTGTTTATCGTTACAAAATTCAGCGTCGGGCACCTCTCGCACAATCTCGACCGACGAAAATATGAAAGAATATTTCAAGAATCCCGTTACCTTCGTTGCGTTCGAATAGCATGCAAGTTGATAAGTGACTCCGCTGCGTAGGATATTTCGTCGTCAATACATCAATATCCTCGTGTGAGGAGCTCCATAGGATATTGGATATCCATAGGATATTGCAAATATACGTATTCGATCTTCCGGATACAGAGTCTCCTATCAGTCGCCAGACTTGAGTATCCCCGTATGAGGAGGCCCTAAGTAGTGATGATGACGCAAACAGTTGGTTCCACAAGCGTGACCCGAAATTAAGCAGTCAAAAGCCAAACCCGAATTTCGAAAACTTTCATACACCTAGGCAATCAAAGCAGATCACGTGTTTTAATTGTAATGGAAATGGTCATATTTCTAGACTATGTCCAGAGAAACATCGAGGACCAAAGTGTATTTCCTGTTCCGAATTTGGTCACAAATCTGACGTGTGTCCACAAACCATCCAAAAATCCGTGCATGACGCCACTGATGTAAATAATATCTACCAAGCTGCTTCTCTAGATAAAATGTGTAAAGATGTTCGAATCATGGGTGATAAAGTTAAATGCCTGGTTGATACAGGAAGCCAAATGACTCTCATGAAAGAAAATGCATGGATCCATCTGGGATCACCAAAGCTAACAACGAATATTAGTGTTCTTACTGGATTTGGTTATTCAAAAATTCGTGTCATTGGTTCTTTTCAAACGACACTTTCCATCGACGATCAGAACCTTACTGCTCAGATACACGTTGTGCCGAATCCCTCCATGATATTTGATATTATCCTAGGATGTGATGTTATAAACCAAGCCGAACTCACTATTACACCCGATGGTGTGATATTTTCCAACCTTCAGAAACAGACGTCTGACGATGCACATAAACCACTTGTTTATGCGATACTTGAAGAAAACCCTAAAATTGACATTTCGCCCTTAGTCCCGAAAGAACCCCAAACTGACGGTAACCAATTATTTCCATCTGATGTGGCTACTAAAACCGAAACTACGAATGCTGAACTTTGCATCATGGTCACAGACGACAAACCGATGTGCCATTCTCCCAGAGAGCCTCTCATCGAACGTGATATTGATGAGGAACAATTCTTCGATTCGCTTGAAGGCGATATTGATGATGAGAAACCAGATGATTCCTGTGTGCGATAAGCTGGTTGCGCATATGGTCAACACCGATGACGAGAAGGTGGTGAAACATTCAACAGCATCCGACGTCATGGAAGCTGAACCTGATAACAACACTGATGATGAAAGTTGTTGCTGTTTCTTCTCTCTAGTTGTCGAATTGATGCATTGGACAGATGTGAAAGAAAGTGCTATAGTGTTTGTGTTGGTGTTACTTTTGCTATTATCTCTAAAATATTTCTCATATATAAGTGTTGCAGCATACCTCTTCGTTGTAATTTTGGCCGCTGCTATATCTTTTCGGATATCCAACAGTGTTCATCAAGCTGCCCAAAAAGCTAACAGAAAGACTGTCAAACCGAGTAGTTTGCATCCCCATCAAAAAGACGATACCCCTTTGAACACCTACAATATCAATCACCTTGGACATCTGCCGACGTCCAACAAAAACTTCAAACATATGTCAAAAGTTAGAAAGACGTATAACTATCGTAGAAGACCTCCACTCAAATGCAAACTGAACGACGTTGTCACAATAATATGAATATTTCACTTTTTGATTTTATTGTGTATATATTTTTTTTTCTCCTTTCTTTTTCATTTTAATGCGATTGATAGTTTTTATTCATGATCCTATTGATTTCGTATTTCCATGAATGACAGATGATTATTATGATTATGAGCGTATTATTTCATGATTAGGCGTATTATCATTTTTCAATAGACGTGTTATTTCGAAACTTACGTAATATTTTTTTTGTGCGTTTGTGTACATATATTTTCTTCTTTCAGCGTGTTTTCTATTTTTCGATAATTTTTCTCATGGTGTGTTTTTGTCGCTGATTTTTATTTTTGCGTGTTTTAATTTTTAGTTATGAGTCAATATTTTTTTTTTTGTTTGCGGATGTGCTTGGTGATTGTTATTTCTAATATGCCTTTTATTATAATTATTATTGCCGTTTAACCATATTATGCCGAATTTTTTTTAATTTTTTGATGTCCATTTTTTTCCCTGGCAAGTTTTTGTCTATTTGCTTATATGTGTGTGCATTATATATATAAGTATTGCACATGCGAGGGCGCATGCTACAGATCAGAATGGCCGATGTAGGAAGGAAGACGTCCTATCTTTCACGGTAAGATACGAGCGCCCTCTGACGATGTATACTGAGTTGAGAGACGCAGACGTCGACGTGTACGTGGGTGAGACCAGACGTGGCCTCCCACACTGACGTTTTTGTTGTATTATTTTGTTTCTTATTTAATGAAGATCAGTGGATTAAACCATCATAGTATCCCTTTAGTTGTATTAATGTGAGCATTCCCCACAGTAATGTTGATGATATGGAATGCAATTTCCGTATTGAGCTCAGCGCCCTCATGCGGTAATGTGGACTATTTGTCAGTTGAAATTTGGCGGTGATACCGTACGCACGTTTGTATCTTTGTTAATCCCGCTTTACTTTATTATGTGTATTAAATGTTTATATTATACATAATGCGTGTCTATGGATTCTTTCACCGACGTTCACAGGTTATGGGCACCAGGCACACACCCATAGACCTTGGTGAAAGCGAGGATTCGTTTTTGAGATAAGGAACAACGTGGTGACGAAAGAGATGGCGGCGGTTACGTTCGAGAAGATCGAAGCACTAGGAAGAAGCAATTACGAGACATGGCGCATACAGATGAAAGCTTTACTAGTGAAAAACAACGAATGGACATACGTCACGGGTGAACGACCTACTGAGGGAACAGAACTCTCAAGATGGCAAAATGGTGATGATAAGGCGAAAGCGGACATTATTCTTTCAATTCAGCCGTCGGAGTTGAAACAAGTTGAAAACAAGAAATGCGAAACCGCAAAGGAAATATGGCAGAAGCTCGAGGACATTTATCAGTCGAAAGGTCCTGCTCGTAAAGCAACTCTTCTGAAGTCGTTACTACATCTAAAAATGAAACCAGAATGAGATGTTCAAGATCATCTGCGGAACTTTTTTGATGTTGTTGATAGGCTCGAGGAACTGGAAATACATATCGACGACGATTTGCTGACTATCATGCTGTTGTATAGTCTTCCGGAGAGCTTCGAGAACTTTCGTTGTGCAATCGAATCACGAGACGACCTTCCAAAACCAGACGCGTTACGGATAAAAATTTCCGAAGAGTTCGTTGCACGTGGTGTTAGCAACCAACGTCAAAGTGATGGTGCTTTATCGGTACATGCCAAGAAGAAATCGTTCACGAAAAGAAAGCAGTTTCGGTGCTTCCGGTGTAACAAGGTAAGCCATAAAATTTCGGAATGCTATTTGAATAAAGATAAAAAGAAAGAGCTATCGAAACCGGCAGTGGGTTTGCTGAGAGATAAATTGGAAACCAATACGGTAGGCTCAATTGAAACACTATGGTGTTTGGATAGTGGCTGTACGAGTCATATGTGCAAGGATCAGAAGAAATTTAGTAATTTGGAAACTTCGACGATAAGCAACGTGAAGCTGGCGGATAGTGGACATACTCAAGTACGTGGAAGGCAAGGTGGATATCAAGACAAAAATCAACGGTCGGGATGGCGAGGCATATATGGAAAGCGCATTTTACGTTCCCGACCTCCGTACGAATTTGATGTCTGTGGCTAAAGTTTGTGACAAGAACTTGATTGTGACTTTCAACAAGGAGAAAGCCGTCTTATGGAATGCTAGTTCTAAAACGCGTATCATCGCTGACAGAATTGGAGACTTGTATTTCCTACAGAGTAGTGAAATGGCGACTATACAGCAAGAGAATCTTTCGACACGCGAACAAAAGGGAAAGTGGATCCCACGAGATGGCATGAAAGAATGGGTCATCTAAATGTTCGTGATATCGAGAGGGCTGTGAATCGACGATCAGTCAATGGTTTGGTCAACGTGAATTTTCCGGACGATTTTGTGTGTGAAACCTGCATTGAAGGAAAGCTGAGCCGAACATCGTTTCCGAATCGTGCCGTGAGATGTTCAGAGAAGCTTGGGATCGTTCATTCGGATATTTGTGGTCCTATGCGAACACAATCAAAAGGTAAAGCTTCTTATTTCATAACTTTCATTGGCGATCATTCGCGTTGGTGTGAGGTTAGATTTTTGAAACACAAAAGCGAGGCGCTTGCTGCTTTCAAATCGGTTAAAGCATTGATGGAAAAGAAAACTGGTTGTAAAATTAAGGTGCTGCAATCAGATAACGGTGGTGAATATTTAAGTGAGGAATTCAATAACTATTTGAAGAGTGAAGGAATTACTAGGAGATTAAGTGTTAAAAATACTCCTGAGCAAAATGGAGTTTCTGAGAGGAAAAATCGTACGCTGTTAGACATGGCTCGATGTTCTTTGACTCAATCGAAGTTGCCTGCTTCTTTTTGGGCTGAAACCATATTAACGGCAAATTATATCAGAAACAGATGTCCTTCAAGTACTCTTGATTACAAGACGCCATTTGAAATTTGGAACGGCCGAATTCCTAATGTGAGCTATTTCAAAATATTCGGCTGCAAAGCCGAATGTTTGGAATAATAATAAAAGTAGGGGTAAATTTGAAGCTCGTGCGAAACCAGGTGTATTCGTTGGATACTCTGAAGAATCAAAAGCTTTTCGTATTTGGCTAACTGATGAAAAACGAATGGAAATATCTAGAAGTGTCAAGTTTTTGGAGACTTTTACAGACGTCGCTGGTGAGCGATTCGAGGACTTCGAACCCGAAAATCAGTCAAAATCCGAAAATCGTGAAATTGAACTACCGCTAGTCCAGGTCAACCCTGATGATGGTGTTTGCGAAGAATCTGAAGATGTCAATGGAGACACGAGTGCTGACAAGACTGTGACCAGCAGTTCAACGAGGCATGGCAGAGGACGACCGAAGATGATTCATACCGGTTCAAGAGGACGCCCTCGAAAGCAGTATCAAGCAGTGGATTGTGATACAGCTCAGACAGCCGAGATACCCGTTTACTCAGCGCTATCTTCTTCGAACTCAAGAAAATAGAAAAATGCATTAGCTGAAGAACTGAAGTGTATTTTAAAAAAATGATACATGGGTAATAGTTGATCAACCTGAGAACTGTAATATAATAGGAAGTAGATTTGTGTTTTCAAATAAGTATAATGCTGATGGGTCTTTAAATCGCAGAAAAGCTAGGCTTGTTGCTCAAGGTTTTAATCAAAAACCTGGTGTAGATTTTGGCGAAACGTTTGCACCTGTTGCTCGCCAAATCTCTATCAGATTGTTAATGGCTCTAGCTGTAAAAATGAATGTAAATGTGCATCATTTTGATATTACAACTGCATTTCTAAATGGTACTCTTGAAGAAAATATTTTTATGGAATGTCCTTAATATTTCAATGACATATTATATGATATTGTTTATGCTGAAAAGGATCATGATTTAGTGGCGAAAGCTAAAAATATGTTGAACGAGTTATCAAGTGGTAACAAAGTATTTAAATTGGTCAAAACATTATATGGTTTGAAGCAATTGGACGACGCTGGTTCTTGAAACTTGATCAAATTTTGAAATGTTTTGGTTTTGATAATATCGTTACAGATCCTTGTGTATATTTTATGTCACGTAAAGGTAAGTTAACTATTTTAACTGTATATGTGGATGATATTCTGGTATTTTCTCAAGATTGTGATACAATTTTTGAATTGAATGAGCATTTGAAAAGGGAATTATCTGTTAAATACATGGGACTAGTCAAACATCTGGTTATATTAGAGATCTTTTAGATCGTTTTAACATGACTGATTGTAATCGTGTTTCAACTGCAATAGACATTAGCACAAAGCTCAAAAAGTCTGATGGTAATGAAGAAATTGATTTTCCCTACAGAGAATTAGTTGGGGCTTTGATGTATTTAGCTGTTTGTACTAGACCAGATATTGCTCATGCATTCAGTAACCTAAGTCAATATTTAACATGTTTTGATAATTCTCACTGTATTGCTGCAAAACGTGTATTGAGATATTTGAAGAAAACAATTAATTATGGCTTAATTTTCGAATTTTGTAATGATTATTTATGTGGTTTTACAGATGCAGATTGGGGAAATGATAATAATGATCGTAAATCTTATACTGGATATTGTTTTGAATTAAGTGGAACTGTAATTTCATGGGAATCCTGTAAACAAAAGACTGTTGCTTTAAGTTCAACTGAAGCAGAATACATGGCACTCACAGAAGGAGTTAAGGAAGCCATTTATTTACAAAAAGTGATTTCAGAGTTAGGAATACATGATATATGTGAAACTAAAATATTTGTTGATAATCGTAGTTCCATAAAGTTGGCCAAAAACTCTGTATATCATAGTCGTACCAAACATATCGATATCCGACATAATTTTGTTAGAGATACTTTAAATGAAAATATTATATTATGAATTAGAATATGTGCCCACAACTAAGATGGTAGGTGATATTTTAACCAAAGGTCTCTCACAATGTAAACATGTCAACTGTCTGAAATTGCTTGGTGTACGTAATATTTCTGAATTATAATTTTTGTAAGCTATCGAAATTTGCATTCAGGGGGAGTGTTGATGATATGGAATGCAATTTCCGTATTGAGCTCAGCGCCCTCATGCGGTAATGTGGACTATTTGTCAGTTGCTATTTGGCGGTGGTACCATACGCACGTTTATATCTTTGTTAATCCCGCTTTACTTTATTATGTGTATTAAATGTTTATATTATACATAATGCGTGTCTATGGATTCTTTCACCGACGTTCATAGGTAAGCCTAATAGGCAAAAGATTACCATCAGTTCCCCCGACATTTTTGCGAGAAACAAGCTTTGGAAGTTAAACAGCAAAAATGACAAAATATAAAAAAATCAAAATATGAAATAACAAATGAGTTAAAAATACAAAATATACATACACAAAGTGTGTTAAAAATTGAAAAATTAGAAGACTTGAAAAAAACATACCAAGAGTAAGAATCTTTTTAGAGCATATCGCTCGAACCGACCATTAGATGTTCCTGGGTGAAGACTGGTGTCCTGGGTGAGACCCAGAAAAGAAGATGGAAATCCGTTGCCACTCAAGATATTTAAAAATTCAGAATAAGCTTCTAAATAATCTTTAGCATTATTAAGTTTTTTTAATTCTTTGTCAGAAAAATATATTTTTCAAAATTCTAATACTAATATTAGAATTGAAATTAGTTAGAAAATTGACTTTAAATTGAAATTCTTTCCTTTTGTCGAAAATACCGAAAAAAGCTATGTTATTAGATAAGCCAATTTTAAGATCTAGGAAGTCCGTAGATAGGGGGTTGTGATTGGTTTTCTTGAGTGTCAAATCCATAGGGTAAATTTCACCGCTAAGATCAAGAAAATTATCAAAATTAAAAATGATGAGATCATCGATATATCTAAAGCCCATGATTTTATGTTTAGTGAAAATTTTAGTATCATGGAAATGTAGAAAAATATTTGCAAAAGCACTAGAGAAGCAAGTGCCCATGGGTATATCTTTAATATATCTTGAGTGGCAACGGATTTCCATCTTCTTTCCTGGGTTTCAAGATTTCACCCAGGAACTTCTAATGGTCGGTTCGAGCGATATGCTCTAAAAAGATTCTTACTCTTGGTATGTTTTTTTCAAGTCTTCTAATTTTTCAATTTTTAACACACTTTGTGTATGTATATTTTGTATTTTCAACACGTTTGTTATTTCATATTTTGATTTTTTTATATTTTGTCATTTTTGCTGTTTGACTCCATTGATCCATATTCTTCTTTTTTACAATTTTTCTATAACTTCTCATCTTTCACCTTTTCATAATATTTAATTTCGGGTTATGTGTATAAAGCAGCCTTTTGTGGTGCGATACACTAACTTTTGAAATTTTTCATTGAAATCTGTTTTTGGAAAAGTTTTCATTGAAAGCTGATTTGTTAATTTTAATTTTCTCTTTGATGCATATATATATATGTATATATATATAGACAAATTACGAAAACCTAACAAAAATCAATTCAACGGGATTTTCACTGGATTGCTCAGCTATATATTATACTAGCTATAATACCCGGCGTTGCCCGGGTTTTCTTCAATGAGGCTTTATGAACCACGTGATATCTCCCTCTTTCTTTGAGGGACATGCAAACCGTGTCTAAAGATAACCAATATGGCGACGTCCTGCGCGACTCATGCAATAAACAAATCTAAATTTAAAGAAACATAGAAATGAATAGTCCCCCTCCCCCTTTTTTTTTTGATGGATTTTCTTGATGGGTGCTAGGTATTTCGATTCCCTCCCCCTGAACTTCAAGTTATCCATCTCTGCCTGTTTCAGCTTCCAAAAATGCTTAATTAAAGCTGTGGAATTTTTTCGATGCACTTTACGGGGCCCATAACTAATTTTAAAAACATCCTAAACTATATGAATTTATGCAAATAAATATCAAAAGACAATACGGAGACATTAATTTTCATGCTTGAGAAGATATAAATAAAAAGTTGAAATCAATGTTATTGCATGGATATCCAACTCAAAAGTAGATCCGGCTAATTACTTCATACTTAATTTTCTGGGCTTCGTATCTCCAAGCGAATTCAATATTTCAAAAATCGAGAATTCAATTTAATTTTTAAAATTATTGATGTGGCAGGAACCCCCCCCCCCCCCCCCACTAAATTTCCGTATTTATGCAGTTAAATTGGCAATTTTAATACTGATTTCTATGAGGATCACCCTTTTCCTGACCATCAAAGCGATGATGGTGATGATTATAACGTCTGTTCAAAAAGCCTCATTACTGAGAGTATTGAAAATGTGGCAAACCATTATAAAGGCATAAACTATTATACGTAACTGGCAGCATTAAAGAAGTGACAAACCATTGTAAAGGCATATGCGTATCTGAAACGCATTGCTAGGGAACCACGGTAACCAAAGTAAACGTTCGGAAAGTGATTGTTGAGGCCCAAAACCGGACAGTTTTTTGCCCATTTGGGGCATTTGCCCTGGTCTGACGAAATTTTAAAGTAGCCTATCGTTCAAGTCGGGTTCCATTTGGTATATATGCAAAATTTGGCGACGTTCGATCTAAAATTGTAGATTTGTATAGAGAACATACACACACACACACAGACAGACAGAAAATCAATTTTATATATATAGAAGATACTCGATAACTTGGAAAAAAAAACCTCAAACACCAATCCAAACACCACTACAAATATTAATAACAAAATACAGAACAAAGAAAAAAATTACTACGCGCTGCACTTGGTCACCCGGTTCAGTGTGAATTTTGGAATACAACGTTCTCACCCGAAATATAGAACGAGAGGTTAAAGGAAGGTAAAGGGGAATCCTCCCCGCTTCAGTGCGCCAATAACCAACGCCACCTATTGTAAATATGAAGATTAAATTATCCAGACGAGTGAAAAAATCCAACTTGAGCAAAAACATGAAACACGAAGTGTTTGTGCAATTGACTTATACTTGTCACGTGATATTACATGATCAGCGCTGATTGAACATTGCGAGCCATTATGTGTTACTGGGATGCGGAATCTTGAAATTTTCGGTGACCTCACCCATATACAATGATGGTCACAGGTGGGAAATGTCCCTTACGCTTTTCATTCAACATTAAACAAAAGAATAACGAAGGAAAAAAAATGCAGTTCAATGTCAATGCCTTTCTTGAGCTATTCTCATGTGGTTCAAATGACCAGAGTCCCTCGCAGACGTGGACGGGGAGCAAAAAAGGAGACACCAGGACATTTATGAGTGGAAAAACTTCAATTACTCGACGTTTTCATTTCGACTCGAACTCCAAATGCTTGGAAAATTACCATTTCTATACATTGAATGCATGTAATTATTGTGACTTACGGAAATGCGCCGTTATAATAGTTTTTCCATTGCATGTCGTCAACTCAAAAGCCTTAAACTTTGATGAATGACTAATTGACTGATTGTTGACAGAAATACGGTATCAAGGCCGCTACTCGATACTTAGTCAGCCGGGGCAAGCACTAATTTTAGCATCCCTTTTAACGTTGAAGGAGAGGCTAAAGGGTGAAATTTGCGCTCCCTCTGGTCCGGCACTCGGGACATCAGACTCCCCCTAGTTAGAATCCCTAAGTCCTCCCCCCAGTTGCATCCTTGCCCAGAATAGTCTAGTCTCTACGCTTTAAAGGGGTATTTTTATAAAAAAAACAGGCAATCAGCAATGTCGACAGTTAGCTGCGACGCCTTTGACAAAGGTTTTCGATGACCCGGTCCTCAGGGACATCGACGCAATCGACGTCAGGTGAAACAGTAACAAGAAAAATTTCAGAAAAAATCAGGGTTTTGGGATTTTTGGGGTTCCATCACTTTTGATTCGCAGAACCCCAAAAAAGCTCTCACGGAACACCAGTTGGAAAACCTTGATATACGCTATTTTATGATGCGAGGTGCGTTCGGTCCTTCAATATCGAATGTTCAATATTGATCAGTAAAGCCCGGAAGTTATGCACAAGAAATGGTCGAAATAGGTAGGCAAAAAGGTACTAAATATGCCTAAAATAGGCTCTAAAAACGGCATTTATAGTTTTTGGAAAGAAGAAAATATAATTACAGACAATTAAAAACAAAGGTATTAGGAGTCCAAAAACTAGCTGAACAGTCGGTTGCACTTAATCTTTCTATTGTTTTAATTACAGTTTATGATAACTGCATTATTATCCAAGTTAAATTGATTTTAAGTCAAAATAAAATGTTACTAGATGCTCAGGATTCGCCCTCGCCAATTGGACCCTGATGCGGAGTCCTTAGGAATAATGATCTGTGGGGCTCTCTCGAGTTGCGAATGATTCTCGTTTATTTGTATTATTTGGAATAATCATTATCATTTCTATAGTTGAGTTGTTCTGTCTTGTTCTATTTTTGTAGAAAGAAAAAAATATGTGTTTTTTAATATTACCACGTATGCTATGCGGAACTCCTTCAAGCGCGAGCTCTGTGTGGCCGCATCTGTCACACACCCCTGGGGGCGTGGGGACCACTCTTTTTTGAAGATATGAAATATTCTAAGCTGCTGACGAAATTTTGCTGACAGCGGTGGGGGTGGGGGAGGGGGGGTCAGTGTTTTGCTGAAAAGGGGGAGAGGAGGTCAAAAATGGCTGAAAATCTGCTTACATAATACTTGAATTGCCCCTTTTCTGCAAAGTGAACCAAACGTGGTCATTTCAATAAGAACAAGGTGTAAGGATCTGATTCAACTGAATTCTTCAGTCATAACAAGAGGTCATGGTGTACGACTAACAGTATACCCTTAAATGAAAATCTTAAGCAATTGTTCCACTATTTCGAATGCGTAAAACAAATATCTTTGTTACCTCTCGCTACTCAAACGGTAGAATTGGGAATACTTTGAGCAGTTTCATCACAAAAGAATGATGAAGCTAATGATTCGTGAAAGAAGACAAAAAGGATGAAGGCAGAACACGGGATTATGAATCTACTCAGAAGTCTTTCCTTCTGTTAATTATGTTTCTCTTGAGAAAGAATATATGCTATACTATTATCATTATTACAACATAACATACTTCCTAATATGCGTTTTGGTGAAAAAAACCTTCTAAATTAAGTTTTCGTTGCCTGTGGGTGTAACTTTCTGGTGTATCCTGCGGCAATCTGCCAGCAGACGAAGAAGAACGACTAGTTATTATTACTTATGCTTATATTAGGCTCGCTCCATTGGACGAAGACGATCAGTTTTATCCGCAATTCATTCGCGACTGACCTACATGCTCAGAAATCCGTTTGCCTTTTAGTCAAGCGCTCAGCAGATCCGCCCTGTTTGCAGCAATGCGTTTCGAGGTTGCGGAGCTTTACGGGCAATGTCGGTGAAAAAAATAGCTACAGCATGTAATTACTTGAATGGAATGAGCTTAGAAAAGAGGGATGTAGAACGGATGATGCTTATTGTAACACGCAACTGAAACATACGGCTAGATAAGAAAATATTAATATTTTTCTTAGGGAATGTAAAACTGTTTTGAAAAGTCTTTCAAATGATTTCTCGCTTTTAGCAGAAAATATTGATGTGCACCTACTTATTAGGTGATGATCAATCACGTGATCAAAAGTCGTAAAATTTGAGTACCACTGATAAAGGGTGAAAACGAATCAAATGGACTGACCTATGGCGTTGATAAATACGAGTTAGTTAACATTAAAGCAATTGAAACTTTTTCAGGATTTAAATATAAAACTTTATTGATATTTTAACCTGCTAAGCACCATTATGGTAAAAGATTTCGCTTTAAAGTGAAAAAAAAAATGAAAAAAAAATATCACCGTAAATGATTCATGATAGGCTGTAATAACTGGACTTCGATCAATACCTCGCGAGTACAAGATAAGGCATGAGCACCGAACACTTTTGGCTGCTTCATTGAGCAAAAAGTTTTGAAGATACCTGGTATTAAAATATGTAGAACAAACCTTTGCAATTAGATTTGATGATCAAAATCACAAATAACCATATTTTTTTTACTCTTCAAACAGCATACAAAGTTTAAAAAAATGAATACAAGGTTTAATCCTTTGGTTGCGGGAATAGTCGAAGAAATGCTTTTTTTCAGTGCTTAGTGTAGGAGCATGGTTGTTAAAAACTTTGCAAGTTTTTACTACGATGTGATGTTGGTCCTTTATGGCAAAGTGGAATTTGAAAATGTTTGGTGTGAATTTTCATTTTCCAGGTTACGAGGGTAAGTGAAAGATCAAATTGGTTAATTGTTACAGTTTTAACAGTTAACATAATTTATACAGAAAGACGTCACTCTCCCCTGTGAATACACAGGGGTCCCCGTGAGAGCAGAAATGAATTTTCTTTCCCTGTAACACCGATATCACATTGAGCCAGTTTTCCGTATCTGTTGTATTTGTAGTTTCGTAAAAATTTCTGTAAATTTGTTACACCAAGATTATATATATATATATATTTTTATACATTACATTTATATATACATATAGAGCCCCCTTTTATATATATTGGTTCTTTAGGGTAAGTGAAAGTTTAAAATGTTTCGTGTGTAAATTTTTTCAGTTTCATTTTCCAGGTCGCGAGGTAAAATGAAATAAAAAAATTGGTTAATTTTTAAAGTTTTGACAAAGTTTATTCTCTATCCGACCAATATTTTTAAAAGTTTGATAACACAAGATATAATATTTTCCTGGAAGGCAGGCATATGAAAAGAGCTGTGAATGCTCATGCTGTTACACTGGAAGTTTTATTTGGCCTCTTGATGGAAGAATTCAGTGATATAACGGATCGAAAGTCTACACTTCAGAAAACGCTGAAACAAGTTCAATGTTTGTTTCCAGTGCAAGATCCCCCAAATTTTCCAATTAGCTCATAAAAATGCAATTAGTGAACTTGGAGATTGCGAGAATTCAGTAAATATTTTACGTCTTTTTTCAAAATCAGATCTGGAAAGTCCCCAACGTTTAAATCCAGCCAATATTATATGAAAATGAGTTTGCATCTTCCGATGTTTATAATGGCAACTCGGCTTGGATTGTGGCGTCTGCATTTGGCTGCTCTTGAAGAACATTGTTACTCTTCACTGAAAATAAAATAAAATATGCCCAGCTTTTTTTGACCCTGAGTCTCTTGCGTTCTTTGGAAATAACAAAACCAGAAATATGAAAGAAATTTGAAAATTGAAACTTTTGCGTTAAAAAACGACATTTCATTCACAAGCATTGGAGTTGAGCAAGAAGTTCGTACTTTGAAAGCTACTGGTGTAATAAAAGGCAAGACATTGAATCCCCATGCACTGACTAAGTATTTCCTTACTGCACCAGAGCTGTCTAGAGATACAAAAACAATGTGTGACTATTCCAGTGTCAGGAAATCAAAGCAGCGCAACTTAACACAAGCGGCTATTGAAGATTATAATAGTAAAATATTATACTAGAACAGGATAGCAATTTAATCAAAAGTATGTGAAAAAAAATTTCTAATAAATTAATGGTTAAATAGAGTATTTTTAATAATATTTTAACTTCCCCCCCCCCATGTTATGTATTTGCACTGTTAAGGGTATGTGAATCCTTAAATAGTACAAATTTTACCTTATGAATTACTAAATTTAACCCTTACGGTGAAACTATAGATGTACGCTAAACATTTTTGTGTTTTCTGTACCTGAATGTAACGTTATAACCTTGGTGTACAAAATTTACATAAACTTTCAGCAGGAACTTTAGTTTAGACATATGCTCCTACACTAGCTGGAGCAAAAAAAAAAAAAAAAAAAAAAAAAAAAAAAAAAATATATATATATATATATATATATATATATATATATATATACACACATATACATATATATACATATACATATACACATATATATATATATAGAGCCCCCCTTTTTTTTATTCGTGAAAGATCGGACTAAGACTCAGACGTTTCAAATGCAATTCAATCGAAAAGAAGAATATGAACACAAAATTTGGGTTAGAACCCACAATCACCGACACACTTGTGATTGCAGCAGGGACGGCTTAAGAGAGGGTTCAAGGGGTACAGTACATCCGTGCGGAAGGTCGTGATGGGCGACGGCCTAAGCTTTTGTTTAGAACAGTGGTTCTTTCTTAACTGGGAGGTGCAGGTGAGCATTTTTAGTAGTGCGAGATGGAAAAAAATTACACGTTCACCTAAATAAAAAAATTACAAAATTTAAGAAAATTGAAATGATAAAAATTAAATTTTTCAATTCTTAAAAAAATATGAATCATACAAATATATCGAGACCTCTTTTCTTGGCTTTCGCTTGCAGAAATAGACTGTCGCAGGAAATTTGCGTTGTAAAAGGTTTTTTTTCGATTAGCGGTTGTACTTGTTTTCCATTTCGGTTGAGAAAAAATACCGTTACAGTGATACCTCGGTTTTCGTCGATAATCCGTTTGAAAACAATCGGCGAAATCCGAAACCGACGAAAACCGACGCAATTATTTCCATATGAATCAATGTAAATTCAATTAGTTCGTTCTATACTCCCTAAAATAATACAAAAAAATATATTTTAAAAATGAATATAAAAGACTAATGTAAAGAATAAATGAAAATTTAACATGTAATTCGCATTTTTATACCTTTCTGAAGACTCTTCCAGGCGTATGGAAGACGGCAAGAAGGGGGGTGGGAGGAAGAGGTGCAGATATTATTGTTTGGAAGGAAGAATCCTTCTCCATAAGGACAGTGGGTATCAAGACACTATCTAGGGTCACTTCCTGGGACACTATCCGAGTTCCCTTGAATTCGGACACAAATATTTTGTCCCAGACTTGTCCGAACTCGCACCTGCGCCGTGCCTAGTAACACTGTGCATGCCAGCACTTTTCGAATTTTTCGAACCAGTCTCTGCTGGTCTTAAAATAAGTACGCTAGCACTCTCCAAGGCATTTTCTTAATGAGATCGGCATACAACAGTTACGCCTTTTCACACATGATGGCCTCCGAAACAGAATTGTCATCTAACTGTTTATGATCTAAATTAGTAATAACTGTTCGCCATCTTCAATTGCTTGTGATCTATATTTCGTTAGCACATTCAAACCTTTCGCTACATTAGCCTTCTTTATTGCTTCCTTTTTCGCCACAATGGAACCTATCGTGGATGGTGACATCCCACACATGCTTCCGATTACAGCAATCTTAATGCCACTCTCGTATTTTCCAATGATTTCCTTCCTCAACTCGATCGTGTTCTTGTGTTTTTTAGACAATACACAAATACATATATGAAATTGAGCACGCGCACACAAAAATGACATCTATGTGGTTCCAAGGGACAATTGTCCTCCCAGGAAGCCTACAAGATTGATATCTTCTCTGTTTACACAAGAAAGAGGGAGAGAGAGAATAATAAAAGAGAAAGAATTAAAAAAATAAATAAAAGAATAAAATAAAATAATAAATAAAAATAGAGAAGACTAAAAAATAATAATTAACAAAAAATAACAAAAAAATAATATAATAAGTATATACATATTTTTTCCTTTCTTTTGAATATTTCTATTTGGTTAGTCGCCAATTTGAACCAAAAGTACATTATAATGTTATTAGGTTTTCTATTTGCATGAAGACTTTGCATGAAGTAAGAGATAAAATTGATCAGAGAAAATATAAAATAGGCGATTGTAATTTCACAATTGTGAAGGTTTCGCAAAAAAATCTATATACTGTGTATTGTAGGTGATTCAGTGTGCAAGACAATTTATGTGATAGTGTCTAAGTATGCTATTAGCAGGACATGTGAAAATTAAATAAAACGATCAAAATATTTCATAATATTAGGAGACTTATTGAAACATTTAAGACTTACTAAAATTTTCATTACTTTCAGACGTATTTTACATATTGATTGATATATTTCATACTTTTGTTAGTGCTGTTAGTTGTTTGGTACTCCAATTGAAAAAAATTCATTATTTTAGGTGCATTGAAGGAGAAACGTTTTGGAAGAGATGTGTTTAGTTTTTGGTATTTGATATTCGTGTGTTTATATCTTATCACGGTTCTATTTGTTTTTCTCTGTAACCATTCGTTGCTACTTGTTAAGAAGTTAATCATTTTGTGAATATATGATATATACTGTCTGATGTTAAAAGTATGACTATTTATATTATTATTGTTTTCACGATACGTATCCATTACCATACGTTTTATTTTATTATACATGTTGTTTAGTTTTTCAATGTTAGTTTGGTATGCCCCTCCCCAAGCACATAAGCCATAGGTTAATAACCTTATAGTAACAGCTTGGTGTCTATGTAAATAATAAATTCGGAACAATTCAAGTACTTGTCCCCTGACTCCAGCCTTATATAATTTTCCTGTTAATATAAAAATGCTATCAAATGTTATCAAATGCTATCAAATGTTATCAAATGCTATCAAATGTTATCAAATGCTATCAAATGTTATCAAATGCTATCAAATGTTATCAAATGCTATCAAATGTTGCTATGAATGTTATCAAATGCTTGCTTCAAATCCAGATAGATTCAATATTTGTTATTATTATAACCATTATTTAGATAATTACAGAATCTTAATATGGCCATTTCAGTATTTTTGAAAATATTGGAAGAACTGAGATTGGTCTGTAGTTAGCCATATTGTTAGGATCTCCTTTCTTGTAGGTGTGTTCAGCCACCTCGTTGGGCATTTTGCCTGTTGTGGCGTTGTATTTGTATTTGTAGGTTGGGTGTACGAAGGAGAACTTGAGTTCATCGTAAAATGACTTTTACTTACTGAAGAATCAATTAGGTTTTTCAAAAAATGTCAACGGGGTACAGTGCAATAATTTTCAACATTTTTGATGTTAGCCCGTCATACCCACTTTTTTATGTTCAATTTAATTATTTATTAATCTTTTTAAAAGGGTTATTTCGATTTCCATGTTGACTCATTGAATCAGAAAACTTTCCTGACACAAGGGTACAACAGAAACGGCGACATGATCACACAAAAAATTGCTACCGCAGTGAGTCCCCCATCCAACCCCTCGATGAGTATAAAAACAAGCCTGCCGTTCGGAATCGGCAATAAATTGTAGGTCCCGGTCTAATTAGCCCTCGTGTGCAGAAAATGACCGTGGTGCAACAAAAATTATCAAATGGGCTTGAAACATAGTCATTGCCATCCTCATACTTGTGTTCATTATCTTCTCTATCCAGGTTTCTTGTAACAAAGTCTGTGTTGAATTCATTAGCTAATATTTTTGGATCTTGGTGATTTGGAAGAATTTTATTTGCATTATTTTTGTTGAGTACAAAGCTGTTTATATATTTCCATCGTTTTCTTTTGTCTTTATGACATTCAAAAAATTTGTTTCTTTGTTATTTACATTTAGCTTGTTTAATTTGGTTTTCAGTGTTTTATCATAGTTTTTTGTTTTCCATTTCATATGTAAGTATGCCTGGATACTTTTTGCATTTTTTATACCCTTTTTCGTCGATGTTTATTGTTTTTATGAGCTCTTTTGTAATCCATTTATTTTTGCCTGTTGATTTGTTTGCTTTTTTTCTAGTCCACAGGTTTGAGTTAAGTGTTATTATATCTAAAAAACATTAATATTTTTCATGGATTTCCTTCTCATCACAAACGTTTTCAAATAAAAATAATGATAATTAGATGAGTTTATCATCCTTCAACCATATTTCTGTAAGATATATTATATTTATTTGAACTTGCAGAGATCTCAAAAATACAAGGAAAGTATCGAAGTTAGATTTTAAACTTTGTATAGTTAATATAGGAAATTTATATACTGGTTATATATTTGAGGGTAATTAAAAAACTTATCTACATCAGTCATTTGTTCCAGAAAACCTTCGCTCTGTTCCAGTTGGATATAATTTATATATTCATTGTTCGTCATTTCTGTTCAGCTTCCTGAGATCTTCCTCATCTCTAATTCTCCATACATGACTGTTTTCAGTTTCAAGGAGGAAATTTTTTTTCCTCTTTTGCCCACGCATAATTATAATCATAGGTCCTTTTGAACTCTCTGACCAGGTAAAATAGATGCTTGCTCTCTTGAGAAAGATGCTCGTTTATATATACCCTGTTAGATTTGAAGTTGGGATCAATTTTGTCAGCTTTAACTTGGTTCTCGTTTGCCTTCTGTAACCACAGTTTTTTTGGTTATCTTCATTCACGGTTTTGGGTTTGCTTTTGGCTGAATTTCTGGTAGGTGCTCTATGCAAGTTTTCTATTGGTATGTCTTCTCCTGTATTCCAATCTCCTGTGTTTTTATAGCATCGACAATCTCTATCGCGCTTTCTGAGGCTGTTTCAGGGAACACCATTGATCTCTTCTTCCAACACCGGTGATTGCCCTCTGCGAAGATCTGCCTTCTCTGGAAATTTTCTTTAGTTCCATGGAATTGTTTGGCTATGATGCAAGGATGCACAACGAGAAACAACGCCACACTGAGCATGATAACGAAAATTAGCAGCGAGGTCAACCGACGAAGACCGTGACAAATTTTTCACAAAATAAAAATCGACGAAAACCGAAGGCAATGAAAACCGAGGTATTACTGTATTTACCTAAACATTTGTATGTTGTGCTTAGATTTAATACTGTCGTGAACACATCAAATACAAATACAAATACAAATACAACGCCACAACAGGCAAATTGCCCAACGAGGTGGCTGACTTAAGAACATCATGGATCCCTGAGCCCCTACCTACTACTGCTACACCACACATGCACCCCCCCCCCGCGGAACCCCCCCAACGAATTGGTACATGCGGGAATGTGCGTGTACGTGTAGTGCAACCTGACGTAAAGTTTGTTTCTGTGTAATGCTTGTTATGTGTAGTGCTGTCATCTGCCCCCAGTTTTACTAACTATGAGTGAAGTGAAGTGTTATGGTTGAATGATTTACCGTTGTAGGACTGTTGCTCTCTGTGGCGAGACTTTTTAACGGGGAGATCGGCTCGCATTTGCGCCTTGAAGTTGGGAACCACAGAAAACCAACTTCAGCCGACCACCACTGTGGGGTTCGAACCCGGATCCTCGCATCACGAGTCCGGCACTATAACCACTCGACCACCACAGCGGCTTATCACTTAGGGAAAAGGTAAAAAAATTTAGTCAAGCGTCAGAGAAACATTAATTTATAGCTGTTGCGGTTGGAATCAATAAGTCTAGAGCTATTCAATGAATCTTTTTTTCCAAATCGCGAAAAAGATTTAAAAAAACTTTTTTTTAGTTTTGTTTATGAATTAAATTTAAAAAACCCCCAAAATTAACCATAGCCGAGAAGAACATTAAACAGTAAGTAAGAGAATTAATAGAAATTAATTAATGGATAATTAATGTAATTAGTTACAGAAAAAAACTAAATTTTCTAACAGATAAATAACGTATTCTCCATGGGGGTACAGGAAGGTAAGTCGCATTGTGTCCCAGAGCTGCTCTCAGCGTCTGGGGCTGATACTCAAGATACCAATTAATACCACTCAATTATTCAACCCTTGTCCTCAGGTCGGAGTAAATTATTATTTATTTACAGCTATAACAAATAATGTATATATGAGGATGTATTTAAATTACATACTTATAAATCAGAACATATGTTTTATGCTACTACTCCTTGAGCGAGAGAGGAATGGAGAAAGCAATAGGTCAAGACTTACCCCAAACTCTCGTCATCTTCCGCTCCTTCCACTTTCCTCCAAAACCCCCGGACAACCACCTCTCATCAAGACCTAGTTCGTTCTGTCTCTCTCAACCACCTTCTCTCGTACAATTTCCTCCTGTTTCCCTCTCATTGGTTCCGTCTCCTAAACGTCACACCCCCTCCCCTTTGGGTCCCAGACTAGAATCCCTTACTGGAATCTCGCTGCTGCCCCGTTGTCTACATACCAATGATAAATCCATCTGCCACTCCTTCTCAAGGTACCACTGCCCAAAGGGCAGGGTCAATTCTGAGAATCTGCAAAAGGCGTTGGAGGTAACACCTGTGCATATAGGTGCCTCACCTATTTCTATACACGATATCTGAATAAATGTCCAACCCAGTTCCCAGACTGTCTGGCGTCGTAAATAAAATTATATTCTAAAGGGCTTCATTAAAATTTAACTACAAATTAATGTAACAAGTTAGCGAGTAGCTTGTTACAATTGCACTTGGGGTGCGGAAAGGAAAAAAGGTTAAGAACCACTGGTTTAAAGATACAAATTTGTAAAATTTTGGAATAATAGAAAGTCGCGACACCACACATTGTCACTCTCGACAACGAAAATGTTGAGAAAACTTGATGAAACGGGTAAGGCTTGAGGCCGTAATACCAGAAACAACAATGAACTCTATCACACGGGGCGCATATGCATTTTGGTTCTCCCACCCAGAGGCGGATTTATGGTTTTGTCGGCTATGTGCTACACGAATTTTGCCACCCTGCTAGTATAATAATAATTCTAGTCTAACTTTCTTGACTTATTCCTCTAATTCGTCGTCCTGCTCCATAACCGATCGAGTCCATTGCTTTCCCACCCCTGTAAATACGCCTGTGTCTCAGAGTTACTCTTTTGGTCACTCCCATGCTCACTCTCTTGATCATTCATATATAATACACGCTCTAGGTCGCTCCCATATTCACACTCTCTCTTAGTCATGAACATAACACACACGCTCACAGCGTTAGAAATCATTGGTGGTTCGCTGCTCCGAGAACACTGTCTAAGCAGTGTTACAAGCAGACCACCGAAAAAAAAATTGTAGTTGTCCGCGAGACCAGTAGCGGGAAAATCTCCACCACCCGGTAGCGTAATTCCATACCGTACATAGGATTTTTAACATGGGATGCGCCTCATTGGCTAAGATCACTATTACGTCACTAAATCGTCACACCAGATCTTGACTTCGGAACTCGATGTAATGCGCATGCAAACGATTCGTTGGCATAAATCCTGAAAATACGGTTGAGTTGCATGGGATCGCAGATGCATCTCAAAACGCTTATGGCGCAGCTGTTTACATCAGATGCATTTCTCGTTCAGGTGACATAACCGTCAGGCTGTTGTGTAGTAAGTCTAGGGTTGCACCCCTGAAATCGCTTACCATACCAAGATTAGAGCTATGCGCAGCACTGCTATTGTCCCAATTGATTCGTAAATCTACAGTAGCATTACGAACGTCCTCCGGAAGAGTTATGTTGTGGTCACATTCCACTATTGCTTTGGCCTGGATCGGCACTTCTGCACACCAGCTGAAGACCTTCGTTGCGAATCGAGTATCCAGCATACAGGAGCTGACCAAGGAATATCATTGGGGTCATGTCTCTTCGTCTCAGAATCCTGCAGATCTTGTATCTCGAAGCCTGCCCTAAAGAATTGCTTGATAATTCACTGTGGTGGAATGGACCCGAATTTTTGATGCAATACATTGATGTTCCTCTCGAAGATTGTGAAGACAGTGTTACAGATGCTTCGTACTTGAAGGAACTAAAACCGATTACGAGCACCACACTGACCATTGTCAACAAGGAAAAAGTGTTAGACAGTGACCAATTGGAATTACTTGTGTACATATTGCAAACAATTTATTGTTGAACTTTGTACAATTCTATTGTACTCTATTGTACTATCTTACTCACATCGTTTGTAAATCATTAGTATGTATAGAGTGCAAATCATTAGTATGTATAGAGTGCAAATCATTAGTATGTATAGAGTGCAAATCATTAGAATGTATAGAGTGCAAATCATTAGTATGTATAGAGTGCAAATCATTAGTATGTATAGAGTGCAAATCATTAGTATGTATAGAGTGCAAATCATTATGTTAGTATGTATAGAGTGCAAATCATTATGTTAGTATGTTTAGTATGATAAATCATTATGTTAGTATTTTTAGTATGATAATCGTTAGTATGTTTAGTATGATAATCGTTAGTATGTTTAGTATGATAAATCATTAGTTTGTTTAGTAGGATAAATCGTTAGTATGTTGTACAGTTCAAGTGTAGAGTAATGTGATACGTAATTTGAATATGTTGAAATATAAATATTTCAAGGCCGGGCGGTATGTTAAAGCCCGTGCGTATCCATGTATTGTGATTCGCCGTAGGGAGGCGCTTTGGGAGAGAGTGGGGGGATCGATCTCTCCGGGGAGGGTCGGTCTTTTCTTCTCTCTCTTACAGCGCGCTCCTCAATAAGTTAAGTTTGGGTTCTCTACTTGAGAGACACGCACGTACTTTATGGGGCCTCCGTTCGCCCATCTTAATGATTGTTTCTAAGCCGTTTTTAAGCAATTAAATTAGTTATTATTGTTAGTGTTGCGAACTCATGTGCCTCGATTCTCTGTCTCTGGTGAGAACTAGTTAGCTACTGAAAACAAACATACAGTCCACGAAAATACAACTATGATTAAATTTAATTATTTAACCGACTCTTCTGGCAATTAAAAAAAAATCGACATGCGGCCACAGACATCTAAAATGTGTTTTTTCGGGATTTAGTCAATTTTACATGTTTGTAAGGCTCGCTTTTCGCTGGCTTGTGTGTTCATAAACCAGGATTAGTACGTAAACCGAGGGTTGACTGTTAATAAGGCTGAACATATAGTGGGACGGAGAGCAAAGAAACGATGAGAGAAGAGAGATCAGAGCAGCGAAATCAAACACACTGACTCCAATGCGCCTGCGTACAGCGGCGCGCACCGCAACAGAGCGGGAATTCCGCCACAAGCGATGATAGCAGCGCATTCAAGATATTTTGTTTTCGCCGCTCCGCTCGCTTGTGCGTAGCTTCAAGATGGCCGTCGAAGGGCTTGTTTTCGCTGTTAAAAAGCGGTAATGAAGTCAAAAATGTCACCAGAATCGCTGATAAGTTCTCGACGTACTTCAAAAAGGTGTGGACGACCAAATGAAAACAGCAAGTACCGAATATAGTTTTCATATATTTCCCGTCAAACGTTTTTCGTGCGCACGTGCTTAACCAAACCGAAAATGATTTATATTTTGAGTTTATAATATTTACATTTTGAGTTTTAAGCTAATTTATCATGCACCGTTGTGGGTAAATGTGTTTGAGTCGTCTGAATTAAAAATCATGTATGTTTCTGTGGAAAAATTGGCAAGTTTTATTTGTTTATTTATTTTCTGTGTACCGTCAATATTTCCATACTGGAAGAGTACCGAATGTTTTTTATGCTGGATTTTTGGGTGTCAATAATTACGTTTCTTGAGTAAAAAAAATGAAACCAACATATATTTATACAAATAAAGCTATTCGGGGGGGGGGGGAATTTTCCACTTCTACCCTTCCGCCTATACTAATAATACAAATTTAAACGGTGGGGAGCTTTGATAAACTTGATATTTTTCTCAATGTTTTACTCCTAAATTTAGTAGAAAATATTGATCTTTCGAGAAGTGATCGCACTCAAGTGCCGCGGGAAAAGATGTGTAGGGAGGAAAGCGACCAAAATATGAGGAATACTTCCGTAGTTTATATTTAAAAATAGTGATATTCACACAACATTATTATTTCTAAATTGTTGTCTGAGCAATGATTTTTATAATTATGAAATTTTTAAGCATTCTTTAATTTAAAAAAAACCAAGCTGATTGCGAGTTTCTATTTGATACTCTCTGCTACCTGAAACGCCCCACTATGTGTACTATGTTCCTTGCTCGCAGCTATATTCTCGTGTTGCTTTTCTCCCTTCTTATTCGTCGCTTTGCTCGCCGCTTCCAATATGTACTTTAGCCTAATTATGTATCTTTCTACTTTATTCATGTCAGAGCGAAAAAAAAACAAAACTCTGGCCTACTTCATCTATTATACTTTTTCCTTTCATTTATGTATATTTTTCTTTCCCTTTTTTTCATTTTTCTAACATACGGGTAGGTTAGGACAAGGTTACCAGATTTATTGTCGATTCGTTAAATTAAAATACAGTAAAACTTCGTTAAGTCGTCACCCCGATAAGTCGTTACTCCGGTTAAGTTGTAATTTTTCTTCAGACCCTTCCAGCTCTCATAGACCACAATGTTATTAAACCCTCGTTTACTCGTCGCTAATTTCGGTTAAGTCGTCACTATGAAAACGTTTGAGAAAGAGGAACAGACTATTTTTACGGCTCCCATTAAAAAAAGAGCTTGTGTGTGTTAACAGCATTGCTATATGCTTAAAAGTCACCATAAAATCCTATATACCCAAACGGAACAGTTTAAGTAACGAAAGTTATACTGGGGGAAGTTCATTTGCCGACTAAGGTTTTGTCGTCGTCGTCGTCCCCCCCCAGGGCATCTCCGGCAATACCAAAATTTATTGATACGTCAAAGATTACATATAGTGCAAGGAAATCAAAAATTATTTAAATCGAAGAATCAAATTAATCAAGTTAAAGTCAAAGTGCAACGGGCACGGATAATAAATTATCATAGAAAGCATGGGCTCTTCTAATTTAGGGCTTGAAATTTAAACAAAATATCTTTGTTGAAAAAAATTAGACATTCTTTCCCAAGTTGAGGTCTTCTGTTTACTTTTCCCTGCCCAGGGACCCTCCACAAAGTCAAAAGTGTTCGAGATGACTTTTTAGTTCTGTCATGAACTACTGATGGAGAATTCAAACACTAAAATTAAATTAGATGCATATGTAAAATTAATGTGCAATAGAGAGTTCTGTTATGAAGAAAAGCTACCTATTCTAACAGTTGCTCTGTTAGTCTATAAATTAAAAATTACTAGAATAAATCAAAGTGTACAGTACATTTCACCACAATAATTTAAGTAATAAGAGATAAAAAAAGATAAAAAATTGCTATTATTTTTTTCTTTCGCAATCTATAAATTTTATTAATATTTTTATTTTGATTCATACTTTAATAAATGTCATATTACTTTAAATTTATACGATTTTCATAACATTGCACATTAAAACTGATGGAACTCCGCTTAAGCCGTCATAATTCTTCGATAACTTGATGTGACAACTTATCGAGGTTTTTCTGTAATTCAAATTTCTTGCCAAAGCTTGAGCGCTTAACTTCATTACAACGCTACTGATTGCATTTGCCAGTGCGTATGAGGCGATAGACCATAGACTAAAGATATAAATAGACCGCGCACGTTATTCATAAAACTTGTCAGATAATTCTGAAATTATTTCCTTCAGTATATCTTGAAATTGCTACTTTCAATAAATCTTGAAATTATTTCTATTCATTGAATCATTATCTTATATCTAATCGTTAAGTCTTAATTAATTAATCTTACATTAATTCTGAAATGATTTCTTCCGAAAATTTGAAAATCATTTCTTTCAACAGTTCCGGAATTATTCTTTCATCAATTACAAATTTTTATTAATTATTTAATTATGGTGTTTTGGATGCCGAATTTTTTTTATCCTGAAATATATAAAATCAGAGGCCCATAAACTGTTTGGGACCAGGAATTCTCCAACGTGTTAAGATAGCCCTGGTTATCAAATGCATAGCGTTACTGTTAAATCTGGAAAGAATCTCATATTCTAAATCGCCTTTCAATCACACTTTTTAGCCATTTTCTAAAAATGGTCGGTGCGCCACGGCGAAAAGCTAGGGAAGGGGGCACGTGTGGTCTTCGGGCCATGCGTTGAAGGCCCCTGTTCTAAGTGCAGTACAAGCCGGGAGGTTTGAATTCAAAATCGTCGAAAATGAGGGAAAGAACAATGAGTAATATAACATTAAGAAACAAACTTGAAAAAAATGCGTGAAAATTCGAAAAATTCTTCAAGTTGCAGTTTATTTCCTAATTCTGAGATGCTCTTTTTAACTTTGAATGAGTAATATACCTCGACGAATATTGAAACTTATTATTACGAATACAGTATTACACTTTGAAACATGCAATTTTTTATTTTTTGTTTTGCTCAGTAGAGACAGGACTTTTAACTGAAAGACGATAGAAAGACAGTATGAAAAATTTAATTTTGCATCTCGGCACATTTACGGTCCCAGTAAAATAAATAAATAAATGCATATATAAAAAATGGGCAAGTTATTTGGGTAATTTTTCTAATTGGAATTAAAAAGTATATCTATAAGCGACAGTCAAAAAGTAAAGGGCGTATAGGGACTTGAATTTACAGCCTGTTTAGTTTTTCAGGCTTGAAATTTCAAATATACCCGTGTTTCCACAAAACCAAAGTATCTTTTCTCATATTATTATTTTTTGAATAGGCGAGGTATTATGTTCAAGTTAATTTTCACTTCAATCAAAGGGATTGAATTGGTTCGACTTGAGTATAAGTTAATTCACGATTCACGAGTCTGAATTCAGCATTCATTTTCTGTAGCATAAAATGCGTTCCAAAACTGCCAACATAATCAAATGAAAATAAAGATTTCAGTTACATTTTAATACTTCACTTAAAAAAATAATAAATTGAACGAATTGAAGCGAATGAAATTAAAAACCTACTTGAATATTAAATGTTCATAACAAAAAACTAATCTTACTTGAATTTCATCCCTCATCGTATTTTCAGAGCTGACGTTATTTTCCTGTAAACTGTTATGAGGAGTATGAACATCCACAGAGATACTAAAAACGGTTACTCCTATTGGAAAATGACAGCGAACTTACAAAACCATTAAAAAAACCAACCAATTTACCTTCTATTTTTCAGGACGATTTTGACGTCATCATCCGAACAACGAAGCGACCCCTGGGGAAGAGAAGAACAACCAGAGCTGCACAAATACGATCAGACGCTTTCAATGACTTACTTTTCAACCTATCCATTTTTTTTCCTTTTGATTTGGATTCCTAAGTGGTATTTTCCTTTTCCCATACCTTCTGTCTTATCACGAAATCGCCGTTTTTTTACCTGAAACTTTGAAAGCTGGGATGGGGGAAAAAATCAGCTTGTTGGTTAGAGAAACGCACTGAACCACAAAGTCTTTCTGAGCTCATTAATCGCATGATATGTGGTTCCTCTTCCTCCCCTCCCTGTTCAAACCTTGTACGACTGGAAATTATTAACATATCTATCATCTTTTTACGTTTTTATTTTCGTATCGACATTTTTTGAGGTGAAGACGACAGGCGTGCAAGCAAGGTCGGACTTAAGAAGGTGCGAATTGTGCGACCGCTGAATTTTAGGGACCGCAAAACGGGATTAAAAATACTTTGATTACATTTTGACTTTAATTTCTTAACAAAGTACCGCACGTAATAGCTTAAAATTCTGTCCAAGCCAGGGAACCCTTGATATACAGACACTGAACCTTGAAAGGACTAGGCCAGCGTTTCTCAAAGTGTGCTTCGCTGCTCCCAGATGCTTGGACCAACCTTTGCCAGGGGCGTCGCGGCGAGCTGGGGATACTGATTTGTATGCCTGTTTATGCTTTGAAGTTGTTCTTTTGTATGGGAAAATAACTACCAAACTGCTCTGGAAAGCCGCAGAACCATAAATTGGGCAAGGGAGCCGCGGGTGACAAAATTTTGAGAAACCCCTCTTTAAGCCAAAAGGGGGGGGGGACGGGCGGGTGAAGATGGATCTGGTGTACCTCGCGCTGGACTAAAAGGGGTGCTTCTTTTAACTAATTGTTAAAAATTACACGAGGGAGGCAAAATGCGTCCTCGCTCCGGCATAAAGGGTATCTAGTTGCGGCTCTGGGTAGATAATTGGTTTCGACAGTTCTTCCACAATGTTTCCCCGCATATCCAATATTATAGAGCAGTGGTCCTGGGGGGGGGGGGCGCACTTGTAATTTTTTCACTGGGGAGCGGTCATTATTATCCAAATTGATTGCCGAACGGCTTTTATATCACCATTAAATACTAATTTGGTAGTCCTTCTCGGGTGCCAATGTAAACCTGGCATGCTGGTGCGCGCTAGTTTGCCCATAGATACCGGGGGAACGATTAAACCAGTTTTAGATGGCGGCCAAGCTGTTTTTGCAACGGGTCGCAAAACACTTGAGGCCGTCTATGCTCTGGCAGCCCGAGTATCTAGATACGGTCCTGAAGCCGGTGCGCCTGACTGTGAGAAAATTGCTGGAATATAGTGATTTCCCAAAATTTCGCTGCATCCTTAAGAATTTGAAATAATCTGCTGGGACATTTCGGAGACACTGTAGATCGCTGTGACGCACTGGTTGAGAATCATAGTCCTATAACTACGTTCAAAATGACGTTACGTCTATACATAGTCCGTTTTAGGATAATTTTTCAGTGAGAGAGAGCCGTAAAATATAATTCCCATATAACGGAGGTTTATGATGATCATTTATACAGAATATATGTTTTTTTTTTTTTTGTTTTTTTTATGATTTTGAAAAAAATACTGAAAAAAATATTGTTTTGAACTGATGTTTATTTGTTTAAAATTTTTAAATTAGAAAAAAATATTGGTTACCATTATCAGAAATCCATAGCAACCGCAACATTTTGGCGCGATATCCTAGAAATTTTCCCCGCCCATATCACTGTCGTGTTTTTTTCGTTACACGATTATATATATATTTTTTATATCATTATTTGGTTGAATTTTCCATAACGATACAATTTTTTATTCAGTTTTGCATGTAGTTATAGGCTTACTTCCAGACGGATATTTTCAATCAGTTCTTTTCCCTCCCAAAAATAGGTTTCAATGAATTCAGATATATTCACTCATAAATTACAGGAGCGAGAGCGCCGATACCAATGTGTCAGGCTCTTTATGGGTGTAGGTTTCGGGGTATCAGGTCCTCCTTTTCTCAGTTATTTATTCCTTGCCATGTTCATGGGATAGGGGTGGTTTCTGAATTCCTATATCCGATCACGGAGAGTGTTGACACGAGTAATGCGTCTTCCACCTACCTGAACGCCATCTTCCACCTTCAGCCGGGGCCACCTGTTGCTCCAAATGCCCCTTTAGTGCCTCTTCAGATAAAATAAGTGATAGAGGGGGCCCCCACAGTGATTTAGGGTTGCAGTGCATTTTTTTATTTATTTTATTTATTGGAACTAAACACAACACATAAAACATACAATCAAAACAACCGAAAGAAAAACACATTACAATGACACAGACACTCTGTGAAAGAAAAACACATTACAATGACACAGACACTCTGTGACCCCAAGGGACTACAAGTCCTTCCAGTGGGTCAATATAAATTAGATTCAAGAGTTAATAATTGGATTATGCAACTGCCTTGTTAATGTACTACTTGGTTAAATATTTTATAAAGTCGTATTTATATATATATTTTTTTTAGTTTTTTCCCTTTTTTTTCCTTTTTAGCTGAACAAAGAAAACATACATATTGTGTAAATACAAACATAAAAATTATTCATTTTCTTATAATCTCATCAATCATTAATTTCGAAAAAAATACATCGAGTTGTTAGAGTTATTGTTTGCTCCTCCTCACAATTACAGTCTGTAGTCTGTACCTAATTCCATTCTTCTATGTTTCTTTTTATAAGGTCCTCATTGAATTTTTTTTGCTAGATGTTTATTGCTGTCAGAAACTGGAAGTGTATTGTGCTTTACATTTTTATTTAGAATATTGTGATTTATACATTTCCATCGCTGTTTCTTGTTATTTCCACATACCCTAAATGTATCCCTAATATGTGCCCCTGTTTTATTTTTTTAATATACATTTTCAGATCTTTATTATATGTTTTGTATTCTAATTCGTACGAAACAATATTTAGGTGTTTTTATATTTTTTGTACAACCTTTCTTTGTAATTTATTCTGTTTACTATTTCCTTAGTGATCCAATTGTTTTTGCTTTTTTTTGAGTTTCTTTTTAACTTTCTTTGCCCATAGATTAGAATTTGATGTTTGATTCCAGTTCTTCATTAAAAAATGATATATTACAAGAATGTGAGAGCGGTATTTATGTGGCAGCTGTACTATCCAAGAATCTCGTTTGTATTTATTTTCTAGACATCTTTCTCCTCTAGGCCACCAACCAAATTTAAATTTTTAATAAAATCTGCGAATTTATTATAATTTATTACATTTAAATATTTGTCTTGATCATTTTTTTCTCCTGGTTTCTTTTGTAAAACATTTATAAATCCTATTACTGGATAATGGTCTGTTATTTGAGTTTTGTTCACCAGAAATTTTTGTGTTGTGTTTATTTGTGTTCTGTAAAAAACATGATCTAAACATGTTTTAGATTCATTAATTTCTCTTGCATTACTATTATGAAGGAGTACAAATCCGTCATTATGTCAAGGTATTTTGAAGTTTCGTTATCTAGGCGCTATGTAAGTTTATACAAGATATTATAATTTATATTTATATTATTTATATCTCCAACTATTAATGTATTGTTTTTTAAATTTTTCATGTTTGATTCCAGTTCTTCATTAAAAAATGATATATTACAAGAATGTGAGAGCGGTATTTATGTGGCAGCTGTATTTTTCTTTTCAGCGGCAATAGCCACGCTGATAAGTTCTCTGCTCTCTTCATTCCTCAGTACTATATTTTTGGTTTTTGAATACTTGCTGTAAATGAAACTTAATAAGAATCATCCGTAATAAGCATGAGCAGTATATCAACAAGTGAAACTGTCGTGAAAACAAGTGCCACTGACGTACACCGTTCGAGTAGGTGAACGACAGAAATTTCGGGAAGAAAAGTGAGTAAAAGAATTCTAAACTTTCCCGTATATAATTATTATTTAGTACTATTCCGATATTGAAACGTGAAAACCGGGTTGATAAGAGTTAATCTCATTGTTCTTGATTTATTTTATTTATTTTTTTTTTTTTTTTTTTGATCGGCTTCAAAAATTTTCTTTATCGTTCATTTGTTCCATATAAATTGAAAAAAAAAATCAAAAACCTCTTGAGTTTTTCAGAGCCACAGTATTTTAAAATTATACGTTGCTTTCGTGTTATTGTGTAGCATTTTTTTTACATAGGCCTAAATGAATTTCAGCTGAGGGAAGGGAAATATTGCAGAAAAATATCACTGTTTTTCGAAATTTTAGTGCTACTTACGGCACATAAAAGAAAAGGTTTCAAAAACCACATTTAATTTCTGAAAGTATCTCGACAGTGTTTTTGTTTTTTTTTTCACTATCTGGTTATTACTAACTTACTGTGAATTATTTTTACGTGTACGTTACATGTAAAAAAAAGATTTTCTCAGTGAGATTGGCGAGAATCAGCCATACTTTACCGCAACCGCACATCGATACATTGATTGATAGGCTTTCGTTGCCATAGCAACGTGTGACGCGGTTCCTTCATAGCTTCCCCTTCACTGCAAAGTTAACCTGAAACGGTCCATAGAATATCTTGTGGCATCACTAATAGGAAAAAAAAAAATTCTTGTTCTTATGAACCAAAACTTACTTGTCGATGATTTCAAAAATCAATTATTGGAAAAAATATTGCACTCAAAAAATATAATTTTCTATCACAAGCATCGTGTTTGATTATGGGTTCCTGAAGTAACAAAAAAAAGAGCAATAAAAATCATGGTTTCTCCTATAAAGGGTCACAAAATACACTTTATTTATTCTTTGTTTACACTGGTACTTCGCCAAAAAAGAAATGTTTCCAAATCAATAAAGAAAAAAGACTATTAAAAGTGTTATGTATGGTAATCTTAGTATACAACTTTTATAATCTTTATCAGTAAAATTGTATCAGTCAATAAGTTCAAAAACAGCTTTCAATTCTTGGCTATACAATATTCACAGAAAAAGTCCTCTTTTCAATAATTATGAGCATGGATCTATAAAATGACGACAAATTGCAACTTAATCATTCATTTTTATGGCTTTAGATGCCGTTCAGCTAGACTGTGGAACAGCCTCCCACGTGACCTCGTTTCTGTCCCTTATACTGGATTCGTTTCTTCCTTGGACGATTTTAACTTTACAATGAAGTGTTTTTCTATTTGATTTATGTTATCTTATGTTTTTTGTTTTGAATCTTACCAGTGTAAGTGCAATCTTGCCTACTGGGTTATGTGATAAATACATAAATAAATATGATAGGATAATAATTATCAGTTATTCAAATTTGACCATTAGTTACGAAACTGTTTCCAAATTTTAATAACTTGTAATAATTGATCTTAGCTGCAACATTATTTCAGTGTTCTGGAATAAGCATCGCTGCAGAATTTCTTGACCCATGCTCAAAGCTTGATTTGTGGAAACAATTCATGATCATCCGTTATGAAACTGCTTCCCAAGTTTTGCTTATACTTTTTATGCTAAGGAATATTTTCGCTACGAAATCTGAACTTTCCGATATTTTATATGTTCTTAATGACGACAAAAAGATTCAGATTTTGAAAGGAACGTCTTGATCCTATAGGTTGAAAATCATAACTAGTAATATTTGCACGGTATATATATACTCAGTCTTGATGCATTTGAGCTGAATAATGAGCATTAAATTATCAGAAAAAAAGAAAAACAAAGAGCAGAGAAAAACAGAACTTTAACTTTAATTTCCATTTGAAAATTTATTTGTTGTCTAACAACTTGATCGAGAAAAAGAAAGTCTGGTTTCTTGTATAATTTTTGGTCTAAATTTCCTCACACACAACTCATCATTTTTTCTCCTCCAACTCCGAGTTACCCAAAAAATTCGAAAAAAGTTCGAATTAAACAAGAAATTTTAACATTAAATTAGATAAGAAACTCAAAGGTAGTTAGTAGAATTTCGAATCATTCAAAATTCGAATTAACCAAGTTCTACTGTATTCCCATTACTACTAGACGTATTCACGTCAATGATAAGGCAATTGTAAAGCAATTTGTTAATTCATTTTTTCAAACAGAATGAGGGAGTGACATCTAGACAGAGGTTAATCAACGAAATTTCGGGTTAATGGGTCTGGATTCTAAACCTAATTAAATGTACGTATATGTTTTGAATCAGATTCAAGCAAATGTTCCAGTCTAATTAGCCCAGATGATTGAGCACATGAAATGACCGTAGTGTGACGATATTGAACGAAAATGATCAGAAGCAAAAAATGTCTTAGTCGAATAGTTTAATGCAACAATCTCTTTTTCTGAGTCATCACGCAGCTATTATATAAGTTTCATCGTATCGAAAGATTGTAATTGAATTTTTATGAGAATGAACCCTGGTTGTGGTTCGAGAGAAACAGATCGTTTGTCCCAGTGGAAAATTAAATGTGTGACAACGGTATTAATTAATAGTCAAAAGACAGCAGCTCAAGTAGATTACACAACTGTTAGTTTAAACCTCAGTTGGAAAAAAATTTGTCCCGTTAAAATCCTCTTCCTCTCTTCCTATTTTGTCTCATCACACCAAACAATGAAGGAGCTTCGAGTTCAGATGCTGGCGACAGCTCACGAGCACCTGAGCTTGCTCTTTATTTAAATTACTAAGAGTGTGCCCAATGTGCCTGACTTTTCATACTTGCGAGGTCTTGATTCGATATCCGAAGTAGACCGGGATTACACTATAAAAGTTTGATCAAAGATTTTTAACAAAACTTGAAAAAAAAAAAACTAATAAGCGTATGGGTTACGTTTGAGAGAATGCAACCGGCAGGCTTACTGGTTGTTTTCATGTTTTGTGAAAGATCTTTTATCAAATTTTTAAAGTGTTATCCCAGTCTTAATCATTGAAGAATTCGCTTATGCTACTACAGTAGTTGATAGTTTAAACATTGGCGCTTTTCTTCTAATGATGTGCATATAATTGTGCTCCTATATTCGTAAAACATTAAAGCCCACTCTTCACCCATGGTTAAGATGCTAGCATACGAGGTGGGGGGGGGGGTTTGAAGGGAATTAAAAATAAATTACCATATATCTATCACCAGAGGATGCAACAGCTCTATTTCAGAAAGATAATGAAACAGGGACAGATGACTTGGAACATCCCCACACGATCGCCTCAAGTTCTCTGCTCTGACATTGTGAAACCGACATTTCCGGAACGCTGAGGAATTAAAACTAATCCACACACGCACATTGGAATCCTTTTATTGTCGCCAAGAGTGGGAAAACCGCAAAATGGCGATTATCCCTCATCACCAAAAGCGAAATTGTCCGCTGGCGTCTATGGTCGTTTTACACCAAATTTAAAACAATCTTTCTGGAGATTATAACTCCTCCCACCAATCTTATTTTTTTAAAATTTGGTTGGGTCCAATTAATCCGAAGAAAGCCGAATACCACCTTCCTTTGTTATCTTCAGGGGCCTCGCAGTTCTCCCCTCTATATATATATTTTCCCTACTTTTCCTATTTTTTAGAAATGTCTTCCTATTTCCCCTACTTTCGTCACAATTGTCCTTTTTTACCTAAATTCCCATTTACTATTCCTATTTTATCCCTCCCTTCTTTTGTTTACAGCCAAAATCTCACTACGAAAATAACGACACAAAACCGCAGAATATCACTGCTTCCCTTTTTGATATGTTTTATTCACAGCTCGCTACTGAAAGAGAATTTATTTATTTATTTATTTTTTTCAGTTGTATTAGAGGAACGACGACAAGCGTACCTTTTCAACGCCGTGCGCAATCGAAATGCTTAAAAAGAGTCTGAAGTCCATGAAGTCCAATGGGGAAAATTAATGTTCCCCAGATCGTTTGCCATAAAATAAGGAAGACAAAAAAAAGGGGCAGGCTGCCCCAAGACCCATCATCAAAAGAAGAGCATCTTTACTGCAAGTTCAATGTAGGAATGTATGAAATGACGATGGTTTCAATCCTTGAATGCAGTCCTTCAAGGTGTTTAATAGGAACGTTGATCAAGTGCCCGCGAGCACGAAATCAAGCACGAGCATCGAGCACTCTGGGTACTTCGGAGAGCACGGTGATGATCGCGAGCAACGGGTTTCTCTCTCCTTGGATCCCGTAATGAGCGTTCATCTCTAACGGGGGCAGATCCGCACGGTGCATTTCCGCATAGGGGAAATTTTGTACACATTTCCACTCAATCAAGCCCCTTCTTAAATATCTTCTTTTTTTTTCTTTCTACCCCTACTTTTTTTTATTGCTTTCCTGAAGTGGATAGGAGTTGTATAAGGACAGTATCCACATTACATTGGTAATTTACTGCAACTATTTTTTTTATCACTCGTCGAATTTTTTCGGAATCTCCACACTATTTTTTACCCATAAATGTTATGGGAAAGTTGCTAAAGTTGTGATTATACATAATCACTGATCGCCTCGGTGAATTCAATGAATTTTAATGTGTTTATTACTTTCACCGGCGATTATCCATAATTCCTAATTGAAGTCTGTATATTTGATAAATGTAAAAAAAATTATCGCTTCTGTTGTCTTCATTTAACTTGTTTATTAGTCTGCGATACGTCCACGACACGTATTTTGTCAGAAAAATTAAATTCAAATAAGTGTCGCCAAATTTTCTTCACATACATAATTATATACAAATAAAACCAACATTGCCGATCGAATGCATAGTTTTTGGTAAATTCAAGTAATTCATTGACGTTTTATTGTATTTATCAATACGATCTTATGAACTAGGGAATATACATAATCACCGATAAATGTGATGAAGTCTTGGTATTACACACACACAATTATATTTTATTATTTAGTTTAAATATACAGTGATACCTCGATATAACAATATTCTACGGAGCAAAATAAAATATTGTGGTAGAGGGACTAAAGAGGTAACAGAGGTAACATTATCCTCACGTGTGATCAAATTTATGCTATTGTTGTCATTTTTTCTATATCGGCATTGCTACGGAAAATGCGCTATTATGTATTTATTCGTTACAAAAAATTGTAATTGATTATAGTTTATTTATAAAATTCACTTAGATGTGTATTGTCCCTGTAAAGAAGTTTACCGCATAGCGCTTTTGTGTCGTACACACAGTGCAGCAATACAAATAACTTTAGCTTTCGGTGATCATTTAGTGCAAAATATTGATGTTATCAGACGCCTTCAGAAGAACGAGAACAAGTGACGAAGTTAAAATTAAATTCATAACGATTTTGAACAAAATATAATAAATATTGTTGTAGCGATTTCAAAAATCTAAATATATCGTGTTATAGAGGGGTTTATCATAGTAGATGATGTTGTTGTACCGAGAGTTTAACATTAAGCCAGGCAATTCCAAACAAGATTTGAAAAAAATATCATTGTAGATGTATTGATTATCGTTGTAGCGATGTTTTGCTGCTTATACAAATGCCGTATCGTAAGCAGAATTTTCTCATGGGGGGGGGGGGGGCATTCAACATTTTTTTTCTTCCCAAAAGGGGTTTCTTTTTTTTTACTGAAAAAATACACCATAATCTTTTCTCCAGGGAGGTGCACAAAATTTTTCGGGGGGGGGGGGAGTAGGGGGCCCGGCACTAGCATGTGGGGGCCATGGATGGCGTACAAATAAAAGCATTAGCCTGGAAGTCAAAGTAATGCAGACTTCAATAGGGTGACCAGTTGAGGTGCCGTGCCTGCAAAACCGAGACAAATCACGGAAATTATTGTTAAAAACCGGGAAATCTATTAATAATAACCGGGGCGAAACCGAGACATTTTCAAAACTCACATTTGGTGGGCATTACAGTGTAAAATTGCAAACTAATGATGTATTACAAAAATGTTATCATGATACGTCTACACAGAGGTGCAAAAACGAGTGTAACATCAGAATATGGGAGCCATGGTTGCCTGACTTTTGCCGATACCTACAGTATGACCGCAATTCTTTCAAAACTTCCTTCATTTCATTCATTTCTAAACGGGCCTGCAATGGAAAAAATGCCGAGCAGGTTTATATTCACCAAACTACCTCCATTTAGTGTGACTATTTCGCGGATTTTTCTAGGTAACAAATACAAATACAAATACAAATACAACACCACAACAGGCAAAATGCCCAACGAGGTGGCTGATAAAAAGATGCCCATAAAAATATGGTTGTCATATGTTTCAAAAATACAGCAACCCAATTAAAAATGCAATTAACACAAATTAAAAAATTCAAGCAATCCCTTTATTAAATTTTACAGATTAAATGCGCGTTGTTTTGTGCTTTAGAGGTTTTTTTTTTTGTATTGTAAGTTAGTTATATGTATAATAAATGAGTTGCTCCTTTATCGTATACAGAGAAACCTCGCTACGACAATACTCGGTATAACGATAACCTATTCTACAACGATATGTTTCTTTGTTGTTTGATATGTTAAATTTTGTTTGAATTGCTCATTCGACCATTTTGGTCGCACCAAGGTCATTTTCTGCATACGAAAGGTAATTAGACCGGGACCTACAATTTGTTTCCGATTCCGAACGGAAGCGTTAAACATTTTGCCTTTTTTATACTCATTGAGAGGTTTGTGCGCTAACCCCTCGGTGTGGGAATCCCTGTTGTAGCAATCGTTTTCTCTGGTCATGTTGTCACCGTTTCTATTGCATCCCGTATCAGTTAAGTTTCTGATAAGTATGAATCGGGTATAGAACATGCGACATCTTTAAACGTCCTTCGGCAGTTTGGGTGAATATCATATATAGACCCCTGGGCTACTACGTCCTATTTGAATTGCCTATAATCTAATGTTAAATTTCTCTTCAATTGTTTTAAATTTTTTTTTTTTTGAAGCTTATGGAAACAAATTTTTCAAAAATAAAAAAAATAAAAAAATTCTCAAAAAATTTCAGTTAGAGTACACAGTACAGTTGAATCACGATATAACGAATTTTGAGACGAAAAAAAGATATTGTTGTAGAGGGATTACCTTATATTGAGAGGCAGCAGTTTAAAATTAGGCTATAGGTTCAAATACGACTCGAAAATATGAAGAGGGATTTAGCGTTATGTCGAGTATCGTTGCGTTGAAGTGAGATTCTACTGGAACTAATCAGAATTTCTAATAATTGAATCGAATGCCTTTGCATTATTCAAAAACTAAATTTTCTAAATTTCCTATCACAAACAACGCTTAAAGACAAATATCTAAAATAATGAAAAAACTTACGTGTTTCGGCACAACTAGTAGCCGTTATCAAGAGTTATTACTAGAATTTTTAATTGCCAATCTTTAACTTGTCAGTGAAACGTCCGAAATGGTCAAACAACGGTAACCAGGATAGCAGAAAAGCGAAAGGTTCTTTATTACTGTGAATGCACTTGTGTTTGAACAGTGTTTTTAATTAATATTCATTGAATTTGTAAATGACTACTTTTTTTTCATTGTACAGATTAGGAAAAAACATTAATTTCTTTACATTAAAAATTATTTTTCACCGTGCAACATGATGCCCCATCACTGCTATCTATATATTCCCCCACTTTTATACCAATAGTTCCAAAACCTTCATGCTTCAGGTACCCCTAAAAATGTGAAAGAGGCATGCACAACACTAGAAGTGCGAGAAAGATATGCGCATGCTACAAATTGGTAAGAGGATTGAACCTTCACGGGATGATTGAGCACGATTAGCATTGGTCGGAGATAGGCTTAAAAGTCGGGGAGGTGGCATGATGATGATCGGGGAGGGGGCATCATATATACGCATATACACTGGATCAGTCGGCTCCACCTTTGACATTGGGGGGGAGGGTGCGAATGCCCCATACCCCCCCCCCCGTATCTCCGATAGTATCTCCACCCATGGCACGATTACAAATGCATCGGCAGGGACGAGTACTTCTGCGTATGGGGCGCTTTTTGTACTCCTACGAAACCTACAGTGTTTTAATGTGTATAAGAAACCCCCTGATTTTTTTCTTTTTGGGCTTAAAATATTTAAAGAAATTGTAAAGATATATCTATAATACTATATATATAAGAAACCTCTCCTATTTTTGAGACCCAATTTTTTAGCAAAAATGGGGTACCTTATGCACATTAAAATATGGTATACTGCACAATAACTGATGTTTTACACTTTTATATTACGTGACAGTTTTTTCTTTTGCTATAGCTGAATATTTTTCGGGTACCCTTGGATGGTTTGTCACTTAGCTCCAGACAACCATGCACAACAAATTGGGAACCACTGTTATAAGACTATCTCAGTATCGTATCGAAATAAGTTTAGCAAAACTTCGTTTAAATGCGAAATCCATACAACTGAAACTTATTTGAATATAAACCCCCTTCTCTCTATAGTAAGCCTCATACAAATATACTGCAAAAATTAAATGGTTTTGATGACATTTTCATTTCTCTTATAAAAGAATCGTTTTAATTATAAAAGGAAATACGTAAAACTGATTATATCATGCTTCGAATTCTTTGAATAACTAGAAATAGGCTAGTAAAAGGTATGTATATATACATTACCTTTTCTTGCGTAAATCTTGAGTATTCCTATAGTAATTAATCCCTTACAAGATTGGTAAGACTACAAGCCGAGCACCATAATCAAAGAAAATACCCCTGGAAATGAAAGCAAGAACTGGTGCTGTATGTACATATTTCCTGTTAACATATTTGTAACACCTCAAATGCTTTCAGTGAAGTTCCCTACCCGCCAGGAATAACGCCAGAAACATTGGAAAATGTCTGAAAGCGCATATGGTCATCATTGAAATCTGGTTTTTTAGGGGCTTGCCGCGTCTGTTGCATTCGCAAAAAAAGGAAAGGAAAAAAAAACAATCAACAAAACACTTGAGTGTCCAATCTAAAAATGGTCATCAGCCGGCTCTGTGTTTATTTTCGTACCTGTCAGCAGTCTAACCACTGCTGTTCGCAGCTTTCGCAGTGACAATTACTGTTTTCCTCCCTGGCTTGCTTTTACCCAATACTACTCAAAATTTACCAGGATTATGGAGGCTAATTAAGATAGAACACTGGCTGATGAACAAGATCATCACTGACGTTATCGGAGAAATTTTTGTCATTAGAAATAATGGGGTTTTTTTAAGATAAAACTGATAATTCCAAAAATATATATATTTATGGGAGGAAATTTTAACTTGTCAAATAACACAAACTACCGAATACTGTCGCATGGTAGCAAGCTTCAAACGAGAGTCAATAATTCCAACGACAGTTCAAAATTATGTTTAGGATAACATAGATAATACTGACCAGGATCACACATTGGATCAAGATCACAAGCTATTCATGAGAAGAGCTCTATATTCCTAAAAACAGTTAAATCCTTTTAATACTACAAGGAGGAGAAAAAAAAAAAACCGAATGCCAATAAGCCCATCCTCCACATTCTCAATGAAGGTCTATTGAAGAATGTGGGAGATGTGCTTAACAATAATTTCTGAATTATCTTCAGGCTATAAAAGAAAAATTCTCCAAATTGTTCATATTTGCGGCATCCTTTGGATCAAAATTTTAAGTATCTCGTGGCTCCTTTTCCTGCTCTTGAAGCGTGGTTGCGTCACTCTAAAATTCTTTACACACTTATTGGAAATCACGCACAGCCCTGTACCAATCTACTCTATAATATAAAATTACAAACTCGAAAAGGGCCTGTTTCTAAGCAACCGAAATTAGTGACGATTTTATGTTACGGAAATGGGCGACGTTTTTGAGTGACGGAAATGGGTGACACTTTTGTGTTACGGAAGTCGGTTACGATTTTGGGTCGAGTTTTCATTTAACTCCTGAGGACATCGGGAACCGCTTGATCTGTAGGGATCAAGTTTTGTGCATGTACCCAGAGGTATGTATACATCACCAGTGCTCCCAACACACAGGGTCCGGGTACCCAGGGCGGGGCATTGCACAGATCTCTTTATGGGGGAAATTGACAGGTTTCATTTTGAGTCGAGGATGAATACTTGCTTCTCATTGCGCATTGTGCTGCGTTGCTTATTTTGGCACTGCAAAAATAATGGCGCATTACTGATTGCGGTGCATTGCATATTGTAGTGCATCGCGTGCTGTATTGCTCATTGTAATGCAGCGTTTAATGCGTATTGTGGTGCATTGCGTACTATAGTGCTTTTTATAGTGCTTTGCTTGTTGCGATGCATCGCATACTATGCTGCATTGCTTATTTGTGGTGTACAATATTACTGATTACACACATTACTACATTACTGATTGTGATGCTTTACGTGTTGTAGTGCACTGAGTGCTGTATTGCTCATTGTAATGCAGTGCTTATGGATTGATGATTATTGTGGCTTACTGTAATACTTGCGTATCATGGTGCTTTGTTTAGTGCGATTCATCGCATATTATGCGGTATTGCGGTGCATGAGGTATTGTGGTGCACTGTAAATATTGGCCAATTGCGCATTGTTATGCATTACGTATTTTAGTGAATCACGTGCCATATTGCTTATTCTAATGCAGTGCTTATGGTGTATTGTGGTTCATTGCGTATTGTGGTGCACTGCATATTGTGGTGCATTGCTTATTGTGCAGTATTGCCTACGGTGGTGGTGTATTTGTTATTGTGCTGTATTGCCGATGGGGGTAAATTACGCATTGCTTATTATGGTGCTTTGAATATAGTGGTGCATTGCTTATTGCGGTGCTTTGAATATAGTGGTGCATTGCTTATTGCGGTGCTTTGAATATAGTGGTGCATTGTTTATTGCGGTGCTTTGAATATGGTGGTGCACTAATTATTGTGCTGTATTGCCTGTGGAGGCGCATTGCTTATTGTGCTGTATTGCCGATGGTGGTGCAATAAGCACTGTCCTGTATTGCCGATGGAGATGCATTAAGTTGTGGCGTCGCCGCCCACACGTGTGGGAAAAGAAAGCCACTTCCTCAGAACGAGGATTGATGTACGCGCTCAAAGCGCCATCAGGTGATTATTCTAGTTATTGCGCTGTTCGTTTCTCGTCCTGTATATAGTATGTCGTGTAAAATAAAGTCCGTCCCTTGTGTAAGATATAAATGCATGTCTCTGTCTTGTAACTACACGCAACCGATGCCTCTCATGATTCCCGATATTATCACGTCCGGGTCACCATTATCGGGAATTATGAGAGGCATCGGTTGCGTGTAGTTACAAGACAGAGACATGCATTTATATCTTACACAAGGGACGGACTTTATTTTACACGACATACTATATACAGGACGAGAAACGAACAGCGCAATAACTAGAATAATCACCTGATGGCGCTTTGAGCGCGTACATCAATCCTCGCTCTGAGGAAGTGGCTTTCTTTTCCCACACGTGTCGGCGGCGACGCCACAAAGTATTGTGGTGTATTGTTCAATGTGGTATCCTGATATAGTGGTGCTTTGTTTTTTGTGGTGCCCTTAATTTAAGGCTGCACTACTTATTGTGCTGCATTGCTTATTGCACCGAATCGCCGATGGTGTAGCATTGCGTATTATGCTGTATTTCTTATCGTGGTGCATTGCGCATTGCAGCGCATCACGTGATATATTGCTTACTGTAATACAGTACTTTTTGTGTATATTATGGTGCTTCGCTTATTGCGATACATCGCGTATTGTGGTGCATTACGTTTTATGCTGTATTGCGAAGCACTGTAAATAGTGGTACATTGGTATTTTTGGTGCATTGCGTATTGTAATGCATGGCGTGCTGTATTGCTTATTCTAATGCATGGCGTGCTGTATTGCTTATTCTAATGCATGGCGTGCTGTATTGCTTATTCTAATGCATTGCTTATTATGGTGCTTTGCTTATGTGATGCATTGCTTATTATGGTGCTTTGCTTATGTGATGCATTGCTTATTATGGTGCTTTGCTTATGTGATGCATTGCTTATTATGGTGCTTTGCTTATGTGATGCATTGCTTATTATGGTGCTTTGCTTATGTGATGCATTGCTTATTATGGTGCTTTGCTTATGTGATGCATTGCTTATCATGGTGCTTTGCTTATGTGATGCATCGCGTATTGTACTGTATTGTATATAGTTATATGTATTGTATTGTATATAGTTATATGTACTGTATTGTATATAGCTATATGTACTGTATTGTATATAGCTATATGTACATGCTTGAGTTATGAAGAAAGACTTCATTTTTTGAATATGTTTACATTGGATGAACGCAGGTGTCGAGGAGATATGATCGAAGTGTTCAAAATTTTCAATGGGATGGATAGGATGGACCATGAACTTTTAGTACACCGCCAATCGACTGCTTTTACAAGGGGACACCAGTATCGATTGGTGAGGGACAATGCAAGGTTATGGTGTCGCAGGGAATTTTTCTCTAATAGGGTTGTTAATAAATGGAATAGCTTACCCCCGGAGGTGGTAAATTGTAACACAATTGACACGTTTAAAAAGAAATACGATAAACATGTTGGGGTAAATCGAGAAGCTATCCATTCTTAGAATAAGACAACCATAAGTATTCTTTATGGGCATTGTATAATATTTTATCATGTGTATATATTGTTTGTAATTTGTGTTAATTGCATTTTTAATTGGGTTGCTGTATTTTTGAAACATATGACATCCATATTTTTATGGGCATCTTTTTATCAGCCACCTCGTTGGGCATTTTGCCTGTTGTGGCGTTGTATTTGTATTTGTATTTGTACTGTATTGTATATAGCTATATGTATTATATTACGTGTTATATTGCTTATTGTAGGGCATTGCTGATTGTGGTGCATTGCTGATTGTGGTGCGTTGCTAATTGTTATGCATTATAAGAGGTGTATCGCGTACTGTATTTCTCATTGCAATGCAGTGCTTATTGCGTATTGGGCTGTATTTCTTATTGTGGTGTACTGCAAATAGTTGTGCATCGATGATTATAGTGCATTATTATTGCGTATTATTGTGTTTTGTTCAATGCGATACATTGCGTATTATTGTGTTTTGTTCAATGCGATACATTGCGTACTGTGGTGCATTGCATATTGTGCTGTATTGCTTATTGTAATGCAGTGCTTACGATGTATTGTGGTACATATTATGGTACTTTGCCTATTGCGATGCATCGCGCGATGCATCTTCTACAGTAAACGTGATGATAGTGACAAGCTTGCGACACTGAATGTAAAGCAGGCATATTCAATCTTTTGCACGCGAATCATGGTGCTCGCAGCACCAAGTCTTCGACTATCGGAACTGTTCAAGTTTCATTAATGGATGTATTTCGAATTTTTGTAGATATTCCCTGTATATCCTATATATTGTGGATTGAAATAAAGTAGATCTCGCTTATCCGGCACATATCAAACCGGAGTGTGTGCCGAATTTCCGAAATCGCCCGAATACTGGAAGTAAATTGAAAAAGTCCATTTAAATAATATAAAATTCTTTGCAAAGACATGCAGTGACATGATTTCCTCATCTGTGTACAAAGAAACCGCGTCTAAATATGCGGGATGGCTGGGCTGGCCGGACTAACGCACCGCCGGAGTCTAATCTAAAAATTTTGCAAACAAATCAAAACCCTAAAATATCAGTGAAAATTTCAGTTTCAGAGATACATGTGTGGACTAATATAAGTGAATGTTTGAGATTTAGAAATTTTTAAAGTTTTCTGCAATAAATAGAACTCATCTCGATTTGAAGAGAAATGTGTCCATGCGTCAAATTTGGAAACATGCTATGAATACCGCCTTAAGCGGTTACAGGCTGGGGGGGTGGGGGGTGGCGAATTATTCACCTCCACCTTTCTGTCTATCAAAGAATTTATTGGAGAGTTCATTGAAGAATCAATTTCATGTAGTACAATATTGTACTTGTATAGTTTTTACAATATGTAGTTTATATTGCGAAGAAAAAAAAGGTCGTAAGATATTTTACTGCGTCTACTGTGCAAGCCTCAGAAAAAAAGATAGGTGATTTGGAGTTTTTCTGTTGTTCTGATCTAGGGTAAAAAATAAAGTGAATATATATTTTAGCACAGTGGTTTTCAACCTGGAGTCATATGGCCCCCTTGTGGTCCTGGGATATTCTAGGGGGGCCACGGGAGAAAATCAGAAGAAAGGTGATCCACGACATGTGATGAAAGGGAGTCTTAAAGAGCTGTGAAGAGAAAAGCTTTAAAACTGAAACATGGTTAAAAAATTTTACTACTTTCAGAATTCATCAGATCCGTCCATAGAACCCGGGGCATCTTAACCCTTGGGTCTATGTGGGCATGACCAGGATCTTCATGTCTATAATGGAGGGAGAGGGATTGCACTGTATCTCCACTGATACTTCGTTGAGATAAGACGCACGTTTTTCTTCTCCATTCTTTTGCACCGATCGAAGAAATGGCACCCTCCTGCGCCGAACTTGATAAGCGGATTTCCGCTATGGAGAATAAGGCTGTCTGCCGTCGACCAAATTGAGGCTAAGCTGACTGCGTTGGATACCATCAGTGGAAAACTAGAATGCTTGAATTCACTGAGTGATCTGTCAGAAAGTGTCAAATTCATGAGCGAGAAATTTGAGTAGCTGAAACTAACCATCAACAAATTACAAGACGAGAATAGGAAACTATGGGAGGAGAACGAAATGATTTGACGCCAAAACCAAATGTTGGAAGATAAGCTTGAACACATGGATGCCTATGCACGAAGAAATAACCTCGTCATCCCAAATGTTCCTGAAGGAAAGGGAGAGGATACGGACGAGATTGTGTTGAAACTTGCGGAGAAGATGGAAGTGACAGTAGACAAAAGCAACATCGAAGCAAGTCACCGGCTCGGAAGCAGAAAAGACAAAGGCAAAAGTCGACCAATTATAGTCCGTTTTGTCAACCGTCTGCACAAGGAGCAGATACTTACCAAGGCGAAAAAGAGGCAGTCTACGACAAAGGATCTTGGATTTCCAGGAGAAGCAACAAGGCTATATTTCGGTGAACACCTGACACCAAGGATGCAAGATATCTACACCCTGGCCCTGGCAGCAAAGAAGACTCACGATTGGCGCTTCCTACGGACGAAGAATGGAGCTATCTACACCCGAAAGGACGAGGGGAGCAGAGTGTTCCAGCTATGCTCTAAATACGATATAAAGGAGGTCTACGAAAGACAAGGTTTTTGAAAGATAAGTATTATTCCGAATTTTTTCTGATCTCATAGAATTTTTTTTTCAGTTAAATTTAAAACGTAATAAAAAAATGAATAGTACAAACTCTTCGCGGTTAATTAATTGTAGAAATTTTAGCACTGAGGAAATTTATCCATTATACAACAACAAACGCTGCGAATTATCATTGTTTCATGCAAATATACGAAGCCTTAAAAAGAACTTCGACTCATTATCTGAAATTTTGACGTGCTGCAAAACACCTTTTAAAATTATCTCGTTAAGTGAAATCAGGGTCACTAATAAAGTACACTGCTGGCCACCGTAAATGCAACACCCTGAAGGAAGCATGCAAATAATATGAAATTTACAACATGCATTAGCGGAGGTGAGATATGCAAATGATTAGAATTTCAGCGCAGACGCACATCACGCGCGCCTGTGTCGCCACTTCAAAGCGCTATTTAAGGCTTGGAGATTTCGACGATTTGAAGTACGGCAATTGTGTTTTTCCTGTGGTTTTTTTCAAAAAAAACGATCAATTATGCCTCGTAGAAAACAGCGATCATCTTTTGATCAAGTATCCGAGTTCGACAGAGGAAGGATAGTGGCCTACCGAGATTGTGGATTATCTTTCAGGGAAATCGGTAGTCGTGTTGGACGAAACCAAACAACTGTAATGCGGATATGTGATCGTTGGATGCAGGAGGGTACGACGGACCGACGTGTTCGATCCACAGAGTAATAATACTATAGAGTGCGCGCGAGGGGTTACAATGTGAAGCAAAGATCCGGAGTCACGTGACTCCGGTCGAAAGGCTGGTCAGGGAATCTCGCTGGCAATGCTTTCCTTATGGCTACTCGTATGACGATCTACACGTGCTGTCTTATTTTTCATTAGAATGGTCACCACGTGTGCAGCTTTCGGATGTCTGAACGGTTTAGGAAAGGGGGACCAGTGTCCTTTCACATGGGAATACTTTTTTGCTTATTCCCCTTCTTATAAATTAAAAATTGGAATATTAAATTGACGATGCAATGGATTTCTGACGTAATCTCAGTTTTTAACGACTCCATTTTAGATTTAATTCAATTAAAGTTCCAAGTTTTGGTAAAATTCAAATGTCATGAATCATTATTAAATGTTTTAATAGGATTTTTGGCAATAAATGATTGAAATTGTGAGTTTTATGAAGTTTTAACTGAAATATACGTCTCCGCAAGATTTGGCGAGATTTGGCGAGCTAGTGAGTTCATTCGAGTTTTGCTCAACTTGGAAGAAAATATGCTTTTCAGAAGGAGAAATTTATGAAAAATATTTTATTTAAATAGAATGTGAGGAAAACTCCTCCCCCCCCCACCTCTAGACAATTGCAGTTTGGCATAAAAATGCATAACAACCTCTAAAAATAATAGTATTTTTACCCCTCTTCACACCTGAGATAAAACTATTACAGAAAAGAAATTTTTTTTATTCATTAATTTATGTTTGTTGTATGTGAAATTGCCGCTTCAAACAAGAAAATTAATTATTCAATTGATTTTTTGATTCAATATCTGTACTAAGACCTGAAGTCATATATTGTGTACCTCAGATGTTATCTTGAAAAAGAATCATTCTAAAAACGATTTAATACCTTAAATTAAGATTAACATATGCATACTTTTGGAGCGAAGAGATTACATATGTCACATATATATATATATATATATATATGAAATATTATATCCTAAAATATTATATATATATATATATACATATATGAAATATTATATCCTAAAATATTATATATATATATATATACATATATGAAATATTATATCCTAAAATATTATATATATATATATACATATATGAAATATTATATCCTAAAATATTATATATATACACTTTAAATTATTACATATATACTCTACATGGAATTTTAATTCTTATAATTTAGAGAAATTGATGATGAGATTCTGTAATTTTCTTGAGTAAAATCTATTTTAATCCTGAAATATTATGTAAGTGTTTACAGTTTTGTGTGATGAGGTTATAAAAGGTTTTTCAGGAATGTTAGAAATGAAACTTTTTCTTATTGTTTGAATATTATTTCATGACTGAATATGGTATGAGTGTGAATGTGTTACATTACATAACATAATATGATGCATTATAATTAATTATACATTAATTATGAGTATATAGAGTAATTGTAATGTTCTGGAAAGATATATTTTTGTTTTAATAACCCCTAGTATAAATAAATTTTCGAAATTAAAAGCGACAAAGTGAATGAAGAGAATATTTAAAAATATAAATGAATTAGGCTTTACAACATATACGATTTTCTAGCATTTATTTTTACTCCAACATGTTATGTATAATGTATCAAATTTACAGTAACATAAACATTATATATTTGTTGTATACAATATTTTGTTTCCTGTGTGTGTATAGATATTTAGAAAGCTATTAAAAACTGTGCCAAAAAAATTTATTTCATGAAATTTATACTGTTTATATTCACTTCCTTCAAATATTATATATTCAATTAAAATTTAAAAACCCATGTGTTAAGAAATTATTAAGAATTATCCCTTAATGGAAAATAAAAAAATTCCGTTTTCCAATATTTGTTTATTTTATAGAATTTATTTTTTCAAATCTGATACTCCCTAAATATTTCACATAAAAATGAGTGAAATTCATTGAAAAAATGAAGGAAAGTTTTCATCAACTTGATCGAATTGAGTCAAATTTCGTTACAGCAACATCCTAGCTTCTGCGAAAACGCGCCAAATGTAATAGCGCAGAACCTGTTCTTTCCCCGACAATACTGCTCATCTTTTCTTCACGTTCGACAAGTTTTATGAATAGCGTGCGCGGTCTATTTATATCTTAAGTCCAAGGTTCGATCGCATCCACCTCAGTGCACCACTTCACGTGATGACAGGCGTATTGTGCGTATGGCAGTGACGGATCGCTCAGCCACATCACGAACCATAGCACAGCACATTCATTCTGTACCGCATCACCCAGTGTCTGCGCGTACCATTCGACGCCGTTTACAGCAGAGTGGTCTGTCCGCAAGACGTCCATTGCTTCGTCTACCCTTGACGCAGAACCACAGACGTCTCCGCCGCCAATGGTGCGATGAAAGAAGGATGTGGACAGCACAATGGAATGAAATTGTCTTTACTGACGAGTCACGCTTCTGTCTGCAACACCACGATGGTCGGATTCGAGTCTGGAGACCCGTGGAGAGAGGATGCTTAACAGCTGCGTTATAAAATAATATAACAATAATGAATTATTGTTATTTTATTATGGGAATAATTTTAAATTTATATACTATTTGTCATTCACGTGTACATTACAATTAGAGTATCAAATTTTAACATATTGTTCACTGGTCAGGAGTTAATTCTTATTTTTATACTCATACATAGCCGGCTTTTCCTTAAGAAACCTGTATGCAATGTGCTAATTACATTTAATGTGAAAGGACGTAAAAACATAGCTCTAGTCTAGCGTTTAAATTTTTTCTTGTCACCTCTTTACTTGAACAAGGAGATCAGTTAGAAATAGAAATGGATTACCTTTTGGGTTTGATAATACGATTAAATAATCAACGTTTGGGTGTACCCAAAATTCCGAAACGAACACGGCGATACGCGTTTCGGAACTACACTGCTGGCCACCGTAAATGCAACACCCTGAAGGAAGCATGCAAATAATATGAAATTTACAACATGCATTAGCGGAGGTGAGATATGCAAATGATTAGAATTTCAGCGCAGACGCACATCACGCGCGCCTGTGGCGCCACTTCAAAGCGCTATTTAAGGCTTGGAGATTTCGACGATTTGAAGTACGGCAATTGTGTTTTTCTTGTGGTTTTTTCAAAAAAACGATCAATTATGCCTCGTAGAAAACAGCGATCATCTTTTGATCAAGTATCCGAGTTTGACAGAGGAAGGATAGTAGCCTACCGAGATTGTGGATTATCTTTCAGGGAAATTGGTAGTCGTGTTGGACGAAACCAAACAACTGTAATGCGGATATGTGATCGTTGGATGCAGGAGGGTACGACGGACCGACGTGTTCGATCGCATCCACCTCAGTGCACCACTTCACGTGATGACAGGCGTATTGTGCGTATGGCAGTGACGGATCGCTCAGCCACATCACGAACCATAGCACAGCACATTCATTCTGTACCGCATCACCCAGTGTCTGCGCGTACCATTCGACGCCGTTTACAGCAGAGTGGTCTGTCCGCAAGACGTCCATTGCTTCGTCTACCCTTGACGCAGAACCACAGACGTCTCCGCCGCCAATGGTGCGATGAAAGAAGGATGTGGACAGCACAATGGAATGAAATTGTCTTTACTGACGAGTCACGCTTCTGTCTGCAACACCACGATGGTCGGATTCGAGTCTGGAGACCCGTGGAGAGAGGATGCTTAACAGCTGCGTTATGCACCGCCACACTGGTCCTGCACCGGGTATTATGGTATGGGGCGGTATTGGATATCACTCTCGCACTCCTCTAGTACGCATTGCCGGTAGGTACTTTAAAAAGCCAGCGCTACATCTCCGAGGTGTTGGAGCCAGTTGTCCTTCCTTACCTTCAGGGCTTGCCCACAGCCATATTTCAACAGGATAATGCGCGACCACACGTGGCACGCATTGTCCAAAGGTTCTTCGTCAATCGCCAGATTGAATTGCTTTCCTGGCCAGCTCGCTCTCCGGATCTTTCGCCGATAGAAAACATGTGATCCATGGTTGCTCAACGATTGACCCAGATTACATCCCCAGCTGCCACACCAGATCAACTTTGGCAACGCGTGGAAGCTGCTTGGTCTGCTGTACCCCAAGAACACATCCAAAGTCTTGTAGTGACCGATCATAAACGATGCTCTGTGACGTCACGATGTCACGTTTTCTCGTTGTAGCGCTTTTCGCCTGGTGATGGATGGTAACCTAGCAACGGATGGCCAGAGAGTTTTTTGGAACGTTTTAATCAGTTGATTGTATTTCGTCATAGAGTATGGATGTCGCGTATAACTTGTCCGTGTGTGTAAATAAAATGTTCATGTCTTTAAAAATGAAATTTACATCTTCTCATTGCCGTCGCCTTTACTGGTGACCCGGACGTGATCCCGAACCTGCCAAGAACTTATCGCCATGGCTGAACAGCAAGAAAGCGATCTTCGAGTTCAAGCTGTCCACGCGAAACTGCCGACATTCTCGAAGGACAGGATCAAACTTTTTTTCGTCCAGCTCGACGCTGCCTTCAAGATCAACCATGTTACAGCCGAAGGAACCAAGTATAACTACCTAGTCAACTGCCTAGATGTGGAGGTCTTGTCAACGGTAAGTGACATTGTTTACGATCCTCCCGCATCGAAACCGTTCTCGAAACTCAAGGAGAGACTTCTCGCTGTATATAAACATTCAGCCGCGAAAGAGGTCAAGATATTGTTAGAAGACCTATCCCTAGGTGATCAGAAGCCTAGTACGTTGCTACGTAAAATGCGCGAGCTTTCGACAGGGCGAATTAGCGATGAGACTTTCCTCAAAAATTTGTGGCTTCAACGGCTACCAAAGAGTATGCAAACGGTGTTAGCAGCTAGCAGTGAAGAACTGGACAAGCTAGCCGAGTTAGCTGATCGAGTAGCTGAGCTCACCGAACCCAATTACGGTCATGTAGCAGAAGCCTCGTCTTGCTCGGAAATAAGAGACCTTAAACTGCAAATCTCGGAGCTGACTAAAAGAGTTGAGCAGTTGGGCAAATATCCGAGGAATAGCCGGAACCGCTATCGAAACTCCAGTCGAGACCGACGTTATTCTGATTCTAGGAATCGCTCGCGATATCGAGACTCCGATGAAAACTCTAACGTGTGTTATTATCATAGCAGGTTCGGAGATAAAGCTTTCAGATGCAAGTCCCCCTGTGCTTACAACGCTCAGAATATTCAGGGAAACGGTCCAAGCCCCCCGCAGTAACGGCATGCGGTGGCGGCGATAACAGTCTTCATCATAGCCGTTTGTTCATTATGGAAAGGAAAAGCGGCATGAAGTTTTTAATTGACTCTGGAGCTGATATATCAATTTTACCTTACAAAGGCAACGGCAAACCGACAACTTTTGAGCTTTTCGCTGCAAATAGTTCCCGTATATCTACCTACGGTTTGAAACTCCTGGAATTGGACTTGAACTTACGGCGGAATTACAAATGGCATTTCACCCTCGCTGACGTTGAGAGACCAATTATCGGATCGGATTTCCTTGCTCACTACGGACTCATCATCGATATCAAAAACAAGCGACTTATAGATCCACTCACTTCTCTCACGTGTAAAGGTTTTACTTACAATGGACCTTCGACAACGATTAAAACAATCTCAGGAAACAGTGCTATAACTGAAATTTTGAAGGAATTTCCCGAATTAACGAGACCTCGTCCGTTTTCGAGGAAAGCTTCCCATAATACCTTGCACTACATAGAAACTAAAGGTCCTCCTGTTTTCGCAAAGCCACGCAGATTGCACCCAGCTCAACTCAAGATTGCCAAGACCGAATTCCAGATGATGTTAGACCAAGGTATATGTCGTCCATCGAAATCAAACTGGGCTTCCCCGTTGCACATGGTTTCAAAAGGACCGAATGAGTGGAGACCAACTGGTGATTATCGAAGTCTGAATCGAATTACTGTGCCGGATAACTACCCAGTGCCACATATACAGGACTTTGCGCAGAATCTGCGTGGATGTAAAGTTTTCTCTAAAATAGATCTGGTCAAAGCATTTCATCATATTCCTGTAAATCCCGACGACATTCCCAAGACAGCAATCATAACTCCCTTTGGATTGTTTGAATTCGTAGTCATGCCGTTCGGACTCTCAAACGCTGCACAAACGTTCCAACGCTTCATCCACGAGGTGCTACGTAATCTCGACTTCTGTTTCTCGTATCTTGATGACGTGCTCATCGCCAGCCATGACGCAGAGCAACATCACAAGCACCTTAGAGAAGTGTTTGAAAGACTCGATAAGTACGGACTGACAATCAACACATCTAAATGCGTGTTCAATGTACCGGAAATTTCCTTCCTGGGCTATTTGGTCAATGAACACGGCTCGAAGCCTCTCCCGGACAGAGTTCGTGCAATCCAAGAATTTCCTCTTCCAGAAAACATCAAGCAGCTTCGAAGATTTCTGGGAACTTTGAACTTTTACAGGCGATTTCTACCATCTACAGCAGCTGTGCAAGCACCACTTCATTCCTTCTTGTCCAGCACCAAGAAGAATGACAAGACATCAATTCCTTGGACTCTTGAGACCAGTCAAGCATTCGAAAAATGCAAAACTCAGCTCGCTAATGCCACTCTTTTGCACCATCCTTCAGCATCATCACCATTAGTTTTACATGTGGACGCCAGTGATTTTGCTATAGGTGCCGCCTTGCATCAAGTATCTAACGATAATCAGCTACAACCACTTGCATTCTTCTCGAAGAAGCTTTCAAGCGCACAAAGAAGTTATTCTGCTTACGATAGAGAATTACTTGCAGCTTATTCTGCTGTCAAGCACTTCAGGTATATGCTAGAAGCAAGACAATTCTGTATTTGTAGTGACCATAAGCCGTTGGTGTATGCGTTCAGACAGAAACCAGAAAAGTGTTCACCTCGCCAGCTACGACAGTTGAACTTTATCAGCCAATTCACAACAGAAATTCTTCATATGAAAGGTGTCGAAAATATTCCAGCTGATACTCTTTCTAGAATATCGACCATTTCTGTACCCACACCTTTAGATTATGTGCAACTCGCAGCTGACCAAGAGAATGACAACGATCTCAAAACCATCTTAAATTCTAGTGTATCATCTTTACAACTGAAAAAACTCAGCCTTCCTGACGCAACAGCCGAAATTTGGTGTGATGTGTCAAACGGCAAAATAAGGCCTTTTGTACCAATTTCTCAACGACGACGAGCGTTTAAATCATTACATTGCTTATCACATCCTGGCATCCGAGCAACATCAAAACTGCTGAGCGACAGATTTGTTTGGCCTTCAATTAGATCTGACTGTCGTGAGTGGACTAGAGCATGTATTCCATGCCAACGCTCTAAAGTTCACCGACACACTCGATCCGCGCTGGCTGAATTCAAGGTACCTAACAACCGATTTCAGCATATCAATCTTGACATAGTTGGTCCATTACCATTATGCCAAGGTTCTCGGTACCTCCTAACGATGATAGACAGATTCTCCAGGTGGATCGAAGCCTCTCCAATGCCAGACCAAACTGCCGAAACAGTCGCCAAAACATTAATTGCCACTTGGTTTTCAAGATTCGGCATACCGCACAGGATCACCACCGACCAGGGCAGGCAGTTCGAGAGCCAGCTTTTCCAAAGCTTGAGCAGATATCTAGGATTCCAACATCATAAAACGACTGCTTATCATCCACAAGCAAATGGGCTGATCGAGAGACAACACCGATCGCTGAAAACTGCCCTGAGATGCCGTATTCAATCGAATCCTGCTTGGGTTGATGCTCTTCCATTCGCCCTACTGGGTCTAAGAGCAGCAGTGAAAGAAGACCTGGGATGCTCTTCCGCAGAAATACTCTACGGAACACCATTGCAGTTGCCCGGCGAGTATTTTTCGAAAACACCAGACATTATACAATCCGATTTCGTCCATCAAATCCAAAAGCTAATGCGTTCAATGAAGTCGGTGCCTACAACAACTCACGGATACACGCCGACGTATATTCCTAGTGATCTGCAATCCGCGTCGCATGTCTTCGTACGCAACGACGCACCACATCCTGCCTTACAACCAACATATCAAGGCCCGTTTCCTGTCAAAGATCGCAGAGAAAAATTTTTCGACATTGGCATCAATGGGGCAAGCAAGAGGATCTCCATTGATCGTTTGATTCCAGCTTTCCTTGGAGATAGCTTTAAGGTACCTTCAGAAGTGCCCATACAGCCATCCAGTACAGCGTTGCCAGCACAAGCAGTACCAGCAACTGTGACTCGCTCCGGTCGTCACGTCCACTTCCCCGACAGATATTCGACCACAAATTTCGTTGACACTAGGGGGGGAGTGTGTAGTGACCGATCATAAACGATGCTCTGTGACGTCACGATGTCACGTTTTCTCGTTGTAGCGCTTTTCGCCTGGTGATGGATGGTAACCTAGCAACGGATGGCCAGAGAGTTTTTTGGAACGTTTTAATCAGTTGATTGTATTTCGTCATAGAGTATGGATGTCGCGTATAACTTGTCCGTGTGTGTAAATAAAATGTTCATGTCTTTAAAAATGAAATTTACATCTTCTCATTGCCGTCGCCTTTAGTCTCTTTGAATCAATGCCGAGGCGTGTGGCAGCGGTGATCTCCAACAATGGCGGCTACTCTGGCTACTGATTTTGGCAGGAACCACACTTCACAGAAGTCTATAAATTTAATCATTTGATGCTTGGTCAGCATGTTATCTACAAAATAAATATTGTTGCGATATCTCTTGTCTTTCTTGGTGTTGCAATTTGGGTGGCCAGCAGTGTAGAATGTAATTACTTGGGTATTAAAGATTTTGAACTATTAATTTCACCTAGAAATGATAGGTCACATGGTGGCTCTGGAATGTACGTGCATAATAAGTTGAATTACAAATGCAAATCAGAAATAGTTATCGATGAATGTGAATCAATATGGATTGAAGTAAATTATAATAATTCAAAGGACAGCTTAATAATTGGATCAATTTATTGACCTCCTAGCTCTAATTTGAACAGATTTTTAGAGTCACTTGATTCTGTCTTAAACTCGCTGTCCACAAAATCTACCGAAATATTAGTTTGTGGTGATATCAACATAAATTTATTAGCTGATAACAAAGTTTGTTCAGATTACAATTGTATTTTATTGTCTTACGGACTAGAACGTGTTATAACCAATGCCACTAGAAAATCATCAGCTTTGGATCATATTTTTATAAGAACAAAGAAACAAATATCTACAGTGGGCATTATAAACTCTGATATAATAGATCATCATCCGATCTTTATTTATCTTGATAATTTTAAAAATAACATTGATAGCCGTAATGAAATCCACACTCGTTATGATCATAGCAAACTAAATATATTATTATCTGATCCACCTTGGGCCTCCGATGTATTTTCATGCAATCATCCTAACGCTGCTTATCAAATCCTTTCTAAACATTTTGAGGATATACTGAAAGAAGCAAAAATAAAAAAAGTTAGAATTAAAAAGTACAGCATCCCCAAACAACCCTGGGTCTCTAGCTCACTTCTCAAGTCTATTAAAAACAAAGACAGGCTTTATAGTAGATTAAAATCCAATCCTTTCAACATTCAATTAAGAGAAAAATATAAAACCTATAGAAATATACTGACATCTACTTTACGAAATGCCAAAAGAAAGTATTTTGAAGATCAATTTTTAAAATCTAATGGAAATATTTCAGAAACATGGAAAGTAATTAATCAAGTTTTAAATAAGAATACCAAACAATCTACTGTGATCCCGAGTCTAAAAATTTTAGAGTCTTTATCAGAATCAACTAATACTCTAGAGATTGCAGAAACACTGAATCATGCATTCTGTAATCAAAACACTGATATGTCACCTGCTGTTAACAACGAAATTTTTGTAAATTATAATATAACATCTGTCGCGAATTCTTTGTTCCTGAACCCAGTTACAGCTGATGAACTAAACAGAATAATATCAAAACTTAGCTCTAAATCTTCTGTTGGTTTCGATAAGATAAGTATACGTATTGTGAGAGAAAATATAGAATTTTTTAAAAAATTTTCTCTTATATCTAATAAATTTGATCTTTGAAAGCGGAATTTTTCCAGATCAGCTAAAAACTGCAAAAGTATTTCCATTATTTAAAAAGGGTGATCGAACTGATCCCCTAAACTATCGTCCCATTTCAATTTTGCCAACATTGAGTAAAATCATTGAAAAAGCGATGTACAATAGAATTTCCAATTTTCTAGAAAACAATTGCTCCATATATGAAAAACAATTTGGATTTCGTAAAAATATGTCAACTAAAACTGCACTTATATGGTTCATTGACACAGTGCGATGCGCTATAGATGATGGTAATTTCACGTACGGAATATTCTTAGACTTTAAGAAAGCATTTGATTTCGTAAACCACGAAATTTTACTAAAAAAACTCGCTCTCTATGGAATTCGTGGTGTAGCATTAAAGTTGTTTAAGAGTTACCTCTCAAACAGGAAACAATTTGTAAATATCGGAGCGTACAACTCTAGTGTCAACAACGTCACTTGCGGGGTGCCTTAGGGTTTTTGCCTCGGACCACTTTTATTTCTGATCTATGTCAATGACATCTATAAAATATTCAGAAATTGCAAAGTATTTATGTATGCAGATGACACGGCCCTTTTACATTCAGGAAATCAAATTCCTCAAATCACAGATGAAATCAACTACGATATGAACATATTAAGCACCTGGCTATCAGTGAATAAACTACAACTCAATACTTCTAAATCAGTTTGCATACTTTTCAGACCTTGGCAAAAGCCGTTGGACACTGTGCTATTGCCAATAAAATTCAAACAGGATGAGTTAAAGTTTGTCGATTCGGTTAAATACCTCGGAGTTTTAATTGATGAGCATCTTCCATGGTCTAACCATATACTAGAAGTCAGCAAATCATTAAACTCCTATATATACATATTTTCGAAAGCAAGGCATTTCGTACCTTTTTATGTAATACGCATGTTATATTTTTCACTTTTTTTCTCTAAATTAACTTATTGCTTGGAAGTATGGCCATTTGCCGCTCAAACATCTCTACAACCCTTGATAATTGCTCAAAAGAAAATATTGAGGGTAATGAGCTTTGCCTCATTTAATGAGCACACGGCTCCTCTTTTTAAACTATGGCGAATTCTTCCGTTAGATAGCTTGGTAAAATATCGATTAGATATAATAATGTATGAATCACTACATCAACTAACACATATTCCCTCTTTTCCTATCACTGCACACGGATATCCAACAAGATTCTCCTCTAGAAACTGTATCCCGACCCCTACAGCGAGAACAAATTTCAAGAAAAATACGGTTTTCTGCCGGGGTATTCACATTTGGAATTCTCTGCCATTGAGTGTTCGAAATAAATCCTTAGCATTGTTCAAAATGACTGTATTTAATCATCTTCTGGATGAAAATCCCTTGGAATGAACAGTTCACGCGTGCTCGTCTGTACACATGTACAAAAGCACTTGTTATCACTGATAAGGGGTTTTCTTTCTCTTCACCCCCCTCCCTCTCCTCTCGCCAAAAACTATTTTCTTTTTTAATCCAATCTTTGTAATGTGTTTGTAATCTTTGTAAATGTTTCTCCCTTTATACATTCTGGTTTTTTTTTCTAACACCTGTTCTCCATAACCAAACTGTTGAAGGGACATTACCGGATTTTGTAATTGGCATGGGGCCTTCCATTCGTGTCCTTATCAGTACCTCTACTTTATCCATACTTTTTTATCTCCCCTCCCCCCCTATCAACGACCCTTGTAAAGTGACTTGCTTGGTCTTTCTTAAAAAATTAATTCTTTTTGCTGACTCCTTCTTCTGAACTAATTATACAAACAATTATGAACTTTTCACAGAAACTCAAATAAACTCCTTTGTTGGTGAAAGCAACTTTCCTTCTTTTTCATTAACTGTGGTTAGAAAAGTACTGCAATAGCAATGTCACATTAACACATTAATGAATGGGAAGACAATAAATGAAATTTAAACAAATATTACACAATGAAAAATTAATTTATCCTGATTTAAAATTTTCTATATCAAATAATAAATAATTTCGACAGGTAAATTTAAGTGAAACAATAATTCGATTTGGTTATATGGTTATAACATCAAGTGTAGATGCTATTTATTTTAATTGTTATTTTTGTCTAGCTTTTTCTCTGTATTATTAAAAATTTGCCATTGAATTAAAGTGAAAAAAAAAACGCGTAAAATGAAATTCTCTTATATCAGCTTTGGGTTGCCATAATTCGTTTTTTAATTTAATAAATAAATATATTTGCACCTATTTGGCCGATATATACTTCGTTCTTTTTATCTTTCTTTCAGGTCAAAAGAAATAAGAAGATTTACGTGTATCGCAAGAGCAAAGATGTCATAGGGTCGAGAGCATTTTACTAGTTAGGTACGGCCTAACTAGCTTTTAGCTATTGCTCTCTTCCCTGTCCCAGCTTTCTTCACCATATTATGAATTAACTATTTTCTACCGTGTCTATTCAAACATTTTTTCTTTCTCTTTGCATTTTCTGTCAAATATTGTAAAATATGTAATTTGATTGTAAACTCTAATTTGTATAGTATTATTGAAATTGACTGGGGACAAATAAATTATGTCATGTCATGTTATGTTATGTCCCCCCCCCCGTATCTCCGCCCATGACTTTCGGATGTCTTTGTTATTTTAAAGCATGTCTGAGGGCCGAATGTGGTCCGCCTCAAGTGTCCCCGGCACACTCAGAGATAACTTTAGTGGTTCGCGGCACGTTCTTACCTTATTTAAATGACCCGGGACGTTGTTCTAGATCAGTGATTCTTAACCGTTTCAAGCCTACGGCTCGGTTTCATTCAAATTTGATTTTCTTTTTAGTTTTGCTACATTGTTTTTGATACGACATTCTGGGGGAATGAAAGGTTTTCAAATTCGTTAGAGCTTGAGTTTCTTGAAATATTAATAGATAATACTATAATTAAAATACTCAAGGTATGATTCTGAACAACAGAACATTTTTAATTACTACGGTATAATTTGGGAATTCTATTTTTTTTTCCTCGTATTGTTTTCCTTTTTTCTGTCAATGGTGTTCCTATTTTTTTTTCTAATTTTCACTTCCATGCCTGTTTTAGATGTGAATCAACTCCTCTTGAAGTGACGTCTCAGAAATTGTTAAGAAAAAGCAGGATAGGGAACAGCGATTACACTCATCGCCCTTCAACTTGAAGTGACAAAACCAATTTTTCGTTATAAGTGGCGTCTAATCGTTAGAAAAGCAGAGTAGGGAAGACGATTGGTTATAGCGATAATGCTGACATCACAATTCCACTCAAAGACGGTGGATGGGTCACAGCCTGGGGTTTCAGGACCTCTATGATTATAGCCATAAAATGCGTTCCTTTAGCTAAAAAAAAAGCAAAGGCCAGCCTAGTATTTCCAGGAACTCTAATACGGGGGCAGACCATGAGTCGACATCATTGGATTGATGAGATTGGTAGCGTATCTAAAGCCGTGATGCAAATGGGTTAGAGGTTGCAGTCTAAATCATGCAAAGTGAAACAATGAACCATTTACTGATGAAACAAATTTCGGTAGAATCCTCGCAATTTGTACTTGAAACGTTTTTTATTTCCCAACTCAATTCCAGTTGTCCACATCCAGTATCAAATGGTTATAATCTTTTTCTTGCACTTGATAACCAATATGTTTACGACGGTCTTTCTTAATCCGAACGCGATAAAGATTGGCGATGATACGTAGGCTTCATATATCTTCAGGGGGAAAAAGAGATATCCTTCGATATCATAAAGAGAAACACGTATTTCAGTTAAGTATCATGTAATCATCTAATTATCTATAAGTGATATCCTCGAGTAAAGTACTTGTAGCGGCAAATGCGTGTGTGTGTTCTGATTCCGAAACCCCGGATCAATCTCCAAAAACAATCACGCGCTTAAGCCGAACTTATTCGTCCTACTTCGAAAAAAACAACAACAGCAGGTCGTATTCCGTTACCTCATTAATATCAGAAAGCGTTCTTACGATCAGTTACATTGTGCATTATTCATGCTCTCCGAAAACAACCGGAATCGGCTTCCATCGATTGTCGTCTCGGTTCGATGGATTCGAAGAAGAAAAACGAATTTTCATGTTCCAAAATGCAATAGAATGATTAAAGTATATATTCGCAAAGCGAGAGAATTTCAAAACTTGACATCAAGCCTCAGTAGTTGTCAGTTATTATTGACATTAAATGCATAAATAAATAAATGTTAACCGAGAAGTACCCCAGGAATCTGTTCTTGGCCCTCTACTCTTTAATATATTCATAAACGATTTATGTAATCTAAAAATTGATGGCAAGATAATCACGTTTGCTGATGATATAGTCGTTCTTTACTCTGCTACTGCTTATGAATCTCTCCAAAATACAGTAAATTCTGACATGATAAAAATTAGAGACTGGTTTCATGCAAATGATCTACAACTTAATATCTCTAAAACGAAATATATTCACTTTTCTTTTCATAGCATTCCTGCCTTGAATATTGACTTTATGATTCATAAACCTATATGTAACATCAACACTGGTTGTAACTGTCATAAATTAGAAGTGAATACTATAAAATATCTGAATAATTATATTGACTCTGACATGAAATAGAAATTCCATGTGTTCATAATCTACAAATTAAATTAAGATTAACAATGCATAAATTTTATTTTCTAAAATATTTTGTTAATCGCTCTTTTGTAATCACCCTTTACAAACACTGTTCCATTCTTAATTATTATACGGTTTACATATTTGGGGTAGTGATTATTTGACTAACTTAAAACTTATTATATCACTACGGAAGAAAATTATAAGGCTAATTTTTAATGACTATTATACTGCTTCCATCACTCTCTTCAAAAGTATAGAAATCCTACCACTTAGATACTTATATGTTTATAAATCCCTGTTGCTTCTCTTTATAAACGTCAATACTCCCTACAATTAATATCTACTCGATCTTCTGCTAGGCGTAATTATTCACAAAAATATTTAAAAAATTCATTTCTCTTACCTAATATCCAAGTTTTATAACTTTTCCCATTGAAATTAAGAATTCTTCCTCTCTTTACACCTACAAAAAAGTACCTCAAAAAGATATCTATTGTCTATTGATGATGCATTTGTCCTCACACTAATAAAAATTATTGATTTTTTCCCATTATATTTATCAACATCTTAAATATTTTGCCTTTCCGACACTAGCTCAATTATTCGAATCATACTTACGTCTCATTTCGATATTTAACCCATCGATTACTTGATATTTAACTATCAATTCTCCCCCCCCCCGTTTATATTTGTGTTTATATACAAATGTATATATAGGTATTTTTTCACCCATAACACATTGTACTTTTTTTATCAATAACCAACCATCCAGTATGTGACAGTCATGTTCACCTTGGATGAAAAGCTGTATCTGTGCATGTATGTTTGTACATCTCTTTTGTTAAATAATAAAATAAATAAATAAGTCATAAGTGAAAATCTGTGACAAACTGCTGCAATTTCCGATGTCCGCTAAATTCTACTTCAAAAATACCGAAATTGTTCAACTTTGCGCCATCTTGCGCTAAAACGAAATTTTCCGTGAGAAAAGTTTGAAATCGTGTCAATGAAAACAATTTTCAATGTCATCACGTTTTCTCGCGTGTTTTTCACTTGTAAAATGAAGGTGCCGCAATTTATTTATTAAATGATGACGATTCTCATCATTTTTTTGTCTTTTCACGCTATAAATTCACTATGAAGGAGCCCTTGAAAAGATCCCGGCCCTGCTTCGGGATGTGGGGTGGGGTGAGGTGGGGCAATGCCTTGAGCCAATACCGCTTTAGAGTTATCTCTAGTTTGGTATTGCTTGAATCACCCAGGTTTTATCGTCTGCGGTTCCGACGACGTATGAATGAGCAAACGATCGGGTCGGAAGAGTTTGAGTTTATTTGCCTCAAATAAAATAGAAATCGCCGTTTTGCCTGCTATTTTTTTCCGTTCATCAATCTGAAGGTTGATCCTCTTGATTGATGAGCTACTTTACGTCGGTTTTTTGATAACTAGCTATGAGCAGTAAAAAATGCTTTGACAGAACAGGACAGTCGAAAAAAAACGACAAATACAATGGCAGAGCTGCCATGTCTCCAGAATTTTCTAGGAGGCTCCCGAATTTCTATCCTATCTCCCGGACTTCCCCAAAAATTCCTGTATCTACCCAATATGGAATGGAATTGCAATAAATCCTTACTTTTTTTTTGAGTAGGTTATTACCAAAGAACTTACCCCCGGTAAAAGTCTGTTAATTTCATTTTTTCCCCTAAAACGAAATCACCTGCTTATGTTAAATATCGTATCGTGCCCAATCACTGTGAAATATTTAATTAGGGCGAGGAAAAGACAAAATTCACCAAAATGCTGGTACCGACTCAACATTGGAAATATCGGGATGACTTGCGTATTGCATGGCCATGCGTCCTGTTTTCTGGACGTAATGACAATTTTTTCATCTCTTTTATTTTGGGGGGTGCAGTTACTAAAGCGGTTTTGGTTTATTTTACTCGGGGCGTGATAAGTCCTAGGACACCACGACGACTAAGAAGTTAGTATTGGCGCCTAAAATTTTCTATGTGTGGTTGCAGAATTTTGGAATATGAGCACAATATACAAATTTTTTGAAATTTATATATTATCGTATATTGTCGTATGCTGAAGGCGATCACTATGTCCTTGAAAAATCGAAACATTATTTTTGATAAGTTTTTGTAGAAAATAATATTTGTTTTTTGGCACATAAAAAAATGTTCTGGTACCTAGATTTTTTGAAACTTGTCAAGCCCTGATTTAACTTATCCTTTTTCCACATTTGGCACTAGTTTCTCGCATGTTCTTTTCAATATTTCTTTTGATACAGTTTTAGATAATCATCAGAATTCTTGGTTATTATTCTATTTGAGATAAGAGGGGGGAAATCTCTGCAATTTTATTTCCTAGTGTGTTTGTTAAAACCTACGTGGAACATTATCAGAGAAAAAAGAAGTTGTAATAGACAAAACCATATCCATCTCGTCTGTGAAGAGTGTGTGTTTCATTGCAGACAGACGATATTCTTATGACGTTTTCGTTGTGCTTAATTCTCTATGAATTAAGCACAGCGAGTCTAGAATATTTTTTGTTTCGGTCACGAGAACAAGCGAAAATTCCCGTTTCGTGCTTAGGTACATCAAGTTTTTGCACCAATAGAGTAACGGTGCTTTTTTCCTCATTTTACATCGATATCGAGTTTTTGGGAATCCGTATGTGGGCTACGTAAAATTGTGGGAGATATGCCGCGTGTTTCTGTGTCATTGAACTTACAGAATGAGTTCAATGATCTCGTGTTCGGGGATCCTACATTCTACAAAAGTGGACCGATCCATATTTTGCTCGGTGTAAATGTCTCTCTTATCTTGTTGAAATGTGAACGAGGGTATCTCATTACAAATTGGTCGTTTGATGTGCGTCAAACGGCAGAGCGTACGTGTGTCAACGGCTAAGATATATCAAATGGTGCTGCCCAAGAGTAATCATATCATTATCATAAAACTCATCTCCACGTGGGCTCAGAGTTTCTTCTACCTGTGATACGAGAAAGGTTTGAATAATTTCGAGAAAAGAGGCAGTCAGAAGATTCGACACAAGTGTGCTATTTTGTATAGGCATAGAGCAAAAACGGCAATACAGCTTATGGCTATCTCCTTGCTTCGAGAATGTAGCAAACCAGACCATTCATCCGAGCTGATTTCGCCTGTCCTTTCGTTATTACGCTTCGAAGAAGACAGAGAACATTTAAATCATACGTTTCCCTCTTGGTATGTTTTTCAACATGAGCAATTCATTTAGAAGTGGTTGGAGATACAGTGTGAGACACAATTATAAGACACGTTTAAATTTTAGTGAAATCACAAGAAGGAGCAAAGTAAAAATATCAAAAATTTCAAGCTGTTTTATGACGGCAAAAAATAACTTTATACCAAATATTGAAAATTTTAAAAATATTTTCGCGTTATTTTATGGAAAAACAGAAAATATAGTATGGACAGAATTCAGAATTATAAGACACCTACTGATTTTTGAGGGAAAAGTAAAATAAAATTCAAGCAAATTACATATAAATTTACCAAAATCAAAATCAATATTTTATACAACCACCTCTGTTACTAATCAAAGCAAAAAAACAATTTGGCATGGATTCAACCAAATCAATGAGAGTGTCACATGAATGAATGAACGCCTGAACTTTAACACTGGACTTATCCCGTTGCCGAGATCTCTTCCAGCCCAGAGTCTAGAACACTTTATTTTGTGTCAAAAAAAGTAAAAAAAAAAAAAAAAGAACAAACAAAAAATTTTTACAACATGTTTTCCCCGGACAATTGGGTACTGTCGCGATTAACAAATTTTGTGGTGATTACAGACGAGATGGGGTGGAGAGTTGGAGAAAAGTTTCAGGGTTTCATTACGACGGATGAATTTACACACATTATTAGGATGGAGGTGTATTTTAAAAGCAATTGGAGGGGGGGCCCCATGCCATCTCGTCTGTTATCTTAAACTTGCCATATTATATACACAGGAAGGATACAAAACAAACAAACAAACGAAATGAGAATCTTATTGTGAAATATAAAATATCCATTGGAGCGAGTCATCTCGCTTATTGGTGAGCAAATGGGTTTGATAACTTGCGGACTAGAAACCAGCTATATTTAGCTGTAGAGGGAATTATCGTTATATCGAGTATCCTTGTAGCGAGGTTTCACTGTATACTACACTTGGATTTCTAATTGAATCAGCCGACGAAATTGCATTGTTTTCTTTCATCTCGTAATGTGAATTTCCAAGTCCAAGAAATAAATTTTTGAATAAATAAATGAAATACGATCATCCGATGTGCTTAAGAAGTGGGTCTGCCCTATCCTTATCGTCATCTGAATATTTGGAGAAATACGATGCTTGTTTTCAGAGGGAGAATGCCGCTAGTGCGGAAATTTCCCTTTCATGCTTATATTGTCATAATCGGCGCGGATACGGATCGGATTCCTGATAAGCATGAAGAGATAGTATAGCCCCAGCATCCGTTTTATTGGGTTTGAGTTCACTCGTTCCGGTGGATTTGATGAAAATATGCAAACTAGAAATATTGTGTGGGGGAATATATACAATTAGGGATCTCACCCGTGCCATCTCGCTTAGCACCTTATTCGGTGAGCAACATGAATACGACAATATGAGTAGGCACGTGTGTTATGGACATGGAATGCATGAAGAACTTGAATAGAGGAAAGAGAAATACACATATACACATACATTCATATACATATATATAACTGATAGGCCAAGTTGTCTCGCTCTAAACCTATTTTGGTGAGCAATGTGAGATAGTTTAAATGGGGAATTGTCTGGAGAGAGCCTTAGCTAAGGTTCAGCTTCGGTCTTGTTGTTTTGGTTGACTCGCTCTGGCTGGTTATATTTATATTAAAAAAAATTAATATATATAAAATAAAAACTATACACATGCAATGCTTATTATGAAACCATTCGTGTCCTCCTGCCTAGCACCCCACTAGAATAGCGGAATGAACACTTGTGGAATCACATTTACATCATTGTAACGGGAATGTCATAAAAATTCTTGTTCGGGTCCCGTTTATAAATGCTGTATCTTGTACATGTAATAGTTATGTATTAGTAGTGGCAGTCATGTGGATATGATTTTTGTTTTTATCTGTTTCTGTTTTTTCCCCTAATTTTTGTAAAACTTGAAACATTATTTTATAAATCTCCTGGACAGATTTTTTTGTTTTTCGTTGAAGTGTATATATTTGGCAAGACTTGCTGTTGTGTTTTTGTTTTTGATTATTTTTGAGTGAACTATTGTTTTGTATTATTTTCGGAATATTTGTACATGTGTAGATGCTTTGTAAATTTGCACTTTGTGGCATAGTCAACTGGAGTACCCACCATACCGCAGGCACATTTGTCTGTCCGGCGGCGTTTCCGTTCGTGTATATATATATGGAATGGGCCGTGTCCTGTGATGAAGACAGTCACTTCCTATTCCAGTTCAGTGTGTTGTATGTGACTCGAGGAACAATTTCGTACACTTTCCTAGATGTTGTTCCTTGGTCCCAAATTTGCTGTCATTTCTGGAGTTTAAGTTGTTTTAGTTGTCGTTTGTTTAAGTTGTCGCTTCAGGAGCGTTATTGGGAAAGGGTTATCAAGTTTTTCGTCACAAGTTGATTGCAGCTTTATCTAGAGAGTCTGCTCTCTCGTTTCCACGATTACCTGCATGGGCATTGGTCCTACCTAGGAAAATTTTTGGGTTATCTAATAGACGCCGCCTCAATAACAGTACTATTCTGTTTCTATTTGTTGGATCTAGAGCCGCGTTCACATGTACAATAAAACATCCCGGGAAGTTCCCGGTAACGGGGATTTTCGCTACAAACCGTTCACATGTCGTTAAGTTCATGCCGGTAATACCCCTCTTCTTTTCAGAAGTCGTCACTGGTTACGTAGGTTGAACGGAAGTAATTCAAGATAGTTGACGAAGGAGCTTATAGCAGTTTTCGCGGCGCAAAGGATTATGGGAGAGAAGGTCGGTGTCGACCTCCAATGAACCCCAAGAAGGATGGGCTTTTTTTGATGAGCTTCTCATCAAACCTTTTTCTTCCCTACGAGGGGAAAAAAGTTGTCATGCCGGTAATTATCACCAAAGCGACCCCCAATCTTGCACATGTGAACGGGGCTTAGAAGTGCTTGAAGGGAAATTTTTAGCGGTTCTGATGCACAATAGAGAACAATGGGGGGGGGGTGCTCCCCTTTGCTTCCACGCGATAAGGGGAGGACGAAAGTAAGGCTCGCTAGATGGCGCTCTGATCTTTCCCAAATTACCGATTGTAGTGCTGTAATGGTGGGTTAGTAAGATACGGAGTTAGAGATGGGAAGAGTTCAGGGTACATGGGTTCAAACCCACCCACCTCCAAATAGTTACACTTGTGGGTGTGGGCGGGGTGCATGTGTGGTGTAGTAGTAGTAGGTAGGGCCTCCAAAAAAATGGCTCGGGGATCCATGATGTTCTTAAGTTAGCCACCTCGTTGGGCAATTTGCCTGTTGTGGCGTTGTATTTGTAAGGGATCTTTCTTAAATTATTGTTTTTCAGAGATTTTTTTTTATTATTATTAAACAAACAGCACAATGGACAAAACAGAAAAAAAAAAGAAATTTAAACAAACACTTTTCGACCCAAATGGATATAAATAACCTTCCATGGGTCGTATTGATACATTACATAGAGAATTTCTGGGCAACATACAAAGGTATATTTTACTACAATTGCCGCAGGCAAGTCACGCCAAATATATTGCTTTGAAATGTTATACTATAGTCTGATGTGTCAAAATACAGATATATTTTCATAGAACAAATATATAAACAGATTTTACTCCTTTTAATTTGCAATTTCATTAACCATCGAACGAAATGAACCTCTCAATATCTGCTATTTGCAGTATACGATCTTTTATAGCTTTTTTAAACATATAAAATGATTGCTGTTGTCTAATAATATCATCAAATTCCCTACATATTCTTGGAGCAAGAAATCATATTGATTTTTTGAAAATTGTTTTTTTAGGTAATGGTATTTGATATAAATATTGTGATCTCATAATGCTTCTTTGTATATTCACTCTGGGATACCAATCAGGATTCTTATACATGAATACTAAAACTTTACACAGATAAAGTTGACGTATATTAAATTGAATTAATGGTACTTTATTATGTGAAGAACTGTTGGTTTGTATAATGTCACGTCGCAAACAATCATAAAGATTATCTATAGTATATATTGAATTTTTATATGTCCCCCCCCCCCCAAACTTGTAGTCCGTATAGAATATGTGGGAACACCCATGCAAAAAACACTTCTTTCAGCTTTCAAACTTTGGTGGGAGATGATAGCCTTTACTTTATACGTCATTGCTGTAATTGCTCGTAATTTATTACGGGCTTAAACTTTATCAGTATGATCTTTCCATTTTAGGTTAGATGAAATAATGATTCCAAGATATTTATAATGCTGTACTCTTTCAATGTTTGAACAGTTACATATACTATTTGAAGGAAAGTCGTTACATTCATGAAATTTCATTAAATCTGTCTGTGTGCTTGAGTTAGTTAAATTAAAAAGAACCCATTTAGAGTTTTGTTAGCATTTAGTCTAAGTCGAAGGTTTCGAATTCTTTTATTTATTGTATAGATGTGTTATTCCAAATTTTTTATCAGTTCTTCAGTTGTTTCAGCAGAGGAAACCAGATTTATATCATCTGCGAATGAAACAAGTTGACCGGAAATATTGATACTATGAATTTCATTAACTTAAATAGAAAAAAGTATTGGGCCCAGGACCGGTCCTTGTGGTACGCCTGTATCTATTGACTTACCTGACTTATCGCATTGCCTACTTTAAGGGTCTGTCTCCTATTTGTTATAAAAGATCTGAACCAATCGAGCGGGAGCCCTCTTACTCCAATATTTTTTAGTTATTCCAATAAAATATTTCAGTTTACTGTATAAAACGCTTTACTGATATCTATAAATACAGCTGCTACTTTTATGTTTTGATTTATTTTATTTTGTATATAATCCATTAATTTAATCATAGCCATTTCAGTATTCCTTTTTTCTCTGAAACCAAATCGATGATGTGAGCGGTAGGCAATGGCGTGTCTAACTATAATAATAAATAACTATTAAGTTGTTGTTTTACCCATTTCTCTAATAATTTCGACATAATAGGTAAAATCGAAATTGGTCTGTAATTTTTCATGTCATCTTTGTTACCTTTCTTGTATATACGCGTAACAATAGACTTTTTTAGTTCATTATAAAATATTCTAGTATCTAGAGATTTCAGAACTTACATAAAATGCACGACAAAACCAGAGGAGCACGCGAACCGAGAAGGGGCACCGACCTGACGTATGTACCTTCGAGGGAATTACGACTTGCGGCCAAGACGGAGAGGAGTTGCTGACCCGCCCTCGCGAGAGTGCAGCAATCAGACGAGGTCATACAACTTGCGGCCTAGACGACGGCGGACCTATGACTACTGAAGACCGATGCCGACAATCTAACTGATGTCGAAGCTGGACAATCTAAAAACGTGGATGACTGTGATCAGCTGATCCACTGCGATTCGAAATTTTATACTCGTTATTCACCAACATTAGATTTAGATTATTGACAATCATTCGATCAACTGACGATTACTAGATTCTTTATGAGAATGCCATCATACTAAGCCATCATCGTATAATCTTGTTTATGATTTTGATTGCCTATCGGCGTTTGTTGTTTCGATTTTAATTATCTCAGATTGACGATCGTTTTATATATATATTTTATTTTTTGTTGCCATCGTCTCTGAGGCGACAATGTTTCCTTGTTTATAATAAAACTTTCCGGATACACCCATCCTTCGGGAACGCTTCGATATCTCTCTGAGATGGGAAGCGGGTCTGTCCGGTCTTCAAAGGTCAAAGTATCTAGAGATTTATTAATCAAATGGGTTATTAGTGATGGGTGGTGACGATAGATAATTTTAATCATTCTTGGTGTCAGACCATCACTTCCTGCCGGCTTATTAATATTAATTGAGTAAATTAAGCTTTCAGTTTGTGACAAGTCAATTTCGTGAAGAATAATTGAATTGAGGTGAGAACTTTTGTTATTTACAAAGTCATTTATTTGATTGTTTACTTCAGTACCCTTCACTCGATTTATGAAATTATCATTAAAATCGTTAGCTAGTTTGTTTTGATCATCACAATTGGGTAATTTCATAATTTCTTTGTTGTTTACAAAATGGTTTATAAATTTCCACTGCCTTCTTTTATTTGATCTTAAATTGATAAACTTTTTCCTAAAATAATCATCTTTCTGTTTTTTGATTGCTTTCTTTAAATTAATATTATATTGTTCATATTTGATTTCAAAATCATGTCTGAATGGATTTTTACGATGCTTCATATATAGTTTTTCCTTAATATTTATCATTTTGATTAGGTCATCCGTAATCAATTCATTAAGCTTTGCCCTATTTCTATCTTTAACATAATTTTTTTTTATAAATAAGTTTGAATTCAATCTAAGGATGTCAATAAAACGTATATAAGCCTGATTTGTATCGTTTTCATCTATAACCTGCGTGAAATCAACATCCCTAACAAATCGTTCAAATAATTCATAACTTATCCAAGTTTTTTCTATATAATTTGAATTGTTATCATTTTTATATGGTGAACATTTTCTTATGTAACCAATTAGTAGATGATGATCAGTAATTCCCGCATCATATACGCCCATTTTACATTGAAAATTATTTTTTAGCGAACGGTAAAAAACATGGTCAACATCAGTTGAATCAGTAAATCCGATTCTTGTAACACATTTTTCAAATGAAGAAAAACCATTTAAATAGAATAAATTCAAATATTCATTAATATTTATGTCATTATCATTGAATAGGTTCACATTCATATCACCCATAATTACCATATTCGAGTTTTTAAATTTGTTCAAATATATTCTAAGTTCATCATTAAATTGTTCAATGGTATAATTATGAGATATATAAACAGTGAAAAAATAATATTTAAATTTTAATTTCACAAATATTTAGTGTTAAAATTTCTACTGTCTAAATTTGACTGGAAATTAAATTGACTTTTATACCTTCTCTAATGTATATGTAAACCCCTCCTGATTTATTATATTCACGACAATTATAAAAACTATTATAACCTGGGATTTTATACATATTCACTTCACATTATTTAATCCAGATTTCAGTTAGACATGTCACATCAAAATTTTCATTAGTATATTTTAAAAATACCATTTAAAAAAAAAATCTTTATCAAAGTTTATCAAAATTTATCAAAGTTTTTCCTCCTTCTTCTAACATCACAAACAATATACAGTAAAACCTCGATAAGTCGTCACCTCAAGTTATCGAAAAATTGTGACGGCTTAAGCGGAGTGACGACTTAAGAGGAGTGCCGTCAGTTTAAATGTGCATTATTGTAAACCTTTATAAAATTTAAATATACAGTTAAACCTCTGTTTTAGGGAATAAAATAAAGCACAAAACTATTTTAAGTCCTCTATTCCATGATCTGTCACTTTCAAATATGAATTAATTTACCTTTGAATAAGGGGACACTTCTATGGGTGTCCCTTATAGAGAGGTTACACTGCATAGCATTGTATTAAAAAATAACTTGGAGTTTACAACAGTAATAAATTTTTTTTCAGATCACAAAAAAAAACAAAAAAACTTTTACCTTTTCGAATTTTACTTTTCTTGTGTGGTTTTGTTCTTGTATTTCTTGTATGTATATAGGTGCATTTATAGCTTTTTCCAGTAATTTTCTAATTTAGACTGAACAGAGCAGCTAACGAATGACTTGTTTCTCTAACACATTTAGTGCTTTGAATTGTGCGGTTTTTCCTTGAACAGATGTAAGGTAATCTCGAACAGTCTATAAAGCTTCAAGAACTTTTGTTTTTTTAGGTGGCAAACGAATTTCCTCTATGTCACTTTCGTCACTTGAACTGTTATGTTGTTTTTCCTCTGATAGTTCCGCACATAATGCTTTCACGGTCGTTTCTGAACATATTGCAAGGTTGTTATCAATGTCCATATACAGTCAAACCTCGCTAACGAGTCACTCTTGGGAGAGCAAAAATATGACTTAGTAAGCGGAGTGACTCGTTAAACGGAGTAATCCATAGCTGTGCGAATTCCTGCATGAGGACAACTGGGACTTCCAAAAAATGATCCAGTAAGCGGAGTGACGTGTTAACCGGGTGACGCACTAACGAGGTTTGACTGAAATCAATGATATCGGGAATATTTGAGTTTTCAAGATTTGTGACATCCAATAAATTGGGAAAAGTATCAGAATCGGGGTCTTCATTTCCAACCACACTTTGCTGATCATTACTCGCGGTTTACGGAAAATTCACCGACAACAATTCACCGCCATGCAATTCACCGCTAGGAAAATTCACCGACCAACAATTCACCGCCAGGAAAATTCACCGTCATGCAATTCACCGCTAGGAAAATTCACCGACCAACAATTCACCACTAGGAAAATTCACCGACCAACAATTCACCGCCAGAAAATTCACCGACTACAGTTCTATGCGAGTCAGTTAGCGAGGGAATGAGCAATTGAGTTACTGAGTGAGTGACCCAGTGAGTAAGCGATTCAGTGGGTCAGTGAGCGAGTGGGTTACTGATTCAATAAGCGAGTAAGTCAGTCCGTGAGTGAGTGAGCGAGCTGCTAAGTGAGTGAGCAATCTAGTGAGTGAGTGAGCGAGCTGCTAAGTGAGTGAGCAATCTAGTGAGTGAGTGAGCAATCTAGTGAGTGAGTGAGCAATCTAGTGAGTGAGTGAGCAATCTAGTGAGTGAGTGATCTATTGAGTGAGTAAGTGCCATATCCTAAAGTAAAAGTTTAAATAATGACTTTATGAGAAGAAATTCAGATGATACGGATTTGGGTTGCTGTATTTTTGAAATGTATGACATCCATATTTATTGTGGGCATCTTTTTCTCAGCCACCTCGCTGGGCCACCTGTTGTGGCCTTGTATTTGTATAAATTACAAATTGCTGTTGCCCAATACAAGATAGTATATTCAACAAAATTCCATTAACTCTGTTTTACTCAGAAACTTCTAATGAAATGTTAAAAGAGATAATAACAGAATTAAAAGATAATAAAATAAGTGGATACGCGATAAATCAACCCCCTAAAAATGCTTAAAATCATCTCCTGTTATCACTTTAATATTATAAAAAACATCGCTGATCATCAGTAACCAATAGGTTTTTTTTATGCTGAACTAGCTGTTACCCGCGATTTCACGTGATGAACTTTCAGAAATCCCGCCTTAGTGCGTATCTATATCTATATGTACTCTATATTTACTTACTATATATATATATATATATTTGCTTACTCTATATTTACTATATATATATATATATACTTCCTATGCAACGGAAATTAGGACGATTTTTTTATTACGGGAGGCGGTGACGTTTTTCTTGAGTGATGGAAATCTGTTACGTTTTTGTGTTACGGAAGTCGGTTACGATTTTGGGGTCAAGTTTTCATTTAACTCTTGCATATATCGGGACCCATTTGACCCATCGGGACCAAGTTATGTGAATGTACCCAGAGGTTCCTACATCCTACAGCAGGTCCGCTAAGCTGTAATAGATGGCGGGCCCCCAAACCAGCTTTTTCACTGTGCTTAATTTATAGTGTGAAAATATCAAAAAGGATAAGAAACGTTCCGGCCCCTGTCAACCCTGCTTTCGTGGGGGTCATGCCGGGAGGTATGTATACGTAAAATATACATATACTTATCACCAGTGCTCCCAACATACAGGGTCGGGGTACCCGGGAGATTGCACATATACCTTCATGGGGAAGTTAAAAGGTTTCATTTCCAGGGGTCTTTGATGGAACTCATTGTTTTCTTGCTGGTTTAACATTGACAAATTTGCAATAGCGGAAGCCCAAGGTATATCCAGTCTGGGGCCCATAAAATTTGCGAATTCGGTCACGGGTGATTGCGTGAGAGGGGGGGGGGCTGGATTTTATTCGTTGGTAAAATGAATATTTGCAGAGGCCCTCACAGGGGGATGCCCGATTAGCTTCCGAGTCAGGGGTCCCGTTTCATTTTGGGGGCACTGGATGAATCTCATTCTTTTCTGTTGTTTAACATTGTAGAATTTTCAACAGCAAAAGCCCGAAATAAATCCAGTGTCTGGGTGCCCCACTAAAAATCTGCGTATTGGGTCCCCGTTACTGGATGTGGGCCCTGGATTTTATTCGTTTTAAAATTGATAAAAATTAAAAATTTTCGTGGCCACTCACAGGGGGTATGTGCGACAAACCATCAGATCGGGGCCCCATGGAAAAGTTGGCAGGTTTCATTTCGGTTGTCCCTGGATGAATCTCATTGATTTTTGTTGTTTAACATTGTGAAATTTGCAATACATCGGTAGCTCGAGATAAATCCAGTCAGGGCCCCCACTAAAATTCAACGAATTGGAGTTTGGGGACCCCCATGGGGAAGTTTTCTGGGGTTACTTGATGAATCACATTTGTTTTTTGTTGCTTTATTATTATAAAATTCGCTTCTTCAGTAAGCTGGTGTTTTCACGTGTCCCTTTCCATAGCACGCTGATGAAGTGGGACGAAATAAACAAGATATGTTGTGAAGAGAAAAGGGGGGGGGGGTAAATATCCACCTCCACCTGTGCCAATAACACATTCTTTTCTACCTTATAATCTTTACACTTCATCATAAATACGTTTTCGGAACAATCGGATTTTTTAATCATTTGTGACACTACTAGGTTAAAAACTAACTAACTAACCAATTCACTCACTTACTTACTGACCATTCACTCACTCCCTCACTCACTCACTAACCAATTTACTCGCTCGCTCAATCACTGACTCGGTAACTCGCTCAATCACTTACTCACTCGGTCACTCAGTCACTCACTGGGTCACTCACTCACTCAGTAACTCAATCGCTCACTCCCTCGCTAACTGACTCGCACTAAAACTGTTGTCAGTGAATTGCTAGTCGGTGAATTTTCCTAGTGGTGAATTGCATGGCGGCGAATTGTCGGTCGGTGAATTTTCCTATCGGTGAATTGTCGGTCGGTGAATTTTCCTTGCGGTGAATTGTTGGTCGGTGAACTTTCCTAGCGGTGAATTGTTGGTCGGTGAATTTTCCGGCGGTGAATTTTCCGGACACGATTACTCACAAACCCTGCGTGTTTAAACACATTTTTCACTGTTTTCTGTGATATTAAATTCCAACTTTTGTGGGTATACTTAATTGCATCTAAAACGGACACTTCAAACTTTTCATTTTCTTCAACAGCAATAGTAAATCTTTAAGTAAAGTAAAATCTAAGTAAAGATCTTTAATAAGCAATTTTAAAAATCTAAGTAATTAGATCTTTAAAAGTAAGTAAGTAAATCTTTAATAAGCAATTTTTTATAACCTCGTTTGAATTCTCGAATTACTCCTTGATCGAGGGGCTGGAGAAGTGCGGTAACATTTGGCGGTAAAAATATCATTTCAATGGCTTTCAAATTTTCAAGACGAGTGTGAGCCGGGCAGTTATCCACTATGATAGCGACTTTCTTTCTTTGGTTTGAAAATTGCTTATCCAATTTACGAATTTGCTGTTCCCATATTGTTGATGACATCCAAGCATTGGAATTGCTATCATAATCCACTGGGAGGGATTTAATGTTCTTGAAGCACCAAGGTTTCCTGCTTTTTCCAATCACCAGAGGCTTTTAGCTTTTCAGTTCATCATCCATATTCTCACCAAGCAAAATTGTCAAACGTTTAGTTTACTGGCAGTACACTTTTCTCCCTTAAATGCTAAAGTCTTATCGGGCAAAAGACGATAAAATAGTCCAGTTTCATCCATGTTGAACACATCCGATTCAGAATAACGTGCTAAAATATCCTTGAGGATGTGAATTTTTCCAGTGTTCCACCACACTGACATTAACACATGCTGCTTCCCCGTTCACTTCCTTAAAGGAAAGACTATGTCTCTTCTTGAAGCATTCAATCCAGCCATTACTGGCATTGAAACCTTCAACATCTTCAAAGGTCTTTTGCGATTTCTAGGGCTTTTTCTCTCAGAATAACAGAGGAAATTGGGACATTTTCTGATCTAATGAATTTCAACCATCTGAGAAGGACTTCTTCGACAACTTCAAATTTTGATTTTCGCAATCGTTTCCTTTGATCCGTGCAATCACTTGCCTCTATACTTCCTTTGGACGATAAAATATCGTTCAACGTGGTCCGCGGAATACCGTGTTCCTTGGCAAAAGCAAACTTCGAAACATTAGATTTTTCGAAAAGAGCAACCAAATTTTTTTTCTCCTTTAAAGATAAAGATGAGAGTTTTCGTTTTTGAGACATCATTAATTTGAAAACGTTTGTAAGATGGTTTAAAAGTAGCAATTTACTTACAGCACGTATATAGCATTCACTGACAAGAACCAGAATTTTCGGACCTCATGTCATCATAGGGTATGTCTTGACAACTGACAGAAAACACTTTCTTTTTTCTCGTCAAAACTGCCGTCCGCGCGCAGTCATTCAACAATGCAAGAATATCTTCTGTTTTTTCTCTTCAACTTCGGAGAATGTATGGCAGGCTCAGGCTCATGGGGGGGGGGGGAGGCAATGGATGCGTTGCATCAGAACCCCATTCCCATTTATAGTTTGTTTCAGGTTAACTTTGCAGTGAAGAGAAAGGTAGAGAGTGTATTCCTTCGCCGCAAAATATAGTTCCCATACATCGGAGGTTTCTGATGATCATTCATGTAGAATATTCCAAATTTTTTTATGATTTCGAAAAAGGTACTGAAAAAATACCGTTTTGAACCAATGTATATTCGTTTAAAAATTTTAAATTAGAAAAAATATTGGTTACCATTATCAAAAATCCATGCCGAGCTCGAGAACATTTTGGCGTGATTTCCAAGAAATTTTCCCGGCCAATATCACTGTCGTGCTTTTCTTTTGGTTGCACTATATATATATATTATATCGTCATTTTGTTGAATTTTCCAATAGATACAATTTTTCATTCAGTTTTGCATGTAGTTATAGCCCTACACACCCAGATGAATATTCGATCAGTTCTTGTTTTTTTCTCCCGAAAATAGCTTCCAACTAATTGATTTTTTTTTCAAAACCCGCACTTTAATTTCTGAAAGTATCGACGATGGTTTTTTTTTTCATTAGCTAATTGTTACTAACTGACTGCAATTTTTTCTACAAGCATTACGTTAAAAATATATACGTAAAAAATATTTTTTTTACGTATAACGAGATTACGCCACAGTTGGTTGGTTGGAGGCAGCATCATCAGCAGGCTGTTGTGTTCCAGGATTCGGTCCACGGATTGATGACCCCGTCGAGAGAAGATGATTTTTCTTTCAACGTTAAGGGAGAGGCAAGCGATGGGGTGATCTTTCACGAGCTGTGCTTCGTCATCGGAATGCGGGGAGATGCTTTTGGTTCCATCCGAGTAGCGGTTGATACTACAAAATTGTAGTCATAACCAGTGATACTTTCAACCACGGCTTTCAAATCCAAGAGGAGAGGTTTCCACGTTGGGCTTGGAGGGTCATCCTGGAAAATTTATAGTTCAGTCCTGGGTCACCGTAACCCGCATGCTGACGGGGCATCGTACAACTTTTGTCACCAAACTTGAAGACGCATTCCTCGGCCGGACGGTACAAAAAATGTCAGTCTCTAGCTGACGCAGAACAGCATCGGGACGTTCCCGCACGTTGCGAGCGTATTCGAAGCGGAGAAAACCATCACTTTCCATCTTTTTCTAAAAATGAGACAACACGTTCAATTTCTCTCCGCAACTCTTGAAATTAAATATACAACCTCTGACAATAAAGTTCAGTGAATGAAGTCAGAACGGCCGATCTGGCAACACTGGCGAAGCAAAACGCTGCACATGCGTAGCGGCAGGTGTTGGCCATCTGCCGCCACCGTTGTTCAGTTGAGCGTCGTTTGTGTTCCGTGAAAGACTTGCTTTACAAAGTGATTGTTTAGTGCGTTGGTTCTTAACTGAGAACAGGAAAATGAATAGGAAAATCCACAAGGAATTTCTACCTGAGGGAACGACGATGAATGCTGCAAGGTACATTGAAATTTTGACCCGTTTCATGAAACGTCTACGCAGGGTACGACCTCAGTACGCACAATAAGGTTCATGGTTTCTTGTTCACGACAATGCTCGCCCTCACACAGCCAATATTGTCAAACAGTTCCTGGCAAAAAAGGGGGTGGTGCAAATTGTATAGTATACAAAAAAGACAAAAACAAAATAAGGATGAAAAAAAATGAAATTAAGGGAAAAAAATTAAATTCAGAAAAAAAATGAAATTATGAAAGAAGAAAAAATGGAAGTGAAGAAAAAGAGGAAAAAAAATTGTCAAAATGTTAAAAATGTGCATGAGGAACAAAAGTATTAATGTTGTACACTTATGCATGCAAGTACTTTCATGTAAATATCCACATATAGCATATATGCAATTTTGTGTTAAGAATACAACATACTGCGTATTAGTGTAGTATAATTTGATGTTGGAATCTATAATCCCTCAGAGTTATAATATTTATATTGAGCATTTAAACAAGTTTAATTTGGGGATGATTATAAATGATCACACTGTGGTAAGATTTTTTCTTTCTCTGCCAAATGTTTTATATACTATGTTTCTATATCCCCAAAGTTCATAGTTCGTAAGTGAAATGTGCTCTTACTCTCAGTGCACCGCTCACAAATTTCAAATAACTCTGCTTCGAGGAGACAGTTATCAACTATTTCAATCTCGCCCTTCGAACGATGCAAATTCCTTTTAAGCAGACAACGACATCGATCACTCTGACTCGTTGATGCGATGGTTCACCGAGTAATGTGGCAGTGATGTCTTCAAGCAAAGAAATTTGCTAACTTCACTAATGTGTTCAAAACTTCACATTGAACTGCCATTTCCAGACGCCATACACTGAAATTGTTTCCGTGAAATTTCTCTTGGATACGCCTACGGAACGAGATGCTTCGCCGGTGTCGCACATTGGTTGTCCTCAGTAGTCTGCGTAACAAACAGTGTTCGGGACTGACTGCACGTCTGAACACGAACGAACGATCAAATAATTCGTTTTGTAATAATTTCGTTTAATAATTTGCGCTTCGACAGTACTCCAGCGTCGTCCTCTATTCAGTGACAGACATGTGAAAAGGATTGGATTGGATTGGATTTTAAATTTATTAGCGCAAGGACCAATTTGGTCAAACTGCGCCAAAACAAATATAAAAATAAGAAAAATGTCCTTTTGTCATGTCAAAAACTAAAACTGTGCATGATAAAAAAGCAACATGAAATATAAAACAATGACAAAAATTGTAAAAACTATAATTTGTCGTATAAACCAATGGCTTTGATGAATTTAAAAATGCGAGATACATCGCAATGGTCATTTAAAATGTCATGAAGTGAAAGATGACTCTGACCAAAAGCAGTCGTAAAATGATGACGATGGTGCGAACAAGGAAAAGCATGGGCAATGGTAAATGGACTTTGACAATGAGGGCACTGCGGTTGACTCTCTCGTAGTAAAAGATATGATTGTGTGATGCGACTGTGTCCTATGCGTAACCAGGCAAGCAGAACTTCCTCCTTTCGGTTAGCTCTGCAGCTCGAACGCCAATGGCCGATAGTGGGCTTGATAGAATGTAGTTTGTTATTAATTTGATTGTTCCAGTGATCCTGCCAGCGGCGATACATCAGTTCTCGGAGGATTGAGAAGTGGTCACTGGCAGGAACCAAAAGGCTATTGTCGATGTTAGTTGTTGTTCGAGCTGCGTTGTCTGCTTTTTCATTGCCCGATATTCCAACATGACCTGGTACCCAGGAAAATTTTACTGTGGTACCGTGATGAATGAGGTGATTCAATTCATGAAAAATGGCATGAATACATGGATGAGTGTGAAAAGTGAAGGAACACAGTGCTTGTAATGCGCTGAGAAGAGTCGCTATAGATGATGCATCGTCGGTGGCGTTTGCGTCGTACATGACGTAGAGCCTGAAGGATTGCGTACAATTCTGCCGAATAAATAGAGAATGTGTCTGGAAGTTTGAAAGATGTCTCCTCACAGCAGATGTAGGCACAACCGACATGCCCAGGGCTCTTAGAGCCGTCGGTATATATGGGGAAGTACCTGTTGTACCTACCCCTGTGCCTAAAGAATATCTGTCGATATATGACATCTGCTGTGGTGACTCTAGAGTATGATGATAATGAAAGAGAGACATCTGGCAGAGACTGCTCCCATGGTGCCAGTTGCCAAGCAACTGGGGCCACACGACTGATGTCTAATTGTAGTTCTTCCACAAGTGCCCTCATACGAAGACCGTAAGATGGAACACATGAAGGGCGAGCAGCAAAAAGTCTATGGAATGACGGATTGAAAATGACATTATGAAGGGGATTACCTGGTAAAGACTTCATTTTAATATAATATTTCAAAGAAAGCTGTTGGCGTCTTGTTGTAATAGATGGCTCGTTGCATTCAACATACAGACTCTCCATAGGGGTCGTCCGGAAAGCTCCAGAACAAATGCGGAGAGCAAGATGATGAACTGGGTCGAGCACACTCAGATAGCTCCGAGGTGCTGACCCGTATACAATGGAACCGTAGTCGAGCTTTGATCTTATTAGAGCTTTATACAAGTGAATGAGTGACTTACGGTCTGCTCCCCATGATGTAGACGAGATGACCTCGTCTTCATCAGGTTCAAGAGGTTCATCGTCTTCATGCAACGAGCTCTTAATTGTGCAATATGAGGTTGAAAGTAAGTTTTTTATCGAATGTGATGCCGAGGAATTTTGTATTTTCTACTATTGGTATTTGACTATTGTTTAGAAACAATTGTGGGTCATCATGTAGGTCTCGACGCCGACAAAAGTGCATAGCGACAGTTTTGTCAGCGGAGAAAGAGAAGCCGTTATTATGTGCCCACTTGCTGATCTTGTTGAGTGCGGTTTGTAATTGTCTCTCGGCTGTCCTCATATTCACTGATTGATATGATATCAACAGATCATCCACGTAAAGTGCGCCAGTGACAGACAACGGGAGTTGGTTCAACACACCGTTGAGTCTTAAAATAAACAGTGTAACACTTAAAATACTACCTTGAGGTACACCTTGTTCTTGGATTTGGAGAGCTGATAATGTACTTCCGATCCGTACCTGGAAGATGCGTCGAGCGAGAAAGTTCTTAATAAAAATGGGCAAGTTGCCCCACAAGCCGCAATTATAGAGGTCGGAAAGAATTCCGTGCCTCCAAGTACGGTCGTAAGCCTTTTCTATGTCGAAAAATATGGCTATCATATGCTCCCTCTTCACAAATGCTTGTCTTATTGATGTCTCAAGGCGTAGCAGATTGCATGTTGTACACCTGAACCGTCTAAAGCCGCTTTGATGTTTAGATAAAATATTGTTAACCTCAAGGTAGTGCATAAGGCGATAGTTGACCATGCGTTCCATGAGCTTACATAAACAACTGGTCAAAGCAATAGGTCTGTAACTGTTCGGTTGTTGAGGATTTTTGTCAGGCTTCGGGAATGCAAGAACTATGGCTGCTCGCCAGGTGTCAGGAAATGAATGACTGATCCAGATCCGATTAAATAATATGAGTAAATGTGAGAGTGATTCAGATGAGAGATGCCGAATCATGGAATAATGAATGGCATCGGGCCCTACAGCTGAGTCAGGACTTCGCTGCAAGGCCGTCGTCAGTTCATGAAGGGTGAACAATGATTGTACCCCTCCGGTGTAAAAGGCCGGAAGGTGTACGTTCGGCTGATGATTTAATGGGATGAAACGATGGGGGATAGTTCGCATCGCTGGAAACAGCGGCGAAATGGGCGGCGATGGTGTCCGCAATATCCCTCACATCGCTGATGATAGTGCCATTGGTATTTAAAACGGTGATGGGATGAGACTGATAATGACCATTAATTTTTCGGATCCGGTCCCAAATGATTTTGGATGAAGTCGATTCCCGTCGTAAACTTTTGCCAGGACTCTGAGCCTGGCGCCTGGTTTTTCTCGCTATCGCCTTTGCTTTTAAAAATGCCAACTTGTTTTCATGGGTAGGATACCGCCGAAACCTACTCCATGCTTTCTTTTGAGCTTTAATAGTGAGATTACATTCATGGTTCCACCAAGGTTTAGGAAATTTCGTAAATTTCGAGGAGATTATCGGAATTGTTTCATTTGCTGCAGAGATCATGCAACTGGTCACAAGGTCGACATAGTGGTCGACGTCGGGTTGCGAGACCATATCCTCCGTGATTTCTGCCTTGATCGTGAAGTCTGCCCATCGGGTGGCCACAAGCTTCCACCGAGGAGGTCCCTCAGGTATGCTATGGCGTCGATCAAGGCACTTAACCACTAGAGGGAAATGATTGCTCCCGTGGAGTTCCGGATCAACCGACCAGGACCAGTTGGGCAAGAGTATAGGTGAACATAACGACAAATCTATTGCAGTGAAACTATTGTTTGGGGCATGGAAATGAGTGAAACTGCCATCATTCATGATGGCGAGGTCCATGTCGTCTAACAGCCGTTCAACCATTTCCCCACGAGGGGTGTTGCTGTTAGAACCCCATATCATGTTATGAGCATTGAAGTCTCCAAGAAGAAAAAATGGTGGTGGTAATTGATCAATCAGATCTTCTAGATCTCTCTGTAAGATGGTGTTATTTGGTGGCAAATAAATGTAACAGATGGTAATTCTTAGGCCTGTAGAGATTTCCACCGCGATGGCTTGCAGGTTCGTGCGCAGCGTTAGAACGCGCGACGACACGTGATGCGGAACAAGCATAGCAACACCGCGGCAGGCTCTACTCCCGTCATCGTAATCAATACGGAAAAGTCAATGTCGCCTGATGTTCCATGTCTCCGAGGGCTTCGTAAAAGTTTCCTGGAGTGCCACGCAAACAGGATGATATCGATTGATCAAATCCTTGAGATCTTCATAATTGGATCTAAGACCACGAATGTTCCATTGAATTATGTTGGCCATAAATTTAAATATCAAATAGAAGTAGACGGTTCAAGGTCCTTAAATTTATTCCGGTCAATCTTGCGGCGGGTAGTACCGGATTCTGTAGGATTGTTAAGATCCATGTCACCAATCGATGTGTCATCGATAAGTGACACATTTTTAACGGTGGGATGTGTCAAAGCTCTCTGTATGGCTTTTTTGGAATACCCCGTCTTGAAAGGTTTCTTTTTTGATTTATTTCCAGAACTAATTTTCGGTTTTGTACCAGTAGATATTTTGAATGTGTTCGCTGTTGCTTTTCCCGCCTCTTCTTCGGAGGTAGTGGACTCCCTCCGGAATCCAGCGGAGCAACAGCAGCCACAACTATTGCATGGTTGATTGGATGAAGTTTGAGTGGATGTGTTAGCAATTGGTTCGGTCTGAGTTGTAATAGAAACTTTTGTTACACTGTTAGTCTTGTTACTAGTCGATGATTGTGAAGTCGTATTGGCGTATGATTTACCAACTATTGGAGCTTGGTTAGATGTTATGCGACGACGTGCTTCGATATACGAGATGTTATTAAGGACCTTGATCTTCTGTATCTCTTTTTCTTGGTTCCATTTCGGACATTTCCTGTCAAATGCGTGGTGAATGCCACCGCAATTGACGCACTTGAATGATGTTGAAGTGCAATTGTCCGAAATGTGGCCCTTCTCACCGCATTTTGCGCAGGTGGGTTGACTGCGGCACGCCGTTCGTGAGTGACCGAATTTCTGGCAGTTGAAGCATCTTACGGGGTTAGGTATGTATGGCCGGATTTTAAGGCTGTAATAGCCAATCTTGATATCTTTCGGCAATGTTGGTGATGAAAATGTCAGGATTATGTTACGTGATGGAGCTGGATTGCCATCTTTGCGGCTCATGATATGTTTGGCAGATGTTACGCCTTGAGACGCCAGCTCCTCTGTTAGTAGTTCTTCATCCATATTAATCAAGTTAGTATCTGAAATCACACCACGTGAATAATTCAACGTGGGATGGATTTTGACTGTTATGGGCATATTTTCAAGAGATGTGAGCTTTTGAACGAGTTCGGATTGTTTAGGTGTGTTAGTTTCAATGAGAATGTCTCCTGAACGAAGATCCTTCACTGATTTTAATGTGCCTATTGCGCCACAGCGAGCTTTGTCTATTACGAATGGTGACACTTTGGCCAGCGGTTTATCAGTATCTGAAGAATGCAAGAAGAGAAATGAAATGATAGGATCCGGTTCAGTAACAATTGTTTCACTCATGGCAGTTCTTTGACGTTTTGGTGCATTTGAATTTTTCCCCATTTTGGAGATAGTTTGTTCGGCCCCTACCGACCATGCCCACCATGGAGCCCTACGAGGGGACGCGCACACCCAACTGGTGAAGGTTAGTAGCAACGTCAGGTTAGGTAGGAACTATACACCACCGAAACAGGCGAGCAGACGCGTTCAAGATCCAAGATCGTCGTGAAGCAGCACCAACAAACCTCAACGACGTCCGGCAGGCCCGGTCCCTCTACCTGCCCAGTAGTGTAACCCCTTCAGCCACCGAGGTGACCAGCCAATTGACCAAGACGGGGCTAATCCAGGCCTCCCGTTTCGGCTGAATCCGAGGCCAAAGCTAGCGCATCAGGCTAACCAGGATTCCCATCTCCAGCCTTACGGGTCTCCACGCACGGCAAACACGCAGATAGACAGCGTCCCGGATGGAGCATACGCTAGAAGCAATGCCCCATCCGGGAGGACCCCTCCCCGCCTGAGCGGGGCCCACGATGAAGGGTTGGACACAAAAGACATAAACAAGTACAGGACAAAACGAGACGCAAGACATGTACTGCAAGATGTGTAGAAAAACACATGTAATTTGGGGTATTGAAGGTGAAGTATATGAGCACAAAAAGCGATGATAATGACGTGTGATAGATTTGGCGTTACCCAGAGTGCACCACGAGGAGGCCTATCACATTACACCCCGACATGTGAAAAGAACAAACACATTCGACGCTCTCTCTACTCTACGATGTACATTCGCTGCAAAGTGCAACCCACGATGAACATCATGAGGACTGATTCCTGACATTAGGTCTAGTGCGGATTGAGCCACGACAAGCCAATTTGTTTCCTGTACAGCTGGATTTTGAAAATTTACACTTTTGAACTAATAACTCTCGAGGCACTGAACAAGTACGTTGAAGTTCAGAGTAATGAATGTGCTGTAACTTATCTAGTATCAATGCGCAGCATTTTCAGGGAAACATATTCTGCGACACTTAATATTACATTTATTTCAGTGATAAATGCAACAGTGATTTTCTTGTTGCTATGTCTAAACGTATTATTGATATATTTTTATGTGACGTTATCCGAAGAAATTATACGTATCTTCACTATCCCGAGAAAAAAAAAAAAACTTCCGATAAATCATCGAAAGGGATGATACGTAATCTACGTTATGAATTCATGAAATTTTTAAAAGCTTCTGTGTATTTCATGCTCAGTGATTTTTGCAAAGCTCTTTTGTATATTATTTTATTTCTGCTTATATCATCTTTCTGCAATTCACTTACGACAATATCGAACCACATGTATATATCTACAACGCACAATGTATATTCACTTCTAATTTTTATATTACATATATATATTTTTTTTTCTTTTCGCATCTAGGTACCAGTATTCTTTTCAATGCATTCCTACATTGCTTACCTTTGTGTCAAGTGATGAACATTTGTACATACCAGATTTTCATTCATGTTTTGAAGAGCAAACATAATTTTATTGCCAGTATTGTAATCTCCCGACTTATATTTTCTTTTTCTTTTCGTTTTTTTTCTTTTTCCGCAAGATGGACGTGCATTGCTATGGCGTCAATAGCCATCGCTATCAGATGAAGCGGGAGAGTTCCAATTTCCAGCCCAATATAATATAATAATAAGAGAAAAGGGAAAAGGGGACTTTTGAATGTACAGAACATGCTCTTCGCCTCCATCAACGCTCCTTAATTTTATGGCCACTTACTTAAAGGGCCCCTTCAAAGTTTGCGTAATAGCCGCTCCGTATTCTTCTTTTCTCTCTCTCCCCCCTATATACTGAAGACTATTGACCATTGTATTGCCACCTGCAGGCAATTGACTTTATTTCTGACTTTCTTGATTCCTCTCTACTTTTTTTTCCCCTCTTTTTTAGTACACCCCACTGGGGGAGTCAAGACTACCCCACCACAGAAAACGTCTTTCTCCCATATGCTTCGAAAGATCGTACGGGGTGAACCTTGACCAATGATGTCAATATTAATACTAATTTGTACCTACGTAATCCTCATCACCCAATGGAAGGATCTTTCTTTGAAGCCGGACTACCAATTAGAAATAGGGGGTTCGTACCCCTCAAAACTTTACTTTTTGGAATCTTTGAAAAATTTAAGGAAGATTGATTAGTGCAAGCTGGAAATCAAGTTGAAAAAAGATGTAGTTAGATTTTTGTTTTTACACATTGCAACGATTAGCATCAGGAGCGGCGATCATCCGTGATGAAAGGGATGGAGGAAAGGTAGGAAAGAAATTCTTATCACATTTTTAGTAAATTATAGACGTTTAGTTAAGACCTAAATTAGGAGGAATTAACAGGGGGCAGATGGCGAAATTAGGCATAAAGAGTGATTAAAAGAGAGTTATTCCAGCATCAAGTTAAAATTATTATAATTGGGCATATAGTATTTTGTCTATGTATTATGCAGAATTTGATACCGTGGAAATGTATTTTTTTAATTGACTTTTATTTTGTGTAAATATAACTCGTTCTTTTCATATGATCATTTGATTAAATATTAAATGCTATTGAAATTTAACTGATTCTTTCTTTTCATGAGTCATCGTTTTATTCTAAATGTATATTGGACCACTAGGAGCCTGGAGTAATCTAGATAATTACATATATATATATATATATATATATATATATATATATATATATATATATATATATATATTCTTCCAGTGGTTCGATATAACAAATGTTACAGGACTATTCACCGATATATATATATATATATGAAAGCTCAGAAGGGAGCTGATCCTGTCGATGTTCCCTATAGAGAAGCAGTTGGGTGCTTACAGTATCTAGCTGTGGCTACTCGCCCGGATATAGCTTTTGCTGTAGCTTTTGTATCTCGAGCTTTGTGCAAACCAACAAAAGATGACTGGACTCGTGTGAAAATGATTTACAGATACCTTCGTGGTACCACTGATTTGGGCCTGATGTATCGTTCATCTCTGAGATCAAGCTTCTGTGTTTACAGTGATGCAGATCATGCTGGTGATCAGAAAACTCGAAGGTCAACTTCTGGAATGGTCTCTTTGAATTCAGGTGCTGCTATCACCTGGTGATCAAGACTTCAACACAGTGTAGCCATCTCCTCCACGGAAGCCGAGTGTGTAGCTGCAAGTGAAGCTGCTAATGAGCTGGTGTGGTTGAAGCTGTTATTCAAAGAACTTATCGGATTCTGTGACATTCCACTTCTCTATGTGGACAACCAAAGTGCTATAAAGCTGGTGCAAAATCCACAATTTCATCGTAGATCAAAGCATATTGATGTTCGATTTCATTCAGTGCGTGAAAAATGTGAAAATAATGTAATGTCTGTGATGTATGTACCGTCCCGAGATCAAAGGACTGATATCATGACAAAGCCATTGTCAAGAGTAATTTTTAATTGTATTCGCAAAAGTATTGGGCTTCATATCGGGAAGTAGTGTTGAATTACGATATCTCGCCAACCTTGGCGGTGACTTGGCGACCGAAACATGTAGTACCGCCAAGTCAGTTCGTTCGCCATCAGTCAAGATCTGTACTCGCGGAGATTGGGTTGTGTATGGTGTATGTGCTAAGCGTCATGTAATTTTTTTGTTTCACTTTACTATTAATTAAAGTAATAATTGAGTATGAAGCACTCCGTATTACTTTGCAAACTCCGTTATTTACTCTGCTACACCTTGCGTCTACACGATTGCGTATTTAGTGCGTTACAAAAACACTAATTCTAATTGGATAGCCATGTGCGCATATTTCTAAGACGGTCACTATAAAACCGCCGAGTAGTTTGCATCAATTCCATTTTTAATACATACATATATACAACTTTGTATGTATGTATGTACAGGGTGATTATAAAAAAAACTATCCCGACATATGGGCCCCTAACTATCATACCATTCACAGAAACTGAATGAAATTTTGGCATAAGGTATTTTGATGTATGCGCTCAAAAATGATATGGAAAACAACAGTGTTACTCTAATAGTTACGGTTACAGTGAGAAAATTTCGAAAATATCAAATGGCAACACCAAGTTTTTTGTATTGGAATGTGATCTCCATTGTGAAAAACCCTAAATAGCGTTCGAACGGCAACTGTAGCATGAAAATCACCGGCGGTAGATAGGCTAAAAGTGAGGACAACCAATAAGGACAGAGAAGCAGCATAAAATAAAGCATTTTATTGTGTTTCACAAATTTTCCACATGACCTTGTGGAGGACTAATCAGGCTGGGATCTCAGCCGAAGAAACGGTGTGACGAATGAAACGAACATTAATGCTCTGGTGCACGGCAAAGTACTTTTTCCTTGCCTATCTCCGGGGATTTTCGTGCTACAGGTGCCATTCCAACGCTATTTAGTGTTTTTCAGTATGGAGATCACATTTCAATACAAAAAACTTGGTGTTGCCATTTGATATTTTCGAAATTTTCTCACTGTAACCATAACTATTAGAGTGACACTGTTGTTTTCCATATCATTCTTGAGCGCATACATCAAAATACCTTATGCCAAAATTTCATTCAGTTTCTGTGAATGGTATGATAGTTAGGGGCCCATATGTCGGGATAGTTTTTTTTATAATCACCCGGTATATATATGTATATATTTCTGATTAATCCGGGTGCAAAAGGTTTTGTTCGAATTTGAATAATAAGGATTGGCTGAATTTTATCATCAATGAAGGTTTATGCATTCACCGGAACTTATTTATTTCATCAAAACCTTATTTTGTGCTCCATGTCAAAGTAGAAGAATTAACTCCAACATGCGTTGTTGCGAATAATTTTGTATAAAATAAAATTCCTATATACGCGATTTCATAGGAGTACGTAACACATGTTAAATGTAGTTTAAATTGTTTCAGAAATGTGTATGGTGCAGTTGACAATAGGGAGGGGGGGGGGCTTGGGGGAAGATTAAAATATTTATTTTTTTATGTAATATGATCATCACGTATATTCCCAAGAGATCCTTACAATCTGCAATGAAATGAATAAACTGTACTAATGAAAAAAAAATAACAATTTTCGATACTTTTCTTTTCAATCTCCAACAATAACAATTATCACATTTACAAGAAAAAAATTCACAGAAATAATACTAAAAGACGGTCTGACGTTAAAATTTGAAGATGGCTATTAATTTTTCTGGCTGCAAAATCAATACTGTACCTGGAATTTATGGGGATATACAGTGGAATCTCCCGCATAACGGACACTTCCTGTTTTTAGCGGACATCTCCAGTTACCAAACACTTTTTGAATTCCGTCAACGGGACTCCGGATATGAGACTGATTTTTTTTTACTATCCATTAACGGACACTCATCGTTAGCAGCGAAAATTTTCGGTCCCGTGAGCCAGTGCCGTTTTAACGCATGGGCTCCCGAAGAAAAGAGGGGCCTCAGAAAATCGAGAAGTAGGTGAATTTTTTGAGAAGTTTCCCAGAAAGGGCCTCAGAAAAATCACTTGGCCGGGGGGGGGGTCCATGATGCTCTTAACCTTCTTTTCGGCAGGAGCGCTTTTAGACGCTCAAATGTTCCATGTCATTTCTGGGCAGGAGCGTTTTAAGACGTCGAAATTTTCCATGTCAATTCTGGGCGAGAGCGCCTTTAGACGCTCGTGAAAGCTAGTTCCTTCCCCCAAAACCCTTTGTGTCGTGATTGACAAGCTGTAACTCCCCTTCTCATTCAGGTGTCCCTTTGGGGCTACTTCACAAGAGCAGAAAATTATACTCGAGGAAAGAGTGCGTATTTTATTGTGTCCTTTCAACAAGACCGCCGTGCTTATGTTCAAGTACCGCAGACGACAGGCTATAGACATTCCCAAGCCATAAATACAATAAAATGGCTTCGGTAGACTGCTGCATACTTCGGCATCGTTCACGAGATGCCCAGTTTTGTTAATCGGCAACTACAATTGTAAGTTGTTTATTCATTCTAAAAATGGCGGGAAAAGAGTTTTGTACTTGTCTGTTTAGAGTTCATTTTCTCCACACGCATGGGAACTAGCTATTTCCAAGAAATATAAGGGTGAAACACAAATTACACACACACAATTCCCTTCAAAGGGAAATGATTATTTAGAGCAGCTGAAGCCTCCCACATGCCGGGCTTCATTTTTTTCTAGTTTTTCTTTTTCTCACTCAGATATTATCGACGAAATCGTTTTTTACTGTCATGATCCTACGACAATAATATATGTTTAAGACAACTAAATTATGGAGGGGGGGGGGGCAGAAATATAAATTCGGCCAATAATACGATCATTGTAGTGCTCTTAATTTTTTTTTTTTATCCGACACCAGAGTCAAGACTATTTATGCATTGTAACATTTTAAATTTGGTACAACATATTATATTCACACAAAGACCAATATAAGAAAGTCCGAAAGTAAGAAAAATATGTAAAAAGGAACAGGAGGAACAATAGATGGCATACAGCACAAAAAAAGTACAATGGTGCCCCGAGTTGGGACTTTACATATAGTTTCATTGATTTCCCCCTCCCCTCAACGGTCTCCCTGACCCCCCCCCCCCCAAATGACGAACCCCGATTTCCAGCCTAATTTACGTGGCAGCAAATGCGATAATTTTCATCAATCAAAAACCAAAGCTGCGAATCACGAACGAAAAGCAAGCGTAATGCAAGTACAACCGGTAAGGACTCATTTCTACAAACCAATGTCAATTTTAAAATAAATTAATAATAATTAATTTTTTATGAGTATTTTTTGATTACTTATTCTCATTTACTACTTTTGTTTTAAATTGCCCACATGGCAGGGCCCCCAGGCTGGGATCTTTTACGGGCCCCCCGACCAGACTTTCACGGGGATTCCTTTATGATGAATTTATAACATGAAAAACAAAAACAAAAAAAAGATTAAAATCACCCCGGGCCCCAGGGCTAGAACCTTGTCAGCCCACCCCTTGTGGGGGGGCCATGCCCATACGTTTATGAGATTGAAGTCCAGGAAAATTTCTGGGATCGGATCACTTTGATTCTATATTTTTTGGGATTGGGAGAAAAACCCAGGAAACGTTAACCTTAGTTATGAAACAGCTGGATCTCGAAAAATTAAAAAAAAAAAATCTCATTAAATCGTTATAGTTTTATTTTTACTATTTAAAAATATTTATAATTATTTATTTTTTTTTTTTTCCTCGAGCGGCCGCGGAGCCCCTGAAGAGTGCACAAGGAGCCCAAGGGCTCCGCGGAGCACCGGTTGAGAACCGCTTACCTAGAGAGTGTTTGAGCATGGCAGTGATTGAAAAAGTGAGGGAGCTGGTCAGTGAGTTACCAAAAGGGGGACCAACCGAAATAACGATTTAGAGCAGTGGTTTTCAATCTTTAGAAGCTCGCCCGGTTGATTCCTCTTTTTTTTTTTTGAGTGGAAGGCCCGGAAGTAAACACGACTAATGGAAAATTTATGAAAAAAAAATAAAATGATAATGGTTTGACTGATGACAGTACGAGTGACCAAAACAGGGTGCAAGCAAGTGAATGATAAAAAGAGTGCCCTTGAGAGCAAAGAGCCAAGGCAGTAAGTGACCAAATAAATGACCAAGAAAATCTGCAAACATTTGAGTGACCATAAGAGTGATTTAGAGACAGAGACATATTTACTAGGAGCGGGAGGAATGGATTAGCGGGCTGCAGCCTAATGTGGCGAATTTGAAGAATGTGAAATCAAGAAAATTAGACAAGAAAGGCCGGCAAAATTTGCGCCACAGGCGACCAAACCATAAATCCGACACTGATAGCACAAGCGTTCAATCAGCGGCGTAGCTTTCAATTCATGGCCAGTCTGTAACTGGAGGGCTTGTCATTGCTCTCTAGCAATTGGCACCGCCTATACTTCATAATGGCTTCCTAGTTGAAAACAAATTGAGACAAAAAATTAGTTTTGCTTTTCTGCCTCCATATACAATGTCGACTTGACGAAGGATGAAGGAAATTCTACTATTTTCATGTAGTTTCTTGTGTCGGTACTACAGTGATTCTTATCAGTTTTCAGAATCGATAAAGCTTCCTCACGAGCATAATATATATATATATATCTCATTCTCTCACTTCAGAAAGAAATACCCGGCACGCACCTGTTCTGATGGGTGCAGCTCTGTCTAGGTCCTACTGAACAAATTGAGGCGGAGGATCTCTATTGTGGAATGGTCACTGAGTAAACGGGAAAAAAACTACTTTTGATGTTCCGTCAGTCTTTGTTGTTGAAAATGAAGTAAAGAATGTCAACAGTTTATAAACGGCTTCCTTGGATATTTTCCCGCGCACACTTTTCCCTTATTCTGTTAATGGAACAAAACAATTGAAATTCTTTCAATAAACTGGCCAGTTTTGGCCAATCGTCGTGTAAAGCAATGGTTCTCACTGGGGGGGGGGGGGGGCCTGGTGGCACTGGGATACTTCAGGGGGCCCACGGAAGAAAATTTAGAAGGGGGCCATGACAGGTGGTTTGGAGGGCTGCAGAGAGCTGAGAAGAAAAATTAAGGTGTAAAGAAATAAAGCTTTTATATTTAGTAACTATATACACTTACATATCCACAAAACTTCACCCACAAAACCAGGGCTGTCTTAGGGCATAGACCCGTTCGGCCCTCACCACCTACATTTTGCAGTAGGTTCCCCCCACTTGTGAAGGGTCATGCTCGGGAGTCTCATATCCATAAGTGAATCCCTTATGATATTTTGTATAGTACAATATATTTTGTAAATAAGTAGGAAATATGTAGGCTGTTTATTTCCGGCTAAGTATAGGACTACCATAGCATCACTTTGCCTAGGGGGTCCATGATGTTCAGACAGTCCTGAATAGAAGTCGGATTAGCAGGGAGCTCAATAAATTCTAGGCCAGTGGTCTGGAAGCCAATTTTATTTGCAAAATTTTCGTTCAGTATAAATTCACTGAAAAAATCAATTCAATACGTATAAAGAACCTTGCTCCTAGATGAGGATCGAAAACTCTGGGTAAGACAGGGGAGCCACAGGCAAAAAAAGGTTAAAAAACGCTGGTGTAAAAGAATGAATGCGTGAAAAATGATCAAATGACACCATCAAAGAACGGGAAGATGGGAAATAATTGTTTCTCGTATTCAGTGACACTTATAAGCCAAAATAGATAGATGGAACAAATGGAAAAAAACTACCTCTTTCTCCTTTTACGGGCAGTCGAAATGACCGATTGAACCGAGGAAAAAAGGTGAACCATAGTTTGATTTTGCCATGCTACTAAGGAAAAAAGAGAGACGCAAGGCCATAAATATAATACTCAAGACAGATGCGGACCCAAAACGATGTGACGGGAGGGGCGAATTGTGTAAGCTTGTTTCACCGTCCCATATTGATATGTTATGGGACAGACAAATATTCACGTTTTATTTGGCTCTTGGTAGGGGGTGGTTGTTCCCATCGCCTCCTCGATCCCCGCCTGAGTGAAGACAGGCATCTTCAGCGGCTAATAAAGTCGAGGCAAATATCTTCAGCTTCGAATGGAATGGAGTCGGATGTCTTCAGCAGCGGATGAAGCCGATGCAGATACAGTACAGCATCTCGATAATGGTCACCCATGGGACCAAAAATTTTGTCCGCTAACGGGACGCAGAGCCGCAGCAGGGACAAGCAATCATTTTGGCTCCCCCTTTTAATGTTGAAAGAGAGGTAAAAGTGTGAAATTTACGCCCCTTCTGGTCCAGCGCCCGGGGCAGCAGACCCACCTGCTCCCCCCTAGTTGCGGCCCTGACGGGAAGTGTCGATTTATGGGAGGTACGATATACAGAGGAACCTCATTTATACAACTTTCGCATTTATTCGACGTTTGACTTCGGTCGCAATTGGTTTCTATACTAAATTTTAATGTTAAAATGCCCTATACATATTATAAATTAATTTCTAACCGTTTTATACAGTAAAAGTGAACACCTGTTCAGTGGTTCCGACATATTTTACAATAAAAATTTAATCAAGTTAACGTAAGTGTGAAGACGATAAAAACATCTATAAAACCTTTATCAGTCTTGTAGTGTTGGCTTTTTTCACGCCTATCAACATGTGCAAACAAAACCAACGTTGCTATGCGGAATAATCATCCTGGACCAGAGTTATGTTCAGTTAATCAAATAATTAATTGAAAGATTATCATATTTCCCAATTGAACTTGGATTCATACATAATCATTGTGAGTATTATAAATTGAGGCATCTTTTACACCGACGTACGCGTTATTTTGCAAACGACTATCAAGCTTTGACAATTCGAGTTTCTTGATCAGATATCCATTTTAATTTAATGCTCCCCATGTACGTACAGTTTGCCATTATTTGGTCCTTTTCTTTTGATTTTATCATGTTCTTTTCGTTTTTTCCTGCTTTTTCCCCGCAATGTAAATGCAACTAGACTTTTGTGGATGTAAATGAATAAATAAATCTGCAACTGTGAATAGATATCGGGTCCAGTACGTATCCGGCTTTTTTGTGTAGGTGCATCGGATAATCCCGTATTTTACGGGACAGACAAATTTTCCCAATATTATTTGTCTCCCCTTCTGGACCCACGCTTGCCCTGGGAAGGGATTGCAGAGCTCACAGTTTACGTAATAATTGAGTGACCGCGTTGTTTATGAGAGAAACGGCATTTTTATTTCCCCTCACTATTATCAAAATTTAAGAATGGAAAATGTTTATTTTACCCGACGGTTTTTTACAGAACATGTTACATGTTGCAGATGTACGAGCGGTAGCGTGAGCAAGATTATTTCGGGGGGGGGGGGACTTTTCTTCCCTCAAAGCGAGGGTTCGTTTTTACTGCTAAAAAATATATATATATATATAAACTGGAGTGCGTCCGAAACTCCAAGAATTTTTATTATGAAATTTTTATCTGAAAGAAATGAAAAGTCAATACATGAGCAGAATTCTGAGAGAATTCGAAGTTCTTTTCAACCAGTTTTTGGAGTCAATGAGGAGACTTTCGTTTTTACCGCCTTTGAATGTGCCGTATTGCAAATACCGTAGGGGAAAGAAAATGTTTCGTACCGAAGAGGAAAAAAGTGTTACTGACTGGGCGGTACCGAAATGTCAATCTTTATTATCACCACACTGTCCGGGGTATTATATACCGTTGTTCGCAAGGGGGGTAGGCATCATGTTTTACTAGAGAAGCCTGCCCATTTTGGAACGATTTTGTGTTTTTGACGTGCCATTTTGAGAACGATTCGACGAAAAACTCATGCCCGGTGGATGGTTAAGACGGCCCTGGCGTGAGTTGTCAAGGTGGAAAAGTCATGCCACACTTTTCCCCCCTTTTGACATATGACATATAGTTTTTGTAATCGAGAGTTATTCATATCATATTTATGTGTCATGTTTTTGTGTCAAATAGTGGATATGTGTCATGTGTTGTAAGAAAATTAGTTTGTTGTCCTTTTTTTTTCAGTTGGGAAAACGAGTAGGTTACACACCTATTTTTTTTACACACGGTATGTGTTTTCAAAATTTTTGATTTTCCACACGATCTCGATATCGTAGACTTTGACCGATTTTTTTTAAATTAATCCCCTGGAAATTTTTGCTCCATGGTGCCAACAGTGAACCGATTTTGAGGCATCTTTGTTGGAAAAATTAAGAGTTTGTAAAAATTTAAATTTGTTCCAGGATAGTGAAGCAGGAGATGGCCATTTTTCGAACTTTCGTTTCCGATCACGAAGGTGACGTGAAGAGAATATTTTTTCTGTTTGTTTGTTTATTTTTGCAGAGGGAAACACACAAAATTACCACTTTTCGTGTTTGAAACTTTTTGCAACGTCATCAGAATTTTTCTGGAGGATGAGACATACATGCTGATCTATTTTGTGGAGTCATTAATTAAGTAATTCATTAATAATTTCTTTTTTTTTTAAATGGAAACTTACACACGTGCTGTTGATATTTGTTAACGTTGAATTTGGATAATAATTCTGATTGGAAAATATTTAGATATTTCAAGAAAGTGTATTCTATGTGTCATCTTGAATTTAAAATCATTTTTAATTTTAGTTTTTTAATTTTCTCTGTCATATGACGAAATTCTTTCTGTATCATTAATTATGCGTCGAAGTATGTCATGTGACCTATCATTGGAACGCGGAATTAATTTCCCGTCTAATGGTCAAATTTGATTTGTATTTTTTTAATGATGTGTGTATGTAATTAAGCGTTTTCCTTTTTGTATAACATTTATGCATTGTCCTTGGGATCAGAAGAGTCGCCCCGTAGGAAGAAAGTTTCGTTCAGGGCGTTATTTTGTCCGGATTTTAGACTTGCCCTTTCACCTTAATTGGTCAAAATTGATGTCGTAAAAATTTACGCCACGAATCAAAGTGTGCGCATTTTCGAAGCCACGCCCACTTGTCATTTTACTTATACCCTCGAAACGTCGGTGGGTTGGTCAGTTTTGGTTAGTCGTTGGTCAGTCTTGGTTCAGTCTTCCGTGTTTTCTCTCGTCGAGAAAAACGCGGTAAATTTGATGTTAGTAATGTGAAATCGTTCTCACGAGATGTTGCTTTCGCTACCGCAGTAGTTTCTCCATTTTGTTGCCGAGGCAATCCTGAAGCCTGTCACCATGTCCAGAGCAGAGCCTGTTATGCCAGCGGAGAAGGATCCGGAGAGTTTTGTCCTATCTTGGATAGGCCGCCTGTTTCCCGATGTCCCTAGAACTTGATTCGAGATCCAAGAACTGTGGCAGGAACACTGACCCCTGGGTGGCAGAACGTCGAATCACTCGGAATTTGTGAGTATGTGAGGTATTTCCTCTTTGGTTCTCTCTCTCATTCACCATTTCTTATGAGTTCGTGGCGGTGATCCGGAAATTTTTAAAATATTGTTAATATCATGATTTCTTTGAGGTTAGATCAAACTCCCCCCGTTGAATTATTCAGTTAAGTAGAAATTTCTTATTGTGTCTTAATTCTAATGATCGCTATGACAATGCACATTTTCGGGATTATTCTGTTTGTTTCGTTGTTTAAAGTAAAGTTTTGTTAAATGTTGATGTTGGAAAAGTATTTATTTTCTGCTATAAGAGACTTTTGAATTTGCTCAATGCCAGTTTTGAAGTATTTTAAATGAAGCTGCTGTATTGTTAAAATATCTCATTGAGGAAGAAAAGTAATTAAAATTTAATTATTTTAACTATTATAAATGTGTATGTGTGACTTGTAGTAATTTGGTTCTTTTTACTTGTTTTTCATGTGGTAAATGTTAAGATGGAACACTAGCACTCCCCGTTGATAAGGGTTATTTTGTGGTCAAGGTAACCACGCTCTGTGTGCCCTATTCGAATCACTGGCCAAAGTGTAATCTGTTATGTTGGTTATTTTCTTATTAGGAGAACACGGCACCAATATATTATGTCGGTTATCTTCTAATTAGAACACAGCACCAATATGTTATGGTGTTCTCCCCAAAAGATATATTTTACCATAACAATTTTATTTATGAACTATGATCATTTTTCCCCTTATATGAATATCTTTCAACACTTTGGCCAGTGATTCGAATAGGGCGATAAAATGACAAGTGGGCGTGGCTTCGAAAATGCGCACACTTTGATTCGTGGCGTAAATTTTTACGACATCAATTTTGACCAATTAAGGTGAAAGGGCAAGTCTAAAATCCGGACAAAATAACGCCCTGAACGAAACTTTCTTCCTACGGGGCGACTCTTCTGATCCCAAGGACAATGCATAAATGTTATACAAAAAGGAAAACGCTTAATTACATACACACATCATTAAAAAAATACAAATCAAATTTGACCATTAGACGGGAAATTAATTCCGCGTTCCAATGATAGGTCACATGACATACTTCGACGCATAATTAATGATACAGAAAGAATTTCGTCATATGACAGAGAAAATTAAAAAAATTAATTAACACATGATTTTAAATTCAAGATGACACATAGAATACACTTTCTTGAAATATCTAAATATTTTCCAATCAGAATTATTATCCAAATTCAACGTTAACAAATATCAACAGCACGTGTGTAAGTTTCCATTTAAAAAAAAAAGAAATTATTAATGAATTACTTAATTAATGACTCCACAAAATAGATCAGCATGTATGTCTCATCCTCCAGAAAAATTCTGATGACGTTGCAAAAAGTTTCAAACACGAAAAGTACAAGATCAATTGAGAGAGTACTTAATTGAGCGTTTCGATGCTCATGTCACTCCTGAACACACATTAGCACAACTCACTAGTTCAGTCCAACAGGATGATGAAAAAGTGAAAGACTTTGCAGACAGATTGGAAGCTCTTTCTCGTAAAGCAGTGCCAGTCACTGAAGGTGAGGATGAATCTGTCACGACCTTGAGGAATTCACTCCTCCTTTCTAGATTTACTCATGGTGTCAAACCCACACTTAGACACTTGATGGCGACGCAAGGTCCCACCACATTTCAAGCTGCAGTGCAGATCGCTCACCGAATTGAGTCGGTGACTAACATGACAAATCTCACAGCTTGGGCTGCCACAGCTTCACAAACCACACCTCAACCATCTCTTCCACAAGTGCAGTCGCACGTGACTCCCTCAGTGTCACACAGTGTTGATTCAGACATGATAGTGTCACTTATGGACAAGGTACAGTCACTTGAAAAGTCATTGAAAGAATTGTTACTTTCAACTCAGCCTAGTGTACCAACTACTCGTTCACGTTCACCAAATTTTCATTCGTCTACTCAAAGTGCTCAACCACAAAACTTGCAGTCACAAAATGTACCTTATAGTGACACTCGTAAGCATCCAGTTACATGCTTTTATTGTGGATATCGTGGCCATGTTGTTAGAGAATGCCGCAAAAGGTTGAGAGACCAGTCTAACACTTACTCACGTGGACACTTTTCTCGTAACCAGTCATTTCATCGTCCACAATTTTCACGTCCAAACCAGAATCGTCCTGTCAGAAGCTCACACTTCACACGTAATGAGAATACACAGTTACAACAACATGAAACTAGGCCTACATCACCAAAAACCACAAATGAAAACAATGCACGCTCCTCTTCTCCAAGAAGGGTCACTTTTCAAGACAATGTGCAGACAAATGAAGAGACTGTAGACTGTTCTGAGTCGGACAAATCACTACCAGTTGTTGATGTCACAGTGGATGGTCGTAAACTCCCATGTCTCGTTGATTCAGGTGCTTCGCTCACTCTGATTTCTCATGTTTGGTGTCGAAACAATCAATTGACTCATAAGTACACACATATAACGCCTGTTATCATTAAAGGTGTATCCGGAGAGACACTTAAAATTCAAGACACTATCACTCTCTCTTTCCAAATTTTGGACAAAACAGTAGAGCAGACATTTTTTGTTATTCCTGCTAGTTCGTCACAGTTGTATGAAGCTCTCTTAGGAGTTGACTTCTTGACTAAGCACAAGGCTCACTTCACGTTTTCTTCAAATGGTATGATACTGACATTCCCAGACTCTAAACAAGAATGGTCAACTACACACAGACTAGCATATGGTAGGTCAACCAAACAAGTCAAAATTCCTCCACACTCAGAGATATTCATTCCCATTGTTGTCAAACCTCGTGTGTCGTCTAATCTTTCGGTAGTTGACAGAAAACGTCCACTTGTCCAAGTATTTCATGTATCAAGTTTTTCAAAATCCTTTGAAGTGGTTAAAAAGAATCTTCGTGTTGCAGCAGAAATCCAAGAGTCGAATCGTTCAGTGAAAGCAGTTGACAAAAACATACAGGTTGGAGACCACGTATACCTTTTCACTCCTAAAGTGCCACCTCACCTTTCGAAGAAATTTTTCAAGAAAAACACAGGACCGTACAAAGTGGTAGATAAGCTGTCACCAGTGAGTTTTCGTATCCAGAAAGTCAATAATGAGCAGGATACCCAGGTTGTCCATGTGGACAGATTGTCAAGACCACATACAAAATCTCCACCTCTTTCTTTGGACTCTAACGTAGATGAAAATCAGTCCAGTAATTCACAAAACCCAGAGTCGAACGAAGAGACACAGTACATGAGTAATACTCCTTCTTTGTTGTCATTTAGTGACATTCCTTTGTTCAAGTCATGTAATGTGCCTGTTGTTTCCAGACGTAATGTACCTATTGTTCGAAGACATAACCAATTTCATAACCTTCGTCCCAGTATTGTTCGACCTGCAAGGTTTCGGGACTAGTTACATTATTATATTTCAGCTGTATATGTATATATATTTGTTTTAACGTTATAATTTTCTTTGAGTACTTGTTGTTTCTAAAAGTATATTCTGTAATAATTATTTGACATATAAAAGGTTTGGTGTTTTGTAGAACTGTTCACGTTCATGCTATAAAATGTGTGATGTAAGAATTACTCATTATTTTTTTGTTTTCTGTGTTTATAATCAAAACTAATTGTGAATGTGCTCAGGATAAATATGTGAACATACATATTCAAGTTTTCTTTTCTTTCATACATTGATGATATGTAACTGTTGTGTCTTCTTTGGGAAAGGTGATTGAGCTGCCAAATATTTTTTTTTCTTTCAAAAATTAGGCTGCAGCCACACACACACACAGTCTGTCCAAATTCGAATCCTACATTGGGATACACAAAAGAGAAAGGATTTGTCAAACTAGCCCAAATTTCTCACTCTCCAGTGCAAACTTTCGGAAAAATCAGACGTTCATTGAACATGTGTAGATCATGAGAATTGGTGTCTCTAGACAAAGAAATATTGTAAGATACATGTCTCAAGTATTCAGTATATATGTCATGAAAATGTTTGTCGCCATTTTTTTTGAAAGATTTGTCTTATGACGTAGGCTGGTGTTGTGACCATGGTGAACAGGAATCCCTTATACCCTGTTTTCTCACTTTTAACTTCGCAAGTTTCTTTAGACCCTAGGGTTGTGATTACCGGAAACCACCCGAGGTAAACCCCTGGCGATCCGGTTCGGGCCAGTTTGCTTGGGCAAATTCGGCTTGTTCGTTTTTGTCCGGCATTAATCCGCTGAGTTCTACAGTTGAAGGTAGGGTCTTTGACTGTGGAGCGAGGATTGGGAGCCAGAGGTCGGGCTATTGCAACTCATCGAAATCCTGGTTTTCAATCCATAATCGATTTCTACATCTTTGCCACGTCACAGCACCCCCCCTTCTCGAGACCACATTACAATTTTTTTTTTCATTCACTATTTCATATGTCTCTGTAACAAGTTGCATTTGTTTACCAGACCGCCAGAATGAGAGAGAGACGGGAAATCTCACATGCTTGGATGTATTTTTCATTTATGTAACATGTTCTAAAGAATATATATTTTCTTATGCATAACAAATGTCCATATGTGCAGAAAAATGTCACCTTTTGAATACTAATCATGTGTTGTTACTTGAGTATTCCAGAAAAAAAAAGAGGGAGGAAACCAAAAGCGAAGAAAAAATTCTGATAGCAAATCAGTGTTAACCATGGATGTGATAATGTAGATGATTGTGGACAATCAAAAGAATCTCGGAAGAAGTCGGTTTGTAGATTTGAAATTTGTTTATTTGTTGTATCTGTGAAACACCAGATCTTATTTGTTGTATCTGTGAAACACCAGATCTTATTTGTGGTATCTGTGAAACACCAGATCTTATTTGTGGTATCTGTGAAACACCAGATCTTATTTGTTGTATCTGTGAAACACCAGATCTTATTTGTGGTATCTGTGAAACACCAGATCTTATTTGTGGTATCTGTGAAACACCAGATTTTATTTGTTGTATCTGTGAAACACCAGATCTTATTTGTGGTATCTGTGAAACACCAGATCTTATTTGTGGTATCTGTGAAACACCAGATCTTATTTGTCGTATCTGTGAAACACCAGATCACTGTTGCATATTGATGATTCAAGTATTTGTACGTTCATTTCTTCTACGTTTTCATAGTTCGTGTGCAGAGTCCTAGCCAGGAAGACATCGGTGAATTGGAAGTAGTATTTTTGCATTTTTTTGTGAAGGAGAATCAACATGAGGTACTTTGATGGACTTGCTCAGGTGACACACTTTGATTTTATTCGTCTGCGTGGACAATATTCTTTTTCCTCGTCTCAGAATTTAGTTATGGAATGGTATAGCGTTTGCACTTGTTCTTTTCTTCTAAAACCACACTTGCTATTGCCAGACAACTCACTCAGTCACTCTTTCATTCATTTTCTTTTTGGCATAAACAGTGACATATCCTCAGCTTTTTACCCTGACACCTGTTTTTCTTTGTGGATGTTCAGTCTTCAAAAATTTTCCCTGTGTGAAAATTTTTTTTTCAGATCCGTCGGTAATATGTCAAGGTGGAAAAGTCATGCCACACTTTTCCCCCCTTTTGACATATGACATATAGTTTTTGTAATCGAGAGTTATTCATATCATATTTATGTGTCATGTTTTTGTGTCAAATAGTGGATATGTGTCATGTGTTGTAAGAAAATTAGTTTGTTGTCCTTTTTTTTTCAGTTGGGAAAACGAGTAGGTTACACACCTATTTTTTTTACACACGGTATGTGTTTTCAAAATTTTTGATTTTCCACACGATCTCGATATCGTAGACTTTGACCGATTTTTTCTAAATTAATCCCCTGGAAATTTTTGCTCCATGGTGCCAACAGTGAATCGATTTTGAGGCATCTTTGTTGGAAAAATTAAGAGTTTGTAAAAATTTAAATTTGTTCCAGGATAGTGAAGCAGGAGATGGCCATTTTTCGAACTTTCGTTTCCGATCACGAAGGTGACGTGAAGAGAATATTTTTTCTGTTTGTTTGTTTATTTTTGCAGAGGGAAACACACAAAATTACCACTTTTCGTGTTTGAAACTTTTTGCAACGTCATCAGAATTTTTCTGGAGGATGAGACATACATGCTGATCTATTTTGTGGAGTCATTAATTAAGTAATTCATTAATAATTTCTTTTTTTTTTAAATGGAAACTTACACACGTGCTGTTGATATTTGTTAACGTTGAATTTGGATAATAATTCTGATTGGAAAATATTTAGATATTTCAAGAAAGTGTATTCTATGTGTCATCTTGAATTTAAAATCATGTGTTAATTAATTTTTTTAATTTTCTCTGTCATATGACGAAATTCTTTCTGTATCATTAATTATGCGTCGAAGTATGTCATGTGACCTATCATTGGAACGCGGAATTAATTTCCCGTCTAATGGTCAAATTTGATTTGTATTTTTTTAATGATGTGTGTATGTAATTAAGCGTTTTCCTTTTTGTATAACATTTATGCATTGTCCTTGGGATCAGAAGAGTCGCCCCGTAGGAAGAAAGTTTCGTTCAGGGCGTTATTTTGTCCGGATTTTAGACTTGCCCTTTCACCTTAATTGGTCAAAATTGATGTCGTAAAAATTTACGCCACGAATCAAAGTGTGCGCATTTTCGAAGCCACGCCCACTTGTCATTTTATCGCCCTATTCGAATCACTGGCCAAAGTGTTGAAAGATATTCATATAAGGGGAAAAATGATCATAGTTCATAAATAAAATTGTTATGGTAAAATATATCTTTTGGGGAGAACACCATAACATATTGGTGCTGTGTTCTAATTAGAAGATAACCGACATAATATATTGGTGCCGTGTTCTCCTAATAAGAAAATAACCAACATAACAGATTACACTTTGGCCAGTGATTCGAATAGGGCACACAGAGCGTGGTTACCTTGACCACAAAATAACCCTTATCAACGGGGAGTGCTAGTGTTCCATCTTAACATTTACCACATGAAAAACAAGTAAAAAGAACCAAATTACTACAAGTCACACATACACATTTATAATAGTTAAAATAATTAAATTTTAATTACTTTTCTTCCTCAATGAGATATTTTAACAATACAGCAGCTTCATTTAAAATACTTCAAAACTGGCATTGAGCAAATTCAAAAGTCTCTTATAGCAGAAAATAAATACTTTTCCAACATCAACATTTAACAAAACTTTACTTTAAACAACGAAACAAACAGAATAATCCCGAAAATGTGCATTGTCATAGCGATCATTAGAATTAAGACACAATAAGAAATTTCTACTTAACTGAATAATTCAACGGGGGGAGTTTGATCTAACCTCAAAGAAATCATGATATTAACAATATTTTAAAAATTTCCGGATCACCGCCACGAACTCATAAGAAATGGTGAATGAGAGAGAGAACCAAAGAGGAAATACCTCACATACTCACAAATTCCGAGTGATTCGACGTTCTGCCACCCAGGGGTCAGTGTTCCTGCCACAGTTCTTGGATCTCGAATCAAGTTCTAGGGACATCGGGAAACAGGCGGCCTATCCAAGATAGGACAAAACTCTCCGGATCCTTCTCCGCTGGCATAACAGGCTCTGCTCTGGACATGGTGACAGGCTTCAGGATTGCCTCGGCAACAAAATGGAGAAACTACTGCGGTAGCGAAAGCAACATCTCGTGAGAACGATTTCACATTACTAACATCAAATTTACCGCGTTTTTCTCGACGAGAGAAAACACGGAAGACTGAACCAAGACTGACCAACGACTAACCAAAACTGACCAACCCACCGACGTTTCGAGGGTATAAGTAAAATGACAAGTGGGCGTGGCTTCGAAAATGCGCACACTTTGATTCGTGGCGTAAATTTTTACGACATCAATTTTGACCAATTAAGGTGAAAGGGCAAGTCTAAAATCCGGACAAAATAACGCCCTGAACGAAACTTTCTTCCTACGGGGCGACTCTTCTGATCCCAAGGACAATGCATAAATGTTACACAAAAAGGAAAACGCTTAATTACATACACACATCATTAAAAAAATACAAATCAAATTTGACCATTAGACGGGAAATTAATTCCGCGTTCCAATGATAGGTCACATGACATACTTCGACGCATAATTAATGATACAGAAAGAATTTCGTCATATGACAGAGAAAATTAAAAAAATTAATTAACACATGATTTTAAATTCAAGATGACACATAGAATACACTTTCTTGAAATATCTAAATATTTTCCAATCAGAATTATTATCCAAATTCAACGTTAACAAATATCAACAGCACGTGTGTAAGTTTCCATTTAAAAAAAAAAGAAATTATTAATGAATTACTTAATTAATGACTCCACAAAATAGATCAGCATGTATGTCTCATCCTCCAGAAAAATTCTGATGACGTTGCAAAAAGTTTCAAACACGAAAAGTGGTAATTTTGTGTGTTTCCCTCTGCAAAAATAAACAAACAAACAGAAAAAATATTCTCTTCACGTCACCTTCGTGATCGGAAACGAAAGTTCGAAAAATGGCCATCTCCTGCTTCACTATCCTGGAACAAATTTAAATTTTTACAAACTCTTAATTTTTCCAACAAAGATGCCTCAAAATCGATTCACTGTTGGCACCATGGAGCAAAAATTTCCAGGGGATTAATTTAGAAAAAATCGGTCAAAGTCTACGATATCGAGATCGTGTGGAAAATCAAAAATTTTGAAAACACATACCGTGTGTAAAAAAAATAGGTGTGTAACCTACTCGTTTTCCCAACTGAAAAAAAAAGGACAACAAACTAATTTTCTTACAACACATGACACATATCCACTATTTGACACAAAAACATGACACATAAATATGATATGAATAACTCTCGATTACAAAAACTATATGTCATATGTCAAAAGGGGGGAAAAGTGTGGCATGACTTTTCCACCTTGACAGAGTGTCCATTATTGAGAGGTTCTAATGTAGCTGAACATTTTTCATATGCGAGACGTTTCAATGAAATCACAAATCTTTCGACAAAAATCGAAATAACCTACAGATATTCAATTGTGAGGATTTGAAGAGGAGAGGGAGAGAGAGAGAGAGAAAAGAATGCTGCTTGGTAAAACCAAGCGACAATCACTTAGAAAACATCTATGAATAATAAAATTATTTTTATTAAAACTAAGTAACCATTGTAATTTTTGCGTTTGTATTTTTTAATAATTTTAACATTGGGTAGTTTTTGTGTGATGTGAATATTACTTTGAGCACAATAAATGCAACTAAATGCATATTGTTCCGGATAATTTTCACAAGACCTCGAGATTGCAAAACAAGAAGCAGTTCGACGGACAAACACAGATTTATTCACAGAACAGCAATTTACACAAGTATTCACAAGCTAATCAGAGAACTAACAACTTTCTCGCAAAGTTAAATCACAACTGACTTTTCATCCAGTCTCTCTCTATTCAGAAATCCCTAATCCTGCCATCTTGTGAGCGTCACACTATTTATAACCCTGGTGGAAACTTCGAGAAAAATAATGTTCTACAAAATTCTATTTTACAGTTTCAAAGTTGGCAGCGCCACCGTACGGACTGTCTGGAGGGGTGTTGAACCAATGTCTGGAGGGGCGGGACTTTCTAGAATCTTCCCACCAGTTCTCCGCCAATAGCAAGTATTTCCACCAAACCGAAACCGGTATCGATTCTCGTTGTCAACGGAAGATTGCGATAAAGACTTGCGCCATCTATCGTCTATAGTTCGTAACAATATGTGTATTGCGTATATTTTGTGCTATATGCAAATGTTTATAATTTTATAATTCAGAATTTTAATTTTTTTGTTTTGTGGAATGAAGTTTACTGTAATTTTTTTTTAATTGTAATTATTTTAGAATTTTTAACCCCTTTTTTACTAGAAATATTTCAGGAAAACATTGATGCAAAAAAAATCGAAAATTCGTCACTGCATCTTTCAACTTTTTAATATGGGTTTTTTACATCTCTTCCGGGGGCTTTTTTGTTATCTTCATTTTTTGTGTTGCCTTCAGCGGCATCGTGACTTTTTTGGCGGCAAAATGGTGGTTGCTGTAAGTGGTGAGTCTGCCGATTTCTATTTTGCTGAGCAGATTTTTGCGCTTGCATAATTATGGGAAGTAAGAATATGTCGCAACTTAGTTTCTTGCACGGGATTTCTTTTGCCTGCCATCGTGCGGCATGGGATAAGGTCTCCAATGCTTATATTTCATTGATTGAATATGACATGAATGCACGTGGTGACGACGACGAGGCCCCAAACGAAGCTAGCGTTAGGCACGACCTCATAGTCACAATACTGAAAACTCTTAATATGCATTCGTCCCATACGAGGCATACAGAGATTAAATCGTATTCAAGAGGCGCGTGCAGAGGTAACAATTCTTTCTGTGAACTGGGCTTCAAGCTCGTAAATTGTGAAATTGACTATGACAAGTACGAAATTGAAGATGGTATGATCTGTAAACTAGGTGAAGTGCTCGACGCTGAGGCGTCATCTTGCGAGTTATATCGCAAAAACAGCCCTTCTCCCCGTCAATCATCTGATGACGACGCAAATAGTGTCAATGGAAAGGGAGCTCAAAAGAAAAAGAGGAATAGGAAGAAAAAGAAGAGAGACAACGGCCCTAATGACATTATTAGTGAGTCCATTACTGTTGAAAGGTGTGAGGTGCCCCAGGGTACCCTGTGTAATGAAGATTCAAATGAATCCCCCCCTCTAAGTGCATACGCTGTGGCCAGCGCATCAAAGGTCGATCCGACCAATGCTGCAGCAGTATGTAATGGCGTAGATGCTCCGGCTAATGGGCAAACAGCTACTTGTGACGTCATTGCTACAGCCAATCAGGGCTCGATCAACAACAAGACGCGCAGGAGCGAAGCCGTTGAAGCTATAGCATCAACAAGTACCGTAGGAATTGCAGGAAATACGGGACAAAATATCGATAACTCTGGAAATAATACAGAAAATAAAGAAATTGCTGATCCAGATCCTGATAATCCTAATCAATGAGAGGAGTCTCTCATAAGAAAGTTCGCATTCCCCCCTTAACTCTCACTAAATACGGGGACTGGTTACAGTTATTGCAAAAAATCAAAAGCACTTGCAAACAGACTTTTTCGGCAAAAACAGCCGGTAAAAACATGATGTTATTCTTGAACTGTGAAGATGACCACCGTGCGATTACGAAAATGTTCGATGCGAATAATATAAGGTATAGCACGTATATGCTTCATTCTGATAAAACCATAAAAGTGGTTATCAAGGACTTAGAAAGAAATACCCTTTGTGAAGTGATCAAAGAGTCACTAGAAACTGAGGGCTTTGAAGTTATAAATGTTGCTCAGTTAAAAAGCCACAGAGGACAGGGTCCTGATAGTTCTCGATTTGGTTAGTGGAAATGCCCTGAAAAAATCGGAGCAAGGAAATCTACAAGCTGACATCTTTGAACTATATCAAAATTCGAGTGGAGATGTACAGAAAACGTCAGGGTTTGGTCCAATGTTTCAATTGTCAGGCCTGGCGACATACATCGAAGTCATGTCATAATGATCCACGCTGCGTCAAATGTCCGGGGGAACATCACTCCTCCGAATGCGATCTGAAGCGGGGTGAGCAGGATCCGATTTGCACAAACTGTGGTGGAAAACACAGTGCAAATTATAGAGGCTGTTTATCGTGCCCCTCTAGCAGAGGCAGAATGGCCAGAAATGACAACACGACAAGGCGTCCAGAAATTTCTACAAACAGACCAAATTTTGGTTCCTACCGTCGTGAAAATGTTGGACAATCCGATGAGTCGAGACCAAGACACAATTCTCAATATAGATCACAAGAAGATCGTGATGACGACTGCTCTAGTGTGATTTCAGCCAGGAACTCGCCTAATGGAAGGAAGGGAAGGTTCAACGAAACTAAAAGGACTTTCACCATACCAACAGCCGAGGCAGTGCCAACAAATGATGGTAATGAAAATATCATTGTTCGGCAAACTCTTGATGAAGTGGTGCCTTTTGCCAAAATTCTGAAGTCCCCTCCTCGACGAAGAGAATCACTGGCAACAACTGTCAAGGAAGTGCGGGTCTCCAAAGTGGTTCCCAGCAACAGTACAGAAACTGTCCGCAGTATTGCGAAACCAACAGCTTCGGTTCAGAGGCCCGATGTGAGTGGTAGCAACCATGTGGAAAGTGAACCCACAAATACAGTGAATAATGACATCAATATGAACTCTAACAGAATAATTTTCCCGATTCAACAACTGATTTCAATTACGAAGGATTGCTTTTTTCAAAATCTTCAAAGCTACTACAAATGAAGAGAAGATAGAAATCTTTTTCAACTGTTTTCTAACAGCTGCTGAACATTTATTCCCTTCAACGCTCACAAATGTCTAGTACACCAAATATTGTGTTGCATAACATGAAGATCATGGCTTGGAATGCCCAAAGCTTGGTCTCGAGCATGACTGAGTTCAGAGACATCCTTGACACTGAGGGTGTTCACTTAGCACTGGTGGGAGAGACGTGGCTCCGTCCTTATCACACTGCAAAAGTGGCAAACTACGACTGTATCAGACAGGATAGAAGTTTTGGTCCTGGGGGAGGAGTAGCTATCTATGTGAAACGACATATAAATTATGATATTATTCAGCTACCTCCCTCATCACAATGTGAGATAATAGCCATAGAGATTTTTGTAAACAATCAAAAAATTAGGATAGGAGTGTGTTATAAACCTCCGAGAAACACAATAGACTTTCCACTCTTTCACGAGTTTTTCAACTGTCAATATCCCGTGATCATGTGTGGTGACATGAATGCAAAATCCTTTCTGTGGAACTCTTACTCTACAAACACTCAAGGTAGGGTGCTCGAAAATTTTTGTATCAGGAAGAGTATACAACCTTATGCGCCATACACACCTACTTATTTTCCTGACCAGGCTGGCCAGACACCTGATATTCTTGATATAACGCTTGCTAAGAACCTTACATTTGCAATGTCGGTTCATGTTCAACCAGTCACAGACTCTGATCACAACCCTATATTTCTGGTAGCGGATTTCAATATCCCTTTTATATGTAAACCCAAGAAAATTGTGATATGGCCATTATTTAAGCGAAAGCTGGCCAGAGTCACCTTGCCTTCCTCCACGGGTAGCAATATTGACCAAATTGAATCTGAACTATTGCTTCTCACAGAAACCATTACTAATACTGCAAAGGAATCCACCCGAGATGCTCCGACTAATAATCCACTGGGCATTCCCCGCTGGATTAAGGAACGCATCAAATTAAAAAATAAATTTAGGAGGAAATGGCAACGTACGCTAAATCCGTATTACCAAGATAGATACAGATCTTTAAAAAGAGATGTATCTAGAGAGATCAGAGAATTTATGAGCGAACGTTACTTAAGTTTTTTGCGAGAGGCAAACTGTGCTGATGGCACGTTATATAAAGTATATAAAACATGCAAGCCCTCTTATTCGAGGATTCCTCCGATTATTGGCATAGGCGGAACAGCATATAGTGATAGTGACAAAGCAGAGGTTTTTGCCGACACGTATGAGATGCAGTTCTCTCCATGTGACAACGCTCCTCCTCAAGTTATAGCCAATGTCGATAGAGAAGTTCAGGTATACTTTAGAGATATTCTTCCAGAACAACCTTCAGCTTTATTTCCAACAGACATTGATGAAGTAAAGTCTATTATTAAAAACCTTAAAAAGAAAAAGTCACCTGGTCAGGACGCCATCACAAACAACACTCTTAAGAATCTTCCCGAAAACATAGTTCGCCAATTGGTCAATATATTCAATGAGTTGCTTCGAACAAATCACTTCCCGGCAGAATGGAAACTTGCTAAAATTAAGGTTCTCCCTAAGGCTGGGCAAGATTTACATCATCCGCAGAATTTTCACCCAATCTCACTCCTTAGTTCTCTAGGTGGTGGCTAGCAGATTACATAAATTCATTGAAGATAACAACATTATCGGTCCAGAGCGGCACGGGTTCCGCTGCGGGCACTCAACCACCACTGAACTTTTACGCTTTGTAGAACGAATCCAAGAAGCCAAAATTTTTAAAGATACTGCAGCAGTAGCCTTCTTTGACTTAAAGAAATCTTTTGACAAGGTCTGGCATAATGGGCTACTACTTAATATGATTCGCATGGGAATGCCATACAACATCATTAAATTTGTGAGCAATTATCTCGACTCACGTTCTTTCCGAGTACAGATAAATGACTCAATATCTAATTCCAGACAGATTCGTTCATCAATAGCGCAGGGAAGTGTGTTAGGTCTCATCCTACACAATTTTCACATGAACGACTTCCCAGTTGCCCCTAAAGGCTTTACGGCTTTGTATGCCGATGATAGTGCTCTTTGTTGCACAGATAAGGACCCTAGCAAGGCCCTTTCAAATTTACAAGAAATGGTGAGACTGGTCGAGCGCTGGTGTGTGCGAACCCGTGTTGAACTGAATGCAGATAAGACTAAGTTCATGTGGTTCACGAACAAAACATCACTACCACAACAAGCATTTATAGAGGTGCAAAAAATTATTGTCAACCCTGTCACTCACAATAAATATTTGGGTGTGATTGTGGACAAGAGATTCGGTTTCTCCCGGCAGTGTGTGGATGCCGTTCGCAGGGCGACTGTGGCGTCGGTCATGCTCAACAGGCTAAGCCACAGGCACTCAAGTCTTTCAGTTCGAAATAAAATTATATTGTACAAGATGGCGATCAGACCGATACTGTTGTATGCCGCACCTGTCTGGCTGTTTTCAGGGAGGATGAATATCACCGCATTGGAAAGATTTCAAAATAAAATCCTGAGGCGTTACACCGGTTTACCATGGTTTGTCAGAAACGTCAACATCAGAAAGGAATCTGGAGTGACTGATGTAACATCTTATGCTAAGAAGCTAGCGGAAAAACTATACGATAAACTTAGCAACTCTGAAATTCCACATCTCATGGAGATTTCCTCTTACGACAGCAGAGATAAAGCACGTCTCAAAAGACCAAAAACTTTTCTTCATATGCCCAGGCCTGCGCTGCCAGGTCTGTGAACATTGTACGAAGTATACAAAAACATTGCACATTGCTCTTGAAAACGAGGTGATGCTGCATGTCGGTACATCTATTTATATATATTAATACTCATATAATTATAATTATGCGGTGAGCGTACTCACCTTGGCCCTGATGAGATTCTTTTTGAGGGGGGGGGGAATTGTAAATACATTTAATCATTTTTACTACCCGCATCTTTTCGTGATATTCAATTTTATCCTTGTGAGATATGTCTTGCGAAAACAAATTGCACTGGAACAGTGTAATACTCAGGAATATTCTCAAGTATTATTTCTCAAGTACTTATTTATCAAAAAAAAAAAATTTGCTACCCTTTAGGTTTCAGGTGAACTTAAGTCTTTCACCCACCTCGTTGATCTTTATTTTCTTTTCATTTGCAAAGCGCACTACTGCAACAGGAATTGGCAGAGTTGGAGATGAAGGGGGTTTGATGGGTTATAACTACCCATTGGAACCCTGTTTCATCAATTATGGTTTTCGGTTCTTCCGGGGGGGGGGGCGATGAGAAATTTTGTTTTTGAAGAGGGGGCGATGGGCTGAATAAGTTTGGGAAACACTGGTATAGTGTATGCTTAATTGTGTCTATATTTGATTGTATGTACACGGCCGTCAAGTACATATGGAGAGAATAGATGAAGCATCAGTGTCATATATATATTTTTTTTTTTTTCTTGGAATAATTTCTGCCATGTATATATTGTGCTCTCTGAAGTGTGGCGACAGCGTCCACCACTGGATGACGCTGTCCGCGTAATAGGGAAAAGAGCACACCTGCGCGATGGTGGAACTGGACTAAGGTTTTTACCGCTCAAACAAGAGTCATGCGGTCCACTCGTTCTTGTAGGTTCTGTAAATTTAATTGTATAATAAATGCTAATTATATCTTTGAATTGTAGAACAGAAGCCGCTCATCTCCTTGTTAAAAATGATGCCGTCTGTCTGGGCGGACATATCTGTCGGTGGATCCAACGTTTAACACACAGCAGTTGTCATTTACTATCTCATTGCAATCATTTAGAGGCGCACAACAACTTAAGGAACTTCCAGGCCTTGGAGCTCTTTTACTTGGGGACCCACTTTCCACTTCCTGGAACAAACAAACTCTGTCGTTGTGTTTGACCTCGGGTGTTTTATCTCAAGAGCACCGAATTCTCTTCCCCCCCCCTTCACACTGACCCATACACAAGCTAACTCTGACTCACTACTGGTTTCCAATAGGTCACTGCACCACGCCTTATCCTTGGTGCCTGTGAAAAGCTATCGGCGTGCTGAAACGTAGATCAGTTGAAACCCGTTTCAATTTTCAACACGAAATCGGTATTCTCCAAAAACTATCAAGTGAAACTCGGTTCATTTGGCGAGTATTTGGCGTATATTAGCCATAGGCGTAAAGTTATGTTGGGGGGGACCAACAAAATGTTGGGGGGGGGTATAAACGAAGTTTGCGCGCTCATACAGGTCAAAGCGTCGTATAAATGCGAAAATCGTTTTACTGAAATTTTTTGAAAATTTCCTCTCCCCTTCTCCAGCCATAGCCTTTTTTGTAAAGAATTTAATGATTTTAATTCAAAATATCATTAGTTTCTACTTCTGAGAAAAAAAATTGTGGTAAACTGTGTATCGTGGACAAGGCCGCAAGTTTCGATATGAGCACTTTTTTTGTGTCTTGAATCCCGTCGTAGTACTTTCTTTCTTTCAAAAAGAACATGCGGTCAGTCTCTATCGGATTGAGCCAATTTTAGCCATTGCCCCTGTGAAGAGGCGGCTCTGTATCAGTCTTAGGCCAGGAACTGACTGCGGGTAGGCGGGTGCGAATGATCTTATCAGCACCCGCGTCATTTCGCGCGAAACACGCACAACGTTTAGCACCCGCGCATGTTTTTTTTTTATGTCACATGACACGCGGGCTTGGCTAAATTATTGTACGCCAAGCTGAAGTTTGCTACGGTTAGCGTTCTAATTCGCGTTCATAAATTGCATTATATAATAAAAATTTTCAAGTAATGAAATGATTTAATTTTTTGTTGCAATATTTGACGTTTGAAATAATTTCGGAGTTAAAGAAAGACCTAAAAGTTTACCAATTTTTGACCACTCTTACAATTAATTCATGTCCAATTTTTTGAAACTTCGAAAATATATTATTTAAGTAGACAGCCATCAAAATTCTTTTTAGTTCGTACTAGTTCTGAGGATCTAGTTGAACATGTTTCGGTGGGGGAAGAGTTTTCTTCCAGTGATCATCGTATCGTCAGAGTTTACTGTATCTTTTCCTCGGGCAAGGTTGATAACAATATAACTGGTTTCTTGTTTTCGGAGAACTAACTTTGATATTTTTAGCGGAAGTTTTCAAAGACTGGTTGGAATCAGTAGGGGTGGTAAGTCAATGGGAAGAATTTAGTACGAAGCTGTCCTCTGTTTTGCACGACATCATACCCTTTGTCCGAAAAAAGCGTGTTTGTACATCGCACCCTCTATGGTTCACGGATAGTGTGCGGAACCTTTATCCTGAAAAGAAAAGGGCATTCAGAGAGTATAAAAGTGGACGAGGTGACCTATCATTGTTTACTGATAAAAGAAGACTGTTGAAGAAACCGATAAGGGATAGTAAAAAGGAAGTTGAATCTAGGTTGGCAGATAACAATGGCTCAGACCCAAAATCCTTTTTTCGATACGTCAATAATGGATGTAAGGGGACAGTTGGCCCCCTCTCGATAGGAGGCTCTAGGGTAGAGAGCAATGCAGGCATGTGTAGTGCTTTCAATGACTTTTTCGCGTCGGTTTTTAATGGAGATAATGATATTCGATATACGGGTGTTGCATGGGGTAATAAAACCCTCAACGATATTCAAGTAGAAGACGTGGAGGTCCTAAATCTTCTAAGAAATGTATGTGCAAGCAAAGCACCAGGACCAGATGATACCTATCCCAGGGTCCTCAGGATATGTGCTAATGAATTGTTGGGGCCAGTCGCACAGATATACAGGACTAGTGTTGCTGAAGGGTGTCGTCCCAAGAGATTGGAAACTTGCTAACGTTGTTCCGATATTTAAGAAGGGTAGTAGAGAAGCGGTGTCAAATTATCGTCCAGTGAGTTGGACGAGCTCTCTCTCGAAAATTTTGGAAATTATCATCAAAAGGCAGTTTGTGAAGTGGATAGTCGAGAATGATGTATTGTCGGATAATCGGCATGGGTTCAGGAAGGGGAAGTCATGTGTAACTAACCTTCTTTGCTTCTATGATCACGTGACTAAGGCTTTGGGTAAGAGCAAAAATGTAGACGTTGTTTACCTTGATTTCCAGAATGCATTCGATCGGGTCCGACATGGCAAACTCTTGAAGCGTTTACACGAGATTGGAATTGGGGGAAACTTGCTGAATTGGATAGAATCGGGGTTAAGAGATAGGTCGCAACGAGTTATGGTGAACGGGGAATTCTCTGGTTGGATAGACGTCACAAGTGGAGTTCCTCAGGGGAATGTCCTTGGTCCCATACTTTTTTCACTTTTTATCGATAAACTCGACCATGGTATCGATGGGATTACTAGCAAATTCGCAGATGATGTGAAGCTAATGGGGGGTAATCGGGAATGAAAGCGATAGGGAGTTGCTCCAGGCCAACTTAAACAGGATTGCAGCATGGGCAAATGAATGGAGCATGACGTTTAGCGTAGATAAGTGCATGGTCGCTCATTTTGGTTCGAACAACCCACGGTTCTCTTACGAGTTGAATGGTGTCACTATCCCGGATGCAACTAGGGTCACCGACTTGGGAATTCTCATTGAAGAGCGGCTTAGGTTTTCTGAACATTGTTCAGCGGTGGTCAAAAAAGCGAATAGAATGCTTGGTCTCATTTTCAAAAAATTCTCTTCGCGTTCTCCTAAAGTCATTCTTCCGCTTTTTCGAGGCTTAGTTCGTCCTGGGCTGGAGTATGCTGTACGGTTTTGGAGACCATACCTACAGAGGGACATAGACTTGGTTGAAGGGGTGCAGAGAAGAGCTACGCGTGTCCTTATTGGCACACAGGGCTTGAGTTATGAAGAGAGACTTCATTTTTTGAATATGTTTACAGTTGATGAACGCAGGTGTCGAGGAGATATGATCGAAGTGTTCAAAATTTTCAATGGGATGGATAGGATGCACCATGAACTTTTAGTACACCGCCAATCGACTGCTTTTACAAGGGGACACCAGTATCGATTGGTGAGGGACAATGCAAGGTTATGGTATCGCAGGGAATTTTTCTCTAATAGGGTTGTTTTGGAATAGCTTACCCCCGACAAACCAGTCACGGCCCAAGCTCTGTCCCTCCAGGGATATAAGCCTTTTACCCTTGCGGGTTGGGTCTCGCTGGGGAGTATAGCTTACCCCCGGAGGTATTAAATTGTAACACAATTGACACGTTTAAAAAGAAATACGATAAACATGTTGGGGTCAATCGAAAAGCTATCCATTCTTAGAATAAGACAACCGTAAGTATTCTTTATGGGCGTTGTACACTGAAGAGCCCGATATTCACGGTACACTCGTGAAATGGTCGTACGTGAAAATCCAAATTGCATCGCTACCTCGGAGATGCTATGTCCTGTCTCTCGTGCGCCGACTATAACACCACGTTCAAACTCACTTAAATCTCGATAACCTGCCATTGTAGCAGCAGTAACCGATCTAACAACTATGCCAGACACTTGTTATGTTATATAGACGTTGCCGACCGCAGTGCCGTAATTTTTTGGCTCTACAGTTTATGATATTTTATCATGTGTATATATTGTTTAGAATTTGTGTTAACTGCATTTTTAATTGGGTTGCTGTATTTTTGAAATATATGACATCCATATTTGTGTGTGTGTGTGAGAGAGAGAGAGAGAGAAGAGCAGTTTTTCATTTACGGATGAATCACAACAAACAGGACAAAAAATTTAAAAAATCAATTCCTTTGAAAATGACGTTTTCAATGCAGTCGGATATCTTAACCGAATTTATTTGCTCAGTGCTTTTAAATTGAATTAAAAGTAAATAAAAAATCAAATATAGATATATAGATATAAACTGAAGAGCCAAAAAAACTGGTACAGGCATGAGTTTGCAAAGAAAGAGATACGGAACCAATCAGTGTACGGCGCTGCAGTCGGCAACGCCTATATAACACAACAAGTGTCTGGCTTAGTTGTTAGATCGGTTACTGCTGCTACAATGGCAGGTTATCGAGATTTAAGTGAGTTTGAACGTGGTGTTATAGTCGGCGCACGAGAGATGGGACATAGCATCTCCGAGGTAGCGATGAAATTTGGATTTTCACGTACGACAATTTCACGAGTGTACCGTGAATATCGGGAATCCGGTAAAAAATTAAATCTACGACATCGCTGCGGCCGGAAAAAGATCATGCAAGAACGGGATCAACGACGGCTGACGAGAATCATTAAATGTAACAGACGTGCAACCCTTCCGCAAATTGCTGCAGATTTCAATGATGGGGCATCAACCAGTGTCAGCGTGCGAACCATTCAACGAAACACATCGATATGCGAAGGCCCACTCGTGTACCCTTGATGACTGCACGACACAAAGCTTTACGCCTCGCCTGGGCCCGACAACACCGACATTTGACTGTTGAGGACTGGAAACGCGTTGCCTGGTCTGACGAGTCTCGGTTCCAATTGCTTCGAGCTGATGGACGTGTACGGTTTTGGAGACAACCTCATGAATCCATGGACCCTACATGTCAACAGGGGAATGTTCAAGCTGGTGGAGGCTCTGTGATGGTATGGGGCGTGTGCAGTTGGCGTGATATGGGACCCCTGATACGTCTAGATACGACTCTGACAGGTGACAGGTACGTAAGCATCTCCTGTCTGATCACCTGCACCCATTCATGTCCATTGTGCATTCCGACGGACTTGGACAATTTCAGCAGGACAATGCGTCACCCCACACGTCCAGAATTGCTACAAAGTGGCTCCAGGAACCACTCTTCTGACTTTAGACACTTCTGCTGGCCACCAAAATCCCCAGACATGAACATTATTGAACATATCTGGGATGCAACGTGCTGTTCAGAAGAGATCTCCACCTCCCCCCCCCCTCCCTTACTCCTACGGATTTATGGACAGCCCTGCAGGATTCATAGTGTCAATTACCTCTAGCACTACTTCAGACATTAGTCGAGTCCATGCCACGTCGTGTTGCGGCACTTCTGCGGGCTCGCGGGGGCCCTACACGATATTAGGCAGGTGTACCAGTGTTTTTGGCTCTTCAATGTATATATAGAGGGTTTTTTCTCTCATAGATACGAGCCCACGTTTTTTCTTTTTCTTTTTTCTGGTTTTTAACTCACTAATGTAAAAATTTAAAAAAAAAAAAAGATCTACCTCTAGCGCTCTCTTATCTGTTTTCTTTCCCTATTTGTTTTGTGTGTTCCAGAGGTTTTTTTTTCTCTCTTTCTAATTCGTTGGATGCACTACTTACTGATTTAATAGTAGTTGAATCAATATTTCAACAAAGGATCTAAAACCACCGAAGGCTTGTTTAGCGTGCACCCTATCAACAGCGATGAATTCCCCGCATTTTCTAAACAATTGCCTGAAAAAGGGAGCGTTCTTTTATTATTTTCTTTCTTCCATATAGTTTTAAACTCGTCCCAAATAGTTTTGAGAGGAAAAAAATTGTTTTAATTTATTACTTAATCCCTTTTATGTCCGTAAAAGATCATACATTCGATTGAAATCGGCATTCTTACTCATTCTTTTATAAATTAGTTTTTTACCGATGCAACAAAAGTGTGAGGCGCGTGCAGCATTAGGATCGGAAAGACTGCATTAATTATATACTCTTAGTTGGAAACCGAAATAGTTCTCTCTTCAAACACTTAAACTGTAAAGTGGAATAAATGGTCAATAGGACATTGAGAAAAGTGGAATAAGAAAATGCTCGGAGCAAATCCTAGAAAAACCTGTCATTTTTTTTCAGACACCAGCGCTAATATACGCTTCACTGGCCACCGATTTTGCCTAATTAAATTGTCAGTATCTGTGGACAAACGAAATTTTGGCGAGAATCCTTTCAGTGAAATCAGTATGGTGAAAATAAAACACACAATAAGCCACGGCTGGACCGTGGCCTAAAGGAGGACCCCACAGAAAAATTAATATCCGAGAGCTGGATTCTAATCTTTCTATATCTAATCAACTTGCTTTGGGCCGGTCTTTGACCTAGTGGCGCCCTGTGCAAAAACAGTAGTCAGCGTCCCCCGTTCTTCGATCTAAAGCAGTGTTTTCCAAAGTGGGCAATATCGCCCCCTGGTGGGTGATGGAATGGTCCAAGGGGGCGATAGAACCTACTGATTTAACATAGGATCCTATGGGTTTACGTGAGTTGGGGGGCGATGAGAGGAAAAAATTTCTGATGGAACAAATGGGGCGATGGAACAAAAAGTTTGGGAGACTATGATCTAAAGTGGTGTCGGAGGAGGCGATTTTTGCTAGTCATTACTGTCCCGTGAAATATGGGACAGATTCATTCTCCCATATTATCTCTTGGTGCGGTGATCGTACCCATCGTCCCCCCCTTCTGGGTTGGATATTAATGGATGAAGAAGCCGAAAAAGCTTTCTTTCTAGAACGGTATTGCTGCTATTTAACTTGCGAACAAGCATAAAAATCAACTTGTTTGGTTTATATATATAATTAAGAGATTTAAAACATTAAAAAAACAAAATGCCACACATTTTGTTTTTGTAAATACTTAAAATACTCATATCAAAGGATCTATCTTCTTCATACTTATTTTAATTGAATTTTTACGGTAAAATACGTGTAGTGTACACCCATCACGCACGGGCTAAATTGGTAGTAAAAGTGGTTAAATTAAAGTGATATTTCCGTATGATTTCTTTCATATTTATGAAACTTATGAACTTCATTTGAAATTATCCCTTTCACACCCAGTACTAAGAAACAGAAGGGGCAGGCCCGTAATTAGGCTGAGGCAACTTGGGCGGTGCCCTGGGCCCCCATTTCAAGGAGACGCCAAGAAAAGTCTGCCTCGGAAAGCAAGCTACGTTACTGGGGTAAGGGGTTATTTTTTCCTCCGTGGATTTTATTTATTTTTAACCTCAGAGACTTAATGTCTTTTAATGTCAATGATAATGCACAATTCTTGAAGTTTGGGCTGAACATCCCTAAGGTTAAAAAAATAATATCTAAAGTAAAAAAGTAACCAGCACGTTCGTGCATACAGGATCTAAAAGGAATATGCATACTCGCTGGTAAAAGTGATAAATGTTGCGCAATGTATCAAACTTACCAAGACGATTGGTGATTATGCATTACTGATTCAACACATAAATAATAACATAATTCAATTCTATACTTCATCAGCTTCAAAAAAACTCATTTCAAATAGACGAAGATACATATCCGAAATGGATTTGCCATCACCCCCCCCCCCTCGTTTTTGGACACGCGCCCGCTCGCGTGAGTTACTACTTTATTTCCTTATTACCGTGGAAATCCCAATTAACCTATCCTATTCTGCCGCGTATAATCCGTGGATTATACGTTTAAAAAAATTACGTTGAAATAAAAACAAAACGTCGGAAATGAATCTCTTAGTGTGAATCGAAGCTCCAATGAGAAAAGAGTTTTAACTATGAAGCGGCTTTAGTGTGGATAAACCACCGAATCCTATCTACAGCTTTATTTTCCTGAGGGAGGTTTGATTAATTATTATGTTAAAATTTATTTAGAAATTCATATATTTTTCAAATATTTATAGATGGAGTGGATGGCAGTACAAAAATTGACATTTTCTCTACAAAACCGTATTAAACAACTCCCCCCCCCCCTCTTTGAGAGAGAATTTATATCGATAAATGACATTTTTTTATATGGGTTATATACCGCTGTGGTGGCTTTTTTTCTCAAACTAGCGAAGTTTGCATCTGCGGATTATAAGCCGCAAAATTCGATAGGTTTAATTATTATTCAAGATTCCCGTCGAGGACAGAAAACAGAAAGAAATGACACCTGCAAAATGACTTTTTTTGAAATGATTAAAATTTTTACAACTTATAGAAAACTAATACAAAAGAATATATAAAATCGAAAATTTCACTTGGATCACCAGACTTTCATTTCGATCGAATTTATATTTAGGTTTTTGGCGCTTCTTGAAAATCGCTTGGTATATCTTGTCAAACAATCTCGGCATTAATTTGTGATTACGGCATCCTTCATTAGCTGACCGACCACTCCAAGGCAGGGCTGTCTCCAAAATATCCCCTCGAAAGTGCACCTGCCCCCTCTTACGAATTTAAAGAGTCAACAGTCTCTCGCGATACGTATGTAAACTATTGTTCTTTTAGATTTTAACAATAATCAATGGCCCAACCCCACTTGAAAGGTCATAAAAAAAACGTGGAGAAATAACAATCGTTTTACATTCCTATCTTCTGACTTAACAGACATAGCCGTGTCCAGTTTCCTATAGTATTGGTTCTAAATCGATGATTATCAACCTCCTCAACTTTTGAAGGAAAGAAAACTTTGTCTGTCGACTTTTCCGAACTGTTCTGAAAAAGCAGTTCGATCTATGGTCATGAAAAGCTCAGCTAATCGTAACTTCCAACTGTTCTACATCTCCTTTTAATGGCAGCAAAAGACCACCCAATCTGCTCCAGGAAAATACCGCGTTTCCCTCGAGATGCTGTCTTTCCATTTCCTAAAACATGGTCATAAAAATCATTCTAGTTCCCGAACTTTTTTTTGGTTCGTGGTGCCCTTTGTGTATCCAAATGTTTTCCACTGTGCCTTAAATTGTAATACTGTATATAAGTCATGTTACAGGTAGCTAGATTGATTAAGTTCACCCTTAACATTAAGTAATAATAAGTTCACAGGAAATATTACATGTTTTAATAAACTGGCACACTATTTAATTAATAAATCTATTTGGTGAGACATATATTATCGCTCTTCCACCTAATACCTTACCAAGGAACAAAAACAATGCCGTGAAGCATATTTTAGGGACAACGATCTCAATGGATAACAATATAAATTTTACGCCTCAAACTTTTATCTTAGTTTTAAAAACAGAATTGGGGGAAGTTCATGATTGCGGAATCTGGTTCGCAAAGCTATTTTTAAAAAAAATCAAATTGTATTTTCAACATATTCTCCTTATTAGTTTCTTGAAAGGGCAACGATATCTTTTTAGAGTCCCGTTGTGGCTACACCTTACCAAAGCTTCCTACTGTCTAGGCCAGACGTCTTCAACCTTTTTTCAACCGCGAGCACTCTTACAGCAAGTATGAAATAGGAATGCATGAAATCAGGATGATGCCAATCCTCGAATGCAATATGTACAAGGTGTTTAATTGCAACTGTGGTCAAGTGCTCGCGAGCACGAAATCGGGTACGAGCATCGAGCACTCTGGGCGCATCAGGGAGCAACGTGGTGCTCGCGAGCAACGGATTGAAGATGCTTGGTCTAGGCTACTCATAGGAGGCTTGACCATTACTCACCGGTCGATGTTTCTCCTAAAGCGGGCAGAAATCATTTTCTGTCATTCCTTTCGCACTTTTACGTCGGATTCAGCGCTCCTATTAAAGGGGGGAGGGGTAGAACAAAAATCATTTGCCCTAACTTTTTTAACCCTTTATACCTCAGACTTGGCACCCCTCCTACAGCGGACACAAATAATTTTTCCTTATTGTTTTCGCCCTTTCACTTCAGCTTTGACGCCCTAGAGCACACCCAGTGCGACCGAGCTGCCCCTGGTTGCACTAATAGGAAAGTCTGGCGAGTCGGGAGACTGACCAGTGATCAGAGGTGCCAAAGTGCATGGGTTTTCTCGTGTGAGCACATTTTTGTTTCACTTCGTGTCACAGGTAGAGACGAGGCCCAAGTACAGGATCCCTATTTAAAATTGTCAGCAAATCATAGGTTCTAATTCATTCATTTTTTTCCAAATATTTATTCAATTTTTTTTTCAATACTGTACTGAGTTGATGATTCGATTCTGCGTTTTTAATACAAGTAATACAAGTCGGAAAAGAAGAGGCATGAAAGGCCTCTGGCTCAAAATCTTTCCCATATAAAAAAAGCACCTTCAATTTCTGTAATACTCCCTACAACACAGGAAAACAGTCTTGCTCTCGTTAGAGAGAAGATTCCTCCATTCTTTTTATTTTTTTCAGCACAACAAAACAGAAAGAACGTTGTGTCGTCTCCCCAAAATCTCCTGCATGATCAAACGAAAAGAAAAGAGCTCAAGTGTGTGTGTATTTTTATGTGACCAAAATTGCTACGTATATAGGTGCACTGCCCATCGACTTTTTTCCTTTCGAAAAATAACCGTAATATTATTTACACTCAAACCTTCAATTTTTTTTCTCTCATCTCGATCATTTTTCAAGTATATTTTATACAGTTATTTTTTTAAATACGTACTCTAAAGATTTTTTTTTTCTAGTAATGTATATCTAACGTGTTTCGACGTCCCTTATCATTTGGCGCCTTGTGCAATTGCACCGGTTGCACTGCCCTAAGACTGCCCCTGAACGTGCCCGAGGGAATAAGCCCCCTTCCCGTAGTCACGGCTCTCTTTCTAATCTTTGATAGTTCTAAATTTATAGCGGAACTAGCTATAATACCCGGTGCTGCCCGGGTTTTCTTCAATTACTGGGAGGATTAAAAAAGCTACAAAGACCATTATAAAGGCATAAACTATTATACATATACTGTAACTGGCAGCATTAAAGAAGTGACATTTATTCTGGCTTGAATGAAGCGTTCACGACTCTCGGTTGTTGATACAGCAAGAGATGTTTCAGTTACCAGTCGTACGCACCGTTCAACTGATTGTGTGTGACACGGAAAATTAGGTATAGATGGAAAAGCAGGTGCAGATAATTTTTGTGGGTCCATTTCCTGATATTTTATAATAGGTGGTTCAGTCACTCGAACTTGATCCCATGCAATTAGTTCCGAATAGTGCTTAGCAGAAAAGCTTATTTTCGGAACATGGAATGTACGGATATTCTGCTTCTGATAATCCTTCATTTTTAATTTTCAGAATTCTCTTGATTCCCAGTTCTTTGTAAATGAGATTCTCATCTGAGAGTAATGAGAGCAATAAATTCTCTGGGTGAGCCTAGAAAGCGTTCCTTTGAATAACTGGGTCAATGATGCATAGTATGTTGTCAGGTAAAAACCTGGATAACTCCACTAAATTGAACAAATGTCTTGCCCCATCGGCACACGATGACTTTATCTTAATATTGAACCACACTGGTGCGCAAACTTTCGTTACGTACTCAGTCAAAATGCTGAGATTTTCATTGGGCTTTTCTGTTACTATTTCTTAAAATAGCGTTAGCTGTCGTTAGCCACCTAGCATGCGAAAGTTTAGCTGGATCACGGTGTGATAACGAAGCACGTAAATCATCCATTTCTATTGCCCGTACTATTTCCACGAGATATCTCTGATCTGCACTTAAATCATTGTTGTCACTGTCCATTACCGGAAGGTTATTAGAGATTGGTTTAAATTTCACAATAGGTAATCTTTCACAATTTTCCAAACTTTTTCCGATATCATCTTGAAGCGCGTGTGGATTGATGGAACATCCATCTAAATGCTTCACAAAATGTCTTAGAGGTAACTCATTGAAGTTAAAAAGACAAATAAGCCATTGCAGGCCTTTCTTTTTTCTCTATTAATCTGATAACACCATTTTTATAACCAGTATTGGTAACAGTTCCGTCGCATCCGATCGCCATCAATTCTTTCGTATCAAAATCTTGCTTAAAAAAGTCTAGGATTGATGACTTTATATCCATTGCTCTACTGTTGCTTGGAGTTGTGTGATCGAGATAAATTAACCCAGGTTCCTGCAATATAGTTACGTGTTCTTCACATATGGTTCTTCTATGGAAAGAATCACCTTTGACATTAGCTAAGGTTTTGTCTTTTCGACCATCAAAATATATTCCTCGCACATTTTGTTCTAGGAATTTTATCTTGCAAAAGAACTCTCTGTGATGCTCTTTCACGTCTTATTTTCATCCGGTCTATTGTCATATTTGGCTTCTCTTTCGTCAATAACCCAACATCTTCCAGCACAGCATTCGCAATAATTGTAGCTGATCGATCAGACACGCCAGTTCTATCACAAGCAAGAGCAACATTTGGTAATTTAGTTCTCACCTGTGAGGATGATGGTAGAACTTCAAAAGCAAATGAAGTACTTGCTTCGGCACGGATTGCTGGACCAGCTTCAGTACTGGTAGATGGAAATGCTTACTTCAACGGTAAACTGTGTTTTGGCTCATATAGATCTCATATATCATTCTAAGGAAAGATCACTTTCCTTAGAATCGTTGGACTTTAGGGACGATAAGGAACCTCAAGAAGTTTGAATTTTATTTAAAAAAATTAGGAATGACATTTTTTTACATAAAGGCATATTTTAAATTCTATTAGAATGGCAATTTCGAAAATTTGTTTTTTCGTTCCACCCTAATATGCATGTCTGGAACGTATTGTTTAGAAACCTCGGTAAACATTCTAGAAGTAATTGATGAGGCTCAAAAAACCATCGTTGCCCGACGGGGCTCGGACATTTGCTCTCAAAATGGGAGTGTTTCGATTTCCAATGTATTCTCCCAACAGGTTGATTGCGCCTAGTCTGATTTTCGGCGTTGTGGATGACGGTAGGGGGAAGTGTCACCAACTGCTGAGTGGGAATGTCACTGTCTATAGAGACAGGATAACTGCATATAAGCAGAAAGCAGTTTTTGGTTAAAAAGAAAGATGGCGAGGTGTATACGAAGCGGCGAACATGAAAAATTCCTTTAATCTACGTTAATACAGAACAACACTACGGTAACATGCGAAACTGCAACTCTTCGCTACGAAAGTTAAAATCGAACTCCTCGAGAATGTCTTCGTCTCTCGATACTACTTAAACCTCACGTGTCTGATGAATAAAAGTATTACTGTAAGTCTTTGCCAACAACTTGACAGCTACATACTCCCCCTCTGGTTTCGCGGACGTCCCGCCAAGGAACCAGCAAAAGCCGTTGTGGGAGGTTGTTCAGTGTTCCTACTAGCTCCAACTTTGGGAGGTTGTCCCCTCTTCCGTAATGGCACTAAGGTAACAGTATCTGGTTTCCTACATGGTGTGAGAGCAGATGCCCGGTATATGCCGAGAGAGACACCTGGTTTGACCAGATCAGCGATAGCGTACGTCGTAGGCAATCTCTGGGCTAGCACAACGCACGGTTCGTCTCGTTGTGGCGTGAACTTTGCCGATCAGTTTCTCCTTTTATGGCTAAGGGAATGCAGAGTGACGTGAACATGTGATACCTGATGTATATCGAGGACTCTACCCAGGACCGTTGTCAGCATAAAGGCCCCTTTATACGTACGCTTTTGCGCGCGCGATGGCTGTAAACAACTTCAGAACCGCCTTCAAGAGTGTGCGTGTAAAGGCGAAAAAAGTGTGCGGTTAGGACCGCGCTGGAACTGGTTATTCCAGCGTGCAATCGCGAACTCAAAATCGTACATCTAAACGCAAACCCAACCTACAGGCAAAAACGGGGCGAATTCCTAGTCTCCTGCTATTATGAAGGGTTCATTCGAAATTTCTTTCAACTGTGCCCGAGAAGCAAACGCAGTTGTCTTTGGACACGAAGGATGAACTGGATTAAAATATTATTTAATACACTTGATACATACTATACAAATTCTCTAGCACATTCAAAAAAGACTGCTTCCATTCGAGCGGAAAGCATCGTTTCAACTTATGCAGATATCTTGTACAGACAGAGAGAGAGAAAAAAGCAAAAACAAAACACAGAGGGAGAGGGGTTTCGTTAATGACGTCACAATCGTCTGGGTCAAATCTGACACCTTTGACCTTTGAGGACCGGGCACACCCCGCTTCCCATCTCAGAGAGATATCGAAGCGTTCCCGAAGGATAGGTGTGTCCGGAAAGTTTTATTAAAAACAACATAACATGACCACCTCAGACGAAGGCAGCAAAATAAAATAATTTACATAAAAATTGATCGACACCACAAAATATATGAGAAAAACATCTTCCCGCGTACATACTCATACACTGATTCGCGACATCCACCCACCTTGAGTTTATGCCAATTAAACTCAATATTCTCAGATCAAAATAAACAAAATATCAATTGCATAAAATTTTCGCAAAAGTATTCAGATGTACCAAAATACCTACCAAAATAAATGATAAAGAGTTTTCTCGAAGCATAATGACAAACTTTCAAAAATAAAAAATTCCAAAAAGCATACTAAAAAAAAATACCAAAATCATAAAAAATCGCGAAAAAAAACAATATCACAAGCACAAATAAAATTTAACTATAACTCAAACGTTCAGGAACAGTCACTTTTCCTCCGCTTCTCGTTCGTAAAACTGGATCCGGAGGCAATTTCTCTTCCAGTTTATTTTCGATCTCCATACGGTAAATCCTCTGAATCGGTCTCAGAAGTTCACCAGTGTCCGTTTTCACTCGAGCAAGTCTAGTGTGGTCATCTTTTCCTGGAATCAGATCTATCACATGAGCCAAGGACCAGTATGAACGTTTCCTGTCACTTTCTACGAGCACAACATCACCAACAGAGAGAGACTTGACTTTTCCTCTACCGAACGTTTGTTGACGCGACTGTCCCAGATATTCTGAACGAAATCTTCGTCTTAGCAAATCTCGCAACTTCTGTCGGTATACGGCTCTTTTATTCAATTCTTTGGCATTCACAGCATCCAGGTCCGCAACGCTTGATGATCGTATCTCCATCAGAAACTGTCATTACAACAGACTCACAATCACAGAGTGCTGTGATCAGCTCTTCGTAGGCTAGAGACGCTCGTCCTACTACTCTTCTTATGATGCGTTTTACCATTTGGATCAACCGCTCCCACCATCCTCCCCACCAAGCAGCAGTAGGAGGATTAAATTTCCAATTGATCCTTTGAATAGTCACTGCAGCAGAGATCTCATCCCAGTTAATGCCTGAGAATGCCTTATTCGCTCCAACGAAATTTGTTCCATTGTCCGAATAGATTGTGGATGGTCTTTCCCTCCTAGCAATGAAACGTCGCAAGCTTTGGAAAAAGGCTTCAGTTAATAGTGATGTCACAAGCTCTAAGTACACGGTAAGCTCTAAGCTCGGTACACCACACATGTATATAACACGATCCACGATTTCTGGCTCTCTTTCAGATACAATGGACCAGCAGATCAACTCCCACTACCTGAAATACTGCTGCGTCTTGCACTCTATTTTCCGCAAGGCTATAGGAACAGACTCTACTTTACGTGCATTGAATCTCTTACATGTCACACAACGTTGAACAACAAACCGAACCGTTTTCCTTGTTTTTATGATCCAATATTTTTCACGTAAACTGCACATCAAGAGAGAAACTCCGGCATGTAGAAGTTCCTTATGTTTCCACGAAATCAGGGAATGTACAACTGGATGATCCGAAGGCAGAAGGACTGGATATCTGAAATTTCTGGTGTCTTTTCTGTACATAACTGGCGTTTTTATTCTGATTATACCAAATTCATTAACGACTAGCCTCAATACATATATTTTTTCATCATCGCAACCCTTGAATGTTTCCTTCTGAATCAGTATAATAAGCATTCTCTCTGCGCGTTGCATTTCAAAACAGTTGAAAACTCTTTCGAAACATCCAATTTTTTCAAATTATTGATGAACCTTAGGATGCACGCCAGCATTCGTACTATTCTCAAGTACGATGAAAAATACCTGTAATACCAGTTATCTGGTTTCGAACTCTCATTATGTGCAATCACTACACCTTTTCGCTTTTCAGAATTGACAACTTCTTCATCTGGCAATTCGACAACCCGTTGCCAAGTAGACTCGGGCTCACTCAACCATGCTGGTCCCTCCCACCATCTTAGATTCAATAGATGTTCAACCGAACAACCTCTTGAGGGAAGGTCAGCAGGATTTTGTTTCCCAGTGATATGCCACCATTCTTTTATATGAGTCAGCTTTCTTATTTCGAGTACACGATTATAAACGAATACACCCCAGTGTACATCTCGCTGGATCCAACTTAAAGCAGTTGTTGATTACTCCAATAGTAAATCTTCAGTTCCGGTATGTCCATGTAAGAAATAACGGTGCTGCCTAATTTCGCCCCAATACAACATGCTAAAAGTTCTAAGCGAGAAATGGTTATGCTCTTCAACGGAGCAACTCTGGTACGTGAAACGTGATTGAACGAAATTCATTGTTTGTGTGTGTAGCTGTAGTACAGAGTTGCCAGGTCCTTCAAAAATTTCCAGCCAAAATCCTCTTCAAAAGTAGCCAAAAAGTAGCCCAAAATATTTGAACTTGTGCTGCCATCTATGGAGCAACAAGCGAGCTACAGTTTCACGATATTCTAGCCTGCAAAGGTGTGGCTTATAGCTCTTTTCTTGTTATAGTCACTAACCCCCCCCCCTTTTCACTTTTTCGTAAAAAATATGGTTTTTTTTACCGAATAAATTGATTTTTAAAATTAGCGAAAGTCAGGGCTACACATTCTCTGTCCTGGAAAAACGGCTCAGAGATGGCCTGGAGCCGAGGCCGTCTTAAAAGCATCATGGCGCCCCCCCCCCCCGGGCAAATTGATTCTGCTCAGCTCCCTATCCAGACTGCAAATGCCTACTTACCAATTCACATGCTTAATCTCGCAAATCGTAACCATATCTCATTTTTTATTTTCCCCCCCCCCTCCGCCGCTCTTCATTCAAGGCCTCCGTGACGTGCCCCCGGGTTGGCCCATGCGTCAAGACGGCACTGCCTCAAATTGTGCATTGGTGCCTACGAAATTTGGTACAATGATTTTAAATATTAGGTATTATCCCAGACCAGATTTTTCACGGTCTAGTAAACAAAAAAATTAAGAACTCTTCTGGGTTCCTGGCAGGGCCGTTTTAAGAGCATCATGGACCCCGAGAGCCAATATTTTTCTGATTCCCTACATGGAAAATCCCCGAAAAATACAACTACCTCTCGATTTTCAGAGGCCCCCGGGCCCATACGTTAAGACAGAACTGGTTCCCGGGCTTGAGTCCTGCCAGCTCCACGCTTGTAGAGGCTACGGTTTCTTTCACAGGCTTCTGTGGTCTAGACATGGCCCCCACAAGGGGTGGGCTGACAAGGCTTCAGCCCTGGGACCCGGGATTTTCAACATTTTTTTGTTTTTCACGCTATAAATTCATCATAAAGGGGCCCCGCAAAAGCTCGCAGCCCGGGGCCCTGCTTCAGTATGTGGGGGCCATGAGTCTAGATGCTGTGTTTCCCAACCGTCGGGCCGGAGCAACACCTTCTATAGCAGAAGGCCTCCGCGCGAAGCTCGTGACGTCACTGAAGTCTCCAATTTCCCTTATAGTCACTACTTCCCTTATAATACATTGGATATATTATAACCGACCGGCCGCGGTATCATAACGGTTGAAACCACTGATCTAAAGCCCAGGACAGTTTCCCAAGTTTTTGTTTTACGGCCCCTTCAATTATTGGGTGGCAAGGCATTATGGTTAAAAGTTCTGGCTTTCCATAGTTGGGTGAGATGCCCCCCCCCCCCCCACCCCTTCTGCCTTGTCGGGAAGAAAACACAACATGAGGTGGGAACTGAAGTGAAAAAGAAAAACTTCTTTGCTCGAAAGCAAAGAGAAATAAAGAAAAATTGGGAGAAATTCGCCATGAGAACACAATTTTGGAAAAACCGCCACCCGCCAAAGCCAAAAATTTCCCGCCTAACCGTTTTTAAAAGAGCCCAATTTGGCGGGAAAACCGCCAATCTGGCAACTCTGCTGTAGTATTTCGTATTATATTCTTTTTCTCTATCGCCACTAGATGGCACCACTTACACAATTATTATCTATGTTATTTTTCCCGCCATTTGAGGCAGATGTTATTTGTATCGGCTCGAGTCAGTCGTACCTTTGCTTCATCTCATAAATAAACGTTTCTTTATTATAATTTAAACCTTTGCGTTCTCCGTATGTAACGGCGCGTTCGTCATTCGTATACATTCACTGAAACACAGTCCGTTGTTTCGATTCTCAAAAAAAATGCAAGTAGAATAAGCATATTTGCTTGTGTCACAAAATATGTGCATACTGACTTTATCAGTAAATCGACCTAGATTCACCCATCTCGGTATACTAATAGTAGGAATCAATCGTATGCCTTTTACCCATTTCCAAAATTGTTTGGCCAAATGGTCGGGTAAATTTTCATCCCACTTCAACTCTAGCTTCCAGCACTCTTGTAAAATTAACTTAGGAAGCAAAGTGACCGATGAAGTAAATCCAATGGGATCGAATACTATATTTGCCAATGAAAGCAAAACTCGTTTCGTAGCTACAATTTTCTCTTCTTCCTGCAGCTCGACTCTGCAGGAAAGTAGGTCATTCTCTGAATCCCAGTACAGGCCAAGAACAGGAACGGGATCCGTACTATGTGACGGAGCGATAACACCAAGAGAGTGATTTGACCTCCAGTCTCTTAGATTGAATTTTGCATATGAAAGAAGTAGTTGCAATTCTATTATAAACTTATTCGCTTCATCAACTGAGTTCAGGCTGCACACACAGTTGTCTACGTAAAAAGATTCTTTCAGAGTTCTAGCTGTAGTGGATAGGACATCAGGAGCCTTGTCAAGATGATGATTCAGTGTAGCAGCTAATAAGAAAGGACTGCTATTGACTCCGAACATTACACGCTTATGCCTGTACACCACTATAGGATCTTGATCCCTTTTGCACAAAAATCGCAGATAATCTCTTTTTCTCTAACACTGATCTGTAGAAAAGCTTTTTCAATGTCAGAGATTACTGCAATAGGAAATTTCCAGAAGCGATTCAATAACGTTGAAATTATTTCGATTAAATTTGGACCCTTACATAAGCAGTCGTTCAGTGAAGGAGACCCAGTAACGTGAGCTTGAACTTGAACTACCAGACAGATACCCACGTTAATATTCCTTACGGAACCTCTAACGTAAAGGGTATCTGTTGGAAAAGTAGCAACACCTTCCCCAGCCCATCAAATCCATCCACCCTAATTGATCAAACATGAGAACACTTTTTCAAAGTATATGGGGGGAAAAAATTAAAATACAGTAAAACCTCGTTAAGTCGTCACCCTGATAAGTCGTCACTCCGGTTAATTCGTCATTTTTCTTCAGACCCTTCCAGCTCTCATATGGAGTTGACACTGACTAACTAACTAACTCTCACAACGTTATTAAACCCTCGTTTACTCGTCGCTAATTTCGGTTAAGTCGTCACTATGAAAAAGTTTGAGAAAGAGGAACAGACTATTTTTATGGCTCCCATTAAAAAAGAGATTGTTAACAGTATTGCCATATGCTTAAAAGTCACCATAAAATCCTATATACCCAAACGGAACAGTTTAAGTAACAAAAGTTACGCTGGGGAAGTTAATTTGCCGACTAAGGTTTTTTAAACGTTGGGGACTGTTCAAGCTAGATCTCATTTCTGCCGGGGCTCCATTGGAGAAACTGGACAAACCGCGAGACACCCAGGCTCTGTCGCAAGAAGCAACGTAAGCACTTCGGCCCCCAGGGCATCTCTGGCAAAATTTATTGATACGTCAAAGATTACATATAATGCAAGAAAATCAAATATTACGTAAATCAAAGAATCAAATTAATCAAGTTAAAGTCAAAGTACAACGTGGGCACGGATAATAAATAATCATAGAAAGCATGGGCTCTTCTAATTTAGGGGCTTGAAATTTAAACAAAATATCTTTGTTGAAAAAAATCAGTCATTCTTTCCCAAGTTGAGGTCTTCTGTTTACTTTTGCCTGCCCAGGGCCCCTCCAACAAGTCAAAAGTGTTCGAGATTACTTTGTAGTTGCATCATGAACTACCGATGAAGAATTCAAACACTAAAATTAAATTTGATGTATATGTAAAATTAATGTGCAGTAGAAAGTTCTGTTATGAAGAAAAGCTACTTATTCAAACAGTTGCTCTGTTAGTCTATAAATTAAAAATTAAGTATAAATCAAAGTGTACAGTACATTTCACCACAATAATTCAAGTAATAAGAGATAAAAACGATGAAAAATTGCTATTATTTTTTCTTTCGCGATCTATAAATTTTATTAATATTGTTATTTTGGTTCATACTTTAATAAATGTCATATTACTTTAAATTTATACGATTTTCATAACATTGTACATTAAAACTGACGGCACTCCGCTTAAGTTTTCGGTAACTTGAGGTGACGACTTATCGAGGTTTTACTGTATGTAGTAACCACAAAATAATGTAAAAATTGAACATTTGCACAATGCACGTCACAGTCCAGGTACATATGTATGAAAAAGGTGGGGGAAACATCAGTTATATATGTTATATATCAGTTATATAACAGTGGAAAACACAGAACAATGAAAAATAAACATCTGTGGTAAGCACAATGCAGGTCACAGTCCGAGAAAAAAAACGGGGAACAACAGAAATGCAAATATGAAGAACACGAAAATGCTAATATGGTAAACAAAAAGAATTATTCAAATCTTAAGCATCTGTGGTAAGCACAATGCACGTCACAGTCCGTCCAAGTACATATTGTTATATCGAACCACTGGAAGAATATATATATATGTAATTATCAGATTAACCCAGGCTCCTAGTGGTCCAATATACATTTAGAAAAAAAACGATGACTCATGAAAAGAAGGAATCAGTTAAATTTCATAGCATTTAATATTTAATCAAATGATCATATGAAAAGAACGAGTTATATTTACACAAAATTAAAGTCAATTAGAAAAATCCATTTCCACGATATCAAATTCTGCATAATACATAAACAAAATACTGTATGTTCAATTATAATAATTTTAACTTGATGTTGGAATAACTCTCTCTTTAATCACTCTTTATGCCTAATTTCACCATCTCTGCCCCCGGTTAATTCCTCCTAATTTAGGTTTTAACTAAACGTCTATAATTTACTAGAATTGTCGTAAGAATTTCTTCCCTACCTTTTCCTCCATCCCTTTCATCACGGATGATCGCCGCTCCTGATGCTACAGTTGAAAAATGTGTTTTCAAAAAAATTCTCCTCTTTCTACATTTTTTTTCCAACTTGATTTCTAGTTTTCACTAATCAATCTGCTTTAATTTTTCAGATTCCAAAAAGTAAAGTTTTGAGGGGTACCAACCCCCTATTTCTAATTGGTAGTCCGGCTTCAAAGAAAGATCCTTCCATTGGGTGATGAGGATTACGTAGGTACAAATGGTATTAAAATTGACATCATTGGTCAAGGTTCACCCCCTACGATCTTCGAAGCATATGGGAGGAAGACGTTTTCTGTGGGGGGGGGGGGAGTTGTACAAAAAAGAAGGAAAAGAAAAGTAGAGAGGAAGCAAGAAAGTCAGAAATAAAGTCAATTGCCTGCAGGTGGCAATACAATGGTCAATAGGCTTCAGTATATAGGGGAGAGAGAGAGAAAAGAAGAATACGAAGCGGCTATTACGCAAACTTTCAAGGGGCCCTTTAAGTAAGTGGCCATAAAATTAAGGAGTGTTGATGGAGGCGAAAGAGCATGTTTTTTACAATTTAAATGGCTCAAGTCTCAAGTCCCCTTTTCCCTTTTCTCTTATTATTATATTATATTGGACTGGAAATTGGACCTCTCCCGCTTCATCTGATAGCGATGGCTATTGACGCCATAGCAATGCACATCCATCTTGCGGAAAAAGAAAAAAAAACGAAAAAAAAAGAAAAAGAAAATATAAGTCGGGAGATTACAATACTGGCAATAAAATTATGTTTGCTCTTCAAAACATGAATGAAAATCTGGTATGTACAAATGTACATCACTTGACACAAAGGTAAGCAATGTAGGAATGCATTGAAAAGAATACTCGTACCTAGATATACTTATACATATGCGAAAAGAAAAAAAAATATATATGTAATATAAAAATTAGAAGTGAATATACATTATGTGTTGTAGATATATACATGTGCTTCGATATTGTCGTAAGTGAATTGTAGAAAGATAATATAAGCAGAAATAAAATAATATACAAAATAGCTTTGCAAAACCCACTGAGCATGAAATACACGGAAGCTTTTAAAAATTTCTTAAATTCATAACGTAGATTACCTATCATCTCTTTCGATGATTTATCGGAAGTACTTTTTTTTTTTCTCGGAATAGCGAAGATACATACAATTTCTTCGGATAACGTCACAAAAATTTATCAATAATACGTTTAGACATAGCAACAAGAAAATCACTGTCTCATTTATCACTGAAATAAATGTAACATTAAGTGTCGCAGAACATGTTTCCCTGAAAATTTTGCGCATTGATACTAGATAAGTTACAGCACATTCATTACTCTGAACTTCAACGTACTTGTTCAGTGCCTCGAGTGTTATTAGTTCGAAAGTGTAAATTTTCAAAATCCAGCTGTACAGGAAACAAATTGGCTTGTCGTGGCTCAATCCGCACTAGACCCAATGTCAGGAATCAGTCCTCATGATGTTCAGCGTGGGTTGCACTTTGCAGCGAATGTGTATCGTAGAGAGCGTCGAATGTGTTTGTTCTTTTCACATGTCAGTCACTGAATAGAGGACGACGCTGGAGTACTGTCGAAGCGAAAATTATTAAACGAAATTATTACGAAGAGAATTATTCGACCGTTCGTTCGTGTTCAGACGTGCAGTCAGTCCCGAACACTATTTGTTACACAGACGACTGAGGACAACCAAAGTGCGACACCGACGAAGCATCTCGTTCCGTAGGCGTATCCAAGAGAAATTGCACGTAAACAATTTCAGTGTATGGTGTCTGGAAATGGCAGTTCAATGTGAAGTTTTGAACACATTAGTGAAGTTAGCAAATTTCTTTGCTTGAAGACATCACTGCCACATTACTCGGTGAACCATCGCATCAACGAGTCAGAGTGATCGATGTCGTTGTCTGCTTAAAAGGAATTTGCATCGTTCGAAGGGCGAGATTGAAATAGTTGATAACTGTCTCCTCGAAGCAGAGTTATTTGAAATTTGTGAGCGGTGCACTGAGAGTAAGAGCACATTTCACTTACGAACTATGAACTTTGGGGATATAGAAACATAGTATATAAAACATTTGGCAGAGAAAGAAAAAATCTTACCACAGTGTGATCATTTATAATCATCCCCAAATTAAACTTGTTTAAATGCTCAATATAAATATTAAAACCCTAATGAAAGATCTCCCTAACTCTGAGGGATTATAGATCCCAACATCAAATTATACTACACTATTACGCAGTATGTTGTATTCTTAACACAAAATTGCATATATGCTATATGTGGATATTTACATGAAAGTACTTGCATGCATAAGTGTACAACATTAATACTTTTGTTCCTCATGCACATTTTTAACATTTTGACAAAAAAAATTTTTTTTTTCTTTTCCTTCACTTCCATTTTTTTTCTTCTTTCATAATTTCATTTTTTTTTTCTTAATTTCATTTTTTTTTTCTTAATTTCATTTTTTTCATCCTTATTTTGTTTTTGTCTTTTTTGTATACTTTCATTTCCCTTTTTTTTTCTATACTTTCATCTTTTTTTTTATACGTTCAATTTTCCTTTTATAATTTCATTTTTTTTCTTTCATCTTTATTTTTTTCCGACCATTCCTGCCTGCGTAACTGTTTGATTTCCTCCATGTCTCTGATTACTACGTCATTCGTGATTGTACCTACACGAGTGTTTTTGTTTAGAGCCACTTTTCGTGCGGTCAAGTTCGAAAGCATAATGGGGATCGTTTTATCTTTAGAGATGAAGCACACAGCTCTATGTACTTCTTGGCTCCTAGTGGTCCAATATACATTTAGAAAAAAAACGATGACTCATGAAAAGAAGGAATCAGTTAAATTTCATAGCTTTTAATATTTAATCAAATGATCATATGAAAAGAACGAGTTATATTTACACAAAATTAAAGTCAATTAGAAAAATCCATTTCCACGATATCAAATTCTGCATAATACATAAACAAAATACTGTATGTTCAATTATAATAATTTTAACTTGATGTTGGAATAACTCTCTCTTTAATCACTCTTTATGCCTAATTTCACCTTTATTTCTGACTTTCTTGCTTCCTCTCTACTTTTCTTTTCCTTCTTTTTTGTACAACTCCCCCCCCCCCCACAGAAAACGTCTTCCTCCCATATGCTTCGAAGATAGTAGGGTGTGAACCTTGACCAATGATGTCAATTTTAATACCATTTGTACCTACGTAATCCTCATCACCCAATGGAAGGATCTTTCTTTGAAGCCGGACTACCAATTAGAAATAGGGGGTTGGTACCCCTCAAAACTTTACTTTTTGGAATCTGAAAAATTAAAGCAGATTGATTAGTGAAAACTAGAAATCAAGTTGGAAAAAAAATGTAGAAAGAGGAGAATTTTTTTGAAAACACATTTTTCAACTGTAGCATCAGGAGCGGCGATCATCCGTGATGAAAGGGATGGAGGAAAAGGTAGGGAAGAAATTCTTACGACAATTCTAGTAAATTATAGACGTTTAGTTAAAACCTAAATTAGGAGGAATTAACCGGGGGCAGAGATGGTGAAATTAGGCATAAAGAGTGATTTTATCTGTACAACCTATGGTGTATAAGCGTTTACTAAATATATCACCAAATTCAAAAAGTAATTTCAATAGCTTCGAACGAGTTGGAAGGTCTAAGTGGCTCAGCTCAAAATCATTTTCCGACCATTCCTGCCTGCGTAACTGTTTGATTTCCTCCATGTCTCTGATTACTATGTCATTCGTGATTGTACCTACACAAGTGTTTTTGTTTAGAGCCACTTTTCGTGCGGTCAAGTTCGAAAGCATAATGGGGATCGTTTTATCTTTAGAGATGGAGCACACAGCTCTATGTACTTCTATAGCATCGTTTTGTAGTGTAGGTGTCAACATTATATCATCCCCTTCACTAGTCAAAATGTCCGTTTTCAAATACACTACCCTGGATTCGTGTGGCAAAAGTGTGATTTTCGTTGCTAGTCGGGCGTACTCTGTGGATAATGTGTTACAAGTTGGAGAATTGGCGTCTCGTATTTTAATTTTTGTATTACCAGCTTCTAATATGTCATTATCGAGGTTGAGTGTGAATTTGTGGGCCTTCAAAAGGTCATAGCCAATTATTGCTTGGTATTGTGTAGCCAAATCATTTCTGACTATAAAAAATGAATGAATAATGCATTTATTTCCCAAAGTGAGAGGGATTTTGAATGACCCCAAAATATCTAGTGGCTCTCCTGAAATAGATTTAACTCTGACATCAGTGTTAGCTTTTTTTATCCGTGCATCATTTCTGATTTTCTGAAAAACAGAATACTGAAGTAATGAGACTGAGGCGCCAGAATCAATCAAACTGGTTGTTTGGCAACCAGCAAATTTGACATCAGCAACAGGAAGGTAGAAGTCATTTTCTTGTGAATCCAGAATCTGTGTGTTTATCGTTTTAACTTGTGTAATACATGTATCTTGTTGCGGCTCTGTAGAAGTTGAAGTGGTATTCATGTTGGGGGAACGGACTCTAGCCGCGGAAGTGGAAGCACTTTCGTTCGTTCCCCTAATTAGTTTAAAATGAGATGTGTTGTTGTTCTCAAATCTTACTGATCTGCCTCTATTGCTTCTTCGAGGATGTGGTGAATGATTGCGTGTATTAAAACGTCCTCGATTAGAATGAAATGTCTGACTAAAATTTTGAGTGCGTGGTGCGTGTGAACGTTGGTTGAAGCGGTGCTCAGGATTATAAGCATAGCATTCTGAAGTTGTATGATTGTTTCGACCACAGTTTTCACAAAAATTCTGAGCATAATGAGGGTATCTATGACCTTCAAAATCATTGAGTGGAAATCTGTGTGAAATTGTTTCGTTGCAGCAAGTGTGAGGGGTTATTTTCAAAACGAAATTGCGCACTGTTTTCGTGCCTTGGCACGGAGTGCAGTTGAAGATTTTCCACCTGCTTTTGTAGTGCAGCAAGTGTGTTGTGGGTCAGTTTTGTGTGCGTTTCTAGTAAGCTCCTGATTTCTTTATCTTTGCTGTTTTCTACATTACAAATTGTCTCGTGTTGTGTTGATGATTCATTAACTTGTAAAGTTTCAATGAAATTCACAGCATCTTGAAACGATTGAGGGTCTTTCACTAAAATAGAACTTTTATATTTTGGTAGGAGGCCTTCCAAGAATTTGGCTAGTCGTGTTTGTTCGTAAAGTGATTTCACTTCGGGTTTACTGATATCGGCATTGCCGAAAAATTTTTGTGTATTTGTGGAAACACGAGCAGCGTAGATTTTGACCCCTTCGTCGGAGGACATGCGACAATTCGAGAAAAGTTGCTGTCGTGTAGCAAGGCTTGTTTTGGTGGAGAAAAAATCCAAAAATTTCTGTTTAAAGTTTTCATAATTCTGCTCATTTTCCAAATCAACATTGTTAATGATCTGTGTCAACGCATCTCCCCTAACTCTGGATTTTAGCAACAATAATTTCTCTGATTCAGTACAATTTGCGGTTTTTGCGATTGCCTCTAACGTATCAACAAAATATCGGGGAGTGACAGCGGATACGTTATCAAAATGGGGAATTAATGCCTGGCACCCCGCTAACTTATTAAAATTGCTAGGATCTTCAGCCATAGTGCAATATATTCAAAAGATTTCACAAAATTATAAAATCAAAATTCAATGAAAGTAAATGTAGAAATTCCCAAAACACAAAAGTTTCTATACAATAATAAATTTCAACACCAACTTAATGTTTCTTTTTTTTCCTTTTAAATTATCATTATGACCATATAAATTTGAACATTCTCTCAAGAGTCATCATTTGTTCATGTTTTAGCATTTTTATCTGAAGGTGATAAAAGGGTAAATTTATGAATTAAGAACAGTATTACAAAAAATAAAATTTGGAATAATACTGTAAGGGAATGGTCGCGGTACCATTGTTATATCGAACCACTGGAAGAATATATATATATGTAATCTGATAATTACATATATATATATTCTTCCAGTGGTTCGATATAACAATATGTATGAGGAATAGAAAATAAACATCAGTTAAATCACTATGGGAAACACAAAACAGTGAAAAAATTAAACATCTGTGGTAAGCTCAATGCACGTCACAATCCGAGAGAAGGAAAAAGATGTGCACATATTTTTACAATTTCAGCGTAGTCATTAGATTTGGGGTGTCGATGCTGATCTGGTCATTGATCTAGTCACCATGGTGAAGACAGGGATGTCTTCACTATTCTCATCAGATTCAAAGAGATCTTCATTTTTGCTCTGCAGTAACGACAGATTTTCCTCTAGAAAGTTGATAAGTTTAATGATGTCAGCCCAGTTTTTAGTTTTTATTACTTGACGTTTCCAGATGTGGAAATGTTTTAGATTAATCGGGGGCTGATAGTAGGATGCAGTGCTAGGACACGACCAAATATAGTGAGGAAATGTTCCGATTTCCCCACAAGCACATAATTTATTTTTAAATATATTAAATCTCCTTAGGTAATACGGAACAGGGCCGTGCTCACTATATAGGATTGTCCTTTCTTTAATCCATGGTTGGTTGAAGATTTTGGTCTTATTTATGATTTGGAAGACCTTTCTGCCCCGTTGTTCACCATCAATCCATCTGGACTGCCAAGTTTCTTTCGCTACACAAAGTATCTTGTGTTTGGCATGAGATCAGGGAGGAAAAACATCAGAGTTCATATTTTCTGATGAAGTAGCTGTTTTAGTAAGTGCGTCTGCTAATTCATTCCCTTGATTACCCACATAGGTCCTGGTCCATGAGATGAAAGTGTTGGGCTTGTCAATTAGATGTGCTCTGATTTGTCGTACAAGTTGGGTGGAAGAAAAATTATGTCTAAGCGCGAGAATACTAGAAAGACTGTCAGATATAATCTGAATAGGTTCGTTCTCATGCAGTATATGGAGAATGGCCTGATGAATGGCATACAATTCTGCCTGAAAAACAGAGTTGAAGTCTTAGAGCCTTTGTGACCATTCGTGTACGATGACGTTGTTGCGAAAGACGACAAAAGCCGAAGCAACTCCATTAGAGGTTTTCGAGCCAACCGTATATATTTTGATGTCAATTGCAATGTCTTTTTCTTCAGTGATGAGCTGATTATCTTGAACATCTATGGCTGGATGATGAGGCCATGAGGTTATTTTTTCTTCGTATGCAGATGCTAGTAGACTGAAATCGTTACATATAACATTGTGTCTTAATAGGAGGAGTCGGCTTCTTTTCGATATAACTTCTATTTGAAGGTCCAAAGGTAAATTTCCAGTGGAAAGTTGTAACACATTAGTTGGCGTAGTGTTATATGCACCCGTTACAAAAAGTAAGTATTGCCTTTGAACTATCAGCATCTCGCGTTTCATTCTGCAGGTGGGGTTTGCAAACCAAATACTCGATCTATAGGATAATTGGGGGATGATGATGGTTCGATAATAGATATTTCTGAATAGTCTGTTAATACTGCACTTGCTGAAACCAATCCTATAGAAAGACTGGAGTGTTTTATGAGCTTTAAGTACTTGTTGGTCAATGTGGTAGATCCAGTTGAATTTTTCATCAAAATTGATTCCCAGATATTTAAAGTTCCGTGTTCTTTTGATGTGTCCGTTAACATGTTGGATTTTCAGGTGTTCTTTCTTTCTATAAGGCCAGAAATATGCAACCTTGTTGGCTTGAAGTTGCAGGTGATTAATTTCAAGCCATTCTTCTATTTCTTTTAGACATCGGGTTGCAGTTTCATTGATGGATTCTGATGTGTGTCTTGATACTATAAGAATGATAGCATCAGCATATGCTTGCAGGCATACATCGTCTGGCGATGTATGCCGATGTAATCGCCATCCCTGAGGGCAGGGATCCTGTCTGCGTCCTTTCCGCGTCTTTGTTGCAGGACAGTGGTCTCTGGCTCTATCTGTCATGATACATGTACTTCTTTTTTCCAAAATAATTTTAAGTACTTTTAAATAAATTATCAGGTATTGTTGAAATTGTGACGATAGCCTATTATATATGAGCCCATGGCGAAGATTATCGAATGCTGACTTGATATCGAGAAGGATCAAAGCAGAGAAATTACTCTTTTCTTTTTGTCATTTCAATTCTTGCATCATGTTGTCTATTGCTTTTTCTGTCGATTTCCCTTTTCTAAATCCAAACTGTAGCGGATGGAACCAATTAGTAACGTGAGCTGAAGCGTCAAAAACAGGTCTCACTTTTGTAGTCTCACTCGATTCCTTGAATACTGGTCTATGCGTGAGAAAATGAACCTGCATTTGTTTTAGTCAGTCACCCTTTCGATAATCAATTTGCTTTTTCAACCACGAATCAAAAACTTCCTGATAGATATCAGTTTCATTCGAAACAATAAGTTTCTTTTAAGTAGTTGAAAGTCGTTTCTCTGCCAAGCTTTTGTTTGTGGGCAAATGCGAATTATTCAAAATCCACGGCAATGCAACTTCATACCTTCCATCACAATCAACATTTAAGGTATTTTTTAAATATTGCATTGTCTGCTCATGGATTTCAGATGTTGTTTGTGACTCAACGGGATCAGTGATGCCTAAAGTGTCCAATCTCCACAATTCTGTACAGGAACCATTGAGAAACAACGATGTTGTTGACAAAGCATGATTTGGAGTGTTTTTCTCAATTACTCTAGGCATTTTTTCCATTAGAGTCCACCCTAGATGGGGTTGTACAGCAACTGGACTACTTTACAATGGTTTAATGTTTCCCGTTAGCAATTTACAAGCTATATCTGCACCTATAAGCAATTTGATACCAGGTTCAGCGCCATATGATCGATTTTCCATGTCAGTGATCTGAATACTACATTTGGTCAATTTGGACCGTTTGATATACTCCTGATATCGGAACATATTTTTGTCTGATATAAACAGAACATATTGCAACTCCGTTGGTTGTGAAGACTCTTAACATGAACTTTGTATTTAGGTGTGATTTTTCTTTTGTCTCAACACCACCAAACAGTTTATGGATTAATTTAATCTCGTCACAACTGTCAAGTTTCAAAAAATCAATCACATCTTTTTTCAAATATGTTCTCTCGGACCCGGTATCAATGATGGCTCTAATAGATTTCTCTCGATCGCCATGCTTTACTCTAACTATCAGAGTCTGCAACAAAACATCAGAATCGGTTACTTGATTTGTCAGTACGTTATTTCTCTTCTCTAATTTAGTACTTTCTAATTCTACATTTTTAACCTCAGTGGGAAAGCCTCCTTGACACATTACTGACAAATGTATTTTATTGCAATTAGAACATCTGACTTTGGCTCTACAATTTCGCGAGACATAATTTCTCTTAAGGCATGCAAAACAAACTCCCTTTTTCATAATCAAATTTCGCTTTTCATCGTATGATAGTGAGCTTTCATCGTATGAACACTTATCTGACGAACGAAATTTATCACAAAATATACAAGATTCGTCAGTCTTTTTAAGCATGCGTTGTTTATCAATCTTATGATTGATCATTAAATCATTCGCTGTGGCAATACAAGGCTCTTCAGCGACGAGCTTGTTTGGTCTCTTGGTTTTTTCAAAGCCAAGTCCAGTATGAGCCAAAGCAACTCCAGACGTGCCAACTTTCAAAGTCCAGAAATCCGGAGATTCTTCCGAGGCCCCCCCCCCCCCGACACTCATAGACTCGATCAAAAAAAATTTCGAAAAAAAAAAAATTTAATCAATTAAGAAAAAGTTACATCCCCCCCCCCCCAGGGCAGGTTCTGCATTGCCCCTGAGCAGAATATAATTCCATGTCAGAGAAATCACATCTACATACTGTTCATAAAACATAAGTGTTTCCTTTCGTGGATGCTATCAGTGATTGATAATCTTGCGTATATGAACGCTTAAAAGCTTAAAGTTTTATATTTTCTTTCTAAAGATGTTTAATCGGAAGAGACAATCAAAAAAAATTCAAATTACAAAGCTGCTGACGAAAAAACGTGTTTACCGCACGGCTGTTAATGGAATACAATAACGATTATACACGAATTTCGGCAACCAAGGTCATGCCCCTGATAAATGATTGCCGATAAACGCTACGAAAACGAAGTCGAGTCTTTACCAGTTGCTTAAATGCGGTCACAGAGACGTTTCTGAGGCTGCTCGATGGAAATGACTACGGCTGTCCTCTATGGGTGTTTTCCCTAACGACGACGGTAATCATTGATGCCACGACAACGTGAAAGCTCGCGTAAAATCTAATTTTCAGCCAAAATCCGGAGAAATTTTAACAAATCCGGAGAGCGGGAGGAAGGATGAAAAATCCGGAGTCTCCCGCCTAAATCGGGAGAGTTGGCAGGTCTGCAACTCGCTTTTCCGATATCACTTCGTTTCTCAAAAATTCTAAGATAGAGAATTCAAGTCACTCTTACCTTCTATCTTTCCTCGCTCTTTCCCAGACTCTCAAGATATCCACAGGAAGGCATGATTCAACTAGTGGGAAAAGAATACTTGCAAATTTATCCTCAGTGACACCTAGTCTCTAATGATTGTAATTTTGTCTCCAGGGTGTCGTATAGATTTGCGAGCTTGAACTCCTTGCTGGAGCCACTGTTGTTGCTCAAGACAAGATGAAGATCTCGCACATAAACTTGGATTAGTATATCCTCACGACCGAAGCGATTCTTCATTTGGGTAATAGCCTTTTCGTAGTTCTCCGCTGTCATTGGAAAACTGTTGATGACCTGCGAAGCTCGAGAATTCGGAACCATACACTGCGAGAGATAGTGAAACTTGTCTTCTGTAGCGATATCTGGATGTTCGTGAATTTTTTCAAACTGGCTCCAGAATCCAAGATATTCTCTGGCATACCCAGAAAACCTTTTTAGTTCCAGTTTCCGAAGCTTGAACTTTCGCTTTGTAGTAGAAGCAGCTACACTCACCACGCTATCGTCATCGAATTGCGATTTCGCTCCTTGTGAATAAACCTTGTTTTCTAGTCTCAGTTTGAGAGCTAGAAATCGGCCACGGTAGGTCAGTTACGGCAGTAAAACAGACGTTTCTGCAACATCCCGATTTTCTGCCCTTATCTCCTTTTTCTGGTTTTTGACGTCATGAACTTTGATTTGCATATGAGGTTTTCTTCTTCCGTTTCCTGCTAGGCTTTAAATTATGGATGATTCATTTTATGTTACTTATCGGTATACATCTTTGCGTAACTTTGTTAAAACCATGTGCTCCCCTAATTGTTTTGAGCAGTGTATATGAGAAAAACATCTTTCCACGCACATACTCATGCACTGATTCGCGACACCTGCGTCGTCTTCTTTCATTATCGTTCTAAAAAAAGAGATGTATACAATGAAAATAATTTTTTTTCAGCGATAATATTTATTGCAATTTTTTTTCAGTCTATTTGACGATTTTTCTTCCTTTTTCCAACGAATTGTTTTTTTAAAGAAATGATAGATTAGTTTCAAGTGTCGTAATTACATTTATTAGGTTATTGAAATAATTTTCGAACTTTGATTTGGTTCCTTTATCTACAATTACCAAAATGATATAGAAATGCCAATTTGTATAATTACAAAAATGCAGGAGAAAACATGTTGCGAACTTGCATAATTACAAAAATAGATAAGGGAACATGTTGCGTACTTGCACAATTGCCAAAATGATATAGAAATGCCAATTTGTATAATTACAAAAATGCGGGAGAAAACATGTTGCGAGCTTGCATAATTACAAAAATAGATAAGGGAACATGTTGCGTACTTGCACAATTGCCAAAATGATATAGAAATGCCAATTTGTATAATTACAAAAATGCGGGAGAAAACATGCTACGAACTTACATAATTACAAAAATTGAAGCATGTTGCGAATTTAGAAACTATCATTCTAAAGCTTTATGATAAACAATGTTTTTAGTCTTTCCTTCCGGAGCAAATACATATAAGTTTTTAGGTGCTCCCACCCTGGACCAAGCGACGTAAAGCTGGCCATGGGAAAAACATGGATTTTCCAGGTTGATACCTGCGTTTTTGTGAGAGATTGTGCTTCAGCTTTATTGATGGTAATGGCAAAGGCAAGTCTTACCGGGAATTGCAATCGTTTGAAATCAAAAGGCAAATCAGTTGGTATCATAGGAATTCGTGGAATGAACACGTCTTCACCTTTACCACTTCCAGTCAATATTGTCGCTTCTATGATGTTGACCATAAGTTTCTTGATGCTTAGCCTGGTTCCATTACACAATTTCGGAGGATCCAGATTTCTCAGAAGCATAATTGGAGCTCGACGTTTAAAACCAGTCTATGAGGTGGTAATCCGGGTGGTTCTAAAGAGTTGAGGAATTCGGTTGGGTAGTAGGTGGCTTGATCATTTTCAAGGACAGTGTCGAAAGATTTATAAACAACTTCGGGGTCAGGAAGCTTGCTTTGTATTATCATGTTTATTGCATTAACATTGTCACTTCTAGGTGACAAAATTGCTCGTTCGCATAGCCGTTTGGTGTTTTTAAAATTTTCACGGATGTTGGGAGAAACTTTGTCGACAACTTCCTGGAGCGACGGTAACAGCTGACAAAAATCGGTGGGGGGGGGGGGAAGAAATTAGCATGGTGGTCGGATATGTCGGAAAATTGTCATTGCCAAGACGTAGTAGTTCATGCGAGAATTTTTGCATGGACGTATTTCTCTGCAAACAAGATCTCATATTTATCTTCAGTGACAACTTTTTAGTTTACTTCCAAAGATGGGATGCTTTGAGACCTGCGTTCAGTTGGTCCGCTGGTGTTGAACGTGGGTTGACAGGGAGAGTTTGACGAAAATCTCCTGCAAGAGCAACTACAGCTCCTCCCATTATACTCAAGTTTCCTTTAATATCCTTGGTTCTGTCAAGTGCTTCAAGAGACTTTTTGTGGGCCATTGTGCACTCATCCCGAAAAATGATCTTGCATGCCTGGAATACTTTGGCTTTCCAGTATGCTTGCTGATGTTACAGACAGGAGTTTCAGAAAACGCCATATTCAGAGGCAATTTGAGAGCTGAATGTGCAGTTCGTCCTCCCTCAAGTAACGTTGAAGCAATTCCAGAGGAAGCCACGGCGACAGCAATACCACCATCTTTACGTATCTCGGCCAAAAAACAAGTTGATGAGGAATATTTTTCCTGTACCTCCTGTTGCATCCAGAAAAAAAAGTCCACCGTTTCCATCAGTAACAAAATAATAAATAGTACTGTATGCATCTGGTTGTTCTTGATTCATAAGGGGCTTGTTGTCAGAAACATACGTTTCCAAATGGCTTTTATTGTAGCTCGTTTCTCTCAGTAAATCTCTATCGAGGGCATCAGACACGTTTTGCAAAGGCGCATCGAGACCAAGCTGAGTGAGAGTTTTTCCATTCATGGCTAAACATATATTTTCAAGCAATATCAAGCTTTTATCGAAAATGTCTGATGTGAAGTTCAAGTCCAAGCCTGGACACGCTCTTCTTGTTTGCATGAGAATATCTTCACTCAGATTGGTTTTGTGCTTTTCCCACAGATCTTTGGGATTTGATGGGCTGCAAGTTGTCAGTATGATTGCGAAAAGCCTTCGCAATTGAGCAGGAAAGGACGTGAGTGACGCTTCAGATAATGTCATCTCCCAATGCTTGTCGTCTTCGAGCAAACCGTGCTTCTGACATGCTTCCCTAAATGTTTGACACACTTCTCCCTCAAAAGTTCTCAAATGTGTGAAAGATGTCGGACCTCGGACAGTATGGAGCAATAATCTTAGATAGTAACACTCTGCAATGTTAGGATGAACTGTGTAAACGCGTCCTAATGATTCTGTTATTCGAACATCATACTCTGGGACTGGATAACCTTTTTCCTTCTTGCTGAACATTTTTCTCGATGTTTCCCATGAGTAATATTTGGGAACTTCTGAGTACAGCACGTTTTTGCGAATAGATCTTGTTGACACAAAAAGAAAAAGGCTCTCAATGTTGTGCTCGGGGGTTGGGCAGCTTTCTCTCGTGCGTTTTCAGCAGTGAAATAGATTCGTTGCCCATTTTCTAGGTGAACACTGAGATGCACAACTGGTGGATAACGATCATGAATTGGAAAATTTAGAATCCTCCATATTGCTTCATTACTGCTGATATACCTTCCCATTTGATATCTTGTGATCTAGTCATTTGTCCTACTTCCATCAGCTAACTCGAAAACGGCCATGTCACTGCCCTTGTTCACATATTTATAAACGTATTTGATAGATTTCACAGAGTTGCAGTATTCAAGAGTTGGAGTATATGGTACGACCCATTTGTTGACCACTTCAATCTCATTATAACTGTTGTTAATTCAATTTGATATTTGCCGTGTATCCACCGTCTCCAGGTTTTCGCCTTCTGTACAGAGGGTAGCCATCGTCTCCTGTTTCCGTTTCCTGCCTCAGTTGTCAGGGATATTTTTCGAGCATTTCCCATCCTTCATGCATGATGAATTGGGATTTATTGCTCCACATGGTCCATTAATCATATTCTTCGTAATGACGTCAAACAGCAGTGGATCTTTTTTTGAATCGGGGAGTTCTGCTGATATAACGCTGTCGATCTGAGTTGGATGAATCTTATCTTTGAGCCATATTAGTATATGAGCATGTGGAAGTCCTCTTTTTTGCCATTCGACTGAATACACCCAACAGCGACTTTCCCCATAAACGTAACTCTTGATTATTGCGTCAATAAACTTTGTCAGTTTTTGTTTAAAAACTCTCGTGGTCAAATCATGTCGATCACTTGGCACTTGACCGACCATAAGTTCTTCTTTACCCTCGGGCCAAGCAGGATTACACGTGAAAGTGATGAATAGATCTGGACGGCTATATGATCGGTAAAATAACTGTTTGGCCGATGTCTGATACATTTCATTGCTAGCTACAGCATCTCTCAAGTGAATGTAGTCATCCACTCGCAGTTTCTTTTGGTTTAACCTTATGAAAAGAAGGCGCTCGCTCTCAATTTTTGCATACATATCAACGACGAATTGATGGAAAAGTCGACATTTTAAAATGTGTATAGTATAAAAAGGAGAGTTGAAAAACAGGATGAGGAGGCAAGAGCCACCTCTTATCAGCGACCTTTGACCCCTGGCTCCTCATTTTCCATTCCTAAACCCTCTTATCGGTGACCTTTGACCCCTAGCTCCTCAGTTTCCATCCCTAAACCCTCTTATCGGTGACCTTTGACCCCTAGCTCCTCAATTTCCATCCCTAGCTCCTCCGGCTCCTCAGTTTTCATCCCTTAATCCTCCTCGCCTTAGCTCCTCAGTTTTCATCCCTTAATCCTCCTCGCCTTAGCTCCTCAGTTTCCATCCCTAAACCCTCTTATCGGTGACCTTTGACACCCAGCTCCTCAGTTTTCATCCCTAGCTCCTCCGGCTTCTAAGTTTTCATCCCTTAATGCTCACCTTAGCTCCTCAGCTTCCATCCCTAAACCCTCTTATAGGTGACCTTTGATCCCTAGCTCCTCAGTTTCCATCCCTAGCTCCCCCAGCTCCTCATTTTCCATCCCTAAACCCTCTTATCGGTGACCTTTGATCCCTAGCTCCTCAGTTTCCATCACTAGCTCTTCAGCTTCCAACCCTTAATCCTCACTCTAGCTCCTCAGTTTCTATCCCACCAGGTTACCATGTTTGAAATGCTACCAACCGATTACATTACACGCCACACCAAAGAACGTAGACTTTGATTTTCGAGGAACAATTCCATACAAGCGGTAAACGCCAACTTGGCGTAACTCGTTATATATTTAAACGTGTTGCTATTACATCACAATCACTTCATTTCACTCGTCGTTTCTCCTGTTTAAAAGTTCTCTCGGTCTCTGCACTAAACAGCTAGCATTACCTGTAAGTAAAGTCTCTCTCTTTTTTTTTTTTAAACTCTTGTGGGCACCATGTCTTGCGTGTTAGATATCGAAGGTTTCAGATTAAATTCCCATGAATTCATCGTGAGGGAATTAAGTTTTTCCAATTTGGAAACAAGTGAAACTTATCACACCGTTTATGAACCACCATTCAACGTATGTGATTTATCAGATTGGGAATCGGCCCAAGTTTCATGGGTGTATAGGAACATCCATAACATAAGTTGGTCTAAGGGGTTTAATCCATATGAGATGGTAGCGGTTGACATTAACCGAATTAATGAAAACTTCAGCACCATTTACGTGAAGGGTGAAGACAAGGCCAATGTTTTGAAGCGTCAATTCGGTCTTCACTCTTTCACGCTACTGGATTGCCCTAAATCTATTTCAAAGAGCAGGGCTTCATGCCCATATCACCCAAAGCAGAGAAAGCATTGCACTTTAGCCAAAGTTGCTGCATTCAGGGAATGGTTGAACTGCGTTTATTAGCAGGAAAAAAAAATTAAGTAATAATACATAAAATGTATGCTAGTGACTTTGTGGAGTGTAGAGACTGAAATCTAAGAAAAAAAATTCCTTCAATTAGCTGAATCCATGGACGTGAATTATCAAGAAAACATTCTGGCTTCACCCGATGATGTCTTCGAAAATCTGGAAAGAGAAGTCGATTGTCTACCTCCCGAACAGTCTCGAGTTACGGTGCAAGGAAAGGTTTATCAAATTCCACGTCAACATGCAGCGTATGGAGACCGAGATGTTTCTTACAGTTTCAGTGGACTCACGTTAACGGCGAAAGAATGGCTTCCAGTTCTCCAAAAAGTGCGGGACATTGTTCAATCAGCGACGAAGTGCAAGTTCAACTTCGTCCTCGTGAATAGGTACTCCGATGGTAAACATCGTATCGGCAGCCACCGAGATCAGGAGGACTCAACTGTTGCTACTGTCTCCCTCGGTGCGCAGCGCAAGATCATTTTCACCCGCTCCGGATTCGAACCCGTGAACTATGTATTGCGGAACAACTCTCTTCTGGTGGTGCGTCCACCCACCCACCAATTTTGGTTCCACGGCATTCCCAGCGATCCAAAAGTTAAAGACATCCGAATCAGCCTCACGTTTTTCAACATCAGCACCAAACGTGCCCGCGATGTCGAAGTCATCGACACCGTGAAACGCCCACGAATAGATCCTCAGCAAGAGAACATTTTCCATGCGCACGACGGCGTCTCCCTCTTAGTCAACATTTTCAAAAAGACACTGAGAGTGCACCTGCGGCAATACGAATGCAGCGAAGAGGTTTATCTGATACCCACCAGGAAAGGAGTCTCAATGAACCCTTTTGTTTTCGAGTCACTGAGAGAATTAATTCCTACGCAACCTCGAAAGCAATTTTTCTTCACGGTGTGCCAAGATTTATTAGTTTGGTCTAACGGTCACCAAGTGTCATTCCAACCCATCTCGAAGAATGACGATGGTTCCTACACGACGAGTAAAAACTTCATATCCATCCACAGTGACTATCTCAACGCGCTAACCGATTCCAAGTGCTCTTCTTACCTACGTCGTGTGATGTGTACCGACTTCATGCGTGAATGCGTTGGGGTGAAAGAAAATTTCGTGCAACTACCTGATCCTGAAACCGAATTCGCGAAGCTGCTGTGTGATAAGCTGGGAGAATGCATCGGTGAAATAATCCAATGCGATGGTTGCGATATCGAAGCTGGGAGTCAACTATCACATGACTGCATACAGTTTTCTCACGAGACACGGCTTCTCAAATATTTTGATCGTGCTTTTGCGAAGATAAATATCAGAGACATTGCTAAGAACTTTGACGCGGATCCGAACTTTTTACATGAAATGAACGTCGATAAGTTTTTATCAGTGGTCAAGGAAATGTATGTGCAAAAAGACCCGTTGATGTCATGGTTCACATTCTAAGATTAAATGTTTGCATTCTCTATCATGTATTTATTTCTCCTCTTTTAGTTTTGTATGGCTTTTACTCGCAATGATGTGATATATTGTTATCCACGTTCCTTTTCAGATGACCCCTTCAACCTCTCGCTCCTCAAAACCTCACCCCTTATTCCTTAAAATCCCATCCCTAATCACACGCCATTATCAGATAAGAGGGTTTAAATACTCGTGGTACATCATGATAGCCACCTCACTTTCATAGTCGAGTTTTCCTTTTTGTTCTAGCGATTTTCTCTCGTCGTACTTTCTTTTTAGTGATCTTCTCTCGTGTTTATTTATTTATTTTTTGCACGAATTTGCAAGATGTCAGCATTTATTGATTTCGGGATCCCTGAAGCGGAGTTTGGCGCTTTAAATTCTGGTGATGTACCAACTTTCGTGAATTTTGGCGTATCGGAATCAGAGTTTGATTCAATTGTCACAAATGAGGACGTCTCTCGGGATGAAATGATTTCCGAGTCGTTACAAGATTTTTTCGTGAAAGGCGAGCAATTGTTCGGTGTGAAGAGACCCTCGGAGGAGGTTAAATCATCAGCGAAGAAGGTGAAAACCACTGTGAGTAAATTTTTTTTTTAATTTCATTTCATGCAGTTATTCTAATAACTATAATTTCGGATAATTTTTAGCTAGTAAGGTATCGCTAATTTAATTTAATTTTCCCGCGTCTTAGTTAATTTTCAGTACTCCTTTACAGGAATGTGGAGTTAATGTAGGGGCAAGTTGCTCAACTGCAAGAACCGTGAGTGTATTTCATTTCATGCAGTTATTTTAATACCCGTAATTCCCAATAATTTTGTAAGCCACAGATAATTTAATTTACACAGTGGTAGTTGATTTTCGAAAACGCATTTTCAGAAATGTGAAGGGGCCGGTTTTCCAACCGTAGAGCAACCCCAGATAACATGCGAGTTCTGCGAGAAGACGTTTTCTAGATCGAGTAACCTGATCCGTCACCTTAAACTCCACACAGGTGAAAAAAATTTGTCGTGTGAGAAGTGTGGTAAGCACTTCTCCAGGAGAGATAATATGAAGAGACATGAGCGTTCTTGTCAACTCATCCAGCGGGATGAGGGTAGCAGACCCGTTGATGTATCTCCCATTTGTGAGGTTTGCGGAAAAATTTTCAAAAACAGATGTAACCTGAACAGGCATGTTAAGCAACACACAGGTGAAAAGAAATTCACGTGTAGAAAATGCGGAAGACGTTTCGCACGAGACGATAATAGGAAGTTGCATGAACGTACATGCAACCGCGGTCGTCCAGCTGTAGAACAACCTCCTATAGCAGCGGAACCCTTGCAGCAAGATGCGTTAAATACCTTTAGTGTTATCACAATAGAGCCATTACCCAATAACGAGTTTGATTTGATAGCATTTTTAAACCACACCAGGGGTCAGCTGCGGGATATTTTGATCCGAGAATTAGAAGGAAGGAAGGGTATAAAGTTTTACATAGTGGTTAATGTTCTATTTTCGAGACAATCCGAGTCGGGGGAAGTAGAATATGCTGAGCCATTTTTTAGATCAAGGGTTGAGGTTGTACTTTCAGAAGATGGGCTTGATGATAAGATAGACGCCGCATTCAACAAGATCTTATCTTCATTTGATGAATACATCAATATGGGTAGCGGATGGGTCTTCGAAAAAGTTTTGAAATTAGACATTCATGTTGCATCATATATATTCCTAGCAGCAGCGTCATTTATTCCTCTTCCTCCATCGATTGTGAAAATTAGAGCTGTTATTAACATTCAAAATGATGATAACAAATGTTTCCTATGGAGCATTCTAGCGGCATTGCATCCGCAAACTGAAAACCCACAGAGAGTGAGTAAATATTAGGTTTTTGAATCGCAGTTGAACATGGATGGAATTGATTATCCAGTGAAAATTCCTCAGATAAAACGCTTCGAAAATCAAAACAACATCTCAGTGAATGTGTATACATTTGAAAAAGAACTGCTTCCACTGAGGGTGAGTGAGAAAAGTGGTTGTCCTCAACATGTTGATTTACATGTTGATTTTACATTATGAGTAATGAAACAACGGTCCATTATGCCCTGATAAAGAGTATGAGTCGACTGCTTTCAACTCTCACAAACCACAACGGAAAGCGGTTCTACTGCCCGTATTGCCTTCACAGATTTTCGGCTGAAGGGTTAATGGTTGAACATAAGAAGTATTGCAAACTACACGGTCCACAACGCACGTTCATGCCACAGGGTGACGAGAAATAGTTAAGATTCATCAATTACCAACATCAACTGAGAGTACCTTTCACGGTGTATGCAGATTTTGAGTGTGTGTTGGAAAAAATCTCTCGGTGTGTACAAGACCCAACGCACTCATCAACCATTAACACAGAGAAGCATACTCCCAGCGGCTTCTGTTATGTAATAGTTGGTCCAAAAAGTAAGCTACACAAACTTCCAGTGGTGTACAGAGGGGAGGATTGTATACCGGTGTTCTTACGGATGTTAATGAAGGAGAATGAAGAAATCCAGCGGATTCTCAAAACTGTGAAACCTCTCCGCATGACAATGAATGACGAGAAGAAATTTGAAGAGGCAACCATTTGTATAGTGTGCGATAAGCAACTCCGCGAAGATAAGGTTCGACACCATGATCATATATCCGGTGAGTACGTCGCAGCATTACATAACTCGTGCAACTTGCAATTACGTTATTCCAGCCACGTACCACGCGGATACGACAGTCATATTGTTATGCAGGCAGCGGGTATTTTCAAAAGTGAAGACATCTCGGTGATACCCAACAACATGAAAAAATACATATCTTTTTCAATCGTTGACCTTCGTTTCCTGGATTCCCTCTAATTCCTTCCAGCGTCATTAGATAAATTGGTATCTAATCTTTCCCGATCGGAGTTTCACCTGATGGACGACATCTTCCAAGAAGCAGATATGCTGGTGAGGAAAGGTGTGTATCCGTACGAGTATATGGATTCTTTTTCCAGGTTTTCAGAAACGCAACTTCCACCCCGCGAAGCTTTTTTCAGTAACCTGTCTGGCGATGGAATTAGCGAAGAAGATTACGCCCACGCACAGCTCGTATGGGAAAAATTTCGCATAAGAAACCTTGGAGACTATCGCAACCTCTACGTCAAAAGCGATACTGTCCTTCTAGCAGATGTCTTGGAAAATTTCAGGAACTTATGCATGACCTACTACAAGATTGATTGCTGCCATCTATACACGGGTCCAGGTCTTGCTTGGGAAAGCTGTTTAAGGATGACCAACGTACAGTTAGAACTTCTCACCGACATCGACATGCATCTCATGTTTGAGAGTGGTATTAGAGGTGGTGTCTCGATGATTACACACCGCCATGCTGAAGCAAACAGTCGATACAGCGAGCAGTACAATCCTAATGAACCAACGAAAGAAATTGTGTACTGGGATGCTAATAATTTATATGGACTCGCCATGTCTCAATATCTCCCTCATTCAGGTTTCCGATGAAGGAGCGAAGAAGAAATAGCAAACACCCGATTTCTCCTGCATACCCGAGGATTCACCGAAAGGCTACGTTTTGGAAGTGGGTTTGGAATAACCAATTGAACTACATGACGATCACTCGGATTATCCTCTCGCTCCAGAAAACATTGAAATTACGGAAGATATGTATTCTGATCACATGAAGAACATCTGGGAAAAAATGAACCCCACGAAAAAACCAGTGAAATGCACAAAGCTCACACCGAACCTATTCGACAAGGAAAATTATATAGTGCATTATAGGAATCTACAATTTTATCTAGGTCACGGACTAAAACTGAAATATGTGAAGAGAGTGATCGAATTTGAACAGAGACCATGGCTTAAACCGTACATCGATTTCAACACTAGGTGTCGCCAAACAGCATCAAACGATTTTGAAAAATCATTCTTCAAATTGATTAACAACGCTGTATTCGGGAAAACGATGGAAAACCAAAGAAAACACGTAAATGTCAAGATTGTCTGCACTGAAAGAAAAGCGAAAAAATTAGTTGCTTTCCCCGCCTTCGAAGCTTTCAGGATATTTAACCATGATCTAACTGCGGTCAAAATGAAAAGACTGAAGTTGAAGTTAATGCGACCCATTTATGTCGGATTTTCAGTTATGGATATTAGCAAGATACGGATGTACAGCTTCCATTACGGCTGGGTAAAGACAAAGTTTGGGAACAAGGCTCAACTTTTGTTCACGGATACAGATTCCTTGACGTATGCCATAGAAACTGATGACCTACACAGCGTTATTTTATCAAGTATGGAAGAATTCGACACCTCGAATCATCCGTCCGATCACAGACTCTACAATGTTCAAAACAAGGCAGTGCTTGGAAAGATGAAAGATGAATCACCCGGAGATCCTATCCTCGAATTCATAGGCCTAAGATCCAAGATGTACTCTTACGTTACAGGAAAACAGGAGAAACCTACTGCAAAAGGAGTGTGCAAAGCAGTCAACAACAAAGAGTTACGTCATCACCTGTACAGATCTTCCTTTTTCAACCAAGTGAGGTATCGGCATAACATGACGAAGATAACTCATTTCAAACATCAGCTCTACACATCAGTCATCAGGAAGATTACTTTATGCCCATTGGATGACAAGCGTTATATTTTAAGGGGATGGGTGCTCCACATTAGCATATGTTTTATGCTAAGTGGTTAATGCACAGTTAGCTTGGGTTTTAGGTAGATGGGTGGGATAGGGCCTCCCGTTACTTTTAAGTCATGTTATTTTTTTTATTTTAATATAATTAAAATTAAAAAATGTTTATATATCTCATTTTTATAATAATGTTAAGATAAGATTATTTGAACTTCACTCATTTTTAACCTCATCTAAAATTCTATTCTCAAGTAGATATAATTAAACTTCTTTTTTAGTTATTTTATCTCCAATGTTGGGGGGGGGGGTTATACCTTTAGGTTATTTAAATTTTTCTTTCGATATCAAGTAGCTTTATCTTGTGAGCCGCAGTGACGTCGACCAGGAGTGTACACAACCGGGGGACAAGACTGCCCACTGGTCTAATCACCTCGGTTGTATCAGGGCTTAAAGATATCGATCTCATTCAGTTATTTTAAGTAATTTTATTTTAACTTCATGTGTGTATGTTCTCTTTTAATTCTTCGCCTACATTATTATGGTTTGGGGGGGGGAGGGGATGGTTACACCTTTTAGTTACCTTTCAAAATTAACTGTTAAGTAGTTTTTATTTAAATTTCACTGCATCTCTCATGTTAGGGGAGGTTTGGGGAGCAACATTGGAACCTTTAGATTATTTAAATCCTCATTCGACTTTTGCTTTTAAGTAGTTTTTTTATTTAAAATTAATTCGATATCACATTCGATGATAACCAGATGGTGGTGTGAGTTATCAGTATCGACAACTGGGTGACGAGACTGTCCCAAGGATGGGAGTCTTGTGTACGACACCTAGGTGGCGTCTGCCGAAAATGCTATTAATTACGGTTCCATCCTCACTAAAAAATGTCATTCGAGGTCTGTAATATTAAGTAGCTTTATTTAAACTACGTTACGGGGGGGGGGGGGCTGCGTGGTGTATCTTCAGGTTATTTATTTAGCTGTTAAGTAGTTCTATATACATATCAATATATTGCTATGGGGGGGGGGGGTCTTTAGGCTAATTAAATTCTCTTTCACCATTTGCAATTAAGTAGTTTCATTTTTACTCACGAGGATGCTATTATAGCTTGGCAGTGACGCAAGTGTAATAGACACCCGGGTGGCAAGATGTCCAAAAAAAAAAAACCCCGGTGTGGCGATAGCGTCGGAAGGGACTCTTGTGTTAGGGGTGGCTGAAATGATGCCACCACGACCGGTCGTCACATCCAGATGGCGAGATGTTCAACCCGGTAACGACGCCAAATGGGTTTGGATTCTCGTGTTACGGGTGGCTGAAATATTGTCACTACGACCGAGTCAATTAACACTTGGGTGGCAAGATGTCCAGATAACCCGGTTGCGACGACAGCGTCGGCCATATGGGTTTGGGCTCTTGTGTTAGGAGTGGTGAAAATAATGTTACCGCGACCGAGTCGGTTAACATCTGGATGGCGAGATGTCCAAAAAAAAAACCTCGGTAGCGACGGCAGCGTCGGCCGGAGGGACTCTCGTGTTAGGGCGGCAGGTGCCGCAACGACTCGGTCAGCGGGCACCTGTGTGCATGCATGCCTGCATACACGCTCCTGTGTATGTGTGTGTGTGTGCGTGCGTGCGTGTGTTCGACTCTTTTTTCCTGTGTGGAGGTTGGAGAGGTTGGATTTTACGATGGCGGGTTGCTCTATATCAGCGGAGAAGTCGTTGATGATGATGATGGTGGTTTTAAGAGCGACCCTTTTCCAACTTAAAAAAAAAAGTGACTATGAATTGCGAAAGGGTACGCCCGGTCGATTACTCATCCACATCACTTGCCGTGGTTGTAGAGTGTCAGTCACGTGCAGCTCAGAAACGGAGGTGGCGCTCCGGCTAACACCCTTGAACAATTGTTAAATTCAACGATTAACAAATTCATTTTCTTAGAAAGGGGAATTTGTATTAAAAAACATTTTTTTTTTTTCAAGGGAGAGCGAACCGTTGCTGTGGTAAAGCCGGTAGCTGTTGTGTTCCCTAGGATGATTATTAGCTTTCCGTTGATCTTTGGCCTTCCCCCCACCCCCACTTATAGAGATGATGATGATGATGTACTGTGGTCGCAACGCTCATTATCATCAGAGGCATTAATTGACTTTTGGCCTCCTCCTCGCCAGAGAGATGATGATGATGATGATGCACGATGGTCTCCTCCTTAACATGATGACAACGCATCAACGGAACCATTCCCCAACCATGAGAATTCCTCAAGCCCTGAGTTGTTAGAGGGGTCTTCAAGCCCCGAATCGTCTATGCCTAAGATTAAATATTTAGGTAGATTATGGAACTTGCTAGATAGTGACGACGACTTCCAATAAAACGGTTAAAATCAAAGAAAAAAATGTTTTTATTTCCAAACATTGTTTATCAAGCGATGTAATTGTTTCGAATTCAAAATTATCTGCGTTTTGTTATCCACAAGCATTCTAACATCATATGCTTTGTTACATTGAGTTAAGTATACATTATGACCGAGCGGTTCGGAAAGAGTGCAGTTCTTTGTTATCAGTACAGCATTTTCGGAGACAAGTGTCATTATGGTTATCAACGAGAGAATGGAAACAGCGGTCAACAGTATTCTAAACAAACGTTGTCTCACAGAGTCAGCCATTTCTTCTTGAACTTCTTGTTTCTTATCAAGTGTTGGGGCAGGCGTATCTTTTGTAAACCGTCTAGGAATTCTTTTTCGGCTGGAAGGCTCTTCTTTTTTTGTACGCTAACAACTTTCGATATCAGGTCGGAAATGCTTGAGTTTTTTATTTTCACCCCTTTATATATGAATCGACCATTCGGCGACCATTGAATGACTTCGGGAAAATCTTTTAAATAATTCAAAATTTTTCCAGAAAGTAAACGGTGAGATTTCGGTATTGTCAACAACGGGTTCGGTGATTTGTCGAGATCTCGCACTTTCGACTTTTCTTCCTCTTTTTCTTCTGAGACAAGAGGAGAATGATTTAACTGCGAGTTATTCTCTAACGCAGTGTTCTTCTTATTTAGAATTTGATGATAAAACTTTATCTTAACATCATCGGGAAGTTTGCTGTTTATTATCTTGTCCATCTCGCGGTCGAGTTCCGAAAGCTGTGACTCCTTGACAACGTGGCGATTTACTCTTTCTTCTGGAACAATCACCACCATTTTTTTGGTGAATTCCATATCCTATTAGATTGGATATCAGCCCGATAGCTGCTGGTAATAGAACTTGTAAAAAACCGCCCATCTGTACGAGAACCCTTTTCTTTTTATATAGAGGCACCTTTTTCTCTGCTAACACTCGGAGTGTGTTCTTATATTTTCGAAGTCTCTCTTTCTCCTTGGTCGATATCGGGATATTACCGTGCAGCAAGTTCAACGCGCATTCACAGACTGTTTTGACATCTGATTTAGGAAGTCTTTTTAATAATGTCGCACCTTGTTTTCGAGGACATGCACGTAACAGCCTCAACACTTGTTGCTTCCTCGTAGACATGTCATCAAATAAGTAGCTCAGCTTGATACCGTAGTCTTTTAACGTCTCGGTTGATACACGTATTGCACCTGCGTAGGTAGCACGTTAGTGCGTAAACGCATTTTTTCATCGGTTTCTTGTCTGAGATCAATCAAGAGGTATGAATAGGCGGATTTCGTTGCATCTGCGTAACTATCTTGGAAGAACTTAATTTTCGTGGGATACAGTTGTCTTCCCAGGTGGGTGATTTGGTTCAAGTCCCTCCTATTTTTGAATAAAAATATATAATGCGAATTTAGCGTTATTTCCCGCAACCCTTTATGAAAAAAGTTCTGAGTTATAAAAATAACTGATAAATTTCTATGATGACTGTATTTAGTGAATAGTTTAACCATCTTTTGCTCAGACGAAAGCTCAGACATAAGATCATCGAAAATGAGCAACGCGTTATTAACCCCTTTCAAAATCATAGTCATCTCGGAATTCGACATCTTTGATTTCCTTATGCAGTGGTTGAGATTCACCGTAGAACCATACTATTCGTTTCGGTAATGGTTTTATGAGTTTATCGCGGTGTTCAAGCAGCCCTTTCAGAAAATAAGTTTTCCCGCTCCCGCTTGCTCCGGCGCAGACTGCCGTAAACGGTGGTGTAGCGTTAATGGTTCCATTTTGAATAATGACAAGATGCACGTTATGTAAATCAGTTTTATTGGAAAGAAAAATATTTTTTCACAAAATTAAACACTCGCAAATCGTTGTTTACATTGAAGCGGGATTTATTTATTTATTTATTTATTTACAATAACCCCAGAAGGCATGAAATGCACTTATACTGGAAGAAAAAAAAATAATAGTCAGTACGGGAAGCACTTCGCATACGGAGCCAGGTCGAAATCCCCAATAGTGGAAGCAAATCTTGCGTAGGAGGCACATACAAGCTCTGATGGAAGACTGTTCCATATTCTTGCCACACGGCATCTATATCCTTGGAAAAAACAATCCCTTCTAGCCATTGGTATTCTTATTTGGAAGCGATGCCTACGTAGGTTAACTCGCCTGTCTATGATCTCAAAGAAAGGCTCTCTTGATGGTAGATAAACAATTCGGTGGACTAGTTTGTAGCACATCTTCAGATCTGCAGCGATTCTACGCCATTCCAGTGAGTGTAAACCCAGAAATTGAAGTCTCTGGCAATAAGATAGACCGCTCATGCCAGGTATTCGTTTAGTAAACGACCTCTGTGGCTTTTCGAGGAGCTTTATGTCCTTGATTTTGTAAGGGCTCCATACTTGCGAACAGAACTCCAGGGTCGGGCGAACGTACACACAGAAAGCATATGACAACGTATGCGCATCACACTTACGGTATGCCGTACGTAACATATATGAAATTCTATTAGCTTTGCAGACTATGCCATGATAATGATCAGTGAAATCCAGAATGCGGCTCATTGCAATACCTAAATCCACGCATGTATCCAATTGCTGTAACGTTTCATTACCTAGTTGGTAATATTCAGGATCGGTGCGTCTACCTAAATGCATTGATCCACTTTTTGATGATGAAATAGGTAGCTTATACTGACAACTCCACTGGAAAAGTTGTTGGCATGCAATTCTTAAGCCCCTAGTGTTTTCCACTGGAGAGAATAACTTCACGTCATCAGCGAATTGCAATAGAGAGATGGGTGACACAGCATGAGTAATATCGTAAGTGTACAAAGTAAATAAGATCGGGCCTAACACCGATCCCTGGACAACTCCGCTTGGCACCTGACATTCTCTAGACATCACGCTGGCTACGCGAACTTGATGAACTCTGTCTGACAGCAGTTCTTGAATTATCCTCACAACTTTATCCGGAATCCCCATGCAAATAAATGACGTAATGTCCGCAAACTTGCGTATCAGCCGACTGTAGCGCCACATCGTTGTAGTTGAACCATTGATATCTTCTGAGGAATTTCATGATGTTACCTTTCTGGAAGTTAGAAGGTGCCCTTCCAAATGAGTCGAAGAATTCGGCAGTCATGTTATCGTGGAGATAAATCGCCAACCAGTGTGTTCCGGGTTCATTGTTGGTATCAGTGTTAACAATCAAAGCTGCTAGATACTTCCGTATTTTCAAGGGTAACGTATTACTAGCGTAAACATCTGTGAATGTTTTCTTAGTTATCGGGTTTGTTCGAAGAGCACGTTGGATCTGGTCGGAATCCATTAGCTTGAGAAATCACACAAGACACTTCTAGACTTTGTTATATCTATCAGACTCTGAAATTCACCGTAGATGATTACCGAGATGGTTTTTGGTAATGCTTGTGCAAATTTCAGTTCCACACATAAGTTACATTGACGGACTAAGTGTAGGTGTCCACAGTCACTTTGATCGGGCAGCAGCGAGAAACAAAAGAGGGTGTACCCGTTTTGGAATTCCTGTTGCGTTATATCAATACCGCGATCTTCCTCGATTCTAAATAGGTTGTTGTAAGCTCTGACAATGTTCCCGGTTTCAAAGTTGGGTTCCAGAGGTTTATGTGGCACCGGACGCCCGTCTACGTATACGGAGACAAAGGTGAGGTTGTAATGCTTGAAATCGAATGGGTTACATGTAAAGGTGCCGTTGAATGCGTCATTATCCACTAAGCCAATTATAACTCTACGCGGCATTGCACCGAGGTACACATTATCTTGCACGAATGACATGCTACCCTGAGCCACTGAATATACTTTTGTGAGAACCCTATCGATGGGGTATTTGGCCGTAGTCTTCTCTAAAGCTTTTGCATGTCCGATGGCGACGGCTGGATTAACCCTCACTCTCCTTACGAAGAGACTGGCATGTTCAATGATGACGTCATAATTGCTAGTTGGTGCGATCAGGAAGAACGAGGGTTTAGAACGTACTAGACGGATTTTCAAGTCCACCAAGTTGAGCAACAGTCTTTGTTGGAAGAATAAAGAACAATGAATTCTTCCCATCATATCGTAAGACCGACTGTTAACAATGTTTTTGGTTCTCTTCTTCATACCCTCATTATTTGTTGCGTCGGCCATATGTCCCGCGGTGTCCTTGTAGTATCCTTCCATCGTGAGTGGTCCATTCTTCGCATCTCGACCCTGATAATAAGGTTTCTATGTATGCTCGGTACGGGTAAGTGTGAGATGAATTCGTGATGTTCCTACCGTTTAGAGATACATCAACCTGAGAGAAGAAAGAATGTAGCGAGAGGTTCACGAGAGAGATAGGATCTTTATCCGGTAGAGGTTTACCATCCTTCGTAACTTTCAACTTGATATATAGTTGTGTAGCTGACAAGTCAATGCAATCTTCGGTGCTTCCAGCAATATTAAATTCCAACGGACCACGGACCGTCTCTGATGCTTGAGAGCGGGAGAAATTCGATCCATTCACCTCCTTCAATAGCGGTTCGCGTGGGAGGTAAAGCAAACAAGTCCACTTCGCTTTTCAAGCACTCGGGTGAGTTTGCCATGATTAGAGCCATCTTTTCAATCAAAAATATCATGTGTTGCTACTTTCTTCGCTTTCTTTCGAATGATACCTCTCCTCGCTAAACGCTTTCTTTTATGACCTCCAAGCACACCGGTATGGTTGATACGGCATGTTCATAAATGTTTCAGTCTAAAGTGTATTTAACAATCACCTTTCCACGTTCGAATGACACGAATTTCCCCGTGTGCGTCTTTATATAAACGTGAACGGTTCCGAAACTCCTTCGGGCTAGGGGATATTGTGACGGTGTCGACTGGGGAAGGAGCACAAAAAGGAAAACAATTAAATTTACGATTAAGGACTATTTTTGCGTTGTGTTTTGTGACGTCCGTCAACAAAGAAATTGACCATTGAAAATTAATAGAGTTCACACAAAGGGGTTAGTAATGACAAATTAATTTATTCAATTAACAATTAAAATAAGAGCTTCCAACATGATATAACGCCATCGCAAATACTTGACAGGCCGAATTTTAAGTGATTAATTATCTGCATAGAAATAAAACTTAGATTATTTACTGAGGGAGATAATTCCGAGACTATATTCATACGGCACTCACCACCAAAACTTTCGGACCCATCTCAATCCTGATCGTCCATATTCATCACCAGAAATTCCCTTCGTTCTCCTCTCACCTCGACTCTTCTCACCTCCTTCACGACTACGGGGAAAAAGACCCCGTTTTTTGCAGCGTGTCACCTTATATAGGCCCGATGGTACCAGCGGTTCCCTTCATGTCGGCGGCTCTATTATTTCGAGAGACCGTCGAGGCGCCAGAACTGTAACACCGTCTGCGTCTCGCAGTGTTAAGGCCGGTTTACACACACCGTTTTATCGTACGTTCTGGGGGGGGGGGACCAAACCGGTCTGAAAATAGTGTCATTTTTTGGGGATGTCTACACGCAACGATTTTTCAACCGTTTTATCTTGCGATCCAACTTGTGACTGTTGATGGATGTCCACAATGGAAGACGCGCTCTTGCTATTCACTCTTTACCAATTGTATCAGTTGCAGAAGAGCAGGAAGAAAAATAAAAGAAATCGCAGGTCAGAGACATAATTTACTATATTAAAGAATCGATGAAGTGGAGGGAACATAATATAAAATCAAAATACAAAAAAAAAAACGAACTATTCACAAAAAACGAAGATTACCCAACAAAAAAATGTTGGTGCACTGCCATAGGTGGAGATACGCCTGGGGGGGATGCAACCCCCCCCCCCCAGCGTCAAAATTGAAGTCGACAGATATAATGTATATGCGTATATATGAATTGACATTATCATCATGCCCCTTCCCCCCCCCCCAGACTTCAAAGTCTATCTCCGCTTATGCGCAGGGCATGAAAAATACGTACAACTGAGGTCGGTAAAAGGCAAAAAGTGCCCTGAAATATGTCTTCTCATACGTGGATTTTATAGACTCCTTTGAATGGACGCAGACCATTTCAACTTTCGGGTGTCGCTGAGAGATGTGCATAAAGTTTGACCGTTTTCTTCGTAATTGTTTACTTAATCCGAGGTGGCCTCGGTCCGATCCTCCTCGAATTATCGAGAGACTACCGTAACTCTCCACTTGAGTTAAAGTACCACTTTCAGAAGTTTCTCGATAAGCAAAATGGATTATGGCGTGCAAAACATTTCGTACTACCCTCAGCCCGAAATTCCGCATCTACATAAAAAAAGTTTTAGGTGCCCATACTGATCAAAAAAGGTTTTTGACCAGTTCAGCAATTGCAGATCGCAAAGTTATAATTAAAAAAAGTACTTTATTTATACAGCCAAACACGGTTAAAATGATATCGAAGATTCTGCGAAATTTTTTTGGTACAAACGATTCGTCCTTAGTAGAGCCCGGAAGTTCAGGCAAAATGCCACATAAATGGTTTTTTTTTACTTATTTTTAAACTTTTCCGGTAAAAATGCCTTTTTTGAAATTATCGTGCCATAAATGCCTATTTTACCAGTTTTAAGTTTATTAGTGAATTTCAGAGGCATAATCTGTAAAACTTGAATATTACGGGCATTGAAAGCTTCAAAAAAAATCGCTCTTTTTAAAATTTCACAAATCTCAGTATTACTTATCGTCAGAAAGTCGCCCTCCCCAGCCCCATTTAGACGCAACTAAGTGATCTGAGAGATTGGTGTTGGCATGTATTAATTTTGTTTTGACCGGATGATATTAGCCGTGAATGATTTTGTTTCAGATGAACGCAGTCCGTGTTAGAAAAGCGGAGGAAAGTTAGAAATTTGTTTCTCCTCACAGGCTTCATATAATATGTCTCGCTCAGGCATTCGACTGCGTTGTATTTATTTATTTATTTATTTACAATAACCCCAGAAGGCATGAAATGCACTTATACTGGAAGAAAAAAAAAATAATAGTCAGTACGGGAAGCACTTCGCATACGGAGCCAGGTCGAAATCCCCAATAGTGGAAGCAAATATTGCGTAGGAGGCACATATAAGTTCTGATGGAAGACTGTTCCATATTCTTGCCACACGGCATCTATATCCGTGGAAAAAGCAATCCCTTCTAGCCATTGGTATTCTTATTTGGAAGCGATGCCTACGTAGGTTAACTCGCCTGTCTATGATCTCAAAGAAAGGCTCTCTTGATGGTAGATAAACAATTCGGTGGACTAGTTTGTAGCACATCTTCAGATCTGCAGCGATTCTACGCCATTCCAGTGAGTGTAAACCCAAAAATTGAAGTCTCTGGCAATAAGATAGACCCCTCATGCCAGGTATTCGTTTAGTAAACGACCTCTGTGGCTTTTCGAGGAGCTGTATGTCCTTGATTTTGTAAGGGCTCCATACTTGCGAACAGAACTCCAGGGTCGGGCGAACGTACACACAGAAAGCATATGACAGCGTATGCGCATCACACTTACGGTATGCCGTACGTAACATATATGAAATTCTATTAGCTTTGCAGACTATGCCATGATAATGATCAGTGAAATCCAGAATGCGGCTCATTGCAATACCTAAATCAACGCATGTATCCAATTGCTGTAACGTTCCATTACCTAGTTGGTAATATTCAGGATCCGTGCGTCTACCTAAATGCATTGATACACTTTTTGATGATGAAATAGGTAGTTTATACTGACAACTCCATTGGAAAAGTTGTTGGCATGCAATTCTTAGGCCCCTAGTGTTTTCCACTGGAGAGAATAACTTCACGTCATCAGCGAATTGCAATAGAGAGATGGGTGACACAGCCTGAGTAATATCGTAAGTGTACAAAGTAAATAAGATCGGGCCTAACACCGATCCCTGGATGACTCCGCTTGGCACCTGACATTCTTTAAACATCATGCTGGCTATGCGAACCTGATGAACTCTGCCTGATAGCAGTTCTTGAATTATCCTCACAACTTTATCCGGAACCCCCATGCAAGCTAGCTTCCTCAGTAGTAACAATCTGTCTACTTTATCAAATGCCTTTTGGAAATTGACGTAAATTACATCAATCTCTTGTCCATAGTCTATAGCACTCTCCCATATATCATGACAAATCAACTGCTGCACTGGTAAGGAACGGCCAGGAATGAAGCCAAACTGAACTGAGGGGATTAAGCCCATATCGTCGGCAAATGGAAGTAACTGATTGACGATGCATCTCTCGAAAATTTTGCAGGATATATCGGTTAACGATATCGTGCGATAATTATTCGGATCTGCCCTGGAGCCTTTATTCTTATAAATTGGACCAATAACTGCAGATTTCCAAGAGCATGGGATAGACCCGTAGTCATAGAAGGATGTGAAGATGGAGCTAAGCAGAGAAGATATCGGGTCTGAAAGACGTTTGTAGAAACAACTGGGTATTCCGTCAGGACCCGGAGATGATCGACCAGGAAAAGAAGCAATAATGGCTTTTATCGTCTGAGTGCTGAACATGTCACGAAAGAAGGGATGATCATTCATAAGGCCTTGATAACGATAGTCGTAACCGGAACAACTGAAATTATATGAACCAGAAAATATGTCCGCAAAAACGTTTGCTTTCTCATAATCTACCGTTATCGTGGTACCATTCACAGTTAGCGTTGGTATGTCCCGGGATACACGAAGTCTACTGCGGACATCTCGGTGGAAAAAGTTCCGATCATGATTTTTACAGAGGTTGAGGAGATGTAAACTCTCTTTCTCTTGGACGTAATTTGCATAGTTCCTAGCCATGACCTTGTATTGTTCTTTAGTGGTTTGACTAGGTATTGATCTATATTGACGCCAAGCATGCAATTTCCTATTGTTTAGCATTCGTAAAACCTCATCTTTTTTTCTAAATCTCATTTGACGGGGAACATGTTCACGAGACCGCAGAAATAGAGCTGGCAAAGCATCCGCAGCTGAGATAGTTCCAGCCAGTACTTGGTTCTGCAGATCTTTTACAATACCTGATAATCGTGGATAATCTGCATTGTGATAGTTTAGTGTTGATCGGCAATCTAATCCTGCTGTAATATGCAATGAGAAGTGTATCGGCAAGTGCGGTGGATTATCGCTGTTGCAGAAGGGTGGAAGCAAAGCCGCTTGAAAGGAAGCAAAGCCGCTTGAACTCTTAATGCAGCTTTGGGTGGAAGTGCATATACGTCGTAGACCACCGAAGGATCGGTAGCAAACAGAAGATCTAAGAAGTTTTCCCCTTTCGTGGGAAAATCGACCAACTGAACAAGGCCTAGTTCTGCTGATATTGACATGAACTGTGACTCCAATTCAGACGAGAATCTCCCGTTTATCCAATCGATTCCCCGCATGTTGAAGTCCCCGACCAAAATCACCGGAAAGCGCGCAGAGCAGTAATGCCTTAGTTCTCTCCAAAACTCACACCAATGATCTAAATTACATGCTTTATTTGGTGGAACGTACGCCGTAATAAGCCTGCACTTCCTATTTCCGCTTTTTATATCCACCGATATTATCTCAACATCTTGATTTCCATTATGCACGTTCACCAGCTTAGGTTTCAGGCTGCTTCGAATAATAATGCATACACCTCCTTCCGCAGTAGTTTCTCTGTCGTATCGGAAAATATCGTATCCTGGTAGACATATCAAAGAAGACGAAACTGACTGATGTAACCAAGTCTCTGCTATACACAGAATGTCGACCTCGTATGACTGAATGTAACAACGCAAATCGTCAATTTTATTCACAATACTTCTGGGTTTCATGAATATACCTGTAACTCTTGATTCAGAATCGGATGCGTGTTCATTTGTTGAAGTAATTGACGATGACTCTTGTCCGTACAGTCATTGTTGATTAGAGGTGTCCCTCTGACCGGGCAATGCTTCCGTTATAGTACAATCTCCAGCCGGATCCTCCAGATGATATCTGGGAATACCAAAAAACTCTCTGATGTGTATACCAGATGGCCAGTGGAATGGATCACTCAATGAATCCCAATTACTATCGACAGTGGTTAGTACAAAAGATGCATAGTTGTTTGAGTTCCTTGTATTCAGCTTAACGCAGTCGTACTCGAGTTGCGTGTCTTGCAGTATGCGACGTACGTCCGAGATAGATGTCTCTGGAGCAAATCTGTTCACCAGCAACCGACGTTTGCGAACCGTCGGCACTACACGCACCTGCGACGTCGTAGACATTCCCACTCTGAATTCATTACGCCGATCAGTCCCAGTTGCGACGTTGGATCGCTGTAAACGGTCAGGTGGTACTTGATTAATACCATCCACTTTCAAGCGAGGGTGGACTGCCCGAAACGTGTTGTTATTTGACAAATTTTCCTTTCCCCTAAAAGTATCAGTCAATATTTGGGCATACGAAGCGGTAGCAACAGGCTCTGGCAATGATTCACAATTGTTTGCTCCAGATGAGTTCACGTTTGAGCGCATAGCATTTGACAAGTTAGCTATCTCTGACTGCATTCCGGGAATGATCTGGGCAATGCTCTCTAGTCTACTAAAACGTTCCTCAAACTTCTGAAAGTTTATCTCAATAATCTCTGAAATATTAGCAGTTTCATGGATACTAGGCGGCGGCTCAGTGATAGCAACCTCCGACAAAGAACGTTCATTTCCTACGACATGGACTTCATCATACAGCTTCATCATTTCATTCCTCAGCACGAGAAACCGGTCTCTCTCGGCTGCCTCTGCCCTTTTCCCATCACAGACTCTTGTGAACAGGAGGGTCATTTCATCCAAATGCTTGTAGAACTCACCATTGAAGACCTTGCTTCCAATAGGCGACAAAGGGCACTCGTCTGTCATCTTGATCTTAACCCTAACTATTCCAGTATTTGTATATTAAACACTACTTTACGCTGCAATTGCAAGCTAGGCTTAAATAAAAACAGAACAATTTTCTCCCAGTATCATATGTTCGTGCAATAAAAAAGACCGTATTAGTTCGAAGTATATCACAATTTACTTCCAAACTCAAAAAAAATGAATGTGAAACCACAAAAACAACAGCAAAAAGTATATAAATTAATTAAAATTATAGCGCTCAAGAACACAAGAACAAAATGTCAACACATGAGTTGACTTGACTTGTATGTGTATAGTGGACCGATGATTGTCCGAAAAGGTCTTGAATTGGCAACATGGCTTATGGAAGGCGGAATAGGAGCAAACAGGGCTCTGGGGCCCATGTTGTTTGGCTTTATTTTTTGCACCATAAATGCACTGCAAACAACCATGGTTATTTATTAAACATGCACATTTAAAATCGATTAAATTGACTAGAGCTCCCCCTCATGGGTGTGTGACAGATGCGGTCATGCAGGGCCCCACGCTTGAAGTAGTCTTGTATACGTAGTAATATAAAAATATTTTTTTCTTTTTACAAAAATAGAACACGATAGCCATGTTTCAACTATAGAAATGATAATGATTATTCAAAATGATACGACAAAAAAAACGAGAATCATTCGCAACTCGAGATAGCTCCACAGATTATTATCCCTACCGATCCCGCGTCTGGTAATCGTGGCCCTGGAATTGGCCTAATCCTGACGGTCTAGTAAGATTTTATTTTTGACTTGAAATCCGTTTAACTTAAATAATAATGCAGTTATTATACGTACATTGTAATTAAAATAATAGACGGATTAAGTACAATCGATTTTTCAGGCCCTTAATACCTTAATTTTTAGTTATTTGTAGTTTTTTTTTCATTAAAATTATGTCTTTTTTTTGTGCCTATTTTATTCATTTTTAGTGCCTTTTTGCCTGCCTATTTCGACCATCTTTAGTGCCTAAACTTCCGGGCTCTAATCATTCCAAGCGAGGCTGACGTACTTATTTTTTGGATCAAAAATGTAATCAGATGAAATCAAATATAATGTAAATAAAGTGTTCATTGACCATAATTCATCTAGAACAGTACGGTGAATTGGGATCATAAATACGAGGCATCACCAATTTTTGCTAAAAATATAACCGATTGTTGGTAGAATTACCGAAAATTGGGAAAAATGGAGAATTTTCTTAAAAAGGCATGCCATGAAAACAAAAGAAAGAGTGACAAAAAATGAATCGTTGTAACCGAGGGCGTTGAATTTCTTCGACGTTGTAAGCAACGTTCATGAAAATTCTTTTGTATGGGAATTAGTCATTCCGCCAAGAATTGTTGTTATAGAAAAATTGTCATTAAAACCGCGATCGTTATAAATAGGTCTGACTGGGAAAAATAAATTCAGGAAATTAAAATAAAATACAGTGGATCCCGCTTATAACGTTTTTCAAAAAACCGCCATGAGGAAACGTTGTAAGCGGGAAAACGCTTTTAACGGGAAATCTCAATTAGAATTACCTAGACCCCCAAAATTAGTTGTATCAAGCGGGAAAACGTTATAAATGGGAACGTTATAACCGGGATCGACTGTACACGAAAATTCATTCCATAAAAAAGGATACGAGGAGGGAAAAAACTGACGACAAAACGGAAACGCGTTTACACGCACCCTTTCATCGTAGGATTTCACGGAAAACTATTGCTCGGCCACCAGATTTTTTGACGCGACCTTGAACCACTTGACCTTCGATTTTCCGTCTACACGACACCATCTTATCGCAGACACTCCCTCTTTTCCCCAAAACGGACGACGAGACGGTGCGTGTAAACCGGCCTTTACATACCTTTCCCCTTCATGGAAATCTACACCGTAGATTTATAGATACGTCGGTATTCATCGTCATATAGCTCACATATTAAGGCCGGTTTACACGCACCGTTTTGTCGTCTGTTTTGGGGAAAAGAGGGAGTGTCTTCGATAAGATGGTGTCGTGTAGACGGAAAAAATCGAAGGTCAAGTGGTTCAAGGTCGCGTCAAAAAATCTGGTGGCCGAGCAATAGTTTCCGTGAAATCCTACGATAAAAGGGTGCGTGTAAACGCGTTTCCATTTTGTCATCAGTTTTTCCCTCCTCGTACCCTTTTTTTTTATCAATGAATGAATATCGAATGAATTTTCCTGTACAGTCGATCCCGGTCATAGCGTCCCCATTTATAACGTTTTCGCGCTTGATGCAAATAATTTTGGGGGGGGTCTAGGCGATTCTCATTAAGATTTCCCGTTAAAAGCGTTTTCCCGCTTACAACGTTTCCTCATGGCGGTTTTTTGAAACGTTATAAGCGGGATCCCCTGTATTTTATTTTAATTTCCTGAATTTATTTTTCCCAGTCAGACCTATTTATAACGATCGCGGTTTTAATGACAATTTTTCTATAACAACAATTCTTGGCGGAATGACTAATTCCCATACAGAAGAATTTTCATGAACGTTGCTTACAACGTCGAAGAAATTCAACGCCCTCGGTTACAACGATTCATTTTTTTGTCACTCTTTCTTTTGTTTTTATGGCATGTCTTTTTAAGAAAATTCCCCATTTTTCCCAATTTTCGATAATTCTACCTACAATCGGTTATATTTTTAGCAAAAATTGGTGATGCCTCGTATTTATGATCCCAATTCACCGTACTGTTCTAGATCAATTATGGTCAATGAACACGTTATTTACATTATATTTGATTTCATCTGATTACATTTTTGATCCAAAAAATAAGTACGCCAGCCTCGCTTGTAATGACTAGAGCCCGGAAGTTTAGGCACTAAAGATGGTCGAAATAGGCAGGCAAAAAGGCACTAAAAATGAATAAAATAGGCACAAAAAAAGACATAATTTTGATGGAAAAAAAAACTACAAATAACTAAAAACTAAGGGCCCAAAAAATAGCTGAAAAATCGATTGTACTTAATCCGTCTATTATTTTAATTACAATGTATAATAACTGCATTATTATTTAAGTTAAATGGATTTCAAGTCAAAAATAAAATGTTACTAGACCGTCAGGATTAGGTTACTAATTCCAGGGCCACGATTACCAGATACGGTTTCGGTAGGGATAATGATCTGTGGAGCTATCTCGAGTTGCGAATGATTCTCGTTTTTTTTGTCGTATCATTTTGAATAATCATTATCATTTCTATAGTTGAAACATGGCTATCGTGTTCTATTTTTGTAAAAAGAAAAAAATATTTTTATATTACTACGTATACAAGACTACTTCAAGCCACTATACACATACAACGCAGTCGAATGCCTGAGCGAGACATATTATATGAAGCCTGTGAGGAGAAACAAATTTCTAACTTTCCTCCGCTTTTCTAACACGGACTGCGTTCATCTGAAACAAAATCATTCACGGCTAATATCATCCGGTCAAAGCAAAATTAATACATGCCAGCACCAATCTCTCAGATCACTTAGTTGCGTCTAAATGGGGCTGGGGAAGGCGGCTTTCTGACGATAAAGGTCTGGACACACATATCCGCACCGTGCCAGGACCGTAGCTTGGGCGTCAGTTGGCCGTGGCTCTGCTCGTTCCTCTTCAGACCACACATTTCCGTGTGTTGCCCGTGTCGCTGCCGTATGCTGACTACTAGCTTAACGAAGCTGTGTCGATTGCTTCAAAGCTTTAACGCAGCCGGTTCGGTGTAATCAAAATGTTCAGTAAATTAATTAACAAGAGTGATTTGGATACAATAGCTCTAGCGTAAATTAACAATAATTAATTGTTTTAAACATTTCTGGAAATAATCTGTATAATCATCTGTAATAATCATGTATAATTTTTTTTATCTATCTGTATATGTGTGCGTGTTTGTTTTCTATAGAAATTTTTATTTTGTTTTTATTTTGGATTGATCTCCGATAGATTTTTTGTATGTGACAAACCCGCAAAAAAGGATAAGATCTTTAAATGCAGCTGAAAATAAAAAGACGGCAATTTGCTTAGTTTGACTGTATACATTCTTGTTTATAGATTGGAGAGAGGAGATTATTTACGGAGTGATAAAAGAGAGGGGAGAGAAGAAAAAAAGTCATATATATATGGAGAGTGGAACTCTCTTACTCACGTACGCACTCGTTTTTATTCAGAGTCTGCAAATGTATCACGATCCCCTTAAGGGAACTGGAGGTGTGCCGCTAGTCGCTCAAGTGATTTTGAAATGTGCTTGAGACCACTAGAGAGGTTTGTTTTGTTTTTTTTTTGTTACGGGCCACATCAGATAGTTCCAAGGGCCGCATTTGGAGCACAGGACATGGGTTAAGCATTTATGGTTTAACATGTCGCATCTGATGTGAGTACCAATTTAAATGTCGCCTATACTTTTCCATAAGAAAAAACCCAAACATTTTCGAACAGTTTCCCATTTAACAAAAATCTCCCCGGCAAAATTTATGAAACATAATTTTTTTTTTTTTTTTTTTAATATATATGAATCAAATTTATTGTTATCATATAACAGTACAAAAAGAAAAAAATTTACCAAGGAGTCAATCAAAAAATGGCCCATTCTGGTAAATGCTAGTAAAGATTAGTATGGAAAACAGAATAGTCAACTAAAAAAAAAAAATCAAAATTATTCAAATTAAAATAAAAGTTAATGGCAACAGAGGAGTGCAATTTAAAAAAACAGTTCTACATGCTGCAACTAAAAATATAATTTTTTTTTTAGATGTTGGAATGAAAGCAAAAACGACTAGATGCAGCATGTAGTTAAATTAAACTGTTACGTTATTTAAGGATTATATGAGCAAGTGAAAAAAAACATTAAAACAAATTTTCTATACCATCTAGTGAGAATATGTATTGCTTGACACACTTTTTAAAGGATGATAAATTAGTATTGTGAGTGATTTCTGGTGGTAATGTATTGTAGAATTTTGGGATAAGGTAAGTAAAATGTTTCTTCAACAGTGTTTTATGAGGCAGCGGAAGTGAATACATATTATTTAATCGATTTGAAGATCGAGATGTATTTAAAGGCAAGGAAAATTGACCTTTGAATAGGAGGAGAATAGATTTATAGAAATATAATTGACGTAATGTAAGTATTCCAAGATGTTGATGAAGTTGTATTGATGGTGTAGTAAAGTTATTTGTGATGATTCTAATTATTTCCCATCAAAGTTGTGAAAATGCTTATCCATATGTTTTCTACATATTACGCTAGTGCCACAGAACCGGGACAAGGTGCATCTAAATAATTTCGGGGCACCAAAAATGTTTAGGACACCCCCTCCCTTTAACAAGATTTCATATATTTTGTGGGAAGAGGGGATCGGCATACTGAATACACACAAACGCTAAGAAATACCCCCATACAAAAAATATATATAACTACTCAAATGTGAATTAACACAAAAATAAATTAAATGGAGGTAATTTTAAACTAATGTGAGAAACCGTTTCCGAAATTAAGGAAAACTTTAGAATCGATGGATTAAAAATAATTGAAAGAAATTATTTCAGTACCAATGAAAATTAGAATTAACAAAAGAAATAATTTCGGAATTATTGAAAATTCAGAATTAATGAAAATAACAATTCCAGAATTGATGAAAATCAAGAAATAAATAGAATTAATAGTTCGGCAATTGATGAAAATTGAGAAGCGAAATAAAATTAAAAAAAAAAGAGCTCTTTTATAGAAAAATATATCTGCTCTCTCTCTCCCGAGACCGCACCGTCACCGTAAAAATATAAAATAAACTACTCGGTGACGGTGCGGACGCGGTGCGGTGACCGTGCTCGGTTACGGTGCGGATATGTGTGAACGGCTGCATTGCTTAGCAAAGAATTATTCTTTGACCGTGTGATGACCTACACTCGGCCGACGCACGTGTCGGGCACGGTGCGGATATGTGTGTCCAGACCTTAAGTAATACTGAGATTTGTGAAATTTTAAAAAGAGCAATTTTTTTTTTTGAAGTTTTCAATGCCCGTAATATTCAAGTTTTACAGATTATGCCTCTGAAATTCACTAATAAACTTAAAACTGGTAAAATAGGCATTTATGGCACGATAATTTCAAAAAAGGCATTTTTACCGGAAAAGTTTAAAAATAAGTAAAAAAAAACCATTTATGTGGCATTTTGCCTGAACTTCCGGGCTCTACTAAGGACGAATCGTTTGCACCAAAAAAATTTCGCAGAATCTTCGATATCATTTTAACCGTGTTTGGCTGTATAAATAAAGTACTTTTTTTAATTATAACTTTGCGATCTGCAATTGCTGAACTGGTCAAAAACATTTTTTGATCAGTATTGGCACCTAAAACTTTTTTTATGTAGATACGGAATTTCGGGCTGAGGGTAGTACGAAATGTTTTGCACGCTATAATCCATTTTGCTTATCGAGAAACTTCTGAAAGTGGTATTTTAACTCAAGTAGAGAGTTACGGCAGTCTCTCGATAATTCGAGGAGGATCGGACCGAGGGCACCTCGGATTAAGTAAACAATTACGAAGAAAACGGTCAAACTTTTTGCACATCTCTCGGCGACCCCCGAAAGTTGAAATGGTATTATAGGCTTTATAGACTTCATTCAAAGGAGTCTATAAAATCCACGTATCAGAAGACATATTTCAGGGCACTTTTTGCCTTTTACCGACCTCAGTTGTACGTATTTTTCTTGCCCTGCGCATAGGCGGAGATAGACTTGGAAGTCTGGGGGAAAGGGGCATGATGATAATGTCAATTCATATATACGCATATACATTATATCTGTCGACTTCAATTTTGACGCTGGGGGGGGGGGGGTGCATCCCCCCAGGTGTATCTCCACCCATGGCAGTGCGCCAACATTTTTTTGTTAGGTAACTTTCGTTTTTTGTGAATAGTTCGTTTCTTTTTTTTTTTTGTATTTTGATTTTATATTATGTTCCGTCCACTTCATCGATTCTTTAATATAGTAAATTATGTCTCTGACCTGCGATTTCTTTTATTTTTCTTCCTGCTCTTCTGCAACTGATGTAATTGGTAAAGAGTGAATAGCAAGAGCGCGTCTTCCATTGTGGACATCCATCAACAGTCACAAGCTGGATCGCAAGATAAAACGGTTGAAAAATCGTTGCGTGTAGACACCCCCAAAAAATGACACGATTTTCAGACCGGTTTGGTCCCCCCCAAAACGGACGACAAAACGGTGCGTGTAAACCGGCTTTTAAACATAAAAATCAATATCCTAATGGTGGTGAGGCCCCAATCTTCATAATTCTATCTCTCTAGTTATATAAATTCCCTGTAAAACTCAAATTCAACAAAAAATACATGTCAACCTATTCTTGCAAAAAAAAAAACAATATACAATCACGAAAACACTGTGAAGAAGTTATGTTCTTTCCCTGAACAACACAGAATCCCGTCATTCAGATGACACACGCACTACTCTTTTCAAGTCTCTTTGTGGATCAAGTCTCTCTATGGGAGTCATTATCGCGACACAAAGCATATCGATTCCGACATGGCGACAAGCCGTCTCGAGCGTCCGACAAGACAACAGTCTCTTCGCGCACACATTGATGTTCGTCTTCTTTGTGGTTTTGTTTTCACAGGCCGACTTGACCGGGCGGCTTTCGGATTGTCGGAGATGCCACCCATCAATCCAAAGGTGTTGTGGATAAAGGCCGGTTTACACGCACCGTTTTGTCGTCCGTTTTGGGGAAAAGAGGGAGTGTCTGCGATAAGATGGTGTCGTGTAGACGGAAAAAATCGAAGGTCAAGTGGTTCAAGGTCGCGTCAAAAAATCTGGTGGCCGAGCAATAGTTTCCGTGAAATCCTACGATAAAAGGGTGCGTGTAAACGCGTTTCCATTTTGTCGTCAGTTTTTCCCTCCTCGTACCCTTTTTTTTTATCGAATGAATTTTCGTGTACAGTCGATCCCGGTCATAACGTCCCCATTTATAACGTTTTCGCGCTTGATGCAAATAATTTTGGGGGGGTCTAGGTGATTCTCATTAAGATTTCCCGTTAAAAGCGTTTTCCCGCTTACAACGTTTTCTCATGGCGGTTTTTTGAAACGTTATAAGCGGGATCCCCTGTATTTTATTTTAATTTCCTGAATTTATTTTTCCCAGTCAGACCTATTTATAACGATCGCGGTTTTAATGACAATTTTTCTATAACAACAATTCTTGGCGGAATGACTAATTCCCATACAGAAGAATTTTCATGAACGTTGCTTACAACGTCGAAGAAATTCAACGCCCTCGGTTACAACGATTCATTTTTTTGTCACTCTTTCTTTTGTTTTTATGGCATGTCTTTTTAAGAAAATTCCCCATTTTTCCCAATTTTCGATAATTCTACCTACAATCGGTTATATTTTTAGCAAAAATTGGTGATGCCTCGTATTTATGACCCCAATTCACCGTACTGTTCTAGATCAGTTATGGTCAATGAACACTTTATTTACATTATATTTGATTTCATCTGATTACATTTTTGATCCAAAAAATAAGTACGTCAGCCTCGCTTGTAATGACTAGAGCCCGGAAGTTTAGGCACTAAAGATGGTCGAAATAGGCAGGCAAAAAGGCACTAAAAATGAATAAAATAGGCACAAAAAAAGACATAATTTTAATGGAAAAAAAACTACAAATAACTAAAAACTAAGGGCCCAAAAAATAGCTGAAAAATTGATTGTACTTAATCCGTCTATTATTTTAATTACAATGTATAATAACTGCATTATTATTTAAGTTAAATGGATTTCAAGCCAAAAATAAAATGTTACTAGACCGTCAGGATTAGGTTGCTAATTCCAGGGCCACGATTACCAGACGCGGGGTCGGTAGGGATAATAATCTGTGGAGCTATCTCGAGTTGCGAATGATTCTCGTTTATTTGTCGTATCATTGTGAATAATCATTATCATTTCTATAGTTGAAACATGGCTATCGTGTTCTATTTTTGTAAAAAGAAAAAAATATTTTTATATTACTACGTATACAAGACTACTTCAAGCCACTATACACATACAACGCAGTCGAATGCCTGAGCGAGACATATGAAGCCTGTGAGGAGAAACAAATTTCTAACTTTCCTCCGCTTTTCTAACACGGACTGCGTTCATCTGAAACAAAATCATTCACGGCTAATATCATCCGGTCAAAGCAAAATTAATACATGCCAACACCAATCTCTCAGATCACTTAGTTGCGTCTAAATGGAGCTGGGGAAGGCGGCTTTCTGACGATAAGTAATACTGAGATTTGTGAAATTTTAAAAAGAGCGATTTTTTTTTTGAAGTTTTCAATGCCCGTAATATTCAAGTTTTACAGATTATGCCTCTGAAATTCACTAATAAACTTAAAACTGGTAAAATAGGCATTTATGGCACGATAATTTCAAAAAAGCCATTTTTACCGGAAAAGTTTAAAAATAAGTAAAAAAAAAACATTTATGTGGCATTTTGCCTGAACTTCCGGGCTCTACTAAGGACGAATCGTTTGCACCAAAAAAATTTCGCAGAATCTTCGATATCATTTTAACCGTGTTTGGCTGTATAAATAAAGTACTTTTTTTAATTATAACTTTGCGATCTGTAATTGCTGAACTGGTCAGAAACATTTTTTGATCAGTATTGGCACCTAAAACTTTTTTTATGTAGATACGGAATTTCGGGCTGAGGGCAGTATACGAAATGTTTTGCACGCCATAATCCATTTTGCTTATCGAGAAACTTCTGAAAGTGGTATTTTAACTCAAGTAGAGAGTGACGGCAGTCTCTCGATAATTCGAGGAGGATCGGACCGAGGGCACCTCGGATTAAGTAAACAATTACGAAGAAAACGGTCAAACTTTTTGCACATCTCTCGGCGACCCCCGAAAGTTGAAATGGTATTATAGGCTTTATAGACTTCATTCAAAGGAGTCTATAAAATCCACGTATCAGAAGACATATTTCAGGGCACTTTTTGCCTTTTACCGACCTCAGTTGTACGTATTTTTCTTGCCCTGCGCATAGGCGGAGATAGACTTGGAAGTCTGGGGGGAAGGGGCATGATGATAATGTCAATTCATATATACACATATACATTATATCTGTCGACTTCAATTTTGACGCTGGGGGGGGGGTGCATCCCCCCCAGGCGTATCTCCACCCATGGCAGTGCGCCAACATTTTTTTGTTGGGTAACTTTCGTTTTTTGTGAATAGTTCGTTTCTTTTTTTTTTTTATTTTGATTTTATATTATGTTCCCTCCACTTCATCGATTCTTTAATATAGTAAATTATGTCTCTGACCTGCGACTTCTTTTATTTTTCTTCCTGCTCTTCTGCAACTGATGTAATTGGTAAAGAGTGAATAGCAAGAGCGCGTCTTCCATTGTGGACATCCATCAACAGTCACAAGCTGGATCGCACGATAAAACGGTTGAAAAATCGTTGCGTGTAGACACCCCCAAAAAATGACACGATTTTCAGACCGGTTTGGTCCCCCCCAAAACGGACGACAAAACGGTGCGTGTAAACCGGCCTTAAGAAGACCCACCCAGTCTTCCTCAGGGGCCCATCAGTCACCTTATTGCTATGGCGTCAATAGCCATCGCTATCAGATGAAGCGGGAGAGTTCCAATTTCCAGCCCAATATAATATAATAATAAGAGAAAAGGGAAAAGGGGTCTTAAGCCATTTAAATGTACAAAACATGCTCTTTCGCCTCCATCAACACTCCTTAATTTTATGGCCACTTACTTAGAGGGCCCTACACACGCTCAGTTATACCTGCGCAGTTATGCCTGTACAGGCATAACTGAGCGTGTGTAGGGGCCGTCAGTTGACCTGCACAGGCGACCTGAAGGGAATGGTTTTTCGATTCGGTATAACTGTGCAGTTATGCCTGCGCAGGTATAACTGAGCGTTTGTATGGGCCATCAGGTATAACTGCGCAGTTTTTTTTCCCCGCTTTCTTATATTCGCCCTTCTCTCTCTTTCTTCCCTCTTCTTTTTTCACTGATAATGTAATAGAACAACTGAATAACTTGTTTAGGAGAGGGATTCCATTTAATTAGAAGAAAATTTTCTAATGGCGTAATTTTCACGATATTTTCTTGCAATTTCATATCAAATAAAAAAATCGAAATAAAATTTTAGAAATATTTTGACCATTGTTAAAATTCGCAATTGTGTTTCTGAAATCACTCTTTTCAATAAATTTGCCCGAAATTATGCACCGAAACACACAAACTTTATATTCAAATAATGTGCTATGACTATTAATTGTTTATTGATTATTTAGAGAAGAGGTTTTTAACCAGGGTTCTTGGAGATTTTAGGGGCCCCGTGACATCAGATTATTTTAGTATTCTTTCACATGTACTTCCTTTAGAAATCAAGCACGTGTTTATACGAGTCAGTTAATGTTTGCAATTTCAAACGCAGGATTCCTACTCCTTTCTTGACCGAAAACCAGCAAGCATCAACAGGACAAAAATCACTGCAATTTATTATTTTCTTTTACATGTAATTCTCAATGAATCTCATTGAATTTGTTTTTTGGACACATCTCGTCAGATTGCAACGAATTTCAACTTTCAGCTCAAACATTGAAAGAAAAAAATTCAGATGAAATTACGCTAGTTAAACGTAAGAAAACAATCGAAAAATTCTTTGAGAGAGATATACGATTGATAATATAATTATATCATTGAGTAATACTATTAATATACATACTATGCTTCCTAATAAGTCAATTTCTAATTGAGTTGAATTAATCGTAAGAGGTCGCGTGAAAATGCGGTTTTCTTTCAAGGAAAAACACTACGTAAGTTACCGTATAATAAAATTATACGGTAAAATAAATTTATTACGGTACGAAATAAATTTTCAAGTCAAAAAAATTATTTGTTTTAAATCGACGCTATCGCGAAAAGAAAATACTATCATACGATGCTGAAGGAGCATGTATTCTCCCTATCTGTATATATCTGCACCCTATCTGTATATTCAGAGGAGAAACAATGCTTGTTTTCGAAGATACAGTCAACGCTTGTTATGAGAACTTCACGTTATAGCGACAAAGACTGGTAGGGTAGGTCCCAAATGTTTTATGTTTTACTTATATAACGACCGTCCCAATCAGGCCCGACCACACCCCCAAGTCTTCCCCTCGCTACGACCTTGCTCTAAATATAACGTCTATTCTCGACGAGACGAAGGGGTCGTTATATCGGGCGTCGATTGTAATACCAAAATTTCTCTTTTATTGCCTATACGTATTGTCATAATCACTGTAGATATGGATAGCATTCTTGATAAGCATGAGTAGGCAGTAGTGCCTTTTACTTAAGTCATGAAAATCGGTCATTATGAGAGGTTTTAGTAACATCAAAATACATTATTGTACTTATGGTGTAGATTCAACAAACATCTTCCGTTACAGCAGTCCTCCTCAAAGTGTGCGTCGCGGCTCTTGGGTATCATCCCCCTGCCCCTCCCCACCCACATCCTGCCGCAGGGCACAGAGGCTATTCTCTTTGCCGAGCCGCCACTATAGTGAATTTTTTAACGTGGGAAAAAAGAATGATTGGAATCATCTCGGGCTCTGAAACCAGAATCCTGATCCCAATCCCATCTTTGTGGGGGTAGGGGGGAAATGGCTCGAATGATGACAATATTCATTAGTAAAACCAGCCCCCGGGGATGCAGGACCCCAGATGGTGTGGAGATCTGTGACAGTAGGCTTTACCGATCAATTTACAGTTACAATACATCTGGAATGTACAGCGCACATTCAAAGGGAGAAAAAAACACTTTAGCTCTGATGAAACAAGTACGAATTTCTGTGTGCAATATTAGTTTTTTTTTTTTTTTTTTTTTTTTTTTTTTTTTTTGCCCAAGGCCCATATTTACAAAGGCTTCCTAGCTAAAATGGTCTGAGTTTTCGAAAACTGATGTTTTCCTCTCGTCCCCCCATCACCCCCTTGTGTCCATTCATAGCCTGAATAGTCCTACTTTGGGAAACACCGATTTCAACACTCCACCAGAGTTTTGTTCAGAGTTCAGTTTAGTTTAGTTTTCACGACTCGGGGTTTATAATGACGAGCGATCTTCGAAACGGGCAGCGCGAATGTTTGGAAGAATTCATTGAAATGTATAGGAATAAGAAATGCTTGTGGCAGGTGAAAACTAAAGATTGCCATAACAAAATTAAGAAAGATGATAGTTATGAGAGATTGGTGTGGAAAATGAGAGAAATAGATCCTCTAGCGAAAAGAGACAGTGTTGTTAAAAAAACAAACAGTTTGCGAAGCAATTTCCGAGAGGAATTGAAAAAAAAGAAGCTTTGAGTAGGTATCTTGATCCATTCTGAGAAAATTATGCCAATCTTTTGGTGCAAATCTCAATTCCTGTAATAATTTAACGTGCGAATATTGTTGCCTTTTTTTTAAAACCAATCTTTGTACCACGTTACTCGTTTTTTCCTTTTTTTTTGGGTTAATAACTTTCAGTGTCATAACCAATCCAACTACACCCAAAGCATCATCTGTGGAAATCATACTAGAAAATTCCGAACTTTATAGACTATGAAAAAATCCGAACTGATCAAAAGACCGCGAAGACAGAGATCGAAGAACGAAAATATCCCCACAGATTGCATAGAACCGGTTCCAGAAGCTTCGCCTGCACAAGTATAACTGAATGGTGTGGATGCATCGAACCGTTCAGTTATGCCTGCACAGTTATGCCTGTACAGGTATAACTGTGCAGGCATAACTGAACGTGTGTAGGGCCCTTAAAGGGCCCCTTCAAAGTTTGCGTAATAGCCGCTCCGTATTCTTCTTTTCTCTCTCTCTCCCCCTATATACTGAAGCCTATTGACCATTGTATTGCCACCTGCAGGCAATAATTAATTTTTTTCAATGCAGAAAGGTCATCGAAATTAAAATTACAATACCAATTACATTTAAAAATTTAACTGCAAATAAAAGTTTAATTGTATTTAAAAATTCGGTTATAAAAATTTGAAATGTTAAATAATTGATTTTTGCTGTGATAAAATTTCAATATCATGTGGAAAAATTTCGGTTTGTATGATATTCCCCAAATTACAGTGAGCCTATCTTTAACGGTAAATTTCTATCTGCCCCATTACAGTATCTCCATAAGAACCTGAAATATTTAATTAATTAATAATTTAGTTAAATTAATATTTAATTTTCACCGTATAAGCCGCACTTCCCGCTTTTTTTTTGGATTTCTATTTCTCACAGTGAAGGGAGTTGGGCGCAGATCAAGGATGGAAATGTACAGTGCTTATGAATGACGATTCGATGAAGTTTTCATAATGCCCACAGGATGAGCACCGACAAAGGCAATGTAATCACCAATAAGAAAAATGACTATGGGTCAGTCCCATAGATACAATATAACCATTAATCTTATGTTTATAATCAGTCGCATATCTTTGGCTGGCTTTTTTGAATATTTTCAAATAGTTTTCATTAGCGTCTAAGCTGTTGGAACAAGGTTGGTGTGCTTGGTCTACATATTTCTGTTGGCATAAACATGGAATATTGTAAAACCGAACGTGGAAATGATATGTTGGTTTACGTGTGTGTTTAAAAGTTTTTTCCCCCATAATTCATGTTCCGAAATTAGAAAAACTTTTAATGCAATTCAAAATGAATTAGACTATTATTAATTTTCTTTGAGTTTTTTGTTGTATCTTAAAGAGAAATACAGGTTATACGGATGACAAAAAATAATGTAGTACTTTTTAAAATGAAATTGTTTGAATTCAATTTAAATTGCAATAAATTGAAATCTTCTACGTATCTTTAAAAAAAAAAAAAAATTATGGTAGTTCAAAATACCATCACTTATCATTCTTTAAATCATCATCGGGTTTTTACTGCGATATTCACGTATATAAGTGTAAATAAAATGATACTCAAAGCACTGAAAATAAATAAAGGTTTAGATATTGTGGAGTGTTTATATGTACGATACGAATTAATTTTAAAATTAGAATTATCCTAATAAATGTAGGCTATAATCAGAGGCGGATTTATAGTTTTCCCACCTGTGGGCTATTCAAACCTTGCCTTCCTTCTTCCTTTCTAATTCATGTTCTTGATCACCAATTACTTAATTTTGGTCACGCCCTTTCACTTGAACTTGTCGTCTTGGGATAAAGCTCGCATATCCCCCTCCACACCTAGGAAATATACCTGTGAATATAATAATCTTACATTGTCTGTTAATGTTAATTCACTTGTATTTTAAGAAGAAATTTTTACTAATCGTTGACTGGAGCCGTAGACCAAGCACACCAACCTTGTTCCAACAGCTTAGACGCTAATGAAAACTATGTGAAAATATTCAAACAAGCCAGCCAAAGATATGCGACTGATTATAAACATAAGATTAATGGTTATATTGTATCTATGCGACTGACCCATAGTCATCTTTCTTATTGGTGATTACATTGCCTTTGTCGGTGCTCATCCTGTGGGCATTATGAAAACTTCATCAAATCGTCATTCATAAGCACTGTACATTTCCATGCTTGATCTGCGCCCAACTCCCTTCGCTGTGAGAAATAGAAATCCCAAAAAAAAGCGGGAAATGCGGCTTATACGGTGAAAATTAAATATTAATTTAACTAAATTATTAATTAATTAAATATTTCAGGTTCTTATGGAGATACTGTAATGGGGCAGATAGAAATTTACCGTTAAAGATAGGCTCACTGTAATTTGGGGAATATCATACAAACCGAAATTTTTCCACATGATATTGAAATTTTATCACAGCAAAAATCAATTATTTAACATTTCAAATTTTTATAACCGAATTTTCAAATATAATTAAACTTTTATTTGCAGTTAAATTTTTAAATGTAATTGATATTGTAATTTTAATTTCGAGTGTCATGTACATGAAGTTACATACAATGATCTAATTAAAAGTCTGATTTCATTCTTTTCACTGGAGAGTTGTTACTTTAGAGTTGAAAGAAAATCAAAAATCGATTGACATTTGCAGTGGTATCAGAGACAGAGATGCTGTTTGTGCCCAGGGTACTTTGTGGAATGGGTATGAGCACCCAGAGAAATGTGATTTAGAAACCAAAATTTTCTACTTCAAGATCAAGACAGGAACCCACAAGTTCCAAACACTTCCGGCATCCTTGGCCAGTCAAAGGTGCCGACATGAAGGAAACATTGAGGAGCGGGGGGGGGGGCTGAAAATCGCCATTCATTCCGTTTATAAGGGACTCAAATCCCGACAAAAAGTGGGAAATGCGGCTTATACGGTGGAAATTAAAATTTAAAAATTTATTTGATCTCAATTTTTTATTTGGGTGAGCTCTTCAATCCCTCACTGCGAGAAATGGAAATCCCGACAAAAATGTGGCTTATATGGTAAACATTAAATTTTAAAAATTTAATGATTTCGATGAATACTTTCCTTTATTTGTTAAAAATTAAAACAGATGGGCAGGGGGAACATTTCCAATAAATGAGAAAGGAAATTAGTTCCATTTTTTACGCCTAAAGCAACTACCCTATTTATAAGATCACAACAAATATATGAATTTTAAAGCAATTCAAATTTGTCGCGATGAAATGAGCTTGCGACAAATTTGTACCGCGACGAAATGAGCCTGCGACAAATTTGTACCGCGACGAAATGAGCCTGCGACAAATTTGTACCGCGACGAAATGAGCCTGCGACAAATTTGTACTGCGACGAAATAAGCCTGCGACAAATTTGTACCGCGACGAGTTTGTAGCACGACGAATTGACGCTGCGACAAACTGACTGCGACGAATTGTCCCGCGACAAATTGACCTAGACCCGAGTAGAAGTAGTGTAGATACATGTGATACGTGCTTACGATAAGAGTGTAACACGAGAAAAGCGATTAAATGAAAAACATGAAGATTTCTCGATACTTTCACATCTTGGAATAATTTCAGAGAGAGAAAAGAGAAAAAATATATTTTTTCCTTTCTCTCTATTTTATATATTGTCCTATCATTTTACATATTTTATATATATATAATCTAAATTTTTTTCAAACTACCTTTTAGGTTAACTTCCCAGCTGTTGTGTTTGCATTTGTATAAAGTACACAAAACATAAAATGCATTAATGCATGATACACTTTTCTTTTTTTTTGGTGGCAACAGCCGGTTGTGTGGGTGTTCTCCAGAGCTCCAATTTACCAACTTATTTTTATTTATTTTTTTATTTGTGTTTATTTGTTTATTTTTTTTCGATATTATTTGAAAAATTACTATATAGTGTGAGATTCAGAATGATAACATACACATAGTGAGTGAAATTTTAATGAATTACTTAATATTAACGTAACGAGAGCTCTGATCAACCATCATAAACAAGAGCGTTCGTCATGGCGGATGATTCGTGTGGTACGTGTGGTACAACGATTACGATTTCTGATGACAAAATCCAGTGCAGTAAATGTAAGAACACTTTCCATTACAGTTGTGAAAATCTGCTTCGAAAACCCCGAAGAGATCGCCTCACAAATTGGATCTGTCTTAAATGTAAAGAATCGCCCAAACTTACTGCGAACGATCTGACTGTACAACGGAACCAAACAACTGCATCTCAAAATACTGAAGAACCATTGTCCGTGGACGACATTCAAACCGTGTTTCCATTCGACGTCGAAAGCTTACCGGAAGAGGTGAAAAATGTGGTTACCGTAATCAACGAGGCATTCCAATCTCACATCAAATCGTTAAAGACATTCATATGTAATCAATTCAGAGAACTCAGTGATCAAAACAAAATGTACCAGCTTCAAATAACCGATATGCATGAAAAACAGCAAGAATTATCCTCTGAGAATTCTCAGCTAAAATCCGATGTTAAGAAACTACAAATTGAAATCGGTGAACTTCAGCAATACTCCCGTCGATGCAACGTTGAAGTCCAGGGGCTTCCTGAGACAGAAAATGAAGATATAAATACTCTGAAAGAGAACTTGGTGAATTTAATTGAACCGGATCTGATGGAAAATATTACTGTGATACACAGAGTGCCTACCGTGAAAAAGGACAAAATCAAGCCCATTATCATTCAATTTGACAAAAAATCCAATCGAGACTATTTTCTGAGAACGGCCAAGTCCAAGAAATTGCTTGCCTCATTAGTGGACAGCAGACTTAGACCTACATCTATATATTTCAATGAACACTTGTGCCCGTATATGAAATGTGTTTTATTACTCTAGAATGCATAAAGAAGAGACAGGATTTAAACATTGTTGGATCCGTGACGGTAGGATTTACATGCGTAAATTAGATGATTCCAGGGTGTTCAGAATCGCCCATGTGGATGATTTAACACACGTTAACTGATTTCTAATATGAATCAAAATTTCAAATTGAACACCCTGGAAGATCTACAAAAATTTTTAACTGTCAACAGCGATAGTTCCAACAATTGTATATCGCAGTATAATTCTCATTTCAATATAATACATTTAAATATAAGAAGTGTAAGAGCTAACTTTGATAATTTCGTAACTTACATGGATAGCTGCCTCCACTATATAAACGTTATAGTCCTTTCAGAGGTTTGTATTCGATGAGGAAATTGAACTTTATAATATACCAGGTTTTAATCTATTTTCATGTTGCAGAATCTATAATAAATCAGGTGGTATATTGGTGTATACTAATAAGTCCTTGGTTTACAACAAATTAACATCCGTCACAATGCAAACAGCGGAAGTAATTGGTGGCCATCAGCCCTCACTGAAATTAACTCTCCTTTGTTTGTATAGATCTCATTCATTCACCATCTCAAACTTCGTTGAAGAACTGGATTCAACGTTAAATACCATTAAAACGAAAAATATTATATTAATCGGTGACATCAATATAGATATACTTAATCCTGCTTCAAATGACGAATCAAATTACATGGATATATTGTCAGGATATGGATTATTTCCACTGATCAGTGATGTAACGAGACACACATCTGGTACTTGTATCGATCACATATATTTACGTAATTCATCAACATTATTGGATATTACTCGTCCATAATCGAAACTGATATTACCGATCACTACCCGATTGTTTGTAAGTTACAATTTGATTCTCCTAACTTAAATAAATCGAATACAGTCGTGCAAGCAATGAAAAGGAAAGTTATTAACTACACTGCTATGATATCATATCTTCAAAATTATAAATTTAAAACTGATAATTCGCATAATGGACTTGTTTTCGATTACTTTTTTTCTACTTTACACACTATTGTTCAGAATCACTCCAGATATGTGAGTAATGCTTCTATAAGAAATTATGGGAAACCGTGGGTTACCAACGAAATTCGTTGTTTAATAAAAAATAAACAAAAACTGTATCTGAAAACTAAAAAATACCCTTATGACATTTCAGTTGAATCAGCTTACAGAAATGTAACATCACTAACTAAATCAAAAATTAGAATTGCCAAGAAAAACTACTACTCAACCGAATTTACTAAGTGTCAGAATAATGCTGAACGATGGAAATTTGTTAATAACATACTGGGTGCAAAACAAAAAACAAATATTCTCTCTGATAATCTTGAACCTCAAAACCTGGTTAATCAATTCAATTCACATTTTATTAATGTCTCATCAAACAGAGGAGTTTCGGATGATGCTCATGAACAATATATTCAAAACATCAATAACTCCATTTTTCTCTTTCCTTCAGATATTGCTGAAGTAAAAAAAATCATAAATAATTTAAAAACTTCAGTTACATCTTCTGATTCAATTAATGCAAAAGTTTGGAAACATATTCCGGATAATATTCTATATATATTTTCCAAGCTTATCAATGATAGTTTGGAAAATGGAATTTTTCCGGATTCATTAAAACATGCCGTCATAACCCCAATCTACAAAACAGGTGACAAAAATGACTTGAACAATTATAGACCCGTTTCAGTTCTTTGTACAGCATCAAAAATTATCGAAACAATTATGAGAGACAGACTTTTTTCATATTTAAATGTGCATAATTTCTTTTCAAATAACCAACATGGTTTTCTTCCAAATTAGAAATACAGAAACTGCACTTCTTGAATTTAGTAACTATATTATTGATAATATAGACAAATCAAAGAAAACAATAGCTATCTTCCTGGATATACGAAAATGTTTCGACAGCATTGACCATAACATTTTACTTAATAAACTTCAACTGTATGAATTAGAGGTAATGCACATAGCCTATTTAAATCATACTTTAAGAATAGGATCCAAAGAGTTAAATGTGGCAAATATATTAGTACTCCGATGTCCATGAAGAAAGGAATTTCTCAAGGATCTACTTTAGGGCCACTACTTTTTACTATATTTATCAACGATTTCTGTAACCTTGATTTAGTTGCTAAAATTATAACATTCGCTGATGATACTTTATTCAGCAATAGATCATCAATCTTTAACGAACACCATAAATCATGACTTAATTGAAGTTCGCAATTGGTTTTCTGCAAATAATCTTGAAATTAATGTATCGAAAACAAAATTTATGAGCTTTTCTTTGCATAACAATACAGAAATTAGATACAATATTATTTTTCATAGCCAAAACTGCCCATGTAACTTTTCGTGCGCATGTTCATCTTTAGAACAAGTATCTTCATTAAAGTATCTTGGTGTACATATAGACAACAACCTAAAATGGAAAACACATATAAAACACATGCAATCAAAACTTCGATACACCCTATACAAATTCTATTACCTTAAGCAATATGTAAATCGACCTTTTCTACTGTCATTTTATTATGCCGTTATTCATTCGCCGTCATTGGCCTGACTGTATGGGGAATCGATTACATAAGCACTTTACGCCCCATTATTCAAATGCAAAAAAAAATAATAAGAGCACTTACTAACGATTATTCCACTCCTTCACACGAACTTTTTCTAAACCTATATATATTACCCCTTCGTTATCTATATTTTCACAGATCGATAATTCTTCTACATAAAAATCAACTCGATTTACCCTTCAATACTTCAAGAACATCGAGTAGATTTAGCAATACATTATCTATACCACTTATTCATAAAACAGTAAAGAGAAATCACTTTACGTTTCTTGTTCCGAAATTTTACAACAATCTGCCATCTGACATTCTTGACTGCACTTCAATATTTGTATTAAAAAAACGTCTCAAATATTTGCTCTCTATAAATGATACTGAAAGTTATTTTTAATATGCTATTGATATTTTTTAATTGTGTGTGTGTGCTATTTATATTTTTTCCCTATTGAGCTCTCGCAAAAAAGGAAAAAACATTACCCCATCACTCAAAAAATTTCTGAATCGCACCTTCCGTTGTTGCCATTATTTATCTTAATACTAATTATTTGCTTCATTTATAATTTATTTTATTTATATTTTAACAAATCAATAATCTTAATACAAATACAAATACAACGCCACAACAGGCAAATTGCCCAACGAGGTGGCTGACTTAAGAACAACATGGATCCCCGAGCAATTTTTTGGAGGCCCTACCTACTATTGCTACACCACACCCCCCCCCCCCAACCCCAACGAATCGGTACATGCGGGAATGAATGCGGAACGTGTAGTGAAACCTGACGTGGTTTTTTTGTTTCTCTGTAATGCTTGTTATGTGTAGTGCTGCCATTGTTAATTCAAATCAATGTAATATTTTGTGTCTGCGTATATGTGTGTGTGTGTATGTCATATTCATTAGATGATTTCTCTGTCTTGCGTTTTTTCATTGTTTTTTTTAATTATTAGTTTATTATTAATATTTACTATTCGTGTTTGAAAATTAACTTAATAATAATCGTGTCCACCAGTATGGATCAACAACGATCCCTTGGATGGATTTTTTCTTCGTTTTGCCAATGTAAGTTTTATGATGTGATGAATAAAATTGAATTGAATTGAATTGAATTGGAAGGTAATTAATTTAATTTTAAAAATAACATCAACACTGAAACAAAATAAATTTACAAGATATGCAGAAGACTGGATGTTGTGAAGATATTTATTATTTGAGATGTTAATTTTTTAAGGAAGGAAAAAACTCATCTCTGCCTCAACCGGGAGTCGAACCCGGGTCCCTCGATTGCCGAACGAGTGCTCTGACCACTAAGCTACAGAGGAGATAGAGATTTTCCTTCGCTAGAGCGTATATATGCTCAAATATATATAAAACATATCAAAAATAAATTTGATTTTTTTTTTAAATTAGGAAATTTAAAGTTCTTTCCACTAATGCGTAATTTTAAGTTTGCGCCTTAAGCACGAACAAAACAATGGCGCCTTTCACAATTTCTCTCCCCCATGGACCAAAACCTGGCTACGCCACTGGTGTCGACAGATATATTGCGTCCTCACAGAAAGACGACTCTCCTTTTGCCAGTATCCGTGCTACCATCTGTCGGGTATTTACTTGACTGCAAACCCCACAAGTCCCTGGCCCAGGTCATTTGATCATTTTTGTCGCACCACGGTCATTTTCCTCACACGAGGGTTAATTAGACCGGTACCTACAATTTATTGCCGATTCCGAACGGCAGGCTTGTTTTTTATACTCATCGAGAGGTTGGTGTGCTAACCCCTCGATGGGGGACTCCCTGCAGTAGCAATTTTTTTTTGCGGTCATGTCGCCGTTTCTGTTGTACATAACTTCTCACGACAGCGGCCCGTTCACCCCGGAGCCAAGAACAGTACAAAAGTACTCAATCGTTAGGATGAAATAAACGCAGCCAAATACCCAGCTCCTCTGCGGAGAGTAGAGAGAGCGTCATGTGCTAAATGTTAAATTGTAAAGCCCACTTGGGCACCAGCTTCAAAAAAGTGAAGCATCCCTTATATCTAAATCTGCATAACAGAAATATGGCTACACGCAAATAACGCTAGCAGATGGCGGCAATAAATAAAGGGGGTATGCATTGTTATAACAACAATGATTGGAACCATGAATCTACCACTCATGGTATTGGTATTTCTGTTGTACCCCTGTGTCAGGAAAGTTTTCTGACAAGGACGAACCGGGTATCGAACTCGCGACACCTCTAAACATACTTTGGTACTTGAGGCGAGTATCTTATCGACCTGGGCTACCACGTACCCTCTGGCCCAGGGCCGTAACTAAGATTTTTGCCGCCCGGACAGCCAGCCGGGGCAAATATTGTTTTGTCGCCCCCATAGCTTTAAAATTTCGTGATTTTGTAATGGTGTTCTTTTGTTCCCACCTAAAACTGCTGCCCCCTAAATTTTGCCACATGAGGCAGTTGTCCCCCCCCCTCCAGTTACGGCCCTGCCCGGGCCCCAAGCTACCCTTGGGGGTCATGCCCCTCTCTTACAATTTATCCAAACAATTCCTAACAAAAAAAAAAATTTCGCCCTTTCATCCCGGATTTTCCGCTCCTCCACAGCCGACAGAAAACATTTTCTTTGATTTTTTTTTCGGCCAATGGAACATTTTTTTACCCATTCACCTGGGCTTTAGCACAGCTCTTGAGCGGTGCGCCGTGCGGCCGCAATGGGTCACATGGCCAAGCGCCTCCCCTGTACTCTATCGCAAGCGGCGAGTGTACATTTTGGTTCCTTCACCCATGGCTCCCACAAGGGCCCACGACAATTCTAATAATTTTTTGGCTATTTTGACGCTGTAAATTAACTACAGGAAGATTCAGAAAAGATGGGAAAAACTTTAAGAGGTGATAGTACACACCTATGCAAACAATTGTCATCAAAGCATAGTTTAACATGAAAGTCAAACGCACTAGCGCGTTTCGAAACGGCCCCTCCGCAGACGTTAAAAAGACATTCCTGTTGAAATTTATCGGGAGAAAAAGAACACCATGCATGCAAATGTAACCTGGGGAAGAAGAAACCGTATAAAAATACTCGTCACAGTGAATAAAAGGCGTGGGCGCCAGCCCTGTGAAGTTATTCCAGCATGCAAACGTTCTAACAGTTAGTAACGTACGGGATAGCGTCGCACTTTAGTAATACTGAGAAAACAGACAAGCATTTAAATATGAAATACTTAGCGTATTTCCCCAGGTTACATTTGCATGCATGGTGTTCTTTTTCCTCCGATAAATTTCAACAGGAATGCCGTTTCAACGTTTGCGGAGCGGCCGTTTCGAAAGGCGCTAGCGCGTTCGCGTTTTAGACCATGCATTCTTTGCTGATAATTGTTTGTATTGGTGTGTACTATCACGTCTTAGTTTTTCCCATCTTTTCTGAATCACCCTGTATGGAAGGGCCCGTGAGAAGTCTGACTGCATGGGGGCCCCACAAAAGATCCCAGCCTAGGGGTTCTGCTCAAGGATGGGGGGGGGGGGGCATGCCCTGTTAGAATATGTTTCACAATAGTCAAATGAAAGCAAAGGAAAAATTCACAATACATTATACACAAGCTAACTCTGACTCACTACTGGTTTCCAATAGGTCACCGCACCACAACTTATCCTTGGTGCCTGTGAAAAGCTATCGGCCGTATACTCAGCATGCTGAAACGTGGATCAGTTGAAACCCGTTTCAATTTTCAACACGAAATCGGTATTCTCCAAAAACTACACAGTCTGCATCAAGTGAAACTCGGTTCATTTGGCGAGTATTAGGCGTATATTAGCCATAGGTGTAAAGTTATTCGAAATGTTGGGAGGGGGGAGGGCGGCTCAGTTTCAATATAACGAAATCTCGTTTATACGACGCATCGTATAAACGAAGTGTGTGCGCTCATACAGGTCAAAACGTCGCATAAATGCTAAAATCGTTTTACTGAAATTTTTTGAAAATTTCCCCTCCCCTTCTCTAGCCATAGCCCTTTTTTATAGAATTTACTGATTTTAATTCAAAGTCATTAGTTTCTATTTCTGAGAAAAAAAAATTGTGGTAAACGGTGTACCGGGGACAAGGCCGCAAGTTTCGATATTAGCACTTTCTTTGTGTCTTGAATCTCGTTGTGGTACTTTCTTTCTTTCAAAAAGAACACGCGGTCAGTCTCTATCGGATTGAGCCAATTTTAGTCATTGCCCCTGTGAAGGGGGCGGGACTATGTCGGAGAAAAGTTTTATAAACAATACACAGCGTTGTCGCTACTGACATAATGATATTGGTATCATCGGATTTGTCTTTGAAATAGCTAATAGTTATGTTGCAAACTTCTCGAGATAAAAGGGAAAGCAATTTCGCTACGAAAGCAGGACGTGAACCTGGTGTTCAGACCGGGAAACATAGGCGGAGATACGGAGAGGCTTGGGGGGCGAATTGCCGACCCCCCCCCCTCTCCAGCGTCAAAGGTAGGGTCGACTGATCTAATGTATATATGAATTGACATCATCATCATGCCCCCCCCCAAACTTCCAAGTGTATCCCCGCCTATGTCGGGAAAGCTATTTAAACCAGAGTAGTACACAGGACCGCAACTAGACGCTTGGTCAGCCGGGACAAGCACGGTCCCCAGATATTTTGGCGCCCCTTTATAATGCTGAAGAAAAGGCTAGATGGTAAAATTCGCGCCCCCTCTGGCCTGGCGCACGGGACCAGCCTGCTTCCCCTAATTGTGGCCCTGGTAGTACCATTTTAGATTTGTCTTAAAAATGCCTATCATTGGCTTATATTTGCATTGCAAAGGCGGGCCTTTCACTTACACAAAAGAGATTTACCAGGCCACGGGCTTCCAAATGTTTAGAACGACTGACCTATACTAAGAAGGCCGCAACTAGATAGGTATAGACGGGGCAAGCACGCATTTTGGCACCCCCTTGTAATGTTGAATGATAGGTAAAGAGAGAAAATTTGTTCCTCCTCCGGCCCGGCGCTCCTTGGTAGCAGACGCACCTGCTCCCCTCTAGTTGCGGCTGTGTATCGGTCTTAGGCCGGGAACTGACTGCGGGTAGGCGGGTGCGAATGATCTTATCAGCATCCGCGCCATTTCGTGTGAAACACATATAGCGGTTAGCAGCCACGCATGTTTTTTTTTTATGTCACGTGACATGCGGGCTTCGCTAAAGTATTTTACGCCAAGCTGAAGTTTGCTACGGTTAGCGTTCTAATTCGCGTTCATAAATTGCATTTTATAATAAAAATTTTCAAGTAATGAAATTATTTAATTTTTTGTTGCAATATTTTCCGTGCATACTTTTTTTTCGCTCTGACGTGAATAAAGTAGAAAGATATATAAGAACATAGTGGAAGCGGGGCGAGCAAAGCGACGAATGGGAAGGAAGAGAAGCGACACGAAAATATAGCTGCGAGCAAGGAGCATAGTGGAGTCAACTGATATAATGCATATATGTGTAGATGAATTGACATCATCATCATCGTGCCCCCCAGATCTCCAAGTCTATTCCCGCCTATGACCTAGATTTCGCTAAAAGTAGTGAAAAAATCAAATTTTAGCATTTATTCGACAAAACTGGCAAATTTCGCATTTATCGTATTTCGTAAATTTCGAATTTATCGCGGTTATTTCATAAATACGAAATTTACGTATCCCTAACTATGCATTCTTTGATGAAAATTGTCAGTTGCTATGTGTATTACCACCTCTTATAGTTTTTTTCTCATATGTTCTGAATTACCCTGTATATATATATATATAAATATATATTATGAAAAGGTGAAAGATGAGAAGTTATTGAAAAATTGTAAAAAGGAAGAATATGGAGGTCGTTCTCAAGGGGGAACCCCCCACAGTTTGGAGCAATGTGGGGGGTTCCCCCTTGAGAACGACCTCCTCATTGATCCATATTCTTCCTTTTTACAAATTTTCAATAACTTCTCATCTTTAACCTTTTCATAATATTTAATTTCGGGTTATGTGTATAAAGCAGCCTTTTGTGGCGCGATACTCTAACTTTTGAAGCTGATTTGTTAATTTTAATTTTCTTGGTGTGCGTGTGACACACCAGAAAAAAACGTTTTTAACATTTTTTGCGTGGGAAAAAAATATACAGTACCATTTATTCTTCTGTGAGAAGAGCGCTATTGATTCACGTTTCCTATCGCTCCCAAGATAAGCCCAATGCCTTATCAGCATCAGCGCGTTTACGTTTTGCAAGACATAACATTGCTTGAAAAGAATGCATTTACGTATTTTCATCTTATCTGAGAGTGGCCAATCGTGAGAATACGTTAGTTTCATAGTTATAGAGATTAGAATAATCGGGAAGGAAAGAGAGTGCTGTTAAAAGTTTTGCAATTTGATACGTCTTTGATAATTTGAAGGAGCCAAAGATCGTCTTTCTGTTATTCTCGACGACATGGCCACTCTAGGAGCTCGAGTTTCATCATCTTCAGACGAAGACGATGTCAACAACGAGACATCAACTCCGCCAAAACAGGAAAATGGCCCTACAATTAAATGTCATGCTCATCCCTTTCACGGGGAAGACCAGGTTTTTCTGTTCAGCTCGGAATCTGTTGGGGAAGGTCATCCAGGTCAGTGAATCCGATACTTTAACTGTCATACATTTCACTCATTTAAAACTCCGGGGCACATTCGTGTGTCATGCTAGTTTATTACTTTAATGTGGTACGTCATTCTATGTTTGATACTTGACAAATGAGTTTACCTCACAGATTTCGAAGTTTATTTTTGATTTCAGGATGCGAGTTAGATTACAGATGTAAAAATTGATATTCGGCATTTATTCCATCACGACACACGAAAAAAATATATCGAACAGCAGCACGTTCAAACGTGAATGTCTTTAAAACCGCGTTTAGGGTGCAGGCTTGTTGGATTCACCTTTATTGGTGGGTGAACTTCAATTCCTTTTTTTTTTCCACAATAATAAAACTTTTCACATAATCAACATCACACGTATCTACCACTTTGCATGATCTTTATTTGATCACTCAATAACGCAAATGGTCTCCATCATTTTACAAACTACACGCCTCACATTCACGTCTGCACATAGGCAGCTCCCGAGACCCACTGATCGTCCAAGGTCTCTCTTCTGTCCTCCTTTGTCCCTCAAAGGCAGGTGTCCCGATGTTTCGGCGATTCCATTTTAAAGAACAAGGAGGGTTCTCTTCGCTTCAACTTCTGCCATTCGTGTCTTTAGGAAGCACATCTCACACGCCCCCACCAAGAGAGAAACTTGCCTAGCAGAAGCTGGTTTTCTCTTAAAAACACAATAAGCATGAGTTTCTAATAAATCTTTCCCTCTCTTTACAAAAATTCACACATGGAATTCAGACTTACATACATGTTCAAAAAAAAAACTAAAAAAACGGTGTCTTAAGCAGATATATGCATAAGGTGTTCCTCCCAGGTTTTAGAAAATATTATTATATCGTCTATGTAAGCCTGAGCATATTCATGATGTTCCCTGAGAACTCGATTCATTTGTTTTTGAAACGTACCACTGGCCCCGACCAACCCGAACGGCATGGTCTTCCATTGGTATACGCCATTGTGAGTCGCGAAAGCCGTAAGATGTCGACAGTTTTCGTCCATTTTGATTTGCCAATATCCTTTCAATAAATGTAAGCTGGTAAGCTAACACGCCCCTCCTGCCACGTACATTAGTTCTTGAATGTCTTTCATCGGAAAGACGGGGACCTTAGTCACTGAATTCAGTGCTCGATAGTCAATACACATACGAATGGAGGAGTCTTTCTTTGCAACACATACTACAGGGTATACAATTTCTGCCTCTGATATCTCAATAAGATTCCAGTCTAACAACTCCTGAATTTGTTTATCGACCTCTGCGCGATATGCCATTGGTATTTTGTAACAATGAGGTTTTTTCCTTGTGGCATTGGGTACCAATTCAATCGTGTGTTCGCCAACCTTAGCTGGTTGAACTGGTCTCGTGAACAAGATCCTATGCTTAAAAATGAGATTTTTTAAATCAGCTGATTGCCGTTTATTAAGTGAATATATATTAAGATCATTCACCCCTTTAAAAAAATCAGTGGCCTTTGAAGTTTGGGTGGGGCATGTCTCCACTCTTCCAAAATCTTCATCCCCTTCGAAAATAATACTGGCCGAATTTACACATGAGGAGAATTTCCTGATTTTGTTTTCATGTACATGTTTTACACTGCCATCCCCCATCTCAATTAGAAATGAGTGCTGGCCCTTTTGTTCCTTGATAAAACCCGGACCTTGCCACCTAGCGTAGATTTTGCTGTTAGAGTCTGGTATTAACACTATGACTTTGTCCCCCTGTTTGAATGATCTAACCGAAGACCTCAGGTTATAATATTTCGCCATTCTATCTTGTTGTACTTGAGCTGTAAGATTTGCTTGTTCCGCTGCTCTTTCCAACCGACATTTCATATCATATAGGTACAACGATATCGGTTTCGTGTTCAATTGCAACCCGTCATATTTGCCTGTCCATGTATTTTTCAAAATGCATAATGGGCCTTGTGGAGGTCTGCCATATAGAAGTTGAAATGGTGCGACTCCCGTAGTATTATTAGGAATTTCCCGATACGCCCACAAAGCATACGGCAGTTGCAAATGCCATTTCCTACCTTCGGCGTGTATAATGTGGTTCAACATCCTTTTCAACGTTTGATTGAATCTTTCAACCAATCCATTTGATTGGGGGTATCCAGGAGTTGAAAATCTCGGGCACGCTCCAATTCTTCTCTCGAATTCTTTAGTCAACTCCGCATTGAAGTTGGTACCATTGTCTGATGCTATGACATTAGGTATGCCCGTTCTAGCAAAGATGCTTAATAATGCCTCACAAGTGCTTTTTGCAGAGATGCCAGTGAGTGGCAAAGCCTCCGCCCACCTGGTATGTTGATCGACCAGACATAATATGTATTTATGCCCCTTAGAACTACTAGGGGTTATTGGACCGATTATGTCAACATTGACCACCTGGAAAGGCAATTCTGGTCTTGTTACGGGAGTTATTGGGGCTCTTTCCCTCGTTAATACTTGTTTAGTCAATTGACATTCTTCACACAGCTCACAGTACCTTTCGGCATCCTTCTTCAGAATGTCCCAGAAGAAAGAGTACCGTATTCTTTCGATTGTTTTTCTTTTTCCCATGTGTCCTGCAAATACTGAGGAATGCGCTAGTTTCAATACTTCATCTCTTCTGCCCTTGGGCAGAACTAGCTGCATCACAGTTTCCCCCAGAATCTTATCTCGATGCCATAAAAGTTCCCCAGCAACAAAGTAGTTTGCTTTCCCAATTTTCGCGTTATCCCATGCTCCACGTAAATCCGTACACAAATTTTGTTCCCGAAGGAACTGATCTGTCGATGACAGCATTTTATCCTTTTCATCTAAATTGCTTCTTTCTTGATCCATCCCTTCATTATCAATTTCCTCGGAAAACTCGTAACTCTTGCCTTCTTGATCATTCTCGGACATTTTCTTGGGTTCCATCATCCCTGCCTTGGAGTTAATCTCCTCTGTTTCTATTTTTCGAGTGTCGAGCGAATTCCCCTCTTCTACACACAGCATATTTCTTACGTCTGGTGGCAACAAAACGTCTTCCACCAAATTCTTGGCTATCGCACACAATACCTCCTGGTGTATCACGTTTGATCTATCCCCAACCGCCATTCCTAAAGGAATGCTTAAAAGTGGGCATTTTACCGCAGGTCCGAAAATACCTTTTAAAAAAATAGTCGGCCTCCCTTCTGTTTGGATTTCAGGAAGTACATCCTGTCTTACTACGGTAATCTCACTACCAGAATCTACGAGAGCATAAACTAGTTTCCCGTTTACACTTATTGGAATTCTTTCTAATTTGCTAAGGTGTTCTCGAACAGACTTTCCCGAAGTTGTTTCCCCAAAAGATCGGACTTTTGCCACCACCACCCTTTCGTGCTCGTCTGTCTCTTCTCCCAAAGTTCGGGTATGGTTTATGTTAGCTTTTTTTTTCACCTTCAAATTCAGTAAATTTTCGCTTCTCCAGAATGGGACAGTTACGTCTGAAATGAAATTTTGAAATACATTCAAAACAAGTGGGTTTTCTCCAACTCTCCCTGTATTGTGCTCCTTTACTGCTCCCATCGAAGAGTTTGTTCTCTGTCCGTCTATCGTGAAACTGCCCATGAACTCTGTCACTCCAACTGCCTCGACGTTTTTCCCTCGGACTCGAAGCCATTTCTCTTCCCCTCGATGCGAAAAAAATATCACATTCTCTCCCAAGGTCCCTAGGTTTAAACCACTCCCCGTTTTGTCGGATTCCAATGTGGTACGCTGTCTCCCGGTCCAGTGTCTGGAATAATTTATCGGCTACAACCAATGAGTTCACACTTTCGAAATCCGTGGCTCCTCTCATCCTGATATATTGTTCCCATTGCGACGTAAGCCTTGTGGCAAACTGCATGAACGTCTCTTCCTCGTTCCGACTCGCTTTTTGGAAGTTTTCGAGACATGTCTGCGGGGAGGGCTGATACTCCCTCAACACAATTAATTTCAACTCCTTATAATCATCATATTTGTCACTGCTCAAACATGTTAATAGATTAGCAGCTCTCTCCCCCAGCATGCAAATCAAAATTTTTGCCCTTGCCGCCTCAGGTACATTTTCACTCTCGAAAGCTTTCTCAAGACTGGTGAAAAAATAGCTCCAACCTTCAGGTTCAGACGGGACTTTGACTGTCAACATCTTTGCTACCTTCACGAAATCATCTAAAGTCTTAACCTTACTTCCAGACTCGTTTGAGCCACTTTGATTTTCCATGCCAATACGCATTTTTTCTAGGGCTAAACGCTCCTCGCTTTCTAATCGAAATTGGAGTTCTCTTTCTCTTTGATAAATCTCTCTCTGAATCTCCTCCTTCTCTACTCTTTCGCGCCTTATAGTAATTAATAGTTCTCTAACTATTTCCTCATCGTATGCCTTATTACCCAAAATGATATCTTTCAATTCCATTACCTTGATATCAGGTGCCACTGCCTCACCAAGCTCAATGGCCAGTATCTTCAGTTCCTCTTTGCAGTATTTCATCAGAAAAGTCATTTTCCTGTCACTCAATGAACCGAAATTCAAAAACACTATCGGATTCCTACTATCTACCGAATTTGTTGCAAAATTAAAAGGTTTCATGCAACGAATGATCTCACCCACGCATTTTTCTTCTTTTTTTTTCGAAAGGCAAAGGTAAAAAAAACCATACAAAAAGACAGTAAAAATACAAGAAACACCCTGATCGCGATTTGCGGTTACACTTGCAACAAACACAAAAAAATAAAATATTCAAACCAAAACTGTCTGAACTCCATATATTTACCGCCGAGAGAGAGAGAGAAAAAAAAATTACGCCACCGAACTTATCGTTTGTACCAGGAGACTATCGTTTCCTTTTCGTTGTTTGGATTCTCTTCTTGCCGGCGTCGCTTCGATGTATATGTTTGTTTCTCTCACTCGCTACCGATGTATCGGGCTCATCACAAACACATCACCAGTTTCTTCCGAATCCCACCGCTGCCACCACTGTTGGATTCACCTTTATTGGTGGGTGAACTTCAATTCCTTTTTTTTTTCCACAATAATAAAACTTTTCACATAATCAACATCACACGTATCTACCACTTTGCATGATCTTTATTTGATCACTCAATAACGCAAATGGTCTCCATCATTTTACAAACTACACGCCTCACATTCACGTCTGCACATAGGCAGCTCCCGAGACCCACTGATCGTCCAAGGTCTCTCTTCTGTCCTCCTTTGTCCCTCAAAGGCAGGTGTCCCGATGTTTCGGCGATTCCATTTTAAAGAACAAGGAGGGTTCTCTTCGCTTCAACTTCTGCCATTCGTGTCTTTAGGAAGCACATCTCACAAGGCTGTTTTCCGATTCTGCAATATGCCACCGGTTAAAAACTTGAATTGTAGGTTTTTTTTTATCCAATTCGTAACGGCGCTGACTAACAGAATCAGCCTGCACTAGGTTCGTACTCTTATGCATAGAAACTCTTATGGCAGAATGCTGCCTTAGGCCGGGATTACTCTATATAAGTTTGATAAAACAAAAAACAGCCAATAAGCTTATTGGTTACATTTGCTCTAATGTAACCGATACACTTATTGGTTGAATTTTTCGAATTTTATGAAAGAACTTTTCTAATACTTTTATAGTGTAGTGCTGCCCATGCAGTCCAACACGATCTGTTTAAACGGTCAAATAAAACTGGAGAAATATTCATATGAAAAGGAGGTGATCTCAAGAGATTTTTCTCAACGAGATCTATCTTCGTCTTGTACATACATGTTCAACCCATAGCCCGCAAGGCAAATCTGATGTGGCCCTTGGCGCACTTCCGGATCATACCAACGGCACATACCCAGATCACTTGAGAACATTTCCAAATCACTTGAGTGATTACAAGCAGTCCTCCAGTTCACTTGAGTGGCTCGGTGCACATTTGCAGGTTACTTGAGTGGACCGTGGCACGCTTCCAGATTACTTGAATGACTCGCAGCACACATACATATCATTCAAGCGGCGCACGTCATTTTTATAAATCACGTAAGCGGCTCTTGGCATATTTCCAGATCATTTAAGTGACTCAAAGTGCACTTTTCCAGAGCATTTACATTTAAATTACCTGCGGCACGTTTCAGATAACTCAAGTGGCCCGCGATAAGTTCCCACAGCAATTAAGTGAGCCGCACACTTGGTCTTGTGCAGGGCCTAAAGTTCCACTTTGAAATGACCATAAAACGAAAACTACTGGACAAAATGTTATCAAACTTGGTAGTAGTTTTACAGGAGTCGTGGGATTCAATTTTCCGCAAAAAAAAAATCATTACCAGCGGGTAATGGCAATATTGTTAAACGAAACAAGACATGAAAACATCGGTTTAAAATGTTTTTAATCGTTTCTAAAACGTGTTACAAAGCATGTTCAATGTCACGTCCACCATTTTCTGAAAGCAATTTAGATGGCATCACTGTGTTCTCAACAGTAGCTCTTAGCATATTAGGAGGAATGTTACGGACATGTCGGTGTATCACATTTTTCAATTCCACCAAATTGTTTATGCTGCCACTGTTTATGGTGATAACTTAAACAATTTGGCGGAATTGAAAAATGCATACGCCAACATGTCCGTAACATTCCTCCTGATATGCTAAAAGCTACTGTTAAGAAAGCAGTAATGAGATTTAATTTGCTTTCAGAAAATGGTGGACGCGACATTGAACATGCTTTGTAACACGTTTCAGAAACAATTAAAAACATTTTAAACGATGTCTTCATGTCTTGTTTCGTTTAACAATATTGCATACAGCGCCATTCCCCTCTAGTGGTGAAGAACTTTTTTTCGGAAAATTGAACTACTATTACCAAGTCTGATATCATTTTGTCCTTTTTCTGGTCATTTCAAAGTGGAACGTTAATTATAAAGACACTGTGTGCATATTTCAGCGATAAAATGATTGAAAAAAGTGAAATGAACACTTTTATTTTATTTCGAAATACATTACGAAAACTAGCCTCAAATCGGAAGCCGTGTTGATACAAGGGAGATATCATTGGATTGTCTCAACGAAACGGCACACTTTCATCTTGCGAAAGGATGCCGCAAGACGAAAGTGTGCCTCAAGCTGGGTGTCCGAATAGGAAGACGAATTAATATCGATATGGGGTTTGTATCCGTAGAATATACTGTGGGGGTAAATGTTCACCTCCGCCGATGAAAATCATCAATGACGGTCTACTTCACCTACTACTACTAAACCAAACATGCACCTCGTCCATATTCCTGTACGGAACATCTAACGAATTAATACACAGTGAAATGTATGTGTATGTATAGTGAACCTTGCGGAAGTTTGTTTCCGTGTAATGCTTGTTATGTGTAGTGCTTCCATCCGCAATCAATTTTTTAAACTGAGTTTTTCCTCAATTCACATTGCGTGAAGTGTAATGAATGAATAATTATACCGTTGTAAGCATGTTGCTTTCTTCGCAAGATTTTTTTAACGGGGAGGTCGGCTAGCTTTTGCGCCTCGAAGTTGGGTTGTACTTCACCCGCCTTTCGGGCGCAAAGCCTCATGTGACGCCCCTAAAGACGACATTGGTGTTAGGCTGATTCTGATTTGAACCTGACTTTTTTTACCCGTCCAAATTCGTGAACCATTGTTTAGATTACAAAATGCATTTGACCATACATCCCGCTTTTGAAGAAACTGTTCTGTTTTTTTGTTTTTTTTTTATTCACAATTATTTCACCGTTCTTAATTATGCCAGAGGCATTATCGGCCAATTCTTCGTGCGAGAAACGATTACTACTGAACGTTACGTTACAATTTTGGAACAATTTGTCAGCACACATGGCGCATACCGCAGCCCATGCAGTAACTTTAGGCGAATGCAGTGGTTTCTCTTCACACAAATGAGGATTTTCGGAACCCCAAAATCTCCAGTTTTGTTTTGTTTTTTTTTAAATTTTAAAAAATTGAAAAAAAAACTAAATTTTCGAAATTTCTGTACAACATTCTTACAGTTTTGCTAATAAACGTACCGTTTACCGCATAATTCTATTGATCTTTGTTGTAGATATATTTAATTTTGAAATAAGGGCTTATTCGCTGATCACCGTGTACTTTAAGCTTCCTAGGGTGGAAACAGGTGGAAGTCAGAGGGGTATCTGGGTCTTCAGCCCTTGGACAAACGAGAACCCAAATTTTTCCTTTGCCATTATTTGACTCGTCCCGGAAAATTACCGGGTATATTACCGGACGGCAGCTTTGAAGAATGAATGGGTCCAGAAAATTAGTAGACTAGGAGAAGGGCTGCAAAATCAAAATTTGTACAGCCCACGGGTTGTAAAACTACAAATCCGCTCCGCCTCTGCCTACAGAGTGAGGGACTAGGCTTCTTAGCGAGTAAAACAGTTAGCTAGAAAGTCTGTGAGCATGGGAGTGACCTAGAACGCGTGTATTATATATAAATAACCAAGACAGTGTACGAGCATGGACAAGACCAAAACAGTACGCAAGCACGTGAGTCACCAAAAGAGTAGAGAATGGAGAGCCTTTAAGAATAATAAATTGCGATCAAATAAATTTTCAAATTTTAATTTCGCCGCATAAGCCGTACTTCGTGCTTTCTGACGGGATTTTCTTCAGGGCGTTGGTTCGATTCCCCTCAAGGGCAGTTGAATTTTCTCTCTTTCCAAAAATTCATCTTCGCAAGAGCCAGTTGTTAAAAACCTTCGTATGGTTAAAATTGAAAATAATAATTGAAATCCGTTAATTCTAAATTTTTTTATCACTGATCTCTGAATTAGTTTCAGGACATCATAAAATTTTCCAACTCATTTCAGCTTGTGTATTAACATGTAAGAGGCCTCAGAAAAGTGGAGGAAAGGATTATTTTATACCTTGTTCTCTCGGGGAAAAATAACCTGGCTACCGTAATAAATTTTACTGTCATCTAAACTTTTTCTCCAATTTTGTCAAACCCTGTTGTAATTGTGCTATCGAAATCTTCAATTGCTTAAGAAACAGAATGAAACTCTGATAATGTATATTAATTCACTCGAATCAATCTGTTATTGTTGCCATGTATTTTACACAATGAAACGGCGAAAAATTATGTGAGAAGACGAAGAAAAATCGATTAATGCGTGGGACTTTCAAATAAACTTTTTCAGAAGGGAAATTATGGCTGATGGAAACATAATGAACAATTCTGAAGGAAGTGAACTGGAAAGCCAGCGATGAGGAAAAGTCAAATAGGAAGGTTGATAGAGTTGTCTGAACATCCATAGAAACATGATACATACACACAGGAACAAAAAAATCACATCGTTGAATGAATGGATCAACAAAGATTCCGAAGGAACTTTGTGATGGGGGGATGGAATCGGGCTAAGATTGCTGATTCAGGTTAATGAGCCTGTCTAAAATTAAAACAAGTTACAAGGAAAGGTCCGAATGTGACGTCTTTAAAAAGTTTTGAAAAAATTACCACTGTCTCTACTCATTCAAATACGCCCAAAAATATAGAAGAAAAATTGTAAATATTAATATTTTGAAAGCTAATGCAGGACAAGAATTAATTTTAAAATCCTGCAACCATTGATCTTAGTGACGGCATTTAATCAACACATTATCAAGCCAACACCATCTATAGCAGAAGGTCTTCGCGTGAAGCTCGGGACGTCACTGAAGGTCATCTCACCTATACCCATTGGATATACTAAAAAAAAGTAAGCAGGGTGCATGCGTCGACCTGCTATATCCAATGGCTATAGATGAGAACCTACTTCAGTGGCGTCACGAGTTTAGCTTCGCGCGGATTCCTTCTGCTATAGATGATGTTGGGTTGGTACAGCACAGATAAAGAAAGATAATAAAAGAACAACTAAGCAACACTAGTTTTTAGAAACAGAGGCTGGAGAAAAGAAAGGAAAGGAAAGTGAAATAAATTTCTATAGAAATTCGCTAAAGAGAGAAATGCGAGAGGTAAACTGTCATAATTTTATGTGTTAACTGTTAATAACTGTTTTATGTTATAACTGTTATCCACATTAAACGAATGTGGATTTTCCACTTTCGGTTAGTGTGGCAAATTTACTATTGTATTACATTAAAACGTAAGAATTAGCATTGATTGCGCATTATATTTCTGTAGAGTCAATTAGAGTGGGATTTGACATGGGCACAAGTTCGGACATGAATATGTTTTTCGCACTCCGTTACAGTACGAAAGCCTCGTATTCAAACTTGAAGACATTGGATTTATCATAAGATTTCTATACAAACAAACTTCTGACCCATTTAACTGTGCATGTACAGTGATCTCTTACTTATGCATCGGTACAAGGGAACAAGAAAAAATGACGAACAAGTGAGAGAGGCGTATAAGTGAATAGCATTAGTTTCCCAAACTTGCCCAAGGATTAATAGCCTTGTAAAAAATCGTCTTATAACTGAGAGAAACGTATACTTGAGAGATCACTTCACTAAAAAATGCGTGTTAAGCGTTCGAAATGTCAGTTTTCTTTAGTACTGTCGGTCTGACACAAAGCTGCATTAAGAGTACAAGCGGCTTTGGTCTGACACCTTTATGGTGAAGTGGCGCAGTGGTTATCATCACCAGACCTAGAAATGTCAAAATCTGATAATCTAACTTAAGGCGCCTCATCGTTCTACATCTTAGAGTGGCCACCAATTTTTTTGTTTAGTTTTGTTTCTGCTCAAAGTGATGATCTTTAAAAAAAATCGGGGTAGGGAACAGCGATAATACTGACGTCACACGCCACTCAAAGATGGCGGATAAGTTAGTCTAGGGTTTCAAAAGGACCTCTATCCTAACTCAAGGAGATATTCGAATTGTTTAAACAACGTCTTTATAGGTAGTGATTTGTGCGCCTATCTGTAGGACCGGGTGTTGAGCACCATTACAGTCGTCATAAGTATAGGGCAGTGCCATAGAGACTATGAAAAGGTGAAAAAGCTCTGAGCTTCTGAGTCCTGAAAAACCCAAGATAAAACACAAAAGGGGTTCTGGAAGAGTTTTTCTTAAAGGTGGGTGAAATAAAAAAGCCTCTGATCTCGGGTAAATAGCGCTCTGAAATGCAAAGAATGAGAGTGGAAATTACAGTCTTCTATATTTGTAAGACTTTTGGCGTCCGTGAGCCCCCCCCGCCCACCCCCGACTTTGCTATCGTTTAACCATGGCTGTCCCGAATAGTCTAACGCAAGGGTTCTGAAACTTTTCCCACCCGAGACACTCCTTTCCCCCTTAGTAATATGTATTTATATCAACGTGTCAATATTTGAGAGTTTGTGTGTCGAGGTATGACGGGCTGGACTGATTTGCGCCAGTATTTTTCAGCCAGTGAATATAATACTGAAATGTTGTACAATACTGTATTTTTGTTGTTATTTTTATTTTATTTATTTATTTTTTTTTTTTGCAATATGTTTTATACATGCAACATGTTACGCCTTGAGACATCAATAAGAAAAGCATTCATAAAGAGGGAGCATATGCTAGCCATATTTTCGATATAGAAAAGGCCTACGACCGTACTTGGAGGCACGGAATTCTTTCGGACCTCTATAATTGCGGCGTGCGGGACAACTTGCCCATTTTTATTAAGAACTTTCTGGCTCGCTGCATCTTCCAGGCACGGATCGGAAGCACATTTTATCAGCTCCCCAAATTCAAGAACTAGGTGTACCTAAGGTAGAATTTTAAGTGTTACACTGTTTATTTTAAGACTCAACGGGGTGTTGAACCAACTCCCGTTGTCTGTCACTGGCGCACTTTACGTGGATGATCTGCTGATATCGTATCAATCAGTGAATATGAGGTCAGCCGAGAGACAACAGCAAGTGGGCTCATGATAACGGCTTTTCTTTCTCCGCCGACAAGGCCGTCGTTGTGCAATTTTGCCGGCGTCGTGAACTTCATGATGACCCACAATCAGGGCCGTCTTAAGAGCACCATGGGCCCCCGGGCCAAGTGGTTTTTCTGAGGCCCTACCAGGTAAATTATAGAAAATTTCAACCAAATCTCATTTTGTGAGGGCCCTCTTCTCTTGAGGCCCCCGGGCCGTGCCCGGGTAGGCCCATGCGTTAAGACGACACTGCCCACAATTATTTTTAAATAATAGTCAAATACCTATTGTAGAGGACACAAAATTCCTCGGCATCACATTTGACAAGAAACTTACATTTAAACCTCATATTTCACAGTTAGGAGCTCGTTGCATGACGATGAACCTCTTGAAGGTCATCTCGTTTACATCATGGGGAGCAGACCGTAAGTTGCTTATTCACCAGTATAAAGTTATAATAAGATCTGAGCGTGATACGGCTCCATCGTATACGGGCCAGCACCTCGGAGCTATCTGAGTGTGCTCGACCCAGTCCACCATCTCGCCCTACGGATTTGCTCTGGAGCTTTCCGCACATCTCCAATGGAGAGCCTGTATGTCGAATGCAATGAGCCGTCACTGACATCAAAACGCCAGCAAATATCGTTAAAATATTATATCAAAATAAAGTCTTTACCAGATCATCCACTTCATCGTGTCATTTTTAATCCTTCTTTTCATAGACTTTTTGCTGCTCGCCCTTCATGTGTTCCGTCTTACGGTCTTCGTATGAGAGCACTTGTGGAAAAACTACAAATGGACGTCAGTCGTGTGGCCCCAGTTGCTTCGCAACTGACACCATGGGATCAGTCTGTGCCAGATCAGATGTCTCTCTATCATTATCATCAAACTCCAGAGCCAACACAGCAGATGTCATATATCGACAGATATTCTTTAGGCACAGGGGTAGGTACAACAGGTACTTCCCCATAGATACCGACGGCTCCAAGAGCCCTGGACATGTCGGTTGTGCCTGCATCTGCTGTGAGGAGACATCTTTCAAACTTCCTGACACATTCTCTATTTATTCGGCGGAGCTATACACTATCCATCAGGCTCTACGTCATGTACGACGCAAACGCCACCGACGATGCATCATCTATAGCGACTCTCTCAGCGCATTACAAGCACTGTGTTCCTTCACTTTTCATACCAATCCATTTATTCATGCCATTTTTCATGAATTGAATCATCTCATCCATCATGGTACCACAGTAAAATTTTACTGGGTACCAGGACATGTTGGAATACCGGGCAACGAAAAAGTAGACACCGCAGCTCAACAACAACCAACATTGATAATAGTCTTTTGCAGGGACGCCGGAAGTCCGAAATGATTGGTGTAGCTCAAAGTATGCGAGTCATTTCTCTGTACAGACCATAACATTTACATATATTTTTGCCTGACCACACGTCCTTTTTTGAAGTACGGTGTCCCGTTTTTTCCGAATCTATTGGATTTTAGCGATAACCCGTTCTTAAACCTACTTTTGTAGTAGTGGTAAAATTTTCACTACATTAAAATGTATAACAAACTTATGCAGGAGAGGGTATAGGGGTCCCGTGTCTGCCCCAAGACCAGTGCCGTCTTAATGCATGGGCCCACCTGGGCACAGCCTGGGGGGCCTCACAAAAATGAGAACCAGTTAAAATTTTCGAAAATTTGCCAAATGGGAATCTCAGAAAAATCGCTTGGCCCTGCGGCCCATGATGTTCTAAAGACGGCCCTGCCAAATACAAACAAAAATTAAATTTTTTTTTTTTGAATAAATTAAAATATTGATAGAAAATACCTTTACGTGCCATATTTTTCCAATTTCTGTGAATTTAAAATGTTTTTTGAAGGTAATGAATTAAAAATATCTCTGGAACAGTTGCCTTGGGCCCCCCTCATAATATTTACATAGAACTGTGAAATTCTATTATAAACCGAAATAAAGTGGTGGAAAATGGATTTAATCATCAATCAATGATGGTTTTGATCATCAATTCTTTAAAACCATGCTAATGCGTATTCTGAAATCGAATAGTTCTATCGTATGTATTTTACAGTTTTTAATCAGTGATTGGATTGGATTGTTGATAATTTAGTTGAATTCGCGTTTCAATTCCTCGATATCATTTAAATTGACAACCAATACCACACAGTAACGTTGCGGGTCATTTGAGTAAAGTGGTTTCAGAATATTGGGGAAGCTTACATTGAAAACAGAAAGTGATACAAATACATGATGCAGGGGTTATCGAACTGTGTGCCGCGGCACCCTGAAAAGGTTTTCCGAAGAGACTATTAAACTGCTCTGGGGAGCCGCGGATAAGCGATGATTAGAAAAAGAGGTGCCGCGGGTGGAAAAAGTTTGAGAACCCCTGACATAATATAAGTGTATAAGAGGTCCCACACATCCTCCAACGCTGCCTGCGCTGGTATCTTTGACGGGCCTCCAGGCCAAGTGATTTTTCTGAGGCCCTCCCTATTAGGCAAATTATCGAAAGTTTCAACCAGATCTAATTTTTGTGAGGTTTCTTCTTCTCTTGGACCCTCGAGCCGTGCCTGGGTGTGCCCATTCTTTTTGACGGCACTCCCACCCTTAGGGGCCGTTCAAGTATTACGTCAGAAAATTTTTAGGTATTTTTGACCCCCCCCCTCCCCCGTCAGCAAAGTTTCGTCAGCACTGCCCCCTACCCTCTAACGCATATTGTTGGGATCAGAAACGTACGCAGGAGGGGAGCCAAGGGAACTCGTGCGCCCCCCCCCCCCAGACGAAAAAAATATTTTTTAATGTAAAGAACATTAAAAAAAAAATTAAAATTTCAAAAGAAAATACCTTTATATGTAATTATAGTCGATTTCTGTTAATTTCAGTGCTATTTGAAGGGTAAGAACTCAAAATTTCTTTTTAAGAAATTCATTGCGACCCTCACTTTAAGCCATATATGGTAAACCCTGGACCCCCCGGACCAAATGTGGGCCTGAAGGTTATCTGATGTGGATTGCCTCCTCAAACCCAATTTTTTGAAAATGAATTAAGCGGCACATTTACAGATAGCTTAAATAATCCGTGACACAATTCCAGAGCATTTAAGTGGCCCATGGCACATTTTCAGATCACCGAAGTAAGCCTGTGGCACATTTTCAGATCACTTAAGTAAGCCTGTGGCACATTTTCAGATCACTTAAGTAATCCGCGACACAGTTCCAGAACACTTGAACGATCCGTGGCACATTTAAGATCCCTTGAGTGACATGTGGTACAATTTTAGAGCAGTTAAGCGGCCCCCACTGTGGTTCTACATGACTCAAGTTACCCGCGGAACATTCCCAGATTACTTAAGTGATCCGTGACCATGACCCCCACAAGGGATGGTCTGACAAGGCTCCAGCCCTGGGGCCGGGGTTGATTTTCATCATTTTTTTGTTTTTCACGCTATAAATTTATCGTAAAGGAGCCCGTGAAAGTCTGGTTGGGGGCCCGTAAAAGATCCCAGCCTAGGGGCCCTGCTTCAGGATGTGGGGGTCATGTACGTGGCATAATTACGGATCACTTGGGTGATGCGTTGCACAGTTCCACAGAGCACTTAAGCAGCCCGGACATATTTCCTGAGCACTTGAGGGATCCGTGAAACATTTAGAGATCGCTGAAGAGGCTCTGTAAGGAATTTATCTTTAGGGAGAATGTTAGTTCAGGAGCCCACAATATATCCTAAGATTTGTTTTCGTTTTTGACGGACCGAGTAAGATGCCATTAAAAATATTTCATATTTTCATAAGGGGTGGTTGATGACTTTAAGCATCATCCATACACCCCTTCCCCCTTGTCATCAAAAGTCAGCAAATCGGGAACCCCCTCCCCCCTCGATGCTGACGTTATACTTGAATGACCCCTTACCTAAGGGGCTCGGTGCGTCTCAATAGTTTCGGACACGAAAAATATTTGCCCGATTTTATATATTTGGGGGTAGGAATCGCAAGGGCGTAGTGAGGGGAAGACTTGGGGGTCTGGTCCCCTCCCGAAATGACCGAGAAAAAGGGAAAAAGATGGCACAATCTATTGTTCTATCACTTTCGTTCCCCCCCCCCCGAACGAAATTTCTGGCTACGCCCCTGAGGAATCGGCATCCATTATTTCAAAATATACAAAAATGCTGTGAAATATCCATACAGAAAATGTTAAATACACAATTCAATAGATTAATACAAAAACTGGCGAAAATTCATCACTGAAAACAATTTTAAACTAATGAAAGAAAATAAAATCCTGAAACTGATAAAAATTTTGGACTTGATGAATCAAAAATAATTGAAAGAAATAATTCCTGCAACAATTCAGAATTTACGGGGAGGAAAATTTTGTCAGAATTGTTGAAAGAAATAATTCCAGAATTGATGAAACTTCAGAATTAATGCAAGAAGTAATTTCAGAATTCATGAAAGCCTCAAATAGTTTACCGTGAATGCGGGGGACCACAAAGCACGGTGCCCAGTTTCACACCACATTCCTGAGAGCAGCTCTCACTTTCACAGCGGATATCACTTTTCCTCATTTCTCTTTGACAGCCTCAACCGTTTGTCAGTGTTGTTTAAATTGTGTTGGCTGGGATTTTTGTCAGCCCGAAGCAGAGGTGGATTTAAGGGCGGGCGCACCCTAGGGCCGTCATTTCAACTTTTTCCGGGGGGGGGGGCAAAGAGCATGTACTAAAAGTACGCATATATATATTTTTGTATATATATATACCATTTGTAGTGTATTTTCAAAAGCCAGAGGGGGCCGTTGCCCCCCCTGCGCCCCCGAAATGACGGGCATGGGGCGCACCAGGCGCACACCCTGGGCCACGTAAAACACAAACGTTACACTATTTTCTAATTTAAGGGGTCCAGTATTTACTTTTGCGTCCGGGGCCTCAAATACAAATACAACGCCACAACAGACAAAATGCCCAACGAGGTGGCCTCACCTGACTTTAATCCGCATCTGCCCTTCCCCTCCCCCCCCCCCCCCTCCTAAGCAAAACTTTTCACGGGTTCTTCTGTAGTGAATTTACAGCTTGAAAAACACCCCAAAAAATTATGGTAATTGTCCCAAGCCCCAGGACCGTTGCTGTTTTCATGTCGGCCTTACCCTTGTGGGGTCAAATGCCGAACTTGGCCATACGGAAATCGGGCGTCGACATCTGCACAACAATTTTACGGAATTTAAGAGGTGAACTTTAAAGTTATTGGCAACATCAGCAGATGGTTTTTCTACAGTTAATTACACAAAAGAAAGCAAAACAAATATATCATTTTGATAAAAGCAAACTTATGTGGGGTAGAATCTAGTTCATCAATATGTCACTATGAAATCCTTGGAACTTTGAAATAAACAAATCTTAAGCATTTTTTTGCTCACATAGGAGCGTTTCATTATTCCAATAGAGCAAATTTGTGTTACTACTATCTGATATAAATATCTTACACGAACGGCGGGGAATGTTTCGATTCTCTACATGCAGCTGGTCATCCGACAGACACTGAGCGGGGAAAAAAATTTACACACCATAGGAAGTCCAGCCAGGGCCGCAACTAGAGGGGGAGGGGCACTACTCCGGGTCTACCCGGCGCGCTAGACCCGGAGGGGGCGCAAATTTCATTCTGAAACCTCGCCTTCAACATTACAAGGAGGCGTCAAAATGCGCGCTTGCCCCGGGTGACCAAGCCTAGTTGCGGCCCTGAATCCAGCATAGGAATCCGTATTGCTGTACAGCAGAAACGATTTCCCCCCCCCCCCCATGTGTGTGTGTGTGGTACTGTATATCTATTCAAGAAAACAGCCGGGGAATTTTAGCCGCACACTAATTGCATGCTATCAGCGACTCTCTTATCGCTGAGTAAAAAAAAACCGACAGCTTCAATATTGTTAATTGAACGCATGTGTTCAATGAGTCTCGCAAAACGATTTTTTCCTTTCCCTATAGAAATACTTGTATTTGATTCCGAGGGAAAAAAGAAGCCCCTTTTTGAAGTTATGCAGCTTGGTCACTACAGTGAAAATGTGGGCAACTTAATTTTAACTTACCGATTCTTCTTGAAAGTGTCCACACGATAAGTGGTAAGTAGGCGCTCATTGGATAATTTTTACGGAGGTGAGCGCAGTTAGCGCATGCGCGCTTCAGTCTACTCAAATCCACGGAGAGAGAGAGACGCAACGTGCGGGAGTATAATAGTAATAATTTTTTATTTATCTGGCATTCAGAGAGGTGCTTTTTTTAAAGCTCATAGCTTTCGTAACGATGGATGAAGATGATCAGGTAGAACTTAAGAATACTGTGATCAGAGCCACATTATATGATATTTTTTTTAAAGAATATAAATTTATTCACTTAAATAAATTTATTCAATAAAAAAGGGGAAACTATATCACTTGCGTGAGAGCAACACACTCAGCAAGAAGTAGGTCACGCAAGGGAAACAGTTCGCTTGTCTCCTTTTTTCGCCTCTGCACCCACGTAAGGGGGGCGAGAGATGACGCCACAGGGGAAAAAAGAATACACAACATATTATAAACTTATGTAAGTCATCGAGAAGAAATATGAGACTTCTCTATTTCTCCTCTAAGTTGTAAATATCGATTATATGATATTTTAATCGAAGTTAAAGAGGAGATAAATTATGAATTATATAAGCCGAAAATATGGGAGAAGATTCTTGGCATTCGTAGGATATTCTAAGGTTTAAAAATTAAATAATAAAAATTCATTAAACAAAAATTATTTCCAAATTTTCGAAATCATTATTATTTTTTAATTTAATCTATAGAGATGACATCTTTATGTTGAATATTTGATCATGTATTTTTACAACAGATGGCAGCAAATTCGTTCTGGACGAGAGAAATATTCAAAAGCCCCCCTTCCAGTTTTTAATTTATAAATCCTCCCCACCTGATATATATTTATGAACCTTCAATTTTTTTCAACTCCTGACGTCACGTCGACAGAATATTCCATAGCTTTTTCCAACATCGAATAATTTTTAGCTTGTTTGTTAAAGTAATTTTCATTTCAATAGTTCAACAAACATTCATGGCGAAGATATTTTTCAACAAACTTGAAGCTTGTGTCCTCTGGCCAACTCACCATCCAATATTTCCGCGGAATTCTAGCGAAACTTCAGGAGACGACGGAGTATGAACAGGTTCACGCTTGAGATCAAAATAAACCCCTCCGTGAGAGAGCAAAAAGACCCCTCCAGCGCGGCAGGTCACGCCCACTGGCGCATGCGCATACGTCTACTTAACCGGAAAAAATAGAACCATTCGTATTCACTTACCAACTAAATTACTAAATCACTTGCGCACTTGCCAACTAAAGCCGTGTAAACGGCCCTTATCGTCTGCATACGTTGTATCGTACTTGGCAACTAAAAATTAAGTTACCAACTAAAGCGCTTGCCTCGTGTAAACGGGCCTTAAGCCACCATCTTATATAATCCCGTTTATAACTGTGATTGCCCATTGGCGTTGATTGTCTGGATTTTATTTATTGTTATAAGACATCAGGGTGATGATCAATTTTTAAGTAATTTATTTTATTTTTTGCTGCCTTCGTCTGAGGTGGTCATGTTACGTTGTTTTTAATAAAACTTTCTGGATGCACCCATCCTTCGGGAACGCTTCGATATCTCTACGAGATGGGAAGCGGGGTGTGTCCGGTCTTCAAAGGTCCTGGTAGATTACTTCAGCAAATTCATAGAAGTAGACTTCTTGCAAAATACTCTAGCTGGCACAGTAATCCACAAATTGAAGCACCATTCTGCTCGGCACGGAATTCCTTGCACGGTCATCACAGACGGTGGTCCGCAACTCAAGAACAAACAGTTCGTAGATTTCGCAAATAGCTGGGGCTTCCGTCATCTCATGTCGAGCCCGGGGAACAGCCGCTCCAATGATCAGGCAGAATCTGCTGTTAAAATTGTGAAATCTATCTTCAAAAATCTATCTCTCTTGAGGACCCATACACTTTAGGCTTATTAGCTCAACGCAACATGCCAGACGGTCAACTGAGGTGCAGCCCAGCGCAAAGGATCTTTGGAAGACCTACACGGACGAGCCTCGTTCATTCATACCGAGCACAACTCCGGTCTATGGCCATAGGCAATTTACTACCGATTGAGTTGTGCCGGAAATATGAGTGTGTGTCCCTTGAAATCCCTCGGGCCACTCAAGCGATTGTATACTAAGTGTACATTACACAAAATACACTCAACTGCCTGACATTTGACCAGTTGCCACCCAGCCCTAAAAGTCCAGCTGCCTCTCGAGCAGTTGCCCAACTGGCATGGTTTTAAGGGAGATTCGTGACTGTTGCCCATATGGAACAGCTTCTGCCCTTATTTCATTAGTTTGATTCGTGACTTCCTCACTTTCACCTCGTCCTCATTGGAAGTCGGAGTCCGAGTCGTCTGCCTTTTGATCGTTGTTTCCTCCTCACTCCATTCTCTGTCCTATCTCCTGATCCTCTCACTCCTTCTCCTGGGTACAGGGTGTGCTCGTCACTCGATCTGCCACTCCCGCCCGCTTATTATGGAGCCACTCCATGTTCTCTTCCAAAAGAGAACCCCAACAAGTTCCAAACCCTACTCTATCCACCAGTCTCCCCCGTACCCCTAATGTTCCCCCTTTCTACCTCACCCACCTTCACCCCTCCCGCCCCCAAACTAAATACTTTCAAATTAGGTACCATCAACGTTAGAAGTTTAAATAATAAAATCCCCTCCTTCGAATCCATTTTGCTTGCCACACTCCCCACTTTCTTGGAGTCACCGAATCTTGGTTAAATAACTCCGTGTCGAATTCCGAATTTCTTCCCCCTAATTGCAATGCTTTCCGTAAAGATAGATACTCTCGTGGGGGAAGTGTCGCCCTGGTTTTCAATACTTCCATTCCTCTCACTGAAATAACCTTGCACATTGACCTCGAAACGGTTGCAGCAGAATGGCGTCACCCAAACTATTTTCCCCTAGCCATTTTTTCCCTCTATATACCTCCCTCCCCAGATCTACATCTTTTTGACCAACTTGAACTTATTCTTGAAAAATTCTCCCCTACACATTCCCTAATTCTCACTAGAGATTGGAACCTTTGGAGATTGGAATGCTCTTGCTATATCTCCTTGATTGGAAGCTCTTTGGGTCCGGATGGAATCCCTAACTATATTCTCAAATTCTGTGCTGAAGAAATCGCTGACTATCTTTTGATCATTTCCAATGTCTCTCTAAATTCCTCCATTCTACCCTCTGACTGGAAAACAAACAAAAATAATAATAAACCCATAAATCTGGGCCTCTTACCGATCCCCTCAATTTCAGACCTATTGCAATCACATCATCTTGCTGTAAAATTCTTGAACACATTATAACAAAAGAATTCCGCGCCCATCTTGACTCCATAAAATTTTTCTTTCCTTATCAGCATGGCTTTAGACGTTCTCTCTCCACCTCTTCTCAATTGGCTTTTTTCATCCATGACCTCTCGGGAGCCGTCGATAAAAACTTACGAACTGACGTCATTTTCTTAGATTTCTCAAAAGCATATGACAAAGTCCCCCAGGATAAATTACTTTTTAAACTTTCCACCCTCGGCTTAAACGTTCAACTACTTAATTGGTTAGAAGCCTTCTTAAAATATCGCAAACAATTTGTCCATTTCAAAGACCACAACTCTCCACTGGCCACTGTAAATTCTGGAACCCCCACAAGGATCAGTAATCTCCCCAATTCAATTCTTAATATACATTAACGATCTCCCTGAAACCCTCAACTGTACCACGAGACTTTTTGCTGATGATTGCGTAATCTACAGCACCATAACTCACGAGTCAGACCAAGAACTTCTCCAACACAATCTCAATTCCATCTCCCAATGGTGCTCCACATGGCAAATGCCTCTTAACATCTCTAAAACGGTTCTCATGAGGATTTCACGTAAGACCACATCTTTCGAATTTTCATACTCCTTCAATAACTCGTCCATATTCCAGGTTTCTCATTACAAATACCTCGGTGTTATCATTTCAGCAGACCTGCGCTGAAATAAACACATCGATTATATCTGTCAAAAATGCCTCAATAAACTCGTTTTCCTTCGTCGCAATCTAAAACACTCTACTCGTGACGTTAGACTTCTCTGTTCTCAAACCTATATTTTTCCAGTCCTCTCCTATGCTTCCGAAATTTGGAACCCCTACACTGCTAGCAATATCGAGAAGCTGGAATCAATACAAAATAAATCCGCCCGTTTTATCTATGACAGTTGGTCCTCCTATGTGTCTGTCTCTGAACTTAAACGCGAACTTAATCTTCTCCCTATAAATACTCACCGCCTTCTTCCTCGATTAACCATGCTTTTTAAAATTCTCCATGGCTTTTTTAATTTTGATACCACCGGTATTATTTCTAAGCCAACATATCTCTCTAGTAGACTTGATCATCCACTTAAGATTAACCCTATCTCCGTTTCCACCGACTGCTTTAAATTTAGCTTTTTTTCCTCATACCATTTCTAACTGGAACTCTCTCCCCTCCACTGTCGTTGATTCACCCACACCATTTTTATTTTTGAAAAATATATAAAACTTTTTTTCTGTGACCATCAACCACATTCTCGTGTTAAGGCCTCGGCCAACATTATTGTATAAATAAATAAATAAATAAAAGGCCAACCAGTTCCTTGATGTTTCTAAGTGCTTTATCATCCTTGGCCATTCTTCTAAACCACTCGTTCTCTAATACCAGCCGTGGCTTTACGAAGTGGAAGCGACTAGTGTGGATACATTCCGTGCCAAAATGGAGACTGGACTTCCCACTCCTCCGCATATACACTGCTCGTTGTCGGAAGTTTTGAAACGCTTGAAGTTGGTGGGAAACGGTCCATGGTCCGAGAAGAAGATTGTCTTTTCCCTACTCCAGTAACGTTCTTTCCACTGGGCTTTTGGGATAACTCTATAAATAAGCCGTCCGTTTGTTTTTGGATCATTCCATTGCTTCTGCCATTCCACTATTGTCTGTTCTTTAATTATTCTTTGACCGTTGCCGCCGGGATCTCCTTCTCCTGGGACGTTGTCTCCAGTTTCGTCGCTTCCTTCGCCAACTGATATGCCTCCTCGTTTCCACGTTCGCCCACATGGCCTCTCACTCACATCAATGCTGCATTCCCCCTCTCCTTCGGTATTCTTTCTATGGCTGCAGACGAGCCTGCCTACCAGTAGCCACCGTCTAAAATTCACTCTACCGCAGGTTCCTGAAGTCCATGCAAAGTTGCTAGAAAGGCAGAATGATATGGCTCAGCGACATAATAGAACATCACAAGACCTTGTGCCATTGCATCCTGGAGCTTCATTGTGGCACCGGAACCCTCTACACAAGAGACCGATTTGGGAAGAAGCCTGCGTAACAAAACAGATCAGTCCGCGTACGTACGAGATCTGTACAAATGAGGGCTCCACGTTGAGAAGCAGACAATTCATTAAACCACGTGTCCAGCAAGATATGGAAATCACGCAAACAGCTAGCCTGTCACCACCAAGACAACATGACATCCCCTACCTGAGATGCAAGAGCCTGAGTTCAAGCCAGACAGAAGTGGTCCTAGATCTCCAGCATCCAAGAATGAGGTATCACCCCAATGCTAGGTTCCAACACCACAGAAAAAGTAGCAGGCCGTCAGCACAGACAACCCGGGATAATGGATCTTACACGGTCACAAGATCGGATCGCCTGGTAAAGCCTCCATCCAGGCTGACTTATTCTCACAAATTATAAGAAACTTATGGTTTTCCCCTAAAGGGAGGAAGATGAAGATGGTATTAATTTATTATTATTATTATTGTAACTCGGAATGGCAACAGTATGGCATTTGAATGTCGGCTCGGTTGTTATGGCAACATATGTCACTGCTGGATGATTATTAAAGTTCAGTTATGTTCTCGTTCGTAATCGATGTAGCATCGCATCACTAAACAGTATTTTGCAATCTCTTGGGATGATTTTTCCCAAAAGGAAAAGTCCCGAGCAATGATTTTGTATGTACTGTGTTGGAAAAAATAACCATATTTTATCTATTCTCTTTATTATAAAACCAGAAAATTGACAATTAACTGTTTCGTTTAGTGCGGTTCATATCCTCAAGGGAACACAGCATTTCATGCAAGGGATATGCAGTGACTACTATGGAAATTAATTTAGAATTAGTTTAATGATAATGTTTTAAAATGCATGTCTAGCTTGTATCATTATCTTGCATGGAAAATGCTTTAAATTTTTTCATTTACACTATGAGTTTTAAAGCAAAAAACCTGCGCGTTAAATTTTGCCTCTGCAAAAACGTAGGTGCTTTTCACGCATGATTACATGAGTAATTTTTTCTTAGACCTATGGCTTGTGCTTCCTTCTCAAGGATATGAATGTGAAATTTCAATGGGGTTCTAATTATGAAGGAAAGTATTTTTTTTTTTTTTAATTTATATATAAAATTTTCAAAATTTTCACTATTTTCAAAATTTTTAATTTCCAATGAATCTCAAAGATCCTTGTTCATTCCATAGCCGTCAGTAAGTTTAATAAGTGTAGAAAATTTCATAATGATTGGTCAAACCATTTTTGTGTAATTGTGTGCGCAATGACAAAAATTGACATTTCGCGAAAAATGCATTCACAGATTGTGAAGTGTTAATTTTGATGAAACTATTTTTTCCTCAAAACCATAGATACATGAAAAATAACCTATAAATATTCAAAAATATTATCAGTTTTTAATGCAGTCGAATCCCGTTGTAACGAACGCCAAAAGAATCGGAGGAATCACTTCGTTAAAACGAAATTTCGTTATGAAGGAATTCCAGGTTACCTTAGCATTGTTCCTATGTAAACTTATTTGGAGGATTAGAAAAGTGTTCGTTAAAACGATATTTTCGCTATAACGGTATTCGTTAAAACGGGATTCAACTGTATTGCGAGCATGTTTTTTTTCTTTAATTTGTTATTTAATGTTTAGAGAAGCCTGCAGCTTCAAATGCTCAACACACAGCAAGTTAAAAAAGCCACAGATTTGAGAATTAATGCAGCAAAAATTCACTTAATTTATTTGCAGTCTGTATTTTACATTTAATATGTTCTGTGAGTAATACAGGGCGGGCAAAAAGTCCGTAGAAACTTTAAAAATTCATAAAAACCGGAAAAATAACCGAAATACAAAACTGTTTGCAGGGTTAGCATCGCTAGGTCACGGGAAATTTTTTAAGGTAAGAAAAAAACTTAAAAACAACCTATAGGTGGCGCTGGTACAAGCGACTCGCTTGTAATGTGTTATTCCCGGTAGTGGTCATGTGGAATACATACTGCTGTAATAAACGATTTGGAGGCATTTTGTTCATTATTTGCGTATCTGAATTTTGCGTAATAATAATAAACTGTAATGCAACTCAAAAGTACACTATGGACTTTATGATACACATAATAAGAAATGCAAATATAAATAAAAAAAGGTGTAGGTCAGGGCTTGACAAATCGAGAAAAAATTTAGGTGCCAGCCGAATTTCTTAGGAGCCAAGGATGATCCTAATCTCACGAGAAAAAACAGCCCTAAATATTTTTACATAAAATATTTACTTTTTCGGGACTTTCTATCCTTTTTCTATGTTAAAAGACAACTGTCTTAAAAATCTGAATATATACTCCGCAATTCAGCTATCACGAAGAAAATTTTAAGTGCCAATACAGATTTTATAATCATCATATGCATGGCCACCACATCCTGTAGCGGGGCCCCTAGGCTGGGATCTTTTGCGGGCCTCTCGGTCAGACTTTTAACGGGCCCTTTCTGTAGTTAATTTATAGCGTAAAAAAACGATGATAACCATCCCGGGCCCCAGGGCTAGACCCCTGTCAACCCCCCCCCCCTATGTGGGGGCCATGATCATATGGACTTGGCACTTGAGATTTGTCAAGCAACATTTGTAAGTAACAGTTTCTCTCTCTCTCTCCTTCAACTAAACTCTCTGGTTATAAGTTGGACACCATGTTTTGAGTTTTTTAGATGCTCGTGTTCCGTATGATCGGAACACCCATGAACATTGTGGATTCCTACCAGGAATCATTCTGCACTCCTTCACCGAATAATTGGTGCCGAAGCAATTCTGTAGTAACACTTATTGGAGCTCAATACTGTGTCATTTATAGAATGCTCTTGTATCGCACATAGTCCGAAACCCCATGGACACTGTGGATTCTTACCAGAAATAAATGATTAATCTGAATAATTTTAATTTTTTCCAGATGAATTGCTGTTGGGTCACACAGTTTAGAGCAAAGAACTACATATCATTTATACCGGTTTCAGTAACTTGTCTGCAGTAAAATCTATATATATAAAATTGATTTTCTGTGTGTGTGTCTGTGTGTGTGTGTCTGTGTATGTTCTCTATACAAATCTACAATTTTAGATCGATCGTCGCCAAATTTTGCATATATACCAAATGGGACCCGACTTGAACGATAGGCTACTTTAAAATTTCGTCAGACCAGGGCAAATGCCCCAAATGGGCAAAAAACTGTCCGGCAACAATGGTTTTTGGGCCTCAACAATCACTTTCCGAACGTTTACTTTGGTTACCGTGGTTCCCTAGCGATGAGTTTCAGACGTGTTTATGTCTTTACAATGGTTTGTCACTTCTTTGATCCTGTTAGTATATGTATAATAGTTTATGCCTTTATAATGGTTTGCCACATTTTCAATATACTCTCAGTAATGAGGCTTTTTGAATACACGTCATAATCATCATCAGCATCGCTTTGAGAGTCAGGAAAAGGGTGATCCTCATAGAAATCAGTGCTAAAATTGTCGATTTTACTGTAGAAATGCGGAAATTAGTGGGATTTTCCGCCCCATCAATAATTTTAAAAATTGTATTGAATTCTCGATTTTTGAAATATTCAGTTCGCTTAGAGATATACGAAGCCCAGGAGATTAAATATGAAGTAATTAGCCAAACCTATACTTTTGAGTTGGATATTCGAGCAATATCATTGATTTCATTTATATCTTCTCAAGTATGAAAATTAATGTCTCCATATTGTCTCTATTGGTATTTATTTGCATAAATTCATGTGGGTTAGTTATGAGCCCGTGAAAAGTGCATCGAAAAAATTCCACAGGTTTAACTAAGGATTTTTGGAAGCTGGAACAGACAGATGGATAACTTGAAGTTCAAGGGGTGGGGGGGAGGATCGAAATACCTAGCGCCCCTTGAAAAAAGAAAAATATATATTCATTTCTACGTTTCTGTGTAAATCTAGATTTGTTTATTTCATGAATCGCGCAGGAAGTCGCCATATTGGTTAACTTGGACACGGTTTGTATGTCCCTCAAGAAAAAGGGAGGGAGATATCACGTGATCCAAAAAAGCCTCATTGAAGAAAACCCGGGCAGCGCCGGGTATTATAGCTAGTGGTCCAATAAAATTCCAAATTTCCTGATTTGTTATTACAGATTTTTCTGTAATTCAAAATTTACTAAAGTAAGGTGGTAGTTGATTATATAGTGTGCGTAACGTGTGGTGTTACGAATATGATATTTGTAAAGTCTTGCTTTCATAAGTGATTAATTATGTGTGTGCATATTTTTTTATTAAATAAATTTATTCACTCATTGAGCTCATCGATTGAAATTATTGAACCTGTGTGAATTCAGCATTTAAAGAAAATTGAAATGAAATGATAATCAAACATTCTTCTAAAATTTTTATGAATTTTGTTATAAGTTTTATAATATTCAGAGTCAGTAGTGTCCATTTATGAAATTCTTTTCTTCTGGGTGTTTAATGTTTCTGAAGTTATTTCCTTTATGTAACCTAGTCATTTCTGTAAATAAGTGTTTCTTTTTTCTTATGCTGACACCCCGCCCAAAAATTAAGGATCAGGGAGAATGGATTTCCCCCCCCCCTTTTTCACCTTATATGTTTCCGTATTTATCATTTTTGCTAAAAGAGAAAAAAAAATTAAGTTAAAAAGTAAATATGAATGTTATTGCTATAAACCAGCAGTTCTTAACCTTCTTTGACTCGCGGAGCCCTTTTCAGCACATAATTTTTATATCGGAGCCCTGTAGGCCTCTTTTTTCATTTATCTATCAAATTTACTTATTTATTTTATTTTCCTTGAGTCGCTGGGGAGCCCCTGGGTAGTGCACAAGTAGCCTCAAGGGCTCCGCGGAGCACCGGTTGAGAACCGCTGCTATTAGTGTTTGATTGAATTTTACATCGTAATCGCGCACGAACTGTAATGAATTCCACTCGTCGTTACTAATAATATTATATGAAATTATTAGTATATATTATATTTTTCTCGCAGTAAGTTCGATCATTGAAATTTATAATTTTTCCCTCAAATCGAATTCTTCATATGCATTCGTCCCCCATTTTCAGCGCGGGAGGATTCTGTTAGGCTGCCATATGAAGTTTCCAACGCGATCCTTTTTTTAAATCTGTTTGGCGTTCATTTCCGACGCAACGATTGAATGCAGCAAACCCTCGCTCCTCAAAAAATGGCTGACAGTTCTGCTTGACGTGCGTCTACACCCTGCGGTAGACCTAAGGCCCCTTTCACACAGAGCGGATGCGAGTCCGCATACCCTTTCACACGAGCACTAAAGATGCGGACGAATCGCCCGCATCTTATCATACAAATACAACGCCACAACAGGCAAATTGCCCAACGAGGTGGCTGACTTGAACATCATGGATCCCCGAGCCATTTTTTGGAGGCCCTACCTACTACTACTACACCACACATGCCCCCCCCTCCCGCGGAACCTCCCAACGGATCGGTACATGCGGGAATGTGCGTGTACGTGTAGTGAAACCTGACGTGAAGTTTTGTTGTTTCTCTGTAATGCTTGTTATGTGTAGTGCTGCCATCTGCCACTAGTTTTTTTTCTAACTATCAGTGAAGTGTTATGATTGAATGATTTATCGTTGTAGGACTGTTGCTCTCTGTGGCGAGACTTTTTAACGGGGAGATCGGCTCGCATTTGCGCCTTGAAGTTGGGAACCACAGAAAACCAACTTCAGCCGACCACCACTGTGGGGTTCGAACCCGGATCCTCGCATCGCGAGTCCGTCACTATAACCACTCGACCACCACAGCGGCATAAAACTATTTCGTGCATAAAAACTATTTTTTCGCAATTTTTGTAATTATTTTTCTCCTTCGCCCCTGATTCAGTGCCCATAGGCAGCCTAGAGCCATTCTTTGGTGGTTTAATCTAGAGCCACATAGAATATGGGAATAAAGATGTCTTCATTCCGATCCTCACAAGTAGTCGATGGGAGAAACTATCTTCAAATATTTTCAAAAGATTTTGAAAAAGATTTTTTCGAGGCCCTAGCTGGTAAATTCTGGAAAAATTCACATACTTCTTATTTTTCTGAGGCCCCTCTTCTCTTGAGGTCTATGTGTTGTGAGCCTATGCGTTAAGACGGTACTGCTTGAATGTCTGCGGGGGGGGGGCACAATGATGAAGATGTCAATTCATATATACACATATGAGTAGTATGGGCCCCACTATACCGCCGGAAGTGGCCGCTGAGATATAGTACGAGTTGCACTTCCGTTGTCTTATCGCTATTTACATCCGGTGTTTATTAACTGACAGCTGTTGTTTATTAAACGACTTCCGGTGTCTTATCGCTATTGATTACCGGTGTTTATTGAGTGATATATGTTTTTTATTAACCTATGGGGACAGACCCCTATGTGGGCAGAGCGGGGGGGTCAAGGTTGGTGTGGATGTTGTTTATTAAACGACTTCCGGTGCTCATTAAGTGATATCTGTTGTTTTTCCTCTCAACAGAACCCAGAGTTCAAAGAATGCCGACACCTTGTCATTAAGTGATCTACGAGGGGCTTTTTTGTCTCAATTTCCGGTTTTTGCAGGATTCTCACCTTATCTCGGCATTTCCTGTCTCTTTTTCTCTTAAGTCAAGAGTCAAATTTATTTACAATTCAAACTTCTATTATGTCCGGTAATTAGTTTGCTTTGTCAGTGGTTATAACTTTTTTTTCCAACTTGCTTCTCACCATTCAATTTGCTTTCTAATTCGCTGTCGAGCTTTTACAATACTGTATTGCCGTTAACGCTGAATCGTTTTAAAAGATGAAACATTACAGAAAAATAGAGAATTTAAATAAAAAAACGATTTAAAACAAATTTTATAAAACTAAAATAAAAATGATGTTTTATACAAAATTAATAATTGAAATAAGTCTCCAAAACAATAAAAATAAGATATAATTACAGAAGTAAATAATTTTTAAAGATTAAAAATAATACGCTAATATAAATAAAATAACAAAAGTAATGAAAAAATGAAACACGTGAAATAGTAACGATTAAAAATAAAGGAGTGAAAAAAGCTAACAATGAAAATAAAATTATTACACAAAGATAATAAAAATCAAATAGATAAAATAATTACGATGAGTAAATGAAATAAAGAATTTAAAAAATATCAAAAAACGAATAAACCTAATATTAAAATTTTGAATTATTAAAAATAAATTAAATAAAAAATGATAATACAAATAACATAACAAAGACAATAAAAATCAAATAGATAAGATAAAGACATCAAAAAATTGAATAAATAATAAATAAATGAAAAACTAACAATAAAATTAACACAATGATAGTAAGAATAAAAATAAAATTAAAATTTTGAAAGATTAATAAAATGAAGTAAAACAAATGAAAATAAAATAATCATACTATGAAATAAATAAAACACTAGCATAAATAGATGTATTAACAACTAAAAAAAATAAACCGGATCAAAATAATTAACTATGAGAAGGTTGTTTGAATATATTTTCTTACTAAATTTAAATGTATTCGAATGCATTTCTCACCAAGCACTCTCGTTGCATGCAACGATTTCAATATAACATTAATGAATTCTTCAGCGGAAACTTCATAGAGAGTTTCATAACCACTATGCAAACATTCAATTTTTCCTGTATTACTGATTTGAAGAAAGATTTTTCTGATTATATTCTTGCAGCATTATTCCTTAGATATCACTGTTCCATGCCATACATATGCACAAACATCCAAAGTGCATGCAGTAACTGCTACCATTCACCGAAACGAACATTTTCTTAGAAGACGAGAGGAAAGTCATAATTTTTCGATTACTGATGACAATAAAAGTTTGCAATAAAAGTTTAAATTATTAAATAGAGAATAAGATGGATAAAATAAAATAGAGTGAAATAAATAAATTTTTAAGTGTTTGAAGTGAATAAAAATAAAATTGTTAAAATAAAAGCATGAATAAAGTGGTATAATGAAAAACTAAAAATAGGTTTACATTTAAAAGATAATATCAATGAAAACAAAACAAGTGAAATAAATCATTTTTAAGTGGTTGAAAGGAATATAAAAATAAAATAATAAAGTGCGGGAAGAGACTTTAGGCTACTTCCACACGGAGCGGATGCGCACGCGGGTCCGCATACCCTTTCACACGAGCTTTGAAATTCATGCATAAAAACTATTTTTTCGCAATTTTTGTAATTATGTTTCTCCTTCACCCCCTGATTCAGTGCCCATAGGCAGCCTAGAGGCATTCTTTGGTGGTTTAATCTAGAGTCACATAGAATATGGGAATAAAGATGTCTTCATTCCGATCCTCACAAGTAGTCGATGGGAGAAACTGTCTTCAAATATTTTCAAAAGATTTTGAAAAAAAAAATCTGTCTTTTCGGAAAAATATGAAAGAAAAATTCCAAAAACATCCAATGTTCGAAAAATCCAATCCAAAAACATCCAGAACATTCGATGTTCCAAAAAAAAAAATATTCAGGAGATATCAAAGAATTTGCAAGTAGAGAAAAAGGGGGGGGGTGGAGACTTTCAAAATGTCTGTGCTTAGAAATATTCACATCACAATTCTGTCTTAGGCCGGGATTACACTATGCATAAAAGTTTGATAAATGTTCGTTTATAAAACTTGAAAAATGCAACCAATAGGCTGACCAGTTAAGTTCGCTCGAATGTAACAGATGTGTTTATTGGTTACATTTTTCAAGTTTTATAAAAGAATTTTTAATCAAAGTTTTATACGGTAATAACAGCCTTAAAGAGGGATTACACTATAAAAGTTTTGTAAAAGCTCTTTGATAAAACGTGAAAAATTCAACCAATAATATCACCGGTTGTATTTGCTTGAATGCAACCTGCGCCTATTGGTTGAATTTTCCACTTTTATAAAAGATCTTTTATAAAACTGTATAGTATAATCCCGGCCTTAAGCCCGGATTACACTGTAAAAATTTTATAATAATTCTTTTAACAATGCAACCAATGAGCTGATCGGTTGCATTTGCTGGCATGCAACTGATAAATTTATTAGTTGCTTTTTTGAAGTTTTATAAAATAACTTTCATAAACCTTTTAGAGTGAAATCCTATTCTTAGATTAGTCACTTCTGAAATATAAAATTTCATTTTTTTTTTTTTTTCCAGTTTATAGACTGTCATGAATTCAGTTTATAGACTGAATATCGAGTAAAATATACTTGTAGGTATCGGGGGAACCACCAAAAATATTCAAGTGCTTAGGGCCTTCAAACGTTTTAATCCGGCCCTAAGTGAACGCCGTACGTGGATAACGTTGTTTATTAAGGTATTTTTTTTTAAGTTTAAAAAAATTAAAAGTTTAAAAATTTAAAAAAATAAAAATATTTAAAATAATATTTCAAATAATTATTATTATATTTTAAATAATTTCAAATAAATATAAAAAAAAGAAAAAATTAAATTTTTTAATTAAATTTGAAAGTTATTAAAGTATGTAGTCAATTAGACATTCGCAATGAACAGAACGGCTTATAATTTTGGTCCCGTTAATGGCAGATTTTATTGTATAAAATTGTAAAGTATGGACAAAAAAGGCAGTTAAAGTTCCTATATCTCCATCTCAGAAGGAAACAGGGACAGGCGTATACGGGTACATCATATTTGATGAACAGGGACCTTCATATGGTGTTTTTAAGGGTATTTATGGGAAATAATTAAAAACATTCCGTGCAAAATCATCTTTAAAAAGTAGCCAACGATGCGGACGAATTCGCTCCGCATCCGCATCGTATGAATAGCCCCGCATAACCCAATTGTCAAAACTTCTATGCACGGATGCGGAGCCCGCACTTAGGTTTTGACACGTGCGGACGACGTCCGGACCCGCATGAACATTTCCTAGGTGCGGAGATATTTCGGCTCGTCTGAAAGGCTCAGTATATTCCAATTGTTAAAACTTCTTCCGGACCCGCAACCGCATACCCTTTCACACCTGCACTTAAGTGCCCGCATCTTTAGTTTGAAATTCGTGCATAAAAACTATTTTTTCGCAATTCTTGTAATTATTTTTCTCCTTCAACCTTGATTCAGTGCCCATAAACAGCCTATAATTATGAAATATTTAATTATACAGACCCGCAAGAAAAATAAAAAGTGGCAACACAACGCTCATAATTTGTTTCACGTTATAATTGGTAGCATATTCAGCCCAGGAAAATCATACCGCGTAAATTAGCTCAGAAATAAAATTGTAAAATTCTGAAGAAAAAAAAAGTAATAAGAAAAACATGGATTTTTTTTCCACTATCTGCCGTAAAATAATATGAATAATAAACAAATAATATCCCAACTCTTGAGGAGTATGCCATAATAACATCAGAATACCTTATCGAACTTTTTTCTTTGGGAGATATATACCTCTTTCTATTTTAATTAGTGTTAGAAAATTCGCCATAACGAATTTACAATCTCGCGTTTGAAGAAAAAACGCAAGTGTTCGGAACACGTAATGAACGGGCGGGTAAAATTACAACCAATAGTAATAAAAGATGCGGAGTGATATCAAAAGTTAGTACAGCGGTTTATTTACATCAGGACCCAAGTTAGAGCGAACAGAGTATAGAGCCATTGTTCGGTGGTTTAATCTAAAGCCCCATAGAATATGGGTATAAAGATGCCTTCATTATACAGATGCTCACAAGTAGTCGATGGGAGAAAATATCTTAAAATAGTTTCAAAAGATTTTTTAAAAAAAATTGTCTTTTCAAAAAAATTTCGAAAACATCCAATGTTCGAAAAATCCAATCCAAAAACATCCAAAACATTCGATGTTCCAAAAAAAAAAAATTCAGGAGATATGAAAGAATTTGCAAGTAAAAAAAAAGGGAAGGGGTGGAGACTTTCAAAATGTCTGTGCTTAGAAATATTCACAATTCTGTCTTAGGCCGGGATTACACTATAAAAGTTTTGTAAAAGCTCTTTGATAAACGTGAAAAATTCAACCAATAAGATCACCGGTTGCTTGAATGCAACCGATGCGCCTATTGGTTTAATTTCCAACTTTTATAAAAGATATTTTATAAAACTTTACAGTGTGATCCCGGCCTTAAGCCCAGATTGCACTATAAAAATTTTATAATAATTCTCTTAAAAATGCAACCCATTAATTTATCGGTTGCATTTGCTCGAATGCAACCGATAAATTAATGGGTTGCTGTTTTCAAGTTTTATAAAATAACTTCCATAAACCTTTTAGAGTGAAGTCCCATCCTTAGATTAGTCACTTCTGAAATATAAAATTTTTTAGTTTATAGACTCAATATCGAGTAAAATATACTTGTAAGTATCGGGGGACAAAAAAACTACTCAAGTGCTTAGGGCCTGCAATCGTCTTAATCCGGCCCTGAGTGAACGCCGTACGTGGATAACGTTGTTTAATAAAAGTATTTTTTTTAAGTTTAAAAAATTAAAAATTTTAAGAATAATAATAAATATTTACATATTTTAAATAGTTTCAAAAATTTAAAAAGAAAAATTAAGATTTTAAATTAAATTTAAAAGTTATTAAAGTATGTAGTCCATTAAATATTCGTAATGAACAGAACGGCTTATAATTTTGGTCCCGTCAGTGGCCGTTGTTGACAGGTTTTATTGCATAAAATTGTAAAGTATGGACAAAAGGCAGTTGAAGTTGCTATATCTCAATCTCAGAAGGAAACAAAGGGATAGACGTATGTGGGTACATCATATTTGATGAACAGGGACCCTCATATGGTGTTTTTAAGGGTATTTATTAAGGGCCTTTCAAAATTCTGTTAAAAAGTAGCCAAAGATGCGGACGAATTCGCTCCGCATCCGCATCGTGTGAATAGCTCCGAATAAACCTATTGTCAAAACTTCTATGTGCGGATGCGAAGCCCGCACTTAGGTTTTGACACATGCGGACGACATCCGGAATCGCATGAGCATTTCCTAGGTGCGGAGATATTTCGGCTTTCTGAAAGGCTCAGTATATTCCAGTTGTTAAAACTTCTTCCGGACCCGCGTCTGCATCCGCTCCGTGTGAAAGGCCTCTAAGACGCCTTCATATAGTGTATAAATGGGATCTAGGTAGACCTAAGGCGACTAGATAAGGATTCTAGTGGCTATAGGTAGACCATAGACTTAAGATATAAATAAGTATTATTACTCTGTGAGGTAGACCCAAAACCAGCAACCAATGAAAAAACAGCATTTTATTACGTCAATAAATCGGGAGTGGAAAAGAGATGCTTTCTCTCATCTTTTTTCACTAGAGCTTGCTCGCAGAATATGGTCTTGGTTATTTGGCGCGATTGTTGATTGGTGCCAACATATATTCTGGTGACGTTTTATGATAGATATACTTAATTTAACACGAGTTCAATATTTGCAGTTAGTACATTGGTTAGAGCGTGAGATACGCATTGTTAAAGTTGTGAGTTCGAATACCACTAACTTGGCTGAGGTTTTTCTCCTCATTACTATCTTCGTTTTTTTAATGTATGGTTAAATGTGATTTATTTATGTCACCAAATATTTAAATTGCAAAGGTGATTAATAAACTAAAAAAGTAAACTTTGCTGCTGAACAAACTAAGTTTTTCCAAACTTTGCTGAACTCTTCAACGCAAGAAATGGAACCCTCACATAAAATTTTGTGGACATTTCTCACGTGTTTCCTTAATTGGAATTTATTTTTGAAATTCTTTTTACAGACGCCACAAATTTCTCTCGCCATTATGACATAGAAATGACCATAAGCGTACGCAGAATTTTCTCAATGGAGCGGGGGGGGGATTCATTTCCTTTTCTTCTCGGGGGGGGGTACGTTTTTTCCTGCAAAATAACACTGTAATCTCGGCTTGAGGAGGGGGGGGGGCGTTAGAGAGAACCCCAACCCCCTTCCCTTGGGCACGCCTATGCAAGTCACCAAAGCAGGACTATATAGTCACCGTTAAGCGAGGAAGGGGAGGAACTGCACTTTCGGTGACGTCAGAAAATGCTGCTTTTTCATTGGTTGCTTGTTTTGGGTCTACTGCAGGATATCGCCTTACCGCAGGCTGCAGACGCACGTTTCCGTTTGTATATGGAAGCGGCTTAAATTAAGACGATTGTATAAGGATAGTGGCTTATTATATAGTGGCTGTAGCTCAAATCAGTCGCACCAGAAAAATGCGAAGCGTGACGTCACATGCATCATCTACGATAGGTAAAAGTTCAACTAGAGGTTGCGTCCGCTATATCTCGATCATTTTGAAGACAGCACAGACGTTTACACGATACGCATAGTTTTTTGATGCGTATTAAGGTTTCGAAGTTTGCAGCTGGTTAATAGATCAAAGTTAGACATTTTTAGTGAATTCTAAATCTATTTACTCCACCCTTCAAAGTTATTTTATTTTTTGGTTACGTGACAATTTTCATTCTTCGTATTGGATGAAAATGATGGAAACTCACACATATACTGAAGCATTGGAATACGCAAGTCCCCTCCCCCGTGCGTTGAGCTGAGATTACAGTGTTATTTTGCCGTAAAAATGTAAACTCTTCACTCCCCGAGAAAATCCCCTACGTACACCTATATACTCAAGAAATCGTCCAGAGTGGTTTGTGTACAAAAACAATTTTCAGTAAATTTTACTTTTTAATTTTTTTTGCAGATAAATTATGTGACCAGATAAGTGACGCAGTACTGGATGCCCATCTAAGGATAGATCCTGATGCGAAAGTTGCATGTGGTAAGAACTTTTAAAGTTAATACTTACAGCTCAGGTAACACTGCTCAACACTGATTTTGCTATCAAAGATATTTCGGTGATTGTGGGGTATATTGGGGCTGCTGATTCTGAATTTGGCATTAGTTTTGCCAGATTGGCTCTAACAAACATTGAGATAACGTGAAAATTAAATGTCATTGATAATACTCTATAAGCAGCATATGAATTTCATGCAAACTGTGCACTGTAAACAAATATAGTAAACGATTGCTAAAGATAATTCAGTCATTTTAGGGTGATACAGGCGCTAATTCCGAATCTAGCATTGGTTTTGCCGAATTGGTTCTAGTTTTTGGAATGATGCATACTCTCAACAATGTGATTTATATGCTGCTTTTGTATTTGTATTGAAATTTAGTTTTCCCTTTATCTCAAAACCTAGAGATAATCTGGCAAAACCAATGCCAGATTCGGAATCAACGTCCCAGAATGATTCTAAAATCATTGAAATATCTTTGCTAATGATTTACTGTATTTATTTATAATGCACAGTTTCAATGTGATTTGTATGCTACTTATGTGTTACCATTTAAAAATTTGACTTTTAATTTATCTCAAAAACTAAAGCCATCAATCTGACAAAACCAATGCCAGATTCAGAATTAGTAGCCCCCAATATTTCTTAAAACCATTGAAATTTCTTTATGAACATGGAAAAAGAGATCTTTTGTTGAGCAGTGTATTTACATATTTATAAATTTTTTCTCAATAATGCGTACACATTACAAGAAACCGTAGTCAATTCAGCTTTTTGTCATATTCGTACTCAGCACATTGAATTAATTAGAAAATGGATATTTTAATCTCGGAAGAAGAAAATTTTTGAAATTTTCGTGCCCCCGAATATTCACTACACAGTGGTGAATCTCAATGTGGCCCTTATCTCATGAACCATTAGTCGTAAAAGTATGGTTCTAATTTAAAAAATTCTCAAAATGTGCTAAAAAAGTCACCCTGTACCACTTTTGAGAGTGAACATATAGCGTCGCAAACTAAAAAATCTTAATTTTTAAATGGACACCCTGTCCTAAAAAACCCAATTGGAAAGTTGTTGCCGTGTCTCTTCTGAGGAAAACAAAAGGAATTTCAAAAAATAGATTCATCTCTTTATCGAAAACAACTAGAATTTGGACTTTATTAATTTTAATCATTATTTTAATAACCATACGTCTCGTATTTCCCGGAATATTCTTGTATTTTCACGTGATTTACTAATAGACTACTAGTATACAGAAATTTTTTTTTGAAAAGGACAAACAACTAGCAACTAGATGGGTATTTTTCCCATCCAAATGGCCAAGAAAAAAGGCCTATCTAGTTGGAAAATAACTACATTGTCAACTCTGTTCAAGCTTGAGTAGGGACTAAAGAAACGCAAACATTGAAACTTTGGAATGGAAAAAAAAAATCTACCTTTTTTTCCCGATGTTAAAATGTAAGTGTTGATTTCTATCCTTTTTCACCGATAACAAGAAAACAAACCGGAAAGAACACAACAAGAGATGAAAAACAAATATTCAATTTTTAAAAAAAGTGAACAAAAATAATTTTACACAAGTCCGCATTTGCGAATAATAAATTCGCGGAATGCGAGAAATTTTTCACCGAATCCTGCCTTCAAGGCTATAGCAACGGCTTACTAAAGGCCTGGCAAGCTGATGAAAAACCATGAGAAGATAATCTCATGGCCGACATAAGTTGAAAAAATCCGTTTAAGTTTTAACCGATTTTTGCAGGTAATTTTGTACGTTAAGAATGATGTTCAGTTCGAAACGTGCTGGCCGGGGAAATTAACTGCTACCAGCATCGCGGGTTCAATTATTAATTTGAAGAGCGACAAAAAACTTAACGTGTTTTTATTTACATCTTTTCAAAGGAACACACCAAGACTGGACTGGACTTGCCAGCTTGACAAACTAACTGTTGCCACTCACATGAACAGAAAAATAATAATTATAAAAAATATCCGAAAAGTCTATACAAGACTTGACATCCTCCCACCTTAAGTTGTTGGAAAACAACTTAAACTTAATCATTATCAAAATCTAAGAAACAAACATGATATGCAAAATTGCGACTTCAACTCGAAGGCAAAAAAAATTATTTTCAATTAGAGACCAAATAAAAAAAAAAAGAGACAATTTTCAAAGTTTCAGTCTTCTAGGAGCTTTTACTGTCCTGCCAGACCTAGTCTTCATCTCCTGCATCTTGGAACTTTGAGTATCATTCACTGAGTCTTCTAGGAAGATAAGTCTCTGAACTGGTCTCAGGCATTCACCTTTAGATGTTTTAAACCGCACCAATCTCTTCACTTGGTCTCTGCCAGGCAATATTTCGGTTACCATTCCTAATGGCCATTCGAGACATTTTGTTGAGTCATTTCCAATGAGCACAATGTCACCAACATTTACTTGCTTATCATATTTCTTACACTCACCCCTCTGAATCAGAAGCCCCAAATATTCAGATCGAAATCTTTTCCGAAGGTCATTCATTTATTAAGACTTTTTTCATCAATTTGATCAACATCAGGCACTCCAGTTTCACAGATGTCTATCAAGAAACTGTTTGGTGATAGCGGAATGAGGCTACTATCCACAGTGGATACATGGGTAAGTGGTCTAGAATTCACTACTGACTCGGTGTCACATAACACAGTCAGAAGTTCTTCATATGACAGAAGAGATCGACCAAGAACCTTTCTCAGGATCTGTTTGGTAACACCAATCAATCGTTCCCAAAAACCACCCCACCAGGCAGCAGTAGGTGGGTTAAAGAACCACTGAATTCTCTTTGTAGTGCTATGTCGGGCAATTTTATCCCAGTCAACCAGTTTCAATTGATTGGAAGCACCCACAAAATTGGTACCGTTTTTTTTAATTATGCGAAAATGTCACCAATAATTCACTTCGTGTAACATAAAATGCTGTTTTTTTTACTGTTTTTTTTGCTACGTAGAGGCAGTTGTCAAGAAAGAGAAAGTTCTGGTATGCGGTGAGATCACTTCGAAAGCAAAAATTAGTTACGAGCAAGTTGTCCGCGACACACTCAAACATATTGGTTATGAAAACGCTGAGACAGGCAAGTTATTCTTGTTAAGTCATCTTTCATTTCTATGCCATTTTTTTCATCAACATCGATTTCCAGCATCTCTTCAAATAACCTCAACCTGTTACCTAATCCGTACAGTATGTCATGTTTAATTATGCTGTTTTAATATTCCACTGTTTTCTTATTTACAGTATATACTGTACTCGTTCAAAAAGTTCCAAGACTTATTACGGAAGAACGAGAACAGATAGAACCTGATTATTTGGTGTTTCCTTCGAAGTAACTACCCTTTGCAATTATGCATTTTTGACATTGTTCATACAAAGATGTAAAAGTGTATTGTGCGAGCATCCTTTTGTCTCATCCTCCACCAAGTGCATTGTCGTGATGGAGCACCCACTACTTAGCCTTCCTAATAAGTGGAGCCCGGAAGTTTAGATACTAAAAATGATCAAAATAGGCAGGCAACCAGGCACTAAAATACCTAAAATATTCTGGCAGAAAGGCACTAAAAATGCCTAAAATAGGCACTAAAAAATGGCATTTATAATTTGTGGAAAAATAAAAAATAACTAAAACTAAGGTATTAAGGGTCTAAAAACCAGCTGAAAAATTGGTGGCATTTAATCCCCTCTACTACTTTAATTATTACTGCATTATGATGCAGGTTAAACTAATTTCGAGCCCAAAATAAAATGGCAGTAGACGCTCATTATTAGGTCAATCCCAGGACCACAATTACCAGACACGGAGCCCGTAGAGAAAATGGCCTGTCGGACTACTTCAAATTGCGAATAATTCTCGTTTATTTGTTGTATTATTTGGAATACCGTAATCATTATCATTTTTATTGTTGAAACATGGCTGTCTTGTTCTAATGTAGTAAAAAAATTAACTTTTTTTTATATTACCACGAATGCGGGACTCGATCAACGCAAGGCCCGTGTGGCCGCATCTGTCGCACACACCTGAGGGTGACTGGTAAATTTAATCGAATACTATACATACGCAAAATAAATAGCCTCGGTTGTTTGCAGTTCGTTTATGGTGTAAAACACAAAATCAGTAGAACAACATGGGATCCAGAGCCCTGTCTGCTTCTACCCCGCCTTGTGTGAGCCATGACGTCAATTGATGACCTCTTGGAACACTGATTGGTCAGCTATATACATACGATGTAATCCAGTGCTTGAGCGAAACATGTTTATGTGAAGCATGTTCATATTCCTCTGCGGAACCTCTAACGAATTGGTACATGTTGGAATGTGAGTGTACATATAGTGAAACCTGACGTAAAGTTTGTTTTTGTGTAATGCTTGTTATGTGTAGTGCTGACAGCTATAAATTCACTATAGAAGGGCCCGTGAAAAGTCTGGCTTGGGGCGCACCAAAAATCCCAGCCTAGAGCCCTGACCCAGGATGTGTGGTTCATGGCCCGAGGCGCCGCCCTAGTTGCCTCAGCCTAGTTACGGGCCTGCTCATTCTGTTTCCTAGTACTGGGTCTGAAAGGGATAATTCTAAATTAAGTTCATGAGTTTCGCAAATGTGAAAGAAATCATAGGGAAATATCACTTAAATTTAACCACTTTTATCATCAGTGTAGCCCGAACATGATGCGAGCAAGGCAGCGCTTGAGGTACTATAATGTCTATTTCTGCCACTAGATGGCACCACCATAAATGTTTTCTATTTTCGCGCGCGTTTTTAACCGACTTTGGCCGGATTTCGCACTTTTCGAGCCAGACTTATTTTGTCAGATTCAAAATGGCATTGACACAGACCAATTCTATTTATTTGGAAAAATAACTTTTTCAGTGACCTGTCGAAATTCGAACCCATGACAGCTGAGAGAACCTTTCCCTCTCCGTGTGCTAACCATCGAACCAATTATTCACTAAATGGTTGCCTTATGAAATAAGTATATAAAAAAATAAAAATAATGGTACAGCACATTAAAAGTATAAAAAAAAATATGTCGCGCTCTAAAAATATTTTTGATGATCTCAAAATATGCCTATGATCGAGGCTACCACTCGTCCACGAAGTTATTGGGGAAAAGGGTGTTATGTATTATCGTGAATTGTCTTCTCTATACTGTTTTTCTCAATTATTTTCACATATTAATTTTCCACAAACCTTTTTTTTATAAAATAAATTTTAAAAAATTTTCTCAAGATGGTTGATCACGTTGATGACATTAATGAAGATACTAGATGGCAGCACTACCGATATTTAACTTTGTAACAGGCAAGCTGTTAACAAGGATGTACAGCAATACTTTCATTCACGAGACACGTGAGATTTAAGTTGTATCGAGAGACGAAGACATTCTAGAGAGTTCGATTTTAACCTTCATCACGAAGGGTTGTGTGTTTCGCATGTTAATGCAAAATAAAGGAATGTTTCATGTTCGTCGCTTCGTATACACCTCACCAATCGTCACATTGGCGCCCAACGTTTAAAATAGACGCGTGAGTGTTTTTAGCTAAGCGGACATCCTAATTAGGTACCAAGTGAGTGAAAATGGCATACTTGGCGAAATATCGAAAAGACGAACTCCGTCGCCTTGCCGAAGAGATGGGCGAACCTACCGAACCCGAGATGAAAGTGATAGAGCTGAAGAAGCTGATTACGTCCAGTAAAGAATACGATGAGGTCTTCGCAAAAGGAGTGCTACAGACCCTCGTAGAAGAGAGAATTCGACAAGAAGAAGCAGAAGAAAGAATTCGACGAGAAGAAACAGAAGAAAGAATTCGACGAGAAGAAACAGAGGAGAGGATTCGACGGGAAGATGCCGAAGAGAGGAACCGGCGAGCAGAAATGCAGTTCGAACTCGAGAGACTGAGGATAGAAGCGGAGAAGTGCCAAGCTTCCGTTCGACCGGCTGTGACAAATCGGGACTTTCAAGTGTCGGTTCCGCGTTTTGAATCATCAGATGACATTTCACTGTTCCTGGTCCTGTTCGAACGACACATGGGATTACACCAGATTCCGGAAGAATTGTGGATTACGTATCTCATCAATAGTTTACCGAAGGAGGTGGCTAGGATCTGTGCCAGGGAGCCTGACGAGAAGTTCAAGGACTATCGGTATCTCAAGGAACTGCTGTTAAAGCGATTTAAGCTACATGCGGACAGATTTCGACAGCTTTTTGTAGAGCATCGGAAGAACTCGGAGAGTTCATGGCGTGATTTTTATTTTGAGTTGAAAACGTATCTTGAAGGGTGGTTAACAGAAGTTAAGGTCACAACATTCGAGGACTTGATTAATCTAGTCATAGTTGATCAGATGAAGAAGAAGTGCCCTCCACAAGTGAAAGAACATTTCATCGATGTATGGGCCATGTTGATCTCCCCATCGGAACTAGCGGAGAAACTCGACGCGTATGAAGATGCCAGGAGTACTTTCCCAAAGAAATTCAACCAACAGTACGATGTCGAGGGTCGTCGAAAGCAAACACCGAGGAAATATCCATGGACGTCATCAAAACCAGTGATTCATGCAGATGAACAGACACTTCCCATGATCAGCCTGGATGAACAGCGACCTCTAAGCAGCTATGGATGTGGATATCCGGGGGTAATTAGAGCGCAGTGTCCGACCTGTAATCCCGAAATGACAGCGACAACCGCTCAGTTTGGTCAGTTGGAACTGAATCTATGCTCTTCTGTAACAAAACCCGTAGCATTGTTAAAAATTCATGTAAATGGCAAAGTGGGAACTGCCTGTGCCGACAGCGGTGCTACGCACTGTATCGCAAGTGATACTCTGCATCGTATTTTGAAAGAGCAAAACGCCAAATTCCATCAGGAAACTATCGAGATGCGTCTTGCAAACGGACAGCAATCAACGGTGAATGTGTGGACCACAACGGTATTGGTCAACATCCAATGGAAGCGACTAAGGACGAAATTTATAGTTCTTCCTGGAATCGTCGGTAATAGAACTCTTTTGGGAATCGACTTTCTAGAGAAAGCTGGTATCGTGTTGGATCTCAAGCGAAGGGAATGGTTCTTCGGGGAAAATACTCGGAAGCGATTCCACTTTGTGAACGAGTCTACGATTAAAACTGTTCAACATGTAGTAGAGCATGTTAACTTGAATTCTTGCCAACTACGACAAGTTGAAGGAGAGCAACGGAAACAAGTGCTGAACAGGTCGTGGAAAAAGAATGAAAATTTTTTCAGTCCAGGGGGAGGAGACACTCCCGAAGGCGAAGTTCACCATGGTGATATGGCATCGGAACCTCAGCGGTGGGATTGGTCTAGACGTCTCAGGAACCAAACAGGTCGCGTCCGTGACTATCCACGTCATGTTTCTGGCTATCCACGTCCTGCTGTCCATAGCGAAATCCACCGATCCGCAAGAAGCTTTCATCACCAATCGGTGCAAAGGCAACCACGAGTTACTCCGACAGGCAGGCAAGTACTAGACTTACGTTTCCGCAGGAACGAACGAGTCGAACTTTCCGGTCCCAGGCGACGCAGCCCAGGATCACCAGGATATTATCACATACTGCATCGTTGTAAAATGCCAAGCCAAACAATAACGTCTAGCAATAGCTTCCATGAGTCAAGGACCCAAACAAGTATAAACAGTGCTAGAGAAGGGAACGATAAATGCAGGGGGAGCGGCATTAAATATTCGGATCAAACCCCTAACGCGCGTCGATCAGAAAGTCGCAGCCATGCCCAAAGAAGTCGTGAAAACAGGTTGACTCCCATGCAAAGCCTTACAAGAGTTTCTGTGAAGCAGAAAGTGGAACAAAAACGGGATGAACGCAAAGGTTATGTTGACAACGGTTCCAAACCGAGTTCTCGAAGGAAGAACTGGTCGACAAAGTTCACGCCACAACGAGATGGACCGTACCCTGTGCTAGCCCAGAGATCGCCTACGAGGTACATAGTCGCTGATACGGCCAAATCGGGTGTCTCTGTCAGCGTATATTGTACTTCTGCTCTCACACCATGTGCGAAACCGGATGCTGTATCCGTAGTGCCATCACGAAAGAAGGGACGACCACTCAAAGTTGGAACTAACAAGAACACTGAACAACTTCCCATAACGCCTATTGCTGGTTCCTTGCCGGGACGTCCGCGAAACCAGAGGGGGAGTATGTAACAGGCAAGCTGTTAACAAGGATGTACAGCAATACTTTTATTCACGAGACACGTGAGATTTAAGTTGTATCGAGAGACGAAGACATTCTAGAGAGTTCGATTTTAACCTTCATCACGAAGGGTTGTGTGTTTCGCATGTTAATGCAAAATAAAGGAATGTTTCATGTTCGTCGCTTCGTATACACCTCACCAATCGTCACAACTTCCGTGAAAATTATTCACTAAGTCGTTATATAAAATAACTTTTATCAAATTTTTAAATGGCGTCCCGATTTCTCTTTGGACATGAAGTTGTTGTAGTAGAAATGAATTTTAAAAAGAAATAATTAAGTCGCCAAATATTACGGCGAAAATGTCAATTATGGCACAAGACTAACCAAGATTTTTCTTTAGCCGTTTTCAATCCCCAAGTTTGAAAAGATTTTCGGAACAAGTTCGTTTGTGGTTGATGATGCTAATTAACCACTAGTGTTCAAATTATGCTGCTTCGATCTATGCTACGAGAAGAGCCTTTTATAAACAAATAACCAAGATTTATAAGTTAATCAAACATGATCCAAAAAACACTCACTTCCATACATCTTAATGCAAATGCGTTATTCTTTTTATCCATCGTCATCGTCTTTGGATCTTTAGGAGATTAAATACCAATAATCAGAGAATATGCACAAAACAAAAGTTTTCATTGTCAACATTTTAATATTTCTGAAGCAGTCGTTATTTCACCACTTCCAGCCTACTCTGTACTGAAATTATGGGTGGAGCACATAAACGAAAAATACTTGTCTCTTTCTTTTTCTCCTCAAAGCCGAGAAGTACCCCCCCCCCCATTTTCTTATTATAAGATAATCCCCCACGTCTCTTTCCTCAACAGTTCATCCATGCGACGTGGAGAATTAAATGTTTTATTTAATATCTACGGTAACACTACCGATATTTCCTTCCGTAAGGCCCCTTAACGAAACGAGATTTGTAACAACACCCATAAAAAGCTTATTCTTTAGACATCACTTCTTATACCACATAATTAAGAAACATTAAGACATAAGAGGCCTTTCACACGGAGCGGACGCGGGTCCGGAAGAAGTTTTAACAATTGGAATATACTGAGCCTTTCAGACGAGCCGAAATATCTCCGCACCTAGGAAATGTTCATGCGGGTCCGGACGTCGTCCGCATGTGTCAAAACCTAAGTGCGGGCTTCGCATCCGCACATAGAAGTTTTGACAATAGGTTTATTCCGAGGTATTCACACGATGCGGATGCGGAGCGAATTCGTCCGCATCTTTGGCTACTTTTTAACAGAATTTTGAAAGGAATTTTTTTAATTATTTTGCCATAAATACCCTTAAAAACACCATATGAGGGTCCCTGTTCATCAAATATGATGTATCCGTTTGTTTCCTTCTGAGATTGAGATATAGCAACTTTAACTCCCAGTTAAAGTTGTCCATACTTTACAATTTTATGCAATAAAACCTGTCAACAACGGCCACTGACGAGACCAAAATTATAAGCCGTTCTGTTAATTACGAATATTTAATGGACTACATACTTTAATAACTTTTAAATTTAATTTAAAATTTTAATTTTTTCTTTGTAAATTTTTAAAACTATTTAAAATATGTAAATATTTATTTATGTAAATATTTATTATTATTCTTAAAATTTTTAATCTTTTAATTTTTTAAACTTAAAAAAATACTTTTATTAAACAACGTTATCCACGTACGGCGTTCACTCAGGGCCGGATTAAGACGATTGCAGGCCCTAAGCACTTGAGTAGTTTTGTTGTCCCCCGATACTTACAAGTATATTTTACTCGATATTGAGTCTATAAACTAAAAAATTTTATATTTCAGAAGTGACTAATCTAAGGATGAGACTTCACTCTAAAAGGTTTATGGAAGTTATTTTATAAAACTTGAAAACAGCAACCAATTAATTTATCGGTTGTATTTGCTCGAATGCAACCGATAAATTAATTGGTTGCATTTTTAAGAGAATTATTATAAAATTTTTATAGTGCAATCTGGGCTTAAGGCCGGGATCACACTGTAAAGTTTTATAAAATATATTTTATAAAAGTTGGAAATTCAACCAATAAAGCTCATAGTTTACATTCGAGGAAATGCAAGTGGTAAGCTTATTGGTTAAATTTTTCAAGTTTTATAAACGAACTTTTATCAAACTTTTATAGTGTAATCCCGGCCTAAGACAGAATTGTGATGTGAATATTTCTAAGCATAGGCATTTTGAAAGTCTCCACCCCCCCCCCCTTTTTTCTCTACTTGCAAATTCTTTGATATCTCCTGAATATTTTTTTTTTTGGAACATCGAATGTTCTGGATGTTTTTGGATTGGATTTTTCGAACATTGGATGTTTTTGGAATTTTTCTTTCATATTTTTCCGAAAAGACAGATTTTTTTTTTCAAAATCTTTTGAAAATATTTGAAGACAGTTTCTCCCATCGACTACTTGTGAGGATCGGAATGAAGACATCTTTATTCCCATATTCTATGTGACTCTAGATTAAACCACCAAAGAATGCCTCTAGGCTGCCTATGGGCACTGAATCAGGGATGAAGGAGAAACATAATTACAAAAATTGCGAAAAAATAGTTTTTATGCACGAATTTCAAAGCTCGTGTGAAAGGGTATGCGGACCCGCGTGCGCATCCGCTCCGTGTGGAAGTAGCCTAAAGTCTCTTCCCGCACTTTATTATTTTATTTTTATATTCCTTTCAACCACTTAAAAATGATTTATTTCACTTGTTTTGTTTTCATTGATATTATCTTTTAAATGTAAACCTATTTTTAGTTTTTCATTATACCACTTTATTCATGCTTTTATTTTAACAATTTTATTTTTATTCACTTCAAACACTTAAAAATTTATTTATTTCACTCTATTTTATTTTATCCATCTTATTCTCTATTTAATAATTTAAACTTTTATTGCAAACTTTTATTGTCATCAGTAATCGAAAAATTATGACTTTCCTCTCGTCTTCTAAGAAAATGTTCGTTTCGGTGAATGGTAGCAGTTACTGCATGCACTTTGGATGTTTGTGCATATGTATGGCATGGAACAGTGATATCTAAGGAATAATGCTGCAAGAATATAATCAGAAAAATCTTTCTTCAAATCAGTAATACAGGAAAAATTGAATGTTTGCATAGTGGTTATGAAACTCTCTATGAAGTTTCCGCTGAAGAATTCATTAATGTTATATTGAAATCGTTGCATGCAACGAGAGTGCTTGGTGAGAAATGCATTCGAATACATTTAAATTTAGTAAGAAAATATATTCAAACAACCTTCTCATAGTTAATTATTTTGATCCGGTTTATTTTTTTTAGTTGTTAATACATCTATTTATGCTGGTATTTTATTTATTTCATAGTATGATTATTTTATTTTCATTTGTTTTACTTCATTTTATTAATCTTTCAAAATTTTAATTTTATTTTTATTCTTACTATCATTGTGTTAATTTTATTGTTAGTTTTTCATTTATTTATTATTTATTCAATTTTTTGATGTCTTTATCTTATCTATTTGATTTTTATTGTCTTTGTTATGTTATTTGTATTATCATTTTTTATTTAATTTATTTTTAATAATTCAAAATTTTAATATTAGGTTTATTCGTTTTTTGATATTTTTTAAATTCTTTATTTCATTTACTCATCGTAATTATTTTATCTATTTGATTTTTATTATCTTTGTGTAATAATTTTATTTTCATTGTTAGCTTTTTTCACTCCTTTATTTTTAATCGTTACTATTTCACGTGTTTCATTTTTTCATTACTTTTGTTATTTTATTTATATTAGCGTATTATTTTTAATCTTTAAAAATTATTTACTTCTGTAATTATATCTTATTTTTATTGTTTTGGAGACTTATTTCAATTATTAATTTTGTATAAAACATCATTTTTATTTTAGTTTTATAAAATTTGTTTTAAATCGTTTTTTTATTTAAATTCTCTATTTTTCTGTAATGTTTCATCTTTTAAAACGATTCAGCGTTAACGGCAATACAGTATTGTAAAAGCTCGACAGCGAATTCGAAAGCAAATTGAATGGTGAGAAGCAAGTTGGAAAAAAAAGTTATAACCACTGACAAAGCAAACTAATTACCGGACATAATAGAAGTTTGAATTGTAAATAAATTTGACTCTTGACTTAAGAGAAAAAGAGACAGGAAATGCCGAGATAAGGTGAGAATCCTGCAAAAACCGGAAATTGAGACAAAAAAGCCCCTCGTAGATCACTTAATGACAAGGTGTCGGCATTCTTTGAACTCTGGGTTCTGTTGAGAGGAAAAACAACAGATATCACTTAATGAGCACCGGAAGTCGTTTAATAAACAACATCCACACCAACCTTGACCCCCCCGCTCTGCCCACATAGGGGAGTCTGTCCCCATAGGTTAATAAAAAACATATATCACTCAATAAACACCGGTAATCAATAGCGATAAGACACCGGAAGTCGTTTAATAAACAACAGCTGTCAGTTAATAAACACCGGATGTAAATAGCGATAAGACAACGGAAGTGCAACTCGTACTATATCTCAGCGGCCACTTCCGGCGGTATAGTGGGGCCCATACTACTCATATGTGTATATATGAATTGACATCTTCATCATTGTGCCCCCCCTCCCGCAGACATTCAAGCAGTACCGTCTTAACGCATAGGCTCACAACACATAGACCTCAAGAGAAGAGGGGCCTCAGAAAAATAAGAAGTATGTGAATTTTTCCAGAATTTACCAGCTAGGGCCTCGAAAAAATCACTTTGCCACCATGAACAATCTCCGCCTATGTTTAAAACATTGAATGATTTATGCTTAATTGTTATTTGCATGCTGAACTGTAATGTCTTTTTTTCAAAAGCAAATCGTTTAGAATAGGGGTCTTCAACCCGTGGCCCACCGTCGCTATTATGGTGGCCCGCCAAAACATTTCGATCGATTGACGCAATATCATTCAAAAATAGGGTAAAACGAGGATTTCGAGAAAAAAAGTCACCCAGCTTCATATAGACTTATAACAAGGGCAGGCTGATCAGTGTACAGTATTTACAAAGCCTCCTAGAGAGTAGTATCTAGGAGGCTTTGGTATTTATATATAGCTTTTTTATAAAGCTTTTAACGCAAAAGAAACCATACCATATACTTCTTTACCATATATAACTGGGAGTACATCCTATCTTTTAGTGGGAGAAAGCAGAAATGGACGGATTTTCCATGATATCGTATTTCTCCGGTGCATGGTTGGGGAAGGAGCAGGTGGATGTATGCATCTTGACTAGTTGAAGGATTTTTACAATATTGATGCAGTTAGTTTACTTGTGTTTTCGGTCTTTCAAGCGTTTGATCAGAAGCCTTTTAGTCTTTAAATGAGTGCATGATGGCGAACCCTGTAGAAAAAACAAGGTGAAAAGAAGTTATATTTTTTTTTTCAAGAAAAGTGGTCATCCCTTTATTTTTTCGTCAAACACAAGGCTAAAGCAGTTTGTCTCATTTGCAGTGAGAGCGTAGCCATGATGAAAGAATACAATATTAAGAGACATTACGATACCAAGTATAGTGCGAAGTATTCTGGATTGGAGGGACATTTTTTCGAAGTGAAAAAGTCAATGAACTGAAATCGAAGCTGAGCTGTCAACAGTCATTATTCTTTTGAAGAGATGAACAGTCTGAAAATTGTGTTCGTGTTAGTTATATAATAGCAAAAAAATTGTGAAACGTGGGAAGCCCTTCATTGATGGAGAAAAAGAATGCCTTCAGTCTGCAGTTGATGTGTTTTGCCCATCACAGGGTCAAGCTGTCTCGAACATTAGTTTGGCGTGACAGTAGCAAGACGCGTGCAGAATCTGTCAGCAGATGTATTCAAGACCTCAAACCAAAATGTGAAGAATTTTTGTTTTTAATCAGTAGCTATGGATGAATCGATGGGTGCAACAGATACCGCACAAGCAGCCATTTTCAATCGCGGTATTGACAAAAATTTCAAAATTGTTGAGGAGTTAGCTAGTGTCGTTGCACTTAAGGATACCACACGAAGTTTTGACTTATATTCAAGTTTGGCAGAAACATTGACCAAATGTGAGTTGGACTTAATCAAAATATATCTGCCATAACTACAGATGGTGCTCCCTCTATATATGACCGGTGAAAAGACAGGGGTAATCATACTGATAAAGTCAGATGCCGAAAAATGTGGAAATTACATGTCATGAGCTGAAAAAGGTTAAGAAACACTGATCTAAACTACCACTTACTGGGAAAAAACCGTTTCATAATCTTTATGACAACGTGAAAGCATTCGAAACTAAATTAGTCCTTTGGGAACGTCAATTTCAAAACAAAAACTGCATAGATTTTCCTAAATTATCGGAGTTGGTAAATAGATCTACAACTTGGAAACCGGACGATTATATACAGTGCATTTCAAATCTAAGAATGGAATTCAGAAGCAGATTTTCCGACTTCCGCGAGAACAAAATTTCTATGAAAATGTTTTCCTCACCATTCTCGGTCGATATCGAAAGTCTTACACCAGAGCTACAATTAGAATTTGCAGATTTGCAATGTGACTGCAGTTAAATGCAAGTTTTTTGAAATTCTTTCATTAATTGATTTTTATTTTAAATATGGGTCCTAAGAAAAGTATCCAGAATACGCAAACATGCATTGTTCATGTCTTCTATATTTGGCAGTAGTACTTACATATGTGAACAGAGTTGTTTAGTCGAATGAAGAATACAAAATAAAAAATTAGAACAAATATAACTGATCGGCATTTGGAGAATACTTTACGAACAGCAACAACACAAATTTTAACTAACATTGAAGCTTTAGTAGGGCAAAAACAATGTCTCGTTTCGCATTAATTTAGGAATTGCATCCACTCGCATTCGTAATGTAAGTAACAAAATACTTTTTTTTTTGGTATGTAATTAATTCAACATATGCATGTATAAACAGAAATAATCCATTTTCATTCTGTTTCATGCAATATAAAAAATACCTAAAATAATTGTTTTTACCCCAATTCAGCTTAATTTTTTAAACAAAAATGCTACATAATGGAATCATAATATATGTAGTACGCGTCACATTTTAATTTGTCGTATCTGAGCATACGTAGGATCAACCTTTGGCAGGAGGAGTGGTACACACCGAAATTGATTGAAGGAATCTCTGAGAAAAATTTAGATTCATCAACTTTCAAAAGCATTTTCAAGTAACAGAAATGTATTAATAAAGCAAAAAAGGAATTTTTTGACACCAATTCGAAATGGTTTTTCAAAATAAAAATAAATTAATAAATTAATATTTGTTAAAATTAATTGAATTGAATGCTTAAATTTCTAAAATATTTTGAAATATATTTAGTTTGTGATCATCTTTGCCCCCCCCCCCCCCGCCGACAAATTTTTTATGTGGCCCTCGAGCGTAAAACGTTGAAGACCCCTACTTTAGAACTTGATATGGTCTACAAGTTAAATGATAATTATAACTATTTTAAAAATTATACAGAGTGGGCAAAAATCCGTAGAAACTTTAAAAATGAATAAAATCCGGAAAAGGAAATAAAAACAGTTTTCAGGGGTGGCATCGCTAAATCACGGGAATTTTTTGAAGACAGGAAAAAAAACTCAAAAAAATAGTCGATAGGTGGCACTGTGTGGTACTAGCGACTACGGTGGAAATATGCAAATGAGAATGCTATAAGAACTTGCGCTCCTAATCCACAATTAGTTCACCGCTGTAAACCGTGTATATGTACCTGCTGCACTCTGCAGTTGCTGGATTAGTAACTCGCCTGCAATGTGTTATCCCCTGTGGTGGTGGTTATGTGGAACACATACTGCTGTAATAAACGATTTGGTGGCATTATGTTCGTTATCTGCGTATCTTTTCTTTGACTTGTGTACGTCAGCGCCACCTATCGGCTGTTTTTAGTGGAGGGGGGTGTTTCCTGTCTTAAAAAATTACGATGACCTAGCGATGCAACCCGTTTTTTATTACGGTTATTTTTCCGGTTTTTATGAATTTTTAAAGTTTCTACGGACTTTTTGCCCACCTTGTATATAGTGAAACTTTGATATAAAGATATTATGTGAACCAAGAAAAAAATATAGTTGTAGAGGGATTATTGTTATACCACGTGCCATCAAATTTATGCTGCTTTGGCATCTTGTCTAAATCGGCATTGAATGTGCTTTTGAGTATTTATTTGCCACCATAAATTTTAGTTTATTAGTTGATAAAGAAAATTCATTTGGCCATTAATTAAATTAAAATTAAATGTTCATTTTATTGCCCCTGTAAAGATTGATTGATTGATGACCGCTCACGCTCAGAGCTGTTGTGCAAGACAACTTCCTCTCTTCACCTCCTAGGAAGCTGGGTCGTGTCGGAGATCATCTTGCCCCTGTGAAGAGGTTTATCGCAGTACATTTTGTTGTATCGGACAAAAAGTTGCGATACCGAAAACTTCAACACTTTCGGCGATCAGGTGGTACCAAAGAGAGAGGAGTTTATCACAGTAAAAGTTATCGTTGTATCAAAGGAGTTCGACATTAGACTATAGGCGATTCCAAACAAGATTAAAAAAAATATCGTTGTAGAGGCTAGAGGGATTTTTCGTTAAATTCGAGTAGCGTTGTGGCGAGGTTTCACGGTATCTTTAATAAAGTATCATTTCAAACTACAAGTTAAAAATGAGCAAATGTTGAAAAAAATTCACAATTTTTATAGATTGCAATGTGAATGTCCTTAAATTTTAAACTTTTGCTTAGAAAAGTCCTTGAATTTTGTCGTAACTGTTCTTCGTTTCGTAAGAATACGAACCACGTATTAATTATGGTCAGTCTATTGATATTCCGTGATATTTATTATTCTGAAAGCAATCACTTCGATCCGTCTTCATTTAAATGTATCTCTTGCCCAAAATATGTGTAGATAATATCTACAGAGTATTTGGTTCTCATCCACTTTTTGTATGAACGTGAGTAAACAAAAGTGATGAATGATATCAAATATAATTATTAGGATAAAGGTAATATAATTAAACCTACGGAGAGAGAGCTTTCAAAGATAACTTTCATCATTGTTTTTTTATGTATATTCTGATTTGTAGATGTGTAACGATTATAATTGTACACATGCATTAGGGCAATTTCACTGAATCAACAAAATCAAACTTCTATACAGGAATCAATTACAAGACATGTACTATAGAGGTTGCTGTGGACGATCAACATCAGGAAATAGCCAGTGGTGTTCACAAGGACAAAGAGGAAGAAGATATTGGTGCAGGTGATCAGGTAAGAAAAAAAAAGAGCACGATAATGTATGAAGATTTCAATGCATACAGTAAATGCACCAGTTCAGCGATGGCATCTTACCTGGAGTGGACAAACAAGTATCATTGCGCGTGCAAATTGTTTCCTGAACATTCTATTTTCCAGCATATATCTATTAATGATATCACAAGTGGTCTCCATTATTGTCTACTGAATGATGCCCGGGGCGTACGCAGGATCGATCTGTGAAGGGGGCACAATGAATTTCTTCCAGAGGATTTTGAGTTACTGACAAGTCTGAGCTTCAAAAACTCAGATTAACAAAAATTGATTGAGTTAACATGTAAAGGAATTTTCTTTCGATATTTTAATTATTTTACAAAGACATTTAAAAATATTTTTAATCGTCTTGGGGGGGGGGCAGGCATCATGCGCCCCTTCCTGCGTACGTCTCTGAGTAAGGTAAGGGGAGCTATACCTAATCGAACATGCACATCGTACACATTCCTCTGCGGAATTGATAATAAATCGGCACATGTAGGAACGTGTTGTGTGAGTGTATGTACCGCATGGCCATAACATATTTATGTTTTCCGAGTTGCGCTTGTTTCATGGTCTTGCTGGTGCTGCCATACTATCTTAATCTATATCATAATATCTGTCTTCCATATTTTGAAGTGAAGATGATAAATGCTTGAATTTTCATGTTATGTAAGTACCATATTACCTATTATGTCTACCTATTTTCTGCGGAGACATTTTTAAATATTACTTTCCAAGGGATCTCTCTCTCTCTCTCTTTGCATATATATAGAAGTTGTGCGTGTATATATATATATATATATATGAAGAAATAGCAAAAATTGCTTTTTGAATGACAAGAAAGAGCATTAGTGCTGCTCACTTGTTCATTCAAAAATATATACTTAAAAGAAAATTATTTGACGAAAAAATGAATACAATACATGGAATTTTAGGAGAGTGAAATTGGACCTATGCAGTGGGTCGTCATCAGGGGGAACCCCGAAAAGAGTAGGCGTTTCTGAAGGGCAGCTATGCCTGATTGCATTAAAAATGCCAACCCTTGTTTCCGACACCTGCCTTCTCAAAAAACATGTTGGGCGAAAAAATGACAATGAAAAAAATATGTTCAAGAAATACAATACTAGAAAAAATATATGCAGGGCTTCAGATTATAAGTAAAATGAAGCATGAGAAAAACATATGCAAAGTTACAAGAATACAAAAATTACAGGGAATATTTTACAGAGATTACAAAAAAAAATTAAAAAGTCCAAAATGTAGTCAAAAATCTAGTCAATGTAGGACAGGGAGCTACAACATCGCTGCAGAAAAAATGTTTTTAAAGCACTGAACAATATACTCTCACTTATCGAAGAAGACAGCATTATCGTTAACAACAACCATAAGGTTCTTGACTTTATAACAACAATAACATATCTCATTTTTGCACACATGACTTCGAAAACCTCTTCACCAACATACCACACAATAAGAACATTGACATCTGTTTTCATCTCTTTCAAAATTACGAAGGTTCCCTGAAATTTAATTTTACACACTGGAAAAACCTTGTTAACTTCTGCATTCTTGAAAACGTTATTTAAAATGGCATACATATCCACAAGCAGATTAAAAGAATACCAATGGGGACCTGCTACTAAAGCGCCCCTTGCTAACCTTTTTCTCCACTTCTTTCAACAAAAATCCAAACTGCAATACAACTTTGTTGGCTTTCGTTACATTGTTGATCTAATCATTTTCAAAAACTAAAATTTTAACAGTATCTTCCCCAACATCTACCCTGGATAGCTTTCTCTGAAGGAAACCACAAAAGAAGACCAAATAAATTTCTCGGATATAAAAATACATAAAAACAACAATAAATGGGAAACAGGTGTATATGACAAAAGAAAAGACTGCAACTTTTTCGTTAACTGTTTAAGCCACTAGCATTCAAACATCAACACCAAAATATTCAGAAACACACTCATTTCGCAAATCTGTATAGATTCCGACATATCTGCTGCATCTGGCAACAGTATTCCCACCGTCTTCTTCAACGACATTTCCAAAAAAATCTTCAAAAAAACAAGTGTCCCCATTATTTATGTATGTCCAGTGATTTTTGACTATATTTTGGACTTTTTATTTTTTGACATCTTTTATAATCTCTATAAAATATTCCCTGTAAATTTTGTATTCTTGTAACTTTGCATTTATTTTTCCTCGTGCTTCTTTGAGCTTATAATCTGAAGCTCTGTATATATTTTTTCTAGTATTGTATTTCTTGAATATATTTTTTTCAATGTCATTTTTTCGTCCAACATGTGTTTAGTGAAGGCAGGCGTCGGGGAACAAGGGTTGGCATTTTTAATGCGATCAGGCATAGCTACCCTTCAGAAACGCCTACTCTTTTCGAACCATGAATGGGGTTCCCTCTGATGATGACCCATTTTCATAGGTTTCATTTCACTCTCATAAAATTACATCTTGTATTCATTTTTTCTTCAAATAATTTCCTTTTATATATATATACAAGGGCAACCCTCCCCCCAACTCCTCCAATAGAGCTAACTACTCGTCACATCTTCTTTAATTATAAAGCAAAATATTCCTCAGGCACTGCGAATGCCTACAAAATAGTCATTCAATTGCCAGTTTCCCACTCTGATTTCGATAACAATGCACTGCCGTCATAAATACAACAGAATACTCGATGCACCGCAGTACATACGTGATACGCCACGATAGGCAATACAGCACAATAAGTAATGCACCACTGTATACAATGCACTCCCATATCAGCAATACAGCAAATTAAGAAGTGATTCACTAAACACGGTGTACCACAACACGCAAAGCACCACCATCGTCAATAAAGCACAATACTCAATTCCCCCCACTATATGCAGTGCACCACAATGTGAAATACAACACAAAACGCAATGTACCACCATCGGCAATACAGCACAAAACGCAATGTACCACCATTGGCAATGCAGCAATAAGCAATGCACCACTATATGCAATGCAACAAACAGCATCAGCAATACAGCAAACTAAGTAGTGCACCATGATAAGGAATGCACCACAATACGCAATACAGCAAACTAAGTAGTGCACCATGATAAGGAATGCACCACAATACGCAATACAGCATAATACACAATGCATCGCAATAGGCAAAGTACCATAATATGTACCACAATACACCATAAGCAATAAAGCACAATATGCAATGCACCACAGTACGCAATGTATCGCATTAAGCCAAACGCAATAATACGCAATGCACCACAATACGCAATGAGCACTGCGTTGCAATAAGAAATACAGCACGCGATGCACGATGCACTACAATATGGAATGCACCACTATTTGCGGTACGCCGCAATAAGCAATACACCTCAATACGCAATAAGCACTCATTAAAATAAGCAATACATCATGCGATGCACTACAATACACAATGCATTACAATCAGTAACGCACCACTATTTGCAGTGCACCTCAATCAGCAATACAGTATAATATGCAATCCACCATAATATGCACACACGATGTACCGCATCAAGCAAAGCACAATAATATGCAATAAGAAGTGCATTACAATAAGCAATACAGCACGTTTGCATAACAGTACAAATCAACAACCAACAAAATCAGCAATGCACTGCAATCAGCGAAGCATCACAATAAGCAATTCACCACAATAATGTGCAATACAGACTGCATCGGACTTCATTATAATACAGCATGCGATGCACTAAAATCAGTATTGTATTTGCAATGCACCACAATAAATAATACAGCAAAATAGCAATGCACACTGCATTAGATTAAACAATACAGCACGCGATGCACTACAATACGCAATGCATTACAATAGGCAATACAGCACAATACGCAACAATATATTACAATCAGCAATACAGTACAATACGCAATTCACCACAATACGGAATAAGCATGCATAAGCAAATACAGCATGCAATGCATAACAATACGTGATGCATAACAATACGTGATGCATAACAATACGCAATGCACCACAATAAGGCCTACAGAACAATAAGCAGTAGGCACGGCATTATAAAAAGCAATACGGAACACGATGTACTACGTAATGCATACAATACGCAATGCACCACAATCAGCGGTGCACCACAATACGCAATACACCACAATCAGCGGTGCCCAACAATACGCAATACACCACAATACGTAATGTACCCTACAATGCGCATACAATAGCAATGATGCATAACAATACGCAATACACCACAATACGCAATACGTACGGCATTATAATAAGCAATACAGTACGCGATGCACTACAACACGTAATGCATAACAATACGCAACACACACCACAATAAGAAATACAGGTCAATACGCAATACAGCACTACATCGAAATAAGCACCACAATACGCCATAACCACTGAAACACGATATGCAAGCGATGCACAACTATTTGCACTACACCACAATAAGCAATACAACCCAATACGCAATAAGCACTGCATTGCAATGAGAAATGCAGCGCGCGATGCACTATAATGCATAACAATTAGCAACACACCACAATCAGCAATGCATCACAATAAGTGTTGAGGGCAGAGCGTGCCGACTGAGCTGAAGAAAGAAAAACAACGATCGGAAGTTCATTTTGAACTCTAAAAAAAAAGATCATTTACGTTCATCAGAAAATACGGCCGGCAATCAAAAGGGAGAGACAAATCAAATCCCGACATACATACATACATGAAAAAAAACAGACATCTCACATATAGAGAAAAAACCAGTCTATATATCCGTGCTCCCGAGGGTGAGAACACGCAGCCGCCGATTTGCATATAGCGTCGGAACAACCGGTTCCCGCACGTGCATGTAGGGGGGGGGGGAAAGAAGAAGGAAAACAATCCAATAATAAGCAATACAGAACGCAATGCACCTCAATGCATAACTATATGCAATACAGTACAATTCACGATGCATCACATAAGCAAAGCACCATAACTATATGCAATACAGTACAATTCGCGATGCATCACATAAGCAAAGCACCATAACAATCAATACAGCACGCGATGCATTACAATACGCAATGCACCAAAAATAGCAATGTACCACTATTTACAGTGCCCCGCAATACAGCATAAAACGTAATGCACTACAATACGCGAAGTATCGCAATAAGCGAAGCACCATAATATACGCAAGTACATAAGTACTGTATTACAGTAAACAATATATCACGCGATGCGCTAGAATGCGGAATGCACCACAATAAGCAATACAGCATAACAGGTCTACGCAATGCCACACCATCGGCGGCGATTCAGTGCAATCAGCAATGCACCATTTTAGGCAATGCAGCACAATAAGTAGTGCAGACTTATATTAAGGGCATAACAAAAACAATGCACCACTATATTCAGTGCACCACATTAAGCAGGATACGCAATACACCATAATAAGCAAAACAACACAATGCGTAATTTACCTCCCCCCCCCCCTCCATCGGCAATAAAACTCAATAACAAGTACACCGCCACCGTTGGCAATACAGCACAATAAACAATGCACCACAATATGCAGTGCACCACAATACACCATAAGCACTGCATTAGGATAAGCAATATGGCACGTGATTCACTAAAATACGTAATGCATAACAATGCGCAATTGACTAATATTTACAGTGCACCACAATAACCAATGCATCACAATACCTCATGCACCGACATACAGCACAATACGCGATGCATCGCACTAAACAAAGCGCCATAATACGCAATGAGCCATAATAAGCCATAAGCACTGCATTACAATAAGCAATACAACACTCAGTGCACTACAACACATAAAGCATCACAATTAGTAATGTGTGTAATCAATAATATTGTACACCACAAATAAGCAATGCAGCATAGTATGCGATGCATCGCAATAAGCAAAGCACTATAAAAAGCACTATAGTACGTAATGCACCACAATACGCATTAAACGCTGCATTACAATGAGCAATACAGCACGCGATGCACTACAATATGCAATGCACCGCAATCAGTACTGCGCCATTATTTTTGCAGTGCCACAATAAGCAATGCAGCACAATGCGCAATGAGAAGCAAGTACTCATCCTCGACTCAAAATGAAAACTGTCAATTTCCCCCATGAAGAGATCTGTCCAATGCCCCGCCCTGTGTGTTGGGAGCACTGGTGATGTATACATACCTCTGGGTACATACACAAAACTCGGTCCCTACAGGTCAAGCGGTTCCCGATGTGTTCAGGAGTTAAATGAAAAAATTTGACCCAAAATCGTAACCGACTTCCGTAACACAAAAACGTAACAGATTTCCGTCACTCAAAAACGTCAGTTACATAAAATCGTCACTAATTTTCGTTGCTTAGAAACGGGCCCTTTTCGAGTTTGTGATTTTATATTATAGAGTAGAGAGATATACAACTTTTTTTTTTCTTTCGAACCGAGCGTAACTCAGGTCTATCACCATCTATGGGCGATTTACTACCTAGTGAGTTATGCCGGAAGCGTAACTGTGTGTGTGTAAAAAGACTGTCCTAACAGTCTTTGAGTGGCCATGTAGTGTTGTGTTTGATTTTTCAGTGCTGCCATCTGTATGTCAGAAGTGGAGTGATGTGTTATGATTCAATTACATATTTGTACTGTTTGTAGGTCTGTTGCTCTCTGTGGCGAGACTTTTTAAAAGGTTGATCGGCTCGCATTCGCTCCTTGAAATCACAGAAAACCAACTTCAGCGGACCACCATTGTGGTGACGGTGGGGTTCGAACCCGGGACAACGAGTCCGTCACTATGACCACTCGACCACCACAGCGGCAGTGGCTATATATATACATATATACTGGTAAATAACGGCTGCATACGTCAAAAAACATGGCGAATAAATTATGACCAGGCAAGGGTACAAGGACTTCGGCTGTTTTCTTCAGGCCTAACCTAGTAAGGCCAAGAAGCTGCAGTTCTCTTTGGTCCTCTTAATTACCTGTCATGACTTCTCTTTCACTCGTTGCCCCCTTAGAATATTCCAGGGCAGCAAGAGTACTCAGGTAGAGAACCGCTGTAAGATATCTTGCATGCATATTGTAAATAAATCTCAAAATATATACATTCGAGCACTTTCTCCTTTCTCCGTAAACGAAAAAATTGTTTTTTCCCTTTTTTCTTTTTTTTTACCTCGGCATTCTTTTCTCCCTCGCTACGGTTTGACAGGTTAAAAGAAGTAATACTTATAGAAGGGGATGGCTGTAACGGCTGTAGACGGAGAAAAGAAGAAAGGGTAAAACCCGTTCTCTATCTCTCCTCATCTTTTCTTTCCCCCTTTATTTCCTATATGTTAATAATGTTACTATTCAAGACTTGTCTCTACTAGTTCAACTGCATTTCGTCCAAATTTATTGACAAAAGCCAGGGGAGTTCAATGAGCATCGATAAATCTTTTGATCCGGCAGTGGATGCGTCAAACTTCGACCCGAGAATGCGTGGGGTTCAAAATTTCGGTCCTATAGTTATGAATTAATTCATTGGGTTTTTTTTTAATTCATAAAGCACCTGTAGTTACTTTGTTTTTAAGTAAGTTAAATAAACTATTTGAATTTATCCAGGCAATCTTTAAATTGTATTCCTTCCTTACATCCTTCTTCTTTCAATTGCATTTCTCAATCTCTTCGCCCACTTTGTCACATTATAAACTGCGAGTCAAAATTATGGGATCTAAAAGTTACTTCAGGCCTTTTCTTCAAGTTGCCTTTCAGAATTTTTTCAGCACCACTCTTTTTACTGCCATGTGTCATCTTCACAGAGGCCATCAAATGATTCCGAGCGATTCTTTCCACAAGGGTGGGACTGACAGGCATGACCCTTACAAGGGTGGTGCTGAAGGGCCATGAGATGTTTCTAGACATTTTTTTTTCTCGCTATAAATTCACTACCAAGGCCCCTCCCCCCCAAAAAAGAAAATTCCAGCCCAGATGTCTGGTAGCAGGTTTTGGGCCCAGGAACGATTATCTGGGCCCAAGTATATATATATTCCTCATAAAATAATTACGCGCTGCCAGGTAGGGAAAGCATTATCTGCAAAAAATATGGGTGTGTGTGCGCACACACACTCAGAAGAAAAACAGTTGAAACTATAATTTCAATTTAATGCAGAGTTAGACCCTGTCAAGACAAACTGGCTCAATAAAAAGTTTCGCTTAGATATTTTTTACTTTGGACACAACCAAGTTCATGTTTTGTCGGTTAATACAAAATATTTTAGCCGTTTCTTTGTCTTAACAGGGTTTAACTGTAATACCATTACAGTAGAGAATCTCGATAACTCAACACGTAGATAACTTTACTAACTTGTCGAGTCATATTATTCCCGTGGTTTGCACAAAGCTAAATTAGTGGAAAAAATCTAATTCAATACAAGACCCCGCTTAAGACGACTATGATCCACTGTGTTACCACAACTAATTTTTCAAAATTGCTTGGGTGTTGGCCATGAAAAGATGTGTGTGTGTGCGCACACACATCTTTTCATGGATAAGAATGAATATTATAAACATGCACACTATGAAGTTATGGGAAAAGATGGTGTGCACACACCTTTTCCCATAACTCATAGTGTGCATTCAAGGTTTCATTTGAATTGTTCCACTAGAACAGGCAACACGAGTGTGACGAGTGTGCAAGTAAAGTCAGTTTAATAATAATTACCTTTCCTACAGTTCAATAATAATTACCTTGCCTACAGTTTAATAATAATTGCCTTGCCTACAGTTTAATAATAATTGCCTTGCCTACAGTTTAATAATAATTACCTAACTACAGAAGCATGCACAAAAATGTCCCCACACGAGCCAACCAAAAATTTAAAACATTGTTTATAATATTCTCTTCAAAAAAAAAAAAAAATTAGAGTATCGAATAAAAATATCTCCTATACCAAAGATTCTGAACTTTTTTTCGCCCATGGCCTCCTTTCAACTATTTCTCACATTCCTGTGGCACCTTCAACCATTTTCCATTCCTGTGGCCCCCTTGCGACCATGATTAATTTCCAACCCCCCCCCCTTTTTCCCGTTAAAAGACTCATTCAAATATTGTTTGAAGTATAAATATGTGTGTTTGAATTTAATTAATTTTTAATTTATGAAAATAACGAAAAAGCAAAACCGTAATACCACACAGTAAAAAAATATAATAAATTATTTTCAATCAATGTAAACTTTGGGGTAATTCAAGTATTGCATCAGCATCGGGGGGGGGGGGGGGTTCTGGTTTGCTGACTTTTGATGATAGGGGGAGGGGGTTTGAAGGTTGCTCACGTCATCAACCACCTTTTTTTTTGAAGATATGAAATATTCTAAGCTGCTGACGAAATTTTGCTGACAAGAGGTCAAAAATGGCTAAAAACTTGCTGTCTTAATACTTGAACAATCCCTTTGCGCTTGAAGACGTCATAATGTCATCGAGTGAGTTACTATACAAGATTAAGTTTGAATTATTTACAAATTAGTTTTTCTTGGGTAAATGTGAATTGGAATAAATCAGAATTTCAAACTAATCAGAAATTATAAATAATCAAATTTCAAATAAAGACACCATTGGTTTATCGATTATAATTTCGATACGGTGAGATTTACATTCATCGTAAAAATCTGATGTCTCGATGGATGACAAGCTATCTCTAAGTGGCTTTTTTGGTTCGTAATGTGGCCTCTCTCGCAGGCGAACAAGCAACGTGTGAGTTGGCTTAAACACAACACAATATTTCGCATAACAGACATTACTATATGTAATATACAGGGTACATAGGTAACAAGACGTATGTTATTTTACTGACAAACCGTTCACCCTACAGGAATACTTTCAATTAGAAAAATTATCTAAATAATGTGTAATACTCAGATATGTCGGTTGTATAGTTTTATTAAAATAAAAATGTTAACTTTTTATACGGACACCGTGTGCTCTAAAGTGTAGCCCTATCTCTCCTGATGCCAACAAAACCGTTTTATCCGCATTTAACGCGCAGTTTTTTTCGTTGGTTGTCTTCAAATAAATGTTACTGTCAAAATCACTGTCATTAAAGTGACACTGTATATATAAATACATTCATCTCGAAACCTTATAATTATTGATAACACAACCACAAGAAGAAACGTAGTAGCTAATAACTTATCAGCAACGACGTTTCATCTTTAGGTCACAAAAATCAAAGCCCTACTTATGAAAAATTGGATGAGAACACACACAAAAATGTCATTGTGCTTGTTTTCCTGAAACTCTTAAAATATTTGATACTGCAAGTACTAAATTCCATCTTTCAACTACTCAGATCCTTATGCTCGGTGTTGAAATATCCTGCGGTGTTGAAAAATCAATGAAATCTTTATGTTAATGTTACTTAAATAGGGGAAAAATTGTGAAAAAATATTCTATGCATTTTGTTTGAAATTAAATTTTTAGTCACTCTCTTAATGAATTTCTTCGTGGCCCCATTATCATCAGCCCTGGCTCCCCTTTTGCGATATTTTCCTCCATGGCTCCATGGAATATCCTAGGGCCACCGGTTGAGAACCACTGTCCTATACGATATTTTAACGAATTTCTGTTGATTTGAATGCTTTTGAAGGTTGGTAACACAAAGTTTTTCTCTGGAAGCAATTCCTTGTGACCCCGCTTCAAAAGTTGGTCCTGCCAAACATGGGAAAATTATGACTTCATACTTTTTGTGATTATTATATTATTTTATTTATTGCAATTATGCATTTATTTTCTTCAATTATTTTATTTTTAAGGGCTTGATGTTCGGCTACGCTACTAACGAAACAAAAGAATGCATGCCGCTGACAATTGTACTCGCTCACAAACTAAATGCAAAAATAGCTGAATTAAGGCGAAGCGGCACGTTTTGGTGGGCAGGACCAGACTCTAAAACACAAGTAACTACTGTTGCATATATTATAAGTTTTTACATTAAAGAACTGCCACGTCATCCCTCTTGCCGGGAGAGTGCCCTAGACCACTAGACTACAAAGGCAACAAATATCTCAATCTTTCCTTGGAGCTTGTGTGCACTGAACTCCCGACCGTACATGGACGGTCGGACCTAATTCAGGCCGAAGCTCACAATTGCTGACACTGCCAGCTGAGAGTGACATCATTCTAGGATAAGCCGCCATCTAGTGGCATTGTCAGCAATTGTGAGCTTTGGCCTGAATTAGGTCTGACTGTCCATGTACGGTCCCGTTCAGTGCACACAAGCTCCAAGGAAAAATTGATATATTTGTTGCCTTTGTAATCTAGTGCGCTCTCCCGGCTAGAGAGATGACGTAGGTTCGATTCTCCGCAAAGACGGCAGCAGAATTTTCTGTCTTTCGTAAAATATATCTTCGCATCAGCCAGCTGTTAAAAACCTTCGTAATTTAATTTTATTCAACATTCAATGAATCTAGCAGTTAAAGCAAACGTACATCTATAGGCATATATATAAAATTGATTTTCTGTGTGTCTGTCTGTGTGTGTGTGTGTGTTCTCTATACAAATCTACAATTTTAGATCGATCGTCACCAAATTTTGCATATATACCAAATGGGACCCGACTTGAACGATAGGCTACTTTAAAGTTTCATCAGAGCAGAGCAAATGCCTTAAATGGGCAAAAAACTGTCGAGCAACAATGGTTTTTGGGCGACAATGTTGCTGGCCTCAACAATCACTTTCCAAACGTTTACTTTAGTTACCGTGGTTCCCTAGCAATGCGTTTCAGACGTGTAATATGCCTTTACACCGGTTTGTCACTTCTTTAATCCAGTTAGTATATGTATATGTACATATAATAGTGTATGCCTTTATAATCGTTTGCCACATTTTCAATACTGTTACGAACTATAGACGAAAGATGGCACAATTCTTTATCGCGGTCTTCTGTTGGCAACGGGAGTTGATGCCGGTTTCGTTTTATCGGTGAGGGATGCTATTGTTGAGAACATTCCAGACAGTCCGCACGGTGGCACCGCCGACTTGGAAACTGTAAAATAGAACTTGGTAGAATATTCTATTTCTCAACGTTTCCGCCAGGGTTATAAATAGTCTGGCGTTCACAAGATGGCAGGCTCAAGGAGATTCCTAAATATAGAGAGATTCGATGAACAGTCAGTTGTGTTTAAACTTTGCGAGAAAGTTGTTAGCTCTCTGATTAGCTTGTAAATAAGTGTAAATTGCTGTTCTGTAAATAAATCTGTGTTTGTCCGTCGAACCGCTTCTCGTTTTTGCAACCTCGAAGTCTTGTGAAAAATTATCCGGAACAATATTCTCAGTAATGAAACTTTTTGAATAGACGTCATAATCATCATCAACATCGCTTTGAGGGTCAGGAAAAGAATGACCAATGGCAGGACCGGAACTGTTCTCTCACAAGAGTCAGATGGCATGAAGAGGACGATCCAGCCTCGTAAGGAAAAATCGCATGGAAATGCCGACGCTCTGACGTGAGGACCGAGTCCACAGAGACAGTCGTCATTGCCTCAAGGCAGAGGAAAAGTATGAACCGGTGAAACCTCTAGTGAGACAGATAACATCTAAAGTCTCAGTGACGATCCTTGGAGTGACGAGAACATCAGGAAGGCCCAGCTATAAGATCCCGACATACGGCCGATAATGGACTTGAAATAATCCACCGGTAGTAAACCAACATGGCAGAACGTCGCCTTTTCCAGTCCGACGACCAAGAGATACTGGGCGCTATGGGACTCTCTGGAGATGAGAGATGGCGTGGTGTACCGCAAATGGGAGTCGGAGGATGGAAAGACGTTCCGGTGGCAACTCGTCCAGCCAAGGAGTTGCACGAAAGCCCGACCGGTGGACATTTCGGAATGATTAAGACTCTCCAGAAGGTCTGTGAACGATTCTGTTGGGACAAATCCAGACCCGACGTGGAAGAGTGGTGCAAGAATTGTGACGCCTGCTCCACCCGCAAAGGGATCGCCCCATACATCCTGCGACAGTTACCAAGGACCGCCCACGAGAGCACCGGATACTCGCCATCGGTGATGAGAGATGTGGCGACAGCGTCCAGCACTGTCCACGTAATAGGAAAAAGAACGCGCCTGCGCGATGTTGGAACTGAACTTTGGTTTTGCCGCTCAAACGAGAGTCACGCGGTACAATCGTTCTTGTAGGTTCTGTTTATTTGTGTTTAATTGTTTAATAAATGTTTAATAATATCTTTGAATCGTAGAAGGAAGTGTTTGTCGTCAACCGCCTTATTCCTTCTACGACAAGTGGTGACCCGACCGACCCCGAACGCTCTTCTGCTCAATTTCCATTCCGCCTCCACCGTTATCTTCTGTCATGGCGACGAATGTGAAACTGCCACCTTTCTGGAGCCGCGAACCTGAACTTTTCTTCAGCAGCGCAGAGTCATTATTCTTCATTCACAAGATCGCAGATGATCTCACGAAGTTCCAACTCATCATCAGTGCGCTTGGCCCAGACGAACTGAAGCTTGCGAAACCGCTACTACAATCCGCGGACGCAACAGAACGCACCTACAAGAACGAATGTACCGCGCGACTGTCTTGTTTGAGCGGCAAAACCCAAGTTCAGTTCCAACATCGCACAGGAGCGTTCTTTTTCCTATTACGTGGACAGCGCCATCCATTGGTGGACGCTGTCACCACAGAGAGGACCTTCGCCAGCCAGGTGATCTGATGTTTCGGCGACCGATAGATGCTGCTCTTTAAACGGAAGAACACGTCCAGGGACTCCAGGAGCGCCTCGAGGACATGTATCGAATCGCCAGAGACAGGATCGACATCGGCTCTGAAAAGATGAAAACCCGCTACGATACGAAGGCCACGTCTCATGACTTAAAGAAGGAGACCTCGTCTGGCTGTGGAACCCGAAGCGCCGGAAAGGACTGTGCCCGAAACTTCAGACGTCATAGGAAGGACCCTACAGAGTCGTGAAGAGGCTGAACGATGTCGTAGCTCGGATTCAGAAAACCCCGTCCTCGAAGTACAAGGTGGTCCACTTCAATAGACTGGCCTCTTACCATGGTGAATGCAACCCGCCGACCTAAGAACTGAATTGTCGGGACGAGCAATTCTAAGAGAGGGGCAATATGAACTGTAGACGAAAGATGGCGCAAATCTTTATCGCGGTCTTCTGTTGGCAACGGGAGTTGATGCCGGTTTCGGTTTATCGGAGAGGGATGCTATTGTTGAGAACATTCCAGAAAGTCCCGCCCCTCCAGACAGTCCGTACGGTAGCACCGCGGACTTGGAAACTGTAAAATAGAATTTGGTAGAATATTCTATTCCTCGAAGTTTCTGCCAGGATTATAAATAGTCTGGCGCTCACAAGATGGCAGGCTCAAGGAGATTCCTGAATAGAGAGAGATTCGATGAACAGTCAGTTGTGTTTAAACTTTGCGAGAAAGTTGTTAGCTCTCTGATTAGCTTGTAAATACGTGTAAATTACTGTTCTGTGAATAAATCTGTGTTGGTCCGTCGAACCGCTTCTTGTTTTTGCAACCTCGAAGTCTTGTGAAAAATTATCCGGAACAATATTCTCAGTAATGAAACTTTTTGAATAGACGTCATAATCATCATCAACATCGCTTTGAGGGTCAGGAAAAGGATGATCCTCATAGAAATCAGTGTTAAAATTGCCGATTTTACTGTAGAAATGCTGAAATTTGGTGGGGTTTTCTGTCACATCAATAATTTTAAAAATTGTATTGAATTCTCGATTTTTGAAATATTGAGTTCACTTAGAGATATACGAAATCCAGGAGATTAAATATGAAGTAATTAGCCGGACCTACTTTTGAGTTGGATATCCATGCAATAACATTGATTTCAACTTTTTATTTATATCTTCTCAAGCATGAAAATTAATGTCTCCGTTTTGTGTCTTTTTGATATCCAATTGCATAAATTTATATAGTTTAGGTTGTTTTAAAATTAATCATGAGCCCGTAAAGTATATCGAATAAATTCCACAGCTTTAACTAAGCATTTTTTGAAGCAGAAACAGGTATACCTTGAAGTTCATGGGGGGGGGGGGGGTATCGAAATACGATGCGATTAATAGAATTATTGCAGCTTGTTTTATGGATGGAATGCAAGGTGTGGCCACATCACACGCGATCAAGTATATTTATAATATACTAACTATAATACCCGGCGCTGTGCCCGGGTTTCCTTCAATTTCTGGAAAGGGTTGAAAAGCTGACAAACTATTGTAAAGGAATAAACTATTATACACAATACTGGCAGCATTAAAGAAGTTGCAAGCCATTATAAAGGCATTTACACGTCTGAAACGTATTGCTAGGGAACCACGGTAACCAAAGTAAAACATTCTGAGAGTGATTGTTGAGGCGGCTCAGAAACCATTGTTGCCCGACAGTTTTTCGCTCGTTTCGGGCATTTGCCCGGCTCTGACGAACTTTTAAAGTAGCCTATCGTTCAAATTGGGTCTCGTTTAGTATATATGCGGAATTTGGCGACGATCGATCTAAAATTGCAGATGCAGATTGTATAGAGAACATACAAACAAATAGAAAATCAATTTTATATATATGGACTAGAGCTAAATTAACCCGGCGCTGCCCTGGTTATGTGCAATAAGGCGTTTTGGATCACGTGATATCTCCCTCTTTCCGATAAATTATAGTATGAAAAAATATATCGTGCATGTTAATAATCGCAAACAACTATGAAATATTTAAACATCTATTTCAATATCAGAACTTCAGAACAGTAAAGATATGGTAAAAGGAATTACATTTTTTAGAGCATTATTATTGGTCTAGATAATTTTTTCTACATATTTTTTGTTATAATATTTAATTGATTTATTATATACCAAATTTTTAAGATTCGGCAAAATATAAATACATTATAAATTCGGTACAAACTGAAATATGCAAACAGCTAAAGAGGCGGATCACGAAAATCTTTTTAAATTTTAATGAAATATTTCTCCAATTTATCAATGCATTTTTCCATAGCAAATTGACTAAAAATAAACTAGAAATTATTGTATAAAATATATATATATATATATATATTATGCACGTTAATTAGTCGTAAACAGCTATAAAATATTTAGAAATCGGAACTTGGGAAAAGAAGACACTAAAAGACAACTACATTTTTTTATAACATTATTAGTCTTCATTTCTTCTGCATGCTTTTGTTATAATATTTAACTGATTTACAATACTTTTATTTTAAGAGTCCGCAAAATATATTGTAATATGCATTGCATCAGCAAAAGGAATTAAAATGTTTAAATCATTTTCTGACGAGGAGTTTAAAGAAAAAAAACCTTTCGCGAGCTGAATTCGAACCTTAGTCTTTAGGTTCACAGTCCGATACACGACCACCTACACTAATTCTGCTGACGGAGGCGGTCCTAAAACTGTTTATCACCGGAAGCATATACTTTTAGTGAAAAAATGTTTTGTTAGAAATTTATTACCACCTTCATCACTCGCTACCATTAACCACGGAATTTTAATCCTTCCCTTACGCAAATTAAAATGAGCAATTTTGTTTGGCATACAGTGTTAATCTTTCAGAATACATTCCAGTAATTACATAACGAAGCCACCTTGTGTGACAGAAAGCACAACAGATCGTACGATATTAAGGTTGTGTATCGTAAACCAAGAAGAGACGTGATTGGCTGAAATCGTGTAATCGCGGAATAGCGGTGTATTTGCGAAATTATTAAACCGCACCTATCAAGCGGTTGTATCAGATGAGTGGTGTTAGGTGGCATATCACAAACACATGAACGATTTTACCCGGTGGCATAACACTATGAAACAAATCATTGTTTTTGAAGGGTGACCAAGAATCCACTTTAAAAGTACGGTTTCATCGGGTGTGTTTTTAAAATACACTTCCGATAAATATTCACGCAGTTCTTTTGATCCCATTTTCCCCGATTATCGAAGCGACGGTATTGTCAGCTTGAAAACATTTTCTGCCGAAGTTGGGTTCCGAATTATCCTTTAGGTTCAGAATACACGATAAATAAAGACAATTGCGCATTCCATCTTTGCTGATTGTTGACATTACAGTATATCAATGGGTCGTAGCATAGATAGATTGTGCAGCACTTTCAATGTGTTTTGAACCCAAAAAGCAAGCGTTTTTCCCGAATGAATTTCTTTATTAAAACCCGATTGATCAGTATTAAACATCTTCAGCAGCGACTTCTTTAAAAAAATACATCATTTACATATTCTTTTGAAGCATTTACAATGTGATCCTCTTCATAAATCTTCTTTTGAGCGATCATTTTAGTGATTTTTTTGCTAACAATTCTATACATTTCTATTTAAAATTACAGAGCCATTTTCCTGAAGCTTTGAATGCACGTTTACATGCCTATGACTCGCATTCTGAAACTTTTGAAAAACATATTTTTGAATTTCGTATAGTTTGTTCCTCTTATCACCAAATTTGTTGACTTGATTTTCCCACAAACACACCTGAGACAAACTTTTTATAAATCTATACTTGCTTTGAACAGATTTTAATGTGCGATGTTTCATTTTTTTTTTATTGCTACGCCAGTATTCAACGGCTGCTCTTTTAGTTTCAAATGGGATACTGGACTTCATCATTTAACTCTTCACCTACATACATTTCATCATTTTCATCTATAATGTCAAAACCAGAATTCTCAAATTCACTTTTGTCAACCGATGACTCGAGTGTCTTCTACTTTATCACTAAACATTTCGCAAATAGATTCAGGTTCTTCCAAAATTTCCGTCATTTTATTTTTTAAATTTATTTCGGCTTTTGTAAAATCTGCCAGCTTTCTTGAACAGAGAATTCGTGGTACAGCATCCACACCACGTTGAACACATTAATATGTGGTGGCGTTTTCTATGTAAAAGCCACAGCTGGTTTAAAAAAATAGATTCAAAAACATCGAGGTATACAACAATGCAATTTCATGCGAAAGACTAAACTCTTTCTACTTAAAACGCAATGCTTCTTTTCAGATCTTATATCATGTTCATCTGTGATGTTCCCCAAACAGGGTCATAAAATAGAAGAGGGACTTTGTTTTGCTTCAGACTCTTTGTATAGTTCTCTTTATTAGGATTATGTAGTAGGCACAAGGTTACTTATACAGTTGTTAGAATTTTAAAATGGAAGCCATTCCAACCCCCTCCCCCCCCCCTCCATGTATTTTTCTTTCCTATATTTTCTTTCCAAGCAGCGCTAGAGGAAATTAATTTTCAATGAATATTTCACACTGATTTTTTTGAAAATTCTTTTATATTCCATTGCAAGTATTACTATTGTTGCAACAGTATTTTTCCCAAATTCTCGGGATTTTGGGAACGGGAAATCGTTAAAATTCCCGAGAACGGGCAGGCGAGAGTTCCCTCCCAGAAACCCTAATGTTAACAATGGAACTTTCTAGACGAAGTGCTTTCTAACCTTGCAACATTCATTTTCAGGTGACTTGTGAATACCGCTTGAAGCATGGAGCAACGGTACCGCTGCGAGTGAACATTGTTGTCGTCTCTGTGCAGCATAAACCAGAAATAACACTCGACGACCTTCGCAAAGAAGTTCGCGAGAAAGTAGTGGAAGCTGTCATCCCTGCTGAATACCTTGATGCAAATACCATTTACCACATCAACCCATGCGGACACTTCACGGTCGGTGGCCCCATGGTAATTTACTGAAATTTCTAATATTTTGCTTAAATGTTAATCTAAAGCAGTGTTTCCCAAATTGGGCGATGGGACACTTCGGGGAGCGATACCAGCTTCAGACACGATAGGGGGCTACAAGTGAACGTAAGGGGACGATGGGAAGACGAGAGGAAAAATTAAGTTTTCGAAAACTCGGATCCCTTTTCCAAGGAGGGATATTGGACGGATATTTGCCTTCGCAAATATTCGTGCCTACGGGCAAAGAAAAAGCCTAAGAATATTATACACAATAGTGTACTTGTTTCATCTGTTAAGGAAACAGAGCTAAAGTGTTTTTCCCCCTTTGAATATGTGCAATTCCAGATATATTTTCATCTGGGGATATAGGCTGCGATCACGCGAAAGTTTTTTGCCGCTCGTCGATCTGCCGCGACATTAGGGAATTTCGTGAAGAACACCCGTCGCATTTTTTTGCCGCCTTTTTTTTTTTCTTCTTTTTTTAATAAAGTGTCACGTGACATCCCGGGGCTGGCTAAATTATTTAGCGTCAAATTGAAGCTGTGTCTGGTTAGCGGGCTAATTAGTTTTCGCAAAGTGTTAGATAGCGACTCAACCGACCAATGAGGTGAGACCAGACGCAGATGATGAAGACGTCGCCAAGCAGTTCACTTTTCCTGCCCAAATTATTTAATATTAATTAATAATACTAAACGGCTCGAAAGGACATGTTGTGTTTGTAAAGCCAATAATAATTAATTATGGGATCCCGACTTTGACGTAACCCCGATTCTGACCGACCTACATGCATTTTCACTATACACATACACATACTCTCTTGTCTTTCTCCTTTACAGGGCTCCCCAGGAGCCCGTTTTGAGAGCGGCATTTGTCCCCAAACGGATAGGTCCCGCCATAAATCTTTTTCAACTTCAACACTTCAAAGTGTTAGATATACATAACATTTTCAAGCGGTAAAATGATTTAAATTTTTGATACAATATTTGACGTTTCAAATTAGTTCAGAATTAAGGAAGGACATCCAAATTTTAAAAAAAATCCCTTTGCAAATGAACAAATTTTATAAGCAGAAAAAAAATAATTTTTTTATCGATATTTTTTACTGTTATCAGTTCGAGCGAGCCAATCAAACAATTATTTTGTGCCAAATGGAACTTCACCGTTCCGTTCCTTGAATTTTTCTCTTGCCAAATTCCTCAGCAACCTCAATTAGAAACATACGGTAGAGCATAGGTGTACGCAGAATTTTCTCGAGGTGGGTTTAAGTTTTTTTTCCTTCTGGGGGGGGGGGGGTTACTTTTTTTTTTCCTGCAAAATAACACTATAATCTTGACTCAAGAGGGGGGGGGGGTGTTAGAACCTCAAACCCTCCTTTTGCGTACGCCAATGCGGTAGAGTACAAGCCACCAAACCTAGAAGAGAAGACGTGGTCCAGGACCTGGCGCCTCTCCACAGAAGACGACAAAGGGCTCACTAGAGCTACAAAGGACGTAATGTTTAGTAACTAACTAAATGGACGTAAATTTTGTACAATACGAATTTTTCATCATAATTTTTTCAAATCTGTATGTACTTTTTGTTTGTCTTTTTTCCTAATATATGTGTTTTATATCCATCTCTATTATTTATATATGCACAATAAAGCACCCGACATCGCCCAGCCCCCTCATCCGGGGCAATGGCTGAAATTGATAATGGTTGATAGAGCTTGGGTGGTGCACGGTATGAAGCAGTTAAAGGATGAATTCGGCGCTCCTCACGTCCAGCGCTCGGGGCATCAGACCTGCCTGCTCCCTTCTAGTTGCGACTTCGATTCCGAATCTTATTTATAGTTGTTTTTTTTCCACTTCTGTGAACACGAGACTCCCTTATTTGAGGGCCCGACTCATGTATTAATTCCACCCTGCTTTTATCTCAGTTTCAACGAGCGAAACAATAACGTAATTTCATAAAGGCTGTCATAATTAGGTTTGACTCTACATGTATGCATGAACACTCGTAAATTTGCAGTTAAGTCATCTCTCTCTCCCCCCTCCAAGGAAGCTAACAGGCCAGTTCTTACTTTTGTCTTTTCACCATTGCTGTCTTAATGCATGGCCCTACGCGAGCACGGCCCGGGGGGGGGGGCCTCACAAAAATAGGAACCGGCTGAAATTTTCAAGAATTTTCTGAAAAATTCAGAAGCTTCAGAAAAATCACTTGGCCGGAGTCCCCATGACGCTCTTAAGATGGCACTCCTTTCCACTCTACAAATTCATTTGTTAGAGCCCGTAAAAAATCTGACCTGGCCCCCCGGTTCAGGATTCAAGGGCTATGCCTATCAGCCAAGGCCGTAACGATGGATGGGGGGGGGGAACTTGGTGGTCTGGTCCCCCCGATATGTGAGAAACTGACCGGAAAAAGATGGCCAAATCTAGTGTTCTATCACTTTGGTCCCCTCCGAACGAAATTTCTGGCTACGGGCCTGCTAGGGGCTCTGCAGCAGACTGTGGGGGGGGGGCAATAGTAAAAAATAAAGATAAAGAACAAGAAAATTTTTGCCAGTAAAATAATCTTAATTATGTAGCTTAGTTTGCTTCGGAAATAGATTGATATTTTTTCACTGGAAAAAAAATACCCATCTAGTTTGAAAATACAGTAATAAAGCGCCATGCTCAGTGTCTTTATTTTCTCTTCCATCCCTTCTGTTTCTTGCAACCTTGGAAGAAGAGCAGTTCCTTTGTCGTACACAATGAGTTGGGGGAACACACAATAGAGACCTTTCAATAGGTTACAAAAGCTTTCGCCGCGAAGAAAATGTAAATTTTCGCGACAGAAAACTCGATGTTTCCACCGCCAGCGGCGAAGGCAATGTATTGGTGCGCGTACAGTATAAACTTATATATTTTCGATTCCCCATCGAGTGCTGTTGCGTCTGCCGCGACGCAGTGGGATCTGGGCCTAAGAAGTCTGGCATCCCCCGGGGAATGGCATGGCTGAGTTATTGGAGCCATGCATCCCCACAAAGGTGAGGCTGGTTCTGGTTTCAGGGCCCCGAGACGATTCTCATCATATTTTTTTTCACGTTAGGAGCCGTGACGCTCACTCTGAGGAACACTGCCGTAATGGAAACATTTTTTAATGAATTCGGCAAGTTCGTGAATTACTCAAACCCAGGGATAACATCTGTGTGGAAGTGCCAAAATATGAATTACAGACAAGCAATATTGAATTTTTGTGTTAAAAAGTCACATATCGAAAGTGCTTTTGACACAACAGGTGTTTCAAACATAGAGATCAATTTCAGCCACTTCGTTGGGCAAGTTGCCTGTTGTGGTCTTTGTGTTTGTGTTTGTAATTTCGATGGTGTCCGAAAAGAAATGAAACTATTGACATGAGGAAGAAAATGTTTCTTGAATCCACACCGTAAGTACAATAATGTTCTTTTTTTCTTTTTTCAAAATTTTTATGTTAACTAAATCCTTTTATTATAATCGATTACTCTTTTCTTTTTGTCGTTTCAATTCTTGCATCATGTTGTCTATTACTTTTTCTGTCGATTTTCCTTTTCTAAATCCAAACTGTAGCGGATGGAACCAATTCTGTTTGTTTAAGAAATAATCCATTCTATTTATGAGTATACGTTCAAATATTTTCCCAACATTCGATAATAATGTTATGGGTCTGTAAGAGTCAAGGTCTTCGGGCTTCCTCCATTGTTTCAGGAATAATAATAGCATGCCATTTTTGAAATGTTCCGGAAAGGTTCCAATGTCCAGGCATTGGCCCATTTATTGAACAAGATATAGAATAGAGAAGGGAACTTACAATGAAGTTTTTTGATAGTTCTGCTACAAATTCCATCCATACCTGGTGCCTTTCTATTGTTTAACTTGTTAATGATTCTTTTTATCTCCATGTGTGTGATAGTCTTATCTCTTGTGTGCAGTGGAATGTCACGAGATTGGAGATCGGTGTTCTCGATCGGATCTGGATAAATAAGATTTAATTGACGTACAGCTGCTTGCACAATATCTATTTTTTGGTTATCTTACAAATGAAGGAGATGCGGCGGGAAATATTTGTTGTTCTTCGTTGTTTTAAAGCAATTCCCGTAAGGTTCTTTCATTCGGCTGCAATATTCATACCATTGTTTTTTTTTAGTGCTTCTAATTAGTTTCTTGAAAATAGCACGCTTTTTCTTAAATTCTAGTATATATCCTGGTCCAAGGGCGTATCGAGGGGGGGGGACTTGGGGGTCTGGTCCCCCCCCCCCGAAATGTGAGAAAATTATCGAAAAAAGGGAAAAAGATGGCCAAATCCATTGTTCTGTCACTTTGGTCCCCCCCCCCCGAACGAAATTTCTGGCTACGCCCCTGTCCTGGTCTGTCATCTTCTTTTACGTAATTTGTTTTTCTTTCCATGGCACGAAGTTTGCGCTTTTCTTTAGTCAACTGTTCATTCCACCATGATAATTTGGAAATAGTTTTGGGAACTTTTAAAGTGAAAGTATTACTGCATGCAGTCGTTAAAAGATCCAAGATTTTCTCTACTAAGGTTGGTGATCCTTGATTATTATATGTATCTTGATGTTTCAGCTCGTTCAATAAATTGTTCAGAGGTTCTTGCAGCTTTTTGCAAAGCAACCTTAATTTTCTCTCTGTTACGTGATATCGGGGATAAGATGAAACACAACTGCTCTCAGAAATGTTGATTCGAATGTACTTGTGTTGGAACAAGGTGTCTTAGTCACTTATTTCCCCCGAAGTAGAAGCCGAAAGCGTTGGAGAATCCTGGACTCGTCGGAAAACATCACACAAGCCCACTGTGACGATGTCCACATTGCATGTTCTCTACTAATCGCTGCCGACAGTGAGTTGCAGTGAGCGGAACACATCTGACAGGCCTGCGAGCATATAGACCCAATATATCTCCCAAACGTCTGTACACGGTTTGCCTTGAAACTGTGGTACCCGTGGCTGCAGATAGCTGACGAGACAGGTCGGATGCTGTGCTCCGTCTGCTTCTTTTGGCAGTTACTGTCAAATACCGGTCTTCATTCGGCGTTGTAACTCGGGGGCGACCTGTACTCTAACGTCTACTGACATTTCCGTTATCTTGTAATCGTTGCCAAAGCCTAGAGATGACACTTTGGGCGATTCCAAGTCCCTCGGATACTTCCATCTGAGTACGTCCACATTCCAGGCAGCCGATAATTCTACCAAGTAAAAAATCATCCACATGCGTCCTCTGTGTCATAACTATTCGCTTACGGCACTGAGCGCCTTACAGAACTCTTGTGAACAATTTTACTTCTTTGCCACCATTCCTTATATACCCCCCTCTTACACTCTCGTCATTGTGACGTACTATCGGCATTACCTGGTGGCTTCCTGAAATTTGCATATCATTCTTGCAGATGTGTTTGATAATTCTACAGGTGAAATTTTTACTTTAGATTTCGATTTCCGTGTGATTCTGAATTATCTTTAATTTATGGACATGAGTGTAGATAAATAAGTATTGCACTTTAGCCGTATTTTTTAAGAAAATGACACTAAAAGATGTACTTTCTGAAATGCCAAAAAAGAGAAAAAAAATTGGTAAAATGCAGTTTTTTTTTCAAGCTTTCTGAAAACAAGGACAACTAAAATGCCTGAAACAATTTGACGGACCACTTGTTTCCCGTATTACGGGACATTCTTGTACTTTTCGTTGTTCGGATATTTTTTTTATCCATTTAACCCGTTTTTTTAACGATACTTATTTGAAGTTGTAATGTTTACTAAAGGGTCGTGAGTACACACATACATAGAGTTTTCATAAATCCAGTTCAACGAATTTTATTTCTCTCAATGATATGGTCAGCCGATCGTTTAATATTTTTTTTCGTAAAATTCATTTTTGTGAACTGCGATTTGTAACCCCACCCCCCTTATTTTCACGCCCTTCAGTAATTGTAGCAGTAATTAGCAAATTGCACTTAAAGCAAAAATTACATTTTTTCGGCTAATATTCAAATGTACACGGGACCACAAGCAGATCTAGAGATCGCTGTTGGTAGGGGTGATATTACAAATTGCTCTAGATAGAGTGCCAATACGTCTTGCAATCAGTGCCGTCTTAACGCATGGGCCAACCCGGGCACGGCCCGGGGGCCTTGAGAGAATAGGGGTCTCCAAAAAAATGAGAAGTAGTTGAATTTTTCGAGAATTTGCCAGACCTCAGAAAGGGAGGTCCTGGCCCGGGGGCTCCGAGATGCTTTTAAGCCAGCCCTGCCTGCAATTTGGGTCGTACTTTTTGGAGCTGTCCCATTTTTTGCTCCGTCCCACACTTCTTGAATGTCCTGTTTTTTTATTCGAAGCAATTTTATTTACTGCAAAACCACCACTTATTGATCATAAGTTATCACTTACGCTTAGGGGGAAGAAAGATTGGATGTGTAAACCGCGACTATTTTGACCTGAAGTATGAATCGGAAAAAGACGAAGCCGTTTATGCCTTTCCTCTAATTTCCGTTTCATCCAGACAACTAGAAACAGCTAAGGTCCCTTTCACACGGAGCGGATGCGGACGCGGGTTCGCATACCCTTTCAAACGAGCGTTGAAGATGCGGACGAATCGCCCGCATCTTTAGTTCGAAATTCGTGCATATAAACTGTTTTTTTCGCAATTTTTGTAATTATTTTTCTCCTTCACCCCTGATTCAGTGCCCATAGGCAGCCTAGAGGCATTCTTTGGTGGTTTAATCTAGAGCCACATAGAATATGGGAATAAAGATGTCTTCATTCCGATCCTCACAAGTAGTCGATGGAGAAAATGTCTTCAAATATTTTCAAAATATTTTGAAAAAAAAAATCCGTCTTTTCGGAAAAATATGGAAGAAAAATTCCAAAAACATCCAATGTTCGAAAAATCAAATCCAAAAACAATCCAAAAAAAAGAGAAAAAAATTCAGGAGATATCAAAGAATTTGCAAGTAGTAAAAAAGGGAAGGGGTAGAGACTTTCAAAATGCCTGTGCTTAGAAATATTCACATCACAATTCTGTCTTAGGCCGGGATTACACTATAAAAGTTCGTTTATAAAACTTGAAAAATGCAACCAATAGGCGGATCAGTTAAGTTCTCTCGAATGTAACAGATGTGTTTATTGGTTACATTTTTCAAGTTTTATAAAATAACTTTCATAAACCTTTTAGAGTAAAATCCCATCCTTAGATTAGTCTCACTTCTGAAATATAAAATTTCATTTTTTCAAGTTTATAGACTGAATATCGAGTAAAATAAACTTGTAGGTATCGGGGGAACCACCAAAAATATTCAAGTGCTAGGGTCTTCAAACGTCTTAATCCGGCCCTGAGTGAACACCGTACGTGGATAACGTTGTTTAATAAAAGAATTTTTTTTAAAGTTTAAAAAAAATTAACAGTTAAAAAATTTTAAAAAATAACAAATATTTAAAATAATATTTCAGATATTTATATTTTTAAATAATTTTAAAAATTTAAAAAGAAAAAAATTAAAATTTTTAAATTAAATTTAAAAGTTATTAAAGTATTTAGTCAATTAAATATTCGTAATGAACATAACGGCTTATAATTTTGGTCCCGTCAGTGGCCGTTGTTGACAGGTTTTATTGTATAAAATTGTAAAATATGGACAAAAGGCAGTTGAAGTTGCTATATCTCCATCTCAGAAGGAAACGGAGGGATAGACGTATGTAGGTACATTATATTAATGAGCAGGGACCATCATATAGTGTTTTTAAGGGTATTTATGGCAAATAATTGAAAAAATTCCGTGAAAAATCACCTTCAAAAAGTAGCCAAAGATGCGGACAAATTCGCTCCGCATCCGCATCGTATGAATAGCTCCGCATAAACCTATTGTCAAAACTTCTATGTGCGGATGCGGAGCCCGCACTTAGGTTTTGACACATGCGGACGACGTCCGGACCCGCATGAACATTTCCTAGGTGCGGAGATTTTTCGACTCGTCTGAAAGGCGCAGTATATTCCAATTGTTAAAACTTCTTCCGGACCCGCGTCCGCATCCGCATCCGCTCCGTGTGAAAGGGGCCTAAGGCTGTCGGTAGCCTACATTGAACAATCATCTCAATGTCTTTTCCTTTCTTCGTCCGGAAGCTGCTGCCTTGTACAGAATATTGTATATGTGTATTGTAGAAAAAAAAGAGGAGATACTTAGTTCAAGAGATGCGTTGATATCTATACAAATTGATAAGATTGATGTTAAAATGCTCTATTTTCCTGAACAAATTGGGGATAGCTGAAAAAAAAAGGGAAAGGTCATCCCCCCCCCTGACTCCCGGGCCCCAGGGCTGGAGACCTGTCGGCCCCCAACCATGTGGGAGCTATGGCAAAAAGTATTGTGCACGCCAGGAATCGAACCCGGGCCACCAGGGTAATGATAACAGCATGCGGTGTTCCCAGGTGGTAATTTTCCCAAGTACTAACTACGCCTGATGCTGCTTCGGTGATCGGACAAGAACCAGTGTTTTTCAGCATGGCCATCGGACCATCTTTGATATGAAGTGTGACATCAGTATTATTGCTACAGGTAATCGCTGTTCCCTATCCTGTTATTTTTTCAACACTTTCCGAGACATACTTGGAACAGCAAACCTGTTCCAAGTGTTCTTTATTTCTGTTCTTTGTTTAAAGATGGACATTGAGTCCGCTCTACTTTATAGGCACCTTAGCCAAAATGGCCATGCTTAATGTCCCGGGTAAGAGATGCTCTTGGTCGTTAAATCATAGCTGACTGACAAATCAATTTCGCATCGGCCCTTCAAAAATACCGTGCCGTCAAGTGCCGATATATTACCGTGTTCCACTGTCTTTGCTGTCTGCAGCTACACAATACAATACTCTCTGGACTGGGAACCAGCGACTGACCTTCATATCCCCCTCCCCAATTTTTTAAAATATATTTACTATAAAAAAATTAATGGAAAACTATAAGGGGGGTAATTAACTCCGGGAGTCCTGGGGACAATTACCAGCTTTGGGATGTGAGGACATCTTTTATCTACAAGAAAAATTACTTCGGGAATCTGTAAAAAGATGGGGTGGCTAAATTAAAAGGTTTGTGCCTGTTACTTTCCTTCTTCGGAACAAGAATCATCTTTAAATAGCTTATTATTTACATATTTTAATTAACTTCTATATTAAAATAGTTTTTTTCAGTGATTTCATACAATGAATGAAAAGATTTATAAATCTGTCGTTAGAAGTTGAAATTCGGACAACATAACCATTACTTGACTATTTGAAGTAGTAATATAGGAACAGTTTTGGCGTGTGAGAGAAAAAAAGGAATGATTATAATTACTGGTCTTTTCTTAGGCAGATGCTGGGCTCACGGGAAGAAAAATAATTGTGGATACATATGGTGGCTGGGGAGCGCATGGCGGTGGAGCATTCTCTGGAAAAGACCCGACGAAAGTCGACCGATCCGCTGCATATGCAGCCAGATGGGTCGCGAAATCACTCGTTGCTGCAGGTCTTTGCTCAAGGTGTCTGGTTCAGGTAAGAGACAATATAATTCCTCAGAAGATAGTCAATTTAAAGAAAAAAATTACCCGAGATACAAAACTAACCTCACAGAACAGAGAATCAGTGGTAACCATAGATGTCGGTAATTTTGTTCATGAATTGATTATATTGCCCACTACGATGTTCAAGTACTGAATCTAGTTAGTGATTCTTTTGAAAGCATATTTAGTTGCTAGTGAGAAATCTTTCCTCAAAAAATCTTCTAAATTGATATTAATATTGTAGAAAGACTCAAAAATAGGACAGATATTCAAGTATCATTATTAACTCTAGGCTAAAGGGCCAGCCATTAACAAGGCATATTTTATTTTTGTCTTTATTTTATTGATTATTTTTCTGGAATGTTTATATATGTTTTTTGTGTTCTGGGTGGATTGTGACTGTGTTTGTAATTCCTCTGTAACGAATCTATATATATAAAATTGATTTTCTGTCTGTCTGTCTGTCTGTCTGTGGGTATGTACACTGAAGAGCCAAAAAAAATGGCAAACCTGCCTAATATCGTGTAGGGCCCCCGTGAGCACGCAGAAGTGCCGCAACACGACGTGGCATGGACTCGACTTATGTCTGAAGTAGTGCTGGAGGTAATTGACACCATGAATCCTGCAGGGCTGTCCATAAATCCGTAGGAGTAAGAGGGGGGGGGATCTCTTCTGAACAGCACGTTGCAAGGCATCCCAGATATGTTCAATAATGTTCATGTCTGGGGATTTTGGTGGCCAGCGGAAGTGTCTAAAGTCAGAAGAGTGGTTCCTGGAGCCACTTTGTAGCAATTCTGGACGTGTGGGGTGTCGCATTGTCCTGCTGAAATTGTCCAAGTCCGTCGGAATGCACAATGGACATGAATGGGTGCAGGTGATCAGACAGGAGATGCTTACGTACCTGTCACCTGTCAGAGTCGTATCTAGACGTATCAGGGGTCCCATGGACCAGGCAACGTGTTTCCAGTCCTGAACAGTCCAATGTCGGTGTTGTCGGGCCCAGGCGAGGCGTAAAGCTTTGTGTCGTGCAGTCATCAAGGGTACACGAGTGGGCCTTCGCATATCTATGTGTTTCGTTGAATGGTTCGCACGCTGACACTTGTTCATGGCCCAGCATTAAAATCTGCAGCAATTTGCGGAAGGGTTGCACGTCTGTCACGTATAATGATTCTCGTCAGTCCCGTTCTTGCATGATCTTTTTCCGGCCGCAGCGATGTCGTAGATTTAATTTTTTACCGGATTCCCAATTTTCACGGTACACTCGTGAAATGGTCGTACGTGAAATCCAAATTTCATCGCTACCTCGGAGATGCTATGTCCCATCTCTCGTGCGCCGACTATAACACCACGTTCAAACTCACTTAAATCTCGATAACCTGCCATTGTAGCAGCAGTAACCGATCTAACAACTACGCCAGACACTTGTTGTGTTATATAGGTGTTGCCGACCGCAGCGCCGTACTCTGATTGGTTCCATATTTCTTTATTTGCAAACGCATGCCTGTACCAGTTTTTTTGGCTCTTCAGTTTATGTTCTCTATACAAATCTACAATTTTAGATCGATCGTCGCCAAATTTTGCACATATACCAAATGGGACCCGACGTATACAATAGGCGGCTTTAAAATTTCGTCAGAGCAGGGTAAGTGCCCCAAATGCACAAAAAACTGTCCGGTAACAATGGTTTTCGGGCCTCAACAATCACTTTCCCAACGGTTACTTTGGTTACCGTGGTCCCTAGCAATGCGTTTCAGACGTGTTTATGCTTTTACAATGGTTTGTCGCTTCTTTAATGCTGCCAGTATATTTATAATAGTTTATGCCTTTATAATGGTTTGCCACTTTTTCAATCCTCCCAGTAATGAGACTTTTTGAATACGCATCACAATCATCATCAGCATCACTCTGAAAGTCAGGAAAAGGGTGATCCTCATAGAAATCAGTGTTATAATTGCCGCTTCTACTGTAGAAATGCGGAAATTTGGTGGTGTTTTCTGTCACATCAATAATTTAAAATGATTGATGACTGAATGACTGAATGGCTGATGATTGATTGACTCTGAGGGTCAGGAAAAGGGTGATCCTCATAGAAATCAGTGTTATAATTGCCGATTCCACTGTAGAAATGCGGAAATTTGGTGATGTTTTCTGTCACATCAATAATTTAAAAAATTGTATTGTATTCTTGATTTCCGAAATATTGAGGTCGCTTAGAGATATACGAAGCCTAAGAGATTAAATAGGAAGTAATTAGCCTCGGACCTACTTTTGCGTTGGATATCAATGCAATAACATTGATTTCAGCTTTTTATTTACATCTTCTCAAGCATGAAAATTAATGTCTCCGTATTGTCTTTTGATATTCAACTGCATGAATTGATATAGTTTAGGTTGTTTTAAAAATAATTATGGGCCCGTAAAGTATATCGAAGAAATTCCACAGCTTCAATTAAGCATTTTTGAAAGCTGAAACAGGCAGATGGATAACTTAAAGTTCAGGGTGGGGGGGGGGGGGTCGAAATACTTAGCGCCCCTTAAAAAAGGAGAAAAAATATATATTCGTTTCTATGTTTCTTTAAATCTAGATTTGTTTATTTCATGAAGTCGCGCAGGAAGTCGCCATTTTGGTTAACGTGGAGACAGTTCGTATGATGTATGTCCCTCAAAGAAAGAGGGAGATATCACGTGATCCAAAAAGCCTCATTGAAGAAAACCCGGGCAGTGCCGGGTATTATAGCTGGTATCTAATAAAACTACGCGACATATTTTGATGGAGGCGCCGGGTAATGCCAAATTACGGAAAACCCAATCAGAAGAAGCTGTAGAGACAGACTGCAAGGGCTGGGTTCTGAGCCCGTATCACTGCTTGACTTTTCTAGAAGACGTCGTTGCCCAATGTAGTAGAATCGATGTAGTTTGCCCGAAGAATCCGGAAGGTGAGTCGTTAGCTCCATCTATTCAACCTGCCCCCGATGCATATGCCCACCTTATCCCATGTACCAAGTGCCTCGCGACCACTGCATATTCTCCGGTACTGATGGTCAAAACCCCGAAAAATGGCTGAAAGATTATGCAAGGATCTCCAATTACAACCGTTGGGATGACTCGATTCGCTTAGCTAATGTTGTGTTTCACTTGATTTATACTGCTAGGCAATGGTTTGAGAACAATGAAGACCTCATTACAAGCTGGACAATTTTTCAACGGGACTTCAAAGAGACATTTGGACAGCCCGAGGACATCAAGCGACGAGCGGAAGACCTGTTGAGAACCAGGGCGCAGCGTCCGTGTGAGAAGTTTGAATTCTATATTCAAGATGTTCTCTCATTATGCCGCCAAGTTGATCCATCAATGACAGATGACTAGAAAATTTCCCATCTCCTGTGAAAGGGATCGCAGAGGATTCCTACCAAGTACTGATGAACAAAGAAGCAGCTACAGTAGACCAGTTCATATCTATTTGTCGACAGATCGACACTATGAGGAGACGTCGTGTAATCAAGCCACAGTATGAAAGGTTACCAAACGTGACTGCTGTATCTTCGACGACCACAGAGAGTTTGTCAACATTGATCCGACGCATTGTCAAAGAAGAAATTCAACGAGTGATTCCTCAGATAGCTTCGCTTGCACGAGATTATGAAGCAATGTCTGGAAGATATGATCCGGAAAAAGGTACAAAACACGATCCAGGACAGGCTAGCTCCTCTCACTCGAGACGACATCGAATCCTTGATGCCCGTAGGAATAGGTAAGAGGAATTCCTGGAAAACCAGAACGAGACGTCCACGACAACCAGCAACTCCAATCATAGAGAGGAAGACCGATCTTTGGCGTACACCTGAAAATGTACCGGTCTGTTGCTGGACACGTGATCAGATATTGCCGCGATCAAAGACGTGACCTTACAGATGTAAGGACCATAAGGGAGTCAAATCAACAACTGAATTACAACTCTGGACGATCAAGGATAAAACTAAATCAGTTTCAAACACTGGGTTCTAATTTTGTAGCCGTAGCCAAATATGAATATGAGAGTGAAGACGATGACAGGCGTTATAGAAGCAGCTCCCCATACCCCCAGAAGCAATGCAGTTCGCCGACAGTCGCGCTCCCCAAGTCGCCGTCCAAGCCGTTCGCCCGGTCGATCCGCTGAGGAAAACTAGGCTCTGCGATTTGTTACGGAGGTGAGGCCGCAATTGAAGGAAATCCTACAGTGCATACAGCGGCTAGACTGATGGAAAATTCTGTATTTGTCGTGATAAACGAACATAATGTGAAAGCTTCGGTCGATTCAGGCGTTGAAGACACCGTTATTCGCTGAACGTGGTAATATCCTTCGTACTGCCAGTGGAAAGCTAGTGGAAGCTCTTGGACGATGTGTATTAAGAGTGGACTTTAACAGAAATGTGCAACCATTCGAATTCTCAGTATTCCCGCAGTGTAGCCATAATCTTATATTGGGTTGGGACTTCTTTAAAGCCACAGATGCAATAATTGATTGCGGCATGGGTGAGATCCAAATTGGTGAAGCTTCATACCACAATCCTGAATCTGGAAAGGCGATTCATCTGTACGCAACCGAAGACCATGTGATTCCTGGAAATTCTGTCCGGAAAATTTCTGTGGTGGGCAAATGTCAAGAAATATGTGGAAATGGTCACTGGCAGAAAAGAAATTCAACTAGAGAAAGAACTGAGTGTGCCAGCATCTGTCATCGTGCTTGAAGATGGTCGAGGGGACGTATGGGTATCAAACATTTCATCCCAGTCTCAACTCATACCCCAGGGAAGATCTTTAGTTGAACTCACAGAGCTAGAAGATTGTCAATTGTGTTCTCTATCTTGCGATACTGGATCAGAAGACGAAGAAAAGCATAAAGTCGTAACAGACATGCAAGGAAAATTAGAGAAACTAGAGCAATTCTTGGATCCTCATCTTGGTGACGGAGAACGAGCAAAAATTTTAGAATTATTGAAAGAGTTCGTTGACATTTTTGGTTTTGAAACCCAATCGGTGAAGATATCCAAAAGTGGGAAGCACAAGATAAACACTGGTGATGCTCTTCCCGTAAAACAGAAGCCTTACAGAGTTTCGCTAGCAGAAAGGCGTATAATACAAAACGAAGTCGGTAAAATGCTAAAACAAGACATAATTGAACCATCTGAGAGTCCTTGGTCTTCCCCAGTTGTATTAGTGAAGAAAAAAGATGGAACATGGCGCTTTTGCGTTGATTACCGTCGCCTGAATAAAATTACCAAAAAAGACGTATATCCTCTTCCGCGAATTGATGATGCATTAGACAGTTCGCCGAGGCAGGCATCTATTCTTCTATGGACCTCAAATCTGGCTACTGGCAAATACAAGTAGACGAGCAAGATAAGGAAAAAACAGCATTTATTACTCCCGATGGTCTTTACCAGTTTAAAGTCATGTCTTTTGGGCTCTGCAACGCACCCGCTACATTCAAGAGAATGATGGACAGTTTACTCAAAGGACTGAAATGGCATATTTGCCTATGTTATCTGGATGACGTAATTGTTTATGGATCAACTTTTGAAGAACATCTTTCACGTTTGAGACTGGTAATGAAATGTATAAAAAGAGCTGGATTAACTTTAAGCCATAAGAAATGCTGTTTCGGACAGAAGAAACTCAAGATTCTGGGTCACCTAGTGGATAAAGATGGAATTCATCCAGATCCAGCCAAGATAGAAGCCATCGAAAGATTTCCAATCCCGAAAAACATTTCTGACGTGAGGGAATTTTTAGGAATTTGTTCCTACTACAGGCGCTTTATTAAGGATTTCTATGTCATAGCTGCACCATTACGTCGGTTGTTGAAGAAAAATGCAAAATTCACTTGGAAAGAGGAGCAACAATCATCATTCGATCAATTGAAATCATGTCTCTCGAAACACCCAGTCCTTGGCTACTTCAAGCCCGAAGCAGAACCCCATATACATACGGACGCAAGTGGATATGGTGTAGGTGCAGTTCTTGTACAGATTCAAGATAGAAATGAAAAACCGATCGCATACGCTTCTCGATCACTCTCAACAGCAGAAAATAATTATTCAACAACCCAAAAGGAATGCTTGGCCGTTGTATGGGCCATGAACAAGTTTCGACCATAACTGTTCGGACGCCCTTTCACAGTCGTAACCGATCACCACTCTTTATGCTGGCTCGCCAATCTAAAGGATCCTTCTGGACGACTAGCGAGATGGGCATTACGTCTGCAAGAGTATGACGTAACGGTTGTTTTCAAAAGTGGGAAGAAACATAGCGATGCTGATTGTCTTTCTAGGCACCCAGTACTTGAAGCTAAAGAAGAAGAAATAGCTGACGACATCCCATTTCTCAATGCCATTTCGAATTTTAAAGACGAACAATTAAAGGACTGTCAGTTACAAGTTATCCGAAAGAAACTTGAAGAAATTGGTAGTTACCGAAATTTCCAAATACTAGATGGGATTTTGTATAAGAAAAACTACGATCCTTTGGGAAACCCATGGCTCTTGGTCATGCCAAAACATCTTCGAATGGAAGTACTGAAAATCCTTCATGACGCACCCACAGCTGGTCATTTAGGTTTGGCAAAGACTCATGACAAATTACGCAGAAAGTTCTACTGGCCTGGACTTTATAGAAGTGTACGACGTTATGTGTCTCATTGCAAGGAATGTCAAAGAAGAAAATCACCATCACAACGACCTCCAGAATATCTTCAACCGATTAAACCTGCTGACGCCCCATTCCGTAAAATAGGGATAGTTCTGCTCGGACGATTTTCGCTGACAACTCAAGGGAACCGATGGATAATTTGGATAATTGTATGAACAGATTATCTCAGCCGATTCACCATCACGAAAGCTCTGCCAAGCGGTGATGCAACGGAAATCACAAAATTTCTAGTTGAAGATGTTATTCTAAAGCATGGATCACCAAGAGAAATAATTAGTGACAGAGATCGATCATTTTTGTCAAATCTTGTAAGGAAAATAAATGAGTTGTGTAAGACTTCGCATCTACTAACTACGGCATATCATCCGCAAACAAATGGATTAACAGAAAAGTTCAACAAGACTCTGGCAGATATATTATCTATGTATGTCGATACAGAACAAAAAGATTGGGATTGTATACTACCATACGTCACATTTGCTTATAACTCGGCAAAACAGGAAACGACGGGCTTTAGTTCATTCTTGCGCGTTCATGGACGTGATGTAGAGACACCACTGGCTGCCATACTACCGGATGATCCCGATCATACTCCCAGTGACTATGTGGCCAAATTAATAAAGAATGCAGAGGAAGCTCGAGAACTTGCAAGATTGCATATCTCGAGAGCTCAGGCGAAAGATAAAAGCCGTTACGACGAAGCTCATCGCGATGTTCAGTACAAAAAAAGATGATCTCGTGTGGATTTTTACACCGGTCCGAAAACTCGGTTTGTCAGAAAAGCTTCTTAAACGTTATTTTGGGCCCTATCGTGTTGTGAAGTCACATATGAAGTGGAACCTTGTGAGGAAAGGTCCCAAAAGCGGCAACTAAAGGATATTGTTCATGTTTTACGGATGAAGCCGTATTATAACCCAAAAGAGCAGCAAGAAGATCCACATCCAGAGAAGCAGCGCCATACACAAGTGAATGTAAGCCGACTTTCAGATATTCATAATCTTCCTGGAACTGTGACGAGGAGTCGTTCTAAGCAGTTACAGCGAGCCGCTGAACATTTTAAGAGGGGAGATATGTGGCAAGACTCAAAAATAGGACAGATATTCAAGTATCATTATTAACTCTAGACTAAAAGACCAGCCATTAACAAGGCATATTTTATTCTTGTCTTTTTTTTATTGATTATTTTTCTGGAATGTTTATATATGTTTTTGTGTTCTGGGTGGATTGTCACTGTGTTCGTAATTGCTTTGTAACGAATCTATATATATAAAATTGATTTTCTGTCTGTGTTTATGTACTCTATACAAATCTACAATTTTAAATCGATCATCGCCAAATTTTGCATATATACCAAATGGGACCCGACTTGAACGATAGGCTACTTTAAAATTTCGTCAGGCCAGGGCAAATGCCCCAAATGGGAAAAAAAACTGTCGGGCAACGATCAGGCCCGTCATTTGGGGAGGGGGGTAGGGGGCCGTTGCCCCCCCCCCCCCTCCCTGCCCAACCAACAACCTCAACAACCACTTTCCGAACGTTTACTTTGGTTACCGTGGTTCCCTAGCAATGCGTTTCAGACGTGTTTATGCTTTTACAATGGTTTGTCACTTCTTTAATGCTGCCAGTTATGTATAATAGTTTATGCCTTTATAATGGTTTGCCACATTTTCAATACTCTCAGTAATGAGGCTTTTTGAATAGACGTCATAATCACCACCAGCATCGCTTTGACGGTCAGGAAAAGGTTGAACCTCATAGAAATCAGTGTTGTAATTGCCGATTCTACTGTATAAATGCGGAAATTTGGTGGGGTTTTCTGTCACATCAATAATTTTAAAAATTGTATTGAATTCTCGATTTTTGAAATATTGAGGTCGCTTAGAGATATACGAAGCCCAGAAAATTAAATATGAAGTAATTAGCTGGACCTACTTTTGAGTTGGACGTTCATGCAATAACATTGATTTCAGCTTTTTATTTACATCTTCTCAAGCATGAAAATTAATGTCTCCGTATTGTCTTTTGATATTCAACTGCATAAATCCGTGTAAGTTAGGATATTTTAAAATTAATTATGGGCCCGTAAAAAGTACATCGAAAAAATTCCACCACTTTAATTAAGCATTTTTGGAAGCTGAAACAGGCAGATGGATAACTTGAAGTTCAGGGAGAGGGAAGCGCTCACCTGGCGCCCATAAAAAAAAGGTGACTATTCATTTCCACGTTTCTTTAAATTTAGATTTGTTTATTTCGTGAGTCGCGCAGGAAGTCGCCATATTGGGTAACTTTTGATACGGTTTGCATGTCCCTCAAAGAAAGAGGGAGATATCACGTGATCCATAAAGCCTCATTGAAGAAAACCCGGGCAACGCCGGGTATTATAGCTAGTATCTAATAAAACTACGCGACAATATGTCAACTTCCTTCCCCACTCCCCAAATAATAAATTCTTCCAAAATAACTGTATAACTTTTTTTGAAGAGACTTAAAAAAAAGAAAAGACTTTGATAAATTTATGTTAAATTACAAATTGGAATTAAGAGCTGGCACATTAATACAGTTTAATTGAATACACAGTTTGTAATGTCAAGAACTGTTTTAATTCAGAAATCTAATGCAGAAAATGAAAACATGCCATCAGCTCTGTCAACTTCAGTTGAAGAAGTCCATGATATTATATTAAAAACAATTGATTTTTTAAATAATTAAACCAATTTTATAATCACAGGCATACAAAGAGGGGAGGGAAACATCAAATTTCTTCATGGACATCATGGTGAACTAGTGATATTAATATGCGCCTGTTAAGTATTTCAATTAAAAGAAAAATCTAGACCGTTCAGGGGGGTCTATTACGCTCACATCGTTATACAACGAATTCGTTAGTGACGTCACGCCCGTAACGCAAATTCTCAACGAGCCCCATAACGCAAATCTCAGTCCGATCATCGTCAAAAACTTGATTTTTCTCAGCAACCCGCGGTATGTCGTTATCTATTTTACGAAAAACTCCCTGGTCCGAGGGTTGCGTTAGCTCCGAAAGGGATGGACCAATCGGATAATTTTCTCCGCTGCTGATAATCATCATCACTATCAACGAGTGGGAAACACGTGCGTTATTATTATTTTATTTTTATTTATTTGTGCGCGTTTGTGTGTGTTGATTGTCCCTAATTTTCTAAGCTACATTTTTTTTTTACTTCATCCGGATTCTTTTTATTTTCATCAAATATTTGAGAAAAAGGTAGGCTATGCACGCACATGAAACTGGCGCGGGGAAATTTTCGAAATTATTACGTTTAAAAAATGATTTTCTATTGAAGTTCAATGATGTTATGAATTTCCAAAACGACTATCAAAAATATCATCATCATATATTACCATGTTTTAACACATTTATCTACCGTCTTGATATTAAGTCAAAATCAAGAACAAGTAACCTTTTATTTACATCATTAATTAGACAATTGGTTTCCTTGCTTCGCACATGAAAATGAAGTGCCACCAAATTTACACTGTTGTTGACATCTCTTTTATACTCCGATCAGAACATGCTCTCAAGGATTAGAAAAAATTTATTTGTTTCTACTTTCTGTCTGCATTACACTTCTGTGTAATGCAGACAGAAAGTAGAAACACAATTATTTTAACACTATCAGTGATATTAAAAATATCAATGTTATTAAACGAATTAAGAAGGGGGAAATGTGGAGACGTTCAAAAATATATTGACGTCAATTTTGAATGAGATGTAAAAAAAATATTGTAGTGAATTTCAAAATGTCTTGAAAACATCGCGATAGAGAGAGATTTACCAGTTAAATAATATTCTTATATTGAGATGAGTTTAAGATTATAATAAAGCCATTTCCATGCAAGATTAAAAAAAAATAATAACGCGTTGTGTAGAGTGATTTATCTTTGTACCGAGTATAATAATTTATAACGATTTATTACTATGAATAATTTTTTCCAATCAGTATGTGTGTACCAAAGCGCTTGAAGAGCAAGCGCTTTGGTGTGTACAGATAGCATTTTAAACGATAAATGCTGTCTCTGAATCATGTTACTAAATTAAGTAACGTAATTCAGAGAATTATTATTCACTATAATGAACAACTTGATAAATTAATATTGAATGAATAATTTCTAATTCTAACTAATTTGTCTCCGTTGCTCTCACCTTCATCGAAAAATGTACGCGCGAGCGGCCATTTCGTGACGCGAGCTTAACGAGTGTGGTCTCCGGTTCTTGTTAGCTAACGTTTCACGTACGATGATGATAACGAAAATCGCTAGTAACGATGTGAGAAAAATCAACCTTTAGCGATGATGACGTAAATCTATCCCACAATGCACCGCAAACTCCAAACACGTTTGAAACGCGGGCATGACGACATCAGCGTAATAGACCCCCTGGTAGGCTGCAGATAAACACTGGCGAAGATACCGGAGCAGCTCGTTACAAAAGTTTTCAAGAACTACTAAAGTGTCACAGGAGGCTCTTTTATGTCCTGAGGAGCAGTGGCATAAATGATACAAACTCCTGACATGCTGATAGCTGTAAAAGGGTTTCGAGTTAGGAATTATTTAAAGATGTCTTTTTTTTTAAGACAGTCTTTAAAGATGACATTTTAAGGGTCGTCTTACAAATAATTTCATTTTTTGCCATTTCAGTTGTCGTATGCAATTGGAATTTCTGAGCCTCTCTCCATAGCAATCTTTTCATATGGAACATCGAATCGGACAAGTCAAGAGCTGTTGGGAATAGTCAAGCATAATTTTGACCTGCGACCCGGAAAAATAATCAAGTAAGATCGTTTTCATTTTTTAAAATTCATTGAAATGTAATGCTTCAAATAATAGCAACAATATGTTTTGAACTTCACACACATATAATTTTTTACTCTCTTACTGTGCTTTAGGGAACTGAAGCTAAAAAATCCAATTTACCAGAAAACAAGTGTTTATGGGCATTTTGGCAGAGCAGAATTTCCTTGGGAGACACCAAAGCTTCTGATTTATTGATTTCAGTGTGTGCGCGCGCTTATAAAAATCTTTGCTTTTCTTTTGTTTCACTTAAATATAATTTTTACAAAATATTGTAAGCATTATTAAAGTCCAATTTGGGTATGTAATAATTTGCAGTCATGACTAAGAAATCAATTTCATTTTCAGTAACCTATTTTCTTAAATATCCAAGATGACTGACTGTTTATTTCATCTCGACGGAACTTCAAATCATCGTAGACGGGTTATTAGAGGCCATCTAAGTATTATATCAGCATCAAGGGATGGAGGGAGGGGTTTGAATGATTACTTTACCACCCGACCTTTATGAAAATATGAAATACTAGCTATAATACCCGGCGCTGCCCAGGTTTTCTTCAATGAAGCTTTTTGGATCACGTGATATCTCCTTTTTTCTTTGAGGGACATGCAAACCGTGTCTAAGTTAACCAATATGGCGACTTCCTGCGCCAATCATGAAATAAAGAAATCTAGATTCAAAGAAACGTAGAAATAAATATACAGTAAAACCTCGATAAGTCGTAACCTCAAGTTATCGAAAAATTATGACGGCTTAAGGGAGTGCCGTCAGTTTCAATGTGCAATGTTGTGAAAATCGTATAAATTTAAAGTAATATGAAATTTATTGAAGTATGAATCAAAATAACAATATTAATAAAATTTATAGATTGCGAAAAAATAAATAATAGCAATTTTTTACCTTTTTTATCTCTTACTAGCTATAATACCCGGCGTTGCCCGGGTTTTTTTCAATGAGGCTTTTTTGGATCACCTGATATCTCCCTCTTCTCTTTCTTTGAGGGACATGCAAACCGTGTCCAAGTTCACCAATATGGCGACTTCCTACGTGACTCATGAAAGAAACAAATCTAGATTTAAAGAAACGTAAAAAAAATATTTTTTTCTTCTTTTTTCAAAGGGTGCTAGGTATTTCGATTCCCCCCTTTGAACTTCAAGTTATCTATCTCTGCCTGTTTCTGCTTCAAAAAATGCTTAATTAAAGCTGTGGAATTTTTTCGATGAACTTTTTACGGGCCCATAATTAATTTTAAAGCAACCTAGACTATATGTGAATTTATGCAGTTGAATATTAAAAGACAATACGGAGACATTAATTTTCATGCTTGAGAAGATATAAATAAAAAGTTGAAATCAATGTTATTGCATGGACATCCAACTCAAAAGTATATATATATAGGTCCGGAAAATTACTTCATATTTAATCTCCTGGGCTTCGTATATCTCTAAGCGAACTCAATATTTCAAAAATCGAGTATTTAATACAATTTTTAAAATTATTGATGTGACAGAAAAAACCCCCACCAAATTTCCGCATTTCTACATTAAAATCGGCAATTTTAACACTGATTTCTATGGGGGGGGGATCATCCTTTGCCTTACCCTCAAAGTGATGCTGATGATGGTGTCTATTCAAAAAGCTCTCATTACTGGGAGGATTGAATAAAGTGGCAAACCATTATAAAGTCATAAACTATTATACATATACGTACAGCATTGAAGAAATGACAAACCATTGTAAGGGCATATACACGTCTTAAACGCATTGCTAGGGAACCACGGTAACCAAAGTAAACGTTCCGAAAGTGATTGTTGAGGCTCAAAAACCATTGTTGCCCGACGTTTTTTGCCCGTTTGGGGCATTTGCCCTGCTCTGACGAAATTTTAATGTAGCCTATCGTTCAAGTCGGGTCCCATTTGGTATATATGCAAAATTTGGCGACGATTGATCAAAAATTGTAGATTTGTATAGAGAACATACATACACAGACACACAGACAGAAAATCAATTTTATATATATAGATAGACAGATAGATTCTCAATGGCAGCTTTACTAGGAATGCCAAAATGAGTCGATAAAAATACTTTCTTAGTTTGCAGGCATCTGAATTAGCACTCTTATAAATAAATCCGCAATAGATCTGATCCCCCACCCCTCCACCTGTCTTGCTTATGGGGGAGGGTGTAGAATTAACTGTTTTGTGTCCACTTCGAGCATCCCATGCATTGTCCTTGATTGATTTGCTAGAGTTCCATACACAAGCTGATACCTGCTCTTCAAACTGGGGAGGGGGGGATCGATTAACAGAGGGTGTGCAGGAATATGCAGGATCATCGAATCATGACCAGAGAACTGGAAGACGAGGCAAGCATTAGAATTGGATCCATTCATTCTATTTTGACTGACGATTTGGGCTTCAGGATATGCTATGTCAAAGTCATGCTAACAATCTTCTGGCATGGTTCATCATGAGTACGCACCACACGGCAAAACCAGTACCAAGAGTTTCTGCGTCTTAATTCACAGCTTCATCACAATTAATGCAGCTGTTGTTGTTCAAGTTTTTCCTGCCATTTTGTCAAGAATGAAAATGCAATATAATGCTCACTTATACTTCCCCACTCATTAGTGGTCTGTCGTGACTGGCAGCTTTTGCAGGCAGGAAAAAATCCAAGCGTACACACTAGGATTAGCTAGTACATGAACCAGACCATACCTCCCTAGCTTCATTGGTTCATGCACGAAAAAAAATTATGGTCTAATAATACTTTTAGAACAGAATTCCCTCATGTAATATAAAAATTATGTGTTGTTTCCAATCTTTGTAATTCAAGCTTTAATGTATGTGTTACCGGCAAAGTATGAAATCCAGGTATATATATATATATTTATTTATTTATTATTCTATTATAAAACACAATCCAGGCAAAGTACGAAATATCTTCTTCCACGACATCCACTGACAAAATTTCAATTATATAAGCCGCAGGATGCCAAATGCGCCTAACAAAATAAAAGATTCTTGTTGAATTATAAATTTTAAATAGATTTCTGATGAATGACACTTTTTTTTTTTCTCCATAAAAATTTCCTTTTCGCTTTCGTGAGAAAGGATCTCTTTAGGAGCGGTATAAAATATTACAATTTCGTCAAATTAAAATTTCACATAAGTTTCGCCATTTTTTCCAGGAAATGTTTCCTTTTGGCTCTCGTGAAAAGGGATCTGTTGAGGGGCGGTATAAAATATTACAATTTCACCAATTTCAGAAATTAAAATTTCACAGAATTTTCGTAATTGTTTTCCGAAAACATGCATTGGCCAGCGATGACTTTCATTCTTAGTGGCGTATAATCGCACTATTTGATCCACGATGTCAGCTACATATTTAGTTTCGTTATAGTAGGCAACTGTTTCTGGGGTCTTTTTCACGTTTTCGTTGAATGTTACATCAGTATGAAGTGAACTCAGAACTAGAACATTTTTCATCTTTTTACCCTGATAGCATGTCAGCGTGATATCAGTTTCAGTTTTGAATACTATCGAGACGAGTATAGATCCTGTGTTTCTGTTTTTGCAGTTGGAGGTACCTCACGACGGTCTTTTCGAAGTGTCCCAACCAAGCTTGTCGATTTCGAAAATGCACATAATCTCAGTGATGTAAAATAATTATCTGTTGTTGTTATGTTTCGACGTTCTCCTAGATAAGGTTCGACTAATCGAATTACATGTTCATAGACAAGTTGATTTGCCGGTCTGGTGTTATCTGCTCCAGTGTAATCCAAACGGATTTTCTATCCATTTAGAATATATTTGGAATCAGCGCAGGCAAGAAGAATTTTATCCCAAATTTATCTGGCTTACTTGGGATATACTGTCTAAATGGACATCTTGCTTTTGCGGGTAGAAGTTGTTCGCCCACAGTTACGTTTGGCCCTGGTTTTTAGCAAGTCGCACTGTATTCTATGAATGAATTCCATAGTGAACATGCAAGAGCAAATTGGTCAGTTCAATGCTTCGATATCTCAATGAGATGGGAAGCGGGGTGTGTTTGGTTTTCAAAGGTCAGTTTTTAATATTTCAGACCTTTCAGATTTCAGATCGCGAATCGCATGGATTTCAAAATTTCTTTGAAACGATCTCTTGTCATTGTTTGGGAAGAAAATGGGGGACCACAATGAATTCAGTAGGAAGTTTTTTGCACCTCTTGCGTAGATAATGGATATCGTTTCATCCAGTTCAAGCAAAGAAACTGACCAAGAAGTTTCATTTAGATGACGATGGGTTTCAGCTTCTGTATATTTCTGTATATGTCGAATCATTTTACCACTGAAAATAAGGCGTCACGAACTCAGACACTTTTCATTTATGTTTTTTGGACGCATAAAATGTGGGACCTTGATTTTCTCTCAGTATATTTTGCGATCCTCGACATCCTAAAGCTGATTGGCTTGGATTTCAAATTTGTTGGTGCAAGGACCAATTTGGTCAAACTGCGCCATAACAATCGATCATGTCAGAAAAATAAAAACTATACATGATAAAAAAGCAACGTGAAATGTAAAACAATGACATGAATTGTAAAAACTGTAATTTATTATAAAAACCAATGGCTTTAATGAATTTAAAAATGCGAGATGCATTGCAATGGTCAGATAAAATGTCACGAAGTAAAGGATGACTTTGACCAAAAGCGGTCGTAAAATGATGACGATGATGTGAACAACTAAAATCATGGTAAGTGGACTTTGACAATGAGGGCACTGCGGTTGACTCTCTCGTAGTAAAAGATATGATTGTGTGATGCGACTGTGTCCTATGCGTAACCGGGCAATCAGAACTTCCTCTTTTCGGTTAGTTGAGGAAGGTTCTATGATTTTCCATATGCTCCCATCTGCTGCAGTTTGTTAGATCGTTTCTGTGGCTTCAACGAGTTATAACGAGTAACTTTTCTCACCATTTTACGTTTCTTGCTTCTCAATGGCGTTCTATTTTCTACCAACTGAGGCACCGTTGGAGAAATAATTTTGATCATTTTTGTCGCACCACGGTCATTTTTTGCACACGAGGGCTAATTAGATCGGGACCTACAATTTACTGCCGATTTCGAACGACAAACTTGTTTTTAGACCCATAGAGAGGTTGGCGTCCTAACCCCTCGATGGGGGACTTCATGCGGTAGCAATTTTTTCTACGGTCATGTTGCCGTGTATGTTGTACCCCTGTGTCAGGAAAGTTTTCTGACAAAGACGAACCGTCTATCGAACTCGCGACACCTCTAAACATCCTTTGGTACTTTAGGCGAGTATCTTATCGACCTAGGCTATCGCGCCCGAGAAATAATTTTATTTTCATTTAAATCTTCGTCATTAGAACCGCTACTTTCTTTTCTACAGTTCGACATAGGGTAGATCTATGATCTATGATCTTCTGCACTTTCATCATCACTGCTTCCAGAGTTTCTCTCATCTAATCTCTGCATCTCCTGGAATATTTCTTCTTCAGTAAATATACGTTTTCTCGTCAATCTAAACTAACTGTTTGAAAAGATCACATACACTCAAATTTTCTACGTCCCAGAATAAACAATTTAACGGATAATACGGCAAGAATGCTTGATAAAAACCAAAAATGACACACCTGCTGACGACACTTGCAGATAAGAATGAGGGGAAAAGAAAGGTCACACGCAAGGTCAAATGCAAAATAAGACTTTCAGAAAGATTATAACCTACTTAGAAATCAATTGTGATGATGATACTAGTATTTACCGGATAGTGTGCTAGAATATAAGGAAGGGTCACTATGATCCTTTTCCGTCTTTGTAGGTATATCCACTCGTAGCTTCGTTGTTAAAAAAAATAACAAATAAAGCTTTGGTATACAATAAGAACATGCTAATTCAGGAAAAGTCCAAAAATTACCGGTGGTTCGGTTTATTCTTAGCAGAGATATGTAAGCTTAAACAGCGTGCATGGTCAAAAAGACCCCCGTTCCGTCTTTCTACTGTTAATATTTCATCATTGATAAATGGAACTTGCAAATGCGGATTATGCGATATCATTTTGTCTTGAAGGAACCGAGATTTTTTCTACGGATTTATGAACAAGAAATATAATGTACTAGCTATAATACCCGGCGCTGCCCGGGTTTTCTTCAGTGAGGCTTTTTGGATCACGCGATTTCCCCTTCTTTCTTTGAGGGACATACAAACCGTGTCTAAGTTAACCAATATGGCGACTCTTGAAACAAATCCAGAAACGTAGAAATGAATAATTTTTTTTCCTTTTTTAAGGGGCGTTAGGTATTTTGATGCCCCCCCCCCTGAACTTCAAGTTATCGAGATCTGCCTGTTTTCAGCCTCCAAAAATGCTTAATTAAAGCTGTGGAATGTTTCGATGTACTTTTACGGGTTCATAATTAATTTTAAATCATTAATTAATTAATTTTAATCAAAACACATTACGGAGACATTAATTTTCATGCTTGAGAAAATATGAATAAAAAATTGGAAAATCAATGTTATTGTACGAATATCCAACTCAAAAAGCCGGTCCGGTTAATTACTTCATATTTAATCTTCTGGGCTTCTTATATCTCTAAGCAAATTCAATATTCCAAAAATCGAGAATTCTATACAATTTTTAAAATTACTGATGTGGCAGAAAACCCCCACTAAATTTCTGCATTAAAATCGGCAATTTTACAACTGATTTCCATGAGATCATCCTTTGCCTGTCCTTCAAAGTGATGCTGATGATGACTCTGACGACTATTGAAAAAGCGGCAAGCCATTGTAAAGGCATAAACACGTCTGAAACGCATTGCTAGGGAACCACGGTAACCAAAGTAAACGTTCCGAAAGTGATTGTTGAGGCCCAAAAACCATTGTTGCCCGACAGTTTTTTGCCCATTTGGGGCACTTGCCCTGCTCTGACGAAATTTTAAAGCCGCCTATTATATAAGTCGGGTCCCATTTGGTATATATTCAAAATTTTGCGACGATCGATCTAAAATTGTAGATTTGTGTAGAGAACATACACACACACAGACATACAGAAAATCAATTTTATATATATAGATAAAGCGCGCGTTAACTCATCTATTCGAGGGAAAGTGACCGTGGTATGTCGGTCACGGAAAAGAAATTGGTATACGTAGGTTTGCCATATTTTATCGGTGGAAATACGGGGGATAGAGATCCTAAATAAAGAACTGCTTATTGCTAGACCATATTTTCTCGTGAAAAATACGTGAAATTCGGATTCGAAATACGGGAAAATTCGGGACAATGTCAATTATCGCTAAATGATGCCAAAAGTAAGCGAAGTCGTTATCTCTTGCTAAAATCACAGAAAAGTCGCCAATCGCGGGAAATAAAGCGCCACTTCAAATTGCAGTGAATGAAAAAAAACATGACACGTGTGTGATGAATATTCTTGTTTGTAGTCTCAATCATCGAGAAGAAATATAGTTTATTTCTCCTCTAAGGTCTCAATGAGGGTTTTTGAATCACGTGATATTTCCCTTTTTCTTGAGGGACATACAAGGTATCCAATATGGCGATTTCCTGCGCAACTCATGAAAGACATAAATCAAAATTAAAGAAACGTAGAAATGAATTGGTTTTTTTTTTTCTTTTTGATAGGTACTAGATATTTCGAAAATTTTCTTGAAGCTCAAGTTATCGATTTGCCTGCTTTTGCTTCAAAAAATGCTCGATTAAAGCTGCGGAATTTCTTCAGTGTAATTTATGGGCCCATAATTAATTTCAAAACATCCTAAACTATATGGATTGATGATATTGGATATTATAAAACAATACGGAAACTTTAATTCTCATTTTTGTGCTTGAGAAGATATAAATAAAAAGTTGAAATCAATGTTATTGCATGAATATCTAACTCAAAAGTAGGTCCGAGTAATTATTTTATACTTACTTTTCTGTGCTTCATATTTCTAAGCGAACTCAATATTTCGAAAATGGAGAATTCAGTTCAATTTCTAAAATTATTGATGAGGAGGAAAACCTTACTAGATTTTCACATTTCTACGGTAAATTCGGCAATTTTAACATTGATTTCTATGGGGGAACATGCTGTGCTTGTCCCTCCAAGTGATACTGATGATGATTATGACGTCGATTCCAAGAGCCTCAATATCGTGATGTAATTTCTAAGTTGGAAAGATAATTTTAATCGTTGATTTGAATAATGAAAAGTCAAGTTGGCTTCGTTGAAAATACTTGAAAACCCGGGACATATCTGCAAAAATGTCGGGACAGCAAAAAAAAAACGGACTGCCCCGAGAAATACGGGATGTATGGTCACCCTACTTATTGCTATTCTATCTCCTATCAAAAATTGTCAAATGTTGAAAAAATTGCTAATTATGGTTAAAATTGGTAAGAGAAAAATGCCGATGGGTATGTACAAAGAAGGACTACAATAAATTGCAGTAATTAAAAATTTATTTCACGAAATAATTATTATGTTATTGATATTTTTAAAAAAAATGTCTCGTTTTTGTTATTTAAAAAAGAAACACGTCACAATTATGCGATATGAATGTTTATGTTTACAATCAGAATTAATCGTACCGTGATTTTTAAGAAATTAAAATTATCTTCCTCCACGTTTTCAGTCAAGATTCAGCGAGTTTGAGTGAGTCAAGTAAGTTTAGTCGAAAATACGGGACATTTTGAAAAACAAAATCGGGACGGTGAGAATAAAAAATAAATAACAAATATACTAGCAAACGTGCATATGATCCATACGTCACGCATTTCCCGGTACATTCCCGTATTTTCACTTTGTCGGCTGTCCCGACTTCTTTGCAAGAATGCCGCGGTTTGTCGCGAATGTTCTACATTGTAAATTAAAGAGCCAAAAAAGACTGGTACAGGCATGCGTATGCAAATAAAGAGATATGGAACCAATCAGAGTACGGCGCTGCGGTCGGCAACACCTATATAACACAACAAGTGTCTGGCGTAGTTGTTAGATCGGTTACTGCTGCTACAATGGCAGGTTATCGAGATTTAAGTGAGTTTGAACGTGGTGTTATAGTCGGCGCACGAGAGATGTGACATAGCATCTCCGAGGTAGCGATGAAATTTGGATTTCACGTACGACCATTTCACGAGTGTACCGTGAAAATAGGGAATCCGGTAAAAAATTAAATCTACGACATCGCTGCGGCCGGAAAAAGATCATGCAAGAACGGGACTGACGAGAATCATTATACGTGACAGACGTGCAACCCTTCCGCAAATTGCTGCAGATTTTAATGCTGGGCCATCAACAAGTGTCAGCGTGCGAACCATTCAACGAAACACATAGATATGCGAAGGCCCACTCGTGTACCCTTGATGACTGCACGACACAAAGCTTTACGCCTCGCATGGGCCCGACAACACCGACATTGGACTGTTCAGGACTGGAAACACGTTGTCTGGTCTGACGAGTCTCGGTTCCAATTGCTTCGAGCTGATGGACGTGTACGGGTATGGAGACAACCTCATGAATCCATGGACCCTACATGTCAACAGGGGACTGTTCAAGCTGGTGGAGGCTCTGTAATGGTATGGGGCGTGTGCAGTTGGCTTGATATGGGACCCCTGATACGTCTAGATACGACTCTGACAGGTGACAGGTACGTAAGCATCTCCTGTCTGATCACCTGCACCCATTCATGTCCATTGTGCATTCCGACGGACTTGGACAATTTCAGCAGGACAATGCGACACCCCACACGTCCAGAATTGCTACAAAGTGGCTCCAGGAACCACTCTTCTGACTTTAGACACTTCTGCTGGCCACCAAAATCCCCAGACATGAACATTATTGAACATATCTGGGATGCTTTGCAACGTGCTGTTCAGAAGAGATCAAGGGTGACTGTTTCCAAAAGACTTCATGAGAGAGGGTTGTTTGCAAGAAGACCTGCTGTTTGCGTCCCGCTCACTTCTACGGACAGGAGAATCCGTTTATCATGGTGCAGAGAGCATAGAGATTGGAGTATGGATCAATGGGCGACCGTTCTCTTCACTGATGAGTCCCGGTTCAGCCTAAGCACCGATTCTCGCCGTACGTTCATATGGAGAGAACCAGGGACCCGCTACCTACCCTCCAATGTCCGCGAAATAGACCGTTATGGCGGAGGAGGTTTAATGGTCTTTGCAGGCATCATGTTGGATGGCTGCACACCTCTCCGTGTCTTTGAAAGAGGCACTGTGACTGGTGTGAGGTATAGGGATGAGGTCTTGGAGCCTTATGTTCGCCTTTCCAGGGGTGCAGTTGGCCCCGAGTTCATTTTAATGGACGATAACGCGAGGCCACATAGAGCTCTTCTGCTCGACGATTTTCTAGAGAGTGAGGATATTCGCCGGATGGATTGGCCAGCCAGATCTCCAGATCTTAACCCTATAGAGTATGTCTGGGACGTTCTGGGGAGGGCAATTGCAACTCGCAACCCCCCTCCGGGAACCATCCAGGGAATGAAAACAGCGTTGCTGAACGAGTGGGACCAATTGCCACAGGAAATGATAAACTGCCTTATTTCAAGTATGAAATCACGCTGCGAGACCTGTATATCTGTAAGAGGAGACCATACCCCCTATTAACCCATTTTTTTGTTTATTCTGCAACCGCTGTTTCATATCTTCTGACTCCAACGAGTGTTACGCACGATCATGTGTGCATATTACAATTATTGAATGGTTATTTGTTTTGTATTTTATCAATGTATGTACATATCAAATTTCATTAAAATCGGTACAGTAGTTCTAGAGATAATCGACCAAGTCTGCAAATTCTCTCTTACACCAGTGTACTTTATTAAAATCAACTGTTGAAATTTTTTCTCGGAGACCGTCCATCCCTTTGGGAAAGAGCGCAAACCATCCCAAGATGGCCTCTCTGGGCGGTCATGTCTGTCTGTCTGTTGAAATTATCTTTCAACGCATAAATTATATTACTATAACTACAACTATGAGTAAGAATATTCACCTCACATATGTCACGTTTTTTTTTACTTTCTTGATAAAGTGATCCTCAAATATGTTGAAGAGATCCTGTATGATCTGTCCAGGGAATTTGTTAATGTTAATCCATGCTCGAATCGGGGTTCGAACCAACACTTCCACATTAAAATGCTAGCTCTTAATCCACTGCAAAACGGCATATACTCAACGTTTATTAAATTGTTTGCCCCTTCAAACGTTTCATTTCGTTATGTTAAATGTCTTACTTCGTGGAATCCATTTTTATCCACTGCAATTCAGAGTAATGCTTCGTTTCCTGCCATTGGCGATTTTTTAGTGATTTCTGCCAAAGTTGGCAATTTTGCTTACATTTGGCATCATTTATAGCGATGATTGGCGATGTCCCGTATTTGAAATCCAGAGTTCCGGTATTTTTCTCAAAGAAATTTGGTCAGCCAAAATGTGCAATAAAACTTAGCGACACGGTTTTTACAATCTACCAAAATTACGTGAATACTTTGGATAGCAAATAAATCATTTTCCTCAGCTTTGGGGCTTACGTCAGTGGTGAAATAATTGACGTTATGTGTCTCATCACAGTGCTATGGCGTCGATAGCCATCGCTATCAGATGAAGCGGGAGAGTTCCAATTTCCAGCCCAATATAATATAATAAGGGAAAAGGGGACTTAAGCCATTTAAATGTGCAAAACATGCTCTTTCGCCTCCATCAACACTCCTTAATTTTATGGCCACTTACTTAAAGGGCCCCTTCAAAGTTTGCGTAATAGCCGCTCCGTATCAAAGCTGCATTAAAAGAGTTAACTTACAAGTGACGTAGACCCGGTGGCAATACAATAGTCAAGAGGTTTCAGTATTATAGGGGAGAGAGAGAGAAAAGAAGAATACGGAGCAAAGCCGCTTGTAAGTTAACTCTTAATGCAGCTTTGATACGGAGCGGCTATTACGCAAACTTTGAAGGGGCCCTTTAAGTAAGTGGCCATAAAATTGGTCTACGTCAAAACATCGCGAACAAAAACATCGCCAGTCAAAATATCGCCGTCAAAACATCGCGGTCAAAAACATCGCCAAATACGTCAAAACATCGCACGTAAAAACATCGCAAGTCAAAACATCGTACGTCAAAACATCGCACGTCAAAATATCTCAGGTCAAACCATCGTACGTCAAAATATCGCAGGTCAAAACATCGCCTGAACATGGCCCTGAAAAAAAGATCGCTTTATGAAAAATTTTTAAATTAAAAATTGTAATGGAAATCACCTCATCCCTTTTTTTTTTAATTGGTAACCAAAGCTGCACTAAAAGTGCATTAAACTTTCAAGCGGCTTTGGTTGTGACAAAGCCAAACTGTCATGTGTATGTCTGTGTTCGACTGTTTCCACACCTATTCGTTTTTTCTCAATCCTTCGAATTCGGCCTTTTTTTTTTTGAGTAATGGACAATGAATAGAGAGAGTTCTTATAAATTCTGTATTATACAAAAAATAGGGTTTTTTAACAGCTAGCTGATGCGAAGATATATTTTGGAAAGAGAGAAAATTTAACTGCCCCTGCGGGGAATCAAACCCACACTACCTTTCACGAATCGAGTGAACGCCCTAGACCAGTGGTTCTCAACCTTTTTTTGCTCATGGCTCCCTTTCAACCATTTCTCATTCCTGTGGCACCCCCCTTGCGACCATGATCAATTTCCTACCCCCCCCCCCCACGTTTTCCCGTTAAATGACAACTGTTCAAATATTGTTTGCAGTATAAATGTGTTTGAATTTATTTTTAATTTATGAAAATTAAAACACAGTAAAAAAAAAATATATAATAAGTTATTTTCAACCAATGTAAACATTGCACTTGAAGACGGCATAATGTCATCAAGTTACTGTTCAGGATGAAGTTTGAATTATTCAGAAATTAGTTTTTCTCGGGTAAATTTTAATTTGGGTGAATCAGAATTTCAAACAAATCAGGAAGTATAAATAATCAGATTTCAAAAAAGAAAATTATCGGTTTATTGATGTCTCGCTGAATGACAAGCTATCTCCAAGTGGCTTTTTGGTTCATAATGTGACCTCTCTCTCCCACAGGCGAACGAAGTAACGTGTGAGTTGGCTTAAACACAACACAATATTTCACATAACAGACACTACTATATGTAATGTACAGAGGGCATAGGTAACAAGACGTATGGTATTTTACTTACTGGCAAACCTCGTTCACCCTACAGGAATACTTTCAATTAGAAAAATTATGTGTAGTACTCAGATATGTCATTCATGTTGCAAGGGGGTGTATAGTTATTAAAATAAAAATGTTAACTTTTTATACGGACACGTGTGCTCAAAACCCCAATTACAATGTTCTTGCCCCGTCTCTTTTGACGCCAAAAAAAACCGTTTTATCCGCATTTAACGTTGTTTTCTGGTTGGTTGTCTTCAAATAAATGTTACTGTCAATAAAGTGACACTGTATTTATATATACATTCATCTCGAAACCTTATAATTATTAATAACACAAGCTTATGACAAGGGCTTTGATTTTTATGACCTAAAGAAGAAACGTAGCAGCTAATAATTTATCAGCAACGACGTTTCATCTCTAGGTAAAAATCAGAGCCCTACTTATGAGAAATTGGTTACACACACACGCGCAAAAGAATCATTGTGCTTATTTTTGTGAAAGTCTTAAAATTTTTGATATTTCAAGTGCTAAATTTCATCTTTCATCTACTCAAATCCTTAGGCTCGGCATTGAAATATTCTGCCCACCAATCAAATCTTTATTTACTTAAATAAGAAAAAAATTGCGAAAAAAAAAATATTCTATGCATTTTGTTTGAAATTAAATTTTTTTGCCCACTCTTTTAATAAATTTCCTCATGGCTCCCCTTTTGCGATATTTTCCTCCATGGCCCCCTGGAATATCCTGGGGCCCCCGGTTGAGAACCACCGCCCTAGACTATACAGAGGCAACGAATATCTCAGTCTTTCCTTAGCTCGTGTGCACTGAACACGTCCTTTTACCCGGAGAGTGAAAGGTCGTGGGTTCGATTCCACGCAAGGGCAGTTGAAGTTTCTCTCTTTCCACAATATATCTTCACATCAGCCAGCTGTTAATAAAGTTTGTATGGATAAGCGGAGAGTGACATCATCTCGGATTTTGTATTATCTGTACCCAGAGCCGTTATTAGGCGCTTTTTCAGCCGGGGAGACATTTCGCACCACCCCATCATGGAAATATGGTTTCCAGATTCCAAAAAAAGGGGTTCGAATTTTCTGGTAAACCGTTAAATTAATAAACCCTTCACTATAGTTTTCTTCATCAAACTGCAATATTCGTTGCTACTACAATAATTGAGTTGTCGATACTCTTTCATTACGGGGATTGTTCGTAGAAGAAATTATTCTTTTATTAGAAATTATTCAATATTATGGTGATACATATAGGGACCGGCCAAAACTCAACGAAAGCCCGAAATTCGGACAATGGCCGTTTCAACTGTGCCGGCCAGTTCGAGAACTAGACAACTTCGGGCTTTGGCAGTAACACACACATATATAAGAGACATTTTGCAAATGACATATTATCTGCATCAAACATCAAATTATCCAAAACGTTGCGGGGGGGGGAAATAAAATTAAACAAGTAATTTCAAATTGAATTGAAATTTTTGCAAGAAACTCAAAGAGAATTCCTGATATTCGAATTAACCAAGTTCGAACTAGCCAAGTTCACCTGTACTTTTATTATTTCTGTAATAAAATCTCAGAAAAATATGCGATAGTGTATAATCTTAAGGAATAAAGCAATAACAAAATAATGAAGCGCAATTAAAAATATCCGATGTCTTTTTGAAACTCAAAGCCGCTGATTATATGCAGGTAAATACGATATATATATATATATTAATTTTCGGCGATGTTTTTGTCACGGCGATGTTTTGACGTGCGATGTTTTTGTCACGGCGATGTTTTTGTTGGCGATGATTTGACGCGATACCATTGCCACCTGCAGGCAATTGACTTTACGGCTTTATTTCATCTATTTTACACATCCCTTCCTGGGAATATGTGATTTTTCTAACTTTCTTGCTTCCTCTCTTCTTTCCTTTTCCTTCTCTTTTTTTTGTACAACCCCCCCCCCCCCCCACTGAAAAAACGTCTTCCTCCCATATGCTTCGAAAGATCGTAAGGGGTGAACCTTGACCAATGATGTCAATATTAATACTAATTTGTACCTACGTAATCCTCATCACCCAATGGAAGGATCTTTCTTTGAAGCCGGACTACCAATTAGAAATAGGGGGTTGGTACCCCTCAAAACTTTACTTTTTGGAATCTTTGAAAAATTAAAGTAGATTGATTAGTGCAAGCTAGAAATCAAGTTGAGAAAAAGATGTAGCACTTAGAATTTGTTTTTTAGACATGTAATCGATTTCCCATCAGGAGCAGCGATCATCCGTGCCAAAAGGGATGGAGGAAAGGTAGGAAAGAAATTCTTACCACATTTTAAGTAAATTATGGAGGTTTAATTAAAACCTAAATTATGAGGAATTAACAGGGGGCAGATGGCGAAATTAGGTATAGAAAGTGATTAAAAGAGAGTTATTCCAACATCAAGTTAAAATCATTATAATTGAACATATAGTATTTTGTCTATGTATTATGCAGAATTTGATATCGTGGAAATGGTTTTCTTTTAATTGACTTTTTATTTGTGTAAATATAAATTGTTCTTTTCATATGATCACTTGATTAAATATTAAATGCTATTGAAATTTAACTGATTCTTTCTTTTCATGAGTCATCGTTTTATTCTAAATGTATATTGGACCACTAGGAGCCTGGGTTAATCTAGATAATTACATATATATATATATTCTTCCAGTGGTTCGATATAACAACGGGCCCGTAGCCAGAAATTTCATTCGAAGGGGGATCACTTACATTTCGTGGGAAGGGACCAAGGTGTTAGAAAACTGGTTAAACAATTTTTTATGTCGCGGGGCACTTTTCAGAATTGTTATCATTGAGCACTGATTTTGACAACATTTACACATTGGTGTCATATATAAAATACAGTGATTGTGATGAATCTGGTGATTATGCACAATAATTTCATCCGTTTTTATCGGTGATTATGCATAGTAACCGATATAAATCCGGCGATTATGCGCAATTACCGATTTATGCCGTTTTGTTTACAGTAACACATAAAAGGTATTCCTCGAAAAGCGTCCGAAAGCCATAAAATGTTGTTGTCCGTATCCGATTTGAAATTCCAAAAGGAAATTACCCACTCAAATTCAGTTGTGATTTTTTTGACGAATTAATTTTAATTTGACGAAAATGTTACATTTTATATCGTCCATCCACAGATCCCTTGTCAGGAAAGCCAAAGAAAAAGTTTACAGAAAAAAATTGAGAAAAATTATTAAATTGTAATCGTACAAATTGAATATTTTATTCCGCCGCTAAAGAGAAAAGATCCCTTCTCCCGATAGCCAGAAGTTAACGTTTCCGGGAAAAATGGAAGAAAACTGTGTGAAATTTCAATTTGAAGACACCGCCCCTAAAGGGATCCCTTCTCAAGAGAGCTAAAGGGAAACGTTTCCGGGAAAAAATGGCAAATATTCTGTGAAATTTGAATTGGATGAAATTATAATATTTTATATGGCCCCTCAACAGATCCCTTTTCACGAATGCCAAAAGGAAACGTTTCCGGGAAAAAATGACGAAAATTCTGTGAAATTTGAATTGGATGAAATTATATTTTATATCGCCCCTCAACAGATCCCTTTTCACGAAAGCCAAAAGGAAACGTTTCCGGAAAAAAATAACGAAAATTCTGTGGAATTTTAATTCGATGAAATTATAATATTTCATATCGCCCCTCGACAGATCCCTTTTCACGAAAGCCAAAAGGAAACGTTTCCGGAAAAAAATAACGAAAATTCTGTGGAATTTTAATTCGATGAAATTATAATATACGGGGTGATTATAAAAAAATTCTGTGAAATTTGAATTGGATGAAATTATAATATTTTATATCGCCCCTCAACAGACCCCTTTTCACGAAAGCCAAAAGGAAACATTTCCGGGAAAAAATGACGAAAATTCTGTGAAATTTTAATTGGATGAAATTGTAATATACGGGGTGATTATAAAAAAACTATCCCGACATATGGGCCCCTAACTATCATACCATTCACAGAAACTGAATGAAATTTTGGCATAAGGTATTTTGAGGTATTCGCTCAAGAATGATATGGAAAACAACAGTGTCACTCTAACAGTTACGGTTACAGTGAGAAAATTTCGAAAATATCAAATGGCAACACCAAGTTTTTTGTATTGGAATGCGATCTCCATACTGAAAAACACTAAATAGCGTTGGAATGGCACCTGAAGCACAAAAATCCCCGGAGCTAGGCAAGGAAAAAGTAAAAAGGACTTTGCCGTGCACCAGAGCATTAATGTTCGTTTCATTCGTCACACCGTTTCTTCGGCTGAGATCACAGCCTGATTAGTCATCCACAAAACGAGAAGAAGAAACCAAGAAATGCAAATTTCGGGTTCTACGTAAGACACAGTCATGACTGACGTCGTCACGCTAGGTGAAAGAAAAGGCACTGCGAAATGCGAGCCACGTATGTTGCTTTCTGCCATTCCGAACAAGATGCCGCTTTCAGGGAAAGAACGTGGGGAAATCGTAAAGATTTATTACCTGAATGGACAAAATGCCGCAGAGACATCGCGTGTTTACCGCAGAAACCATGGATTACGGCGAGGCCCGTGCACTGTCAAAGCTGTACGGGACTTGATTCATAAATTTGAAGAAACTGGTTGCACATACGATCGACCTCGGTCTGGACGACCTTCCGTTCCCGTGGAAGCTGTTGCAGAAGTTCATCAGACGATAAGCACAGTTGGTCCCGCAAGTGCACGCGGTGTTTCACGTGTTCTGAATCTGCCGAATTCAACTGTCCGCAAGATTCTGCGCTCTGTTCTAAACATGTTTCCATATCGATTCCAGCGTGTCCAGATGTTGGAAGCGGAAGACTATCAATTACGGCTGGATTTTGCGAATCAATTCCTTATCCGGTACGATGAAGATAGCAGCTGGCCTTTACGCATTCTGTGGACAGATGAGGCGCATTTCTCGTTAACTGGTAACGTGAATTCGAAAAATTGTGTGCACTGGGCAGACAATAATCCACATGATGTGCTTGCACGTCCATTACACGAGGAAAAAGTGACTGTGTGGTGTGAGTCAATACCGTCTAGAGTACCGTCTGCTCTAGACGGTATTGTGTGAGTACGTTCATCCTCGGCCCTTACTTTTTTGAAGAGGTTACTGCCGGTGATCTGCAAACATGTACAGTAACGAGTGCTCGCTATCTGGACATGTTAACTCGTTACGCGATTCCCGCATTGCAACGGCAAAATGCTCTATCTAAAGTTGTGTGGATGCAAGATGGCGCTCCTCCACATGTAGGGTCTTCAGTCAAACGTGTCTTAAGTCAACAGTTTGGTGACAGAGTTATCTCCCGTCATTTCCCGTTTCCGTGGCCACCAAGGTCTCCTGATCTCACACCAATGGATTTCTGGCTGTGGGGATATCTGAAATCCAAAGTGTATCAGTTTCGTCCGCAAACTGCATCTGATTTGAAAGATGCCATCAGAACTGCGATTCAAGAGATTCCTATTGCCATGGTACGTGCTGCAGTGCTATCCACCATCTGCCGCATGCAAAGTGTCATGGTGTGTGAAGGAGGTCATGTGGAAAATTTGTGAAACACAATAAAATGCTTTATTTTATGCTGCTTCTCTGTCCTTATTGGTTGTCCTCACTTTTAGCCTATCTACCGCCGGTGATTTTCATGCTACAGTTGCCGTTCGAACGCTATTTAGGGTTTTTCACAATGGAGATCGCATTCCACTACAAAAAACTTGGTGTTGCCATTTGATATTTTCGAAATTTTCTCACTGTAACCGTAACTACTAGAGTGACACTGTTGTTTTCCATATCATTCTTGAGCGCATACCTCAAAATACCTTATGCCAAAATTTCATTCAGTTTCTGTGAATGGTATGATAGTTAGGGGCCCATATGTCGGGATAGTTTTTTTATAATCACCCCGTATTTTGTACCGCCCCTCAACAGATTCCTTTTCACGAAAGCCAAAAGGAAACGTTTCCGGGGAAAAATGGCAAAAATTCTGTGAAATTTTAATTTGACGAAATTGTAATACAGTCAAAACTCGTTAGTGCGTCACCCGGTTAACACGTCACTCCGGTTACCGGGTCACTTTTTGGAAGTCCCAATTGTCCTCAGGCAGGAATTGGTACAGCTAAGTCTTACTCCGTTTAACGAGTCACCCCGCTTACTAAGTCATATTTTTGCTCTCCCAAGAGTGGCTCATTAACAAGGTTTGACTGTATATTTTGTACCGCCCCTCAACAGATCCCTTTTCACGTGAGCCAAAGGGAAACGTTTCCGGGAAAAAAAGACGAAAATTCTGTGAAATTTGAATTTGATGAAATTGTAATATTTTATACCGTTCCTAAGAGATCCTTTCTCACGAAAGCGAAAAGGAAATTTTTATGGAGAAAAAAAAAATGTGCCATTCATCAGAAATCTATTTAAAATTTATAATTCAACAAGAATCTCTTATTTTGTTAGGCGCATTTGGCATCCTGCAGCTTATATAATTAAAATTTTGTCAGTGGATGTTGTGGAAGAAGATATTTCATACTTTGCCTGGATTGTGGGATATTTCATACTTTGCGGGTAACATATGCATATTTGACTAACAATATTAATGCAGCAGTGGGAACAACAAAACCATTTTTTTACGTTTTAAAAAATCTATCGAATTTAAGTTTTCCCTATTTTTTTTCGACAACAATAAACAAATGATCAACATAACTAATTCAAAGTACAATTTTGTCGAAAAATATTCTATACCTATATTGCATTTATTATATTATACAAAATACGAAAACAAAAAAATCGAAGTTATCACAGTTTCCTTCACATACAAGTAATACATATATGTTTATATTGCTTTTCAAGCATAAAACAAGGAAAGATAGGAGAAAGAGAACTTGATTTTCACATGCACATAAATATTTCCACTCATTGTCCCTCATCCTTGACTGCACTGCCAAGACGCAAAAGAAGTGTTTGCATTAACCACACAACTTGTGGTTCTCTTGTATCACTTTGAAGTTGTACAACAGTATTTATGAAGTCATGCTTCATTTTGAATGCAACCTATGAAAAATAAAATGTCCATGTGTACATTTATGCTGCAAATTTCATTTGAAAAAATGTTGAAATTGAAAATGAAGGCACTACAAATACAGGCCTAACAGTGAAAAATTGAAAAAATAGAAAAAGAAAAAAATTGACTTTCCAAATTATCGTGACATTTACAAATGCAATGTGTCTTCAGATTCCCACCTTATAAATATTTTAATTACAGTATTATATAACATTCTTAGATCATTATAAACCTTCCTAGATCACTTAAATGACCTGCAGCATATTTACAGATCACAGCAGCACAGTTCCAGATCACTCATCAATCAACCTATGAAACATTCATAGATCACACAAGTAACCTGCGCCATACACCACACACACACAGTTCCACATTATTTAAGTGTGCTGCGGCACATTCCCAAATCCTTTAGGTGACCCACGGAAAATGTACAGATCACTCAATCAAATGGCCCACACTGTACGTTGAACACTCTTGATGTAACACCTCTGGAAGTTACATTATACCCGAGGGATAAAACGATTAGAATGGCCTGCATATGTTCATGAATGCCTGTTTTTTTTACAAAGACGGCAGTCATCAATAGCATAAAAACTAACCTTGTATGCCTTAAAACACTCATGCTCAACCTATGGCCTGAATAATAAAACCACACAAGTGGTCCACGAACGACAATCAAATCATTCAAGTGGGACACATTTCCAGATTACTTCAGTGGCTCATGGCACATTTCTAGATCATTTAAGCTGCCAACGGTGTATATCCAAATCACCTAAGTGACCCCAAGCACATTTCCAAATTACTTGAGTGACCTGGGGCGGGCGGGTGTGCATACTCACACACACAACCAACCCCCCCCCCCATTTCACTTAAGTAGCAAGTAGTTCAGTTGCAGATTACTTTAAGTGACTGGCGGCACATTTAGAGATCATTAGAGTAGCCACAGTCCAGTCTGTTAACTCTCTTCCACAACGCACAGCAAACAGTGCAAAATGTGTAAATTAAAACGTCCAGTGTAAATCAGTCAAGGTGAACCGGATAGTTTCACTGCACTGCCCATCATACATTAATTAAGAATGACACTCCTTCGTGTACGCACAGAGCAAAATGATTGTAATATCATTACATTATCATTACACAGAGAAGACGATTGAATGGTATTGGGCAGCACCAGAATCACAAACCTGGAATAAGTCTATGTATCCAGCTACTTTGTTATGCAAAAAAACTGTTTCACCTATGCACAAAATGTGCATCATAAATTTAAATGATGAATGTTAGTTATTATATAATAGGGCTGGGAATCTATCAAAATTTTTAACTGGTCAATCAAAAAATTTTAATGATTAATCGGTTGATTAATCAAATTTTAACCGAATATTTTCAAATGTTATTCATTCATAGCAAACGAAACGTAGTGTCAGTAACTGTATAACATTAATTGATGCTATAAAAATATATTTTATTCATTTCATGCATCTGTCTACTGAATGGATGTATTTACATCCATTCTATATTTGTATTTCCCATTCATCCATTTCTATATTTGTTTAAACAAATATAGAAATAGATTAAGAAATGAAGGCGGCTGCTTGAAGATATTTAATATTGTCACTCTTTGCCACAGGGACGTTTAGTTTAAACCATGGTTTTAACCAAATGGGTTTTTTTTCAAAAAATCACATAAAAATGACCTAAATATAATTTTTCCCCTTGAAAAATATCATTAGTTCATTATTAGCCAATATGTCTAATATATGTTTATTCTTACTACATTTTATATTCTTGGGGTACATTCTGATGGTGTCATTTTGTGCAACCACATCATTTTGACAGTTCAACAGCATCAGTGTGTGGATAGCACAACTTTTGTCAAGATGCACATCACAATACCAGCAAAGCAGTTGCTGAAGAACCGTGTTGACAATAACAGGACGGCATGACACCTGGCCAGCCGTCAGTTCACCTGACCTTAACCCCTGCAACTTCTGGCTGTGGGGGGGGGGGGTTACCTCAAAATGCTACGAACAGAGGTCAGATTGCAAACATTGGTGAATTGCAAGAAGCACATCCACATTATTACCATGACATTGTCTGATCTGTTGTTGAACATGCATTTTTTGCTTTCACCTCATTGCCATTTTATGGTGAACAATATATTTAACATTTCTTAAGTTGTAGATATTCAGTTGTTCAATTACTTCATTTTTGTGATGTTTCCATGAATTATGAAATTGTGCAATGCTAATTAAGTTATCATTTTGCCCTGAATGGCCATTGCTCCCATTCTGCAAGCAAATTTGAGTTGGATGATTTCAGTGCCGTTAATTTTCCATTTTTAAGTATTTTTTTCCTTTTTGCCACATAAAATTCCATTGCTTCAGTAATTCATGTAATTTTCATGTCATTCTGACAATGGCTCATCTTCTACAGTGTTTGAAACCAGAACTTTAGTTATAATAGCCCTGTATTTCGTAAATCATTGCTATTTAATCAGCATTATTTGCTTCATTAAATACATTATATTCACCTAATTTTTATCACAGTTTTTGTAAAATAGCTTCCTAATTAAGTATACTGAAAGTAACTGGAGAAAACACTTTCAAATTATGTGGTTAATAATAGCATCAAAAATTCTTAAACACAAATTCATTAAACAAAAAATAATTAAATTGAAAAGTTGGTTTTTGTTGAAATGTAAGAAATATTTATAAATTAATTAATATGGGAATTGTGTTATTTCATTAATAAACATTTTATTTTAATTAGAAGTTTGAATGATTTTTCAGAAATGTTATTGTTTTTAATGTTAATGCTATTTGAACCAACAAAAACCAGTTTAAACCAAAAAAACAGTTTTTTTACCAACCCTGCTTTGCCAGAAACATGAATGTGCAAATTTTTAGAATCTGGAAAACGACTTTAGAATTCTTACTCTACCCATGTTACTCAATGGAAGTTGATCTCTTAAAATGTTTTGTAAAATGTGTTTCAATAGGGGATACACATTGCGTTTCTGGCAAAACTTAGCACTAGCACAATAAATGATCCAACCAACTGATAAATCCAAAAGTCAAAATTTACATATTTATGTCTATGGCATAAGGGCAACGATATGCTGAACATGCTCGTCATATCCTGGAATCTAACTTGGATCTTGACTTTTTTTTAATCAGTAATTTTAGAAATCATCACAAGTTTATGCTGAATCGACTGGAATTTCCTTATGTCTAAAAATTTGATCAAAATATTGATTCAAATATTTTTAATATGGTCACTTGTCTGAAATGTTGTGTATAGGAACATAATTTAAGACATTTAATCGGTATAGTCACATAAATCAAGTTAAACTATTGTTGCGAAACAACGGGGTGGGTGGACTGGATACATCGTGTAAGTGAAATACACTAATCACACAAGGAAACGCACGTCCTTCATCATCGCACTTTATTTACGGGAGACATTCCACTTAACATGTTGCCAAAGGGAGAACAACAATACTCTTCATGCTTTTGGCATAACCAGCCATTATAAAGGCTTCACATTTATATCGTAACACTCCTCCTTGCCAAAGCATGACGAAAGGAAGAATAACGTTGATGCGCCTCATCCTCCCTGCCTGAAGCTGGTCCGCTGCTGCCGCTGGACTTCCCAGCCCCCGGCCCATTCTCTTCCTTCTCGTCTTCTTCGGCACCGTTATCGACGTCGGACCCATAGTTCCTCGACCTCCCACCTTGGTGACCATCACCGTGTTTCTTGAACGGTAAAACTTCATCCTCTTCTTTCTCTCCAATACCATTTCTTCGTCATTTTTTGTCTGCCGGCCTACGGCCTTTTGCTTCGGTAACTTTGATTCGTAATCTGAATCCGAGCCGGTGTCGTCATCACTGTCCTCCTCCTCGTGTTCGGAACCTTCTTGCTCGTCATCTTTAGCTTTTGTCATCGTCGACTTGCGCTCGCGATTTTTCGGACTGGCTTTCACGTTGGCGGTACCATCCTTGTCGGAGTCGTCGTCTTGGTCGCTTTCCTTGGCAGCTGCTTTAGCGGGTCTCTTGCACCTCTTCCGACTAGAGTTATCGTCGTTATCAGTCGTCTTCTTAGCCGATCTAGCTGCCCGACCACGTTTCCTGGTTACCGGTTTCTCTTCAACGACAGCGTCACTCACTTTGCCAGCTTCCTCAACAGCCACTTGTTCTACTTCTTCCTTCATGGCTGCTTTCCACATTTCTGCATCAGATGATTCCATCGCTTCTTCGACGGTGGCGGGATCCTCGATCCGAATATCAGCATTAAACTGCGCTTCATTGACAGCTTTGTATGACACTGGATTCCCATAAAACCTTGTAGGTCTTCTTTGTCTCTCGCTTCTTCTAACATCTGGAGGTTGATTCGCAGTGGTTGTAGGCTGTTTCGACTTTCCAACCATTTGCTCTGCATGCTTCAAGTCGGGCAATACATCCCTTAGAGAGGCTCCAGGAGGTGTCACTTGTACTTCTTGGTCATTTAGATTGACTATTAATTCACTTCCTTTCAACTGACAATCTGTTTGACTCCTCCTGAATGGAAAAACAGTCTCATCAAACCTCACATTCCTACTGGGAAAAAATATGTCTTCGTCTACGTTCCACAACTTGTATCCCTTGCCTCCTTCAGGGTATCCAATGAAAACGCATTCTTGTGAGCGCTTTCCTAACTTTCCCTTTACTTGCGTTTTATTGATGTGCGCATACGCTTTGCAACCAAAAATTTTAAGATGACTAGTTTTGACTGGCCTTTTGGTCCAAAGTTCTTCGGGTATATCTCCCTGGATAGCTTCAGATGGGCATTTATTCCGCAAATAACTGGCGGTAACGACGGCATCTGCCCACAAGTTGTCTGGGACCTTCGAGTCTAGAAGAAGGCATCTGGTCATGTCGAATAGGGTGTGATTCATCTTCTCAGCTACACCATTCTGCTCTGGAGTTCTAGAGACCGTGAGCTGCCTCGATATTCCCTTCTTGTTCAAAAAATCGTCAAATTCACGACCGATGTATTCCCCTCCATTGTCGCTTCGTAGAGTAGCGATTTTAACTCCATGGAAATTTTCAACAGTCCTTTTGAACTCAATAAATTTCTCTAGGACTTGACATTTGGATTTCATAGGCTTCACTACTGCATACCTTGAGTAGTCGTCAACAAAACTGACAATATACCTTGACCCTCCTTTAGATGTAGGCATGATAGGTCCTGTGACATCACTATGAATGAGCTGAAGTGGCCTCGATGCACGTTTGGTCTCTCCTTTAGGGAAAGGAATTTTTCTCATCTTTCCAAGGACACAAGTAGAGCAAATATTTTCATCTTCCATTGCTTATGCGCAACTGTTGACAGTGTCATCCTGCTTCATGAGCTTCTTCACTGCATTCAAATGAAAATGTCCTAAGCGTCGGTGGATAAGATCCTCATGCCTTGAGATATGCGCTTTATAAGGCTTCGCTTCTTCAACCTTATAAAGTCTCCCACTTCTATATGCAGTAAGGATTACTCTATTTCTTTCGTTAGTGTTTTTGACGATGGCCTTGCCTCCTTGAAATGAAACAGTCATTCCCATCTCCTCGATTCTTCCCACTGAAAGGAGGTTACCGTCGAGCTCTGGTACGTACAGAACGTCGGCTAAATAGAATGTTTCTTTACCACAGGATTTAACAGGCTTCAAAACAACATCACCTTTTCCAACCACTTTCATTTTCTCGGAATTAGCTATTTCCACTTCGGACTTCACAGTTGTCAAGTTGAGAAACTTATGTTTTTGTGAACACATGTGCTCCGTTGCACCACTGTCTAGATACCAATCACAGCTAGGCTTCTTGTTACCAGCGTTGGCAGTCAGTGTCCGATTTGCGTTCTGCGAAACCTTATCGGCCCAATGGGACGTGTTCTTCGACGGGCAGTTTCTGGCTATGTGTCCCCAAACACCACAGGAAAAACATCGAATTCTTCTCTCATTATTTCTGGAGTATCTCCCTGATTGTACGCGAGTTTTTCCTATATCGTCAGTTTTAAGAGCTCTATCGCCCACAACTACGCGATTCGTTTGCGTATAGTCACGCAGTAACTTCTTCTCTTCCACAATCAGACGCGATTTTACCATTTTTGTGGACAGTTCGTTCTCATCACGCTCCAAGTTCAGTATCAGACCTTCGTACTCTTTGGGTAGACCCATTAACATCACAAGAGCGACTTCTCTCTCAGGGAAACCATATCCACAGGACGCTACCTTTCGATGTAAGTCCATCAATCTTCCCAAGTATGCACTTACGCATTCGTCAGGCCTCATCGACACATTAAAAAACTCTCTAAGAAGCTGCAGTGTGTGTAATAATCCGAACTTCGTGTGAATGTCCCTCAAGGATGCCCAAGCGTCCCTCAAGGATGCCCAAGCGTCCCTCGCTCTCGCACAGTCCGCGATATCGTCTAAAAAGTCATCTTCGACCACTAAAAACAGAAACGTGAGGGCCCTTTCATTGGTTTTCCTCTCGTCCTCCCTCAGTTCTGGTCCGTATCCGGGTTCTATGGCATCCCAGCAGTCTTTCTGCACCAGTGCGGCGCGCGTTCGTATAATCCACGCGTTGTAATTGTCCCTAATGAGCTTTGGAATCTTCAATTCCTCCATCTCTGTTAGGCTTAGTTCCGCGCGTGTAGAATTTTTTTTCGATCCTTTGTGAAATTAGATTTAACTTATCTACTTCCCACTTACCGATGAAACGTCTATCCAGGAGCCTTCGTGCTGATAACGTGTTGCGAAACAATGGGGTGGGTGGACTGGATACATCGTGTAAGTGAAATACACTAATCACACAAGGAAACGCACGTCCTTCATCATCACACTTTATTTACGGGAGACATTCCACTTAACATGTTGCCAAAGGGAGAACAACAATACTCTTCATGCTTTTGGCATAACCAGCCATTATAAAGGCTTCACATTTATATCGTAACAACTATAATAAAAATTTTAATAAAAATTATAATTGAATTTTGATCAGATCAGATTGATCGAGTAGATTAACTGAACTAAAATTTTTAACTGCAATTAACAATTGATCAATTAACCAGTCCTACTATCAAATGAATTGTCCAAGACCATGAAGTAGTAAATATAAAATTATTTTTCTCATCCAGACAGAAGTTTTCAATGACTATTCAGCATTAACACAAAATGAGTTTTTGAACTCTAAAACTAAGCAAAAGAAAAATTAATAAACCATATGGCCCATACACACACCCCAAATAGCCGGGAGGGGGGAAATAATACCACTTCTGATTGGCTCTAGCACATTTGTATTATTTAGAAATAGTTCACTGATTCCTTCTTAATTTAAAAAAAGTTACACAAATTTTGTTGATAAGATTTTGTAAAAAAAAGAAAGAAAGAAAGTAGGACATCTAACCAAAAAGTAAGAGCCCTGCAAATATTGTTCTGGATGCATTATCCATTTTGAGATGTCAACAGCACTGTCAAAACCTGCCTAAGAAAATTCCTCAAGATTCTTGAGAACACAATTATTTGATAAAGAGTGAGGGGGAAATTACCTTCACATCTCCTTCAATCTGAGGTTTCACTGTCATGAGAAGACCAATTTTATTTGATTTCCTGAAAGTCACAACACTGACAAGGAGGGGAAAAAACACTCATTAATATAATATTCATATCATTATTATATTAGATCAGTTGTAAATTTTATGTACATACAATACAGTCGTATATCTGTATTCACAGGAGTTACATTATCGGGGTAACTGCAAATAACACAAACCATGAACTTTTCATTTTTTAGACATCTCATTTACATATGCTTTGTGCTGCAGAAGTAGAAGGGGCATCCAGTGATCCTCTGCTATGTTTCTTGAAAGAATATTATAATGTCTGTTAGCCTACACAGTCCCACTCCTCAACAGGGGTAATGGCCAAAGTTGTTAGAGCATTGGCCATGTTCGGTTTGAAAGAAGGATTATGGTAACGAGGCTTCCTCTACCAATTTTTCAAAATGTGAAAAATGTACCATAAATGGTGTATTTTGGAAACAATTCACCGCTGATTGCTTACAAAGTCCTTACGCTATGTTGCCCATAAAGAACTTGTCATCCACTTAATCTTGATCATCAATGCTGTATCACTTTGATTTCAGCAGTCAGTTCAATTAATCCCTCTCCTGTTGATTTCTGAATTACTCTTAATTAATTCTCTAATTCCTTCATTGAAATCTTCCTTCATCCACTTGCTTTGTTAGCATAACAATATCTTTCATAGCCTTTTCGGCTGGCTCTGAAGAAATGGATATGTCCATTGGATGTGGCAAACATTTTGACCAAAATATCATGTAATATGAGATCCTCCCATCTTTATACGAGGCATGTTTTTTAAGTAAGTACCGTTTTGAAATTCTGCCGCTGCAGTGCTGAGGTTGGCATTCTGCACACGCGCGCTGTGTACTTACATCTGTTGGCAAACCAGATGCCATTACAGAAATATTCTACCATGTTTAAGTTTGTTTGTGAGTATTTAAAATGCCTCCACAGATTAAGAATGCCTCAGACTGCGAAATAGCAGCTGAAATTCAAAAATCAGTGAAGTGTATGGAGGAAACATTATGAGTGATAGAATGGTATGCAAATGGGTTAGAGCTTTTAAAGATAGCAGCACAAATGTTGGTGATGAGGAACGAAGTGGGCAACCTTTTGTCATTACTGAAGATTTGGTGCAGAAAGTTGATGAAAAATTGAGGGAGAACAGATGCTTTACGATTTCATCATTATCTAATGAGTTTCCTTAAATTTCCAGAAGTGTTCTCTATGAAATTGTGACCAAACACTTAAATTATCGAAAGTTGTGCAATCAGAAACAAAAGGCGTGGATGTTGAGTAAAGGGATCGTTTTGCTTCATGACAATGCCCGGCCACACGTGGCAAATCGAACCAAAGATCTCATCGCCTCATTTTGCTGGGAACAACTTGATCACCCTCAGTACAGTCCCAATCTAGCACCCAGTGACTACCACATGTTCCTGCATTCGAAGAAGTATCTGAGTGGTCAGAACCATGACAACAATGATGTCAAAACGACCATGTTGCAGTGGTTGTCAAATCAGGGAGCAGACTTCTATGAGGATGGGATGCAAAAGCTGGTTTTATGATACGATAAATGCCTTAATATTGGTGGAAATTATGTTGAAAAGTAGATTAAGGTACAGGCTTTCATGTAAAAAAAAATTGTTAAGGAAAGTATAAACTTGTTTCCTTTTTATTCCAAAACAGTACTTATTTAAAAAACATGCTACATAGCTTCCACAGCTCTAGCAATGGCACTAATGAAATTCATCTATGATTTTAAAATGTTTCCTGAAATTACATCTTATTTGAATCCTGCACAATAATGATTGTGCAGACATTCATCATTGCAGGCAAATAATCATTTACATCAGTAATGTGTGTAGCAAGCTATAAATGTTCGCATCACATATGAACAAGCAGCTGAATGCTACATTTGGAGTTTGGCTTATAAAGGACTTAAGTGCTAGCAAAAACTTTAGGAAGGGTTTCTAAAATGTTTATTTAACATGTGAAATTTTTATTTTGTTCTGATATGAGAATTATCACTGCAATAATGTTTTCATAGAAAACTAGCAAAGAATATGAAATCTGCAAATACAGAGGGCTGACTGTACAGTATTTTATTTTCATGGTTCCATTCATAATCCAGACAGACGAAATCCCAACAAGCCGAAATCCAGACACGGTGAAATTTAAAAAAATTAATTTCACCATATAAGCCGCACTTCCCTTCTGTTGGGATTTGCATTTCTTACAGCATGGGGTATTGATCAAGATAATAAATTGCGATCAAGTGAATTTCAAAATTTTAATTTCACCTGATAAGCAGCACTTCAATATTTCTGTCGGGATTTGCATTTCCCCCAGCGAGGGGAATTTGGGCGTCCTTCAAGATGTTAAATTGTGCTCAATTAAATTTGAAATCTTAATTCCACCGTATAAGCAGCACTTTCCATTTTCTGCTGGGATTTGCATTTCTCGCAGCAAGGGGCGTTGGGGTGCCCTTCAAGATGATAAATTGCAATCAAATAAATTTTAAAATTTTAATTTTGATGGTATAAGTCTCACTTTGCTATTTTTGTCAGGGTTTACATTGCTCGCAGAGAGGGCATTGGCGCGCAGACAGGGTGATAAATTACAATAAAACAATTTAAAACACGTAAGTCGTTCTTTGTTCTTTATGCTTCTTTTTTCAACCAGATTTATTACGCTACAGAATACCGAAATATTGCATGGTGGATTAGAAGTCAAAAAAATTTGTACCATAAGGATCTGTTCTAGGACCATCACTAATGGATTAAAATCATTTGTCATTAACGGAACCTGATATTTAATTAATTCAATAATAGCACAATCAGACACATTTTGACCATAAACAAGATATAATTCAACTGTTTTTTGCATAAAATTTTCTAGAAACAAACGTTTTGAAAACAACTCTTGCTAAATCAACCTTTGATCTAAATTCATAAAACGTACATAACATTAAATCCCTGAAAGCAGACCAACTATCTGATAACCATTGTCTTTCAATTAAAATCGTCCTACTCGTAACCACCACGACTTTGCTCTCTCTTGTAGGGTTTCTGTCACTATTATGACTTGATCCCTGTGAATATGACCAACTCGAAACAATTCTTCACAATGATTTAAAAAAATCATGAACATTTTCAGGAACTGGTCCAGAAAACATAATATTAGTGGGATCAAAATGTGTTTCTTTGGGAACTAGAATGACCCAAAGTCCTAACGAAGAGCGATTAACATTAAAAGTACTAGCGGCAGGCCCGAGCAAGGGTACCGTACTACCAGTTTCCGATATATTCTCAACATCATCAATAGTTACATCGGAGCTGTTCATTGTTCTAGCAGTCACAAATGAACTATTATCAAACAGCATACAAGCAGACAATAGATTTTAAGATCGGAAAAAATTTTCAGATTGATCCTAACCCCCCTAATTTTACCTGCAATGTATGTCTCTAACTGCCAATAAATAAAACAGTTTCAAACAACTATTTATTACTATTATTACAAACTAAGACATACATTAGTCAAGATATTAAATCAAGGAAACCCCTTCACTAGCAGGAAAACGCAAAGTATACTTATGGTGAAGATCCCGGGGTGGAAGTGTCACTCGACTATGGTAATCAGGAAACGATGCTCGACCACAGATGTCAGTAGAGTCACACATGAAACTCGGCTTCGAACCCAAGGCATTGACGAGGAGGCTGTATCAGATCACAGACATCGGAAGAACCACACATGGAATTAAGCAATCAAGCAGTGGAATCAGATGACGGATATCGTGACGAACTCAGGGCATTGACGAACAGGTAGCATCAGATCACAGATATTGGCGTCATACGAGAAGGCGGTATCAGATCGCGGCTGTAGACCAAGCCAGCCAACACCTGATCGCAGTCTGCAAGATCTGCAAAAGTATTAAAATCGAGAAAGAGCATACAGCATTCTAAAAGAGCAACTGAAGGGGAACTTCTGTGACGGGAACGTTGGACCAGCAGAGTTGTTCAGTTGACTTGCAAGTTTAGCGCTACTTGAGACTGAAGACCAATTTGAAGCACACAGAGGTGATTACATATAGCTCCCAAAACCACTAAGCATGCAAATGAAAAACAATGCACATGTACCACCAGGGTTGTCGTGATTTAAATCTGATATGCGGGAACCCATATTTTATGCTAAAACCACTCCCTAATAAATACGAAAGGGATTTTTCCAAGTAAAATCGAGATTTTCCACACATAAAAGTTAAATTGTAGGGAATAAAATCCCTACTCAAAAATTGAAGTCAAGTAAAATAGGTATTGTACACATGGATGTGTTAAACCCTTGGGAATAAAATCCCTACACAAAAAACAAATGAAATTGAAGACCAAAATTTCAAAATGATCTAAAAAAATAAATATTGTGTTGCTCAATCAGAAACGCTGTGAACAAACATTCTGCGGGAATGACCCCAAAATCTTCAGAAGATGAAGGGGAAAAAAGCGTCAATTTTTGAAGAACACTGACTTTTTGTGACACTTGCTGAATGTTTTTTTTTTTCATTTCACATGAGTGATGATGGCAGTCTTTCTATGACTGATGTTTATGTCCATAACACAACTTGTACAAAAAGGAAAAGTCTGCCCTTTTCTGAAACGTTTGATGAAAGGAAATTCACCAGAATAAGTATCTTTAAAATTGATAAAATATGTTTTTGCTTATCAGTATTCATGTTTTGTTATATCGCATGTACGTAACTTCAACAAAAGAAATTTTGATCACATGGGCATCACTATAATCTTCAATTATTATCCAGGACTATTGGCTGCTAAGCTATTTCCCTGCACGATAAGACAAACAACTTTCTTGTTACCATCAGAGGGTTTGTTAAATGGTAATTTCCCCATTTACGATGTTTGACGTCATTTCAAAAGGAGAAAAAAAAATGAGACTTCATACCCCACAAGAAATTCCTTAGGGATTGTTTTCATAAGTGGGGATTTTTTTAAATGAAGTAGAGAATTTTTAGGGACAATTAGAGATTTTTTTGTGATTTTTGTAAAAATTCAGGAGATTTAAGAACTTTTCGGGAGGTCAAGGGATGAAGCTAAAATTCGGGACTTGGCAGCTATGTTATTACATAAGGGTGGGCGAACACCAACAAAGCAATGTTACAAGCACCCCCAATGCCCCTCGCTGCGAGGAATTCAAAGCCCATCAGAAAGCATGAAGTGCAGCTTATAAGGTCAAAACTGAGATTCAAAAATTTATTTGATCATAATTTATTATACTTATCAACACCCCTCACCATGAGAAATTAAAATCCTGACAGAGACCATGATGTGCGGCTTATACTGTGGAACTAAAAAAGGCTGTCTACCAAATACCAAAAAAAAAATTCTGTGACTTTTCTGTGACCCTTTCTCATCCGACAAAATGGACAATGCTGGACTGTTTTCTTATATCCATAGTTTCCAAACTGTGAGTAGCAACTCCGTAGGGGGTATAGGTCAATAAAATAGGGGCTCTTAATGAAAGGGGGAATATGAGTGAATTTATAAAATAAAAACATTTGATAAGATTTGTTAAGAAATCAATTTTAATCTTTTGAAACTTACCACAGAGCATGATGATGTCAATGCATATACACACATACAGACATGCTAACATTGGCATGAAGCCTCTCAGTAACGAGCTTCACCACGATGGGGGGGGGGGGAGGACAACCCCTTCAACCACAATAAAAAAACTTTTTTTTTTTTTAAATTTTTAAAAACATTTTAATTTATTGAAGATTTACATACAACACCCCAGAGGAACTGAACCCTAAGGGCTCATAAGCCACATAAGTTGCCTACGGCGCTGCAAAACCATACGCAGCTACAGGTTGTTTGGTTGCTTAAGCCCTCAGTAGATCATACAAGAGATACGACTATCACACACATGGAGATAACAAGAATCATTAACAAGTTAAACAATAGAAAGGCACCAGGAATGGATGGAATTTGTAACAGAACTATCAAAAAACTTCATTCTAAGTTCCCTTCTCTATTCTATATCTTGTTCAATAAATGGGCCAATGCCTGGACATTGGAACCTTTCCGGAACATTTCAAAAATGGCATGCTATTATTATTCCTGAAACAATGGAGGAAGCCCGAAGACCTTGACTCTTACAGACCCATAACATTATTATCGAATGTTGGGAAAATATTTGAACGTATACTCATAAATAGAATGGATTATTTCTTAAACAAACAGAATTGGTTCCATCCGCTACAGTTTTGATTTAGAAAAGGGAAATCGACAGAAAAAAGCAATAGACAACATGATGCAAGAATTAAAACTACAAAAAGAAAAGAGTAATTTCTCAGCTGTGATCCTTCTCGATATCAAGTCAGAATTCGATCTTCGCCATGACCTCATATATAATAGGCTATCATCAATTTCAACAATACCTGATAATTTACTTAAAAGTACTTTAAGTATTTTGGAAAAAAGAAGTATATCTATCATGACAGATAGAGGGCCTGCAACAAAGACACAGAAACCGGGATACCCTCAGGGTTCCTGTAGTGGTCCTTTTTATTGGAATGTTATTATTAACGACCTTCTCAAACATCAATGGCCAGACAATGTATGCCTGCAAGCATATGCTGATGATATCATTCTTATAGTATCAAGCAACACATCAAAATCCATCAATGAAATTGCCACCCGATGTCTAAAAGAAATAGAAGAATGGCTCGAAATTAATCACCTGCAACTTCAAGCCAACAAGATTGCATATTTCTGGCCTTATAGAAAGAAAGAACACCTGAAAATCCAACATGTTAACGAACACATCAAAAGAACACGGAACTTTAAATATCTGGGAATCAATTTTGACGAAAAATTCAACAGGATCTACCACATTGACCAACAAGTACACTGCTCAAAACAATTAGGGGAGCACATGGTTTTAACAAAATTATGCAAAGATGTATACTGATAAGTAAGATAAAATGAATCATCCATAATTTAAAGCCTAGCAGGAAACGGAAGAAGAAAACTTCATATGCAAATCAAAGTTCATGACGTCAAAAACCAGAAAAAGGAGATAAGGGCAGAAATCGGGATGTTGCAGAAACGTCTGTTTTACTGCCGTAACTGTGAAATTCGATTGCGCAGTATTTTTCTTTGAGACAAGGTGACTTGAGGATGTCTCAACAACGTGATTTACCGGAATCCATGGCATGGCGTGTTATAGGCAGACTGGAATCCGGGCAAACACAACGTAGTGTCGCGGATGCTGTTGGAGTCGCCAGAAGTGTTGCTGCAAGGCTGTGGAATCGATTCCAAGAAACAGGAAATGTTAGACGTCGACCAGGGCAAGGTCGGCCACGTGCCACTACAGCAACTGATGACCGGTATATACGGTTAACAGCCCGTCGAAACAGAACAGAGAATGATACGCAGCTGCAAAGACGGTTGCTCTTGGCAACAGGACGAAGGGTGTCCAGCCAAACAGTACGTAATCGGCTTCATGAGGGAGGGCTCTATGCACGTAGGCCAATGGTCTGCATTCCGTTTACCCCACGCCACCATGCGGCCCGAAGAAGATGGGCTGCTGAACATCGAGATTGGGAGCAACATGATTGGAGCCAAGTGCTGTTTACAGACGAGTCCCGATTCAGTCTGGAGTGTGACACCCGACGTGTTCTGGTATGGAGGGACAGGGGCACTCGAAATAACCCCGCATTCGTTCGTGAAAGGTCACAATACAGACCAGCTGGTTGGATGGTATGGGATAGAATCAGCATAGGCGGGCGTACGGACCTGCATATCATTCGGAATGGCACTTTGACGGCCCGAAGGTATGCAGACGAGATACTGCGACCTCATGTCATCCCTTACGCTGGAGCCATTGGAGATTCCTTTGTTTTCCAGGATGATAATGCCCGACCGCATAGAGCTCGTCTGGGGGAGAACATGCTTGAAGCTGAAACAATACAGCGTATGGAATGGCCAGCGTGCTCTCCTGACCTGAATCCAATCGAGCATGTGGCCGCCTGTTACTGTCCGAGACTTGCAGATTGCATTTCTTGAGGAGTGGAACAGTATTCCCCAAAGTCTGATCGATAACCTCATCGCATCCATGGCAAACAGGTGTGCAGCAGTCTTAGCTGTTCGAGGAGACCACACTCCCTATTAAAACTCATGCATCATGTCTAAACAGTACTTTTTTTATCGTTTACATGTAACCAAATTGTTGCCCTAAATCATCTTTTCATGTTTTTTCCATATTTTCAAAGAATTAAAGCTTAATTCCAAATTTTTTAACGTCTTTTTTCTGTATTGCGCATTGATACGCGTGTACTATCATCCATTGTATGCCAATACGTATCATATAATACTACGCATGGTTTTCTTCACTTTTTTGCTTGCTCCCCTATAGTAGTATACTATAGCAGTATACTTAAAGCTCATAAAACACTCCAGTCTTTCTATAGGATTGGATTCAGCAAGTGCAGTATTAACAGACTATTCAGAAATATCTATTATCGAACCATCATCATCCCCCAATTATCCTATAGATCGAGTATTTGGTTTGCAAAATCCCCCCTGCAGAATGAAACGCGAGATGCTGACAGTTCAAAGGCAATACTTACTTTTTGTAACGGTTGCATATAATACTATGCCAACTAATGTGTTACAACTTTCCACTGGAAATTTACCTTTGGGCCTTCAAATAGAAATTATATCGAAAAGAAGCAGACTCCTTCTAGTAAGACACAATGTCATATGTAACGATTTCAGTCTACTAGCATCTGCATACGAAGAAAACATAACCTCATGGCCTCATCATCCAGCCATAGATGTTCAAGATAATCAGCTCATCACTGAAGAAAAAGACATTGCAATTGCCATCAAAATATATTGGGTTGGCTCGAAAACCTCTAATAGAGTTGCTTCGGCTTTTGTCGTCTTTCGCAACAACGTCATCGTACACGAATGGTCACAAAGGCTCCAAGACTTCAACTCTGTTTTTCAGGCAGAATTGTATGCCATTCATCAGAACATTCTCCATATACTGCATGAGAACGAACCTATTCAGATTATATCCGACAGTCTTTCTAGTATTCTCGCGCTTAGACATAATTTTTCTCCCACCCAACTTGTACGACAAATCAGAGCAAATCTAATTGACAAGCCCAACACTTTTATCTCATGGACCAGGGCCCATGTGGGTAATCAAGGGAATGAATTAGCAGACGCACTTGCTAAAACAGCTACTTCATCAGAAAATATGAACTGACGTGATGACTTTCCGAGCTCACCTCAGCATAATATCCGGAAAATAACTGTTTCCTTGATATCTCTGGCTGAGAAAAAAGCCATCTATATCTTTCTAAACCGTCCCAGCCGGGGGCCATTTCCTGAAGTTAAGAGAGGCTACTAACGCCTCTACTTCACGCCTCACGACACAGTGAGTGAAATTAGGAAGGCATGTGTCTCCAGTGGTGTAGATGGTAGCATGCTTGCCCGGTATGCAAGAGGGTCTGGGTTCGAGTCCCGGTGGAGACGTGATGACTTTTCTTTCCGAGCTCACCTCAGCATAATATACGGAAAATAACTGTTTCCTTGAGATACTCTTTACGTTAGAGGTTCCGTAGGAAATATTAACGTGGGTATCTGTCTGGCAGTTCAAGTTCAAGTAGATCATTATCCAATGCAATCCATACCAACATACGCCCTTGCGGGTCGTATATCATAGGCACTGGAACCTAGTGGCTGAGGCCATTTAAGCCCCCCCCCCCCAATAATTTCTGAAAAACTATGCAATGAACCTTCTCTCTCCTACGTACACGGGACGACCAGCAACTTTCAGCACCTCAATGTTTTCTTAATGGTGGAGCCTGTCGTATATATGGATGTCTGGCAACCCTAGAACCCCTATAATTTTGTCATATCGGAGTCTGAGTTCCTTCGGCACCTATGATGAAACTTTCCAACACAAGCCCAACAACACTGGGCGTGGCTATGCAAGTCGAAAACGCATCCTGCAAATGCAAAACTACTGATCGATATTAAGTCGTGTGCACAACAGTCGTGTTGCACTGCGAAGAGGCTCTGTGACACATAGCAATAGTGGGCTTGAAATAGAGCAAAAAACCCGAACAACGTTGAATGGAGTGAAATGTGCAGTTGTTCATCGGTTGAGCAGTTTGTTCCATCAGTTCACCGATCAACTTTGACTGTCGAAATCGGCAGCTTGCCATTGGAATCGAAGCGACTCATTATATAGTTCTGCTCCTGGATGAGGGGCGCTTGCACCCCTGTGATCTTTAAAATGAACGAATTGTTTACAATTTTTTAGGACAGCTTCTCTAACCATTTGAGCAATTGTACATTAAGACCAAGATTTGAAAGTTTAAGGAGGAGTCTATTGTATGGAACTGGAACTTTATCATAGGCTTTAGAAAAATCCAAGATGATATCGGTTTGTAACTTGTTATCAATGGCTTTGGAAAGGTCATGCGTTTTAAGAATGGAGTTTGGAATGTCATCAAGGACTACAGAATGAGGTTTCAATTTTTTTAGTAACTTTAAAATACCTTCTTTAGTGAAAAGGGTGGGATTTGAGTTATGGACAGAATCAATGAATGAGTATTGTGGTGGAGTGAGATCAAAACTGAAAAAACTGAGCAGAATTTTTTATTTGAGATTTTGAGAGAAGCGAGTCCAACAGATTTAGGTCTGAGGAAATTCCAAAATTTGGTAGGATTTGTTTTGAAGTAATTTGGTAAAGAGTGGAATAGGTATTTGGACTTTTGGGTGGAGATGAGGTTCTTCACTCTGAGTGGAGGTCGAAATTGAGGATTTTGGGTGCATTAGATTTGTTGGATTAATAATAATCCAACAATTAATATTCTAATAAAAATGTAATGCAAACATGTAAATATTTTTTAAATGAAAATTCAGTATCATATTTTTGCTCCCAAAAAAATCTTTTAAAATATACATATGCTAAACACTGCACTTATGCAGTGATTTTTAGAACACATAAACTAACCTTAAAATAAAATTTTAACCTAAAAGCAACACATTTTCTTCAAAAACAAACTATTTTCCCCAAAAAACCCATTTTCCCAAAAAAAAAAAAAAAAACCCGGGTTTTTTAGCTTAAGCGGGGGGGGGGGGGGGAATGGGTATCTACCCAGGGAGCAAATTTGACAGCTCTGGTTTTAAGCCCACTATTGCTATGTGTCACAGAGTTAATTTATAGTGTGAAAAAATAAAAATACAAAGATGAGAATTGTTCTGGGCCCTGTCAGTCCCGTCCATGTGGGGGGGGCCATACTGGCAGGGTTGCAGTCTCAGGCCCAGGACAATCACCATCATTGTTTGTTTTTTCATGCTATAAATTTACTAGAGTCCTCATCCTGTGAAAACTATGGCTTGCGAACCCACCAAAGATCCAACAGCCCTGCACCACAATGTGGGGTGAAAGTCATGTCCTTTCTACGGAAAACCAATATTGTTTCCAAGACAACTTCTAACTGTCCTGCCAGTCAACACCCCCCACTCCTCTATGAATTGTCCCTCGATCCTGAGAACACTGTTCTAGGGTAATATAACAGATGTTGAAAGGTCCCCACAACCAAAGAAATAAAAGTTCTTTTTTTGTTCATCCAGGCAAAATAGCTTTTTCCCCACCCATGTCTGCCCCAATGCAGGGTGACTACACATAGTTATTGTTCTTTTCTGTTGGTACGTACAGAGAGAGAGAGAAGGAAAAATATTGAATTCCACAGCTTCTCCAAAATCTAGATTTTAGGGGGAAATCAGAAAAGATCTCTGGAGAACCATAAAAAAATCTGTGACCTTCACTCAAATTTTGTGACTTTTTGAGACTTCCATGACCTTTTTCTCATTCTGTGACTTTTCGGTGATGGTAGACACCCTGTAAAATTTTTAATTTGACCCTGTCGGGATTTTATATATATATGACCCAGACCATTATTTTTAATGTAATTTTACACTGTATTCATTTCATAATACAGTCTATATTCATTATGACAACCCACATTATTGTGACCATTCCATTATAATGACCAGTACTGTATTTCCCTATTTATTGTATGCCATTTATTATCCAATATACCGACCTGCAAAGATCATCCAATCCAATACAATGTCTGAACTCTCAGCTCTGTCCCACCTCTTTAAAAAAAATGAATAAAATTTTTCCTGAAGTGTATTTGACCTTTGATGTTGGAGAATTCGGGATAGTCTGCTTGTGATGGTGAGAGACGCGATCGAAGGTCTGATATGTGTATGTGACTGACCCCGTTTCTCAGAATCAGATTGATGAGAAAGGATATGGAAAGTTCTCACCTTGATACACAAGCATATGTCATTCACTTCACATTCTTAATGATTAAATTTTCTTCAGAGCTAAACTAATAACATAGATACAGCTGATACATGTTTCCATGATGAAAATGAGCACACTTTTAATTAAAGATGTGTAAAAAAACTGTTTAAATTCATTCAATATGGCTGACTGAAATATGTGCAAAGCAATATCACTGAACATTAAATTGCACATACATAAGAGCGTGCATATAGAAGTTATAATTTTATTAAAATTTTTTAACCTGATGTATTTTCATTGCAACTGTTTATAACTGCTTACATTATATATTTTTATACTCTCCAAAAAATACACACTCTCTTAAAAAGCTATTTTTTTCACGCGTTCAATATAACAAACTCCCAGTATAGCATCTCTTTCAAGTGGAATGGGGGTGGGGATTGTTATAATGAGCATTGGCTGCATTTCTATCATTGTATAATATCTCAAAACAAAAATTTATACATAGTTTCAATCATTCATATCTTTATTTAAACTTCAAAATCTCCAATAAAGTGTGTATTATGTGACTTTTTGGTTGTGCAAAGTAGGTCTGGTCCACATTAGCTCAGATAGTGCTTGTATCTGTCACTATAGGTGCCCCCCCCCCCTCCTTAATCAAAGAAAAATAGGTGTGTCTTTGGCAAATTTATGTAAAGATATGTTTGTGTATTCTAGCTTTTTAATATTAAGATTAGGAATGAGATATGTGATATTGCAACATTTCTTGTGTATATGACATCTTAAATGTGTATCTTCAGAAGTTTCAGTAAAGAATATTAAAGAATGTATTCAATTGTTTTCATACATACTCCGGATCATCATCAAAAGAATGTGCATCACTGGTATCATCAAATTCTGCAGTATCATCCCTGGCAGACATGATGAATTCATTTGATGGCAGTAACACCTGAAAGAAAAAGTGTGTGTGTGTGTGTGTGTGCTTTTTTTTATTTTTAATTCAAAAATATATGTATGCATAACAATAATTATAATACAGCGAAACCTGTGTGCAACGATAAACCTACCTATAACGATATTTCCTTTGGTCTTGGCAGAATTTCTATTTAATAGGGAATAGCATAAGTGCTCAAACTGTCTACAACGATAACCTGCCTATCCCAGGACGATTTATTCATTAGAACAAACTTAAAAACTATTAGAGAAGTAGATCAATTATAAACACTGAAATGTTGCTAGCACATTGTCTCTGGAGGCTTTTTGGGCATTCAAAGATTTAGTAAAAATATGTAGAATGAGTATGGAGTAACTGTCAAATTATCATCAAAATATTTGTGAAAAAAATAAAAATGGTATGAACAGCAGGGAAAAAATCAACATGGGCTGTCACAGCATGCTTTTAATATTGATGTAAGGATGGCCACCAAGAAGAACATAATTCACCTGTTATGGTTAATATACAACGATTAACATAAACATGCACAGTGAGCATGTGTAATATAGTTTTAGCACTATATATCTTCTCTAGTTTCTCTGTCCCTTGGTGTGAATCTAATATTCTGAAAGGGAAAAATTATTTAAAGAACAAGAGACACCTCCATTCTCCATACACTGAAACCTCACTACAACGATACTCCATATAACAATAAATATCTCTACAATGATAATTTTTTTCAAGCCTTGTTTGGAAATGTCTACAGTAGCCACGTATCATTCAGGGCTCCCACTCAAAAAATGAGAAAAAGTAGGAAAACGCAGGACTAAAAAGTAGGATGGAGGAGGGTAACCCCCCTTAGACAACATAATCATAGCATAATGGAAAAAAATCTCTAAAAAATATATATATTTTGCAAAAAAAAATTTCAAATTAAAAAAAAAAAAAAAAAAATTTGAATTAACTTTTTTTTTTCATTCCACTATTTCAGTTTCCTATAAGATTGACTCAAGCCAAAGCAAAATGACAAATGACTTGGTTACAAAACCAATTTTTGGCCAAAACAATATACTAGCAACCACAGATAATTCTTTGCTGTCTCTCCTCATATATATTATTCTTTTTTCGGAGTCTTCCAAAGTGCAGAGCTTGTCAACTCTCTTCGACAAGGCACAGCATATTTTGAAGACGTACGTTTTTTAAGAATGACGCTCCTTCGAGACCACTTTCAAAAGCACAGTGCAAAATGTGTAGATTACAAGATCCGATGTAAATAAGGCAAGGTGAACCTTTTTTACTGCATAGTCCAACATTTTTTAAAGGGATTTGTTCACATTTTACTGTTCAATGCCAGTGTAATTATTTTTGACAAATGCAAATTGCACTTCCATTTCAAGCTCTTTGCTGAGCATTGTAAATATTGTTTATGCCTCTTCATGCCTTAAAAATACAGAAAACAACTGAATGTAATTGGGTAGCATCAGAATCATCAAACCTAGAATAGGCCTATGTATCCAACTGCTTTGAAATGCAAACTGTTGTTTCACTTATTTGCACCGTAATTTTGAATGTTAGTTACCGTGAAGTAATAAATACAAAATTATTTTTCCATCCAGACAGAAGTTTTTAATGGCTACTATACTTGTTGAACCCTCAAACTAAGCACATGAAAAATTAATCAACCAAATGGTCCACATAACCCCCCCCCCACCCCCAAATAACCTTAAAAATGATAAAACTTCTGCCTTGGCAGAATCATTAATTGCATTCTTCAACATTTGTAATATTTGGCAATATATCAATGATTTCCTGCTCAATTAAAATCAATTACACAAATTTTGTCGATAGGATTTGGTAAAAAAGTAGGAAAAGTAGGACAAAAACTAGAAAGTAGAACAAAACCGAGAAAGTAGGACAAAAGTAGGATAATTTACCAAAAAGTAGGAAAAGTAGGATGAGTGGGAGCCCTGATCATTATATCAAGGTTTCACTGTATAAACCTCAACAACCCTCTAAAAAATCATCGAGATCTAACTACCTTAACTAACAGCCGTATGCACGGCACATCATTTAACCGACCAGTGAGTGACAGGTGGGGGAAGTTAAGTCATGATGAACGCAAGATGCATTAACAGGGGATCAGTTAAACAACCTGTAAGTTAACCGATGATTGTTCGATGCTGATTCATCAATGAAGATCACATGTTGCACTTCTCTTTTCTTTTACTGCTGTGAGTGTTTTTTAAACAAAAGATAGAGAACATTCGTGGCATAATGCTATTCATGTTTCTGTTATCTGTAGTTTTATTTTATTGAAAACAGCAACAATTTAAAGTGAGTTCAAACTCTGGTAAAGCTGCACATATGTGTACTATATAGCTAAAAAAATTGTTGTCTGCCATGTGAAAAAACAACAAGCCAGATTGACTTCTGGAAAAGGTAGAGGAGGCTGATTATGATTCTCAAGCAGTTGATAAGATATGTAAAGCTTTAATTTATCAGTTATCTATTTCTTTTTACTCAAATTATTTAGAAAAATTGAAGTATCTAAGTGTGATACATGATACTCCTCAGTGATTATTCGACAATAATAATCCAAACATCCTGAAGCCAGGCCACTGGCAAGGATTTTTTGCAGGCCTATTCAAAGAAACTTCTAGTGTAAAAAAAATAAAAATAACAATGATTCACACTGAGCCAAGGGCAGAAGTCCTGTCGGCTGTGAGGGCTGAAGTTCTGTCAGCCATCCCTCTTTCGCCAGTGACAATACTTGTGTTACATAGCAAATTGTAAATGCTGAAAACAAATTAATGTTTGACGATTTTATGAAAGAAAAGAATTTCTTTTTTCAGTATGGGAATAAAAATAAGTTTTTCTTTTACTCAAAAGCAGAGATTTATTTATGTATAGGCCTATTCAATGATGCTCTCAAACTCTGAACTTCACTTGCTGTAAACATACTATAATACAGTAAAACGTGTATAAAACGGAAAGTCAAGAGACTAATTATTTTCTGTTTCAGAGATGCACATAGAAATATGCTGTGATTTATTTCTATCTTTTTTTTTTTTTGAGAACATCACCCTAACTTCTATAAATGCACAAGTGTTAAACAGAGCCATGCATATTATTATTTTGAATTTTTCATGTTTTTTTGTTTCATTTTTTCTGTTTCAAACAACTATACATTTGAAATTTCATATTTAAAAAATTTACAAATAGTTAAACTTAAATATAAAGCATTCTCCTGAATAGCAATAGAATGAACACTAATTTTAATCAAAAATTAAATTTTTTAAATACAGTGAAACCTCGATATAATGATATTCTGTGGACCAAGAAAAATATATATATTATTGTATCAAGAGGCAAAATTGTTCTTACTTGTGATCAAATTTATGCTGTAGTTGTCATCTTTTCTACATCGACATTATTAATAGCATCAGAAAATGTGCTTTTATGTATTTATTGACCGCAAAAAATCTTAATTTATTAGAAAAATTCACTAAGATGCACTGCCCCTGTAAAGTTTAACATATTGCACTTTTGTGTCTTACACAGAAAGTAGCAGTAACTTCCTTTAGCTTTCTGTGATTTTTTTAGTGCAAGATGTTGATGTAATCAGATGCCTTTAGAAGAAGGAAAACAAGTGATGAGAGCAAGTTAAAATTAAATTCAAAACAATTTTGAGCAAAATATAAAAAAAACATTTTTTATAGTGATTTCAGATATCTAAAAATATGGTTATAGAGGGATTTATCATAGTAAAGGATATCGTTATAAAGTATCGTAGTAACAAGGTTCACTACATTTAAAATAAAAATTGAGGAATTGCATACCTTTTTAAAAAAACAATGACAATGAGATCAACAACCAATAATGTTTGTGGAAGGAAAAAAAGGTTCTACATATCTGTAACACTTTAATTTTGCTTTTTCATGCCTCTGCTAACTCAATTTTCGAATTCAAATGCAATATGCATGTCTTGTTGCTGGTAGCCATGTCTACACTGAATGAAAATCTCTGCAGTAGCTAAAACACGGTATCATTAAATTGTGAACAATAATTCAGTCTCCCTCACGTACTACTCTCCCAAAATTATCAAACTTTTTCCAAGAAATAGGAGTGTTTTCTAATAAGTCATCATTTCCATCATAAATGAAATGCTAAATATAGCTAACTTTTACTAAATTTTGAATAGTAAATCTGCTTAATAGTAATCCTCTAAAGCCTAAATAGTAATCCTCTAAAGCCTAAATAGTAATCCTCTAAAGCCTAAATAGTAATCCTCTAAAGCCTAAATAGTAATCCTCCAAAGCCTAAATAGTAATCCTCTAAAGCCTAAATGATAATCCTCTAAAGCCTAAATGATAATCCTCTAAAGCCCAACTCCCAGAACCAGTTCAGATAGATAAGCATCCATCGTTTTTCCAAGAAATGAAAGAGTTTACCTAACTAAAAGGGGGATCAGAACGACTTAACTTTCCTCCCATCCAAAGGACAAAAACATGCACTTGGCCAAAAATTCTTTCCATTTTAGCAGATTTTGTACCTACAAATAGACTAATTATGCTCTTTGTTTCCACATTAGACAGTTTCCGTCTTATAGAGGCTTCCTATTATACAGAAACCATTAATTATTCACAAGACCATATTTATTTCGTTTAAGACAGGTTTTCATCTCATACAGTGTGTGTCTTAGACAGGTTTCACTGTATCAGCATTATTTGTAAACAATACCAATTGGGGATGGGAAGAGAGAGAATATGTTATTTTCATCAGTGAAATCATTATTTGTAAGTGTGCAATTACTATTCAAAATTAGTATAGAAAAAAAATTGTATTCTGCAAAGAGTGTTATGTAACTTTTTCTAATACATGCATATGCATGGTAGTAGATGCTATTTATTGTTCACAGACGTGCCAACTTTTGGAATCCAGAAATCTAGAGATTCTCCCGAGGGGGTACCCCCTCCCCGACACTCATAAACTCGATCAAAAACAAAATTCACAATTTTAATCAATTAAGGAACAGTCCCATCCTCCCCCCCCCCCCTAGGCAGGTTCTGCATTGCCCCTGAGCAAAATATAATGCCATGTAAGTCTTTCCATGCAGAATATAGAGAAATCACATCTACATATACCGCTCATAAAACATAAGTGTTTCCTTTCGTGGATGCTATCAGTGATTGATAATCTTGGGTATATGAACTCTTAAAAGCTTTATATATTTAGCTTTATATAGCTTAAAGTTTTATATTTTCTTTCTGAAGACATATTAATCGCAGGAAACAATTAAAAACTTCAAAATACAAAGCTGCTGGTGAAAAAACTTGTGTTTACCGCACGGCTGTTAATGGAATACAATAACGATTATACAGGAATTTTGGCAGCCAAGGTCATGCCCCTGATAAATGATTTCTGATAAACGCTACGTAAACAAAGTCACATCTTTGCCAGTTGCTTAAATGTGGTCACCAAGACTTTTTTTACGACTGCTCGATGGAAATGCCCACGCCAGTCTTCTATGGGTGATTTCCACATTGAGGAGACGACGACGGCAGCCATTGACATCACGACAAAGTGAAAGCTCACATAAAATCTAATTAGACAAGTATCTTACTACCACGTCACTTGGGTGCTAATTTCTTAATACTGTACTTCATTACAATTTGATCAAATCAAGAAATCCTGTGAATCAAACATTTTACAGTCACCACTTTTGAGGAAATAGGTGCTTTCCACCTTCAACAGAAGCAATTTAGCTAAAGAGAGTTGCTTATAAAAATTATGCCTTCCCTCATTCTATCAAGATATTTATGAGTAAAATAAATATTAATTTTAGTTTATTGAAAATCTGATTGATTTCTTCAAAATTTTCACAAAAAATGGCAATTTTGATTTTTTATTAAAATTGGTGAACTGCCAACAGGTTCATGTATTTGAAACACTCCAATTCATTTTTGCATTGAAAAGCTGAACTAGCCAAATTTTAGAGCAAGACTTTGAAGGGAGGAAAAAGCAATATATATATATATATTCAAAATATTCAGAAATGCATAATTTTTTTTATAGTTACACACATTTTTCAACGATACAAAATATATACAGTACTGATAGCTGTCTAGTATTCAAATATATGATGCAATTGTGTAGTATAACTACATCTGTAGTTAAACTGTACGTCTACATTATACAGTCATGTCGGAATAGTATACTACACTGGTGAAATAAATTAAGAGAATTTGCATATTTTATCGAATTTCATGAAAAGAACTGAACTGAATGTAAAACCACTGCTTCTAGACCAAAATGCAAACCTTGTATGTCAAATACGTAAGCGTACACGTGTGTGTAGGCGGAGCCAGTAGAGAAACAGGCTTTATAAGTTCGCTTAAGTTAAGACGCATTTCGTTCACTAGCACACCTCGGCGAATTTCTTGGTGTTATTTTGCAGCAATCGGTTAATTTCAAATTGTAACAGTAAAAATGAGTAACCACCAACGTTTAGATGATGGAATGAGGTGGCGAATTGTGGGAAGGCTAGAAGCAGGCCAATCTCAAGTCCAGATTTGTAGAGAGTTCAATTTAACGCCCAGCGTCGTGTGTAACTTATGGAAACAGTTCCAGGATACAGGATCCATCGATTCTCGCCGTACGTTCATATGGAGAGAACCAGGGGCCCGCTACCTACCCTCCAATGTCCGCGAAATAGACCGTTATGGCGGAGGAGGTTTAATGGTCTGGGCAGGCATCATGTTGGATGGCTGCACACCTCTCTGTGTCTTTGAAAGAGGCACTGTGACTGGTGTGAGGTATAAGGATGAGGTCTTGGAGCCCTGTGTTCGCCTTTCCAGGGGTGCAGTTGGCCCCGAGTTCATTTTAATGGACGATAACGCGAGGCTACATAGAGCTCTTCTGCTCGACGATTTTCTAGAGAGTGAGGATATTCGCCGGATGGATTGGCCAGCCAGATCTCCAGACCTTAACCCTATAGAGTATGTCTGGGACGCTCTGGGGAGGGCAATTGCAACTCCCCTCCGGGAACCATCCAGGGAATGAAAACAGCATTGCTGAACGAGTGGGACCAATTGCCACAGGAAATGATATACTGCCTTATTTCAAGTATGAAATCACGCTGCGAGACCTGTATATCTGTAAGAGGGGACCATACCCCCTATTAACCCATTTTTTTGTTTATTCTGCAACCGCTGTTTCATACCTTCCGACTCCAACGAGTGTTTTACTCACGATCATGTGTGTGTGTGTATTACAATTATTGAATGGTGATTTGTTTTGTATTGTATCAATGTATGTACATATTAAATTTCATTAAAATCAGTACAGTAGTTCTAGAGATAATCGACCAAGTCTGCAAATTCTCTTAATTTCTTACACCAGTGTAGTATACTGTTCCAACATATGACATTAGCCATAGGGAGAGAGACATTAGCAAAAGAATCAAAGATATGACAAACAGATGAAGAGAAATTATGTTGTATGTGAAATTTAATGGAGTTGCTTTCTAAAATAAACATCTAAAAACTTTAATCAGTGTATGAACTTCACGTATGAAAAGTACTGGGGAAAAAATTTAACACATTCATCAAATGTTTTCCTTCAATAAATTAAAGGTTGTTTAATATATTTAAATTACCAAATGAACAGGAAAAAAAAAAGAATTCACAGACAGTGAGATAGAATTCAAGTTAAAAAAGGAAAAAGAAGAAATGAAATTTAAATTCCTTTATTTATTTATTTTTCTGGTAATTCCATGCCTGCAAAATTAACTTTGGATAACCAAAAAAAGTAATATGAATTTCAATTCATTCAACTATGAAGTATCCAAGAAAGAAACTGAAAAAACTAGTACAAATGTTACAAAAAAAATTACCAAACAAAAAAATAAGTCAGTGAAATTAAATTAGAATTAAGAAAACAATGTATAAAAACATTTGAAATCTGCAAAATTGACTGACCAACAGAAACAAGAAAAAAAAATATGAATTCATAGTTCACGAATAAAAATTTGTAGCAGTGGTTAAATTTCGACAAAAAAAACAGCAGTTAACTGGGCGTTTAGGCAGAGAGAATACCATTTTTCAGATAACTGGGTGAGGAAATGTTAAAACGTTGGTTAACTGCTGACCGTACATACAGCTGTTATGGCTAAAAAAGGTTACTCTAATTACTTTATTGTTTTAGGAGGTTTTTTTTAATAATTCTCTAAAAAGAAAGAAATTATTTAACAACCATATTAAATATGTGTTACAAGTATAACATTGTAAGTTTAAATGCAATCAACATGTATTCTCAGTAGGAATTTTTGTATTAAAATGCAGATGTTTTTGACGTAACTTGTTTATAACATGATCAAAACTGTCTATCTTAATCAAAACTGATCTAAATCAGTATGTTAAATTTAATGTCAGCTGTAAAAATGTCATACCTTTTTACTGCTGTCTATTGGTCTTTCTATTTATTGTTCAGAAACATTACATTTTTACAGAACATGGGAGAAAAAGCTTTTTTAGTAGCTTGAAAAAAATTGTCACTTCCCACCTCTGAAAATGTGAAAATCCTGAAAGTCCATTTTAGAGCAGCAAAATTGGTGTTTCAGGCTTTTGACACCTTGTATGAAAGAGCGGCTGTCTCATAAACTTTTCCACACTAGTCTATTTAAGATGGTCACACTTTTTGCTTACTGAGGGCACTATTTACTGTCTGGAGCAGCAGCACTTCAAATGAGCTAAAAATTTTCTATAAGTTTTCAATTTTTTTATACTCTGAAACAAATTGTTGAAAAATGGGAGAGAATTTCGGAACAATCAACACGATGTTTGGCAATTCAGCACTCATTATTTGGCAAGACTGGCGATCTGACTCGGTATTTGGCAATTTAACACTTGTTATTCGGCAACATTGGCAATTTAACACTTGTTATTCGGCAACATTGGCAATTTAACGCTCGTTATTCTGCAAAGTTTCTAACTTAGCATTCGTAATTCAGCAGACATGTTCAATTGCAAGATCACGGATATTATCGGGGTCTCGCGATGGAAAGCCGGATAGTTTAAATAAGGTGATAGTTTAAGTACAGTGGAATAAAACATGCTCTTCTCGAAAAGAATCGTTTCGCGGAAAGCAGGAACAAAAATTTTTTGCCGTGCTTTTCGAAATTCCGGGCATACCGAAGCAAAATTCGCTATTTGGAACAGAAAAATATGAAAATACACTATTGGAGCAGGATGGAGCAAGATGTTAATTTTGGCCTAACAGAGTTCCCACCCCTGCATTTTGCACAAATAACGATCATTTTTGCAAGGGAACCTTGGGGGCAAAACACATTTATTTGATTGGAAAAATTTGTACAGAAACATCAGCAGGTTGCGGATATCAGAGAGAATACAACATGCTAATGTAAAAAGCTATGCAAGCACTCAAAGTACCTGCTCAAAGTGGCACCTGAGGGTACTGTTGCACAACTGACACTGGCACAGGGTCCCGTTCACAGAGACCTGTATTTAATCTTGTCAGCAGGAACAAGTTCCTCCACTGGGTCCATTGGTGTGTCGTAGACGATTTCAGGTTGCCAAAGATGAAGTAGTCAAGTGAATACATGTCCAGGGAGCATGCCAGTTCATGCTACAGGTCCACTATGGCCGATCCACCACCCCAGATATGGTGTTGCTTGCTTGGCAGTTCTTCCATTGCCAATGTCGTTTCCTACTAAATAATGGTCTTGGGACCCACAGTTCAATTGCTAAAGTTATTTGTTGTGACGTATACGATTAATCCTAAATGTTTGTCAGTGGATTTCTAAACTTACCCTCTTTAACACAACTTGTAACAAATGTTAAAACAAAACTTACATCAGCAAAACTCTCATCTTTACTCCTTTTATAAGGTAGGAATGTGATGTGTGCCATATGAGGAGTAGGATTGCACAGAGTTAACTCAAATTTACATTCCTGAAATGGAAAGATTATGTATAACAAACATATAGTGCATTTTCTTAATACATTGGGAATTCTACAAGTGCATAAGCAAGGTCTTGAAATTATCTTATTTAACAGTTTTATATATGCATAGAAACATTACTGATACATTGTTGCAAATTTTTACAAAATAAGTTTAAAGTTATAAATTTATAAGTTTTGCAGTTTGTAATTAAATTTAATACAGCATGAATGAAAAATTTTAGATATCTTATGAAGAATTTCGAAAATTCATTAGAAAGTGAATGATATACAGAGAACATAGGCTTATGTAATTTTTTTATCGATTTTATGACGATTTATTTCATTTAAAGTTTTCATTGTGCAATTAGCTTAGAAAAACACCACCAATCTCTAGAAATTTTGCTCGTCATCATTCAACATGCAGACGTGCCAACTTTTGGAATCCAGAAATTCTCCCGAAGGGAGGTACCCCCCCCCCCCCCCCGGAACTCACAGACTCAATCAAAAATTATTATTTTTTAAATCAATTAAGAAAAATACAAGATATACAGAAGACTGGATGTTGTGAAGATATTTAGTATTTGAGATGTTAATTTTTTAAGGAAGGTCATATATATAGCCCTCTGGTGGCTCGTCGTCCATGAGCTATTAGCTGATCGGTTTCACCGTCCATTGCATGGTTCCGTTCGGCATATACACTCTCTAGCGAAGGAAAATCTCTATCTCCTCAGTAGCTTAGTGGTCAGAGCACTCGTCCGGCAATCGAGGGACCCGGGTTCGACTCCCGGTAGAGGCAGAGATGAGTTTTTTCCTTCCTTAAAAAATTAACATCTCAAATACTAAATATCTTCACAACATCCAGTCTTCTGTATATCTTGTATTAACAAGTGGAGAGCGACATTCATGTCATATATATAGCCCTCTGGTGGCTCGTCGTCCATGAGCTATTAGCTGATCGGTTTCACCGTCCATTGCATGGTTCCGTTCGGCATATATACGCTCTAGTGAAGGAAAATCTCTATCTCCTCTGTAGCTTAGTGGTCAGAGCACTCGTCCGGCAATCGAGGGGCCCGGGTTCGACTCCCGGTAGAGGCAGAGATGAGTTTTTTCCTTCCTTAAAAAATTAACATCTCAAATACTAAATATCTTCACAACATCCAGTCTTCTGTATATCTTGTATTAACAAGTGGAGAGCGACATTCATGTCATTCATAATTAAGAAAAAGTTCCATTCCCCCCCCCCTCCCCCGAAGCAGAATATAATTTCATGTCAGTTTTTCCCTGCAGAATAGAGAAATCACATCTACATATACTGCTCATAAAACATAAGTGTTTACTTTCGTGGATGCTATCAGTGATTGGTATTGTATCTTGGTATTCAGTATCTTGGGTATATGAACTCTTAAAAGCTTTATATAGCTTAAAGTTTTATATTTTCTTTCTGAAGACATATTAATCGAAGGAAACAATTAAAAACTTCAAAATGCAAAGCTGCTGATGAAAAAACTTGTGTTTACCGCACGGCTGTTAATGGAATACAATAACGATTATACAGGAATTTCGGCAACCAAGGTCATGCCCATGATAAATGATTGCCGATAAACGCTACATAAACAAAGTCACGTCTTTGCCAGTTGCTTAAATGCGGTCACCAAGACTTTTTTACGGCTGCTCGATGGGAATGACCATCCTCTATGGGTGTTTCCCTAACGATGACGGCAGTCATTGACATCACGACTATGTGAAAGCTCGCATAAAATCTAATTTTCTGCAAAAATCCGGAGAGCGGGAGAAAGGATAAAAAATCTGGAGTCTCCCGCCTAAATCTGGAAAGTTGGCAGGTCTGAACATGCTTTTGAATTAGCATAATTTTTCTACAGAACAGTGATTGGATGCTTTTAGAACAGTTGTGTTCACTGCGATTACAACAGATGTCATACTGTCATCTATATTGAAATACAACAGTGATGCTTTGCTTTTTTTGCCACGTATATGTTCATTGATGTCATGAGTCAACCAACATGAAAATAACAATTAGAAGTTAAATTTGGAGTGTTTGAAAAAACAAGTAATGCTGAAAAAATAAACTGGGTGAAGCATGTGTCTCTTTTGACTATAATCATACACAAACATTGGCAGAAAAATCTCACTTCAAATAATGATATTGAAAAGAATCTGTACGAAAAATCAGTTAAAGACAAAAAATATAAATCTTAATGTAAAGTTTTAACACTAGCAGTGCTTTAAAGTACCAATTTTTTAAACCCTGTTACATTCCTTACATACATTGTTGGCTGTTGGTATTTTTAAGTATAAAGGATAAAGGCTGTATAACAACTTTACGATTACTAGATAATAGCACACATGTGGAATTAGTTTTTTGTAAATACTGCATCCTAATTAGGTTAGATGCTTTGCCCCTGTAAAAATGTTCACTGTATTGCACTTAAACACTGTTTTCACAAAATGTTTTCTAATAAATGTATAAAATAAATCATGATGTTCTTTGTCGTTAAATTATTCATTATTATTCAACATATTTAAATTGGTATTTTTTATTTTTATTGTAAGTGTTTAGTGCTGATGAACCTTTAAAAAAAATAATGTTAATTAAATCATTCTGCTACATAATTCTTTGAAAAAAATATTTGTTTTTAAGCTTTAATTAAAGCTAAAATGACCTACCAAAAAATTTCCATGATAATTATTTAACTTTTTCATAATATGGTACTGAAAAAGGGTTCTCATTCCAAACTTCTCTAAAATAATTACATGATTAAATCACTGTGTTTGAATTGATACTGATACTTTACCTTTCCACACAGCAATGGAGAAACTGACTTCACTCGAATTTCTGGAATATGGTAGCTGGAGAATATTATGGAATGATAAATTTTAACAATTTATGAATATATAAAATTATAAATATCACTTATATAGAATAAAATTGTATACACAGAAAAACAATGGCATTAAAGAAACCATGAAATTTTTTTGTTTTTATTACAACCATTACATCAACATTAACTCGAACATCATCAAGACCATTTTAAGACCTTTTCAGTATGAAAAAATCATCGGATATAAAATGCTATGCTCGCCTAAAGTACCAAAGGATGTTTAGAGGTGTCGTGAGTTTGATACCCAGTTTGTCCTTCCAAACTTTCCTGACACAGGGGTACAACAAAAAAAAAAAACAGTGACGTGACCGCAGAAAAAATTGCTACCACAGGGAGTCCCTTCTCGCAGTGTTAGCACACCAACCTCTCAATGAGTATAGAAAACAACAAGCCTGCCATTCAGAATCGGCATTAAATTGTAGGTCCCGGTCTAATTAGCCCTTGTGTGCAGAAAATGACAGTGGTGTGACAAAAATGATCAAATGATTAAAATGCTATGCATGAAGTTATTTCACATGACTAAAAAATTCAAAAAATTAAGGAAGCTTTGTTTCCACTGTTGTCTAAAAACCCCTTTCTCCAACATGTGCATCCAAAATTTTGAGTTTTGATCAACTCTTGAGAAAAGCATTGATAATTTTCCTGTCTTTCCAAATGATGCACACATTAGAATTCATTTGACTGAGTTGAATTACACTGTTCAACAGTGAACATTTTAAACAGGTGAAAATGTCTGTCCTTAATAGATCTCGGGTCGCTGAACACAAAAATCATGCTTAAAATTGCCCCTTGGCTCAGGTTTCTGAGTAATTTCACTGTTTACATTTTACATATAATGCTAAGGGGAATACAAAAGTATGAATAACAGTTAACAAACTTTCCTTTTTATATACACCGTCTTTTTGCCGGGGGAATGTCTGGTGCATCTCTCTGGATCATCCAGCAAAAATTTGCTAACATTGAAACTGACCACATTCCTTTGTAATACTGTTCCATTGCAGAAATGTCCTGCTGGAATAGCTTTCCTTTTTCATCACTGAAATTGCCACAATTTGTGGGGAAGATGTGAATGCAAGAAGTGCATTCTTAGTGATATGTTGCATCCAATTTTCTCAACGACACATATAAGTTCTCCCACTATGTCTTTGTAATTTTCAGCATGAAGGTTGCCCAAAAATTGTGTACTAGCATTCCGGAAACAATGCCAGGCATGTAGCTCATCAGGACTAAGATAGAATTCAAACTGTGTGTCTTGCAAAAATTTGCGTATCTGGGAACCTATAAATACTCCCTATTTTACCTTTTCTGTACTTAGACGTGGAAACATTTGGCGTAAGTATTCAAATGAACATTCATTCTTGTTAACTGCCTTCTCAAATACCTTCATGAGTCCCAGTTTTATGTGCAAGGGTGGTAGGACAATGTTGCTAGAATTCACTAGAGGTTTGTTTGGAACGTTTTTAGTGCCAGGTAACAAAGCTATTTGTAAAGGGCATGCCTCGTGTGGCCAATCCCCGGACATATATAGCAACAGTACTCTGTGTACCTACCTTGTAGAATAAGCAAGGATAGCAATGATAGCAACACAATTGCTATCATTTTAAAATCACCACATACTAACCACTTATGCTGATTGTAATTTATAAGATTCAGAAGGCGTCGACACATGGGATATGTTTGAGCCTAACCTAGGGCTGCATAAGCAACAGGGATTATGATATTTCATTACTATTATGCAATAGCACAGCCTTCAGGCTTGTTTTTCATGCATCTATAAACAGTCGCCAATCGTCTGCTTTGTACAGAATGTTCAGTTTCAGCATCAAACCTTCAACATTATTGCAAAATACCAAGTCATCATCACTGCTGAAAAATTTTGACAGTTCTTTTTGACGATTGCGAAGTGTAAATACTCTAACTATATCCACCAGGAGGTTCCACTGCTGCAATCTGGATGCGAAGAGATCAGCTTTATTCTTTGGCAGTTCTAAATCCTTAATCAGGTAATGAAGTTCACATTGTGTGATTCGGTGTATGATATGGGAGATACTTGTCGGTTGAAATGATGGATCTACATCATTGTTGCTTGGAACACTTTCTAACACATCAAGTTCACTTCGATCATCCTCCATATCACTATCAGTCGAAATGTTATAGTAGGGGATTGGGGGCTGGCAATCCTTCTCCGTGGACTACTGGGCGAATGACAGATGGTATCACAGGGTATTCAATCTTTTTTGCCTGGTATTAATTCCTTTCTTCAAGCATGGTACTATGCAAAAATAACAATCAGTGTTATGGTTTGTCAGTTCACGTCAAACGACCACACCAAAATGCATGGAAACTTTTTCCCAAGCATTCAATATTCAGGGTAGATGAACAAGTCATACAACAAATGTGGGGACCCCTTATTTATTCTGGTCTCTGATGGAAAACCCCAAGTACAGTACATATACTTTTTCCCTGCAGAAATTAATTGCAGCTTCCTGGGACCAAAAATCTGCATATATAGCAAAAGTTGTCCAGCGAATTTATACAGGAGCAGGGTATTACTTCACATTCGGACCACAAAATTTATGTAAAATGTTCAAAGTCACTAATTAAACAAATAAAAAAAAATCAGCAACAACGGATCAATATGAACTTTGCCACGTACAAGACTGAGGCTGTTAGATGGAATTGGTTTTAACCACTAGATCGCATGATTCATGAGATGAAGGATAAAAGCGATGCCAGCGAGTCAATGGCAGCTTTATCAACAATGACAGTGCCTATTTCTCTTTTTTTTTTCCTTATTTTTTATTTTATTTCACATATCATAATTATAACATCCCATAGTGAAATGTAAACAGTGAGATTTCCCAAAACATTAATTTTTTTTTTTAGCAGTGTTATCAGCATATGCTCACTTTATATATATATATATATGAGAATCTTCCTTTCCTTTTTCCATCCATCACATACCTCTTTCAGTTCGATATGTACTTCACAAACATTCTTCTGAAAACATTTGTTAAAAGTTCCGTAGAGAAATCTTTATTTAAGGAACTAGGTGCATTCGTGGTTATAGACTGGAGCTGAAAGGAGTTGGGTATGCAAAATATGAGGACTGCATTTTGTCAATTGATATAAGCTTGCAACAGCTCAAATATTAATATTCTGGATATTTGGATGTTGCAGGTCCATTTTATGGTAGAATTCTCCCCCCCCCCCCCCGTTTAGGTATCAAAGAAATCCATTGAGAACATGCTAGTCATTTTAAAGATTAATTTAATGACGCTAGGTAGTTTTTCCTTATGATGAAATTAATAATAGGTTGTAAAATGAAATAAAAATGAAAATTATTTATCAAAAATATTATGATATATATTAACATAAAAATTTAAATTATTATAGTGCAGGTGCCATAGGCTGAGTTTGCAAAATATGAGGACTGGCAACTATGCTCAGATTCTTAATCCTGACACCATAAATAATGAAGAAAATTGTGTGGCTGGCAGCTGGAATGGTCCATTTAAATCCCCTCCCCGCTTCCTATTGTGAGCATGCGCGCCTAGCCATTCAGTGTGCTTAAGAGTCAGTGGGCATGTGATGTCTCCTCAGCACATAAAAATATAATGTTTAACAAATACAGCAGTTAAATATCTGTCTTCAAGAGATAAGGGAGGTTACAGTCGATAAAGATCATTTTCACATTTGAGAGATCAACAAACATAACCAACATAAACGTATAATTTCTGATTTTTTGACTAACTTTTCAAATTTCTTACACCTCATGAGCACTGAAAATGAAATGTATAAATTGTTAATTTATACATTAATAACATTATACATTATACATTAATACATAATTACTGTGCAATGGTAGAAATTCTTTTTTTTTGTAGAAATTCAATTATAGCTGACAGAAAGTAATGATTATGACTTACATTTTTAGTAACTACTAGACAAATGTTACCTTACCTCCATGAATCACATTAATTATATCTGCCGAGTGGCACTCTTTATTTACAAAATATGTTAAAAATACCTTCGGAAGTCATACATAATATGAAGAGAAGGATGCTGTCCATCAAATGAACTGAGGGTAAATTCAATGCAGTGGGCTGTGACTGAACACTAGAACAATCACAGATCCAATCTTTTGCAGTGACTGGAGGCTTGATTCGCATCACTAAAAACAAATGACAATGGGGGAGTACGTGCTTCACAGCATTTACACCAGTGCATTTGCTGAAGAATCTAGTTCGCGATGCTTACTTAATATTAAAGAAAATGGAGAGTCTTAAGTGCATACAAAAAAATTACCAATTTTTTTTTAAAGTAAAAAGCTATCCGATCCTATAAAAAAACCGATATTTCACAAATTTAAAGATACTCTTGCAACAAAAATAAAAATCCTTCCAACAAGAACTTGCAAGATACAACAAACATAACTATTTTCCAAAAATCATTTATGTTGGCTTCTCAGCGCGGATTTGACACAAAAATATTAGCATCATATGAAATATTGGACTACTGCAAATATCTTTTTGACAAAGAAGTATTCCACAGAAAATCTCCAAAATCACAACTAGCCCTTGACATTCAAAACAATCAGGAGTATGGTACAAACTCTCAGCAAGACATTATAGCTTTAAATACTCCAAACATTTATATTGTTGATGGTATGGCACTTGTCCATCAAATCCAATTAAAAAAGTTTATTACATTTGGTAATTTTGCTAAGGTGTTCCACATAAATTCTTGAAGTCTGATGTGAAAAGAATAGCTATAGTGTTTGATAGATATGATGATATTTCAATAAAACTTTTGGAGTCAAACTTACGGAGTAAAGGTAAAACTATTAAAAAAATCCTAATTTCAAGACATTAGACAAAAATTCCAACAGATTGTAACAGCTTTCTTTTCAAGCACTGAAAATAAATTACGACTTGTTAGATTTCTTTGCACTACTGCTCCCACATATGTACAAATAAAAGACTGGCAGATGTACATTTGTGGAGGATTTGATGATCCAACAAAATGTTTCAAACTAGAAGGTTCTTCATTTCCTGAGGTACCTGAATTGAACCACTAATTTTATCATAAGGAAAAAAAAACACTACCTATCATCATTAAATTAATCTACAACCTCTGACAATAAAGTTCAGTGAATGAAGTCAGAACGGCCGATCTGGCAACACTGGCGAAGCAAAACGCTGCACATGCGTAGCGGCAGGTGTTGACCATCTGCCGGCACCGTTGTTCAGTTGAGCGTCGTTTGTGTTCCGTTGACTTGTTTTAAGACTTGTCCGTAAGACTTGTTTTACGAAGTGCTTGTTTAATGCGTTAGTTCTTAACTGAGAACAGGAAAATGAACGAACAAAAGATCAATTTAAAGTTTTGTTTTAAGCTTGGCAAGGCACCGAAAGAAACTCACTCGATGCTGGTACGTGTTTATGAAGATCAAGCACTGTCCATCAAGTGTGTGTACGAGTGATTCACCCGTTTTAGAGAAGGCCGGGAAAGTGTTTCGGACAACCCCCCATCATAGCATTATCCACAAGGAACTTCTACCTGAGGGAACGACGATGAATGCTACAAGGTACATTGAAATTTTGACCAGTTTCATAAAACATCTACGCAAGGTACGACCTTAGTATGCACAACAAAGTTCATGGTTTCTTGTTCACGACAATGCTCGCCCTCACACAGCCAATATCGTCAAACAGTTCCTGGCAAAAAAGGGGGTGGTGTAAATTGAACATCCACCATACTCGCCAGATCTCAATCCTCCAGACTTCTTCCTATTCCCACGACTCAAACTCGCTTTGAAAGGAAAAAGATTTGACGATATTCCTGGCATCCAACGAAACGTGACAAGGCTTTTGAACTCCATCCCAAAAGAAGACTTCTTGCAAAGTTTCCAGGACATGTATAGGAGATCTCAGCAGTGCATAGTAATGGGAGGTGACTATTTCGAAGGACAGTAAGGTAACTTCCGTTAACATTTCATCTACGTTAATGTTACAGGACTATTCACCGAACTTTATTGTCAGAGGTTGTATAATGACTCTATTTAATATGTAATATCTAATGACTCTATTTAATATGTAATATCTAATGACTCTATAGCATGTGCTCAATGAATTTCTTTGATACCTAAAAGGAGAGGATAAAAAAAAATTGACCATAAAATGGACAGGCAGCATCCAGAGCTTAATATTTGAGCTGCTGTGAGCTTATATCAATTGACAAAATGTGGTCCTCATATTTTGCATACTCAAGTGCCTTTGGCGCTTGCACTATTAAGTAATAAGTAGTTGAGCAGCAGTTTCACCAATACAGAAATATAAATGGGTTGGTTCTGCCAGTTATTACTTTAAAGCATTTGATACATTTTAGCCTTAGAGCAGGATACAACAATGCAATAGTATTAAATAAATTTTATGTTATGGTTTGCACATTTTACGTTGATATTTTCAAAGGTGTAATTTGTTATTTTCTATTATATGAATTACATCACATTTACTTTGTTGGGATTCAAAGGGTAAAAGTCATAGGGGGTGGAGATAGACTTCAATGGCAAGCTGGGGGGGGGGGGGGGAAAGCAAGATGATTTAAATTCATCTATACAGTAATTATTTTACTTAATTTTTTTGTACAATCTTTTACGTATATTTTGCATTGTAATGTATTTTATGTTATTTTAATTTCCTGTTAACGTTTCTCATTTTCCTATTTTTAAGTATTATTATCTAGTTTTAGCAATAGTGTTAGCCTCGACCTCGACTAGTGTTGAGTAGAGCTTGCGACGTTTCCCTGATCTAGGGGTATAGTAGTTGATTCAATTGTAAGGGGTGTTTGGATAGGGCAAAGTTGGAACTCAAGGTCGAAGCATTATGGGAAAAAGTTAGGGTTTTAGAGGGCCCGGTTATAATGGAGCCACTTGTCATTGAGACACCTATTGGTGAAGAATCTCCACGCACAACGATAGTTTAGAGCATAGTCTCCCAAACTTTTTGTTCCATCGCCCCCTTCATCAGAAATTTTTTCCTCTCATCGCCCCCCCAACTCACGTAAACCCATAGGATCCTATGTTAAATCAGTAGGTTCTATCGCCCCCTTGGACCATTCCATCACCCACCAGGGGGCGATATCGCCCACTTTTGGAAACACTGGTTTAGAGCATAGTCTCCCAAACTTTTTGTTCCATCACCCCCCAACTCAAGTAAACCCATAGGATCCTATGTTAAGTCAGTTGGTTGTATCGCCCCCTTGGACCATTCCATCGCCCACTTTGGGAAACACTGGTTTAGAGGGTAAATGGGTGGTCATGGATATGGTAGCGGGGATAGTGATAGGGGTTTAATCATCAGTAATTCTATGGTTAGGGAACACAGTGTGTAGGGATTTTTGGGGTTTCAAGCACTGTTGTCTTCCTGGGGGGGGGGGGAAGATTAGCAATGTTCGAGACGTTTTTCATTCCTGAAAGTTGCCCTTGCGGGTAATTCTTTAGGTGGGAACGAATCAGGTAGGAGCAAATATTAGTGAGTCTCTGTCGGAGTACCGAGATTTACTATGATCGCGTAGGGAGGGGGGGCTCAGAATTGGCAGTAATTCTAGTATTGCCAAGGGATAGTAGGCGGTATAGGAGAAGTATCCACCAATTAAATTTAGGCCTGAAGGACATTTGCTCCTCACTTGGGGTCAAGTTCTTGGAGCTTCCCACATTTCTTGATAAGTGGCTTTGTTGGAATGGGATCCATCTAAATAGGGAGGGTCTGGGAGGTTTACGATAGGCTTAGATCAGGTTTTTACTCCCAGACTACGTAGTCTGGAATGCAGGTTAGTTAATTATAATCACAACAGTACTGACGGGGAATTACCCACCTCTGACTTGGATGGCTTCTTGATTAACACTAAATCACTGGAAAATTAAAATGTATGCTAATTAATGCCAAGAGCTTGGGTAATAAGAAAGATTTTTTTTAGAAAGTATGATAGTTGTGGAGGGCCTGGATCTTATAGCCATTACAGAATCTTGGGCAAACGATGGGGATGAATTTTTCTTACACATCTCAGGATATGATATAGTCCTCCGACGACGAGATGAATTTTCGCTGCATCATGTCACGTCAGATGATTTTATTCAATTTTTTTTTGGTAAAATGATTGCACATCGAGAAAAGTTCATCAGTGACTGAGCTTTCACGATTGGCATGTCCTTCTAGGATAGAATAGAATCGTTTGACGTGACATGACGTGCCGTAGCCAAATCTCATCTCGTGGTAGGAGGACTATACTTTTTTGAGAAATAGATCTGATAGGAAAGGGGGTGGAGTGTTTATATATGTGAAATCATGTTGGAGTGTAACATGCGGAGAAGTGATATTGAAACTATGTGGGTTGAGCTTGAAAACAAAAGACATAATAAACTTATTGTTGGGGTTTGTTGCAATCCACCAAATACAAATCCAAACTACATCGCCAAATTTCATGATGGAATTTCTTACATATGTAAGCATAATAGGGTTATCATACTTGGGGATTTCAATTACCCGAGTATTGATTGGGAGAACCTTTCAGCTAAAGATCAGTATGAAAAAGACTTTAAGTTGGTGCTTAAAAATTTTTTGTATCAGCATGTATCATAAGCCACTAAAGGTACTGCTATTTTGGATTTAGTTCTTACTAGTTCCAAGGATCCTATTGAACATATTTCAGTGGGGAATGAGTTTTCTTCCAGTGATCATCGTGTCATCAGTTTTCACTGTAACTTTTCTTCGGATAAAGTTGATACCAAAAGACTGGTTCCTTGTTTTCGGAGAACTAACTTTGATGTTTTGAGAGGAAGGTTAGTGGAAATTTTCAAAGACCACTTGGAATCAGTATGGATGCTAAGTCAATGGGAAAGTTTAGTATGAAGCTGTCCTGTGTTTTGTATGAGATTATACACTTTGTTTGAAAAAGCCGTGTTTGTACATCGCACCCTCTATGGTTCACAGATGGTGAGAGTAACCATTATCTTGAAAAGAAAAGAGCATTCAGAGAGTATAAAAGTGGATGAGGTGACCTATCATTGTTTACTGATAAAAGAAGAGCGTTGAAGAAAGCGATAAGGTATAGTAAAAAAAGTTCAATCTAGGTTGGCAGATAACACTGGCTTTGACCCAAAATCCTTTTTTGGATACGTCAATAATGAATGTAAGGGGACAGTTGGCCCCCTCTCAATAGGAGGGTCTAGGTAATAGAGCAATGTAGTTGATCAATGACTTTTTTGCATCGGTTTTCAATGGAGACAATGATATTCAATATACAGGTATTGCATGGTACTAAAATCCTCAATAATATTCAAGTGGAAGACATGGAGGTCCTAAAACTTCTAAAAAATGTATGTGCAAGCAAATGCACCAGGACCAGATGATATATATCCCTGGGTCCTCGGAGAATGTGCTAATGAATTGTTGGGGCCAGTCGCACAGATCTATGGGAGAAGTGTTGCTGAGGGTATCATCCCAAGGGATTGGAAACTTCCTAATGTTGTTCTGATATTTAAGGGTAGTAGAGGAGCTGTGTCCAATTATCATCCAGTGAGTTTGACGAGCTCCCTCTCGAAAATTTTGGAAATTATTATCCAAAGGCACTTTGTGAAATGGATAGATGAGAATAATGTATTGTCGGATAATAAGCATGGATTGAAGAAGAGGAAGTCGTGTGTGACTAACCTCCTTTGCTTCTATGATCATGTGATGAAGGCGTTGGGTAAGGGCAAAAATGTGGATGTTGTTTACATTGATTTCCAGAACGCATTCGATCGGGTCCAACATGGTAAACTCTTGAAGCATTTACACGAGATTGGGATGGGGGGGGGGGGGGTCAACTTGTTGAATTTTATAGAATCGTGGTTAAGAGAAAGGACACAACGAGTTATGGTGAACGGGGAATTCTCTGGTTGGACAGGCATCACTAGCGGAGTTCCTCAAGGAAATGTCCTTGGCCCCATACCTTTTTCACTTTTTATAGATAAACTCGATCAGGGTATCAATAGGATTGCTAGCAAATTCGCAGATGATGTGAAGCTAATAGAGGTAATCTGGAATCAAAATGATAGAGAGTTGCTCCAGACCAACTTAAACAGGATTGCAGCATGGGGGAAAATGAATGGAGCATGACATTTTGGTTCAAACAACCCACGTTTCTCTTACGAGTTGAATGGTGTCACTATCCCGGATATAACTAGGGTCACCGATTTGGGAATTCTCATTGACGAGCGGCTTAGGTTTTCTGAACATTGTTCAGCGGTGGTCAAAAAAAAACAAATAGAATTTTTCAAAAAGGTATTTTCTCGTTCTCCTAAAGTCATTCTTCTCTTCTCCGAGGCTTAGTTCATCCTGGACTGGAGTATGCTGTAAGGTTTTGGAGACCACAACTACAGAGAGACATAGACTTGGTTGAATTGGTTGAAAGGGTGCAGAGAAGAGCTACGCATGTTCTTATTGCCACACGAGTTTGAGCTTGTGTACTTATATATAACAAGCATTACACAGAAACAAACTTCACGTCAGGCTCACTACACATACACATTCCAACATGTACCAATTCGTTAGAAGTTCCGCAAATGAATATGGACAAGGTGCACGTCTGGTTCAGCAGCTTGGGTTTTCTGAACATTGTTCAGCTGTGGTTGAAAAATTGAATAGAATGCTCGGTTTCATTTTCAAAAAGTTCTCTTTGCCTTCTCCTAAAATCATTCTTCCACTTTCCCGAGGCGTAGTTCATCCTGGCATAGTTCCGAGGCATCCATAGTACTGTAAGGTTTTGGAGGCCATACCTACAGAGGAACATAGACTTGGTTTTTAGGGGTGCAGAAAAGAGCTATACCTGTGTCCTTGTTGGCACACACAGCTTGAGTTGCTGAGAGACTTCATTTTTTGCATATGTTTACATTGGATGAACGCAGGTGTTGGGGAGATATGATCGAAGTTTTCGAAATTTTCAACGGAATAGATAGGATGGACCATGAATTATTAGTACACTGTCAATCGGCTGCTTTTATAAGGAGACACTGGTATCAATTGGTAAGGGACAATTCTAGGTTATAGTGTGTCACAGGGAATTTTTATCTAATAGGGTTGTTAATAAATAGAATTTATTATCTCTGGGATAAGCTATTCCAACACAATTGACATGTTTAAAAAGAAATAAGATTAACATGTTGAGGTAAATGGAGAAGCTATCTATACTTAGAACGTCTAGTTCTAAGTATAGATAGCTTCTCCATTTACCTCAACATGTTTATCTTATTTCTTTTTAAACATGTCAATTGTGTTGGAATAGCAACCATAAGTATTCTTTATGGGCATTGTATAATACACTCATTGCCATAAAAATTTGCGCTGAGGTAGACATGCCGTATAGGGGAAGAATCATCGGGATGATGGAAGCTGGGTGGTCAGCTCGGCGAGTAGCTCGTCAACTAGGCCATTCTGATTTTACTGTGAGGAGGTGTTGGGACCAGTGGACAGAAGAGACGTCATTTACATGGCGACCAGGTTCAGGACGCCCTCGACAGACCAATCATCGAGAAGACCGTCACATCATCCGAAACGCACGCGTAGAGCCAACTGCCTCATTGACCGCTATCCAGACACAGGCAGCAGCTTCACTATGGGCCCCTTTGTCTTCCCAAACCATCGCAAGGCGCCTGGCTGAAGGACATCTGGTATCGCGGCGCCCATTACATGTGCTGCCAATGACACCAACCCACCAACGCCTCCGTTTGGAGTGGTGTCGAGCACGACGGGATTGGACTGCAACGGAATGGAACCAGGTCGTCTTCACCGACGAATCGAGATTCAACTTGAGCAGTGATGACAATCGTGTTCGCGTGTGGAGGCCCCGTGGTGAATGCTTCAATCCTGCCTTCGCTTTACAGCGACACACCGCTCCCACAGCTGGTGTCATGGTATGGGGTGCTATTGCTTACGATACACGGTCACCCCTAATATTGATCCATGGCACAATGACAGCCCTGCGGTACGTCCATAACATCCTTCAGCCACATGTGTTGCCATTCATGGCAGGGCTCCCAGGATCCATTTTTCAACAAGACAATGCTAGGCCACACACAGCAAGGATGTCACAAGACTGCCTCCGCCACATTACCACCCATCCCTGGCCTGCTCTATCCCCAGATTTGTCACCAATCGAGCATATCTGGGATCATTTGGGACAGCAAGTTGGACACCCTACGAGGTTGGTCGAACTAGAGGCGCATTTACAGTAACTGTGGAACGAGATGTCTCAAGACGTCATACGGAACTTGTATGCCTCAATGCCCGCTCGTATCGCATCGTGCATTCGCGCTAGAGGGGGTCCAACAGAGTACTAAAACTTCTGTTCATCTGTACTTTTTTCTGCAATAAATTATCCTTTTTCTTGGATTTTCTAATCACTTACTTATATCAATGTAGTACTTACATGTGTAAAATTTTGTTTCATTTTGACGACTTCTTCTGGGTGTGCAAATTTTTATGGCAATGAGTGTATTTCATCATGCATATATAATATTGTTGTATTTGCATTATCAATTTGCATTATGTTGTATGTTTGCAATATCATATTGTTTGTATTTGCATTTTTAATTGGGTTGCTGTATTTTTGAAATATATGACACATGTTTGTTATCTTTTTCTCAGCCACCTCTTTGGACATTTTGCCTGTAGTGGTGTTGTATTTGCAAATCTCCCAACAACGGCCACTACTGGTACTGTGAAAATGTGGCCACTATTAAGAGGTGGTCGTTATTAGGAGAGGTAGTTTTATTTATGAAAAAAACAACTGAAATTTGCGGTGTATGTACATAGCATATGAAATAGCAGTTATCTTACAACAGTAGAAGCCTTTTCCATTCTGTAAATGATTACGAGAAATATATGAAATATATGATTATATTTTGATATTATAATACATGATTAATCTATCTGCACCACCATTATGATATTCTAAAATTCAGGCTTGCAGTGCTCAGGTAGAACAAAAGCGAGAAAAACTGGTATGTGAGGCAAGACAGAGTACCAGCAACCCCAAATAGTTCTTTGTTCACATTGGACCTTCAACTAGACCAGTGTTTCAAAAGTGGGCGATGGAATGATCCAAGGGGCGGTAAAAACTATGGGTTTTAGTATATGACTATGAGTTGACTTGAGTTGGAGTGCGATGAGAACAAAAAATGTGGAAGAGGGGGCATGATAGAACAAAAAGTTTGGGAAATTATGAACTAGACCTTTCCAGGGCATCATTGAGTCCAATTTGATAGCTGAAGACACAGGCACTGACATACATTCTTGTTGGAAAAAAAAGATTGACAAATCCCTCTCAAAAAATTAAAATCCTTTACGTTTCCATTCCTATTTGCGAGTACAATTTCTTTTGGACGGAACCATCCCTTAGACTAGAGTGTTCCATGAACTTGCATATCCTTCTACTCATTAAGAGTTTTGACAACAAGTCTCTTTCTTCTGTTGTCCCTATATTATCTCCACAATTTTTTCCTCTCCATTGCCTTCAATATACTCATCTAGCATTTGTACTCGAGGAAAGAAAGCATCCATAATCTTTTTCCTCCCATAAAGTTTAGGGAGTGGGAAAACATTTAAAATCAGCTTGAAAATTATTTTTCTCATAGTAATATGTGTATTTTTTTCTCCAGACTCCATGTTTAAAGTGGCTGTTATTCATAAATCTTTGTTTGGAGATTTCTTGTAATGTTAAGTCTATGGGATATGTTTGGTTCCAACAAAATATGGCCATTGTTCGGAGGTGGCCATTAGAGGAGGTTTTACTGTATATGTTACACTGCCAAAACCTGACATTGGCCACCTCGCAAACTGGCCAATGTTCGAAATTCAGGCTTTGGCTGACCTCTATGTGTCAATTACTATATATGGATCACTAAGATATCAACATTCAGATTCCTTTTATCATTAGGGTTGCCATAGCTAACCATATTTATTAAGGTTCGCTATGACTAATACAAATACAAGGCTACAAAAGGCAAAATGCCCAACGAGGTGGTTGAGAAAAAGATGTCCATAACAAATATGGATGTCATATATTTCTAAAATACAGTATCCCAATTAAAAATGCAATTACAAAAACTAGAAACAATATATATATATATATATATATATATATATATGATAAAATATTATACAATGGCCATGAAATATATTCATGATTGTCATTTATTCTAAGTATGGATAGCTTCTCAATTAACCTCGACATGTTTATCTCATATTTCTTTTTAAACTTGCCAATTGTGTTACAACTTACTACCCTACGGGGTAAGCTATTCCACTTATTTAAAACCCTATTAGAGAAAAATTCCCTGCAACACCAGAACCTAGAAAATTGTCCATTACCTATCAATACTGGTATCTTGTCACGCAATCGATTGACAGTAACTAATGGTCCATCCTATTCATCCCATTGAAAATTTCGAACACTTTGATCATATTTCCCTGACACCTGCTTTCATCCAATGTAAACATATTCAAAAAATGAAGTCTCTCTTAAAAACTCAAGCTCTGTGTGCCAACAAGGGCACGCGTAGCTCTTCTCTGCACCCCTTAAACCAAGTCTATGTTTCTCTGTAGGTATGGTCTCCAAAACCTTACAGTACTTCAGTCCAGGATGAACTACGCCTCGGAAAAGCAGAATGATTTTAGGAGAAGGCAAAGAGAACTTTTTGAAAATGAAACCGAGCATTCTATTCAATTTTTCAACCACAGCTGAACAATGTTCAGAAAACCCAAGCTGCTGAACCAGACGTGCACCTTGTCCATATTCCTCTGTGGAACTTCTAACGAATTGGTACATGTTGGAATGTGTATGTGTAGCGAGACTTTTTAATGGGGAGATCGGCTCACATTTGCACCTTGAAGTTGGGAACCAAGAAAACTTAAAGCTGCTCGTCAATGAGAATTCCCAAATCGGTGACTCTAGTTGCATCCAGGATAGTGACACCATTCAACTGGTAAGAGAAACATGGGTTGTTCAAACAAAAACGAGAGACCATGCACTTGTCAAATTATAAATGGCCATACTTATCACAAAAAATATGTCATATGCATGATGACTCTGAATCATAGGGATTGATTTAGGGATATATAGGGCCCGGCAAAAGCCAGAATTTCGGACACTGACTGGGTCAACTGGGCTAGCCAATTCACGAAGTGGCCAACTTTGGGCTTTGGCAGTAACATATATATATGCATAAACATTTGATCAGTCGGCTTCGTCATTGATGCTGGGGATGGGAGCATATCTCCGCTCATGTTAAAAAATATTTAAGCAAACAACATAGAAACAAAAAAAAGATACAATATGCTTACAATGCTGCCAACTGAATCTTGAATTTGATGGAAGATGGATTATACTCTGGTTTACTAAGGTTGTGCTCACATTCCTAATTTCAGAATTTTGAAAAAATAAGTCCTGAATATTATGCAAATATAGTAATAAATAAAATAAAATTGAATCACGCATAAAATAAGCAGCTGCATAGTATTACAAGAAAAACTGGTCATATCTGCTTGAATATGTGTGATACAAGGGTGTATCAGGGTTCATGCAAAATTTTCTAAATAAAAATTAAGGAGTTTTTAAGGAGTCATGGCAAACTTCAAAACTTGCAAGTTTTACAGCAAGAAAAAAACGGGGCAGGGCACATATGCAAATTTATATATATATTTAATTTGCCAAACTAATTTTCCCTCCTCTCAAAAATATAGAAGTAGTAGTGGTTCAGAAATTACAACTTTTGATTTGTTACCCAGCATTATAAGAATTCATAAAATAATCAATCCACATACAGATAATCCATACTTTTCTGTTGTCCCCAAAGTGTTCTAAAACCTTCAAGTTTCGGTTAAAAATATAACTCATAACAGCATCACATAAATTATAAAAATTCTAAGTGATATTTACTTCCCCTCAATTATTTAAAATAAAAAACCAAAGCTGACAGATTTTTTTTACAAAATTATTTGTATTTGCAGTAACTCTTTATTCACCTGTCGTTTAAAATGGAACAATACAAATTCTTTAACATTAAGATTTTCAATTTTTTTGGCATTATTCCTGCTGTCTTCTTGTTTTTCAGTTATACTTAGAAAGAAATTGTTGCAAAATGGGAGCAAATTTCAGGATATTCAACACGATGTTTGGCGATTTAACACTCGTTATTTGACGAAATTTACAAATTAGTACTCATAATTTGGCGGACTAGCTCTTTTATTCATGAAATGAATTTTTTTCCATGAAACATCGGAATTTCAAGCAATGACGATCGGCCATAGTAATTACTGCTGCTTGCAGTGGCAACTTTTTTTTTTCTTTTTTTGAAAACGGCAACTGCGGTCGGCGGTTGAAAAACACTGGACTAGGGTAAACCATCTTGAGCTGCACGATCAATGATATGATCAGGGTTTCGCGATGAAAAGCCCAATGAGGGGGCAATAATTTGAATAAGGAGCTGCGGTTACCACAATCCGATTTTCAGGGACAAATCCAATACGCATCTAAATTCAATTTCAATCCTCCAAATTTTATAGAGGACTATTAGAGGACTTTATTTCAAATTTTGCGTAATATTTTTTTTCATAAAATAAAATACTGCTTAAAAAAAAAAAAATTTCAATAGTAATATTAGTAAAAAAAAATTTTTTAAATACCCCTTAAAATTTTGGAGAGGAGTGAAATTACTCTTCAAAATTATTTTCTCAGATAATTCTAAATACGACTATGGAAGATGCAAGGAAGGGGTGGTGCTGGAGTATGAAGGAATAAAACACGCTCTCTGGGAACTAATCTTGGCACGCAAAAACAAAACTTTTTTTGTGTCCTTTTCTGAAAGTCTGGGAATTTAATGCGCTGAGCACGTCATTGTACATACCAGGAGAAATATAACTATTTATAGAGGAGAAATATAAGTATTTCTCTATTTCTCCTCTAAGGTACATACAAGGCAGATATAAAAGTATTTCGAGGGGGTTTCCAAGTACAAAAAAAAACAAAACAAAAAAACAAGAGCTAACGCAGAAAATAACGAAAATACACTATAGGAGAAAGATGTTAATTTTGATGCACAATTTCCACCACTGGTATTAGCATCATTTTCTGGCGGGAATGACAGAACTTAGCCAACTTCATTATTTCAATTTAATTGTCCATTTTTGCAACAGCATGACAATCTTCCTTTCCCGTTTTTCTCAGCATATCAAAAGCTGGTGTGGCCACTGTAGTCCAATCAATCAGGTGTTGTTATCTTTTAGCTGCTCTGGGCGTCCGCAGAGCTTTCCCACCCACTACAGGGTGGATTTGAAATCCCTATAAAGAAATCTTACCCCCTCCTCTGCCATGCCTTGTTTTCTTTTTCCTTTTTTTTTTCAGGGACCTTCTTTCAACATCAAGTACTACTCATCATCACCCATTCATTAACCTTAGCAGGAAATATTCGAGGGTGGGGAGAAAGTCGTGACTTTTTTTGTAGAAACAGCTGGAAGGATTTTAAGTTTTTAAGGGTCCTCAAAAAAGAAATGAAATTTAATGACTTTTTAAGGAGTTTTTAAGAACTGTATGAACCCTGCTGTATATCTCAAAAAATTAAAAATCCTTGCATTTACTGTACTAAATCATTGCATTTTCACCTACGTGTGTCCCGAAGTAATTAAAAAAAAAACTATATCTCGAAGGCCAAACCCAATGATAGTTAAAAGGAAACGCAAATTCCTTTTCTTTTGTGCAAGCCTGGCTTTTCTTTGTAAGTGAAAAAAACTGATAAGAAAAGATTATTTGAATTACAGTTCATTGTGTTGATGGGTCTTGTCAATCATAGGCGAATACTACAATTGACAGGGTAGATGGCATGTGGTTTGTTTAGCATGGCAAAAACTCAATAAACAGACAATTAAAAAATGCTTCAAGAAAGCTGTAGGTTTGGAATTAGTCATCTCAGTGATGGTCAGATGTTATGATAAGAGATCTGGTGGTTCACTGAAATTTCACGAAATCTCAGAAAAATGTTTAAATGAAATTTCAGAAAATTAGGGCATTATTAACCGTTTAAAGGTTAATAATAGTTTAAGGCATAGTTTTTATTTACAAAAATATCAGATAAAAATTGATTCAAACATTTCGAGTTTTTTACCGTGTATAGAGGAGAGTTCGATATATGTTCTGAAATAAATTAGGAAACTTCAGGTCGATATAAAAATTTTCGGCAGAATTTTGAAATTTGACATTTTTGGGGTATTTTTTCCCCATTTCGATTAAAATTTTCTAAAATTTCAGAAGTAAATTGAAAATTATTTTGTGTTTCTACCACTTAATATATCAAAGTAAATGAATTAGTTTCTTTGTACTGTTAAACGTTAAAGAGCTAAGCACATTAAAAAATGCATGTTCCATTTATGGAACATAATCATTTATGGAACATTGGCCTTTCAAGAGAGCAGGATTCTAGGGATATCTAATGCGCAGTGCGCTGCTTCGATTTTACCATTCAAACCCCAGGGTGCTGTCATTGTTTGCCATGTATATAGGGGCTAATTCTGGGTAGTATGACACAGAGGAATGTGCTTTCTGAGGTGGATTGTTTATATTGGATGAGTACGTTTTATTCTTGCATTCTTAGAAATGTATATTTTAGCAAACTGCAGACTAATCAAACCGAGTTCGACAATCTTAGATAGTCTTGTTGTGTTCAGCTGAATGTAACCATATCAAAAAGATATCTAACATTAGAAGAAGCTGTAAGATATTTAGAAACTCTTTCAGATTCCTAATTAGAGGATGTAGATATATTCCAATTACATGCTAATGAAAATGGGAACATCGTGGATGAAGATGATATTGTTGAAAATCATCTATCTAGTATCAACAGCTCCAACTGATGTATGTGAAATGCTAGGTAATTTTGCAACAATGAGGATGGGTTGTTAGAAAACTCCTGAAACGTGTTCTTCAAAAGATGTAGGGCAAAAAAAAGGAGCAAAATGTAAGTGCAACACTCAAGTTTCAAGAAAAAGCAAGACAGTTTTGAGCAATCCGAAAAAAAAATTATTATATGGGATAAAAAAAAAATTCTTTCCAGAATCCGATCAAAACCTCAGCTCTGGATTCCATTGGAAAAGATTCACCATATGACCATTATTGCACATTGGATAATTCATTCAGAGTGTCGAGAAACGGATCTTATTTCTCATTTGGAATTCCGAAGAGAAGTGACAATGAACCTTCTACGATCTAAGGAGGGGTTAATTATTCATCCAGATCCCTGTTGTCAACTGGAAAAAAGATGTCAGGTCATCTGATGGCCATTATATTGTGTCTGCGACGCAAGGATGGTGTGCGGTTTGCCAAAACAAAACACTATGTATAAATCCTACCAATGTGACAAACAGGTCCATTAAATATATATGTTTTTCTTCTTTTATCACAGACTTTGAATTCAAAAAAATTTGAATTTTCTGCACTCATTTTTATGTTAAAAAATCGGTATGTGTTGCGAATTTGAATTTGTAGTAGAAAATAGAAAATTTCGTGTGATAACTGTACTCCAGAAATAAATAATCGTGAGAATATAGGCGATACCAGTTTCTGCTTTCACCTCTCCCCAAGTGCCAATGTTCCATTTATGGAACATCGTGAAAAACAAAGAAAAAAATTTTTTTTCTTCAAATTTCAAACTCGATGTATGTATAGGCACGCAAAAGGGCCTCAAATTCCAAATTTCAATACAATAAGTGACTTTGTTCATAGTTCGGCCTTTAAATGGTTAAAAACACTTGAAGCAAGAAATTTCATTTTCCAATTTTGTGGAAATGGACAGGTGCACTAAACACTTGCAGCACCTTGACTGACACTGAAATTATTGCCAGGGTGTCTACCAAAAGCAAAATTCTGTGACTTTTCAGGGACTTTATGACTTTTTCTCATTTGCAGGGCTCTCACTCAAAAAATTAGAAAAAGTAGGGTGGAGGAGGATACATCTTAGACAACATAATCATAGAATAATATTTAAAAAATCCAGAGAACTTTCTTCCCCCCCCCCCCCCATAGCACTATTTCAGTATCCTGTAAGATTCACTCAAGCCAAAGCAAAATGACAGAAATGACTTGGTTACAAAACAATTTTTGGCCAAAATAGGGTTTTAAGCAACCGCAGATAACTCTTTTCTGCTCTCCTCACAATATGTATATTATATTCTTTTTTGGGAGTCTTCCACAGTCAAGTCTGTCAACTCTCTTCAACAATACACACAGCAAATTATGAAGATATGTAAGGTTTTTTTTAAGAATTACGCTCTTTTGATACTACTTCCACAAGTATAGTGCAAAATGTGTAAATTACAGTCTGATATAAATAAGTCTAGGTGGACCAGATGGTTTTTACTGTGTTGTCCACAGGATTAAAAAGGATTTGTTTAAATTTTAGTGTTCAATGCCAGAGTAATCATTTTGCCCCAGTGGCAAGATGCTCGTCTTCCACGTTAAAGTTACCATCAAGGTCTGCAGGTTCAAATCCAGGGAAGAACAGGAGAAATACACCCTTCCAGAATGGGTCAACTTCCTCCATAAGGGTCCCTAGCCTGGAGCTCTGTTGTACCCCCCGCCCCATGAGCACCACAAAAAATTTTAATTCATATTCATTTTACCAACGGCTAAAATCTAAGAGCCCCCAACAAAGGAGTGGGAAGTCAATATTCAGATTTTTTTATGGGCCCTTATACATGGATTTATAGCAAACTCTCACTGCTAAAGTTACAAAAACAAAGATTCATCCAGGGTCCACGAAATGAAACCTATCAACTTCCCCTTCGGGGACCCTGACCTGGAGCCATATCAACTCCCCCCCCCCCCCCATGAGGGTCATGAAAATTTTTAATTTGTATTAATTTCACAACAAATAAATTCCAGGGTCACCTCTGACTGGATTTATCTCGGGCTTCCATTGTTGCAAATTTTACAATGTTATATAACAAAAAAAAGATTCATCTAGCCCCCCCCCCCCAACCCCACTGCCGTCACAGCGGTGGTCGGCTGAAGTTGGTTTTCTGTGGTTCTCAACTTTAAGGCGCGAATGTGAGCCGATCTCACACTTTAAAAAGTCTGCACAGAGAGCAACAGACCTACAAACAGTAAAAATGTAATTCAATCATAACACATCACTCACTTCACTCCTGAAATATAGATAGCAGCTTTGAAAAATCAAACACTACATACGCACTCAGACTGTTAGGTACATACGCACAGTTACACTTCCAGCACAACTCACTAGGTAGTAAATCACCCATAGATGGTGATAGACCTCAGTTGTCCTCGGTTTGAAAGAAAGTCCCCGGAAATCACTCACTCACGCAATCTGGGAATGTGCTGGTGCGGGCCACTTAAGTGATTGGGAAATTTTCCTCGGGCCGCTCAATTGAAATTAGAATTCACCATGAGCTACTTGAGTGATCTGGAAATATGCCGCGAGTCATTTAAATGAGGTAAGAATGTGCCACGAGCCACGTAATTTATCTGTAAGTGTATCGGGGCCACTTGAGGCAGGCCACATTTAGGGCATCCACATCATGGGTTGAGCACATGTATGCTTCAAAATAAGGAGCTGTTCAAGTATTAAGTCAGCAAATTTTTAGCAATTTTTGACCCCCCCCCCTTTCAGAAAAAGTCAGCAAAACTCTCACCTCCCTCTCATTAGCACTCTGACCCCTCCTTCTTAACGCTTATTGGCGGGATCAGGGACATACAGCCATAAGCAGAGATTGACTTGGAAGTCTGGGGGGGCAAGGTCATTATTGCTGGGGGGCACGATGATGATGATGTCAGCTTATATACATATATACATTAGATCAGTCGACTCCACTTTTGACGCTTGGTATATACATACTCCCCCGTATCTCAGCCCATGCATACAGGGTGGAATCTGGGTTGAGGCTACCCTCTCCCCCAGATAAAAAAAATTTTTTTTTAATGCAAAAATATTTTTTAAAAGAATTAAAATTTCGAAAGAAAATATCTTTATATGTTATTATAATCAATTTCTGTTAATTTCAATGCTATTTGAAGGATAAGAACTCAAATTGGTCAAGAAATTCATTGCAACCCTACCTCTAAGCCTTTGGTAACCCTTGACCCACGGTAAACATTTGGCCTGTCTCCAAATCTATTTTTGTAAAAATGAAACAAGTGACACATTTACAGATCACTTAAGTGACCCGTGACACAATTCCAGACCATTTGAGTGATCTGTGGTACATTAAGAGATCTCTTGAGTGAAATGCGACAAAGTTTTAGAGAATTGGTGCGGCTACCAGTGCAGTTCTACATCACTCAAGTTATCCGCAGCACATTCCCATATTACTTAAGTGATTCGCGGCATAATCACGGATCACTTGTATGATGAGCAGCACAGATCCAGATCACTTAGATCCGCTAATTATTTAGAGATCACTAAAGTCGCTCTGTAGGGGACTCAATAGGGAGAATGTTAGTTCAGGTGCCCAGAAACTAGTGAAAAGTTTTACTCGTCTTTCGCGCACCAAGTAAGACGCCATTAAGAATATTTCATATTTTTATAAAGGTGGCTGATGACGTAAGCATCAACCCCCCCCCCCCCCCTCCTGTAAAACCAGACATGGTTTGGGCTGTCACTTAAAGTCGGATTTTCCTAGAAGCAGGTTTTCTGTGCCGTGCGCACGTGAATCACCCAGAGCGACACGCCGTCTATTTAGCAATAAGAAAAGCAGTACGACAGTTTTCTTACAGAGCGCAATACAGCTCACGACTGTGCTTTACGTCGGGCGTGATTGGCAGACTGCTTCTGGTGGAGTTAAGCGTCGTGTGCCGCGCATTTCAGCGATATTCTCTTCATTTTCGTGTTTGTCTCTTCCCTTCAAACCGAAACATGCAGCCGATAGAGTGGCTGACGCCAGTGTCATCTTAACGCATGGGCCACCCGGACATGGCCCAGGGGCCTTACAAAAATGAGATCCGATTGAAATTTTCCAGAATTTACCGGGTAGGGCCTCAAAAAAACCACTTGGCCCGGGGGCCCATGATGCTCTTAAGACAGCCCTGGCTGATGCCAAGGTCATATACCATATAGTCGTCCTGAGCTGATGCCCACGCTTGGAAAACACAAATGCGTAACGTCATTATGTAACACATTTCTGCCGACACGAAATTATCCAGTTCGGTTCACGCGTCACAAAAAGCCTACTCCTAGGAAGACCTGGCTTCAGGGATGAACGCTCATTACGGAATCTCATGGAATCTCTCGTGTGTGGATAGAGCCTGTTCCTCCCTCTTTTTTTTTTTGCCTTTTTATTTACGGCAACCGATCTGCGAAACAGATTCGCTTTCCCCACTGGACTTCGGTTTTTAACACTTTATGGCACGGCGACAAAAAGATACGAGTGTCGTCACCTCCTACTCCAGTGGAACTGAAGTTTTTTCTCTCTTCTTTGTCAGTAGCGAGTTGTGATGTAAATAAAACACGCCAAAAAATACTGCGGAAAGCAGTGACATTCTGAGGTTTCTCGAAATTTTTGTAGTGAGATATTGGCTGTAAACAAAGGAAGGGAGGGATATAATAGGAAAAAATTGCGGTAAAAAAGGACGATTGCGGCAAAAGTAGGAAAAATAGGAGAGCTGTGTGAGGTCTGCATTCAGTATACTGCGTAATATAGGCGGTTCGAGACATCGTGTTGCTGCATAAGCCGCTGGGTGTGGGGGAATTTTCATCTACTGGTTCTGTTAGGCAGAAATGCTGATTTTTCTTTTCCCATGATCATGCATCCTATGTTGATCCGCTCGCGTCGAGCGATAAAGATTTTTTCCCTTTCTTTTTTTTCCCCCTTCTCTGATACTGATGTTATCTTCACTTTTGAATATGCCGCCAAGTAAACCTGTTTTCATTGGTAATTTTGTTCGTAGAGCCAGATGGGCAGATTACTGACTGTGTATATATAGACTGAATGATGTGTATTTGTATCTTATCTTTTCACTTGCCTTGAATAAAACCGGCTTTGATGCCGATAGTTTATTTTTAACTTGGCCCGACTCGACTCGTAATTTTTCGATCTTAAATTTGATGACTGAACAAGAGGTTCCGCGGAGTGATATTCAACACACCATCAATTTCCAATGCCGACCAGTTTATGACATAGGCAGGAAACCGTCAAAATTAGCGATTCGGTAAAAAATCATAATTTTAGAAGCAAAAGCGTATAATCGTATTATTTCGCTAAAATCATACTAAATACGACAAAATCGTAACAGGTGGCAGGTATGCCCACCCATTGAATGTCCCAATCCCATTCCCCTGCATTCACATTTTCTATTTACAAAAAGGAGGGCGTTTTTTCTCTTTTTTCCCTCTTTATATTCAGGGGAAGCTTCCTCTTATTTTTCTAGGCAATGCTATTCATCACCATGGGGAATCCCTATTCTAAGAAAAATCATCCCTTTAGAGGAAAAAAAATGACTTTTTCAGGAGTGGCCGCAAAAAGTAAGGAGTTATAAGGGCCCTTCCAGGGGGGAAAAAAGTTAGGACTTTTTAAGGAGTTTGTAAGGATGTGCAAACCCTGTGAAACTAGATCACATAAAATTACACACCATGGCTTTATAACAATAAATTTGAAAGACACAATGGAATACTAACTAAATCATTCAGTAAATAATTTTTGAATGAAATACACATCAAGTGTTCAAATTACTTTACAACGTTGTGATCTTTTGATATGAAGGTATTTCTGCTGAGGATGTAACTCTGATCTATATACTGGTTGAAATTGAGGTTGTGACAGTCTTTGCTTCAGAGTACAAACTGAAAGATACATGATAAAGAAATAAAAAATTATCTTGTTAATTTAAAACTATGAGCTGGTTTCAAATTTTGTTAATAAAAATATAACTTGGATACTTAAATGTAAAATTTGGTTACCAACAGCTTGGTTAGCTGCAATCATAATGAGCATGACTTATAAAGTTTTTCAACCACTCAATTGAACTTTTAAATGGATGGCAGAAATTTTGTGACAAAATATTACGACTCCACTCAGTGCTTCACACTACTAATGTGTGTTATAAGGAATTGGAAAGAGTTTGTCTGGTGTATTGGTCAGCGCACTTGCCAGGTATGCAAGGGTATTCTGATTCGATTCCTGGAGGAGACAAATCACTTTTCTTTCCAAATATTAGTTTTGGCATAACTTCCAGAAAATTCAATTTCTCAGTATATTTCATGCCGGAAAAAAATACCATCTCTTCATACAAAATATTTTCAGTTAACTACAATTTAAATTTTTTTTTTGAATATTTGCCATAAAATCTTAAGAAAAAGAATGGGTATTTGGATACAATTTTGTTCTATTTCATCCTTCATATATGATGTACTAGGGAAATTGAAACCTACAAAAAGGAAAAAGGAAAAAAATGGGCATCCTTAATAGGATTACATCATTTTGTGGCAAAAATGAACTAAAATACTTCAATATTGTGGTTAAAACTAGCCTGCATAGTGGCGGTTAAATTCTGATTTTGAGTATACAAAGTTTACTTTAACTTTAGGGTTGATTTACACAACACATACATATAAGCACATACTTTTAGCTAAATTCACAGGATCAGTAAGATATTTTTCAGGCAGTGCTTCAAATTCTGAGGTTGCTTCAAGAATGCACAAATCTTCTGTCGATTTAGAATCTTCTTTGGTACTGTAAAAAAAATTCAACTTCTCTCAAAAACTCAGTAGAGAAATTGAAAAGTTTACAAAATAGTCTTTCAAAAGTTCAGACAGTGTGTGAAAATTGATTTCCTGGGAAAACTGCTGAACGTAAAAGAAAAAATCTTTTGAATTTCAAAGAAAAAAGCTTAAGACTAAGTATAATACATACCAGATCAAAAAAAATTACAACCTAGCACACTGAGCTCATGCAAAAATGAAAATAAGGTGTTTGAAAATTTTAAGCACAAATTAATGGCTATGTGTAATTGGATGATCAAAATAATGCATTAGGTGTGATATGAATGCAGAGAAGAGAAAGAACTGATTTAGTCATTGAATAAAAACATTGAAATCATTGCAGAGCCAAGACTGTGTTTAACAAAATTTTAAATGCTTTATGCAAACTGGTCAGCCCAGTTGACCTGACCTGGCAAACATCTGGCTTTCGCAGGGCTTTGACGGACCCTTATATATATTGATCCCCAAGATATCAATATTCTGATTCTTCTGATCATTAGGTTTGCCATACATAGTTGTCAACCATAATTATCACAAAGAAATATGACAACGTGGAAATGACTCTGAATCATAGGGATCAATAAATATATAGGGGCTAGCAAAAGCCTGAAATTCTGACATTGGGCGGGTCAACTACTACTACTACTAAACCACACATGTACCTCGTCCATATTCCTCTGCGGAACCTCTAACGAATTGGTACATGCGGGAATGTGTGTGTACATGTAGTGAAACCTGACGTAAAGTTTGTTTCTGTGTAATGCTTGTTATGTGTAGTGCTGCCATCTGCCACCAGTTTTTTTTCTAACTATGAGTGAAGTGTTATGATTGAATGATTTATCGTTGTAGGATAAATCATTCAATCATAACACTTCACTCATAGTTAGAGCGGGTCAACTGGGCAGGTCAGTTAGTGAAGAAGCCAATTTCATTCTTTGGCAGAAACATATCACGACAAATGAAAAAAAAACATTCAGGTGCCATGCCAGCCAAATTTCTTAGGAGCCAAGTATGGTTTTTTTCTCAAGAAAGGTGATTCAAAATATTTTTCCTTTTTCCCCACTTTTCTGAGACTTGATATATACACCTTCTTCCCATGTTCAAAGACATGCTGTAATAGAATCAGAAAATTTCAGTGCCATCCTTAGACTTCAATTTAGCAATCACATATAGTTCATAATCACATAGGTTTAGGTACCAATAAGAATTTTCTAGTAAACATGGTGACCTGACCCCTGGGATTTGTCAAGCCATGATATATATTTACATTTTTGGAACTTGTGAGTTTAAACAAGGGTTGGCTTTTTGACATGACAAGTGTCAAAAACTGGTTTAAACTGTCAAAAACCTAAATGAATACTTTTGGATAATTTTTTGAACACAATAGGTATATAACATGATGAAAAACTTACTTTTCGCATATCACAATGTTTTATTTCTGAATATTAATTTATTATAATAATTAAAACAAAATATTATAATTTACAAATTTGAATTTCTTGACATAAAAAAAAGAGTCTAGAACATATAAAATTTAATTTTATGTTCCATTTTATCTAAACTATTTATTACTTATTACTGTGTTCAATTTACAAGTTCTCATGTTTATTCAAAATATGTGTGATAGGGCATCAGGGTTAGGTTTCTTACCTCGGAGATTAGTTCAGTATTAAAACAGTAAAAAAACTTACTATCGATGATGTAAAATAGTTTTTGTTAATCTGATTAAATAACTGAACACTTAGTTCTATGCGTTCATACAGCAACTGAACGAAAGAAAACTTTCAATTTAAACCGTTTAACTTAATGGGCATACCTTATTGATATGGGACTCATACCAGCCAACTTGCGAGCAACTACAGCAGATATTCCATACTTGTCCTATAAAATAAACAATACAAATAATATATATATCTGACAAGTGTAAAAAAAGTTTTATTCCACAATGCTGAAAATTTATTGATGAGAAAATTGTTTATATACATTTTCTTTTGTTGAATGAGATCAAATATATAACTTCATCTAAGCCAGCATTGCCAAAGTTCTCTTGTGACAAAAAAATTTTTGCTCATAAATACTACAAAAATAGACTGAGTCTGTGTGACCCAGCATACCCTTTTTGGCTCCCACATCTCAAGTAAGAATAAACCAAAGGCTTAGTAATTTTTCAACTTTTTTTGAAGCATCATGTTCTTATTGTTCACCAAAGTTTTTTCATTATCTTTCTTGATGGCAGAGATACAAACCAATATACCTAGGAAGATGGAAGGGGATCACACTGACCCTCTTATTACATTAGCACACATCCACAAAGTAATGCTACCAACATTGTCACAACTGATTTTTGTAATTTCAAAATTTTTCTGATAGTCTGTGCATCTAATACAATGGGATTAGATGTCCCATTCATGAGATTTATTTTTCTAACATTTTCATCTGCAGATGTCTCAGATTATTTTTCCAAGTATTTTTGTTATTTTGTCCTACAAATTTTGTTCGGCAAAGTAGAACGAAAATCCATGTTGTGTCTATAATTGCTGCAGAAAAGGCAAGATGATGCAGATTTAACTAAGAGGAAATCTTTTTCGCATAGTTGGCAGACATTGTATATTTATATATAAGATATATCCAGCAGTGTGATAATGGTGAGAATTCAGAGGAAAATAAAAACTATTCCAAGCCATACATTGGTGAAGCTACTGGAAACAGTAAGCACAAGCAACATTGAGGCCAAGAAAACAACCTACAACTACATCCAAACATCAACTGATCTCCAAAAATATATCGGAGACATCCCGTCTGTCAGTTATAAAAAAATTACTGCAGATGAAAGGGTATGAAATATGGAACCTTCTTCCTTATAAGGACGACAATACCCTCTAATTAAGGATGCCAAAATATTTTATGAGAAAACCTGGTTGCTGAAACTTTTACAAATCAAAATTGACAAGCTTAGTTGAACCCTTTTGGAAAAATTGTCAGTACAGGTGCTTTATCTTACTTTTTTACTTGCTTCAAATCTAATAGAAAGTAAGATCAGCACTCATTGATCCCATTCAAAACTTATAAATGATGCAACACTGAAATCCTATTGGGAGTAAATATATGGGTTGGGCAAAAAGTCTGTGTCAAAACTTTAAAAATTCATAAAAATCGGAAAAATAACCGTAATTAAAAACGGTTTGCAGGGTTAGCATTGCTAGGTCACAGAAATTTTTTTAAGACAGGGAAAAACCCTCAAAAACAGCCAATAGGTGGCGCTTATGTACACAAGTCAAAGAAAATATACGCAAATAATAGAATGCCTCAAAATCATATATTGCAGCAGTATGTGTTCCACATGACCATCACAGGGGATAGCACATTGCAGGCGAGTCACAAATCCAGCAATGACAGAGTGCAGCAGGTCCGGATGTATACATGACACTTCTCTGCGGATAGCATCTTTCAGTTCCGACAGATTGGATTGAATCGGATTGATATACCCGGGATTTCAAATATCCCCATAAACAGAAGTCTGCCGGTGTCAAATCTGGAGACCAAGGAGGCCACAGGAACCTGCAATGCCTTATGATTTTATCTTCCCCGAACGTCTATATCAGGAATGCCTTGACCGGAGTAACAGTGTGACTAGTTGCTCCATCTTGCATAAACGTGACGGTAGAAAACACATCTCTTTCATGCAAACATGGCACGACCTTCTCTGGCAGAAGCATTAAATAACACTGTGCATTCACCGTAGCCGTTTTCCCCCCATTTACTGGGCACTGTGTTTTGAAGAAGGGTCCTATGATGAACAAACTCGTATAAACCCACACCCCTCACTCACTTTTGGGGAATGCAATGGTTTCTTTTTGTATGTACTGGAAAAATGAGCTTCATCTGCTCAAAAGATGCATACATCCCGCGATTTTAGTGCTTCGATCTCATCTTTCATCGCGTTTTGCCACTCGTCCTTCTGTGATGAATTTCTTGCTTCAAAGTAAGAATTAGGGATTTTTATGTTGACACAGTGAGCTTCGATGTTCGTATCCGATTCATTTGATGCATCATCATAAACGTCATTTTCTCGCTTTGTATCCCCTTTGAAATCAAAATCGTCTAAGTTTATGCTGATCCCTTTTCATTCACAATATTTTTGTACATCGTTTCTACTTCTGAGTCGGATATTTTCTTCAGGATAGTAATAGACATCTTTTCTGCCCGCTGCATCCCCCTTTTTTCTTGTTTTTACAACCCTTTTCCATTTCACGTTTTCGTCATATTGCATTTTCTGATTTTCTATGTCCTCTTCAGAATCTCTCATTTCTACATCTGAATTATTATAAAAGTTAATCAAAGGATTTTCACGACATTTTTGAGACTCTCTTTGAATTTCTGTACCCATAGTAAATTCATTGAATTTTACATGCTTCGTCTCAATAACCTTGTTGGTTTTCAAAATCCAAACTCTATATCCTTTTGTTTTTATTGCATAGCCAACCAACACTCCCTTTTCCGCTTTGCTATCTAGTTCGTCTCAATATCTTTTAGGATTGAAGACGTAAGCCAAACTTCCTATGACTTTAAAATGTCTGACAGAAAATTTTCTGTCACTGAAAACGTTCAAGGGTGCTTTTCCTTTCAAAGTTCTATGCGGGAATCTATTTCGTAAATAGTTCTGTGTATTTACTAGTTCGGCCCACATGTCTTTCGGTAATTTTCCTTGAAGCAACAAGGACCTGACTCATTCCATGAGGGTTCAATTATATCGTTCTGCGATACCGTTCATTTCTAGAGAGTAGATATTCGTTCTTTCGCTTTTTATTTCATTCTCTCTCAAATATGTCTCGAAATATTTAGCACAAAACTCTAACCCATTATCCGATCTAATCCGTTTGATTTTTTTCCCCGTTTGCCGTTCGATTTTAGCGTGATAGGATTTGAAACAGTTAAAAACTTCATTTTTGTGTTTCAATATATATACAATTGCATACCGGGAAAAATCGTCAATTATAGTATAGAAATACGCTCCTTCTTTTGATAATACTGGCGCCGGTCCCCATAAGTCCATGTGACATAATTCTAATATATCGGTAGTTTGCACTTCATCGACTCCTTCAAATGATGCGCGTTTTGCTTTAGACATCATACATGTATCACAATTTTCAATTCTCCCGCGTAGTTTATCAAGCCCGTATACTAAGCCACTTTTTGAAAATTGACTTTATGCTTTAGCATTTAAATGTCCGAATCTGGTGCGCCATAACATCATGCCGTTTCTATCAAGCAAATGAGCTTCGTGTTTAGTATTCATGTTAATTACCTCTGTATTAACAACAAAGTTTTCCAGATAAAGGGGCACTGAAAAATAATTTTCCATTTGCTTTGAAAACATCAATTCTTCTATCACCTAGGCGAGCTCTGTAACCCGCAATATCCATTAGTCTCCCGCTAATTAAATTTCGGCACGTACCTAGAGCATACAAAACATTTTTCAACAAAAGTTCTACATTACCTTTTGTTCCACGTATCTTAATTTTAACATCACCGGATCCAAGAACCTTTGTCGTTCCTTCTGCAATGATGGCTTCGCCATCCGGGATTTCTCAAAAAGTTGAGAAAAAGGTTCTGTCATTGCAAAAATGTTCAGTCGTGGCTGTATCAATTAGCCACTGCACACCTTTTGATGTTGATATCATCGCGAACGCGTATAATGCACCACTTTCACTATTGTCCACAAACTGAAGATTGTTTTTCTTCATTTTTCTACTAATCACAGTTTTCCGTTCTTTACAGTTTCTCACGATATGTCCGATGACTCTATTTGTAGCACATTCTCGAGTCCTTGAATCTTGATTTCACCTTCTTGGATGATTTTCGACATTCCGTCGAACCAAACGCTGTATCTTCAGAGGTCATCTCATCTTCACGATGTTGAACTCTATCGTACTCCGACAAAAGCACTTCGCATACTTTCGCTGATGTAAACTTTCCATCTGGAAGTTGATACAACTGCATCACCACGTTGTCATATGCCTGCGGTAAATGGGCTAGAAGTTGAAACACCACTTCATCATCGGGCACCTTTCGTCCGGCTAGTTCCAAATCATTGACAGCTCTGAAAATTCTGCCGACGTACATAGACATAGTTTCAGACGGCATGAATTTTATTCCCATGAATTCACTTCGAAGTGCTGCCACTCTTGCTCGTGTTTTCAGTTCATAGGCTTGCTCTATATCTTTCCAAACCTTTCTCGGATCTGTGGTTTCTAATAAGAGGTTTTTCAATTCATCCTCTATGCTCAGGTATATGACTGAGAGCGCTTTATCCCTCTTTGCGTTGAATTGCGATATTTCTTTCCGTGTAGCTTCCGATGAAGGCTCGGGTTCAGAACCATCCACAAAACCAAACAGCCCTTGGTTCATCAGCAACATCTTTGTGTTGAATTTCCAATGATGATAATTGTCCTTATTCAACTTCGAATAAGCAAAGATGTTACCATCCAACGTCATTTTCAAAATTTTTCAAGTCCCTAATTTCAACAACTCAGTCCAAAACGGGCTCTGGGCCCATAACCCTTGTTGGGGGCAGAGCGTGTCGACTGAGCTGAAGAAAGAAAAACAACGATCGGAAGTTCATTTTGAACTCTAACTTTTATTCTATAAAAGTTTCAAAAAAAAAGATCATTTACGTTCATCAGAAAATACGGCTGGCAATCAAAAGGGAGAGACAAATCAAATCCCGACATACATACATACATGAAAAAAAACAGACATCTCACATATAGAGAAAAAACCAGTCTATATATCCGTGCTCCCGAGGGTGAGAACACGCCTCCGCCGATTTGCATATAGCGTCGGAACAACTGGTTCCCGCACGTGCATGGAGGGGGGGGGGAAAAGAAGGAAAACAATCCAACAGTTTACAACTGTGAACTGGTTGAGGATTAGGAGCGCAAGTTCTTATAACCGCCTCATTTGCATATTTCCACCAAAGTTGCTCATACCAGCACTACAACATTTTCATTGCATTAAGGGTTTTTGCATGTGTCGCTGCAAGTGACCAGGCAAAGACACATTGACAATGAACAAATAATTTATTAGGTTTCCTAACAAAGAATTCTGAACTGAAATCTTTTTCATGGGTCTAGGAATTCGAAGGGGTCGAATTAAGTCCACAACCAATCAGTCCTATTGACAACAAGTAGTAACGAGTCTGTAGGGTCCGATAGACGGAGATGAGCGATGATGAGTTAATGGGGTTCACTCAGTGGAGATGGGTAGTCGACAACAAGTCTGTAGGGTCAGATTGATAATGAAGAAACCATAGAATCTGATTAGCAGCAACAAGCAGTCAACAGCGATGATTGACTGACGATGACAAGTGACAGGCGACGGCGATGACTCCATACAGTTCCAGTTGATGAAGGTTGCCCAAGTGGCGCAGTGTGGTAAAGATGCTCGTCTTCCACTATGAAGGTTACCATCAAGGTCCATGGGTTTGAATCCTGGCATAGAACATTAGAAGCAAGTTCTTTACCTACCGAGCCTAGGGCGACCACCAATGGATGAAGCCTTCATTTCCCACCCAACTCCACTGGTTAGACATTGCCGTATGGCGATATATGACCGGAGTTGGTGTGCAGTGTAGTAGTTGACGAAGGTGAGCGATCGATAACAAGTCTGTAGGTTCCAGTCAGTGGCAATGAATGATAAGCGATAGCGAGTCTGTAGGTTCCAGTCAGTGGCAACGAACGATAGGTGATGGCGAGTCTGTAGGTTCCAGTCAGTGGCAACGAACGATAGGCGATGGCGAGTCTGTAGGTTCCAGTCAGTGGCAACAAACGATCGGCGATGGCGAGTCTGTAGGTTCCAGTCAGTGGCAACGAACGATCGGTGATGGCGAGTCTGTAGGTTCCAGACAGTGGCAGTGGATTCATAAGCTCCCGCTATTAGATTTAGTCCATCTGATGATGACGAAGCAAGAGAGTTCAAGAACGGTAGGTTAGTCTAGCGTAGTAGATTGAGAAGAGTATCTGACACCTCAGCACAGGCAATTTCTGGTGGAGGTGATCCTCAGAGAAGGGGAAGTTCAGTCTATTATTTTTCAGAGACCTCAGAAATAACTTAGCAGATCGCTTCTAAAAATGGAAAACTCTCAACACACCAGCAGTTCTCACACGCAAATAAAGCACAAATGCAGTCAAGTAAGAAGAAATTACGCCTTCTTATACAAGTTAAAGTGCTCCAAGTGCCATCTAGGCTTATTTGCATACTAGGAAGAGAATTTCCCTCACCGCACTAGTTCAGTGACATAGCCGAGAAACATGTACATCTACATGAGGAAAATGACGTCACTCCTCGGGAGACGTACAATCTAGGATCGTTGTGCGATCTCAGATCAGAGATCATCACAGCGCCACCTATAGGCTGTTTTTTTGCTTTTTTTCCTGTCAAAAAAATTCCTGTGACCTAGCAATGCTAACAAGGCAAACCGTTTTATATTTCGGTTATTTTTCCAGCTTTTATGAATTTTTAAAATTTCTACAGACTTTTTGCAGTCCATATGTACACTCTTCTAAACCTGTGTTCTCCCCCCATACTGACCGCATTATGAGCAGTTTGCCCATAATGCTTTAAAAACTAAAGAATAAAAAAATATATTAATAGAAAATGCTTGCATCCTCAATTTGTGTTATAACATTATTCTGTCTTTAAAAATATACCTACCTATAATATTGAAATGCTCAAAATCTATAGGGTCACACAAACCTCTACCATCTTTCTAAGTATAGTCCTCCAACTTGTTTTTCTAGTTTCTTTGTTTCAATTTAGTAGGTACTGCAACTTGATTTGAAATTCAAATATTAGTTTTTAGCTAGGAATCCAGAACTTTTCAACAGCTGATGACAATGACCACAGCATGTGCTTATGCATTTTTAGCCTGTTAGGCACTGCTTGTTCCAATTGGTTGTAGTGAATTGAATTGTTGATGTTCCGCCTTTTCGTAACCTGAAAGCAACAGAAGCTAAAATAATAATAAAAACAACAAAACAGCTATACTTACTGAGAAGTGAAGGTAGCTGCAACGCTGACTCAGTTTTTTCCTCTCTTTCTCTAACTTTTCTTTTTGAGCTAGAACACGATAATGTTCCATCAATGCAAATATCTGTAACATTAATAAGATATAATATATTCAGTCTTTCTTATAACTCTACATACAAACTGTGAGGGGGAGGTAGACAACATCAATATGAACCATAATCACACTGCATGATCCAGAACAACAACCAAAGGAGACGGAAGAGATTAGGTGCATGTATAGGGAGAAGAGGAGACATAGGGACTTATGTTTCCCCTCCAAAGCCAACAAAAAATTTTATATTCTTTTAAATATTTTTGTAACAAAATTAAAATATGAAAAAAATCTTTTACATGCAATAAATTCTTTTATATGTAATATTTTATATCCTTCCTTTTGCTTTTAATCTTATATGTTAAGCTTCTTGTTTATTTCAATGATAATTTTAAGTTTTAATGTTTTTGTTTGTCACACAATTTCTTTTATGTTTACTTTGAAGTTTTATATCTTTTTGTTGTTAACTCCTTTTAAGCTCAGTGTATTGCAAGAGAGTTGTTTGCTTTTATCGCTATGAAATTGCGATTGCTGCATCGAACCCACCTTGCCGTATGCTTGTAATGGCGGGACAGCTGAACTTATTGATATATGTAATTGATTTGTTAATTTAAATGCTTTTGAAGGTTGGTAACTCAAAATTTCATGTAAGTTACAATGGCAACTCTTCCAGGGTTGCAAGCACTGCTTTTTGGGGGGGGCACAAAAAATGTCTTTGTGACCCCAAAAAAAAGTGCTTACAACCCAGGAAGAGTTGCCATTGTAGCTTACATGAACTCATCACCTAATTTTTAATAATATGCGTGAACCAAGTTTTTATGCGTCCTTTCCCAAAATTTCTGTATTTGGCATTCTGGTACATCAGTGACATCATTCTGTCAACTAGTCCATGTAAACTAAGATAAAAATAGCCTCAATCCCGGCAAAATTGCAACAGAAGCTTTGTAAATTGTTTCTTATTCAGAATTATTCTTATCAGAAATTATTACTGAACATATCCAAAATCAGACAAAATCGGACCACAGGAACATTCTTAAAACCAGATTTTAAAATCTTGTTTACATGTGCAAGATTAGGGATACCAAAACAGCTTCTTCCCCTTTGTAGGAAAAAAAAGAAAAAGATTGATTTACACCCTATTGGTGGATTTTCGCTTGTTTTTTTTGCTCCTTTCCCATAATCCTTCACAATTTTTCCCTGATGCCAAGTACAATTTTTTTCCCATGTAAACAGAGCTGAAATGGCGGTCAGTGATCTGTCCTGTTGGGCTGTATTTTCAATACTTTTCTGAGTTTCCTGATTTTTTTGTGTATTTATAGTTATAACTAATTTCCTGTATAAAAATTAACAGTACTGATATTTGTGTAATTTGTGGACAAAAATAAGACAATGAAGCAGACAAAGTTTCGCAAAAGGGAGCAGACAGTGTAAATGAAGCTTGTAAATGAAGATAGCTAGAGCTGTAAAAGCAATGTAGTTGCAACTGCTGGAATTAGTGTTCAGGTTTTGTGTCGGAAGATATTTACTGATGAAAAGAGCATTGAAATTACAAAATGGAAGGCTAGCTGAGAAGAAATAAGAAAAAATTAGTTTAACTGAGGTTTTATTATCGTTTCTTTTGTGAAAAATTTGTAACTTATCTTCAAAAAATAAACTTAAATCAGAAAATGTGAAAGTAAGAACTGCACAGTATGCTGAAGCCATAACAAAATGTTAGTGAATGCTGCTGCGATGAATGGTCATTTGAGGTAAGCGGCCGGTTAGCATATTATACAAGTGATTTGTTGCTGCAGATTGTGTCTATTATCAATCATGCACTACAAATTTTCATAGTGAGAGAAATATTCCTCGCAAATATTGCTCTTCCAATAGATCTTCAGGAAAAGGGTGACTAAGTAATGAAGAGCAATACAAAGCTTTCCTTCATACCTACGAATCAGAGTTGGGTTTTTGATGTCAAAAACTGGTTTAAACCGTTGAAAACCATCAAAAACCTGAATGAATGCCTTTTGATAATGTTTTGAACACAATAGGTGTACAACATGATGAAAAACTTACTTTTTGGCATGTTACAATGTTTTATTTTTAAACATTAATTTATTACAATAATTAAAACAAAATATTAATTATAATTTGCAATTTTTAATTTTTCAACATAAGAGTCTAGAACATATAAAATATAATTTTATGATTTATTTATCTAAGCTACTCATTACCTGTGTTCAATTTGCTAAGTGGAATAGAGCTGCTTATTCAAAATATGTATAATAGGGCATCAGGGTTAGGTTTTTGACCCCAGAAACTAACTCGGTATTAAAACTATCAAACTCTTACTGTCAATGATGTCAAATAGTTTTTGTTAACTTGATAGATATGTTAAATAACAAAACACTTACTTTTATTTAGATTAAAGGGTTTTATATTCAGAATTATAATTACTGAGGAAAAATACCAATTTTGATATTTTAAATTTTGTGATCTGCCCAAAATTTTATTCCATATAAAAATTCTCATGCAGCATCTGTTAATGCACTAATTAAACTCATTTATTTTTACATAAAAATTTCTTAGATCAGGGTGCATAAATTCACAAAGCTTTAAAGAGTATTTTCAACCAAAGCAGAGCTGACAAGACTTGATACCCACCCAAAGCATTTTTTTTTTGCACGTTTGAATACAGCTTCAATTGGAAAACCATTGCATTATAAATGCTAGTAAATGTACCATATCATAGTGCAAAAGTAAGAATAAACCAAGTTTGACATACAAGCTAGCATTGCCAAATTAAATGACATTTTAGTCCTACAATTAAGTATTTTGATCGCTAGATATATTTCAATGTTATGCACAACAAGAGTATTGTTTTAAGTATCAGTGGTTATCTAGATAATTTAATAACAGAAATCACCATACATATATGATGTAATAAACCTTTTTTTAAACTCTTATCTGCTGTAAAACGAGTACAGCAGATGGTTTATATCAATGCACACATATATAAGCAGTTGAAGAAATTTTGGAAGGTCAAGAATTATTTTGAATCAGAGAATGTCAAATCATTCCATAGTTTTCCCTTTCGTATTTATGCTATGCTTTATTCAAATTGTATATTTTATAAGAAAAAAATATATATATTGTGCAAAATAATTTTGTAGAGAGTAGACAATTATTTTAGAATCATATTAAATATTTATTCTTTGTATAACAAAGTCACTTTAAACATTACATGCATCTAACGTGTGCATTTCCAATGAAAATTTTAGTATCGAAAAACAATATTTGAGGTTTTTGAGTTTTTGACAAAGGTTTTTGACGTGACAGTTTAAACCACGGTTTAAACCGTCAAAAACCTGCCAACCCTGCTACGAATACCTTGAAGAGCAAATGGTGATTGAAGACACTAAAATGAAGCAATATTTTGAAGGAAGTAACAGCAGCGCCTACAAACATAGGAACATGAAGAGTAAACTTTAAGAACACTATGAGCGAAATATTATAGTATCGGCTGAAGAAGGGAAGTCAGATATAGTAAATCTTCATGAGACAGCAAATGGAATTCTTCAAAGTTACCAACAGAAGTCAAAACATTGTGATATTGAGCTGCAGAAAATCCAGTTAATAGAAGCTGCTGCAAGAATAATCAGAAGAGATGTCAAATCCCTGAAAACTTCTACAGTAGATGAGCATCCATCACCTAATGCCATTTCGTTCTCAGCATCTCGCCCCTAGCACATTTTGTCCCCAGCTATGGCACACCGATTTAAATCAGCTTGATTTAAATCACTTGATTTTTTTATTTAAATCATTGATTTAAATAACAAAATTTAAATTTTTTAAATTTTGGTTTTTTTTACATAAATTCAATGATACTGAAGAAAATGTAACCTGGTATAGTTTGCATGTTACTGATGTGTGATAAAGGTTGTGATTAAAAGTATAGATTTTTTTGGGGTAAATATAGAACTTGAACTTAATCCCTAGATAAAGTGCAGAAAGAAAGCTGCTCTATTTCTAGATTTTGTGCATAAACTATTGCAGAAAAATATAGGGAGATAACTTAGCTAAACTGCACTATTTTCAATGCATTGCAATGTGGCACTAGGATTCCCATGATTAAAAAACAGGAATAATTTTCGGTATAAAGCCTTACCTTAATTTCTGATTCAAAATAATAGTAGATGGTGTACCAACATAGATATCACTGGGCTTTCAACTTTTATATTAAAATTTTGAGTTTGCTCGTTTTTTTACCAAAACTTATTAAATCTGTGAAAGAATAAAAATGTGTAAACTATTAAGCAACATCATGCAAGTCAGAAACATATCCATTCATTGTGCAAAAAACAATCTTGCCAATAGAATTTGCTTTATTTAGTTGGTGCTGAAATAGTTGATTGGATTGGATTTTGGGTTTAATGGCGCAAGGGCCAATAAGGCCAAAATGTACCAAAACAAATGATTAATTAAAAATAAGATGAAACTTATTGTCAAGTCCAGAAAATAAAACTGCATGATAAAAACAATGTTACATGAAATGTAAAGAAATGACATGAATTGTAAAAACTATAATTTCTCATATAAACCAATGGCTTTGACGAATTTAAAAGTGTGAAATGCATCGCAATGGTCAGATAAAATGTCACGAAGTGAAAGATGACTCTAACCAAAAGCAGCAAATTTGCCCCACAAGCCACAATTATAGAGGTCGGAAAGAATTCCGTGCCTCCAAGTACGGTCGCCGGCCTTTTCTATATGGAAAAATATGGCAATCATATGCTCCCTCTTTACGAATGCTTGTCTAATTGAAGTCTCAAGGCATAACAAATTGCATGTTGTGAACCTGAACCGTCTAAAGCCGCTTTGATGTTTCAATAAAATATTGTTAACCTCAAGGTAGTGCATAAGGTGATAGTTGACCATGCATTCCATAAGCTTACATAGACAACTGGTCAAAGCAATAGGTCTAACTATTAGGTTGCTGAGGATTTTCGCCAGGCTTTTGGGAATGCAAGAACTATAGCTGCTCACCGTAATGTGACAGTGATTCTGGTGAGAGATGTCGAATCATGGAATAATGAAAGGCATCGGGCTCTACAGCTGAGTCAGGACTTCGCTGCTAGGCCATCATCAGTTCATGAAGGGTGAACAATGAATGAATTGTACCCTGTGTAAAAGGACGGAAGGTGTACACATTGCGTTCAGCTGATGATTTAATGGGATGAAACGATGGGGGATAGTTTGCATCACTGCAAACAGTGGCGAAATGGGCGGCAATGGTGTCTGCAATATCCCTTACATCGCTGATGATAGTGCCATTGGTATTTAATATGGTGATGGGATGAGACTGATAATGACCACTGATTTTTCGGATCCAGTCCCAAATAATTTTCGGATGAAGTTGATGAATTGATTCCCATAGTAAACTTTTGCCAGGACTCACGTTGAGCCTGGCACCTGGTTCTGCTCGCTATCGCTTTTGCTTTTAAAAGTGCCAACTTATTATCAGGGGTAGGGTACCGCCGAAACCTACTCCATTCTTTCTTTTGCGCTTTAATTATAAGACCACATTCGTGGTTCCACAAGGTTTAGGAAATTTAGGAAGTTTCGAGATTTTCAGAATTGTTTCATTTGCTGCAGAGATCATGCAACTGGTCACAAAGTTGACACAGTGGTCGACGTCGGGTTGCGAGACCATATCCTCCGTGATTTCTACCTTGATCGTGAAGTCAGCCCATCGGGCGGCCACAAGCTTCCACCGAGGAGGTCCCTCAGGAATGTAATGGCGTCGATCAAGGCACTTAACCACTAGAGGAAAATGGAGGCTCAAATGGAGGTTCAGATCAACTGACCAGGACCAGTTTGGCAAGAGTGTAGGTGAACATAACGATAGATCTATTGCAGTGAAACTGTTGTTTGGGGCATGGAAATGAGTGACATTACCATCATTCATGATGGCGAGGTCCATGTTATCTAACAGTCGTTCTACCATTTCCCCACGGGGGTGTTGCTGTTAGCCCCCATATCATGTTATGAGCATTGAAGTCTCCGAGAAGAAAAAATGGTGGAGGTAATTGATCAATCAGATCCGGTCTTGAATTGTTTCTTTTTCGATTTATTTGCAGAACTGATTTTTGGTTTAGTGCCTTCGGATATCTTGAGTGTTTGCCGTTGCTTTTCCCGCTTCTTCGGAGGTGGAATCCAGCGGAGTAACAGCAGTCACAACTATTGCATGGTTAATTGGATGAAGTTTGAGTAGATGCTGTTGGTTCGGTCTGAGTTGTAATGGAAACTTTGGTGGCATTGTTAGTCATGTTAGTTGGTGATTGAGATGTCATATTGGCGTATGATTTACCAACTATTGGAGCTTGGTTAGATGTTATTTGACGACGTGCTTCAATATACGAGATGTTATTAAGGAGTTTGATCTTCTTTTTCTTCCTTCCATTTCGGACATTTTCTGTCAAATGCGGGGTAATTGCCACCGCAATTGATGCAATTGAATCATATTGAAGTGCAGTTGTTCGAAATGTGGTCCTTCTTACCGCATTTTGCACAGGTGGGTCGACTTTGGCACGCCGTTCGTGAGTTACCGCATTTCTGGCAGTTGAAGCATCTTACACGATTAGGTATGTATGGTCGGATTTTGAGGCTGTAATAACCGATCTTGATATCTTTTGGCAATGTTGGTGATGAGAATGTCAGGATTATATTAAGTGATGGAGCTGGAATGCCATCTTTGTGGCTCATGATATATTTGGCAGATGTTATGCCCTGAAACGCCAACTCTTCTGTTAGTAGTTCTTCATCCATGTTAATTAAGTTAGTATCTGAAATGACACCATGTGAATAATTCAATGTGGGATGGATTTTAACTGATATGGGGATATCTCCAAGAGATGTGAGCTTCTGAATGAGTTTGGATTGTTTGGGTGTGATAGTTTCAATGAGAAGGTCTCCTGAACAAAGAGCCTTCACTGATTTTAATGTGCCTATTGTGCCATAGAGAGCCCTATCTATTAAGAATGGTGATACTTTGGACAGCGGTTTATCAATATCAGAAGAATGCAAAAAGAATGAGACAACAGGATCAGGTTCAATGACAATTGTTTCGCTAAGAGCAGTTCGTTCACATTTTGGTGCATTTGAATTTTTCCCCGTTTTGGAGATAATTTGTTCGGCCCTATTGACCCAGACGGGGCTAATCCAGGCCTCCCGTTTTGGCTGAATCCAAGGCCAAAGCTAGCACATTAGGCTAACCAGGATCCCTATCTCCAGCCTTACAGGTCTCCATGCATGGCAAACGCGCAGGTAGACAGCATCCCAGATAGGGCATACGCGAGAAGCAATGCCCTGTCTGGGAGGACCCCTCCCCGCTTAAGCGGGGCCCACAATGAGGGGTTGTACACAAAACACGAGTACATGTACAGGACAAAACGAAACACAAGGCAATACTGTGGGATGTCTAGAAACAAACATGTAATCTAGGCTATTCTGAAAGTGAATGATAAGAGCACAAATATGCAAAGACAATGATGTGTGATAGATTTAGCGTAACCCAGGGTGCACCACAAGGAGGCCTATCACGTTACACCCTTGAATTAGTTGATGTCCCTTTGGTTATACATCGAGTGAATTGAGATGTCTGCACCAGGTGTGTGATACTAAGTGGTCCGATAATTACACGAATACCTCTCTTGCAACTGAAATAGATGTGCGATACTGAGTTGCCACCACTCATTCACTTTAATGGGGGAAGGGGTTCATGAATAAAAGCACTCTTCTCTACAAAAAAATTTTAATCCATGAAATTAATTTGGGCTCAACGACTATTCATGTTACATAAACACAAATTTTTGGTGTTCCTATTTTTTGCCTATAGGTCATTTGTAGTTTATTCATTAATGTTTAATTAAATTCGAGCAATTATGAGAAAAAAGCAGTTAGGTGATATGAAAATATCCATTCTTAATGGTAACCAGATTTGTTTTAATTAATAAAGAGTCAGTAAATTAAAATTTTAAAAAATCTGATTTAATTAGAAGAAATCTGATTTTTTTTAAAAAGTTTTTCATACCGTCTTTGGCATATTTGACCCCCAGAAATTTTGACCCAGTACATTTGGCCCAAAGAAATTTTGCACCTGACATTTTACCTGCGTTGACTGTATGAGCGACCCAATGAGTGATCAAATGAGTTGGATATTTATCCCCGGACATTTCACTGCACTGACCATATGAGTGAAAATATGAATGATGGTATGGGTGATCAAGTGAGTTGGATATTTACCCATAAAAGGTGTGAAATTTTCAAGGCAAAACATACCAGAGGCCAAATGTACCGGGGCAAAATGTAATGGGGATGAAGCATTCCAGGGGCTAAATGTCTGAGGCGGAATTTCTGGATCCCAACCATTATGCAGGCTATCCGCCCTATAGCACCATTATGTCAGCTACAAGTTGGTTTGTCCGTTCAGCTTCATCATAACTACTGGTCAAGATATCTTATTGATATTTTTCCCAATCTTGGATTTTGTTCATCCTACTCAGAAGTAACAAGATTTGAAGAAAAAAAAGCTGGAGCATCAGGTGGTTGTGCTTCTTTGAATGTTGTTGAAAACACCACACTAATGTTGATGATATTGACATTAAGAAGCTGTCCACAGTTAACACTGTAGAAAACCGACATGCAAAAAACATGCTGAAGGACATATCATTTTGTAAACTTCCAGTACTGCCAAATGCTCCTCTAAATATGCTCAGTCTTTTGTGGCAGATATCAGCATCAGAAAAACCAGATCCAAATTGGTCAGGAGATATGCAAGTAATTTATTCGAAATCAGGTGTTTCCCATCCAGGGGAATCATCTCATTTCTTTCTATCACTGATATGGCAGACGGTGATATGACTTGTATTTTTTCAACACTAGTATATCTCAACAAAAAGTAGCACAAGATCAAAATGTCCCATGAGTAGTTACTTTTGATCAGCCTTTATTTTGGAAAGCTTCCCAAATCATTAAGAGACAGAGAGACCTTCAAGATGTCATTTTAATGCTGGGAACATTTCATACTCTCATGAATGTTTTAGGTGCAATCGGAACCTCATGAATGGTTCCGGATTATTTAAAGTACTTCAAGAAATCTATGGCTCAAATGCTGTGTTGCATATGATGACTGGAAAAGCTGTTTCTAGGGCAATACGAGGACATATGATTGTACATGCGGCTCTAAGTACCCTCTTTTCTTTCTTTCAAACTGAGAACTCAGGTCTATATCTATGGGCGATTCACTATCTAGTGAGTTGCGCCAGAAGTGTAACTGTGTGTGTGTACCTAACAGTCTGAGTGTGTATGTAGTGCTGTGTTTGATTTTTCAGTGCTGCCATCTATATTTCAGAAGAAGTGAGTTATGATTGATGTGTTATGATTGAATTATATTTGTACTGTTTGTAGGTCTGTTGCTCCCTGTGGTGAGACTTTTTAAAGGGGAGAACAGCTCGCATTTGCGCCTTGACTTTGGGAATAAGTACCCTCTTGGTTTTGGAGTATTTTTTGCACAACGAACATGGATCTCCTCGTGACATCATTACAGAAGATTGTAATCTGCTCGAAGATATTATGACTGGCAAAAAACAAATGAAAAGGTAGAACTGTGTGATGCTGTGTCTCAGATTGGCATCGCTTTGGAGACAAAGAAAAATAACTTGGAATTATCTTCAAGAACAAGTAAACTATGGTTGAAATATCAGCAAATGATCAATGTTGTAAGAATTTGATAACAGCTGACAAAATTGGCTCTTGGAAATTACACTTGCATGCTATGCTGGAGAGGCTTCCCATAATAGCAGCAGCGGGACATATCAATTATCTTGACATATCAATTATCTCAAGTCACTCTACCTGTACTTGCAGCAAATGTCTAGTCTGCCATTTTAAAATGTGAAGGTGCACAAAATGTTTGTGGAAGGTAAATTTGTGATAAGTAGAGACAAATTATGGGGTGGACTCAGATCAGATGTTATATGTGCTCATGCATTCCCTAAAACGCAGAGGATAGACAAGAGGAAGTGGACATATGGAAAATCAGAGGGCTACATGCAGGGTTGTTTGGTTTAAACCTTGGTTTTAACCAAGTGGTTTTTTTTTTGGTTTTTTTCAAAAAATCAAATAAAAGTTGCCTAAATATCATTTTTTTTCCTTGAAAAATATCATATTGGTTCATTATTAGCCAAAATGCTTCATTTATACCACATTTTATATCCTTGGGGTACATTCTGATGGTATATCTTTAAATGACATAAGATTTTATAAGTGGTTTTTTTCAAAAAGTCTCATAAAAGAGGCCAGAATATATATACATTTTTCATTTAAAGTATCTTAGTTATTTAAAGTTATATATAAAAGCCAAAATTTCTCATTCTTACAACATTTTCTAACCTTTGGCTACATTCTGATGCTCTATCTTAAGCAAATTCATCACACATCTAAATGTAGTGGTGTATTATCTCACAGGGTTTCTTTTTCCCTTGACAAAGAAGCAGCTACAGTAGTGACACCATCATGTTAGGGGCAGGTGGTCCTATAATCCAATAAACACACCAGATGTCCTTAAAGGACAAAGACTAGTGTACTAGTTGTTACATTACCTCACATACATTTTCATTTTCTTTCCCATAAGAAGTAGCACATCTCCTACTGTATATCTCCCAGTCTTAATATTCAATAGTTGTTTTTTTTATACTTTCACACACACACACTGTTAAGCCCAGTTAATCAAGGTTCTACTGTATAGTAGTAACAGATTTAAGAAAAATAATCAGCTATATACAGGGTGATTATAATTTAAGTTTTGATTCCAAAACTATACAATAAGTACTGATCAGAATGACTTGAAAATTTGCATGGATACTCCTGAAGCAATGGACGTTTCTTTCACAAAAGAAAAAAGTGCAAAATGTGCAAGTAAATGATGCTGTACTTGGCCAACAGTATAATCTATTTTGTGCAACCACATCATCTCGGCACTTCCACAGCATCAGTGTGTGGATAGAACTTCTATCAAGATGCACATTGCAATACCAGCAAAGCAGCTGCTGAAGAACCATTTTGAAAGGATGCACCTTAACCCTTGCAACTTCTGGCTGTGGGGGGTACCTCAAAATGTTATAAACAGTGGTTAGATTGCAAACTTTGGTGAATTGCAATCTCCAGCACATTCCCTATATGTTAGAAGTTCCTCAGGAATATTAACGGGAGGGGGGGGGAGGCGTACGTTTGGTTTAATAAAGCTGAATTGCAAGCACATCCACATTATGACCATGGCATACTCCGATTCTGTTGTTGAACAAGAATTTTTGTGCTTTCAACCTCTCATAGCCAGCACACGCGGTGGACAACATATTTAACATTTCTTAAGTAAGTTGTGGTTATTTGTTCAATTACTTCGTTTTTTGTGATGTTTCCATGAATTATGAAATCGTGAAATGCTATAATTAAGGTATCATTCTGCCATGACTGGCTATCGTTTCCATTCTGCGAGCAAATTTCCCACATGTTGGATGATGTCATTAATTTTACATTTTTAAGTATTTTTTCCCCTTTACCAAATAAAATTGCATTTTTTCAGGAATATTCATGACAATTTTCAAGTCATTCTGACAATTGTTCTTTTTTTACAGTGTTTTGAAATCAGAACCTTAGTTATAATCACTCTGTATATCATAAATTATTGTTAATTAATCTGCATTATTTATGCTTCATTAAATACATTATATTCACCTAATTTTTATTACTTTTAGCAAAATAGCTTCCTAATTAAGTATACTGAAAGCAACTGGAGAAAAACCTTTATATATTATATGATTAATAATAACATTAAAAGAATTTTCAAACACACAAAGTAATCCATTGAGTAAAGCAAAAAATAATTAAATTGCAAAAGTTGGTTTTTGTTAAAATGTAATAAATATTTATTGATTAATTAGCATGGGAATAGTGTTACTTACATTAATAAACATTTTATTTTAGTTAATTATTGGAAGTTTGAATGATTTTTCAGAAATTTCATTGTTTTTAATGTTAATACTATTTAAAACAAAAAAAACTGGTTTAAACCAAAAAAACCGTTTTTTTGGTTTTTTTCAAAAAAACCGGTTTTTTTACCAACCCTGGCTACATGGCTGTTTAACTGTTTTCATTGCTCGTTTGTTCGATTTACAACTTGGCTATGCAGGAATATGCAGGGGTTTTTATGCAAAGTAGTGAACGACACAAAGAAATGAGGGACAGCAGACAAAAGCAGGACAGCAATGGCATTAAAAAGGTAACCAATGTACTATATATATAGAATCCATATCTTTATTTCTGGCTCTCTACTCTAAGCAATATTATTACAGGCGTAACAGCTGAAAATGAAGTTAATGAGTCACACTTATTTGGTACGAACATCATCTCCAAAATGATAGGGAAGGATGTATTTAGTTATTTTGCTAAAAGATCAGATAAAGTGAAAACTCTAGGATCTGATGCCCCTATATATATTAAATATGATTCAGATACAGATCCAGCTCTATTCTTCCAAATAATGATGACTGTTGTCATGGGCGGATATACGGAGGGAGGCCCAGTGTGTTTCAAAGGTGAAGTCGACTGATCTAACATATATGTGTATATATGAATTGACATCATCATCATGCCCCCCCCCCCAGACTTTCAAGTCTATTTCCGCCTATGACTGTTGCCACTTGTGGTGAAATGAATCTTGCAGATGTCATGAGTTATGAACTTTGAGCATATCGAACTTTGCATTATGAACTTTGTGCGTATCCTGCAGCATTATGTGAATCACAAAGTATGATGAGGTAAGCAGACAAATCTCAGTTAGCTCAAGCAATAGTCAAATGTACAAAACATCTGTGCAATGAAGAATGTGACAACATGGAACGTACAGAAAGGTACATTTTGGATGGAGGATTTCTCTTACATCGTATTCCGTGATGTAGCAACGACACATACGAAAACATTGCAATTTATTATGTTGATTTAATTCTTAAAGCATATGGAAAACCTATTATTGTTTTTGATGGCTACATTGGGTCCCCGACAATCAAGGATTTGGCTCACAGAAAATGCTACACATACATACAAAGGCCAGTAGAGATATTAATTTCATCCTGTGCATTCAGTTTGCCGGAAAAAAAAACAAAGTTCATGGCCAATGAAAAAAAACAAGCGAGCAATGATTTCCCTCATAGGTGAATTGCTGAGGAAACAAGGATGTACTGTTCACAATGGCGATGCTGATGTGGACATTGTTTGTGCTGTAGTCATATCTTCAAAACATGTGCATATTACTCTAGTAGGGGAAGACACTGATTTATGATTCTGCTTCTTTACCACACAAAGGATAATGGGTTTCAAGCTGTACTATCGCAGTGATATAAGACGAGGATCAACTTTCAATCCAGTATGTGATATCCTCAATATGCAATCTTTATTAGGTCAGGAAATTTGCAACTTATTTCTGTATGCTTTCACCAGCTGTGATGCCACATCCATAATTTTTCGATTGGAAAATCCTCAACATTTGTCAAACTAATGGAGACAGAGCTCTGTTCTGTTGAAAAAACATTTTGTTCAGATTCATGACTACATTCTGATATTGCTGTCGTTGGGAAAAAAGCAATTCTTTTGTTTTATGACTGCCAGTCACTGGAATCCTCAGAACTACGTCACCAAATGTTGGTAAGGAAGGTAGTCATAGCAAAATCATTTGTTACACCTGAACGTCTGCTTCTACCGGATTCTTAATAGCCAGCACACAAACTTCTACTACCCAATACTCTGCAACTTGCAACCAGGTCCAGTTTGTATACTCAATATGATTTGATGTTCCTGCAAGACAAACTGCACTATATTACGATGCGGATGCAAATGTATGGACTGTCCTGTTCAATAGCTTGTGGGGTGTGCCAAATCAATGGATGTAAAAACAACTTCACTTCTAATTATGAAAAAATGATGAAAATGATTGATTAAAGTTTTTTTTTTTTTTTGCTTCACTGAAATTTTTCTGCAATTTTCTTTCTTTCTTCTCCATTTTCATTTGGTCATCTTTTTCAACCCCTTGGTAATTTTTTCTTTTCTCTTTTCTCATTATTGTTGTATCTATATGATAATAAACTATTTAAATTTGAAAAAAAAAAAGATTTTAATTAGTAATTTGAAAGGAATAGTGAACTTCTGTTAGAAAATACTTCAATTTTAGGTAGCGAAAATGAAGCAATATATATTGCCATACAAAGCATACATCAAGTTGCCTGTCCCCTAAATAGAAAAACACTTCGCCATTTTAAAATCAGTTCCTAGAAATGTTCCTGTGGTCTAATTTTGGATATGTTGTTCGGTAATGATTTCTGATTAAGAAACAATTCAGAACCCTGCTTCTGCAATTTTGCTGGGGTTCATCCAGAAATTGCCTGGACTAAACGCCAGCTAGAGCAAAAAGCCTTCGCTCTGAATGTTTTCAATGCCGTGACGTCATCATGTTTTGCCATTCTCCCCACAACCAACGCTGCCTGTTTCACCATTAAAATGGTGGTTGATTACCACGCATGTGCTCGCCGTTTTTTAATCACTTTATGATCAAGGACGCGAAAAAATAATACAGTCAAAAAACAATGAAACGCTAGTGGAATAAATTCGAACAAGTTCACCCTGTGTTTTCTTTCTTCTCTCCTCATCCTCGTGAAGAGTTGTTGCAACCCTATAAAAATTTTTTTTCCTCTCGGTTTTTTGTATACCCTGCTAGTGATTTTTTTTTCACATATGATGTATCTTTCTTAGAGTTAAAGAGAACAGGTTGGGTGAGGGTGAAAAGAGAAATATAACTTTGTACCTACATTCTTATCAACTTACCTATTATACTGTTTCACTCTTTCATTCGTTTTTTTCCCCCTTCTTCTCTCTTTTTTTTCCTTTCTTCTAATGTCTCTTCTACTTATTTCCTTTCTTCTAACTCGGTTAAGTTAGGACAGTGGTTCTCAACCTTTTTTTGTCCATGGCCCCCTTTCAACCATTTCTCATTCCTGTGGCTCCCTTGCAAACATGAATAATTTTCTACTCCCCCTTCCTTTCTCCCCCCCCCCCTTTTCCCATTAGAAGATGGTTATTTAAAAATTCTCTGAAATATAAATATTTTTGAATTTAATTTGATTAATTTTTAATTTATGAAAATAACGAAAAAGCAAAATAAATATAACAGAATACAGTAAAAATAGGATAAATCCCTTGGGGTCACAAAGGGTCTGTATCATCACAATGTTACTTTTTGTGAAGTTTATTGTTTTGTGTTTTTCTGTTTGATTTGTATGTTTTATGTGTTGTGTCAGTCCAGTTAAAAAAAAAATTATTTTCAATCAATATAAACTCTGCGCTTGAAGATGGCACAATGTCATCAAGTTACTGTACTGGATGAAATTTTTATTATTTCCAAATTAGTGGTTTTTTTTTTGTTTTTTTTTTTTTGTGTAAAAGATTATGGTTTCATTGAGAAATGTCAGTTGTAGCTTCCAAAATATGCATGCTTATAATGATAAAAATCGCAAAAAGTGGTAGCAAGCAGTTTTATTAATTTTATTCTCTTCATGCGGATAAAAGTAGTAATGAGGGAGTAGCCACATAAATGAATCACAATTGAAAAGTTCAACCTTTCACATCGTTTTCAACAATAATGCATGTATCAAGGATATAGGTTCATGTTGTAGCCCTACTATGAATTTAAAAAAATTAACTAAAATATGTGCGAAAACTTTTTTAATATTTGTTTGAACCATTCATTCTAGAGAAATCATATACGCAGTGACAAAACTGTTCATGTGAACATAATAATGATGCATTATCAGGATGCCCATCGGAAAATATAAATAATCAGATTTTCAAATAAGAAAATTATCAGTTTCTTGACTTCAATTTTGATACGGTCAAAATCTGATAATTAATTGGATGACAAGCTACCTTCAAGTGGCTTTTTGGTTCATAATGTGACCGCTTTCTCGCAGGCAAACGAAGCAACGTGCGTGTTGGCTTAAACACAACACAATATTTCACATGACACACAGCCCGTACTATATTTAATATACTGGGCGAATAGGTAACGGTTCATATGGCATTTTACTGGCGAACCATTGGTCCTAGAGGCATACTTCCAGTTGGAAAAAGTACCCGAATAATGTGTAGTACTCAGATATTTGATTCATGTTGCCAGGGGTTGCATGGTAATTAAAATAAAAATGTTAACTTTTTATGCGGACACCCTGAGCCCCAAAATCCAATGGGAAAGTTGTTTCCTGGTTTCCAACAAAAAAATTCAACGTGTCAAAATTCAAATTTTCACTGAGATATTCGAAGAAAGTTGGAAAAAACAGCATTAAATGAGGGGAAACCCTTTTACCCGCATCGAATGCTGTCTTTTCCCAAATCTCCACAATTTTTCGAATTCGCATATCTCGGTGAATATTGCACTTAGAAACGTGAAATTATTTTAGTTGGCATCAGGAAAGACAGAGCAACAACTTCTTAATTGGGTTCTTTGGCACACGAGGACGGTATAAAAAGTTTTTTTATTTTTATTTTATAGCTATACAACCCCTTACAACATGAATGACGTATCTGAGTTGGACACGTGATTTGGATACTTTTTCTAGTTGGGTATGTCTCTAAGACTAATGGCTCGCCAGTAAAGTGCCATACGCCCTGTTACCCATGCAGCCTCCAAATACACATAAAAAAATAGTTTGAGATGAAATACAGTCAACTCTTATTTTAACAAATACCATTATAACGGGAAAAATATCGTTTTAACGAAAACTTTTCTAACCCCTCGGATAGGTTTACATAGGAATAATAAAAAAATCTGCAATTCCTTTGTAACGAAATTTCGTTATTACAAAGTGATTTCTCGGGTCTCTTGAAGTTCCGGTCTAATGGGGTTTGACCAAAAAACCTGACATTTTTGCAGTAAAGTAATTGAACTTCAGCAATTTGATCTGAAAACAGTCCTTTTTATAATGATTATGTCCTTTTTACTTTTATAAATTTAGAAAGGAAACAAAAGGAAGAAAAGGTGGGGAAAAAAAGAAAAGACCAAGACGGCTCGGTTGTGCATAAATGCCTTGAAATTCCACTTGTGCGCAAAAGGATTCGTGCCTCACTCTCAGTTTTATGACAAAATTTCACATTTATGAGACGTATGGCTACGGGCACAAGAGAGATTAATCTCTATATATATAGCTTTCAATAGTAAAATATTTCATTTATACGAAGCACAATTTCAATTATTTGATATTTTAATTTTGATTCAAACTCCAAATCTTTGGCATTTACACATCATTTCCAACTATCAAATCCAAGCAGTGCCGGACAAGTGAAAAACCAAATTTTTCCTTTGCCTTCATTTGATTATTGTGGATCAAATTCTGAGTGAGGGCCCCTAGGCTGGGATCTTTTGCAGGCCCCCCCCCCCCCCAGTCAGATTTCTCACCGAACCTTCTATAGTTAATGTATAGCCTGAAAAAGCCAAAAGATTATGAGAATTACCCCGGGTTCTTGTGGGAGCCATGGGTAAGGGAACCAAAATGCACACATGGCCCTTGTAACAGAATACACTAAAAATAGGATAAATCCCTTGGGGTTACAAAGGATCTGTATCATCACAATGTTACTTTTTGTGAAGTTTATTGTTTTGTGTTTTTCTGTTTGATTTGTATGTTTTATGTGTTGTGTCAGTCCAGTTAAAAAAAAAATTATTTTCAATCAATATAAACTCTGCGCTTGAAGATGGCACAATGTCATCAAGTTACTGTACTGGATGAAATTTTTATTATTTCCAAATTAGTGGTTTTTTTTTTGTTTTTTTTTTTTTGTGTAAAAGATTATGGTTTCATTGAGAAATGTCAGTTGTAGCTTCCAAAATATGCATGCTTATAATGATAAAAATCGCAAAAAGTGGTAGCAAGCAGTTTTATTAATTTTATTCTCTTCATGCGGATAAAAGTAGTAATGAGGGAGTAGCCACATAAATGAATCACAATTGAAAAGTTCAACCTTTCACATCGTTTTCAACAATAATGCATGTATCAAGGATATAGGTTCATGTTGTAGCCCTACTATGAATTTAAAAAAATTAACTAAAATATGTGCGAAAACTTTTTTAATATTTGTTTGAACCATTCATTCTAGAGAAATCATATACGCAGTGACAAAACTGTTCATGTGAACATAATAATGATGCATTATCAGGATGCCCATCGGAAAATATAAATAATCAGATTTTCAAATAAGAAAATTATCAGTTTCTTGACTTCAATTTTGATACGGTCAAAATCTGATAATTAATTGGATGACAAGCTACCTTCAAGTGGCTTTTTGGTTCATAATGTGACCGCTTTCTCGCAGGCAAACGAAGCAACGTGCGTGTTGGCTTAAACACAACACAATATTTCACATGACACACAGCCCGTACTATATTTAATATACTGGGCGAATAGGTAACGGTTCATATGGCATTTTACTGGCGAACCATTGGTCCTAGAGGCATACTTCCAGTTGGAAAAAGTACCCGAATAATGTGTAGTACTCAGATATTTGATTCATGTTGCCAGGGGTTGCATGGTAATTAAAATAAAAATGTTAACTTTTTATGCGGACACCCTGAGCCCCAAAATCCAATGGGAAAGTTGTTTCCTGGTTTCCAACAAAAAAATTCAACGTGTCAAAATTCAAATTTTCACTGAGATATTCGAAGAAAGTTGGAAAAAACAGCATTAAATGAGGGGAAACCCTTTTACCCGCATCGAATGCTGTCTTTTCCCAAATCTCCACAATTTTTCGAATTCGCATATCTCGGTGAATATTGCACTTAGAAACGTGAAATTATTTTAGTTGGCATCAGGAAAGACAGAGCAACAACTTCTTAATTGGGTTCTTTGGCACACGAGGACGGTATAAAAAGTTTTTTTATTTTTATTTTATAGCTATACAACCCCTTACAACATGAATGACGTATCTGAGTTGGACACGTGATTTGGATACTTTTTCTAGTTGGGTATGTCTCTAAGACTAATGGCTCGCCAGTAAAGTGCCATACGCCCTGTTACCCATGCAGCCTCCAAATACACATAAAAAAATAGTTTGAGATGAAATACAGTCAACTCTTATTTTAACAAATACCATTATAACGGGAAAAATATCGTTTTAACGAAAACTTTTCTAACCCCTCGGATAGGTTTACATAGGAATAATAAAAAAATCTGCAATTCCTTTGTAACGAAATTTCGTTATTACAAAGTGATTTCTCGGGTCTCTTGAAGTTCCGGTCTAATGGGGTTTGACCAAAAAACCTGACATTTTTGCAGTAAAGTAATTGAACTTCAGCAATTTGATCTGAAAACAGTCCTTTTTATAATGATTATGTCCTTTTTACTTTTATAAATTTAGAAAGGAAACAAAAGGAAGAAAAGGTGGGGAAAAAAAGAAAAGACCAAGACGGCTCGGTTGTGCATAAATGCCTTGAAATTCCACTTGTGCGCAAAAGGATTCGTGCCTCACTCTCAGTTTTATGACAAAATTTCACATTTATGAGACGTATGGCTACGGGCACAAGAGAGATTAATCTCTATATATATAGCTTTCAATAGTAAAATATTTCATTTATACGAAGCACAATTTCAATTATTTGATATTTTAATTTTGATTCAAACTCCAAATCTTTGGCATTTACACATCATTTCCAACTATCAAATCCAAGCAGTGCCGGACAAGTGAAAAACCAAATTTTTCCTTTGCCTTCATTTGATTATTGTGGATCAAATTCTGAGTGAGGGCCCCTAGGCTGGGATCTTTTGCAGGCCCCCCCCCCCCCCAGTCAGATTTCTCACCGAACCTTCTATAGTTAATGTATAGCCTGAAAAAGCCAAAAGATTATGAGAATTACCCCGGGTTCTTGTGGGAGCCATGGGTAAGGGAACCAAAATGCACACATGGCCCTTGTAACAGAATACACTAAAAATAGGATAAATCCCTTGGGGTTACAAAGGATCTGTATCATCACAATGTTACTTTTTGTGAAGTTTATTGTTTTGTGTTTTTCTGTTTGATTTGTATGTTTTATGTCTTGTGTCAGTCCAGTTAAAAAAAAAATTATTTTCAATCAATATAAACTCTGCGCTTGAAGATGGCACAATGTCATCAAGTTACTGTACTGGATGAAATTTTTATTATTTCCAAATTAGTGGTTTTTTTTTTGTTTTTTTTTTTTTGTGTAAAAGATTATGGTTTCATTGAGAAATGTCAGTTGTAGCTTCCAAAATATGCATGCTTATAATGATAAAAATCGCAAAAAGTGGTAGCAAGCAGTTTTATTAATTTTATTCTCTTCATGCGGATAAAAGTAGTAATGAGGGAGTAGCCACATAAATGAATCACAATTGAAAAGTTCAACCTTTCACATCGTTTTCAACAATAATGCATGTATCAAGGATATAGGTTCATGTTGTAGCCCTACTATGAATTTAAAAAAATTAACTAAAATATGTGCGAAAACTTTTTTAATATTTGTTTGAACCATTCATTCTAGAGAAATCATATACGCAGTGACAAAACTGTTCATGTGAACATAATAATGATGCATTATCAGGATGCCCATCGGAAAATATAAATAATCAGATTTTCAAATAAGAAAATTATCAGTTTCTTGACTTCAATTTTGATACGGTCAAAATCTGATAATTAATTGGATGACAAGCTACCTTCAAGTGGCTTTTTGGTTCATAATGTGACCGCTTTCTCGCAGGCAAACGAAGCAACGTGCGTGTTGGCTTAAACACAACACAATATTTCACATGACACACAGCCCGTACTATATTTAATATACTGGGCGAATAGGTAACGGTTCATATGGCATTTTACTGGCGAACCATTGGTCCTAGAGGCATACTTCCAGTTGGAAAAAGTACCCGAATAATGTGTAGTACTCAGATATTTGATTCATGTTGCCAGGGGTTGCATGGTAATTAAAATAAAAATGTTAACTTTTTATGCGGACACCCTGAGCCCCAAAATCCAATGGGAAAGTTGTTTCCTGGTTTCCAACAAAAAAATTCAACGTGTCAAAATTCAAATTTTCACTGAGATATTCGAAGAAAGTTGGAAAAAACAGCATTAAATGAGGGGAAACCCTTTTACCCGCATCGAATGCTGTCTTTTCCCAAATCTCCACAATTTTTCGAATTCGCATATCTCGGTGAATATTGCACTTAGAAACGTGAAATTATTTTAGTTGGCATCAGGAAAGACAGAGCAACAACTTCTTAATTGGGTTCTTTGGCACACGAGGACGGTATAAAAAGTTTTTTTATTTTTATTTTATAGCTATACAACCCCTTACAACATGAATGACGTATCTGAGTTGGACACGTGATTTGGATACTTTTTCTAGTTGGGTATGTCTCTAAGACTAATGGCTCGCCAGTAAAGTGCCATACGCCCTGTTACCCATGCAGCCTCCAAATACACATAAAAAAATAGTTTGAGATGAAATACAGTCAACTCTTATTTTAACAAATACCATTATAACGGGAAAAATATCGTTTTAACGAAAACTTTTCTAACCCCTCGGATAGGTTTACATAGGAATAATAAAAAAATCTGCAATTCCTTTGTAACGAAATTTCGTTATTACAAAGTGATTTCTCGGGTCTCTTGAAGTTCCGGTCTAATGGGGTTTGACCAAAAAACCTGACATTTTTGCAGTAAAGTAATTGAACTTCAGCAATTTGATCTGAAAACAGTCCTTTTTATAATGATTATGTCCTTTTTACTTTTATAAATTTAGAAAGGAAACAAAAGGAAGAAAAGGTGGGGAAAAAAAGAAAAGACCAAGACGGCTCGGTTGTGCATAAATGCCTTGAAATTCCACTTGTGCGCAAAAGGATTCGTGCCTCACTCTCAGTTTTATGACAAAATTTCACATTTATGAGACGTATGGCTACGGGCACAAGAGAGATTAATCTCTATATATATAGCTTTCAATAGTAAAATATTTCATTTATACGAAGCACAATTTCAATTATTTGATATTTTAATTTTGATTCAAACTCCAAATCTTTGGCATTTACACATCATTTCCAACTATCAAATCCAAGCAGTGCCGGACAAGTGAAAAACCAAATTTTTCCTTTGCCTTCATTTGATTATTGTGGATCAAATTCTGAGTGAGGGCCCCTAGGCTGGGATCTTTTGCAGGCCCCCCCCCCCCCCCAGTCAGATTTCTCACCGAACCTTCTATAGTTAATGTATAGCCTGAAAAAGCCAAAAGATTATGAGAATTACCCCGGGTTCTTGTGGGAGCCATGGGTAAGGGAACCAAAATGCACACATGGCCCTTGTAACAGAATACACTAAAAATAGGATAAATCCCTTGGGGTTACAAAGGATCTGTATCATCACAATGTTACTTTTTGTGAAGTTTATTGTTTTGTGTTTTTCTGTTTGATTTGTATGTTTTATGTCTTGTGTCAGTCCAGTTAAAAAATAAATTATTTTCAATCAATGTAAACTCTGCGCTTGAAGATGGCACAATGTCATCAAGTTACTGTACTGGATGAAATTTAGTACAGGGGTAAATTTAGTACAGGAGTGGCGCTTGTCCATGAGACCCATTGCGGCCACACGGGGTACCGCTTAAGAGGATGCTAAATCCGGGGTGAATATGTAAAAAAAATTCCATTGGCCAAAAAAAACCAAACTGTCGGCTCTGCAGGGTCACAAAATCCAAAATGAAAGGCCGAAAAAAATGTTTTGTTAGGAATTGTTTTGATAAATTGTGAGGGAGAGGCATGACCCTCTAATGGTAGGGCTGACAGGGCTCCAGTTTGAGGCCCGGGACTATATCCTTATAACCTTTCTTTTTTCACTCTATAAATTAACTGTAGAAGGGACTCCGTGGGAAATCGGGCATGGGCCCCACGAAAGATTCCCTGACGCAGGAGGTAGGGGCTATGGAGCGAGCAATAGGTAGAAGGCGCAAAAAATAAGTCCTACATGGGTACAGATTTTGTCTCGAGCCGCCACCAGATAGCTTACATTCTTGTTTCTGGTATTACGATCAGAGGCCTTGTCTATTTTCTCAACGTTTCCGTTGTCGAGGTATAGTATGACTCAAAAGCGTGATGTCGTGAATTTTTACTGTGTTAAATTTTGTTGTCTTAAGTTAAGTCTACGCTGCCACCCCTTATAACCTGCCGCCCAGATGCACCGCACTCCTTGCACCCTCGCTTAAGCCGCCCTTGTCCCAATACATTATCACAGCAATGTAGTTTTAAAAAAATTTTTAATTTCGCGGGTATTTTTCCTCCTGTATGATTTGGTCTCTTGGAGTTCGTTATAACTGAATTTGACTTTATTTCTTTTCAGCAGAGGCAATGGATTGGCACCCGCTTTCAAAATTCATAAAAAATACCCCAGAGCAATCATTCTCTATCAGATTTTTATAAATATATTCCCCATCAGACCACTCAGTGCTGGCTGAAGATAGCTTTGTGCTAAACTAGATGGCTATCAGTCTGTAATTGCATGAAAACAATTTGTTTTTTACAAGCTTTCATTTTTCACCCATCTACTTCTTGGATTACATTTACTACCAGCACTCAAAAGAATGTCAATGAATGGTCAACAAATCTTTGTCTGTTTTCTTTATGGCAGCCCTCTTCGAATGAAAATTCTGAACACACAATTTTCTGTCTTTACAGTTATTCCATTTTGCTTAAACTTCTATAGTTTGTGTCAGGTCCTACTATCACCCCCAAGTTGTAAATCACAGAGATTACATGAACCACTTTTTTTATTTCCTTCCCCATGTTAATGTTACTTGAATGGGGAAAAATTACGAAAAAGGTATTCTATAAATTTTGTTTGAAATTAAATTTTTTTAGTCAGAGTGACTAAAAAACATTTAATGTCACAAATTTCTTTGTGGCCCCAGTATCAGTAGTTGTGGCTCCCCTTTTGCAAGATTTTCATCCATGGCCCCCTGGAATATCCTAGGGCTCCCCTGGGGCCATATGGCCCCCGGTTGAGAACCACTGGGTTAGGTTATCACAAGGTTACCATTTTCCAGGGCTAGTAAAAAAACTGGTTGTTTTTTTTTTTGAAAGAAACAAAAAAACTGGGTTTTTTGGGTTTAAACCGGTTTTTGTTTTAAATAGTATTAACATTAAAAACAATAAAATTTCTGAAAAATCATTCAAACTTGTAATAATTAAAATAAAATGTTTATGTAATTAACACTATTCCCATATTAATTAATCAATAAATATTTCTTACATTTTAACAAAAAACAATTTTTGCAATTTAATTATTTTTTGCTTAACTAAATGGATTACCATGTCTGAAAATTTTTTTGTTATTCTTAATCATTGTAATACAAAGACGTTTTCTCAAGTTACTTTCAGTATGCTTAATTAGAAAGTTATTTTTCAAAAACTATAATAAAAATTAGGTGAATATAATGTATTTAATGAAGCATAAATAATTCAGATTAATTAGCGATGGTTTATGATATGCAGGGTGATTATAACTAAGGTTCTGATTTCAAAACACTGTAAAAAAAGAGCGATTGTCAGAATGACTTGAAAATTGGCATGAATATTCCTGAAGAAATGGAATTTTATTTGGTAAAGGGAAAAAAAGTACTTAAAAATGTAAAATTAATGACATCATCCAAGGTGTGGGAGATTTGCTCGCAGAATGGAAATGATAGCCAGTCATGGCAAAATGATAAATTATAGCATTGCAAAATTTCATAATTCATAGAAGCATCACAAAAAAACAAAGTAATTGAACAAATAACTACAACTTACTCAAGAAATATTAAATATGTTGTCCACTGTGTTTTGGCTATGAGGTGAAAGCACAAAAATTCTTGTTCAACAACAGATCAGAGGTATAATCACCCTGTATATAGCTGATTATTTTCATAAATCTGTTACTACTAAACAGTAGAACCTTGATTAACTGAGCTTAGACTGGGAGTTATACAGTAGATGTGCTACTTCTTATGGGAAAGAAAATTGAAATGTCTGAGGTAATGTAACTACTAGTACACTAGTCTTTGTCCTTTAAGGACAGCTGGTGTCTTTATTGGATTACTAGCTATAATACCCGGCGCTGCCCGGGTTTTATAATGAAATAAACAAATCTAGATTTAAAGAAACATGGAAATGAATATAGTCACCCTCTTTTTTTTGATGGGTGCTAGGTATTTCGATTCCCTCCCCCTGAACTTCAAGTTATCCATCTGCCTGTTTCAGCTTCCAAAAATGCTTAATTATAAAGCTGTGGAATTTTTTCGGTGTACTTTTTACGAGCCCATAATTAATTTTAAAATATCTTAACCCACATGGATTTATGCAGTTGAATATCAAAAGACAATACAGAGACATTAATTTTCATGAGGCCCAAAAACCATTGTTGCCAGACAGTTTTTTGCCCATTTGGGGCACTTGCCCTGCTCTGACAAAATTTTAAAGTAGTCTATCGTTCAAGTCGAGTCCCATTTGGTATATGTGCAAAATTTGGCAACGATCTATCTAAAATTGCAGATTTGTATAGAGAACATACACACACACACAGACAGAAAATCAATTTTATATATATAGATAGGACCACCTGCCCCTAACATGATGGTGTCACTATTGTTGCTGCTTCTTTGTGAAGGGAAAAAGAAATCCTGTGAGATAAATACACCACTACATTTAGATGTGTGATGCAATCCTTATTCATGAATTTGCTTAAGATAGAGCATTAGAATGTAGCCAAAGGTTAGAAAATGTGGTAAGAATGAGAAATTTTGGCTTTTGGATATAACTTTAAATAACTAAGGTACTTCATATGAAAAAAATATATATATATTCAGGCCACTTTTATGAGACACTGAAAAAAAAACCACTTATACCATCTTATGCCATTTAAAGATATACCATCAGAATGTACCCCAAGAATATAAAATGTGGTAAGAATTGATTATTTTGGCTAATAATGATTCAATATGATATTTTTCAAGGAAAGGCCACTTTTATCTGATTTTTTGAAAAAAACCACAGTGGTTTTTGAATGAATAAAATAAACATTTAAACAAGAAATGAATCACTTTGATTACAAGTGATTGGCAAGAAATTTGGATGCTCTTTATTTGATGAATTGGCAATAACAATGGCAGGGTAGTTTGGTTAAAATATTCAGGTAATTATTATATTATATCGTATGATAGCGAAGAGTGACGCCATCCTTGTCTAAGTCGCCATCTGGAGGGCAGCGTCAGCAGTTGTGAGCTTGGCCTGAGTCTGGTCCGGCCGTCCATGTACGGTCCCTTTCAGTGTACACAAGCTCCAAGGAAAGACTGAGAGATTCGGTGCCTCTGCAGTCTAGTGGTCTAGGGCGTTCACCCGGAAAGTGAAAGGACGTGGGTTCGATTCCCCGCAGGGGCAGTTGAATTTTCTCTCTTTCCAAAAAAATATATCTTTGCAACATCCAGTTGTTAAAACCTTCGAATTATTATATTACTGATATCAATGTGTGAATAGTGTATAATCATAGTGTGTTAAATATAATTTCACTCCATGTCTATGATGGCTCGTTGCTCCATAATGTAATTCTCAAAATTGATCCAGGTTTGGATGTTATTGGCTTTATTGTTTGTAACATGAAGGGCCCGCCAGTTGCCAATATTACGATGGGAAGTCTCGTGGATTGCCAGTGGGAACTCCGTGGGAGATCGTGATCAAACTCAGTGAAATTGTGATAAAAGAGCAATATAAAATATTAGTGTTTTTACAAAAATGTTATATATAAATGTTCAATATTTTACGTTCATGCCGTCTGTGGGCCATATCGACCACTTTACGGTAAAATAACTTCATTGTGCAATAGGCCTAATATTGTGGACCCTGGCCAGGTCTCCAATTGTTTGTATTTGTATTGTTGCCAGATTCTATGTCATTTTTTGCAATATTATTTTTCTCCTGTCATAATATGTAAATGAAATATTGAATTTAGTACCGTAGATTCGTCCTTGTGATTGGATCCTGTCAAGATGTATTATGAAAGTGCTCTCGGATAAATACAGGAGACGCAGCGAGATACTCTACTACTTTTCTTGTTCCGTCAAAGCAGCAATTTAATCATAAAGGTGTTTTGCTCGATTGAGGCGTGCGCCAGGTGATCTTTCAATCAGTGATGTACTGAAAGTCGAAAGGTGTGCCTCGGCACCACTTGGGTCTTATCGTCCATTCTACGGTTTGACCGGTGACTTGGCTGGATAACTCCCGGTGTGATTCAACATCATCCTGGTTCCGTTGTCTGCTCCATGGTTAGACCGGTAGCTTGACCAGGTGCTTATGGATATATCCTAATACCGCCTTGGTGTTGACAGCTCCTCTATGGTTGACAGGTAGCCTGATCGGATACCTCTTGGTGTGTTTCGACGTTACCCTGGCTCTAGTGTTTCTCTGACCGTTCGACACTCAATGGACTAACCGACCAACAGTCAGGACTGTCTCCAATTTGACTGTAATCCCACTTATGTTGGACTAGGATACGAATGATGTGATAAATGTTTTCTGGGTCATCTCAACAAATGGTGAGACTGTTCCGATCATTGATTTAGTTAATCATTATGTTTGAGAAAAAATAACTTACAGTGATAACCAAGTGTCTGAAAAATTTTATATTCAGAATGTGAATTTTAAAATATTTATCACATGGTTCGTACTCTTCCAACGAAAAAAAATTCAAGGACTATTCAAGCACTTTTCAAGGTAAAACTTAAAAATTCAAGGACTTTTTTTACAAAAGCATATTTTTAACATGAATAGGCGCATATTTAATTTTGATTAAAACTTTCAGAGATTACATTTCTACCTACTTTATTTCACATCATCTGTAATGAATAAAGGAGGCCACATACACATATATATCATACAAAACATATGACACATTGAATAACACAGTTCGTGCCTGTCAATTTCCTCATTGAAACGTAGTTTAGTCTCTAAATATTGCAATTAATTTCTTTTTAAAGACTAAAAAAAGAACTCTTCTAAAGATAAAAAAAAGATTAAATTATTTCTTTCATTAATTCTGAATTTATTTATTTCATTAATGCTGGAATAATTTCTTTCATTAATTCTGGAATTATTTCTTTCATCAATTCTGGAATTATTTCTTTCAACAATTCTGGAATAATTGCTTTCATCAATTCTGGATTTGTTTCTTTCGCTAATGCTGAATTCTTTTATTGATTCTAAAATTATTTCATTAATTCTGGAATTATATTTCATTAATTTTGGAATTATATTTCATTAATTTTGGAATTATATTTAATTAATTCCGTAATTCTTTCATTAATTTTAATTCTTTCTTTCATTAATTTCAATTCTTTCTTTCATTAATTTCAATTCTTTCTTTCATTAATTTCAATTCTTTCTTTCATTAATTTCAATTCTTTCTTTCATTAATTCTGTAATTCTTTCATTAATTTTAATTCTTTCTTTCATTAATTCTGGAACTATCTCTTTCATTAATTTTGGAATCATATCATCGATACTGAAATTATTTCTTTCATTTATTGTTTTAAACTCCTTTAAACAACTATGGATGCCATTAGAAAATAACGGAGATGCGCCGACATTCAACGCGTCACGTGATCTTCCAAGTAATTATGTAGACCACTGACGTCATACCAGCGCCGGTACTAGAACGCGGGAGGGGGGGGGGGCAACTGCCCCGGGTGGCAATTTTTAGGTGAACACCGTTATAAAATTATCGAATTCCGAATTGGTGGGGGCGGCAAGACATTACAAAAATCCTAGTTATGGCCCTGCGTCATACTCCCTCCAGTAATATAAGCTCAATGGATTTCAGCGCCGATTCACCCATTGAAATACAGCTTGCATTTGGCGACATTTTTGTCTGGCACACTCAGCAACCAATCTTGATAGAAGGGATTTTTCAGCCACACAAGTAATTAAAAGTACACACACTTGTTACTCATTTTTTGTTTTCTTTCTTTAAAGAACCTTATACAACCTTAGACAGCATGGGCGGAGATACGGGGGGGGGGGGGGATGTGAAGTTGACTGATCTAATGTATATATGCACGGACCGAAAGGCTGAAATTATTTCGGCAAAAATTATGACACTTTTTTATTAAGATATTGATTTCTCAAGTCCTCCAGAAAAAATACCTTGTACAAAAGTTTCATGACTTCCAACGACTCCAAATACGTCTACATACGATCACAGGATACATGCTACCATAAAGCCGGGTTTTCCTAGAAGTGGGTTGTTGCAATACCTTCTAGAACAGAAGGACTTCTACTCTAGAAATAGGTATTGGTTGGTTGTTGGGGGGGTCAGAGTGTGCCGAAGAAAAAAAACAATGATCGGAAGTTCATTTTGAACTCTAGCTTTTATTCCATAAAAGTTGCAAGGAAAAAAAACAAGATCATTTACGATCATAAAAGAAATAAATAAATAAAACGGCCGACAAATAACAACCGGCAATCTCAGGGAGAAAAAAAACAATCCCGACATAGACGCGGAAAAAAACCAGCCTACAGTACAAAGCCGATCTCCCGTGAGGGTGAGAGCATGCCGTCAGCGATTTACATATTGCGTCGGGCCGAGCGGTTCCACGTGCACAGAGAATAAAAAGGGAAAAAACATTCCAACATAGGTTTTTGGCGCCGCATGAACCGAACTGTATCATTTCGCGTCGACAGAAACGTTTTACATAATCACACTACGCGTTTGTGTATTCCTACCGTGGCGCATCAGCTCACGGCCCTGCTATCAGCTACTCTGTCATCTGCATGCTCCGGTTTGAAGGGAAGCATCGAGCTCGATGAAGGGAAGTGAAAGAAAACAAAAATGAAGAGAAGATCGGTAAAACGAGTGGCGCACAACGCATTTGACTCCTCCAGAAACAGTCGGCCAATCACGCCCGACGTAAAACACTGCCGTGTGAGGCTTGTTGCGCTCTCTAGGATCTAGGTTTTCTTATTATTGGTGAGTGGACGGCGTGTCACGCTGGGCGATTCACTTTGCACGCGGCACAAAAAACCTGCTCCTACGAAAACTCGGCTTTATAATAATGGGGAAAAACGTGCTTTAAATCCAATTATCCAGGGTTATTGGCTACTAAGGCTTTTTCCCTGTGCTTTGCACTTTTTTAAGGACGTCACTTGCGAAGTAAAAAAAAAAAAGTGGCGAAAACTATTTCGGAAAACACAAATTTTTCAAGGACTCTCACAGAATTCTTAAAAAAAAAATTCTTTTTCAAGGACTCTTATTTATTTTCAAGGACTTTCAAGGCCTTGAAAATGAACTTTTTTTTTTCAAGGACTTTTCAAGGTTTTCAAGGACCGTACGAACCATGTTATCAGAATAAATGTTTTAAATGAACAAACTTGAACTTGAACTACCAGACAGATAACCACATTAATATTCCTTACGGAACCTCTAACGTAAAGGGTATCTGTTGGAAAAGTAGCAACACCTTCCCCAGCCCATCAAATCCATCCACCTCACCTGATCAAACATGAGAACACTTTTTCAAAGCATATGGGTGAAAAAAAATTAAAATATATATAGTAACCACAAAATAATGTAAAAATTAAACATTGGTGGAAGCACAATGCACGTCACAGTCCAGGTACATGTGTATGAAAAGGGTGGGGGAAAACATCAGTTATATATGTTTATGACACTCAAAAACGTAGAACAATGAAAAATAAACATCTGCGGTAAGCACAATGCAGGTCACAGTCCAAGGAAAAAAAAACGGGGAACAACAGAAATGCAAATATGAAGAACACAAAAATGCTAATATGGTAAACACAAGAAATTCAAAACTTAAGAATCTGTGGTAAGCACAATGCATGTCACAGTTCGAGAGAAGGAAAAAAATGTGAACACATTTTTACAATTTCAGAGTAGTCGATTTGGGGAAATAGAAATTACAAATACTGTGTAGATGAATTGGGTTTTGCATTTTTAACTGGAAAATATCTACAAATACTAATTTAAAAAGCCAGGTTTGGGAAATATAGACAGGCACTAACAATATTTCTTTGAGGTAAGTTTTAGAATGTGATGAAAAAAAATTATGTGGATTTTTTCTAACGTCAGTTAGAAAGTTATAAATTAACTTAAAAGTTATAAGTAGTTAAAAAGTTTTATGAAAAGAAACAGCTGGTGACATTTTCAAAAAAAACTATTTTGTGTATGTGTGTGTGTGTGGGGAGAGAGGGGGAGGGAGGGAGAGAGAGAATCATGCAATCCATAGTTTAAATTATAATTTTCAAATGATGGAATTTTAGGAGAAAAGCAAAATATATTTGTTTACTCATTTGCTGTTTTTTCTTCCCTTTAATAAAATACACATTGTAGCCTCGTAGGGTTGAAACTACTGTATTTATTTTCAAAAAGGGACTATAAATTTACATCTGGGGAAAAATCCGGCTTATTACAAAACATACACCGCGTGGGCGACATCACAACAACTTCCTCGTTCCCCACTACTCTCGAACACGACTGCCACGAGAGCGAATCTCGGGCGCGCCACCTATATTAACGGATACGGTCGGCCTTGACAGTTACAGACTCCCCCTCTGGTTTCATGAAACCGTCTCGGTATGAAACCAGGAAGTCTTCAAACATAAACAATACGGTGCATATAAACAATCAAAAATATTTGACGAACACATTTCAATGGTGGAGGGCAAAAAAAAAAAAAATCACACATATTTTCAAAAAATATATATATAGTTCATTCTTCACGAGAACGATGACTTGCAGGTAGATCAATCTACGACTTTTTCGGAGGACGGCCTCATCGACGCATAGACATCACCGGTGTCTGTGCAATGTTCTTCCAAGGTCGAAATGCTGATGTATGATTCACTCCAAGGTGAACTTCCTGAGGTGAAGATGTACTGGCCACATCATGTCTACATGGAGATCTCTGGGACACCGCAGAATTTTGGCGCCTCGGCAATGAGCGTCTACAGTTTTCGTCTTTTTCTTTCGTCTTGTGGAACTCTACGTGATCCTGGAAGACGGATTCGTCCTCGAAGGTCATCTCACAGTATTGACAGACGATCACCTGGACGCGAATCGGCTGTCGTGATTCTGGCAATGACGCTGTCGTTTCCTCGGCGTACGCCTTGTTCATGTGGGTCTTGACGTGCTTTATCATCTGCAATTTCCGACTGAATGTGGACTGGCAGATTCTGCAAACGTATGCAGCCTGCAAGCGACTGGCGGGCACGACCTTGCAGCTGCTTAAAGTTGGTGACTTGGAATGGTTTTTTGAGTGTTGCTCGTCAACGCGTCTCTGAAACTGACTCTTCTGAACGAACTGGCAGACGTGGCATCTGAATAAATATCTGGCGTTGAGCGGAGGATTCGCGGCGACCCTTTGTTTCTTTGCATCATCTTTTCCGGGCATAGCCGTTGTTTCTATCAAGGCTTCGACCTTTTTGTGTCCCCTTTCTCTCTGGCTTCAGATGTCCACGAGTCGAGGCGGGACAGGCTTGCGACCCCTCTTGGTTTTCGCTGGATACATTCGGTAGTGAGACACAGGTGTTGGTGAACTATTACCAGTGTTGATATGATGTTGAACGAATGGAGTAGGCTCTCCCCCCTGGTTTGAAGACATCCTGATGTTCGCTTAGCGGGGCGCTAAGTTGACGCTTTTGCTCGGGAGTCAAATCTCTTCCCTCGTCAGCACGCAATCGGTATGAATGCATGAGGTCCACTGATTCTGCACAATCAGCCGCTGGAAGCTGTGGGAATGAGAATTGGTGATGGGGAGTGTCACTGAAAAACCAACATTTCCTTTTTAGATCCACAGCGATGCCTGCTGCCGTCAGGAAGTCTAATCCCAGCAGCGATCGGTTTCCCTTTGCTTCTGGAAACACTATAAAGGTGGTACCAATAGTTTGATTTCCAACGCGTACAGGTACTTTGACTTCATAGACCTTGCTGATAGACCGGGTACCATCAGCCAGACAAATGGTCGTGGTGGCACTGTTCATTGGTATATTTTTACTTAGGAAAAGCTTGTACAAGAGTTCCCTTGCAACCGAGTGTGTCGCACCTGTGTCGATACATATGAGACCACGATCTTGACATACTTGAATTTCCATCAGCGGTAGCGATACCTGAGTGTCTGTGGGTTGACAGCTGTACAAAATAGCGTTGTTTGGTGATTTCACAGCTGTCGCAGTCGATGGAGAGCAATTCGAACATTTTGCTTTGATGAACCCTGGCATACGGCATCCATAGCAAACGATAGACAATCTGTCATGAAAAGGTACGGATTTTTGGGGTTGCACAGTTTGACGAACTTGTTCGGGTTTATTCGGAAAATTGTTTCGGTTGAAAACACTTCTGATATTGTCATAGGCATCCAGTTTATTGGCAAGAACCGTGGGTGAGATTACTTCTATCCACTCATCCATTAGATGCTCTTTGCATTCAGGAGGGATTTTCTTTTTCATCTGGTCGGTAATGATCAAGTCCTTCAACCCATGGAAAGTTGTGATGTTCGATTCAGTTAACCAGTTGTCGAAGAACGACCTGAGCTCGAAATAGTAATCACGCCAAGTACTGTCTTTCGATTTCTTGTGAGTAGCAAACAGTTGACGGAATTTTTCAGCAGATAATCGGAAGCGTTTCAGGAGGACCCCTTTTACATGTTGATAATCAGATGCTTTATCTTCAGGTTCCTGTGCGATGAGTGATGTTACACTACTCTGCAGGACTGTGATGAGGTGGGATACCCAAAATTCTTCAGGGACCTTCGTCAATTTGAGTTGCCGTTCAGCGAGAGATAGAAACAAGGATATGTCATCCTTTTGAACGTTGAAACTCGGAAGCAGTTTATGAAGTTCAAATCTAAATTCTGGTGACGTTGACACAGAGCTGGCACCTTTATAAGCGACTTCGGGTTGAAGTTTGAGTTTTTCAAGTTCGAATTGCATTTCCAACTTTCGGATTTCGATTTCCGCTTGAAGCGTGGCTTGTTCCCGTTGATCTTGGTGTTTAGAGTCCGAAATTCTCTCGTCGATGACAGTTAGCAGGAATTGTTTCATAAAGTCCTCATCATAATCATTGTGGTTGATTATTGCAGATTTTATCTGAATGACTGTCATGTCGGTTGACACTGCTACTCCCAATGCTTGAGCTAGAACGATGAGGTCTTGCTTCTTTCCTTTTGCTAAATAAGCCATGTCACACTATATATAAACCAATGTTTCAATAACAATATAAAAAAATCTACACTTTTGAGACGTGCGGAACGACATAAAAAAAACAAACATTAAACATTTTCACACTCAACGAACACTTTCGCGAATTTCGTTTCAGGTTGAAAACGAACATCGGACGAACATTTTCACACTCGACGAACATTTTCGCAAATTTCGAAACAGTTGATGCGATGAATTCTTTTCAGGTTGAAAAGGAACACGGATGAACATTCGAAACAACTGATGCCATGAGTTCTTTTCAGGTTGAAAACGACCATCGGACGAACATTTGCGACGAAAGTTTCACTTACCAATTCGTAGGTACGCTCAGGCTGAACGCTGACGATTTCCCTCGAGTTGAATAAAAACCATCATATTTCACGTTGGGCGTCAAATTGTAGCCTCGTAGGGTTGAAACTACTGTATTTATTTTCAAAAAGGGACTATAAATTTACATCTGGGGGAAAATCCGGCTTATTACAAAACATACACCGCGTGGGCCACATCACAACAACTTCCTCGTTCCCCACTACTCTCGAACACGACTGCCACGAGAGCGAATCTCGGGCGCGCCACCTATATTAACGGATACGGTCAGCCTTGACCGTTACAACATTACATGAAAGTTTCTTATACATATTTTTTTAATGAATGACTGAAAATATATAGTGAATATTGCATGTCTATTTTAATGAAAAATAAAGGATATTATATAGTTGAATAGGTCTCAATTTTCTTGTGGTATTCAATGGATATTTTTTTGGATAAAATCAACAGAAATGAAGTTTTCAAAAATTAATGCACTTGGTGAAGTTTTGAGGTTGAAAGGTTATTTTTTCAAATATTGACAAGTTTGCATTAAAAAAGGCTGGCCCTAATTGATGATTGAAAATAATGTTGAATTATAAGTATAGATTCATCGATTCGAGTACTCAATTCTTTGCTAATTCAACCTCTTTTTCTATAACATTAAGAAAAAATATAGCAATGTGGTTCAAATGCATAACATATCAGCATTATAGTGTGTGTTGCTCGCTTATGGTGCTGCTGAAAATGAGGCTTTGTTCTAGCTGGTGTTGACTGTTAAGTGTAAATATAACAAAAAAGAAATATGCTGCAAAAAAAAAAATGAAACCTGATATACAGTCAAAACCTACTAATGACCATTGCTTACTATGAACGAAGATTGTCTCTCTAGATTTCCTTGCTTATATAATGCAATGTGTATAGTGTGTAGATCATGCATGCACAATATATCATATAGTGAAGATCAAAAATATGAAAATCAGATATATTCATCTTTTTTTATATTTTGAGAAATGTACAGTCGAACTCTGAATTTTCAGTAACTTGGTTTCTAAGCATTTTACAACACAAGGAAAAGATTTCAGAAATTTTGAGATTAATTTCACAGCATTCTGTCCCCTGCGTTGATAAGAAAATTAGTAAACACAAAAACTGGTTTTAACTCACTTTTTTAACATCAGGGTTTTCTTTTTCTTGCCAACCTCCACTGGCTGGAGAGAAAAAAACAAGAAACTGTATGCATTGAATATTTCTGTAGAATTGAAACACACTAAAAATTATAAGATGGTACCAAGAGTTTCTGGGTGTGGGACCCGATTTGATCCACTAGCCCAGTGGTTCTGAAACTTTTCATGTCACGGAGCACATAGTCTGAAAGCTCATTGTGGAGCACCAATGTTCACAGGGATGTCAGATGTCAGAAGTCACGCTTGACTAGTGTGCAAATAAAATTTAGTTTTAATATAGGTCATGTGACCATACATCCCATTTTCAACAAACTGTCCTGTTTTTGGAGAACAAAAGTAATTTGATTTAAAAAAGTTTTTAGTTTTCTATTTAGACTAATTGAAAAACAATTTTTTTTAGAATTTAGTCTCTTGAACTGACAACTTTTTTTCCTTGCACCAATTTTTATTTAATTGTAGTAAAATGATAGATAATTCTGCCTGTTCTTTTTACAAGATTTTGTAAAAAGTTCTTTCTACAACTTTTTGTTTAAAGACGTGGACAAGGTAGCAGAGGTTTTGAGATGATCCGGAGACTCTGCAACATTTCTACTTTTTAATTTTCTATGTCGTCATCCCCCCCCCTTTCCGCATTTATTATACATATCATCACCTATACTGCTTTGCTCCACTGTACAGCTTTGCTTTTCTAAATGTATTTGAGCCGCAGAGTTGGAGAACGCAGAAAACAAACTTCAGCATGATGCCCACACATTTCAATTACTAATTAGTACCTAGAACAAGGCTTTCACGACGAACTGGGCTTTCACTGATTTGAAAAAAGCCTTAACTAGTTGAAACACTTGGGAAAATTATTTTTTTTTTTCTGACCTCTTCATAGAGCACAGTTTGGGAACCCTGGCACTAGATATATATACTGACTGCTGAATGTAAAATCAAATTTTCACACTGCTCCAGGACTTGATAAATAAAAAAACGATTTCAGTGCATAATTGTAGCCAAATTTTGTAGGAATCAAGCAGTTTTTTGGAAGGGGGGAAAATCAAAATAATGCTTTATTACAAAGAGATTCTTTTCAGCTCATAACACTTTCAAGGACTGAGAAAAATCTCTCCATACTATGGCAGGATTAAGGGAAGCTACTACTACTGTCATACATGCAGCTCGTGCTTATTCCTCTGTGGATTTTCTAACAAATCGGTACATGCAAGTATGGGTGACCCTAACGTATTTATGTTGTCAGAGTTGTGCTATAAGTATATGTTATGTAAGTATCATGTTGAAGCTCTCTGTGGAGCTACAAAGCTCTACCTTGCTTGTGTCTACCAAGAGACTTTTTTACATGGGAGACCATCTTGCATTTGCACACCTTGAAGTTTAAAAACTGCAAAAAACCAACTTCAGCTGACCACCACAGCACCGCCAAAGGGGCTTGAACCTGAATCCTCATTGTGAGAGTCCAGCATGATGCCAACACAACCTCCCTTAAGGGCATGGCAGCCCTTAAGGGAGGCTAGAAAATATTTACTTCAATGTGTCATGCTACTGTGCGTGATATAAGGAAAGTAGAACGGTGTCTCATGGTGTATAGGGTATCACACACTTTCCTGGATTGCACAAAAACTGGGGATTTGATTCCTGTTCAGAAGGAAAACTTTTTTCAGAAATCACCTCGGCATAACAAAACTCTCGGTTAAAAGGAATCTCTTTCCTAATTTTCTTTCACTTTGCCAAGACTTAATGACCCTTGACCCTTTTCTAAGTTGGAAGGCTATAATGAAAATGGAAAATTTTCTGTCAGCCTCAGACTCCAACTTAGCAATCACATATAGAAAATTTTAGGTATCTCTCACAACTTATTTTCTTGTTCCTGTTGTGATCGGACATTTGTGAAGCCGTGTACTTAATTAATTACTCAATTAATTGTTTGCACCACAGAAAGTGCTAACAAAATCTAAGGCAACCATGGGTAATTTTACCTATTAATGGGTATCAGCAGCAGGTAACGATTGACAAGATGCACCATTTTAATCTATGACAAATATGGTCAGACAACTGCAACATGCACAATTTTGATATCTCTGTGGAATAGCAAAACGATGTGGTATGATTTTGTAAATTTATTCTGCACAACAAAAATTTTGTATGTACTGAAGCGATTTCAACTGTGAGGATCATTGGAACACTGTTGTCACTTTTGCAATGCACAGATCAGACATATATCCAACATGAGGTGGGGGGGGGGGGAACTTGGTAATCAGGATTTTGGTTTATAGCTTATTTGAAGTTTGGTAATAGCAGGACTGCTAGCCAACTACGATTTAAATAATTTAGACTTGGACATTACAAAGAATTAGTTGAAGAGAAGAGAGCTATTACCAGTAGTTTGATCAGGTATGCCAACATCTCTAGAAGTCCATCTGCAAAATCCACATACTAAATAATAGACCTTTTTAGGAGTGGTTTTACTTGCATCTTCAGGCGATGGAATTTGAACACTAGTAGCTCTAGTTGATAATGTGTGCATGCAGCTAGGACAGTCAAAACAGTTAGAGCATCTGAAACATTAAGATAAAATCTTTTAGATTTTCAAAATTAATAACTGAATGTATACAGGGTGTCCCATCAAGACCGCCCAAACTCTGCACAGCCAGATTCCTCGATTGGAATACATAAAAAATGTCAAAGAACTGTACCTGTATAACCCATAGTTTTCTAGAAAAATACAAAAGAAAAGTATGACATCATATCTGGTGCAAGAAAAAAGAACTTTATTGGAAACACATAATACATGAACAGCGTGCACATGAATGTGCATATGTGCAGTGGACATTTCAAACATCTTCCTATGTAAACATATGGAAATACCGATGTTCAGGTTTCCAATAAAGTTTTTTTTTTCCTTGCACCGGATATGACATCACATTTTTCTTGAAAACTATGGGTCGTAGAGATATAGTTCTTTGGGAATTTTTTATGTATTCTAACTGAGGAATCTGGCTGTGTAGAGTTTGGGCGATCATGATGGGACACCCTGTAAATGTATCACACAACACATCTATATATGCATCACAAAAATCACAAAATACATCTATATATATGTGTGTATCACAAAAATCAAAATACTGCTTTGATAGGTGGAGCAGAATGGCTCCATCCCAACCTCCAAGTTGTACTTGAGGTTGGGATGGCTTGGCCAAAGCATGTCTGTATGGGGATCTCTAGAACATCTCAGACTTTTGTAGCCTTGGAGATGAGCGTCTACAGTTTTCATCTTTTCCTTTCATCTTGTGGAAATTTAATTGCTTCTGGAAGACTGATTCGTCCTCAAAGGTCATCTCACAATATTGACAGACAATCACCTGTACGCGAATCGGCTGCCACGATTTTGGCGATGTTCGATTTGGTTAACCAGTTCTCAAAGAACAACCTGAGCTCAAAATAGTAATCATGACAAGTACTGATTTCTTGTGAATAGCAAACAGTTGACAGAATTGTTCGGCAGATAATTGGAAACGTTTCAGGAGGACCCCTTTTACATGATGATAATCAGATGCTTTATCTTCAGGTTCTTGTGCGATGTTACACTGTTCTGCAGATCTGTGATTAGGTGGGATATCCTAAGGGACCTTCATCAATTTGAGTTCCCTTTCAGCGAGCGATAGAAAGGGAACAATGATAACTCGAAAAATGAATAATGAATGAACAATGACGTCATCTTTTTGAATGTCGAAACTCAAGAGCAGTTTTTGGAGTTCACATTTAAGTTCCAGGGACATTGACACAAAACTGGCACTGTTGTGATCCACTTCGTTTTGAAGCTTAAACTTCTCAAGTTCGAATAGCATCTTTAACTTTCGGACTTCAATTCTTTTTTTCGCTTGAAGCGTGGCTGTTCCCTTTGCACATAGAGTCCGAAATTCTCTCATCGATGACAATTAGCAGGAATTCTTTCATAAAGTCCTCATCATAATCATTGTGGTTGACTAAGACAGATTTTAACTGTCATATTGGTTGACACGGCTACTCCCAATGCTTGAACTAGAATGAGGTCTTGTTCTTTTTTTCTTTTGCTAAGTACGTCATATTATACTATATATAAACCAACATTTCTCAATAAGAATTTTAAAAAAGTCGGCACTTTTCAGACGTGCAAAGCAACATAAAAAAACTATCAGACAAACATTTTCGAACTCGACTAACACTTTTGCAAATTTCAAATCAACTGATGCAGTGAATTCCTTTCAGGTTTTGGAAAATCACATCTGCGATAGAAGTTTCACTTGCCAATTGGTAGGTATGTTCAGGCTGAACGCTGAGAATTCCCCTGGAGTTGCAAAAAATGTAATCTTTCACGTTGGGCACCAAATTGTAGCCACACACTGTTTGGAACGTAATTTATTTCATAAAAACCCAAATTACATCAGAGATAACAGCGCCTACAATACAAACAGCATGGCGTGGACGCCATGTCAACAACTTCCTCGTTCAACCAACTCTCAAACACTACTGCTGCAAGAGCGGATCTCTGGTGCCACTTACATTCATGGGGATGGTGCCAGACTGTCAGACGTCTTTTCTTTAAATAACATAATAACATAAATTGGTACGAGTTGCATCATAGAAGTGAATGTGTAGAAAATTCCTTCTCATTTCATTAGATTTGATACGGGTCAGTGGAGTTATTTGTACAAAGTTACACTCCACAGTATTAAATATATATATGTAGCAGGGTTTAAGCTACGGTCGCATTTTTCGCAAAATGAGAAAGAAAATCATAGAATGCAGGGCTCCCACTCAAAAAATGAGAAAAAGTAGGAAAATGCAGGACTAAAAAGTAGGATGGGGGAGGGTAACCCCCTTAGACAACATAATCATAGCATAATGGAAAAAAATCCCTAAAAAAAAATATTTTTTTTTGCAAAAAAAAAATTTCAAATTAAAAAATAATAATAATTTTGATTTTTTTTTTTTTTTCATTGCACTATTTCAGTTTCCTATAAGATTGACTCAAGCCAAAGCAAAATGATAAATGACTTGGTTACAAAACAAATTTTTGGCCAAAACAGTGTACTAGCAACCACAGATAATTCTTTGCTGTCTTCCCTCATATATATTAAATTCTTTTTTTGGAGTCTTCCTAAGTGCAGAGCTTGTCAACTCTCTTCAACAAGGCACAGCAAATTTTGAAGACGTACGTTTTTTAAGAATGACGCTCCTTCGAGACCACTTTCACAAGCACAGTGCAAAATGTAAATCCGATGTAAATAAGGCAAGGTGAACCTGTTTTACTGCATTGTCCATCATTTTTTAAAGGGATTTGTTCACATTTTACTGTTCAATGCCAATGTAATCATTTTTGACAAATGAAGCACTTCCATTTCTAGCTCTTTGCTGAGCATTGTAAATATTGTTTATGCCTCTTCATGCCTTAAAAATACAGAAGACAACTGAATGTAATTGGGTAGCATCAGAATCATCAAACCTAGAATAGGCCTATGTATCCAACTGCTTTGAAATGCAAACTGTTGTTTCACCTATTTGCACCGTAATTTTGAATGTTAGTTACTGTCCAAGACCATGAAGTAATAAATACAAAATTATTTTTCCCATCTAGACATAAGTTTTTAAGGACTACTATATTTGTTGAACCCTCAAACTAAGCAAATGAAAAATTAATCAACCAAATGGTCCACATACACCCCCCCCCCCAAATAACCTTAAAAATGATAAAATTTCTGCTTTGGCAGAATCATTAATTGCATTCTTCAACATTTGTAAAATATTTGGCAATATATCAATGATTTCCTGCTCAATTAAAATCGATTACACAAATTTTGTCGATAGGATTTGGTAAAAAAAGTAGGAAAAGTAGGACAAAAACCAGAAAGTAGGACAAAACCGAGAAAGTAGGACATTTTACCAAAAAGTAGGACATTTTACCAAAAAGTAGGAAAAGTAGGACGAGTGGGAGCCCTGAGAATGCGAAAAAAGTAGTAGCCACTTTCTCAAAAATGCATACAGGAGGTGGGCAACGAGTAGACATCCAACCATCAATCATTACATTAGGGGTCATTCAAGTATTATGTCAGCATCGAGGGGGCGTTTCGGATTTGTGACTTTTGATTTGATGGATGACAGGGGCGGGGGGTTTGAAGGTTGCCACCCTTAGCACTCACATATCAAATGCATATCATATGTGATTGCTTACGTCATCAACCACCCTTTTTGAAGATATGAAATATTCTAAGCTGCTAACTAAATTTTGCTGACAAGGGGTGGAGGGGGGGGGGGATCAGTGTTTTGCTGACAAGGGGGGGAGGGGTCAAAAATGGCTAGGAATCTGCTGACGTAATACTTGAAAGGCCCCTTAGCATCGTAGCATTTTGCTAAAGCTTTTCCTCCCATTTTTGCTTTTTGGCGAGAGGAATTTTTTATCCATCTTAAACCCTGATATGTAGGTAATAGGTCACCATCAATAAAATTGCAAAATGTGGAAAATTTGGCCATATGCATGGTAACAAAGCTATTACATCCAGAATAAAAGAGCACTAAAAGGACAACTGAGAATGAAAATCAAAGGGGTTTTTTTGGCAAGAGTATTATTCCGTTATTGTTAAGGGGTTTAATACATGGATTTTCTTCAAGCTGGTGATTTAACTGATAATACACAACATATCCTACAAAACACAATTGCCTTCAACTAACAGAGAGCAAATGGGTTGGGTTGGGTGCACTAGTCACCCTGACTAGTCAGGAACTTAATTACCCTAATTTCCTGTGTGCAGATGTGTCAACTTTTGGAATCCAGAAATCCGGAAATTCTCCCAAGGGGGAGGGGTACCCCACCCCAGCACTCATAGACTCAATCAAAAACAATTTTTTTTTTAATCAGTCAATTAAGAAAAAGTTCCATTCCCCCCAGGAAAGTTCTGCATTGCCCCTGAGCAGCATATAATTTAATGTCAGTATTTCCATGCAGAATAGAGCAATCACATCTACATACTGTTCATAAAACATGTTTTCTTTCGTGGATGCTATCAGTAATTGATAATTTTGGGTATATTAACACGTTCACTGCAAAGCCTAAATTGCTTGTCGAGTCTGTGGGATGCATTTTTTTTTTAAGATTAAAACTAGTTTTGTGCATGACGCCAGCCCCCTAGTACAAGTCCTTCATGATGCCACCATGGTGTCATTAGCAGTGTGAACGTGTTAAAGCAGTTTTATATTTTCTTTTTGAAGACATATTTAATCAGAGGAGAAATGTTTTGAATTAAAAACTTCATAACACAAAGCTGCTGAAAAAAACCTTTTGTTTACCACACGGCTGTTAATGGAATACAATAACGATTATATAGGAATATCAGCAACCAAGGGCATCCTCCTGATAAATGATTGCCGATAAATACTACGTAAGCAAAGTCACGTCTTTGCCAGTTGCTTAAATGCGGTCACCAAGACTTTTAAATGGCTACTCGATGGAAATGACCACAGCTGTCCTCTATGGGTGTTTTCCCTAACGACGACGGAAGTCATTGATGTCACAACAATGTGAAAGCTCGCAGAAAATCTAATTTTCTGCCAAAATCCAGAGAAATTTTAACAAATCCGGAGAGCAAGTAAAAGGGTGAAAAATCCAGAGTATCCCACCTAAATCTGTAGAGTTGGCAGGTCTGTGTGTGTAATTCATGGACTATATGCTAAAAAACATACGAACTTCTTGGTGTGGATTATAATTATACCACTGCAATTTTTTTCTTCTGGCAAGTTGGAATAGAAATAATTATTTTAAAAATTTGCAATAAGCAATTTTAAAAGATTTGTTAGATGATATGAAGATTTATAGATGGCAGTATAAAAAATATTTTACCACATAAATGTAACAACCCACCTTCATCCATTTCTCAGGATTTCATCATTGATAAATGAAATTTTGACACATGCGGATTATACTATACTTTTTTCTCAAAGTAGCAAAAAATTTGAGTCTGCATAAACTGTCGCAGGGAATTGTGGTACTCCTTTCAACTGCTCCTCCAACATTATATGGTGAAGGGACGAAATGTCTTAACTTACCAAGCCTCTAATTATGGCCCTGGATAATAAAACAGTTAATGATATTGATCTTTGGTAACATTCAGAATATTGTAGAAGCCGTACTTATTCCGCTTTAGTCTTGCTTCTGGAGAGGGCATGTATTCCAAACAGTTCTGACAATAATGAGAATCAACCTGGAATACACAAATTAAAAATTAAATACGAATCAAAATAAAAACTCAAAATTAATATCACACGTATAAAAATTGTGATGTTTGTTTTTAATCATTAAAAGAAAGCATGACAGCAAAAGAACTCACTCGCCACTTCACTCGCTGCTCACAATCTTGTGGCACGATTTTCAAGATGAGTTCAAGGCAGGGTTGGTGAAAAAAACCGGGTTTTTTTGGTTTAAACCAGGTTTTTTTGGTTTAAACCGTTTTTTTTGTTTTAAATAGTATTAACATTAAAAACAATGAAATTTCTGAAAAATCATTCAAACTTCCAATAATTAACAAAAATAAAATGTTTATTAATGTAATTAACACTATTCCCATATTAATTAATAAATATTTCTTACATTTTAACAAAAACCAACTTTTGCCATTTAATTATTTTTTGCTTAACTCAATGGATTACTGTGTGTTTCAAAATTCTTTTAATGTTATTATCAATCATATAATATATAAAGGTTTTTCTCCAGTTACTTTCAGTATACTTAATTACGAAGCTATTTTGCAAAAAGTAATAAAAATTAGGTGAATATAATTCATTTAATGAAGCATAAATAATGCAGATTAATTAGCAATGATTTACGATATACAGGGTGATTATAACTAAGGTTCTGATTTCAAAACACTGTAAAAAAAAAGCGATTGTCAGAATGACTTGAAAATTGTCATGAATATTCCTGAAAAAATTCAATTTTATTTGATAAAAGGGAAAAAATACTTAAAAATGTAAAATTAATGACATCATCCAACATGTGGGAAATTTGCTCGCAGAATGGAAACGATAGCCAGTCATGGCAAAATTATAACTTAATTATAGCATTGCACGACTCCACAATTCATGGAAACATCACAAAAAAATGAAGTAATTGAACAAATAACTACAACTTACTTAAGAAATTTTAAATATGTTGTCCACCGCGTGTTCTGGCTATGAGGTTGAAAGCACAAAAATTCTTGTTCAACAACAGAATCGGAGTATGCCATGGTCATAATGCGGATGTACCTGCAATTCAGCTTTATTAAACCAAACGCGCCCCCTTTGCCCCGTTCATATTCCTGAGGAATGAGGAACTTCTAACATATAGGGAATGTGATGGAGATTCCAATTCACCAAAGTTTGCAATCTGACCACTGTTTATAACATTTTGAGGTACCACCACAGCCAGAAGTTGCAAGGGTTAAGGTGCATCCTGTCAAAATGGGTCTTCAGCAGCTGCTTTGCTGGTATTGCAATGTGCATCTTGATAGAAGTTCTATCCACACACTGATGCTGTGGAAGTGCCGAAATGATGTGGTTGCACAAAATAGATTATACTGCTGGCCAGGTACAGCATCATCTACTTGAACATTTTGCACTTTTTTCTTTTGTGAAAGAAACGTCCATTGCTTCAGGAGTATCCATGCAAATTTTCAAGTCATTCCGATCAGTACTTATTGTATAGTTTTGGAATCAAAACTTTAATTATAATCACCCTGTATATAGCTGATTATTTTTCATAAATCTGTTACTACTATACAGTAGAACCTTGATTAACTGGGCTTAACAGTGTGTGTGTGAAAGTATAAAAAAAAAACAACTATTGAATATTAAGACTGGGAGATGTGCTACTTCTTATGGGAAACAAAATGAAAATGTATGTGAGGTAATGTAACAACTAGTACACTGGTCTTTGTCCTTTAAGGACAGCTGGTGTCCTGGCTTTGGATTATAGGACCACCTGCCCCTAGCATAATGGTGTTCACTACTGTAGCTGCTTCTTTGTGAAGGGAAAAAGAAACCCTGTGAGATAATACACTACTACATTTAGATGTGTGATGCAATCCTTATTCATGAATTTGCTAAAGATAGAGCATCAGAATGTAGCCAAAGGTTAGAAAACGTTGTAAGAATGAGAAATTTTGGCTTTTATATATAACTTCAAATGACTAAAATACTTCAAATGAAATATATATATATATATATTCTGGCCACTTTTATGAGACTTTTTGAAAAAAACCACTTATAAAATCTTATGTCATTTAAAGATATACCATCAGAATGTACCCCGAGGATATAAAATGTGGTAAAAATGAAACATTTTGGCTAATAATGAACAAATATGACATTTTTCAAAGAAAAAAATGATATTTAGGCCACTTTTATCTGATTTTTAAAAAAAAAACCAGCTGGTTTAAAAGAAACAACCCTGGTTCAAGGTAAAACTAAATCTGCCTATTCAGATAAGTGAACCATCAATAAATAAAAGGACAATTATGATATTACTATTAACAAAATAACAAATATAAATTTTATTGAATATATATGTATGAGAAACGGCACAAGATACATGTTGTACGTTTGGTCGCTACTATGAGATACTCGCACACGCAGCCACCCAAAGCAATGGCCGATTGATAATACTGCCATTTAGTGGCCTGTGTTATAGAGCATGGGAAAAATTGAAGGTTTAGGGGTGGCTATTATTATCTCACATATAGATATTGGTGAAGAAGTATTTTAATTATTCTGGCATGCCATGTGGAAATTGAAGGAAAATGTACCATGATTATTATTAACTCCACTCATTCATCATACACACATGCATATTCCCTATTTGAATATGTGGTCCCACACGTAACCACAAACACTACACGGTCATTAATTACTCGATCATTATTAATTATTATATATTTTCAGTGAGGCTGAAAATTGTTGTATTTTTATCATTTTGAAATTGACAAATTCACACCTACACACATAATTTGCCCCATCCCATATGATATAAATCCCACACAAAAACACTCCATCTAATCACTAATTAACAACATGATTATCATTTTTTATATGATATTCAATGAAAGTGATGAAAAATATCATTATTATTATGTGATTTTGACAGTTCCCCTATGTCACACCTTAATTTTCCCCATCACATGTATGTGTCACACACAAGAACACCTTCCACATTTGTTAATTGCCTTAATTGCACCTTAATTGATTAACATGTGCAATAATTAAATCCCCAATTTCGGCCTCTTAACTTTGTCCTCAACACCGAGAATGGTATTAATTGACGGCAAATAATTTGAGGAATGCAAATTTAAAATTTCAATCATTGGAACTAGAATCTCTACAAAAATTCCAGAGAGAGAACCACCTTTTTTTTATATTTTTCCCTGATGACCCATCAACTCTTTTTCACGCATTTCTTGGGGGCAAGAGTGTGTCCGGATACCCCCGGATGTCACTTCAAATCTGACGTGAGCTGGTCACCTGCTCTCACTGCGACCAATTAGATCGCTGAAAAATGTGTCAAAACCAAGGAACAGTAGAGAATCATTGACTCTCGACAGTGAACTAGTATAGAGGTTTTCTTGGTAGGAAGTCTTACCGTATATTGCCACTGTGGTGGTCGCAGGGGTGGAAAATAATAATTTGATTTTTGTAGTAGCATTTTATCAGTCTTGTAGCATTTTAAAATTTTGGCAATAAATAAAATACACTGTTTTTATATACACATATGCAGTAGCGTACACTGGATTACTTTTTACTCCAAAAGACAGTGTTATCCTAGCTCAGAAGAGGGTGTCCATCCCCCCAAGGCACAAAATATATAGAGATTTCCTCTAGAAGAAATATTTTTTATGTATTTTTTAAATTTTTAGATTTCTTGATATACCGTATATACTCGTGTATAAGCCGACACCCCCATTTCAGGACTACCAAAACCGCAATAAATTGAAAACCCGTGCATAAAACGACCCCAAAAAAATCCATGCATTTCAGAAAAGAAAAATTCTTATATTTTCATGAAAAATGAATATCTTACGGAAATTTACGATAGAAAATGATTCAAAATTTTTAATCCCTTTCTTCTAAGTCTCCAAGCTCATCGTAATCCATCAGATCATCATCGGGGGTGCAGCATCTTCGTTTTTATCCTCATCTGGGCTGTCATCTCCATTGTCACTTTCAAAGAGGATATTATCTTCAGTTCTGTCCGTCACATTGCTGATGCAACACTTTTTGAAGGATCGGATGATAATTTCGGTGGAAACAGAATTCCACGCCTCATGTACCCATAGGCACACTAAGCCAATGTCAGGTTTCTTCAGGGCACCACTTTTTGTAGTCTCGTTATCATCGGAACTCATCCATTCGATCCACAAATTCCTCAAATAGTCTTTGAGAGGCTCGTTGATGCTCACATCTAAACAGGCTATACAATCGACGTTAGCCACCGTCAACCAATGATGTTTTCAATTTCTTTGCTTCGTCTTTGCATTGACAGGGTCTTGAACATATCCCATACCAATAATGTCGGTTTCTCGAACACTGCTACAAAAATGACTACTGATTGTGGGGGCTCGATATTTTCTCATCAAAAACTGACCCAGAGTGATTATAAAAAAATTATCCCGACATATGGGCCCCTATCTATCATACCATTCACAGAAACTAATTGAAATTTTGGCATAAGGTATTTTGATGTATGCGCTCAAGAATGATATGGAAAACAACAGTGTCACTCTAACAGTTACGGTTACAGTGAGAAAATTTCGAAAATATCAAATGGCAACACCAAATTTTTTGTATTGGAATGTGATTTCCATTGTGAAAAACCCTAAATAGCGTTCGAACAGCAACTGTAGCATGAAAATCACCGGCGGTAGATAGGCTAAAAGTGAGGACAACCAATAAGGACAGAGAAGCAGCATAAAATAAAGCATTTTATTGTGTTTCACAAATTTTCCACATGACCTTGTGGAGGACTAATCAGGCTGGGATCTCAGCCGAAGAAACGGTGTGACGAATGAAACGAACATTAATGCTCTGGTGCACGGCAAAGTCCTTTTTACTTTTTCCTTGCCTAGCTCCGGGGATTTTCGTGCTACAGGTGCCATTCCAACGCTATTTAGTGTTTTTCAGTATGGAGATCGCATTCCAATACAAAAAACTTGGTGTTGCCATTTGATATTTTCGAAATTTTCTCACTGTAACCGTAACTGTTAGAGTGACACTGTTGTTTTCCATATCATTCTTGAGCGCATACCTCAAAATACCTTATGCCAAAATTTCATTCAGTTTCTGTGAATGGTATGATAGTTAGGGGCCCATATGTCGGGATAGTTTTTTTATAATCACCCCGTATTTCTACATTCTCTACAATATCAATAAATGAGAGGCTAACATGGTATTTAAATGAGTGTTTTTAGATTTAGCATGTAGACTTGCTAATCACTAATTAAAAAAACTAGTTTGATACTCATTAGAAAAGTAACTATTTTTCTTGTTTTTGCCGCTGATGCAAGTCTAAAAGTAGTGATTTTGTTCTCTTCAGTTTCAAACATTTTTGAATATATGTTTGATCTTGCTTCTTTTACCAGAATTTACCCATTTCATATTTAAAGCGATAAGTGTTGCTGCTTTTTGAGTTCTTTTGATCATTATCACTATGATTCAACATACTTTGAGATAAATTCTTTTCCTGGATCATTCTTAGAATACTTATTCGAAATTCTTAGAAATTTAATAGAGTGATTAAAAATTAGGTTTAAATTATTTTTAACTTCAACTACAGAATTAATTATTTTTGATTTAAACTATAGAATAAAAATTAAACTATTAGAAATTCAAGAGAATGATTCTATTTTCATAAAAAAATTCAATCCGAGTACATCTGTTTTCACTCCCTATTTTTATCTGATTTGTGATTGCTCCATGTATTTTATTTTCAAGCATCTTTAACAGATTTCCAGTCTCTCGTTTTACTTCAAAGTTTTCTATTATTTCTTTTCTACAATTCATTCTCTTGATATGCCATTTCTTTTCACGTTATTCATCAATACGTTAATTCTTCTATGGAAAATGGTTTCTAGATTAGCATCAATTAAAATTACTTTGTCTAGACCATGGTTCTGATTGGTTTCAAAGGAACGAAAAGATATATAATTCATGTAAGTGTTGCACTTGTTATGTGTTCAAATGTTGCCATCTATCTTCCAAATCAAAAATTAGAATGAAAATAAAAAAATTTTCTGCAAATTTCAAACTATGACTGTATTGGATGGAATAATTTGCAGAAACAATTGTAATTTATGATTCATTTCATCTAGCTGGAACACAATTTAAGATAGTATACAATAAATATGTGTATGTTTAGGAAATAAGTGAATATAAAGGCCAGGATAAGAGCTTTAATGACTAAACTGCCTATGTTATTTCTCACTATATCACTCATGGCATATACAAAAATCTTCGAGTTTCCCCCAGATAATTTTACTCATGCTGCTTATATGCCAGAGAGGCGCCAAAATGATGTCTTGCACAGGTGAGAATTTTGTCTCAAGCCTTGCCTGCTCCTTCACATGATTGCACAGGGGCTATTATATATTTTTTTAATAAAGGGATCTGTGAAAAATTATGACCCAGGTGTGCATAGAAAATAACGACCTAGGCAAACCACATTCCTAGATATGGAAGTCCCTATGTCTGTCAGTATAACTGCTCTATCTCAAAGCAATGTAGCCTACATGGGATGACCATTAAAAAAAAAATAGCAGGTGCAGGGTGATGGGTGGGATGCAGTTTATACCCCTTCAGAAAGTCGCCAACTGTAGCAAATTGGTAATGTTTGTTTACCTTCTGCCTTCTCAGTCTGCTAGGGCTTTAATCCTGCTTAGTGAAATAATATTGCCATGTTTCTGGTTGTGATGAAACAGAATTGATAATTTCAGTCCAGGGTCAGGGGCCCCCTTTAACGGCCGGAGAAACAAGGCAACGTCCTAGCGTAGCGAGGCAGCGAGCCCGAATGAAGTTGGGCCTACAGGTGCAGTCACTGATTTGCATATTCGCATCCCCAAAGCAGAATGTTTTGCGCGTTCTGCAACGAGCCCTTAGCTGACTGAAAATGTTTCAGTCAGCCATTTATCCAATTATCCAATTTCTATGGGATTATTACTGTTTCTTTTTGAGGCCAACAAAAAAACTTCTATGTTTTTAATTGCAATATTCGTTGAGATATTTGAATTCAAAAACAGAAAAGTTTGGGAAAAAACAGTATAAACTAACCTACAAGCTCATTATGTTGTTCTTTCCCAACTTTTTTCTGATTTTGAATTCAAATATCTCAATGAATATTGCACAAGAAATATGAATTTTTTTTTATTTTTTGTTGAACTCAAGAAAGACGGCAACTTTTTAATTGGGTTTTTGAGAACAGGGTGTCCACATTAAAAAAAATTGCTTTTTACACTTCAATAAAACTTTTACTAACTGGAAATATGCCTCTAGAATCAACGGTTCGCCAGTAAAATACGGCCAAGGGATTTTAATTCATACCCTGTATATCAGTGTTTCTCAACTGCCAGGCCCTGTCAACAGTCAAACAGGGCCATGAGTGATTCACTGTTTTATTTTGCTCATTAGTCATGTGTATAACCGGGTCTTCCACACACACAAAAATATATAAACCGGGCAGTGGGCTTACAAAGATTGAGAACCACTGCTTTATATAATACTCTTCATTTTAAAATTTATTCTTTGATAACATAATGCTTGCTTTATGTTGCTTTATATTTACAATAATGGGAGATAAAAATATATATTGAAAGTAATAAATTATTTTCAAAAACATAAATCTTTTATTTAGTTTATTTTCAATTTTTTAAATATTAAAGTTCATTATAATGGGCATACTGAGAACTTCCAGTTCGATGATGTGCATGTAAAATTTTTGAAAAGCCATGCAAATGAATGTTTATTTTCCAAAAAACGATATATCAGATGATATTGTAATGAAATCGCCCCCTGAAGGTGGTATGTCTCGAATAAGCAAATTCATTAATTTTCCCAAAAAATTTTGAAATTTGAGCAATATGATATATAAGCATTTCCTTGTAATTCAAGTTAAAATAATTAAACCTATGAACACTGAAATATCTATTTAAATATTACATCAAAATGTAATGAAATGTTAATTTAAAAAATAATTCATTGTGAAAGGATTAATATTCTTTTTGAGGTTGTTTACAACTGCCTCACAAGAAGGAAATATTACACACAGTTATCAAGATCAATCTATTTTTAGCATTTGAGGGCCTATATGACAAACAAATGTTCAATAAGCATTAGCTTTAGTTGGTAACACATTTCTTAATCTGAGTACTACTAAATTTTAAACTTTTATTTCTTTTTAGGGCATGCGGATGAACTTCCTACTCCTAAAACTTCTAAAACACCGCCTACAATTTCTAAAAAATTAAAGTTAGATGTCCTTATCACAAAATCATCTACCAATAAAAGATAAATTTGATGAACAAGTTTCACGATTTATATTTTCAGTGAATTGCCCCTTTAAGTTGGTAGAAATTAAGGAATTTCAACAGTTTTGTACTTCTTTACAACCAAGTTATAAACCACCTAGTCATACCGATGTAGCTCTGACAAATGTTTACCCAAGATTTACAATGATGAAGTTAAGGGATGTAAAGCTGAGTTAGGAAATCAGACATTTTGCATGGCAATGGATGGACGATTATTCACAATGAACCAATTGTGTGAGTAAGTGTTATCAAAGAGAGTGGTAAAGTCATTCTCGTCGGTACTATTGACACATCCGGCTCATCACATACTGGAAGAAAACTTCAAATGTAAAATATCAAGTTTTGTTACAGACAATACTGAAAATATGGTTTCTGCCAGAAAGACTCTGGATGAAGAGCTTGGCTTTTCAGGGCTTACATATGGGTGCAGTGTCCACATTTTAAACCTGCTCGCCAAAGATTTGGTTAAAACTGATGTAACAAAGCATGTTACAAGTATATTAAAATATTTTTGCAATCATCTGCCAAAAGCATGGTATCATGCAGAAGGTGGAAGTGCATTGGTACTTCCTGTAGAGGTAAGATTGAATACTTATTGTGATTCTCTTGAATCTTATGTTAAAAATTGGTCAATTCTTACTAAAGTTTGTGAAGACCACAGATCTCAGATACATAGTGACATCTCTAGTAAAATCCTAAATATTGGTTTAAAAAGAAATCTCGAGGACATGATAGTGTGATTCTGAAGCCAATAGCTGAAACTATTGATTTTGTACAAAGGAACAACTGCTCCCTCGCTGAATGTGTATTAGCATGGAAAAAGCTATAATTGAAGATAAAAGAAACAGCAACATCGAACAATAAAAAGGTCTCGTCATCAGCATATAAAAATAGATATGAACAATCATTAACAGATGCACACTTTGCTGCAGTTAGTCTAAGCCCATCAGTGCTAATTTCTAATATGGATATTAATATCACTAAAGAAGAGAGAAATAAGGGTTTTGAATTTATCAAACAAAAATGTGGCATTGGTTTCCTAGCAATCACATTAAAATTTTTGGAGAAGTTGAAACCATTTCCTGCCGAAAATTTTTTTTTTGACCCTAAGGTTGTTGATACAATGTCTAATTTTGAGTGGTGGAATAGTTTTTATAATGTTTCAGGTAAAGATGTAGGCTGAGAGTGATATGCAAGTTATGAACATGCTTAACTACAGCCAAAGCTTTGACTGCCTGTGTTGAAAGGATTTTTTCAACATTTGGTATAGTTCATTCCAAATTGCGAAACAGATTAGGAATGGACAAAGCATCAAAAGTAGTGTTTCTAATGAAGCGAATGAACAGTTATTGAGGGTAAAGCTATTCAATACTGCTGTGAGATAAGTTTTTCTTCTGCTTTTCTTAATAAAATGTTCTGATATATTTCACAAGTACATGATTCTTTAGTTTTCAAATATTTTTTATGTATCATTATATTTATAAATTAAAATTCCTTTAATTGTATATTCTTTAATGAAAATATATATCAATGACTAGTATTAGTAAAATATATTTAAATATATATTTTCTTTAAAAAAACATTAAAATCAAAAAAATTATGGTTTAAATCGAAAAAATCTGATTTAAATCAAAAAAATTATGGTTTAAATCGAAAAAATCTGATTTAAATCAAAAGAATCAATTTTTTTGAAAAAAAATCAACAACCCTGAAAAGAATATAACCTTACCCGTCGGCGAAAATGTAATCCTAACGATCGGAACGAAAAAGACTAAATGGCTGTTCAAACGTTTGAAAAGAATCGCTAAAAACAAGAACTAGTGAAAGGTAATCAGGAATAATCCAAGGCAACGACGCTACTGCACAAAGGGGAAAAACTCTGTTATCCATTTGAATCGCCCGTGCTTTAAATGCCATCTATAATAGATGGGTAATGGAAGCTTCTAGAAAGCGAGAGAGAAGAAACGGCAACCCACTGCCATTACGCCGGCATGGGAAAAACTTATAGCACCTTGGCGATCTGGATTACACTGCACCTGTTCTGGGAGAGAATGTGTGCTCTGAGTGTATGCTTGGCCTTAATGTATTTATGTTGTCGAGTTATGCTTGTTTTGTATTCATGCTGCCACGTGGCTTCCATTTTCTGAAGTAAAGATGGAAATGCTTGGATTTTCATGTTTTGTAAGTATCATGTTGTAGGCCTGTCTGCTCTCTGCAGAGAGACTTTTTCAAATGGGAGACCGGTTCACATTTGTGCCTCAAAGCTGGAAAGCCACAGAAAACCAACATCAGCCGACCACCCCTGTGCCGTCAACAAAGTTCAAACCTGGATCATCAGGGCGAGAGTCCAGCACGATGCCTACACGACCGCACAGTGGCAGGGAATTTTTACTACTATTGAACCTTGTCCATATTCCTCTGCGGAACTTATAACGTTCCGAGCGTTAGGATTACATTTTCGTCGGCCAGTAAGGTTGTATCCTTTTTATTTATTTTTCTTATTAATATTCGTTATTTTATTTAATTTCCGTTATTTATTTAAAAGAATCTGGATACCCGGAAATAGTCCGGGTTTTAAATTTTTTTATACCTAGAATATGCTTATTTATATAACATGCAGGACCGTTGTTTATTTAAATATACTATTATATTTTATGTTCCATGATATTTTTCATATTTGAATGGGTTTTTATTATTGTTTTCCATGCTGGCGTTTTTTTTTTCGGCGTCCGCAGTGTCTAACGGCCTTGGCGACTTTTGATCAGGTCGTCGGACATGTTTGGCGACGAAAAAAAAAAGTCGCCAGAAATCGCCAATCTCTGGATTATACCTGTTCCCAAAGAACTAATTTCAAATAAGTTATATTGATACAAATTGAATGGCACGCATTATACTTGAACTCACTTCATGAGATACGCATTCACCACACCTCAATTTCAAACAGTGGCGACAAAAGTAAAGTTTTGTAATGGGACGCTGAGCATCACAGCTGCAGCAGTACTGTACACTTTTGTTCATAAAAACTTGCGACATTGTACAAATTTGAATGATATCTATGATATCCAATCAATCAATGACTTTATTTTAGCAGGGTTTTCGGCTAGATACGCTTTGGGCTAGATCTCTTCTTCTTCAATTATACAGGGCTTTATGCCTTCGAGCCATCCCCTGTTAGAGAAAAATATTCCACAAGAGCATAGAACATGTCATAAAAAAATATATTAACGAAAAAGTTACCATAAACACAGAACACACAGGAATTCCAACATTTTCTATTCTCCTCTCTTCTTCAGAATGATATGGAGAAAAAAACACAAACCAGACGAGCAAACGCAGATGGAGATGTTAAGGCGCGTATACACTAGCGCGTGGATCATGCAATGAAAGCAGCGTGCGTTGCAAGATCGGCGCGCTAGTGTATACGCACCCCATCTCATGATGGGGGAAAAAGTCTTCAGGCTTAGGGGACGATGCTAATCCGCTTTAAAATGATATTATGACATCTAGATGAGTGTGTGGTAACAAAACTGAACCAAAAACAACCAAGGCAGAAAAAGACACATAAACCAAACCAAACGAGAGAAAGAAAAAGAAGGAGAAAAAAAAACAACTCACGAGAAACGTTGACTGAGGCTAAGAACATAGTGGGACGGCGAGTAAAGCAACGAATGAAGGGGAAAAAAACGCGGGAAGAATATAGCATGATGGAGCAAAGAACGACCCACGTTGTTCTAGAGTCGGTCAGTGACATATATCTATTGCTCTTGGAAAACTCTGGGCTTAAGATTTGGTATTTGTTGTAAAATAAAACGCAGTTGTAATGTGCACAGTATAAACAAAACACGACACATACATGGGGAATTTCATCATCTCTACAACCAACTTCGAGAACATCCAGAAAAGTTTATATCGTATTTTCGTATGAATTTATCTACGTTTGACTACATTTTAGAAAAAATAACTAACAAGTTATTTATTATATTAAAAAATTGCACGAACTTCAGTCGCAACCCCATCAATCCCACAGAACGTCTTGCAGTGACATTAAGGTAAGAAAAACATTTTTTAATTTACATTTAACAATTTATTTTGAACTGAAAATTAATAAGCGGAAAAAAATCACAAAAAAGACGCAAATCACTCACAAGACTGTACAAACGTAGCTGCTGGACAATCTTGTACATTCTGAACATGTAGAACTTTTGAAGGATCGAGATGGTAGACATGAGTTATGGATTAAGCATTAGGACCCCCTGAGTTGCATTAACATTTATTTGGCTCATGCTGTCTGTAAACGAAGTCATGAACTGGTTCTTGCATTTTAATTCGTAATATCATTTTTTTTTTTGTGGAGCGAGAGAACGCACGTGTGGTAGCAGGCTGTCAAAAAAACTTTCATCATCATCACCTACATTGCTGTTTTTCTATAATTCTCAACTTATTTTCTTCCAACTTGAGAAGAGCAGTACCAATGTCAGAATCGTTTTGCTTTTGTCGTTTTAATCCTTTAATAACTAGAGTAGCGGAATTTCCCAATTCATTTCCCCAGGGCCGGTCTTAGACCTAGTTGCGCCCGGTGCAAAAACAGTTGTCAGTTCCCCCCCCCCCCCCACCAGGTGCGGATCCAGAGTGATGTGTCGGAGAATTTTTGCTAGTCATTACTGTCCCGTAAAATACGGGACAGATTCATTCTACCATATTATCAGACTCGGTGTGTGGTGATCGTCCCCATCGCCCTCCCCCCTCTTGGTTGGATATTAAGGACGAAGAAGTCGGAAAAGCTTTCTTCCTAAAATGGGGTTACCACCATTTAACTTGTAAACAAGCATAAAAACCCAACTTGTTTGATTTAAAAACATTAAAAAAATGTCACACATTTATGCAGGGTACTCACCACAAAGAATCTATCTTCTTCATACTTATTTTAATTGAATTTTATGGTAAAATAAGTATAGTTTCACGCGTAAGGGTTATGATAATACAAGTGGTTAAATGAAAGTGATATTTTCGTATGATTACTTTCATATTTATAAAACTCATGTGAACTTCATTCAAAATTATCCCTTTCAGACCCAATACTAAGAAACGGAAGGGGCAGGCAAACACCAGCTAAAGCACCGGGCTCTGCAGCTTGGGCAGGCCCGTAACTATTCCGGAGCAGCTTGGACGGTGACCCGAGCGGAATGGGAGGGGGCACTTATAACTCCTTTTTCTGAGCATAACCATTTCAAGAAAAGTCTGTCCCCGAGAAAGCTAGCCAAGTGGTTTTTCTGAGGCCCTGCCTAGTAAATTCTAGATAATTTTAAATAGATCTCATTTTCGTGAGGCCCCTCTACTTTTGAGGATCTCGGGCAGCGCCGGGTTGAGTCCATGCGTTAAAACGACACTGTGTGAGAAGGTGTTATTTTTCTCTCTAGATTTTTTTTTTAACCTCAGGTATTTCGGCTTCAATCTCAACGATAACGCGCAATTCTCTTCCACCTTACCAAGGTGTAAAACAATGCCGTGAAGCATACCCAAGTTGTCGCCTGACGTCAATAAAAACGTTTTTTGGAAGTCATAAAATGTCTCAAACATGACGTGATAAAATGGTCATTATGTCCATTTTGGAAACGTCAAAAATGACCATTTGCAAATAGTTAGACTTTCAGAAGATAGATATCGCTATTCGGAGAGACGGGGGGAAGTATCACTTTCTGGGGCAGGTCGGATTGTCCCTATGCATCTCACGCCATGCCTTTACCGATCGCGCTATCGTAGCAGTAACCACCTGGTTTTTACCAGGACTTTAAAAGTATTGATTAATTATATTGCAATTACCGTTTAATATCTTGCTGAGTTTAGCCGATGGCAGTTATTTTTTCGTTTTATTTTATTTTTTTATCCATGAAAAATATAGTAATATAATTATAAATATAATTATTTGCGTTATTTATAATTATCGAAAAAAAAATGTTTTTAAAAAATTCATTTTTTTTAGCTCAATGAATTCGTTGCATCTTTTTGAATTTTTGACAGATTTCACAGATCTTCTGATTGTCCGTAAAAAACACGATATGGATGCAATTATAATTTATATAACGTATGTTGATAAATTTATATGAACAATTACTCATTGAAAAATTTTGCATTTCCATTCAAAACAAAATCGCAATTAAATGTACTTCATTTATCTTGTGACAACCAGTAACGAATAGGCCTAGGGTAATTTTGAAACACCCTCTGAAGGTTCATTAACAAACATTTTGGATAATTTTGATATTTTCATCCGGAACAGAATTTTTCAGTTGGAAAGAAATTCGTGATTTTTATGACGCAAAATCGTTTACGCCATAAAAAATCACGTCATTTCATGACCTTCATGGCTAATAAGGTCATGAAATGATCTGATATTTCATTTGGGTAATCAAGAATCGCGTTATTTCCTGACCTTTATTGTTCGTGGTCATTAAATGACTTTGAAATGGCGTGATTTTTTTTTCACTGACGTCATTCAGAGAAAATGACCAAATTTTCACGTCATATTTGACGTCATGCTACTACTTGGGTATTTTAGGAACAACGATCCCAATGGAATAAAGCAATATATATTTTGCACCTCACTTTTTTTTATTTTAAAAAGCAGGAGGGGGGTAGGTCCATGATTGTAGAATCTACGTCCCGTATTTCCCGGAACAGTCCCGGTATTTTCTGTTTTTTGGCCGTCCCGACTTTTTGGCAAAAGTGTCCCGGTTTTTCCCGCATACGAAACCTACTTGAATTTTTATTCTTTATTGAAGTCAAAGATTGAAATTATTTTTCAACTCATAAATTATTTTATGATAATTACAACTATATATGGGAATATTAATCTCCCACATTTGCCTTGGTATACTTTTTTTTTTTTCGTGGAATACATGTTAATCCACTGCAATTTGCAGTAATGCATCATTTCCCGCCATTGTGATTTTTCCACAATTGCAACAATATTTAGTTTTGGCGTCGTTTTTGGCAATAACCGGTATTTTCCTGTATTTGAAATCCTAATGTCCCGTATTTCTTTCGAAGAAATATGGTCAGCACATGCTTAAATCACTGAAAAGTCACCAATCGAGAAAAATTTTGAAGCGACTTATATAATTTCCATCGAGGAGAAATAAAGTATTTCTGTATTTCTCCTCTAACGGCCGTATTCACCGTCCAGGTTCAGAACGCGATCCAGGTTCTAAACCGCGTTTCACCTCAAAATTGGTATTCACCACCCCTGAATCGAGATCCACGGACCAGCTTTTCGAGCCTGAAACTGAACCTCCGATATCGGCGATCCAGCAGGGTGGATTGAGTTTCAGCGCATGCGCAGTGAACATTATCGTCGCTGCAAACACAAACATCGACATCTAATGGCGGTCGCGCTGAATTGTTTTTACGATGACCCGAAATGAAATAGGGAATTTAGAAAAATTTATTAATTATAGGGTGATGAGTAGGGTGACCATACGTCCCGTATTTCCCGGGACAGTCCCGGTATTTTCTGTATTTTTGGTCGTCCCGACTTTTTCGCAAAAGTGTCCCGGTTTTTCCCGTATTTTACACGACGCTTACTTGAATTTTTATTCTTTATTGAAGTCAAAGATTGAAATTATTTTTCAAGTAATAAACTATATTATGATAATTACAACTATAAATGAGAATATTTATCTCCCACATTTGTCTTGGTGAACGTTTTTTTCGTGAAATTCATTTTAATCCACTGCAATTTGCAGTAACGTTTCATTTCCCGCCATTGTGATTTTACCGTAATTTTAAGAATGTTTGGCAACTTTGCTCGGTTTTGGCAATAATTGGCGATGTCCCGTATTTGGAATCTCAATGTCCCATATTTCTCTCGAGGAAATATGGTCAGCCTAGTGATGAGTGACCACGTTTAGGTATTAAATATATGTTAAGTAATTATCCCCGATCAATGAAAGCTCTCAACTACTTCTTGAAGCCATCAACAAGTGACGAAAGAAGGTGAGTAATGATACTTTTCTATGATTTCCTTCAAATCTGAACTTCATTCGCTAACAAAATGATCATTATCAAATAATGATAGAATTGTATGAGTAATATACTCATGTATTGATATTAATGACAAATTCGTCTTTATGGTACCTGAAACAGGGTCGTAGTGGGCAGGGCCGTCTAAAGAACACCATGGGCCCCCGGGCCAAGTGACTTTTCTGAGGACCTACCAGGTAAATTACAGAAAATTTCAACCAAATCTCATTTTTGTGAGGCCCCTCTTCTCTCGAGGCCCCCGGGCCGTGCCCGGGTTAGGTCCATCCGTTAAGACAGCACTGGTAGTGGGCTCTTTCGATGCAGACTTTTTTCTTGAGTGGGGGCCCCTGAAAGTATTATTATGTAAAATAAAGTGTACATTTTTGTGAGGGCCCCCCATTCTCTCGGCCCTCTGGAAGTGCTCCGGTTGCCCCAGCTTATTTACGGTCCTGACCTAAAGGTTAAAATGGCAGGGTATAGTGTCACGCTTTTGAAGTTTTTTCCTCTCTGAAAATAATGTATCATTGGTCTGAAAAGAAGTCATGAATATCTCTCTTGAATTGCAGGAATAGTCACTTGTATATAGTGTATACAAAAAAAATTTTTTTTGTATTACTTGTATACAAAAAATTTTTTTTTCCCTAACCAGGACCATCTTAAGAGCATGATGCCCCCCCCCCCCCCGAGACGAGAAATTTTTCTGTGGTCCTACCTGGTAAATTCTAGAAAATTTCAGCCAGATCTCATTTTTGTGGGGCCCCTTTTTCTCTTGAGGAGCCTCGTACATTAAGAACTCGCAAAATGTACTAGGCAAAAGCGATCATTACAGTAGTGCATTTTAATTCCTAAACAATACAATATTCACCAACACTCTAAAATATAGATTTGTGTATGAAATGTTTCGTCTCTAATATGAAAATATTCATATTAATGCCAAGCAAAATATATTACCTTTTTTTAGCTTTTACCTCTTGGCAATAATATATTTGATACTTTGCTGCTGTGTGTAAACATGACATTTTCCTTCTATATTCAGTCGATCTCGCTTATAATATTCCCATGTATAATATTTTCCTGCTTAGTACTCGAACTAATTTTTATTAAGATTTCCTGTTTAAAGCATTTTACCCGCTTACATTTTTCATGGTAATTTTTTGAAAAAAAAAAAAACCTTTATAAGCAGAATCGACAGTATTTGCACAAATGAAAACATGTGCACAACAAAAAATATTTTCTGTGATGCACTCTCATTATCCAAAATCATATAATTATCAGCTCATTTCATTCTATTTGTGCATCAGTATTTTGCATATAAATATCAGTTCATTCGTTTATTATTTACAGTTAAACCTTACTACAATGATACTTGATATAAAAATAAATCCCTCTACATCAATATTTTGAAAGTCTTGTTTGGAAATTCCTATAGTATAATGTTAAACTGCTGCCACTCAATTAGAGATGAGAATATTAATATGAGAAATAACTTGAGAATAATTCTTATTATTTTTGATAAGAATATTCCCCAGTAATTTATAAAAGTAGTCTTTCCAAAGAATATTCTCTAGGATATTATATATAATTATATTATAAATAACTGGAGAATATTCTTATTAAGAATAATAAGAATATTCTCAAGTTATTTACAATAGTAGTCCTTCGTTGTAATATTCTCAAGAATTTTACATCTCTAATCTTAATACAACAGCAGTCCCTCTACAATGATATTTTTAGTGTTTGATCATACCTTTCGTGCTCAAAACACTAATTCAAAAATTCATGAAATTACTTTTTGGAACCTTATTTATGTGCAGTTCATGCCAGCATTGGGCAATGATTGAGTGAAATTTATAATATTTAAGTAATCTATCATTACATAACTAGTACCACGTGATTGCTGATTACATGTGCTTTATTCGTATTATGCAGTATGATTTCACTGTATTTGAAATCGCAACACATGAGTATGATTTGCTTCATTCTTTAGGGAAATTTTTTTTCATGAAAACTATGTTTTTAATTTTTCAGATGAAACAAGTATTTGGGAGCAAAAGTAGGGTAAAAACACATCTATGATAAAATGTGGCCACTGAAGACAAGCTGACTCAATCACAGAAGAAAATCTCAATATTTATTTACAATGTTTGTGTGTGTGTTATACGTACCATTATTTTTTTTAGCAATCTCAAATACTTCCATATAAATATGAATAAATTATTTTTGATAATTGATTTGTCGTTATTTCTTAAGTGAGGAAAATGTTAGCTTTTTTTTTACGTAGTTTGAATTTGTGCCTTAATTATGTTCAAGTTACAGTGTAAATTTTGAAAGTAACGAATTACTAGATTGTGATTATCACGTAAATACAGTATATATTTTTAAAAAATCCAGATTTAACTACCAATCCTGCTAGTAAAAAGAGGGATGGAAAATGATTTTGTTGATGAATAATGACGTTGAATCTATCAATATATGTCAAGTTTTTTTAATTTTTAGTCTTGGCTATTAGTTTACCCTTTAGTTAAACATGATTCAAAGGCAATGCATTTTACACATAAAAAAAAAAAATTGTCCATACACTAATGCTTGTATTGACTGTCAGATTTGAAACTTTGTTTACAGATTTTTTTATTTTTACGAATCTTAAAGCTAATCAAAAACTAGTACACATGTTAGAACAGTTTTTTGTTGAAAAGGAAACTGTTGGGTTTAGCATTTTTATACATTGAGAGGGGGGGGGGGCACATCTTGTGTGTAGGAAGGATTGCGTGCAACTATCATACAAGTTTCAACAAATATAATTACAAAAAATCAGTCTCAGATATTAACTTATTTGGCTAATAGGAAATATAGCATCACAAGAATTACTATTAGCATAAAAAATTTTTTTGGAAATCAAATTCACTGAATTTTGTACTTTTTCATTTTAATATGCGTATCTAAAAATTTGATTTCAGGTACAAAACAATCATAATTTAAAAAATATTCAGATAAAAATTATTTTTTGAAAAATTTCCAAATTTATTAGTATTTTTTAAAATATAAATTTTACACAATTGCGACCGTCCTTTTTTCCTTCATTTCATTCACGATTAATAAAATTTGTATGTGCTGATACATTTTTTTTTTCTTCAAAGCAATGAAAAGCGCATAAGCTGATTGTACGTGCGATATATAATTTATCTAATCTGAGAATATTAGCAATTCCGTAGCGAAATGAAAAACCATCATTATAGATATAGCGGAAGTAGGAAAGAAAACAGTAGCTGGAATGAAATGGAATTTCCATTAAAAAGGGGATGATAAAACCATATTTTGCTTATCGAAAAAAAATTGTTGAAAAACGTAAACACAAGAATCCAACCGTTGAGTTTTCTACTTCATTAGAAGATCAAAAACCCTTCATCCAATCAGCGTCGGATCTACTTTCGCCAAGCTAATATACGCCAAATACTCGCCAACTGAACCGAGTTTCACTTGATACGCATTCGAGACTCACTGGTGAATGCCAAATTCGTTCTAAAACTGAAACGGGTTTCAACTGATCCGCGTTTCAGGACCGTGAGTGGTGAATACGGCCGTAAGGAAATTTCCCATATTCGTGGGAAAAATTGGCCAAAATTTGCCCAAGTGGGAAATTTCTTAGCGTTTGTGTAGGCTGACCATATTTCCTCAAAAGAAATACGGGACATCGGGATTGCAAATACGGGAAAATACGGGACTTCGCCAATTATTGCCAAAAACGACGCCAAAACCAAACAAAGTTGCCAAATATTGTTGAAATTACGGATAAATCACAATGGCGGGAAATGATGCATTACTGCAAATTGCAGTGGATTAAAATGTATTCCACGAAAAAAAAACCGTTTACCAAGGCAAATGTGGGAGATTAATATCCCATATATAGTTGTAACTATCATAAAATAATTTGAGTTGAAAAATAATTTCAATCTTCGACTTTAATAAAGAATAAAAATTCAAGTAGGCTTCGTGTGAAATACGGGAAAAACCGGGACACTTTTGCCAAAAAGTCGGGACGGCCAAAAAAAGAGAAAATACCGGGACTGTCCCAGGAAATACGGGACGTATGGTCACCCTACATTTGTGGGTAATTTTGACTAATTTAATTCATCTAACAAAAGAATTTTTTGAAAAAAAATAAAGAAATTAATGCAGTGCAATACTTTTCTATTGTTTCTATTGAAAAATACTTGATTACGTATTTTCCTCGCTAGATGACAGCACATTTTTCGGGATTCATGGGAAAAATTTAGTCAAAAGTAAGGTGACCATACGTCCCGTATTTCCCGGGACAGTCCCGGTATTTCCTTTTTTTTTGGCCGTCCCGACTTTTTGGCAAAAGTGTCCCGGTTTTTCCCATATTTTACACGAAGCCTACTTGAATTTTTATTCTTTATTGAAGTCAAAGATTGACATTATCTTTCAACTCATAAATTATTTTATGATAGTTACAACTATATATGAGAATATTAATCTCCCACATTTGCCTTGGTGAACGGTTTTTTTTTTTCGTGGAATACATTTTGATCCACTGCAATTTGCAGTAATGCATCATTTCCCGCTGTTGTGATTTTCCCGTAATTTCAGCAATATTTGGCAACTTTGTTTGATTTTGGCGTCGTGTTTGGTAATAATTGGCGATGTCCCGTATTTGGAATCCCAATGTCCCGTATTTCTCTCAAGGAAATATGGTCAGCCTAGTCAAAAGGGAAATTTTGTGGGAAGAGGTTGCCACCAAAACGCTTGAAGAGGCTGCAAGCGCTTTGGTTGCCACCATCACTGTACTGAAGAAAAGAAAAGATTCAATCATGAATTGGTTCAGAGGTTTGTTTTGGATTTCCGATTTCTTTTCTTTGCTGTAGCCAAAAAAAACTTGCTGATAAGCAAAGACCCATTGATTGAAGTTCTGCTGATTTGCTACTCCGCCCCCCCCCCTCCATTTCCCGAACGGGGTGTCTGAAAAGACGTAAGCCGAAAGGACGACTCTTTTTGTCTGATTATTTTTATAGAAACCTTCGGTTTCGTACAAATTATACCTAGGGTCCCAACTGCGTTTAGCATAACCCCTCCCCCATGGCCAACAGGTAGGGGATGCAGACGCGCGCCCTCCTCTCTGGACAGATTTACACATGCTGCCCCTGAACTGATCATGAGATGGAAAAATTTTAACAGCTATTCTCTTCCTCCCAAGAAAAAAATTGAAAAAAGAAATGATAAAATCATATCCGATTTTTTTTTTTTTTTTTTTTTGCCTGGCGGTATAAATAATTAATTGCATGCTGTTTAATGTGATCACACTGAGCCATGGGGTTTTTTTCATGACAATAACAGATAGTTAAATAATATGCAGTGGAACTTTGGTTCACAAGCATAATTTATTCCATAAATGTATCTGTAATCCAAAATGATTACTTTTATAAGTTCTCATGGGCAGTGCCGTCTTAACGCCTGGGCCCACCCAGAGTTGGTCCTAGAAATTTTGCCGCTCTTTGGATATGACTATCTGAAAAAGTTTTCTTTCTCCCTATTACAATAGTTCCCAAAGTTTCGGTCACAGCCTTCTCAAGAGGAGTGGGTCACAGATAATTTAGGGCAGCCGTAAGAGCACTATACTAGAGATATTTATAGTATTGTGTTGGCTGAGAAAAAGGCATTTGTCAAAAAATGAACAAGTAATACAAACTTGCCATGGAATTCGGCCAAAAAAAAGTTGATAAGGAGTTTAATAGTCCTTTACCATGGAGACAAAAAACGTAATTCAGAAACCAGTTTCTGTAGAGGCCTCAACCTGATGAATCCTCTGATTCTTGATCCTCTGATTTGGAAGTGTATAAATGAGGTGTATTGAGATGAATTGAGCATTAAACAACAAAGACTTTTGAATAGCATTTCAAAAGTATTGCATTAACTTGAGTTTTTTTTTTTACCCAACCACGCTTTACCCTCAAAATGATTCCGATCTGCGAGAGTTAAAACACTGTCATAAAAAGTGCTGCCTTATGCTGCTGCCTCGTGCCGACCCTGGCTTTTACAAAAAGTAGAACCAGTTGAAATTTTTGAAAATTTGCCAGGTAGGGCCTTAGAAAAATCACTCGCCCAGAGGATCCATGCTGCTGTTAAGATGGCCCTGCTCATGGGTGACGATATGGACGGGTCTTGCCCATTCCCCCTGCAACAGAAAGAGCCTCATAAAAATGAGATCTGATCAAATTTCTGACTGAGTATGTAAATCGGGTAGCAGGTATTTCTTTCCAGGTAGGAGAACCATTATGACTGGTCTGCTAAACGAAATCTGTTCTAAATAATAATTTTCCCAAATAAATTAATATTTAAAAGAGTGATAAGGTAGGTCACATTCTTGTTTAACTTAGTTTTGAGCAATTTTTCTGAAATGGGTAATTTTGTTTTCAGCCGACGATTAAACAGTAATTGAGCGGGAGATAAGTTCACATCAGGAAGAGGCGTGTTCCGATATTCCATTAAATTAACCAAAATCTTCTCTTCATCGCCATTGGATTTCCTAAACATGCTCTTGGCTATTCCTACTGATTTTTCTGCCATTCCGTTACTTTTGGGATACCTGGGACTTGCGAAAATGAACTCAAAATTCCATCTATCAGCAAATTGTTTGTAATGTAAGCTATTGAAAAGGTTATTGTCTGAGACAACTTGGTTTGGTACCCCGACTTTACTGAAGAGGCTTTTGAGTGTGCTAATTACTTCCGATGCACTTTTGTCCTTTATTGCCTCAATTTCTATCCATTTTGAGAAATAGTCAGCCAATACAAGATAGTATTTGTTTCCGAATTCCATTAGATCAACACCAACCTTAGAAAAAGGTCTGTTAGGAATTGAGTGATGTCAGTGGTTCTTTAACATTCTGCTTCCTGAATGTTTCGCAAATATCATAGTTCAACACTATTCTTTCAATATCTCTTGATAAGCCAGGCCAATATAAGATCTCTCTTGCTTTGCACTTAACAATCCCCATGTGTGACTCGTGTATTAAACATAACATATCTTTACGAAGTGCTTCAGGGACTATTAGTTTGTTATTAAAAAACAACCCATCAGCTATGTATATCTGATCTCGTAGCTTGTAGTACTGTTTGACAGTGCTTGAACATCTGTCAGTGGGCCAACCATTCTTATTATAACGAATTATCTCTTGAAGGGTTGGGTCAAGCTCAGTACATTTTTGGAATTGTTTCAGTTTCCTCTCACTGATAGGCAGTGATCTGGAAATTTCATGTACAACATACAACATTTCTGGATCGTCTACACCCGTGTCTTTAATGTAAGCCCTTGACAATGCATCAGCAATATGCATTTGACAGCCTGGCAAGTATTCAACAGTGAAATCATACTTAAGTAATTTGAGAAGCATTCTTTGTAATTGAGTTGAGATCTTGCTGATGGGCTTATGAATTATTGAAATCAATGGTTTGTGGTCACTTTTGACAAGTACTTTGTGGCCATAAATCAAGTTGTGAAATTTTTCAAATGCAAAGACTATGGCAAGTAATTCTTTCTCAATCTGGGCATAGTTTTTTTTCAGTTTCTGACAGGCTCCTGGATGCAAAAGAAACTGGATGATCTTCTTCCCATCATCCAATAGTAGCCCATCTTTGGAACTGTCACACTGAATAACAATAGGCAAGGAGTCGTTAAATACTTTCAACACAGGAGTTGAACTGATCAATCTTTTCAGATTCACGAAGCTTCGATCTTGCTCATGGTTCCACTGAAACTCAATGTCTTTCTTTAGCAGTTCCCTTAGAGGAGATGTCACAACAGACACGTTTGGAATGAACTTTGCTAAAAAATTAACCATACCAAGCAATCTCTGTATGTCATTCTTGTTGGATGGTTTTCAAACTCCATAATTGCCTTCACGTGGCTTGGATCAGCTTTTATTCCATCCTTAGAAATTAAGAGGCCCACATACTTGACTTCATTAACCCTAAATTGAAATTTATCAGGGTTGAATTTCACATTGCTTGTTTTTGCCCTTTCTAAGACTTTCAGCAAGATTTGATCATGTTCTTTCTTGTCATTGCCTGCTACTATCAAGTCATCGAAATAGATCTCAACCCCATTTATGTCACCAAACAGTTTTTGATTGGCTTTCTGAAAAACCTCTGGAGCAGAGCTAATTCCAAATGGCAACCTGTTAAATTTAAACTGCCCAAAAGGCGAATTGAAAGTGCATAGTTCTGAACTGGCCTCGTCCAAAGGTATCTGCCAAAATCCTTCTTCCAAGTCAAGCACAGAATAAAACTGTTTACCTTCTAACTTATTGATAATTTCATCAGCTGATGGAATAATGTGATGTTTCCCCCCTTTATGGCTTTGTTGAGATTTCTGGGGGTCAAGACAAATTTGTAATTTCCCATTTGGTTTTTCTATTATTACTAGGCTATTGACCCAATCAGTTGGTTTGTGAACTGGCGATATAACACCGGATTGTACCAGCTCGTCTAATGTTTTACCCAATTTTTTATATAGCGACTAGGGTACTCTTCTGGGGGCATTTATTACAGGCACCACTTCATTCTTTACAACTATGTTATGAGGCTCTCCCGGAAATTGTCCCAAACCAGTAAATACACTTTCATATGTTTCAATGGCCTTTACTTTAGAATCAATAGTTACAAGATCTATCAACTGTATAAGATTCAATTGTTTGCATCAGGGTTGGCAGGTTTTTGACGGTTTAAACTGTCACGTCAAAAACCCACCGTCAAAAACCTCAAATACTGCTTTTCAACATATAAATTCCCATTGAAAATACAAACATTGATTGCATGTAATGCTTAAAGTGACTATGCTGCAATACATAATGTGTGATTTTAAAATAATCTTCCCCCCCCCTTACATAATTATTTTGGACAATTATATACATGTATATATACTTGTAAAATATAGAATTTGAGTAAAGCATAGCATAAAACTACGGAAGGATATGTAATGTATTCAAGATAGTTTCAACCTTCTAAAATTTCTTCAACTGTTTACTTATATATGAATATATATATATATATATTTGCATATCAACATCTGCTCTACTTTTTTTTTTTACAACAGATACATGTTTAAAAAGTTCTTTCATGCTTGCTATATATAATGTTGATTTCTGTTATTATATTATCTAGACAATCCCAGATATTTAAAACAATATTCTTATTGTACATTAGAATATATATATCCAGCTATCAAAATACTAAATTATCCTAAAATAATTTTTCTCCTGAAAAATTAATTAGTTCATTATTAGTCAAAATTTTTCATTGTTACCACAGTTTCTATTCTTGGGTTACATTTGGTGGTATATTTTTAAATGGTAAGTGGTTTTTTTCCCTTCAAAAAGACCTTATAAAAGTAGCCTGAATATACATATTTTTTATATAAAGTATCTTAGTTACTTAAGTTATATTACAATATCAAAATTGCTAATTCTTACCACATTTTTTAACCTTGGGCTATGCATTCTGACGTTCTATTTTTAGAAAATTCATGAATGGGGATTGCATCACAGATCTAAATGTAGTGGTATATTATCTCACAGGGTTTTGTTTTTCTTTTTCCTTCACCAAGAAGCAGCAACAGTAGTGACTGCATTATCATGCTAGGGGCAGATGGTCTAATAATCCAATAAAGACACCAGCTGCCCTTAGAGGACAAAGACCAGTGTACTAAAGAAAATTCCAACTTTGCTATTTATTGTTTGAATTGTAAAGAAGTGAGGCAGGGGCGTAGCCAGAAATTTCGTTCGGGGGGGGGGACCACTTTCATTTCGGGAGGGGACCAAAGTGACAGAACAATGGATTTGGCCATCTTTTTCCCTTTTTTCTGTCATTTTCTCACATTTCGGGGGGGGGGGGACCAGACCCCCAAGTCCCTCCCCCTCGCTACGCCCTTGTAGTGAGGATTAATATGGAAACCAATTTCAGAAATTTCATTTGATATTTTTATGTTTAGTGAAACCAATTTCTAAGAAATCATAAATATTTAATCTATTATTAGTTTAAAATATAATGAATCGTGGTGGAAGGCCACAGCATATAGTCTGGCGAAATTTTGTTAAAGTAGAGAAAAATGGAAAGATATATGCAAAATGCATTAATTGTGGAGTTATGCGATGTAATCGTGTGGACAGGATGAAGAGCCATATAGCTCAGTGTATTGGAAGGGGCAATGATGTTGAATAAATACCTGATGTACAAAAAGCAACTACATCAACATCTACAGAGTCCACTGCTTCACAGCCTATTATTTTGTTGGAATCAACAGAACCTGAAATTTTCACTCAAAAAAAGAAGCAAAAAATTGATGACTTCATTGTGAAATCAAATTCTGCTACAACTAAAAAAATTGATTTATTAGTGGCAAAGTTTTTTTATGCCAATAATATCCCATTCAGTGTTGTTGAACATTCAAGTTTCAAAGATCTAGTTTCTGCTTTGCGACCTGGTTATAATACCCCAAGTAGAAAAGCTTTGGCTCAGTCATTGCTTGATGAAGTTACAAGAGAGGTTGAGAAAACTGCAAAAGACAATCTCAGTGGAAAAGCTGTAACTTTAATTGAAGATGGATGGAGCAATATTCATAACGATCCAGTCATAGCTACATGTATACATTCTGAAGGTAAATCCTATTTTCTTGAAGCTGTTGAGTGTGGTGCTATTATGAAAAATGCAGATTACCACAAGCAAATAATTGACAATTCCATACGTTTGGCCCACGATAAATATTCTTGTGAAGTAAAGGCAGTTGTAACTGATAATGCGAAAGTAATGGAGAAAGCCAGGCAACTTTTGCTTAATGAGATTGACCAAAATTTAATAGCATATGGGTGCTCTTCTCATTGGCTCAACTTACTCAGACAAGATCTAACACCTGAAGCTGTGCTCAAACAGGTGGTTAAAATACAAAAATACTTTAGAAACTATCATTTGCCTTCGGGATGGCTTAATGAACATATGGGGTCAATAAAACCCCAATTACCTGGTGATACTCGATGGAAGAGTACACTTACTTGTCTTGAAACATTTTTACACAATAGGCCATTTTTTCAGAAAATAGTAGAAGATCACGAAAATGACATTGACAAAGGAATTGTTATTTTAATCAATTATAATTTATACAAACAGTGTAAAGATCTTTCATTCCAACTCAAGCCAATAAGTGTTGCATTGGATATTCTTCAAACAGATACAGCTACAATAGCTGACTCATGCCGTGTTTGGCTAAGCCTCCTTAAAGAAAGTGCTCTTCAGCCTCACATTGAAAAGATACAAAACAGGATGAACCAGATTCTGAGACCATTTCATTATTTGGCATATAATTTGCACCCAAAATATAAAGGTGAAGGACTGACTGATGTGCAAAGTGATTTGGCTCGCACATGGGCAACAGAGAAAATTAACGGTTGTCTGCCATTGCTAATTTCATATGAAGCGGAAGAAATCCACCTTCTTATTTCAGTGCAGCAGGAAGAATGACAAACCCTGTGATTTGGTGGAAAGGACTTTCTAAATGTAATGCTTTTTCAGCTGAGCCCCCTGCATCTGAACTCATAAAACTAGCAATGCTTTTGCTGTCCAGTCCCGCCAGCTCAGCCTCCATTGAAAGAGTATTTTCTAACTTTGGATTTGTCCATTCAAAACTTAGAAATCGTTTAGGTGTAGAAAAATGCGCAAAATTAGTTACATGTTATCGGATGCTACGTGGTAAAAATGAACCATACTATTAATTATATATCTATTCTAGACATTTTGTACCTCAAATTCAAAATCGCAAATTATAATTAATATTTTGTTTCAATTTTAATAAATTAGTGTTTGAAAATGAAACATTGTAATATCAAAGTGCCTCATCATTAAGTTATATACCTATTCTATTTGAAACATCCCAAAGCATTCATTTAGGTTTTTGACGATTTAAACCGGTCTTTGACAGTTTAAACCAGTTTTTGACACTTGTCACGTCAAAAACCCAACCCTGGTTTGCATGCTTCTAAACCTAGAATAGGTTTGGCCTGAACATCTACAATTACAAAAGGGAGTTTCAGCTTAGAACATTTTTCAGTATTACAAGATAATGAAATGACTCCTTCGGGAGTTAATTTGTGATTGCCATACGAAATCAGAACAACATCAGTTGGCGATAAGTTCTGTTTACATTCGACGTTTAGAGATTTGAATACTTTGAGTGGAATGATATTGACTTGTGCCCCAGTATCAATCTTGGATTCCACTCCTTTTTTTATTTGTTGCTTTTACCATCCTTATTAACCGTGTGAAATATTATTTGCATATCTCTAAAACTTTTTGGGAAAAAAATGTTGAAATTTATCAAAAAATGATGCAGATGACTTTTCAGAGGCTCAATTTTTAAGTGGCATTGTTTGAGAAAATAAATCGTAACTTTTCAATTTTCAATATATTCAAGTGAAATTTTCACTAAAGTGTTCACAAAAACATACAGAATATGAATGAAAATAATTCATACACTTACATTTAAAATTTACATGCAAAAACATTATGTAAACTTTGTTTTTGTGGAATTTTTCATTAGAAAAAATACAATTTTTCTAACGTATTTTTAGACCAGAGGCACAGCAGTTACCAAAACAACTTTTATTTTAAATTTCTCCTAAATATATGAAGTAAAATACTGGAGAAAAAAATTAATGGCTTTTTGACCATTAATATATTTATTCTGACTCGCAACACAAAATTCATCGAAATAAGTCTGGATCGCTCCGATTCAAAATCATTCAACTGGATACTGAAATGCAACCCATCATCCCAGATTCCTATTATTATTTTTTGTTTATTACTTCTACCATCCTTGTTGACCATGCAAGATTTCATGTACATATCTCAAAACTTTTTGAGAAAAAAAATGTTTTCTAACCTCACAAGGCTAACCATTCAAGCAATATTATTTATGAAAATATATCATAACTTTGCAGATTTTCAATACATGTGAAATAAAATATACATGAAAAATACAAGTTTACTTTCCTTAAACCTTTTGTAATTTTTTCTTATGACATTTAAAAGGATTAAAGCATGCTTTCAGGTATATTTCATACTGAGAAAAAAGCTCTATGATGCTTACACACAGTAGATAAATGTTCAGAAATTGCTCCACTCCTCCAGATCAAACAATTGATGTCTGATGGGTCCAATGATGTAAGGGTAACAGATTTTTCACTTTTGCATAAATTTTTTATGATAATCAGATCTAGTTTCTTTTCCAACACTATAAATTTCAAGTGTCTTTTCTGACATTTTGCTTTGAATTCCAAAATGATATAAAATATCTAGCTCAAATGGAAATTGTTTTATCATAAGAAAAATTAGTTAACCTTGGAGTAAGTCACTTTATGGAGCACATTCTATGTCTTCAGCAAGATCATAATTGAGACTTGCATCATTTGATGGGGGGGGGGGGGGAGGGGGGAAGGTGCAGTTTAGTTCTAACACTTTTGTTTTAGTTTTCTCAATGAAGCAGCAGCAATGACTTTATCATTACCTGCTGGGATGATAAAGTCTTATAATTAAATAAGACACCAGCTGCCCTCTGAAGGACAAAGACCAGTGTGCCATAGTTTATATCTTCACAGAAGTTATTATTTTTTACAACCCTCATCACAACAAGAAACATCACATCTAATATATCACCACCAGGCATTATATATAGGTTTTAATTCTACTCTCTTCCATCTGCCTCAGCTACAACATGAAGACATTTACTACAATTACTACTACAATTATACTCTTAGCTACAACAGAAAAACATTTTTTGTGTCTGATAATTATTTCATTCTTTGTGATTTGATGCCTCATATTCTGGCTTTTTATCAGCAATTTTAAATTACAGTATTTCTTGAGAAAAATCTATAGGCCTGTATTAAATATTATAATGTAGAATTTTTTTCGACACAAGTATAACCATTTCATATTTATCATATATGTTTATTCAAATATATGCTGTAAAAATCAAAGTAATTAAAAAAAATTGCAACACTGTTTTGGTAAAAAAACTTTATAATTAAGCATGTTAAAAAAACTTCAAAATACATCTATGTATATGATTAAGGATATTATTTAGATTTATCAAATGTAAAATAATTCTTTATGCAAAAATATATCAGATTGCAAAGTTTGCCTTTGTTGCATCATAAGAAATATTTACAGATCAATTAATAGTGAAATTAATTATTATTTTAATTATTTGGAATGTGAACACTTTTCTAAGAATCTAAACATGAAGGTTTAATTTTAAAAAATATTTTATTACAATAAATGAATTTAGTGTAAGTATGAATTTAAACCAAAACCCCTTTTTTTCACCAACTCTGATTTGACACATTACATTAACATTTCTAATTATTTCATGAATTCATTTAATCCTAGAATTTTAAAATTTATTAATTGTTTTGAATTATTTGCATTAACTACTCATGAAACTTAATTTAGTGAATACTGTAATAAATGTATAAGCGTACATAAAAAATGAAATATAAATTTCTTATTACTAAGCATGAATCATTATATTAAGTCCAAATGTACAAATATAATAAATGTAGTCATATAAGTACAATTGTGTTTTGTTACTCAAATGTATTAACTGTCAAAATAATATTTACTCTTCTACAGTCTTATATATTAATATATCTCTTAATATATTAATAGGATTAAATTAAAAAAATAATAGGATTAAATTAAAAAAATAATAATTAAAATTCATGCTGTGCATCCAAAAAAAGTGTTTAAAAAATTGTGTTAAAAATAAAAAAATTAATAATAAAAAAAAATTGAATTTAAATGACTTTTTTCCTCTAAGGTTTACATTTTCTTTTCTATTCATAATCTGAATTTTTTTGTGAGTATTTTAGTGAAATTTTCTTTTGAATGTATTGAAAGCCTGCGAAGTTATGATATATTTTCATAAATAATATTGCTTGAATGGTTAGCCTTAGAGACGTCATTTGGGAGGTTAGAAAACATTTTTTTTCTCAAAAAGTTTTTGAGATATGTACATGAAATTTTGCATGGTCAACAAGGATGGTAGAAGTAATAAACAACAAAAATAATTGGAATCTGGGATGATGGGTTGCATTTCAGTATCTAGTTGAATGATTTTAAATCGGAGCGATCCAGACTTATTTCGATGAATTTTGTGTTGCGAGCCAGAATAAATATATTAACGGTCAAAAAACCATTATTTTTTTTTCTCCAGTATTTTACTTCATATACAAATATAAATACAAATACAACACCACAACAGGCAAAATGTCCAACGAGGTGGCTGAGAAAAACATGCCCATAAAAATATGTCATATATTTCAAAAATATAGCAACCCAATTAAAAATGCAATTAACAAAAATTGTAAACAATATATACACATGATAAAATATTATGCAATGCCCATAAAGAATACTTATGGTTGTTTTATTCTAAGTATGGATAGCTTCTCGATTTACCCCAACATGCTTATCGTATTTCTTTTTAAACGTGTCAATTGTGATACAATTTACTATCTCCAGGGGTACGCTATTCCATTTATTAACAACCCTATTAGAGAAAAATTCCCTGCGACACCATAGCCTTGCATTGTCCCTCACCAATCGATACTGGTGTCCCCTTGTAAAAGCAGTCGATTAGCGGTGTACTAAAAGTTCATGGTCCATCCTATCCATCCCATTTTTTTTTTTTTTGAACACTTCGATCATACCTCCTCGACACCTGCGTTCATCCAATGTAAACATATTCGAAAAATGAAGTCTCTCTTCATAACTCAAGCCCCGTTATGCAATAAGGACATGCGTAGCTCTTCTCTGCACCCCTTCGACCAAGTCTATGTCCCTCTGTAGGTATGGTCTCCAAAACCTTACGGCATACTCCAGTCCAGGACGAACTAAACCTCGAAAAAGCGAGAAGAATGACTGAGAGAACGCGAAGAGACCTTTTTGAAAATGAGACCAAGCATTCTATTCGCTTTTTTGACCACTACTGAACACTGTTCAGAAAACCTAAGCCGCTCGTCAATGAGAATTCCCAAATTGGTGACCCTAGTTGCATCCGGGATAATGACACCATTCAACTCGTAAGAGAACCATGGGTTGTTCGAACCAAAATGAGCAACCATGCACTTATCAATGTTAAACGTCATGCTCCATTCATTTGCCCATGCTGCAATCCTGTTTAAGTTGGTCTGGAGCAACTCCCTATCGTTTTGATTCCCGATTACCCCCCCCCCCCCCATTAGCTTCACATTTCTGTGAATTTGCTAGTAATCCCATCGATACCCTGATCGAGTTTATCGATAAGAAGTGAAAAAAGTATGGGGCCAAGGACACTTTCTTGAGGAACTCCACTTGTGACGTCTGTCCAACTATAGAATTCCCCGTTCACCATAACTCGTTGCGACCTATCTCTTAACCACGATTCAATCCAATTCAGCAAGTTGCCACCAATTCCAATCTTGTGTAGACGCTTCAAGAGTTTACCATGTTGGACACGATCGAATGCCTTCTGGAAATCAAGGTAAACAACATCTACATTCTTGCCCTTACCCAAAGCCTTCGTCATGTGATCATAGAAGCAAAGGAGGTTAGTTACACATGACTTCCCCTTCCTGAACCCATGCTGATTATCCGTCAATACATTATTCTCGTCTATCCACTTCACAAACTGCCTTTTGATGATAATTTCCAAAATTTTCGAGAGGGAGCTCGTCAAACTCACTGGACGATAATTTGACACTGCTTCTCTACTACCCTTAAATATCGGAACAACGTTAGCAAGTTTCCAATCTCTTGGGACGATACCCTCAACAACACTACTCCTGTATATCTGTGCGACTGGCCCAACAATTCATTAGCACATTCCCTGAGGACCCTGGGATAGATATCAACTGGTCCTGGTCCTTTGCTTGCCCTTTATAATGGTTTGCCACATTTTCAATACTCTCAGTAATGAGGCTTTTTGAATAGACGTCATAATAATCATCAGCATCTGTTTGAGAGTCAGAAAAAGGGTGATCCTCATAGGAATCAGTGTTAAAATTGCCGATTTTACTGTAGAAATGCTGAAATCTGGTGGGGTTTTCTGACACATAAATAATTTAAAAAATTGTATTGGAATTCTCGATTTTTGTAATATTGAGTTTCGCTTAGAGATACGAAGCCCAGGAGATTAAATATGAAGTAATGAATTAGCCGGACCTACTTTTGAGTTGGATATGCATGCAATAACATTGATTTCAACTTATTTATATCCACTCAAGCATGAAAAATGGATATAGTTTATGTTGTTTTAAAATTAATTATGAACCCGTAAAGTATATTGAAGAAATTCCATAGCTTTAGCTAAGCATTTTTGGAAGCAGAAACAGGCAGAGATGGATACCTTGAAATTCAGGGGGGGGGGGGGGGAAGCGAAATACTTAGCGCCCCTAAAAAAAGGGAAAAAAGTATTCATTTTTGTATGTTTCTTTAAATCTAGATTTCTTTATTTCATGAGTCGCGCAAGAAGTCGTCGTATTGGTTAACTTAGACACGGTTCGCATGTCCCTCAAAGGAAGAGGGAGATATCACGTGATCCAAACAGCCTCACTGAAGAAAACCCGGGCAGCGCCGGGTATTATAGCTAGTCTATATATATAAAATTGATTTTCTGTGTGTGTGTGTGTTCTCAATAAATTTTAGATCGATCGTCACCAAATTTTGCATGTATACCAAACTAAACCTGTCTTGAACGATAGGCTACTTTAAAATTTCGTCAGAGTTGCGGGGGGGGGGGGGGCTTATGTGGCTTGAGCCCTTAGGGTCCAGTTTCTGTGGGGAGTTGTATTTAAGTCAACTTTAAATTTAAAAGTTTTTAAAAATTTGAAACAAAATTCTGGTCTTTTTTGTTAATTTACTTGCATTCCCCCTTTCATTAAGACCTTCTATTTTGTTAACCCAAACACCCCAGGTGGTCGCTATTCACAGTTTGGGAACAACTTATGTAAGAAAACAGTCCAGCATGGCTCATTTTGTTGGATGCAGGGCTCCCACTCGTCCTACTTTTCCTACTTTTTTAAAAAATCCTATCATCAAAATTTTTATAATTGATTTTAATTGAGGAGGGAATCTTGGACATTATGCCAAATATAATACAAATGTAGTAGACTGCAATTAATGATTCTACCAAAGCAGATATTGCATTGTTTTTAAGGTTATTTGGGGGCGGTGTACAGTGACCATTTGGTGGTTTATTAATTATTCATTTGCTTAGTTTGAGGGTTCAACAAGTAGAGTAGCCATTAAAAACTTCTGCCTGGTTGAAAAAAAATATTTTGTATTTACTTCTCTTCGTTGTCTTGGACAGTAACTAACATTCATCGTTCAAAATTGTGGTGCACGTTTTGTGTGTAGGTGAAACAACAGTTTGCATAACAAAGCAGTTGGGTAAATAGACCTATTCTAAGTTTTATGACTTTGATGATACCCAATAGCATTCAGTCGCTTTCTGTATTTTTAAGGCATGCAGAGGCAAAAACAATACTTACAATGCTCAAGTAAAGAGCTAGAAATGAAAGTGCTTCATTTGTCAAAAATGATTACACTGGCATTGACCACTAAAATTTAAATAAATCCTTTTTCAAAAGGATGAACAACATAGTAAAACCATCTGGTCCACCTTGACTTATTTATATCGGACCTTGTAATTTACACTTTTTTCTTTTGGAAGTGGTATGGAAAGAGTGTCATTCTTAAAAAACGTTCATATCTTCATAATTTGTCGTGTGTATTGTCAAAGAGAGTTGATAGACTGGGCTGTTGAAGACTCCCAAAAAAAGAATGTATTATATATATTGTAAGGAGAGCAGAAAATAATTTTCTATGGTTTCCAAGACCCTATTTTGGCCAATTTTTTTTTTTGTAACCAAGTCATTTCTGTAATTTTGCTTTGGCTTGAGTCAATCTTACAGGATACTGAAATAGTGTGCTATGAAAAAAAAAATTTAATTTTAAAATTTTCCAACAAAAAAAGTTTGTAGGGATTTTTTTATTATGTTGTCCAGAGGGGGTACCCTCCCCCCATCCTATTTTTTCAAATTTTTTGAGTGGGAAAGGTCACAGAAAAGTCATCAAAAAATCCCCGAAAAGTCACAGAATTTTGCTTTTGATATTTGGTAGACACCCTATTTCAGGATGCGGGAATGGTTGTTACACAAGGAAAGAAAAGGAAAAAAGAAAACCCTGTGCTTGGTAAATATGATAATTTTGTGTGGAATGCAGTTCATGTGATGATTCATAATTATTTTAAAAGAAATGAAATTCCCACTTTGAATAAAATTATGCAATGTGTTAATGAGACATTCCAGATTTGCAGAATTTGGAAAGAATGATGCTTTGCTGGTTACTTGAATTAAAAGTCTTGGATTTTTGTATAAAGCGAGGAGCAAGACCCCTGTCATTGTGGAAAGAGATGACAATGTTATGGCCGAGGCAGTACTTGAGAGCAATCATGCATTTCCGAAATGACTGTGAAACTATTTACTTTTTAGATGAGACTTGGATTAATGAAAGGCACACAGCCAGTCGAGTGTGGTATGACAGCACAATAAATACAAATACAAATAAATACAAATACAAATACAACGCCACAACAGGCAAATTGCCCAACGAGGTGGCTGATCCCCGAGCCCCTACCTACTACTGCTACACCACACATGCAACCCCCCCCCCCCGCGGAACCCCCAACGAATCGGTACGTGCGGGAATGTGCGTGTACGTGTAGTGCAACCTGACGTAAAGTTTGTTTCTGTGTAATGCTTGTTATGTGTAGTGCTGTCATCTGCCCCCAGTTTTACTAACTATGAGTGAAGTGTTATGGTTGAATGATTTACCGTTGTGGGACATAGTTAATGACTAAACAACAAGCATACCTGGAGGGTTTATCAATAAGGTTGAAAGCCCTCGTTGGGAAGGGTAAAAGGCTAATTGTAGAGCCCATATTGGAAGTGATAGTGGTTTCGTTGAAGGCATGGGCGGAGATACGGGGGGGGGGGGCATTTCCCCCTCAGCGTCAAAGGTGGAGTCGACTGATCTAATCATCATATATATATCATCATCATTGTGCCCCCCCCCCAGCAATAGTGACCTTGCCCCCCCCCCCAGACTTCCAAGTCAATCTCCGCCTATGGTTGAAGGTAGCCTACTGTTATTCGAGTCCAGAAAAGTTTGGAGATTATCACCAGGACATGAATGGCGAAGTTTTCAAGACCTGGTTTGAGAGCGTACTGCCCAAACTTCATCCAGATAGTGTCATCGTGATGGACAACGCTTCATACCACAGCATTCGCATGGGAAGAAAACCTAATTCGTCCTGCAAGAAACAGGATATCATCAATTGGTTGAAGCAAAGATACAAAATATTGGATGACTCCCTCATCAAAGTGGAACTGCGACAGCTTGTGAAAAAATACAAAAGTGGATGCAATAAGTATGTTGTAGATCAGGTAACAAAGTCCTGCGGTTACCTACATACCATTGGATGCTGAATCCAATAGAATTAATTTGGGGAAAAGATAAGGGCTTTGTTGGTCGAAAAAACAAACAAAACTTTTGAACTTCCAGAAGTCTGAATTATTAGCTACTGCTTTGGATGGTGTGACAGTGGACAATTGACGAAATGCGATTTCTCATATCATCGGGGAGGAGAAGCTGTGGCAACTGGACGTTAATGTTGATCTGACTGTTGAAGAGCTAATTATCAATCCATCACAGAGTTCATCAACATCCAGTGAAAGTGAAATAGAAGGAATTTCACTCCTACCAGATAATATAACAATCTCCAATTAGTAGAATATTGAAGTGCTGTAAAAAAATAAAGTAAAATAAATAAGTAATAAATTAAAGAACGGCAACAAAAAGGGTAAGTTATTTGTAATTTTGTGTCGCACTGGAGCCCTTGTTTTATAAGAGACCTTTCCCATACTTATAGTTACAATAATTTCATAAATGCTGAATTTTCATCAATTCTGGAATTATTTCATTTATTCTGAATTTTCATTAGATTTAAGACAATTTCTTTCGTTAGGTCACAATATTGTATTTCATTTCAAAGTTATTTCTTCCGTCAATTTAAAATTTTCTTCAGTTCGAAATTTTCATTAAGTTTAAAAAAAATTCAATTTGGTCTATTTTTTTTTTTTTTTGGATATTTTCAGCATTCCTATATACTTTTTGGTAATAATGTATGAGTATTGCGATGCTGATTCCCCTCCCACAGAATGTATATAAAATCAGGGCTGGAAGTATATTTTCAAAAACACCTCTCTCTTTTAAATTATTATTAACAGTTTTTATTTCAACAAAATTTGAAAAATAGTGAAAACTTTATTCTCTGTAAATTTGCAATAAAAGAATTTTTCTATCTCACATTTGAGAAACAATCTCATGTGTTACTCAACACGTAATGAAGGGGAAGGTCAACTAATAGAGGTAAAGGATGCGGAGTGATATCAAAAATTGGTGCAGTGGTTTGTGTACATCCAGACCAAAGTTAACAGGAACAAAGTTTACAAACTCCACTGGGTTGTGCCAACAACCCAGATCTTCAGTATCTGCATCTTCCTGTAGATTCTCATTTATCTAATTTTGAATTCATTGCTGCCTTCAGTCAGTTTTTATCTTTTTGTAACATTCTTTTCACGATTTAAAAAACTTATATTTTTTAAATTTTGAGCAGAACCTGGAATGAATCAAACAATTTTCTATAGAAAACTGTGAGAAATAATGTTTCAGCTAAAGAACCTGATTCCGGAATGAATCATCTTTGTTAGTCGAGATATCACTGTAATTAAAAAAATTTAGATATCTATGTTTATGTTTCTAGATTGCATTGCTGATTATATTAATATTTTTTCTAATGTAGCCACCTTATATCAAATTGCATTTCCTGTAAGAAGGGTGCTCACCAAGTCCAACAAGGGATGGAGTATCTTCAACAAGCACTCTGATGTCTATTTGTGGTCTATGTCTATTGATCTCCACACAGATGCTGTTAGCAAACTTTATATTCTATTTAGATCATCATCAACTTTGGTTTCAATCAATTTGTTTATTTGAAGCGTTTGACCAAACAACGGTCTATGTCGTTTTTTCAAACTTGAGAGAAGACACAATGAAAGTCATTGCTGAATTAGGGAAACACCTCTTTTGTCTGGATTGCTCTCCGATACCGTCCATCCCTTTGGGAAAGAACACAAACCATCCCAAGATGGTCTCTGTGGGCGGTCATGTCTGTCTGTCTGGATTGCAGCTGTGTAAAGTGCCATAGCAACTACAACTGGTTTCCATGGGAACACACTTAAGGAACGTAACAGAAGCTATATGGAATATTATTCAGTAAAAAACTATTAGCAAAAAAGTAACATAGACGTTATTTGGCCAACCAAGCGTTTCATTTAATGTCAAATTGCTCAATTTTTTTTGCGTATCAGATCAAATGAATGACTAACAATTGCTTTGAAAAATAGTATTTTTGCCTGGAATGAATGTAGTAAAAACCAGAGTTAGAAGTGGTTTATGGGCAATTCAAAACTCAAACATTAATGAAGGATTCTTCCAATAATGGTTGTATAAATAAATGACTTTGTTGGATCATTTAGTGATGGAGTAAAAATAAAAACAAACAAACCATACAGTAATTTCAAAATGTATTTATACTCCAAGTGTTCTGAGATTCTTATAAAAGTTCCAATTTTTGAATGTTTTACATTAAGAACAGTTTCAGATTCCACTTTACACTTCCAGATTACAGTTTTTGGAAACAATGAGTTTAATTCAAATCCTAAAGTGCTCAAATTTTTATTTTGCACATGTTTTCTTTCTTATGGTTTAATATTTAAACGTAAGAAAAAACATGTCCTAAGAAAAAATCCTAAAGTCCTAAGTAAAAGTTCACACTACTAAAATGTGCAGAAGCTTTTTAAATTGCATTTTAATCAGTAATCGTTACTGAACAACATATCCAAAATTGGACAACAGGAACATTCCTAAAAATGAATTTCAAAATGGCTGGGTAGTTTTCTTGATTTAAGGCAAATGCTACTTGAGGTATGCTTAAAATTAAAACATCTTCAAACAGTCCACTATTCGTTTCAAATTACTGCTTAAAAGCTTTGTTTTTTTTTTCTTTTCTTTTCCAATTGAAATAATTCATTGTTATTACAATACAAATACACCAATGTGAGAAAACACTAAAGGCTGAAAAGATGGCTGAACAAAAGAAAGATTGTTACAGAAATGTTTCAGTGCAGAAAAAACACTAATTAATCATTTTTATAACTTTCATTAGATTCATAGTTATAAGTGATGTTGTTGCTTTTACATACATTGATTTGGCACACCCCACAAGCTGTTGGGACAGTCCATTACACTTGCATGCCCATTGTAAAGTATCGCAGTTTGTCTTGCAGGAATATTGAATCATATTGAGTAGATAATACTCAACGATTGATGATGATGCCACCAAGATCAACAGTACGGCAGTGAAATGTGGCCTAGGGACTATTTTTACTACCCTGTATATGTAAGCATTATGCAATATTTTCTGGCTGATCATCGAGACAACCTTCAATTGGCAAGAGAGAAACCAGCCAAGCCTCATGTTTTGTCATTAGAGAGAAAGTCGCCACTTAAATCAGAAAGTTGAATAGGAATGCCGGCCAGACTATTTATCATTTAAAGAAATGTGAAAAAGCATGCTAATGGTCATCCGGATAACCAGGGCTAGGAATTTTATGCCCTAAAAACTTCTACAAAATGCTCTATAAAAAATGTATTTATGGCCTTAAAAAACTGTAAATAAGCCCTATAAAAATGTCCTAAATTAACATAATTAACATGTCCTAAATTTTTTTAATTCCTATCTCAGATGTACCAAACACACAGAAATGTTTTTATGTAAAAAATGAAAAAAGGAAAGATATTTTTTCTTGCCCTCTAGTCGTTGAAGACCTCATTCCCTTTTTCTCTGTGTTGATATGCTGCAGCACAGTGGATTTCCTTTCTGCAGCAACTTTAGTATCACACAGTTGACAAAACAATATTGTTTCATCTGTATATATCTTTCACCATATTCAGAAATGACTTTCTTCAGTTTCTGTAAAGTCCTTTTTGTGCTTCCTTTGTGAAATCCTTTAGGCATGTTGAAAATTAAATTTCTCAATAATACACGAATCATTCACAATCAATGCAAAAACTATTTACAGTTACTGTAAGAGTAACTTCCAAGAAATTTGAAAATATTGAGGCCCTATAGTTTTTATCTGGATCTGCTCGCACTTGATCAGATGTAGTAATGGTAATCCCATCAAGTTCTCCACCACACAGATTTAGAATTAATGTACTGCCATCTATAGATGAAAATATCTAGCTGAGTATTTACCTTTAGAAAAGCATTGCACGAAATTTAAAAAAAAAAAAAAAAATTCTTTTTATTTAATAAAAACTCTCAAAATGTCCCCCATGAACCAATATTACCCAATTTTTTCCCATGTTAGTTACCATGAAGAAAGAGCTCTTTCAGAGGCAGGGACAAAAAAACTAGTCTGATGCCGAAATTGAATAGCCAGGAAAAAATTTTCATTTATCAAAAACTATTCAATATGCAAAATATGCTTTAAAACTTTGAAAATATGCTCTATTCAATGTAAAAATAGCGAAATATTTAAAAAAAAAGTAAATATGCAAAGACATAGAAATCTGAACCCTACTGATAACTAACCAGCAAACAATACAGTCTGTACTTATTGTGTGATGTTCGTTTTATTAATCTACGTTACATAATTAATACAATACTAAAATACAAAAAATGTCAATGTTCTTGTTCTTGGAGACCAGGATCAAGTGGCTGTTCTCGTTATTGATGATCTATGTTCTGCCCAGGTATTGCCATTGCCTGCGCAGTAATACTGTTCTTTGGTGTTGCCAGATACCCTAAATTTACCCCTCCCCCATTTCAATAGGTGAATTTCTCGTGAAATCTCAAGAGGTGATTTCCTCTTACGCTCTGATCAAGGTCAGATCCACCTCTCATCTCTTCAAAGATCCACCAGGTGAAGGTGTAGGTGCTTGTTGCTCTTTGTCATCATCAAAATGTGGGATAGACCCTGTGGGTTGTTCATGATTTTCACTGAAGCATGTTGAATGTTCAAGCTGAGACAGGTGATTGATTGCATAGTTCATGTTGAGTAACTTCATGTTGATCAATAGTCTGTTCTTTTTCTTCTTTCTTTCTTAAATGATCTGAATGAACACATTGACCATCTGCAGTTCTATATGACAAAGGACCTGTTCTCGATGCTGTATGATTGCAGATTTCCATGGAGGACTCTTGAGTTTAAATAGTTGGTATGAAAAGCTTTTTACGAAATTTCTTGCACTATCTTCTGTCATCCCAGTGCTTGAAACTACTGTGATCTTTCGTCATGGTACAGTTTGGACTTCAGGCTTGGTACATCGTTTATATGATCTGGTTTCAGCCTTTCGAATACAGTATACAGTTCTCTGTTGAGGAACAGTTTAGCTGTAGTGGCATTTGTGGCACAGTATACAGTTGCACGATAATTGAATAAGAAGACTTGTAGTTGGTGTTCTTGGTCTTTAAACTGATTCGAGGTTTTTCTGAATCTTGTCTTGAAAGTGCAAATTACTTGCTCTGCCAAACTACTGCTTCTGAAATGGTATGGAGTTGTTCTGACGTGTTTGACTCAATTTCTGTTGAAAAACTCCTTGGATTCAGATGATTTGAATTGTGGTCCATTGTCAGACACAGTTATGCGACAAATTCCATATGAAGTGAACATCTGTCGGATACATTTAATCACATGAGCTGATTTAACTTGTTTTAGCTTGAATACTTCTAGCCATCGAGAATGATAGTCAATGATGTAAAGCCAATTATCACCATTCAGCTGTGCTAAGTCAACGTGTACTCAGTCCCAAGCTCTGCCTGTAATAACAATAGGGGTGATTCACAAATTTTTGTGGATGATTTATGTTACAGTCCAAACATATTCTAATCACCACCATACTGACATTCTGGCTACTGATTTCATTGAAAGTTGGTCATGCCAGCATGACCTTCATAAATTTTACATATCACAGTTCTTCAACTTGTTTGGTATTACAAAATGCGATTGTTGAATATTAAAATCCCTTGTTCATGTCCCTTGTTCAAGACAGTTCATGTCGTTTCTCATACAAGTTCTCATCCAGTTTATTGTTCTGTGGCCAACCCTGTTCTGTATACAAAATAACTTTTCTTAATTCCTTCTTACTTGGCTGCTTTTGTGATTTGTTTGTGCATGAGCACTGCTGGTGTGATAAGAGTTCTCCATCTTTAGAAGCGATCAGCCAAGTTATTGCTGAGGTCTCTGAAAAATAACTGAAATTCCCCCTTCTCTGAGGATCACCTCCACCAGAAGTTGCCTATGCCGAGGTGTCAGATAGACTCTTCTCGATCTACTATGCTAGACTAACGTTCTTGAATGCTCTTGCTTCGTCATCATCAGATGGACTAAATCTAATATCGGGAGCCTACGTATCCCATCGCCACCGACTGGAACCCACGGACTCGTCATCGCCGATCGTTCATTACCACTGACTGAAACTTAGACTCGTCGTTGATCGACCACCTTCGTCGACTGAAACCCTACGGAGTCGTCGCCGATCGTTCTTCTCTGCCAACCGGATTCTACAATTTTGATAGCGATAGTTCATCGCCGCTTATCGGACCCTATGACCTCGTCGCCGCCAACCAGGCCTACAGACCAGTGATGGTAACCTCGTCAAGCAAAATTCCCCTTTTGACTAAATTTTTCCCACACATTCCAAAAATTGCGCTGCCATCTATCGGTAGAAATATGCAGTCAAGTATTTTACACTAGAAAAGCATTGTTTTGCATTTATATATTTTTTTTCAACAAAAATTCTTTTGTTTGATGAACTCTCAAAATTTCCCACAAATGCCACGAAATTTCCCATGTGAACCAATTTTGGCCAATTTTTCTCACGAGTTGCCATCACTGCTACAGACTCCTTGTTGTCGCCGGTCACTCATCTCTGTTGACTGCTTGTCGCTGCTAATCGGATTCTATGACTTCACCGTTATTGGCCGGACCCTACAGACTCGTTGTCGACTACCCATTTCCACTGAGTGGACCCCACTAACTCATCGTCGCCGATAGCTCATCTCCTTCAACCAGACCCTACGGACTCGTTACTACTTGTCGTCAAGAGGACTGATTATTTGTGGACTCACCAACCCCTTCGAATTCCCAGACTCATGAAAAAGGTGATTAACTTTTCAGTTCAGAATTCTTTGTTGTTAAGAAACCTAATAAATTATTTGTTCATTTTCAATGTGTCTTTGCCTGGTCACTTGCAGCGACGCATACAAAAACCCTTAATGCAATGAAAACATTGCATGGTGTATTTTATATTGTAGTGCATTTCATATATTGTAGTACATCGTGCTGTATTGCCTAATGTACTGCAGTGGTTATTGCGTATTGCTTATTGTGGTGCACTGCAAACAGTGGTACATTGCAGATTGCAGTTCATTGCATGTTGTATTGCTTATAATATTGTGTATTGTGCTGCAGGGTTTAAGCTACGGTCTAATTCTTCGCAAAATGCGAAAGAAAATCTTAGAATGCGAAAGAAGTGGTAGCAACTTTTGCAAAATTCGTACAGGAGGTACGGAACGAGTAGACATCCAACCATCAATCATTACATTAGCATTGTAGCAGTTTGTTAAAGCTTTTCTCCCCATTTTCGCTTTTTTGCGAAAGAAATTTTTTATCTAGCTTAAACCCTGTTTTGCTGAATTGCTTATTGTTGTGCATTACTGATTTTGCTAGATTGTGTATTGTTATGCATTACATACTGTAGTGCATCATGGCCTGTATTGCTTATTGTAATGCAGTGCTTACAGTGTATTGTGTTGCATTTCTTATTGCAATGCATCGCATATTGTGCTGTATTGTTTATTGTGCTGCATTGTATATTGTTATGCGTGCTATATTGCTTATTGCGGTGCATTGCTGATTGTGGTGGGTTGCATATTGCTGTGTGTTGTGTATTGCTATCCATTGCCTTTATTGTATTGCATCACAGGCTGTGGTGCTTATTGAAAAGCAGTGCTTATTGCATATTGTGTTGTATTTCTGATTGTGGTGCATTATGTGCTGTAATGCTTATTGTAAATCAGTGCTTATTGTGGTGTACTGTATATGGTAATTCATTGCTTATTATGTTGTATGGTGCATTGCATATTGTGCTGAATTGTTCATTGTGGGGCACTGCAAATAGTGGTGCATTGCTGATCATAATGCATTGCATATTGTAGTACATCACATGCTGTATTGCTTATTGTAATGCAGTGCTTATTGCAGTGTATTTGCAAATGGTGGCACATTGCATATTGTATTGCATCATGTGCTGTATTGTAATGAAATTCTTATTGCATATTGTGGGGCATTGCATATTATTGTGCTTTGCTTAATGCGATGCATTACGTATTGTGGCGCATTGCGTGCAGTATTGCTTATTGTATTGTAGGACTGTATTATGGTTCATTCTGAATTATGGTGCTTTGCTTATTGTGTGTGATGAATCACGTATTATGCTGCATTGCATATTGTGATGCGCTGCATATAGTAGTGCATTGCTTATTGTGGTGTATTGTATGTAGTAGTGTGTAATAATCATCATCACCAGCCAAAGAATTGAACAATAAAAGCCGTCTGAATGGCAGGGGCACTGATAAGCAAGGTGTATATCTTGCTATTTGTGTATGTGCTGTTTTTCTTGATTTAAATAAAGTGATAATACACAGCGGCAGCGGTAAAAGGCCATAACAACAAAGTAGCAGCAGAAAAAAATGTTCTGATATACATCAAGTAAATTAAATCAGTACTTGCAAGGAACTTTCTATCTGAAAAGTAAACATAGCTGATTCAGAGCACTTTTCTTTCGCAATTCCAGCAATACGGATGAACCAGCCAGAAAATTTCACATTTTCAACACTTGCAAACTGGTCAAGATGGATTACTCGCTTCCAGAGATTCCAGATAGCTTCCGGACTTTCCACCAAGACGAGAGAACAGCAGGTAAAACTCGCTGGTTTATATTATGGGTGAACAAGCCGAGGACATTTACAGTTCTTTCAATTTGACTGATGCTGAAAGGGGAAACTATGAACTCGTTGTGAAGAAGTTTAGTGATCATTTCATTGTTAAAAGAATACCATTTTTGCACGAGCACATTTCAACAAACATGTACAGCAAGAAGGAGAATCAGTAAACAACTTCATTACTGCTTTATACAGCCTTCCAGGAAACATTGTGATTTTGGAGAATTGCATGATCAACTGATCATACAATTGATATGATATGTGATACATGATCATATTGCTGTTGGTATTCAAGATAAAGCTCTGAGTGTGAAAGGTTGCAATGCCAAACTTGCACTATCAAAAGCAGTAGAACAAGTTAGGCTCAGTGAATCAATCAAGCAGCAACAACATAAACTCAATGAAACAGAAACCACACCGTTACTATACATGCAATGTCTTCGAGAAAATCTGATCACTTTCAATCTCAAAAGTCTGGTATGAAAAATAAACCAAAGAGCAAGGACTTTTCAGATTCCAAACATTCTGAGACATGCAAATGGTTTGGCAAGCAAAAACATGAGAGAAGATTATGTCCAGCTAGAGATGCCAAATGTTTTGAATGTTCTAAACTGGAACATTTCAGAAATATTTTTTTAGCAAAGAAACCAAACCAGCATTCAAAAATTTCGTTCTTGGGTCATATTTGACACAACATGAACCAGGATGGATAGTTTTTGTCAATATTGTGAATAAGAAATTGAAATTTTGACTAGATAGTGGAGCAGATCATACAGTGATACCTGCAACTTTGTATCAAGTTGTTCCAGAAATTGAATTTGAAACCAGCTGATAGAACTCTCTGTGGTTCAGATAACACTCTGTTAAAAGTGTTGGGCATGTTTGAAGCACCTCTTAGCTATGTAATCAAGCAATGCACAGAAAAAATCTGTGTCATCGATGGCTTGAAAAACTTTCTTGGGGAACCAGCTTTGATATTCTTTGGCTTAAGACACAATAATATCAGTGCTGTTCAACAGATTACTGCAATAGATCCGAAAAAAGAGTTTCCTGAACTGTTCAAAGGACTTGGACTCATGAAGGAATTTGTTTCATGTAACTCAAGCTTGATGTTCCATCTGCAGTAACATTGCCAAGATGAGTACCTAAACCGCATTTGAAGAAGACAGAAATCGAGATAAAAAAAGATGGATGAACAAAAAGTCATAACTCCAGTCACTGAACCAATGGAGTAGTGCTCTCCTGTTGTAATAGTGCCCAAAAGTGATGGATAGATTGAGAATTTGTGTGGATTTGATCAAGCTGAACAAAAATTTTCTACAGGAATTACATCCTTTACCGAAAGTGGAATACACACTAAATCTCTTATCTGGTGCTAAAGTGAAAAGTCATCTTATCTCATGACATTTATTACTCCGTTTGGAAGATTCAGATTTCTTAGACTGCCCTTTGGAATATATCTCTTCCGCTCTAGAACATTTCCAAAGAAAAATGATACAAGTTCTGGAAAACACAAGTGGAACAGTTTGTCACATGGATGACATACTAGTGCAGAGGTCTACTCAAGAAGAGCATGATGTGAGATTGAGAGAAGTTTGTCAGAAAATGAAAGATGTTCATTTGACTTTGAAAAAAGAAAAATGTATCGTCTCAACTAGCAAAATTAAATTTCTTGGTCAAATCATTGATAGCCAAGGAATTCACCCAGATGATGAGAAAGTCATTTCTATCAAGGAGTATAAGTCACCAACAAATATGAAGGAATTGAAAAAGATGTTGGGCATGGCAAATTACTTGGCTCATTTCATTCCAAATTATGCAGAAGTGCTTTCTCCTCTAACTATGCTTTTCAGAAACAAAACAAAATATGTCTGGGATATACCTCAGCAAAATGCTCTTCTTAAATGGAAGGAGATATTACTACTACTTCACCAAACACCAACTGTGGCCATATTGCTATATTGCAATTTACTGCTTTTAGTGAGATGGGTTGGAAGTGAAGGCGCTGTCTATCGGTGGTCGTCTCGAGTTCGTTAGGGAAAATATCTTATCTATATCTTCCTTTGGGTTCAAACCCAGGACCCTGACAACAACCTTCACGATGGTAGACGAGCATCTTACCACCATGCCACACGGGCATGGAAGGAGATACTGTCATCTGATCCTGTTTTGAAAATCTTCAATCCCAACCAGGAATCCATAGTTACTGTCTCTGCATCTTCATATGGCTTGGGAGCTACCTTACGCCAAAAGCAAGATGATGGTCAGATTGGTGCTATCGCCTATGGTTCCAGAACTTCAACCACAGCTGAAACTTGATGCACCCAAATCGAAAAGGAAGCCTTAGCTATTGCATGGGGTTGTGAGAAATTTAAGGATTACTTAACAGGAACTCATTTCAAGATACAGAGTGATCATACACATCTGATTCCTATCTTCTCCAGAAAACATTTGGACAACTTATCACCAAGCTACAAAGGATCGAATTGAGGATGATGTGATGCTCTTATGAGATAGTTCACATTCCAGGAATGGAACTGCATGCAGCAGATGCTTTATCCGGGAGTCCTCAAATGTATCCAAACAACACAAATGAATTGGAAGACAAAATAGGTACATGTCCAAATGGTTAAAGATACTCTACTGGCTTCATTGAAAAGACTGGAAGAACTGAAAGAAGCACAACTTGCTGATGAAGTTTGTCAGAAACTTTCATCATATACAATGATGGAATGGCCTGCAAAGAAAGATGTCAATTCCTTTTGTCTACCTTTCTGGCAACATCGTTACGAAATCTCCATCCAGGATGAGATAATGATGAGAGGCTGTAGAATCATCATTCCTTGATCACATCGAAGTGAAGTTTTAAATCAGATTCACGAAAGTCATCTTGGAATTACCTGAAATTACAAAATGTAGAGCTAGTGCCAGATGTCTATTGGCCTAGAATAAGTGAAGAAATAGAAGAAAAGGTAAAAAATTACACGGCTTGTATCCAAGAACCTAAGAACAGGCACCAACCCCTCATTCCAACATCATTTCCTAAAAGATCATAGGAGATGATTGGTATGGACTTGTTCAAGTACAAAAACTCATGATATTTCCTCTTAGCTGACTACTATTCTCATTTTCCTGAAATTGCAAAACTTGATAGACTAACAGCTGCTGAAATTGTAAACCATTGCAAGTCCATATTCGCTCGACATGGCATTCCAGATATTGTTCGATCAGACAATGGGCCTCAGTTTGATCCAGTCCGTACATTGGAATTTCAAGCGTTTTCTAAAGGGTATGTATTCACACACATTTCTAGTAGTCCAAAGTTTTCTCAAAGTAATGGACTGGTTGCGTCAGCAGTTGAAACAGTTAAAATGCTGATTAAGTCAGAAGATCCATACATTGCTTTGATGGCATATGGAGCAACTCCTCTAGAAAATGGATTCAGTCCGGTAGAGTTGTTGATAAGTAGAAGAATTAAAACAACTTTACCAATGGCTAAAGGTCAATTGCAACCACAAGCAGTAGGTAGAAAAACCATCGAGGGAAAAAGGAGAATCGAAAGATAATGCCAAAACTACAACCAAAGACATGGGGTGAGAGATCTCAAGAAATTACAGGAAGAAGTAGTATGGATAAGAAGAGCTACTAGTGTAGTGCTACAAAAGACTTCATTCCCAAAATCTTATTTGATTAAGTGTGAAAACAACATCTATAGAAGAAATAGAAGACATCTAATCCCATCATCAAATTTCCACCCAGAGAAAGAATAATAATTGGACTTTCCTTCATTGGAACATTGTCCTGCAGCAACTCCATCGAATTCGAGTGACAACTCAGCTGTCAGGGTGCCATATGTAACTAGAAGTGGAAGAATTGTTTTAACCCCTTAATAGGCTCAACCTTTGAAAAAAAGGGGGGGAGGAGGAGATATGTGTAATAATCATCATCACCAGCCAAAGAATTGAGCAGTCAAAGCCATCTGGATGGCAGGGGGGACTGACAAGCAATGTGTATATCTTGCTCTCCGTGTGTATGTGCTGTTTTTCTTGATTTAAATAAAGTGATAATACAACATAGTGTATTGCTTATTATGCTGTATTGAATATCATGACACATCATGTATGTATTGCAGTGCATTACATTATTGTGGTGCATCGTGTATTGTACTGTATTTGTGATGGTGGTGCATTGCTTATCAAAATCAATGGGAAACTGGCAATTGAATGACTAATTTGCAGTGCCTGAGGAATATTTTGCTTGACGAATTTAAGATGTGACGAGTAGTTGGGTTCATTGGAGGAGGTTGGGGGTATTGGATGCCAAAAGTGTCGTGTGGGGCCCTACATTATAAAATAATCATACACTGAAGAGCCAAAAAACTGGTACATCTGCCTAATATCGTGTAGGGCCCCGCGAGCACACAGAAGTGCCGCAACACGATGTGGCATGGACTCGACTAATGTCTGAAGTAGTGCTGGAGGTAATTGACACCATGAATCCTGCAGGGCTGTCCATAAATCCGTAGGAGATCTCTTCTGAACAGCACGTTGCAAGGCATCCCAGATATGTTCAATAATGTTCATGTCTGGGGATTTAGGTGGCCAGCGGAAGTGTCTAAAGTCAGAAGAGTGTTTCTGGAGCCACTTTGTAGCAATTCTGGACGCGTGGGGTGTCGCATTGTCCTGCTGAAATTGTCCAAGTCCGTCGGAATGCACAATGGACATGAATGGGTGCAGGTGATCAGACAGGATGCTTACGTACCTGTCAGAGTCGTATCTAGACGTATCAGGTGTCACATATCACGGCAACTGCATGCACGCCCCATACCATCACAGAGCCTCCACCAGCTTGAACAGTCCCCTGTTGACATGTAGGGTCCATGGATTCATGAGGTTGTCTCCATACCCGTACACGTCCATCAGCTCGAAGCAATTGGAACCGAGACTCGTCAGACCAGGCAACGTGTTTCCAGTCCTCAACAGTCCAATGTCGGTGTTGTCGGGCCCAGGCGAGGCGTAAAGCTTTGTGTCGTGCAGTCATCAAGGGTACACGAGTGGGCCTTCGCATATCTATGTGTTTCGTTGAATGGTTCGCACGCTGACACTTGTTGATGGCCCAGCATTAAAATCTGCAGCAATTTGCGGAAGGGTTGCACGTCTGTCACGTATAATGATTCTCGTCAGTCCCGTTCTTGCATGATCTTTTTCCGGCCGCAGCGATGTCGTAGATTTAATTTTTTACCGGATTCCCAATTTTCACGGTACACTCGTGAAATGGTCGTACGTGAAATCCAAATTTCATCGCTACCTCGGAGATGCTATGTCCCATCTCTCGTGCGCCGACTATAACACCACGTTCAAACTCACTTAAATCTCGATAACCTGCCATTGTAGCAGCAGTAACCGATCTAACAACTATGCCAGACACTTGTTGTGTTATATAGGCGTTGCCGACCGCAGCGCCGTACTCTGATTGGTTCCATATCTCTTTATTTGCATACGCATGCCTGTACCAGTTTTTTGGCTCTTCAGTTTACATCTTTTATAATATTTTGACTGATGATTATATCGTTTTAGCTGCATTATGAACACAAAATAAATGTAATTAACCATTGCTGCATTATTTTGTAATTAAATTTCAAATGAACAGTTCTGGGTTACTCATATCATACTAAATCGAAAAATTAATGATAAAAACCTTAAAATGATTTTTTTAATATATGTGAAGTAAATCTGATATGATGTGAAAAATATAAACATTCATATCTCATCTTCACAGTCGTTTCAGAAATAACGATATGAACTAACCTTGAAAAAAAAAAGTTGCATGACTACATGGGTTGGGTCTCATACACTCTAAAAAAGATCTTTCAGTTGTTCTGGGGGGAAAAAATAGCCAACATTCCCAAAATCGGCACCATAGCTCCCACATACTGCATCAGGACCCCAAGCCAGATTCACTGTCTTCTTCTACAGTGAATTTATAATCTAAAAAATATTGGTTCCCAACTTTGAGGTGTGAATGTGAGATCTCCCCGGTTAAAAGTCTTGCCACAGAGAGCAACAGCCCTACAGTGGTACAATTATTCAATCATTGTTAGAAAAACTGATGGCAGCACTACAAATAACAAAAGCATTACACAGAAACAAACCTCATTAGGTACACAACATGTACACACATTCTAGCATGTACTAATTCGTTAGAAGTTCTGCAGAGGAATATATGGATGAGGTGCATGTGTGGTTTAGTAGTAGTCGGAAAAAATAAAAATGAAAAGAATAGTCTTGGGGCCATGCCAGTCTCACCTTTGGAGGGGAGTCATGGTTGGTACAATAGATAAACAAGCACAAACAAAACATTAGCGACTACCTCAAGAAAATACTTCTTGCTGCCTGCCAGTAAATGAGAGGAATACATGTGCATGGGTCTCACAGACCCACCCCATCTACTCATGGGCAAAGATAGTGATGGGCAAACTATGGCACACAGGATAGATACAGCCAGCTTAGAAGTTCTATCTGGCTCGCCACATATCAAAATAATGGTATAGAAATTTTCAATTTCAATATTTAAATCAATTAAGGGAATGATCCCTTTTTGCATATGGGAAAAAGGAAAAAAATATAGAAAAAAATATTTGAGATTTTAAACAGCAATTGATTTAAAAACTTTTGTGTGTGCAAAAAATGAAACACAGATTTTAGTAAATATGCATAAAGTTGTTAAAATATATTTACTGTATTTTTCACAGCTGTAAAGGATAACCCCTTGCCTCATTTGTAATGAACCATGGCAGTCTTCAAAATATATAACATATTCTGCCACTTCATTTCTAAGTATAAAATTCCAATTACCATATTCCCCCTTTTCAGCTGGCATATCAGGAAATAGCAAGAGAGACCAGTATGCTGTGAATATCCGTATTTTCTGGCATGCCAGTTCTCGAAAATTCTTAAATACTGGTATCTTTATTTTAAAAATCCATTGAATTGGCTGAATGCACATTGTGATCGTAAACCCTCACTTTTTCCAGCATGCCAGGATGACCAGACAACAACATTCAAAAGGCTAGTGTTCCTCAAATTTTACAGCGTGGCAGCTAATTTTTTTTCTTTTAGTTCTTTGGCCCGTTTCTAAAAAAGTTGGCTAAGAGAATTTCATATTTGGACAGTATAAAAAATTATATTCAGTTTGTAATATAATTTATAATTAATAAGCAAGCAGTGTTTCAATGAAAATACATCAGGTTAGAAAAGCATAATAAAAATGTAATAATTAATTACTAGCATGCGCATATGTATCAAATTCTCCAATATTAACACTAGAACCGCAGAGTGGGTGAATTTGACCCAAATAAAACTTCGTTTTCATTTATCTCATAAACTTACGCTCAGGTAATAAAAAATTTTTGTGACTTTTCATGATATCATATGAGTATTAATTAATGAAAATTTTATTATCTTCACATTTCGTGTTTCAGAGATATAAGCGCTTATATCTAGAACCACAGTTTGGGTGATTGAAAAAGGGGTGTATAATTCTTTTGGAATTGCTTACCTTTTCTAAAAAGTATTTCTAAATGAAGATAGTGAAGAATAAAGACCTGTCAAGGCCAATTTATTGTCCGGGGAGGTTATCTTTTATTCAATGAAGGAATGACAAGTAGCAGTGACGAGCCAGGGGGGGGGGGGAGCAGAGGGAGCGATTGCTCCCCCAGTCAAAATTTTGCCTACATTGGCGCCTATTTTTCTAAATGAATTTTGATCTTTAAAAAAACTTTAAAAAATATTGACTTTTTCATTTTACACCTTCATTGACTAAAATGATGAGTAAGGAAAAAAAAATCTACATTAATATTTGCGCCGCTTGCAATTTCACAGTGATTGGGTTTGTACTAACCCTTAAGAGAAGAAGAAAAGAAAGTGGAGGTTTTTTTCATTACCATTTTTTACAATTGCTCTCAAGCTCTTCATCTGGAAACATGTTCAGATCAGCCTCTGTTTCCCACCTTTATTAAAGGGCAGAATCTTGCCCGCTTCTAGCTCTAACTTTTTTCTCTTGCTATTGGTCGTTCTCGGTACAGCTCCTAGAAATACCTTTCATACGTGTGAGGATATGGCGTTCACGTAATGCTCATTCTGTTCTGAAGGGCCACCAAGAGCATTGACTAAGGCGCCTTTTGAAGAAATTATAGGCACGGGAACCTATTGTGTACAGACCACTGAACCTATGAAGTAATGGCTAGGATTCAAGCTGCAAGAAGTATCGCCTTTTCTTTGGGCGCCTTAGGTAGAGCTTGGGCTCCTAGAAATACCACTTCATGTATGGGGGGGGGGGAACTTAGCTAGATTCACAACACCTACAAATGCCACGTTATCTGCAGGTGCCTTGGCAAGAGTTACTAGCTTGTATATAGGGCAGTGTCAAAGACTAAGAAAAGGTGGAAAACAGCTATGAGCTTTTTAAAGTCCTAAAAACCCAAGATTTTGGGGCACAAAAGGGGGTTCTGGAAGAGTTTTGCTTAATTGTGGGTAAATAAAAACCTATAATTTTGGGTCAATAGCACTCTGATATGTAGACAATGGGAGTGGAAATTGTAGTCTTCCCTCTATATATATTTGTACAGCAATATATTGTGCTATATCATATGGTGATAGTGCATAGTTTTATGTTAAAATGTGACTTTTTCAGACACATCATTTTTTTTGATGGCGTAGTTTCTTTTTCCTATGAATCACTGTTTGTTTCATCATTATGCATATAAAGCAGGGTGCCGAATCTGAGAAATTATTTCCTGGTTCCTGGAAAAGTTATGGCCGGTGTGACACGTATATCTCCCCTCCAATTAATCCCAGTATTTCTTAAACTTTTGGCACCCGTGCCCCCCCCCCCCGACTTCACCATAATTTATCCGTGACTTCCCAGAATTGCGTGACGTGGGGGTTCTCAAACTTTTTCCACACGAGGTGCCCCTTTCCCCTATTTGATACTTATTCACGAGCTCCGCCTGCTCCCTAAAACTGTTTAACAAAAAATATTTTCGAAATACCTTTGTCAGTGTCACCGCTCTGTGGTGCCCCTGATGAAGATTGGAGGCGCACCAGGGTGTCGCGGTGCACAGTTGGAGAACCTCCTGGTCTAATGTAAAAAGAAAACCTACCGCAAAGAACTGAATAAGCACGCATCAATACACCAACGCATTGAGACGTCCCTCAGAAAAGGGGTGTTGATGAGCCACGAGCACACGATCTTTGAGAATCCGTTGAATATTTCCGAAATAAAATAATAAAAATGCACTATATATATACTCATAGCTTTTTAAAGCAGAATTCCGGGCGTTATTTGTTTCTTTATTTCCGACAACAACACATTGGTGGTCTACGCAGGGCCGTCTTACGAGCATCAAAGGGCCTTTTCTGAGGCCCTCTACCTGTTCAGAAATGCCTGCCTAACAGTTCACTCTCGAAAATTTTAACTGGATCTCATCTTCATGAAGTCCCTTTTGCCGTTGGGGCACCTGGACTGGGCCTGGAATTGTCCATGTATTACGAGGAAAGTTTAAAAGTAACTGAAGATACATACATATACTATTTCAGAGAAAAACAAAAAGTGCCCACGAAACATGGAGTCAACTCTTTAAAGATTATCTGGTGTTATCTTTCCAATTAGCACTCATCTCCGAGGGCTTACAATACTTTCTAATATGAACTATGGTGTCGTGAGGTTTGCCAGCAGATTAAATGGAAAAGCATGAAGATTTCTCTGTACTTTCATATCTTGGAATAATTTTAGAGAGAGAGAGAGAAAAAAAAATATTTTTTCCCTTTTTTTTTTATTTTTCTCCTTATCATTTTTTATATTTTAATCTAAATTTTTTTCCAACTACCTTTTAGGGTGACTTCCCAGTTGTTTTGGTGTTTGCATTTGTATACGTACACAAAACATAAAATGGAATTTAAAATTAATTAAAATACATTAATTAATTGAAAGGTAATTAATTTAATTTTTTAAAAATAACATCAACTGAAAACAAAATAAATTTGATTTTTTTAAATTGCGAAATTTAAAGTTTTTTCCACTAATGCATTTTAAGTTTGCGCCTTAAGCACAAATAAAAAAATGGCGCCTTTCACAATTTCGCTCCCCCATGGACCAAAACCTGGCCACGCCACTGACAAGTAGAGCTAAATATTTTTTTCCATTGTACACTTGAATACCTGGAATTCTGACAGAACTCAAGAAAGGTTTTGGGAAAGTAAAAACTCAACTCTAGAAAAAAACGTGTAGCTGAAATTTCTGTAGGCAAATGATATCAGAGAAACAGAATAAAATTCTGGCTTGCACCAAATAAGTTTTGAACGGATTTCCAAACCTTGGGAAGGATCGGCATCAACGAATCTCTCTCTTTCTGAGTACATAGTGAAATTACTGATCAAGCCATTGCAATGCAACTGAGAAGAACGGGAAAAATGCCTCAACCGACACCTTTTTTCACTACACTGAAGCTGGCTCAAATGCTAAAAGTAAAAAAATACAAGCTTAGTAGGGACATTGAGATGAAATCGAAGAGCAATATTATCTGATGCAATATAGTGACACTACAGATTCATGAAACACAGCTAAAGGAAAACAGTGATGCCACAATGAAAATTTATAAAGGGAAAAAAAATGTTTTATTACTCAGCACGCTTCATCTCTGACAGTCGATATTGACAGTAGTCTCAAAAAGCTTCCAAAAACTATTTCACACTACAATTCAACAAAGTTTGCCGTAGTTGTAGGTGATCAAATGGCCAGAAAGTGTTCGGCTAAGCCTGTCCCGTGGCTCGTCCACATTTTCTACATCATCTTAGATCTCAGTGTAAAAAAATCCTGGATTTTGTATAGAGCAGTGTACAGAAGGCCAGAACTATTTTTTGAACGCAGTTTCTCTAAAATCTTATTGAAGAGCTGGGTTCATCATACTTGTTGTCCTTGCGCAAGAGTAAATGTCAGTGCGCTCTCGATCATGTAACTGTTCGTTAGCCATAAAAATAAAAACAAAAATAAATAAACAAGTCTGATTTCAGGTAATATCAAAATGTGGAAACAAAACTTAATTTTTGCATGGGTTGTGCAATTTCAACATGAGGTGAATGCGCAAGAATAATTAAAAAAAATTTCTCCAGTGCTCATCCTAAATTCTCCTTACCAGTAAGAAATCAATACTTATTTGACAGAATCGTATTATAGTCATTTTCATGCTTAATTCCATACGCTCATTTTACATCTTTGCCATATTATGAGATTACTGAAAAAAGCTTTTGTACTTAGCATTGTAAATAATGTATACTAAATCTTATTTTTACAGCATTATATCAATTTTTAGCTAATTTTGAAGCCGGTTTTATAAATATAGTGTTTATAAAAAATATAGTTTTCTATTATGAATACACAATTAAACAACTTTGAATAAAAGAAGGGAAAAACCCAGGAAAACCTAAAATAAATTCCTATTTTCACTATGAAACACCGTTTCTTCACAGTTTGGGTCAATTCACCCAGTTCGTGGTTCTAGGTATACCGAAAGTGCTGCGATTCTAGTGTTAAAGCTCAAACACAACTTTGACAAAGGAAATCATAGATTTTTTGTTTATTTCTTCGCAAATAAGAAATGGGACAGAGCTGAGTTAGGACTGAATGACTTTTTTTTTTGGGTCATTATATTGGATAGCAGATAACATGGGGTGCATAGAAAAACATTTATGACTTATCGTACTGCTTGTTATAATGAAACAGTCATAAGGTGGTCACTATAGCAAGCATTGACTGTATTTCTTTTTCCTACCGTTTTCACAAAAACCTATATCAGCTCAGTGATGAGAGTGTGAAAAATGCTTTGCACATATGCAAAGCTATGCAATTAAGGATAAATACTTGTGTGACTGATAATAATTGCTGATTAAATTTTTAAATTATATATGCTTAACACAGATTTTTCCCTTCCTTAGAAATTTATTGAAGGAGTCAAAGGTAAATTGAATGAAGCGCTTCAGGTTAGTAATTTTGAATTTTATTTCTCGTAATAAAGAGGTAATTTATCTAGCATTAATTAATTATCTTTACTAAATCAAAACTTGTTCAGATTATTAAGGATCCAAACAATAAAAAAAAAAAATTATTTAATACCAACTATATAATACCCAACGCTGCCCAGATTTTCTTCAAGGAGGCTTTTTGGATCATGTGATATTTCCCTCTTTCTTTGAGGGACATACAAACTGTTTCCACGTTAACCAATAAGGCAACTTCCTGCACTACTCATGAAATAAACAAATCTAGATTTAAAGAAACGTAGAAATGAAAATATTTTTTTCCCTTTTTCAAGGGACACTAGGTATTTTGATTCCCTCCCTTGAACTTCAAGTTATCCATCTGCCTATTTCAGCTTCCAAACATGCTTAGTTAAAGCTGTGGAATTTCTTTGATGTACTTTATGGGCCCACAATTAATTGTAAAAAAACCTAAAATATATGAATTTATGCAGTTGAATATTAAAAGACAATACAGAGATCAAGGAAACAGTTATTTTCCGGATCTTATGCTGAGGCGAGCTTGGAAAAAAAAGTCATCACGTCTCCACTGGGACTCGAACCCAGGCTCTCTTGCATACCGGGCAAGCATGCTACCATCTACATCACTGGAGACACATGACTCTGCCTTCCTAACTTCACGCACTGTGTCGCGAGGCGCTGAAGTAGAGGCGTTAGTAGCCTCTCTTAACTTCAGGAAATGGCCCCCGGGTGGGACGGTTTAGAAAGATATAGATGGCTTTTTTCTCAGCCAGCGATATCAAGGAAACAGTTATTTTCCGGATATTATGCCGAGGCGAGCTCGATGGTAGCATGCTTGCCCGGTATGCAAGAGGGCCTGGGTTTGAGTCCCGGCGAAGACGTGATGACCTTTCTTTCCGAGCTCGCCTCGGCATAATATCCGGAAAATAACTGTTTCCTTGATATCTCTGGCTGAGAAAGAAGCTATCTATATCTCACAATACAGAGACATTAATTTTCATGCTTGAGAAGATGCAAATAAAAAGTTGAAATCAATGTTATTGCATGGATATCCAACTCAAATGTAAGTCTGGCTAATTACTTCATATTTAATTTTTTGTGCTTCGTATCTCTAAGCGAACTCAATATTTCAAAAATCGGGAATTCAATTCAATTTTTAAAATTATTGATGTGGTAGGAAACCCCCACTAAATTTCCGCATTTATACAGTAAAATCGACAATTTTAACACTGATTTCTATGGGGATCATCCTTTGCCTGTCCTTCAAAGTGATGCTGATTCTGACGTCTATTGAAAAAGCTCTCATTACTGGGATGATTGAAAAACTGGCAAACCGTTATAAAGGCATAAAATATTATACATACACTGGCAGCGTTAAGGAAGTGACAAACCATTGTAAAAGCATATATACGTCTGAAACGCATTGCTTGGGAACCACGGTAACCAAAGTAAATGTTCGGAAAGTGATTGTTGAGACTCAAAAACCATTGTTGCCAGGCAGTTTTTTGCTCATTTGGGGCATTTGTCCTGCTCTGGCGAAATTTTAAAGTAGCCTATCGTTCAAGTCGGGTCCCATTTGGTATATAATTTTGTAAATACCACATATCATATCCTACTAGGATACCAACTTTAACTTTAGGAGGCAGTTTATGTCGTTTCTGTCTTGGTACATGCACTTATGCTGTGCACATCATCCATTTGAGGTAACTGACATTTGGTTTTTTGGCTATATTTCCGTGATCGGGTTTCGTGCCAACTTGGCGAATTTTTTTTTCTCGCCAATGTGTGATACTTGCTTATATGTGGTAGCTGTGTTAGAACAGCTCTATGTGACGTCATAGCATCTTGTGACGTCACGAATATGCAGAAAAGGTCGATTTTACAATTAAATGAGAACTAATGAATTGAAATTGATTTATTTTGTCAGATAATTAATAATAATTTATATTTATTATAAATGTTATTATTAACAATTGTAATTAATAATTTATACTGTAATAATAAGAAATACAAATTAATATAATAAAACTAAGTAATATTATTATAATAATTATTATTTTGATGTATATAACCTATGTTATATTTATAGTCAGTAATTATAAGTTATTATAGTTATTAATTACTTCATTGGACTGTCGGTACATTCCTTTCGTCGGGTTTTATCCTTACTGAATTACAGATCTCTTGGTGCTGTTGGAACAAAGTCAATAGTTACCCAGGGCGACCGAGCGTAGCGAGGGAGCTGTGCCACACGCCCGAAGGGCAGGTCGCCGCAGCAGGCTGCGGCGAGGGAGCGAGCGGGAAGCGGATATATCCCTGGCGCAAGCGAAGCACGCTGCGTTACTTGTTGGTCGATGTTCTTGCTTGATTGGTTCAAGCAAGATGGTCATTCTTGATAAAATGACCATGATACCTGTAGGAAACCCCTGTAGCAAGTATAACCTGTATAACCCCTGTATATACAGGGCAAGTATAACCCCTGTAGCAAGAAAATCGACCAACAAGTAACGCAGCGCGCTTCGTTTGCGCTCACTCCCTCCGGAAATATTTTCCTGCATTCATTTTGAATTTGAACAACCCATGCTGTTATTGCATCTATAATTGAGTTCAATATTTCTATTAGGAACACTAATTAAATAAGCCCGGAAGTTCAGGGAAAATGCGATATATATATATACATAGCATTTTCCCTGAACTTCCGGGCTTATATATATATATAAATGATTTTTTTGCCTATTTTCAAACTTTTTTTAGTAAAAATGCCTTTTTTCAAATTTTCGTGTCATAAATGCCTATTTTAGTATAGTTTTAAGTTTATTAGTGAATTTTAGAGGCCATAATCGATAAAACTTGGGTATTTTGAGAATTGAGAACTTCAAAAGTATTGCTCTTTCGAAAATTTTCTAACTCTCAGTACTAGTTATCATCAGAACCGTCCCCCCCCTCCCTTAAAACCCCATTTACAGACGTATTCACAGATGCAGTTTAACTACAGTCTCAGGTTAAAGGATTAGAGATTGAAACAGATAGGGATTCGGGATTTTTACAAATCTGTGTCAATCGCTAATTCTTTAATCTGCGATTGCGGTTAAACTCTGTCTGTGAATACGGCTGTTAGACGCAAATAAGTGATCTGAGATATTGGTGTTGCCATGTGTTATATATGTGTTACATTTATATGTATGACTTGGCAACAGCGGACAGCGCGAGCTTCAATGAGCGCGTGCCGTTCGATTGCTGGGGATTCGAGTTCTAGCGGCCATGGCGGTCGGTTGTGTTTCTCCGTAGCTATTGTACTAATGTTGGAATAAAGCGTATTTATGCTATTGTGTAATTCTGAATGCTCCTTCAGTCTGACTCTTATAAATGTCTAGTGAGAGACATTTCAGTGGCGACGAGGACGGGATCTAACGTCAGTCTGCAGGAGTTGAAAATCATCGTCTCGGCAGGACGGGAACAAGATAGAAGCAAGCGCTAGCGAGGTAGGCTTAGTTTCTTCAAGCGATTTCCTCATACGCTCCGGATGGCAGGTTTCGGTATAATCGGCGAATTCGACCGCGCGAAAGAACCGTTTTCGGAGTATGCCGAGCGATTGTATCAATATTTTGTTGCGAATGAAGTTACGGATGATGTCCGCAGACGTGCGATATTCCTATCGCTGGTGGGTGCGCCGACGTATGGCTTGATAAGGAGTCTGGTGTCCCCAGCCTTACCCACGGATCGAACGCTAGCAGAACTGATAGACGTTCTCAGGAATCATTTTGAACCGGCTCCGTCGGAGATCGTAGAGCGGTTCAAATTCAACTGTCGCTGTAGGAAGCCGGGAGAGTCTGTGCCAACCTTCATAGCCGAACTTCGAACTCTCGCCAGGTTTTGCAGTTATGGGCGTACTTTAGCGGAAATGCTACGAGATCGGCTCGTATGTGGGATAAATGATGACGCTATTCAGAGAAGGCTGTTGGCGGAAAGAGATCTGTCTTTCGATCGGGCGTCAGAGATCGCGATGTCGATGGAAGCGGCCTCGAAAAACGCCTCTAACCTGCGTGGTGACAACACGTCTCCAGCGGAAGTGCTGTTTGTAAAGCAGACGCAAGCGAAGCAGCAACGGAAAAGTTCCAGAGGTCATCACCCGTCACAAGCCAAGGTTATGTTTTCCTGCTATGCTTGTGGTGCAAGTGGACACAAGTCCTCAACTTGCAAGTTTGCCAAGAGTACGTGCTATTCATGCGGGAAGACGGGGCACTTAGCCAGAGTATGCAAGTCAGTGAAGAACAAATGGAGTGTTGGAGTCAAAGGCCAAGGACGTTGTGCGAACAGAGTGAATCAAGTCGACCAGCTGGATAACTCGTCTTCGGCGTTCGATGTGTTGACGTTGAACTCGATGTCTGATTTCCCACCACCTTGTACCGTGCAATTCATGATTGAAGGGCTACCTATGGTAATGCAGGTGGACACGGGAGCACCTTTTTCGGTGATGCCTTATTCGATGTTCAAGAAGCACCGATGTCGATTTCCACCTTTGAAAGACACTCGTATAAAGCTCAGATCTTTTACAAGGCATAGTCTGAAGATAGTGGGCGCGATGGATGTTTCTGTGAAGTATGAATCCAAATGTGAAATGCTTTCGATCCTGGTGGTGGATCAGTGTTCCGTGATCTTGATGGGACGAAACTGGATCCGTGAACTAGGGGTATTGTGCACTATTGATCCGGCTATCTCTACAAACGCGATCCAGGTTGACGTGAAATCTTCGTCACGGTACTTGCAGGCCGTCTTGGATGAACATCAAGAACTGTTTTCGGGGGGCCTCGGGAAGTTGAAAAAAGTGAAGGTCCGTCTGAAAAGAAAAGACTGTTCTTCACCGAAATTCTTCAAAGCTCGTCCTGTGCCTTACGCTTATAAGAAGAAGGTAGAAGAAGAAATAAGTAGACTTTTGGATTTAGGAGTTTTGGAACGAGTGTCGTCATCGAAATGGGCGACACCTGTAGTACCAGTCCTAAAGGCGAACGGTAGGATCCGACTGTGTGGTGACTTTAAGCTCACCGTCAACGTTGCTACAGATCTCGAGAGGTATCCGTTACCCAAGGTCGAGGATTTGTTTGCTCGTCTTTCAGGAGGAGTGACTTTTTCAAAGATCGACTTATCGGATGCGTACTGTCAATTGGAACTGGATGAAGCTTCCAGGGACTTATTGGTAATTAACACTCATAAAGGGTTGTTCAGGTACACGAGACTGCCTTTTGGGGTAGCGTCAGCTCCATCAATTTTTCAGAGAGAAATGGACAAGCTCTTGCAAGTGCATGAAAATGCGTTATGCTACCTAGACGACTTGCTGATAACAGGCAGCTCTGTTTCGGATCATTTAAGGAATCTGAGCAAAGTGTTGTGTACTTTGCAGGAAGCTGGTATCAAGCTACATCCCTCGAAGTGCTCGTTCATGCAGACGTCAGTAGAATATTTGGGACATAGAATCGATGCAGAAGGATTACATCCAGTGCAAACGAAGTTGGAAGCCATTGAGAAAGCTCCTGAGCCAAAGAATGCGGATGAACTGAGGTCTTTCATAGGTTTGCTGACTTATTATGCAAAATTCCTTCCAAATATGTCCTCTATGCTAGCACCATTATATAAGTTGTTGAATAAGAACTCATGTTGGAAATGGACTGAGCAGGAGAGGAAGTCCTTCCAAGAAGCAAAGAGAAGATTGCCTACGTCTTCGTTGCTGGTCCACTTCGATGAAAGTAAGGAAGTGCGTCTCGAGTGTGACGCTAGTCCGTACGGAGTAGGAGCTGTGTTGTCTCATTCCTCAGCTGTGGGCGATCGTCCTATTGCTTTTGCGTCTAGATCCCTGACGAAAGCGGAAGGGAACTACAGCCAAATCGAAAGAGAAGCCTTGTCGTTGGTCTTCGGGGTTACACGGTATCGGAAATATCTTCTTGGAAGAACATTCACTTTGGTAACCGATCATCAGCCCCTAGTGAGCCTGTTTTCTGAGACTAAACCAGTGGCTCCAATGGCTGCTTCTCGCATTCAGCGATGGGCGCTTGTACTATCAGGGTACTCGTACAACATTGTGTATCGGAAAGGATCTTTTAATGCTAATGCTTTCAGTAGGCTACCTGTGCCGACAACTGTGACTGATTCTCCAACGCCTGCTGATGTAATATTATTGCTGGAATCTATGGATGATGGCGCGGTGACCAGATTTCATTTCCAGAAGGAGTTAGATGCTGATCCTGTTCTGTTGAAAGTGAAGAGATACATAGCGCAAGGCTGGCCCAGGCGTGTAACGGCTGAAATTCGTCCTTTCTGGCTCTGCCGAACTGACTTGTCAGTGGAAAACGGTATTATTATTCGTGCGAATAGAATATATGTGCCACCAAAGTACAGGAAGTACGTGCTATCGGAGCTTCATGGGGGTCACCAAGGTATGGGTGCTCTCAAAGCCTTGGCTAGACAGTCTGTGTGGTGGCCTAATATTGATAAGACCATTGAGGACTTTGTACGTTCGTGCATCGATTGTCAAGTCGAAGCTTCCGCTGCTCCATCAAACTTGGCACCATGGCCTTCCACAACGGAGCCTTGGAGCAGAATTCATATCGACCATGCAGGCCCGTTTGATAACCACATCGTTTTGTTAGTAGTGGATGCTGCCACTAAGTGGTTGGAAGCAATTCCGGTGTCTTCGACATCGTCCGCTGCTACGGTCGCTGCATTACGATCCCTCTTCGCGAGATTCGGACTGCCCAGGACAATCATCAGTGATAACGCAACATCGTTCACTAGTCAGGAGTTCTCGGATTTCCTTCGTAGGAACGGAGTCATCCATGTCCGAGCTGCGCCGTATCACCCGCAGTCAAATGGGTTGGCTGAAAGAGCGGTGCGCTCCATGAAGGATGCGTTGAGGAAAATTAAGGGCGGCTCCTTCCAAGAAAGGCTTGACAGATTTCTGTTTCACTATCGAAGGACACCTGTCTCCTCAACTAGTCAAGCCCCTGGTACGGCGATGTTCAACAGAGTCATGAGAAGTAGGTTGGACCTGTTGAAACCGGGTCAACATCTGGCGACGGATCCCGATTTCAAACCAAAGTTTGCACCTGAGGATAAGGTATGGTGCAGAAACTACGCAAGTGGCCCAAGGTGGATGCCAGGAACGGTCTCTTCTAAACATGCTTTACATGTCTTGCTCAGACATCGGACTGCACTGTATATGTATAGCTGACTGATGATTTTCTCAAGAGGTCATGAATTGACGTCATGGCTCACACAAGGCGGGGTAGGAGCAGACAGGGCTCTGGGCCCATGTTGTTTTGATTTTGTATTTTTGCACCATAAATGCACTGCAAACCACTATGGCTATTTATTAAACATACATATTTAGTATGCAATTAAATTGACCAGAGTTGCCCTCAGGGATGTGTGACAGATGTGGCCACACAGGGCCCTTCACTTTGAGTCCTGCATACGTGGTAATATAAAAAAAAATGTTTTCCTTTTACAAAAATAGAACAAGATAGCCATGTTTCAACTATAGAAATGACAAAGATTATTCATAATAATACAACAAATAAACGAGGATTATTCATAACTTGAAAAAAAGAGCCCCACATATAATTTTCTCTACCTGCTCTGCATCTGGTAATGGTGGTAATGGAATTGCCATAATCCTGAGGGTCTACTAACATTTTATTTTGGGCTTGAAGTCAATTTAATTTGGATAATACTGCAGAGTTATTATAAACTATAATTAAAACAATAGACGGCTTAAATGCAATTGATTTTTCCTCTAGTTTTTGAACCCCTAATACCTTTGCTTTTAATTATTTTTTCTTCCTTCTAAAAATAATAAACGTCTTTTTTTAGTGCCTTTTTGCTTGTCTATTTGAACCATTTTTAGTGCCAAAACTTCCGGGCTATACTAATTAGTAATTACTTTTATTTTTTTTTTTTATAATGTTGAACAATCTATGATTTATGAAACATCTGTACCTTTGGTGTTGCTAGGCCAATGTCAAGAAAATTTATATTCTAATGTTTTGCAATAGCAAGAATTTTCAGAGATTTAGTAACACATGAATCTGCACATCATGTGAGGAAAGCTTTCTATATCCGACTGTGTTTAGTTGTTTCTTATCTGTGGTTTATTTGCACCTCTTGCTCTCGTTAAGCTAACATTTTTGCGTTGTTGGGTGTTTATGGGATACAAGTAGGATTCACTTTTATTATTCAACTGTATAGGATCGTAACTGCAGAGGCTCAGATGGGTCTGGTGCCTCGGATGCTGGACTAGATAGGGTGTTAAATTTTCCCTTTAATCAGTCAACTGTCCAATTAATTTCTCCGAGCTAGCGTTACGCGCAGTGCCCACTTTTTTTGAAGATGTGTGCGCTTTTCCCCCTTTTTTTCCTTTTCTTGGAAGTTGTAAATATCAAAATATTTTTTATAGCATGGTTTTTTATAGCTTGAATGTGTCGAGACATAATATGACACCCCAAAAGGGGAGGGGGGGGGGTTGTCATAATGTCCTGTGACTAAAAGAAATGCTGTTGATGGATTTATGTGTAACCATAGTTGTTGAACCTTTGCTAAATGATATATGAGTAATAAAACAGATGCATCTTCGCATGGGAATCGGAAATCAAAAAAAAAAAAGCGATGGGGATGCAGTTTTACAAAACATGACAAATGTATTAGTAATAATAATCTCAGACCTTGAAATATAATTGTTCAACTCCATCTAGTGATGAGATAATAAACTAGAAGGATGGCTGTACAGTGAGATGGCAGCACATGTATGACAAATTATTTTGTCATATCTATGTGAAAAAGACTGAAAAGTCTGTGTGTCGGCACCGCCATTACGTATGGCAGTGTCGGCAAATGCCGTTGTAACCACTTGACTGGTTAACTGTTCCTTTTAAATTACATGGAGCACCAAAATACGTGCTTGCCCCAACTGATAAAGAATCTAGCAACCTGTGCAACTGTATGTAATCCGATGCACAGCACTGTTCTCACTTGCTGCAGAGACCTATTTAACATCAGAAGATACCACTACAAATGTGGACAAAATGTCAGGGTATAAATTCCATGAAAGTTGCATATCTTTCAGCGAACAGCAGTCATAAAGGCCTAAGCCTGTCATTAATTTTACATAACTTTATTGTTGTTGATTCTGCTATATATTGATTATTTGCATGAATAAATTTATGTAAAATGTTTTTTTAGCCAGAGTATCTAGATGTCATCAACGAAAGTCCTATGCACAATGTACCTACAGGTTCGTATCTATTCTTAGCTTTGCCAACTATATTTTACTTACAAGATATACAGAAGACTGGATGTTGTGAAGATATTTATTATTTGAGATGTTAATTTTTTAAGGAAGGAAAAAACTCATCTCTGCCTCTACCGGGAGTCGAACCCGGGTCCCTCGATTGCCGGACGAGTGCTCTGACCACTAAGCTACAGAGGAGATAGAGATTTTCCTTCGCTAGAGCGTATATATGCCAAACGGAACCGTGCAATGGACGGTGAAACCGACCAGCTAATAGCTCATGGACGACGAGCCACCAGAGGGCTATATATATGACATGAATGTCGCTTTCCACTTGTTAATACAAGATATACAGAAGACTGGATGTTGTGAAGATATTTATTATTTGAGATGTTAATTTTTTAAGGAAGGAAAAAAACCGTCCATTGCACGGTTCCGTTCGGCATATATACGCTCTAGCGAAGGAAAATCTCTATCTCCTCTGTAGCTTAGTGGTCAGAGCACTCGTCCGGCAATCGAGGGACCCGGGTTCGACTCCCAGTAGAGGCAGAGATGAGTTTTTTCCTTCCTTAAAAAATTAACATCTCAAATAATAAATATCTTCACAACATCCAGTCTTCTGTATATCTTGTATTAACAAGTGGAGAGCGACATTCATGTCATATGTATTTTACTTATTATACTTGAATATTTTGAAAATACGGAAGAGTAGATGAGTTTGCCTAATAATACTCAAAAAATCGTCAACGAATAAGACAAATACCAGGAAATACTAAAAAAAAATTCTTAATGCATTTTGACACTATGGGTGTCATCTTCAGAGGATAAGAGTAGCATGCTGACAGAGTTCCCACTTGGATTGAGTACCAAATCTTCAATCTTGGTTGCTCAGCGGAACGAAAAAACAATATATCTGTTCAAGTCAAACGTCGTGGCAAGAATGAAGCGAAATGCAGGCATGTAAGCCTTTTGCAACAACCTGATTGTCTGCTTGCAAAATGGAGCTATCCTATTGGTCTATTAAAATTTTCTTTAAATTCCCTTTTGTAATGAATTTTAGTTATGACAATGTGATTGGTGGTGTTGATTTACTGTCATTTACTAATTTATTTTTTAATGGCTGGATGCATGTGCCTTTGTAGAAGTCTAAATTTTGGTCATGGATTTCACCTTGTGAAAAACTCTCGCTTCATGAAATTTGAATCCATGACCCTCTTGCCAGCAGTGAGCGGTGATGGTAGATTTTTGTTACATTCTTGATTTTTAACACAGAGAGCATGTTCCTTTAATCTAGTTTTTATGGGTCTCCGTGTTTGTCCTATGTAGCCAAGCGGGCAATCATCACATGGAATATAATAAATACCCCATTGTTTATTCTGTGGTATAGCATCTTTAGGGAGTTTGAAACAAAAGTTTTTAGTAGGCACATCTATGGCTGTAAGGTTAAACTTTTTGAGAATCAGCTTGATCTTAAGTGAAACTATTGCATCGTATGGTATAACTGCACTTTCATTGAGGGGCTTCTCAGTAATATTTTCCAAAGTGGTTTCTCTTGCTGGTTTCATAAATTTTCTACTCATTTCGTCAACAATCTTGATGTTGAACCCCCTGTCTTTAGCAATTACTCTGATGGTTTCAAGTTCACGGTCTAATGTGTTTCGATCTGAACAAATGCTAAATGCTCTCGTGATATAAGTACGAAACGCTGAGAGTTTCTGTGTGAAGAGATGGTATTTTTTCGGCCTGAAATATACTGAGAAATTGAATTTTCTGGATGTTATGCGAAAACTGATATTTGGAAAGAGAAGTGATTTCAATTCCTGGAGGAAACAAATCACTTTTCTTTCCAAATATCAGTTTCAGCATAACATCCAGCAAATTCAATTTCTCAGCTGAGAGTTTCTGTTGCATGGGATGGCAAGATCTAAAATGAGGTGGTAGTGAAACAGAGAAAGGTTTAAGATAGACCAAGGTTTGGAAATATGATTTTTGTTTAGTTACTAGTAGATCCAAGAAAGGAAGTTCATTATTTGTTTCAAATTCAGCTGTGAATTGGACATGTAGGTCTATATTATACATAATGAATAGCAATTGAACGGCAGCTATTGAACGCCATGCCCTTTTCATTTTATAGGAGACTAGCTATAATACCCGGCGCTGCCCGGGTTTTCTTTAATGAGGCTTTTTGGATCACGTGATATCTCCCTCTTTTTTTGAGGGACATGCATACCGTGTCCAAGTTAACCAATATGGCGAATTCCTGCACGACTCATGAAATAAACAAATCTAGATTTAAAGAAACATAGAAATGAAAATATTTTTTTCCCTTTTTCAAGGGACACTATGTATTTTGATTCCCCCCTTGAACTTCAAGTTATCCATCTGCCTATTTCAGCTTCCAAACATGCTTAGTTAAAACTGTGGCATTTCTTCCGACTATATGGCGACTTCCTGCACGACTCATGAAATAAACAAATCTAGATTTAATGAAACATAGAAATGAATTTTTTTTTTTACTTTTTTAAGGGCACTGAGTATTTCGATTCCCCCCCCCCCCTTTTGAACTTAAAATGTTATCCATCTGCCTATTTCAGTTCCCAAAAATGCTTAGTTAACGCTGTGGAATTTCTTTGATGTACTTTATATGGGCCCATAATTAATTTTAAAACATCCTAAACTGTATGAATTTATGCAATTGAATATTAAAAGACACAATATGGAGACATTAATTTTCATGGTTGAGATGATGTAAATAAAAAGTTGAAATCAATTTTATTGCATGGATATCCAACTCAAAAGGGCTAAAGTACGGCTAATTACTTTATATTTAATTTTCTGGGCTTCGTGTATCTCTAAGCGAACTCAATATTTCAAAAATCGAGAATTTAATAAAATTTTTAAAATTATTGATGTGGCGGAAAACCCCACCTCAAATTTCAGCATTTCTACAGTAAAATCTGTAATTTTATCACAGATTTCTATGGGGATCATCCTTTGCCTTACCCTTAAAATGATGCTGATTATGATGCTGAAAATGATGCTGATCTATTCAAAAAGTCTCATTACTGGGTGGATTGGAAAAGTGACAAACCATTACGAGGCATAAACTATTATACATATGGTAACAGAATTAGAGAAGTGACAAACCACACATTATAAAGGCATATACACGTCTGAAATGCATTGCTAGGGAACCACAGTAACTGAAGTAAACTTTCGGGAAGTGATTGTTGAGGCCCAAAAACCATTGTTGCCCGACAGTTTTTTGCCCATTTGGGGCGTTTGCTCTGACGAAATTTTAAAGTAGCCTATCGTTCAGGTCGGGTCCCATTTGGTATATATGCAAAATTTGGTGACGATCGATCTAAAATTGTAGATTTGTATAGAGAACATACACACGCACACACAGACAGACACACTGAAAATCAATTTTATATATATAGATATGTGGATGATACTTTGGGACGGTTCCAAAGATGACTTGGAGCAATCGCTACTCATTATGAATGATATAGACCAGTGTTTCCCAAAGTGGGCAATATCGCCCCCCCCCCCCGGTGGGAGATGGAATGGCCCAAGAGGCTGATAGAAGCTACGGATTTGGATTTAACATAGGATCCTATAAGTTCACTTGAGTAGGGGGCGATGAGAGAAAAAAAATTCTGATGAAAGGAGCAATGGAGCAAAAAGTTTCGGAAATATGATATAGACCCTCATGTTCAATTGACAGCTGTGTGTGAAACAAATAATGAACTGCCTGTCATGGATGTACAAGTAACTAAACAAAAATCATATTTCCAAGCCTTGGTCTATCGCATAGTTTCCCAACCTTTTTTGTCACATCGCACCCTTCTTCAGAAATTTTTTTCTCCTACCGCCCTCAATGCAATCTAACCCATAGAATCCTATGTTATACCCGTAGCTTCTACTGCCCCCCCCCCGGAACATTGCATCGTCCCTCAGGGGGCATTAATGCCCACGTTGGGAGAGAGCATCACTGGTCTGTAAGCCTTTCTGGGTCTCACTACCACCTCATTTTGGATCTTGCCATCCCATGCAACAGAAACTCTGAGCATTTCGTACTTATGTCGGAAGAGCATTTAACATTTGCTTAGATTGAAACACATTAGACCGTGAACTTAAAACCATCAGAGCAATTGCTAAAGACAGGGGGTTCTACACAAATGCTGTTAATGAAGTGAGTAAAAAATTCATGAAACCAGTAAGAAAAACCACTTTGGAAGGTATTAGTGAGAAGCCACTCAATAAAAGTCTAGTTATGTACCATACGATCCAATAGTCTCACTTAAGATCATGCCGATTCTCAAAAAGCTTAGCCTTACAGCCATAGATGTGCCTACTAAAAACTTTTATTTCAAACCCCCTTAAAGATGCTATACCACAGAATGAACAATGGGGCATTTATTATATCTCATGTGGTGATTGCCCGCTTGGCTACATAGGGCAAACACAGAGACTAGATAAAAACTAGATTAAATAAACATTCTCGCTGTGTTAAAAATGAAGAATGTAAAAAATTGACCATCGCCGCTCACTGTTGGCAAGAAGGCCATGATTCAAATTTCAGGAAATGAGAGTTTTTCACGAAGTGAAATCCGCAGCCAATTTAGACTTCTACGAAAGCACATACATCCGGGCCTTCAAAAATAAATTAGTAAATGACAGTGAATCAACACCACTTGACATCTTATTCACTGATCGTATCGCCATGGCTTAAATTCATTACGAGCTGTAATTTAAAGAAAATTCGAAGAAACCAATCGGATAGCTCTATTTTCCAAGAGCCAATCAGGGTGTTGCAAAAGACTTAAACGTAGGCACTTCGCTTCATTCTTGCCACGACGTTTGACTTGAACTTGTTGGTATTGTTTTTTCGTTCCGCTGAGCAACCGAGATTGAAGATTTGGTACTCAATCCAAGTGGGAAACTCGGTCAGCATGATGCTCTTATCCTCTGAAGACGACATCCATAGTATGTCAAAATGCATTAGGAATTTTTTAGTATTTCCTGGTATTTACCTTATTCGTTGACGATTTTTTGAGTATTTTGAAAATGTGTGAAGCATAATTTTTTAACCCTTCATGGCCCCATATGTATTTGAATATACATGGTCAAAAAAATCCATTATACAAATTTCTTTTCTCAATTTTATTGGTATTTTAGAACATCTTTTTAATACAAAATATGCTTATATGATTAATATACTTTTTTATCTATAAAGAGTTCATTTACCCATATTAGTGTCATTTTTTGAGGGCCGTTGTAATTTTCTGTGTTCAGAGATTTGTAAAATTGCACCGAATTGAGGGAATTTGAAATAAAATTCAAAGTAACAACTGTTCAACTTGCTAAGCAGGATTTCATTAGTTTTGTTGTGAATAGTACGAGTTTACGTATGCAATCCCGCTTGTCACCTCCAGATGCGTAACTTGTCCGTTCCACGGCTCTTTTCGCTTGTGTCTTTTTTTTTAACTCGATGGAACACAACACATAAAACATACATTCAAAATAACCGAGAAAAAAACCCACAAAAAATGACATTACAATGACGCAGACACTCTGTGACCCCCAAGGGACTACAAGTCCTTCCAGTGGGTCAATATAAATTAGATTCACAAGTTAATTGGGTTATGCAACAGCCTTGTTAATGTGCAAATTGGTTAAATATTTTATAAAGTGGTATTTATATTTTTAGTCCCCCCCCCCATTTTTTTTCAGCTGAAACAAAGAAAACATACATATATATGTGTGTAAATACAAACATAAAAAATTATTCAGTTGGCATACACTGAATTCACATATGGTCATATAATCACATGCATTTTTCAGTTGATAGCAGGAATGGTTATATTTTTGAATTTTCTTCCTTTTTTTTTAGAATGATTTATTTTGTGTTGTTTTATGATCTACTAGCTATAATACCCGGCGCTGCCTGGGTTTTCTTCAATGAGGCTTTTTTGGATCACGTGATATCTCCCTCTCTTTTTCTTGAGGGACATACAAACCGTGTCCAAGTTAACCAATATGGCGACTTCCTGCGTGATTCATGAAATAAACAATTCTAGATTTACAGAAACGTAGAAATTAATATATATTTTTCCTTTTTTAAGGGGCGCTAGGTATTTCGATAAACCTCCACCCCCTGAACTTCAAGTTACCCATCTGCCTGTTTCAGCTTTCAAAAAATGCTTAATTAAAGCTGTGAAATTTTTTCGATCCACTTTTTACGGGCTCATAACTAAATTTAAAATCTCTTAAGCCACACGAATTTATGCAAATAAATATCAAAAGACAATACGGAGACATTAATTTTCATGCTTGAGAAGATATAAATAAAAAGTTGAAATCAATGTTATTGCATGAATATCCAACTCAATAGTAGGCCCGGCTAATTACTTCATATTTAATCTCCTGGGCTTCTAAGCGAACTGAATATTTCAGAAATCGAGAATTTTCAATACAATTTTTAAAATTATTGATGGGGCGGAAAACCCCACCAAATTTCCGCATTTCTACAGTAAAATCAGCAATTTTTACACTGATTTCTATGGGAATCATCCTTTGCCTGACCCTCAAACTGATGCTGATGATGATTATGACATCTATTCCAAAAGCCAATTCCAATTCCAATTTATATTCAGCTTGAATATGTCATTTATATAAACAAGAAACAAAATCGGCCCGAGAACAGATCCCTGGGGTACACCTTTTTTTACTTCTAGAAATACATATAGTATTGTGTCATCAGCGAAAGAAATTAATTTGCCATTTATATTCAGCTTGAATATGTCATTTATATAAACAAGAAACAAAATCGGCCTCATTGAACTTTTTTGCTAGATTTTTATTGCTGTCAGAAATTAGAAGTGAATTGTGCTTTACATTTTTATTTGGAACTAGCTATAATACCTGGCACTGCCCGGGTTTTTTTCCAATGAGGCTTTTTGGATAGCATGATATCTCCTCTTTCTTTGAGGGACATACAAACCGTGTCTAAGGTAACCAATATGAGGACTTCCTGCGCGACTCATCAAAGAAACAAATCTAGATTTAAAGAAACGTAGAAATGAATGAATTAAAAAACAATACGGAGACATTAATTTTCATGATTGAGAGAATATCAATAAGAAGTTGAAATCAATGTTATCGCATGAATATCCAACTCAAAAGTAGGTACGGCTAGTTACTTCATATTTAATTTTCTGGGCTTCATATCTCTAAGTGAACTCAATATTTCAAAAATCGGGAATTCAATACAATTTTTAAAATTATTGACGTGTCGGAAAACCTCACTAAATTTCCGCATTTCTACAGTAAAATCTGCAATTTTAACACAGATTTCTATGGGGATCATCCTTTGCCTTATCACCTAAGTGATGCTGATGATGGTGTCTATTCAAAAAACTCTCATTACCGGGAGGATTGAAAAAAGTGGCAAACCATTATAAATGCATAAACTATTGTACATATATGTACAGCATTAAAGAAGTGACAAACCATTATAAATGCATAAACTATTATACATATACGTACAGCATTAAAGAAGTGACAAACCATTGTAAAGGCATGTGCACGTCTGAAATGCATATCTAGGGAACCACAGTAACCAAAGTAAACGCTCTGAAAGTGATTGTTGAGGCCCAAAAACCATTGTTGCCTAACAGTTTTTTGCACATTTGGGACATTTGCCCTCCTCTGACAAACTTTTAAAGTAGCCTATCGTTCAAGTCGGATGGACTTTCATCTGTGATTGTGGGGAGATCTTCTACCTGACATTGGCTACTGGTGACTTGTCTTGAAACATGGAACTCTAATTTTCGGTTGGTTCTTTTAATTTTTATTTACATGCATTGGGGTTACATACAACAAGCTTATATTACTGGAGGGAGCATGACGTCAGCAGTCTTCGCCTTGGCAGTGCTGAAAATGGTGTCCCCTAACATCTTTCGTCGGAAGATAATGTGACTCGGTGCAAACAAACATGATCCCCCGTAGAGATCAATGTTAAAATTGTCGATTTTATCATAGAAATGCGGAAATTTAGTAGGGTTTTCTGCCACATCACTAATTTTAAAAATTGAATTGAATCTTTGGTTTTCGAAATATTGAGCTCGCTTAGAGATACAAAGCCTAGAAAATAAAATGTAAAATAATGAGCCAGACCTGCTTTTGATGTGGATATCCATGCAATAACATTGATTTCAAATTTTTATTTATATCTTCTCAAGCTTGAAAATGAGAATTTATGTCTCTGTATTGTCTTATATTATCCAATTGCATCTCAATCCATATATTTTAGGATGTTTTGAAATTAATTATGGGCCCATATAAATTAAATTCTGCAGCTTTAATCAAGAATTTTTTGAAGCAAAAACAGGCAGATAGATTCATTTCTGTTCCTTTCATTTAGATTTGCTCCTTTCATGAGTCGCATGTGGCATTCCTTTCATGAGAGTAATTAAAGATAATTCCTGAATTAATGAGAGATAATTCAAAAATTAATGAAAGTGATAATTACAGAATTAATGAAAGTGATAACTGCAGCATTAATGAAAGATAATTCGGAATTAATGAAAGATGATTCCAGAATAAATGAAAGAAAAATTCTAGTTTTAATGAAACAATTTCAGTTCCAAAATAAATGAAAGAAAAATTCTAGTTTTAATGAAACAATTTCAGTTCCAAAATAAATGAAAGAAAAATTCTAGTTTTAATGAAACAATTTCAGTTCCAAAATAAATGAAAGAAAAATTCTAGTTTTAACGAAACATAATTTCAGTTCCAAAATTAATGAAAGCGATAATTTCAGCATTAATAATGAAAGAAATAATTCCAGAATTAAGAAAAAGGGATTATTCCAAAATTAATGAAAGAAAAAATTATAGAATTAATGGAAGAGATAATTCTAAAATCGATGAAATAAGTAATTTCAGCATTAATGAAGTGATAATTCAAAAATTAATATAAGCGGTAATTCCAGAATTTAAGTAAAAGATAGTTCTCCAAAATTAATGAAAGAAATAATTCTAGCATTAATGAAAGAAATAATTATAGCATTATTGAAAAAGTGATAATTTCAAAATTAATGAGATATATAATTCCAAAATTGAGATACATAATTCCAAAATTAATGAGATACATAATTCCAAAATTAATGAGATTTTTAATTCCAAAATTAATGAGATTTGTAATTCCAAAATTAATGAGAGATAATGCCAGAATTAATGAGATATAATTTCACAATCAATGAAAGAAATAATTCCAGCATTAGTAAAAGAAATAATTTCAGCATTAATGAAAGAAACAAATCCAGAATTGATTAAAGCAGTAACTTCAGAAGTAATGAAAGAAATAATAATTAATAAAGAAATAATTCCAGAATTAATTTCAAAACATCCTAAACTATATGGATTGAGAGATGCAATTGGATAATACAACTATAAGATAATACGGAGACATTAATTTTCATTTTTGTGCTTGAGAAGATATAAATAAAAAGCTGAAATTAATGTTATTGCATGGATATCCACCTCAAAAGTGGGTCTGTCTCATTATGTTATATTTAATTTTCTAGGCTTCATATCTCTAAGCGAACTCAATACTTCAAAAATCAAAAATTCAATTCAATTTTTTAAATTATTGATGCGGCGGAAAACCTTACTAAATTTCTGCATTTCTATGCAAAAATCTGTAATTTTAACATTGATCTCTATGGGGGATCGTGTTTGTTTGCACCGAGTCACGTGGTATCCTTGCGTTAGATGTAGACGACGTCGCGGCGGCTGGATGCTCCCTCCAATAATATAAGCTCAATGGTTACATACCATTGACAAAAGGCAAAAGTTAACAACACGGGAAAACTAAACAGATATTAGTTGATGAATTTGAAGCTCCACATACAGAATATAGCAGTACAAAAAATTACATATTTATCAAAAAAAAAGATTCAGAATAAAAGAAAAATGATGCGTAAATATGAACATGAAAAAAGCAAAAAGGAAAAGAAAAAAGACAACATTTGATCGTGAATTGTCAATATTCAAAAAAATCTCTAAATTTTATAATATCATTCAAGAACCAATAGATTTTAGAAATGTTAGTTTCATAATGTTTCAGAAATTCAGGAATTGATCACTGTGTCATTAATACCTGTGTCAAGTTTTGTCTAGGTATTTTGATTGATAGTATATGCAAGCATTACAGTGAAAAAGAACATGCGATCAGGTCTCGGGAGAATTTTTATTACAAAATAGAGTTTTCGACTGGGTTAATGAGAAGCACCTTTCTATTCATGTAAATATGTTCTTTTCCAAGTCGAATTTGGACAAAAAGTCTCTTGTATTTTAAATCATTGTTATTCGGAAGAAATTGTTCCATGCCAAAGTTAGATTTTACAAGCCTATACTGGGAAAATGATGTAGAATTATATGCATTTGATAACTACCTCTAAACTTTGATCACATAGAATCTGAAAATTTTTTTGGGTGTGTTTTTTTACCAAGTTTAGGTCCATAGATAGTAAAACTCAAGCCACGATTGTCAAATATTCTCCACACGAAGAAAAGCCAGTTATGTCTGTCAGGGAGTGAGTGTTTTGTCCTTATTTTCTTTTGTAAGTCTACTGGATTATCAGAGAAGAGTACTGTATCATCTGTGTAAAACAGACAATGAATCGCTCTTTGTTGGCCAATGTGCAACGGGTGAGTTTCGGAATTATTCAGATTATTAGTTAAACCGATTAAATACAGATTAAATATGGTTGGAGATAAGATTTCTCCCTGCAATATTCCCTTTGTGATGGATATTTTATCTGTCAAACCCGAGGCAGTTCTCACCTGCAATGCAATGTTGCCCAAGTACATACAGGAGTGTTATACACTATCTACCAATAAGTATTTGGACACCTGTGATAGAAAAGAAAAACTAACTTTATTCATAATCAATAGTTGGTAGAGCCTCCACGAGAGGCAATTACAGCGTGAACCCTCCGGGGCATACTTTCCACAAGTCCTTGTGTGACGGCTAGTGGTATTTTCTTCCACTCGGCTTGGAGAAGACATGCCAGTTTCCTTCACCGATTTTGGACGGGTAGGGCACCCCTTAATTCGGCGATCCAACTCGTCCCAGAGATTCTCGATAGGGTTCAGGTCTGGGCTCTGGGCAGGCCAGTCCATTCGATGAACCCCATTGGCACCATACCAAGCCCTGGTTAACCTCGCAGTATGACAGCTGGCATTGTCGTCCTGGAAGTAACAGGGGTTCACCCCGTGAAACTGCCACAATGTAGGAAGCACATTGTCATCCAAAATAGTGCAGTAGGCATCGGCGTTGAGCTTACCATGAATGGGGACCAAGGGTCCCAGTCCATACCAGGAGAAACACCCCCAGACCATAATTCCACCTCCGCCGAACTTGACTGTTGGCACAACGCATTCTGGCAGGAGACGTTCTCCAGGCAGACGCCAGACCCAGACCCTGCCATCCGAACGGTAGAGGGTGAACCTTGATTCGTCGCTCCAAAGAACCCGTTTCCACTGATCTATGGTCCAATTTCGATGTGCTTTGCACCACATTAACCGAGCAACGCGGTTGGACTTGGTGATCAAAGGCTTATGGGCAGCAGCACGACCATGAAAACCAATCAGATATGCTTTCTTACGGATGGTATTCATTGAAACAATACTCCCAGATGCCTGTTGAAACTCCTCGCAGATGAGGGCCATCGGTTGGGTGCGGTTCTTCCGAATTTCTCTGGACAGCACCCGTCGGTCTCTATCTCCCAGTTTCGTTGGTCTGCCGACTCGGGGCAAATTCCGACAATCACAGCTAACCTTCCACTTCTTAATCACATAGGCCACTGTCGATTTTGGGTGCTTCAGCTCGCTAGATATGTCCCTTAAGGATCGATCATTTTTGTGATACCCGATAATTATACCTTTCTCGAAATCAGAGAGCTCCGAACGGCGCGGCATCTTGCATGCGACTAATGCCGATATTGTTTCCTACACGATATATACCGGCGGAGGGCGTGACGTATCTCAGGACCGCAGATATCGTCATTTGCATAGGTGTCCAAATACTTATTGGTAGATAGTGTATAGCTGCTATGCGGTAGTCACCGTTTCGCATCGTGAAAATCATGTGTGTGTACACCGAATTGGCTTTTGCAGGGACACAAGTATGTGTCCCGATGTGTTGCGTCTGCTGATTTCATAGAAAAGTGCAGTAAATTCTCACGTAAGTCTTCACTTTGAAATGTCCATAACCAGCTCAATGCGTCTCTTTGTATCTGTCGAGCTAAAATTTATTGTATTTAATGTTGATAATACGCAGTCAAAATGAAATGTCATTTGAATGTCAATGAATTGTGCATCACATACATGAAATATTTTAATAGTGAAAGCTATATACGGGGATTAATCGTGACTGTAGTCAAACGTCTCTTTTTTTTGCGCTATCCGGCGCGGCATCTTGCATGCGACTAATGCCGATGTTGTTTCCTACACGATATATACCGGTGGAGGGCGTGACGTATCTCAGGACCGCAGATATCGTCATTTGCATAGGTGTCCAAATACTTATTGGTAGATAGTGTACATACATCTGTTACATTCTGCTACAATTTTCACAATTTTCTCTCATTTGCTACATTCTGCTACAAAAATGCCGAAATTCTTCAATTCGGCACCATCTTGCCCCAAAAACAAAATTTTCCCTTAAGAAATTTTGAAGTTATGTCACAATAAAAGCTGACTTTTCTATGACATAATTTTTCTTCCCTACAATTCTATTTCTTTGGGCTACAAATGGAATTAGCTTGAGGGGCCCCTTCCCCAGGATTCGGTGCCTAGGCTTCGGACAGCATATAAAATGGGGTAAAACGAATTGCTGCTCATCCACAGAACAAAAAACCCTTCAATGCTGTTTCCAGCTATTTTTTTCCAAAAAAATTGACTCCTTCAATTTATTTTCACAAACAATTCAATCCGAGTACATCTGTTTTCACTCCTTATCTTTAACTGATTTGTGATTGCTCCATGTATTTTTTTTCAAGCATCTTTAACAGATTTTCAGTCTCTCATTTTGCTTCCAAGTTTTCTATTCATTTTCTACTATTCATTCTCTTGATATGCCATTTCTTTTTACGCCATTCACTGGCATGTTTAGTGTTCTAAGAAATGGTTTCCAGATGATTAAAATTACTTTGTCTAGACCAGTGTTTCCCAAAGTGGGCAATATCGCCCCCCAGGGGGCGATGGGACTATTCAAGGGGGCGATACTAGCTACAGACACGATTGGGGGGCTACGAATGAGCATAAGGGGGGATGGGAGGACGAGAGGAAAAAATAAGTTTTCGAAACTGGAATCCTTTTCCAAAGAAAGCCTTCGTAAATATCCGTGCCTATGGGCGAAAAAAAAACTAATATTTGCACTCAGTAGTTGTACTTGTTTCATCTGCTGTAATTGATCAATAAAGCCTTCTGTCGCAGATTTCAACACCATCTGGGAATGACTGGTTTTGCTAATGACTATTCATTATTGGAACTATCGTCCCCCAAAAAAGTGCAGCTGGTATCAGTGTTCTGATTTCAGGGTCTCGAGATGATTCTCGTTATTTTTTTTTCACCTTATAAATTCAATATAGATTGTGGCCCACCAAAGAGCCTAGCCTCGGGACCCTGCGGCAAGGTGGGGGCATGATTTTAGCATCCCTGTTCATTCACCTACGGCTATGGCTTTTTTGCATTCTGTTTTTTTTTTTTTTTTAATATAAAAGAACCGCTTGGGAACAGACACAAACATCAATAGTCAACAGCTCGTCAAGACACCACTAGGAACCCCGACGCTCACTTTGAGGAACTGCCGTAATAGAAAATTTTTGTAATGTGTTCGTTCAAGTTCCTGAATTACTTAAACCCAAAGATAACGTATGGAAGTACTAAATTATGAATTACAGATGAGCAGTCTTGAATTTTCGTGCAAAAAAGTCACATACCTAAAGTGTTTGTTATACAACGGATGGCAGGGTCGTCTTAAGAGCACCATGGCCCCCCGGGCCAAGTGGTTTTTCTGAGGCCGTACCACGTAAATTATAGAAAATTTCAACCAAATCTCACTTTTGTGAGGCCCGGGTAGGCCCATGCGTTAAGACGGCACTGAAGGATGGACCTCCATTTCATGGTTCAAACCTGCATATCAGCTTCAGCCACCTCGTTGGACAATTTGCCTCTTGGGGCCTTTGTGTTTCTATATGTAATTTCGATGGTGTCCGAAAAGAAATGAATGTTATGCGGAAGAGATGTTTGTTGAATCCACACCGTAAGTACAATAATGTGTTTTTTTTCCAAAATTTTGATGTTACTAAATCCTCTTATATTGACCGATTTTCATGACTTATGTAAAACACTTGGGCAGTACTATCTATCAGAGGCACCGACATAAAAAAAATATTGGAGGGGGCAGGGCGTCGGAAGTGTTTTGAACCTGTGGGTGCCCGTCTTGAGATTCATGTAGGAAATTTCGATTTTTGAATCAATTCTGTGGGTGCTCGGACCCATTCTACAAACTTCCGTGGGTGCTCGAGCACCCACAGCACCCCTGGCTCCAACGGCACTGGGAGGGGGAAAGGCATAAAGTTGCTTGTCGTCCCGTATACACGAGCCAAGCGTGTACGCAGGACAGAGAGAACGTGCATTGCATTTTATTTTTAGAAATTAATTGCGGGGGGGAGGGGGGGGGGCTCAGTACCCCTTAAAAATTTTATTGGGGGAGGGGGCGCAAAGGGCCTCAGCTCCTAGGTTTCGGTGCCTATACTATCTATTAATGCTTATCAAGAGCGTTATCCGTAACCGCACTGATTATGACAATAAGGACAAAAGGGAAATTTTGGTACTATCTCCGCAAACAAGCATCGTTTCTTGTTCGAATATTGCGAAGAATATGGGGGGGGGATACACGCTCCTTCAGCATCGGATGATAGAAATTTCTTCTCGCAATGGTGTCGGTTTAGTAGAAAATTTATTAAAATTTATTTTTTTGACTTGAATTTTTTTTTTTACGGTGACTTATGTAGTGTTTTTCCTTGAAAGAAAATGATGCATTGTCATACGACCTTTCAAGAGTGATTTTACTCAATTCGAAATCGACTCATTCTTAAGCATCGTAGTATATTAATACACTGCTGGCCACCGTAAATGCAACACCCTGAAGGAAGCATGCAAATAATATGAAATTTACAACATGCATTAGCGGAGGTGAGATATGCAAATGATTAGAATTTCAATGCAGACGCACATCACGCGCGCCTGTGGCGCCACTTCAAAGTGCTATTTAAGGCTTGGAGATTTCGACGATTTGAAGTACGGCAATTGTGTTTTTCTTGTGTTTTTTTCAAAAAAAAGATCAATTATGCCTCGTAGAAAACAGCGATCATCTTTTGATCAAGTATCCGAGTTCGACAGAGGAAGGATAGTGGCCTACCGAGATTGTGGATTATCTTTCAGGGAAATCGGTAGTCGTGTTGGACGAAACCAAACAACTGTAATGCAGATATGTGATCGTTGGATGCAGGAGGGTACGATGGACCGACGTGTTCGATCGCATCCACCTCAGTGCACCACTTCACGTGATGACAGGCGTATTGTGCGTATGGCAGTGACGGATCGCTCATCCACATCACGAACCATAGCACAGCACATTCAGTCTGTACCGCATCATCCAGTGTCTGCGCGTACCATTCGACGGCGTTTACAGCAGAGTGGTCTGTCCGCAAGATGTCCATTGCTTCGTCTACCCTTGACGCAGAACCACAGACGTCTCCGCCGCCAATGGTGCGATGAAAGAAGGATGTGGACGGCACAATGGAATGAAATTGTCTTTACTGACGAGTCACGCTTCTGTCTGCAACACCACGATGGTCGGATTCGAGTCTGGAGACACCGTGGAGAGAGGATGCTGAACAGCTGCGTTATGCACCACCACATTGGTCCTGCACCGGGTATTATGGTATGGGGCGGTATTGGATATCACTCTCGCACTCCTCTAGTATGCATTGCCGGTACTTTAAAAAGCCAGCGCTACATCTCCGAGGTGTTGGAGCCAGTTGTCCTTCCTTACCTTCAGGGCTTGCCCACAGCCATATTTCAACAGGATAATGCACGACCATACGTGGCACGCATTGTCCAAAGGTTCTTCATCAATCGCCAGATTGAATTGCTTCCCTGGCCAGCTCGCTCTTTGGATCTTTCGCCAATAGAGAACATGTGGTCCGAGGTTGCTCAACGATTGACCCAGATTACATCCCCAGCTGCCACACCAGATCAACTTTGGCAACGCGTGGAAGCTGCTTGGTCTGCTGTACCCCAAGAACACATCCAAAGTCTCTTTGAATCAATGCAGAGGCGTGTGGCAGCGGTGATCTCCAACAATGGCGGCTGCTCTGGCTACTGATTTTGGCAGGAACCACACTTCACAGAAGTCTATAAATTTAGTCATTTGATGCTTGGTCAACATGTTATCTACAAAATAAATATTGTTGCGATATCTCTTGTCTTTCTTGGTGTTGCAATTTGGGTGGCCAGCAGTGTAGTATGATGAAATTACCTTTTTAGCAATGTAGAACGCAAAACACCATCGATATTCGTTAAAAATACACGGAAATAAACACCAATGAATTTCCGGGTATTTTTAGTGAACATCGTTGGTTTTTTGCGCCTTATATTGATAGTATTACTTAAGGATATATAATTATATTATCAATCATATCTCTGAAAGTATTTTTTATTGTAGTTTTACGTTTAATTAGCGTGGTTGCATCCGAATTTTTTTCCTTTTAATATGTTTGAGCTGAAAGGGTTGAAATTCATTGTAATCTAACGAGCTTTCAGATATATTCATAAAACAATGGTAAATATTTAGAATGATTGTCATTCAGAATTATATGTAGAAGAAACCAAAGAGGGAGAGAGTCAATTGTAGTCCCCCGATGCTTGTCAGTTTTAATCAAGAAAGAAGTGAGAGACCTGCGCTTGAAATAATGTAAAATTACATTTTCTTAAAATATGGACCTATATAATATCGCAGTAACTCTGGCGATTTGAAAAATAAATGGCAGCTAGCCGGAGTCCGACTTAGACACGAAGAGGTCTTGGGCAAGGCAGGAATTAGGGCCTCTGTGACTTGAGTCCAAATATTTTGTTTTCCCAGCGAATATAATGCCGGGAAAATGTTTTGTATAGGAAATTATCTAAATAAAATATCAGATGTCTTCTTTTTTTATTCATTCATTATCTTCCTTGGTGAGAAACTTCATTTTCTCCTAAGGAACTGTACACACCCGAAATAACATGACAGAAAAAAGAAGGTAATATAACAAAAAATACTCGCGTTCGAGTTCGTTTCAGAATTTACTTGGTTAACAAACCAAAAACACCAACTAATGTCTCATGAGCTCCCAAGATCGGTAATTTCAAAAATGAATTTATTTTAACGATGAAATTTTGAAACGGGCGCGGTAGCCCAGGTCGATAAGATACTCACCTAAAGTACCAAAGGATGTTTAGAGGTGTGGCGAGTTCGATACCCGGTTCATCCTTGTCAGAAAAACTTCCCTGACACAGGGGGACAACAAAAAACGGCGACTTGACCGCAGCAAGAAATTACTACCGCAGGGAGTCCCCCATCGAGGGGTTAGCGCACCAACCTCTCAATGAGTATAAAAAATAAGCCTGCCGTTCAGAATCGGCGATAAATTGTAGGTCCCGGTCTAATTAGCCCTCGTGTGCAGAAAATGACAGTGGTGCGACAAAAATGATCAAATTTTAAAACTACGAAGGGGAAAAGTCAAAGCAGTAGATTGCCAGGTAAATTTGGTTGCCGACCCATGCTTCAGAGAGTGTGAACTCGATTGTGTATTTAGTGTGTTACAACAACACTAATTCTAATTGGATAGCCATGTGCGCATATTTCTAAGACAGCCACTATAAAATCGAAACTGCCGAGTAGTTTGCATCAATTCCATATTAAATAAATATATATATAATTTCTAATTAAGCCGTGTTGCAAGTGGCTTTGTTCGAACTTGAATAATAAGGATTGGCTGAATTTTATCATTAATGAAGTTTTATGCATTCACTGGAACTTATCATCGAAACCTTATTTTGTGTTCCATGTCAAAGTAGAACACTCAACTCCAACATGCGTTGGTGCGAATAATTTTGTATAAAATAAAATTTCTGGATACGCGATTTCATAGGAGTACGTAACACATGTTAAATGTAGTTTAAATTGTTTCAGGAATGTGTAAGGTGCAGTTGACAATGGGGAGAGGGAGATTAAAATAATATATTTTTTTTTTATGTAACCTCTCTGATCATCCCAAGAGATCCTTACAATCTGCAATGAAATAAATAATCTGTACTGAATGAAAAAAATAACAATTTTTGATACTTTTCTTTTCAATCTTCCACAATATCAATTATCACATTTACACAAGAAAAATTGGCAGAAATAACATTAAAAGACGGTGTGACGTTCAAATTTGAAGATGGCTATTAACTTTTCTTTCTGTAAAAGCAAATACCGTGCCTGGAATTTATGGGGATATACAGAGGAATCTCCCGTAACAGACACTCCCTGTTTTTAGCGGACGCCTCCAGTTATCAAACACTTTTTGAATTATGTCAACGGGTCTCCGGACTCCCGTTGAGACTGATTATTTTACTATCCATTAACGGACACTCCTCATTAGCGGCAAAAATTTTCGGTCCTGTGAGTCAGTGCTGTCTTAACACATGGGCTCCTGAAGAAAAGAGGGATCTCAGAAAAACGAGAAGTAGTTTAATTTTTTGAGAAGTTCCCAGGTAGGGCCTCAGAAAAATCACTTGACGGGGGTCCATGATGCTCTTAAGACGGCCATACCGTGAGTGTCCGTTATTGAGAGGTTCTAATGTAACTGAAAATTTTTCATGTGCGAGATGTTTCAATGCAGTCACAAATCTTTCGAAAAAAATCGAAATCACCTACAGATATTTAATTGTGAGGATTTGAGAACACTGCATAGTAAAACCAAGCGACAATCATCACACTTAGAAAACATCTATTAATAAAATTATTTTTATTAAAACTAAGTAACAATTGTAGTTTTGCGCATTAATGGATATTTTTTGTGTGATGTGAATATTACTTTGACCACAATAAATGCAACTAAATGCATATGTTTTGTGTTATATGCATATGTTTATAATTTTATAATTCACAAATTTAATTTTTTTTTTGTTTTGCAATGAAATTTACTGTAATTTTCTTAATTGTAATTATTTTAGAATTTCTAACCCTTTTTATACTAGAAATGTTTCAGGAAAACATTTATGTAAAAAAATCAAAAATTCGCCACTGCATCTTTCAACTTTTTAATATGTGGGCTTTTAACATCTCTTCCAGGGGGGCGATGGGAAATTTTGTTTTTGAAAAGGGGGCGATGGGCTGAATAAGTTTGGGAAACACTGGTCTAGACCATAGTTTCCCAACCTTTTTTGTCCTATTGCCCCCTTGAGAAATTTTTTCTCCCATCACTCCCCAACGCAATCTAACAAATAGGATCCTATGTTATACCCGTAGCTTCTACCGTCCCCTGGAATATTCCATCGCCCACGTTGGGAATCACTGTCCTAGACCTTGGTTGTGGTTGGTTTGTTTGAAAGGCATTTGATGTAAAAAGCTTATTTAGGCAGACAAGCAGTGGTAAAGAAAAAATTCACAAAACTTTTCTTTGGGTATGTGGTAGATACTCTGATAATGAAAATAATACAGTAACAAGCTAGCATCCCTCTCAACTACAGTGACCATTTTTGTCACATCATTATCATATTCTGCATACCAGGGGGTAATTGTATTGGGATCTACAGTTTATAGCCGATTTCAAAACAGACAGTTCCAGAGGACGGCAATCGCCCCTTCTAAGATCTGAATATTATGAGAAACATTGGTCTGTATCATAAAATATGAGATGATCTAACAAACCTATGAAATAAATCACCCTGCACTTGTCATTTTTTTAACGGCCATCCCACGCAGGCTACAGTGCTTTGGGATAGAGCAGTTATACAGACAGCTAGGGGCTTCCACAACTGGGAATGTGGTTTGCCTAGGTTGTTATTTTCTATGGACATTTGGGTCGCAATTTTTCACAGGTCCCTTTATTAAAAAAATATATAATAGCCTCTGTACAATCATGTGAAGGAGCAGGGAAGGCTTAAGACAAAATTCTCACCTGTGCAAGACATAATTTTGGTGCCTCTCTGGCATATAATCTGCATGAGTAAAATTATCTTTGGGATACTCAGATTTAGTATATGCCATGAGTAATATGGTGAGAGATAACATAGGCTCATTATATCATCATTAAAGCTCTCATCCTGAGATTTATATTCACTTACTTCATAAACTTACACATATTTATTGTATACTATCTTGAGTTGTGTTCCAGCTAGATAAAATGAATCAGAAATTACAATGGTTTCTGAAAATTATTCCATCCAATACAGCCATAGTTTGAAATTTTCAGAAAAAGTTTTCATTTTCATTCTCATTTTTGATTTGGAAGAAGGATGGCAGCACATAAACACATAACAAGTGCAACACTTACATGAATTTTCTTTTCGTTCCATCATCAGAGTATCTACCACATACCCAAAGAAAAGTTTTGTGAATTTTTTTTTACCACTGCTTGTCTGCCTAAATAAGCTTTTTACATCAAATACCTTTCAAACAAACCAACCACGACCATGGTCTAGACAAAGTAATTTTAATTAATGGTCATCTGGAAACCATTTTCCATTGAACACTGAACATGCTGGTGAATGATGTAAAACTTGGAAACACAAAACAAGAGACTGGAAATCTGTTAAAGATGCTTAAAGAATAAAATATACATGGAGTAATGACAAATCAGTGAAAAATAGATGATGAAAGTAGATGTACTCGGATTGAATTTTTTATGAAAATAGAATCGTTGTATTATAAATATCTAATAGTTTATAATCATTATTCTACAGTTTTTATTTCTATAGTTTACTTTTCAAATAATTTAAGTCTTATAGTTTTTAATCACTATATTCAAATTTCTGAAAATTTCGAATAAATATTCTAAGAATGAGCAAGGAATAGAAGTCATCTCAAAGTATGTTGAATCAGACTGAGGTAATGATCAAGAGCTAACTCAAAAAGAAACACTTATTATTTTAAATATGAAATGGGTAAATTCTGGTAAAAGAAGCCAGATCAAATGTTCAAAAATATTTAGAACTGAAGAGAACAAAAGCACAACTTAGACTTGCATCAGCTACAAAAACAAGAAAAATAATTACTTTTCTAATGAGTGTTTCAAGTCTCTCCTTTAGTGATTTTTTTAAATTAGTGATTACCAGGTCTACAAGCTAAATCTAAAAACACAGATTTTCGAATTATTTCTAAAATCTGTAATACTATATGTTAGCCTCGCATTTGTTGATATTGTAGAGAATGTAAATATATATATATATATATATATATCAAGAAGTCTCTCGAAATCTTTTTATGATTTAAAAATTTAAAAAGATCTCTATAGATTTTGTACCTTTTTGGGGGGGGGGGAAACACACCCCCGTTCTTCTGAGCTAACACTTTTTTGAAGTAAAAAGTAATCCTGCATATGCTACTGCATATATGTATATAAAAACTGTGTATTTTATTTGCTGCTAAAATTTTAAAGTGCTACAAAACTGATAAATGCTGTTACAAAAACATTTTTCCTGCTGCAAAAATGCAAAAATAAATTTTTTTTAGCCCCCCCCCCCACCCGTAGTACATATTCTAGATCACCTTGGCTGAGGTTCACTCACTAAGTTTTCTAAGAACGTCCAACTAAATTTTCTAAGAATTTCGTGGTCTATGGAATCAAATGCGGCTCTGAAATCTACGAAAAGGGCATAAAGGCTTGGTCTGGAGAGTTTTTCCTGAATCAGATAATTCAAAGTAAATACATGATCTTCACAGCTGTAACCCGCCCAGCACCTCGCCTATTCCTCTGGTATTATTTCACGAACTCGTAATCAAGTGTTTAATCTTTTGTTCAAGATAGACGAGAAGAGCTTCAAGATCGTGGAGATCAAAGAAATTGGACAAAAATTCTCTGGTCTAGAAGGGTCTCCCTTTTTATATATTGGAACAACAATAGCTTCCGTCCAGTATTTTCTTCAACTTTCGACGTTGATTAGGCCAAACTCTGATGGACTTTAATCTGTGATCGTGGGGAGATCTTCTATCTGACATTGGCTGCTAGTGACTTGTCTTGAAACAGGGAACTGTGCTCTTCGGTTGGCTCTAACAGAGTGGATGGACCTGCACCGTGATCATGACTAGACGACACCAATCTAGTCGGCGAGCGGAAAGGTGATATTCGTCTAAATGGATATGGACTTCCAATCGTGAGACCCATCCACTTCTATTGATACGAACCTTGGAATAGATGACTTTAAATTAAAAAATTTTTCTTAACGAATGAATGGAACTTAACTTAAAAAAATTTTTTCTAAATGAATGAACTGAATTTAATGTAATATATTCATTAACCAAATGTAATAAAACAATTGAAAAGTGATACAAAACAAACTTGTTTTTTATTTCCTACTTGTCTGTCTTAACTCTGGATAATTCGAACCGTGCATGTAAGCCTTTTAAAGGGATGCTACAAATTGTGTGCTCGACCGCTCCTTATAATTGTTAAATTGCAGACAACAAGTTCGAAATTTTCACTTTGATTGCTTTATTACATTTGGTTAATGAATATTAAATTCAGTTCATTCATTTAGAACATTTTTTTAAGTTAAGTTCCATTCATTCATTGAGAAAAATTTTTTAATTTTAGGAACAATTTTTTGAGTTAAAGTCATCTATTCCATGGCTCGTATCAATAGGATGTATATTCGTATTCCAATGGATGGGTCCCAACATTGGAAGTCCATATCCATTTAGACAAATATCACCTTTCCACTCCTTAACTAGATTGGTGTCGTTTAGTCACGATCACGGTGCAGGTCCATTCACTCCGTTAGAACTAACTGAATAGTTCCATGTTTCAAGACAAGTCACCAGCAGCTAATGTCAGATAGAAGATCTCCCCACGATTACAGATGAAAGTCCATCAGAGTTTGGCCAAATCAACGTCGGAAGTAGGAGGAAATACTGAACGTCTCCATTAGAACCAAGTTAGAAGCTTCATCAAGAGTAAACCACTCTGGTTTTGATCACCAAATGTGGGCGGCCAGTCACCAAACAGAAAATTTGTTATGAAACATATTAGATTTTCATTAAAACATCTTCACTGGACCCGCCAGGAACAAAAGAAGTAGTTATTTGTTATTACAACATCCTGTTTAAGATTTCACGATTGATTCCGAGACCAACTAGTTTTAGCTTCTAAAGTAGTAAAAGCAAGAAGTAATCGAATGAGTGTGTGCAAAATAGAGTGATTGTGACAATGTATGGCCGATATTTAGAAGGAAAACTTCCAGCCGTACGTGTCTAGACAAGCCAATCGGCTTCAAGGTAATTTCATTTACATATCGTGATCGCAGGCCGGAAACATCATGATCGACCTTGATCGTCGCCACATGACCACCGCTGCCGGTTAAAAACAACCAAAAGTAACATTTATGTTTTTAAGTGATGATGACTTCAGACTTTTACGTCTGGGGCCCATAGATACGTTACAAGTGTCTACCCATCTTCAAGTCCTCAGCGAAGACCAGGCCCGTCATTTAGGGGGGGGGGGGGGCAGGGGCTCCCCTGGCTTTCGAAAATACACTAAAAGTGGTATAATAAATATAATATATACATACATTGAGTACATGTGCTTTGCCGCCCCCCCCCCAGAAAAAGTTGAAATAACAGCCCTGGCAAAGACCTCGGGAGAGATCCACATGACGGGATGAATCTGGTGGCAGGTTCTTGGCGAGTGACCCAGTGGCACGATGCTGCAAGGACTTGAATGGTGAAGACAAGAAGGATGGAAAAGGAAGAGGTAGGAGAACAGTTCGATGGAGATGATGGCCCAGGTGAAAGTTAGCGTGGAGTCCAGTATCGCCGCTGTCAACACATCCATAGCTGCTGTCAAGGAGGATATTGCCCACTTGAAACAAGATATCACCACGGTCATCGGCGACATGAAGAAGCATGGACTTTCTTCAGAAATTCATACAATGAAAGTTGATTTGTACAATGACAGTTGCGTACAATGAAAGAACAGAACTTCGTCCTAATTGGAGGTTGTCACAACAAAGTCCGTCAGCGGAAAGTGATGGCCATTCCAGAAGCAAGAATCTCTGACGGGAGCATGGACGATACTGGGATCGAAACAGCTCTCTTGAGAAGGCAGGAAGCCGTAAGAGAAGGATCCAGCATCGTAAGAGAGCATCACTAAGAGATTCCTGCGCCTTATCAAGTAGACCATGCCCACGGAACTGCCATCGTTGCCTCAAGTTAGAAGGGAAATACGAGCCTGCCGACCCTATTGTGAGACAGCTAAAGTCTCAGGACTTGAGTGACGATCCTTGGAGTGACGAGAACACTTAAAAAGCACAACTGGAAGATCCGGACATACGAGTGGTCATACACTGGAAGGAATCCACTGGGAATCGACCAACATGGCAAGATGTCACCTCTTCCAGTACGACCACAAAGAGATATTGGGCCCTCTGGGATTCCTTGGAGATGAGAAACAGCATGCTCTATCATCATTGGAAGTTAGGCTGGAAAGAGACTTTCAGATAGCAACTCATCATACCCAGAGGCTGTGTGGAAGAAGTTTTGAAAGGGTCGCACGGAAGCGTGACTGATGGACATTTCATCATCACCAGAATGCTACGGAGGATTTGTGTGCTATTCTATTGGTACCGATGACACCTGTGATGCCCGAAAAAGACCTCCAAAGTGAACTGCTGCCCGACTTAAATGCTACAATGTTGGTGCATCATTCGACAGAATCGCCTTGGGCATCCTAGGACCGTTACCTGAAACCCGTGATAGTAACAAGTATATACTTGTAGTGATGGACTGTTCAAGTGTCCGGAAGCATTTCCTTTTCTCAATGAGGAGGCTGAGACGCTGGCACAAGTGTTGGTATAGAATTGGGTATCTCGATTCGAAGTCTCCATGCTGATCTATTCCGATTAGGGAAGTAACTTTACATCAGCGGTGTTCCTTCAGATGTGCAAACTTCTGGGAATGGAAAAGATGTGTTCTACTCCGCTTCATCTGGAATCCGATGGGATGGTGGAGGGATTCAACAAGACCATCCTGAATCACTTCTCATTTTTTGTGTCGAAGTACCAATACAATTGGGACTTGAAGTTACTGCTGCTCTTGCTGGCCTAAAGGAGTGCCGTCAACGAGAGCACTGGATTCTCAACTGTAGAAAAGGGGGTAATGTGTTATGAAGGGCAAAATTTGAAGAGACTGAACGCATGCAAGGTACACGTGGCATGCAATTGTTAGAATAGGAGGACAAGATCCTAAATGGACTCTGAGAATAGAATTCGAAGAGACAATACTTTTGGAAGGCTACTCTAGTTTTAGTAGTATGTTTAGTTAATGTAAATAAAGATGATTATTTGTTCTTGAATCCTCGTTCCTGTGAGTGTCTACCCATCTTCAAGTCCTTTGCAAAGAATCCAGGAGAGATCCACCCAACGGGATGAATCTGGTGACAGAGGTTTGGCGAAGGACCCGACTGCAGCAACAACATTTTTATGGGGGTGGGCCATAGATGGTTAAGTCTGTAGATGTCATATAAAGCGAGTAGAAAACAAAATCTATTTTATTATTACGATCACCATACTATATTACCATGTCTATATAACAACTCATTCCATTCCAAAATATTTTATTATTGATGAATGAAATTCGCATGTAGGGATTATGCACTGCAGTATATTATACAGCCACTGCGCGATCATGTGGGGATCGTGCTGGACTCTTGTCTTGTATCTAGGTTCGAACCCCATCAACGACATAGTGGTTGTTGATGACCGAAGTTGGTTTTTTGCGGTTTTTCCAGCTTCAAGGCTCGAATGCGAGCTAGTCCCCCATTTGAAAAAGTATCTCCACATAGAGCAGGCAGACCTACACCACAATACTGACATAACATGAAAATCCAAGCATTTCCATCTTTATTTCAGAAAATGGAAGACAGATAGCATAACACACATTCTGGCATGTGCCAATTTGTTAGAAATTCTGTAGAAGTTTTATATGAGATAGATGTACAGTCAAGTAGTAGTATATTATACACAACATTTTTTCTCAAAGTAACAAAAATTCACATATATCCCATACATAACTTTGCATAATACTCTGCCACTGATTTATATGCAGGAAATTACAGTAAGTAAAAATTTTCAAGCCATTCCAATATAAGGTATACTTTTGTATCTCCCTTTGATGCCCTTACAGTGCAGGTCACACTGTATATATGTATGGAGTTTTCTCTTTTTCACCGAATTATAACCAAAGCATAAATGCCTCAAATTGAATATTTTTCCTCTTTTTCATTTCAGGTTCAGCATCGCATATCAGGATCATTATAGTATCACCTCTTTTTGATGGTAAAAGTTTGGTTCAGGTGAGATGTTTTGCTTGTTTCTATTCAACCGCAACATATACTATTTCGATTAAATTACAGAAAAACAAAGATACTAGATATCTGAAAATAATGTATTCCATTTATTGCAATACAAAATGTCAGTAACGTAATATTTCAAAGTTCATTTTGTGTACCTGCATATGAAAGCTATAAAAATAATTCTCAGGCTGGGATTACATTATAAAAGTGGTATAAATGTTCTTTTATAAAACTTGAAAAATACAACCAATAAGCTTATCAGTTACATTCGAGCAAATGTCACAGATAATCTTATTGGTTGCATTTTTCAAGTTTTACACAAGTTTTAGAAAAGTAGTTTTATAAAACATGAAAAATTCAACCAATAAGCGTATCGGTTACATTTGACCGAGTAAAAACAAAATAAATTTGGATTCTGGGTGTTAAGAAAAAATAAATTTTCATGATAAAATTTCCCCGACTTTTCCAGTGAAATTTTTAAAAAGTTCCAGGTAGTTTTTTAATCAAAAATTTAATATAAATGAATTATAAAAAACTAACTATACTAATTGCAAAATTAATTATAATAATTATTCTTATCATGTACCATCATGATCGTAGCTTATTAATTATTGCGTTTTTTAAACACTCATTTATGCTTTTCAAATACACTTAATGTGGAAAATCGGAACACAATCAAGAAATGCAAGATTTTCCTTTTTTGCAATGTCACTATCTGAAAATTACCTTAAAAATTTCTTCAACATCCTTGAATTATTATAGGATGAGTGGGACATCACTAGTTTCAACACCCACAAGATTTAAGCCTTCACTTTGATTTCATTTGATATAAGCTCGCGGGCCACCAACTTATGTAATTTTGTGTCATTTAATAGAAGGGGTGTCAATGGGGTCCTGTGTTGAACAGGGAGAAAAATAATTAGACATTTATTTACTCTGAAGTTATTAACATTATTTTTCAATTTTGATTAGCTATGAAATATCTTTTTCGTTAATCCCGAAAAAGTTTTTGATTAATTACTGATTAAATTAATTAATTCTGAGATTAGTTTCAATCTGAAATCACTTAAAATGATATTGTAATTATTTATTTTGGCAATTCTGAAATTATTTTCCTTTTCACTGCATTATACGTACCTTGAAATCATTTCTTTCACTAACTATGCAATTATTGATTGTGAAATAATTTTATCAGAAATTATGAAAATATTTCTCTCTCATTGAGTTTTTTTTTCACTTATTCGGGAATTATTAACTTGAAAAATTCTAAAATGATTTCTTTCAATAATTCTGAATTTTCATCAATTTGCTCTGGAATTATTTCTTAAATAAATTCTAGAACTATTTATTTCATTTATTCTAGAACTATTTATTTCATTTATTCTAGAATTATTTCTTTCATAAATTCCGAAATTACATGTAGTTACATGTTATGAAAAAAGAAAGAAATGCTGCAGTATTTTTTTTTTCTTCTTTCATAAATTTGGTAATTATATTTTTCATTGATTCCGAAATTATTTCTTTAATTTTCTGGAATAAATCATTTTTCAATATTTTCAACCATTTTCTGAAAATGATTGATGTGTTACGACAAAAATCTCCAAGGGCCAAATGTGGCCCATGTGCCACACGTTGAAGATCCCAGGTATAACCGAAAAGCTAATACAGTACTTACAAGGCCATAGCGAGGGAGGGGGGGAAGAAAATTACTCAAAAGGTGGAAGAGATGGCCAAATCTGTTGTTCGATCTTCAGCCCCCCTCCTTGGAACAAAATTTTTGGTTACAGGCCTGAGCATTTACCACAGCAGTTTCTTTTTTTACTACATCTTTTACTCTGAAAACTACAGTTTTTCCCTCCTCTTCATTTCTGATCACTTTATTATAACAGTAACTACTAGGAAGATCCTCCATTGTGATTAATGCGATTTGGCTCTGAGAAGGGCCTTTTGTTAAATTAATAAAATTAAGTGTAAGATTAAAATTTAAAGGAGGATTAAAAAATCGAAAAGGGAGAAAAAAGTGAAAAATATATGAAGAATGATGCATAGCATGAAAAGTAAAACTAGCTAAGCAAAGAGGAAACTAGCAAAGCAAAAGGAAAGTAGCCAAACAGCCAGCGCTCCAGCAACCTTTTGTTTTGACCAATCTGGGTGCAGAATCTGGACTCTCAAACATTTTGTCTGTAGATGTGGTGAACTTGCATCCGCCATGCTCACGTCACGTGGGCATGTGTTGAAACACTGTGGAAATCTGAAAAGGTACGTTCTAATTTATGTGAGGCAGAGTTAAAAACAATAATAAGTAAGTGTATTTTTCTCCAAATCCAATCATACCTGTTAAACACTAAATTTATCAAATAGTTTTTTAATTATTGTATGTCCCCCCTCCCGTAAAGAAAACACTATATCAGCATCGTCATTTCAACTTCAATGTTTATTATCTGTGGCATTTGATTTAACAACATCGCACAAACGCACTCACTATATCGATGTAGCAATATCATTCAAGCTCACTCACTATATAGGTGTAGTCCAATGCAACAACATTGCTCAAGTGCACTCACTATATCGGCAATATCAATGTAAAAACATCGTGTGGGGGGGGGGGGTTGGTGCATGATCTTGGCTTTTCTATGGGAAAAATCTCCTTCCTTTAAAGAACGTTTACAAATTTTTTATTCACTTTAGGCACTCAGTCTTTTTCTCAAATACTATATGGATATTTTTATACAATTTAACGAGAGCATTTAGGATTTTAATTGTTAGTTATTTTTTCTCTAACTAGATAATTAATAATGTCTCTAATCTTTTAAACAACATGCAACTTTTTCAAAAATCACTAACATTTACCTATATTTTTGTGCCATGATTTTTAAAGTATGTATCACCATGGTGTTGAGCAGGGTCATAGCGTGCCTTTTCAGGGGCCCCAGGGCAGACTTTTCTTTCAGGGCCTTTCTTGAAAAGGTTGTTATTATACAAAATATGTGTCAATTTTTTGAGGGTTCCCATTTGGCTCGGGGGCAGTGTCCCGGTTGCCCAAACCTAGTTATGGCCCTGGTATTGAGAGAAACAAAGTTTCAAGACATTTGAATGAATGGTGTTCAAAAAAATGTTCCTTTTAACTAACAAAAAACTTAGAGAAAGAAACATTTTAGTGGAAAACATTATCATATATAATGCCTGTCAGCAGTTTGTATCAAACTATTTTTAAAATATTTCTAGTATAGGCAGAACAAAAACTTGAACAGAGTTAGATGAGAAAAGATCACGGTATTTGAAAATTGAAAAATGTGTTTTTCGGAAAATATGCGTGCACCAACCCCTTCATACTCGTTATATCGGCATCGTCATTTCAACTCTGATGTTGTTACATCAGATTCCACCAATATTAGACATTGAAATTAATGATGCATACATGAAATGTAGATGGCAGCACTGAAAAAAAAATCAAACACAACACTACATATGCACTGACTGTTAGGTACACACACAGTTACAGTTCTGGCACAACTCACTAGGTAGTCAATCGCCCATAGATGATGATAGACCTGAGTTGTGCTCGGTGTGGAAGAAAAAGTCCTAGTATGATGTTTCTGTCTGGGTGTATACAGTCAAACCTCGTTAGTGCGTCACCCGGTTAACACGCCACTCTGCTTACCGGGTCACTTTTTGGAAGTCCCAATTATCCTCAGGCAGGAATTGGCACAGCTATGGCTTACTCCGTTTAACGAGTCACTCCGCTTACTAAGTCATATTTTTGCTCTCCCAAGAGTGACTCATTAACAAGGTTTGACTGTACTTGAGATCTTATTCTACTGGATCACCTAACAGGGATGGGTGGTTCTCTTATCTGATTCTGGTTCCAGGGCTGTAACTCTATCTCCAGGGTGCTACTCTAGTGAATCCTACAGGATGCACTCAAGCCAAGGTATTTACAGATGTTCAACTGACTTTTTGAAGTGGAAGGCATTGTCTTTAAGTCTTGGGCATAAAGTTGCATAATGAAGAGGCGTGCTTATGGCCAAACATGTACATTTATCACTGAGGATTGATTTGAACCTGTAAAAATTAGACAGAAACTGGCCATGACCTGTTATGAACATATAACGAAATTTCATGTTACCACTTATGGTTCTATGCTGCAACATGTTGCAGGAATCCATGATTGTCCTGGCTTTGTGTTATCATCCCACCTCTGCTGCCATTTATTCAGTAGATCCTCCCAAAGGATTGTTTTGGCGTGCGATGTGGAAGGCAGCAGATCATCTCTAATGATTCCGCCTTCTGTAACTTCCTTCGCTGTGGTATCCGCCAATTCATTGTCCCATTAGCCTGTATGTGCTTTTACCCAGGAAAGGCTTATTCTGGTATGATTGCAGTGAAATTTTCTTATTGTCCTGGCCATTTCATGACTTGACTGAGGATTAGAGACTGCTTGTCCGATTTTATTAGGGCAGCTTCTTCATGTAAAGAAGCACCCAAGATTGCATTTTAGATGGAAAAAAGCTCAGCCTCAAACGTGCCATTATCCATCCATTGGCTTGACTGACCATCAGGCTAGTACTTGTTGTTTATCTTTTGTCTTAACATACGTCTCATACATCTGTTTGGATAGGAGGAAGAGGAGAAGCCAGAGTAGTCAAGGATAGATTTGATTGGCACACGCTTACAGAGAAGTTGATTGAAGGTAGCAATTTTTGAGTCTGACGAATGTCTTCTGGACGTAATCAAACTATGTGGTGCAGTGATTGGACCAGTCCGGCTTCAGATTTAGTTACTATCAATTAATAAAAAGTGTCTATGAAAATCCCTGAAGAGAATCCCTGATCAAATTTTATCAAGAACTATTCTCAATTATGATGATTATGTGACTTATAACCTGTGATTTATAATTTTGATTTACTTACCTCAATTACCATTTTTCGATCATAAATTTTATACTTGTTTTCTGGCAATGTGCATAATGGCACCTTCCCATGTATTTGTATCTTGTTTAAGCTTTATAAATGGTTAGGTTCCCCAGAGGCACCCGAGTCTCCTGGGACAATGTGCTTATATCACCGAGTGTGACAGAGCCTGGGTGTCTCCAGGGCCGGTCTTAGACCTAGTTGCGCCCGGTGCAAAAACAGTGGTCAGCGCCTCCCCCCCCCCCCAGGTGCAGATCCAGAGTGTACTGTACCGTACAATACGGGACAGATTCATTCTACCATATTATCAGACTCTGTTTGTGGTGATCGTCCCCATCGCTCAACCCTCCTCTCTTGGTTGGATATTAAGGGACAAAGAAGTCGGAAAAGCTTTCTTCCTAAAATGGGGTTATCACCATTTAACTTGTAAACAAGCATAAAAACCCAACTTGTTTGATTTAAAAACATTAAAAAAAGGTCACACATTTATGCAGGGTACTCATCACAAAGGATCTAGGCCTATCTTCTTCATACTTATTTTAATTGAATTATATGGTAAAATAAGTATAGTTTCACGCGTAAGGGTTAAACTGATAATAAGAGTGGTTAAATGAAAGTAATATTTTCGTATGATTACTTTCATATTTATAAAACTCATGTGAACTTCATTTAAAATTATCCCTTACAGACCCATTACTAAGAAACGGAAGGGGCAGGCAAACACCAGCTAAAGCACCGGGCTCTGCAACTTGGGCAGGCCCGTAACTATTCCGGAGCAACTTGGACGGTGACCCGAGCGGAATGGGAGGGGGGGGGGGGCACTTGTAACTCCTTTTTCTGAGCATAACCATTTCAAGAAAAGTCTGCCCCCGAGAAAGCACGCTACGGACCTGGGGAAGGGGCAGGGCCATCTTAAGAGCATCATGGGCCCCCTAGCCAAGTGGTTTTTCTGATGCCCTGCCTAGTAAATTCTAGAAAATTTTAACTGCATCTCATTTTCGTGAGGTCCCTCTACTTGTGAGTCCATGCGTTAAAACGGCACTGAGAAGGGGTTATTTTTCTCTCTAGATTTTTTTTTTTAACCTCAGGGACTTTGGCTAAAATTTCATGTTTTAATAAACTGGCACACTATTTAATTAATAGATCTATTTGGTGAGACATATCATCGCTCTTCCACCTAGTACCTTACCAAGGGGTAAAACAATGTCGTGAAGCATATTTTAGGGACAACGATCCCAATGGAATAAAGCAATATATATTTTGCACCTCACTTTTTTTTAAGTTTAAAAAACAGAATGAGGGGGGGGTCCATGATTGTAGAATCTTAGGGGCGGCTCGAGACAAAATCTCTACCCGAGTGGGACCCTTTTATGTCCCTGACTTCCCCTAATTAAAAAAACTTTTGTTTCAATCTTTTCGTTTTGATGGGTTCAAAGGAACAGCGATATTTTATGTCATAACATATCATGTTGAATTTTTTTCTGCCCTATTACCTTGGATTTGGCGCTCCTCCTAGAGCGGGTAGAAATCATTTTTCCATTTTTCGCCCTTCTCATGTTTCGGCGCCCCCTACTCATTTAGCACTTGGTGCAATTGCACCGGTCGCACTGCCCTAAGACTGCTCCTGGGTGTCTCTCAGTATCTATCACTATAATTCTAAACCACTACTACTTTAAAAAAAATTTTGATTTATTGTTTTTTGTTTTTAATATCAGTACATGGATGCCTACTAGATATTCTCGATCTTAACGATTTCCAAGGCATCGTCAGCCATTACCGGACTCAAAAGAGTTGCCACTCTTAGTGATGAGCCTGCTAGTAATTCTAGGCATTCTAGCAACGACGTGACTTTGTTTACTTAACGTTTATCTGCAACCATTTATCAGGGGACGATCTTGGTTGCCAAAATCCCTGTTTAATTATTATTGGATTCTATTAACAACCATGTGCCAAACACAATAACAGAGAGATTGATTGTATATCATGTGATAACATTGAAGCTTTTTCATCTGTAATTTTATATTTTGAAGTTTTTTTTAATTGTTTTCTCTGATTAAATATGTCTTCAAAAAAATAAAATATACAACTGCTTTTAAGAGTTTGTATGCCCATCACTGATAGCATGCAGGATGATTATATTCTTCGCAGGGCCTGCGGGGGTTGGAGAGACTTTTCCTTAATTTCTTTAAAAATAAAAATTCAGAATTTTTTTTGATTGGTTCTGTGTTCCCCCCCCCCCCCTCAGGAGAATCTTCGGATTTCTGGATTCCAGAAGTTGGCACATCTACTTGTTCAATGTCTAGGTTTCACATGCATACAGTCGGACCAGCCATACATAGCATCTAAGGAGCCTCATTTCTAGTTTCATGCTTAGGTTCCTCCTTAAGATGTCCTTACATTTCCAAAAGGAGGATTTCTTTTGTCCCATACAGATTCTAAAATTGGTAGTAAAATAATTAAAGTGGAAAAGTGTGAAAAAATACAAAAAAAAAAACCCATATCTCTGTCATCAACATCCAGTCCCTGATTCACAGCAATTCGTTAGGGAAATCCCTAGAGGAGCTTTTACAAGTTTCATATGTTGTTGAGTAGTAGTGTGAAATCATTGATGGGATAGAGATATGAAGAGAGAATATTCTGATAATATTCTTCTGGATGTAAAAATTGAAGAATAATCAAGAATATTCATTTTTCTTTCATTCAATTAAAAAAATTACCAATTTTATTTATAAAACAAAGATTTTAAATTGAAAGCTTAAAAAGTTATTTTAAAATTAGATAAATTTTTGGAAGTTAGTTCAAAGCAAGGAGTACAACCAAAGTTGATTGACAGTGGAAGCTATTCTTATAATCACCTTCATTCTAAAGAGATGTAATTTTCTTCAATGTACATACACTTAAATTTTGTATCACTCATATTTATTTGCAAGTTATGCAATTCAGTCATACTGATTTCATTTTCTTGCTTTCAAAGTTGCTTTGCACACACACACACACATTGTGAGCTAAAAACTTCAATATTACCAGTCTTCTTGACGGGGAGGGAGATGGGAACGGAGAATATTCTCTGGAAGGGCTACTATTATAAATTACTGGAGAATATTTAAAAATAATAATTATTATTCTCACATTATTTGTAATAGTCGTTCCGGAGAATATTCTCAAGTTATGTACAGAGATTATTTATTATAATACATGTTATTACAAATATTCTGAAGAAATTAATTATTATAATACATGCTATTACAAATATTCTGAAGAAATTTATTATTATAATACATGTTATTACAAATATTCTGAAGAAATTTATTATTATAATACATGTTATTACAAATATTCTGAAGAACTTTATTATTATAATACATGTTATTACAAATATTCTCTGGAAGGACTATCATAAATAACTTGAGAATAAATCTTATATTCGATAAGAATATTCTCCAGTAATTTGTAATAGTAGTCCTTCTGGAGAATGTTATATATAACTATACAGCTCAATATGTCCACCTTGGGATGCATGGCATATTTCTATACGGTAATCAATTTCCTTTTAATTCTCACTCTAATTTCTTTTCTATCTCTTCTGAGAAAATGGTTTATCCTCTTGTTTTTTTTTGCTGCCTCTGTATGAGGGGGCAATTCAAATATGTCAGGATGGGGGAGTTGGGGTTCTACCTGTGGGTTATATGGAAGGCAGTTGGATGGGATGAAACAACTCCTCAGTAGTATATATTTTTGCTTATAGAATTCTCCTCCTTGCTACACACAGTTAACAGACATTACAAGGCACCACGAATGGGTAAAATTGAGAGAATTGTTTTTTCTGAATTTTTTTAGTAAGAGATGGGTTGAAAATGTATAATGTTCGGAAAGAGCTATAGGCATTTTTGACAATGTGAAATTCATATAGAAAAAGTCTGTTTGAGGTAAGCTTGCTACCTCTGTTGGCCTGGCAGTAAAAGATACTCCATTAAGTGTGAGATGAGTTTTTTATGACTGCCCCCCCCATAGTGCAAGTCATTTCTAAAAAGATTTCAAAGCTCCAAACATTTTGCTCTTTTTTTGTTTGAGGCTTTTTTCAAGATCTCGTGAAAACTTATTGCAAGACCGAAATCTGATAAATTAGAGGCTGGAGCTTTTACTTTCTCTAAAAAAATTCTTGAAATTGATCGGGATTGGGAAGCCATCCCTGATTTTAATTTTCCTGAATAATCAGTCAACATGTTTTGTTTTTAATCTCACACCCTTTAAATGCTCTTTCACACCCCTAATTAAGAACCACTAATTCTAGGATTTGTGACTGATGTTACCCAATAGCATTAGATTTCCTTCTGTATTTTTAAGACATGCAGAAGCATAAACAATGTTTACGAATCTCTGCAAAGAGCTAGAAATAAAAGTTTGCTTTATTTATCAAAAATTATGACACTGGCATTGAACAGTAAAATGTAAATAAATCCCTTTGAAAAAGATGGAAACCGCAGTAAAACCATCCAGTTCACCTGGACTTATTTACATTGGACCTTGCAACTTATACATTTTGCACTGTGATTTTGAAAGTGGTCTCAAACGAGCGTCATTCTTATAAAAACTTGCTGCATGCCTTCGTAATTTGCTATGCACTGAGGAAGAGAGTTTACACACTGGACTCTGGAAGACTCCTTAAAAAAAAATAATAATAATATAACATTGTAAGGAGAGACAGGATAGAATTATCTGTGGTTGCAAGTACACTGTTTTGTCCAAAAATTGTTTTTGTTACCAAGTCATTTCTGTCATGTTGCTTTAGCTTGAGTCAATCTTATAGGATATTGAAATAGTGGCGTGAAAAAACAAATTATTTTTGAATTTTTTTTACAAATTTAAAAAAGGGGATTTCTGAAGGACTTTTTAAATATTATGCTATGATTATGTTTAGGAGGGATGCGCCCCCCCCCCCCAAATCCTACTTTTCATAATTTTTTGAGTGGGAACCCTGTGTATGCATTTTTGGTCAGGGAAATGATGAGCAGATTTTGCTGGGAACCCTGTAAGAATGTGATTGTTCAAAAATTCTGGAATGGCAAGCTCCAGTGTGGTGGTGCGCCGTCCTGCTGGAAAATGAAGTCATCCGAATCAGTTTCTAACTGTGGGAAAAGCCAATCTTGACAAACATTAAAGTGGCGGCCGAAGGAAGAGCATTAGCGCTACCTGTCAACAACTGCTTGAAGCTCAAGATTTCCCTCTTTCTACCTGTACATTATTAGATCAAAATGGATTAAAAGCTGAATAGTTATGATTTTTTAAAATCGGATGATTCTTTTTTAAAACACCCTGTATTATCAGTAACTGGAGGATAAGTAACATTGAGAATAATAAAAAAGAATTATTCTCTGGTTATTTATCATAGTCCTTCCAGAGAATATTCTCAAGTTATTTATAGATGTTATTTATTATAATACATGTTATTACAAATATTCTTGACAATATTCTCTGGAAGGACTACTGTTATAAATAACTGGAGAATATGCTCTGAAAGGATTATTATAAATAACTTGAGAATATATAATTATTATTTTTGATAAGAGTATTCTCATAAGTACTTATGATAGTAGTCCTTCTGGAGAATATTCTCATCGAAAATAATAAGAATATTCTGAAGTTATTTATAATAGTAGTCCTTTCAAATAGTATTCTCCTAAAGTACTTCCTTTAGGAGAATAGTATATTCCAAAAAGGCACCTAGTATTCCCTTAGTATCCTCCTAAAGATAATTCTAGAGAATTTTATATCACTAGGTAATGGGTTCATCACAATTAGCCTTCCCCTACCCGTCTTATCTTGTAGTCCATGGTGGGATACGTTTTATATTGGCAATCATAGATATCTAATACATTTTGTGTTTCTTTAATTCTGTTACAGTGAAAATTCTGCATAACGATACCCTCTATAACAATATTACTTTTTGGTCTAGATGTACTTTGAATAGTGTTAATATTAGGGCTGTTCTGATTAATCAGGTCAGTTAATTAATCATTTATTAATCGCAGTTAAAAATTTTAGATGAGTTAATCAACTCGATCAATCCAGTCAAAATTCTATTAAAATTTTTATTAACAGTGTATAATTTTACTTGATTTATTTAACTAAACCGATTAAACGCCTTAAATTATGTTCCTATGCATAACATTTCATTCAGATAAGTGATGGTAATTAAAAACATTTGAATCAATATTTTTATAAAGTTTTTCGACATGGGGAAACACAAGTCAAATCAATGAAAATTAGCAATGATTTCTAGAATTTCTGATTTAAAAAAGGGAAATGAAAAGATCCAAGTTAAGCAATTTCAGGATATGACAAGTATGTTCAGCATATCTCTCCCCTCCCCCTTTATACCAGAGACATGAATTTCACTTTTGAGTTCATCAGCGGGTTGGATCACTTATTTTGTTATCCAAGTTTTTTTAGAAACGTGAATCTGTATATCCCTATTGAAACACATTTTAGGAGAACAACTTCCATAGAGTAACATGGGTAGAGTCAGGGCCGGATCTTGAATCCTGCGAACTATGTGGTCGCAGGGGGCGCCAACTGAAGGGAGAGGTTTTTTCCAAAGTGCATATTTTCAGAAAAAATATTACTATACAATACAGCAAGAAAGATAAAAAGGTCGAATCTTAGCGAATTAACGATGGCGATATAATGGTTAATTTGGTGCCAACCATGGTGAAAGCAGAGAGAGGCAGAAAATTGAATGGACCCCCATAAAAAGGACTCTTTCATCAACTGGCGGACTGGCACTAATGCCATGGCCACAATCGCTTCCCACTGGGGTTTCTCTCCCTGGATCTCGTGGCAAACTAGCCTTATTGCTAGCTAACTAGATTATTGCTAGCTGAGCACAGTTATTTTAACTGAAAATAATTTTTTTATGCTTATGTTATTTTAAGGCATACCAGGTTATTTTCAGTCTATTGATACTGCTATCATCTTTCACAGAAACTGACATTCACATGAACATATGCAGGTCACTCATTAATTATTGTTGTATACTTGGGGTGTATTGTTACTTCAGGAGGCGTTACATTTCTATGGCGCCTAGACAGGTTTTTTTTAGGAAAGGACAGGGAAGAAAATGATAGATGACTGAAAGGATCAGAGAAAGAAAGATGGGTAGAATGGCTAAAAACTTACTCTAAATACACTATTGACAAGAAGCGGGGTGGAGAAACATCTGTGTATGAGAAATTCTTCTGTAGATTTCCAATGATGAAGAGGTAGAAATATAGTTGAGGAAAGACAGTCAAGCCTCACTATCCTGAGCAAATTTATGATGCTGTGTATGAAGCCTCTCATGATCAAAAACTGTTACTTTTAGCAAAAATACTGGTTTAGGAATTGCTCGAAAACTGCAGAGTTTCAAGTTCCTTTGCTATTGACCTGGCATGAGATACTGTTTAAAATAAACATGGTTAGTAAAATGTTACAGAATGTGACCTGTGATCTACAAAGTTCAATGAATCTCATCAAAAGTGTCTAAGGGTTTCTTGAAAACATGAGGTCTGATGATGGAGTCAATGGTGTTATTACAGATGCAACAGTGCTTGCAGGCAAAGAAGTGCACCCAAGCATAGGCGCCATAACCTAGTGGCTGGGGCAATTTGATCCCCCACCCAATAATTTCTAGAAAAACAATGTAATGCATCCTCCCTCTCCTGTATACACATAGTCCCGCATATACGGGACGACCAACAACTTTCAGCTCCCCGCTCCCAATGTTTTCTTCATGTCAAAACTTCTGCGCCCAAGGAACATAAAAAAGCAATTCTCTTATAAAAGTAAGGATGAATCTATTTTGGGGCTGGGAAAAGATCTTTCAAAGTAAACTTTTTTAATGTTGTGCTTTACAAAGCGATCACATCACTGAAAGAAAGGTTCCACTTTTTTTTATGGAAAACCACAGCAAAAGCTTTGAATTTCTATATCAAATAGACAATCTGCGAACATGGGATAAAGAGGATTTGAAGAAAGCCTGTTCGAATCTTGAAACTGTGTTAGAATGATGAAGAGGAATGTGGCACTGATGGGCATGATTCCCTTCAACTAACTCCAAATATTTACAACTATGTTGATTTCCGGTACCTCTCCAGCTTCTGTACCTCATCTTTCATCACAAAAAATGGCTATGTGGATTCATTTCCAAACGTTTTTGTAAGCTTTAGAATACTGTTCACTCTTCTAATATCAGTGGCCAACACAGTTTTTCACAGTTAAAATTAATAAAGACTTATTTAAGATAGACTATAAGTCCAGAATGATTGAATAGACTAGCTTTGATGTCCATTAAAAATGACATTCTCATAGAAATGGGTATGGATGCAATAATAAGGGATATTGTCAAACTGAAGGCCAGAGAAATCTCTTTATAACATGAATGTTGGAGTAACAACAGAAACAGGGAGTTTCAACTTATGTTTCAGTTGTAGTTATCAAAATAAAATTTTTGATATGCCTTACTTATTTGATATGCATTTGCCTTATTAATTTTCATTAAATTCAGCAGATGACTGTCCTCTGCTTCACCTTCCTTGTTAGTGGTGCATATTTAATAAAAATTGCTCACTTGTAATTATTAAAATTAGAACTTTGTTCTATATTCATCAAGTTATAGTTTTGCCATTGGCCATTAATATTCTTGGGGAACCTACGGATATTGAAAAAAAAATGTAATTATTATGATTCTTTACAGAATATTTGTCCATTAACAATTTCCTACACATTTATTATCATTGGCCGGGGGGGGGGGGCAAAATATTTTATTTGCTTACAATCGAAAAATGTCTAGATCTGCCCCCTGGGTAGGGTAAATATTCAAAAGTCGTTTTCCAAGTTCCAAAAATTTGCACATTCATGTGTCTGTCAAAAGGGGGGGGGGCGATATTAAATAGCTTTGAGCGGGTGGCTTTATCTATTTCTATATTTATTTACGTCCATTCAGTGGATGGATGCATAAAATGAATGGAATATGTTATTACAGCATCAATTAATATTACATAGTTACCAACACTTATGTTTGCTATGATAGAATTTGAAAATGTTCAGTTAAAATTTGTGATTAATCGATCTAGTGATTAGTCTATTAAATTTTTTTGATTAACCAGTTAAAAATTTTAATTGATTCCCACACAGCCTTAGTTAATATACAGTATGCTCATCTGTAACGATAACTCCTTCATGATGATAGGTTTCTACTATCCCTTGAGTATTGTTATAAAGGCATTTCACTGTATTTGAAAATGCACATTTGTTCTCACTTTATCCAATTGAAGAGATTTTTTTTATATTAATATTCCAGAGGCATCGAATGGTGAACAAATTGTTAGCCACAGAATTGAAAGGTCCAATACATGCTTTGGCCATAGAGGTATATATATATAATTTTACATATATATGCGGTATACATATAAAGTCATTAGAATAAAGCACTCTCCCTTCCTCCTGGGGACTGAATAAAAATGAGTTTCTCTAAGGAGGTAAATTGATAACAAATTAACCAAATTCCAGGATTATGCTAAGAATTTACATCATAAGCAGGAGGATATTAAAAATGATTGGCATTATACTGAAGTATTGCTACGTAAATAGAAATATTACAAATAATGCCAACTTTATACTTGCGAAATAAATTACAAATATATTTTATTTTTCTGATATTTATATACCATTTTCAGAAATTTCATAGGAAGCATTTATGAGATGCACTTACAGTTAAGTAGTAGGGTGAAATCTCTTAAGATTGTTGATCAATCTACCAATTAGCTTCCACCATAAATTTATTAAAAGTTTAAATATCCTGTAGTTATGTTAAAATGTTATCATTTAATCATCATTGAACTGCAAACAGCAATATTAAAATTTGCATTCTTCTAATCATGGCCCCCACATGGGGGGGGGGGCTGACAGGGCTCTAGCCCTGGGGCCCGGGACGGTTATCATTTTTTGGCTTTTTCATGCTATAAATTAACTACAAAAGGGGCCCGCAAAGGATCCCAGCCTGGGAGACCCTGATACAGGCTGTGGAGGCCATGCTTCTAATCAGTGTTATTTAGTCTAATCAGTGAATACTTAGTGATACTGTGTGGAGTCACAGAAATGCAGAAAATATGTACATCATACTATAAGCAAAATAGTTAGTTATAAAATAAAAACCAAGGGAAAAAACTAAGTTTTTGTTTCAGTAAAGATATAGCGTGAAGTCTTCTCTATCCAAAGTAAAGGGACACTAGACCAATTTTGTATAAGAACAAATTTGGATATGAATAAGATAGCTCGTCTGGCCAGACTTCAGACACAAGCCACTATGCAAAGAGGCTGCTCACTATTCAAAGTGACTAAACTTCAGACATACAATGTACTGGAAAAAATTTCCATGACTGTGTAAAGCAGGGATTCTTAACCTTCTTTTAGCCATGACTCAAAATTAATATGATCAGCTTTGCAACCTATGGGATTTTTTTTTTTTTTGAATTCAGGACATTCATGGCAGGACTATAAGTGAATTTATATGGCCCATCTCAGAAACCCCTACAACCAACGTTTGGTTCTTGGCCCATAGATTTTCAGTCACCTGCTGTAAAAAGACTGAAATAACAGGTTTTGAAGCTAGTAAATTTACTCGTTTTTCCCATACAATTTTACATAAATTTAACAATATTGGCTTACAGGTTATTGATGTTTATTTTCCTTGACTTGAATATATCTTTGAAATCCTCTGACAAAACCTAATACAACACCAAAAGCTGCATAATGGAAATGCTTTAAACACTCATATCTCAAGAAGTAAATGCAAGTCAAAGCTAATGGTATGTCTGAAAGGTATCGCTAAGACAAATCCAATGATAGCCTATTGTTGTTAATACCTTCTCCCTGTTTGTGCTCTAGGCCCGTTGTCCTGGTTTGCAACAAAATTGTTTTGCGAACCATACAAGAATGTGTGCAAAGACACCTACAGGTTTAGTTACCAGACTAGGGACATATCAGGGCTGGACAAATCTATTGTTGACATGCTTGGGGCATGTAGAAATTCTTACTGAGCATGTATAATGAATACCACTTGCTGGACTCGAGCACATAGAAAAAAACACCAAAAAATACTTTTGTGTTTTTATTATGATTATTAAAGGTGATGCAAGTGTTTCTTTAACATCCCTTCTTTTTGACGTTTGAAATGAGGGCCTTTAAATACGAATTTTTATGTTACTGAAATTACCATGAGGCCGGGATCAGTTATTTTGTGACTTACCCCACGATAACTGTGATGGGTGCATAATGAGGAAAATATGAATTTCTATCGCAAATAAGTACAACGTATCCAAAAAAAGAAAAAGTAATACAATGCCTTTTTGGCTTCCTGTAAGGACTTAAGTGTCCCTTGGGGCCACATAGTGTATATTCGTTATATGTGTATGTCTTTTTTTTTTCTTTTGTATTCCTTTTTATGTGTTATTGTCCAGTATTTGTGTGATGTGTATGTGTGTGCATTTGTTTACAATTTAAAAAGAAAAAAATAAAGTGTGCTGGGGGGAGGGGCCAATAAAATAAAAGATGAAAAATCGTAATATATTTATATACTTTTTCCAATTGAACTATGTTTCTATAACCGATGCAAGTGTTTCTTCAATATCTCCTTCCTTGTGAAATTTGAAAGAAAGGCCTTAAACAACTAATTTTTATGTTACTGAAATTACTACAAGGCCAGGATCACTCATTTTCATCCACAATAACTGTCATGAAAAAACCATAATGAGGAAAATATGAGTTTTTTTTATGGCCAATAATACAGCATGCCCAGAAAGTTTACTAGAATGCAGGGGGCAGCTTGAGCAAGGGGTGCTGTGCACCTGGTCGGCAGGTTCTAAGCATAGGCGTAAACTTATCGAAAATGTTGGTGGTGGTGGGGGGGGGGGGCCTCAGGGTTAAATAATGGAGCCTCGTTTATACGACGCGTCATATAAATGCGAAAACCGTATGTCTGGAACTTTTTTCGAAAATTACCCCCCCCCTTTTTCTATAGACGTTTCCCAAAAAAATGTAAAAAATCTGTCGTTTTGATTTAAAATCTTATGCTTGAGAAGAAATATTATACTATCATAACATTACTGTTGCTAAAGTCTCAAGCAATATTTTACAGTATTCATTTCAAGATTTAACAGGAAAAAAAAATGTTATTTAAACCTTATGTAAAACATCCTATACTTGTTTGTTTTGCTTTTGGTTTCTATATCTAAACAAAAAGTAGACGAGGCGCCGTTCAAGTATTACGTAAGCACATTTTTAGCCATTTTTGACCTCCCTCCCCCACCCCTGTCAGCAAAACGCTGACCCCTTCCCCCCCCCTTGTCAGCAAAATTTCGTCATCAGCTCTGCCCCTCTGAATCCTAACACATTTTCGTAAAGGGTGGTTGATGGCGTAAGCATTATCCAAACCCCCCTCTCCCCCTTGTCATCAAAACTCAGTAAATCGGAAAACCCCCCCCCCCCATCAATGATGATGTAATACTTGAACGGCCCCTGACATATTGAGTTCCATTGTTGAAAGATTTTTCTCATAAAGAAAGAACTAATAGTGTACATGTTTGCTATCAGCTTGAGGGGGGGGGGGGGAGGGCAGAGGAGGAAACTGCCCCGGGTGGCGCAATATGGGGGGTGGCAGTTTTTTTGGTGGGAACAGAGAATACTGTTACAAAATTTTTTGCCCTTGTCGGCAAAAATCCTAGTTACGGCCCTGGCTATCAGCATACCATAGCCCGTTCAATAATTATTTCAGTGCCTGTCAAAAGCCATTGAACCAGTCAATCATCTTAAATTTTATGGTTTTTTCAGTAAAAAATATGCATGAGAAACTACAGTCGATCCCGCTTAGTTTTTCCACTTATTTTTTTTTTTTCATATTTATATTCCACTTTTCTTCATGTGTTTTTGAAAACCGGGAAACACTGTATTTCAGTGACGCGTTTTTACCATTGAAAAATTATGTGATTCGATTGATAGAAATGGTGTTTTCCAAAGACTTGGAAGTTTGAATCGAAGTGAAAACGTCGATTAATAGAAATGTATACAGGCAGGGCCCTGGATAAAGCAGGAATTAGTAGGCTCTTGCGACAAGAGTCAAAGATGTGAATGTATGTTGTTTGAATTTTGGGGGCTCAAAGTTATGAAGGCTTCATTTGCCCATGCAGAAATTAGGCCCTGTATACAGGGATGATGTATAGCAACTGAAGCCAAACGGCGTACAAATGAGTAAGGTCAGAAACATAATAGGGAGACGTATAGAAAGGGTTCCATTACATTTTCCTAAATGCAATAAAATCTCCCCAGATGATCACCTGTACTCAAACACAAATATGCTTCAATGGTCTCCTCTGTTCTGCATAAAATTTCTATGGTGGAGCCCAGTAGGCTCCTCTTTTATTTATTTATCAAATTTACTGATTTATTTTATTTTCTCGAGTGGCTGCTGAGCCCCCCCCCCCCCCCGGGAAGTGCACACGGAGCATCGTTTGAGAATCGCTGCTTCAGTGAAAAGTTTCCCAAACTTTTTGTTTCATAGCCCTTCTTTTAAAAAAAAAAATTTCTCATCTTTCCTAACTCAAGCCCACCCATTGGATCCTATACTAAATTCATAGCTTCTACCGAGCCTCTGGATTATTGCATCGTCCCCTTCCCCTGTAACATGACGTCCTCCGGGTCATGTTTTCCTTAATTAATGTCAAGAGAGTACTTACCTTTAGAGTTCTTAATCTGTTGGTGTCTCCCGGGAGAGATGTCACCTGGTCTCATTGGAGGTTGTTTTCCTTCGTATGTTCTAAGTTTTATGTTAACATAAGTATTTCGTTTGCCGGCGGATGGCCGCGGACCTCCGTTGGTAAACTTTTCCAATTGTCTTTGGTCGTGTTGGGTGAACCTGGCCAGTTCGCCTGACATGTTGCCAAATGGTAATTTAATGTTTATACTAATATTTCGAAATTATATGCAAATTATAATGATGTTCTTATTGTTGTGACGTAATATTTTTCATGATGTGACAGAGTATTTCCGCGGTCCAAGTGGACCAAAATACTTGTTCCCCACTAGCGTATATATACAAGTTGTGGTTATTGAACGATCGCATTACATCACATCTCGTTTCATTTCTCTTCACCTCACTCGTTTAACGAGTTCGGTGTTCCGATGTTATAGTACAGTGGTGCTAATCTTCTAGTCAGGTCTAATGTAACGTGACCTCATCTAGCCTTAGGCTTGGAATCGTATCCTATCATGAGTATCTAATTTTATATTTGTGTCTCGGCAGGTCCGAACTTTTAATAGTAGCTTTACATAAGCCAAGCAATGGCTTGGTTCTTCTAACGCTAACCGGGTGAAGTCGGAAAGGTCTCTACCCAGGGTTCCTGGTCTAGTTGGTATCGCCAACTATGTGAAATAGATGTGTCGATAACGGCTGTTCTCAACATCCGCCTCATCGCCGCCTGATTCCCGATCTCCTGCAGCTCTAGCTCTTCGACACCCGCTGGATTGACATCCGACGATCGTCTCTTCTACAGATTCACATCTGTTGCTTCGCCAGACTCTTGGTTCCGATGTTGTGCTAATTCAAAACAGTGCACCTTGAAATGGGAAACACGGCTCCCAGCCGGCTTCACCGATCTCGGGGCCAGTGAGAATCAGTCTCAGCGGACATCCACTTCAAAACCGGACTTAGTGTCTCTCCTATAACCACATGCCGAAGTTCCGGACCTTCCCCAGATAAGTGCAATATATGAAAAAGTCTCTGATACGTTTATATTTTTAATTTAACGTTAAACTAAATTTTTTAATATCGTTGGAAAATTTCTGAATTAATATTGTAACTGTGTTTAGTTTTAATAATTGAATAAATGTCTTGATTTGAACTCTGTTGTCGTTTTATTTCCTTGTGCTGTCAAAAAACTTGAGGATAAAAAATAGAATTCGGGAAGTAACATTAAAGCGTTACACCCCAGGGTGCGATATTTCACTTTGGAAAACACAACTGTAGAGGCCTTCTTGGTTATTATACAACTTAATTTAATGAAAGGTCACCCAGCAGGAGACAGGAAATTTACCTTTTTGTTTTTTTTTTTTTGCACTATTTATAAATTTCTTATGATTAGTCCTGTTCGTTGCATTTACATATTTTAACCTGTTTTTAGCATTAATGTGTGTATAAATGTATGAAATTGAAGAATTTTCAGAATAAGTGCATATTTTCAAGTTGTGCGGAAGATTAATTAAATTTTTATAATTTTTCAAATTAATATTGCTCATAATATGTTATGAGAATATGCACCGAGACAAATAGAAAAGATGCATTTAAAAACATATTTGCGTTTTTTGCGTGGTTATTTGTTCTTTAACATATATTTTCTCAGTTTTAGTTCATATTTTGCCATTTTTAAGTGGGAAATTCAGGCTCTAATTATAACAATCATTTCATATATTGCTACCAAAGTCAATGAGATGGGCGTAGATCCCCAGCGTCTGGGGATCATTTTCATTTTGGGGGAAACCAAAGTGATAGGGCATTAGATTTGGTCATTTTTTCCCTTTTTTAGGCATTTTCTCACATTTCAGGGTGGTGGGAGATCAAACCCCCAAGTCTTCCCCTCGCTACGCCCTCGGAATGGGACTGTCCCTGAGCAGGAGCGTACCCAAGAAGGCCGATCTATGGGGGGAGGGGGGAAAGAGAGACACAGAATTTCTTTCAGAGAATTTGAGTTGGTGGCAATTTTCCAAAAGCATTTAATTAACAAAAATGTATTTAATTGTTGGGGCGTACGCCTCTGACCTTGAGCCCCATTCTAGTTTGATCACGGTCGAAGTAAAAATATACTTTCATTCTCTCTCTCTCTCTCTCATTAACCCAAGCACAACTCCGGTCTGTTGCCATAGGCAATTTATTACGGATCGAGTTGTGCCGTAAATCTGAGTATATCCCCCTGGGTCCCCCAGATCTCATGAATCCCGAAATCTCTGGGAGGGGTCATGTAAATGATTATATACAAAGAATGCAAGTAAAAATATCCGAAAAATATATACATGTGACATATATAGGTGACATAAATACACCTTTATTCATAGGTGTAAAGTTATTCAAAATGTTTGGGGGGGGGGGTCCTTAGTTTCAATATTACGAAACCTCGTTTATACGACGCGCCGTATCGTTTCGTAAGTTTCGATGTGAACACTTTCTTTGTGACTTGAATCTCGTTGTCGGTACTTTCTTTCAAAAAGAACACGTGTACCAGGCTCTATCGGATTGAGCCGATTTTAGCCATTGCCCCTGTGAAGGGGGCGGGACCGTGTCGGAGAAAACTTTTATAAACAATACAGAGCATTGTCGCTACTGACAATCGTATCACATCGGATTTGTCTTTGAAATAGCTAATACATAGACGATACTAATATCGTCTATTTACGTTGCGAACTTTTCGAGATAAAGGGCAAAATAATTTCGCTACAGAAGCGGGACGCGAACCTGGTGTCCAGACCAGGATAGCCATTAAAACCAGAGTAGTACCCAGGGCAGCAAATAGACGCTTGGTCAGCCGGGGCAAGCATGCTCCCCGGATATTTTGACGCTCCTTTATAATGCTGAAGAAGAGGTTAGATGGTAAAATTCGTGTCCTCTCTGGCCTGGCGCATCAGACCAGCCTGCTCTCCCTAGTTGTGGCACGTGTAGTACCATTAGATTTGTCTTAAAAATGTCTATCATTGGCTTATATTTGCATTGCGAAGCCTAGCCTTTCACTTACACAAGAGATTTACCAGGCCAAATGTTTAGAACGGCTGACCTATACTACGAAGGCTGCAACTACATAGGTACTTGGTCAGCACGGGGCAAGCACGCATTTTGGCACCTCCCTTGTAGTGTTAAATTATATGTAAAGAATGGAAATTTGCTCCGGCACCCGTGGTAGCAGACCCACCTGCTCCCCTGTAGTTGCGGCTCTGTACTCAGGAACTAAGCTTTCCTTTTTTATGACAGCCTAGCTCTCTAGCGGCAACAGTGTGGCGCCATGGTTCATTTGCTTAAAACTGTCAAGTAATTTGGCCTCTCAGTGTATAATGCAGTAAAACCTATCTTTTGTGGACACCAGTGGAACAAAAAAATTCTTCTGTAAAAGAGGTGTGATCATTAATCAGGGATTTGAAATGCATACTTTTTTATTATACAAGGGTAAATTATTATTTGGCCGTAAAAGAGGGGGTAACAGCATCTGAGAGGTTTCCATTAAGAGGGGTTTTACTGTATAAGAAAAATGAGTTAATTGTTTCCTCACTAAAGCTCCACTGATCTCCAAGGATCCCTAATTAAGAACAGTTGATTTTAAACCTTCGGTTCACGTGTTTAGATGCATTGCTTGTTAGTTCCACTTTTTCTCCATATCTGTGGCAGGGCCGTCTTAAGAGCATCATGAGCCCCCGGGCCAAGTGATTTTTTTTAGGCCCTACCTTGTAAATTCCGAAAATATCAAACTGTTGTCATTTTGAGGTCTCTGTTCTGTTGAGGCTCCCGACCCGCGCCCGTTTTGGGCGCATGCGTTAAGACCACTGATCTGTGGTCAATCATAATTTTAAATCAGCGAAAAAATTTAAAAGTTGGCGACTCACAAGCTGAGATTGTGGGTTTCTAGATTAAAAATTTTATGATGTAAAAAATAAAACACAACAATAGAATTTGTACCCGACCCTCCTTAGCCCTCTAAATAGTGAGCCACGCATCGAGTAATTGTTATTGCCTCGAGCTGGAGCCCTGTCAACACCACCCTTGGGGGAAGGGGGCGGGCATGGCATCCATCCCAAGAAAGTAGTGAGATGAGCCAACACCTTCTAGAGCAAGAGAAGGTATTAGATGAGCAGGCCTAGACATAATGAGTTCCCAAAAATCCTCCTAAAACAGTGGTTCTAAACCTTTTTCAAATCGCGACCCGATGAATCTAATTTCTATGAGTCTATGGCCCGATCTGCAATAATTTACTCGTTTATAAGGTAATAAAGAATTAATAAACAACCAATTACTTTTTAATTCAGTGCAAATTAATTTATTAATTAATTAAAACCATTCACACAACAAATTGATTAATTAATTTAAACACTTTTAAGAGAATTATTAATTTAAAACCCTTTTAAAATCAATTTATGAGTTGAATTCATTATTATCTTACGGTTTTATCGGACTGTTAGAACGTTTTTTCCTTTTTGGTGCTGTATTAATAACGCACAGAGGTCCCTACTGCCATACATACATTCCACACAAAACATACACATACGATCTCGTCTTTTTCTTCATACGAGTTCCCCAAGAGTTCCCATTTTGAGGGCAGCAAATGTCTGCAAACAGATAGGGGATTTAAAACGCACAGACGGCAAACGCGGATTTTTCATTCTTCACTTATTCAATCATGGCCCTCACAAGGGAGGGGCCCTGCTCTAGGATGTGAGGGCCATGTGTGTTCAATATTTGCGGAGACAATTACAAATTTATTCTTATAAAAAATGTTCATTTCTGAATCTGGGGGTGCTCCGCTCCTTGCAACAACCACTTTTCCGAATCTGACACCATTTTATCATCAGTCAGACCTCGGTATAACGTCACACCTGAGGACTGAATAAATATAACTTCATTAACGGGGTGATTTGCTTACGAGTAAACGTTTTGCCAGTTAAGCTAGCAGGACTTTAAGAAACTGACATTATAGGCCTGTTGACATTAAGAGTGGTTGAAGTTATACCGAGGTCTTGCTGTATATCAGTGGTTCTCAACCGGTGCTCCTCGAGAATAATAAAATAAATCAATAAATTTGATAAACAAACAAAAAAAAAAAAGGCCCAAAGGGTACCGCCATATAAATAATATACTAAAAAGGGCCCCCCGAGTTAAACACGGCTCCACCATAGAAATTATACACTGAAAAGGGCTCCGCTAGTCAGAAATCTGTCTAGTCCGCTGCTGTATATCAATGATTTTCAGAGGGTGAGCCACATGGCTCTCCCATGAAGGAAGGTCCCACAGAGCTTCTGGCTGAAGTCTCAAGAGGAATTTTTTTCCAGTTTTTTACCATATAAATTCACAACAGATGGGGGGAGGGGATTGGGAAATCCTGCCCTGATACCCACAAAGCATCTCAATCCAGAAGCCTTGTTCGATGATGTGGGGGCCCATTGCTGAGAGATACTTTGCAGATAAATTATATTGAATGTACAGTATATTGTACTGTAAAATTTTTATAGGGCTGTGATTCCGAATCTGTTTGTTGCAGCACTTTCTGGGTGCTGCAGACAGGGCTGTAACTAAGAGTGTAAATTACTGCTGTCGAGTTGTGGCGGCTGAAACAAATGTAGTTTTACATCACCTCCACAGTGTAAAAATCGATGACTTTGAAAGATAGTTTTTCTTTCCCCTAAAATTTGCCGTCCTCTCAAAATTGCAGCCCAGGGCCAAAAGTTTTTGTGGAAACATCAGTGTTTTACACACCACACGTTATTTTTCTGCAATGGCTGATGAAATATTGATATTCAAATAAAACTTAATTTCTTTAAAATTTATTTTTCCTGTTCCGTGGGGCGACGGAGCCATTTGAGGCCCTCCCAATAAATTTTATGAGGGAACTGAGCCCCCTCCCCAATAATTTCTGAAAAACAATGCAACCTCCATGGCTCCCACATGGGTTGACATGGTCTCACATAGGGCTGCTGGCAGGGCCCTTACAAATACAAATACAATGCCACAACAGGCAAAATGCCCAACGAGGTGGCTGATAAAAAGATGCCCATAAAAATATGGATGTCATATATTTCAAAAAAAAAAAAAAAACAGTAACCCAATTAAAAATGCAATTAACACAAATTATAAACAATATATACACATGATAAAATATTATACAATTCCCATAAAGAATACTTATGGGTGTCTTATTCTAAGAATGGATAGCTTCTCGATTTACCCAACCATGTTTATCGTATTTCTTTTTAAATGTGTCAATTGTGTTAGTTTACTACCTCCGGGGGTAAGCTATTCCATTTAATGAATGAGCCCTTGGATAATTATCATTTTTTATTTTTCATGCTATAAATTCACTATAGAAGGACCATGACAAATATTCCAGCTTGAGGCCCTGCACCAAGATGTGGGGGCCTTTCTTTCCTGCGTACGCGCGAGTCCCGTATATTCGGGACTACCAGCAACTTTCAGCCCCCTTCAATGTTTTCTTCGTGTGGGTGCCTCTGTATGCCCCCCCCCCCACATTGGTGGAGCTGACAGGGCTTTTCGCGCTGTAAATTTACCAGGGTTGTTTGGTTTAAACCACGTTCGTTTTAACCAAGTGGTTTTTTTTAAAAACCAGTTTTTTATCTTTCAAAAAATCAAATAAAAGTGCCTAAATATAATTTTTTTCCTTGAAAAATATATTGGCTTATTATTAGTCAAAATTTTTCATTTTTACCACATTTTATATTCTCTGGGTACATTCTGATGGTATATCTTTAAATGGCATAAGATGGTATAAGCGGTTTTTTTTCAAAAAGTCTCATAAAGGTGGCCTGAATATATATATGTTTTTCATATGAAATATCTTAGTTGTTTAAAGTTATATACAGAAGCCAAAATTTTTCATTCTTATCACATTTTCTAACCTTTGGCTATATTCTGATGCTCTATATCTTAAGCAAATTCATGAATAAGGATTGCATGACACATCTAAATGTAGTGGTGTATTATATATATATATATATATATATATCTCTCACAGGGTTTCTTTTTCCCTTCACAAAGAAGCAACAACAGTAATGACACCATCATGCTAGTGTCAGGTGGTCCTGTAATCCAATAAAGACACCAGCTGTCCTTAAAGGACAAAGACTAGTGTACTAGTACTTTCATTACCTCACAGACATTTTAATTTTTTTTCCCATAAGAAGTAGCACATCTCCTACTGTATATCTCCCAGTCTTTTAACAGTCTGTCTTTTTGGTATTTATTTTTGTATCGTATATGAATGTGGCTGGCTGTCTATCTGTTGTTTTCGCAATGAAAAAAAACCATCTAGAGACCAGTGGTTCTCAACTGGTGCTCCGTGTGAACTCCCAAGTGCACCGCAGCCCGCGACGAAAATGAAAAAAGAATCAGTAAATTTGAAAAAAATAATCTTATATATAAATGTGAAAGTACCGTATATACTCGTGTATAAGCCGAGTTTTTTTGTTTAAAAATTCGTTCCTCAAGTGGGGGGGGGGGGGTGTCGGCTTATACTCGGGTCAGTTTTTGATGAGAAAACATCGACCCCCACAATCAGTAGTAATTTTTGCAGCAGTGTTCGAGAAACCGGCATTATTCGTATGGGATATGTTCGAACCCCACAGAACTGATAATGTCAAAGCCGAGGCAAAGAAATCGAAAACATCATTGGCTGGTGGTGGCTAACGTTGATTGTACAGCCTTTAGATGTGAGCATCGACAAGCCTCTCAAAGACTTTGAGGAATTTGTGGATCAAATGAATGAGTTCCGATGATAAACAAACTGCAAAAAGTGGTGCCTTGAAGACACCTGACATTGGCCTAGTGTGCTAATGGGTACATGAGGCGTGGAATTCTGTTTCCGCCGATCCTTCAAAAAGTGCTGCATCAGCAATGCGATGGACGGAACTGAAGATATCCTCTTTGAAAGTGACAATAGAGATGACAGCCCAGATGAGGATAAAAACGAAGATGCCGCGCCCCCTATGATGATCTGATGGATTATCATGAGCTTGGAAACTTAAAAGAAACGGATTAAAAAGTTTGAATTATTTTCTGTTGTAAATTTTCGTAAGCTGTTGGCTTTGCATAAAAATATAAGAATTTTTTTCTCTGAAATGCACGGATTTTTGGGGGGTCGGCTTATACACGGGTTTTCAATTTATTACGGTTTTGGTGGTCCTGAAGGGGGGGGGGGGTCGGCTTATACACGAGTATATACGGTATGTATGTATGTCTGTTCTTTATACAAATCTACAGTTTTACGCCGATCGTCGCCAGATTTTGCATATATACCAAACAGGACCGGGATTGAACCGTAGGCTACTTTAAAAGTTCGTCAGAGCTGGGCAAATGCCCGAAATGGGCTAAAAACTGTCGGGCAACAATGGTTTTGGGGCCCTCAACAATTACTTTCGGAACGTTTACTTTGGTTACCGTGGTTTCCAACAATGCGTTTCAGACGTGTATATATGCCTTTACAATGGTTTGTCACACTTTTAATTCTGTTATTATAACAGTTTATTCCTGTATAACGGTTTGTAACTTTTCCAATCCTCCCAGTAATTGAAGAAAACCCGGGAAGAGCGCCAGGTATTTCTGCTAGCCTATATACAGGGTATCCTGTAAGTGATAATGCGGCCTTTTATCTCATCAACCGCCCATCGTAGAGGTATAGTTTCAATTTAAAAAATACTTAAAAGGCGTTTGAATAATATTCGCTGCACAAGCTGGACGTATGACGTCGCTAACAACAGAGGACAACAACTACGACGACAAAATTGGGAATAAAAATGTTTAACGCCAGCTGATGAACTCAATGCTTGCCTCAAATCATCAACACTCTGACACGAAGTTAAAAAATTAGCATTATCCACCAACAAGCGAGTTCAACTGCAAAATGACTCAGCACTGCTATCATTTTCACGTCAGTTGATCAAACTTGGCAATGGAAGAATTCCCGTAGAGACCCAAGCACTGGACTCATTACGTTCCCAAATGGATTTTGCCAGTTGTTAATCTCAGTTCAAGAACTTGCAGACAAAGTCTTCCCAAACATTCAACAAAATCACCGAAACCATGAGGGGCTTTGTGAGAGCGATTCTGGCATCGAAAAATGACAGTGTGAACAAGATCAACAAAAAAAAAAAATTCTAAAAATTATTCCGGGAGACTCCACATCTTATAAATCGGTTGACATTGTCACAGACTCCGTCCAAACAGTTCTGTATCCTGCAGAATTTCTGAACTCTTTGGATATTCCGGGTGTGCCACCGCACAACTTGACCCTCGAAGTCGGAGCACCTGTAATTCTTTTAAGAAATTTGGAGACACCGACACTCTGCAATGGCACCAGACTCTGCGTGAAGAAATTGCACAATTACATAATTGAAGCAACGATTCTAACTGGATGTACCGGAGGAGAAGACATCTTCATTCCACGTATCCCAATTATCACTGAAGAATTGCCATTCATTTTCAAGCGATTACAGTTCCCGATTCGTTTAGCTTTTGCCATGACAATCAACAAAGCGCAAGGCCAGTCGTTATCAGTGGCAGGTATCAACCTAGTCGAGCCCTGTTTTCCACACGGACAGCTTTTTGTCGCCTGTTCGCGTGTTGGTAATCCCAAGAATTTGTACATCTACACACCAGATGGAAAAACAAAAAATATTGTGTATCCACAAGCGATTGCTTGAAGTTCTTAATTAAAATATTAAAAAATAAAAGTAATTTTTCTTGATACAGAAATTTTTTTGATTAAGAAATAATTAATAAGCTATACGTATATACATTTTTTACGGGGCGGGCGACGTCGCCGGGTATCAGCTAGTTATTAATATTTTTGAATAATAAAAATAAATCGGTAACTTTTATGAATAAATAAAAAATAGTCCAACGGGGCTCCGCCATTATATACTGGAAAGGGCTCCGTGGGTCAAAAAAGATTGGGAACCGCTGATCTAGAGAAAACGTTGTATGCGGGTAATATCGAAGAGTGCACTATCGAAGCCTCAACTAGGGAGAGCGGGTCCACTGTACCGAGTGCTGAAGTAGAGGGAGCACCGAATTACTCCCCTTTAAACACTCCTTCTAACCTTTCCTTACACGGGGACGCCAAAAGCTTGCTAGCTCCAGTTAAAAAAGTATCCAGCTGCGGCCCTGTATGCACCTTAAACCTTGCAACATACATAATGATGTACAGGGCCACAACTACATGCGTGGTCAGCCGGGGCAAGCACGCATTTTGGCGCCCCCTTTTAATATTGAAGGAGAGATGAAAGGTTAACATTTGCGCATCCCTCTGGCTCGGAGTTCGGGGCATCAGTCAGTGCCGTTTTAACGCATGGGCCCACCCGGGCACGGTTGAAATTTTCTATTATTTACCTGGTTGGGCCCCTGATACTCTTAAAACGGCCCTGGCATCAGTCCTACCTGTTTCTCCCTAGTTACGGCCCTGGTGCCGTAAGTACAGGGTGTTAAGCGGGCCGGGATAGCAAGTTCGGAGGGGCGGCAAATTTTAGTAATTCGTGGTCAGGAACTTTAAATTATATCGTGAAAAAAGGCAGAGCAATTCGAATAGCCAGCACGTGGCAAAGTCATAAATCTGTGTGCAAACGGATTTAGTAAGAAGCATTTAAATGATTTCGTAAGAAGGACATTACGTTTCCTTCGTGTCATCTTCTGATAACTGATCGGGAAAAATGATAAACGAAGTTTTTATGAAGTTTTTCGTTACCACAGTTCTTTGTGTTCGTCAGAATCCATCGATTGATGTTCTTAGTATCATTATACAGCATTATATCATGATTGAATAAATTTAAAAAAAATTTAAATAAAAAGAGAATATATGGTCCAGTGGTTGTCAAATTTTTTGTTAGCCAATGCCCTTTTGCACCATATTTTCTTCTCGTGCTGCTTCCCCACACTTTTCCCCAGGATCCCTCATCCAAGAGCGAGACCCTTTCTCCTTATTGAATTGAATTTAGTCAAAGCGAAATTTATTGCACAAATATATTTATATTAAAAAATATGTTGGACGCTGGAACTCCCTGGGACATGTGCGGATCCAAAAGGAAGGGGATCGATCCCTCGCTAACACCGAATTGTCTCGGAACAGTACGTCTGTGTATAATATATATGAGACTTTGCAATCATCAATATTTTCATGAGGTTTTCTTTTTATTCCATTTTTAACTAACGTTGCGTTTGTGCGATGCTTTGTTTAATATTTTTTTCAGATATTTTTCACATAAATGTTTTCATGAAATGAATATTTTTGGGAACTAAAAGGTATAATGAGTATCATAGTGTTTTTTAAAATTTGTTTACAATGAAATTTTATTTTTTAAGTGTTTTTAAAACATGAAATTCTCAAATTTCATTCCGATTTTCTGTCAATGCATTTTCATCTAATTTTTATGGCCCTAATATTTTGTGGCCTGTGCTGCTGTGTCTCTTGCACCTGACCAAGTCCGATCCTGGAATGTAAATCGGCCCTGATTCTATGAGTGAAGTAAACAGGAATTTACAGACTTCTTTTCAGACACCAACAGTGCAGAGAATTAAAATTGACTGATCTTAGATTTTCAATTAGTGACCACATTAATTTTTATGAAGATCAGCATTAATAGTCCAAAAATTGATCAATTTGACTGTGAATCTAATGGGATGTTTTAACAAGTAGGGGAGGGGCAATAGGGAAAAAAATCTGACAAGGGGCAGTAAGAAAAATAAAAATAAGATTTTTGGTATGATAAAAACCAGCACCGAGTTTCTCAGTCACAATAGTGATAAGGCACATTCAGATGATGACTTGTTACAGGGCTCGGCATGGGTCACCTTTTCCCCTAAAGGTCACTTTTTTAGAAACTGGTCACTTTTATTACGTATTTTCAGGCCCAGGTCACTTTTTCCACTTTTTTAGCAAAAAAACCTCGGTCTCGCGCGCTATTCTACTGTCAGTGTTTTTCTTTTCTTCAAGGAGGAACACTTTACCGGTTCAATATCGCTAATTTTCTCCCTCCCTTCATTGAACTACGATCAAAGGCGTCTTATACCGTGTGACGTCAGCATAACTTGATTTCAAGGCGCTTGGAAAGAAAGCTCCTTGGTTAAAGAATCGTCATTTTATGGAAAAGCCGGTCGGCAAAAAAACTAGCACAAAAGCACTACCTCCTGTATATAGGAGGTAGTGATAAAAGGCATATATACTTACCACAAAGAATTTTCCCCCCTACTACCATTCATTCTTATTTCCCCACGTGCTCACTCGTTCTTTCATTTTCATCTTATTTTAAAATTGATCCTTTATTTTATTTGTTTTAAAAAGTTTTAGTCCTAAGGGCCGAATTCCTTTCTTGGAGCATCGAGCAAGTTACATTTGTTGTTTGTTCTATCGTTACTTTTGTTAATTTTTTTTAATGTTATTTGAAATGACGATTTAAGAGAGCCCGTGCAGAAGCTAACTTACGCGCACGGGAGAATACCAAAGCGCGTATTAAAGACGCGTATTATTAATACGTATTAATTTATTTTACAAGGTTAAAGAAGCTCGCAGGTATTTTGTATGAATTTACTTACAATAAAAAAAATTATCCGATTGAAAATCACGATCTCTATCTCCAAATAAAATTTGTACTGTTTTTCTAACTGTATTTAAATCTCAGCAAGAAACCGTAACCCCAAATTTGATCGAGAGGAGAATTATTTATGAAAAGATCACAGAATCCTGCAATTCAACATTTAGAGTAACGCAAGGGTTTCCAAATCAGATGAAAATTGGTCATCAGGCTGATAAAAACTCAGTTAATGCATTCGAGCCGTAAATAGAGGCGGATTTAACGGTGGGCACACCGAGCGCGCCTTTGGCCTCTACTTTACACTTTTTTCCTAATTTAAAGGGCCTAATATTAATTTTTTTTAATATTAATCCGCTTCTCGCCGTAACTTAATTTAGAGCATCTTCACGGTACTGATTGTTGACTTAATATCGACATCTTGCGCTCCATTCTTGGTGTTGTGTACAAAAATCCCATTTTTAGACCTCGGAAGTTATTAAAACGTTTTTGTCTCGAGTCGCTATTATGACCGCAATAGGAGAGGGCGGGGGTCTGGTTCCACGGGTATTGAACGAGGAAAAGTGCCGAGTTTACTCTTTCTGTTAAAAAGAGTGGATACCGGCCCCGGGTGATAGTAAATTTTCGTTCGTACTTGCGACCCGGGTTGCTACATACCGTGATCAGATCTAAAACTGGGAGCGTGGGGGCAATGCCTCGGACGGCGTTTTTGATGGAATGGTATATTTAAGAAAAGGCAATAAAAATTCCTTTGCAAAATTATTTCACAGAATTTCACAGTCAAGGGACAGTAAAATTACGTTTCCCCTTCAAAAAAACCAATTGTATTACGGCCATGGTAAATCGGGTACCCCGGGTGGGGGCGAATTCTTTGTTTTTGTTCGTTGAAAATTACGGGGGGGGGGGGGTCAGCGCTAACGCGGCGACTTTTTTTCGCGCTAAAATAGGTAACCCTGACAGCAGCATCCATCAACCGCATTTATAAACCCCGTATGTCGTTGATTCGATTTTTGTGTTCATTTTACCTTAATTTTCCGTATTTCCCGATATATTTCTATCGATTTTCGCATATTAGGTTGATTCATATAAATTATATATATTTTTGTAATTTTTTATGTGCCTTGAGTTGGTTTTCTGTGGTTCCCAATTTCAAGGCGCGAATGCGAGCCGATCTCCCCGTTAAAAAGTCTCGCAACAGAGAGCAACAGGCCTATAACATTACAAATATTCAATCATTACACTTCACTCACAATTTGAAGTATAGATGGCAGCACTGAAATATCAGACACAACACTCAGACTGTTAGGTGCACTCACTTTGTTCCAGACTCTGCCACGAAAGTCCAGTGGCGGAGCCCCTGGCGTTTATTCATTGTGCCCTTTGTCAGCCATCTTGAACTGACTACCGCAAAACGGCGATTCCTTGGCGCGAAAAAAAGTCGCCACGTTGGTGCTTACAAGGTTCATGGGAAATTTACCGGGGAAGGCAGCGGAGTCTCTTTTTCTGTTAAAAATTACGGGGGGGGGGGCCCCAAAATTATGCTGTTTCCAGGGGTGGGTACTCTGCGCCACACTGCACCAAAATTAACATCTTGCGCCATCCTGCTCCAATAGTGTATTTTCGTATTTTTCTGCGCCAAATAGCTAATTTTGCTTCAGTATGCCCGGAATTTCGGAAATACAAAAACAACGCCACAACAGGCAAAATGCCCAACGAGGTGGCTGAGAAAAAGATGCCCATAAAAATATGGATGTCATATATTTCAAAAATAAAGCAACCCAATTAAAAATGTAATTAGAAACAATATATACACATGATAAAATATTATATAATGCCCATAAAGAATACTTATGGTTGTCTTATTCTAAGAATGGGTAGCTTCTCGATTTACCCCAACATGTTTATCGTATTTCTTTTTAAACGTGTCAATTGTGTTACAATTTACTACCTCCGGGGGTAAGCTATTCCATTTATTAACAACCCTATTAGAGAAAAATTCCCTGCGACACCATAGCCTTGCATTGTCCCTCACCAATCGATACTGGTGTCCCCTTGTAAAAGCAGTCGATTGGCGGTGTACTAAAAGTTCATGGTCCATCCCATTGAAAATTTTGAACACTTCGATCATATCTCCTCGACACCTGCGTTCATCTAATGTAAACATATTCAAAAACAAACGAAAGGACGCAAAAAAAATTTTGTACCTGCTTACCGCGAAACGATTCTTTCTAAGAGCGTGTTTTATTAAACTGTACGCCTTATTTAAACTATCGGCCTTTCCATCGCGAAACCCCGATAATATCCGTGATTGTGCAACTGAGGATGGTTTCCAATGGTCTTTCAGCTTTAAAGCGCAAATGCGAGTCAGTTGCCGTTTAAAAAAAAGTCGCCTCTGGAAGCAGCAGAAATTACTGTAGTCGATCGTCATTGCTTCAAATCCCGATGTTTCGTGAAAAATTTTTCATTCCGGGAGTAAAAAGTGCGTTTCCGCCGAATTATGAATGCTAATTTAGAAACTTTGCCAAATAACGAGTGTCAGATCGCCAGTCTCGCTAAATAACGCGTGTCAGATCGCCAATCTCGCCAAATAACGCGTGTCAGATCGCCAATCTCGCCAAATAATAAGTACTTAATCGCCAAACGTCGTGTTGATTCTTCCGAAATTCTCTCCCATTTTGCAACAATTTCTTTCCAAGTATGAAAAAATTGAAAACTTATAGAAAATGTTTAGCCCATTTGACAAAAATCATCTTAAATAGACTGGTGGCAAAATTTTTATGACAGCCTCTCTTTCAAACAAGCTGTCAAAAGCCTGTAATACCAAAAACAAAAAACAAGCTGATAGCAAAAGAGACAGTGCAGTTGTTTTATTTTGAAAAGGGGCGAGGGTTAACGAAAATATTCTTGTTAATTTCCCTGCTCCAATTTATAAATATCTGCTCCGAATCCTATATTTTGCTGCTCCAAAACTGCTCAGAATCCTGAATTTTGCTGCTTCAAAGCTGCTCCGAAATGGACTTTGTCACTTCCCACCCCTGTGTTTCTGGGTAAAGGAGTAAATGTGTGTTTTTTTGCAGGGGTGTATGTTGTGTGGGAAAAAAGAAAAATATATATTTTTACAAATTTTTCTCTCAAAAACCAAACAATTTCAAAACTGGTTTATTTTCTCCCTCACCCAAGGGCAGTATTATTTTGGTGCCCCCCCCCCCTGCCTGTAAAATAGTAGACTCACTCACTTCTCCCAGTCCAGCCATAGGTGGACATAGACTTGAAGGTCTTAGGGGTGTGGCACGATGACCATTAATATACATCATATATAAACTGAAGAGCCAAAAAAACTGGAACAGGCATGCGTATGCAAATAAAGAGATATGGAACCAATCAGAGTACGGCGCTGCGGTCGGCAACGCCTATATAACACAGCAAGTGTCTGGCTTAGTTGTTAGAACGGTTACTGCTGCTACAATGGCAGGTTATCGATATTTAAGTGAGTTTGAACGTGGTGTTATAGTCGGCGCACGAGAGATGGGACATAGCATCTCCGAGGTAGCGATGAAATTTGGATTTCACGCACGACCATTTCACGAGTGTATCGTGAATATCGGGAATCCGGTAAAAAATTAAATCTACGACATCGCTGCGGCCGGAAAAAGATCATGCAAGAACGGGATCAACGACGACTGACGAGAATCATTAAACGTGGCAGACGTGCAACCCTTCCGCAAATTGCTGCAGATTTCAATGCTGGGCCATCAACAAGTGTCAGCGTGCGAACCATTCAACGAAACATCATCGATATGGGCTTCCGGAGCCGAAGGCCCACTCGTGTACCCTTGATGACTGCACGACACAAAGCTTTACGCCTCGCCTGGGTCCGACAACACCGACATTGGACTGTTGAGGACTGGAAACACGTTGCCTGGTCTGACGAGTCTCGGTTCCAATGTCTTCGAGCTGATGGACGTGTACGGGTATGGAGACAACCTCATGAATCCATGGACCCTACATGTCAACAGGGGACTGTTCAAGCTGGTGGAGGCTCTGTGATGGTATGGGGCGTGTGCAGTTGGCGTGATATGGGACCCCTGATACGTCTAGATACGACTCTGACAGGTACGTAAGCATCCTGTCTGATCACCTGCACCCATTCATGTCCATTGTGCATTCCGAAGGACTTGGACAATTTCAGCAGGACAATGCGACACCCCACACGTCCAGAATTGCTACAAAGTGGCTCCAGAAACACTCTTTTGACTTTAGACACTTCCGCTGGCCACCTAAATCCCCAGACATGAACATTATTGAACATATCTGGGATGCCTTACAACGTGCTGTTCAGAAGAGAACTCCACGCCCTCTTAATCCTACGGATTTATGGACAGCCCTGCAGGATTCATGGTGTCAATTACCTCCAGCACTACTTCAGACATTAGTCGAGTCCATGACACGTCGTGTTGCGGCACTTCTGCGCGTTCGCGGGGGCCCTACACAATATTAGTCAGGTTTACCAGTTTTTTTGGCTCTTCAGTGTATGTATACATCAGTAGGCCATTGACGCTGGTGGGAGGGCATTGCTACTGTTACTCAGAAAGAATGTAATGTTATTCTCTCACACATAGTTGTTGATAAATTTGATAAGTTATTCAAAACTTTTCTGGTTAGCAGAATGCGTTCGAGTTTGATTTAATTATTTCACACTATTATGTAAAAAAAAAAAAAAGCAATTTCAATGAGTTCTATTGAAATTCAAAGTTAAAACTAAATTCAATTTCAATCCATTCAATTTGGTAATAATCAAAATTCATTGTCCATTTGGTCTCGTTTTAAAAATATTTTGGTCACTATTTGCTCACTTTTTTACACATTTTGGTCACTATTTTCACTAGTTTTGAGGCCATGCACTGTGCTGACCCCTGGTTGTTAAAAGGAATATATGAATAACTATCAGAAGCTATTTTGTGCATTTTGTGAACAATGTAAAATTATTTTTACAAGGAAGTAAGTAAATCCAGTAAAAATGTTTAGTAATATTTTTTGGGCATATAATCATACATATCCGAATCAATATTTTGCAAGTCACATGCCCGACTGGGCATGCAAACTTTTGGAGATTTCTCCAGCCCTGCTAAATATGTTGCATTGCACAGTAACATAGTCTAAAATACCAATTTTTTTCCATTGATTTCGTGCAGACCCTTTATTTATCTGTACGTTTACACTCTATTAAATATGCAAATAGGCCTATAAAACATTTTTTTTTATTTTTCTAAGTATTTGAAGTTATAGTGCATAGATTTACAATTCACATTACAAAATAGAATGTATCTTAGTGTATAATATGGATGATTATCTATTTTATATTAGCAGAAGTACTTCTTTTTATTTTTTATATGCCCTGATTTTCAGGCTGTTTCATCTAAGGAGAAAGAAGATGTCATTCAAAAAAGCAAATCACCAATTTGCAAAGGAGGACATGGTCTATGAGCATGAATTAACTTTTTCAGTTTGTCTATTAATTATTCCAAAATCATTTATATATAAGTTATGAAAAGCTTTGATTTTCCAAAATAAAAATTATATGCATAGTGAGAATTACTGCCTCATTTCTGAATTTATACACACACATTTCATATTAATTTTTTTTTAAATAAATAATAACGTGATCCTCACGTATTCCCAAGGGATCAGCATGATCCTTCCAGGGAATTTGTTAGTGTTAGTAAACATCCATGCCCGAACTGGGATTCGAACCCAGACCTGCACAGTGAGAGACTAGCTCCCTAACCACTCGACTGCCAGGCTGGAAGTTTGATTCATTGCGAGCATTAGAACATCACCTAAGAAATATAAGGGGGCACTGTTTTTGATTGCTGTTTATTGAAGTCATGAAGTTATGGATTGTGATAAGTTGTGATTATGATAAGTCATGATTATATAGGATAATCATATACTTAAGTCATGATTATATAGGAGAATCATATACTTAAGTCATGATTATATAGGAGAATCATATACTTAAGTCATGATTATATAGGATAATCATATACTTAAGTCATGATTATATAGGATAATCATATACTTAAGTGGTAATAATACTTGAATAAAAGTATTGCTACCAATTAAAGTATGAACAGCATGTACATCATAATATACAATCGATAACAAAGAAATTTGTTTCTAGTTATCATGATTTCAGTTCACGCTATCTTTCCCCCCATCGAATGTGCTGTTTTTGTACATTTTGAAGCTAAGGTTGACAGAGGCTTATTTCTTTCCAGTAAGTCAGTGTTTCTCAAAGTGCGCGTCACCAACCTTTGTCAGAGGCGTCGCGGTGAGCTGTGTGCCTAATTATGCTTTGAAGTGGTTCTTTAATAAGTGAAAATATCTACTAAAATATTCTGGGAGGCTGCAGATGAGCCATGATTTGGACTAGGGAATCGCGGGTAAGAAAAGTTTAAGAACCACTCCTTGTCAGTAACTAAGGTTTCCAAATTCCCGACATTTTGAAGCCTTCGGGAACGAAAAATCGTATTTCTCGGGAATTCCCGAAATCACATTTACATATTTACAGTGAACTCTTGTTTACCCGACTCTCTCTCTCTCTCTCTCTCCCCGTTTATACGATGTTTTTTTCGGCCTCAATTACTCTATATTTTTTTAAAGTTACAATATTTCATTTATGCGCCGCACCGCTTCAATTGCACGACGTTTTCACGCCACGAATCCCAAATTTTGCAATTAATTTATTAATATAATATTAATGACCCATTTAATAAACTAAAAGATTTGCAAATCTTTTCGTTAAAGAACGAATGACACTTGTTTTTGTGTGCTCGACACTCCTGGTAGTGGGCCTAGCACCAAGTCCTAAATTTCATTGCAGTTTGGCCGGGCTCCGAAAGACAAAAAATCATATTTTTCCTCTTGCAGATTAAATTAAATTTATACAGCATGAACTTTTTCCCACAGTTAGTAAGGAGAAGGGGGGGGGGGGTAAAAGCCTTACCTTTTGGGGGAATTTTTTTGAATTCCAGCTTGCCTATGCAGTAAGATGATTTCATTCCAGTTATGCTGATCACATGCTTACCAGGGACGCCGGAACACGGCCGCAACTAGATGCTTGGTCACCCGGGGCAAACGCGCATTTTGATGCCCCCTTGTAATGTTGAAGGAGAGGTTTCAGTATGAAGTTTGCGCCCCCTCGGGTCCAGCGCCCGAGGCCTGCCTGCCCCCCCAGTAGCGGCCCTGCCGAAACATAATATGCTCGAGCAACACCATTCAAATTCAGTCAATAGATAATTTCGATTGGAAAAAAAAAAAAGGAATTTTTGAAAGGGCACTTTAAGTGCCCTTTCAAAAATTCCTTTTTTTTTATCCCAAATGTGTAGGCTATCCTAAAATCATTTAGCATTAGTTTTGCCCCTGAAAGAAGCACTAACGAAAGTAAAAAACCCGCTACATTTGGCTGGTATACTCCGTCAGACTATTTCTATGCATATTAACTTTGACCGCACGTCCTAAAGTGTGTTTGGAAAAAATAATGAAATACTTTTTCAAAATTATTTCGTGGACCGATTAAAATTCTCGAAGGGGTACAAGAACGAGTGAACCGCGTGACTGTCCACGACCACCTAAATTACACAGTCACACATTTAGGTTATCTAGGTGATCGTGGACTGTCTCGTTTGAGCGGCAAAACCCAAGTCCAACATCGCGCAGGCACGCTCTTTTCCCTATTACTTGGACAGGGACACGCCAGTGGTTTGTGCTCGAATGATTTAAATGCTTGAATATACCGATGTCCAACAATCGCCTGATGGTTTAAAAAATGGGAATATGAAAAAATGGGAAATCGGTGACAGATATATGAGTCATTCTGGTGGCATGTAAATATGCGAAGTCAGGAATTTCAGCTTGCCATTCATGTTTCAAGGGATTGTATATATGTATTTATTAAAATAAAAAAAATTAACTTTTTATATGGAGACCCTGTGCCCAAAAACCGAATTAGAAAGTTATTCTTCGGATGCCAACAAAGAAATTTCTACGTTCCTAAGTGAAGATCGCAGAGATATCTGAATTCAAAATCGGAGAAAAGTTGGGAAAGAAGCGTTGTCCGTAAGTTTTTGCGGCTTTTTTTTCCTAACTTTCCTCAGATTTTCGAATTCAAATATCTCAGTGAATGTTTACAAACATAGAAATTTTCATTAATTAAACTGCTTCTGTTCTTTTCCCTATGCTACTTTTGTATTGAAAGCTACATAATAAAACAATATAATAATACAAACATTATGTAAAAAATTCTTTGAAAAGTTAATTTAGTATTTAAAGAGTTAGAATAATACACATTTTATAGATTTTCCCCTGTTATATCGAAATAAATTTTTTTCTGCAAAATCTTTACATGGTAGTCAAAAATGAACCATATTTAAAATCAGTGACCAAAAATGCATCACGAAACTTCAGTTTCCAAAACTCTGTACATTCATCAGTTTCCAGACAATTTTCCAAAATTTCAATTCTACAGGTCTGAATAATCAAATTTATCATATTAAATTGATTCCAAATCGAATTAACATGGGATTTACTGAGTTGTAATTGTTTTTTATGTTAGAATTAAAAACGAAATGAGCAATAACTAATATATATTTCATTGTGGCCTTTTGTTTCTAGAATCTAGATATTTCATTCAGTAGCCTGTATTTTTTTATTGCAATACATGTAGTTTAATGTAGTACCGAATTTCTTTTACAAAGAACCGCATGAACGTATGCCTCGCTGTATCGGGAAAAAAAGAACCATCAATATATGACATTTTGTTTATGAACTTAACATAAGGCCGCATCCACTGCATATTTTTTATTTTTGCTAAAGGCATAAAATTTATTTATTGCCTTTTTTTAATTTTAGAAATGCTTCCTAAAATGCTTACCAATTTTAAAAATGCTGCTCGCTTAATTGACAGTTGAATATCACTTGATGTCGTAAGCTTATCTCTTGGAAATTGTATATTTTGAAACGAAAATTAACACATATGCGTCGTATCTCTCTCAGTGTAAGCACCACCAGTCTCCAAAATAACGTTTTTCAAAACGTAAGCAACGTGATGCTTGTTCCATGAAATGTGGGCATTAATACAACATAACAATTAAAATACTGTGTACATGTAAAAAGCACCATGTCCACTTTCGTCAATATTGAAACAACGCTATTAATTTGCTGCAGTTTCGTTACACTACACATAGGAACATCGTCCTTTATTTCAATAAATAACGGATATATTCACTTTGAACGGTTCTCTTGTAAAACTTCCCTTTTGGCACATAGTGTCAATTATCTCTCTGATGTACAGAAATATTTCTAACTGCAAATGTAAACTGTTCACCTGTTGTGTTTGTTACACATCTGAAAAGTAAGGCAGGACGATATAAAGATTGCAGAGAAAACACGATTTAACTGTTGTCCCTGTATTAAGACCAGGATGCGAGGGGGAGGACTTGGGGGTCCGGTCCCCCCAGAAATGTGAGAAAATGACCGGAAAAAGGGAAAAACGTCGCCAAATCTATTGTTCTATCACTTTGGTTGCCCCCCCCCCCCGAACGAAATTTCTGGCTACGCCCCTGCCAAGATGTGAGTCAACTTCATGTGGTTTTGCATCCAAAATGAAACTAAAATACACAATAAATATTCCTTTTTTACTTTAATTTCTTAAATGAGCACTAGTTCAAACTTTTTTCAATTTATAGAAATATGCGTCTTATACACCTTATTGAATACAAGTATATTACAGAGGAATCCAAATTACCTAAGATTGAACTGTGGGGATTGTTCGTAAATTGACATTAAAGAAAACTCTCGCAAAATACAAAATGTATGAACTTATTAGAAATGAATATCTATATTTGATATATGCTTACTTTGTTTTCGTCAGGAAAGTGTACAATGAGCAGGAGCTTTTTTTCCGTTTTTCTAGTTGGTGATCCTGCGTTTATAACTGAATGCTGTGTTTTGCAATACTGTATACAATTCATAAAAGTGTGGGTTCTGCAAAGCTCCAAATTTGTTCCTTTTTTTTTCTTCAGGAAAAGTCACACGAGGAGAGCTGTCCTTATAGAACCAATATACGGAATCGCGTGGCCCCGTCTACCGTTCTGTACCATGATTTATTTATATTCCAACTAGCTATAATACCCGGCTCTGCCCGGGTTTTCTTCAATGAGGCGGTTTGGATCACGTGATATCTCCTTCTTTCTTTGAGGGACATGCAAACCGTGTCTAAGTTAACCAATATGGCGACTTCATGAAATAAATCTAGATTTAAAGAAACATAGAAACGAATATTTTTTTTCCTTTTTTAAGGGGTGCTAGGTATTTCGATTCCCCTCCCGAACTTCAAGTTATCTATTTCTGCCTGTTTCTGCTTTCAAAAAGGATTAATTAAAGCTGTGGAATTTCTTCGATGTACTTTACGGACCCATAATTGATTTTAAAACAACCTAAATTATATCAATTTATGCAGTTGAATATCAAAAGACAATACGGAGACATTAATTTTCATGCTTGAGAAGATGTAAATAAAAATTTGAAATTAATGTTATTACATGGGTATCCAACTCAAAAGTATAGGTCAGGCTAATTTTTTACTTCATATTTAATTCTCTCTCTCTCTCTCTCCTGGTCTTCGTATATATATCTCTAAGCAAACTCAATATTTCAGAAGTCGAGAATTCAGTACAATTTTTAAAATTTTTAATGTGAAAACCCCACCAAATTTCAGCATTTCTACAGTAAAATTGGCAATTTTAACACTGATTTCTATGAGGATCACCCTTTTCCTGACCCTCAAAGCGATGCTGATGATGACTAACGTCTATTCAAAACGCCTCATTACTGGGAGTATTGAAAATGTGGCCAACCATTATAAAGGCATAAACTATTATACATATGCTAACAGGATTAGAGAAATGACAAACCGTTGTAAAGGCATAAAACACGTCTGAAACGCATTGCTAGGGAACCACGGTAACCAAAGTAAACGTTTAGAAAGTGATTGTTGAAGCCCGAAAACCATTGTTGCCAGAGCTGTCTTAAGGCATGGGCCCACCCTGGGGCCTCACAAAAATGGGATCCGGTTGAGATTTTCGAAAATTTGCCTGATAGGGCCTCGAAGAAATCATTTGGCCCGGGGGCCCCCATGATGCTCTTAAGACGGCCCTGATTGTTGTCAGACAGTTTTTTGCCCATTTGGGGCACTTGCCCTACTCTGACGAAATTTTAAAATAGCCTATCGTTCAAGTCGGGTCCCATTTGGTGACAATCGATCTAAAATTGTAGATTTGTATAGAGAACATAGATACACACAAAAAATCAATTTTATATACCTACTAGCTATAATACCCGGCGCTGCCCGGGTTTTCAACAATGAGGCTTTTTTTGGATCACGTGATATCTCCCTCTCTTTTTGTTGATTGACATACAGACCGTGTCCTAGTTAACCACTATGGCGACCTGCACGATTCATGAAATAAACAAATCTAGATTTACACAGAAACGTAGAAATGAATATATATTTTTCTTTTTTTAAGGGGCGCTAGGTATTTCGACCCCCCCCCCCGAACTTCAAGTTATCCATCTGTCTGTTCCAGCTTCCAAAAATCCTTAGTTAAAGCTGTGGAATTTTTTCTAAGCACTTTTCACGGGCTCGTAACTAATTTTAAAATATCCTAACCCACATGAATTTATGCAAATAACTATTAAAAGGCAATACGGAGACATTAATTTTCATGCTTGAGAAGATGTAAATAAAAAGTTGAAATCAATGTTATTGCATGAATATCCAACTCAAAAGTATAGGTTTGGCTAATTACTTCATATTTAATCTCTTGGGCTTCGTATATCTCTAAGCGAACTGAATATTTCAAAAATCGAGAATTCAATACAATTTTTTAAAGTATTGATGTGGCGGAAAATCCCACAAAATTTCCGCATTTCTACAGTAAAATTTTAACACTGATTTCTATGGGAATCATCCTCTTTGCCTGACCCTCAAACTGATGCTGATGATGATTATGACGTCTATTCAAAAAGCCTCATTACTGGGAGGATTGAAAAAGTGGCAAAGCATTATAAAGGCATAAACTATTATACATATACTAACAGGATTAAAGAAGTGACAAACCGTTGTGAAGGCATATACACGTCTGAAACGCATTGCTAGGGAACCACGCTAACCAAAGTAAACGTTCGGAACTCTAGGGAAATTTTAAAGTAGCCTATCGTTTAAGTCGGGTCCCATTTGGTATATATGCAAAATTTGGTGACGATCGATTTAAAATTGTAGATTTGTATAGAGAACATACACATACACACAGAAAATCAATTTTATATAGATATTAGCTATAATACCCGGCGCTGCCCGGGTTTTCTTCAATGAGGCTGTTAAAAACACGTGATATCTCCCTCTTTCTTTGAGGGACATGCAAACCGTGTTTAAGTTAGCCAATGCGGCGACGTCCTGCGCGACTCATGAAAGAAATAAATCTAAATTTAAAGAAACGTAGAAATGAATATCCCCCCCCCCCTTTTTTTTATGGGTGTTAGGTATTTCGATTCCCTCCCCCTGAACTTCAAGTTATCCATCTCTGCCTGTTTCAGCTTCCAAAAATGCTTAATTAAAGCTGTGGAATTTTTTCGATGCACTTTACGGGGCCCATAACTAATTTTAAAAACATCCTAAACTATATTAATTTATGCAAATAAATATCAAAAGACAATACGGAGACATTAATTTTCATGCTTGAGAAGATATAAATAAAAAGTTGAAATCAATGTTATTACATGGATATCAAACTCAAAAGTAGGACAGTTTTTTGCCCATTTGGGGCATTTGCCCTGGTCTGACGAAATTTTAAAGTAGCCTATCGTTCAAGTCGGGTCCCATTTGGTATATATGCAAAATTTGGCGACGATCGATCTAAAATTGTAGATTTGTATAGAGAACATACACACACAGAAAATCATCAATTTTATATAGATAGATAGATGAGGTTTTTTGGATCACGTGATATTTCTCTCTTTTTTGAGGGACATACAAGTTAACCAATATGGCGACATCCTGTGCGATTCATGCAAGAAACAAATCTAAATTAAAGAAACGTAGAAATGAACCTTTTTTTCCCCCCTTTTAAATGGGAGCTGGATATTTCGAAATTTTTTTTCAAGTTATCGATCTGTCTATTTTTCCTTTGAAAAATGCTTGATTAAAGCTGCGGAATTTCTTCAATGTAATTTATATAGGCCCATAATTAATTTCAAAACATCCTAAATTATATAGATTGAGATGCAATTGGACAATATAAGACAATACGAGGACATTAATTATCATTTTCGCTCTTGAGAAGGTATAAATAAAAAGTTGAAATCGATGTTATTGCATGGATATCCAACTCAAAAGTAGGTCCAGCTAATTGCTTCATATTTAATTTTCTGGGCTTCGTATATCTCTAAGCGAACTCAATGCTTCAAAAATCGAGTATTCAATACAATTTTTAAAATTATTGATGTGACAGAAAAAACCCCACCGAATTTCCGCATTTCTATATTAAAATCGGCAATTTTAACACTGATTTCTATGGGGGATCATCCTTTCCCTTACCCTCAAAGTGATGCTGATGATGGTGTCTATTCAAAAAGCTCTCATTACTGGGAGGATTGAAAAAAGTGGCAAACCATTATAAAGGCATAAACTATTATACATATACATATGCTAACAGGATTAGAAAAGTGACAAACCGTTGTAAAGGCATATACACGTCTTAAACGCATTGCTAGGGAACCACGGTAATCAAAGTAAACGTTCGGAAAGTGATTGTTGAGGCCCAAAAACCATTGTTGCCTTACGGTTTTTTGCCCATTTGGGGCATTTTCCCTGCTCTGACGAAATTTTAAAGTAGCCTATCGTTCAAGTCGGGTCCCATTTGGTATATATGCAAAATTTGGCGACGAACGATCTAAAATTGTAGATTTGTATAGAGAACAGACATACAGACAGAAAATCAATGTTATATATATAGATTTTCTGGGCTTCGTATCTCTAAGCGAACTCAGTATTTCGAAAATCAAAAATTCAATTCAATTTTTAAAATTGTTGATGTGGCAGGAAATTTCACTAAATTTCCGCTTTTATACGCTAAAATCGGCAATTTTAACATTGATCTTTATGGGGATCATCCAGTGTTTGTCCTTCAGAGTGATGCTGATGATGATTATGACGTCTCATTAGGGACTACAAACGGATGTTGTTCTGGATTGGCCAGCTTCATCCCATTTCGGTTCCCAAACAGGTTTAATAAAATCGTATTGTAATGGAATTCATCCATTCGATTTATAGCCACTTAACACTGTTTCTATTAACACTGTTCTGTCTACTCATCCTATAGCAGGACATCACTCATATGGTGGGCGTCGTTAAAAATTAGAGGATTTTCCCCCGTATTCAGAAAACCTGCGTTGTAGAAAATGCTCTGTCTTTTTACTTTCAAAGAGAGTCGAAATTGAAGTATTGAAATGTTCGTTGTGGTCAGCTGGGAAAAGTGCATATATATTCTAGAATAGAAACCTTGGTGAAAAACGTGAATTAAAAAAATTTTGTTTTTCTCTCCCCTCTTTCTATGCTCCAAAATTTGCCGCCCAGGGCTATAGCCAGCTTTGCCCCCTTGTAAATACACCACTGTTCTGATTGAAGATTCTGACTCACACCTCCAAGCTTTGAGCTGACTCACGTGCGTTGTTGTCGTGTACAGATGACCTTTCATTGTTGACTCCGATTCAGTCACCCGATACGTGTCGTTCGGTAACACCGCTGTAACAGTCATCGGTCCTCTATATTTCTGTTGAGTCTTCGTCGGTTGTCCCATGGATCTCGGACTTCTTTTCATAACAACCACCTCGCCTGGTTCGAACACTATTGCAGCACATCTGAGTTTATTGAAGCTGTTCTTCATCTTTCGTTGATTTGCTGTGATTATATCTCGAGCTTCTTTTCGTACTTCCTCTGGATTAGTCCATGAGATATTTTCCTCATCTGCTAACCGTCTCAACAACTCATCATTGAACCTTTGAGAATATCCATGCAACATCTCATATGGTGTCTTACCAGATGTTGTTCAGATGTTGTTCTTACATAGTTGTTCAGATTTCGTTCTACCAACTTGATTTTCACGTCCCAGTCTTTATGGTCTTTGTTTTCCATACCTGTAGTTATCGATGACAATATAGTCCCATTTGCTCTTTCAACCATCCCGTTTGCTCTAGGGTGTTTCGTTGAATTGAGCGTATGGTGAATTCCGTTATCCTTGCAGTATTTTTCGAATAGCTGTGACGTAAAACAAGAACCACGATCGCTTACAATTCGATCCGATAGTCCAAAGTCATTCACAAGTATTGCTGATTTCATAACACAAGTAGTAGTAGTAGTATTCCTAACTGGAAACAACCGTAAGAATATGGTAAGGTTGTCGCTGATGATCACTAGTAGCTCCTGATTACCTTTCGAACTTTTGACTAAAGGTCCTAGATTATCCATATGTATCACTGCAAACGGTCTTTTTCCCGGTTCGATTGCGTGCAACAATCTCTGTTGTTTACCTGCGGGTAACTTATTGACTAAACATTCCAGACACATTGCTATATGACGCTTTGCACAGCGTTTAAAGTACGGAAACCAATACACATTTCCCTGATCTTTCCGACTGTACTATCTGTGGCGAAATGTCCCATAAGATCGTGGAATTTGATTGCCATACTCTTTCGCATGCACTTCGGAATTACATACAATAGTTTCAGTTTTCCTCTCTCGTCCACCTTTCTGAAGAGTCGGTTATTCTTCCGCTCGTACCCAAGAATTTTTGGAAGCCCTTTCCTCCTTGGTTCGGTCCGTACCGGTTTTCTGCAGTATTTCCATCTTTTTCTTCAGTTCGTCATCTGAATGCTGGATCATTAGGATTTGATCTTCCTCAGTGAGAATCAAGCATATCTCTAATTTCTGATCGATAATATGGTCTAGAGCAGTGGTTCTCAACCTTTTTTTGTCCCTGGCCCCCTTTCAACCATTTCTCATTCCTGTGGCCCCCTTGCGAACATGAATAATTTTCTTCTCCCCCCCCCCCCCCGTTTTCCCATTAGAAGATAGTTATTCAAAAATTGTCTGAAGTATAAATATTTTTGAATTTAATTTGATTAGTTCTTAATTTATGAAAATAACGAAAAAGCAAAATAAGCATAATAGAATACAGTAAAAATAGAATAAATCCCTCGGGGTCACAAAGGGTCTGTATCATCGTAATGTTACTTTTTGTGAAGTTTATTGTTTTGTGTTTTTCTCAGTTTGATTTGTATGTTTTATGTGTTGTGTCAGTCCAATTGAAACAAATATATTTTTAATCAATATAAACTCTGCGCTTGAAGATGGCACAATGTCATAAAGTTACTGTACTGGATAAAATGGTTATTATTTCCAAATTAGTGTTTTTTTTTTGTTTTTTTTTTGTATAAAAGATTATGGTTTCATTGAGAAATGTCAGTTGTAGCATCCAAAATATACATTCTTATAATGATAAAAATCGCAAAAAGTGGTATTGCAAGCAGTTTTATTAATTTTATTCTCTTCATGCGGATAAAAGTAGTAATGAGGGAGTAGCCACATAAATGAATCACAATTGAAAAGTTCAACCTTCCACATCGTTTTCAACAATAATACATGTATCAAGGATATGGGTTCATGTTATAGCCCTACTATGAATTTAAAAAAATTAACTAAAATACGTGCGAAAACTTTTTTAATATTAGTTTGAACCATTCATTCAAGAGAAATCATATACGCAGTGACAAAACTGTTCATGTGAACATAATAATGATTCATTATCACGATTTCAAGCCCATCGTCTGTTGACTTCAATTTTGATACGGTCAAAATCTGATATTTCATTGGATGACAAGCTACCTTCAAGTGGCTTTTTGGTTCATAATGTGACCGCTCTCTCGCAGGCGATGAAAGCAATGTGCGTGTTGGCTTAAACACTACACAATATTTCACATAACAGTCCGTACTATATTTAATGTACAGGGCACATAGGTAACGGGGCATATGACATTTTACTGGCGAACCATTATTCCTAGAGGCATACTTCCAGTTGGAAAAAGTACCCCAATAATGTGTAGTACTGAGATATTTGATTCATGTTGCAGGGGTTACATAGTTATTAAAATAAAAATGTTAACTTTTTATGCGGACACCCTGTGCTCCAAAATCCAATTGGAAAGTTGTTTCCTGGTCTCCGACAAAAAAATTCAACGTGTCTAAGTTCAAATTTTCACTGAGATATTCGAAGAAAGTTGGAAAAAACAGCATTAGATGAGGGGAAACCATTTTACCCGCATCGAATGCTGTTTTTCCCCAAATTTCCTCAATTTTTCGAATTCGCATATCTCGGTGAATATTGCACTTATAAACGTGAAATTATTTTAGTTGGCATCGGGAAAGACAGAGCAACAACTTCTTAATTGGGTTCTTTGGCACACGGGGACGGTATAAAAAGTTTTTTTATTTTTATTTTATAGCTATACAACCCCTTACACCATGATTGACATATCTGAGTTGGACACGTGATTTGGATACTTTTTCTAGTTGGGTATGTCTCTAAGACTAATGGCTCACCAGTAAAGTGCCATACGCCCTGTTACCCATGCAGCCTCCAAATACACGTAAAAAAATAGTTTGAGACGAAATACAGTCGACTCTCATTTTAACAAATACCATTATAACGGGAAAAATATCGTTTTAACGAAAACTTTTCTAATCCCTCGGATAGGTTTACATAGGAACAATAAAAAAAATCTGAAATTCCTTTGTAACGAAATTTTGTTATTACGAAGTGATTTCTCGGGTCTCTTGGAGTTCCGGTCTAATGGGGTTTGACCAAAGCGTATTAATAAAGGGTCTTTAATAAGCTTTGGGTTTGACTATATTTCCCCCCAAAAAAAGCTGACATTTTTCAGTAAAGTAATTGAACTTCGGCAATTTGATCAGTCCTTTTTATAATGATTATGTCCTTTTTACTTTTATAAATTTAGGAAGGAAACAAAAGGAAGAAAGGGTGGGGAGAAAAAGAAAAATGGCCAAGACGGGCTCGGTTGTGCGTAAATGCCTCGAAATTCCACTTGTGCGCAATGGGATTCGTGCCTCACTCTCAGTTTTATGACAAAATTTCACATTTATGAGACTTTTGACTACGGGCACGATTAATCTCTATACATATAGCTGTCAATATTAAAATATTTCATTTATACGAAGCACAATTTCAATTATTTGACATTTTCATTTTGATTCGAACTCCAAATCTTTGGCGTTGAAACATAATTTCCAACTGTCAAATCCAAGCAGTTTTTGCAGATTGTGAAAACGCGCTAAATTGGTTTTGCATGCGTATTATCAACACTAAAAACCATAAATTTTAGGTTGACAGATACAAAGAGACGCATTGAGCGGGTTATTGACATTTCAAAGTGAAGACTTACGTGAGAATTTATTGCACTTTTTTTAAAAATCAGCAGATGCAGTGAGTCTCTAATAAACGGATTTAAATTGCTTTAAATGTAGTCATACGCCTTTTTAGAATTTTTTTTCCACAACATTGTTCTTGCAGGATAGGAAAATTGCATTGAAATTATTTAGGATGTGCTGCAAGCCAGTAGTAGGGCAGTTAAAAGGAAGCATTACAGTATCGATTAAAAAAACTTTAATGATGTGGTGTCAATCTTAGAGGAAGTCCCAATACAGGGGTGGCTCGAGCTTACCTGCCGCCCGTGTGCGAAGCCTCATGTGCCGCCCCTACTGGCGACCCTGCCAGGAGGCTGATAGGGATTCGGTGAAGGGCACCTGGAGATAAACCTGATTTTTTTGCAGAAGGAAGCCGCACATCATTGTTTACCGTGCAAAATGTGCGTGACCATACGTCCCGCTTTTGAAGTAGAAATTTTTTTTGTCTTTATCTTTTGTTCTAGAATTATTTTACCATTTTTTTTTCAAACCGAGCACAACTCAGGTCTATCGCCGTAGGCAATTTACTACCTTAGTGAGTTGTGCCGAAATTGTAAGTTTGTGTACCTAACAGTCTGAGTGCGTATCTAGTGTTGTGTATGATTTTTCAGTGCTGCCATCTATATCTCAGAAATGAAAGGAGTGATGTGTAGTGGCTGAATATTTGTACTGTTTGTAGGCCTGCTGCTCTTTGTGGTGAGACTTTTTAACTGGGAGATCGGCTCGCATTTGCGCCTCGAAGTTGGGAACCACAGAAAGCCAACTTCAGCCGACCCCGCGATGCGAGTCCGTCACTATGACCACTCGACCACCACGTCGGCTTATTATTATTTTACCATTCTTAATAAATGCCAGATAACTTAATCCTTGAAAAAACTCTTATTTTTGTGAGCCATCATCACTTATCCTGTGAAGATGATATTTAATGGGGAATTTAATTTTATTAAGAAAATTTTTTCAAAGGTGTTTCTGGTATTCCAGGGGCCGGACAAGTGAAAAACCAAATTTTTCCTTTGCCTTCATTTGATTATTGTGGATCAAATTCTCAGTGAGGGTATGGGCCCCTAGACTGGGATCTTTTGCCGGCCCTCTCCCAGTCAGATTTCTCACGGAACCTTCTATAGTTAATGTATAGCCTGAAAAAGCCAAAAAATTATGAGAATTATCCCGGGTTCTTGTGGGAGCCATGGGTGAGGGAACCAAAACGCACACATGGCCCTTGTAATAGAGTACAGGGGTGGCGATTGTCCATGAGACCCATTGCGGCCACACGGGGCACCGCTTAAGAGAATTCTAAATCCGGGGTGAATGGGTAAAAAAAAATTCCATTGGTCAAAAAAAACCAAACTGTCGGCTCTGGAGGGGCGCAAAATCCGAAATGAAAGGCCGAAAAAAATGTTTTGTTAGGAATTGTTTGGATAAATTGTGAGGGAGAGGCATGACCTTCTAAGGGTAGGGCTGACAGGGCTCCAGCTTGAGGCCCGGCACTAAATCCTTATAACTTTTCTTTTTTCACTCTATAAATTAACTGTAGAAGGGGCCCCGTGGAAAATCGGGCATGGGCCTCACGAAAGATTCCCTGACGCAGGAGGTAGGGGCTATGGAGGAAGCAATAGGTCGGAGGTGCAAAAAATAAGTCCCACACGGTTATAGATTTTGTCTTGAGCCGCCCCCAGATAGCTTACATTCTTGTTTCTGGTATTACGATAAGAGGCCTGGTTTACGGAAAATTTACCGCCAACAATTCACCGCCGGAAAATTCACCGACAACAATTCACCGCCATGCAATTCACCGCTAGGAAAATTCACCGACCAACAATTCACCGCCATGCTATTCACCGCTAGGAAAATTCACCGACCAACAATTCACCGCCATGCAATTCACCACTAGGAAAATTCACCGACCAACAATTCACCGCCATTCAATTCACTGCTAGGAAAATTCACCGACCAACAATTCACCGATATGCAATTCACCAACGACAGTTCGATGCGAGTCAGTTAGCGAGGGAATGAGCGATTGAGTTACTGAGTGAGTGAGTGACCCAGTGAGTGATTGACTGACCGAGTGAGTAAGTGATTCAGTGAGCGAGTGGGTTACTGATTCAATGAGCGAGTAAGTCAGTCCGTGAGTGAGTGAGCGAGCTGCTAAGTGAGTGAGCGATCTAGTGAGTGAGTGATCTATTGAGTGAGTAAGTGCCATGTCCTAAAGATATGGCGGAAAGTTTAAATAATGACTTTATGAGAAGAAATTCAGATGATACGGATTCGGGTTGCTGTATTTTTGAATTATATGACATCCATATTTATTGTGGGCATCTTTTTCTCAGCTACCTCGCTGGGCATTTTGCATGTTGTGGCCTTGTATTTGTATAAATTACAAATTGCTGTTGCCCAATACAAGATAGTATATTCAACAAAATTCCATTAACTCTGTTTTACTCAGAAACTTCTAATGAAATGTTAAAAGGGATAATAACAGAATTAAAAGATAATAAAGTAAGTGGATACGCGATGAATTAACTTCCTAAAAATGCTTAAAATCATCTCCTGTTATCACTTTGATGCTATAAAAAACATCGCTGTGATCATCAGTAACCAATGGATTTTTTTTATGCTGAACTAGCTGTTACCCGCGATTTCACGTGATGAACTTTCAAAAATCCCGCCTTAGTGCGTATCTAGTATATGTACTCTATATTTACTATATACGTATATATATACTTCCTATGCAACGGAAATTAGTGACGATTTTTTTTATTACGGGAGTCGGTGACTTTTTTTGAGTGATGGAAATCTGTTACGTTTTTGTGTTACGGAAGTCGGTTACGATTTTGGGGTCAAGTTGTCATTTAACTCTTGCATATATCTTGACCCATTTGACACATCGGGACCAAGTAATGTGCATGTACCCAGAGTTTCCCACATCCTACAGCAGGTCCCCTAAGCTGAAATAGATGGCGGGCCCCCAAACCAGCTTTTTCACGGGCCCCTCTGTGCTTAATTTATAGTGTGAAAATATCAAAAAGCGATAAGAAACGTTCCGGCCCCTGTCAGCCCTGCCCTCGTGGGGGTCATGCCGAGAGGTATGTATACGTAAAATATACATGTCACCAGTGCTCCCAACATACAGGGTCGGGGTACCCGGGGATTGCACATATACCTTCATGGGGAAGTTAAAAGGTTTCATTTCCAGGGGTCCTTGCGATAGTGGAAGCCCAAGGTATATCCAGTCTGGGACCCCATAAAATTTGCGAATTCAGTCAAGGGTAATTGCGTGGGGGGGGGCGGCTGGATTTTATTCGTTGGTAAAATGAATATTTGCAGTGGCCCTCACAGGGGGATGCCCGATTGGCTTCCGAGTCAGGGGTCTCGTTTCATTTTGGGGGCACTGGATGAATCTCATTCTTTTCTGTCGTTTAACATTGTAGAATTTTCAACAGCGGAAGCCTGAGATAAATCCAGTGTCTGGGTGCCCCACTAAATATCTGCGTATTGGGTCCCCGTTACTGGATGTGGGCCCTGGATTTATTTGTTTTAAAATTGATAAAAATTAAAAATTTTCGTGGCCACTCACAGGGGGTATGTCCAACAAGCCTTCAGGTCGGGGCCCCATGGGAAAAGTTGACAGGTTTCATTTCGGGTGTCCCTGGATGAATCTCATTGATTTTTGTTGTTTAACATTGTAAAATTTGCAACACATCGGTAGCCCGAGATAAACCCAGTCAGGGCCCCCACTACAATTCAACGAATTGGAGTTTGGGGACCCCCATGGGGAAGTTTTCTGGGGTTACTTGATGAATCACATTTGTTTTTTGTTGCTTTATTATTATAAAATTCGCTTCTTCTGTAAGCTGGTGCTTTCACGTGTCCCTTTCCATAGCACGCTGATGAAGTGAAACGAAATAAACAAGATATGTTATGAAGAGAAGGGGGGGGGGGGGTTGGCCGCCAAAGGTGGTAGGGGGGCAGAGCCCCCTAGTACTGTATATAAAATACCATGTCCTGACCGATTCATCATCGCCGAGCCAAAACCGCTGAAGCTGTAAATATCAAATTTTGTGAATAGTTTTTTTCACGACGTAAAGACTCACTACTCACTAAGAAATGGTTTTTCCATATTCGACAACCTAAGGGCGTCATAAGAGGGGAGGGGGGGGGTCAACGTTGAAATCATGCCGAGCCGAAACAGCTGAAGCTATAAATATGACATTAGATCAATATTGTAATATAGACTCATTGAGAAGGGATTTTTCCAAATTCAACCCCCTAAGTGGGGTTTCAAAAGTTATATGGAGCAATCAGCACTGAGCCGAAGTCGCTTAAGCCATAAAGTTAGTATTATATTTTATAACGTACATACACACTAAGACAGGATTTCTGAAAGTTCATCACCCATGGGGGTTATGAGGTGAGAGTAATTTTGAGATTGCAAAAACACACGAGTGCGAAGCCGCGGATAACAACTGGTAATAAAATATAATGCTTACTAAATTTTATATTTATGGCTTCAGGGATTTCGGCTCAGTGATGATTACTCCATATAACCTTTGAACCCCCCCCCCCTCTTTATTAGGGGGGATTGAATTTTGACATTTGACTTACAGTCTTAGACTTAAAACGAACATTCGATTATGTTGATTTAAATATTCTAACAAATAAAACACTTCTCAGCAGGCAAATGAGGTAATGTACTATATTGGTTTAAAACATATTACTACAATAGGAAACAAGCTGCCATAATAAATGGTAAAATCAGCACATTTGAAATATAATGAAAAGAGTCCCACAAGGATCGGCCCTTGCGTCATAATTATTTCTAGTTTATATTAATGATTTATGTAAAATTAAGTAGAACGGTAAAATAATTTCATTCGCAGATGACCCAAGCCTATATGTTGAAGACGGGGGTGGATTTAGAGCTCGCTATTGGTAGGGGTGATTTTAAAAACCTTTAAAAATCTAGTCTAAGCTTCGGTGACCACATGTCCTGCATTTTGTCTCGTATTTTCCGTGACAGTCCGGTTTTTCTGTTTTTTCTTCTCCATCCAGACTTTTTGAAAAATGTCACGGTTTTACTCGTTTATAGTCGAAGTTTTCTTGAATTTGTTGTTTAATTTTTTGTTGCAATATTACCATATAGAAGTTCCGAAAATTTCATAAAATATCGCATTTCGTTTGAGGGGAAATCTAAGGAGAACACCTACATCCAGCAGTGGATTGAAATTGGTTGTTGATGATGCCACACCTATTAAAACCAGTATTTTAAATACAGTTAAACTCGGTTATAACGACATCGAAGATTTTGCGGGATTTCGGTGTTATAACCGAGTCTGGCTGTATTGCTTTCACTTTTAGAATATTGTTCTAGAGCTCTTTTAGTTATTTTCTAACATTTACCGGTGATTATGTATGATCCCCACTTCATATTAGTTCACTACGACGCAGTTCGTTTTGTAGAGGCCATATAATTATGTCCTACTACTGATGTTGGAAAACAAATTAATGAAATAAAGTGAATATAAAGATAAGTTTAATTTTCTCAATCAGCAAAACTGGTAAAAGAAAGCCATAGACTCATATTGTTTAAAGTTATATGCGTGAGTTCAAAAATCGTATGAAATTATCTCGTTTTAAACATCCAATTCTTGGACATAAGGTGGACATAAGTGGACTCTTGGGTGACAAATAAAATTTTCGAAAACTGAAACTCACGGAACCACAGCTTCAAAAAACGATATAAAAAATGGCATTCTTTTTGGGCAATGTTAGAGGAGTATTTTAGAAGGATAATTTTCACACAGTTTTCATTACATACATATTTAATTGGTAATTTTCAATCAAAACCTACAACATTTAATTAGTAATATCTGACATAATTTTCATACAAAACATACAGTATTTATTTAACAATTTTCGACATGATTTTCTTCCTTACATATTTATAATTAAAGGGTTCCAATCTACTAATCTAGAAAAACAGATAACACGCAAATGTAAGTAAAAACTGGAGAAAAATATTCATTTCTCACAAATATTGATATCATAATTAAAATGATACATTATGAGCTATACCTCTCAAATAGCCTTTAATGTCACATCCTTGATGATACTTATCAACTAAATTCTTTAATCTCTGCGCAGAGTCCCGGTATTTCTTTCTCCTAATCAATGTGATGGTTTTGTCCACTTACAATTTGCTCCATCCGAACTTCATTCAAACTCTGTTCTCTTTTTATGGCACCAATGAACTTCCATATATCTGGGTGGTGAGCAGATAATTGCTGTTGGAACGCTCGATGCCATCCTTCTATAGAATTGTTGGTATTAGGGAAATCGTTATGCGTTCCTTGAAAGCAGTTCCAAATGTCAATGTCAAAGCGCGACGACCACCACGACGAAGAGGACGCCCGATCCAAGTGTCTTCAAATCTACACTTCATCATAAATACGTTTTCGGAACAATTGGATTTTTTAATCATTTGTGACACTACTAGGTTAAAAAAATTAACTAACTAACCAATTCACTCACTCCCTCACTCACTTACTGACCATTCACTCCCTCACTCACTTACTGACCATTCACTCCCTCACTCACTTACTGACCATTCACTCACTCCCTCACTCACTAACCAATTTACTCGCTCGCTCAATCACTGACTCGATCAACCACTTACTAACTCGGTCACTCAGTCACTACTGGGTCACTCACTCACCCGCTCAATCACTTACTCAGTCGGTCACTCAATCACTTACTTACTCGGTCACTCAGTCACTCACTGGGTCACTCAATCACTTACTTACTCGGTCACTCAGTCACTCACTGGGTCACTCAATCACTTACTTACTCGGTCACTCAATCACTTACTTACTCGGTCACTCAGTCACTTACTTACGCGGTCACTCAGTCACTCACTTGGTCACTCAATCACTCGGTCACTCAATCACTTACTTACTCGGTCACTCACTCACTTACTTACTCGGTCACTCACTCACTTACTTACTCGGTCACTCACTCACTTACTTACTCGGTCACTCACTCACTCACTGGGTCACTCAATCACTGACTCGGTCACTGGATCAATCACTCGGTCACTCAATCACTTACTCACTCGGTCGCTCAATCACTGACTCGGTCACTCAGTCACTCACTGGGTCACTCACTCACTCAGTAACTCAATCGCTCACTCCCTCGCATTGAACTGTTGTCGGTGAATTGCTAGTCGGTGAATTTTCCTAGCGGTGAATTTTCCTAGTGGTGAATTGCATGGCGGTGAATTGTCGGTCGGTGAATTTTCCTAGCGGTGAATTTTCCTAGTGGTGAATTGCATGGCGGTAAATTGTTGGTCGGTGAATTTTCCTAGCGGTGAATTTTCCGGCGGTGAATTGTTGTCGGTGAATTGCTGGCGGTGAATTTTCCGGACACGAAGAGGCCTTGTCTATTTTCTCAACGTTTCCGTTGTCGAGGTATAGTATGACTCAAAAGCGTGATGTCGTGAATTTTTACTGTGTTAAATTTTGTTGTCTTAAGTAAAGTCTACGCTGCCGCCCCTTACAACCTGCCACCCGGATGCGCCGCACCCCTTGCACCCTCGCTTAAGCCGCCCCTGTCCCAATACATTATCACAGCAATGTAGTTTTAAAAAATTTTAAATTTCGCGGGTATTTTTCCCCATGTATGATTTGGTCTCTTGGAGTTCGTTATAACTGAATTCGACTTTATTTCTTTTCAGCAGAGGCAATGGATTGGCACCCCCTTTCAAAATTCATAAAAAATACCCCAGAGCAATCATTCTCTATTCGATTTTTATAAATATATTCCCCATCAGACCACTCAGTGCTGGCTGAAGATAGCTTTGTGCTAAACTAGATGGCTATCAGTCTGTAATTGCATGAAAACAATTTGTTTTTTACAAGCTTTCATTTTTCACCCATCTACTTCTTGGATTACATTTACTACCAGCACTCAAAAGAATGTCAATGAATGGTCAACAAATCTTTGTCTGTTTTCTTTATGGCAACCCTCTTTGAATGAAAATTCTGAACACACAATTTTCTGTCTTTACAGTTATTCCATTTTGCTTAAACCTCTTCTATAGTTTGTGTCAGGGCCTACTATCACCCCCAAGTCGTAAACCACCGAGATTACATGAACCACTTTTTTTTATTTCCTTCTTCCTCATGTTAATGTTACTTCATGTTAATGTTACTTGAATGGGGAAAAATTACGAAAAATATATTCTATGCATTTTGTTTGAAATTAAATTTTTTTAGTCAGAGTGACTAAAAAAAATTTAATGTCAAAAAATTCTTTGTGGCCCCCGTATCAGTAGTCGTGGCTCTTCTTTTGCAAGATTTTCATCCGTGGCCCCCCCCCCGGAATATCCTAGGGCCCCCCTGGCACGACCACCTAGATAACCTATTAGTTATCTAGGTGGTCGTGCCCCTGGGGCCATATGGTCCCCGGTTGAGAACCACTGTATCCTTTGGCTCTGCCACAGGTGCTCTACTAAGTGTGTCTATATGTGTCATTTTGATCCTGATCGGTGACTGACCTCGAATTCCTGAATTAAATCGAACCACCTGGTTATTTGTGGATTCACGCATTTCTTTGCACTCATGTAAACCAAAGCTTGACAGTCAGTGAGGATACTGAACTTGATCCCAGTTAGAAATTGTCGCAATCTGTCCAACGTCCAAACAATGGCCATCAATTCCAATGGACTCGAGTGATATTTACTCTTGGATTTTGTGGTCTTCCTGCTCACACAATATACGATGGGTATTGTTGGAGCCATCACCCGCTTTTTTTCGATTCTGTCCACGCAGGCGTCCTTCCTTTACCTCAGGGTAAAAGTATTTTACAATAAATGAAATTCTGCAGTGTTGGGGCGATCAAGACACACGTTTCTTTCACTCGAATAAATGAATGCCAGCAAAAAAGTTTTTAAGGAAAATTTTTGTCCTTGTTTATGACTGATACCGGCAGATATGGGATAATTTTCTTATATGGTCTTGACAGTGGTCCAATTGTGCGTGCATTTATTTCCTTAGACCAGCGGTTCTCAACCGGTGCTCCGCGGTCACTCGAAGGAAATGAAATAAATCAATAAATTTGATAAATAAGTAAAAGAGACAAGCCTACGGAGCTCCGCTATAAAAATTATATGCTGAAAAGGGCTCCGCGAGTAGTGAAAAGTTCCGCTGCTTTAGACTGCTCCATTAATACTAACTAGTTTACACTAGTCTAGTATACTACTCTACTAACACTCGCCAGTTAAATAGGTACTGAGTTCTATTCATTTCCGTTCTCACTACTCTTTCGACTCGAAAAAGTCAAATTTTCAAAAAAGGATTCAAAAATATTTCATTTGATTGCAAATAAAATGCTAAAATTTCGCGTCAATCGTTTAATTTGTTCTTTCATAATTAAAGAAAGAAATACTGGATTATAGTGTAAACGTATACTAGAAAAAAGACTACGCGATTTTCTCAGATTGCAGTTTTTGAGCTCATCCGTAAGATTTAAAGAAAACTACTGCCCCAAAAATTCTGAATTTTTGCAAGAAAGTTTTGTCAATGTGTGTTAGTAGAATAGACCTCGGACTTTGATATCTGACCATTCGTTAGAATTTTATAAATTTTTAAAGTTTGGAAAAACATATAAATTTCAAAAAAATCTTAATTCAACATTTTTAAAAAATACTTTCCATTAGTCAATTGCTAAACCCGAGGTCTATTCTACTAACACACATTGACAAAACTTTCTTGCAAAAATTCAGAATTTTTGGGGCAGTAGTTTTCTTTAAATCTTACGGATGAGCTCAAAAACTGCAATCTGAGAAAATCGCGTAGTCTTTTTTCTAGTATACGTTTACACTATAATCCAGTATTTCTTTCTTTAATTATGAAAGAACAAATTAAACGATTGACGCGAAATTTTTAGCATTTTATTTGCAATCAAATGAAATATTCTTTGAAGTAATTTTTGAAAATTCGACTTTTTCAAGTCGAAAGAGTAGTGAGACCCCTTAAGGCCAGGAGCGGCTTAAGCAAGGGTGCAAGGAGTGCGGCGCGCCGGGGTGGCAGGTTGTAAGGGGCGGCAGCGTAGACTTTACTTAAGACCCCAAAATTTAACACAAAAAAAATTCACATGACATCACGCTTTTGAGTCATACCTCGACAACGGAAACGTTGAGGAAAATAGACAGGGCCTCTCTGACCGTAATATCAGATACGAGAATGTAAGCTATCTGGGCGGCTCGAGATAAAATCTGTACCCGTGTGAGACTTATTTTTTGCGCCTCCTACCTATTGCCCCCTCCATAGCCCCTACATCCTGTGTCAGGGCATCTAGGCTGGAATCTTCCGTGAGACCCATGCCAGATTTTCCATGGGGCCGCTTCTACAGTTAATTTATCGATTGAAAAAAGAAAAGTTATAAGGATTTAGTCCCGGGCCTCAAGCTAGAGCCCTGTCAGCCCTACTCTTGGAAGGTCATGCCCCTCTCCTTCACAATTTATTCAAACAATTTATAACAAACAAAATTTTCGCCCTTTCATTTCGGATTTTTCGCACCTCCAAAGCCTATAGTTTGATTTTTTTTCGGCCAATGGAACTTTTTTTATCCATTCACCTTGGATTTATCACCCCCACTTAAGCGGTGCCCTGCGTGGCCGCAATGGGTCGCATGGCCAAGCGCCGCCCCTCTACTCTATTACAAGGGCCATGGGCGCATTTTGGTTCCCTCACCCATGGCCCCCACAAGAGCCCGGGGCAGTTCTCATAATTTTTGGCTTTTTCACGCTATAAATTAACTTCCTTTTTTTTTTTTTTTTTTTAACCGAGCACAACTCAGGTCTATCGCCATAGGCGATTTTCTACCTAGTGAGTTGTGCCGGAAGTGTAATTGTGTGTACCTAACAGTCTGAGTGCGTATCTAGTGTTGTGTATGATTTTTCTGTGCTGCCATCTATATCTCAGAAGTGAAGTGAGTGATGTGTCGTGACTGAATATTCGTACTGTTTGTAGGTCTGTCGCTCTCTGTGGTGAGACTTTTTAACGGGGAGATCGGCTCGAAGTTGGGAACCACAGAAAACCAACTTCAGCCGACCACCACTGTGGCGACGGTAGAGCTCGAACCCGGGTCCCCGCGATGCGAGTCCGTCACTATGACCACTCGACCACCACAGCGGCGCTATAAATTAACTATAGAAAGGGTCGTGAGAAATCTGACTGGGAGGGAGGGGGGCCTGCAAAAGATCCCAGCCTAGGGCCATGCTCTAGAATGGTGGCCCATGCCCTGACTCGGAATTTGTTCCACAAAAGTCAAATGAAAGCAAAGGGAAAATTTGGCTTTCGACAAATTATAATAAGTATGTCGATAAATATTTATCGACAAAAAAAAATCTAATTTTTATAATGCACATTTTTCTATATCTTCTATATATATAAAATTGATTTTCTGTGTGTGTGTGTGTATGTTCTCTATACAAATCTACAATTTTAGATCGATCGTCGCCAAATTTTGCATATATACCAAATGGGACCCGACTTGAACGATAGGCTACTTTAAAATTTTGTCAGACCAGGGCAAATGCCCCAAATGGGCAAAAAACTGTCCGGCAACAATGGTTTTTGGGCCTCAACAATCACTTTCCGAACGTTTACTTTGGTTACCGTGGTTCCCTAGCGATGAGTTTCAGACGTGTATATGCCTTTACAATGGGTTGTCACTTCTTTAATCCTGTTAGTATATGTATATGTATATGTATAATAGTTTATGCCTTTATAATGGTTTGCCAATACTTTCAATACTACACAATACTACTATTCAATACAATTACATTTAAATACTCTCAGTAATGAGGCTTTTTGAATAGACGTCATAATCATCATCAGCATCGCTTTGAGGGTCACGAAAAGGGTGATACTCAGAAATCACTGTTGAAATTGCCGATTTTACTGTAGAAATGCTGAAATTTGGTGGGATTTTCCGCCACATCAATAATTTTAAAAATTGTATAGAATTCCCGATTTCTGAAATATTGTGTTTGTTTAGAGATATACGAAGCCCAGGAGATTGAATATGAAGTAATTAGTCGGATCTACTTTCGAGTTGGGTATTCATGCAATAACATTGATTTCAACTTTTTATTTATCTATTCTCAAGCATGAAAACTAATGTCTCCGTATTGTCTGTTAATATTGAACTGCATAAATTCACATATAGTTTAGGTTGTTTTAAAATTAATTATGGGCCCATAAAAAGTACATCGAAAAAATTCCGCAGCTTTAATTAAGCATTTTTGAAAGCTGAAACAGGCAGATAATAACTTGAAGTTTGGGGGGGGGGGAATAAAAATACATAGCGCCCCTTAAAAAGGAAAGAAAAGTATATATTCATTTCTATGTTTCTTTAAACCTAGATTTGTTTATTTCATGAGTCGCACAGGAAGTCGCTATATTGGTTTACTTAGACACGGTTTGCATGTCCCTCGAAGAAAGAGGGAGATATCACGTGTTTCTAACAGCCTCATTGAAGAAAACCTGGGCAGCGCCGGGTATTATAGCTAGTATATATATATAGGCCTATACTTAAACGAGAAATCAGTGATACTATGTATAAGTTGTCATGATTAAAAAACTGGTGGGTATTTGAGGAATACCTCTTACATAGCCGTGGAATATGGTAGCAAGTCGATAAGATATTCGCGAACTGTGCCACAAGTTGTGTATATAATATATATATATATTTTATTTTATTTTTTTTTTTTTGCGAGTAAATTCTCGGATGGAGACCATTTGCCCTCGGGCCGAATTTCATGCTCATATACTTTGCACTTTTCTACTCAGCAGAAACTGGATGTGACGAAATCTGTAACCATCCGCAGAAGGACCTAAAAGCAGCTTATACTTCAGCAAATATTGATTTGTAAACTTTTGTGTTGCTATACGGACAGAGCCTGATAATTATTAACTCACGTGGTTGGAAGTTGATGATGTGAGCTTTCTCAGAAGATTCGCGGAAATTCAAATCATTCACCTAAAGAAGAAAAGGGCGCAGTTGCTCTGACAGGAGGCGCTGTTGAAACCACATATACACGTTCAATTCCCAGTATACATACATACAGTACTTATTTTACTAGTTCGGACCAGCGAATATATCGGGCCCCGATGCCACTTCGAGTTCAAAAGTGACGCGGGCAACATTTCTTTTTCTTTTACTCCATTTCGTCCTACGGGGTAGGGTTCATGTTAACGATTTTTTGGCTCGTGCTGTTGGTCGGAACAAATGAGTTTGGCGATGGCCATTCCAATTGGTTTCGCCAACACGTTTTGTTCGGACGATTCGGCAGCCCTCGTGGACGAAGCACGACACGACACGGCAACCCTTTCCCAAGGTGATCCCGTCCGACAGTTTTTTTCCCCGGCAAGAGAGAGAGAGAGCGAGATAGAAGAAGCTCTTCTCCGGAATTTTTATTTTCATACTGAGCAAAGACGAAGCACTTATTACTCCGGGATTCTTTGAAAAAAAAAAGCGGGGGAAGAACTTCATAACTCTCTTTTCTATCATAAGGATGATAGTGTGCTGTCGGAATTAACTACACGACAGTAAAATGTCTAGCCGATCTTTGATAATGTGAATCACAGATTTATGGAGACGGAAGATGTTTCAAAGCAATAATAAGGAAGAGAAAGTGTTCACTACAGACCAACGTGAGTTTCTAAGTTTTCTGTTAATCTCATAATTTTTATCTCCGTTAAAATATAGCGAAGGATAATTCTATCGGTAACCGTCGTGAAATGTTTGAATGATTTTATCGGTTATTGTATGATTCAGTGGAAAAAAAACCAAACGTTTCATAAATTATTTTTTATTCTAACAATAAAAAAAATTTATGCTAAACAGTCATTAAAAATTGATACCGATCCATATGCTTTCGAGACTTTCAACAAGAACTGAACTCGGAAGCTCTTCTGAAAACTTTTCTCACCCAAAAAAGCTACATCAGAACTCCAGTTCGATATTTAAAAAAAAAATGCTTGGTTTTCTTTCTTTTTTTAAATTTCAAGTGAGAGAAATTTTTAGTTTTTTTTTTAATTTTTTGAGAAAAAAAGGTTGTTTCGGAAATGTTGTTTTTGTTGAAAATTTGTTGTTTGGATGGAATAAGAAAAATTTAGGTTCAGTGTCTTGCGGCTATCGAGAACCCTTTGGAAAACGATTTGACCAGATTCCTAGAACAAAATTTTGACATCATCATTGACGAAAATATTCGAAGAATATTATCATATAATCATATTTTAACATATGATTTATGAGAAAAAATCAATGAATGAGTTGCAATTTTTTTTTAGTCCGAACTATTACGGAATAAAATAATTACCTCAAATCGTATAATAGAACCGAAAAGCGCAATAAGAATCCCGAAAATGTGTTTTAATCATGAAAAAGTTTGAAGATCTCACCGTTGAAAAGTTAAAAAAAGTTATTAAACAGTTGTTGGAAAAAGGTGCGGCAATTTCGTGTTTTCAGCTTCCCTATGCAATGACGGTATTATTTCCGAGTATTAATTGTCCACCATTATCAACTAACTTTTCATCCAAAAACTGCGAAGAATGTTAGTATTCCGAACTTCATTTATATCGAGTAAACCAGCATTTCTCAACCAATGCGGACCACCTATGGTCCGCGGGCAGACCTGACGAAATTATTCACCCGTTGCAATTGATATTTGTGATATCCATATGGGTTCAAACAGAGGGGGCGCCCTGGTCCTTGAGTTGTGAAGGGCCCCGAAAAATCCCAACTTTAGACTTTTCACTAATTTAAGGGGCCCAATGGAATAAAATTATTTTGTCCTGAAGCGCCCCAACCACCTCTTGGTTCAAATAAAATGATTAGGTTCACATACATCATCGAGGAGAATGCAGGAAATTGCGATCTTAAATACTGGATATCATTAAATTTTGCCAAAAATTACAATTTGTTGCTTTAAATCAGGGGTGGCCAACCTTTTTCCGAACCATGCCACAATCCAGATTATTTTGTTGCGCGTGCCACTCTGCGTATTTTGATATTATTTCAAGCGTCCTCCTACGTTTTCAATTACCATTCTCTTCTCTTTAACAGCATTAACTGCTTCCACCAGGGGACCATTTCTTTCGCTTTATAGGAGCCATCTTAAAAATGTTAATTTGCTTTCAGATCACTACAAATAAATGAGAAAAAGTGGTACTTTAGGCGTTGTCTACAAAATGAGGTCTCAATATGAGATATCCCATATTAGGGACTTCATTGTATCTCATATTGGGCACAACCAATATTTAAGAAATATCATCGAATAAATCAAGAAATAAGCAAAACAATTGTGAAATCAATACATGAATATGAAACTACATGTAATGCTGAATATGTACTAATAACGAAATTTTTTAAAAACGACTTACATTGTGCGTTGTAAAACCCGTTGAAAAATAACTTCTAAAACTCTTGTGCAGAGAGGCTGCGCGGTTAAATATGCTCCTGATGCTGGAGCCGCATGCAAATGCGGTTTATGTATACGAGCCCGGGTGGGGGCCCATGCGTTGCGATGTCCCTGGTTTTGTGAGTATTTCTGCTAAATTCTGAGAGTAGCACCACACTTTTTCTCCCCATATTTCACTTAGAAGGTTTAATCCAGCGGTTCTCAACCGGTGCTCCGTGTGAACTCCCCAGGGGCTCCGCGGCAGCTCGAGAAAAATACAAAAAAACAGTAAATTCGGAAAAAATAATTATAAGTATTTTCGAATAATAATACTAAATCAGTAACCGATGAATGAATGAAAAATAGGTCTACGGGACTCCTCCATGGAAATTATATGCCAGAAAAATCTCCGAGAGTAAAAAAAGCTTGAGAACCGCTGGTTTAATCCTTCTCATCCCGCACGGAGATGTGGGAGCGTCGTATTCTTGTCTTACTATGATGCTAAAAATTTTCATTTTTCTATTTAGGTGTTAGTCCTTTTCCTATATATAATCTATACCGTATTCATAGGCCCAGAGGAGAAATTAAAGTGTAATAATTGGCACACAGCACAGACATATCAATTTAGCATCGTGAGTTGCCCCCTCTAGTTCAGATCCTGGGTACGCCCTTGACCGTGTTTTAAAATTTTTTATTTCACACATTTGCTGTCAATATTTTACCGGCGAACCCGCATCCATTTTCTGATCGTTTAATGTATATTTACCTATGTTTTGTTTACCATTCCGCCTATATGTTGTTTCCGGTTGAATCGCACCATCTCCGCTATTTTTTGTTAGAGGTTGTTCCATCATTGCATTTTCCCCGCTCTCTCCCACTTCCCCCCTATTCCTTCTCCTCTTGCTTTCTGGATATATCGAGTCGAATCCTGGTCCTAAAGCTATCCGCTCTCACAACTTGTCAAATACAAACCAGATCCAATTCCCTCTCCGAGGCAGTCAAAGATTCTTCCATCCTTCTTAACAGGGACGGCTCGAACTTACCTGCTCTGCCCGGGTGCAAAGTCTTATGTGCCGCCTCTAAAGACGACCCTAGCGGGAGGCTAACAGAACTGTATCCTAAGCACTGAGCAAAGTGGAGTGAGGACTGCGCGAGCCGTCGTCCTACGCGACCGCATCAACCTTTTGGAGCGAACCGGGCAAAACATTTCCTGACCATGTTAATGCAATGGGGCAATTCCAAATACGAGACATGTACATTCCGTTTTTTTTTTCACTTCTCGGCCAATAATTATGTATTCTTTATCTTCAAAAAAAAGTATAAAAATGAATACTTACTTTCGTACACGAAATACCCTTTCTTTTCCAAAACTTAAGAGGAACTATTTTTTTTATAAAAAACAACATATAAATACAACGCCACAACAGGCAAATTGCCCAACGAGGTGGCTGACTTAAGAACATCATGGATCCCCGAGCCATTTTTTGGAGGCCCTACCTACTACTGCTACACCACACATGCACCCCCCCCCCAACGAACCGGTACATGCGGGAATGTACGTGTAGTGCAACCTGACGTAAAGTTTGTTTCTGTGTAATGCTTGTTATGTGTAGTGCTGCCATCTGCCCCCAGTTTTTCTAACTATGAGTGAAGTGTTATGGTTGAATGATTTACCGTTGTAGGACTGTTGCTCTCTGTGGCGAGACTTTTTAACGGGGAGATCGGCTCGCATTTGCACCTTGAAGTTGGGAACCACAGAAAACCAACTTCAGCCGACCACCACTGTGGGGTTCGAACCCGGATCCTCGCATCACGAGTCCGGCACTATAACCACTCGACCACCACAGCGGCGAATTTCTAATTTTGTGCGATACATTTCTAATATTGTGTTTTTCATTTTGGTGAAGGCTTCCACTTCGAAAATTCGTATCCGTGAATATATCCGCGAATTAACTGCTGAAAAAAGAACTTTCAATGCAAGAAATTAAATAAAAATTAGAGAGAAAAAAAAGAGTTTAATATATTTTTTCAATCATATATACAACAATGTGCACATACAAGTTTTTTCCAATAAACAATTTACAAACAGGTCCACAGAGAATAATTTGGAATATTGAAATCACAATTCACAAGAGCACTCTATGTTTGCTATCAAATAATTACTTAGTTACAATGCAAACCTTTGTCTAGTATTTTACACAGACAAACTCTAAATTTGAAGGGATTTTTCCCTTTCCAACATATGCAATTATTCACAGAATATATAAGACAACATTCTTTAACATTTTCATTAGATTTATTTTCATCATGACTACAACTGCCATGCATTGCAAGGGTACCAGAAATGAACACTTTTTCCTCTGATTAAGACTTTGTAATAATTATTGTATACATAGCTCAGCAGTAATCAACACATTAAGGAAGATGACCAGGTGATGGCCCAAAATTTCAATAAAAGATATTTCACAGGCGATACATTAGAATTTAAATGAACTTGAAACTATCCAAAAAAACTGCATTAAATTGGCATTTTCACAATTATGCAATCGAAGCTCAAGGGGGGACCAGAGGTGCCAACATGAAGAAAGCAGGGCATTGTGTATTCATTATGAGTTGACATGGAAGAACATGAAGTCATTTTGAACATATGAGAAAGCTGCGCTCATGAAACCTGGGTAACATTCGGTAGAGCTCACCCAAGATCTCAGCATCGCTGGGTGGAGAAGAGTAAACTTTCTTCACAAATTTATATATAATTATATGAACAAGGAGAATAAAAATATAAAGTAAGTGCAAATTCTTTCATACACGATGTGTATCGTCTCCTACTCGGTTTCACATTTTTATTTTTTAGCTGATATACTAGGAGTTCAAATGGGACAACTCCAAAAGTGTCTTTTAACAAGGTAACAGTTTGCATGAGCATTCCACATACTTTTTGCACCGTTGTTAACACTGACGTAAGATCTGATATTTTTTTGTCCCTCCGTTTCAATCTTTACTGGAGCAGTTTTATTTTGCGCCCTCAGTTCAGCTTTGGTGGGACTATCTGACTTCGTCACTTCAGAACTGATCTGGCCTGGAAAATTAGGGCAAAATTAAGGATAATGCTGCAGCAGCTGCTTCAAATTCATTTTCAACATCTGATTCATCAGTGTTCGCCATGTTGTCATGATTGTGAACAGCAGTTTTCAACCTTTTAAAAATCTGCAAAAAAAAAAAAAATCCTAATTAAAATATTAATTTCATATACAGTAAACCTCTTATAATGGCCACCTCCGAACTACTGCCATATTTTGTTGAAACCAAAGGATTCCGTCTCAGACTTAACATTACAAGTAACCTCCGATCAACTATTTCCGAACGAACACTTGACACGGAGTTGAAAAAATATAATTAGCACAATGAGAAAAATTTAAAAAAAAATTCAAGTTGATTTTCAAGGCAGTTTTTTCACAAGAACGTCTTCAGCTATCGGACTGAACATAAAAATGCCCTGGAAAGAAGGCTTAAAATTATTTTGGATGGTCCTGTTAGTGGCCGCTGTTAGGAGGTTTCACTGTAATTTTCCATTATAGAGTTTGCAAATAAAATTGTTTCCAATTTTTACGCGAAACACAGAAGTTGCCAAAGATTTTGAAAATTATATAAATATACATATTGCACGTAGCCGGTCAATTTGTCGCACTCAACTTGTCGCGCTCAACTCGTCGCGCATCAATTTGTCGCAGTGCCAATTCGTCGCGGTACAAATTCGTCGCAGTGCCAATTCGTCGCGGTACAAATTCGTCGCAGAGCCAATTCGTCGCGGTACAAATTCGTCGCAGTGACAATTTGTCGTGTAACCAATTCGTCGGGACGTCAATTTATCGCAGAGTCAACTCGTCACGCGATCTGTATGTAGGTTTTTTGTCTCATACGTGAAAAAATAAACATGAAGAAAAGTTTTTTTTCCATCAAGAAATGCACACAGTTTATTAAATATTTTTTTTTGTCATTTCGAAAAAAATCATCGAAATTACATCGAAATTAAAATTGCAATTGATATTAATTTTTTATTATTCAATTATTGTAAATGTTAAAAAAATCATTTTTTCTATGATAAAATTTTAAAATTCTGTAAAAAAATGTCGGTGTTTATGATATTCCCCAAATTACAGTACTGTGGAGGCTCTCTTTAAGTGTAAACTTGTATCTGTCCCATGTGGAATCGAAACTCCCACCAACATTAACCACTACAGTATCTCCACAAGAACCTGAAATAATTAATAATTTAATTTAATTAATATTTCATTTTCACCGGATAAGCCACACTTGTCGCTTTCTCTCGAGATTTCCATTACTCGTAGCGAGGGGAGTTGGGGCGCACACCGAGATGATAAATTGCGATCACATACATTTTCAAAATTTAATTTGCACCGGATAAGTTGCTCAAGTTAAAAACTCAAAAAATCCAACCAATAAAGTTCATAGGTTACATTCGAGCAAATGCAACCGATAATCTTATTGGTTGAATTTTTCAAGTTTTATAAAAGGACTTTTAGAACACTTTCATAGTGTAATGCTGGCCTTAGATATATTGTCGGTAAAAAATTCCTCAAAGATGTATTCTCTACATGGCAGATACATATTCAATAGTGAATTAGGGCCATTCAAGTATTACGTAAGCAGATTTTCAGCCATTTTTGACCCCCCCCCTTGTCAGCAAAAATCAGCAAAACACTGACCCCCATCCCCTCCCCTGTCAGCAAAATTTCACCAGCAGCTTAGAATATTTCATATCTTCAAAAAGGTGAAAATTGTGGTCATACCGTGAAAATTGAATTTTGAAAATTTGTTTTATCGTAATTTATCATCTTGGTGTGTTCCTCCAACGCCCCTCGCTGCGAGAAATGGAGATCCCGCCAGAAAGCGGGAGTGCGGCTTATACGGTGAAAATTTAATTTTGAAAATTTATTTCATCGTAATTTATCATCTTCATGTGTTCCCCCAACGCCCCTCGCTGCGAGAAATGGAGATCCCGCCAGAAAGCGGGAGTGCGGCTTATACGGTGAAAATTTAATTTTGAAAATTTATTTCATCGTAATTTATCATCTTGGTGTATTCGCCCAACGCCCCTCGCTGCAAGAAATGGAGATCCCGCCAGAAAGCGGGAAGTGTGGCATGAATACCATGAAAACCGAATTTTGAAAATTTATTTGATCGGCGTACTGACTCTGCGACAAATTTGTACCGCGACGAACTGATTCTGCGACAAATTTGTACCGCGACGAACTGACTGCGACAAATTTGTACCGCGACGAAATGAGTCTGCGACAAATTTGCACCGCGACGAACTGACTCTGGGACAAATTTGTACCGCGACGAGTTTGTAGCACGACGAATTGACGCTGCGACAAATTGATTGCGACGAATTGTCGCGCGACAAGTACTGTGTACTATGGTGCACAATGGCAATTTGATTGTTAGCTGCATAATTGAATACACTGGTTAATCCAATATTATGTGCCAGAACTGTTGATAAATATTTAAGTGGGGCCGATTGTACTTAAGTTTGAAACCACTTAAACAAGGAGAAATAACTTAATATCTTACCAGTAGAGGGCGTTTAATAAGTGATCAGCGTCGCTTCTGCAAAGGTTGAGGGCGATGTGGAAAATTGAATATAGTAGAAACAGCATGTTCTTTCAAATAGCGTTGAGAAGAGGACTTATAGCTGTCAGCTACGAAATTCTAAGCTCAAATAACAAATGTTTTAGCAGGATGTCAAGACCTTCCTTTCACAGCTTCCACCCATTGTTTAAGAACTTCTTGGTTTCGAAGAGGGAACCTTTATTTAAAAAAAAAAGTATATTCATTACCAGGCTTCTCAAGAAAGCAATAGTATCAATCAATCATTGTTCATAATAGTAGCTTAACAATGATAACTGTTTGATGATTATAATACATTAACAATATAATTAGATGTGATCATAATTTGATGATTATGATTTTTCATATTTAGCAAAAACTGATGATGTAAATAATATTAATTTCATTTTACTACTCCTCATTCTCACATTATTTTTCCAAAATTATTTTTACCAGAAATAGAAAATTTTAGGTAATTTGTTTCTTTGATATTTACACGGGATAATTTTAGTTCTTTAAGGCATTATCAGTTTTTTCAGACATAAATGCATATGAAGCATATTTCGTCAGTATTTCTGTAATAAAAATTCTAACCCCAACAGTAATAAGCAATTTCTACACGGTTTCAAAAAATATTTTTGAAGTTTAAAATTCATGCGATATTAATTTGTTATTTTGAATTATGCTCATTAAACAGAAATTGAACGTGAAATGAAAACTACATGCGTTTAATTTTACAATTATAGTATAAAAATTAATGCATCTTTCAATATAAAACCACGTGTACTCACCTATGAAACCGAAGTTTATTTCCATCTTTCTTCAGTTTTCCCCATCGGTTGGTGCAAATATAGGCAGAACATGATATCAGCATTTGTGTATGTACAGATGGACGACTATATTAATGAAATAATATGAAAACAACTGAAAAAAACACCCGAAATGGAAGTTTCCCCTATTGTTTACGTGCTAAAATAGCAATGTTTGGCCGTCTCGCTCCGTCGCGCCCACTTTTGTATTCCTCCGCGTCGGCTCGCGCACGCCTGTGTTATTGTATAGGCAGTCTTCACTCCAGTTTACTCATAGCTCAGTGATCCTAAGAGGCAATTCTTTACCAAGAAAATGTTCTTGACCATACGTCCCGCTTTTGAAGAAAATGTTGCGTTTTCGAAGTAGGGATGTTGTCTTTTTTCTCCCGTTATTTTACCATTTTTGATTATACCAGATAACTCACAGAACAGCACTTACTGATGGGCCACTTTGACTTTCGGAAAAATTACTGTTTGCCTATTGTGATAGAGTACATTTTTATTTTTGGTAATACTGTTCAATTTCCTTGTCTTTTTTCTCCAGTTACCTCAACACCTTCGTTGTCAACGTGACGTCCTGCGAATTTTTACTGTTGGACATTTTTAAAATTTTTTGTGTCCAACGAAAGTCCAAGATGCCGCCCTAACAACCTGCCGATCGGGTGCACCGCACCCCTTGCACCCTCGCTTAAGCCGCCCTTGCTTCTTAATATACAAGATACTCAAATGACTATTCTCAATAAACTGACGCTTCTCTCACAAAACCAGGACTCTTTCAGTATCCAACTAAACGGTTTATCTCAACGAGATGTGGTTGAAGAGAAATTTTTCCCCATCGAAGACCTCCAAAAATAGGTTTCCGACCTTTCATCGGACTTCTCTGAATTCCAATCTTCCCTTGTCAGTAAAGTAATCGATCTCGAGGACCACTCCCTTCGTGCCAACTTAATTTTTCGTGGCATCCCAGAGGATCCCTCGGACTTGGAAACCCCCTCGACGCTTGAATCAAAAATAATCAAATACTGCTCCGATCTTTTGGAAATCATAATTTCTCCTTCCGATATTGATCGTTGCCACAGACTTGGGTCTAAAAGAGACGTCGATTCTAGACTCTCAATAATTAAATTTAATAAATTCAAAGTCAAAATCGAAATCCTTGAAAGCGCCTTCAAATTAAAAAATAGTGGCTCCGAGGATTTCTCGCCGGAGTTCCGCAGACTGCGGGGACAGATTTGGAGGGCTTCCCAAAAATTCCGCGATACTGGTTTCAAAGTTAAACTATTTCATAACTTTGCTCTTATCAATAACACTAAATACATTTGGGATCCCAACACTGAAGATATTTTCCCGATTTCCCTATCTCATTGTAGTCCTACCCCAGCTAACTCGGACTTCCTTCAATCTTCCTCCACCACCCCTTTAGGCCTCGCCCCGCGAACTTTGCCACTTCAAATTCCCTTGTAGCAGCTCAAAAGAATCCCTTCAAAATCGGAACTATTAATACAAGAAGAATTACTAATAAAATTCATTCTTTGGAATCCATATTGTTAGTTCATAATCCCAATTTTCTTGCTGTCACTGAAACCTGGTTACATAGCAATATCAACAATGCCGAATTCTTACCACCTACCTACCTTGCATTTCGTAAAGATAGAAACTCCAGTGGAGGGGTCGTTGCCCTCGTCTTTAGTAGCACCATCCCTCTTCTTGAACCCCAATTTTGAAATCATTGGTGCCGAGTGGCGTTACCCGAGCTGTACTCCTATTGCATTATTTTCTCTTTATTTACCCCCCACTCAAGATCTTCACTGTTTTGTCGAATTGGAATCAATTTTAGATAGATTTTATAATTCACACCTCTTAGTCATAGCCGGCGACTGAAACCTACCAGGAATTGACTGGAACAAAATGGAGTCCCTCTCGGGTAACCACTATATTAATTACAGAGATCTTTTTCTTTTCCCGAAGTTTAATCTCGTTTAAACTATTCCAGAACCAACAAGAATCAAAAAACCACTCTAGCTCTACATTACACCAAATTGCTGTTTCAAACAAAATCCCGGTTTTCGATTTCTCAGTTTTTGATGCCATTTCCGACCACAAAATTCCTTTTGTAAAACTTTTCCTCCATCACACTCTCCCTTCCTTTAAGCACACTGCAAAACTCAACTTTAACAAGGCCGATTTTCCCCTTATGCAAAATGTCCTTCGCACCCATTTCCCGGATTTCGTTTCATCATCTCCCTTAAATGATATTCATATTCTCTGAAGTAAATTCAAAGTGGTTATCGAAAAATGCAAAGCCTCTATTCCCATCAAAAATACCTCTTCTAAATGTCTCTTTAACCCCTTTATCAATCGTGATATTATCCATCTAAAAAGGAAAAATCGCCGAATTGTCTCCAAACTCAAATTCAATAACCCCCTTTCTCTCAGAAATAAGATCTCAGTCTCCACACGTAACCTTAACGATCTCATCTCTCACCGAAAAACAAATTACCTAACTAACTCCTTGCCTCAATACCTTAAAACTAACCCCTTGAAATTTTGGAATTTTCTTCGCCCTAAATCCGCTGGCCCTTCCTCCCTTAAAATTGATAACATTGACCTTACTTCTCACCTTGATATCACCACAGAATTTAATCGGGCTTTTTCATCTGTTTTTTCCTCTGACCCCATTCCCTCTCAGTACTCCTTTTCCGATTCATTATTCAATTCTTGTCCTATCTTCCTCACTAAAGTAGGCCTCCTGAATCTTTTTAAAAAATTGAAACCCCACTTCACTGGCCCCGGTGGCATTCCAAATCATATTCTGAAATTTTGCGCTGATAAAATTTCTAATTACGTTTTAGTTATCTTCAATGTCTCATTAAACTCATCTAACTTGCCCTCTGACTGGAAAATTAATAAGATTACCCCAATTCATAAATCGGGTTCTCTTTCGAATCCCCTTAATTTTAGACCAGTCGCTATCACATCCACATGCTGCAAACTTTTTCATCACATAGTTGCCAAGGAAATCCGCTTACACCTTGATTCAATAAACTTCTTTTTCCCTAATCAACACGACTTTCGATCATCTTTATCACTAACTACCCAATTAGTTCTTTTCATACATGATTTATCAAGCAGTATCGACAAAAGCGCCCAAATAGATATGATTTTTTGGATTTCTCTGAAGCTTTTGACAGGGTGCCCCACAATAAAGTTCTACTTAAACTCCAAAACCTTGTATGTGTTCAACTGTTTAAATGGGTAGAAGCCTTCCTTACCAATCGCGGTCAGTTTGTTTCTTTCAAGGGCCAGAACTCTCCATTTCTTCAAGTTAAGTCTGACACGACCCAGGGTTCGGTTCTCTCGCCATTATTATTTTTGATTTATATAAACGATCTTCCTAATTCCATCAATTTCCATATTGCAGACGATTGCGTCATCTACCAAACAGTGCACAACGAATCCGACCAATCATCTCTCCAAAACAATCTCAACATTATTTCGGAATAGTGCTCGTCCTGGCAATTACCCCTTAATTCTTCAAAAACAGTTTTTAAGAAACTTACGCGCAAAAGACTTCCTCTCTCGATTATTCTTACTCTATAAATAACTATCTAATCAACGAGCTTTCCTATTATATATGCCCGCTTCATTTTAAACTGTTGGTCGTCCTCCGTCTCCGTTACTGAACTCAAGTGCCAACTGAATATGCAACCGCTTTTCACCTGTAGATATATCTCTCGATTAACTTTTCTTCTCAAAGTACTTCGTGGCCATTTCCATATCTACACTTCCAATTTTTTTATAACTCCAACTTCATACTTTTCCAATAGAATTAACCATTCCCATAAATTGAAACCCATCTTTGCATCCACTGATTGTTTCAAATTTAGTTTCTTTCCTCGAACAATAACCGATTGGAACAACCTCCCACCAAACATTTTTGATTGTACAACAGTTTTCGATTTCTTTTGTAACATCAACCGTCTCTTCTGTCAAACCACATTCCCTTGCATAAGCCTCGACCAAGCAATATTGAATAAATAAATGAATATAAATCTGAAAAAATTTTCACAGCTCTCTGTTTCGCCCCCCCCCCCCCAGCATTCTGCCATGGTTCCCCTTCCATTCGATTTTACCCTTGCCCCCCCCCCTCGAAATATCCCAGTACCACAAGGAGGGGGGGGGGGCATATGGTTGTGGTAACAGGTTGCGAAGCATTGCTTTAAGGAATCCAACTATATTTCTTTTCACTTTTCTATAAAATGGTTCTAGAATGAATTTCAATGACATTTTTTTTGGTAGTCTCAAAATTGTCATTTTCTATGGAAAAGTGCGTCAAATTTTAGGCGAAAATCATGTAATATTCAAAACACGATTGCAAAAGAATGCTATGAAATGTGATGTTTTGCCATTCCTGTGCAAGAATTTGCATTTAGGCTCCTTCTGGTCCATTCAGGCCCATTTTGTCCCATAGGCCCATTTAGGCCCATACAATCAATACATTTTTATAACTCATGTTTCAAACTCAAGTGAAATGTCAAAAATAGCATTCTTTGTAAAAGCACGTTCAAAGTTTTTATGCCATATTAAAATTGGTGTTAAATTCAACACTAAAGTGGGGTAACTTCGGTTCTAGAGTCATATAAACAAAACAAGGCCTGCTTTGTAATAACATGCAAAAATAAAAAAAATAAAAAAAATAGCATGCCAACAACTTTTCCAGTGGAGTTGTCTCTCTCTCTCTCTCTCAGTATAAAATCTCTCCCTATTTCAACATCAAAAAGCGGATCCATGCATTTGGGCAGATGCACCGATCCCGAATATTATCAACTGGGTAATGAAACGTTGCAGCAATTAGATAAATGTTTGGATTTAGGTATTGCAATGAGCCGAATCCTAGATTTTATACGAACATCATTCACATTGGACAAATAATCAAAAAATATGGCTAATAAAATATTATACAATGCCCATAAAATGTATTTATGGTTGTCTCATGTCTAAATATGGATAGCTTCTCAATTTACCCAAACATATGATTATGGTATTTCTTTTTTAAACGTGTCAATTGTGTTAGAATTCATTACCCCCGAGGCTATTCGATTTATTAGCAACCCTATAAGTGAACAATTCCTTGCGACATCATAACCTAGAATTGTCCCTTACCAAACGATACTGGTGTCCCCCCTTATAAAAGTAGTTGATTGACGGCGTATTAATAATTCGTAGTCCATCCTATCCATCTCGTTGAAAATTTTTAACACTTCGATAATGTCTCCCCTTAGATCATATGCGCATACTTAGTCATATGCTTTCTGTGTGTATGTTTGTCCGACCCTGCTCAAGTTCTGCTCACAAGTATGGAGCCCTTAAGGCGCGTAAGTAGTATAAAAAGGACAGTTCAAACACAGGGGGAGGCGCGGAGGCGCGCGCCTCATATCCGGCCCCCTCACGCGCCTCACATCCACTCCCTCACACACCTCACATCCGCCCCCTCACGCGCCTCACATCCACTCCCTCACACACCTCACATCCGCCCCCTCACGCGCCTCACATCCGCTCCCTCACCGTGAACTTCATCCAAAACCTCATTCACCCAACCCTCATCAGCTGAACGTTGTCTCCCTCCAATCGATGGAGAATATTTATCAAAATCCGAGGAGCGTCGGAAGTTACGGTGGAGTGGATGCGTTGTACAGAGCGTTGAAAGGACAGGTGACACGAGCAAAAATAAGAAAGTGGTTGGAAGGAGAAAAGTCTTACACTCTTCACCGTCAGAGAAGGAAAAAATTTACCAGGAATCCCATTTTGGTAGGTGCCATCGACCAACAGTTTCAAGCCGATCTGGTGGACATGAGAAATCTAGAGAAATTCAACGATGGTCAGCGATACATCCTGACTTGTATCGATGTATTCTCAAAATATGCTTGGGCTATCCCGCTGAGAGATAAAACGGGGAGGGCTGTCGTGGGAGCGTTTCAGGAAATATTCCAGGAAAGACAACCGCAAGTGTTACAGACCGATAAAGGCACCGAATTCAAAAACAAGATTTTCCAGAAGTTTCTGAAAGAGAAGGGCGTAAAATTCTTCACGACTGAGAACGATGACGTGAAGGCTGCCATCGTCGAGAGATTCAACCGAACCCTGAAATCTAAGATGTGGCGGCACTTCACAGCGAAGAGCACGTATAGATATATCGACGTTTTACCGGACTTAATATTTAGTTATAATAACACTCATCATAGCAGCATAAAGATGACCCCTTCGGAAGTAGATAAAGAAAACGAGAAGTTGGTATGGGAGAACCTATACATGCGAAAGAATAGGAAAAAAGTTTACCAAAAATTTCAAGTTGGTGACCACGTTCGCATTACCCGCTCGAAACACCCATTCGAAAAAGGTTACGAGTCTAATTTTTCCCATGAAATTTTCGTAGTGGATAAATGTATCGAGAGAGAGGTACCCGTATATAAGTTGAAAGATTTAATGGGTGAAGAAATTAAAGGGACTTTTTATACAGATGAGTTGGTGAAGGTGAAATTGGATGAGACGTTCCCCATTGAAAAAGTGTTGAGGAAAAGAAAGCGGAATGGGAAAACGGAACATCTTGTGAAATTTCAACATTACGGTGACAAATTTAACATGTGGGTTGAGCTATAAATACCCCACTTCGCGATGATCTGGATTCATTACATCGACATGTCTTCTTTCTACCTCACGTTGCCCAGCGATGCTAGCATGAATTTTTTCCCCGATAATACTCTCTCAAACTTCACCATAAAGCTCCCGAATGCATTGGAACTCGAGTCTAACATGGAAGTAGCTCTCTCGGAGCTGATATTTCCCCATTCTTTCCACAACATAACGGAACGGTCTAACGGCTTTGAATTTGATTCTGGAGATGGTGAGTTAAATAAAGGTGTCATTCCTTGCGGTTTCTACGAGACTACCACCGACCTCATTAAGGCGATAACGAGAAATTTTAGAAAGGAAGACATTGATTTGACTTTCAACAAAACCACGAAAAAAGTAAAGGTGTTTACGAGGAAAAGTGCCAAGTTAATTCTGCATACAGGGATAGCAGAGAACCTAGGTTTTGAACCCGGTGAATATAAGGGAATGGTGACCGAAGGACCTTTCACGGCTGATCCGAAACTGGACTTTCATCTGTTGTACGTTTATTGTGATATAGTAGAACCGCAGATTGTTGGCAACACCCTCGCCCCATTACTAAGAATCGTGAAAACCGAAGGACATGATGGCGACATCGTCAATGCTGCATTCGAGAGAGGTCACTACATCCCTTTAGCCCGAAGGAGTTTTGAAACAGTTCACGTTCATATAAGGACACATACAGGTCATCTCGTGTCATTTGAACGTGGGAAGGTGATAGTTAAACTACACTTTAGACTGAAACATTTATAAACATGTCGTATCAACCATACCGCTGCTGTATAACCAGCGTTACCGATTATTACGTCAACCAGGCAGGTCAAGGACTTGGATATTATCAGGGTATACCACTACAACGAGGTTATGGTTTTGGATCCATTTTCAGCTCCTTATTCCGATCTGCTATGCCGCTACTGAAAAGAGGAGCAAAAGTTTTAGGTCGACAGGTTCTGAAATCCGGGGTCGATTTTGCGAACGATGTCGTGCAAGGTAGAGATGCGAAAACGGCAGCACTGGAAAGAGCCAAAGAAGCGGGTCGTTCGCTGAGCGACAAAGCGTCAACAAAGGTGAAGAAAATGCTTGGAGGTCATAAAAGAAAGCGTTTAGCGAGGAGAAACGTCATTCGCAAGAAAGCGAGGAAAGTAACAACACACGATATTTTTGATTGAAAAGATGACTCTAATCATGACAAACTCACCCGAGTGCTTGAAAAGCGAAGTGGACTTGTTTGCTTTACCTCCCACGCAAACCGCTATTGAAGGAGGTGAATGGATCGAATTTCTCCCGCTCTCAGGCATCAGAGACGGTCCGCTGGAGTTTAATATTGCTGGAAGCACTGAAGATTACATCGACTTATCAGCTACACAACTGTATATCAAGTTGAAAGTTACGAAAGATGGTAATCCTCTACCGGATAAAGATCCGGTCTCTCTCGTTAACCTCTCGCTACATTCTCTCTTCTCTCAGGTTGATGTATCTCTAAACGGGAGAAACATCACGAATTCGTCTCACACCTATCCGTATAGAGCATACATAGAAACCTTATTAAACTACGGTCGAGATGCGAAGATTGGGCCGCTCACGATGGAAGGCTATCACAAGGACACCGCGGGACATATGGCCGACGCAACAAATAATGATGGTATGAAGAAGAGAACCAAAAAAATCGCAAACAGCCGATCTTACGATATGATGGGAAGAATTCACTGCTCTTTATTCTTCCAACAAAGACTGTTACTCAATTTGGTGGATTTGAAAGTCCGTCTAGTGCGTTCTAAACCTTCGTTCTTCCTAATCGCAGCAACTAGCAATTATGACATCATCATTGAACATGCCAGCCTCTTCGTAAGAAAAGTAAGGGTTAGTCCCGCCGTTGCCATCGGACATGCAAAAGCTTTAGAGAAGACCACAGCCAAATACCCCATCGATAGGGTTCTCACAAAAGTCTATTCAGTGGCTCAGGGTAGCATGTCATTCGTGCAAGATAATGTGTACCTCGGTGCAATGCCGCGTCGAGTTACAATTGGTTTAGTGGATAACGAAGCATTCAATGGTACCTTTACAAGTAACCCGTTTGATTTCAAGCATTACAACCTCACCTTTGTCTCCGTATACGTAGACGGACGTCCGGTGCCTCATAAACCTCTGGAACCCAACTTTGAAACCGGGAACACAGTCAGAGCATACAACAACTTATTCAGAATCGAGGAAGATCGTGGCATCGATATAAGCCAACAGGAATTCCAAAACGGCTATACCCTCTTTTGTTTCTCGCTGCTCCCCGATCAAAGTGACTGCGGACACCTACATTTAGTCCGACAGGGTAACTTACGTGTGCAACTGAAATTTGCACAGGCATTACCCAAAACCATCTCGGTAATCATTTACGGTGAATTTCAGAGTCTAATAGAGGTTACAAAGTCTAGAAGTGTCTTGTGTGATTTCTCAAGCTAATGGATTCCGATCAAATTCGACGTGCTCTTCGAACAAACCCGATAACTAAGAAAACATTTGCAGATGTTTACGCTAGTAATACTTTACCCTTGAAAATACAGAAGTATCCAGCAGCTTTGATCGTTAACACTGATACTAACACTGAACCCGGAACACACTGGTTGGCGATTTATCTCCACGATAACATGACTGCAGAATTCTTCGATTCATTCGGAAGACCGCCTTCTAATTTCCAGAAAGGTAACATAACGAAATTCCTGAAAAGATATCAACGACTCAACTACAACGATGTGGCGCTACAGTCGGCTGATACACAAGTTTGTGGACATTACGTCATTTATTACGTGCACTGTAAATGTCTGGGAGAGAGCATGAATTCGATTGTATCCCGCTTCAATGTAACCAACGATTTGCGCGTGTTCAATTTTGTAAGAAAATATTTTTCTTTCTAATAAAACTGATTTACATAGTACGCATCTCGTCATTATTCAAAATGGAACCATTAACATTACACCACCCGTTCACGGCAGTCTGTGTCCGAGCAGAAGATGTCTAAACTATTCACTAAATACAGTCATCATAGAAATTTATCAGTGATTTTTATAACTCAGAACTTTTTTCATAAAGGGCTGCGGGAAATTACGCTAAATTCACATTATATATTTTTGTTCAAAAATAGGAGAGATTTGAACCAAGTCACTCATTTGGGTAGACAGCTGTATCCTACAAAAATTAAGTTCTTCCAAGAAAGTTACGCAGATGCTACGAAATCCGCTTATTCATACCTCTTGATTGATCTCCGACAAGAGACCGATGAAAAAATGCGTTTACGCACTAACGTGTTACCTACGCAGGTGCAATACGTATATCAACCGAGACGTTAAAAGACTGCGGCAATGAGCGGAGCTTCTTATTTAACGTCATGTCTACGAGAAAGCAACAAGTGTTGAGGTTGTTACGCGCATGTCCTCAAAAACAACGTGCGACATTATTAAAAAGACTTTCAAAATCAGATGTTAAAACAGTTTGTGAATGCGCGTTGAACTTGCTGCACGGTAATATTCCGGTATCGGTCAAGGAGAAGGAGAAACTTCGAAAATATAAGAACACACTCCGAGTGTTAGCAGAGAAGAAGGTACCTTTGTATAGAAAGAGAGAAGTCCTTATACAAAAGGGTGGGTTTTTACAAGTTCTATTACCGGCGGCTATCGGGTTGATATCCAACCTAATAGGATATGGAATTCACGAAAAAAATGGTGGTCACCGTCCCAGAAGAAAGAGTAAATCGTCACGTTGTCAAAGAGTCACAGCTTTCGGAACTTGACCGCGAGATGGACAAGATAATAAACAGTAAACTACCCGACGATGTTAAGATAAAGTTTTATCAACAAGTTCTGAATAAGAGGAACACCACGCTGGAGAATAACTCGCCGTTAAATCTTTCTTCGCTTATTGAAGAGGAAGAAGAAAAACCGAAAGTGCGCGATCTCGACAAACCGCCGGACCCGTTGCTGACTATACCGAAATCTCACCGTCCTTTTTCAGGAAAAATTTTGAATTATTTAAAAGACTTTCCAGACGTCATCCGATGGTCGCCGAATGGTCGACTCATATATAAAGGTGTGAAGATGAAAAACTCAAACATTTCCGATTTGATATCGAAAGTTGTTAGTGTACAAAAAAAGAAGAGCCTTCCAGCCGAAAAAGAATTCTTAGATGGTTTACAAAAGATACGCCTACCGCAACACTTGATAAGAAACAAGAAGTTCAAGAAGAAATGGTTGACTCTGTGAAGCTGCGTGTATTTAGAGGGCTGTTAACCGCGGCTTCTCTTCTCTCGCTGATAACGGTAGTGACACTTGTCTCTGAACATATCGTGCTGATATCAAAGAACTGTACTGTTTCCGAGCCGCTCGGTGATAATGTTTTTTTAACTCACTGTAACACAACATACGATGTTAGAATGTTTGCGAATAATGAAACGCAGATAATATTGAATTCAAAACAATTGCGTCTCTTGATAAACTACATTTGGAAATGAATAAAAAATTTATTCAAAATCGTCGTCGCTTTCTGACAAGTACCACAACCTGCCTAAATACTCAATCTCAGGCATCGATGATGTTGAGGGATCCCCAGGTGATCCAGGGTTTGAGGGCGATTCGGGGCTTGAGGGATCCCCGTGGTTTGGAAATGGTTCCGTTGATGCTTCATCATGAGGGGGTGACCATCGTGCATCATCATCTCTCTGGTGAGGAGGAGGCCAAAAGTCGATTGATGAAGAGCGTTGCGGTCCTTCATCATCATCATCATCATTTCTGCGGGTGGGGGAAGGCCAAAGATCAGCGGATGGTTCTGATGATGGCTCCGGAGTAACCCTCATCCTAGGGAACACAACAGCTACCGGTTTTACCACGACAACGGTTTGCTCTATCTTGAAAAAAAAAACAAAAAAAAACAAAAAAAAAACATTGGTTTTAATATAATTTCAATTTCTAAGAAAACGAATTGTTATTCAAGGGTGTTAGCCGGAGTGCCACCTCCGTTTCCGAGTTCGGTTGATATACGTATTGCACCTGCGTAGGTAACACGTTAGTGCGTAAACGCATTTTTTCATCGGTCTCTTGTCGGAGATCAATCAAGAGGTATGAATAAGCGGATTTCGTAGCATCTGCGTAACTTTCTTGGAAGAACTTAATTTTTGTAGGATACAGCTGTCTACCCAAATGAGTGACTTGGTTCAAATCTCTCCTATTTTTGAACAAAAATATATAATGTGAATTTAGCGTAATTTCCCGCAGCCCTTTATGAAAAAAGTTCTGAGTTATAAAAATCACTGATAAATTTCTATGATGACTGTATTTAGTGAATAGTTTAGACATCTTCTGCTCGGACGAAAGCTCAGACATAAGATCGTCAAAAATGAGCAACGCGTTATTAACCCCCTCAAAATCATAGTCGTTTCGGAATTCGACATCTTTAATTTCCGCGTGCAGTGGTTGGGATTCACCGTAGAACCATATTATTCGTTCCGGTAATGGTTTTATGAGTTTATCACGGTGTTCAAGCAACCCTTTCAGAAAATAAGTTTTTCCGCTGCCGCTTGCTCCGGCACAGACTGCCGTGAACGGGTGGTGTAATGTTAATGGTTCCATTTTGAATAATGACGAGATGCGTACTATGTAAATCAGTTTTATTAGAAAGAAAAATATTTTCTTACAAAATTGAACACGCGCAAATCGTTGGTTACATTGAAGCGGGATACAATCGAATTCATGCTCTCTCCCAGACATTTACACATGACCATAGAGCTAGGGAAATTCTAACTCCGAACCTATCTTGTGACGTAGTAGCCGAAGACCCGAACATTGCCGAAGAGGATTCGGAGCTTTGGATGTTACGTCACAATAAGTTTATTCCATGTGTATTTAGTGTTGCCACAAATTTTAGTTATTTTCTAACTATTATATTTTTTTGGTCCAACTGTGCTCGACGTATAAGCAAGCTGACCATACTTGCACGAGAAAAATACGTAAAATGGGGCTTCAAAACACTGAAAACACGCGTCATTACTAAGTTGACCATATTTTCTCGAGATAAATACGGGACATCAAGATTCCAAATACAGGAAAGTACGGGACATCGCCAATTATCGCTAATAATGACACCAAAACCAAAGTTGCCAAATATTGTTGAAATTACAGAAAAATAAAAATGGCGGGAAATGAACCATTACTGCAAATTGAAGTGGATTAAAATGAATTCCACGAAGAAAAACGTTCACCAAGACGAATGTGGGAGATTAATATTCTTTCATAGTTGTAATTATTATGAAATAATTTATGAGTTGAAAAATAATGTCAATCTTTGACTTCAATAAAGCGTAAATATTCAAATAGGCTTCGTGTAATATACGGGAAAAACCGGAACACTTTTGCCAAAAAGTCGGGACGACTAAAAACACAGAGAACACCGGGACTGTCCCTGTAAACACGGGACGTATGATCACCCTATTCATTACCAATTATCGCCAAAAGTAAGCAAAGTTGTTAACTCATGCTAAAATCACACAAAAGTTGCCAATCGAAGGAACAAAAGTGGCATTTCAAATTGCAGTGAATTAAAATATATTACAATTATGTGAAATATTCTTACTTGTAGTCCTACTTATCGTAATCTAATTTCTGAGTTGGAAATAAAATTTTAATCGTTAATTTGAAGAATAAAAGCTAAGTTGGCTTGAAAAACCACGACATTTTTACAAAAATTCAGGATAGCCGGAAAACAAAACTGTCCCGGAAAATACGGGATGTATGTTTACGCCACATGTAAGTCGAACCATTATAAATTGATTAATTATTAAATTGCTTTCGTCACCAGAAATAAGTAGTTTGTGAGCAGTTTGTTGATCAGGAAACCTGCTGTAGGAACCGATATTCCAATAATCACAAATTCAATTTAATACACGGTACTTTTTACCTTGTTGGGGGCCACACAAAATCACTTCGCGTGTCAGTTATTGGCGCCCCTGCTCTGGAACATACATGCTCAATCTATGGCCCGCGACAAGTAGCCAAACCACTCATGTGTGTTCCGTAGCACATATCAGGATCATTTGTGACCCCAAGCACATATTCAAATCACTCGACCGATCCGCGGCACATTTCCGAGTGACGCAAGTGGCCTGCTGCACACTTTCAGATTACCTGAGTGGCTCGAGGCATATTTTCAGATTACTGAAGTAGCCCACAACATGTTTCGAAACCAATAAAATGACCGCATTAGCCAAAAGAATGAGCACCCTTATTGTTTTAGAACTTCCTAGCTTATATGGCCCACTCAAACCTGTATGCTATATACAGGTAGATACATCTGTAAGGTATCCGACTACGTTGACAACGTCATTTTGGAAGAAAATATAGATTTTCATTTTTTTAGTTTTGATAAAAGCCCTATTTGTTGCGATTCCAAAATGGGCCTTGTTTTGTTTATGTGATGCTTAGAATCAAAGTTGCGTTCACTTTAGTGTTGCGTTTTTACATACAAGTAGTACGCTAATAAAGACTAAACGTGTTTTATGAAGAATGCTATTTTCGACATTTAACTTGAGTTTGTGACATGATTTGTAAAAATTTATTCATTGCAACCTTATACGAAATTTTAATGTGATATTTTACTATATATTGTTGAGGTTATGGGCCAAAATCTAAGGTCTATCACATATATTTTTGAACTAGTGTTTTATAGAAAAATTTTGTAAAAAAAATTAAAATTTTATAGAAAAATAAACAAAATTTAGGATGAAATTTCAAAAAATTCACACGTAAACAAACATATTTTGGTGTAATTAATGAGCATATCATGCAATCCTTTAAATTTTGGTTCATAACCTGCAACAGTACTAGCTAAATGCACTAAGAAAATCACAAAGCATTTCATTAACAAAATCTTTTTTTTTGCAATCATGTTTCGAATATTACATGAATTTTACCTAAAATTTGACATAAAAACGACGTTTTCATAGAAAATGTCATAGGTAGACCAAAATTTACCACAGTTTTCACTATTTCGAAACACTTTCTATCAAAAAATGTTATTAAAGTTCACTCCAGTACCATTTTAAAGAAAAGTGACAAGAAAGGTAGTCGGATACCTTAAGTAAAGCCCAGTCAGAAAGGTTGACATGCATCAGAGAACCACATAAAAACATACGTGAAATAAATTATATGGACCGCATTTGCTTGGTGGGGTGAATCACAAGGGTTGGATCGCCCTCCTTCCCTCCAACAGGAAAGGTGAATAAGATCATTAGTGACCATGCAATGAAGAAATTAGGGCCATGACGGTTAAATTTGTGAATTTATTTTTCAAGATAAAAAATAAAAGAATTATCGAAATTATTTAAATAAACAATCAATTAATTAAACAATCGATCATTGTTTATTAATTTGTCAAATTCAGCTCATTTTTATTGAGAGAGTTTTTTCCAATAACACACAATTCAGCCGAATCTCAGTTTATCTAAATTAAAAATGATTTTTTCAAGGATAGTGACTCAAAAAAGTAAAGTATCTCTAATCCACCAATGTGCCCCTCCCTTGCCATATATGCTATGACTATGCTTTTCCATAGGTGTGAAGTAGAATTTTGCCCGTAGGCCCAGGTTCCCTCTTAATATTTGACTCCATTTCCATAACAAATTAATTATTTAAAACAATTTTCACACAAGGAACAGTTCAAGTAACACCTCCATTTAAAGGCAGCTACATGCATAACTACAAGCGTGTATGCATGAAAGTAATAAAATTTCACACTTGAAACAAACAAAACTGAGGATTTGTACACACTTTTACAAGTCTTCTTGATTTGAGCGAATGTGAGCCGGTCCCCCTGTTTAAAAGTCTCGCCACAGAGAGCAAGAAGCTTACAATTATCCAATCATTACACTTTACTTATAGTCAGGAAAATAGATGGCAGATGGTAGCACCCACTAAACATAAGCATTAAACAGAAACAAAACTCACATTAGGTTCATAACATGTATAAGTACATTCTGGCATGTACCAATTCATTAGAAATTCCATAGAGAAATATGTATGAGATACATGTATGGCTAAGCAGTAGTCTTCATTATTCAGTAAGCTCTGCTTAGAGTTTTTTTTTGCTGTTTTTTTTCATACACAAACACACAGGCCGGTAAAGCAAGTGCATTACTATCCGAGCTCGACATATTCCAAGTATACTGGTTCTTGTATATGCATACTTGTACTGTGCAGTGAGGGAAGATAAAATAGTGAACATGCTTGTACGAAACATTTTATGCAACCCGCATGGTTGCAGTTATGTGTGTACACGGTACTGAAAAAACATGAAAAATTCTAGCATTTCCATCCTAACTACGGAAAATAGATGGGAGCATGACACGAAACAAGCATAACTTAACAACATAAATACATTAGGGCCAGACATTCAGGCATGTGCTGATTTGTTAGAAATTTCATGGAGGAATGTATATGGTTTAGTCGTTTGTGCGTAGCCACCTTAACCCTAGAATACTAACTGAAAGAAAAGCTGATAAAAAAACTATGCGAACGTTTCTGAGACGGCGAGTTAATATTCCTGGATGAAGTGGCAAAAATGCTTGTTCACTATAGAGGTTTCACTGGATAAATACAAAGCAAAACATCATGTCTACATTAATATAAATTTGAATGGAAATAATTTGATCAAAGTCAATTTTTCAAGGCCAAAATTTTTGGTTCAAGAGAATTTTGTCTTCAAACTACATTACATAATGCAACAAAAACATTTCAAATTGGCAACAAAACAAGTTGATAGTGAAGTTCAATATTTGATGTTATTTCTGGCTATAATCCAATGACTGTAATTCAAAGTTCCATATAACTTCTAACAATAATTAAGAGTGTTTCTGAAATGAAAAGAAAAATAAAACACAATATTATGGATTGGCATTCATACATGCACGTTTCTGTGAGGAAATAATATGCATACAAAATCAGCTAAGTTGGCCTTGACTGCCCTAAATATCAGACAATTTTAAACTAGTCTTTGCTGAAGCATCAGAAGTACTCTATCCCTGTGCCTGAGCAAAAAATCCTTGACAGTTGAATCATTCAAGTTGCATCAATACGCTTATTGTGAATTCATTTGAATTAAGTAAAATTATTATTTAATCCCTTAGTCAAATTTATAAGGGGGAGGATTCAAACAGCCTCAGCCCCAAGGTTCCAGCTCATACATATACAGCAGAGTTTCACATGTCTTTTTTATGTGAAAAAAAGATGAGAGTGAAACCTAGATAGATCCCTTCAGCCCCTAAAACGAGAAGGCTGCAACCCTGAGAGGGCCTTGGAATTTTATTTCAACTTATTCCACCATACTTTTTATAATTCAAGCATTTTGATAGCTTAAGTGACTATAGCCAACTTGATGAGATACGGTTTGAGATATAGGTAATTTTAAAATTTTTTTTTATCAAGACAAATTTTTGTTAATTTAAAATAATCAAATAATTTGTGCTGATCACTTGTACGTGATTGATAAATTCAAGGTTAAAAAAATAAGTGGTCAAACAATTGCCATAAGAATACCATACCCTTGTCTTATCTTACCTCTGGAATGTTTTCAACTTCCACTGTG